>NC_090935.1:538129455-540529455 GCF_040938575.1 Ambystoma mexicanum
CAATAAAATAGAGAGGCTTTTCTAGAATTAATTGTTTTGATGGAAGTCTTAACTTAAGTCCTGTGTATGGCTTACTCTAAGAGGGCCTAGCGTCTTGTGCCCACTGTTCAGTCCCTATGGTAAATCAAACAACTCTCAGGCATTCACTCCCAGGAAAGTGTCAAAGATCTCTCATAGTCTCAGGGTCATTTCAAGTGCACTAGCACACTTTCTTTTCATTGGACGTGTTTAATGATCCTGACATAGACGAGCCTGGGGTGCTGTAACCTCTGTGTTCCCGCGGAGGCAACCCTGTTGTATTTCCTCATGCCATAGGGGTCTCTTGATGCTCTACTAAGGTAGCACCTGTAGCTTTCCTTCTTGCAATAGGGATTCTTTTGGGCACAGCTTTCATTCCCTGTACCTAGGTATTTGTCCAGATGTAATAATTAGGATGCTGATCCCAAGCCAAGCATTTCTCTAAGCTTGCAAGCTTCTATAGTTAGTGCTGGTGGAACTGCTGCTACCACCAGTGCCTGGGCTTGAGCCAATGACAGGCTACTTTCCAGTATCTTCCTAATAGGCCTGGCTCCTGCAGCCTCAGTGCCAAGACTCCCAGTAGACTCTCCACTCTAGTCTTTCCTCTCGGCATTGCACAGTTTACATTGTGGTTAATTTGACTTAGCAACCCCCTATCATGTAACTGCCTTACTGTGTGGCCTATTTGGCTGGTAAACCTTGTGTTCCATCTCTCTAGATATTCGCCCCGCCATGCTTTGCTGCACAAGTTGCATTCTTAAATGCTGGCCTAACATGCTTAAAGAAAGGATACCTCTACCTGTTTTCATAACTGTGCTTGGTCAGTGATTTTCTCAATGAGTGTTCTGGTTGGTGGGTCCTTTCCCTATTTGCATGAGTGTTCATGATTGATGCATTCCTAAGGATAGCGCCTCTTCTCCAGGTGTCTACTACCATACTTTTATTGAATGCAATGTGATGAGCTTGGTTCAATGACGGAATGTGTTTCCCCCTTTGTTCTGTATTTCAAATCAGAATCCATCCACAGTTCATGCTGGGACTGAGCACGTTCTTATACCCTCCATGAGTGTATTGGACATTCAAGCCTGAAGCTCGCTGCAATTTCTACCCATACACTGAAGTGGGAGAATGGAAAACCAGACTCCCGTCCTTCACCTCTCGCGCTTGGCCTAGAGGGTCGCGGCCCAGACACCCGCCACGAGAAGAGTTTGCCCATTTACCAGATGACCAAATACCCTGGTACAGAAACATACGGATGTGTCCATCTGCCTGCCCAACAGCCCGCACTGGCCATGCCGACACCTGCGGCACGGACCAACTAGACTGAAATCTACACATCGTTAGAGATGCCATGACGACCTAGATAACGGGAAGCACCGCTGAACTATTATACACGCTGAACATTTCCACACCAATCTACACGAAGAACATACTCAGTGCTCTGACGTAGGCGACAGGCTTATTCACGGACGTGCATCTTTATTATTTTTACATAGGCTTTCAGAATGCAGAAACGCAAGACGCACCATGAGCTCATTTATAACGCTTGCTCACGCTTCTCTTGAAACCCGTTACCATCATGAGAGATATAATGGAAACACGATACTGGCCATGAAACTGTATGCCACTATAACCTAAAGCATCCATGCACTAAATGGATTACTCGTGCACCAGGCCCAAGTAGGCCTCAAGCAAGAGTTCCCGTGGACATTAACAAAGCAAAAGTCAGGTTGCTGAGCCTGCAGAAAGAACCCAGTGGAGCAACCAGCCAAGGTCGTAATGTTGCAAACCCACAGTCAAGAAACAAATCTTCAAAGGCACGATGTTGCAACCTCGCACTCCACGTACCAATGTTAAAATCATATCTGCAAATTAAACCAGACATACAGTGGAAAAACAATATTAATTGTGCAGAATTATGCCTCAAACACGGTCCCTCCCCACGTGACCAAGCCGAACCTGACGAGATGCCAAAACCCAGGAGAGAAAAGGCGTCTGGGTACCTCGCTACGAGACGCAGGCCGACACACTTGAAAGGCTCAATGGACACCTGCTACAGTGGGAACGGTCAGTCTCCCACCTATGAATAAATCCTCACATTGCCTGCACGTACCCATATTGAAACACTGTTGCAACCACAGGTGCACCGTGTGCTGGGAACAACGGTGGTCCCAGGCTGGGGAGCTCACGGATGCACCAATCAGAACATGAGGTTCTTATCTCAGACGTCAGTAACGTTAGCCAATCCTCAGGGGTCTTCATGTAACAATTCTTATGTATCTAATTGTAGGGACAACCCAGATATACCACCTGACTACATCTTAACCACTAATATCATTCTCTATATGCGTACTATACTAACCCCACCACTCGAGCAACCAATCAAGAGTGGCGATAGGTTCTTTTGGTAACTTTTTGGAATGACGCAAGTAGCGCGTCATAATGTAGTAAAAAGGGCCTGCGAGCCCCACTATTGTGTGTGTGTCAGGACGAACGCGTGCGCTCCTTGACCCATCCCTGCCGTTTGCATAATAAACGACAGAAGTTGCCTTGCTCCTTGTGTGTGCCTCATACTCTGTCTCGATCCGAGATATACACGGGAGGAGTTGGGGCCTCCCTGCCCGGAGGTCTGCGGACGGCCCGGCCGACCCCGGCAGAATCCCCCCCGACAAGTTGGAGGCACTGCTGAGATCTGTTTAAGATCGACTTTTATTTTTTATTTTTCCAGGAACTCCCGTTGCGGGGAGGCCCGGCGGCGCCGCCCCCTCTGCCGTTGCCCCCTTCTGAGGACTACAGGACCATCGCGGAGCTGCGAGAGGACCGGACAGCGCAATCCGGATATTGGCCCTCGGGAGCCGGTTGAGAAGTATCCCGCCCGCGGTCGGCGAGTGTCCAGACGTGGTCCAGACGAGGGGAGGTGGCGAGCCGCTTGGAGGGGTGCACGCAGTCGAGCGGCCCTGCATCGAGGGAACTTGGTGAGCATGACACGCACAACAAGCAATGCGAAATTGTGAGGGAGGGGGGCGGAAGTAAATAAGGGAGGAGGGAGGTATTGTAAAAAGGTGGGGTGAAGGTTTAATTGAGTGATGATAATGGAATGAATGGTAGTGAATTGAGTGCGAGAGAAGGCGGCTAACGTTACGCGAAAGAGGGGGGCAGGGCACGAGAACAACACGTGCAGACGCTCGCAACAAAAAGCTAACGTTACGCGAAAGAGGGGGGCGGGGCACGAAAACATCACGTGCAGCCGCTCGAAAGACACTGATTGGCCTAAATCGCGACTACGTGTGAGGGTGGGTGTGTGTGGTTTCCTACGATTTGACATTTATCATTCAATGAGTAGATGAGGTTCCCTATTGTTCGAGCAAGAAACTCGATAGGTAGATGAGGTTCCCTATTGTTCGAGCAAGAAACTCGATAGGTAGATGACGTTTCCCTGTGGGCGGTGGCTAGTTACGTAGTTGCCCAAAACGGAAGATAATTGGCTGGTTAAGCCCTCCTGTTGAGGGGCGTATCACACGCGAGGCGACGCAGCGTGCGCAGTCCGGTTATAGTATTGATGAGATTACCTTGTTCAAGGAGAGACAGGAAGACAGCTGTAGGGTTAGCGGGGTAGATTGCAAGTGTATTTTGAATTTAAAGAACATAACACGAATATACCAGTAGTTCGAAGAAATAGGTGACGTCACCAGTAGGGATTTAGTAAGATATCGTGAACACAAGAAGCTTTGGGTTTGACATTGGTGGGGAAGAGAAACATGATAAAGGAGCGGACACGGAGATAAACGATAAACGAGTGGATCAAAGAGGAGAAGGGGAAGGGGGCGTGGCTGCGCACGGAGAACGCCGGCCACGGCAAGTGTAAAGGTGGGAGGAGAACGGGGAAAAAGGACGACTGTGTAAGATCGTCGTAAGGGGTACGCAGCTGCAGGGGGCTGCGTGCGCTTCGGCCGCAGGGGGCCGTAGGGGAAGGAATATAATATAACATCATAAATATATTTGTTTTATAATTTTTTTTTGTGATTATTATCATTGCATAATTTGTCAAAGGATTGTCGTAAGTCCCCACACTTGCGGGGCAAGGTAAGCAATAAAAGGTTGTATGTTGCAAACTGGTAGCAAGGGGAAGGGTAAGAAAGGGTGCGCTAGTATGTCATACGGGAGAGGGTTGGGAGGGTGGGGGAATACCCTCACTACCCCACTACAACATATATGCACCACACTGCCACCACATAGGGAGAAGTTAATTAAGTACAGCATAGAGTGGACCCAGGGGACGGACAACAAAATGTTGACACCATGGCCGCCTAATGGTAGCTTTGACCCATATGCCCAACATTCACTATTAAACCATCTGCACAATACATACAAGGGGAAGAAGTTGGCAAACCATGTGGAGGTGTTTAACTTATGGAGGATGTTCCAGGGGTCTAGACCAGGACCAAATGGAATGTTCACTATGGGGGAAACACCGGAAGAAAAGGAGATTAAGAAAGAAGGAACGGATGGGGAAAAGGAGAGTGAAGGAACAAAGAATATGGGGAATGAAAAACTGGGTGGAGGAAAGGTTGATAAATTAGCTGACATAAAACAGGAACCGAGCAATGAGATACCCTTAACACCGGGAGTGAAAACAGAGGGAGGAGGGTTGTACCCTTTAAGAGAATTAGGAGAAATAAAAGGACAGTTAAGGGCGGCTGAAGGATACTCAAACCCGGCATACAGCCCTCCACCATATGTGGCTCATGGAAAGATACCAATGGGGGACGGGAGGAGAGAAGAGCAGACTGTAGAGATAGGAAACGATGAGTGGGTAGCTGCACAGATATTGTTGAAATTACGAGGATCACTAACTGGAGAGGAAAGGGAGGCGGTAAAGAGAACAAACGAGGATAGTGAAAGAGAGAGTGAAATGAGGGGAGAGGAGCTGCTACGGCAGAAGGAAGAGATTTTGGAGGAAAGATTAGCTAAACTAAGGGATGAGCAGAATGAACTGATAAAACAACTTGAGGGGGAGGAAAGAGAGAGAGTGAGGAAAAGGAAAGAAGGTAAGGACGAATTGGAAAAATTAAGGGAGCAAAGTGAGGAGAGAAAGAGGGAAGCTGTAAGGGTAAAAGCAGCAGCAGAAAGGGTATCAAGAGTAGTGATGAGGGAGAAGAAGAAGGAAGAAGAAGAAAATGAAAAAGAAATGGAAATATGGAGGAGGAGGATAATATCAGAGACAGCTAAAAAATATGAAGAGGGGAAGGTAATAGAGAGTATAGTAGAAAGAGAAAGGGTGAAATGGGAAAGGAGGAGAGAGGATGAAAGGATATTGGAACAGATGAGCAACGAAGTAATGGAGGAATTAAAAAGGAAAAGAGAGGAAAATAGTAGGGAGATGGAGGAGAGGAGTGAAGGGGAGAGAGAAGAGAGTAAGAGGGAGAGTGAAAGATGGGGAGAAGTATATAAAAATAGAGAGGTAGCAACAACGTCAGCACTAAGGGGAACAGGTGGTAACAACGGAAAGGAAGAGGGAGACCTAATAGACTTAAAAACTGTAACAATAAAAGGAAAAAAGGCAGAGTGGGGGGCGCAATTTATGAATGATTTTTGTAGTGAGGATGGAAGGAAGAGTGAAAGGGAAAGCTTAGATAAGCTATACCTCACTAGAACAAACATAGATTCGCCATGGGTGAGTAGAAGATGGGAGGAGCTGGAGAGAAGTAAGGAGGAAGTGAAAAGAATGGGAGAAACACAAACTAACGAACACACGCCACCGACGCTCACCAACCAACACACGCCACCCACATCACCATCACGCTCTCTAACGCCACACCCCACATGTTCAACAACTGCACGCTCTCTGCACAGAATAAAGCTCGCACCCTTCATGGACGAAGTTACACCTTATGCATGTCGGCTTAGGGACCTCCCTAGTCGCAGGCAAGACAGGCAAACAGACGTGCCAATATTGAACACAGGAAAGGATGAAAAAAGGGGAAAGGAAGAAGAGGGAGGTAGGAGAAGAGGTAGTAAGGAAGGATTTGAAGTAGTAAAAGGAATGGGGGAAGAGGAGGGGTGTGAAGAGTTAACATCATGGAGCATAAAGGATGACACAAGACAGAATGTAATGCCACTGCTGGAGAGAGGAGGGGTTAGACCACAATATGTACCTTGGAAACATACGGATAAGGAAAACATAAAATGTAGGCTCCCATCATTAAGTGGAGGTGCGGGTAAATGGATATATGAAATGGAAAAACACACCGCAGGACAGAAACTAGCAGTGGGAGATGTTAAGGGCCTGTTAATATCAATATTAGGGGATAGAGCGGATGACATTTGGAAAAGAGCGGGATTCCATGGGGTAACAATAACAAACACATCGCATGATGGGGCACCATTTGCAAACTGCAGACATGCGCTATGGCAGGCACTAAGAGTGCAGTACCCAGACACATCAGACATAGGAGCCATTACTTCCCGTAAGATGGGTGAGAACGAGGATCCTGTTGATTATATCCAGGATATTCAAGAGAAGTGGCGCATGGAAACTAGAGAACAATGGGACAAAACACCAGCCATATTTTATCATATACTAGTACAAGGGCTCCCAGAAGGAGTTCAGAGACAATTAAAGAAAGTAGTGGGGATGGAAGCAAAACCATGGCCGGAAATACAACTGACTATAGTACATCACTGTAGAACATGGCAAGGAAAAATGAAACAAAAGGAAGAGGACAGGAAAACAGAAGAGGCCAAATTAGTACAGAAAAAACTTACTAAATATACCATGGAAGGGGCACTAATAACTGCGCCAACACCAATGGCCCAAAGCCCAACGCAAGTAGTGGCTGCACAAAATCCAGCTCAAATAGCGCCCCCACAAGAGGTAATAGAGCAAGTGCTGCCTCTGCAATCACACGCACAGAACGTGGGAGGAGGGTACCCAATGCAAGGAGCTGGGTATTATAATTATAATAGAGGGAGAGGAGGGTTTATGAGGGGAAGAGGATACGGATATAATACCCAACAACAGGCTGGGGGACTCAGAAATAACTACCAGACAGGGCAACCAGTATACCAGGACAACACAGGGAACTTCCCATGGCAAAACAGGGAACCACCCGTGTGTTGGAGCTGCGGACTATTAGGACACATGTCACGTACATGCAGGGTCAGGCCAGGAACACCAGCATGGAACGAACAAGCACAACATAGGACATCACAAGAACAGCAGGGCATACAACCACAGCAGATGTCACCACAAGGGAGTGACCAACACTATTCCCTACCACAACAACAAATAAAACAATACCTGCCACAAGTAACTGGTGCAGCGTTAATACAACCACCACCACAACCTGAACGAACGCAATTGGGTGGGGTGACGGTGTTGGGGCACAACCCTTACACAGGGAATGGCCAGTCATTGTACCCCCAATAGGACAGCCCACAGACGGCCTTGGTGTGTCCCATCCTGTCAGTAACACCTAATAGTGCGGAGGAGCCACGCATAGAGGTAACGATAGGTGACAAAAAATTATCATTCCTTGTTGACACCGGGGCAACCCGGTCTTGCATAAGGGAAGGTAAGTTTAAGATGTCAGGCGAAGCCATGAACACACAAGGGTTTTCTGGGGCTAAAGGGTTGGTTCCATTTACTGATAACGTTCCGCTATCTATTGGGGATTACGATCTGTCAGTACCACTTTTGTATTATAGTGCCTCACCAGTAAACATACTGGGGAGGGACATAATGAACAGATTAAATATGACGATCTCCTTTACAGAGGATGGCATAATTTGCTCTACTCCAGGGATTAACATGCTTGCAGCACGACAGATTTTGCAAGCATACTGTGGACAGATAGCGATCAGGGCGGAGCCGGTAGACGGCGAGCTATTCCAGTACGGAACAGACATGGCATTTGCATGGATGCCAGGGATAGGAGGGAAAATATGGAGGAGACCAGCAGCCTATCTATTCCGACCAGAAACACCAGCTAATGAACTGGAAGGGAAGGTCCTTGCAGTGGACATTGAGAGCATTATTGCAACAGCTGATTATGTTGCTGTGCACGCCCAAGATAAAGAAGGGAGAGCATGGAGGGCGGTGATAGCACTAGCAGAAGGATGTAGGCTGACCCAGGTGTCAGATGAAGAGTTGTTTTCAGAAGAAAAGGAGGAAAATGAAATGGTGTTCATGATGAGTGTAGAAATGTGGCTAACAGTGGCTCACAAACAAGTGGCACAGAAAATTGCAATGGCACTTGAGGCACCCGCTGGCACACCAGTCCCATTTTTTAAAGAAGATATGTCAAAGGTGCCAAAATCATTATGGACTATTAGCCCTTATGATGTAGGATGCATTAAAAGCATAGGGGGTGTAAGGATAAAATTAAAAAAGGGTGCCATACTACCAAGAGTGAAACAATACCCATTGTCAAGAGAGGCAGATGAGGGCATATACGAAACCATAACAGCCCTTATAAACAATGGCATATTGGTCCCCTCAGAATCCCCATGCAACACAGCTGTGTACCCGGTGCGCAAGGCTAAAGGAGGGTCTTGGCGGTTCATACAGGACCTCAGACCGTTGAACAACATAGTAGAAGCAGAGTATCCAGTAACAGCAAACCCGGCCACAATTTTGTGTGGCATTCCAGCAGAAGCATCACGGTTTACAGTGATTGACCTTAAAAATGCTTTTTTCTCAATACCATTACACCCAGACTCACAAGACTTGACAAGCTTCACTTACCGAAATAGGAAGTGGAAACATACCAGATTACCACAGGGATATTGTGAATCACCTTCAATTTTCAATAGGGTAATACAGATGGATTTGGGTAACGTTGAGTTGGAAAGCACAGTGTTACAGTATGTGGATGACATAATAATTTGCAGTACAAATGAAGATAAATGTAGAGAGGACTCATTAAAAATGTTGACGATATTGGCTGAAAAGGGGTACAAGGTAGACATGGAAAAGATACAATACTGTCAGGAACAGGTACTTTACATTGGCCAACTGATATCACAATATGGAAGAAGGATTGCACCACAAAGAGCACAGGCAATATCAGGCACTCCCGTGCCACAGACTGTAAGAGAACTGCAGCAATTTCTGGGACTGTGCAACTACTGTAGAGCATGGGTATTTGATTACAGCTCTTACATAGGACCCCTGCTTGAGGGTTTGAAGGAAGCAAATAAAGGGGAGAAAAAGTTGGGATGGACTATGGAAATGAAGGAGGCATTTGATGAATTAAAAGAAGCAATATCAACTGCTCCAGTACTAGCATCCCCAGACTATGAGCGACGATTTTTTATATTTTCACATTGCGACTCAGCAATAATGAAAGCAGTATTGGCCCAAAAGACTAGCATGGGCTATAAACCAGTAGCATTTTACAGCGGTCACTTAGATCCAATAATGTTAGGACAATTCTCTTGCGAACAAGGTCTTGCTGCAGCTGCATTTGCAGTAGAAAAAGCATCATCAATAACTATGGGGTGTCCAACTACACTATTTGTAGAACATGCACTATTTGCGATATTGAATAAACCTAAGTCCACACTGACGACACAGAGGGCAACAGGTTATGAGATTATTTTGTCCAAAGCTGAACTGGCAATTGTTAGATGTAGCACGGTTAACCCTGCAAGGTTCCTAGCAGAAGTAATTGAAGAGGGAGATTACGCCCACGACTGCACCCAAGTAACTGAGATGTACTCATGTACTAGGAAAGTTGAAGAAAACGCACTAGAGGGAGGTGAGCTTTTGTTTATTGATGGGTCATCAACTATTGATCAAGGAGACGGGATAAGGAGGACTGGGGCAGCAGTAGTACAAATGATGGAAGCGCCAGTGTGTGTGGCTATTAAGTGTGTACAATTACCACAGCATTACTCTGCTCAAGCGGCGGAACTGGTTGCACTCATATTGGCACTAAAGGAAAGTTTTGATAAAAAAGTTACTATATATTCCGACAGTGCATATGTTACATCCACTGTCCACTCAGGGCTATCAAAGTGGAGAAGAAGAGGGTTTAGGAGAGCTGACGGCACTCCAGTACAACATGCCCTCTTGTTGGCTGAACTAATTGAAGTAATAAACGATCCCCAAGAACTAGCCCTAGTAAAATGCACAGCACACACCAATGGAGAAGACTATATATCAAAAGGAAATGCAGCAGCAGACGCACATGCAAAATATGCTGCATATTTTGGTGAGATATGGAACCCCACAGACTCACAGAGAGGGAGAGGGAGGGGAATAGCGAGGGAGATGTTAATAAAAGAAGGGTACACCCATCTCCCAGCCACCCAGATTATGGAGTTACAAGCGGCTGCACCAATGGCCGAAAAAGAAGTATGGGTGAAAAGAGGATGCACAATGTCACCAACCGACGCACTATGGCGCCAGGGTGGCACTGGGAAAGTTGTAATACCATTGGCATTGTTAAATACCGCCTTGAACCAATTACATCACCCTGCCCATACAGGCAAAGAAATAATAGCAGCACGAATTAGAGAAGATTGGTTCTGTCCCGAGTTAACATCCCATGTGTCAAATTTTATCAGCAATTGCCTTACATGTCAACAGTTCACGGCCGGTCATACTTTAAAGGTGATAAGAGGTACCATACCCCGACCAGAAGGACCTTTTCGGCACCTCCACATTGACTATGTTGATATGATCAACATTTGTCAAGGCAATAGATACATGATAGTAGTAGTATGCCCATTTTCTAGGTGGATCGAAGCAGGGCCCTGTTCACACCCTGATGCGTTTAGAGCAGCCAAATTTATAGTAAGGGAGGTATTCCCCAGGTGGGGAGTGTGCGAGGTGTTAAGATCAGACAACGGACCCCATTTCGCAAATGAAATGTTCCAGCATATCACATCCCTACTGAACATTAAACACAAATTTGCATGTGCGTACCACCCACAGGCCAATGGTGTATGTGAACGCCTGAATGGCCTATTGAAGGAGGCAATTGCTAAAATACAGCAAACAACAAAGAAAAGTTGGTTGTATTGCCTTCCGTTAGCACTGTTCGAACTTAGAAACAGGCCAGGGTCCGACCACCACCTCACCCCACACGAGGTGGTTACTGGACGCCAAATGCGCCTTCCCCTAACACCAACGTCAAGGGCATTCACCGACCAAGAAAGTTCTGCGAATGTGTTAGGTGATGAAATGTATCAATATGTGTCTTCTTTGATTACTAGCGTTGTGTTTGTGTCTCAACAGCTCGAGCGCACACGGGGCGGGTCCACCAGCAACCAAGAAATAGACGAAAATACAGAATTGGGAAAGGAGAACTTGTGCCAACTTGCCAAAGGTGACCACGTACTACTTCGAAATTTTAATAGAAAGTGGAACCAGCAGAGGTTCACTGGCCCCCATTTAGTAGAGGATGTATCAACAAGAGCAGTAAAACTAAAGGATAAGCGTGCGTGGAACCACCTGCATGATGTAAAAATTTACAAACTGCAGACCCGCCCCAGCGCCAACGACAGGTCCATTGGAAAAACGCCAACAACATCCCCGGCAGCGGAAGAAAACACAACCACAGACAACGACCCAATTGTTCCCTCGGAGAGAATAACGGACGAAGAAGGGGGTGATCCCCACACTGCCCACCCCATGGTCACACGTTCAAAGAGTAAAACTGCTCCCGCCATCTGAGCAAACCCCCCCCCCCCCATTGACTACTAAATACAATTGTAATAAAAACTAAGGACTTCGCTTGCACCAATACACATGTAAACACGTGAATGTTCTCTTTTTCTCTCGCACATACAGGAGCTGCGTAATATTGTATTGTTAAGAAAAGTTATCTAACAAATTCAGTGTGCAGGCGTAGATGGTGCTGCCAGACGATAGTTACCCAGAAGAATTGTCACACCAATTTGTATACGAAATAAAAAGGCCAACATACTTAAAAAAGAAAAGGGTACGTGTATACTACACGGCCTTCCTCCTGGCCATAGAAAATTACATGCCCCACCTCCGCCCATACTTGCCGGTCTTGAGAGACCGATCACTTAGAGTAGCGTGGGAGCAACTCTTCACCTGGGCACTGAATGACTATTTGATAGGGAGAGCTTAATGAAACAAAACTAACATTTAATAACAAGCACTTTTTGAGAATTTTTAGGCGGGCAACTTTAACGTCGCAAGAATACGCTGCCAGGACTGCAGCAAGGTAAGAGCAAAAATGCCGGTGAGGTTAGCATATGTAATAAAAATAATAGGGATTTTTATGATCACCGGAGTTTTGGCTGCCTCTGTATGGCAGTACAGCTATGCTATGAGTTTTTTTGCTGCACCCAAACCTAATGTACCCCACCTCCCTGCTGCAACAGGTGTTACGTCAGGTGGTAACAGTAACAATGAACAAAAGCGAAATAAAGTTAAACGCAGCACATACTCAGACAATAAAGGTATTGATAATTATGTACAAGATTCAGCACACGTCACAAACAACATATGGTACCAGCACATGACCCGCATTGGTAAGCAGACAACTGAGGATAGCTGTTACGTTTGCTCATTAATACCATACGCCATGAGCGCTTCACGAACATTTGTTGCCACAGAAATAGATGAAAAAACAGCACAGTGCATAATATATTTGGCCCTGTTCCAAACGAAAGGAAGATTCCAAGGAACAGTAGTGCACATGACATGGAAAACACGAGACTCATACCCATATGAAAACAACTTCCTCAAGACCTATCTGAGTTATCACAAGACCAGTTTACATGCTGAAGCATTCAGATACATAACAAGTGGCCCTGAAAAAGGAGAAACAAAGAAGGTAACACTGCAGTATCTACCATGTGATTGGTACGCCACGGAAGTTCCGGGTAAACAAGGATGCTGGGAGAGGCCATTACTGACGATAACAGGAAAGGTGTTCCTGGGTACCAGCTGGGAGATAGGAGTGGTTGGCAGCAACATGGTAACAAAAGAAACTATCTCAACCATCGAGACACACAATCATCGATGTTGGACGACATGGATCAAGTATGTACCAATGCTCACGTGGGTAGAAGAAGATGAAGACCCGATAACTATATTACCATTGACTGCGCCCAAAGTATGTTACCAGCATAAAGGAGAGGTGGACGTGGGATATAACACCAATTGTGCAAGTGTGATGGAGTTACCTGAGGGGGGAGCGGGAACAGCAGTAATAATGGACCATTATTGGGCCTGCGGAGAAAAGGCATATCATACACTGCCTCCCCTGTGGAGTGGTGTGTGCACAATGGTACACGTCAATGTACCATCACTAGTGGTACCTAAGAAGCATGTCGATGTGGCGAAATTTCCGAAAATGGATGAAGGAGACAGGAGAAGAAAGAGATCTGCACCACTCCAGAAGGAGCAAGAAAACAGGACCAACAGCAATGATACTGTCCTAAACAGGAGAAAAAGACAAGGAGAGCCATTAACAGGAAATTATCTGTGGGGAAGGTCGGAAACGGAACTAACATCAATACCGCCAGAACACAGACTATTCAGCAGAGCAGCAATGTTCTTCTCCTCAATAATACATCCGGGACTGCAGGCATACGCAAACGCAAAATGGCTGCAAATAACCAGATGGGAACTAATGATGACCATAAATTCGACAGTAAATGGGTTTAACGCAATTAAAGAGGAGCTGCGAGCTGTAAGGATGGTAGCACTACAGAACAGATATGTATTGGACCTTCTCACAGCAATGGAAGGAGGAGTTTGTGCAAAGATAGGACAATCATGCTGCACGTTCATACCTGCCAACGATGCCGACAATGGTACACTAACAGAAGCAGTTTCACAATTGGCCCAGATGCACTCCAAAATGATGGACGAAAGTAACGGCGTAAACAAGGATAAAAGCTGGTTTTCACTATTATGGTCATGGATGCCATCTTGGCTGTCAGATGGACTGAAAATAATAGTGGGATGTGCTATTTTGGCTGGAGCTGCACTGATAATAATTAGATTTTGGAAAGCCCGGAAGGCGCGCTCAACTGATGAGTTGCTGGAAATGGTGGGAATGCACCCCTTGATGCCAGCGGATGACGGCCAGCACACAGGTGTGATAATACACGAAAGGGAGAAGTTGCGCACCCAAATCATCGCCAATCATCTAGACCCACCATCAGTGAAGATCGAGAACCCAAGGAACCCTAGGAGCTACATAGGAAGATGGGTGTACTGTACTCCTGGAGGAACATGCGAATACATGTATTGGTCATTTGAAGATCACGTAAACCATTATGGACATCTCGGAGGGATAACGAAGATATGGAGAGTAAGAGGAGATAACGAGAAGGATATGTTTGTGGTCGACAAGTCGACCAGAGGGGGGACTGAAGTGGGAGAATGGAAAACCAGACTCCCGTCCTTCACCTCTCGCGCTTGGCCTAGAGGGTCGCGGCCCAGACACCCGCCACGAGAAGAGTTTGCCCATTTACCAGATGACCAAATACCCTGGTACAGAAACATACGGATGTGTCCATCTGCCTGCCCAACAGCCCGCACTGGCCATGCCGACACCTGCGGCACGGACCAACTAGACTGAAATCTACACATCGTTAGAGATGCCATGACGACCTAGATAACGGGAAGCACCGCTGAACTATTATACACGCTGAACATTTCCACACCAATCTACACGAAGAACATACTCAGTGCTCTGACGTAGGCGACAGGCTTATTCACGGACGTGCATCTTTATTATTTTTACATAGGCTTTCAGAATGCAGAAACGCAAGACGCACCATGAGCTCATTTATAACGCTTGCTCACGCTTCTCTTGAAACCCGTTACCATCATGAGAGATATAATGGAAACACGATACTGGCCATGAAACTGTATGCCACTATAACCTAAAGCATCCATGCACTAAATGGATTACTCGTGCACCAGGCCCAAGTAGGCCTCAAGCAAGAGTTCCCGTGGACATTAACAAAGCAAAAGTCAGGTTGCTGAGCCTGCAGAAAGAACCCAGTGGAGCAACCAGCCAAGGTCGTAATGTTGCAAACCCACAGTCAAGAAACAAATCTTCAAAGGCACGATGTTGCAACCTCGCACTCCACGTACCAATGTTAAAATCATATCTGCAAATTAAACCAGACATACAGTGGAAAAACAATATTAATTGTGCAGAATTATGCCTCAAACACGGTCCCTCCCCACGTGACCAAGCCGAACCTGACGAGATGCCAAAACCCAGGAGAGAAAAGGCGTCTGGGTACCTCGCTACGAGACGCAGGCCGACACACTTGAAAGGCTCAATGGACACCTGCTACAGTGGGAACGGTCAGTCTCCCACCTATGAATAAATCCTCACATTGCCTGCACGTACCCATATTGAAACACTGTTGCAACCACAGGTGCACCGTGTGCTGGGAACAACGGTGGTCCCAGGCTGGGGAGCTCACGGATGCACCAATCAGAACATGAGGTTCTTATCTCAGACGTCAGTAACGTTAGCCAATCCTCAGGGGTCTTCATGTAACAATTCTTATGTATCTAATTGTAGGGACAACCCAGATATACCACCTGACTACATCTTAACCACTAATATCATTCTCTATATGCGTACTATACTAACCCCACCACTCGAGCAACCAATCAAGAGTGGCGATAGGTTCTTTTGGTAACTTTTTGGAATGACGCAAGTAGCGCGTCATAATGTAGTAAAAAGGGCCTGCGAGCCCCACTATTGTGTGTGTGTCAGGACGAACGCGTGCGCTCCTTGACCCATCCCTGCCGTTTGCATAATAAACGACAGAAGTTGCCTTGCTCCTTGTGTGTGCCTCATACTCTGTCTCGATCCGAGATATACACGGGAGGAGTTGGGGCCTCCCTGCCCGGAGGTCTGCGGACGGCCCGGCCGACCCCGGCAGAATCCCCCCCGACAACACTGAGCACCTAACCAAACCTCCCTGAAGCTGACCACCTCTGGCTTTCTTCCTGCTTCATAATTGATCATTCTTGGCACCTGGGCCGAATTCTCGCTTAGTACCCATGATATGTATTTCACACAAAATGATATTATGAATATGCTGAGCACCTAGTATATTGCCCCAGGGTGAACTACACGATCTCTCGGGATCCCCCCTAAATCCTCCCTGGGGCCACATAACGTTTCTGGCAGCTTCTACACAAACAGTTCCTGGCATTGTTCTGTTTATTATTATTAGCATTATTATTAGTATTATTATTACTAATAATAATAATACTAATAATATTATCATTATCATTATTGGTTCAATACATCTTTCACGAAATGTTTATTAAATATGACACATCACAAAATCCTAAAAGAAATATAAATAACAGTTGCAAAATATCTGATTATAGCTATATATTTACACATTATCAGAATGTAAACAATTATGAAAATGTAGATACAACCAAATTAATAACTTTTCTAACAGCTATTGTATTGTATTTGGTTATTTATATAGCAATCTTTCCCCACTTGTGTGGCCTCAATGCGCTTTTTTCTTGGTTGAACGCCCTTGGTGACCATAGTCTATGTGGTTGGAGATTCTAGGGAGTTTAGTTTAGGAAACATGTGTGCATGTTGCTGTTCTAAGACTTGTGTGGCTGGCAAGGCTCCGCTAAGCAACCCAAGAGTGGTCAGACTCATGGGTGGGTGCTATTGAGGGTTGGCGATAGATCGCTATTGTTGAGAGAATCTATGTGCGGCCAGCTATACCGGTTCCTTTCGTGCGGTGCTCGCTGCATGCTAGTGGAAGAGGTTGTTGAGGTATGTCAGGTGTTTCAGTCTGGACGGCTATATGCGAGCTAGGCCGGATGTGCTTAGCCGTAGCAGTATTTTATTGTGCATGGATGCTTGGCCGTGCCTGCGGCCTGTTTCCACACTAGTGGTGTGATATACACGTACCATGGGCTGAGAGATTGCTCTGCTGGGGCTATAGTTCTACAGGTCTATAGTTGAGAGTCCTATACCAATAGGCCTAGGTTTCATGCTGTAGTCAGTATCCGCGTATATTAAACTAGGATGGAGGCTACATCTAGGTTTGGAAGTCCTGTATAGTAGGAGAACGGCCTATGTTTCACATTGCAGTAGGGTTAGGCATATGGTAAACAAAGATGGAGGGACACGCCTAGACTTGAGAAACCTGCACCATGAGGGAGAGGCCCCAGCATCCCAACGCAGTAGGCTTCATCAAACAGAACAAAAAGATGGATGCTACACCTATACTCAGGAACCTTGTGCATTGACTGAAAAACCTGGCCCAGGTTTCAAAAAGGCAGGGGCCCCTGTCATACAATGCTTCACCTAAATTCCAAGAATCCTGCATTGTGTCGGTGGGCCTGGACTTCTAAGGGCGGCTGGGGGTGTTGTTGTGGGTGGGTTGATAGTGGAGCAGGTGTGCCACAAAAAAAATCTGCTGGTTTACCTGGGGTAGCAGTCGGCTGGCAGGGTGGTTGAGTGATATGTGGTGGTGTGTCAGGTGAAAACGCTGCGAGAGCTGCTGGCCCCTGACATGCGATTGATACGGGGGAGTTTATTAGTGGTGTGTTCACAGGGTGCAGTGGATTAGGAGAGAATTGGGAAGAGCCAGGTTCTAAGGGCCTTTCTGAATTTCAGGTGGTTTTCAGTGTTGCGGATGTGTAGGGGAAGGGAATTTCAGATGATTGGCCCTTGGGCAGAGAAAGAGGAACCGCCAAGCTTTGTGGAATTGTAGGGTGGGATTACTAGGCAAGATGTTGTGCGAGATCTAAGGTTCCTGGAAGGTAGGTATGTGACAATTTTGCCTCAGAGGAATTCAGGGCCGATGTTATGGATTGCGCGATGGGTGATACACATGGCTTTGAAAGTGATGAGTTAGGCAATAGGGAACCAGTGGAGGACTCTCAGAGTAGGGCTGATGTGTTATCTGGCGGTTTGATTAATGAGCAGGCGTTCTGGCGCATATTGGATTCTTTGTAGTTTCCTTAGTACGGATGCCGTGGCTCCTAGGTAGATGCAGTTAGCGTAGTCTAGGTGGGAGAGGATGATGGAGTTGATGGCCGAGAAATGGTGAGGATTGGTGAGGTAGGGGACGATATGCCTGAGGATACGTAGGTGGAAGAAACAGGTTTTGCATACGCTGAGGGATAGATCGGAGTCAAATTCGCATCCAAGGTTTTTGACCACATTAGAGGTTGCCGGTGCTTGCCCTAGTGGTTAGGGCCACAGGTTGGTTAGGGTGAGTGATGTTTTGGGATAGGCCAGTGAGTAATGTGTTGGGATAGGTCAGTGTTCAGTGCATCCAAGGTTTTCAGTGAGGTGGAATTTGCAGTTAGGGGTCATAAGGATTGCAGCCATGGAGTCGGTTGGGGAAGGAGCACTGTTTTAATGCAGACTAGGATTTCGGTTTTCCCAGGAATAAGGATGAGGTGGTGAGTCAACATCCAATAGGTAATATCTGAGAGGCACGATGACCAGTCTGGACGGTTGGAGCCTGGCGATTTTGGGATTTTAAAGGTGATCCAAGTGTTGTGTGTGTACAGGGCTGGACTGCCCCACCGGGACACCGGGACATCGCCCGGTAGGCTCTGGCCGTAGGACCTCTTTGTAGTGGAAGGCTACACACGCACAAGCACATCACGTGAATCTGCTCCCAATTGGCTGCCTGCAATTCCGGCTGCCACCACCAACGGAGGCAGCCGCTGAACATTTTTTTTTTCCAGCTGAGCTGGGCCTGCGTGTGCAGGAGGGCCTCCTGGGCTGGGCACCAGAACCGCATGTGCCCTGCAGTGCACGCATTGGATTGATTTTGATTGTCGAGTAAGGACTAAGGTACGCTGCACGCTATCACTATATTATGAAGGAAATGTTGATATGGCACTTAAAGAGATCCTACTGGAAGGACACGGGGTGCTGCTGGGAAGGGTGCATGGACATAAAGCAGGTGGCAGCTGCACTGTCTGCAGTCCGCCCCCAAGGCAAAGACCATGGGATTAGTGTGCAAGCACGTGTGATGTTAGTTGGCCTCGCAGGGATTTGAAGTAGACCAGCGAGGGTTGCAGGGGGGCAGAATCTACTGCGAGGGGTGTGCAACGGCAAGTATACAGTGGACGCAGGTAGGCCCTGATGTATGGAATTCTTTGCACTGCTGAAAAGTGAGTTTGCACTGCCGACAAACACCCTAATTCATGGAACTGTTGTTGAATGCCATGAGTGAGAAGGTGAAAGGAAGCTCTCGGGATGCGAGAAAGCTGCTTGAGTTGCCACTGCCTATAGGGAACTCTGGAGACTGCCCGGTGGGCCTCTGCAACCTGGGCAGGGGTGGACTGGCCTATAGGGGACTCTGGAGATTTCCTGGTGGGCCTCTTTTGTGTGGTAAAAAACTTTATTTCCAAATGTTCTCAGAGGAAAAGGGTTGGTCTTGCTGAAAATATGTAATGGGGGCCACTTTGAAAATTATTTCCCGGGCCTCTTTTGGTTCCTAGTCAATCCCTGTGTGCGTAATTGTAGCAAGCAAGATTGTGGGAGAGGATGAGTGCGGGCCAAGGGTTTAGATAGATGTTGAAGGGCAGGGGAGAAAGGGATGCTCCTTGTGGGACCCCTTTTGGTACTGGTAGTGAGGCGGAGAATTATTTGTGAGCGATTAGAGAAGGAGATCCAGGAGATGGCAGTGTCTTTGATTCCTAGTGTTTTTAGCCTTTTCAGTAGGATGGTGTAATCAATGGTATCACAGCTGATAGGTCAAGGAGGATGAATACAGTGCAGACCTCTGCATCAGCTGTTTTTAGGTTCTCCCAGACAGACACTAGGGAGAATTCTGTTCCTCTGAGCAGTCTGAAGCCTGATTGCACAGGTTCTAGGAGGTTGTTGGCTTCCGTGAAATGTCCAAGCTTCATTTATGCCATGCGGTGCATGAGATCGGTCATGAAGCAGGTGTTGAAGATTGGCCGGTAGTTCTGGTGGAGGAGTGGAGGTTTTCTGAAGAGGGGTTTGATGTAGGAGGTTTTTAGTGCTTCCTGGAAGGATCCTGAGCTAAGTGAGTGGTTGAGGATGGAGCGTACATGCTGCCTGTACAGGTGGAGGCTAGTATGCTTTTCAGGTGGGTGGGTAGGGATTCTCAGGAGAGCCCGACTGGCAGCTTTTTGCTACAAGCGAGGGGACCTCGGATGTGAGATGGGAGAGAAAGAGGTGAAGGTTTGTATCGAAGGGGGTTTTGATGAGGGTCAGCCTACGGGTGGGTAGAGGGTGGGGCATCTTGAGATTCTAGAATGGTAAAAGACATTATATTACCTACTTGTATTCTGTACCAGAGCATGTATGACATCAAACATCACTCAGATATGGTAACCCAGAAAGAGCTTACAATACTGGAATGTAACCTGACAATATCCGAACAGATGCTTCAAGTTTTCTACAGACACTAACTGTTAAGAACACTGAGATACAGGTGGCAAATTCTTTGAATTTGATACAACATATAATATGCCCACTTGGTGCCTTCCTGCTTGCCGCTCCTTTTCACCACTTAGCAAGCCCCGCCCACCTGGTGCCTTTCTGCTTGCTGCTCTTTTCCCTACTTAAGCTGAGATTCTAAGCTTGCCAACCGACTTGCTACTCCTTATACTTCCTCTGTAATTGCGCTCGACGCACGCGACTAAATTGCCGCAATTTGACATTTTGCTTCATTTCAGCCACGTGTAAAAATATTTGTCCTTGCTTTCCTTTGCTGAAATTCGTTTGCAACCTGACAATCATTCATAGAGCATTGCTAAAGTGATCCTGAACTAATTTAAAGTAGCTATCACTCACCCTGAACCTCTAGAGGGAATACAAATCATTTTAGCATATTTTTCCCTTCTTTGCATACCACCTTTAAAGTACTTTGCCTGTGTTTAAAATCATCCCTGTTGATCTAAGCTTGCTAGGGGGGAACTGAATTGGGATAATACTGTGATTGTATTCCTGAAGACTGTGTGTGTTACTTCCACCTCCTTGCATTGCATAGAGGGTGGGTGAATTGTCAAAAGGGGAAAAGTAATTATATTACCTTTTGCTGAAATCATATCAAGTTTATTCCTGTGTTGCTTCTTTTCCACCTTGCATTTCCTTGTACTATATAAAGCATTCTCAGCTACCTTATCCTCTATACTACTCCTAAGTAATTACCCAGTGTGCTAGGATCACATCATCCATTGTTGATCACTCACTGTCATATGTCTAAGTGTGATATCAATTATTTATTTATGTGATATATATATATATATATATATATATATATATATATATATATATATATATAGTTTAATTCTCAAATAAACCTTTTAAATTTGCAAAACAAACTTACTTCTTGGCTCAGTGGTGTCAGGGGGATTCTAAGAGAGGGGTGTTATATAAGGGTTGTCATCAAGAGTACACAAACTGGACATAAAAATATATAAATAAGGGCTTCCCTTGAGCAATCCCAGACAAGGCACTGACTTAGTGGGACTGCTTGATTGGAGTCATTTAACAGCGCTGGGCAACCATGTTGGGAGTATTAGAGAATGCAAGCCCCGTTGAGACAAGGACCAGGAGGTCCAAAAGGGGCGTGTTCTGAAGTTCATGACAGCATGCCTCCTCCGAAGACCTTTTCCTCCAGGTTTGCCCGGGTGTATGAGGTGAAAGCTTCTGAGCAAGCGAGGGGCCTTGATGTTAGAGATAGGTTCCCAGGTTCTTCACTAGGAGGGTATCCTTTCCATTCGACCAGGTATTGAAGCTGGCCCCGTTTATACCTGGAATCGCAAATTTGGGACACCTCATATTCCAGTTGATTGTCGACCAGCATAGGAGGAGGTCTACTGGATTTCCGGGAAGACGGAATGTAGGGTTTCAGTAAGGATGTATGAAAAACTGGATGAATTCTATTCCAGGAGTCGGGTAGCTGGATCCGGTATGAGACAGGGTTAATAATTTCCTTGATGGGAAATGGCCCATAGTACCGTGGAGCCAATTTGTTTGGTCGTAGGTGTCGGGGTAGTAGTTATGATGACAACCACACCCGGTCACCGAGTGCATAAGAAGGGCCTGGTCTTCTTTTGGAATCCGCATATCTCTTGGTCTGTGATCCGGCCTTTTCTAAGTATTTCTTGGCCTCCTGGTGTATGTTGATGAGGGTTTCGATCCAGGAGTCAACAGTAGGTACTGGTGTAGGATGAGGAAGGACAGAGGGTAAAACCGATGGATGGAACCCTTGACTACAATAAAAAGGGCTGGTCTGGAGCGCTGAATGGTCGGAATTGTTGTAAGCGAATTCCGCAACGGGTATCAGGAGCGACCAGTCATCCTGGACCTTGGTGGCGAAGCATCGAAGATACTGTTCCAGGGTCTGATTCGCATGTTCTGTGGCTCCGTTGGTTTGAGGGTGATATCCCAAAGAGAGGGCACATTGAATTCCTAGAATCCAGCAGAGATGTTTCCAAAATTGAGAAATGTATTGAGGTCCTCGTTCAGATATGATCTTGGAAGGAAGTCCATGCAGGCGGAATATGTGTTCCAGAAATATTCCAGTTAGTTCGGAAGAGGATGGTAGTTTACAGAGCGGCGTACAATGAGACATGTGAGTGAACAGATCCATGGTGACCATGATGGTAGTATATCCTCCGGACGGTGGTAATTCTACTATGAAGTATGTGGCGATGATTTCCCATGGCTTAGTCGGCAGTGTAGGCTGCAGAAGAAGACCCGCCGGTTTCTTGTTATCATGCTTATTTTGAGCACAGACTACACAAGTTTGGACGTAGTGCTGTACGTCAGATTTCATTCTAGGCCACCAGAACTGTCTCTGTATGAGACGGAGGGTATTAGTGATGCCACGATGCCCGAGTGAGGTGTGTCATGACAGAGGTTTATTATTCTCTGTTGTAACTTCTGTGTAGGAATGAGCAGTGCATTGTCCTTGAATAAATATCCTTGCTTGGCCTTTAAATTCCACTGGCTTTTCCTTGAGATGTCCTTCCACAACCCAGAGGATTGGGTTTGCGCTCGGATTTGTTCCAGGAGGTTGACTGCTTGAGCTACGAAGATCGTGGGGAAAAACATCTTAGGAAATGCCTTATCCTCAGTGGTTACATAGTCAGGACGTCGAGACAAAGCATCAGCAATCAGGTTATGTGATCCAGGGACGTGAGTGATGTGGAACTGGTACTGGGCAAGAAAGTAGGCCCAATGCACCTGACGACTATTCCTACACTCCAATGACTGTAGAATCTGAAGGTTCTGATGGTCCGTACGGACTTGGACAGGATGTCTAGCTCCCAGGAGTAGGTGTCGCCATTCAGTGAATGCTTGGCGGATGGCTAACAGTTCTTTTTCCAGGACGGAATAGTGTGTTTCACTTGGAGTTAGGGTATGTAGGAAAGTTAAGCAATGGGGTGTTCCAGCTTGTCCTCTAATTTTTAATACTGCTCCTATGGTGTAATTAGAGGCATCCGTTTCCACTAGAAATGGACGGCTTGTGTCGGGTTGGGCCAAAATAGGAGCTGGTGTAAACTCGGCCTTCAAACGCTGGAACGCAGTGTCTTGCAGTGTTGACCAGATAAAAGGAGTGTCCTTCTTTAAGAGAGCCACGATCGTTTGAACAATCTCGGAAAAGGTGGGTATGAATTTCCGATAGAAATTGGCTAGTCCTAGGAAGGATTGGACTTGTTTCACGGACGTGGAAGCTGGCCACGCCAAAACGGCTTTTACCTTTGATGGATCCATTCCAATTCCCTCTGGATTAAGGATGAATCCTAGGTAGTGAACAGAAGTAACGTGAAACAAGCATTTTTCAGGTTTGGCTAAGAGTTGGTGTTCAGAGAGTCTTTGTAGAACTGCCTTTACATGTTCTTCATGCTTTAAAGGGTCCTTGGAAAATATCAGTATGTCGTCCAGATAAACAATGACGAAGAGAAGCAACATGTCAGAGAACACCCTATCCATAAAATGTTGGAACACTGACGGGACATTAGCTAGTCCAAATGGCCTGACCAGGTATTCTTAATGGACAAAGGGTGTTCTAAAGGCGGTTTTCCACTCGTCTCCTTCCCGGATATGGATCAAATGGTAGGCACCCCGGAGATCCAACTTGGTAAATATTACCGCGCCTCTCACGGCTTCCAAGATATCCGATATCAAGGGTAGTGGGTACCGGTCTTTGAGGGTGCGTTGATTTAGGCCGCGATAATCGAGGCAGGGTCTGAGTTCTTGGGTATCCTTCTTGGGGACAAAGAATAACGAAGCACCTGCTGGAGATTTTGAAGGTCTTATGGTGCCGGTTTCAAGGATGGTGTCCAGGTATTCTTTGAGGGCCTTTTTCTCAGGTTCTGAAAGGATAAACATCCTGCCGAAGGGAATAACTGCTGAGGGATCTGTTTCAATATCGCTGTCTTCAGGTCTGTGTGGGGGTAAGGCGTGGACTATGGCAGTCGAAAATACATCGGCGTATCCTTGGTAGGCCTCAGGGACTTGTATGATATTGGAAAGCATAAGTGGTGTTTTTTGATATTTAGATGGTTCCTTGGGGGGTGTTGATGAAGGTTCCAGGAATAGACAGTGAGTCATACAAACCTCTGAGCCTAGGAATAGTGATCCTTCTGTCCAATTGATATACGGATATTATTTCTGTAACCAGGGCAAACCCAATACCATGGGGTAGTGGGCTGACGTAATGATATCGAATCTAGTTACCTCTTGATGATGATTTATTGAGAGCCGGATCTCCTTGGTCTGCAGGCTTATGGGCCCTGAACTGAGGGGTCTTCCATCGATGGTTTCCACCGGCTGCATGATAGTTCGTGCCTCGTGAGGTATTTGGTGACTGGCAACCCACTCTTGATCAATGAAGATCCCCATAGCTCCGCAGTCCACCAGGGCCAAAATAGAATAGGTCTTGTTCTTGGAGGGTGATAGAAATGCCTGGAGAATGACCAGTTTGTTTTGTCCAGGAGAGTTCAAGGATGGAATTGATGTGGAGCAAACATCTCTCTCCAGAAGCTCTGCTCCATCTAGGATCGGGAGCTGGCGTTTCCCGAACGCCCAGGAGGTGCTAGAGAACATTCCCCAACAAATGTTTGTCCGAAGCACAATACATACACAAGCCCGTATGGATCCTTCTCAACCTTTCTTGCGGTGATATGGGTCCAGGGAAGGCAATCTGCATGGGTTCTGGTTCTGTGACTGAGCTTGGGTTTGTGTTGGTTCTGACTGTGCTTTCACAGGACATCTTAGATGAATTTCCCTTGGACTTCTTCTTTTCAGCCTTCCTTTCCTGGATGCGGAAGTCTATTTGCATGGCTAGGTCCATTAATGCCTGGAATGAGTTTGGTGGAGCCACTCTAGCCAGCTCATCGTTTATCTCATTGTTCAGTCCTCTCCTGAACAGGGTGAAACTCGCCTCAGAGGACCAATCGGCTTCCTTGGCCAATTGTTTAAATCGGGTCACATAAGTAAGCATATCCTGGGAGCCCTGTTGAAAGTCTAACAAACGTTCCTGGGCACTATAGACCTGCTCAGGATGGTCAAACATGTTTTTAAGGGCCCGTTTGAACCCCTCATAATCATTCAGGATGGCATCGCCGGAGTTAACGAATGGTGTAGCCCAGGTCAAAGCATTGCCGGATAGGTGGGATACAATGAAACCCACCTTAGCCCTGGGAGTCGAAAAGTAAAAGGGCTTAAACGTAAAGTGGACCAGGCAAGAATCCAGGAATCCGCAAACGTTTTTTGCCGAACCATCATATTTGTCAACAATGCCGCCCAACAGGACCCCTTCTTTAGTGGCAGTATCCCGGGAGAAGACCAATTGTTTGAGTGCAGTGTTTTCCGCCTTTAGATTTTGAACCTCGGTTGAAAGTTCCTGCCTGCCTCGCATCAGGTCCTGAACGGCGGCCTCCATGCCGGTATCAAGTTCGGTCGAGTGGCATCTCAAACTGTCAAGGAGTTCCCCCCTTCTCACCTGGGTCCGTTCTTTGATGGAGTCCTTGGTCGCTGCCTTCTTGTGGACGGTCCTGGTTTTAACTAAGGCTGCTCGAGTCTCTTCAGACTCCAGGGCGGGTTCAGTTCCAGGAACGCGGAATCCAGGAATCCAAGGATCTAGGATGAGTGCAACTAGCACACAAGTCCAGGAAACAGGAAGAAAGGAAGGGGTAAGGAGCAGGTAGGTGCACAAGGACAGAGAAAGAATACCGCGAGCTACGGATCACATGTCTGATCGCTGCCTGCAATAGCATTGAGACGCAGGGAGCTGCGGAAGTCGTGGTCTATAAATAGAGTACGTTACGTCCAGCGCATGGAGCGAGAAAGGGTCTTAGCGCTGGGCGACCATGATGGGAGTATTAGAGAATGCAAACCCCATTGAGGCAAGGATCAGGAGGTCCAAAAGGGGTGTGTTCTGAAGTTCATGACAGGTGGGGGCCATGGGGCATAGTGTTTGGTTGGTGAGTGGGGGCCATGGGGCATAGTGTTTGGCTGGGGAGTGGGGGACATGGGGCATAGTGTTTGGTTGAGGGGTGGGGGTCATGGGGCATAGTGTTTGGTTGGGGAGTGGGGGCCGTGGGGCATAGTGTTTGGTCGAGGAGTGGGGGCCATGGGGCATAGTGTTTGATTGGGGGCCATGGGGCATAGTGTTTGGTTGGGGTGTGGGGGCCCTGGGACATAGTGTTTGGTTGAGGGGTGGGGGCCATGGGGCATAGTGTTTGGTTGAGGAGTGGGGGCCATGGGGCATAGTGTTTGGTTGTTGAGTGGGGGCCATGGGCCATAGTGTTTGGTTGGGGAGTGGGGGCCATGGGGCATAGTGTTGGTTGAGGAGTGGGGGTCATGGGGCATAGTGTTTGGTTGAGGGGTGGGGGCCATGGGGCATAGTGTTTGGTTGGGGGCCATAGGGCATAGTGTTTGGTTG
This sequence comes from Ambystoma mexicanum, assembly GCF_040938575.1. NCBI lineage: Eukaryota > Metazoa > Chordata > Amphibia > Caudata > Ambystomatidae > Ambystoma > Ambystoma mexicanum. The sequence goes on from NC_090935.1 coordinate 538,156,375, forward strand.
GGGGGTGGGGGCAATGGGGCATAGTGTTTGGTTGGGGGTAGGGGCCATGGGGCATAGTGTTTGGTTGGTGAGTGTGGGCCATGGGGGATAGTGTTTGGTTGGGGAGTGGGGGCCATGGGCCATAGTGTTTGGTTGGGGGCCATGGGGCATAGTGTTTGGTTGGGTGTGGGGGCCATGGAGCATAGTGTTTGATTGGGGGCCATGGGGCATAATGTTTGGTTGGGGAGTGGGTGCCATGGGGGATAGTGTTTGGATGAGGGGTAGGGGCCATGGGGCATAGTGTTTAGTTGGGGGCCATGGGGCATAGTGTTTGGTTGGGGTGTGGGGGCCATGGGGCACCGTGTTTGGTTGAGGGGCAGGGGTCATGGGGCATAGTGTTTGGTTGATGGGTGGGGGCCATGGGGCATAGTGTTTGGTTGAGGGGTGGGGGCCATGGGGCATAGTGTTTGGTTAGGGGCCATATGGCATAGTGTTTGGTTGGGCAGTGGGGGCCATGGGGCATAGTGTTTGGTTGGGGGGTAGGGGCCATGGGGCATAGTGTTTGGTTGGGTGTGGGGGCCATGGGGCATAGTGTTTGGTTGGGGACCATGGGGCATAGTGTTTGGTTGGGGAGTGGGGGCCATGGGGGATAGTGTTTGGATGAGGGGTGGGTGCCATGGAGCATAATGTTTGGTTGGGGGTGGGAGCCATGGGGCATAGTGTTTGTTTGAGGGGTGGGGGCCATGGGGCATAGTGTTTGCTTGAGGGGTGGGGGCCATGGGGCATAGGGTTTGGTTGGAGGTGGGAGACATGGGGCATAGTGTCGGACCCCAAGCGAGAACCCAATAATAAAGCTAAAATAGGCACAGGTAGGAGATGTACATCCTTTGCTTTTTGTGGAAACCTGACTCAACGAAGGCCATATGCCTCTTGGGCAACCCAAACAGCAAAGTATAGCAGTCCAAAATAACGGAATGTCCAATCAAGGGTCAATAAAATATATATAATTAAACAGACGATATGCAATAACTAAATAGAAATAAATGATAACAATGGAAAATGTGTAGTACAAAATGTAAGTTTGACATACAAATAAATATCAAAAAGCAATTCTTTTTCCATGTGTTTAATAAAAATTGGGGTTGAAAAAGCCTCCTGCCATGCCACGCCCCGCCGCGCCTACCGCCCCACCCACATTTACTTTTCAGCCCACTATAGCCATCATGTAAGGTACTTTCGGCCCTCTGTAAAAATCAGTTCTGCACCCCTGCTGTAGAGCATTGAGAATAGCATTGATCTCAAAAGTACAGATATCGAGGCAGTATAACAAGATAGGTTGAACTTTGAGCAAGTAGAACTGGATAAGGGACAGTAAGGAAAAAATACAGTATTTATGAAATATAATTATCATCTGTGAGGTCAGACTTTTGAATTTATGTTCCAGATAATTTCTCCACATAGTTAAGGAATAAGTATCAATGAGAGGGTAACCTAAGTATCGTATCAGGGGGGCATAATTGATAGTGATCCTATTGAGTGACCAGAGATAGCGGAAGGGTTTCAATTTGCCATTTGTGAATGGCAAAATATATGATTTTGCAGGATTGATTGTAAGGTTATGTTCTGTTGCAAAGTGTGCAAACAGGAGCAATTTTTCTTGCACACCGTAGGGGGTTCTGTCAAAAAACAGGTCATCGTCAAAACCTATCCACTCCAGTTTAAAGGACCTAAGTTTGGCTGGAAAAATAACTGCATTTTTCCATAAATTGTCGATTCCTAAGAGATAAAGATTGAAAAGGACAGCCGCCATATTGCACCCCTGTTTTACACCTATTTCAGTAGGAATGGAATTACTAAGCGCCCCCTCACTGTTCACCCGAATTCGGTAGTCGGACATTTTGTTGGAGCAGGGCTATAAGAGCAACCAAATAGGAAGGGATTCCAAGTTTTAACATTTTGCTCCAGAGGATTTCTCGAATCACGCTATCAAAGGCTGCTGTTAGGTCTAAACTAGCCATATAAACTGGGCCCATTTTAAAATGATGAGTATGGGCCCGTAGGTGAGCTAAAATGGTTGCATTCAGAGGGCAACCAATTAATTTTCAAAAGCCCACCTGACAAGATGATAGCAAGGCATGTTGGTCAATGTGCAGTTGCAAACGGTGAAGCAAAAGTAAGGAACATTTTTTAGAAGAGGTGTCTGTGAGTGCAATAGGGCAGTAGTTGCCAGCGGAATTGGGAGGTCCTTTTTTATAGATTGGAATAATGTGGGCAGATTGCCAGGAAGGTGGAACGAAACCAGTATGGAAAATTGCATCAAAACGTAGTTTTAGAGCATGGGCCCATAGCAGAGGATTTGCTTTGTATATGCACGGTGGCAAGCTATCAGTGCCTGGGGCCTTAGAGTTTTTAAGTTTATGTTTTGCTTCCATAATATCAGTAGCAGACCATATTGTTTGCATACCTGGATCTAACTTGGGCACATCGCCTCTAAGTGATGCATATCGATCCGGCATTTCGTATTTTTTAATAATGTATTTTGCCCAGACCTCCGCCGAGATGACCAAATATTTCCCAGAAGAAGAGACAATTGGCAAAGTGCGCAGAATTGACCACACATGTCTAGTGTCATGTCTTATTAGATGATATATCATATTTTGGTTGTCCGATAGGAGCAGTTCTCTTCTCATCCATACAATTTTATTTTTATAAGACTGTTTAATATACCTTATTTATTCTTTTAGATCAACAGTTATTTTTAATAGACGTCTAATGAGAAAATATAATTTTTTTAAAATAGCAAGTTTCAAATTGAAGGAGTGAACATGTTTGTAACTTTGTGATGCCAACCTAAGTAGATGAGATTGTATACGGGAGATATTCCTGACTTCAATTTCCATTACAGATGTTCCACCTGGTTCAAAAATGATAATAATTTCTAATGCTATCTGATTTAAGAACTTGCGGCAGAGAATAGGATTCCATCTCACTGACAGAGCCTGTCGATCAGGTTCTTACAGCATTAAGACAATGGGCCTCATTCCGAGTTTGGAGGTAGACATGGCGCTATTTGCGCCATGGCTGCCTCCAAAACCGGGTCCATGTCTGGTCTGGGTGAATGGGGACTTACCGGGACATTCCGACCTGTGCAGACCAAGTAGGTCCCCATTCAACCAAGCATTCCCCATTCCCATTTGAGCCCCAATAAGGCTCAATGGGAATGGGGAAGGCGCTAATTACGGGCCAATAAATTACAGGCCCGTTATTAGTGCCCTGCTCCCTTAGCCGGACCTGCAAAGGACGTGCGGTCAGACCACACGGCCTTAGCGGGTCCCGCTAAGAGACCTCGGAAGTGGGCGGAAAGGGTTTAACGGCACCGGTCTCCGTACCGGTGACCGTTAACCCTTACCGCCCAACTCAGAATGAGGCCCAATGTCTTTGGAAAAATGTGCAAAAGGAAGATGTAACACTATGATAATCATCATGTGGTCACCAAGATTCAGGTTAATGATATTAACGGGAGTATAATACCGATAAAGCCCCGACGACATAAAGAAAAAGTCAATCATAGAGCTATCTAGACCAAGTATAGTTATGAGGATCTAAGATAGTTGGGAGCAGTGGAATATCCCATTCTAGAAAAAAGTTATTCAAATTTTGCCCATTTTTCTTTGAGAATTCTGAGTGCTGTCTCCTCAAAACATCCGATTGAGACTCAACATTGTCACAGAAAGCATTGAAGTCACCAGCAGCAATTATTCTTATGATTGGATTTGCAATCAAGGCTACCTCTAGTAAAAGGTTCAATTCATCCAAAACAACAGACAACGCAGTAGTACATTTGTTCCAGTAAATACAAATCAATAAAATGACATTTGACGGATTACCATGAGCTTTCAGTTGGATAGCCAATAATGCGTCAGAGCTTTTAACAAGTTCAGAGGAACAGTTTCATGCTGTGTTAATCAGTATGGCTAGTCCCCCTGAAGGTATTCCTAAGGAGCCCTGTGATACCTCATGGGTGCATAAAAAGTAACCCTCAGCAGTAAAAAGCATCTGAGACATTGATTCCTGTAAAAAATTGCATCAGGAATATCTTGTTTGTTATTCCTGAGCCAAGTTTTAAAATTGTTGAGACCACAGGAATTCCAGGAGATGATTGTGAAATCAGCGGGGCTAAGAGTCTCCTATCAATCTCAACTGAAGATCTCTTTGTTCTGTATCAGATTCCATCCATGTTAACCCTTTAAGAGCAGACGCAAAGGCCATTAGCTGTGTCATAGAACTGACATCTATTTTGGGAACAACATTTTGAGTGGAATTGGAAGGTGGCATCTCTAATGGGGGAGGGGGAGTTTCCACGTAACTAGTTGCTTCCTCAATTGACAGAAACAGGGAAGGAAAAAGGCCAATTGATTTAAGATCTTTGCGTTGCTCCCAAATTAATTTCATAATGAAGGAAGAATTCAGTTTACAGATCATTCTATTGTTGTTAAGGAAGGCTAGTTTAACTCATTTAATGTCATTGGATCTGATAATACGTAGAGATGGAATATCCTGTAAGATAGTTAAGAAGAAAGTTCTATTCAAACAGGCTTTGCCATGCCGAGTTGGGTCACTTTCCCATCCCATCAAAGTAGCAGATTTGAGCTTGAATGTCATATGAGGATAAGTATGGGATGGTGGCTCTAAGTCATGGACGCCACTATTCACTGCCTGGCAGGGTGTCGGAGCATTTCCATTTGCAGCTCCTTGTGAAAACTGCCCCTCATGCATTTGGTCGCCTTTTTGGCCACCCCCATCATTGGGTTTGATGATGCGACAAGCAGGCAAAGAATGCAGTTCACTTTCATTCATGTTTCTAGGTCTAACTGGACTCTTTACGTGCTGCGCATTGCTTTACCTAATGATTACTTTCTCTGTTTTCTTAATTCCCAACAAAGGGTAGAAGTTTGACAGAGCTGATTGTTTGTGGGCAATCACTGTGATCGCCGGGACAGAGACAGGTGTCTCAGGAACCTTTTCTTTTGATGCCGGGATAGCTTTTTTGTTTAATTTGGAGATGCCTTTTTTATATGCTTTTCTCATGAATTTAGGATTATCTCCAGCCACGCCCCTGGTGCCTGATGTTTGGGCCTGGTGGTTTGGCTCAGAAAGATTGAGCATTGCTTTTGACTCTGATAAGTTGCATGTTTATTTTATTTGAATTTATAAAGCGCCCAGTGGGCCGGAGCCATCGTGGCGCTGTTACAGCAAGTTACTTAGTACAGTAGGACAGGTAATACATAGGTACTGAAGAGGTTGTACATGTTCAGTGACAGTGTTCAGAAAGAGTTCCAAGGGTTACAGTGGAACAGGATGGAGAAAGTACATTTGTAAAAGGTGTTAGTTAAATAACTTTGTTTTTAGCAGATTTCTGAACACTGTGACAGATTCTTCGCTTCTTAAGTTGAGAGGTAGTGCGTTCCAGGCTATTGGGGCTAATACTTCAAAGCTGGTGCTGCCAGCTTTAGCTCTGTTGAACGCTGGGACCGACAGTAGGTGAGAGTATTGGTCACGTTTAGGTCTGTGGGCTGTAGTCTGGTGTATTCTGTCTACTAGGTAGGCTGGGGCCGTCTTGGCGAGGCACTTATGTGTGATGGTGAGGGCTTTGAATGTTATGCGTTCTTTGATTGGGAGCCAATGGGCGTCCTTTCTTGCCTGGGAGCTGTGCTCTCTCTTGGGGATGCTGAGGGTGGCTATGAGGGCGTTGGTTTGTGCAATCTGTAGTCTGTTAATGTTATTGGCAGATGTGCCTATGAGAAGGATATTACAGCAGTCAAGTTTTGCTCCAATTGTGGCTCTCGCAATGTTAAGGAGATCGCTTGTAGAAAGGTGAGGTTTTACTACACTTATAATTTATGTGGTGAGGGCGGCGGCGGATGAGATGGCGCTGACTTGCCTGTCCATAGTTAGGGTAGAGTCGAGGTAAACCCCAAGGGTTTTCACTGATGTGGAGGCTGTAATGGTAGTATTCTCAATAATGAATGAATTATACTTCTCATTCAGTTTTTTTAGGTCTTCTTTGGGGCCTACTAGCAGGATTTCAGTTTTTCCCCGTTTAAGCAGAGCCCATTGGCTGCCATCCAAGCCTGGATGCGTGCATATGGTAGCTGCAGGGTGTGGAGGTCTTGTTCGTAGTTTCCTGTTAGGGGGAGAAGAATTTGTGTGTCATCAGCATAGTTTGTGAAAGCTATGCCGAAGTCTTCTAGGTCTCTGAAAAGTGGGAGAGTAAAGAGGTTGTAAAGGGTGGGGCTGTACAGTATCCTTGTGGTGCTCCGCATTCAATCAGAGTTGGAGAAGCTGAGGCTTCGTTCGAAAAGACCCGCATAGCTCGGCCTTCCAAGAAGGAAGTGATCCAGGCGGTGGCCTCTTGGGAGAATTGGGCATTGTCAGCTAGATTTTTACATAAGATCTTGTGGTCAACCAAGTCAAAGGCAGCAGAGAGATCCAGGAGTAGGAGGAGTTACGATTGACCTTTGTCTATGGCTTCTAGTAGTTGGTTCTTGAGGTCTAGAAGGGCTGATTCCATGTGTCTTTCATATGTGTGTTGTGTCTGTCCATGTTGTTTGATGGTTGATTTTTTTGGTATTTGTCAGCTTTTCCCTTCATTCTTTTGTCAAATGCCTTGCGCTTTTCTGTTCTAGATATTGTTCATTTTGTTTTCTAGCTAAGGCTATAATGGGAGCCTCTACAGGGCAGTGAGCCTCATCCGTTGTCTTGGAGACTTCCCTCGTCTCATTTGTCTCCCCAACCAGATCAATGAGGTCAGTAAGAGCGGAAGGACTATCAGAAGTCACATTCTCAGGGATAGCATGTGGTGCCAAGAGATCCACAACATTAGATCTTGGTTGGATCTCATGATTGTTGGCCATTTCCTTAACTGTTGACATCAGTTCCGCAATCTTTGTAACATTCAAAACAACTAATTGCGGAAGAGATACCTCCAAACTCAACTCTGGCTGGGATTTTTGATTTGAGCTTGCAGTTACTGCCTCTGCAAAGGATTTAGTTTGAGTGGCCTTGGAATTGATCTCTGCCCTCGCATCATGATGTTGCAACAGTGCAGAAATCGCATCGCAGGTGAAAAGCAAGCCCTCAATTCTGCTTAATTTAGCAATCATCTCAGACATTTGTAGTTGTAGGAATCTTACTTCCCCGTGTGTCTGCTCTTGATCCGCATCTAGCAGGTTGAGGATCCTTGTAAGTACAGGAAAGGCCTCTGGACTGTATTAATTCTCAGAGTTTGGAGCCAACGTTGGGCCATGTTCAAGATTTTCTGGTTCATTGGAGACTCAGGATTCATAGTACATTCTAAGCTATTTGGACCTTGAATATGCTATATATCAGACTGAGGATTCACAGTACATTCTAAGCTATTTGGACCTTGAATATGCTATCTATCAGACTGTTCAAAAATAGGGGAACTGTTTTTTTTGCATATGTACAGCAGCCGAAGATGCATTTCTTGGGGTAAAGATACTCCCGATTTCTCGGCCCTCTCTATGTGCAGTGTAGCGAGAAGGCACAGTGTAAGAGTAATTGGGCAAGTTATTAAAGAGAAAGACATTTTCGACCCCATATTTCCTTTGGGTAACCGGGGTGAAGGGCTTTTGCGAGAGTCTAATTCGCTTCCCTAATTCAGATTCAATAGCTGGAGCTAACATTGAAAAGTCGGCAAGTTGAGTGTTGAAACATTCCACACCCATTTTTCTCCTTATTTCGTCTCTATCAAGACTGTCGCCCAACTTCTCACATTCATGTACCCATCATCTTGGAGGGATTTTTTTCGCATCTGTAATAGATAAAGAACCCATTGTAGGTACATGGATGGAATTTTTGAAGGCTCCACAGTTTCACTTAGATCATGGATAGGTGCCTTTTCTAATACCTTGGTGTCCTTTATGATATGATCAATAGGAGTGCAATTGCCATTGAATGGAGGTCTATTCTCTGCATCTAGCGGATCGTGTACCACATCCATCGAGTGTGGAGAGCTAGATACTGGCATAATAGCCGATAACAGGGGATTAAGTACCTCACCCATGATAGAAGAGGAATCTGGGACAATATCCGAAATTGCCTGCATGGCAGGAGCCAGATTAGTAGCTTCTTCTGTGGTATTAGACACCTCTTCTGTCAATGGGAGGACAGGGACTGGATTTAAGGGTGTATTCATTTCTTTTTCCACTGTGTTAGTGGGAACATTTTCCTCCATAACAGCAGGAGGTGTTAGGACGGAGCATTCAATTACTGGAGATTTAATTTTTCCTGTAAATTTTCCCCCACTGCGCAAACCATTTACCATTGTTTGAGCGCGCAAGTGGGAGAAATTACACACAATCATAAAACTCTTATAGGAAGATGCAGGATTTAGCTGGAGTAATAATTAACAGCTAGGTAACAGCTACGAAGTGATTGCAAACCAAAGCAGTGAAATATAAATCACCTTAGAAGAAGGCTCAGCTTGCACCAACGACACACAGATAATCAATGGACTGCAAGATTGACAAACGATTGTAAGAACCAATATCAGAATGTTGTATAAGAGTATTCCACTCCACAGCCTAACTGCCCAAAAGCCACTTAGAATGGCACTTCGGATGCGCATGCACGATGCGTGCGCACCACAGTAGTTATAGGAAGTGATGCAGAGCGGGGGGCGGGCTGGGAGGTGGGCGAGTGGGCCGAATCAAGAGGAGCTGCAAAAGAATGAACTCAGGTAAGATATGGGAAGGATGTACTTTATACAACACAGTGAGCTGCGGTGAAGCCGCGGCACACAGAATAATGGTATCATAAGTCCAAATAAGGCAATTGCTTGAAAATGAGTCCAACAAAATTTGTTCGTATCCGTGTTGCGGCAAAGATGTTGAAGATGGCTCTTCCACTTGCGGACAACGAGTATACAAAAAACAGCAAAGCGGGCTTCGGCAACACAGCCCAAAAGCCACTTAGAATGGCACTTCGGATGCGTGTGCGCAATGCGCGCGCACCACAGTAGTTATAGGAACTGATGCAGAGTGGGGGGTGGGCTGGGATGTGGGCGAGTGGGCAGAATCAAGAGGAGTTTAAAATGAGTCCAACAAAATTCGTTCATATCCGTGTATTAAGATTGTGATTTTTAAACTGCTTGATAATTGTGAAATGTTTTAGAACTGATGTGTAAATAAATGTATATTCTTTTACTCAGAAACATTTAGTCAGTGTCTGTTTGAACCATTGTAATTGATGTCCTTTGTGTAACTATTGGCACTGCTCACTTTACTCTTGAGATAAGTCTGGCTGCTCAGCCATCGCTACAACTTTACTGTGTAGTACAGGCTTGTACCAAAGGTGAATTTGTACTATCACTTGTAGTCCTAATTGTTTGTGGTGTTCCCAAATGGTACTGCATATGATTCTGCCTAACAGGTGTGTTCGCCTGGACACAACCGAGGTTGGGCTCTCCCTCTGGCTACTCCATCATTAATGATCCTTCCACAGGTTCACCTACAGAACCCTTGTTACAACTTATACTTCTTCTAGATAGTCAAGTTTGATAATGTTCTCGTTGCTGTGCCAGGCCCGTTGCCGACCCCGGTGGGGCCGATCTGAGAACCTCACTAAACCATTCAATCGGTAGTAGCGACGGCCAGTGTGTACAAAGTCCATGGACGTAAACAATGCAAACCTATTACCCACACATACTGGGAATTCCATGTTCATAGGAAATAATTGGATTCCCCAATCCCTATCATGAACAGGGTTCAACGGCGAAGGGTAGACACATGCTAATTCGTTCAGGGCATCACAGACTTGTTATTGCTCAATCTCATGTGGCTGAGCGCCACATTTACCTCTAAGAAGTTGAGCGTGGACTGCTGGGGGTCGCTTAACTAGTAAGCACGGAGCAGTTTTTTTCATTATCGGAATTAACCTGACAAATCGCTCCACCAACTAAGAACCGCAATGCACCACCACCCACAAAATCGAGAAAAACTGTCAATTCTTTCTGTGTTCACGCAGGTGTACGTTTCCTGTGTTGAGTCAAATTAAGGCACAGGCTCGACTCCTGGTTGTGCCCTTCAGTCAATTCTGAACATTTCGAGAGACACCAGGAGAAAACTAGTTGTTTGGGTCGTACCTGGAAAAATAAACTGCACAATATAACGAGGACCCAGACAACTCTGCACGGTCTTCAGGTCTGAAATCTTAATTTAATTGACAGGTCATTCATTAATAATACTCCTATCTATATTCAATACCAAATTATATGAGGGTCTTGTCCCAAAGAGCACAAAGATGAATGCACAATATTTTTATTAACTTTCATCAATCATAAAATCACCCAGGTAGAAAAATATACATTATTTAGATATACAAAAAGAATTACACCATAAAGTGTTTTGTGCATCCAATTAATGTGACTTGTGCAATGTTTTCATACACATAAATCTGCCATGTAACTGTGGCTATCTTTTATAAATATTTTTAAACAGAGGATTAGGAGATCCGTAGCTGATAGCTATCTATTACCCAAAACTCAGAATTGGATTTAACGGCATGTATTGCTTGTATATCGTGCTACCCTTTTCAGGTCCTATAATGCCAGTGCTACTGGCATTTAGCTCGAGAAACCATAAATCTATCATTAAGAAAACTGCTCGTGATTGCAGTCCAAAAAAGCCCATTCAGTCAATCCCTTTAAGTTTCCGATTTTCAACCATACTGCCCTGGGAACCCAAAGACTTTGGTTGCCCAGACGCTGCTCGGCAGGTTATGGGAATAACACTGCAGGATCGCTATTCGGCATTGTTTATGGTTGAAACTAAGACCGTATCTGATCGTCTTTGAACCTCTGACTTTAGTTCTTGATTAATGAAAACATTCTTGGCAAATGATTTTGCTTTGGTTCGTCTTGCGGCAGTCCAAGAATGTAACCTATAGCTGCACAATACGAATGTCCGTCCCTCTCAATTATGGCCCCATTTGCAAAAAACTAGAATATTGAACTAGCGTCCTATTCCATTTTTCCTACCTGAAGTGTTCAGACGACCGGCCTGCATTGAGCACTCTAATATTTTCAAATGAAACGCTTTAGATATCGAGGGCACTCAGTCAAGAGGACCACGGGAGTACCGAGAGACGGGGGCTGGGACAGGCGGTATCTCGCTTCACGGTGGACCGCCAATTCAATCCCAAAATCCAACTATGAGCTTTTTAACTGCAGCATCTAGACGCTATTGGAGATGCAATTACATGACTATTTGCACTATACCTGCCCTCCAATAAATCATCATTAAAGGATTTAAAGTGTACTCATTCCAATCACCAGGCCTCGAAAGATTCCTGTATTGTTATTTTTCGTCACTACCTCCCGTCGGGAGTGGGTAATTTGCGCCCTTGCTCGCTTCCTGGGGTGTTGCAGCTGTTTCTCAGGCTCCCACTATGCAATTGAACCCTGATTCCCCCTTTACTGTGGTCACCATGGTAGGCACTGAAAGTCCCATCAAAAGTTGATAGGGCAGACATCCAAATGTATCGTCACCTTCACAGGCACGTCCAATCAGCCCAAAGATATTTAGAGTGATCATAGTGGCCGGGAGCTCCATATTGGTCTTGCACTGATAAATGCACGCATCCAGGGAAGTCAGCGCTTGTCAGCATGTATTACCTCTAGAATTACCACAGTTATCCAAGTAACAGATGGAGCGATCAAATGAACCATAACTAAATGAATGAGCCATTCACAGTTTCACTCTACAGGCCGTGTGTACTTACATGTGTATGGCTTAATATTTCACACAAACAGATGCTACTGGTAGGATAACCAGGTCGCCGCACCTGCTGAAGGTGACAATGGGAGGAACCACATTCCCCCCTCGTGCCAACCTTCACACCCTAGCTGGTCTGCGGGACACAAGCATCATAGCGTGCCTTCAACACTTGAAGGGGGTGGGTGGACAGGCAAGCAATCATGCAGGCACCGGTCTGTCGGGGTGCAAGGGGAGAGGCTTGTCCCAGGCACATCTTAAAGCAGGAGGAGTTTTTTCATTTGCCACCACTGGTGTGGTGACAGGGGGTCAGCACCCCACAGAATGGTCATTCCGACTGCTAGAGAAAGTCAGCAGAGGTTCTTTTGTCGGCGAGATGATGCTGTCTGGAAAAAATGCTGGCCTCTCGGAAAGCAACAAAGGCTTTTATTTCCCCATTGTGGGCTGGCAAGGCACTCCCAAAAGGCCAAACACTCATGATGGGGCACTCCCAACACCCCACCAAATGGGGTGTGGCCCTTGGCCAGCTTGGGGGAGTGCAGCTGTTTCGTGGCGGAGAATGGGTTGGGCAGCGAGAACAAAGTGGAGAGTAGACAGGTCCCAAACACACTGTCTACAGTAATCCGGAGGAAGGTGACTAAGATTTCATGTGATCTGTGTACCTTGTGTGACAGAGGGGGAGGTCTGGGCAATAGTGTCCAGTCTCCTTATAGACCCAAATGGAGAAAATTTGAAATTGGAGCCCATCTGTACTTCTAGAGCAGGCTGGCCATCTTGTCTTTCCATTGATTCCTATCACCAAATGCCAGATGGCTGTGCTCGGAGCATGCAAAACAAAAGGGAGATGGTTGGAAGGTTTAGAATCAATCTCAACCTCTGACATTGATTTGGGAAACCCTCCAGAACATTGTTCATCACCTGGCAAGAACAAAGGGCATATTGAAATCATGCTCGGTCCGATCCCAAGAGGGGCAAAAGGGGCCCTTCTGAATGAGACCAGAAGCATCCCAAGATATGTTTCAGTCTTATTGGGCCTCATCAGTGAGGAGCAGCTTGGGTCTATAGGCCCAGCAGGCACGGGACCCACTTCTGGGCATAACGTCCCACTCAAGGTGGCTAGACCAACAAAAACAATAGGTGATGGCTGAAAGGATTAGAAATAATCTTACACTCTCACATTTCTCTGGGAATCCCTCCAAACCATAATTGTTTGCCTTCAAAGCCATTACAAAAGGGCAAATACCATATTAAAATCAGGGTTGGGGCGGCCCCCAGGGACATCAGCTGGTCAGGGGGCAGACAAACCTCCATGCGAAGCAGGTGCCCAAGTGAGGGGGCAGCACCCTCAACCCTCCTTGAGTTCTCTGGCCAGGGCACATTGCAGATTTTCACTCCAGGTAGGAAAAGGGATCAGGTGGGGGCACCCCGGGAGCACCGCTGGGTAGGCAAATGCTCGACCCATGTGCAAGGCAGGTGCCCAATGGAGGGGGCAGCATCACAAGCTGTCCTGGAGTTCTGGCCGCTGTGGGTTAGAGCCTTTCCCACCAAGGAGGGATGAGAACTCTGCTGGGGTGCCACGCGACTGCTGCTGGGCGGAAAGACAGTCGACCCAGGTATAAGGTAGGTGCCCAAGTGAGGGGGCAGCAGCCCCGGCCTTCCTGGAACTCTGGATATGGTGCATTAGAGCGTTTCCCTACTGGGAGGAAGGGGGAACCTTCTTGGGTGCCCACCATTGAGCCCGGGTTGGGCAGTGAGAACCAAGTCAAGTGCAGACAGGACCCATACACGCTGACTGCAGTAATCCAGAGGAAGTTGACTAAGCTTTCTTGAAATTTGCATCTCCAGGGTTACAGAGGGGGAGGTCTGGGTAAAAGTGTCCAGCCTCCTTATAGACTGAAGAGGAGGAACATTTAAATTTGGAGCCCATCTGGACATCGAGAGCAGGCCAGCCATCTGGTCCTTCCACATGCAAGGCAGAAACCTAAGGGAGGGAGCAGTGGTAGAGCTTTTCTCTCCAGGAAGGGATGGGGACCCTGCGGGGTGCCCCAGGACCACCAGTGGGCAGGCAGGCAGTCGACCCATGTGCAAGGCAGGCTCCCAGGGGATCGTGCAGCGCCCCAAGCTGTCCAGGAGCTCTGGTTGGGGCTTGATAGAGCTTTTCCCTCCCCAGAGGGATGGAAACACTCTGGGGTGCCCCAGGACTGCTTCTGGGCACATGGACATTCGACCTATGAACGAGGCAGGCGCCCAACGGAAGGGGGAGCATCCCCCGGCCATCCTGGATCTCTGGCTGGGGCATTATAGAGCTTTTCCCTCTGGTGAGTGCCAGGGTCCTGGACCTCTGCTGGGCAAGTGGGCACCATTGAGTGTGGGAAGCAGGAACCCAGGGGCAGGGGCAGCACGCCCGGCGCATAGCTGCCAAGTTTCCACTTCCATACAGAATCATTGAACCAGTCCTCTTTATTTTTTGCACTACATGCTGGGACTTGTAGGCCCACCCTTGAAATGGGAAAATCATAACTATAGGTTTGAGTATGTAATTGGAAGCAACAAGTAGGACCGACTCCAGGGGTCACTCATGGAACTGGGAAACATGCAGGGAGGAAGTTCAGGCAATTTCCCAGTGCAGAAATCCAATTTCCTGTGTAGACACAGCAGCAGTTCTTATATATCAAAGTGTCACTGCAACACATTGTCAGATGGCCTATGGTGCATATTGACAATGCTGAATGTCACATCCACTCTACAGCTGCTAAACAGACGTCTGCGTCAATGCCTCTACAATGGGCCAGGGACCCCACCAGGAGCCCCGGGACCACCGCTGGACAGGCAGACAGTCAACCCATGTGTGAGGTAGGCACCCAAGAGAGGGGGCAGCACGCCCAACTGCCCTGGAGTTCTGGCCAGAGCGTGATAGAGCTTTTCTCTCCTGGGAGTTACAGGGACCCCCCAGGGGGGCCCAAGGACAGACGGACAGTCAACACATGTGAAAGGCAGGCACACAAGGGAAGGCGCAGCATTCCCCGGCCATCCTGGAGGACTGCTGGGGCATGATAGAGCTTTTCCCTTCATGGAGGGATGGGCACCCCACGAGGAGCTACGGAACCACTTGCCACTTTGGCAGGTGGGCTGTCGACTCAGCCATCCTGGTGCTCTGCCCAGCACAAGTTATAGCTTTTCCCTCTGGTGAGTGCCAGGGTCCTGGACCTCTGCTGGGCAAGTGGGCACCATTGAGTGTGGGAAGCAGGAACCCAGGGGCAGGGGCAGCACCCCCGGCGCATAGCTGCCAAGTTTCCACTTCCATACAGAATCATTGAACCAGTCCTCTTTATTTTTTGCACTACATGCTGGGACTTGTAGGCCCACCCTTGAAATGGGAAAATCATAACTATAGGTTTGAGTATGTAATTGGAAGCAACAAGTAGGACCGACTCCAGGGGTCACTCATGGAACTGGGAAACATGCAGGGAGGAAGTTCAGGCAATTTCCCAGTGCAGAAATCCAATTTCCTGTGTAGACACAGCAGCAGTTCTTATATATCAAAGTGTCACTACAACACATTGTCAGATGGCCTATGGTGCATATTGACAATGCTGAATGTCACATCCACTCTACATCTGCTAAACAGACGTCTGCGTCAATGCCTCTACAATGCCCCTCTTTCAAATTACCTTGTGGAGAATGAACAACTGCATCTTTTCCTCTGCACTGCGATCTGGTAACTGCGCCCCATGGGATGCAAAGGACTAGTCTAGAAAAGCTGGGCCATGCGAAGGAACATTAGCCACATGCTTGCCAATAACATAAAGAGTAGGGAATATTCAGACGCATGGTGTAACTTGCCTGAAAGGTCATCCGAAAAGTATCACATGGAAAGAAAATGGAGCTGTACTGCCAACACTCCAAGACACAACAGCGTCAGGGAAACAGGCAGGAACCCCGCCATGTACCATTCTAATCTCATCGAGATCCCTGCAGCCATTCAAACCGTCGTTGGATATGGGATTTGGTGGCAGGTCCTACATGTGATATGATAACTATGACTGACAAACTGAGATTGCATAATGGGTTCGTCCCCCACAGCAAGACCCGTCCTTTGTGTCAGCAGAGACTACAATGTCAATGCTGCACTAATGCTGGGACATTCAATACATGCCCCTTGCACTGAACACGTTTTCAAATGTGTTGTGGTAGGTTTTGTCAGTGATGGATGACTTGTTCATGACATGAATGCTGTGGAAAACAACATCTGTTTGCATTTAAGCCAGTCATATTGTGCCAGAAAATATCTGTACGGATTGGAGGTGTACGAAAAAATGCCACACCGTCATTTTTAATTGCAAATGATATCCTCATGAACTTCAGTATTCTCACCATGTATGTGAGCAATGTAATGATGGAAGTGTTTAGAGCAACAGTCAACGCAATAGGTGATACTGAAAAGTTCTCCAAATCGTAGGTACGATTTGCGTGCTTACCTTTCCATTTGGTCTACTGGTCTAAACATGTTTCACCCACTAAGCAAAATGCCCCTACTAGTAGCAATGCTTTCCCTCAGTAGCAGTAGCAATGCTTTCCCTCAGTAGCAGTAGCAATGCTTTCAATCACCCTTTCATCCTGGACCTTCAGATCAGAACCTACAGAACCAGGCAGATCGCTGAAAATTGGCGAGGGCCTTGATTGATGAGAATGCCACTATCACTCTGCGATGAAGTGTACATAAAAGCAGGGTGTCAACAGAGAGCAGATTGATCAGAATAGTAATGGGAAGCTCCTGAGCCACACTGAAATTGACACATGCCCAATATGATAATGCAAAAGACGGTGTATTTGATCTTGCCCTCCCAGCATGTTTAAGGCACTCGTGTAACACATTATTTCTAAGGTCACTGTCTTCCGAGCCCTGTGCCAATGGCTGTGTTTTCTGCACCTCCCCTTATGCTGCTATACAAGCTGTCATCACCACCTTTCCCACCATGCCGTTCAGCCCTGTCAAACCGATCGTTCGACCCATGAACCCCCGGGAGTTATAGGCTACTTCGAGGCTACCGTTCTGTCTCCATGAACATGCTGAGAAGTGTGAATCACCTATTTATATTTTAGGAAGAAGAAGAGCAGGTCAGCAGTCAGCATTTAACGCTCTTGTCTCCCCTACAGTTAACACTGCGATCAATGTACTTCCTGGTCATGTGCACCACATCCATCTCCTCCTACTGCCTCTCCATTATAAAAACACTGCCCAACAAAAATCAACTGGAGAAGAAAAAAAGGAACTTTAACACATGTAACAGGTGATCACATAGAGGAAAACGTTTACTCTCACGTATAGAGCTTTGTATAAAATAGCTGAACAAAACTACAATTGATAACCTAGAAAAATATAGAATTGCCCAAACAACAAAACACACAGTCAAAATATGATTTGGTATGCTCGTTTCTTTGTGGACCTTTTGAAAACCTACTAACACACGTGAATTTCGAGCGTAAGCTCCGCCCCTTTTTCCCACAATCCTCATAATCAGGAAGCCGCGCGCATTTGGAGGAAGTGCTTTGGAAAGTGCTGTCGGCTGTGGAGGACCCCGTATGCTCGTTTCTTTGTGGACCTTTTGAAAACCTACTAACACACGTGAATTTCGAGCGTAAGCTCCGCCCCTTTTTCCCACAATCCTCATAATCAGGAAGCCGTGCGCATTTGGCGCGCGCGCATTTGGAGGAAGTGCTTTGGAAAGTGCTGTCGGCTGTGGAGGACCCCGTATGCTCGTTTCTTTGTGGACCTTTTGAAAACCTACTAACACACGTGGTAAAGACTCTATGATTGAAGAGACAATAATACAAGACACTAAGCTCACTAGCATAAGTGTTATTTATTTAATATTTATTTATATTTTATTATTTGCAGAATTTCGAACGTAAGCTCCGCCCCTTTTCCCCACAATCCTCATAATCAGGAAGCCGCGCGCATTTGGCACATTTGGCGCGCGCATTTGGAGGAAGTGCTTTGGAAAGTGCTGTCGGCTGTCTGCTGGCTGAGGGTTTGAGGGCTGTGGGTAAAACAAACGTTTTTTTTTTTTTTTTAGTTTTGTGCGTGCTTGCATTGATTTCTGAATACTGTTGGGACAATAGTGTTGAAGTTATTGGGTTCTGCTCCAGCTAGAGCACCTCGATGTCTGTGTCCGTTTGTTACTAAATGTGCCCCTGATTGCTCTATTTGCTGGAATTGCCTGATTTGCCTGAATTTGCGATTTGTGGGCGTTGAGTGAAGTAACCCTCACAGTTTGACTAATATACTCGCATTTAGGAGATAACTTAACGCCACTGTCCTTCAAAAAAAAAAAAAAAAAAAAATGGTAATGACTTTGCGTACAGGAATGCCTTCAAAGGAAGTCATTAACGAGTGTACTCGTGAGGCTATTTCGACACCTAAAACGTCCTCTAGGACAATTAATCTTAAAAGAATTAGTAAATCAGCCTCTAGTATAAGAGTCTGCTCTACTTTGGTGGATATCAGAAAATTTTGCGCCCCAAGGGACAAATGTGGGAATGTTGTGGAAAATAATGATGGAAACAGCAGAAACGCATGTCTAAATGCTTTATTTAATCAGGACTTACCATGTGGTGATAGACAGGATAGTAGCCTGTGCTCTTATTCCACTCCCCCAGATTCCTTGGTTGCTGCTGGTGCTCTCAATGTTATAGGTCAACCAGGCATGGGAGCGATTGATCTTACGTATGAAGAGAGTACAGTTGGCCTTGGTGTGCAACCCAACAGTGTGTCTGGCGAGGGGGGGGGTTTGTTGAATGCTCCTGATATTATGAGACAAGATGACATTATTGATAAGATGGAAACAGAAGCCGTGCTCGGCATTATGGTCAGCCCCCAAGAGGTTGAAAAGAGCAGCTGCCC
Source organism: Ambystoma mexicanum (assembly GCF_040938575.1). Classification (NCBI taxonomy): domain Eukaryota; kingdom Metazoa; phylum Chordata; class Amphibia; order Caudata; family Ambystomatidae; genus Ambystoma; species Ambystoma mexicanum. The sequence goes on from NC_090935.1 coordinate 538,175,053, forward strand.
TACGGAAGCTCCTGATACTAGTGATGTGCAACAGGACTTATATGATTCACCAATGATGTTCTCCCCAACAGCGGATGCATCCTCCACGTCTTCCTGTTCCTTTGATCACCCGACCCCTCGTAGGAATTACGCTGCCTTAAATGAGGATTTATCAGCTCCTCCGGGTAAATTTGTAATTGGTATTGAAACATCATTACAAACAATGAATGCTGCACTGTTTTCCCTTACACGATTATATGATACATTAGACACTAAACTGAATGACCAGCACTCTGTGCTAATTAAGCTGCTATGCAAAAATAAAATGGCTGACGATCATTGTGTATGTTGTAAGAAAAACACGGAGAGTGTTGATAGCACAGATGTCATTTCACAACTAAGTACTGATGAAATAAAATCTAAAGAAGATGAGATCCTGTTAATTGACTGTACACAACATCAACAGTCTGCCGTGCAATTAGGGGTTAAGAACAAAAAAAACAAAGAAAAGAGAGATGAACTTATGAATCTAGCTAAAATAGAGACAAATATTGTCCCGCAAATGGATAAATCCTCGGACATCACTCTTACAAGTAGATTGCAAGTCGAAAAAGAAAAGTGTGAAGTAGGGCAACCATGTATTAAAAAGAAGAAAGACAAAGTAAAGAACATAGAACTTTCCTGTAAAAAAGCAATGAATCAACTTAAAAGCAATGCGGGCCAGACTACTCAGGGGCCTGAAAATGATACTGCTGTGACGTATAACATCTTTGACACAAAAAAAAAGGGAATACATTTTGTGAAGAAAATCACGAAAAAATCTAAAAATGTGCCAAATGTTGCGAATGCTAAAATCACAGGCACTAAACAGTTTATCAACACTCTAACATTACCCAAATCAGCTGCTGCGGTAGCGCGCAAGGCTATTGCTAACAAATATCGGGATATGAGTTTACAAAAAGGACGATTGTGTCAAAAAGAGCCAGAAGAATATGAGCCTCTAGACACTTTGATCCTGTTGTCAAATCAGCAAAGAGAAAGCAGGAATACGGGTCCGGACAAGGCACAAAACGGAGGGGAGGTTGCCGGCAAATTGTGTGGCATAATAGGAACAGCACCAGGCAACTTAAGCACTAATCCAAGCCATACTGATAAATTGACTATGGGGAATAGTCCCGATATAACTGTTGAAAGTACAGAATGTCATGATGTACAGAAACTGACCCAATGAGAGAATGGAAAATGGAATTAGAACATTCTTTAAAAAGAATAATTACCCAGACTAACAAGCATGATGTGCATATGCCCAAGGCTAGTGATGGTAGCAGTAAACCATGTGGTGTATCAAGTATAGTAATAGACCACCTGAGCAATGAGACAAACAATACTGAGAAATTGAAAATGTGAAAGAGTCTCGAACTACTTGATGGGGTCGACAGAAAGACACACTGTCGATAAAGCGACTCAGGAAAAATTGATCTCAATGAGTGATTGGAAAACAGAACTAGAACACTCATTAAAAAGGATAATTGTCCAGGCTAATACACATGACACTCCTATGATAAATGTCAGGAATGGTGGAGTGTATACTCCCCTGGCTAATATCGCAAGACAACCCAATTATACACCAAATGTTAAAGCAACTTATGCCTTAAAAGCGGGGGTGCATGCGCCTGTGAGTGATCCAAATACAAACTGTCTATTGATGCAATGTTGTCCTCTTCCTTTTCACTCTTTTGACTTGAATAGACAATCAGTCCTGAATATTTTCTCAGAAATTGTTGCGCTTGATGGGATATGTTCTAATGACATAGAGCAAGTAGAATTTCTTCAAAGAAATGACTTATCTAAGATTAAGTTATGGATGAAGTCATGCTTTGTTAAAAATGCAGTGTGGGAAGCAAGAGAAGATCTATATGAAATGGGCTTCCTACTAGAAAATCCAGCTCTTTTTGCTCAACAACAACCGCTCAAAACCAATATATTCCCAAACCAAACATCTATCAGAAGGGACAAAACAGCAACTCATATATAAACATGACCCGAGCGGATGACTGGATGATAGAGGCTAGAGAAACAAGACTGAAGAATAACTAGCCAGCACAGAAGGATAAGACCTTTTCTCTAGCCTCATGGAACACCAGAGGTTTCAAACATCGTATGAAATCCAGAGATAGCTTGTTAATGGGTTATGATATAGTAGCTTTTCAGGAAATATGGTTGTCTGTTGCCCCGGTATGGGATAAACATATTGCGGTATTGACACCAGCTATCCTTCCAGTCAGAGGTAGACCCATGGCAGGCTTAATGGTAGCCGTTAAAGCATCTCCCAACATGCAAATTGAGCCATGGTTCTCCCTGAATAGCTTTATACAACTAACAAAGATAAAGTTCAATTTAACAACAATTGGTTTGATAAACATATATTGGCACCATGCTGCAATAACCGACTCTGATTTTTACGAGGCTATGGATGAAGCACTGAATCTGACGATATTAGATCCACTTTGTGGTCATGTAATAGTTACGGGAGATTTGAACCTATCATGCTTACCCCAAGTGGGGAAATCTCTGACTCCGATAGCAAAAACTTGGAATGCTTATATGGCTGAACATCAGCTTCTTATGCTAAATGGTACAAAAAAAGGTGATATACCGTCCAAGAATACATGGCATAGAGGGTTACAAAGAGCTACAATAGATTATACATTCGTGGACCGAGACCTCTTTAGTCATATAACGGATTTTTATATAATGCCCCAAAAAATAAGTGATCATGATATTCAATCTCTGAATTGGTCCTGGCTGACAGAATCCAAAACATATGAATCATCCTTGGCTAGAAACCTCACACTAAACACTGCTAAAAATAGGTTTCAATGGAATCCTTCAACCTTGCAAAGTCTAAGTCAAAAGCTAACTCAAGTGCTGAATGAAAGGAGATGTGTTGACTCTAATAGTCCCCCTTCTTATGTTGATGAAATGCAAATCTTTAAGATCAAGAATAAGGATCCTAAGAGTCAGAATACAAAATCGCTGCACGTATTTGACCATGAAGTAGCCATGCATAAAACTCAGTATAGAGCTGATAGAAGGAAAATCATTAGGAATAATGCTCATGATTGCTCACGCATATTGAATACTCTAAAATGTAAATTTAAAAACTGGATTAGAGCAAGAAAGGCTAAAATACATCAACATGATGCAGAGGCTATGCTGAAGAGTCTGCAATCTCAGAACTCAGCTGAAATATGGTCACACTTAAAATATACCCAAAGTAAGATCCAAATAGTGTACCAAATGAATCCAATTCCTCAAGAAATATGGGCTGAGTTTTATAAATCAGTATATGCAGACACTTTAACAATCAGATGTCAGGATACTAAGGACAGGAATGATATAGAGAACCTTGTCTTTGATATTGATGATATTCTACTGTTCATTGCAAAGTTGTCTGCATCTCGTGCTCCTGGCCCAGACGGACTTTCCAATTTTATGCTAAAAAAAAAATCCCACTGCATGGGCCCAAATTCTAGCTACCATTTCCAACCAAATTATGCTATCCAGGTGTATTCCTGATTCTTGGAGGAAATCTATCACCATCCCGATCTACAAAAAGGGTGACAATCAAAATCCTAGCAACTATAGGCCTATATCTCTTCTAGATATACCGAGTAAAATTTGTGCTCGGTTTCTATTAAGAGATATTAACAAATGGTTGAATGAAGCAGGAATTAGAGATCCTAATCAAACTGGCTTTATGCCGGGAATGGGCACTGCAGTTAACCTCCATATATTGGAAGTCATAAAAAAACTAGAATATGAAAAGGGACAGGCAGTATACATGGCTTTCATTGACTTTCAAGCCGCGTTTGATTCTGTGTGTAGAAAACTCCTAATGAACAAACTTTTGGATGCGAAGTGTCCTAATTATCTTGTATTTTGGATTAATGAACTACACTCTCATACTACAGTGCAAATAAGACTGGCCCTTGATGGCTCTCTTTCTGATCCAATTGAAACCTTTCGTGGTTTGAAACAAGGGTGCATTCTGGCAAGTACTTTGTTTAACTTCTTCATGTCAGCTATACAACACGAGTTCAGGAGCATTAAATCTGACCCTCCCCGTTTAGGAGTCCATACTGTCCCCTGGTTATTCTATGCTGATGACCTTGTGCTTTTAGCTAAGACGCCAGGGGGCCTGAAAGCTCTTTTAACGTGCTTGAGTAATTATGCTGATGCAAACTTGTTAAAAATCAACCAAGACAAGTGCAAAATTATGATATTGGAGCCTAAAAAGAAGAAAGCACCGAAAGTTGGAAGGTGGCGAATACAAAGTGTTGATGTAGAGATTGTTAACGAGTACAAGTATTTAGGAGTACTAATTGGCAATGATCTACAGGAGAAATCATACCATCGAGAACTGGAAAAGAAAGTTAATACCGGGATAGCCCAGACCAAGTTGATACAAGGTAAATTTGGAAAATTTTCTTTATCACCTGCCATTATATTTTACAAGCAAAAGGTCACTCCTATAATAATCTATGGGGCAGAAACCAGGGAAATTATGCTGGAGAATGTATGGCTAAGATTAGAGGGCAGATTCTGGAAAAAAGTGTGTGGACTCCCAATGTCGGTTCCGATGTGTTTATTGAGGCATGAAATGGGTTTGGTGTCCTTGCACACAATATATTGCTGGAAAGTGATCTCATTGTATCGAAAATATTTATTAGCGGTCAAAGCAAATGGAATCATGTATACAATGGGCAGATATATGGTGGAATCAGCCAACCCCATGATTCTGAAATGGAGGAAATGGTTAAAAGTATTGATGGAGCTAGCTGGTATTGATGATGACCTACTTATGAACAATCCCGAGAGAGCGAAAACCAAGTTCTGGCTATATGATTGGATTAAAACTAGAGAGGCATGTATGAAATTGAAAGTGTCCAAACGACAAGCCTTTGCAAATAAAAAACTTCATGTTGTTGAAATGTACCTAATGAAGTCTCCAGACCCCAAATTCAGATATTCATATATGAGATTCAGAATGAATATCTGTTTGACAAATGAAGTACGTTTTATGAGGCATATGTCGCCCAACCCTAATTGTAGATTCTGTCTGAGTCCATCAGCAAAAGAGGATTTGAAGCATTTGTTTTGTGAATGCCCGGCTTTAGTGCGACAAAGATGTCTGATGTTTAAACACCTCTTTGAGAATCATATACTGTTGACTGAAGAAAGTTTTTGGAATATTGTGCATAACAGTCAGTCCTGGAAATTGAACATTGCGAGTCTTTTGTTTGTGGAATCGTTAAATTTACCAAATTGCATAGATATCGCAAAAGAGTAGGTCACCGGACAGATTAATAAAATGTCCAATGTTTGTTTCATTTGATGACAAGGTTTTAAATTTTAAAATGTATTTAATAGAAATTGTATCAGTTAATTGCCTTGTAATACTGACAGCTACTATTGTATTTTATTGTTGTTGTTTGAATGTTTTTGAAAGGCTGTATTTTACAGCTATGTCAAAATAAAAAATAAAAAATAAAAAAAAATATGATTTCCTGAGATTAAAAATAAAGGTTTCCTTTAATGGAAAAGTGTAACAAACCATTTTAGCACTTTTGAATGAACTATCCTCATTCGTAAGATTGGAGGCTCACATGAGACTCATTTGGGGGTCACCAGGATAAGCAGCTCTTGAAACCACTAGCCTTTGTGATCTTGGCTCAGGAATATTAGAGGCACTGTGAAACCAAAGTAAAGACAGCACTGATGAGAGCTCTGATTACTTTTTGTCGTTCCCTTACCATGTCCCTCCTATAGCCATCAGCAGCGTTTCATGCCTGCAAAGGGGTTGGCGGAAAGACAAAAGGTAGCAAATTCCATTTCCATTTACAGCACATTAGCAGCGCATTGCTGATGGTGTGTGTGTGTGTGGGGAAAGTGTCAGGGGCATCAGGGCAGATAGCATGGGAAGAACAAATCTACAACAGTGTGCACAAGTGGCAGTGTCAACAGTGGGCAAAGTGTGGTAAGATGAAAACCCAATCAAAGTGCACACATAAAATGTAGTTTCTACTGAAAACGCCTGAGAGCATCAGAGAGTGATTGTTTGGTGTGGTTATTGTCGAGATGGAGTACTCGACATCCACGGCATCGCCCGTAGCACACAGTTTATGCTGGAATGTTTGGTTGTCAAACCCCTGGTAGCATTAGGTGGTAGAACCCTTAAAATCTGAGGCATCATGTCATGGACTACTATGGACAACAAAAACATAATTTCTCCCTTGAAAGCATGTTTAGATTTTAATACTATAGGTCTAATAATATTTCATTAGACAAAGAACATTATTACCTGGCCAGCTACCTTTTGGGTTTAGGGAGACCTTCAGGTGGCCTACTTGTTGCTGTTGATAAAAATGTCTTTTGTTGATTCCGAAAGCTAGTCAAATACTGCTCTATTAGCGATTACAACTAAGCTTGAGGTGACTAGTTGTCTTTGCGAACTGCTGAATTTGGATTTCTTATGGAATCCCACACATTTTGACCAGAAGCTGTTTCAAGATTCTTTAGGAGAGATCTTCTCAACTTGGTTAGAGGAATGATTCTCTCCTATCATCATTGTTGCTGGAGATTTTAATTCTGTTTGTTCAGATTTGGATGATAAAAACTGTGAAATTGTTTAGGGTCCTTAACAGTGGGAAATGAAAACCTCTAATAGATAGGGTTTTTTGATGGTCTCACCTTTTGGCGACATGGGTACTGGTTAAATGTAATGGTAATATTGAGTTTGGTAATCCTCCTGCCCTGACATGGTGTTATGGTGAGTTGATTACATATGGTCTTCACCAATTATATTTGACTGCTGTATGCATTTTAAAGTTATTTTGTCTACACTGGGAGATCACAGTTGTCTCGATGCCACTTTAGGTATTGGACCTATTGAAATATATCAAACAAGAGATACTCGATCTTGATCTCTTACCAAGGGGATTATATTCATTGTCATGAGAAGAATTGTCTTCCTGTTCCTTTATCTTTCCCTGTCTCCCCTATGATCTCCACCCTTCCTACTACTCTCTCTACTCCCTTTTCCCTTTCCCTTTGCTCCTTCCCATACCTCTCCTCTTCTCTTTCTTCCCAAATGCAAATTGTTCCACATGCTGTTTTTCTGGTTTGATTCATGTATATTTTATTGCTTCTATGTTCCATGTTTGATATTTTTCTTGTTGTTAAACTGTAAAGTGCTTTGCAGTAAAGCACTATATAAACAATAAAATACAAATACAAATACAAAATACAAGAATATAATGATGTTCAATAAGAACTTGGAACATCATAGACATATCTTAATTAGCTGTGAGATGAACCATCTCTCCTTTCCATTTGCTTCCTGAGATTTGTTGTGGAAGCTTTCCCTCAACATAAAGCTTCCAACAGTCATCGGTTTGTAATCATTTAAAAAATAGAGAGTACATTGTTATGATGAAGAGGCAGTATTTTAAAAAAGGAACTTCGTTTTCAATTGAGGAAGCTGAAAAATACTCAACTAAATAGAAGTAACTATGATAAGGAAGCAATGCATCTTTAACAACTATATAAAACTGGCTTAAAAGTCATAAAAGCATTATGTTGCATAGAGATAGCCAGACAAATTGCTTTCAATCTTCACCGCTGACTCCTATTTTGGCAAATGCATGGACACAGCATTACAGTATGGCCTATGGATGTTCCAGAAATAACTGGAATGTACCTACTGTATTGAAGTTGTGAGATCTTTTCTATTGTAGAACAGGAAAAAAGTTTAACATCAATTATGCAAGCCAAGAATTCATGTGTGCCTGAACCTAATGGGCTGCCCATTTGTAGTATGAAAGACTCAACAGCTTTGTGGGTTAAAATCCTAAAAAGTTTATTTATTAACCACATAATTGAGATGCAAACCGTTTCTCCACATGGCTTGAGGGCCATGTGGTTCCAATTTGTAAACAATAGCCACTTATGAATTATCGACTAATTGCCTTACAGATCCGAGTAGTAAGATCTTTGCATCATTTATTTTAACTGAACTTGTAAAGAGGGCGGAAGATACTTTTAGATTAGCTAAATATCAGACGAATTCCAGGAAAATGGTAGGAACTCAAATAAATGTTTGTAGATTTACAGTTCTTCAAAAATCAGCTTGGTCAAACACTCCTCCCGATATATTTGCGGCAAGTATGTATTTCAATGCTGCATTTGATTATGTAAATCATTTACGCTTATGGTACAAGTTAGCATCATGGAGCCTACCTAGAGGATTTTTAGTTAATATTATATATTTATATTCAAACACATCTATAAAAATAAACATAACAATTTAGGAGCATTGAGAGAACAAATGCCCACCCTCAAACGCTGAAGGCATGGTTGCATTCTTGCTCTTTGCCTATTCAACCCATATATATCAGATTTGAATTTAGCGTTCTCTAATACAGCTTCTTTTCCCCAAAAGATTGCCAAATTGAGAGTTCCATGGCTCGCTTACGATGATGATGTAGTCCTGTTTGGCTATACTCTGATTGGGCTTCAGTGAGAATTGAACTCTCTTCAACTGGAATTAAATAATAACACAACTAAAATAATCCAGTTTCCAAGATAAATAAAATAAGTTTAACTACCATATCACAGATAATAACATTGATTAAGGTAAACATATTACTCATTCAGTGTTTCAGAAACATTAGAAACAACCTTTTGGCCCTTTATATACAACTGAGGAAGAAGTATTTAATTTTGCAGTCCAAATGAGAAGGATCAAATCAAGATACTAATATCTTGCTTGTTACCTTTGTTAACATTTTATACAGGCAAGAGAATTCTGAGCATCATATATGGACTGGAGTTATGGCACGTGTCAGACTGGAAATGTCTGCCAAAGTTGTAAGACTTATTGTGGCAAAAAAGCTCTCCCTCTGCTGAATTACATGCCTCCTGTGATTATAAGATATGAACTTGCACTATTTTCATTGAAAGCTTCAGTTCAATGGAATACACTAGCACTTTATTTAAAGATTGCATCTTCAACTTCAAAAACATTATTTTTTTATTTAAATATCTTACTACAACAGGGTTCTTGTTGTGAAAGGTTAAAGGAGCTATCTGACGCATTTAAATGTGTAATTCAAGATCTTAATACCAACCCTTCTGACTATGGGAAATCCAGGTCTTCTCAAATGGAAGCTTTGGGGAAAAGATTGGATTAATACACTGGAAGGAATTAGTAAATATAAATTATACAATCACCTAACTTTTAAGTCTAAGAAATTGGGGATATTGCTAGGTTACTTAATAAAGATTCCTGGTGCTTGCCCAAGAGATATATGTTTAAGATTTCATTTAAACATTCACCCAGTTGGCTTCATATGATATGATATGATATGATAGTTTATTTATATAGCGCCTATACATAATGTGTTTCAAAGCGCTTCAAGGCAAGGAAGGGAACAAGGGAAAATAAAACAACATTCTTACAGGCCATGAACAGTAAGGATGTGAAATTAACTATCGTACTCAGCCTGACGACATTTCAGATAGTGCAAGAGCTAAGACATAGATAAGGAAGGGAGGGGGAGAGTGGGAAGGAAATGGAAACTACTGTACTAGGCCTGACGACATTTCTGGTAGAGCCGGAGGAAAACAAAAGGTGAGGGAGAGGGGTGCAGAAAGGGAGGGGAGGAACAAAACAAGTGACTATCATACTAGGCCTGACAACGTTTCAGATGGTGCTGGAGGGAGGGGGGCAATAGTAAGGGGATAGGGGAGCGACAGACGAGGTTGCTATCATAGTAGGTCCAGGGACAATTCTGATAGAGTAAGTGCACAGAATAAAGTAAGGGGGGGAGGGGAGGAGATGGGAAAAGGGAGAGGGGATGGGGAGGAGAGAACAGAGATTGAGCAGTCAAAAAGAGAGGAGAAGCAAGAGAGGAGAGCGAATACAATTGCAGAAGTCAGTAGTAACACATAATGTTGAAAGCCAGGATACAAGATGAAGATGGAACAGCATGTTTCGGGGCCACCATGAGTACAAGATGCAAAGGAAGTCCAGCATGAGAGTTGACAAAGGGTGACGCACCGTGAATCAATGAAGTGCATAAAAGTAAAATCCAGCATTGGCCACAAGACGGTGATGGTGAAACCAGAATGTATCAGGACAGACTCCTGTGTGCAGGAAGGGGGTGGGGTGCACAAGAGAACAACACGGGGGGACCAGAGAGGGTGGGGATGGCCTGGTAGGACAGAGGGTGTAAACACATGTTAGTGCATGCTTACCTGCTGTCTTAGCAGGTGGTCGGACCTTGGATCCTACTGGTCCGAACAGGTCCAAACAGCAATAGCCCTTTTCTTTGACTGCCCTTCACTTTGGACGCCCGGGCGAGAGACACCCTTCATCTAAGAGTTAAGAGCACGAAGGAAGAGGCAGGGCTAAGAAGGTGGGCGGGGCTTAGGCCAGGTGACCTACATCCACTTACAGCTGCTCCACAGCTGCAAAGGAAAAGAGGCTGGAGGGCTCCTTAAGTAGGGAAAAGAGCGGCAAGCAGGAAGGCACCAGGTGGGCGGGGCTTACTAAGTGGTGAAAAGGAGCGGCAAGCAGAAGGCATCAGGTGGGTGGGGCTTGCTAAGTGGTGAAAAGGATTGGCAAGCAGGAAGGCACCAGGTGGGCGGGGCTTGCTAAGTGGTGAAAAGGAGCGGCAAGCAGGAAGGCACCAGGTGGGCAGGGCTTGCTAAGTGGTGAAAAGGAGTGGCAAGCAGGAAGGCACCAGGTGGGTGGGGCTTGCTAAGTGGTGAAAGGAGCAGCAACCAGGAAGGCAACAGGTGGGCGGGGCTTAGGCCAGGTGACCTAGATCCACTTACACCTGCTCCCCAGCTGCAAAGGAAAAGAGGCTGGAGGGCTCCTTAAGTAGGGAAAAGAGCAGCAAGCAGGAAGGCACTAGGTGGGCGGGGCTTGCTAAGTGGTGAAAAGGAGCGGCAAGCAGGAAGGCACCAGATGGGCGGGGCTTGCTAAGTGGTGAAAAGGAGTGGCAAGCAGGAAGCCACAAAGTGGGCATATTATATGTTGTATCAAATTCAAAGAATTTGCCAACTGTATCTCAGTTGTATTAACAGTTAGGGTCTGTAGAAAACTTGAAACATCTGTTCGGATATTGTCAGGTTACACTCCAGTATTGTAAGCTCTTTCTGGGTTACCATATCTGAGTGATGTTTGATGTCAGACATGCTCTGGTACAGAATAGAAGTAGGTAATGTAATGTCTTTTACCATTCTAGAATCTCAAGATGCCCCACCCTCTACCCACCCATAGGCTGACCCTCATCAAAACCCCCTTCGATACAAACCTTCACCTCTTTCTCTCCCATCTCACATCCGAGGTCCCCTCGCTTGTAGCAAAAAGCTGCCAGTCGGGCTCTCCTGAGAATCCCTACCCACCCACCTGAAAAGCATACTAGCCTCCACCTGTACAGGCAGCACGGTACGCTCCATCCTCAACCACTCACTTAGCTCAGGATCCTTCCCGGAAGCACTAAAAACCTCCTACATCAAACCCCTCTTCAGAAAACCTCCACTCCTCCACCAGAACTACCGGCCAATCTTCAACACCTGCTTCATGACCGATCTCATGCACCGCATGGCATAAATGAAGCTTGGACATTTCACGGAAGCCAACAACCTCCTAGAACCTGTGCAATCAGGCTTCAGACTGCTCAGAGGAACAGAATTCTCCCTAGTGTCTGTCTGGGAGAACCTAAAAACAGCTGATGCAGAGGTCTGCACTGTATTCATCCTCCTTGACCTATCGGCTGTGATACCATTGATTACACCATCCTACTGAAAAGGCTAAAAACACTAGGAATCAAAGACACTGCCATCTCCTGGATCTCCTTCTCTAATCGCTCACAAATAATTCTCCGCCTCACTACCAGTACCAAAAGGGGTCCCACAAGGAGCATCCCTTTCTCCCCTGCTCTTCAACATCTATCTAAACCCTTGGCCCGCACTCATCCTCTCCCACAATCTTGCTTGCTACAATTACGCACACAGGGATGGACTAGGAACCAAAAGAGGCCCGGGAAATAATTTTCAAAGTGGCCCCCCATTACATATTTTCAGCAAGACCAACCCTTTTCCTCTGAGAACATTTGGAAATAAAGTTTGTTACTACACAAAAGAGGCCCACCAGGAAATCTCCAGAGTCCCCTATAGGCCAGTCCACCCCTGCCCAGGTTGCAGAGGCCCACCGGGCAGTCTCCAGAGTTCCCTATAGGCATATCATAGAGGAGGACTGAACATCCCTAACATTCAAGTATACGTATGGGTGTGTATGCTTAATCATACAATATATTGGTATCAACCTCCTCTGACACCTCAGCGTATAAAACTCCAGAGAATGATTGCACTACCACATGCTCTAGACATTATCCCTACCATCAGCAGTGCTTGTCACTGCACACTACTGTTACTGGTTAAAAATGCAAGGACAACTGTTAACCTAAGACAATTTCCTTTATCATATGTCCGCCAACATGACCAATACGCTACTCTATACACATATGAACCTGTAAAGATTACACTTCAAACTTTTGAGAAACTGCTCCGTATTCCTCAACACCTGCTAAAACCATAACCGGAACAAGGAATTACCCATCTTTGAATCACTCTGGAAACAAGGCATAATTGTCCCTACCACTAGCCCTTGAAGCACCCCAAAATTACCAGTTAAAAAACAAGAAAAGGGTACATACCAGGTTGTTCAAGATCTTATAGCAGTGATCTCAAGTGCAGCAGAGTGTCTTGACAGTTGGCAGGTTACTCAGCTCTTGTGATCCATACTTTGTGAAGCCTGATTCTTCTCCAGATTTTGAGATTGCACAGAGCATTTTGCAAGAATTCTATGCTTGACTAGGCTTGCCTCGGAGCATTCTGCTCAGCTACCTTAGTCTGACTTGCTTCATCCTACAAGACTCCTCGACCAGCACGATAGCATGCGCAATCTCAATTGCAGCTGATTATCTTGGCGGTTAGACAGTTAGGCGGTATGTGTCTTTAAGAATGTTATGACCTGTATGTCATTTAAGAACACATTCTAATAATTTGAAAGAGCTCACTTAACTCATTTAACAACCTAGACTTTCAAGTAACCTAAATCACCTTTTATTGGCCCTACACTCTATGTACTCCCTCCGTAGTGGGAAAGGAATGGCCCAGCTTATGCCCATTAACCCTGCCCCAATCACCAACTTTGAGATGCTCCAGACTATTAGTTTACCTCTTTCGCCCTACCCGGTGGAACATTTTCTTCAAGCCTTATCACCGTTAACAAATCCCCCCTCGCCCTTCACTCACAAGGATTTTCAACAATCATCTGTTTTGCTAGTTGCATGTCTTCCTTGTGACAAAGTACCTAAGTCTAAGTCTCAATTATGAACACTACCACAAAGGAAAATTAGAGATTATTTCTCTGCGCCTCTGATTGTTGCAACAACAGAGCTAGATTCAGCTCACCATGTTGCTGCCTTGTGTGAGAACCCTCAAGGTATCCCCTTCCTTCAACACCTTTTCCCCATCCTACCACGTAGGACATTCAAAACCGCTGTCCCACCCCCTTTTCCGAGACGAACACTTTTGCACGACACACCAGAGAACGGACTAACACCAGACCCTTTTACCCGACATGTCCCAATCCAAGGGTGAGGCAAAGTCAGGCAATTCATCAGAATCACACACACACAACAGCCTTTTCCCTTTCCACAGGGATAAAAGGTGGAGTAAGAGAGCACAGTACAAGCACATCAGACAGCATGATGAGAGGCTAACCAGGTGTGGCAGTTCAAGAGAAGGAGAACGACGGCGGGAAGCGAGAGGGTGGCGAGGAGAGAAGCGACCTTGCCCATTTCACCAGAGGTCTGCGGAACCTTCGTGGAAGAGAGCCAAAGACCGCGAACAATAGCACAATGATCTTGCAGCAGATGGCAAGGTTACATGAAGCATGTCGATGCTGATAAGCGGGAGTGAGGGAAACTGCAGCTACCATGGTACCAGCCTTGACTCCAGTTACGAAGAAAGACAAGCTGTTCATCACAGCCAGTGAGTCGAGGCAGTCTTCGTACGTTGAGTCCTCTTCCTCTTCTTTTTCACCTACTTCGGAATAACTGCCGCTGTGTAGGTTGTCTACTCTACAAACAACCTCAAACAATACAATGGAAGGCTTCCAATCTGACATATTGACAGAAATAAATCAAGTATTATGTGTACTGGTATCCCTTCATGAGAGTTTAAAATCGCATTAATTAAAGTTTATTTAAATTTGAAAACATTAATGTGTAGACTAATCTGAAGAACGTTTTACTTAATCAAAGAAAATGTAGGCAGAAAATGTGGTAGAGCTGCCAGGATACAGGCAAATGTGGATATGGTTTCCGGCACCCTGTCTGGCTGCATTGCCACCGGAATACAGGTGCCGGCGGAGCAGTGTTGATCCCCATTCATGGAGCCCCATAAGAGTACATGAGGGGACATTCTGTCGTTACCGCCACCGGCAATGCCATTGGTGGTAACAAGGGCTTTTTTGGCTGATAGGGTGCCTGGCTTACCTCCAGGTAACCCAGGTACCCCACCGGCACTCCCATAGTCAGGCGGTCCGGTAAAGTGCTGGTATCCTTAGATACCTGCCCTTTATTACCGGACCGCCCGGCTCGGAATGAACACCAATATTTGTAAAATTCTGGTCCAATGGACAGTGATATGCTCAATAAAACCACAGTGTATTTATCGCGGGAGCCAGTAGATTACATGAGGTGTGTGTCGGGTGAAGCAGGAAGCGCAGCACAACTGATAGAGGATTCCAGGAACAATGGTTGTTTTACTTCTACTGTATCTAGTCAGCCTCTAGAGGTAGGCCCTGCTGCAGTGGATCAGGCAAACATAAGGAGGTTACTATCTGCTTCATATGGTATAGTGACAATGGGAAATGTATCCACCGAATGGCCCTTTCACTGGTCCTTCCCCATCAATAGGAAGTTTTAGTCCTATAAGTGGGGATGAGGCAGAGACTGTTCCTGTGGGACTACCTCCGGCGAATGCCACACAAAACGGCCCCTTGAAGATGGGTGGTAAAGGGACCCGGAAAATGAAAAATATGCCATTCCACAGGCTGAATAAGCAAGCTACTAAAAGCGTTTTGAACTGTTTCTTAAAACAATCCCTTATCAAAAGAATTCCGGACGTGAGTGTGAAATGGGAGAGGTGGTGGGGAATGCTCTAGGTAGGCAGGTATCAAGTGAAAGCGAGAATGGTTGTATTTTATTACTGCGTCCTACGATCAACGCCACCAGCTTGTAGGGGCGTCTATATCCTCTGAACCTTTGAATATGGACCAGGTTCCTACTTGCAGTGGGGTGTTTATGTCAGATTCCATGGTTGGTAATGATTTGCAGACTAATGTTGCTTCCGCTACCTGGGTTTCGTGTCATTAAAACACTCCATTGATATCAACCAGTGAGGTAGAGACCAATAAGGTAATCACTGTTCCTATACAGTGTAAGAATCCCTTACTTCCTTGTACAGATGAAGTTACACACAGTAAGAACTTAGTTTCCCGTACCTTTGTTGCAGAAGATAATCAATCGCAGTTCCCCTCTTCTAAGTTTAGTTGGGAAATGAAGAGGGGAAACGAGTCACTCCAGAAACCCCAATGAGAGATATACAGCATCTTGAAGGGCACAAAGGATAGAGATCCTGTAAATGATAAGGGAAAGCATTATCCAAAGGGTCCGGTAAGAACACTGGAACAAGAATTGAAATGTCAGCATGATTCTTCCGGGGACACGCAATCAGAAGGTGACCTTAAAGTGTGCTAAGAAAGTGTTTTGCACGATAATAAACATATTGTATTGAATCGTACCAACATACTGCGGCTAATGAATGAAATTCCTTCTCTTAGTGCCATTTCTTCATGGGCCATTGATAGAATATTCTTTTTTGACCATTTTAGAATGGACAAAGTGCAGGTTGAATTTAGATCGAGAATGGTTCTTGATGCAGTTGTGAGTGAACTTAGCACCATCTGTATGAGGGATGGTGATCGTGTGAACCTTCCTCCAAGAGAAATTGTGGTTACTCTGACCTTGGATCAAAGTCAGGAGGTCTGGATGTAGACTTGTAAGAGTAGCAGGGCGACAGAGGCACAATCCAGTGATTGGTCACGGCTTTTGGGCTCCTCAACCAGTTAAACACTGGATTGTGTCTCGCATTCTTCCTAACAGCAGCTAAAATGTAATATCCTTTATGTCATGGATGATCCAAGAAAGGCAGGGAGACTGTGGGCTATACTGCCTTTGATCCTGACCATTTCAGAAAATTCTGCAAGGCTCCAGAGATCTCTAATAGTACTGTGGAACTATATTAATTTATCTGTGAAAACACTTAGACAAAAAGAGACCTCAAAGCACTCCGGGGTAGAACTTACTTTGTAGCATTTGAGGAGTGGCACCTCTTGCTCCCAGAATACCATCCTCCAAGAAGGTGTCCCACACAAAGTACAATCTGCGCAAACAAAAGGGCCAATTGAAAACACAGCAGGCTACTCCGGAGGAGTGCGCATTGGCAAGTGTGAAACCAAATAGGAGAGCAAAAAAAGCACTACCACCTGACCATGTTATTACTGTTTTATTCCACTAAATCATCAGCAGGAAACTAATTTTACCGCAATGGAGGAAATTGTAGTGCCTGGAAACGATGGAGTCAACTCCCAGGATTCGACCAACTTCTCCAACTTACTGTCCCCCACTAGCTCAATCCAATTTATAATTAATCACACATGTATTTGTCTACAAGAGACCTGGTCAACCACGTCTATGATCTTAGATGGCTATATAATATTTCAGTCCTATGCTAAGAAGGGAGAGCGAGGTAGACCCTACGGTGGTTTACTCATAGGGGTGGTCCACACAGTATGCTCAAAACACAAGCATCCTGATTGTAAATCTATGGGGAACCTGTGTGCAAATCGGGCTGCTACGAGAATCAGTTGGTCAGATAAGAACATAAGACAAGTGGTAGGAGCTCTAGCAGAAGATAGATTTACTAACTTCTCCCAATTTTACGCTATGTCTGCAAATTCAATTGAGAACTGGATCTGCTCATTCTCAGGTGCACGTGCCACTACTGGTGTGTGTATGATGATCAGAGAACTCAATAAGCACTTGCCCAACGATAGGCAAATCAGAGATGCCAAAAGGAATATAAGGGCTGAGCTCCGACACGCTAAGAAAATAGATGTATTCACTGCGTAATGTTATGCCACAGTTAGGATTATCAAAAACAGGTACAGAGCAGTTATCAAACATAGGAGAAGCTCTGAGAGAAACTTACGATGGCAGAGATTGGTACAAACAATATGCTCAAAGAATGTGAGGAGCATCTGGTCCCTCCTAAGCGAAGCAAGGGGCCCAGGGAACGGTCAACTAATTAACCCAATTGGTCCCGTGGAATGGGTGAACTTCCTTGAGAGTCGTAACACACCTCAGAATGAGGAATGCTCTTCCCATTGAGTATTGCCCCGCTGGAACCACCAATTGATGTGTCGTATGAATCAATACTGGACAAGATCAAGCAGCTAAAATCTTCTAGTGCCCCTGGCCCAAATGGGCTGGCTAATGTAGTAATCAAGAGCCAACCCGAATTTTGGGCCAGATTATTAACAATTATGTTTGAGAAAGTTCTATCAGAAGGCAAAATACCTCCTTCCTGGCAGACGGCCATACTAATCCCTGTTTTTAAAAAGAAAAAGAGAGCAGACCTCTACCTGAAAATGTGCTTTAGTACAAAGAATGTCCTGCTGACAGTCATTTTCCAGGAATATGATATGATATGGTATTTACAACGCGCCTATACACAAGTGGACACATTTTTTGCCGAGATATGCTGGTCACTCAGAGGAGGGAATAATGTAGTGAAAATGCAGAGCTCCCTGGCTAAGCGCATTGAACTCTGGGATTGGCTGGAGAATTATGCCCAATGAGTTAGTTAAAAAAAATCAGTTTGTGACACACAGGCTATATACATTCAAGAAGCCCCATGATTACCTTAACCTTTGTCCCTCTATGAGACTTAGGCATTTTACTTTGCTAATGAGAGTAGCACAGCTTCCCACCTTGATGGTGACGGGCATCATTAATAAGATTCCTAAGGAAGAACAGTTTTGCAGACTCTGTAATAATCTTGAAATACCAGAGTCAGCCAAACACCTGTTGACCGAATGCCCCTCAATGTCCAAAACATTTGAGCGCTATATTGGCATCTATGTTCACAACTTAGAAACAATCAGAGAAATGTCTTTCTGGCTTTATTGTACTAATATTAGGACCATACGATTGCTTACTGCTCTTTACAATATTTGACTGAAGATTGGAACCACATCAGGTATATCAATATAAGGAACTGGATATTTAAATTGAAAACTGGCCCCGATTACAGCACTATCTAGCATGTACTGGGGAAGAAGGCCTATTAGGTCGAGGAGTCAGGGGATGATCCTTGTGGATTTGTTTAAGACACCCTTTATAATAGATGCACCTAAGGAATATTGAAGTTTGAAACTCATTGTGCATGTTAAGTTGCTCGTAGTGTAAGAAAGAAGTCACGCAACCTGCGAATGAATGTCAATAATGTTTAGAAATAATTAATTGTTTGCTTTTCTCTTTTTAACATCGGATTTTTGTTGTTTTGTAAGTAATCGTATTTTGGATTCTATGATTAGATTTTCTGTAACATGTGTAAAGTTTATGGTTTAAACTAAATCACATTATTAATAATAATAATAATAATAATAATACTAATACTAATAATAATAATACTAATAATAATAATAATAATAATAATAATAATATTAATACTAATAATAATACTAATAATAATAAACTGATCATTTACCTTCAAGAAACGTGGTTATTAGAGCTTCCTGTTATTGACAGTTATGATTGCAATTTCCAGTCAGCGAAAAAGTGGTCGGCCGTCTGGAGGGCTATTGACCTTAGTTAAATCTAGCCCGTTTTACACAATTATTAAGAGTATAAAGCAGCCATTTGGCTTTATATCAACCCATGTTAGATCATCTATTGGGAGTAATTGTGATATTCTGGTCATTAATATTTACTGCCATCTAGGTTGTGGTAATCTAAACATTTTTACCAACCATATAGTGAATACAATCGATGAGTGGCTGGATAAATGGGTATGGGGTTTGATCCTACTTTCCGGTGACCGCATGTTCTGAAGTGAATCTAAATAGAGGAACCATTTCTGGTCTCAAAGAGAAGGACTATTATTGTTATGTTTGGGTAAAAGCACTTGTGGGAGTTGGACCAGTGCTGTTGAATAGGGCTGCCATAGGTGAAATACACAGTCCATCCTCCCGACTGAATTTTGAACGCAGACTTTGAATTGGATGGGTGTAAGAAAGGAGAGCTGGTAGGAATTCATCTTAATGATGCGGGGAATAGGCTTAGTGGCAATCCCTTGATGGTGTGCCGTGTTACTGCAAGCTTCTCAAGTTACCCCCAAACCACTTCTTCCAGAGAGAGTTGAATGATCACTTCTCAGTGGATAATTTTGAAAGCTCTGTCGAGGATTTAATAAACATGTGCTTGTTTAGATCAGGTACCCCTGTTAGGGTGGTGACGGGTAACCATCTGCACCTTTATGACATAGAAGTGGCAACAAGAAAGCAAAACATGCAAGCCCAAATAGGAATGATTAGTAGAAACCTTACATCATCGCTGAAAACAAGACGGGCGTTTATTAGCAAAGTCAAGCGGACATACAGGAATCGTCGGAAGTTAAATTGTGCTATTAGGTGCCAAAGAAAAGCGGAAAAGATGCTTCAAGCATTAATGTTTTGAAGAATAAAAGGGCCCGAGAGGCAGTCTGAAAATGCCCTTGAATCATCAGTGGTTTATTTCTTTTCATAGAACTCTTCACCCAGTTTCTTTGCCATCTCTTGCTAGGTGGGTTAGGTGGTTTATGGGTTTATGTCTTTGGCTAGCATCAATGTGTCTATGTTCAGCACTCATTCCGCTAGAAGGGCCATGACTTCTAAGAACAATTGGTTGGTAGCCAAACTAGATGACACCCTCGAGGAAACCAATTGGTCTAAAGCGCATGTTTGCCATATGCTATATTGTAAACACATTGCGTATGCTGCTTCAGTGGTGATTTCAAGGTTTTGGACGTGCTTATTATGAAGCCTCCATGCCATGCCATAGAATATTATTTTGTTCACTACATTAGGCAAAAGGAACAGGATTATATTGGGTCACGTAAGCAAGTATCTCACCATCCAACCCCTAACCCTCTGTGGCTGTCTTCTTGCTGCACCTCTGGGGCAATTGGCAGTTATTGTCTTTGCTCTCTGAGGTTGTCATTGCTCGTCGGTGTATACGAGATATATCGTGTTCATGGAAAGAGAGTGGCAGAAAGAGGACATGTTGTAGGCGACAACACTGGATGATTGTTGCTGGTGGATCCGCGATTTGCATGGAATTATCAGAATTGTATTAGAATTTTCTTTGTTGAAAAGGTTCATTCTTAATGCTTGAACGAAACAAAGAAATGCATTACACGTTCTTCATTGCCCACAACAGAATCACGATTCCCTTTCCTAACTTACTAAGAACCCCTGGCAATGGGCAATGTTGACTGGTGTATAAAAGAGTGTTTCCCTTTCATACAGAAAGCCCCAGTGCACTGATTACATAATCTGTAGTGCAAATGTATGTGCTTTGCGGGTTTCCTGTATGTCTGCACACAGAAACCACAGGAAACAGGAGACAAGAGAATGATACCCAGTCATGGCTGCCTTTATGTTCGCCAAGTGCCTAATCTTAAGTGGGGTTTCCTGACAAGTATTATTTATTCATTGATGTACGACTCAAAGGAGATGTCTTTACGCGTCGCCCCTACAAATGCAATGATGTTTTTGGGCAAGTCAACTTGATATCATTGTATAACGTTAATGACAGTAATAATGAAAATGAAGGCAACATCCTGTGAATAAGATGGCTGCCTGAACATGAGCTTGGGCGAAAGGGCGTTGATGATCAAGTGCATTATAATAGCGTGAGGGTTGCTGTGGGCCAAACTATGTTCATAGCACCGCAATGGGTATTCGTTATTTTGAGGGAAAATGCCAAATATGAGCAACACAGGACACTTTCTGTAGCCAGACATACTTGCGGTTTGATTGTAAAAGCCCCTATTGAAGTGTTAAACGAGTGTTGTTCCTTCAAGTAACCCCGATGAAAGATTGGGTCAAATAGATTGCAGACATACCGGAATTCGGCTTGTGATTTAAGAAGTGTACAGCAAGTCGCTAAGCATCAGCGGTCAAGTCCTGAACATTAAAGTGAGGGGACTCATCAACAAACGCAAAGGGATGTGACATCACCACAAATTAGCATATCAAGGTGAAATATTCACATTTCATTACATTGGCTTTGCATAACCACCCAAATTGCACAGGACGAATGGCTTTGCCTTTCAAAAAATCAACACACACAAAACCAAGAGAGGATATGTTCTTCTAATAGTGTTTTTGAAAACGTTAAAGGTGTGCATGTTTTAAACACCACGAACCAATACAAACGTTTTCCCTGGAACTTGCAGTACCGAAATGGGACATTTCACCTTTAGTTGTTTGGTATTTTTCATCAAGTTATATAGTGCAGTGGTGAAGTGGTCAGCCTGCTAACCTCGGGACTGCAGGTTCGATCCCTGAGGTCATCTTAAATTCAAAGAGGACATTAAGGGCCTGGTTCATAGAAGTATTTTTATAATGGTGCAATCCCATAGGAAAACGATCTGTGAATCAGGCCCTAAATGTTTGGCATTTTAGCTGGGGGTTGTTGTGTCCACCCTCTGAAAAAAGTGGGTGAACTCCATCCACCCGCCTGTACCCTCGACTTGACCCCTGCTAAGGATACAACTTGTGGAACACAATATTCATTGAACAGTATTCCTCTTTCTTTTGACGTTCATAGCACGGCTGTGGGAGTTCATTTTGTTGGGGTTAATATGACCTAATCTGAGGCAAAGCTTGGTATATCTGATTGCAGCACACATCTCTGAAACAAGTGTCCATAGCTATAATTCGCTCTGCCAACCATATTGTCATGTGTCATCTTGGGCAGTAATGCTTTACTATAAGAAATTTAGCATGATATGTGAGTGTTTCTGTCAGAAACAATGACACAATTAATAAGAGCATTGAGGGGAGCTATGCTTAAACCAAGTGTGCTCCACAATGGTACACAATGGTCCGTGAGCAGGATGTCATAGAGGTGGAGGAGGTTGGCAACATGCACTCAGACATCACAGATTACAAACATGCGTTATATGTATTTAGGATGAGGTTCCATGGATGGCGGGACTGGGTTTTAGTCGGGAGGGATGAGGCCCATGTAGGTAGTTCTCAGGAAACCTGGTATTTGCAGAATTTGAGCCCCTCTCAGATCAGGGCCCTCTCTCTGCCAGGGCATGTCTTTATTTATTGAGAAATGTGTCATTTGAACATTTTAACTGATTTAATCGAAAAGAAATCAGAAAGATACACCAGTGTACCTTGCTTAGGCTACACCAACATTGTGTAGCAAGAGGCCACCAGCATACTCCTTCCCCCTCACTGGTGCTACAAGACTGGGAAGGCAATGTCTGCTCTGAATTGCAAAACTTCACCGGTGTTGGATTTAACTGGAACGCCCCGGAACATCGATTTATTGGGCCTCATTACAAGTATGGTGGTAAGGCAACAACGGCTTGTATCTATTGTACTTTTTTCATGATTTACCCTACACTCTACAAAACCGATTGTTCAATGTTTTCTCGGGGGATGGGGAAGAATTCCCCCTGACCTCCCAAACCCATTTTCTTTAGTTCGGGCTGAATGTTACGCTCGGTTGCAATCGCATACTTGTGGCAAATATTTACACCCTCCAAAAAAAACAACTCACCAGCCTTGGTGGCTGGTATATTTGTGGACCACGCTCCGTCCCCTTCTTTCTACTCTACATGAAACATTTAAGCTTTGATTCCAAAACATATTTACTTCTTTCACTTGCAGTAGTGCATGCCCTTGCAGCGGCATAATCATCATGTTAATTGGCCACCCGTGGTTGTTCGGGCTGGCCCGGGTTGTGGCGTTCCCTGTGCTTTGTTAAGGAACTTGGGGGGGCGGGCACATCATGGCTACAGGGGGGTCCCCACATTTTGTGCTAGGCCATTGTCTGTCAAAGGGGTAGTGTGCAGTGCGCACCTTGAAGTCTGACAGTGTGTCCCCGGGTGAGAAGCAAGTTGTGCGTGTTTTCAATTTAAAATAACTGTGTGGTGCCACCGATTTGTGTGTGCAGCAATGATATTACATTAAATGGTTGGGGCTTTTTAAGTCCTCTGGCACCCAGTATTGCGCTTGGATAATAAAAACTATGGGGGGGTCTTGGGTATTTTGAAAGAACCTTTCCCAGGTATTATACTCCAGAAAAGATAACATTATCATGTGCACTCCCCTGTGTGCACGCAGACCAGTCTAATAGGTTTCTTCTATGGTAGTGGTAGCTGACTCATAGTTACATTTATAATCAGGGAATTTTGTTGATACTAAATCCTGGTCAATGATTTAATTTTCAGGCCTTTCTCGTGCAGCATTTTGCTCCTGGATAAACAACTGTTAGGCAGAATCATATGCAGTACCCCTTGGGAACACCAAACACAATTAAGACTACAAGTGACAGTACAATTTCACCTTTGGTACAAGCCTATACCACACAGTAAAGTGTTAGCGATGGCTGGGCAGCCAAACATATGTCAAGAGTAAAGTGAGCAGTACAAGAGGTTACACAAAGGACAATTACTATGGTTCAAATAAACATTGATTCAAGGTTTCTGAGTAAAATAACATACATTTATTTACACCATCAGTTATAAAACAGTTCACTATCATAAAGATGCAGAAAATCACAATCTTAATATACTGCAACAACCCCCAATCAATTCTAGACAGGTTAGGCTCAAAATAAAGTGTGAGCAACATGGCACTCCAGCAATTTAAAAGGGAGAAAAGACAAGGTTATTCAAAATCAACAACACCAACAAGTTATAGGCAGGGCAATCTAGAAAAGGCTACTACAACTAGGATTCACGTCAATAGGCCTGGGCCAATGTTAATGGTTCAGAGTCTTTGCAGAGGATCACACAGTTCAGAGTAGTTTTCGGTTAAGTCTTTGCCAAGGGTTCAAAACGGAGTTGGTTGGAGGAAAAGTTATTCAAAGGAGGAGAGAAGGACAAGCCTTCAGAGTGCGACTTGGGTTCTCCAAGGAGATCCTGTGTAGGGGGTCTCAAACCCCTCCCTCACATCCTGTCCACCCAGACACTCAGGCGCCTAAGGAGGGCTTCTGTGCAGAAGCCTGCCAAAGGACGGCGAACAAAGGAACCAAACCTGGTTTGGCACGCATAGTAAAACACGAGAAAGACCTTTGCAAAAAGAAATGACAAATAAACCCGACCGGAACCAAATAAAAATAAAAAGGGTCCAGCGGGTTAGAGTTTGAGGCTACCACCATAGCCTATAATGGTACAGAGGCTATTTTCATAGCTCACGGTAGAATAAACATGGTAGATACCACTGCCACCAGCCAAATCTTAGAGAAAGGGGAACATACTAATGTTCCATGAGAATCAGACAAAAGGGGATAACTATTAACCCCTCCAGTACTCTATTGGAAAATAGGATGTACTGGGTCTGTAAATTTAAAAAGACTAGTGAAGTCAATGCCAACTTTACAGGTTCTGGGAGACAGTAGTCAGTCCCAGAAAATGGAGTTTAAAAGTGGGAAGTCTGAAAAGACAACCCTGTGTCACTACACTGAAGGCGCTGGGTGACACACAGGAAAAAGATGAAGCCTATGGGGTGGGTGAGACTCCATAGCCCATGAGCATAAAAATGTACAACACACAGCACAACACATGTAAGAGTGGGGAAAAAAAGCTCACCCTCTTACCAGGTAAAAAGATTGAACCTTAGAAATCCAGCAAAGCTGCTGAGGGACTCAACAGGTAAGGGAAATTAGCCATTCTGGAGAATTTTCCCTAAAGAACAACAGTGCGCCCTTGCCAATGTTAGTGCTTTCTTGGCTAGTTTAACATAGCAATGCAACAGATAACGAGTACTTCTGTGTGTATTGATCTATAGATGTTTCATACTCTGGCTGTAGCCTGCATTACAGATTTCAGTTACCCTATTAGAAGTACTGCCTTATGTATGTTTTACATATAGACCCCCACGTTGTATCTGGAAAATGACATGGCCCAAATGTGTGATTGTGGACTAATCACGCCTCCCTCTGTGCCTCGGTACTTATATCTGGCTGAAAAAGAGCGCCTGGAAACACGGGTGCTAGATGCATCTGAAGAATCTGAAGGTCATTTGCCATCACTTCCAGTGATGTCATTTGGGGACAGGGTCAAATGACATCACTTCCTGTGCTGTCAACAACGGTCAAGGAGTCGTGTGATGTAACTTCCACTACTCCTGGCATTTTGGCAAAATGACGTCCACGGAAACCTCACCTTGAAAAGTGGTGCTTTTGGGAACACTCTTGAACGCTTGCAGTCACTATGCTCTTAACATCAAGAGAAAAAGAAAGGAGTGCAAGCAGGAGACAACGCGGAGTCACGTGGGAATTAGAGACTGAGCACCGAGGGGAGTAAAGGGAGAACGATATGGCCAGCTGGGGTAGAGTCAGAAATTAATTTAAATATAAGGAGGAGCTATCTGGAGAGGGCTCGGGGTTATATGGAAACTCATCCCGTGTAAATGGAGTGGGTAGAGTTGGGAGAGGGAAGGTTTTACAGAATATGCATAATAACGTTTACTCTTTCGTTCAGGTGGGCAAAGAGCATGGATAAAGGCCCTGGAGGAGAGTAGGGTATGAGTTAAGAGAGGTGAGGATGAGTGAAAATCAAGGTTTCATTAGCGTGGCGGGAAAGGCGGGCACGGATGGTGAAAGTTCATCAGTACACTTCACAAAAGAGCAGTGTTGTTTTAAGTCGAGGAGAGCAGAGTTTGAAGCAATCTAATGTAGTATTCCCCAGTTCTGTTTTCATGACTTTCTCTATTGATTTGTGCTCTTACACTCCACCCTTCCCAAGCGCTGCTTTTTCACAGGAGACAAAATGAGATATATGGCTCTGTGTCCCATCACTCATCTTGAAATATCATTAAATGGCAGAGGGATAAGCAGCAGCAGCAGCAGCCTTGACAATATGCCACCTGGCAAACGGTGAAAGATCAAGAAGCAGCGAGCTCATGTGTATTTTACTGGAGAGTTGAGCTCTATTGTGCGTACATATTTATAGGGACCTGGTGCGCACCCCCCGCCAGTGTAATAGTACCTTACACAGACAGATCCGCTGCCCACTTCACCCTTCACCGCAGAAACGAGCACACACAGTGGTGTAATCCCCTGCAGCCAGAACGAAGTGACTGGCAGTACTTAAAGCACAATCAAAAATCCATTTTACTTCCTGCTCCAAAATGAAACCCATGCCTAAGAGGAGACGGGACGAGCATGGCATATGATTCATGCGGAGCAGAACAGCTGCGGGAAAGGAAATGATACCGACCGAGACGCGGGCGTCGTCCATAATTTCCCTCTTCGAGCATATGTCAAAATCTCAGCCCGGGTGACAGTATTGGCGTTGCTGCGCACCCAGGCTGCACGTTTTTTTTTTTCAGGCAACGTTTAGGTGCTGTTGTGTAATATTAAGTAATGAAGCCAAGATTAAAGCTGAGTCTGAATTGTAGGTGCTTGACCACATAACCTCTCAGTTCCATTTGGCACAGATATCTGTTAATGTTTGGTTTCCCATGGATAAAATAATAGTTTACACAAACCACATAATAAAACAACCTCACCAAATATATTGTTCAGCAAATACAATGGAGACTTAAAAAACACAGTCAAAGAAAATTCATACGTGCACTTGATTGTAGTTATTGTTTCACACTGCCTGCAGCTTGTTTTGTCCCCTATCATTTCTAATCAACCAACATGTACTCCTCCTGGAGCATATCTAGTTAATATTAGTCACTCCCAATTACCAATTTACTATGGCGTGTGCTGCCACCTCCAACTAATTGCTCCACATTTAGAATTGTCTGCTGATAGCAAAGAGACAAAAGACATTTGATAGAACTTGTGTATCCATTTGTCTTCATTTATAGGCGAGTTGCAAATTGAAAAAAAAACAAACAGGAACAGAGCTCGTGAGAACAGCTGATCCTATGCCCTCCGATGTACAAATTCAGTGTTCACCGAACCCTTCAAGAAAGGAGAACTATAAACATGTAGGGCCGGATTTACAAAATCACTTTTGAATGGGAAACCCTATTAAAAAGATTTTGTATATCACGCCCTTAGTGTCTAGCCCTACTAATGCGAGAGAGAAGGATGTAAATGTTCAAGGTGTGCCCCACTCCGGCGAGACAGAAGATATGTAAAAATGAATTGTGTGTCCCCACCCTATGAGAGAGGAGAGATGTAAAGATTTTGGGCCCGATTCATAGAAAACGCACATAAATCCTGCAAAGTCCCTCACGCTGAACGTATTTATGGAATGCTTACTGCAAAATAACCCTAAGAGTAAGTATTGGCCCGGAAACGCCCCCACACACGAAGCAAATCCAGCCATGTATACCAACCTTTGCGCCTTCCTTGTCTACGAAGTAATGCAGCTCGGAAATACTGTGTGAGAAGCCCTCAACCAAGGTAGCACCCCGGCGCAATGCGTGGGGTCACCCATAACTATTTACAACACCCCGTCAATATGCATACAATTTTTTGTAACTGTAGTCAGTCACTGGTACATCTGTGGGCGAACCCCCGTAACCCATGACTTCACCTCTGCATACACGCACCTCTGTGATCAGCAACCCAACTTTGTGAACGCACCCCTAAAGTCCTGATCAGAACTTACCTTTGTGCAGTGATTCCTATCCGATTGGGGCTTTGTGTATGCTTTCACGTGGCTGTGTGATCAGGAGCTTTGCATTCCCATTTCCCTGATGTGATGTTGCGCAGTCAGATCCATGAATACGCTTGGTTTTGTGTGCTGCTGGGCTTGTGATTTCCTCACTGAGGCCGTCCCTCGACATGCCCACGTCATTTCTTATTCTTCCTCATTCTGCATAGAGAATGGGGAATAAGCATGTTCCACCCCTATTTAAGTTTCTGCGCAGGGCCCACCCACACTCTGCCTGGAGTTTCGAGCAACATATCCGAGTTGCGATTGACTGCACGCAGTTATGAGCCGGACCAGCGCGAAGTTCACACAATGTCCCAAAAACGTCATGAATCAGTAAAGGGGGTTTTGCGTGCTGACTGCTGCGCAATGTCACTATTCAACATGCAAACAATTCCATGAATGTGGCTATTAGTGTGCACACCCACTCATTGCATGGGGCTTACTGGTGAGCAGTATGCCCCTATGCAGTATACTGCTCCCCACTAAGCTGTCCTCTTTTCCCACCACAATAAAAGACCCTGGTGGTGGTGCTGTTGGTAGAGGAAAATTGTGTCTGCACTATTCACTGTGGTGGGGAATAGTGATTGATGCTGCTCGGGGGGCAGATCAAGCTAAAGGTGAATGGTTTTCAGGAAAAAGATGGACTCAAAAATATAAAAAAGAAACTTAATTGTACATCTAGAAGTGCAGTTTGCCTAATAGTTTTTTACATGTAGGATCAGTTTTAGGGATTGGGTGAACGTGGGAGGGATATCAAATTGTTTAGCATGTCTCGCCAACCTCTGGCTAGCCCCACAGAAACCATAGCCTACGAAACTCATTAGCATATAGGTTTGCAAATAAGAGTTCATACAGCGACTCATTGCTCCCAGAAAGCAGTGCCACACTCAGGGGCCATGCATCAACCTCCTAGTCTGAGTTGACCGAGATCACAAAGTCTGCAAAGTAACTGCCTTGAGACACCTCACAATTAATAACAAGCACCACCTGTACGCAGTGATTCCCTAATGATTCCTCCTGTGTGTACTAGTTTTGCTGAAGGTGTTGTATGAGAACTAGTGGATGGGGGTGAACTTGTAGTCCTTAATCAGTAACCTGACATGCATGGATGGGATGCAGAGTAATTCTTACACCAAATAATCAGACCGACTCAGGAAGTTGGCAAAAGTCTCATCCGACTGTTTAATATCAATTGTCTAAAAGGGGGAGTTACAACGGACATCAACGGCAAATAAGAGAAACCTATGGAGAATTGTGGTTGGCTCAAGAGGAACATCTAAGTATACTTTCTATAAGGGATCCAGTTGTGATAGGACATCTACTACCAAGTGGGCAACTTAAGCCTGCCTCTAGTGCAAGTCATCCTCAACACTTATTAAGTACACAGAATACTATTGGTTCTTAAAATATACGGCCATGCATTATATGGCCCTCTATAACTTGCTGGCATGCTTGTGTAATGTCTGGAACATTCAGCTCCTGACTTCATATCAGCACATAAACTCATACCCAGGTTGCCAGGAGGTGGACATGACTTTTGCTTCCCACCCAATTAGCCACACATCTCTCATTTCTCATGCCTTCTGCCATGCAGACTTTGAACTTGGCCTTGTAGTAGATTCTCTTCTCTTGGGAATAAAAGGGAGTACAGGCTTATCAAATTTCTGGTCTGCTTGCCCAACTCTTACTTCCATCCTCGGCTCACGTGACAGGAGAGCGCATTTCGGCTCATTTTCTAGCATTTAATCGTCTTGAATTATAAAACTTGCCAATCATGGTGTTCCTTCTTTGCGCCTTAATGAGGGATAATTCAAAGTCTCACGGTTTCTGTTCTTCATGGATAGATAACCAGTTCTTGGCTGCTTCAGCTTTGATACCAGGCCAAACAGCTTCACCCTTCAAGTCTCCGTTCTTCCTGCTAATTCTTTGCTGCAACACACACAGCTCTCGATCCTTCTTTCTCCATGGGTTTGAACTTACAAATATTGTGACACTGATGTCCAGACACTATATAATGGTGGCACTACTTGCAGTCTATTCACTACGTATAGCTAGCTTATAAGATTACTTGATATGCTTGCGTTGCTGCATCTGTACAATTATTGAACGACTTGTACTTTCTGCAGTGCTCTTCACACGTGCAATGTTCATTTCTGCATAAGGATGCTCACTCGATTCCTTATTTCGTCATCAGTTCCTATAAGGTCCATATACTTTCTTCTTCAGCCACTCTTCTCAGTGCATCACTCTCATCTCTTGTGATGTCATCAGCTTCTCTTTCTTTCGTCTTCATATCCCTTCGGGGATCTCTTCCAAGAGATTGTCATCTCTTTGGGCATACATCAGGTATGGCTTTCTTAATGGATGTCTTTTCTCAAATACTTGTTGCGGTATGGTCACAACTGCTGGTGTTAAGCATGGTGCAGATTCAGGCTTCCAACATACAGGCAGTAGGGGGGCAGAACTTTCTGCATAGGCATTCAAATGCTCCTCTACAAGGGTGTGTTTAACTGACCTGTTAAGCACATTTAAAGGAGCTTAATGCTTGACTCAGTATTTGCAACATATTAATGTTTTTGATTAGAAATTCAGGTGCCAGATTATCAAAGATTTGCACTTGAGCAAAAAAGCAGAGCAAATAACTTTAGCACCAATTTTGCTGCTTTGTTCATATACAATTTGCAAAAAGGATTAGCCCCAATTGGTATTATCTAAAATGTTTTCACCTGGGGGAAATAGGAGCAGGCTGTTTGATTTATGATGTGTGCTGCTTAACAGTATTAATTATTTCTATTTTTTTATTTTTTATTAAATATGAATTGGTTGAAACAATTCAACCTTACATATTTAAGAACAGACACAACAAACAAATGTAGCAATCAATTCAATTAATTGTTTCACAATGTACAAATTACCTCAAAATTAAAACAAAACTAGACATTCAATGGACACATTATAATTTTCTTAACCTAAGCATGAGTGCTGAAAACAGTAGTAAGATTTGATATTAACCAAATTAATTTCCATAAAAAATGTATGAAATGTATGAAAGGGCAGACTCATGTCCACTTGAGAGTCTATACAAAAACCCTTCAGAATTCAGCCATTCATCCTTATGCACAAAATGAGTAAACATTTTACATCTCAAGTGATCTAAGGCTGTGCATTCTACCAGTAGGTGCTTTAATGTTTGCACAGTACCTGCTCTTTCGCAGTGATTACAGCCCCCATCTTCTTTTCACCCTTTTCCATCGATCTAACAGCTAAAATTTCTCCTGTAATACTAATGCAAAATCCGAGAAACAGGGAGTGCCAGTAGCCATTTGGGAACCTTCACAAATAATTTGGGATCACCCCTATTGCTTTATCCATTACCGAGGGACTACAGTATAATTTGCAGTCTCTCAATCTGTCAATAGTAGCAATCCAATCATATTCCAATACAATTTTTTTACAGTGTGGCAGAGAACTAAGCAACTCCTCGCTATTTGAATACAGTTCCACATGGATCCTAAACGCATTGAGAGGTTTCGTTAACCCCTTCTCATGGTATTATTCAGTTCTTCATAGAGCATATTTGGCGTTGCCATCAGAATGACATAATACAATGACAACACTCTCCAACTGTACCAACACTGGGAAAAGGACTCTGGCATTGCCCACGTTGGTGGGCAATGCCAGAGTCCTTTTCCCAATTAGGCCTTCAAAATAATCCCACTCTACCAGCCTGGCTAGGGGCTCCAGTTCCATGCCATACAGGAGTGATGGAAATATTTTCAATTTGTAAATATGAAGGAGTGGCAAGATAGTAAACGTACAGTATTTCTTCACAATTTTTACGCATCTGACCAGCAAATTGGATGACCGTCACTTTCAATCTATCTGATCAAACCTTTACTCGGAGCAGCATCTAGGACAAACCCCATATAAATTGTTCTATTTACTGAGGCAATTTAGATCCATTTATGAACCAATAGTAGGCGAATGGCGTGGATGTTCGTTTGTGAAATCTTATAATTTATTATTTATTCGTGTTAATGCATAATACCTTCATGTCGGCATACGCTGTGACTGCTCCCAGTAATCTTTAGAGACCCATGGGTGTATGATACACAAATATCAGGTAATCCGTATAGGCCATCCACAATATTGCCAAGTCTCTGAGTCTCAGTTTCACCAGGGGCCCCGCCAACCCCCCAATTCCATGTAGTAGACACCTTTTGTTGTATGATATGCTGTAAACATAGTACAAAAAAACAACCTGATTCATTTTTGCCTGCATGAAAACGTTTTTAGATTATATGGATTGTGACAAAATCTGTTTGCTCCATTTTGTATTATCAACATATTTCCTCACTTTATAATAGCAATGCAAATCTCATCCAGCATTGTAGATGTACACTCTGGGTTTTGGAAAGACATAGCACAAGTTACAAGAGGCTCATCATCCCTCGGCCTCTCAGACACACATCCATCCTTAGTGTGGGGTGCATTTAAAGGCCCCAAACAGAAGTCATTTTCACATGAACAGCAGCTATTTAAACAATGCAACCAAAAACGGCCTGGCTTTTGCTTTCCCTGTCACATGAATGGCAGGAATTTAAACTCTGCAACTAACACGCCCTGGCTTTTGCTTTACCTGTCACATAAATGGCAGGAATTTAAACACTGCAACCAGAAATGGCCTGACTTTGCTTTCCCTGTCACATGAATGGCAGGAATTTAAACCCTGCAACAAATATTGGCTGGATTTTGCCTTTATTTCACATGAGTGGCAAGAATTTAAACACTGCAACAAAAACGGCCTGTCTTTTTCTTGTTGTTCATGTTAAATTAAAGAACCATGGGGAATGAGGCCTACCTGTCATTATCAATGGACCAGCAGCAATGTAATTCACCCCAGAAAGAGGAATCAAGAATCCTGTGACGTGGAAAACAGGATTTTTAAACATTAAAAGCAAAAATGGCTTGCACATGTGTTTGCAAATAAAAACAGCTTTAAAAAGCCACAATAGAAAAAGATATCACTGCTCACAGAAAAATTCCAGGAAAGGCACTGAAGGCAGTTAAAGCAAGGTATTTCAAAGAAGGCAATCCTTGGCTAAAGCATGACAAAAAGGTGTGAGCACTTGTTGCACCCACTTCAAAATAGCCCACGCTGACTTCAAAGGGACTCATTAAAAAAAAATCTGGTTACAGGCGAGCCCAGGGAGACAGATGGTTGGGGGGGCGATGATGCAGCTGTCCCATATGATGATAAGACACTCCCAATTAATATTAAAAGACTATTTTTGTTTTAGGCATTTTGTGCAGCCATCAGGCTGAGGATTGATTTCCATTTTATGCCATTTTTCAAGTAATTTCCAGGCGGTTTTGGGGATATAAATTGTATTTACCTGTGACTTTGGGTACTGTAATGGCCAGTTAGACTAGGTTTCTGGCTGATCGGAACATGTGACAAGTATGAGAATGGGTGTAAAGATGAATATTGAAATTAGGAACATGCTTGTTAAGTTACATATTCATAACTGTTGTATATTTTATGAAAACGACAAAAATGTGACACATCACCATGCTACATTGTACAGCTTATTTAATTCCCAATAATCAGCTCAAACCGAATATATGTTTTATATTGCAGTGACTAGTACAATTAGGAAGTTATGATACATAACTAGTTTTGGCCAAAACGTTGTAAGGATAACAAAAGGATGATGACAAATGGAAAAAGACAGATGGTGCTATCCTCCCCTGAACCAATCCCGACTGGGAGCAGAGAGAGGGATGGTAACTGTCCAGTCCTAGCGGCAGGGATAATTACAGGGTACTCCCCTTAGATTGTAAAATTAGTGATGTAATGTCTGCTGTCTGCTATATAAGGTGGACTGTACTAGGACTCAGGACACAGACAAACACCTGGGAGACAGAAAAGGAGGACGGAGAGAATGCTTCTGAACCATACCATCTTTGAGAGTGGAGTGACCAGACCCTCTGCCCTTTCTTTCAAGAGTGTCCTGAGATCCAGCTGGCTTTCGTGAATCTTAAACAAAGGCTTGCTATGTAAGTAGCAGTACCACTAGCCCTAAATTGCATTAGCCCTAAATTTTTGCAGCAGTGCATACAATATTTCCGATTGAAAACCCCAATTGCCAGTGTAGTTCAGTCAGATCCCCATAGAAGAATCTCTTATTTGCCTGTATATGTGTCATGGTCATGAAGTCAGTGTCATGGTCATGAAGTCAGGGGCACAGACATGCAGGGTCACATGCACAGGAGACCTAGGTGGACACTGTCCTGGCACCTTTGGCACCAGGCTCATGAACAAAAGTAAACAAGAACATCCATTTAACACCAAAAAGCTTTTATTATGGACATAGCACTTCAGATTCATTAACCTTGAACATTACATCCATTAAGCACTTTAGATGCATTAACCTTGAACATTCCATCCATAAAGCACTTCAGATGCATTAAGCTTGAACATTCCATCCATTAAGCTGCCCCAAGTTTATTCTTGGGTGTGGCTGCTAATGGATTCACAGCTATATAAGCTGCCCTGATCCCCAAGACAGACGCTTCGCGTTATTCTGCACTTAGCAGCAGCGTAACGCTCACCGT
Source organism: Ambystoma mexicanum (assembly GCF_040938575.1). Classification (NCBI taxonomy): domain Eukaryota; kingdom Metazoa; phylum Chordata; class Amphibia; order Caudata; family Ambystomatidae; genus Ambystoma; species Ambystoma mexicanum. Next base: position 538,209,766 of record NC_090935.1, read on the forward strand.
CACCTGAGGTCAGACCTGCTTAACTTTGAAGACCCTGCTTCCTGGACCTCCTGCTTCCTGCCAGCATACTTACAAACTGGGGGAAGCTGTTCTTAGCTATACATCTCTTAGGCAAACTGAGCAGTCATCTTTACACTTTCTGGAATGTCGAAATCTTCATCTTGGCACCGCAGCACGACACGCTCCATCGTCGACAGCAGTGCCTGCAAGGAAAAACAGAAGACAAGGTTAGACATCAAAAAACAGTCAGTTTACGGTTGAGCTTCGCCATAATTCCTGCTTTTCCTTAAACATCACTTACCTGCTGTCGAACGTTGCGGTAGCATCAATCTTCCATCCGGCCGAGTCTCGAGTCTCACAGCTGCATTAAGGCCGCATTTCCATCTGAGGGAAGAAAACAGAAGAGAGACAATATTGCAGGCGTAAGGAGCAACATATAAAGACATTAAACAGAACAAACAGAATCACAAGAGCTCATGAAACACTTACTAATCATAAGGAGAAGCATGGAATGGATGGAATGTTCAAAGTTAATGCATCTGAAGTGCTATGTCCATAATAAAAGCTGTTTGGTGTTAAGTGGATGTTTTTGTTTACTTTTGTTCATGAGCTGGACTGGACTAATCCTTATCAGGGATCAGTCAACGAACTAGATCCCATTCAACGCACCCCTGTCAGAAGTAGCAGGATGGAGAGCTTACCTTCCATAATTCACAGGTGAGCTTTATGGGTCAGTGTATGCTCACAGAAACCGTACTTTGGTGAGAAGGGTTCGAGAGGTACAACAATCGGAGATTGGCGCACTCAAACACTCTAATCTCCACGCAGGAGCAGTATCACCACGTACCACCACTCACAGGTTTTCTACCAAGGGAGAGGCCTGAAGGGGGTGATTCAAGTTCAGGGAGGGCTGCAACCGTGCCCCAACGCCTCTGCAGAGACCAGGTGAGCGTAACAGTCAGGGGCACAGGCATGCAGGGGTCGCATGCAAAGGAGACCAGGGTGGACACTGTCCTGGCGCCTTTGGCGCCAGGCTCATGAACAAAAGTAAACAAAAACATCCACTTAACACCAAACAGCTTTTATTATGGACATAGCACTTCAGATGCATTAACTTTGAACATTCCATCCATTACGCAGGATGCATTAACCTTGAACATTCCATCCATTAAGCAGCCCCAAGTGTATTCTTGGGTGTGGCTGCTAATGGATTGCCTTCGCACGTGCTCACTCTCTTGGAGTGACAGGGTGTGGCTGGTAAGCTGGCCCTAATGGGCGTACCCACGATCTCAGCTATATAATCTGCCCCGATCCTCAAGACAGATGCTTTGCGTTATTCTGCTCTTGCAAGCAGCATAACGCTCACCGTCGCCTGAGGTCAGACTTACCTTTGAAGATCCTGCTTCCTGGACATCCTGATTCCTGCCAGCATACTTACCAACTGGGGGAAGCTGTTCCTACCTGTACATCTCTTTGGCAAACTAAGCATTCATCTTTACACTTTCCAGAACCACGAAATGTTCATCTTGGCACTGCAGCACGACACGCTCCATCGTCGACAGCAGCGACTGCAAGGAAAAACAGAAGACAAGGTTACACATCGAAAAAACGGTCAGTTAAGGATGCGCTTCGCCATACTTCGCGCTTTTCCTTAAACCATCACTTACCTGCTGTGGAACATTGCGGTAGCATCCATCTTCCATCCAGCCGCGTCTCACGTCTCACAGCTGCATTGAGGCTGCATTTCCATCTAAGCGAAGAGAACAGAAGAGAAACATTACTGCAAGCATAAATAGGAGCAACATATAAAGATATTAAACAGAACGAACAGCATCACAAGAGCTCAAGAAAGACTTACCAATCATAAGAAAAGCATAGTCGCAGCTGGACTGGACTAATCCTTATCAGGGATCAGTAAAGGAACTAGATCCCATTCGACGCGCCCCTGCCAGAAGTAGAAGGACGGAGAGCTTATCTTCCATAATTCACAGGTGAGCTTTATGGGCCGGCATATGCTCACAGAAACTGTACTTTGGGGTGAAGGGTTCGAGAGGTACAACAATCACAGATTGGCGCACTCACACACTGTTATCTCCATACAGGAGCAGTATCACCACATACCACCGCTCACAGCTTTTCTACTGAGGGAGAGGCCTAAAGGGGGTGATTCAAGTTCAGGGCGGGTTGCTACTGTGCCACAACGCCCCTGCAGAGACCAGCTGAGTGTAACAATAAGTTAGCATATGCCTATTAAGAAAACCCAGAGTTTGTCTGTGTAAATCCTTAGTATTTTTGTAAAGAAATCAATGAATTCCTCCATTGAATTTCACAGATCGGGATTGTTGAAATTTGAAGCCAACAATCTTGTTCCTCGTAAATTTTATTTAATTGTTATAGTCATTAAAATGTTGCCCCCAAAGAATTATTCCCCTTGTGAGCTGAAAACCAAATTTGTCCGTGTATTGTATGCACTACCAACCAAATTCCTATTTACATCTGTCAGTTCAAACCCCAACGGGTTTCATTAATGTGAGCAATCCCTTTTGCCTAGAAGGCTACATGTTATGTGCCTCTGTTCTTCTTGCTGAAAACTGATTATCCTATTGAAAGCTAAACCCCCTTCCCAGAGCCTACCTGTCATTGTAACCCTCAGTGTAAACGAATTTCCATTTGCCACTGTATTTTCCCTTTGCATTTGCTTTCTCCCAAAAAAACGATGTTCCTACTTCATTCCTATTTTGCCCTGTTGTTGCTGATTAGTATTCTATAAGACCTTGCCTATCTCCTAAGTGTAAGCAATACAAAATGTCTTCTATTCTGTCCCCTAGCAGTTGTGAGAAATAATCAAAACCCCATTCTTCCATTTTGCTCCAAAAATGGGTTTTCCCCTTCTTTGCTGGCTTCCCATCTTATGGTGGTGGACTTCACCCCAAATCCAATATTCCCCCTATATTCATACTCCTTGCCTCTGCCTTCCATTCAAAGGAATAAAGTTTAATTGAGGTTTGAGGTAAGTGTTGCAGGGGGAGTGCTAAACTGTAGGTGCTATCACTTTGTGGTAAACAGTTTTTTTTCTGTCCTGTCATAAAAAACAAAATTAACTGTAATAGTATATCTTAACCTGGTTGTTTTGTAGAGATTATTGCATTTTGTGTTGCCACAACATTGGTGGCTGTGTCCTTGGTTGATTTTCCTTTTTCATTAAATAATAAATTAATAAATGTCTTATCGATACACACTGGCCTGGTTCCTGTTCTATTGGGATAAAGGGTGCTAGTGGAGGTTGGGTGTGAGACGGGTTGGAGGCCTCCTTAAAAGAATTTGGTTGTAATAATAAAACAGTGTTATCTTCTGTGTTTGCAAGGGGAGAGATCATTGACTTGCTAGTGCCACATAATACTGTGACAGCTTGGGGGCTCGAATCTGGGATTAAGGAAACGTTTTCACCCATGACAGTGTAGCACAACAGACTAGCCCATTGAAGGTATTGTTACATTTAGTGGATTTTAAACTGTGTTACACTGTGAAAGCGCCAGCCAAACTTGTACCCTAGGTATCAGGGCTGTGTGGCTAAACAAAGTAGTGTAAGAATAACCTAGGAAGGAACAGGGTGGAGGTTTGCCCTTGCATAGATAACCCAGCAGGCACAGACCACTCTTCACAATGAACACTGTGGAAATTAACATGGCTAGGAAGCACCTTCTGTCCAAATTGTTCATTAAGGGGGAATGGACAGAACAGGGACATGAAGCCTGGCAATCTAGTATGATGCAACAGGTAACCCCTATAAATATGGATGGGTGGCAGGACAGTGGCCTGTTACATCAAGCCCTGACCAATTTCTACATGAGGCAGACCACTAAAGATGAGCAAACTAAAATGGTCCAAGTCACTGCATACATGTACATCCACATGATAATCATGGAAGAAAGGTAACAGGAGAGTGTAGCCTCTGGGCAGAATCAATCTGAGTTATTGGAGCAAGTAAAAGGGGAGGTAAGGCTGGTAGAGGAGGAAGTGGGAGAGAGACAAAATTCTAAGTTTGAATTAGGAAACACCATTCAGCGCCTAAAGGAGGAGTTGGCAGTACCGCAACAAACTAATTCAGAGCAGGAGTCCCAATTATCTGCACTGAAAGAGGAGTGCCAAGAGGGGGTTGATTCCCTGGAAGATAGTCAACTAAAATTGAGCCAACAAGTGACATACAACAGAGCCTGCTTAGAGGACATGTGTGCATATCAAAAGCAGATTCAGCAATTGAAAGAGGAGAGTAATCAGTGGGTTATAAAGGATGTCCATTCCAAAGCAGATTTTGAGCCGGAGCGCCAGAAGTTGGGCACCATGATACAGCAGAGAGATCATCTGAGTGAACAGAATAGTAGGCTGTGTCAAGAAAAAGATGCCCTGTGCCAGGAAGTAAGAGTGGCCATACTTGTTCTACTGCTAGCTGGTTCAGTTTTGTTCAGTGACTGTATTAGCTGTTTTGTTTGAACATTTGCTATAAACTCTGCTAGAGGCGGGTGACTATTTTGCATGCTTTTAGTTTTATCTGCTCTATTTTTTCGTTGTTTTCTATGGAGTTGCTTTTTGGTAGGCATTGTCTTGTGTCTGGTGGAGAAAAAAGGAAAGTATGGGTTTGAAAGTTGTGCAATGTGTTTGCGTGCACTGTGCATCAATATGAGGGTAGGCATGAATAGAGGGGTGTGTGATTGTGCAATGGTTTGTTAGTTCTGATTGGAAATGGTATAATAGTAGCTGTGTGAAGGGCTTGCTTCAGTGTGTATGGCGGTGTACGGTGCATGAATAAGTAAGGACATTACAATGTTTTCACAATACTAGTAGGTGTTGCGAAACTAGTGTTCAGATGAGAATAAAAAGAGTGTAGCTTCTGAGGTGCAGTGAGTAAGAGTGAAGCAAATGCTGTTGGATTGGATAGAATTTTGTAGGCTACTATACGGCTATACTTCACTGTACGTGTAACCGAAAAAATACTACTACATTACTGCACTTACTTTGTTGGATATGAAGAGTAGTTTTCTTCCGGGTTTTATATTCTAGTAGAGTAGTTTCTGTCTTTCAGGAGGCTGTTCTTCACTGCAATTGTGAAAGAAGAAAATTAGTGGATATTTGTGGTAATGGTAAAATAATTGTACTAGAAAAACACATTATTTTACACTGTAGGCAGATTTGTTGGGAAGAAGAGTTATTAACACTGCACCTGATTACGAGTATGGTAGTCACTCAGCTTGTTTGGCAGCAAGCTTCCCCGTGTGACTAAGATGTTATAGGCTATGTTGGCCTGGAAAGTCACATGTTGGAAAATGTTAGTCTCTATATTTGTGCAATTGTATTGCTCTGTATGGGAATGAGGACTTGAGAGCACCAGCATTGTTGGTATTGGGCCGGTGGTTCTGTGATAAGTATTATCTACAGGGCTGCAGTTTTCAAATTCAAATTGTGAGAGTTGTTGTTGTACTATTTATTTATTTATTTATTGATAATATGCACATAATCTACAATGGCTTTACATACATCAACAGCATACATTTAAATGCATCAGTCTTTAATAAACAAAATCTAAAAAGCATCTCCTATTAAAACTAGATCATATTAATACAAAGTGCCAATTGATAATTCTTTTAAAATAGCTAAAACAACTTCATAAAATGTCATAATATGAAAAATCAAATTCATGTCATTACTGCACAACAATGATTCCCATATATCATGTATGATTCCTTTCTTTCTGGAATTATCATATGCTAACAAGTGTTTTGTACGCAGGTTTTGCAGGCTTTCACACTGACATAAAATGTGTTTGGCTGATTCAATACTCGCCAAGCCACAAAGTCTACAGTATCTAGTTTCTTTGGGTATATTCAGTTTCACAACTAAGATTTCCAAGGATCCCCATTGTTAAATTTAAACAGCAGATATCGTCCAATAGTTACACTCTCAGGAAATGCCATCTGGTAGCTAGGTTTGCACATCTCTTCAGACCAGAATTCCAAAAACATTCCACTATTACTTTATGTTGCGAGGTTGACCATATTTTGTTCTCTACTATGATAGTATATCAACTGTTTCAATGTCCATTTAAGCTTGTCAGTAGGGAATGTTAGTCAACTATTAGCATCTTCGTTGGCCCATTTCTGATAAATACTACTCAAATATTCTAAAATCTTGTTGCTTATTCAAGTTTTTCAAGATTTTTATCAGTAACATGATAAACTTGTCATTGTCTAGTTTAGCTCATTTCACGTAGAATGTAGCCATCTTAAATTCTATTATATCACTCACACTGGTCATATTACATTCCAGTAATATGTATTCACAAGGTAAACATTTGGGCATTATCAACAGTATCCATAGCATTTTGGCTTCAAAACTTTCGAATTCTTTTATAAAAAACATTCCCCTTATTTCAGCACCATATAATAGACATGAAACGATCTAGGCGGAGTATAGCATTAATATTGTACTAACATAAAAAACACCTTGATAACGTTCAAAGCACACAGAATTGTAAGTAACTGCCACTTGATGTTAGGAGATGGGACAAATGAGAGTATGATTATTGGGTAGGTTATTCAGGGTAAGTGGCAGGAACCCTGTTCATGCATTTGTAAAAGAATTGGAAATGTAGTTTACAAAATATATCCATACCTGTAGTTTGTGTTGATGGATGCAGATGTGGGTGAATCTGGAAGTAGAAATCTTGGAGAGTTTTACAGTAGTTTCTGATGCAGGTGCTTTGGAAGAACAGGAGACCTGTACTCTGTGTATTGAACAGTACATCTGAAGTGTTGAACTGAGATGACAGAGTTAGATGTAGAGTTCTTGGATGTGATTGGTGGATGGGCGTGTGAATGCTTAACAATAGCCAATGAGGGAGTGGAAAGGGAAGAAGGGCTGTCCTGTGTTACGGGTCCGTGGACACCGCGGTAGTCGGCAGACAGGGCGTGCCACATCCGGGCTTTCTCTGCATGCCTGGCATGGAAATGAGATCATGGGGTTTAGCCAATCAGGTGTTCAGGTTGTGCTTTCCTGGAAGAGACAGTGATGTTTTTGTCATTGCTGTGTTGACTGTATTGGTTGTATTGTGAAGCTGGTGTTGGAGAGATGCAGAGAGTTAGTGTATGGATGGTGGGAGATTCCTTTGTGTGTTATCTGGAAAGGTGTGCAGAGGGAAGAAGCATTTCTGCCAATATTGGTTTTCAAGGAGTCCAGGCTTTGTGGTACAGTGTGCCTGGCCACAATTTGCAAAAAGTGGTTACACTTTGCAGAGATATTACTCCTGATGTTGTAGTGGTGCACTCTGGAGGAGTGCATTTGGGTTACATCAGTGCTCCAAGTTTGCTCAGTGCACTGAAGGACTTGGTGAAGGCACTGATGCTGCTTTTACCCAATGCAAAGGTGGTTTTCTCATAAATACCACCTAGAGCAGTATGCAACAACCCCAATGTCCTCTGTCCCCAGAAAAATGCCAGACAGTGGGCCTCATTATGAGCTTTTAGCGGCATGGTTATCCCAATAACGGGTACCTGGTCCGGGTTCCAGAAATGAGGGATTACCGGGCCATTCCGACCTTGGAGGGCCCAGTAATTCCCTTTACTGGGACCTGGAATCAGTACATCCCCATTGAGCCCCATAGGGCTCAATGAGAATGGGGAGGATGCTAACAATGGGCCCGTGGACTTCGTGGACAGTGCGGGAGCCTGCACCATTTTTTGGGTGCTTCTATTTTTGAACTGTGAACGGTGGCTCTGAAAATAACCATTAATTTGTTGTTGTTTTATAGTTTTTGGGGTACTTTTTTACAGGGCACACAAAGAAGGGAACGGAAGGGAAGGGAGGGTGGGAAGGGGCACCAACCACAGGGCCGAAGGCGCAGGTCGAGAGAGGAAGATGTTGGGTGGGCCTCATGGAGGTAGAGGGCAGTGTTTTCGTGCTCACCAACCGTAGCCTCGAAAGCACTCAAAAATTGCTCTCCCCTGCAGAGTACTGCGCCACAGTACATACAAAGTACAGTGACCCTCGAAAGTTAAGGGTGCACTGCGTTTCGTATGGTCTGTGAGGCATGTTCGGGGATACGCTGTCCCACGAGGATGTGCATGAATTTGCAAGTAGAAATGCTGGAGAGTTTACTGGTAGTTGCTGTAGGTGCTTTGCAGTCACAGCACAATTGTACTTGGAGTGATCAACAGTACTTCTAAAGTGCTGAATTGTGATGATGGAGTTAGATGTAGAGGTCTTGCATGTGATTGGTGGGTGGTTGTGAGACTGCCTAACAGTAGTCAATGAGGGAATGGTGCAGAGAGTGAAGTGGAAAGGGTAGAAGGGCTGCCCCAGTGTTACTTACGCACTCTGCGGACAGCGCAGCTGTTCGCAGAAAGGACATGCCACATCTGGGTCTTCCGAGCATGAAATGGGAGTGTATTTTGAGAATTAGCCAATCAGGTGTTGAGGTTCTGCTTCGTATTGATAGAGGCTGTGTGTAGTGAAGATGGCAGAGGTGGAGAAAGTCAGGGAGGTGGTGCTTGGAGATATGTCTGTGAATGGTTTGGAGCAGTATGCAAATTGTAGGAATGTGGGAAACTATTTTGATGTAAAAGGAGTGGACGCGGTGTGGAGCACTGTGCCTGGTTTCAATTTGCAGGCAATGGTAGAAGTTTGGGTTAACAGTCCACATGTGGTTGTCTTGCACTGTGGTGCTTTGCATTTGGGTTATGTCAGTGCCCCTACTTTGTTAGAAGATTTGCAAAACTTGGTTCAGGCAGTAATGAAACTACTTCCAAATGCCAAGATAATTTTTCTGGTTTGATACCTAGGCCAATATGGGACAATAGTTCTGTTTTTTATCCTCAGCAAAATGTTGCTAGGTGCTTAATCAACCGAGGCATGTTTGCTTTTATGACTAGAGCTGGCATGTTCTTTTACAACAATGAGAACATTGACTCTGGTAATGTTGATTACTTTAAAGAAGATGGCATGTCTTTATCTTTTATGGGAAATGCCATGCAGTTTTGGAACATAAGAGTTGCTTTGGAGAAGCTATTGTGAAGATTTTTGGAGGAAAATGAGGAAAAAAAATACAAAATAAAAGGTGTTTCTTAAGCATCTGCAAATTGCAAAAAAAAACCATGCTCAGATTTTTCGATTTGTCTGCGGACACCACGGTTGTCCGTAGACAGCGCGTATTACATATAGGATTATTGAGGTTGAGAGGGATGCGAATGAGACATATCACAGCAAGGGATTAGTCAATAGGGTTTACTGGGTGTGATGTATGAGCAGAGAGTTTGTTAGAAAGTCTTTTTACCTGAGAGTAGAGGAGATAGCTATGGCTGTGTGTTTAAGAAAGCAGATTGTCTGGATTTTAGGAGATTTGTGGATAAATTGGTTGGAGGTGCATGCAGATCGCTGCGGAGTGGCTGTACATCTCGGATTCCCTCATGTGGAAGTGCACTGGAATGGAGTGCGTGGAATGAAGTGGCTGGATTTGGTACCTCTTTGTGCTACTTTGGAGACAATATTATTATTCATTGTGGAGGGAACAGTTCAGGACATGTGTCTGGAATCTCTTTGCAATTTGCAATGAAAGAAGGACTTGGGAAAGTCATGGACATGTATCCAAACTATAGAGTAATTTTTTCCCGTATAGCACAGAGACAAATGTGGCTGCGTTCTTCTCATTTGGTCCACAAATGGAGAAAGCAAGGCACAATGACAAGCTGTCTGTGCCTTTTTGAGAGATGTTGGTATGTCCTCTTTTCACATTGAAAACATTATGTTTCGTAGTACACACATTTTTCGCTGAGATGGAGTACATCTTGCTTATACCGGCAAATAGATTTTTCTGCGAAATATACAAAATGCATTGCAACCGTTTTTGGAATTACAGCAATCTATTTTGCAGTAGGTGTTGACCATTTGAAGTTTTCGAAACACAAAAAAACACCAGAAAAAGGCTCTTTTCAGAGCCACCACTTTCTCCCAGAGAAAAGTGCAATGGTTGTGACAGGGCAACACTGCAAAGAATTTAGAGGTCTGTGGACAGTCCGCGGACTTCTAAGAATGCACAGGGCCCTGTGCATTTCATTGACACTTCTCTTTTTGAACTGTAAAAGGTGGCTCTGAAAAGAGCCTTTTTTGTGGTTTTTGTTGTTTTGTAGTTTATTTGGTTTTTTAAACATGACACACAAGGAAAGAAAGGGAAAAGAAGGTAAGGAAGGGACACCAACCACGGGGATAAGAAAGGGCAGGTGGAGAGAGGAAGATGTAGGGTGGGCCTTATTCAGGTAGGTAGCAGTTATTCTCATGCTCCTTGACCACAGTCTCGAAAGCACTTCGGAGGTTCTCCCCCCTGCAGAGTACTGCATTGCAGTACATGCACAATACTGTGACCTTCGAAAGGTAAGGATCAACAGCATCATGTTTGGCCTGCAAGGCAGCTGAGGGGATGCGCTGCTCCACAGGAGTGTCTCTTGTGGTGGCAGGAATGGAAATGGAGGATGCTGCAGGGGGACTCAACCTACTATGTTTATCGCAAGGTACAACCTTACGAATAGCCCCACAGTGGAACAATTTTAGGTGTTGCTTCATTGAGGTAGTACCATAGCGGTACAAACCCGGTTTCCCACGACTCAGCACCATCTTGCACTGATTGCAGGTCACCTTGTGTGCACATGCTTTTGGTACTCCATCAACAGTGGTAAATTTACCTCCACACCCAAGATTCACTTAGAGAACTAGTAGTAAGGACTTCCAATACCTCATCCTCTTCATCATTCTCCTCTGTATTCTGATGCCTGTTCCCCTCTGCAGGCCCTCGGGAGGTGTTGGTGGTGGAGGGGGTGGGGGTGCTGCTGAAACAGCAGTAGCACCAGCAGAAGCCATGGATGCCATCAGGACAGCTGTTTCAAGGAGCAAGAGCAATCCAATGCAACAAGGAGCATTCTCTGTCCTGGAAGCCCAAAAACAGAATAAGGAGCAGCTCTGGGGTGTAGCCTTTTATAGGGGTAATGAGGCGCTGTCCCCGAACATTTAGAACACCAAGAAAGGGCTCCAAAAATTCAAAAAAGTATACAGATCGCCAGGGGCATAGTGTGGGACATGTGCAAGGGTGAACTTTCCCAGGAAAATACCTTGGATTGCTGAATAAAACACTTTTTAGGTGTCCAGGAGCCTGGACACTGTTCATTACGCTTAACACGGGTGCGGTCACATGATGATGTCGAGGACACGTTGACGAATGGGAATGCTGTCCGTAGGACACAAAATGCATGGGGTCGGGTCTACGCATGCGTGTGGTGTTCTATGGACAGTGTTCCAGTCCCCGAACTAATTAAAAGTGCGACACACGTGCGGCGGACGGTTGCAGACAGGCATGATGTTCGTAGGGGCAAGGGTGTGTTACGCATGTGCGCGGGTGTTATAGGGACAGTGTTCAGGTCCCCGAACAAAACAAATGTGCGTCACAACTTTGTGGACAGGCGGACTGGCTATGTGTTCTACGGACATATTCATTCTGATTACGGACAATGTAAACAGGGGGAATGTTCTTAGGACAAGTTATTTTGCATAGCTACGAACATGCAGACGTCTTTAGTGTTCTGCGGACACCCCCATTTTGACTACGGCCAATTCGAACAGGTATAGTGTCCTTAGGACACCCCCATTTTGGTTAATTATGGACAGACAGACATTTTGTGTGTCCTAAGGACACTTCCATCTTGATTGAGGACAGTGCGAACAGGTATAGTGCCCCTAGGACAACCCCATTTTGGTTAATTGAGGACATCCCGGACAGCCGCGCTGTCCGCGGACACCTCTACTAAGACACAGAGGAATATACTAACAACACACTTAATATTTTATTATTGTATAAAAGTATAAATTATGAAAGAGAGGGGGAAGCAGAAACTGATACAAATAGAGGGGAATTAGGGGTTTGGACATGATGGATGGTAGGGGAGGAAGGGATTAAAGTCTCATCATAACGTTTTTCTTGCGGGGAGTTTTTGGGGATAGTTAGCTGGGACATGGAGAGGGGGTACACGTTCATGTTGGACAGTGATATATATATATTTTTATATGGTCCTCCACAAAGTTTTTTCAAAGAATGACGTTTTTCATTAATAGATCAATTTTTACTCCATTTGCTGCAGGCGATTTTCTAACGTCTCTGTTTCTGTATTATTTTTAATGTCTGTATGGTCTGTTAAAACAAATATTTTTAACTACACATAAAGTAATGGTTCTTAATTGCTATATCTAGAGAAGTGTAGTGTCTACCATTAGTATCACTGTCTTCACTCATTTCATCCTGAGGAAAATCTTCTTCCAGCCAAACCAAAGTACTAGACATTTCTGTGTAAAAATAAAAAATATTAGTTTTACTGTACCGAATACAGAAAGTATATAAATATATTGTTACTCTGGTTTCTGGCACTGCCCTTGGGAGAAGGTAAGAGGCAGTGAGAATGCTGTGGTTGAATTGAGATCCCCCTCAACCCCTTAGTTCCAAAATTAGATGAGCATGCATTTTCCCATATGGTCTCACCTGTTGTCTTGTAAGGATGAGCTCTCCGTCCTGCTTCTCATCAGCAGGGGCGCCCTTGATGGACCTAGTTGCTTCACAGGTCCATGTGCGTGGCGGCCCAGACCAGCTGTGACCAATCCACATTGAAGGTAAGTGTTCATAACAATGATTATTGTCCGTATCCTTTTGCAATGTCTTTTCTAAATGATTATTGTCTGTGATTCTTGTAATGTATTTTCTCTCCCCAATAGGTGTGAAGATGGCCACGCAGAGTTGCGGTGTTGAAGCGAGTCCAAAGGGTGCCAGGAGGAATTGAGCAGACCTTACTAGAAGGTAAGTAGGGTTTCAAGGTTGTATGCAAGGCGTATGTGTTGCGCGGCCAAGCGTAGATGTTTTATGCAGTTTCTAACCTTGTGTGTTCCTTTTCTCTTGCCAGGGTGGCCCGGCGGCGTCTGATGGAGAGCGGCTATCCGAGGACCTGTTAGCGGGAGCCAGATGGATGGATCAGTGAGGATGCTGGGCGAGAAGAAGACTCCCACGTAGTTGGATGCTCGGGACAGGTGAGGATGCGACCCGACTCCGATGTCTCCGGGAATAGGGTAAGATGCTACGCACTGCAGGCGATGGATTTGCAGAGACAGGTAAGATGCGTGCTGAAGATGCAGAGTTGGAATCAGGTAAGCTGCGCTTTGAGCAATGGTGTGACTGGAGTCAGGTAAAATGCGCGCTGAAGATGCAGAGTTGGAATCAGGTAAGCTGCGCTTCGAGCGATGGTGTGGCTGGAGTCAGGTAAGATGCGCGCTGAAGATGCAGAGTTGGAATCAGGTAAGATGCGCTTCGAGCAGTGGTGTGGCTGGAATCAGGTAGGTGCGTGCAGAAGAAGATGTTCCAGAACCTGATGAGATGCGAGCTGAGCTGGAAACAGGTAAGAGAGCTTCAGACGGTGGTAAGCATTACGCTGCACACAGCAGACTAATGCAAAGTGCCTGCATGCGGGTGGAGCTGGCTTAAATATCCTGGCTCCAGCCACACCCCTTTAGTCCCGCCTTGTGGCTCCAACTTGCCTCTCCCATAGACTTCTGCATGTGCCCTTCAATCCTTCCTAATGGCCACGCCCGGCCTGGAAGCACGTGCCCTAGACACAAAATGTACAGAGCACACTTTCTTATGAGCCTGGCACCAAAGGCGCCAGGACTGGGTCCATTTGGACCCATTAGAAAATGAGGGTAATGGCCCTTGACTAGTGGCCTTGACATATATCCAATAAATGTAGTGTACTCACTAGTTTCTTGCTAAGTTTTACTGTTACTGCTGCGTAGGTGTCCTGTTGATTTTTGCTGTGCAGTTTCTGTGAGGTAATTCTGTTGGAGGCATATTTATTGTGTTTTGGTATAGTCCACTATCTTACATATGCTATGTAATCAGACTGTTAGTGTCTTACATACACAGTTTCACTTCTTATTTATTATTGAATGTAATTTATGTATGTGCTGCTTTTTTAACATGTTTAGTGTTTTTTTGGATGATATAACAATGTAAGATACCCCCTGAGTTTTTGGATAGTGTTGATGTTGTCTGAGTCCGTCCGTGAACAGACGCATGGTATACGGATATCAGACCCACCAGCGCAGATAGGGGTTTCAGTATGTTCTATGTTATATGTAAATAAACTAAGAGCACCCTAGTAAACATTTATCAAATTTACATTATCTATATATCTATATTCAGTGAAAAAACTTTGTTACAGGAACGTTATGGTTAAGTTGCGCTACTAAAAACCTATGAAATTCAGTGAAAAAAACTTTGGTAAAGGGACGTTATGGCTCCAAGTAAAACCGAAAAACCCTTGAAATTCGCCAGTTATGGTAAGGTGAGCAACCATAACTCGCGCCACCACCGTGCACTGCTAAGACTAACACCCAGGACATCACAAATGTGATGAAACCTATTAAGTCACTCACCCCATTAATACTCGTCATGGAACAGCCAATCAACAATTAAATTTAGAGGATACAAACTATAATGTGTAGCATCCAATCAGCATCATGGGAAGGAAGATGATCTCAGTGTAAATGAATTAATAATCTGATGTCTGGGCATGGTCACGAGGATAGGATATGCCAATAGGGTTAGGTATTGTATAGATTTGCCTACAGTGTAAATGACGTTCCCCAATCATAGGCTGAGGATTTGTAAGTAACCTCTAACATTTGCCATAGCCATGTAAGGAAGGCATGGTATCAAATAGTGAAGACAGACACAAGTGATCACAGTTCAAGGGTGTTTATTGAACCTCAACAGGTTGATTAAACGCCTATCTAACCCTAAATATGAGGATGGGAGCAAGCTGCAACCATCAAATAATAATAACGCGGTCCTAGTGGAGTCTCTGTCAAAATAAAAGGGCCTATACTAATAAACCTATTGCCAAGCCTTACTTCTAAATACAACTAGTGTGGGAAAACACTGTATGCAAAAGAAAAGTGTTCAAGAAACAATATGTCAGGATAGTTGGGTAGTTGGCTTCCCTTCCCCACGTTTTCAGCATGGGTCAAGGTGGCACACTCACTCGAGCTTTGCACACACTCTGGCTTCTCTGCCACGAGGATGCAATTCAAAAATAGTTATCTGGGCCTTCTGCGCAAAACTCTCTTTCCCAACAAAAGTCTCTTATTGCTTAGTGCCTGGCGTAACAAACAAGTACCAAAGTTCCTTTCTCATCAGGATTTTCACATTCGTAAATTCTCGGGTTTACTGTTCACCACGGGTCTCCCTCTGTTGGGCTCGGACCCCCTTATGCACAAGTTCACAATTGGTCCCCCTCGATTGGGCTCTGACCTAATAATCTCACTTTCTTTGCTTTCTTTTTGTTATCAAAATTCAAAAACTTTTGACTGTGCGATTGGATGTTTCTTAAACCATTGCAGGACTACATCGATTCACTTCATACACAAGTTTTACTTTATTGCTTTTGTTTCTGGCACTTCTTGGCTAGGTACATCACACAGAGACATTCGATTGGGAACACCTGTGGTGCCGAACCACTCTGTTACTTTGTCTCGTACCTTCTCTGATTCATATTAAAGTTCAAACATCCATCGACAATTGTGCTTTACTCCCGTCTTTCATCACACGCGCTAATATTCTTCACTCTTGTGCTCTTCATACAATGTTGACACTTGCAACCTTGTCTTCAACACAGACCTGTTAAGCGACTTCAATTCAGCAATCCCACTAAGTCAGTGCCTCGTCTGGGACGCCCAAGGGAAGCGCTTATTTATATATTTTTATGACAAGTTATACTCTGGATGATAAACCCTTATATAACGCCCCTCTCTTAGAATCCCCCTGACCCCACTGAGCCAAGAAGTAGATTTGTTTTGCAAATTAAAAAGGTTTATTTGAAAAATTAAACAATAGATATATATCACACTTTTATAATAAATTAATATTTGATATCACACTTAGACATATAACAGTGAGTAATCAACAATGGATGATTTTATACTAGCACACTGGTTTAATTACTTAGGAGTAGTATAGAGGATAAGGTAGCTGAGAATGCTTTATATGGTACAATGAAATGCAAGGTGGAAAAGAAACAACACAGGAATAAACTTGATATGATTTCAGCAAAACATAATATAATCACTTTTCCCCTTTTGGCAATTCACCCCCCCTCTATGCAATGTAAGGAGGTGGAAGTAACACACACAGTCTTCAGGAATACAATCACAGTACAATACGAATTCAGTTCCCCCCTAGCAAACTTAGAGAAACGGGGATGATTTTAAACACAGGCAAAGTACTTTAAAGTGTGGTGGCAATGAAGTGAAGAATATACTTAAATTGCTTTTAATTCCCTATAGGAGGTTCAGGGTGAGTGAGAGATACTTTAAATCAGTTCAGGCCAGCCCTATCAATGATTCAGGGATGGTTATCAAGTTGAAAACAGAATTCCGTGATGGAAGCAAAAGACAAATGTTTTTACACGTGGCTGGAATGAAGCAAAATGTCAAATCGCGGCAATTTAGTTGCGTGCGTCGAGCGCAATTACAGAGGAAGTATAAGGAGTAGAAAGACGAATCTTAGCTGCAGAATGAAAGTTAAATTTCGTTCCTAGGACAAACGGTTCCGGAGATACAGACGATTTTGTGAAGGTAGATTCTCGAAATTAAAATAAAGCTCAGAATGACAAATGACAGTTTTGCAGCTTTAGAATGACAGAATGACACTATTTCTAGGATGCAGTTCTCAATAGGTTAAAATAGTTTGAATTAGATTATATTAAACTAAGAGATTGGGTTTTGCACAGTTCTGGCTGTGCACTCACACTATATTTTGGACAGGAATGCGACTTCGTCACGGATCGGGTCAGGATTGGCTGCGGTTCTCTCGCCACTTGGTACTGGTTCTGTGCACAGCGATCTGGGTCAGCTCTCAGCACTGCACAGTTCTGGTCTCTCTGGATCTCTGGTCTCTCTGGATCTCTGTTCTCTGGAGATTGATGGATTTGAAGTCTGGAGTCTCCCAGCAAAGCGTCCCGCAAAAAAGTGGAAAGTGAATGTCCCTACCTGGTTTCCAGTGGCTCTTTTTATGTCTTTTGAAAATGGGTGTGGATGCTAACTTTCTTTGCCCAACCCACTCACGATTTGATAGGTCAAGGATTTCTCTTTGACCTGATTTGAGAAGGGAACACTGAGTCAGAGTGATGAGGTAGGTTTATGGTCAGATGATCCTCCCCTTGTCAAACTGCACACAAATCTATTTCTGATCCAAATACCCATTTATCTATGTACCATTTTTCTAATATTATATGTCCAGTTAACATATTTTCTGTAGCACCAAACCATCCAATCCCTGTCTTTGTAAGATGTCATGTCCACTTATGACAGAATTCTGCCCTTTTCATCAAGAACACAACCTCTAAACTTTTCCAGATTTTACACAAATGTGCACAAGGGATATGGGTTTCAGATGATAAAGTGTCAGATTTTTAACATGCATACATTTGGAGTAACAACCTTATTTTCTGCTACTACTCCCCAGAACATACCACCGAGTCCTGACACCTCTTAAAATGTGCACAGAAAAATCACAAGAATTATGATATTATTTATATAATTTTTACAAGTCTGCACTATGAATTATCCATCTTTTTAAAATTATGCTCTGGCCCCAAAGGGGTGTGGTTTTCCAAAGCACATGGTGGAATTTCTGGTTTGTCCACTTCCCCCAACTCAGCTTGCTCACAGATGCAGTGCCCCTCCCCGTTTCCTTCCAAGAGGAAGCCATTTACGACCCCCCTAATTTAACATTTGCCTGGGCCAAGGAAGGCTCATTGTTTAGTTTCCTGCAGTCCCTAGGTGCTACTCCCCTAATTCAATCAGAGAGGTGTCATCTCCTTTTGACAGGGGCAGCAGAATGCAGCCAGGCCTGTGAACACAGCTGCTGATCAAGTTTCAACTCCTGTCGGGGGTAGTTGTCAGGCAGAATTCAATCTCTTTAAACCAGGCTTCAGCTAAATGTCACTTTGGTTCCCAGTTTTCTACATTCAAATCAAACTTGCAATTTTTACACATGCAGCTAGAACATTGATTCTAAGTTCAAAACTATGACATTTAAACAATTGTAATTGCAACCTATGCGACACTCAAAAGTAGGTCACTCATTTATTCTAAAAATTTCGATTTTAGTGGCTTTAAACCCAAATTCACTTAAGCTGCTGACATCCCCAGCTATTTTCAATACATACATTAGACAATCACTTCCGTCCAGTCATTTCAGAATATAGTTTTACATTGTATCCACCTCTTAGTAAGTCTTTCTTTGGCCTGGTTTGGTTCATTTGTTCAGTTTTACACAAGTGTCTGGTGGTTTTAAAACGCCGGCTTTCTGGTAGTGGTGAGCACCATTATTGCACCTATTTTTGACATTAGTAACAACAGATTTTGAACAGCACCATATTCCTTAGCACTGATTTCGCTCATGGTGCTTCTGGCCCCTCATGCTCACACTGGTGGGTGGCAGGTCAGGCGACCATTTTGTTGTGCGCAAAGACTGCACGGTTCTCCTGGTTTCTGGCACAAATGTGGGCTTTTCCGCCCTCTTGGATTTCCTAAGCCCACAGCACAAATGTTGTAGCCTAATTACTTGTACGTGGGTCAAGACACCCAACAGACCGGTCTTGCATCGGTCTCCCCAATTCACCGGCTGTGATCATCTCTCTGGTACTGCTTTGATCCTGGAGCCAAGGATGGTACCATGGTGGCTGCTGCTCCTCCCTGACTCAGCCAGTCATGCAGAAGGGTCCCGGGTATCTGTGACACAAAATGCAGGATTGTTCAGTCTGGTTTCCTGGCCTTACGCCTTTGAAGCTGAAGGTTTCTGGAAAGTAACGGTTTCTCACCGGAAAGGTTAATGGTATCTCCCTCCTTGCTCTCCCTTCTCAGTGTTTTCGCCTTTCTCCCCTCGTTCAGCTGCCATCTTGGAAACGCTGTTCCTTTGTGTGCTTTGCCTCGCTCAGAGTCTGCTTTCGTTCTCTGCCTTTTATCCATGTGGAGAGGCTTAATGGAAGTCAGGTGTGTGTTGTTAACAGTAATTGCACGACTTTGCCTGACCATAGTAGTGGGACATGTCAGGTATTATACTCAGGTTTGAGTCTGTTTTCTCCCAGAGCGGGCTGTCCATGTGAAAATGTTTGTGTAGGAGAGGGGAGGAGTGACAGTTCCCAGGTATCCTACCTCGTAGGATGGAGTAAATGTGTTACACAGGGGGATACTGCATCTCCCCATAAGTCGTTCCACTTTCACTCCCCGAAGACCCCTCGCCCAGGTGATCCTCCCGCACTGGTCCACCCCCAGGGTCTAAATTAAAAGGTGATGCCTTGCCCTGGCCACCTGCGAGAGAGATCCCCGGGGACTAGCGGGTGAGACACCTTCTCATTTCTCACAGCCGTGATGAATATAGTTTTGATTATTCCCCAGCCCGGGCAGTGATTGTAATAAACATTTGTTTTTGTCACATCTCGTACATTCACTTTTTGGCTCCTTGGGTTGACTTTTATTATTGGGTTTGGGATTTGCCTTACTGACCACTCTCCTCTTCTACTCACTCTCCAGGATATTGTGTTTCACAAATCTGCTCTTGCATCATTTGCCATCTACCTTGATGGTTGTTAAAATCTCCTGAAACTGGAAAACCTCTAATTCCACCACCCTACACTCCCTGCTGGCCTCCCTCCAAGGAGTCCATTTCATCTTTTGCCCTCTCAATTATATTAATTTTCACATTTAAAAATCGTGTGCATTTATTCATATTTCAAACTGCATCATGCATTTTGTAATATAATGCAATGAAAAATGAAGGCAAAAATGTCATTGCTTTGTACATGTATGGAACTAATAGATTGGTGTGCACAATATGTAAGAGTGATTGCTAAGCATATCAGTTATTTAAAGTGAATGTTAAACCAAATATATGTAAACAATCACAGCACAAGAGGTTTTAAATGGATGACCACTTTTTTTCTCCCATCAGTTAGTGATTACCATTTTAGTTGTAAAGAGAGTACAAAAGGAAAAAAAACACAATCTATAATTTTAATGAGATTAATATTGATTGGCGAAAGTTAATGTACACTCCTAGTCTAATGTACGTTTGTCGAGGTAACTATTGTATTCTGTTAAAAAGCTGACTAAATTTTTTAAAGTGGTTGATAGATACAGGTACCTTTCAGGATATCTTCTGAGATGTTTAAATGTTTTGATATAAACAGGCTCTGATTGACAGCACAAATGATCTTCCAGAGGCAAACGTTGCATTTAAAGGGTTGAGCTGAGATGAGCAGGATTGTGCAACTGTATGTTCCTTTGATTGGTGGATGCTTGCGTGCTTGCTTGAGCTTGGCCAATCAGAGTGACTTTGATATTTGAGTTGAAATAGAAGAAGAATACCGCAGTTGCACGCGAATATCGCATATTCCAAAACAAAACCTGACATGTCCTTTAGACACCTTCCAACTGAAGAGGTTCCTTGTTATGCCAGTGAATAGTGCAGCTGTTCGGTGACAGTTAAAGCATGTCGATGGGCAACAGGGTTTGGTAGGAATGTGGTGAATTTGTAGCATCATTAGCCAATACAGTGCCCTGTTAATGATAGGAAAGTCGAACTTAAATAATAAAAGAAGTGGACTCATTTCATACCCTGCATAGGTGAAAACGTGGAGCTCAAAAAAAGGTTGTTTGGTTAATTGGAAACCTATGGGTTGGAGGTATGTGCAAAGAGACTTGTTATTTCTTAAGACCTTAGTTTCTGAAATGTGGGTGTTTTGTGGCACTATGGTGCATTTGTTAAGGGTATGTGTTGTATTGTGGGGTGATGTCAGGCCCCACACGCTGGACAACACACGCATCCAGCACTCACACAGAGAGACACGTCAGAGACGTGTTGCTGCTTTGGTCTCCGGCGTGAACTGCCGGCCGGGACCGTCTTTATTGAAGACGCGCATGCGCGAGCCTCGTTGTGGCACGCGCATGCGCAATACCGCGTATTAACTACACAACATCCCTCCTTTTTCCCCAAACAATGAACATTAATTAACAGTGTAACTTAACGTATTCTTCAAACATTAACGTTCCAGCACGACCTTGATTACGAAGCAGGGTCCATAATAAAGTCTTGGAACCTCTGCGGCGGCTTGCGCCCCGCCCGGCTCGGGTACTTGCGTGCCTCGGCCTGAGGCACCTCTTGTGTCCCTTGAGTCTCGGCCAGTCCATCGTCTCTCGGTGGCGGTCCATCGCTTGGCTCAGGTGCCGGAGGGTCTACTTCATCCGTTTCGGCAGATCCCACGCGCTTGAAAAACAAGACGTTCCTGGTGACAGTTCCATGTGCGTTGGCAGCTGTGACCATCAAGCCTTTTACATGCGTCACCCCCAGGGGCTGTGTTTCGTAGGTTAACAATAACTTCCCTTCTGCTCTCCTGTTTCGCACCAACACGGTATCCCCCACCGCAATCGGCCTCTCCGAGAGCTTCCCCCTGATCGTCTCATTTTCGATCCGCGCCGCCCTCTCCGTTCGCAGGTGATCATTTTCAATCCCCCCCGGCTGGCGGCCTTCCATTTCTGGCAGGATCCCTCTTGGTACCCGCTTGAAGAGTGCTTCGGCTGGGGCGACCCCAGTTGATTGATGTGGGGTCGAGCGATACTCTCGAAGGAAGTCAACTAAGTTGCGTCGGAGGTCAGCGCCTCCATCTGCTGATATGCGGAACACTTTGTTGAGCGTTCGCATGAAGCGCTCTACCTCCCCATTTGCCCTCGGCCAGAGAGGTGTGATGTTCCTATGGCGTATTCCCCTCTCCTCACAATATTGAGCAAAACGTTGCCCCCGAAATGGTGCCCCATTGTCTGAGCATATCTCCACCGGAAATCCATGCGTGGCGAATATTTTCTCCAGTGCCATGATGGTGTGGTCACTCGCCGTCGATTCCACCAGTTAAACCTCCGGATAGCAGGAACACTGGTCTGTCACCACTAGAAAATAGAGCCCTCGGCCGGTGGATCCAAAATCGGCATGGACCGTTCCCCATGGCTGGTCGCTTCTCTCCATAGTTTGGATTGGCGGGGCCCTCTCCACCAGGTGTGCTGCTTGGCAGGGGATGCACCTTCTCACAAACTCCTCCACTCTACTTTCCAGGTCGGGGAACCAGACCTTGAGTCTCAGTCTTGCTTTCATCTTGGCCATCCCTTGGTGCCCATTGTGTGCGAGCTGCAGAACCTTGTCAATCAGTGTTCTCGGGATGACAATCTGTTGACCCCTTAGCAGGAGGCCATCCTCGGCTACCGAGAGCTCATGACACGCCTTCCAGAGGGCCTGCAGGTCTTTCTGAGCCCCTGCGTTCCTTCGGGAGTTGTTCTGGAGAACCTCTCGCCATTCTCCATTTGCCATTGCAAGCTTGATCCTGGTGAACGTCTCGTCCATGTTGGAGTCTTCAGCGATCTCCTGGCGAGATAGGGCAACGGGCAGCGCCGATTCGACCGCGAGATGTATTGCTTCAATACCCTCTGCCACTTCCACTGTGTCCTTTGGCCTCCCCACACCTGGATGGCGGAACAGGTAGTCTGCCGGGTTGTCAGGGCCTGGTCGATACAGCAGTTTGACAGCATCCATCTCTCTATTCTAGGCGGTGGTTTGGATGATGTTCCGGACAAGATCGGGATGAGAGGCTTGTGGTCTGTTACCACAACGACCGGTTTTCCCAAAATGTAAATCCGGAAATGCCTGCACCCCCATAGGATGGCCAGAGCTTCCCGTTCAATCTGAGAGTACCGTCTCTCCGTCTCTGTTAGCACTTTGCTGGCATATGGGATGGGCCTCATGGTCCCTTGATTGTCGGTCTGCATGAGGACAGCCCGAGTCCTACGGGGCTGGCATCGACTACAATTTCAGACTCCCGATCCGGATTAAAGTATGCCATCGTTTCTTGTTCCGACAGGGCATTTTTGATGTTGTCGAAAGCCCTCTGTTCTTTATCCCTCCAGTTCCAGGCGATGTCGTTTCTGGTGAGCGCTCTCAGGGGTTCCGACAGGGAGGCTAGATCGCGGATGAAACGACCACAATACGTCACCATACCCAGGAAGCTTCTGATTTCAGATGGTGAGGTTGCATCCAGCACTCACACAGAGAGACACGCCGGAGACGTGTTGCTGCTTTGGTCTCTGGCACGAACTGCCGGCCGGGACCGTCTTTATTCAAGATGCGCATGCGCGAGCCTCGTTGTGACACGTGCATGCGCAATACCACATATTAACTACGCAACAGTATGTTATGATTATGTTGGCCAAATAAACACCTGTGAAATTCAGCACTTAAACTTTGTTTAAGGAGCATAATGATTAAATCTTGTTAATAAAAACCTGTGAATTTCAGTGAAATAACTTTGTTAAAGAGTTATGTTTGCAGCTATCTCGGAAATCGGACTCGGGACATGATTCCCAAGTGGGGTTTGTTTGGCAAATCTCATTAGCAGGACGGAGTGTAAGATTGTATGACTTCACTAAGGTCGGTTTTCCTCCTTACAGTTATCAAAGTTATATGAGGAGGCAGGCAATCCTAGCCTCCTAATGTCACAATTCGTACCTTCATGAAATACCAACACATGTATGTACTCATAATACAATTAAATTTCACACTCTCTTATCGTCATTTATTTGGAGCTACGTCTGTTAGTGAAACTTGAATATGCGTGTGGCACTGTAAAGGTTATGCTTAAGGTCGTGCCCCTAGACAAGTGTGTTTAGCCTGCAGGACTGAGGTTTCCCTCCTAGTTGGCAGACTTAGGAATTCATTTCTCCAAGGTCCTTAATGGAGCTCTAATACATTTGGTAATAATACCACCTACGATAGCAGAGCATAGAAGCAGGAGGCATCCTCTATGACATGCTATGTTAAAATGTAATAGAATATAAAAATAAAAAAATATGCAACCATATTTCAGACACTACTAAGCAGTGAGTCCCACACAGTATCTGACATGCGCATGGGGCCTGCTAAGTCTCAGATACGTTGTACAATTGTCTAAGCAATACGTTTACTCATGCTAAATGGAGAAGTAAACAAGTGCCAGCATTGATACATCTAAACCAGGCTTGCAAAGTAATTCATTATTGAGCCGCTGACTTACTAACTCAAGCACAAAATGAAAAGCAGCATTTCTTCATGGGCATAAAACTATTTTGCCTGTGCCAATATTTCTTCATTAGGATAAATGTAATTTTGAAGGACTGCAGGCTGGGCAATTTAATTTCATTTAAAATAAGCGCTTTCACAGCAATAATTTCATATTCGCCGAGTAAATTGAATATGGGGATATAAAATCAAAGGAAATACAAGAATGTTTGTTAGGCCTTTATTTTAAAGTCACTTTTAGTTTGTAGTAAAAGGAAACCTATCACTGCCCGTAATTTTAATTCACGGATTTCACATGATGTTTGGCTCACGCTGTACCTATTTCCATTGAAGTTTTAAAAGTCCAGGTGGAGGCAGTTTCTTTTGATAATACAAAACAAGTGATTGAATAGATATTAGAAGCGCCTCCAAAAACAGGTTTCTAAACTTCTATAATGTATTAATGAGGCAATGGAGAGCCATTCCACCCCAAATGGTTAATTTAGCTCAGTGACTTATGCTGCGCCCAACTGTCAGGGGTTTGGCCAGGACTGAAATGCGTGTGAGCAAGTCTTCTGATAGAGCTATGAAAGGGGTAAACTAATCTTCCAATTTTAGTAGTGGTGGTCGAGCAATTAAGAGCAAGCTTTCAGGAGCATAGCAAAGTGGGCAGGGATACAATTTAACATGGGGGTCACTTTGAACGAGCCAATGTCCGCACACAGAGGTAGATGTTATTTCTCATGTACAGCAAAGGGCAAAGTTAAGTGATCTTAGTCACAAATATAGAAGGAGATGCTTCTGTTAGCTCCTAAGGGTCATGGTTAGGGTCAACAGCAATTTTATCAGATTTTGTAGGATTCCCCAGGGATCACCCACCTCCCAACCATAAAGCAGGGTTACCTGAAGCGTCTGGCTAGTGTCCAAGTGATGGCTACTTAGTTGAGCGGGAGGCGGTCCTGATGCTGACCGGATTACAATGGAGAATTTAGGCAATAAATGTGAATGTTTTTTTTTTTTGGTCAGAGCCCTCACAGTCAGGTTGTCTCAGTTCTATGGGAGTCCAAAATCAGCATTTGATTCAAAGTTGAGTGTAGAACATTTTCCACAGCCACTGATGTTCATAGCACTTCTAACACTCAGGAGATAGAAAACCCATACATTTTAAAAACATTCAATGAGAGATTGCCTGCATTGTCGAAACAGGGAACATGGTACAGTTTATGTTACGTTATGTTATGTTAATTATATTTATTCAGCGCACGACCACCCAGGGGCATCTTGGTGCTAAACCAGTGGAGGTACAGCGGCAGAGATAGAGGCCTTAAAATAACAGTGTTTTCAGCGAACGACAGAAAGAGAAATGGTCAGTAGTGGCTCGGAGCGTGAGAGGTTGTTTGTCCAGGACCTTGCATCTGTTACAGAGAAAGCACAACCTCCTATATGGGACAGTCTGACTCTTGGGACCAGTAGCAGGAAAGCAGACTGAGATCGGAGGGTGAGAGTGGGGAGGACATACTGAGGAAATTTGTCCTGGAGATATTCTGCTCCATCCTTGTGGAAAGTACAGTGGACGATGCACATCAATTTGAACAATATCTGCTTCTCCACCGGAAGCTAGTGGAGCTGTCTAAGCACAGGGGACATGTGAGCCCATGGGGGAGGATGTAAGATTGCTCTCACGGCGGCATTCTGAAGCAGTTGGAGTCTTTTTATCAAATGCATGGGTTGGCCGAGATAAAGCGAATTGCAGTAGTCTGCCGTACTAAGAACCAGAACAGCAACTAGTGGAGCAAGAAATTGATCAGGAATGAAGGGAAGAGCTTTCCTCAGGATACAGAGTTTGAAATGGCCAGATTTACTGACCGCCGTAACCTGTTCAGCCATCGAAAGAGGGGTTGCTAGCTTAACCCCCATATTCTTCACTGTGGTAGATGGAAGTGGGAACATGCCAAGTGAAGTGGGCCAATAATCAAGTGTCCAAAAGGAGTGAGGACAAGTGGTACCCACTACCAAGACCTCACTCTTGTTCCTATTCAGTTTAAGAGAGTCCAGTGCCATCCATGCACCAAAGTCCTCCAGACATCTCCTAAGCTGAGATACAGTGTCCAAATGAACCAGCAGCTGCATATCATTGGCGTAAGAGTAGAATCTGAATCCATGAGATCGGCTCAGAAGAAGGAGGCATCTGATATAAACATTGAATAAAATGGGCAAAAGAGCTGATACCTGAGGGACCCCACAAGTAAGAAATGTCGGTTCAGTACAGAAAGGGGTGAGAGAGACTGATTGGGAGTGCTCGGCCAAGAAAGCCGAGAACCAACTCAGGACTTGGCCGGATATCCCAGCATCCGACAGCCGGGAGATCAAAATCGTATGATCAACCATGTTGAATGCTGCGGATAAATCTAACAGAAGTATCACACCCACTCCACCCTGATCGACCAGACAGACCAGATCATCCAATACAGAATTCATGACCTGCTCAGTGCCTCTCCCTGCCCGAAATCCAGACTGAAAGGCGTCAAAGCACCCTGATGATTCCAGATAGGACGAGAGAAGTGGAGTAATAAGAGCCTCCATAACATTCATAAAAAAAGGAAGAAGGGAAATGGAGCGAAAGTTTTCAAGCAGCCCCAGGTTGTTAAGGATTTCAATCAGGCGATACACTCTGCTCTCGGCCTAGTGTACACTGCAATGGAACAACTTATTTGAAATATAGATTCAATTATTTGAAAGATGTACCACTCGTATCAAACCCGTTACTTTAAAAAATCCGGGTCACGCTGGACCAGGAATCAAGCTGGTTTGTAAAAGGTATTATTTATTTATTTAAGATCAAAATCACAATATATATGTTAATAGGTATACAGCAATCACCAATGGGGTGACAGAACACTGAATAATATCTTTTAATACACTAGGAATAAGTAAGGAGCAAAACAAATGCAGCACATAAAATAATACTTTTGTGTTGGTTTCAGATCGGCTAGCCCTATGGTTAGACATCCCCCCTGCAAAACACCTCCACTCACCAATAAGAAAATTTAAATACATGTGAGGAGATAGCAGGTATTCAGAAATAGTACAGATCAAACAGTGTCTCACTTCCCCCTTCCCCCTTACACAGAAAGAGAAAAAACGAAATGGGCTTTTCAACTGTCAGAATTACTTTTAAAATGGCTGAGCAAGAACTCTAAATGTGTGAAAAAATGCTTAAATTATTCTAAATTCCTACGGTAGCCGCTTTGAACAGTTGCACACAATCACCAGCAATGATTTAGTCAAAGAAAACATTTGAAATCTTAAGGTCCAAGTCGAAACAAATGGAAGCTATTTCACACGTGTAAACATTTCTCAAATTTCTCAAAATGGGAATTTGCTGCAAACTTTTCTGTGCGCAATTTTCGGGATAATGGGAGAATCACACTGTTCAAAACTGGTTTTGGGTTCTATGATTAGCTATGGATGTTAGGTACAAGTAGGAGTTGAAATTTAGTTTCTATCACAGAAACCAAGGGAGTTATAGAGGTTTTAGTGAAGGTCGTTTTTGCGAGATAGGCGCGAGAATGGAAAGAGGCTTCAGTTTTAAAATCAGAAAAATATTGACTATGGAGTAGAGCATCCAAGCTAAGCCACCAGGACGGCACAGGTAAGAGTCAGGAGTGATTCGTGACTCAGTCCTGGTTCCTCTCTGTTCACCTTGGAGCGCAAGGCTGGTCACTCAAATGAAATGAATAGATCAAAGTTGACAAAATGACTAGGAAAAGGTTGCTTTTACAGATAGACAGAATAAGATTTCACTACGGATTTATGCAATGTTACTGATTATGGAAGTAAGGATAGTTCAGAGGTCAGGAGGGGACAAGATAATGCACGGAATCAATGGTTCCTAGCTTTCTGTTAATACAAACAAAACAAAATGGATTTAAGATTTTGGACCGTCAGGATTCTGGACTGTCAGGATTCTGGACTGTCAGGATTCTGGACCATTGAATCGGATCTATCAGGGACTGACAGCTGGGCACATCAGACTGGACAGGGTCAGCAAGGTGCTCTGGTCACAGCACGGCACATGACTGGACGGGATCTGCCCTTCTTGGTTCTGAGGATATTTTAATTCAGCAGGCGAGCATTAACAGCATGCCCGGCTGTATTATGATGCTTCCCCTAGGCTTTTGGGGTTCTGTTCTAGAATTTGAGGCCTAGAATGGTTCAGCTATGCAATAAGTCTTTGCTTTGCCAAGTTTCTGGAATCTGGAACAAGGAAGATGCAGATTTCAAATGTGTGTGTTTAATATGGGAATGAGTGTATAAAGTTTCACATTTCTAGCAGAAATACAGACCCCGTAAACCCACATTTCTTGCCATTCCTGTTCAGAATAAGCTACACGGTTGTACTAAGTTTTCAAGGGTAGTTCTAAAAATTAGGTTAATTATTCTGCCATTTTCAGATTTTGCACCCCTTTTGATAATAAGTTATACACCTTTTAAAAATGTCCATAACATATCCTGTTAACACTAACTGGTCAGTATGTGTCACGCCTTGAAGCATGTGGTGGCCCCCTCCATTGGAATGTGCTTCTGTCAGCCAGGAGTTTCCCGGACTACAGCAGTTTTACAGCCTTTCACACCTTCAATATCCTGGGTGGGAGGATGTCCATTGTTCCTTAGCTTTCTGTAGACAAGGGTCTGGGCTAACCCGCAATTAACACCTCCCTGTGAGTTTCTGCTGAGAGGAAAGCCCTCCTTCTAGGAGAGAAACCTGCTTTTCCAGTTCTGGCAGCCCCAGCCAGGCTAATTAACTTTTAAATCCAGCAAAACCAAGTTAGTTGCATCTAACATAAGTACATTATTGTCTTAGCCTTAAAACCTGTGGGGTAAATACACAACTAAGATCTGTATTCCTTTTTGGCAACAATCCTTTTTCTGTTTGCTAATCCAAGAGGCCTTTGAGTTTTATCTCACTTTTAAAGTTTCATTAGTAACTCCTCTGACAGCTGTCATTCAGGCGGCCCAGGGTACTGCACCCAGATTTTGGCATAGATGCTGTCAGTTTACAGACAATCCAGTATTCTCATGAAAGTTTTGCTCTTCATAGTATGACTTTTTATATTTACAATGCTTCATTACATACATGAATTTAAGCACAAGGCAAGGTTTTAAATGTTGAAAAGGTGTTATGTTATAGGCATTTTGGATTTTTTAGCAACACAGTAAATGACATTTGTAAGCACATTTTGGGGTTTCATTTGCAAAGTGCTGCTTCTCTGTCTGCACTCTGTTTGCTGGTCATGGGACCCACAGGCACATTTTCTACAGGGTGTGCTCTATCCCACCACATATGCACCATAGGTGGCAGGATGTGCATCCCTCTTTTTGTGTGCTTAAGCACACGGTTTTGGTAGGTTTTTGGCACGCACAAGGGTTTTGCCGCCATTGTTGATATTTGTTTCCCCATAACTTGCAGGGTGATGCCGCATAGCACAGCAGAGTGGGTCAATACATCCCTCAGGGTCCAGGGACTGTTTTTTCAACAGGGGTAACACCAGAGCATGTTTCAACGGAATGGGGATAAAGCCATATAGAAACAAGGCATTGATACTCATAGTGATGTGAGAAATAACTTCTTGCGAGATTTCTTTAAGCAGGCTAAGAGGAATATCTTCGGCCGGAGAGACAGATTTAAGGCACTGAAAGCCCCAAGTATATCTGAGTCACAAAACAAGGGAAAAGAGGACCAAGTGCAGTTAACATAGCAGTTTCGTGCATGGTCGGGCAGAAGATAAATGACTAGCCACCGCTCTAATATCATTGTGAATTGTTTCGTTCTTAGTATGGAAGAAAGATGATAAAGAATCACAGAGAGCTTGGATGGTGGAATGGGTGGGCTAGTTAAACTGGGGGTGGACAAAGATTGAACTAGGCAAACAAGGTCTTAGGCTTGTTAACTGCAAGTTGTGACTTGTGACTGAAAAGGGATTTTTTCTGCATCGCTAATTGCTTTTTGGTAAGTGGACAGAGTGAGGCAGAACGCGCAGCTATCTGAGCTCAGATAGCCCGCCCGGCACTTCCTCTCCACCTGTCTGCAGCAAAGTTTGAGAGATCTAAATTCATCAGAGAACCATGTCTCCGAGACATGGTTCCTTGAGTTAGAGAGCTTGAGTGGGGCCAACAAGTCGGCAGTTGCCAAGAAAGACTCTTCTAGAGAGCTTAGTGAGCATGGACTGTGTTGGGCCAGCTGAGACTGGAGGGAGACCACCAATTCCAAGCTATTCACTTTACGTCAGTTGCGCTTAAGAACAGCTGGTCTACTCGGAGGTGACTTAGGGCCTCATTACGCGGTAGGAAGTAACCATGGTGCTTTTAGCACCATGGCTACCCCCTTACTGCATACCAGGTGTGGGTTCTCAGAATGGGTACTTACCGGGTCATTCCAACCTTGGAGGACCCGGTAAATCCCCATTCTGAGAACCATTCCCCATTCCCATGTGAGCCCCCATAGGGCTCAAAGGGAATGGGGAAGTAGCTAATAACGGTACCGCAATTTGCGGTACCGTTATTAGCTCTGAAGTCCCTTAGCGGGTCCCGTCCTTAACACCTGGTCAGACCAGGCATTAAGGAAGGGACCCGCTAAGGGACCTCGGAATATGGAGGTAAGTGATTACCAGCACCCTTACCGGTGCCGGTAATCCCTTACCTCCTACCTCGTAATGAGGCCTTTAGTGCCCAGTTGATGGGTAGGTTCCAGAATCAACTGAGGCAGACCAAGATCCGCCATCAAGGAGAGAAAATGTGCGACTTGGCTAGTGGAGGTAGAGTTAACCGGCAGGTTAAAATCTCCAATGACCCACAAGTTGGAGTTCTTCGACTGGATCTCCGAGACCAGGTCAGGGAAGTCAGAACAGAATGCAGCATCTGTACCCGGAGGGCGGAATACCAATAGGGTAGTGAGCGTAGATATAGGGGAGACAGAAATCCGAGCCAGACAGCACTCCATCTTAAGTGAGTGCGGAGGTATGGAGCACACTGTTTTATACATGGCCTTGTGAATAATGGCCAGACATCCTCCTGGATAAGCTGATACACGATCAAAGCGGGCCAGCATATAATTGGGGTGCAGAGCCTGCACAATAGCAGATCCCAATGTCTCCCTTAGCAAAGTCTCTGTCAGGAATAGAAGATCCAGTTGGGAGTCAGTCACCAAGTCGTGGCAATCAGGGGCATGGGCCACCAGTGAACGGGAATTAAGAAGTCCACATTTTAGGCCCAGTATTGTAGACACAGGAGCCAGTAGGAGGATTTTGAGAAGCCAGAGGGCCATCTAGTCTCCGCATGAGTGAGTGACAGCATAGAACTGTGGTCCCAAGATATCGCTGATGGAAAAATATCCCTACCATCCTGTCCGTCCTGCCCGGCCCATGCGCAGAGTTTACCTTGTCTCAGAGCAAAGTCTACTATTTGAATGTCTGATGAGTTCTTGGAAACTATCCCAGAGGGACACTGAAGGACTTTCAGTTTCACACAGACTAGAAGTGAGAGCTTAGAATCCCATCGAGGCTGAGGATTTGCATAATGCCAACCACTACAATTGAAACACTTAGAAGCAGAGGAGCCAGCATGAAGCACAATACAAAAACATAATATTATCATTGCAGGCATCAATAAATTCAGTCAAAAAGTCAATGATACCTTCACACCGGTAGCCTTGTCTTGTGGAGTTCAGCAGGGCTCTTCTCTTTCCCTGCTTTTATTTAACCTTTATCTTCACCCTCAGGCAGACCTCATTTCTGAGCACGGGGTTCATTCCTATACTTCTGCTGATGATACCCAGCTGCTTTTTTTGCTTGAATTCTCCTTTGTTGCACCACCCTTCTAAACAACGTAACTGTTTAGTTGCAATTGAAAACTGTATTTCCAAGAATTGTCTGAGACTCAACAATAAGAAAACAGAGATGCTGCTAATTGGCTCCAATCTTACCAACTTATCTTGGATCCCAGATTTCTGCCCTCACACACTGGGGCTGTGCCCCAAAACCAGTGACTGTGTTAAGAGCCTGGGTATTAAACGGCTGCCATCAGGTTCTAGGGAAGCGCAAGTTGCTGCAGTTTGTAGCTTGGGTTTTCACAAATTGAACATTTTAAACAAGACGTTGCCTCTTCTTCCTTTGGAATCTCGAGCTAAATTGGTAATGGCGTAAATAAATGGGCTCATTGGATTATTGCACTGGAATCTATTTGGGCCATTCTGATTGCTTTATCTACCGGCTGCAGCTGTTGCTAAATGCTGCTGCATGCCAAGCATTTGGAGCCCCTATATTGGCTCATTTCTCTAGCCTGTTGCATCAATTATATTGGTTACCAGTAAAAAAAACATATTCCTTTTAGGTTCTCTGTATTGTACACAGGACCATTCATAACACTGGAGATGAATATTTCCAAACAAAACTGAAAAGATAGAGTCTTACCCTGTAGCTACTTTCTTCCTCCCTTAATTTGCTGGTGGTCTCTAGGTACTGCACAGCTAGGACGGAGGGAGGTCTTTCTCTGTCCTTTCTCCATCATTATGGAATGCACTTCCAATTCAGCTTCGCATGATTGCGGATCTCCTGAGCTTTCGTAAAGACCTTCAGATGCATTTATTTTGTTTCTTGTTGTTTTTACCTGGTTTTGCCTCAACGGTCTTCCGGTCTACTCCGGTTTCATTTGGTGCCTAGATGCCCTCAGGCCTTAATTTGCACTGTATAAATCCTATTTCATCCATTCAGAGTTCATATATTTTAAGTCATTTTAAGCACTGGACTAGATACTTTTTTGTTTCCTCTCTCTTGTCCAAGAACAAGTTTCTGTGTAGGGGTGTTTCTATGTCTGGAAAAATATCCGGGGCTATGCTAATGTTGGGACTGTCGGGACTCGGGGATAGCTAGTTTTTTCCTTGTAGCCCCTGTGCTTCTATCCGGGGCTACAAGCAAATGACCCAGGACTATAGCTCCTTCAAAATCCCCATAGCAATGCCTCTGCTTCTGTGAATAGAATTTTAAGTCACAGCTCCACATAGCACCCTGTGGTGGTTCCAAAGTTCAACGGTGACGCAGACCTCAAGGGCTTCACTAAGAATGCTTTCATCTGTTTCTCCCTTCCATTTTATCATTTTATGTCTGGGTCTTGGCCTTGAAATATTTTACTCTGTGCTCCACCATCATGTAATTGAGTCCTGAACTGTACATCTGAATAATTGTAGGCTGCACCACAAAATTAGCTGGTTCAGGCTGACATTCTAAAATAACTTTTTTATGCTACCCAAGGTCAGGGCTGATGAGAGTGGTGCAAGGCTAGAATGGGCGGATAAGTGGACTAACCGGTGGCCCACTTGGTTATCACCAGAGGGTATCATAGGAGCCCAGGAAGAACAATCTTTGTATTCATTTGGGGGGCGAAGCATGACATGGGGAGAGGAAGGGCACAGAGGTTGTCATTTACAGAGACCATGCTGGATCTTGATGCACCTGTCTAAGCTGGCTACATACCTCTATTAGTCAAGCACCTGTGACCATTAAATCACAAGTTCCAATTCCAAAACAAGTGAGTCATCATTCTAAGGAAGCAATGAACATGAACATAGTTAAACACACTAATAATAATACCTATTAACTCAGAACTAGAAACATTCATTTGTTTCACTAGTGATTTTATCTCCAGGTTCACCACCTCAAAAATTCTAACGAGCTACAGCCAGAGCTCCAAGATTGCAGGGGGTGCTGTGCACTTCCTTGGCAGCCTGCCTAACACATTTTGTTTGACCTTCCGCCTACCCAGTGGAGGACCCAAAGTGCTCTGGGGGGGTCCAGGTCTATCCCTGGGAGCAAAAGCTCCATTGCTCCCTGGCCAGAGCTTCAAGACAGCCGGGAGTTCCACCCCTTCCCTTGGCATCCATCTCAGATGTGGGTCAACTGCCCACCTGCACATCAGCGGACCCGGGGGAACCCCAGCAGGTCCCCATCCTGCCCTAGAGGGAAAAGCTCTAGCATGGATACTCAGAGTTCCAGGACAACTGGCGGGCTGCCTCCTCCCTTGGGTGCCTGCCTTGCATGAAGCTCAACCATCTCCTTGCCCAGTAACGGTCCCAGCGTACCCTGGCAGATTCCCTGTCCCTCGCTGTAGGGAAAAGCTCTAAGGCTCCCGGCAGAGAAACAGGATGCTAGGAGGTTCTGACCACTCCCTTGGGCACCTGCCTCGCATGCGTTCTGATCATCCGTCTTCCCAGCCGCAGACCAGACGTGCCCTGGCAGGGTCCGTGTCCCTCCCTGGAGAGAAAATCTCTAACTCGCCCAGACAGAGCTGCAAGATGGCAGGGGTGCTGCCCTCTTCCTTGGGCACCGTCCTCACACATAGGTCAGGCATCCCCCTGTGCAGCAGCAGTCCCTGTGTGCCATGGCAAGGTCCCCGTCCCTCCTGGGAAGGGAGAGCTCTATTGCATCCCGCCAGAGTTCCAAGATGGCCGGGGATACTGCCGCCTCCCTTAGTTGCTACTCTCACACCCACGGCTCCTATTCTAGATTGGCTTATATCTTTGTGGGTAGAGAGAATTTCACTTGGTTCTCAGATATAGAATATTCCGAGAGGATAATCTCTGACCATGCCCCACTAACGACCACCTTAACATGGATGAAAATGAGACAAGTAATTACACTGTGGATATTGAGAGCGGGAGATTTGTCAGGCTTGGTGCTCAGAGGCACAATCCGGGAGGAGAAATCTAATACTTTATACCAAAAAGAGGGCTCGATAGAGAATGTAGGAATGATATGGGAGGTATTTAAGGTCACGATGAAAAAGGTGTCTCTAGCTAAAATGGTGGGCGTCTTGAAAACGTTGCACAATTCCCTATGGGAGGTGGAATAGGCTATTAGAGGGCTGGTTGTCGACTTGGTCGGAGGGTCCCGAGTGGGAGAACATCTATCCCAGGTAAACATCAAGAGCTGAAGTGAGAGCGGAGCAAGTTTGAATATAGTCAACACGTACATATGTATTTATGGGGAGGTTGATAAGGCAGGCCATCTGTTGGCATGGTTGATTCACCAAGAACGATCAAGATCAGAGATAACACAGATCTATGACAAAGTGGGCATTTTAACATTTGTGCAACAGGGGATCAACAACATTTTTCAGGAGTACTATAAGTCTCTATGCTCCAGCAAATGCTCTATTTTGTAAGTCGATGCTCTGGATCTGCTCGATTTGGTGAAATTAACAAAGTTATTTGACAAGCTCTGAGACATGTTAGAGGCACCCATTGCGGAGGAGGACATATTAAGGGCACTTAAATATTGCTGTGCATAGGTCACTAGGGGGTGATGATCTCCCGGTTGAGTTTTACATAACTTTTGCAGATATTCTGGTCGCTAAGCAGAGTCTATGAGGGAAGCAATCATAACATTACTATTGAAAACCCAAAGGGACCCAAAACATTGTTATTCTTATTAACCCATCTTGCTTATAAACATTGATGCGAAGATATTGGGCAAGGTGATTGGAATACGGTTGTCAACTGTGGTATCTGGTTAGTTGATCCTGTACCAATGGGGTTTTGTGGGAGTAAGACGTATGTGACTGAACCTGAGAAGGTTACACCATGTATTAGACAGAGTCAGGACCATGGAGGAAGACTTGGTATTGGCAACTTTAGATGTGGTCAAGGCTTTTGACTCGTTGGAATGGCCATGGTGTTTTCTGGTATTAGAGAGGCTAGGTTTTGGACCAAATTTTCAGAGATGGATCAGGTTATTATTTAATGACCCTATGAAGCAAGTTATAACAGGTACTTGGGTATCCTCCCAGGGGACATTAGAAAGGGGAATGATGCAGGGGTGTCCATTGTCACCGATCTGTTTGCAATGGCAGTGGAACCATTGACTGGATACTTTCAAAATGATATACCCAAAACTGGAATACCGAAACTCACAGATATAGTATATCTTTATATGCAGATGACTTCCTGCTGTATATTTGTAATCCCTCCGTAATGTTCCGATTACAATGAAAGTACTGGATAACTTAAGGAAATTGTCTGGTTTTCAAAGCAATAAGACTAAGTCGATAATGTTTCCATAGGCAAAGATGTGAGACAGAGCTAGAGGAATGCTCCCAGATTGTAATATATGATGGGAACTTGAATCCTTCAATTACCTGTGCATTCAAATATTTCACGAAGTGGAAGATACATTTGTTTACAATACAGGAACTCATCCATATTTCATTGGAATTTCAAGAACAATTACTAGAGACAAACTGATTCAACTGATCCAAGGAGTGGTGTCACTAAGAAAGACGCTACAGTGGCACATTTCCTGTGAAGAAGTGTAAGACTTTCTTACCATCAGCTCCAAGTCCAAGATCCAGATATTTCTGGAGATCTTCTTCGCCTTAGCGCCCCGGGTCTGTCTGCTATTCACCGATAAACATGGGAGTGTAGCGCAGGAAGTTTGCAGACTAATGGAACGCTAAGACACTGTGACCGAGCATGAACTGGCATAAACCGGCCTTGATCACGTGCCGGCTCTGACTTGCCACTAACGGATCTTATGCCTCACAGGAAATGTGGCTAATGGAGTTCAAAGCAGCTACTGATGGCAATTAGCCATGTTTATAAGATCAGCACTGAGGGAGAGTGCTTGCAAGCTGAATAAGGAACTTAGAACAAAAATAAAGTCATTTACTGAGCGCAAGGTAAATATTCCTATGAAAGGCATTGACTACTCAAAATTCGAATCTGGGTATAACACAAAACGATTTCCTTTGACTGATATTATAATGCAGCTGAAAAGGTAGCTAAGCATTGAAGTAGCAAAGCAATTAGTTTTCTAAGTGTATAATTCCTAGTAATTAGCATTCAAGCACAAAGGAGCAGCACACATACAAATCACATGATACAATTCAAGTGGAAAAGTGACAGTCTCACCTGAGAAAGATGGCTTTTAAGTACATCGTCCTTGTTGATGCACTGCGGAGCTTAAGGCTTGCAAGAAATGTGGGTACTGTAGTTCAAAGGAACTACTGATGGCAATTAGCCATGTTTGTAAGGTCAGCACCGAGGGAGAGCACTCACAAGATGAATAGGGCACTTAGAACAAAGGAAGGCACAGACATACATTCTCCTCCCACCACTCTGTGCATAACACTGTCTTTTCTTTCTTTTATAGGCACTGTTCTTTGCTTCCTCAGATGCTGTTGTAGAAGGGATAGGTAGTTGTAAACATCAGGCCCTCCGGACCCATGTGAAAGTTGTACGAATGGGATTTGAATCTGTCAATAACATTGCGCAGGATGTATGATGAGTCTGAACAATTACAGCATATTCAAAGTTAGATTGTAATACAGGGGAGTTTCAAAGGCCTCTCTGAGTTGGCCTGGTTCCCATGACACTTTGGTTGCTTATGTAAGCAAGACGAGGAACTACAATCGGAAATATCCTTTTTTAGGTTTCGGGTGAATCAAAGTTCAAAATGGTGGACTGTGAGAGCAGATTGTTTTAATACATAAATAAAGACATACACAAACAAAGAATTAGGGCATTTCTCTTGCACTAGGACTCTAAAGACATAAGCTAAATCTTTTGGCACCCTTTTGACATCATTTGCTTCATATCCAAGGATTTTTTAAAAAGATATTATAGGTTTTCACTGTCTGCCTTTGCAGTAAATATGAGCATGCAGCAACTCACGGATTGAATGTGCTGCTCAGCAGAAACAGGTTGTTTAGGTCCCTGGCACACAGAGTTAAAACATGTACGGACAACAGAACTGCTCATTAATGACCAGAAATTGTCATGGGTGGAGACCTAACACGGCTCAAGCACAAGCAGACACTGAAGAAGGTCAGTTCATTAATTAATGGAACCATTCATTAATAGGAGGCAGGATAAGTGTGCCAGAAGGGCTAGTAGTAGTGTTATGGAACATTATCAAGTCAGGGGGCCAGCGACATACAAAGGGAAGGCAAGGTGGGTCATGCCAGATAGGTGAAATCAAGGAAAGTCAGCTTCCTGAGTTAGGCTCAGGATGCTGATTTTGCTTGATTTGCAAGTCAATTAAGAAATTACCTCTGTTTATCATTCCCAGAAATTGATGTTTGAGCCTAGTTTCTCCAACATGGTTACATGTATACTTCTACTGTGCACTAATGAATGGCACACCAGCAAATGAAAGAGGA
Source organism: Ambystoma mexicanum (assembly GCF_040938575.1). Lineage (NCBI taxonomy): Eukaryota > Metazoa > Chordata > Amphibia > Caudata > Ambystomatidae > Ambystoma > Ambystoma mexicanum. Next base: position 538,248,182 of record NC_090935.1, read on the forward strand.
AATTCTCTCAGAGCTTCAAAAGTGAACATGGTAATAAGGGTTACTGTCAGGTCCCGGACCTGTCACCGCCACAGCCCATGGAGAACTACCTGGCATTGCTATCCACAATGATGCCTTTGATAGAGGAGGACAGATATGTGTCTTGGGCATCGGGTGCCGGTGCCTGGAGTCCGGGTCAGCATCTGGCATTCCCCCGGCATCCTCGTACAGGACGCTACCATGTTGAGTCCAGTGGGCATGCGTAAGGACTCTGCACTGGTCTTTCGCACATGCGCAGTAGTAGCAGCATCATTTGGCACCATGGCAACACTGCCCGTGTCATTGAGTATTTAAACACTGCCTTTGCACGCATCGGATGCATCTGAATGCACTCTATATGTGCGATTGATCTTGCCCTTCCTTATCTTCCCTTGCCTTCGGGTTCTGCAGTCTGATCTGGGAAAACTGTCCTGTGATGTGGGGAGTTGTTCTCCGTGCTCTCCCCTCGAGTTCTAATGAGCGGTGGGCTGAGAGGCGGCTTCTAACATCATTCAGCAACACTGCGAGCAAGTCCCCGAAGGCCAATGCTGGGGAGACATCATCACGACCTCTTCAGCGACATGACCAGGTACTTGACAGTTACAGTTTCTTCATGAAATCTTCCTTTAAGAGCCCATATGTGCTGTAAAGATGTACTTAGATTTTACAGAGGTCTATTAGCACCGCTCATCTGATCAGAAATAAAGGATAAGGATCAGTGAAAGTATGCAATGGCGGCTCGCCTCAACCTCCTTAATATAAGGTAAACCAGGCACCTTCTTCCGTTCAACACGGCCAAGCATCTCTTAACCACTCTTGTATTCTCTAAACTGGAATATTGTGCCAGCACCCTCATTGCTCTCCCCAGCTATGCTTACTGTCCTCTCGACGAGATCATAAACTTTGCTATCAGGAGATTCAGGAGACACTTTGAACTCCCTCACTTCACACCTACCTCCTAGTACCGTCACCAGGCTGGATGGCTGATGATGCAAAACAGGGCTAGATTTACATGTAATCTCCTGGTTCACAAATCTATCTGCGAAAAGGCACTGCTGTATCTATCCTCATCTATCCAACTCTACAAGCCCTCTACAAGCCCTCTAGGAATCTCTGTTCTGCCTCCATGACTACCAAGGTTGGGCTGACAAGGGGGCAAAGGGGCAATTGGCTCGCAGGTTGGCTGGGCTGTTGCCACAAGAGCCAAAATATATAATTGAAAAAGACAAAATCGTTCAGAATCTAGCCATCCACAAAGGAACCAAGTGCTGCAAAATCTGCTCAGATTCTGAATAAATCTGGAGAAGCGTTTGTCTTGATTCCGGCTGTATGTTGTAGATGTACCTGAATGGCCCCCACACATGTGCCTTCACAGTGAGTCAGAAGGAGAGGAGTCTAGGCTGCAGCGGCATGTTCACAGTGCCCAGTGGCTATGTATGCCTTTAGATAACTGGTTCTGTGACCTTGAATGGTAATTTTGGCAACAGTGTGCACCATAAACCATTGGTCTGTTACAATAGACAGCAGTTCATACAAGGCCTACTTGACAAGGAAGTAAGGGTCCATATCTTATTAGTTTGTCCTCAGTTTGATTCTGTATGAATGTTTCCCCTGTGTTCTGGTGAATTTCTTCATCACCAATGTGTTCATACACCAAGAGTTTAATAGCACCCTGAATAGCACCCATGAATATTAGTTATGTAGTGATTTCTTTTAGAAATGCCTGCTTGACTGTTTGTGGTGCTTACTCTTGGACACAGTGGAATAACACACATAGAAAGATGTAATATTCAGGCATTCTTTATTAGAAGACTAGAAAGTAAGGGGGTCATTCAAAGTTGGGCAGATGTGTCAATACCGCAGAAGAAAGTTACCAGCTCTGCCGGTGGTAGTTCTGAAAGTCCACCCCACTCAAAATGTATAAACAGCAGAGGTGCTATTTCTGGAAACCCTTCAGTGCTATTTCAGAAATACCACCTCTGATGGCAGTACTGTAAAACGGTTTTTAACATTCTTTTCAGCCATTTTCAGCATCAATGTGAAGGGAGAAGTGGATTATGTACAGTAGTTTCTCTTTGTGTACAAAAGGGTCAATTGTGGCCATTGTATGCATTTTATGGGTAAAGTGGTGAGATAAGGCAATCAGAAATGCTCACCTTTTTACCCCCTCAAATGGCCTTTTGTAAAAACATGTTTCACTCTATTGAAGGGAATCGCCTGTGCTTCTGTTCTGTGCAGTACAAAGACAAATGTAAATATTTGGGACCAGTTTTTACCTCCACCTTTAAGGTGGCAGTAAATATAGGTGGATTTCTGAAAAAGGTCTACCTATGTACCACCACAGGTATTCCCATGAAATACCACCAATGATATTTGATCAAACCCTGGACGGTAAAATCAACGATATTTGCCATAAATTGTCAATTTTACTGTTAGCACCCAACTAGGAATGACCCCTTAATTCTGTGATTGTTTTCCATTGGCTTGTCAAAAAAACTCTTCTCTTATGTGGCCAACAAAAGGCACAAATGCAAATTAACACCAGATTCAGAGTCACATGAACACAGATACATCCTTCCATGTATACTTTACACTTTCACAAATACACTCAAATACATTAACCCAATCACAGAAAATGAAACACAAACACACACACGCACACACAAACGCACATATTCCACCTTATGTGAAAACATACATAAATAAAATAGGCCTCTCTTGCTCCTTCTCTCAATCACCAGGTTGAAGGCGTATTCCCCTTTCAGGTCACACTGCTTCCATGAGTTGAAATATGTAGTCAACTTTCTAAGAAAGTGTAACTTGGCAGCACAAAAAAAGCCACATCCCCTAGCTGTCTTTTGCTCTGCATTGTCCAAGTGAAGAAACTATAGCCCCAATTACCAGCAAGACCCCGCCCAAGGCTTCTTTTTGTGGCTGGCAAATCAAGGCGCTCTACTGTCTAACTGTAAGGTGGTGGGGGCAAGGAATGTGCTTAGTGTCATATGCAATCAAAGGGCATGAGTAACACTGAATTGGTGACTGAGCAATATGGGCAAGGGAAGATGTGCGTGCAAGGGAAGGGAAGTGAGTTAATAGTTAAAGAATGGAGGAAAAGGAAAATGATATGATATTTATATGATATTTTATTTATAGTGCGCCTATACACAAGTGTTTCAAGGCGCGACGAGACAGCTCAGGGGAACAAAAGGGGCACAAGACAACTATCTTACTAGGCCCAGTGACATTGAAATCGCGCAAATGCAGGGGATAAGAAAGGGGAAAAGTGCTGGAGGAAGGGGAGGAGGAGCAAGTGCAAGACAGGATCAGAACATCAAACAAGAAGTGCGGACAGCAAGTGGCAGTGCAGGGGTTAAGTGGAGACAACAAGTGTTAGTGCGGGTAGGGGGACTGTAAGGTTGCAGATACAGCCCCAAATGCAGGGTTGCCAAGATGCAGTGCAGGTGTGCAACTGGAAGGGCAGGGACCTAGACACGTGGTTCAGAGGGTAGCCAGGTAACCAGTACAGTATTGGACAGAGATCAGCAGGGAAGAGGAAGAAAAAAGGCAGAATCAAAGAGGAAAGTCTTGAGCTGCTTCTGGATCCGGAGATGGTCCTGATCAAGTTTCAGAGAGACGGGAAGGCAGAGGGAGGCACCAGCTGAACAGAGAGACCTGCCCCCAGCTCATTGCTTGGAAAAGTGACTGACCCTTAAGGAGTTGGAGGTGGAGGAGCGAAGAGCTCGAGTAGGAAGATACTACAGAAGAGAAAGCTGGAGATATTTTGGTCCGAGGCCGCAGAAGGCCTTGTGGACAATGTCAACGGTCTTTAAATTGATCCATGCAGCCGCTAGTAGCCAATGGTGAAATTTCAGTGCTGGATAGATACGATCCCTGGGCTTGAAGCCAAGGACAATTACCGCAGTCCTTTTCTGGATGAGTTGCAGAAGACACAGAGTAGAGGCAGTGCAGCTTTAAAAAGAGGCTGTTACAGTAGTCAAGCCTAGAGAGAACCAGAGCTCTAGAGACAGTGAGCTTCTGCGGGAAGGAGAGGAAAGGAAGAATACATATGAGGAGGTGTAGTTGGTAATTTGACTTCTTAGAGACGTTGGAGATGTGAGGAGAGAAGGAGAGTTTGGAGTCGAAGATAGCCCATAAAAATTGAGGTCTGAACATTAATTGTAAGAAATAGGGGAGCAATGGGAATGTGATGCAAGGAAAGGACACCAGAGGATGATGGGTAAGGAAGATAGGGCAAATGAGACGAGGGTACACATGTGGAACTTTAGGTCAGCAGCTTGATGGTTGCCGATATCTACCTCTGAGCTGCATGCCACTGCACCTGATTGTCAGTCTAGCTTGACCCCCTTTCTTTTCTTAATTTTAATAACTTTTCTGACTAAGTTATGCATGCTTGCATTAGGAACATATGTTTCAATTACTACTTTGATTTTTATTTTAGGTTGCTTTATCATGTGACTTGGTGCTTCAAAAGTACACACAATCGTAAGATTATAAATATAGTAAATTGTCATCTATATGTATAAAATGCTTAGGTATGTTTCCATATTCAGCTGATCAGCTGATGCAATTTATCAGTGTTTGGTTGCCCTCTGTTGTCCAAATGGCAAGTGCACCCACTTCAACAAGAGATGTGATTTCAACACATGCATGCAATTTATCAGTGTTAGGTTGTTAGCTTGCCCTTTGCCCCTTTGCTGTTCAAATGGCAAAGTGCACCCACTTCAACAACAGCTATCATTTGTCATGATCTCTGCTTCCAAAAGGTCAGGGTTTTCCCAACTCCCTTGGAAGCAGATCCATAACCCAGGTTCCGAGTGCCAACCAGTCCCAATTGGGACCTTTTGGACCCAGTCATGGCGCCAGTGGCACCAGGTTCATAAATATGCCCAGTCCCAGCGCTGGAAGCGCCGGGCTCATAATGCTTGGGTGGACTTACCTGCAGCAGACCATGCTGCTTACTTGCCTGCCAGTTGAGCCTCTGATCCTCTTCTGTTTGGAACTACTTTTCCTGTTGGGTGGGGCTGGAGCCACTCCCTAGATTCAGAACACTGGAACTCTTCTGGAAGGCAGGAACTCTTTTCTTACCAGGAACTCTTTTCTTACTTAGGCGTGGCTGTGGAAGGAGACACCTAAGCACTACAGGAGGCTATTTAAACCACACCCGGTGGATGAATCTTGCTTTGCGTTATTCTGCACCCTCTGCAGCAGAACGCTCATCGTGTCTTCTGCATCCGGTCCTGGGCCTAAGGAAAAAGGCTTACCATCCTGAATCCAGTCTTCAGCAACACCTATAAAGACAAGAAAGAACAGGTTAGCATTCCGGCATCTGAAAGGCAAAGGCTTACCTACTCTTCGTGCTCTCCGGAGGTCTTCACACTGCATTCCGGCATCTGAAAGGCAAAGGCTTACCTACTCTTCGTGCGCTCCGGAGGTCTTCATACTGCATTCCGGCATCTGAAAGACAAAAGCTTACCAACTCTTCGCACGCTCCGGAGGCCTTCGGCGCTGCATCCCGCATCTGAAAGACAAAACAAGGTGCGTTTAAAGACATTGGGGAACTTTAATACTCACGTGCCATTACTCCTTTCCACATCTAATCCAGTGGGTATTCCGGCGCCCTGCAGCCGCTCCGAACTCGTACCTGCAAAATAAAAAGACAGTTAGAGCGCATCGTGGAGCAGGCAACAAGCGCTTACTTACGTGCTTCCAGGCGCTTCTATTCATCACACGGGCTCCATCTTCAACTCACTTCAGCCCGTCATCCGCCATCGCCGGAACCCTGCAAAACAAGAGACATCATTACTAAAGACTTTAAAGACATTTGAATGACTCGAAACTTACCGTTCGTGCAGTAAACGACGGACAGCAGTCCTCTGAAGTCAAGAGGCCTGCGCTACCTATCCAGTGAAGAAACTGGTTACAGCACCCTGCCCCGAGGCAGATGGAGAGCTCGGCATTCACTTACCTAAGGTGAGAGCGTTAACCTTTGGGGGTCTACAGGAGAGGAGAAGAGGAAAGAGATAGGGACACCCCAATAACCCCAGTTCATTAACCCCATATTTTCTATCTGCAGACATCTTACTCTACACGTCAGGCATACAGTGCACAGAGGTCCAGCCCAAAGAGCCAACCGGGTGCTACACATCACCTTTGAAGATACGGTAGTCGCCCAGTCAAGACCGGCGCCTCTGCGAGAATCAGGGGAGCGTTACAGAACGCAAAGCCTACCGCAAAACTCTCGCCCAGGCGCTATGGAAACCTCGGATACTGACCCCCTAGCCCGGTTACTTGGGGAACTAAGGGCAGAAGTGCATGCAGCTCGTCAGGAAACGAATGCTCTAAGAAGGGAACTAATTATTTCCAAGGAGAGAACAGACAATCTTGCTAGACAAGTGCTACAGTCACAAGCTGGACAGACCCCGTTACCCGCATCAGGGGCAAATCTTCCTTCAACATCCTCTATGAATCCAGTGCAGATCAACCTACCTGGGAATGTACCTCTGGCTCCGCCCGAACGATTTTCTGGTGACCCAAAGAGGTTTGCAGTATTTATCAATCAGTGCCGGTTGCACTTCTTATGCCGGCCAGCAGCCTTTCCAACTGATCAAGCTAAAGTAGCTTTTGTACTTTCGTACCTTAGTGGCAATGCGGCAGACTGGTCGATCCCTCTACTTCATCAAGATGATCCGGTTCTCCATGATTTTCAAGCCTTTCAGCTTAGTATGGAAAAACTGTTCGCAAGACATTCACAGGGGCAGGCCTTGGACAATGAGCTTCTTTCGTTGCGACAGGGTAATCAAGACCTTTTGGCTTATATTGCATCTTTCAATAGACTAATAGTGGAAACTCAATGGCCTGAGGACAAAAGGATTACGCTGTTTTATAGAGGTCTACGTGGAGAGCTCAAAGACGTTTTAGCCCAAGTAGTGAATCCCCCACAAGACTGTTCGGATTATATAGACTTGGTCGTTCAAATAGATCACAGGCTGCAGAACAGGAAGGCCGATCGTTCCAAGTTTGATGCTCGAGTATTTTCCAAACCGCCAACTCCTTCCAAAGGAGTAGACTCCGGGGAACCCATGCAAATAGGGGGTCTGAAAGGTCCTCTAACACAGAGGGAGCGGGAAAGGAGGAAACAGTTGCAATTATGCCTATATTGCGGAAACTCAGGGCACTTTCTTCGAGACTGTCCGGTGAAACCTGCCAATAAGGCAGTAGGAGCTGCAGTTACCAAAGTTACAAACTCTGAGCAGGGAAACGACCTCGCCCGACAAGAATAGAGGTCCTCTTGCCGAGCGTGAAAACCAGTTCCGTGACCTCGCATTTCGTGATACCTATGGTCCTCATTAGCCCTGATAATCCGGATCGATTACATGCAATTGAAGCTTACGTCGACAGCGGTGCCATCGGCAATTATGTGGATCATGAAATGGTTTTGAGGATGAATCTAACTCTTTGTCCCAAGGCTTTAAAGGACGTCATTACTACGGTGGATGGTACGGAGATAGCCTCCGGGCCAGTAACGCATACCACTCAAGAGGTGACGCTAGTAAGTCAAGATGGACACCATGAGAAGATCGTGTTCGATGTGATCAAGGCCCCTCAGTTTCAGATTATTCTAGGAATACCTTGGTTAGAGAAACACAATCCTCTGATCGATTGGCGAGCAAGAACGGTCCAGTTTCCAGAATGTGTCTCTACTTGTCACCCTCCACCTGGTGTTGCACTGGCCGCCATTTCTTCAGAGACGCCCCAGTTACCTCCCGAATACCTAGAATACCAAGATGTTTTCCGGAAGGATCAGGCTAACTCTCTACCTCCTCATAGGTCTTATGACTGCCAGATAGACCTGATACCTGGATCTACTCCTCCTTGTAGTAGAATTTATGCCCTCACCGAGCCTGAGAACCTTCACCTTCGACAATACCTGGATCAATACCTGGCAAATGGGTTTATTCGTCCTTCCAAGTCCCCTGCTTCTTCAGCTTTGTTCTTCGTTCCAAAAAAGGAAGGAGACCTTAGAACTTGTATCGATTATCGCTCCCTGAACCAGATCACCGTTAAGAATAGATATCCGTTACCTTTGATCCCTGACCTCCTGGACCAAGTCAGAAAAGCATGCATATATACAAAGCTGGATCTTAGAGGAGCTTACCACTTGGTACGAGTAAAAGAGGGCGATGAATGGAAGACAGCCTTCCCCACAAAGTATGGGCTATTTGAATATCAGGTCATGCCCTTCGGACTTTGCAATGCCCCGGCCGCCTTTCAATATTTTATGAACGATGTCCTCAGAGAGCTCATAGATGTATGTGTTGTTGTTTACATTGACGACATCCTCGTTTATTCTTCATCGGAATCTGAACATCGGAAACACGTGAAAATGGTCCTCGAAAGATTGCGTCAACACAAACTTTTCGCTAAGTTGGAAAAATGTGTTTTCAACGTGACTGAAGTTGAATTCTTGGGATTCATATTATCACCTGGCGGAGTGCGTATGGATTCAAAGAAGGTCGATGCAGTTCTCAAATGGCCATCACCATCCTCCGTAAAAGGTGTGCAAAGCATGTTAGGCTTCGCTAACTTTTACCGCAGGTTTATCCCCGAGTTCTCTCGAATAGTCCAGCCCATCACTGCCTTGTTAAAGAAAAACAAATGTTTTGAATGGTCTACCGAGGCGGAACAAGCTTTCCAGGATTTGAAGACTAAATTTATCTCTGCACCAATCTTAAAACACCCTCGCCCCGAACTCCCCTACATCGTGGAAACTGATGCTTCAAGCCTTGCCATGGGGGCAGTTCTATCACAAAAGGACCCGGTAACCAATCAGTTGCATCCCGTGGCATTTTGGTCCCGCAAATTCTCGCCTCCTGAAGTCAATTACACGATTACTGACAAGGAACTTCTGGCTATCAAGTCTGCCTTTAAGGCTTGGCGGCATTATCTGCTGGGGGCCCGACACACCGTTACTGTGATTACGGATCACCGAAACCTGCAATATTTGAAAACCGCAAAAGCCCAATCCTCTAGACAACTCCGTTGGGCATTATTCTTTGCCGAGTTTGACTTCATAATTACCTATCGACCTGGTACAAAGAACGGTAAAGCCGATGCCCTTTCTCGGATGGGAGTGGAAGAACACTTGATCAACCCTAAACCTGTACCAATCATTCCCGAACAAAGAATTCTGGGTGTAATCGCCACAGAATCCATAGAGGAAGTTAAGGATAAAGCCAGGCAACTTGTAACTCCAGCAGACATACAGAATTGGCATCTGCAGGGAAAGGACTTTGCAGTAAAGGACAACTTATTGTATTTCCAAGAACGATTATACCTACCCAGCACAGATTTACAGAAAAAAGTAATCTCTTGTTATCACGACTCTTTAATGGAAGGTCATCCCGGTATAGCCAAGACCTCAGAAAAGATCAAGCGCTACTTCTGGTGGCCGTCTTGGAAAAAAGATATCAGAGACTTTATAATGTCCTGTGGAGTATGCGCCCAAAACAAGAGTCAAAAGGAAAGACCAGCAGGCCTCTTACGCCCTATTGACATCCCACCTCGCCCTTGGCATACGCTTTCTATGGACTTCATCACCGATCTACCTCCATGCTCCGGATACAATACGATTCTAGTAATCGTGGACTTATTCTCCAAGATGGCGCATTTCATTCCGCTCAAAGGCTTGCCAACAGCAGCAACTCTGGCCCGAGAATTTCTCGAAAACATCGTCCGACTGCACGGTTTTCCTTCGGTTCTAATTTCGGATCGAGGTAGTCAATTTATTTCTCATTTTTGGCGAAGTTGCTGTCGGTCGGCTCAAATTGATGTGAGACTATCGACCAGTCACCACCCTCAGACCGACGGACAAACCGAGAGGACCAATCAAACTCTGGAACAGTATTTACGCTGCATGCTGCAACAAACTGAAAAAACTTGGAAAGATATCCTTTGGATAGCCGAGTATGCCTACAATAACTCTGTCCATTCGGGAACTGGGAAAACCCCGTTTTTTCTTTTGTACGGCAGTCACCCTCGAACCTCGGAGTTGGATCCCCTCCAAGATCTTGAAACACCAGCAGTAGACTACCTGCATTCTACAATCACCCAAGCCTTTAAGGAAGCTGTTTCTCACCTTCAAAGGGCTAAAGAACAATACAAGAAAGGAGCAGATCAACATCGGGAGGAAGCCCCTCACTATCAAGTAGGGGATCAAGTCTGGTTATCCACCAAATATCTATCTCTAAAAGGGCCACGCACATTCAACCCAAGATACCTTGGTCCCTATTCCATCACTACCATAGTAAACCCAGTAGCGGTCAAGTTGGACTTGCCCCCGCACATGAAGATACATCCGGTCTTCCACGTTTCTCTATTAAAACCCGTGCAACCTCAAACCCGACTAACCAAATCTCCAAAACCTATCCTCGTGGATGGAGAACTCGAGTTTGAAGTCAAAAGCATTCTGGACTCCAAGATCTCCAAATCTAAACTATTCTACCTAATTGACTGGAAAGGCTACGGCCCCCAAGAGAGATCCTGGGAACCTGCGGAATATGTCCACGCTCCTTGCCTAATCAAAAGATTTCACCGAACATTTCCTGACAAGCCAAAACCCCCGGAGAAGCCTGGTTTGGGAGGGGCCTTGAGGGGGGGTACTGTCATGATCTCTGCTTCCAAAAGGTCAGGGTTTTCCCAACTCCCTTGGAAGCAGATCCATAACCCAGGTTCCGAGTGCCAACCAGTCCCAATTGGGACCTTTTGGACCCAGTCATGGCGCCAGTGGCACCAGGCTCATAAATATGCCCAGTCCCAGCGCTGGAAGCGCCGGGCTCATAATGCTTGGGTGGACTTACCTGCAGCAGACCATGCTGCTTACTTGCCTGCCATTTGAGCCTCTGATCCTCTTCTGTTTGGAACTACTTTTCCTGTTGGGTGGGGCTGGAGCCACTCCCTAGATTCAGAACACTGGAACTCTTCTGGAAGGCAGGAACTCTTTTCTTACCAGGAACTCTTTTCTTACTTAGGCGTGGCTGTGGAAGGAGACACCTAAGCACTACAGGAGGCTATTTAAACCACACCCGGTGGATGAATCTTGCTTTGCGTTATTCTGCACCCTCTGCAGCAGAACGCTCATCGTGTCTTCTGCATCCGGTCCTGGGCCTAAGGAAAAAGGCTTACCATCCTGAATCCAGTCTTCAGCAACACCTATAAAGACAAGAAAGAACAGGTTAGCATTCCGGCATCTGAAAGGCAAAGGCTTACCTACTCTTCGTGCTCTCCGAAGGTCTTCACACTGCATTCCGGCATCTGAAAGGCAAAGGCTTACCTACTCTTCGTGCGCTCCGGAGGTCTTCATACTGCATTCCGGCATCTGAAAGACAAAAGCTTACCAACTCTTCGCACGCTCCGGAGGCCTTCGGCGCTGCATCCCGCATCTGAAAGACAAAACAAGGTGCGTTTAAAGACATTGGGGAACTTTAATACTCACGTGCCATTACTCCTTTCCACATCTAATCCAGTGGGTATTCCGGCGCCCTGCAGCCGCTCCGAACTCGTACCTGCAAAATAAAAAGACAGTTAGAGCGCATCGTGGAGCAGGCAACAAGCGCTTACTTACGTGCTTCCAGGCGCTTCTATTCATCACACGGGCTCCATCTTCAACTCACTTCAGCCCGTCATCCGCCATCGCCGGAACCCTGCAAAACAAGAGACATCATTACTAAAGACTTTAAAGACATTTGAATGACTCGAAACTTACCGTTCGTGCAGTAAACGACGGACAGCAGTCCTCTGAAGTCAAGAGGCCTGCGCTACCTATCCAGTGAAGAAACTGGTTACAGCACCCTGCCCCGAGGCAGATGGAGAGCTCGGCATTCACTTACCTAAGGTGAGAGCGTTAACCTTTGGGGGTCTACAGGAGAGGAGAAGAGGAAAGAGATAGGGACACCCCAATAACCCCAGTTCATTAACCCCATATTTTCTATCTGCAGACATCTTACTCTACACGTCAGGCATACAGTGCACAGAGGTCCAGCCCAAAGAGCCAACCGGGTGCTACACATCACCTTTGAAGATACGGTAGTCGCCCAGTCAAGACCGGCGCCTCTGCGAGAATCAGGTGAGCGTAACACATTTCAACATACGGATGCAATTTGTCAGTGTTAGGTTGCCCTCTGCTGTCCAAATGGTAAAGTGCACCCACTTCAACAACAGCTACAATTTCAACAGAAAGAATGAGCACTGTTCTACATGGTCACCGTCAACGTCCACTATCGCAAACATTTCGAAGTTACTTCTTTCCAGCCCCACTCCTCTTCACACAGGGCACAGCGGTTCCAGTGCCAATGAACAGTTCATTACTGGCTCAACATTTCAGTCTCTAAAGAACGAAACGTTGTAGGACAAATGCCTCCTCACAAGCTAAAACTGAAAGTAGGTGCTATAATTATGCTACTATGCAATATTATGCCATCAAGGGGACTCTGCAATGGAACATGGTTGACAATTACGCATCTATAAAGACACATCATGTAGGCCTATTTGACCGATGGGACTTTGATACTGTTCTCATACCGCGCATACCTCTCATTTCATCTGATATACATTTAGCCTTTTCAATGACCATTAATAAGTCACAGGGAGCTACGCCCCCATCCTGAAAGCGATCAGTGGTAATGCTGATATTCAAGAAGGGGGACAGAAGTGACCCTATGAATTACCAACCGATATTGACCTTTAAGATATGCTAGAATGGCGTATGTTAACCCAGGAAGAGCTAGTTTCTATTAAAATCTTAGTCTGTTACTCAGATGTATTTGCCTCAGGATACAGATGATTAATATGCTTCCCCTTTGTATATACATTTGTGCTTAGAAAACCATATTTAATGAACAGTACACTTTCTTAGCCCTTGAATTCAAACTTTACAGAAAGTATTTTTTAGGTTTTACAATTGAAGATGGAATAGGAGAAGATAAAGTCTTTCCTGTTTTCTGAATTGGAAGCTGTGGAACCAGGAAGACGGGGCTCAAATCCCCACCTTCAACACTTGCAAATCACTTTTAATCACTGGTCCTTATTTTCCTTAACTGTCTCACTCATATGGGTTTATCTGCTATAGTGTTCTATAAATAATTATAATTTTAACAATTTACGTTACGAATAATGGCAAGGGGAAGGGCGCTGTTGAGCAGCGAGCTGATGAAGGACTAATCCGACATCGCTCCACTCAGCCCTGCGTATTTCTTTAAGATTCATACCATTGAAACGCATCCTACTAGCAATTAAACGCTGGATCCTGCAATCGGAAGATGCAAGCTACCTGTCCTGTGTTTTCTGACCGAAAACATAGCCTGGGAACCCTGTTTCAGCGACTAACTGTGGAGGTGGCACTGTTGCCAGAGGGAGAAAGCGTGCCAAGTTGTGGAATGGTGGCGCTGCCCTGACGCAGGGAGAATGGATCAACCCCACCTTGCCCTTAGGTGGTCTGCAGGTGGGGTGCACTGGGGGAGGCTCGAACACCCCGGGCTACGCTGGGCCGCGGGAGCACCCGATCTGCCATGAACCAGCCGGCACAGTGCTGGTGAGAGAGCGGGCGATGAGGCCGTCAACTTTGAAGTACTTGTGGGACCTGACAGGTGGCTCGGGGCAACACCCGGGAGAAACTTGAAGATCCGGATACGGAAGTGAGGGGGGACCTCAAGAGGGGCAACCCACCCCAGAGAGACCTCAGTAGCTGCTGCACACTAGAAACAGAGACTGCGGGCCTGTAGAAAGCAGTAATCCGCTGAGGCCCACATTACAAGGTTTCTCCTGTGGCTACCAACGGCTAACAACACTGAGACTGCAGGCGAGAAGAGAGCAGTGACTGGCGCTGAGGAGTTTGGCCAGTGGAGGAAGCAGAGGCACGACCAGCTCTGCAGTGACACTTGCTGGAGGCTAGCAGACTCCCTGAGATGTTTCCTCATCTACCGGGGCTGATGCGCCACATGCTTCCCCTGTGGGACGAGTAATGGAGGCCCTTTGGTGACAAACCTTGACAATCTGCTCCTTGCGCAAGGCGATTAGGGCGTAAGTGCTCTGCTGAAATTGTGGAATACATCAGCATCCAGGATTGGCCCCGGGGTAATTTAAAGAAGTGTGCATCGTGCGCACCTGGCACCTGCCACTACTGTTTAGACACTGCTCCCTCTGGGCGACAGTAACACTGACACCAGCAAATGGCCCACCGCAGCTAGCGCGCTTCGAGTGCACCACTTCACCAAGTCCATCCACACTGGCTGTGTGGGTCCTGCTCCCTATGGGCTTCTGCAGCGAGGTGAGGGGTGATGATATGAGCGGACCACCTGACCCATAGCAGCTTAGACTCAACCCACCACTCACAGGCATTGCTTATTAGCCCCCTCAACGTACCATTGATAAATATACTGGAGTGATTGGCCCACATGGGGGGTGACATCCGGCTTTGTGACAACGAGGGGCCGGAGATCTGCACTGGTGGGCACCTGTATGTGATCTAGAATCCACTCCTCATTATAAAATGCGACAGACAACCTGGGAAGAGGTGAGACACGGCTGAGCGCGACAAACATTGGTGACAGTCGTCTGTGGGGACCCGGAAGCGACCTGTGACTCCTGCTGATGGCACCATGCCAAAAAGATGGGACAACAGGAAGAAAACTTGGGGAAATGTATAGGTATGCTACAGCCAATATCAGGGAGGCCCCTGGAGCTGCACCCACATCAGACATGGATGACTCGCAGAAGGGAGCGTCCTCTGCTCCAGGTCTCACAAGAATGATGGAAACCATGGCCAAAAGCTTCACAGCTGTACATGAGAAACTAGATGACATTACGGCCAATGTCGCCTCCATAAGAACCCAGCTCGCCAGAGAATCCGGATGGATAATTGAGGCAGAGACACGAATCTGGGCCATAGAAGACAACGTTCAGGACCTCCAAGACACTGTTGTGACACTGGTAAAAGATATGAAGACGATTAAATCCAAGTGTGATGATTTAGAGTCCCGCCCGAGAAGGAACATCATAAGGATTGTGGGGGTGCAGGAGGACACTCTCACAGGAAGCATGGAGCAAGCAATGGAGAATCTACTCTGGGACCTTCTGGGATCGCCATCCTTGTCCCCCTTTTTCACAGTCGAGCATGCACATCGCGCCCTGGGTCCATGGCCGAGGCCGGGCGACTACCCGCAGCCCATCATAGCAAAAATCCTCAGCTAGCGGGACAGAGACCACCTCCTCCGACTGGCCAGGGAAAGAAAGGAACTACACCTGGGATCCCAAATAATCAGACTCTTCCCGTATTTTTCTCTGGCGGTGCAAAATGAACGCCGACAATTCACTGGTGTAAAAAAACTGCTCCGTAGTCGCAACATCCAATATGCCATGTTGTTCCCAGCTAGACTAAAATTTCAGTTTAACGGAAAGCTCTACTTCTTCACGGTCCCAGATGAAGCGGTTAAGTTCATCGAGGCATGGATCCCGATCCCGGATGGCCCTGAGCGGTCGGCAGAAAATCCACCACAGGGTTGACACTGAACCTAATACATCATGCTGTGGCTTCCCTGCCAAACCCGTGATGATATAAAACATATGATAGCATGCCCACTTGTAACATGCCCAATCCTATTAAACTTATGAGCATATAGGTAATGCAATATCCCCCACCATATGAATGACTCTTAAAACAATATGGTAGTCAATTATACTTACATAGCGGATCTGAGCACTAGCAGCATACCCCATAGCAGAGACCAGGTAGGACACTAGTCAAGTTAACCAGAATAGAGGGAGGGCACACCCCAGTGGAATATATCACTGACGAACATGGTGCCCTGCATTGGGCGGATCATCAAATTCTTGATGTCTTCACCAAATTTTACAGTGCCCTGTACACATCGAGCCAACCGCACGATGTGCATACAATCCGTGCCCTACTGGACAAGATCCCCATGACCTCCATCAGCCCCCAAACTAGAGATAACTTTCAAAGCCCGATCACCCTGGAAGAAATAGTGGGAGTTAAAACTGAGCTTCTGAAAGGTAAAGCCCCGGGACCGGACGGACTCACTCGAGAGTTCTACCAAGGCTACCAGGGGTCTGGACCGAATCACTCCTTGAGCCCATTTCCCCCATTCCTGCGCGAAGCAACCATCACTGTCCTCCTGAAGCCTGGCAAACCATGTACCGAGTGTTGATCATACAGACCCTCATCACTTATGAAAATAGATACTAAAAAGTTTGCAAAAGCCCTGGCTAATAGGTTTTTGCCACTCATGCCTCACTTGATCCTTGACGATCAAGGAGGGTTTATCCCTGGAACGTCACCATCTCTAAATATTAGAAGACTCTTCAATGTAATGTCCAGAACCGACCAGAAGGTGGAGGCAGTGGCAGTTATACTGGACGCTCAGGAAGCCTTCGACATGGTCTCATGGCAATACATGCGGGAGGTCCTAGACAAGATGGGTATCGGAGCAGAAGCGATAAGATACATCAAATTGTTACACACATGTCCCATGGCAAGTGTCCCAGAGGTCTGCTACTTTCACATTGAGCAGAGGTACCCGACTGGGATTCCCGTTCTCCCCCATCCTTTTTGCATTGGTCATAGAACCAATGGCTGATTACATAAGGGCATGGCATGCCGGAAGGGAAAATGGCTAAAGACCACCCTGAGAGATAATATCGTTATATGCAGACAATGTGCTTTTATACATCAGAGACCCGTCGATGAATTTGGATCAAGTATTGAGCGATGTGATCCGCATAGGCACCTTCTCTGGCTTTACGATTAATTACAGTAAATTTGAAATGTTCCTGCTTCCCACTGCCACCAAGAGCCCCACATGCGAGTACCCTCTCCGCTGGTCACCCAATGGAATCAGGTATATGGGGGTTCAAGTATCCAGGACTGGGCCTACACTGTTGGCTGATAACTATATCACTGCAGAAAAGTATGTTGAATCTAAAATTGAAAGATGGCGTGCCCTCCCTGCTACTATGGCGGGTAGATTGTCACTAGTGAAAATGATCCTGTTCCCAAAACTCCTATATGTCTTCGCAAATGTCCCCATCTGGCCTGGGAAGCAGTACTTTGATAGACTGCATGGCACCTGCGCACAATTCCTCTGGCATGCCGGAGCAGTGCGCAAAAAATGGGCACATATGACTCTACCCTATGAGAGAGGTGGCTTCACTGCCCCTAACCTTAAACTATACTGGACGGCAGCGCAGGCACAATATGCCTTGTACTGGTATGCCAACTCATGGAGTCCACTGCATGTTAAATTGGAACAATTGGGGGGTGTGGTCGAATGCCAAAGAAGATGGCCGCATAGCTCTGCCTCTCTGTCCCACGCACAATAACAAAGGGCATTAATTCTATTTTATGCTGCTTCTTCCTTTTACCTTTGTTCAGCAAGGAGACCTTAATCAAGTGGGCAAGCTGCCCCTCGTACTCCGGTGCCATTCATTCCTCTTTATTAACTGAACCGGGCTCCGACGCTCCTTCACCGACAGCTGCTGCCTCGGGCATCTGCCCTCCCTGAGGAAACATCTGACGTCACACCTTCTGTGACGTGCCGACTGCGGCCTGCTCGGCTCCTCCTCCTCAACGTTGCTGCCACTGGTGCCTGCCTCCAACTGCACAAGACGCTTCAAAGAAAAGCCTTCCTCATAACGTAACGTTCCTTTATTTAATTTGTGAATCGTTATAAGGTACGGGCAGCATTTTCTATAAACGTCCTCTGAGGGCCATTTCTTTTTACAACATCTGGATTGAAAATAATATTCCTCATAGCGTTACCCCTCAATACAACATATATTCATAATAATATACCTGCCAATCCACGTGTCTCTCTACAGTTTATTCAGGATTTTGATTGAACACATGGTAGCCAGTACCTATGTATTTCTACCCAAGTTGTTGGACATATAGTAACATTCCTCTATGTATTTTTACACAAGCTGGTAGTTGTTTGGTGAAATTGTGCAACACTTTCGACCATTACCTTTTCTTCTGACTACCTTTTGGCCACTTCTGAACATACAAGAACTATTTGCTCAGACTTTATTGAATACAACTGGACTATTTTTGTGCTTCCACACTGATGTCAATGTAAACTCACACAAACTCTCATCTAACTATCAGAGTGCGGAACCTAAGTGCTTTACCACTAAGATGTCACTGGTGGTACTTCATGACTCACTTCCTTAGTTTACTCCTTATTATCCGCTGGTATTTTCATTTCCCTCCTTTATAAGGAGAAACGCAGTTTTCATAATATGGAGATAAAAATTGTAAACTATAGGAAATAATATTGCATTGTCCTGTCATTGAGAGTTATTTTTAAACTGAATACATTACTCCAGGCCTTACTGAAGACAAGGGCCTCATTACGAGTTTGGAGGTAGCCATACCTCCAACTCGGGTCTGGGTTCCCTGAATGGGGAAATACCAGGCCATTCCGATCTTGGAGGGCCCGGTATTTCCCCATTCGGGGAACCCGACCCGGACCATCCTCATTCCCATTTGAGCCCCGATAGGGCTTAAAGGGAATGGGGAGCATGCTAACAACAGGCCCGTTAATGACTGGCCCATTGTTAGCATGCTGGGCTGCTCGCCGGACCCGCTAAGGGCACCTGGTAAAACCAGGCCTCCTTAGTGGGTCCCGCGAGCAGACTTCGTAATAGGGCGGTAAGGGGTTAACCGCTCCGGCACCTTTACCGGCGCCGTTAACCCCTTACCGCCCACCTCGTAATGAGGCCCAAATTCTTAATTTTATCGGAAGTGGCACCACATTATTGCTGAACACTGCCTTTTGCATCTGTTTATAAATACCCTTCTTTGCTCTCAAGCTTCTATAAACGTATACAAGTGTCTTTATAATTGAGCATATTCCTACCTATCTAGGTTACCAACATGGCCACCAATAAAAACTCTCAAAAAAGTGTGCCTACTACAAAAGAATCCAATATAGCATCTACTAACCTCAAGAGGCCTAAAAGTGACTCACCACCCCCGCTTACCATCTCGGACCCAGCTATTGAAGCCATACTATCAGAAATCAGATCACTTAAACCCTTTATTGAGACCACTAATCTAAAATTACAACAATTAGACGGCAGATGGAAGGGCTTCGAGAATAGAATGGACGAGGTTGAAAGAAGAGTTGGTCTTTTGGAGGATGTATCCCCCAGAGTGGCACAACTCAGGAAGTCTACCAAAGATCTTCAGAAGCACAATGAAGATTTAGAAAATCGAAGTCAACGCAACAATTCCAGAATTTCAAGCCTGCCGGAGGGATCCGAAGGAATCAACACCATTTACTTCCTGCAAAAAATCCTACAAGCTCTACTTCATCTACCTCTGGAAACAGTACTAAATATTCAACGAGCTCATAGAATTGGTCAATTATCTGTCTCCACATCGCCAGATGCATCACCCAGAATACTGATCTTCTACCTTCTGGCATACACCCCACTGCAGCTCATCTTATCCACTGCTAAGCAGTGCAAAACCCTTATTCGGAATGGCAATAAGATATTTATCAGACAAGATGTTGCCAAGAGTACAGCCCAGCGTAGAAAAGTATTCCTGTCCTTTCATCCAGCTTTGAAGCAGCTCAATATTCGATATGCTTTATACCATCCATGCTCCTTTAAAATCACACATGAAGTTCGTACCGTCATGTTCGATGATCCTGCTGATTTAAGAGCTTTTATACGCTCAATCAAATCTGAAGGCATGGACACTTTCTCTCCAGCCAGTACTTCTACTTCTTTCATTACTTGACTATGCTATCCTCTCTCTTGCCCTGCTTTACTTCATGTAATGCCCTGATTATCCTTTTACTATAACCCGGTGGGACAGGTGTCATAGTTACATACTTCTTAAAATTCTGAGGTGTTCTTTTTCCTTTTGACGACTCAGCAGGCGTCACTTTTTCCTGCATTCTTTTTCTCCCGTTTTTCTCCCCTGACCCAGCCTGATCTATGCATCAGTTTTTGAGTCTAATATCTAAATTAATTGTATATGATCAGACTCCCTACTCCTTCCCTGATTCCTGATGTGTCTTCCTTATGTGTCTCGTCCTGAATATATGTGATCTTAATTACATCTTTATGGCACTAAATGTCTGCATATACTATGGTATTTGGCTATACCTGTGTCATTATTCTAATGTTTAAATGGTTTTTAAATGTGTTACATGGAACATCAAAGGCTGCAATAACCCCATCAAAAGATGCAAGATCATTTCTCACCTTAATAAATTTAACCCATCTGTAGCCTGTATACAAGAGACACATTAATCTAACAAAGAAATATGAAACTTAAATCCCTCTGGGTTAAATAAATTGTCTCTAGTCCAGCAGTCGCTAAGAAAATGGTGTTGCTATATTAATCAGTAAGAAGCTACCCTTCAAAATTCTAGATGAAGGAGCGGATGTCAATGGGAGGTGGGTATGGGTAAAGCTCTTGATTGAATCTACACACGTGTCAATTTTGAACATCTATGGTCCCACTACACCTAATCTCAACTTTTGGGTCTCCTTTAAGCAAATCATACTTCAAAATAACTTCACTACCTTAATTATGTGTGGGGATGTCCATCAGGTCGTAGACCCTTTTCTGGACAGGAAATCCAGTTGTGTGTTCAAAACAACCAGATCTCACAAGTCCTTTCTGGGATGCTTAGCTGAAACTGGCTTTATAGATACATAGAGACTATCCCACCCCACTCAACTTGATTATACTTTTCACTCCCCCCCCACATAATACACTCTCACGTCTTGATTACATTTTCTCCACCAAAACCCTTACAGGCTCCATTGTTGACTCAAAGATAGCCAATATCATTATATCGGATCATGCCCCTGTATGTACTTCCTTTACTCTTGCAGATGTGCACAAATCTTCTTCTCGCTGGAAATGTAACAACTTTCTATTACAAGATCCACAATTTATTCAATCTGTTAAATCATTTACTCAACAATTCTTTGTAGATAATGTAGACCTTGATACCTCAGTTGCGAACAATTGGGATGCATTCAAAGCTGTCCTTATAGGACATATTATGGATTACTCAGGAGAAAAAAAAGAACTTATGCAGGAAACATCTAGATGACCTTTATTCCTAGCTTACTTTAGATGAGTAACATTATTATCATGGTTCTAAGCCAACTAATCTCTGTAAGGTCATGGCATTACACTTCCAAATTATTAATGAGATAACAGTCCTAGCTGCAGGAACCATTCTCAAATACAAAACAAAAATGTACCAAACATCCAACAAAGCTGGCAAAGTGCTAGCCTCATACTTGAAAACAAAAAAACATAGTTAATTTCCCAAATCAGGGATGCCTCAGGTACCGTGCATCATCAGCCTGATGATATACTAAACTGCTTTAAAAGGTTCTATGCTGATCTACACACCCCTGAAAATTATATCCCCCAAAATAATATAGTTTAATTTTTTGATAACATTAAAAGATCTTCCTACCCTCAATTTGATGTATCCCACATAGATAATGAAATTACCCTTTCAGAGATCACCAGAGCTATTAAAGGCCTGGGCAAAGGTAAGACCCCTGGCCCAGATGGTCTCCCTACAGAATTTTTTGAAAGAATATCTCAGTCCCCGAGTCCTAAGCTTAAAAATGTATTCTCTTATTCTATATCCCAAAAATCCTCATCAGGTTCATTTTCAGAGGCCCTACTTGTACTTTTCCCCCTTTTCCCCAAACCAGACAAGGGCACCACACTCCGGCCCATTTCCCTTATCAATATTGAGAGTAACATTTTTGCGAAAATACTCGCCAATAGCATTGAATCCTCACTTCCTGCACTCATAAAACCAGATCAAGTAGGTTATGTAAAAGGACGCAACATTTCTTCCAACTCCTTGTTACTATTAGATGCCATAAATATTTCTGCCAAGGATAAAAAGGACAAGCAGGGCTACGCGGCCATCGCATTAGATGCAGAAAAAGCTTTTGACAGTGACAACTGGGACTTTATGTTTCGGTCCCTACAATGGCATGGCTGTGGAGAAAAGTTCATTTCCCTTATTAAATTACTCTATTCTTCCCCTAAATCCTCAATATATATCAATGGTTTATCTTCCTATTTCTTCCCTCTCCTCAGAGGTACGCGACAGGGCTCTCCCCTCTCACCAATTCTATATATTCTCTCATTAGAACCACTGCTAGAATTAATTAGATCCAATAAAAATATTCCTGGAATATCAGGAGGAGCATCACATATTAAAATCGCAGCTTATGCTGATGACATCCTTATCCTCATTAAAAATCCTAAACTACACCTCCCTAACATGCTCAATGCACTATTTCAATTTTGACAAGTATCTGGTTATAAATTAAACAAAGACAAATCTGAAATTATGCCTCTAACCCCCACTATCTCAAACATGGTATTGACCCCTTTGGTTTCAAATGGTGTAGTACCTCTATTAAATATTTAGGTATACATTTTGCCCCCACAATACATGATACTATAAAACGTAATACTCAAACTTTGTTAGGTAAACTTAGAGATCTTACCTCCAGATGGTCCACCCTTTATCGCTCATGGTGGGGACGGCTCGACGCAATTAAAATGATGCTTTCCCCATTTGTGTTATATTACCTACAACTCCTTTCTGTCCCTATACCTCCTTCCTTCTTTAAATCTATCTACTGTAGCCTGCCTACCTTTCCTTGGGGAACAGGGAAAAGTAAAAGAATAGCCTTAGCAAAACTGAATGCACTGCATGATATGGGTGGGGTTAAGTTTCCCGGTATTAAATTATATCATTCTGCTTTTCTTTTAAAACAATCTCGATATTGGTTTGCGTGCCCTGAAGTAATGGATACTTCCACATGGTGTACTCTAGAGAAACATCTGGTTCATCCCCTTGAAATTGCTGACCTTATCTATACATTTAATCATTCCTCCCAGACCCCATCAAAGCTTCTATTTCGGCCCTACAAGTTTATCCCTTCCTGCACATAAACAGTCCTAAAAAATGTCTCTCCCCTCTAATATGGCACAACAAGAACATTGTGAAGATCAGTAAATTGGAAATCTTGGTTGAAAAAAGGCATTAGATTTATACAACAAATCATTGACGGCCCTTCCATTCTTCCGTTTCAACAATTCAAAAATCGATTCTACATTCCCAATGCTGACCTCAACTTTTCTAATAATCTAGTCAACTCTTGTTTTTCTAATGATATTCTTACACTCAATGCTTTTAGATTACTGCAATAACCATGCACTCTGACATCAGGGCTTTCCAAATTTACTGCATGCTCACCTCATCCTATAAGATATGCTGTGTGCGTACAAAATGGGAGAATGATTTGGGTCGCACTTTTGATGACAATACATGGTCTCTCCTTTTCTCTAAAATCAAATACATATCTGCATCTGATAATATTACTCAACATTTCTTCTTCTTTATGCTCAGAGTGTTTTTTACCCCCGAAAAACTAGCAAAATCCACAATAAGCAACAATGATAAATGCTGGACTTGAAGCTCTGCTCCAGCCTCATATGAACATATGTTTTTTAACTGCTCCTTTACTTTCAGATTTTGTCAGGGTATATGGAAATACCTTAAATTTATTTTTTAGGTTGATGTTCCATTATCTTTCTTAAATATTTTCCTAGGAAGTCTCGCTATCACTACCAACCTGTCACCTGACACTGCCAAACTGTATGATCTACTCATCACCATTGCACTGAAAAGTATAACGGCGTAATTGGAAAGACTTTCGTTCCCTATCTGTCAGAGGCTGGTGGAATAATGTATGTCACACACAAAGACTGGAATTATGCACGGCTAACAATCTAAACTCTATCCCTAAGTATAATGCTAAATGGTCTTTCTTTATTTGTTATGTGGATTGTTTTAATGTAACTACAGATGGAATGGGAACCTCGACATGTATTCTAAATTATTCAGATGTTCTATGAACATTTTCACATTTAAAACTTGCCTGATACCATTTGTACTGCATTCATGAACCTCTATGTGCCACATCACCTTTATTTATCTCCTTGCACCTCCCTCCCCTTCCCTTTGTTTTTAGTCTGTACTGTATTGGTCCCCCAGTTTGTGTTCCCCCTATTTACCTGCCAATACTGCAGTATCCTTTGTTGCATATTTTTCATGGTATTCAGTTCCATATCTTCTATTCTCAATCATATTGTCTATTGGTCATGTTCTGCATATTTAGAATTGTTTTTAGGAGCCTCACAATGCCCCCTCCTCTATGTATGTTGCTGTATGCTTAATGGATTACTGCACTATTCTGTAAAATACACTATTGTTATATTATAAAACTCTAATAAAAAGTTACCAAAATAAAAAAAAAATTGGAACGAGTGGCAGCGAGCGAAATGAACCTTGGAACACTGATTCTACATCAGACCCACAGGGACGACTCCTCACTGGAACCTACGGCTGACACAGTGCGAGCGTGGAGCCGGGTGCTACAGCCACCGACCGAGCCACGCCCCTGCTATAAGTGGCTCACGATCTGGAAATTCCCACTGCTCGAACCCACACATGGTGCAGTAATGACGCAACATTGCATGGACTGGGCTACAGGGCTCTCACTGACCTATTCCCTGAGGGGAGGTTCATCACACCCCTGACAAATGATGGGCAGGACATATGGGATTGGCACTAGAAATGCTACAATATTATAGACTCTGTGCCGCTTCCGTGCCATGTGGCCCTGCTATCCCAACGAGCCCCCTGACATACCAGAAATACACTACATTTCCAACTCCAATGGAGCTCGAAGGGTAGTCTCTTCCTTGTAAAAGATGCTACTAGAGAAAATCCCAGAACAGCCATCCATAGTGCGAAATGCTTGGGCGGGTGAACTTGACCTTGAAATCTCGGACAACTTATGGAGTCTCCTTTAATTTCTGGTTCCGTTGCATGCAGTACACACTTTTGAATAGGTTATACTACAACCCCTACAGTCTCAATAGGTTCACCCGACTCTAGACTCACACTTGCCCGAGATGCCATGCCGAAGGGGCAGAACACATACATATGTTTTGGACTCACCTTTGAAACTTTTGAGGAAAGATCCTACAGGCACTCTCTGAGACTGTGGGTACTACCATTGAATCGGACCCAGTCTGAGTCATGTTTAGGGTGTGGGAAGTTATCAGGAATAAGAAAACACTAGCCTTTCTGAACGTAAGCTGTATTGTTTCTAAAAAATGTATTCTCCAGCACTAGAAGCAACCCTCTTCCCCAACTTTTGCAATGTGGTTGAATGCACTTACCTGGACTCAAACATACGAGAAGGAATATGTAAACTCACTTGCTCCTCACTCTTGCCCAAAATATTTATGGACTGAATTCCATACCTACCTTTCCAACCAAACTGATAATGAACCTTATTCATCTGAACTGTGCATAACCCTATCCGCTGTCCCAACCTGTGATATGTACACACGCAGTGACTTTGTGTAGACAAAACATGCCATGAATTTCTTCATAAACATTAGTAACCTGTCTGTATCCAAATATCTTAATTGATACTCGAACATGTATGCTGCAAGCTTTTGCCACAAAAAAAAATGAATAATGGCAAAGAGGCAGGGTGACAAGTGGGGTCTTATGTTGCAGGGGGTTGGTACGGAGGCTGCAGGTATGGGTTTTGTGCTGTGAGCTGGGCAGGCAGGAAGCCAGGTATGGGTATCTTGCCATGCCAGCTGATTCTTCTGCTCTGAGAGTCACCTCTTTACATTGTTGTAAAACTAAAGATTGGTTGAAATGTAGCCTGCTCTCAAATTACAAACTACAACACAATGAAAACTGGGCTCAAATCCACAACTTCCCATTTCACCAATTATGTTATTCTGGTGAAATAATTTTACTATGTTTGGTAAGTGGGGGAAATTAGTTGGGTTTGGGTCTCTAAGAAATCATGAACATAACTGAAAAATATGTTGCAAAAAAGTAAAATTATGTCAATAATGTCTATCATATATATAATGGGGAAAAAGTCAAACAGGACCGGGTGAAAGAAACTAGGAACAGAGCAGCAAGGAGTAGCTGAGCAAGAGGAGAAGTTAGAGGTAGTTGATTCTTTAGGATGGTAAGATTAAGGATCGAAGTAGGCAACAGGAGGCCACAGAGCGGAATGGGTGAGCGACCACAGGTGGCAGGTCAGGAAGTGATACTGGGAGTGGAGGGCTTTGAGGGTGGCAGGCAGCCAGGGACCAGGTGGTGGGTTCAGATGATTCGTGGAGGTGAGGGGAATGGGGGAGTGACCACAGGAGGCAGATCAAGGATTGATACTGGGAGTGGTGGGCCTTGGGGGTGGCAGGCAGCAGAGGTCAGGGTGGGATTAGATGGTTGAGATGGTGGATAGTTCACAGTCAGAGTGGGGACAGGCGACGCCGCAGTTGATCCTTTAGGATGGAGAGAACAAGGACCAAAGTAGGCAGCAAAGGTCAGGAGAAGGTAGGCGGTATGAGGGGTGGAGGTGGCCAGATGTCGTCAGGCAAAGGTCCAGAAAGGACGTCCGGGTTGGGAGTCCGCAACTGCCATGCGTCAGTGAGGTATAGATAGCTAGCACAATGTGGGCTAGGATCAGTGCAGAACAGTGAGGGGGGAGCTGGAGGAGTGTCATGATGCCTACCTCCAAGGAGCCAGGTCTGACCCAGCAACCCCAGAGGCAGGCATCATTCCCCCCAGGGAAGTGCCAGCGGGCCCAAGCTGGGGCCCTTTGGACACAGTCCTGGCGCCTTAGGCGCCAGGCTCACGTTGGACCCCTGTCCTGGCGCCTTAGGCGCCAGGCTCATAAAGCTAGACATGTGTTCAAGTGTTTTAATGTGCACTTACCTGATGCAGACCATGCTGCTACATCCAGGCCCTCTTAAGGCCTGAATGGAACTACTTTACCTGTGGCACCACTTTCCACCTGGGTGTGGTCGGGGAAGGATACATACCTGATCGGTGGAAGGATACATGCCTGGAACTTCTTCCAAGGCTATTTAAACCACGCCCGATCAGCAACTCACGCTTCGCGTTGTTCTGCTCCTCGCAGCTGGACGCTCACCGTGTCAGCTCCTGCATCTGGACTTCAGCCATGCCTGTCAGCATCCTGGGTCGCCTGCAAAGGGAGATAAGAGAGAATTGGAGAGAAAGAAGACCTTACCTGCTAACGCTGCATCACAGGGACATCACACCGACGATCCTGAAAGGGAAGACATAATTTTAAAAGCATTTCGCTTCGATCACTGCAGCGCTGCATTTCACTCACCTTTCCTGGGCGCCTCCATCTTCAGCAGCGATCATCCGGATCCGCACCCACTTCCCAGAGCCTAGAGAGAAAAGACAAGAAAACAAGGTGAGAGAAGAAAGGGAAATAGGAAAAGCTCAGTTTCCTTCTAAGACTTACCTGTTGGGTCATTCCCATTTCATTTCGGGTCCTGCCGCTTCCTGGCATTCCGGACCCCGGCCCCAATGGGGAAAAAAGACAAAGACATTGAATTAGCGAATGCAAAGACATTACCTGAACGCTCATCCAGAACTTACACTTCGGGTCGGCGCCATATCTCCGGAATTCCGAACCCCGGCCCCTAAGGGGAAAAAGACATAAGCATTAGCACTTGCTACAATAAGACAATGAACATTATTATTAAGCTTGAACTTTTGAACTTGCAACAAAACTCTTACAGCGCCTCATCTGAATAGTCAAGCTTATTTTGAACTCCCATCAAACCTCAATCCAGTGAAGTAACTGGGTTTCAACGCGCCCCTGCATCAGAAGCAGGATGGAGAACTCATCCTTCCAGACCCTAAGGTGAGACTTCACGGGGAAGCGCGGAAGGGTATCGAGGAGGGTTGGAAGGGAGTGGGAGGCTTGAGCATTATTCCGTCAGTAGGTAATACTCCCTTTTCATGCACAGGGGAATATTCCTGCGAGCCAGAAAAGCCAGAGTAGAGGGGCCCTTCCTGTCCATCATCAGAGTCCTGCGCTTCACCATTGAAGAAGCATCAGCACTCGAAGCCAGACCTGCGCCTCCGTGGAAATCAGGTGAGCGTGACAAGGAGGTGGACTGGTGGCAAAGGATAGAAAGCCGGATTGCACTCAGGAGCAGACGTGGAGGTCCACTGCGCCCATGCAGTTGGAGTTGCCGGTGTAAGGACGGAGGTCGGAGATAGCGGAGGATTCAGGCAGAGACAGGCATACTGCAGGAGGAGTCAGGCGGTCTGTGGTGCCCGTGTAGCTAGAGTTGCAGGCAGAGACCAGTCAAAATGCAAACACAACTGCAAGTTAACAACAAACAATACTGTGCAAGCCTCACGGCACATATGGCAAACCTTATTATGGTTGTCTTCTCCCCGCGCAATGTTCATATTCTGTCAGAGAACAAAACCATGTGATGTCATCAGTGATGTCATCAATGACATTTATGATGTTATCTTTGATGTCCTGGGTGTTAGTCCTAGCAGTGCACGGTGATGACATCATGAGTTATGGTTGCTTAGTTTACCATAACTGGTCAATTTATGGGGTGTTTTAGTTTTACTTACAACCATAACGGTCTTTTAACAATATAAATATAGAGATAAGCTAGTATCCAGCTTTCTGGCACCTATCAACAAAAGTCCTTCTCTCACCAATTGTCCTGACGGTCTCCCCCACAGGCTTTGCCAAATGTTCTAAATGTAAAGCCTGTGCTCATGCCATTGTGTGCACATCTTTTGAACATCCAGTCACTAAATGCAACCAGATTATCAAGCATTCCATAAACTGTGAGACTGCTTTTGTAGTTTATGTTCTCTCATATCCCTACATGAAGTGGTATGTCGGGAGTACCACATGTAAGCTCAAACTGAGGATCCTGCAGCACCTTAGGGCAATTAAAAACTCAGATCCCGTATACCCTATGGCTAAAGACTTCATGCAGGAACATGAGAATTACCTGACTTTGCTTAAATTCTTTGCAGTGGCACACATTCCTATTCACCCAACGGGTGGTGATCGTGTTTTAAAGCTCAGACAATTGGAGACAAGATATATTTTGGACTTCGATACTAAGTTCCCTAATGGTCACAATCTTGATGAGAAGCTATATACGTTTTTGGGTACTTGAGGTTCATTTTTGTATTTAGATGGGCCTGCCTTCCTTTCTTGATATTTGGATTTTTCTGTTTTTTCAGATTTGTCCTTTCCCCGCTCATCTCTGACTCATTGGTTTCATTGGTTGCACTGTCATTTCCTTGGTCTGTATGTAGTATTATTTTACCACCTTATTTTTAATGGTGGTTTTATTATTTCATTTTGTTTGAGACCGGCTCTGGTCTCATTCCCTAGCTGCTGCAGTCACGATTTTGTAGGAAACTAGCTTTATTTTAAACAATTTTCTGTAGTCCTTGATTTCCAAAATATCGATGTATTACTATTATATTTCTTTTTGCTGTGATCCCTTGGTCGAATTTCATTGACAGTGTACATTTTCACACGCACAATCTCTCAAATTTTGGTTTGTACCCTCAAAACGGTTATTTTTTCTTTAGTTGTTCTGTTAGGCTGATTTCTATTGTGTATTATCTAATGATCATGTATATATTGTATGGGTACAGCTGTATTTTGCCAACTTTGCACATGTAGCTATTGCTATTTCGGCTTTGCTTATTTGCACATGTTTGTTGCTGCTAGGTACTCCATTGATAGCGATGCATTGTGGAATTCTGCCCATGTTTATGTCATTATTGTGGTTTTGCTTATTTGCACAAGCTCAGGCTGCTATTTTTGGCTGCCAGTGTGGTTTTGCTTATTTGCACAAGCTTATGTTGCTAATTTTGACCTGCATTTGCACTTTATTTTTTTCCATCCATGTTCCAAGTATGACATACCATTTGGCTTATTTGCACATGTATTCTTGCCATGATTGCTACTGCTAGCATTGTTTTTTGCAATTTTGCACATGTTTATGCTGCTATTGTAGTTTTGCATATTTGCATCAGTCCCTGCTGCTAATTTTGGCTGCTATTGTGGTTTTGCCTATTTGCACCAGCTCATGTTGCTATTGTTTGGCTTGCACTAGCACTTTATCGCTTTCATCTTTATTCTCAGCCTGAGATATCATCCGGTTTTTAACTTTTGTATACATGAATTTATTGTTTTTAGCCTGACACAGACTTGACATACTATGGTCTTACCAATATTAATGTATTTTATTTTATTTCTTGTGGTACCCTCATTTAAATTGTTAGTGCACTACGTGCTTATCCTGTGTGTACCTTCTCAATCTGACCTGGAATCCATAGTGGAAGTTGCGGTGCATTCGGTATGGTTCATGTGGCCTAGACTTTTGGCCTGGTTGCCCCTCTAATTTTGATTCCAGTACTGTTCATGTTTTGAGTGCACTTTGCACTCCATTTATTGGAATACTTCTCCAATAATTGTTTTTCTTGGCTGGCCTATTCTGTTTTGCTCCTCTGGTGTCATTGTAGGTAATTTTGTTCTCTCCGTTCCAACATGGCTGCCACTTATTCCATGCCTCCATGCACCCTTACTTCCACTAACATAGTAAAAGGACTACATGTTTGTATATCTATGCTTTTGTCCTTCTTTCCTTTACGTGCTTTACGTGACCAAGCGCTCAGTTGAGCGTGAAACGCGTTGTAAGCAGGTCGTGCTCACGAGCGTCCTGCCTTTGTTTCTGCTGCTTCCCCAGCCGTGTTTTTACACAACTTTTGTGTTCATTTCATGAAAACTTTTTTACGACCTTTCTCGTGTGAGCTGCGCCTAATTTTTGTGGATTTTGCCATCGGATCCGCGGAGAGTGCGGTCCCCCTTCTCTCCTCTTGTCTTCACAATATATATATATATATATATATATATATATATATATATATATATATATATATATATATATATATATATATATATATATATTTAAATTCAATGAAAAAATGTTGTTAAAAGGACGTTAGGGTTAGGTTGCACTAATAAAAAGCTATTATATGCAGTAAAAAAAGTTGTTAAAAGGACGTTATGGTTACGAGTAAAATCGAAAAACCCCTGAAATTCATCAGTTATGGTAAGCTAAGCAACCATAACTCGTGCCACCACCGTGCACTGCTAAGACTAACATCCAGGACATCACAGATGAAATATCATTGATGACATCACTGATGACATCACATATGCATTTACTTTTCATATGAGGGGTTGTGAATGAAATGTTGGCAAAAAAGTATCAGGGATTATCGGGAGATGTTTAATAATAAACTACATACTTCTACGTACGTTTTTATTGGTGCAAGTGAACCATAATGTCCTTTTAACAAAGTTTTTCATTGAATTTCATAGGTTTTTATCAGTCCAACTTGCCATAAAATCCCTTTAACAACGTTTTTTAGTGAATTTCATGTGTTTTTACCAGTGCATGCTATTTTCCTACAACTTACTAATTTTACACTTACCAAATATAACAATATTTGTGTCCAATTTACAAAGTATCACCTTAAATCTATTTCAACTAGTTTTGCATCCGTAGACGTCTACGGAAATCTGACTTCATTGTGGACCATCCGGACACTGCCACATGACCATACGCTGGCATGCGGCATGATGACGTGTCCGAGAACCCGTCCGCACTTCACAATAAGATCCGTCTTTCGCGGACAGTTCGGAGATGCATTTTCTACTGATCTAGGAACTCTCAACTTCAAAATTTCCCTTGCACCTCTCCTACACCTTTTCGTACTCATTATCCACTACCAATCTAGTACACAGTGCATACTTGGAAGAATTTGATCAAACCTGCTATTTATCTTAAAAATGGCATCAGTTATTGCCATCCCTCCTCCCCAAGAGCCACCACCACCAACAGCTGGAGGGCCTTTCACAACAAAAAAAGCACAAAGACAATGAGGAGGACCAAGAAGATGAGGTAGAGGAAGTGCCTACTTCTAGCACCAAGATCAAATCATGGGCTGCCAGTTCTTTGCTACTGTTGGGAGTGTACCAAAGGCTAAAGCTACCAAAGTGAAAAGCACTGAGTGAAATTTTGTACTCAGTCGCAGACTACTTGGACAGTACTCCTACGGGACCACCTCCATGCACCGCCACACCAAATACAATCACTGCAATGCTCTCAGAAAGGTTGTTCCTTTCTCATCAAGTAGTAAGCTGTAACCACACAGCCTGATGTCTGCAGGCATTGGTGCATTATGAATAAATAAATAAATAAGGAGGGCTACAGACCATTATCGTCCATTGCAGACCCTGAAATGGGGGATAAAGGCCATTAGCACCACTGGTTCCCAAAGCGGGAACCCAGGGTGCTAAAACATAGATTTTTCTTCCTGTAAGAAGGAAGGAAAATCCTTTTCCAAACAGCCAACATGGAAAGAGAAGGCAGTGCTCCGTACACAGCCCCTCTTCCCTTGCCATAACAGCCTGCAAAACCCTATGAACATATTACCACAAGCACTTTTATTCCCTTTCAAACCTATCCTACCTTTGAATAACTTTACCACATAGCCGGTCCCAGCTAGACATAGCCACTTTAACACCATTTTTCGTCCATAGCGGTCATGGTCAGTAGCCAGATTGTCTGCATCATGACTTTATGCCATGACCCACACAATCTGGCTACTGCCCACGGCCACAGGCTATACCTCAGTCACCAAAAGTATATGACTATTTTTTGTACCTACATTATTACACTTGTAAAAAAATAAAACATGGGCACATTTGTAAAACATTTGTAAAACCATGCTTTAATGTCCTTGCCAATGCTTCTCACGAGTTTGCTCGAAATCCGCCCATGTTTTATTTTTTTAAAAGTGTCAAAATGTATGTACATACAATAGTCATATAACTTAGCCCCCACTTGACAAAATCAATTCAATCTTTACACAAACATTGAAGGTTGGGTCTATAATCTTTCTCAAAACATTTGTCCACATTTGTCAAATAGCAACAAAGTTATAAGCCATCTAAAAATGTTAAGACCCCCCTCTAATTTTGCCCCCTCTTGAGAAAATCCCACCAAACTTTAGAAAACTATTTATATCTAGATCCAAAATCGTTTTGCCAAATGTTGTGCAGATTCATCAAATGACACCAAATTTATATGCCTTTACAATATTTTGGGACCCCCCTCTAATTTTGCCCCCTCTTGAAAGAATCCCACTTTGCAAAACCATTCAGGATTAGTTCTAGAATAATATTGCAAAATTACATGCAGTTTCATTAGATGGTGCAAAAGTTATAAGCCATCCAAAAACTGCTTTCCCCAACCCTGTAATGCAGAAATAGGTACAGATGTCCTGGGACATCTGAAGTTTCCGTAAACACCATAGCACTGCCCCAGGACATCTGGAGTGTTTGAGGACTTTTGGGGGGTGAAACAACCCGTTTTTGGCTTCTTATGGCCATATCCAATCCAATCCTCATCCCCCCCACATCCCCAGAGATTGTTTGTTGAGTTTGACAAGTGAAATGCTGCTTTTTTAAAAATGTTTTCACCGCACTGTCCGCAGACCCCAAAAAAGTCAGCGAATCCAAGATGGCGGGCGCTTCAGGAAAACCGGCGCATTTCACGTTTTTCCCACCAGCCAATCAGCGGGAGCGTCCCGAAGCCTGTGGACCATACAAAAGTCTATCATTAATAACTTTTCGAAGCCCACATTGGTATAGGGATTGGCGGGAAAGCCCAGAGCCCATGGCTAAGTCTAGAAATCAAAAGAGTGGGGAGAGACAAAGGGAGGCAGGCCTGCAGGTACTGCAGATAAAGAGGGGTGGTGCAAACAACCTCCCGGAAATTGGTATTTACCAGTGGAGACAGCTTAAAGACAAACCAGAGAGGTGGTATACAAGGGAAGACAGGAGCAAGCAAGGATTGATAGAGTTTGCTGAATTTAAAGATGAAGTAAGACAATATGGACCAAAGGAACCGCTTCAGGGTGCCTCAGCAATAACATTGACACTTAACTATCAAATGGGCAAAATCAATCTGCATCACTGTGTTAGCAGAAAGCAGAAATTAGAACACAGATATAAACCGCAATGCTTTGAGTGTTGTGGTAGGTAATGCAATGAAGGTGGGAAGCCACTCACGCAAATTTAGTAATGCAGGAACTCTTTTCTTGTCAATCAAGTCCTCCCCCATGTCTGGAAGTAAATCATGTAGGTATTACTTTCACACTAATTTGTTTGTAGCCTGGACAAGGCATTAGTGAAATCTTGACAGTGCCTACAATAATCAACAAAAGAAACAAAATCACAATGACATGTAACCCCCAAGGGAATAAGGCAATTCCCAAAACATGGACGGCCTGCAGGCATAATATTAACGACATCTGGCGTAGGCCAAGGATGTGTGGTAATGCCAGACCACGACAATCTTCTTATTGCGTGGCAAGGAAAGCCATAGCTGAATAACACGGCAGCGGAGAAAAAAACACAAGACAACCCTGTCAGCTGCAACCATGGAAAGGACAGACCACAGGAATGCCATCTGTGATGTCATCTTTGATGTCCTAGGTGTTAGTCTTAGCAGTGCACAGTGGTGGCGCGAGTTATGGTTGTTTAGCTTACCATAACTGGCAAATTTCTTTTTTTTTGTTTTACTTGAAACTATAATGCCCCTTTAACAAAGTTTTTTCTTTGAATTTCATAGGTTTTTTTTAGTCCAACTTAACCATAACGTCCCTTTAACAAAGTTTTTTCATTGAATTTCATAGGTTTTTTTTAGTCCAACTTAACCATAACGTCCCTTTAACAAAGTTTTTTCATTGAATTTCATAGGTTTTTATTAGTGCAACTTAACCATAACGCCCCTTTAACAAAGTTTTTTCAGTGAATTTAATGGGTTTTTACCAATGCATGCTATTTTCCTACAACATACTGATATCATACTTACCCAATATAGCAATATGTGTGTCCCATTTACAAAGTGTCACCTAAAAACTCTGCCATTTCCCACCTTCTGGAATCATTTTTAACACTTCTATACACCTTTTGCAACTATTTCAACTAGTTTTGTATCCGTAGACATCTACTAACACCTGACTTAATAGCAGACCCTCCGGACAGTGCCACATGACCAAACGCTGGCACGCTTCATGATGACTTGTCCGAGAACCTGTCCCCACTTCATGATAAGATCTCTGCTTCACGGACAGTTCGGAACTGCATTTTCTACTGATCTAGGAACGTTCAACTTCAAAAATTTCCCTTGCACAGCTCCAACACCTATTCCCACTCATTATCCATTAACAATCTAGTACACAGTAGATACTTTTAGAAAAAAACTACTATTTATCTTAAAATGGCATCAGCTAATGCCATCCCTCCTCCCCAAGAGCCACCACCACGGCTGTAATCAAGGAGCATGAGAAACACTGCCCCATACCATAGAAATAACACATGTACAACATTTTCCCTTGTCCACCTACCCCTCCATATTAGTGTCTGATTCCTCTTCCTTCATTTCCCTCCCCACCTTTCGTTCTTAGCTCTCCTGCCAGAAAAATACGTCCAAAAACAACACAAGAAATGTTCCTTTAGGAACCACCTTTCACAGTTAAAAAATAGAACTAAAAAAAACATATAGGCTCCATCTACTTTATATTTCTCAGTAAAGTACATAGACTCAATAAGATTTTCCAACATTTCCATTTGCATTTTGTGTTATGGTAATGGGAATATTGTGGCGTTCATCCTCCGTTCCAGGGACTGGAACGGTGGATACCGGCCCAGCAGCCCAAGTTATCAGCCCAAGCGAAGTGAGGGTGGATAACGAGGTCTTTGGACCATTATCCCCCCATTCCAGCCCCTAAAATGGGGGATGAAGGCCATTAGCAGCCTAGGTTACCTAAAGCAGGGACCCGGCGTGCTAAAAAAGAGGATTTTTCTTCCTCTCCTTTTCCAAGATGGCCACCATGGAAAGGGAAGGCGGGGGTTCCATACAGGGCCCCTCTTCGCTTTCCATGGTAGCCTGCAGAAGGCAAAAAGAGAACCCTATCACCATATTACCACAAGCACATTTTTCTTCCCTTTCAAATCTATCCTAATTTCGAATAACTTTACCACAGAGCCAGTCCCAGGTGGAAATGGCCACTTTAATCCTATGTTTTGTCCCTTGTGGTCATGGCCAGTAGCCAGATTGTCTGGATTGTGACCTTATTCCATGACCCAGACAAGCTGGCCACTGCTCATGGACACAGGCTACCGCTCAGTCACTAAAGGTATACTGCTATTTTTTGTAGCTACATTATGGGGCTGATTCATGGAATTATTTGTGCTGTTCCCCTGACCATGACCGACAGGCAGCCCACACCACAGGGCACCATCCAACACCCCTGGCCATGCCCCGCAGGCAGCCCACAACACAGGGGACCACTAAACACCCCTGGCCATGCCTCGCAGGCAGCCCATCCATAATCACCATGACCCGTAGGCAGCCCACGCCACAGGGGACCACCCAACACCCCTGGGCATGCTCCGCAGGTAGCCCATCACCACAGGGGACCACCCAACACCCCTGGTCATGCCGCATAGGCAGCCCACATGGCACCATGCACATGCAAGCCCCAGCTCATGTTCCCCCACCAGTGATGGGCACCTGTCAGCAGGCTCCGACTCATGTCCCCCCCACCAATGATGGGCACCTGCCAGCAGGCCCCAACTCATGTCCCCCCACCAGTGATGGGCACCCAAGCCCCAACTCATGTCCCCCCACCAGTGACGGGCACCTGACAGCAGGCCCTAACTCATGTCCCCCCCACCAGTGACGGGAACCTGCAGCAGGCCCGACTCATGTCCACATAACTAACACATTGTCACAACATACATGCATGTAGCAAATGTCTACCCAAATGCCACCCCACACTGCCCCCCCACAGTGCAACTCTACACCCATCCATTGTCCCCACTTCCCAGTACAGGCCCCATGGCATGTCATTCACGGAAGCACACATGCATGCACCCAAAGACATGCCCAACAAGGCCACACAGTAGCGACACATGACTGAGGCAATGACGGCTGACACATGCACCAAACTAATGAGAGCATGCAACACAAATATGTGAACTGATGAAAACATATTAAAAATGAAATCAACCACACAAAAAGCAACCATGCCAAGGAAAAATAAATGAATGTGAACATAAATGAAATGCAACATCCATAAAAACGGTGATCCCAAGTCAAAGCAAATCCTCAAAGTGGCCCATGTCCACAAACAAAAAATCGGAATACAAAGGGTAAATGAAAAAAACATTCCATAATGGGTGTGAAAAACATAAAAGAAAAAAATCCTCAGTTACCGTACTATTTACAATGAAAGTTCTTATTTATTTATTTATTTATTTACATTTATATAGCGCACAAGCAGCCCAGGGGCATTGAGGCGCTGTTACTTGCAATGAACTTAGTTACATGGTACAGGTAAAATAGCGGATGTTGACACATTGTCAATGTTGCAGGATGACGTACTGTTGTTACAAGTATTGCTTTTGAACATATGATACGATATACATGGGATAATCATGCTGGAATGTCTAGCCTTAAGTGAACAGGGTAGTCTTCAGCATTTTGCGGAAGGTGGTGAGGGAGGCCTCTCTACGGATAGTGTGTGGTAGGGCATTCCAGTGTGAGGGCGCAAGGTAAGGGAAGCTGGATCCGCCCGCTTTTACTTTTTTTACTAGAGGCACTGAGAGCATGTTGGTGTAGGGTGATCTGGTTGGCCTGGTGGAGGAGACAGGGTGTATCCTTTGTGAGAGGTATGCAGGTGCATTGAGGTGGATGCACTTGTGGGTCAATGTTAGGGCTTTGAATAATATCCTTTCTTTTATTGGGAGCCAATGGGCTAGTTTTCTGGCCTCAGAGATGTGTTCTCTTTTTGCAATACCTTGGGCTGCCCGGAGCGCGTTGTTCTGTATTACTTGTAGTCTTTCTAGGTTTTTTTTAGAGGTTCCTAGAAAGAGTATGTTACAGTAGTCTAGCCTAGAGCCGGTGATGGCTCTGGCTATGTTAGTGCAGTTCTCTTTGGAGAGAAATGGTCTGACTGCATTGATAAGTTTGGCATGATATGCCGCTGCAGAGGCAATGGCATTGATTTGTCTGTCCATGGATAGGCTAGAATCCAGATAAACTCCCAGGGTTTTGACAGATTCAGAGACTGGAATTTTAATGGGATCAATGGTGAAGTGACTGAATTGGGCATCTAGATTCTTTAGGGTGTCGGGAGAGCCTACCAGTAGGAGTTCCGTCTTGTCGGAGTTGAGGCATAGACCGCTGTCTGCCATCCAGGCTTGGATGGTATTGTAAAGGTTGTTGAGGGCCAGGGAGTCAGTGTTGTAGTTGCCTGTGAGAGTGATGAGGATTTGTGTGTCGTCAGCGTAGTTGGTGTAGGAGATGCCCATGGCGTCGAGGATGAGGAAGAGGGGGCATGTAAAAATGTTGTATAGCGTGGGGGAGAGGCAGGAGCCTTGGGGCACCCCACAGAGTATAGTGGTTGGTGATGCGGCGGCTAAGTCAGAGAATACTTGCATGGTTCTGTCTTGTAGGAAGGAGGTGATCCATGCTGTAGCCTCTGGGGAGAATTTGGCCGTGGTGGTGAGGTGGTGGCATAGGACGCCATGATCCACGAGGTCGAAGGCCGCTGAGAGGTCGAGGAGTAGGAGGAGTGTAGGTTTGCCCAAGTCTCTCGCATCGTCCATCTGGTTTTTCAAGTCAAGTAGGGCGGTTTCTGTTCCGTGTCTGGGGCGGAAACCAGATTGGCGGAGACCAAGGAGTTTGTTCTCTTCAAGGAAGTGTTGAACCTGCAGGTAGGCTGCTTTGTCCAATATTTTGAGGAGGAACGGGACAGTGGTGATGGGTCTGTAGTTATTGGGGGAGGTGGGATCGAGCGTTGGCTTCTTTAGAAGAGGGCGGACCCAGGCTTCCTTGAGGGAGGCAGGGACTATCCCTGAGGTAAAAGAGGCATTTACAAAGGCTGTTAGGAAGGGGGCTAGCGGTTCTGCGCAGTCTTTGATAATGGAAGCTGGGCAAGCATCACCTTTGCAGTTAGAGGGTTTAATGTTCCTCATTATGTTGATGACGTCTTTTTGCTGAATGGGTTTGAAGGAGAAGGGTACGGGGGGATCAGGGGCGGGCGGTGGGACTGGGATGTGCTTACTTGGTAGAGCTTGTTTAGTGGCTAGTATTTTGTTTTTGAGGAGGCTAATTTTGGATTGCATGGCCTTCTGTATTCTTAGGGTCCATGATCCCAAAACCAAATGAAACCTAGTAAAAACCCTACAAAATACAACTATGTACAAAAAGTGGATGTATGTCCATCGACTCCAAAATAAAAATAAAACGAAAGACAAAAAGGAAACCTAAGCCTAATAAACTATATACAATGGCGGTGGGCTAGTCCTATGGCTCACCGTTCTTACCAAGAGTCTTGGCCAGGGCATCATCGAACTCCGAGTCTATGTCCCGGAGGCGGGACTGGGTTCTGTCATCGGGAGCTCTCAGGGATGCTGACATGCTCTCTACCAACTCAATGCGAGTCTCCTCGAGAAACTGTGCTCGGCTCACTGCCTGCCCCATGGAGTTCTCCGCCCTGGCCATGGTGACCCGTGCCCTCTCTGCCCGCCGCCGCTCTGCATCCATTTGCTGGCCCATCCGCTGCCACATGGAAGACACACATAGTCCAGGGTCATCCTGCCCTTCGGCTGATGCCTGCCCCTGTGAAGTTGTATGCCCCGAGTCCAGACGCCTCCTACGTCGAGCCTGGTGCTGCTGCCTTGATGACATCTGCCTGTGCCACCACTACTGGCTTTGGGATGCTGACGACCCCCGGGGCTATCGTGGACGTGCCCTGCTGGAAGTTGCCTGCACATCCTGCATTGCCAGGGATCCTGTTGCTTGGGTGACCACCTCAGCGGAACCTCCTGAAGAGGGAAAATCGAGATCAAACTCCTGCCCCTCACCCCAGGCACATCGACAGACAGGACAGCAGGAAGAATAAGGAGCGCACTTATCATTTGAACCAGGCCCCAGCGCACCCATGGGTGACAAATATGCTGAAAGACACCCACTTCACCAACATTGCAACCTACATGCTACATTAGCCAACACAGCAATACCAGAATCTACAAAACACAAGAATCCCTGTTTAAAGGCTTGCAGATGCCTATATGAATTAACCTGATCTAATTGCACAGTGTAAAGCCATGTTTCAGGAAAATCACAACCAAGTGGATTCGTCTCACTGAACACCAGCCGCAGTGGGGATTCGTGCTGACTTCAGCAATGCTCCTCACAAACCCAGGAGCAGCCAAGGTCGCAGAGTAAGATAAGATTACTTTCTTTGAACGACAGTGAACCCTGGCAGACAAACATTTTTAATTCTTCATAAATATGAGTATGCCACGGCAGAAAATCCAGAGCCCAGTGTTTTTCCTTGGGAACGAAAGAAGACCCACACATCATTTGAAACATAATTGTAACAAGAATGGCTCAGCTCTGGCCAATGAACGCTGAGGGCCCAGGGGCGAAAAAGCCTGTTTCAGCTAAAACTGATGGGGAAAGATTCATACTGCAACAATTTTAGAATTAGGTAATGGGGGTGGCGCAGCTAAACCAACCCACTGACGCAAAAGTCCTAATGTCCAATTATCAGGCTTCCTATAAGGGCTACATAGGTAACCTGTCACTTAGCAGCCAATAGGAGGATGAGATAGGTTTCTGGGAGCTGGTCCAATTCTGTGAGGTCAGCTTGCAGTGTGTTACAAAGCTGGCTTGCAAGCCAGCCCCGGGGGAGATGGTGCCTGGATTCTCGCTGTGCATGAAGCTCTCTGTGTGTTTTTTTTTTGCTGCCCAGAAATAAACACAGTTTGGAACCTGTTGTTGCCTGCTTGGGACTCTGATGCATTTCTTTGGGCAGGTGGGAGGTGTTGGGGTCTCCCATAGCTCAGACCCCCAGAAGCCCT
The DNA here is from genome assembly GCF_040938575.1 of Ambystoma mexicanum. NCBI lineage: Eukaryota > Metazoa > Chordata > Amphibia > Caudata > Ambystomatidae > Ambystoma > Ambystoma mexicanum. Next base: position 538,289,237 of record NC_090935.1, read on the forward strand.
GGTGGGGTCCAACTTCTCCCCAACACTCCAACTCCTGACTGTGGCAGGGATGTGTTCTCCACCAGCCTGGCTGCAGTGGATGAGGCAGGTCCACAGGGAGCCCTGGTGGCATCTGGGCCAGAAGACGGCATGGAGGACTGGCGCATAGTGGGTGCAGAGGAGGAGAGGGTCGCAGGAGCGGCACACACATGGAGGAACCCTGCGACAATGAGCCGTCCTAGCCAGTTCAAGATGGCACACAGCTGTTCGTGATGATGTGCTTTGTCCTTCCTGGAATCACACACATCATCACAAATCATTTGTGTGTGCCTTGAGACACCGACTAGGACGGGCTCAACCCTGTCATGGATTGCCTCGTTCGCAGGTAGAGAAAGGTCAGTTGATGTGGACACATCCTCTACCTGCGGAAGGGCCTGGAATGAGGCATCCCTGCTGGTGCAGAGAGATGCAGTCGCAGAATCAGGGACAGGATTACGCACAGGCACCTCCGCAGCGACCTGTGCTGCCTCTTGCCGGGCCCTTGGCTGCACCACTTGCACCAGTGGAATCACCCCCACCAGGCCCCACGTGTGGATCTAATGCGGCCTCCTCCTCCTCCTCACCCACCACCGACCTGGATGCCTCTGCACCGTCTTCCGCATTGTCCGGACCCTGTGGGTTCTCACCTGCCCTTCCACTGCTGAGAAGCCCACTCCCAACCTTGGCCTCTTGGGCTTCCCCTCGGCAGCTGCGGCCGTAGTGGGAGATGCGGCACCAGCCCCTCGCTCCCAGAAGATGCCATAACCTGGGAGGGAGACTGGGCCTTGCGTCTGCGGCCGGTGGAGGTCCTCCACGCCGCTCTGCTCCACAGCGCTGTCTCCGCCCTCTTCTTCACTCGCCGCTGTGGAAAGGGAGACATTGAAGACAAGCATCAGGTTACTGAACGTAAGTCTGCTAGACACAAAGCAAATGCACATGAGTGGCACTGTCATATGTCATAGCCATCATCACCTTCCACAACACACGGGTCCATGCAAGCAACACACATGCACATACACCACCGCACAGTCATGCATGGACAGCTAGGCCACAACAGTCAAAGCACGCATCGCAATGTGCATGTGTCATGCATCCATGGTGTTTCCCAGTCACACACTCACCACTCAGTAACACGCACATGTACACCATGCATGTCCATGAGGGTGACATCAGCATCCATGATCCACACAACAGACATGGCCAGGTACAGACACAGGCATGCAAGCATGTGTGCATCGTCACATGCAGGTGTACCTCATGCATAGTTACACACACACCATTACTGTTGCACTTGCTTGACCGGATTCACATGCTTCACTGTCATGTCCCTGCACACAGACATCCATACATGGGGCATGCCAGACATACATCCAAGGTACACGCACCTGACACACCTCAACATGCACTACGCTGGAGATGAACACATGGACACTTACCCCTCGACTCCGGATGGGTCTTCATCTCAAGGAACTGGTGGTGAAGCGCTGAGTTAATGCACTCCAGGACCCTCATCTGGATGTTGTTCAGCTGGTCCCAGGCACCCCACTTCTCCACAAGCAGCAACGAGGCACTGGGCCTTCCTTAGGGCCCAGGGACTCAAGTCCTCCCTGCACTTCAGGACACGGTCGTAGTCACGGGATGTCAACCCCTCCACGTTGATGGCATCCACAATGTCCTTCTGGATCCTCGTCCATCCATCCCTGACGAGGCGGTAACTTGATAAGAAGGCATTATAATTCCCCAGGACTCGCTCCACTAGGATGCCAACTTCATTTTCAGTGAAGCTGGCAACCCTCTGCCTCTCTGACTGGGGGTTGCCACTGGCCCCAGATGGTGTAGAGTCCACGGCAACCCCAGAGGCAGGTGTGGGTGGGCAACTTGGTCCCGGGACTGGGCTGTGGAGCGATGGTACACCAGTCGGGAGTCTTCTGGGTCAGCAGAGGTGGTCTCAGGTACAGGATCCCTGGCTATGGCTTCTGTTAACAATTAATACATCTGATCGGTTGGCAACCAAGCAAAAACAGGAGCTTGAGGCACAAGAAGAAACCTTCTTGGCAAATGGTACATTGGGACGACAATTGGATTGGAGTGGGACGAATTTAAGAAATTCAACCTATTGAAAAAATCCAACTAAAAACAGATATTGCAGCTTTCTCTAAAGAAAAAGTATATCCCTATCTAGCAAAAGACTATAAAGCTCCCAATTGGAGTTCCAATTGGAACTCACACTGCCTTACCCCCATGGAAGAGGGTGTTTTGAAGAAAGGGCTCAGCTTTGTACCGTCAGCTGACAATACCATTAACAATTTGGAGATTGAACTCAGGAGGTTCTTCAGGACTATCAGATTGAAAGCATTCTTCATGGAAAAATCGGAGAGACCTGATGAGTCCTTCACAGGTTTTAGACCGAAGTCCTCGTTTACTCCAACCATCAATGAAATACCAGCAGAAATAGTTTCCTTTGAAAGAATGGTATTGAAGGACCTACCAGCAATCATGCACCAACCCAGCAGTCCACAACACAAACAGAACCTGTCAATAGAGGAAAAACAGGCTTTAAAATCTTTGGCAGGGAATAAGAACATAGTGATAAAATCTGCCGACAAGGGGGGGGGAATAGTTGTGATGGATAGACAAGGCTATGAGAGGATGGTCTTTGCATTGATTAACAACACTAACCACTATCAAAAAATACGTGTGGACCCCACTGACAGACTTATGGGTATGCTACAAGAACTTTGTACTCAAGGAATAGAGGACAGGTTCCTTACATCTGAAGAGGCATGCTTTCTAACACCTAGAGAATGTCGAATAGCGAGGATGTATGCACTGCCAAAGGTACATAAAGATAGTGTCGACCCGCCTGGGAGACCGATTATGTCACTGTGTGGCTCTGTTTTAGAGCCAGCAGGGAAATATATTGAGAAAGCGATACATGCTTTGGCGGAGGATTGTCCATCTTTTCTGAAAGATACAATGTCCACTATTAACCACTATGAGGGACTGAATGTTGGTGGGGATCAAATATTGTTGGTAACACTGGACATTACCGCCCTGTATACGAAAATCCCCCAGGAAGAGGCACTAGCAAGTATCGAAGAAAGGTTGAATGGACGTCTGCGCCCCATGGGATACCTACACATTTTGTACTAAACTTATTGGAAATCGCTTTATGTAACAATTTTTTCCAATTTTTGGATGACATCTATGTTCTGAAACATGGTACCGCAATGGAGGCAGCCTTTGCCCCGAGCCTGTCCAACATATATATGGCGCTATTTGAAAACCAGTTTGTGCACAACAAAAATCCATTTGGGGAGCAAGTGTCCCATTGGAAGCGATATATCGATGATATATTCTTTATCTGGACTGGTATGGAAGAACACTTGAAGGCCTTTATTTTTTAGCTAAACGAGCAGAAAATGAATTTGACCTTTACAGGACACTGGGATCCAGTGCAGTTACCTTTCCTGGACTGAATTATTGCCCAAAAGCATGGTTGTATATTTACATCTATATACAGAACAGAAACCGAACAAAACAGTTTACTTGAATACTCCAGTCAACATCCACACTCCCAAAAGGATCATTTACCCTATGGCCAGTTCCTCAGGCTACGACGGAACTGTACGAACTTGGGGGACTACAAACTTCAGGCTGACCTACTGGGTTCTAGACTGTTAGAGAGGGGATACCCACGTAAACTTATCAAGAGCTCGGCAAAACGGGCACGGTGGACACGGAGGGAACATCTTTTGAGTCCAAGGGAGAAGAAGACGGACACCGATCGATTGGTATGTGTAACAACCTTCTCACCACAAACAACACAGGTCAAAAAACTCATCAATAAACATTGGAATCTTGTCACCAGCACAGGGAGTACCAGTGGACCACCTCTGTATGCCCTTAAACGGTCAAAAAACCTTCAGGACCATTTGGTCCAATCTAGGCTGCAAGTGATTGGGACAAACTTTGCACAGAACAGCTTAAGAGCCGCTTGGAGTAACAGTAAAGAACGTACTCTGGGCCACTACCCATGTGGGAAATGTAGTGTATGCCATCTAACTACAAAAACCACAAAATTCAAACATGGTACATTTAATTGGCAACTTCGTCAATTTACAAACTGTGCATCCAGCAATGTCATCTATGTGATATGGTGCCCTTGCAACCTACTATATGTAGGGATGCCAACAAGGAAGGCATCGATTCGGATTAGCGAACACAGGTCACGTATCCGCACGAAGTGTAGGACCGCACCGCTGGTGCAACACTACATAACAGAAAATCACACAGAAGAAGACATACAATGGACAATAATAGATCAATTGTTCCCTGACAAGAGCCAATATTCTATGTTACACAGGTTAACTAAGTTGGAGCAGAAATGGATTCATCGACTTAAGACGCATGAAATTGGTCTCAATGAAGAGATTCAGTGGGCACTTTTAATGCAGTAAGAGGCACACTTGTAGTTGTGCAAGTAACATCTGCATACCCATGGGGCTGCTCTAGATTGCTTTGGGTGAACTCCGTTGGATAGGAGGACACAGTGCTGCAGGTATATGGTCTAGGGGCACCGCATGATCATATAAGACAACAGGACCACATGCCAACTTTATTATGGTCACTAGAGTGGAACTGGCAATTCTAGTCGATCCACTGTGTGGCACCTGCCAGCCCGAGCAGACACAGAGGATTCCATTAATGCTGTACATAATCGTGGTGGCTGGTCAAACAACTTGAGCAGTATGCGAACATACTCCTTCCCGTATGTTTTGGGAATGTTGGTTTGTATCATTTACAACCACATTGGATTTGTTTGTTTGTGAATTTGCCAATTATATGGGGCATCAAGCAGAGATAACGTGCTATTATCCCCCGGCCTACCCTCGGGTTAATGGGGGGGGAATTGCTTGTGGTAAGACCATATGTGCCTCCGGGTTCCGTTTTGGAAGTCAGCGGCAGCTGAGAGACTGTCCGTGTGCACAAACAAAGCGGGCCCTTTAAATTAAGTGGAACGGCCTCGACTGGAACTCAGGGACGCACCTGGACGTGACTTTGTGATCCCGCCCCCGTAGCTTAGAGAAGTAGCCCACGCATGAGCGCGTGTTTCAACTGGAAACACATTTAAGACGGCCCAATGGATGCCAAGTCGTAAGAACGGAGATCGGCAGACTCTGGAGGAAAACCATGCACGCGTGGCAGGGGTGCCTTATGGACTAAGAGGTAAGAAAAAAGCAGTGGCACCCAGCACCCGTACCAAGAGAGGCCAGTTTGGGCCATTAGACGCCTACACAAGTATCCAACACGGCGCACTATCGGGAAACGCCTAGGTGACGGGGGCCATGTTAGACACTGCCCCCGACTGTGTGCCTCGGCCGCAGACCAGATGGGCGTTCCCCGGGGTTCAGCAATCGGTTTTGCTGCCCCCCTGGGAGGTGCCCCTCTGGGATGCGTTTGGTGGCCGGCGGGGGGCAGGGGTCGCCATTGGCCCTGCACACAAAAACATGCGAAGTAGGTTGGGGGAAAGTTTCTCTCACCTACTTACCACTAATGCTTTTGCATCCCCTTTTTCTTTCCCTTTGCTTTCTTTTTCCCTGTTTGCTGGCTCTCCCCTCCCCCTTTTTCTTCCGCTTCCCTCCGCTTCCCTCTTTCTCGTCTTCTGCAGAAATATTCCTTTTGGATACATGCAATAAGGACCCACAAAGGCGAGGGCGAGATCCACTTGGATGGACATAGGAAACACCCCGAGGAGGCAACATTCACGCTGAACGAACGATTGGGGCAGGGTGACACCAACCCGAAAAGGAATTGGTTCTAGCCAGAAGGTAAATCACGATGACCAACACACTCAGGAAAGGGGGAAGTTTGGGTTAGAGGATGACCAGCACCATAGGGGAATGGGAACATGAGGGATGCACGGAGATGAAATGTAATGAGGCGTTTTTTTTTTTTTGCCTCCTTTGACACCAACAGGCGGAAACAAACTGCCCAAGAGGTAAGTCCCGGCAGGCATTGTCAGCCAGCACGGATTCAGTACACGAAGGACATCAAATTGATAATGCTTTGGCCCCCAGTGTGCCCTGTCTCGATCCAGCCATTCCTCTTTTTCCTTCGCTGTGGGTAAGAATTGGCACCAAGATCTTATATTTACCTCTCGTCTTTGATTAGTGGGACTTAATACAGGAAAGGCGGGGTATAGTCTATCTAGGAGACTTTGAGCTCCTCAACAGTGTGTCCGTTGCCCCCTCACAGGGTGACAAGGGGGTGTTTTAGCAGACTTGTTAGCGACATCACCTTTCCAGGAACACAAGGAGAAAATTAAGTCTCCCTTGTTCAAATCAGGGTATTATCACCCAGATTTACACATGCCCACGACAATGGGACAGCATGGCTTTAGACAAATTGTGGTATGATGCTTTTTAGACACTAAGCATATAAGTAGTTATGTCTAAGATGCTAGAAATTTTAGAAATACAGCTGATAGTGATTTTTGTTAAAATTATTGTATCTATTTTTCTCTTCTTTGTCTGTCTCTGCCTGTTCCTCTTCTTTGGTTGAAGAGACTCTCACAGAAACTTAGTGTGACCGACCGAAGCATGAAACTCTGTTTGAAAATAGAAAGAAGTTATATTTTGAACACCTAGATGACAGGCATTACATATCGAATCGAACTATGTTGATATGAACTGATGTTTTTTGGTATCTAACAATGTATATGTCCTGATGAGGTGTACCAGATAGAAACAGTATATGTCTATTGTGGTGCCCGAAACTCGAGTATACAACACCATAGAGCCCACACCTCGTGGAGTTGGGTCTCTTTGAGTTTCTGTAGAGTATATATAACATCTTCATGAGTAAGTTCTTTTTGAACATTTGTCCCGTCTAACCACTTGAAAAAAAGAAAAAAAGTAAAACAAATGTTAGTGTCAAATAGGCCTTTGTAATCATATAATAACATTCGAGTCCTAACAGATGGATGTTCTGCTTCTAGAACAGAGTGATTAGAACTGTGATTTTTTGCACAGTACGAATGGTGGATGGTATGAATGTGAATGAAAGTGCATGTGAGTAAAAGATGGGTGAAATGTGAGCACTGTTTTTTGATATGATAGGTGTTTTTTCTAGATGTGACATGTGTATCTTCAAAATTAGTTTTTAAAATATGAAATGTCATTGTGCTATGTGTGGTTTTTCTACAAATGGATATTTTATAATGAATTTTGAGCAACAAATGCAATAAATGCATACAAAGCATACATCTTCTGATTTGTCTACAACACATGCCCTTTGAGAAGGGCTCCCCTTTTGGAAAGGATGTTTGTCAGCGTTTTTTACGCATGACTTGTTTCATAAATGAATGGAGGGGATGCACTTGTCCACAGATAATTGCAATTTGTGTATGGCTTCTGTGCAGCCACCAAATAGCAGGGCACGTTGGCTGCAAGCAAGCTGGCAGAAGCATATGGCTCCTAGGAGGCTGCTGGGGGGTCTGAGGGCAGGTAAATAGCCTTTTTGGCAGGAGCGTGGTCTTCCGTGTATTGTCGCGTGGCCAGCTCAAAGCAGAGTGATTAAGCACGTGAAAAAACAGCACGTCTGCGTTTAATCCGAGGAAAGGGCGTTAGCGCGTAAGCACGTAAGTGATGTAATGCATGCGGGCATTAACCTCTGCACGTGTAAATGGTCCGCGCTGGTCTGCAGAGTGCTGTACGTGCTTTCCATGGAGACCGATGCGTGTGTTTTTTCTACTTTGGAGTTCACACGCGATTACTTCACAGCGGTTACAGTGGCTACACGTATTTCTTTTCCACGCTAGGCAGACGGTGAGTCGTGCACATTATTTCACGCTATTTTTCCCACTGTGCATGCCCATGTTTGTTGCATACCCCATTTATTGAGGTCATAGTAGCCAGCGTGTTAATATCATACACTTTTTTGTGTTCCTGGGAGCCACAGCATACTGCGTGAGGTTTTTTTACAGGCACATGGGCTACAGGGGTTGCGTATATGTTTTTCTTGTATTTCTGGGGTGCCTGTGCATTGCGTGACCCGTCATTTATCCCCAGGGTCCACAGGCAGCCTTTCTGAAGCACAGGGGTGTGTCTACCATCAGGTACCCTGCCCTCTTCAAACCAATTGGCCAGGACAATTGTTCAGTGCACCTCCCATTGTCATTAGTACATCCGTGCTATGGTTGGGAGGCCATCAAAGGTTAAGGGGACTCAGCTGGGAGTCCTGCCATTGTTGGGAGTGGCCGGTTATGTGGCCGAGGTAACCAGGGAGTATGTGGAGTCCAGGGTGGCCAGGGTGGCCGCAGAAGGGGAAGAGGCAGGGGTGAACCACAGGGGCAGGATGTCCAGCCACGTGCTGGTGCAGCCATGCCACCACCCCCTTCCGCTCCAGGTGATGCTGCTGTTGCATCTGACCCTGGCACCCTTGCGACCCGACAGTCATTTACATGTGCTGACACGGGCCCACCAGTAGTGGTAGCTACAGGTGCAGCTGTGGCGACCACCACACAGCCCGCAAGGTCTGCCCTTGCGGGCCATCAGGCACCCTCCAGAGTTACTCGTAATATGGCGGTACGGTATGGACGGTCCCAGTGACGTAACTGGCACCATCCATGGCGTACCGCAATACTCATGATGACCCCCTTTGTTGGTGTGGGAGAATTTTGCCAAGTGAGTTTATCAGGTTCCATGTCAGGTGTGAATGTCTCGTGCCTGTTTACATTTCTCACGTTGTACTTAATGACGATAGTGTCATGTGTTGTGCATTTAGTTGGCTGTTTAGCTGTTACATGCTATGGCATGGCATGGAGGACAGGGACCATGGGGGTTTGGAGGGTTTGGGTGACATACCAGTGAATTTCATGGCCTGTTTTGCATGAGGGTGGTGGCATATGCACCTTGCATGTGTTCCTTTGGTCACACAGGCTTAGTTATGTTTAAGTAGCTAGGGATGCACACAATGTCACACTTCCGTGGAAACATTCTCAGGGTGGTACGGTTGTGACAGTTGACTGTCCCTTTGTCATCATCGATTGCCACCTGGTATGTGCCAGGCCTGTGTGCACTCCACAAGGGTGGGAGTTTAGGTGAAATATGTGGCCACAAGCTAGGTCCGGGCTTCCTCGCCATGTGCCCTTTCCCGTCCCATGTGCAGCGCCTGTGCGTGTGGTTGGGGATGTGGGGGCACCACCATGTCCACCGGTACGCCCCACTGTGTTGCAACATTGTGCAGGACACATGCTGCCACAATGATCCTGCACACTACTGGAGTACATATAGTAGCTGCCTGCCAGAGGGAGCGGAAGCATGACTTGAGTACTCCGAATGTGCGCTCCTGCCCTGCCCTCTGCACACATCATGTGGGTGCTCAGAGGGTAGGCACTGTCCCCTGGGGAGGTGATGATGATTGTCATTAGTTGGGTTTCTGTATTTGTCTGTGTGTGACATGCATGCATGTGCACAGACATTTCTACTCACCGATGAGCCATGTGTTGCCATGCTTCCCAGTTTCCAGAGCCCGGCTCAGGGCAGACACGCTGTATATGGAACTGTCATAGGTAGACCCAGGATAGTTTGCAGAGACAGAGGTGATGATTCCATGGGCATCGCATGCAACCTGTATGTTAATGGATGCCAGTGCTTGTGGTTGCAGTAGATTTTCTCAGTGGCCCTAGGTGGATTTAGGGCCACATGTGTGCAATCTATGGCACCAAGCACTTTGGGGAAGTGTGCCACCCTGTAAAAGTTCTGGACCACGGCCTGCCTTTCTGCAGGTATTCTGGGCATGTATATGTGCCTGCGTACTGAGGGGTGCGCAGTTATGATTGCCAACACCTGGTGTAGGCAGCCTGATTGCATGGCCAGTGAGACGCCCCCACCATTGAAGATTTGCCTGCTGAAATTACCCAGTGGCTGAAAAATGCAGTAAATTAGCACCTTTTCCAAGGGGCTCAGTGCTTGGGAGAACAAGGTGGGTGATGTGAGGTCATCCTCCCACTCAGTGACCAGGTCTAGGATGATATGAGGTGGAAACCTATACCTGCCATAGACCTGGTCATCAGGCATCCCAAAAAGGCTGGTCCTGGGCAAAAAATATGCAGGGCCTGGCTATTCTCCTCCTCCTGCGGTGTCCCACGATCACTGCTTTGAGAAATGGGACATTCATCGTAGCTGTATATGTGTGTTTGTTGTTTGCGTGCACTTTTATACTGCACGGGGGCGCTTCGCCTGCTTTCATGTGGCAGATGTTTTTATGCCTATGCGTGTGTTTTGGGGTGCGCAGGTTTTCCATTTTCAATTTCATGAATACGTGTTGTTTGCGAGCGTGTTGGCGTTCCGCGTAGTTCCCAGCAGTACTTCCCCAGTTACGCCCTCATTTTCACAGGTTGTTCCCCATTACGCGTGTTCCACCCCCTTTTTTGGTGTGTGCGCTACATGTTGTGCGCTTTTGCTGTGCATCTTGCGCACAGCGTTCGAGATGTCGCAGTGACGTGTAGGCTAGGCGCGGATTAGGTGCTACTCCCAGGTAAAACATGGCACAGGCTTCCATGAATCGCTTGCGTGCGATTCGCTTGCGTGCGCTGGATTTTTCTCGCTTGCGCCACCGTGTTCAGCGCACAATTATTCCATGAATCGCCCCCAACGTGTCTAGTACCTCACTCTCAGATTAAACATTCAAATTAATCGACAATGTCAAAGTTAATTTTAAAGTCAGATTTATTTTCATGAAACAGGCATAAAAGCAGGCCATCAAAAATGATGGCTTGTTCACATTAAGCTGATCACTGACAGAAACGATCGACATATACTGGTTGACAAATGAAGTGGACAAGTCCTTTTTTCTTTTCCTAAATAAGAAAACTATCACGTAGATGAGCGAGTGTAGCTACCAGCAGTCATCTTAAAGTTCCAAACATAATCTTATGGAACAGAGAATTGCCAGCTTGTGTTAGCTCCATATTGCTACTAGCTACGAGTAATGTCCAAAGCACAATATGTCATTCTACCAATATTACAATCTGATCGATTCACTTGGGCATAGGAGCAATTTAAAGGGCTGGCATAGTGCATTGGTCCATGGTAAAGCAGTCCCACATCAAGATAAATGTAATGCAGTATCTAGAACATGGACAATACTTACAGACTAGTGCTTGTAAATAATAATCATAATAAGTACATTGGCACTAAGGCTCATATCCACAGGTGATCTGGCATGGCATAGTGCAGTGCTTACTTTTGCAATAATTCCTGTGACATAAATTCATCCTGTATGCCCACCTTATGCCAAATAACAAGTTCAAAAGGGCTTACACTGTGCAACAGTCAATTGCAATCTAAAAGACATCCTCTTCCTGAATTCAATATATGTGCATTCGCAAAGATAAAGATATCACATTTGGGACTTTTAAAGTGCTAGCATAGTGCAACCATGAGCAATTGTGTTCCTTCATGTACGTACACATACGAAAAGTGCTTGCATAGTGCAACAATCAGCAATGGTTCGTTTTTTCTTAAAGCTGTACGGTGCTTGGAGTGTCACAGTCAACAATAATGTACATTTATGTCCATTTCCATGGGCAGATCATATTGTAAAAGGTGCTAATAGTCAACTCAATGTTTCATATTAAAAAAGAGAATTGTGCATAATGAAACTTCCGGACATCAAAGATGACATCACAAATGATGTAATCGATGACATCACTGATGAAATCACTTTTCCGAGGTGGATGTTTTTGTTCAGTGACAGTATTAATTTTAAGCTGAGGACTTCATGTGGTTATGCTACATTGAAACCATGAAACACATACTATAAAGGTACTGTGCGTGTAGAGCTTGTCCTTCTGCTGTATTATGAAGTTCCTTTTCCAAGGCTTTACCCTGAGGTCATAATGCACATACCTAGAACAAGAAGCAGGTCCCACACAGATAATACATTTCTCAAGAATGTGCTATGCTTCGACTTATCAATGTACAACCTAAAGATAACATCTTAAGAATACTTTAGTTCTATGATCCATGCTGCATTCATTGTTTCTCTTTATGTATTATGTGATTGCTGCATTCACAAATAAACTTCATTACAAAGTTTCTTTTTCAGTGAGCACCTTTTATTTGACATGGAGTAGTTTATACAAGGCTACTGATCACCTTTGATATGTTGTAAATGAGACTGTAAGTGGTACCCCTTATATCAATGTTCCATTTGCATTGTTATGCAGTAGTAATATCATATGTGATGTCATCAGTGATGTTGTCGATGATATCAGGGTGTTAGTGTTATTAGTGCATCGCAGTGTTGTGAATTATGGTTGCATAGCTTGCCATAACTGGTGAAAGCCTTGTTTCTTATAATTTTACTTGTAACAACCTTTTTTCCCTGAATTTGATGGGTTTTTATGAGTGCAACTTAAACATAGCGCGTCCCTTTAACAGCTTTTTTCACTGAATATATATATATATATATATATATATATATATATATATATATATATATATATATATATATATATATATATATATACACACACACAAATAGCATTAATCAGGGCTGTCTGCTAAGAGCAAGAACTAGCTCACAACAATTATGAGGTTCCATGTTGAATAACGGGGCCTCATGTTAAAACTCATTAAAATATCAATCATGCCTAGTCGTAGTATCCTAGTACCCTAAAATGGATGCTAGGTGCACCTATACATACAGAAACGTTTTGTCATGATTAGAAACAAAGTTAGAGCCATATCAGTTTTAATAGAAGTAAAACTATCAATGTGCAGAAAAGCATTGGCTTTCAAGATGAAAATGCCATTTGCTGGTAATTCATCCCTTCCTGAGAACTGAGAAATGCTCTCCCAGAAACCACATGGTTGCTAGGAGCCAGCTATACATCAATGTCGGCAGCATGCCTGTTTGTAAACAAATGCCACTGTGATCAAATACCACCAAGCCAGATTGATAAAGCTTTTGAGATGCAGCTCAAACCCACAGGAAGCACACTGAAGACACGCTTGTGGCTGTTGAGACAACTAAGTAAGAATAAGGAGGAGAGCTTGTTAGGACCCATTGACCTAGATTTTATTTCGCTGTGTTGTTCTGATTGTATAGGTGCCAAGGACGAGTATGCTCTTCCTTTTTGCATAGACTGACATAATAGCTTGGCACTTAAGGGGTTAAGCTATTATTTCCAATGTGTTTTGCCTAGATATTGTAGATGCAAAGTGTTTTTGTCAGTGTTTTTCTTTTTTTAAGGAATGAATGTTCTTTTATTAAACCTTGCTTGAACATTACTTTTATTTTGGTACTTACCATACGCTGCTGACCCACATCTCTGGAAAGCACAGCCTGCCCTCGCCCCACTTTACCAAAGCAAGGCAAAGACGGTATAGTACATTTAACCGTTATGACAGAAAAACCTCTAAGCCTAACTGTTGTGCAAGTGTGGGCACAGCACATAGAATCCCTTCCTCCTCCTTGAACTCTCTCTAGCCAGTATAGCATTGCATCACCCCATCACTCACAGATTGGGCACCAGAATTCAGCATGCCCATCGCCAGGATTTTAGATTTGACAATATTTATTGCTATTGGATAAACATATAAGACGCTTTTTGCCAACCTCCTTTAAAGTTGCATGAATTTTTCTAACCTCCATCTATAACGATTTGAATATAGCGGGATCCATTCCGGTTACGTCAATGTTTCTGGTGGGGAAAAGAGGGTGAAAACTAATATTGCACAATTTTCTTTACAGAAACATAACCTTCTGAAATGAAGGTGTTAGCTCATGATATTGTATTTGCATTCAGAAAATCAAAGGCTCACATATGATGCAAATGAGAACCCAAAGTGCGCTTTAGTTACAAAAAAAGAAGCAGAAGCAATTTCATTTTTAGTTAGCAAATGTGTTTGTCACCTAAGAAGTTGTCTTTTCCAGCTAAGCTTCATCAATAATGGCATGTCTTCTCCTGTGCCAGAAGCATTTTATGCAGATCATACGAATGAAGCAACTGTCAGGATATGAGTGACTGAAAATAGAAAGGCATCTCTATTGGGCCTGCTTTGACTGCAGCAATTAAAATGGAATATGTTTATTTTGCAATGCTGTTATTAAAGGGGAGATACATGTATAAATTGTTACCATAGAAATAGCTGCTGATTTGTTTGTGGTAAAAAGCTGTCGCAGGAATAAAGCATGAACAATTATGGAAGATCCCACTTCGGGCACCATAAAAGCTGTGGCCAGATTATCTAAATTGTGTCCTTGTGCAAAAGAAAATGGAGCTATTTAATTTAGCACCAATGTTGCAGCTCCTTCGACAGGTAATGGAGCAAACAGGATTTGCCCCAATCCGTGAAACCTTTGAACTGACATGAAATGGAGCACTTTATACAAAAAAAGTTTGATTCATGTTTGCCCTAGTGCAAATGCGTTTAGATAACATGGACTATGACACCACCTGGGTGCTCCTTTCCGTATTATCTAAGCATTTGCTAAGTTTTAAGAATCGATGCAAACATTACTTAATCTGGCCCCAGCAGACTTGCGCGATCAATCCTGCATTGTTACATTTAACATTGCACAGCATCCTGTGGGTACATTTCACACAGATGCATCTCACTGGAACAGGAGTGCCAATGCCCATCCTCCATCACTGAAGGGAGAGCTATTTCTCTATGTCTGATTAGATGTAGAAGCTGGTTTCTGCCAGCTGTCAAACTTATATCATGGTTATTTAATTAGAGCAGTCATTATTTCTTTCTTAATATGGAGCTCCGCTACGACACCCCCTTACCCCCACTGCTCCAGAATTACATAACCCGTAGAACCATACTCCAGTTCGAAAAACGAGTGTCAACTGGGACCACATGGATCGGAGCTGGCATTTGTGATAAAGCGTGACGTGATTGCAGAGGGCACCTTAAACTGCTAAATCTGTTTATGCCCCAAGCGTGAATGTCAATGTATCCCAGCAGTGCAAGTCTTGCCAGGTGGCATCTGATGCTCACAACTGCAAGTTTCCCTTTGGCGATTCGCATAATCATTCCTTGCCAATGGCTTTAATGAATATAAACCCAAGTGACACAGTGGAAAGTAATTTTGAACATGATTAAAAGTAGAGGGGCCCCTGAGAGTTGGGATTTCCAACAGTAGACATAAACGAATTGGCAAATAAGGAACCGCCATTACATGACAATTACAGAAATTAATCCAAGTGCTCTATGAGATCCGGAGAAAGGTTTAGAAGGGTGTTATACCGAGAGGAAGTCTTTAAATGAGGCAACCGTCATACTTCTTTTTTTTAGAAAAGAGGGGAGGGGATACCAGCCACTGGAGGCATAGAACGGGGCCAATGAGCAAAGCAGTGCGAGGATTGACCGCGTCAGAACAGATAACAAATGACTCAATGGCACAAACCCTTCACGTCATAGCAATGGCGACCATGGGTTTATCAAGGCCAACACATTAAACTAAATTCTGGCACAAACATATTATGTCTACGCTCTACAAATGCTTCTATCTGTATCGTGTGTATATTACTTTTTTTTTTGACATTTCATAAATAACACATAGAAAACCATAAAGATCGAAATAAATTAGGGTGGTCTGTTTCTTTATGTATTTTTTTTTTAAATGTAGGAATGATCAGTTCCTAAACATTACCAAAACAGTGCAATTAAAATGAATTAAAAACATATGAAACTCTAATTAATGAAGTGGGTGCAACCAGCCTTATTGTTACACGTTTATGCAATAACTAAGCCTTATAGACCGGGAGTGGATCTTTACTGTGGAATAATGGCCTGTGCTCAAGCGAGTAGCCCCCCAACCCTCACACCCAGGTCTATTAGGCTAAAAGAACAAGTAGTGCAACTAAAACGGATCTTTTTTTGTATTGTTGGGGAAAAGGGTACGCACGTTGGTCATTTAATGAACACCCAACTTGTAACAATAAACCTTTTGTTTTTAATTGTTGTTGGTTAGTTTGGGGAACTGCACATGCTTCTCTGTGCCTTTACACAGCTGTAGACAATTCTTTCTGTGCTGCTGGTCCGGCTGCTGCTCAAATCAGAATATTTGCTATGGTGCCTCTAGCAGAGATTATGGAGTGTAGTCTGAGTCTTTTGGTTGGCTGAGACGCGCTCAATAATGAGATGAATCTGCTAATATTTATTAAGTCACAAAGTCCATAAGCAGCTTGTACCACTTGACTGGTACTTTAGGCATTGCTCCTTACCCCTTTTAAGGTCGGGTTGCCTGTAATGCACTCCACCTCTTCCCTTGCTTGCTAAGCAGTTGTGAGGTAGGATGCCATTGCAAGGCTAACAAATGGCTAGGAAATAGGAAACGGAGTAGACTTCAGAACTGTTAGTCGATGTTCATTTATGAAGGTCGTGTACCTCTGTAATAGAGTCTGAAGACCACTCGCTGTCCATGACAATCAATGTCGGCGGGTGAATTCATTACATGAAGGGGGTAAATATTTCCCACAATTGTGGCAGAGTGACCAAGTGTAGAGAGCGAGCTCGCACCAACCACAGGGAATTCAAGGTGCAGGGGGTTCTATCTCAACAAACATTTTCTGAGAAGGGGCTAAAATGGTGCATTTTACAGCACACTTTTGTTTGAAAATGAGGGTAAAAATCCCGCAGTGTTGTAGGGTAGTGCATGATAAAATCAAATAGATACTAAGCACCAATCGTGCAGAGGAGCATTTCCCAACACATTTTCACAATGCCTTTGGCCACAATACATTCCAGCATAAAAACCTTTACACATGGCCCCATACATTTCCATGCTGGCTGCAACTCTTATGATGCTTGCTTTATCATACACATCCAATAAAAAATGCCATGCCAAAGTAAGAAATTGCTCGACTGACTGCCCCAAAATGCCAGTCTAGCCATGCAATATCATTTATCAAATTGCTTTATCACAGATGCCCAATAGAAAATGCCATGCCAAAGGAAGAAATAGCTAGACTCTTGGCATCAAAATGCCAGTCTAGCAACCCAGTAACACTTATCATGCTTGATTTATATTACATGCTAAGTATATAAATGCCATGTAACAGTGAGAAATAGCTATGCTGCCTGTAACAAAATGCCAGTCTATCCACATGTTAACACTTATCTGGCTTGCTTTATCATAGATGCTCAATTAAAAAATGCCATTTCACCATAAGAAGAAGCTAGACTGGCTGTACAAAATGCCAGTCTAGACATGCAAAAACACTTACATGCTTACTTTATCATAAATGACCACTAAAGCCATTCCATGCCACAACTCCTACCCCCACCCTTGTCCCCATCAAAGCCCTGGCCCAGCACAACTTCACAAACACACAATCGTGCCGCACACAAATTCAACTAACATTCACTCACTCATACAAACACAGCATCCACTCGCTCATTCACACACACACACACATACACTTAGTGATTCACATGCACATCCAGCCACCCATACATCATACACTCACTCCTTTGTACACACATACATACACACAACAGAAATTCCATTTAATCTTACCTTCAGCCCTGGACTGGATTATTCTCCTCGCTTCTGGCACCTCCCAAAATCCCTCCAGCTCCTGGGCCAAGAGAACAGGAAGCAAAGAGTGCTTCCTGGTTATGCACATGCGCACAGGAGTCAGAGTGCTGAAAAATATGTAAGTACCCCAGGTCATCTGAACATGCGGGGAGGTGCAGAAGCACCCCTTATGCACATTCAGAGGTGCAGTTTCCCAGCCCACATTGCCAATGGGCATGCAAGGCAGGGTACGCAAAATGCCCCAGTTTTGCACGGTTGATTGGACATGTGCGCTGGGGAACAAAAACTGTCAAAGTGAAACTAAGTTTTCATTTGACTTTTTAAGCTGCCCAGGAGCAGTCCCTCCGCTGCAGCAAGCAGCTGATGCAGTGCTCAGTGTTTACACTGGGCTGTCACAGCTCCTTCATAATGGCCGACGGTACAGATGGGTCAGCCCTTATGGACAAACCACCCCTGATGCAATAACACTGAGCCGTATGCCGCATGCACAAAAAGAAGCGTTTTGTACTGCCCATTGATTATTTGTGAATCTATGGCCTCTCCCGGATGGCCATTCCAATAACACATATATTGACTGAAAAGGAGGGGTACAAGAACACACGTTGTCTTACTCCTCTACTTAAGGGGGGAAGGAAGATGTAATTTGCCCCTGGGCCAGTATGTAAGAGAAACCTTTAGATCTCTACGGAAACCATAAATAGATTAAAGTGATCCTGAGGCGTGCCATTGAAGTCCACCATTTGTCATATCAATTCTCTTTCTATACAGTTAAAGACACTAGAAATGTTCATAAGAGCGAACTAAACTTAAGCACCGGACCCATTACTCGGCTTTGGAATGAGCAAATGCAAGTTGAGGCCTTGTCCTGTTGCTTCTATTCCTTCTGGATAACAAAACTTCACACCTTCAGTTGGCGCACAGTCCTGTACCCAATTCCTGACTATTGAATGTAGAACCTTACCAAAGACCTTTCACACTGTTTCCAAAGGCAATAATGGCATGGTGCCAGCCATCCTGCGCGTTCTGGTGCCAGCCATCCTGCACGTTCTGGTGCCAGCCATCCTGCGCGTTCTGGTGCCAGCCATCCTGCGCGTTCTATGTTATTTTGACAGCATTAAAAAATGAATTACGGTGTCATATGAACATAAGAAAAATCTCGTTCTGTCAACATATTGTACTTGAGAGCGACATTTGTATATATATTGCTTTTCTTCTCACCCCTGAAACAACATATCATCGACATATAGAACCAATACTTTTGATCCAAAATCTCCAGGATGCCTGGATGATGCACTTTCTGTCGTCTCACCACTGGACATGAGTAACATCCAGTATTTGAGGAGAAGCATCAAGGCCCGTCACACTACAGTAATTTTGCCCCCATTCAGCCCCATCACATGGATGTCAAGTTCTGCCGTTCAGTGGCTTGCTGTCAACTGGCAGCTGTTGGATGCTTTCCCCTGGGTGTCAGAAGCCGCGAATGTCCCTTTACGACTATTTCACAACTTTGACGTATAAAAGTTAATGGCAAGCTCACTTATTTTCAGCGATGCACAAAGGTCAACTGTTGTTAAATAATGGTTATATTTGATCAGGCATACCTTATCGTCACAGCTTTGCTGAGCGAGAGATGAGAAGGTATCAGGTAATACAATCGCAGCAAAAATGTCGCCGGTAAAACAAAATTGGCAAAAATTCTGTGGTTTGACCCAGTAAAGGTGTACCCCATTATATCATTTAAGGGGAGCAAGGGTTGCGGGGGTGTCCTCCGCTCCCCTTAAAAGGTTTGATGGGTCCAGGTGTTGCGGGACTTCAAGACATGGAACCAATGAGAATACTCGCTAAGGCAGGTAGCAGCCCCTAGAGCTTTGGCTTAAATCCTCCAACCAATGATCTTCTATTTTTCTACATGTCCATCTGATAATGTTATTTATATCGCACATTTCAAGCATCTAGCCAGTATTTTTGAAAGGGCAAATCCCCATGGTCACTTTGCGGCTACTAAACTCCACCAACCCCGTACTGAGCACTGAATGGCAATGGGATTACTGGTATCTACTAGTTGCATCGAATGCCAAAGCATCGAATGCCTTACCATGGAAAAAAAACATCGAAAGAAATCATTGGATGTATTTTTTTCAATGGTAAAGAGTTTATTTTAATTATAATGGGTTATGAGCGTTAAAAAAAGGAGGGTGGGGAGACCCCCTATTAAATAAATTGAAGGGAAAAAATGCATTCAGTGCTTTTTTTCTATGCTCTTTTTTCTATGGTAAGGCATTCAATGCTTTGGCATTCCATGCAATGACTAGGAACCGGATTACTATCAAGCTGGCCTAAGGGGTTGGGTATCCATTGCTGCTTGGAGGCATCAGCCATCATTCATATTTGAAATGGGTTGTGAGACCACAGCCAACTCAAATTTGTCCTCATGGAAGGCAATTCCCTCTGCCAATCAATGTACCCCTGTGCCAGCTGTCACCCATCCTTCACCACCAACACTCCCTTGCCCATAGACCCACCTTTAGGCGCAACCTTTAAGACCCCTTATTTCTGAAATCCTAGGTTAAAGTACAGACAGTAGGAAATACTCATCTGGAAGTTGTCATATCCTCAGGCGAAAGTGCTGCTTTGATTTATCCGGGTTTACAACCCATGCACCATTTTACCATTTTACATTCTAACTAAGATACGGTAAGGTACTTCCAAAGTTGCTAGGTTTCCTGTTTAGGAATGCCTCCATTATGTTACATCACCAAACACTAGCCCTTGCCATGACCCCATATCTCATGCTAGTACTCAGGTCAACTATCATTTGCATATGCCCACCCTTTCCCTGACCTTTCCAAGATCCATCCACACTGCATAATTTAGTGTCACTGCTGTCAGGTGATGTTTAAAATGATATCACCCATGACACAGCAAAAGAGCCATTAATGGTATACCAGCTGAAAAAAATGCTCGTGGTGCTGCATCGTTCTCCAGGCCATGTCACGTGCCTGAAGTGGACACTGGTCCTAGCCTGAGCTAGACCGGATGGCCATATTGCCCCTTTGGGGGCCCACTTGCCAGTGGTGGGTTTACCCTTTCTTTGGGGTGCACTTTACATGCCATATAAGGATCATGGTCTTGGTTGAGGGTGATAGTTAGGTTACAACAAATACACGTTGACTGCCTATGAAGAATGTGGAGTTTGATTTATCATTGCTTGAATTTGTGTTTAGGATAGAGATATACACACATTAATATTAATGTATTCATATGTTGAAAGTAATTAATTTTGTTTATTGCTACAAGAAGAAGGGGACCAACCAGAGTAAGAAAATAACAGATGTTAATAGCAATGTTAGCGATATGAAGTATGTGGTTGGCTGGAAATACACAGAGAAGTAAACCACTGAAGAAAGTATACCCTTTCTATTGGAATATCTGCTATGTTTCTGAATACTCAAGAGAAGGTAATTAATGAGCAGGTATACATTTACATTGCCATTATGATCTTAGCCTTTATTGTCATAACTTTCATAGATAGTACAGTTCATGCTTCAGCTAACAGTAGATCATCGACTTGTACACTAGAAGGAGGAGAGCTAGACCCAGGAAATTAGGTTTACATTGGAACTGGAAGAGATCCAATTTACAAGATGACTAATGGATGCGAGGACTGGTGCAGGAACCATCAGTGGCTCAGCCAACTCAACTGCATTTCAAACCTTCACCTTTCTCCGAGAGAGGGGAGACCTTTGCAAAGGCGCTTCCCTCTCTTTTACTGATGGTCATAACACGCCAGCTGTTTTGCTCAACCTGCATTATAATCCTGGCAGAAGAAGCTTAAAAGTCTAAAATGTGCCTGCATCACATGGAATCAGCTTTGCTTCTCTGCAATCACTTCTGAACAGCCTGGAGGCTGGGTCTTTGTGGGCATCCTCAGTGCTCTGCTGAGGCCTTATAATCCTGCTTTTCTGGCCTCCATTAGAAGGAGATCTTGTCAGGAATCTGGAGTGCAACCCATGGACTGCGTAGGGCCTACACACCCTACCCAGGTCAATACAAGTGGTTTATCTACGTAGTCATCAATGAGTGTCTCTGCTCCATCGTGGGACTGATCAAAGGTGACAACCCATTTGAGGTCTCTAAACAGAAGACAACAGCCATTGGACACTCTCTAACACACATCCCAATGAGACAGATGACCTCAATGACAGTGAGGCAAGTCTCCCAAGCAATTGCGTATCTGTTGCTGATGTTCCTATCTTTGTGGGAGATCCAATGGATGAGATCCCTTACATCTCATGAAGGGCCCCTATCCCTATTGTGTGTGCATTGCTTGCAAAGTCCTGGTTAAATCAGCTTTATCAAGAGCAGACCCAGGTCAGTGGTGCCTATGCCACTACTGCAAGGTTAAGTACCCTTGGACTGTAGGGTGGTAGCTGATTCTTACCACACCTACACTTTGACCTAAACCACTAAAGACACATTCTAAATAATATTTTGGCTCTGTACTTGCTTCTTCGTTTGTCCTGGAGTCCATGGGTGTGTCATATCCTTGTGCTTTAGAAGGACACTAGAAGACTTTAGAACACTTTTTTGGTCTATAGTGATTGGACCTCTGAAACTAGATACACTGTGCTGGAGCTTCCGTATCAGTGAAAAGTCTATGGGCCTCATTACACGGACGGCGGTGGACCAAGGTGCTATTAGCCATTAGCACCTTGGTCCATGCCGGTAAAATACCAGCACCGCCTTGGTGGAAAGGGGAATTACCGCCCTATTTTTTTTTTATTTTTTTTTATTGACATTAGTTTTGTAAAGAAAAACAAACTTTTTTGTCAGTTTCAAATCACTTACGGTCCCCAACCCGCGTCCTGCCATAAATATATTTCCTTAAAGTTAGGCAGGCGTGGGCATAATGGATCATCCGCATTAAAATCCTTTTTCTTGAGAAGCTAGTATTTTATAGGGGATTATGCCAGTATCATGTCCATAAAATTAATCACGTTGCAGGTTAACTGTACATTACGTCCCGTTATCAAATACGACCACCATTCGTCCATGTTGCCGTTTTTAGGTGCATAGCGTTCAAGGTGGAGGGTACGCTGTTCATTAATCTGTGTGCAGTCGATTATAAGATGTTTGATCGATTCAGGTTCTTGCTTACAGAAACGACAGTTGGCATCAATAGTCATGGGATCTTTTATTCTTCTTTTGTGTAGCCTGGTGTTGGACAAGTTAAGGCGGAGCCTTAAAAATTGATTCCGATGATAAGGAGAGGGACACTTAGACAGATATTTCGGTAAAGTACCTCTTTCCTGTTCGCATATTCCGTAGTCTAAGCTTGTGGATAATGCTGCTCGCCTTTCTGCATTTTTAATCCACTTGGATTGCATGAATTTTATTTTTGCCAGTTTCGGCGACCGTAGCACCAGGGGCAATTTTATATTTGCTTCTTCCAGGATGTCCAATAGGTTTTTTTCCCAGTTTTTTAGCATGGATGCAGAGGTATCGTTTTTTTTATTGGCCAAAATTGTGTAGGCGGTTGCTAACGGCACCATTCTGATTTTCCTCAGTAGTAGTATGGATTTCCATAGTACAGTAGAGTGCAGGGAGTCGAGACCAAGTTCATGCCTCACAGCCACCATTGAAACGCATTGTGGTAGTTGGAGGACTTTACGCCAGAAGCAACCTTCGACTTGTGCCCATAGGCTTGCCCTGATATTCCACCCTGTTTCACTCCCAAAGCATAATGCTGGGATCACTTTCTGTAGGTAAAAGGTCGTTACTGGTTGGAGTGAAAATTTCCCGTAATTTAAGTGCAGTTTGCGACCTTGTAAAGCAAACATTTTCGTGCGCAAGATGATTTCGTTTGTTCAACTCCACTCTCTGATCGAGCCATTAAATGAAACACCCAGATATCGGATGGCTTCTGTGCATGATAGTGGATTTTTATTGATGTACCAGTTGAACTTCACTTTTCTTAAGTTGTTTTTTGGTCCAAGAACCATCACTTGCGTTTTGTTTACATTTATCATTAGATGGTTTGTTGTTAGGTAGGCTTGCAGAGCTGCTAATGATCGTTGTAGGCCTATTTCGGTGCTATCAAGCAACACTATGTCATCCGCATAGATTATATGTGCTACAAGCGTGCCGTTGATTTTTGGAGGAAAGCACCTCGTTGTGGCAAAAGCTTCGGGTAAATCTGAAATGAAAAGTTTGAACAGTGTGGCTGCAAGTGGGCAACCTTGCTTCACACCCTGTGTAGTTTTTATTTCATCAGTTAAGTCTCCTTTTGCGTTTAGACGTACACGAATACTGGTTTTAATATGTAGTGCCACCAGTGGGGCTAGTAATTCATTGGGACATCCCCATTTTTTTAGTTTATGCCACAGCAAGTTCCGGTTTATACAGTCAAAGGCATGCTTTAGATCAATGAACGCTAGAAACAGCCTTTTTTTCTGTTTTAATGCATTTAGTTTAACCAGGTTTAGCAATACCAGATTGAGTTCCACGCCGACTCCTTTGGTGAATCCAGTTTGTCTCTCATCGTAGATCTTATTTAGTTTTGCCCATCTTTCAATTTTTCCTTGGAGGAATGTGGCAAATATCTTCCCCATAGTGTCAAGCAGCGCTATGGGGCGATAATTTGCAGGATCATCTTTGTTTCTTCTTTTAAATACTGGAACGATTATTGCTTTCGTCCATGAGTGGGGAATATTTGATGTTCGGGCAATCTGATCAAATAGCACCTTGATGAGATTTGCCCAACTTGCTTTGTTTGTTTTTAACATAATGTTGGATACTCCGTCAGGGCCTGCGGCTCTTGATGATTTTAACTTTTGGATTGCATGTAGGATGTTCTCAAGTGATTCTCTTACATCCCAGGAACAATGATCTATTTTTAGGTTTGGAGTTTTATCATCGCCAGTGTTATTGAAAACTGTGTCGTAATGAATTTTCCAGGAGGATGCGTTTACACCATTTGCTAGGTAATTGGGTTGGGTCAGGCAACCATTGTTTATTATTTTCCATATGTTGGAACTGTCTTTTTGAATTAGTAGACGCAGCATTAATTCTGCTTGTTCCTGTCTTCTACTGATTTTAAAGGATTTTAACCAGTTCCGATAATTTTGCCGTCTGATGGCTAGTAATAATGGTAGGTTAGTCCCTCCGATAGATTTTAGTTTTTTTAGGTCAGTGGCAAGTAATTTTTTTGCTTCACTTAGTGCTGGACTAAATGGATGAATGTGGTCTCGAATCGTTATCTTGTTTGTATTTCTGTATGGATCCAGGAAAGTAGTATAATCTCTGTATAAATTTGTAGAACATGCCTCCATAAAGGCCAAGGTTAAGGTATCAATTTGCTTATTGGTTATTTTTAGACGGTTTTGGGAGGAGTTGATATCCAATTGCGTAGGGTAACATTGCTGCGTTGTTATAGGGCCCATGTACCATGATAGAATAAGTGGGTTGTGATCACTATTGGGCATTTTCTTTACTTGTAGGTCGGAAATCAAGGCATGTAGATTGTCGGATACCCATATATAATCTAGGGTTTTAGATATGTCACCACGTTGCCATGTTGCTGCAGCAGGGATATCACCTTTTGTGCTACCGTTCAGCAGCACACAGTTGCGAGCTGATATTTCATATGTCCATTTCATACTACGATCCGACCTTTCATATGGAATCACTTGTGTGGCGTCCATGTTAGACTGATTGGGTTTTGTGAACCATGAAAAGTTTAAATCGCCGCAGATTAGTATGAATGGTGCGGTAAATGCTGCGTAGCATCTGTCTATTTGGGTGGTTACTGACCGCAGGTAGTCATCTTCGGTAATCATTGCGGGATTCCAGTATGTGTTTACCAGCAACAGATGTTGTTTTCCTTCTAAACCATGTAGGGTATAGGACGACGCTTCAAGGGTAATTGCTTGAACAAATAAATTTGGATTCTGGATGCCGATTACTTTCCATCCTGACGAATTATTTATCATGGCAAGAAGACCGGAAAAAGGCCGTCCCAGTGTGTTTTTGCCTGCTTCGTTTAGGTATGTTGTATATCCGTCGCAGGAGGGCGTCTTTCTAAGCCATGTTTCCTGGAAACAAATAAACAGGCTTCTGATGTCTAGCGCTCTTCCTTCCCGAAATAGATCGGCAAATCCTCTGGTATTCCAAGTTGTTAATAATTGGGTCACATACCTGGACCCTGCGTCATCCTATACGTTATTTTTTTGTCTATAAGCTTCAGGGACCTGTGACATTTGTTGTTTGAGTTGGTTTCTCAGGTCTTCTCTTTTTGTAGCAGATGTCTTTTGATATTGGTCTTTCCCATGTGTCGATTTAATAGAGACTGGAGAGCCGGTTGCTGTGGTTAGGTTGAAACCATAGAATAGTAGATCTTCTTTTGCATCAAGAATTGGGCGTGCTACTGTTTTGGATCGCATGTGCAAAATTACCCAATCTGATCTGGATTCTTTTTTATATTCGACAATATTGATATCATCAGATCGAATGTTCCTCAAGGCAGGTATACTGTGCAACAGTCTCATCACATTTGTTCTGTTGAGATTTATTTCATTTTTTTCCTCTAGTATGTTTTCGAGCTCCAGTTTATCCAGACAACCTGTAATATGGGTCTGTTGGTCAATTCTGCATTGTGTACCAGGTTGATTTAGAATTCTTGTTTGGGCCTTTGTATGTTTCGGGTTTAGTTTTAGTAGTGAGTTTTCAGGTGATCTTTGAGATCGGCTCTTTACTTCTGTCCTGTTCATACCGAACGTTTCTCGCCGTTTTACAGCTTCATTGGTCCTTCTCCCAACAGGGCCCAAAGGATAGCGATCTGAGTGTGCGTCTCTTATTTCTCTAATAGATGGTATTAAAGTGACTCGTTCTCCTTCTGATGAGTCGCGCCTCTTAGAGACGTCATCAGTTTCTTGTTCGTTGTCGACAGAGTAAGTCGATAGATCACAAAGTTCAATTTCCCCTTCTATGGATTGATCGACCGATGGACTGATGTCTTCTCTTCTACGTTTGGTGGGTGGTTCTTTATTATCTGTAAGGTAAACTGCTCCTGGCCTAGCAGATTCTTGTGTGTCAGCTGTTTTCGGCGCGACTGTGGTTTTTTGTGCCACAAGTCGTGGCGGTGTATTTAAGTTTCTTATGAATTTTTTTGCCTCGTTAGTTCGTGGACGTTTTGGAGCTGGACCTCTCTTTAAAGTTTTCAGAGTAGAGGATTGAATTGGCTTCAATTTATCTGATAGTTTTGCTGTTTGTATTGTTCTCGCTGTGCCTGAAAAAATGTCAAAAGAGATTTTCTTTTCTGTTGATGCAGCTTGATTCACCGATGTGAACAGTGATGTGGTGGGCTCTTCGATTTGCCCGGCTCCGACTGCCATGTCTGCTGCCTCATTTCTTGCGGTGGATCGTCGTTGAGCGTTAGTTGAGGTTGCGGAGCCCACTGTATTGTTTACTTTAATGGTAGATTCAACAGTAGAGGGCATTGCTTTCTCGAGTCTGATGCTTTCCTCGTTCCTATTTGCGGTTTTTCCACCGCTAATCTCAGTGTCTGTGAGATTTTTCTCTAGATCAGTTGATTGCATCTGTGGGTGATCATTACTCCCTTGATGCGTATACTTCCTCCCATGTTCGGCACGATTTTGACTGCCGACTGCAGGCTCTCTCATTAAGTTGATGAGTGGTTGTACAGTGACATTATGTCTGAGCCATTTTGTGCACTCTAATAGTGCTTCAGCGAGATCTAATTTTTCGTGTGCCTCCCGACGTGTGATTTCATTTAGACGAGAGTGCCATTGATGGGTCGACGCAGCTTCAAGGTCCAAACGATTGCTTAAATGTTCATTACTCTTTTCTAAGGTCAACATTTTGTTGTTTATCACTGCCAGAATGGCGTTTTGATCTTGTACGGATTCATTTAGGGTCTCGTATAATTTCATGAATGGCATTAATGCTATTGAGGTGGCCGCTAAGACATTATTGTGAATCTGAATTCCGGCCGCGATAGAAATGTTACCTTTGGTGTTCATATAGCTTTCAGGACCATTACTTTCATTTATTTCCAATGGCCCAATATCTGTCGAGTTATTTGTAGTGTGAATATCATTATATTCGGCGTGTTTTTTGTTCTCCATTTTATTCTGTTTGTTACTTAGTTGATGGACCTCAGGTGCGTCTAAGTTCAAGTGACATACTATGGAACCAGGGTGTGATGAGGATGGTGTTGTTTGAAAAATATGTTTTGCTTCTTTGCACAGAGTGCTTGCCTTGCATCCAGGTGATTCCATACTAGCATTGTTAGATGGAAAGCTTTCATTTAGGCGCTCACGCATTAGATTAAAATCTGATTTGAGTCGGGCTGTTAGCCGTGCTTCTCGCGCAGCAATGTCAAAAGACATGGATGTGCTCACATTAGGTATCAGCTGTGCTTTTAACTTGGGCATATTGTTTTCAGATCTTGCCCGGACAGCTGATGCGGCTTTGTTAACCGTGTCGTTAGGTGAACATCTAACTGCCTTGTTTGTAATGCATGTTGTTCCAAGCGTAGCTATGTGCATTTGAGAAACACCTTTTTGAATAGAAAGCCTCGTGTCAGATGATTTGGTTGTTTTTTGAAGGTCTTGTATATTAAAATAACCTTGCAGCGCTCCTGTATTTTTTGATATGTCATCAGGCTGGATGGAACTATTCTGTTGTTCGGGAGTTTTTAAGTTTCCGACTGATGGAGATCGCAGTGCTAATAGATCTGCATCAGTAATGTCAAATGAGAAGGTCTCGGAGGCGTCTAGGTATACTGTTGGAAGATGTTCTGGGAGATCAATTTGCGCAAGTGTAAGTAGAACAGGCGAGCGCGTTGTGGGTTCAATCCTGGGTTCAGTCCTGTTGTGTACTGGGTGCTCATTATGACTTTCTATAGTTTTTGAACTTTTTGGGTCAAACACCGGGGACAGTACAGGCTGCAAGTTGGAATTTCCGGTTAGGCGGTATGCCACTTTAGAATTTGTGCCGATATAGGCGGCACGATTTTTATTGTTTGCCTCAAGGTGGACCGATGCGGGAGGGACGTCGGCTGCTTCGTCTCCTGCAGCTCCGACACCCACTCCTGCCTCTATCGCAACTACAGCAACTGCAGCCTCAACCTCATCCACGGCTAACCCAGTATGCGCGGCTGCCGTTGAGGGTGGCCGTGTGACAGCTGATGGTAATACCTGTCTAGCTCGAGATGCGATTTGTTGCACGCTAGGTGAGCCGTCGTTCATAGTTTCTGAAGGGATTTCTACTGGGCGGTCGAGGGCATACAGGTCAACTTTTTGTGGCAACACGTTTGATGTGAGGTGGAGTTCGTTTGTCTTACCTGGCTCCTTTTTAGAGTGTTGTTTCCGCAGCCGGTTTCGCGTGTGTGCTCCCACACCTGTGATCTCCTCGCCTGGGGGCAGTTCCATCTGCCCAAGCTGCTGACGCCACTCACCAGTCGGCCACAAACGCTCAGACGCGCTCTGAGGCGGACCGGGTGGACTGAACTCGCTGCCGGACTCCACGACTTCACTTTCCGCTGCCGACCAGAGCCAAATAGCAGCAAAACAGCGTAGGCACAAAACGAAGCACCGCCCTTGACTCGCACCGGGCTTCACGCCACAAGGGCTCAGGACACTGCTTTTTACTTCCTGGCTCCAGGGGGCGTGGCCTGCTGTTCGAGAAGCCTTAAAGGAGAAAGGCTCACCAAATTCAAAGTTCAAAGTTCAAAGTTCGAAAATTAACACGTTGTCAAAAGCGCTATAGCTCACACTCCAACGGTCTGTAGTCCTAACCAGAGCCACAGCAGCAAAACAGCATAGGCACAAAACGAAGCACCGCCCTTGACTCGCACCGGGCTTCACCTATTCCAAGGTTGGTGGGGCGGTAATTCCCCCTTCCCCCATTCCCATTTTTGCCCCATAGGGCATAATGGGAATGGGGAAGGTGCAAATTACGGCACCGCAAATTGCGGTACCGTAATTAGCTCCCTGGTCCCTTTGCAGGTTGGTTTTTAATGCCTGCAAAAAGCAGAGGGACCTCGTAGTAAGGCGGTAAGGGTTTATTTCTATATCAACCTTTCCCTTCTTTACCAAATGCAGTATATTGTGTAACATGTGTGTGTAAAATACTAACGTCAGTAATCCATAATGGGTTACCAAAATGTATGTAATATATATGTATAATATTATTTTTACATGTTTATTTTTCTGTACTTGTGTAGCACCTTTCCCTAAATCGCTTTGCAAAAATGAGTGAGATGGTACAATATAGTAATATGATGACAGCACAAAAACAGGGATTTAACATAGACAAAAATCAAACAATACCAACAGGATGGAAAATGAATTGATGTTTAGGTAAAACTGTAGAAATTAGGGGTTAAGCCAAATAATGAATATTGCAAGACAAAGAACCGGCCTCCTCCACAAAAGATAAATAACAACACGGAGAGGGGGGAATACTAAAACAATTTGCAAAAAGTGAAACTCTCCAAATGTTACTAATAATAAGGAAGAAGCTAAAATACATCATATCTCTCTTGATGTTGCTTCATGGATCTTAGTCCCTCTTCCCTGATGAAGTCAATGGAAGGCTTGTGAAGGACACATACCACTCCACTACACAACCAGTGCTTGCAGAGCTGAGTCACAGCCACCAGAACTGGCTCGCCTCTCAGAGTCCAACCCCACTAGCTGGAGCACTCTAAGAAGCCAATAGCAACGTGTGGCTGCGGCAGCAGGTTCCATGCAGCTGGAAAAAAGCACTTAACATCAGCCTTTAGGCTCTGCTGCCAACCATTATGCACTCCCCAGGGAGGTGAAGCATTTCATTCCATGTCAGAAAATATGGGGGTGCAATCTACCCACTTGAATCCTCTTCCTCTCGAAACAAGGGCATGTTTGTACTTACCGGTGTGGTCCTCTTTATGTATTATCTTTGTAATTGTTAACTGTACCGCTCTTATTTGTATAGGCTGTCTGCAACTGGTGGCAATTCAAACAGCAGATTTGCATAGACATTTGGGTAGCGATTAAATTAGGTTTAAAGTCTATATTTGGAAGTCCCTTCTTGTGGTACATTTTACTGGGCTTCACTTCCTGTTTCTCTCTGTTTTATTTGTCCTGATAGAGGCTTCTTTCGGCTATGACTTTTTTGCCATACATTTTTTACATATACATTTGTTTTCAGCAATCATATAGGTCTAAATCTGGTGTGTATATAAAATCAAGGCTATTTTACTCCATACTGCAAAGTATGTTCTCATTGACCTTCTTCCCATCATATTCTAGTAGAGAGATACATGTGAGAATATGAACATGTTACAACGCCACATAGCCCATACCTTTTTTGAAAACATTCTAGCCTATATCCACAAGAGCAACATCAGTGCTTATTCCTTGTGACTAATTGATGATTAATGCATATGGGATATACATTGAAAATAGTGTTCTCCTCACCTATGTATCTTTAAATAGGGGGAATCATGCACATTAAGTGTAATATTTTTTGCCTCATTACGAAAGCCAATGAGAAATCCCATTGAAAAAAATCCATCTCCTACATTAGTATTCTGTTATATCATGATTCTGCAGTGCAGGGAAAGTGATATCACACCCTCACTACCAGCAGTGCTTGAGGACTGATTTTTTAAGATTATGATGTTCAATTGGTTGTGTAATGCTAGGCAATTCTAATCAATCCATGTGCTCGATTTGAAGACTAGAATGATTTCCACAGCAACACATAGGCCCTCATTACAACTGAGGTGCTAAGTGCACCAACTTTACCACCATGGTGTAAACTACGTTTACACCATGGTGGATGGCGGATTTACCGCCCCATTACAAGGTGAGTGGGGCGGTAAATCCCCATTTCCCATTTTCCCTTCCCCATTCCCATTTTTGCCCCATAGGGCATAATGGGAGTGGGGAAGGCGCTAATTACGGCACCGTAAATTACGGTGCCGTAATTAGCACCAAGGTGCCTTAGCACCATGGAACTTAACGCCTGCAAAAAGCAGGCGTTAAGGTGGGAATCAGGCGTTAAGGGTTAACGGTGGCGTTAACCCTTAACGCCTGAGTTGTAATGAGGGCCATACTTTCATTGGCCCTCATCATGACCCTGGCGCTAAGTGTTTAACGGCGCCGTAAAAGGCTGCGGTGCCGTTAAACACCTAGCGCCTAATTACGAGGTCCCTTTGCGGGACCCGACCTTAACGGCTGGTTTTACCAGGGTTAAAGTAGGGACCCGCAAAGGGACCTTGGTGCTAATTACAGTACCGCAATTTGCGGTACCGTAATTAGCACCTTCCCCATTCCCATTGAGCCCTATGGGGCAAAAATGGGAATGGGGAAGGGCCATGGCGGCATGGAGAATTACCGCCCCGCAAACCTTGGAATGGGGTGGTAATTCCCCATTCCGCCATGGCGGACTCTGGCCTCGCCCATGGTGCTAATAGCACCATGGTTTTCCGCCGGAGTCATAATGAGGGCCATTGATTGTTTCACTCCCTGTGAATGTATACATTAAGCAGACTTATAGCTTGCTTTGCTTTGCTAAGTCATTTGATCCATGAATTATAGGCTTGATTGTTAATTTCCAAACAAATTGGCAATATTTCTAGTTTTTAGTATTTATTTTAAATGCTTAGGAGTACTTAAGCCTAATGGGAATCAGTAGCTTGAGACATATTTTGAGTCAGTCTCCTACAATGGATTATTATCCACATGTAATTATTTTCAATACTCCATACAATACTATGGAAATCTTCATGTTCAAATACTTTATAAATATAAATGGTCTGGCTTGGGACCAGAGTCCTCTAAAGATGGTCAAATGCAATAAGTCTGGCGGGTTACCACCAGACTTGTAATATTTACCGCTGCTGGCTTGCCGGAAACACTGGGGGATTACGATCCCAGCATTTCGGGACATTAGGCACTGGTAAATGTTAATCCCCATTCCCATTTGAGCCCCATAGGACTCAATGGGATGGGGACCAAGGAAGCACCGGCACCATTAATAACGGTGCTGGTGCTTTCGTGAAACTCTGTAGGCGGGTGCTGTTCCACCCGCCAGGTCTGACCTGGTGGGCAAGACGGCACCCACTCGCAGAGTTGTACTATGCTTGTATGGTAACAACGGTGCCGGTACGCCTATCAGCACCGTTGTTACCAGACGGGCATACTCAGAATGAGGCCCAATGACTAATTTTCCTCCAACCAATTCCTCTCCCCAATCTTCAGTA
Organism: Ambystoma mexicanum; assembly: GCF_040938575.1. Lineage (NCBI taxonomy): Eukaryota > Metazoa > Chordata > Amphibia > Caudata > Ambystomatidae > Ambystoma > Ambystoma mexicanum. Next base: position 538,322,094 of record NC_090935.1, read on the forward strand.
CTTCATGCATTTTTAGTTGAATTACGACAAGCATTTTGGTTGGAAACCATGGTTGCCTCATCTTTAATGAGGGCCTCCTTTGCACACAGGGCTGTGCTAAGCTAGTGTGGTGATTTGGTCTGAGGAGGAGCTCAGAAGTATATTCCAACTATGCTGTAAGTGACCAATCCAGTGCCAGCAATGATATTACAAGCCAATGTGCCACCTATTGCTTGATGTAAAGTAGTTTGAATCGCTTGAATTGGGAAAGCTTGAGGCCGCTGCTCTATCACAAGAGAAGAGGTTTATGTTCTATTCTTCATGGCATATGCCATGTGTGTTTCATTCATGACATCTGGAAAAAATAAGCATGTGCTCCTCTTATAATTCAGTTGCAGTATATTCGAGTGAAGCCTACTTGACATGTTGCTTGGATTTCTTTATCTGATTTATTGCTAATGTAGCTTCTTTTTGAGTATGTGGGTGTGGACATTGGCTTCCTCAGCAGATTAATGGATCCCTTTAGGAGACTCTTTGATTATTTTGATGGATAACTATTCATCTTTGGAAAGGTTGTTTATACATCAGAACGTTTTTTCACTGAATATTACTGTAGTTGGGAGGTCAGTACACTCTCTTCACAAGTCTTCTGAAACGACATGCCATTTAACCAGTGCCGCGTTGCATTTTATATGATAGATGAGAGAGCATTATTTGGCTTAAACTGGTTCGCGAAACTTCCAGAAAGAGAGTTTTGCATTCATTGCAAGAAATGTTTGTGTATAGTGTCCCAGAAGACAACCTATGAGCGGGCCACAGCTGGTTCAATGCTTTCCTTTCTTTGACCTGTTCCCCCAGCAGCACTTGTACATTGAGCAGTTGCTGCTGAATTTAGTTATAATTGATAACTGACAGCTCTAGAAGATATGCTGATGCCATCTAATGTACTGCAGCGGTGTGTGCAAATCAGTAGCCGGTTGTATTTTCCAGAGCAACTAAGCACCAGGTCAATTGAAATCATTCTGATTCTTCAATTCTTTTTTTCTCGAAACAACAAATAGATGTGTGTTACCTTTATGGGAAGCTCTGTTGTGTACATAACGTTTATCTGATCAATCTGTCTAACTGGCTGCAAACTGAACAATGCCTTTCTCATATTTGTGGGTCAAACAAGTGGGTGAACTTTCAGATGTGGTTGCTGTGTGTACTTTTAGTGAAACACAAAACTGTGCAACTTCTATATCATATACTTTTCGGATCACAACTTGAATGCCGCGTATCAAAAGGATTCTATTTAATTTAATAGGATGATGAGCTGGACTCTTAAACACCATAATGTTTTCTAGCAAGGTTGCACATATTTAGATGGATGTGCAGACGATGGGCCTAATTATATGTTGGGAGGTGCTGTAAAATGCACCAGTAATACTGTTTATTGCTGCATTTCGGCACTGCCCAACTACATGTTTAAGGGTAACGTGGAGGAAAAACATTCATTTAGAAGCAGGAGGTATTTTGTCAACCTCACCACCCCAAAGTTGGCCAGTTTGGCATTGTACCTGCCGGAATCTCCCATGGAGTCCTATGGACACCAATTAATGGGGACTACCACTAGTAAGCCGACAGTAATACTGCCAGACCAAGTGGCGGGAACTGTAATACAATTTGGTGGCATCTCGGTGGATTTACCGCTGAGATACCCCCAAACGTATAATGAGGCCCGTTGTCTTTAGATTATAATGATAATAATGATAATGATGTGTTATTTATATAGCGCCTTAACCCAAAGCGCTTTACAGAGCACATATTTACATACAATATCACCCAACCGAAATTGTAGAAAATTATAAAATTTGTAAAATTATAGTAATCCCTTTCAGAAGCAGATTCTGCTTGACAGCCTATGGAACGTCAATGTTCAACAGAATGCTTGCAAACCATATTTTGAAATATTGTAATCTGACTTTTTTCCCCTTTCCCTTTTTTGTACAGGTTTAAAAGCAGTCTAAGGGATTTCAATAATAGCATGGGAACATTACATTGTGGGCTGTCTTGCCATTTGTAAAGTGGTCATATTAATTGTTCTGGGCGATATTTGGTGCAATGACAGGCAGGTGCACCTTCATAATTAAAGTTGTTTTTTTCATTGTTGCTCCCCTAAACACTTCATTCCCTATTCCATCATTATCCATAACAGTAGTGTAACTTTGCTTATGGAAAACGTCCCTATAAAAAATGATTGCCGGTGCTAGTATGGAACCACTTTAAAACATATATTTATTTTTAAAATTAGCATTGATTTTTGTTTTATTACAAAAACATTTTAGCTATAGCAAAACAACCAATCAAATACATACCAAATCAATCAATCATTTAATCTATTAAAATACATCTTTACCAAAACTAAATGTCTTAAAAAGAAATCCTCTTCAAGAGGTTTATTTATTTATTTATTTTTTTATTGTGTTTAACTGTTGTTAGCAGTTTTTACAAAAGTGGAGTGATTCTCATCAAAAACGGGCTAAGTCTTTTAAGGGCTCTCTGAACCTTCCCCGATGGCGTCCAACTTCAGACTATGTATAAAGTTTACCACCGCGATGACCGGTCTGCGACTTAGCCCGTTCATCAAGTGCGCCCACCAGTAGTCCTGGTTATAGTCGCTAAAACCAAACGCACATTGTCCCCTCCAATCAGGGTGACCCAACAGTCTTCAAAGGTGAAGGTGGTATTGCCTGAAAAAACATTCCCCATATATACAGTTCTCAGATCTGTTAATCCACTACAGGATAGTAAGAGATGTTTTAATGTTTCCTGTTTATTAGTTTATTTACAATATCGACAATCAGTGAGCCATTTACTGGGTCTCAAGAATGTCATGAGTATCCCCCTTGTCGGTTACAAGTCCAATCTCACCCTAAGGAGGAATTGGTCCTGATAGTGACTGTTCGGGAATGTTAGCAGATATGGCACTATGCCATAAGCCCTAGCCTCGTGATTGTAGTGATAGAACAATTTATACCTTTTTCCTTCACTCAGCGTGGCGAGTCAATCTGCTCTCCAGGCATTTAGCTTCACTTTTTCTGGGTATCTCTTAAGCTCGTCTAGTGTGGTGTCTAATTCTGCGAGTAAGTGTTTGCAGGCCTCACTCCACTCCACTACAATCACATCCCTGTTTATGACGAGTGCTATCTTTATCATGAGGTATAATGGACCCTGAATGTCTTCCATACATTTGCGGTAATGGGACAGACTTTTCCACCTAACCATCCCATACAAAGAAATTAAACCCAGTTCTTGTCGTATCACTTGTATGGGAGTTGATTTTGGAAGCTCCAACTCTGTATTCCAAAAGGCCCCCTCAATGATTGGCCAGTGTAACGCTCACCTGATTCCCACGGAGGCGCCGACCCGTTCGTGACTGCTACAACTTCTTCCACGGTAAAGCGTAGTGCTTGGAAGATGGACTGGACCCCCAAACCTCGTCTGTCTGGCCCGTAGAATAATCCTTCTGTAGATGGGAAAAGGGAGTTAACTGTCTGCTAGATTGTGTGTGAGATTCCCCCCTTTTTCCCCTTCTCACCCTCCTCGAACCCTAGCTGTGCCTTCCGCAGACTCTCACCTTAATTTCTGTATGGACGAGCTCTCCATCCTGCTTCTGACGCAGGGGCGCGTAGATTTCCAGTTACTTCACTGGATCTCGGATTTGGCGAGGGTTCGATGTCTGCTTGCCTTTACCAAAATGCTGCCGTAAGTATATAGTTCAAAAGATCAAGGGGGTCATTACAACCCAGGCGCTAATTGCGCCAACTTTACCACCATGGTGTAAACAACGTTTACACCATGGTGGATGGCGGATTTACCGCCCCATTCCAAGGTGAGTGGGGCGGTAAATCCCCATTTCCCATTTTCCCTTCCCCATTCCCATTTTTGCCCCATAGGGCATAATGGGAGTGGGGAAGGCGCTAATTACGCCACCGTAAATTACGGTGGCGTAATTAGCATCATGGCAGGTTAGCGCCATGGATTTTAACGGCTGCTAAAAGCAGCCGTTAAAATCAGAATAGGCGTTAAGGGTTAACAACGGCGTTAACCCTTAACGCCTGGGTCGTAATGAGGCCCCAAGTCTTATTTGTCCCTTGGCCTTTGTTTAATTTCAGGGACTAGGTGAGGAATCTGTGTGGAGGAATTGATTCGCCGAGGTAAGCTCAAGTGAGTTCTTTTAATGAAGGTGTGCCGTAGTGGTTTGCTCCGACACCTTAATGAGTGTGTCTTATTTCCCCATAGGGGCTGGGGTACGGAAAAAAAAGAAAAGCCGCTCCGACCCGAAAAGGGAATTGAGGTCCAAACAAAATTCAGGTAAGACTTAAGGTGAGTAATCTGTCTTTTTGCAATTAGATCGTTGCTCACCTTGTTTTGTCCTTTTTCTCCGTAAGTCTTGAATGCGACCAATGTCGCCTATGGGCGCTGAAAAGGTTGCCGGCGCCACGTGAAGATAAGTGGAAGCGGCGCGGCAGCGTGAGAAGCGGAGCGCTTCTAACTATTGTCTTTCTTTTCCGTAGGTGCTGGGATGCGGCCGATGTCGCCTATGACCGCTGAAGAGCTAGACAGCGCCACGTGAAGGTAAGTGGAAGCGGCGCTGCAGCGAGCGATGAGATGCGTTTCTAACCCTTGACTTTCTTTTGCAGGATCGACGGAGTGAAGAATCCGGATGCTGGATGAAGGTAGGTAATGTCCTAATGCTTGCCTTTCTCTCCTTGCAGGTGTTCCAGGTGCTGGCGGGCGTGGCAGGAGCCAGGATGCAGGAGCCGACTCGGTGAGCGTCCTGCTGCAGATGCAGAATAATAGCCTTGGAAGAGCTTCAGGTGAGTGTTCTTCCACTGGCCCCACCCGAGTAAGAAAAGAGTTCCTGAAAGAAAATAGTTCCTCCCCAGCCTTAGTTGGCTTGGAACTTCAGTCAGCATGGTCTGCCTCGGGTGAGTATGCAGCATGGTCTGCCTCAGGTGAGTTCACCCAAGCATTACCATATGTTCTGCCATGATGAGCCTGGCCAAGGTCCAAAGAGCCCCTATAGGGGTTTGCTGGGTCCTGCTTGGTGAGTATGAAGTCTGCTTCCGGGGACGCTGGGCCTGACCTGGCTCCTCGGGAGCAAGCATCATGACAGCACTCCCCCCCAAGGCCTCTCCCAAGGTTGTTTTCCCCAGGGGTTTTGGTTTGTCTGGGAAGGTCCGGTGAAATTCTTTAATTAACCGAGGAGCATGTACATGGTCATGAGGTTCCCATGACCTCTCTTGAGGCCCGTAACCCTTCCAATCGATTAGATAGAAAAGCCTTGATCTTATCATTTTAGAATCTAAAATGTTCTTCACCTCGATCTCAGGTTCTCCCTCCACTTGAATGGGTTCTGGAGGCTTGATTAGTCTGGTTCCAGGTTGCACAGGTTTCAAAAGTGACACATGAAAAACAGGATGTATTCGCATATGAGCTGGTAAATCCAGTTTAACAGGCACAGGAATGATTATGGCCGTAATGGAATATGGTCCCAGGTATGTGGGATTAAAAGTTCGAGGTCCTTTGTGTGATAAGTGTCTGGTAGCCAGCCAGACTTGGTCCCCAATCTGGTACTGAGGTGCCTCACTTCGATGCCGATCCGCACTTTTCTTGTATCTTTTCTTGGCTTGTTGTAAATGTTCAGTTGCTTCTTTGAAGGCTTTGGTAATTGCGGTATGCAGCTGGTCCACTGCGGGTGTTCCGAGATCATGAGGTGGATCCAGGTTAGAGGTTCGAGGGTGAAGCCCATATAAAGTGTAAAAAGGACTTTGCCCAGTTCCAGAGTGCACAGAATTATTATATGCATATTCAGCTATCCAAAGAATGTCTTTCCAGTTACTTTCAGATTGTTGCAGCATACAACGTAACTATTGTTCGAGAGTCTGGTTCGTTCTTTCTGTTTGACCATCGGTCTGGGGGTGATGACTGGTTGATAGTCTTACATCGATTTGTGCCAATTGACAACATCTACGCCAAAAGTGGGAAATAAATTGGCTTCCTCGATCTGAAATCAGCACAGACGGAAATCCATGTAACCGGACAACATTTTCAAGGAATTCTTTAGCTAGAACCAAAGCTGAAGGTAAACCTTTTAATGGAATGAAGTGTGCCATCTTGGAGAATAAATCCACAATAACAAGAATAGTGTTATATCCTGAACAGGGGGGTAAGCCCGTAATAAAATCCAATGACAGGGTGTGCCAGGGCGATGGTGGAATGTCTAACGGTTGAAGAAGACCAGCTGGACTTTTCTTTTGGCCTTTATTTTGGGCGCACACACCACAGGACATCACAAATGATTTTACATCTTTTCGCCAAGAAGGCCACCAGAATTGTCTTTTCACCTTTTCCTCAGTTTTGGCAATGCCGGGGTGTCCCTCTATTAGTGTATCGTGATAACAAGAAACAACCAGCTTTTGTAAATCCGTGTGTGGAAGAAATAATCGTCCTCGGAAATAAGGTAAATCGTTATCTATAGTAAAATCAGATCCCTTTTGAACCCAGTCCTGCAAGTCTGTTGGGTCCAGGAGTTGTTTAACTCTAGTTTGGATATTTTCTAGCGATTGTGAAGAAGTCATACCTAAGATCCTCAGTTCGGGAATTATCGGCATGGGCTCTGAGTTAGTGACTGTGTCCCCCATTCCATTTCGGGATAGAGCATCCGCTTTGCCATTCTTACAGCCAGGACGGTAGGTGATTATGAAATCAAATTCAGCAAAAAACAGAGCCCAACGGAGCTGTCGAGATGACTGAGCCTTGGCGGTTTACAAGTACTGTAAATTCCGATGGTCGGTGATCACCGTGATGGTATGTCTTGCGCCAAGGAGATAATGTCGCCAGGCCTTAAAAGCAGATTTAATCGCTAACAGTTCTTTGTCCGTGATGGCGTAGTTAATCTCGGGAGCCGAGAATTTTCTGGACCAGAACGCTATGGGATGCAGTTGGTTAGTCTCTGGGTCCCTTTGAGAAAGGACAGCTCCCATAGCTAGACTGGATGCGTCGGTTTCGACGATATAAGGGAGATCCGGGCGCGGGTGTCTCAATACAGGTGCAGAAGTAAATTTAGCTTTTAGTTCTTGAAAGGCTTGCTCAGCTTCTTTAGACCATTCAATACGTTTATTTTTCTTAAGAGTGCAGTGATGGGTTGAACCACCCGTGAAAACTCCGGAATGAACCTGCGATAGAAATTGGCAAAGCCAAGCATGCTTTGAACACCTTTTACAGAGCTGGGTGATGCCCATTTGAGGATAGCATCCACTTTTCGTGAGTCCATGTGGACTCCTTTAGGTGTCAAGATAAAACCTTGAAATTCGACTTCCGTGACATGAAAAACACATTTTTCAAGTTTAGCAAATAGTTTGTGTTGGCGCAATTTCTCGAGGACTGCCCTGACATGGTTTCAATGATCAGATTATGAAGAGGAGTATACAAGAATGTCATCGATGTATACGATAACACAAACATCGATGAGTTCCCTGAGGACATCGTTCATGAAATATTGGAAGGCAGCCGGTGCATTGCACAGTCAAAAAGGCAAAACTTGGTACTCGAACAACCCATATTTAGTGTGGAAGGCAGTTTTCCATTCATCGCCTTCTTTGATTCGCACTAGATGGTAAGCCCCCCGGAGATCTAGCTTGGTACATATGCAGGCATCTTTCACTTGGTCAAGGAGTTCAGGGATCAAAGGCAAAGGGTATCTGTTTTTGACAGTTATCTGGTTCAGTGCGCGGTAGTCTATACAAGTTCTGAGATCGCCTTCTTTTTTAGGTACGAAGAATAAAGCCGAGGATGCAGGAGACTTAGACCGGCGAATAAAACCATTGGCTAAGTACTGGTCCAGATATTGTCGTAAATGAAGATTCTCGGGCTCGGTAAGGGCATAGATCCTGCTGCAAGGGGGTGTTGCACAGGGTAGTAGATCTATCTGGCAATCGTATGACCTGTGGGGCGGTAGAGTATTAGCCTGTTCCTTTTGGAAGACGTCTTGAAACTCTTGGTACTCTGGCGGTATTTGCAAACTGACAGAAGTTACGGTAGCTAGGCCAATGCTTGTATTTCATGGATAGCAGGTTTGCACACACTCTGGAAAGGTTATCCTCTTTGCTCGCCAATCAATTTGAGGATTGTGTGTTTCCAACCAAGGGATTCCTAGAATTACTTAAAATTGCGGAGCCTTGATTACGTCAAACACCATTGCCTCCCGATGCCCGTCTTGACCCAGCAATGTCACTTCCGTGGTGGAGTGATTTACCGGCCCAGAGGCGATTTCGGTTCCATCCACAGTGGTGATGACATCTTTATTGGTTTTAGGGCAAAGAGGGAGGTTCATCCTAGAAGCCAATTCACGATCCACGTAGTTTCCTATAGCCCCACTATCGATGTATGCCTTAATTGCATGCAACCGTTCAGGCTGCTTTGGATTTACGAGGACCATTGGCATGGTGAAGTGCGAGGTCAAAGAGTTGGTTTTTAAGCTTGGCAAGCGGACCTCTACGCTTGTCGGGCGTGGCCGTTTCCCGGCTCAGATTCTACAAGATCTTTATCCGTGGCTCCTACCGCCTTTTTGGGTGGTTTTACAGGGCAGTCTCGTAAGAAGTGTCCTGAAGTTCCACAGTAGAGGCACAATTGCATTTGCCGTCTTCTTTCACGCTCCCTTTGGGTCAAAGGTCCCTTGACTATTCCAATATGCATAGGTTCAGGCGCATCGACACCCTTGGGGTGAACCTGGGCTTTGGGAAAAACCCGGGTTTCAAACCTGGACCGATCTGCTTTTCTGTTTTGAAGCCTGTGATCCAGTTGGACCACTAAGTCAATATAGTCCGAGCAGTCCTGGGGTGGATTTACGACCTGGGCCAAGACATCTTTAAATTCTCCACGTAGACCTCGATGGAATAGCGTAATTCTCTTATCCTCGGGCCATCTTGTTTCCACAACTAACCTATTGAAGGTCGCAATGTAAGCTAAGAGGTCCAGATTACCCTGTCGTAGAGATAGGAGTTTGTTGTTCAGGGCCTGTCCCTGAGAATGCCTTGCAAAAAGTCTTTCCATACTTGTCTGGAAGGCTTGAAAGTTCTGAAGGATCGGGTCGTCTTGAGTAACCAATGGGATTGACCAATCAGCTGCGCTGCCGCTGAGATAAGAAAGTACAAAGGCTACCTTGGTTTGGTCATTCGGGAAGGCCCCAGGTCTGCAGAGGAAATGCAATCGGCATTGATTCATAAATACTGCAAATCTTTTGGGATCTCCAGCAAAACGTTCAGGCGAGGCCAGTGGCACGTTTCCAGGTAGATTGATTTGCACTGGATTAGTTGACGCCACGGGGGTGAAACTACCCCCTGAACTTGGTAGAGGAGTTTGACCAGCTTGACTCTGCAACAGCTGGCGGGCAAGATCATCAGTTTGTTCCTTTGACACAATTAACTCCCTCCTGAGGGCATTCGTCTCCTGGCGAGCGGAATGAAATTCGGCCCGTAATTCCCCTAATAGCTGGGCCAGCTGGTCTGTCTCGGAAGTTTCCATGGTACCTGGGTAGGAAGTTATTGGTAGTCTTCGCGTTCTGTAACGCTCACCTGATTCCCACGGAGGCGCCGACCCGTTCTGGACTGCTACAACTTCTTCCACAGTAAAGTGTAGTGCTTAGAAGATGGACTGGACTGGACCCCCAAACCTCGTCTGTCTGGCCTGTAGAATAATCCTTCTGTAGATGGGAAAAGGGAGTTAACTGTCTGCTAGATTGTGTATGAGATTCCCCCCTTTTTCCCCTTCTCACCCTCCTCGAACCCTAGCTGTGCCTTCCGCAGACTCTCACCTTAATTTTTGTATGGACGAGCTCTCCATCCTGCTTCTGACGCAGGGGCCCGTAGATTTCCAGTTACTTCACTGGATCTCGGATTTGGCGAGGGTTCGATATCTGCTTGCCTTTACCAAAATGCTGCCGTAAGTATATAGTTCAAAAGATCAAGTCTTATTTGTCCCTTGGCCTTTGTTTAATTTTCAGGGACTTGGTGAGGAATCCGTGTGGAGGAATGGATTCGCCGAGGTAAGCTCAGGTGAGTACTTTTAATGAAGGTGTGCCGTAGTGGTTTGCTCCGACACCTTAATGAGTGTGTCTTATTTCCCCATAGGGGCCGGGGTACGGAAAAAAAAGAAAAGCCGCTCCGACCCGAAAAGGGAACTGAGGTCCCAACAAAATTCAGGTAAGACTTAAGGTGAGTAATCTGTCCTTTTGCAATTAGTTCGTTGCTCACCTTGTTTTGTCCTTTTTCTCCGTAGGTCTTGAATGCGACCGATGTCGCCTATGGGCGCTGAAAAGGTTGCCGGCGCCACGTGTAGGTAAGTGGAAGCGGCGCGGCAGCGTGAGAAGCGGAGCGCTTCTAACTATTGTCTTTCTTTTCCGTATGTGCTGGGATGCGGCTGATGTCGCCTATGACCGCTGACGAGCTAGACAGCGCCACATGAAGATAAGTGGAAGCAGCGCTGCAGCGAGCGATGAGATGCGTTTCTAACCCTTGACTTTCTTTTGCAGGATCGACGGAGTGAAGAATCCGGATGCTGGATGAAGGTAGGTAATGTCCTAATGCTTGCCTTTCTCTCCTTGCAGGTGTTCCAGGTGCTGGCGGGCGTGGCAGGAGCCAAGATGCAGGAGCCGACTCAGTGAGCGTCCTACTGCAGATGCAGAATAACGCGAAGCACATGTGGCCATCTGGGCGTGGTTTAAATAGCCTTGGAAGAGCTTCAGGTGAGTGTTCTCCCACTGGCCCCACCCGGTAAGAAAAGAGTTCCTGAAAGAAAATAGTTCCTCCCCAGCCTTAGTTGGCTTGGAGCTTCAGTCAGCATGGTCTGCCTCGGGTGAGTATGCAGCATGGTCTGCCTCAGGTGAGTTCACCCAAGCATTACCATATGTTCTGCCATGATGAGCCTGGCGCCTATGGCACCAGGACAGATGCCTTTTATGAGCCTGGTGCCAAAGGCGCCAGGACAAGGTCCAAAGAGCCCCTATAGGGGTTTGGTGGGTCCTGCTTGGTGAGTATGAAGTCTGCTTCCGGGGACGCTGGGCCTGACCTGGCTCCTCGGGAGCAGGCATCATGACAGCCAGACTGTCCCTGGTAGAAACAAGGCAGACTCAGCACCATAAATCAAGGCTGCCACCACCTTGAGTTTATAGAATTATATCAGTGGAGCCATTGAAAAACGCCCACATTTTTTATGTATTTTTTTACCTTGAGAGCCAAGTTATTCATCTTTGATTTTAATGCCTTTTCATTGGATGTGTCAGCCGTACTATTGTTGATCAATATCCCCAGTTAACGGAACATTTTTACTTGTTCAAGAGGCACCCCGTCCAGATGCCATATATGAGGTTTTAGCATCCTTCCCTGTGCTGATTTCAGGATCAAAACCTTTGATTTTTTTATGTTAATTTCTAAGCCGTTTTTATCAGCATGTTCCCTGCGTTCCCTGCGTTTCAGACCAATGGCTGTTTGGTCCAAAAGAACCAAATCGCCTGCATATAAAAGCCTCTGTAACAGCTTTTCTCCTAGCATCGGAGGAAAAGATCTTGCGCCTGCTAGTGTGTCACCCAGATCAGAAATAAAAAGGTTAAACAAAACAGGCGCCAGGGCACATCCTTGCTTCAGACCCTTTTAAGTTTTAATCTCGTCTGAAATAAGTCCTGCTCAGCTAAGTCTTACTTTCAGAAAGGTGTTGGACTATAAAGATTTTACAGCTTCCAAAATGGCCTCAGGACATTCTCAGCCCTCCAACTTGACCGCAGGAGTTCCCTATTAATACTAGCGAAGGCCTGTGGTAGTTCTATAAAACACAGATAGATTTTTGTTTTTTTTATGCAACACTCTGACCTTCAACATATTAATAAGAACAATGTTAACATTAGCTCCCATCCCTTTCGTAAATTCTGTCTGGAATGTGTCAGTCCTTCCACTAGTGCTTGACCATTCTCTCAACCCCTGAAGACCAGGAGACAAAGATCTTCCCCACGCCATGAAGAAGGGCAATAGGGCAATAGTTCTTAGGATCAGCCTTATTGCCCTTCTTGAATATCAGGATTATCATTGATCTTCTCCAGGATGGGGGCACCATTCCCACCCTCAGGACCTGTTTGAATAATATGAACAAGAAATCTGCCCACATCTTCTGGTCCTTTTTCAGGGCAGCGTTTGTAAGCCCATTGGGCCCTGGGGCTCTAGGGGAGCTTGCTTCACTGAAATATGGCATCTCTTCCCATCGGAATGGTCCAGTGTCTTTTGCCCCCCGGGTTTTCATCCATGTTCAAGAGATCCTCCCCGGCAGAAGAGTCTGGAAAAGTGTCTGATCTGTTATTTTTCCTCCACCCCCAATGCTGAGGAAGATGCTAGTGTAGTTTCCGTGCTGTTGATCAAGCCCCAGATCTCTTTGGTGTGTGACTTGCATATATGCAGCCAGTCAGATTTGTACTGCTTTTTTCACCTTTTATCTGAACTTCGTATTGGTAGACTAGGCTTGCTATTTTATTTTCGGACATACATAGTCAGTTTTTCCCTGAGTTTGTTTCTACCTTGTTGCCGTATATCAGCTTTTCCTCCCTGCCTCCAGTCATCTCGTTTGTTCTCAGCAGGTTATGATCGCTGGTTGCCATTTCCAGTACTTCAAATGTTTGTATTAGTGGTCAGATGGTACCAGTCACAAAAACATAGTCCAGGGTTGCCCAACAAGGGCCTCTGTGCAAAGTCAGATCACCGGGCATGTCAACCAGGCTATGACCATTTAATAAGTGCAAGTCCCTTTCTTACATCAATTGCAACCACTGCTTCTCTTCAGCCAAGCCAATGTAAAGGCCGTAGCCCAGTTTTACGGTCATGCCTTGGCGGATTGCATGATAGGATAACATTGCAGGTTTCTGATCTTATGTAAACTGAATCCAGTACATCCTGAACTCTTTCAGTGAATTTCTATTCACTGATCGCTACTTGGTTACAGTATACTTTGATCAGTAGAATGGTCCTTGATCCACAAAGTTCTTTAGATTCCCATTTTAACTCTAGGGACTGTATATAGGTGTTTCAATGTTCTCATTTCTTCACTGAGATCCCTGTGACGGTTTTCATTGCAAATAGTATCCCTGAGGGTGGCCTTCCTCTAGGGCGCTTTATTTGTTTGTTTGTTTATTTATTTGGTGATGCGCACCGAACCCTTGGGTAGCTGGGCGCAACAGGACAAGTATACTTAAAGCTTAGTTACAGCATATGCAATGGGTACAGACATACAGGGATATAGCTTGCTACCACTTAAAGGTTACAGTGAAGGCGTGGTACTTTAGGTCTCATATTACATAATGCAGTCAAGTAGTACAGTGGGTAATAAGTACAGTGAGTGTGGCGCTCATGCAGAGATATAACTTGCTACCACTTACCGGTTACAATGAGGGCGTGGTGCTTTGGGTCAAATATTACATACTGCAGTCAGGTAGTACAGAAGGTAACAGGTACAGTGAGTGTGGTAGAACTGTAGGTCAAAACTACCATGAGGCAAGATAGAAGTGGAGCAGAGAGAGGGTATCCAGTATTGGGTAAAGTCCTAGTGAGGTAGGGGGCTGTTAACGGTCATTAGTACGTAAGCATGTTACGTCTGAATTTAAGGTAAGGTTGTTCAGTTCTAATGTCTGTAGGTAGTGCATTCCAGGACAGGGCTGCTTGGACCGGGTAGCTGGAACCACCAGCTGTGGTTCATTTGAATCTAGGAATCTCTAGGAGGTGGGCATTGACAGATCTGGTTGGGTGTTTTGAGGTTCTCCTATTAATTCTTACTGAGAGATAGGGTTGTGCTATATTTTTCAGGCACGTAGACGTAAGTGAAGCTGTTTTAAGAAGGATCCTGTCGTTTATTTTTGACCAATGGACATCTCTTCTGAATTTGGAAATGTGCTCTCTGTTCGAGATAGTCAAGGCTGCTTTTCTGGCATTGTTCTACAGCCTTTAGATTTTGTCAGTGATGTATTTGAGTTGCTATCACTATTGAAGGAGGCATAATTGGGGCTCAGTTTTTTTAGGTTCATCTCTAAGCCTAGGATCAGTATCTCAGTTTTGTCATCAATCAGGTAGAGGCCATGTGAAGCCATCTATGCCTGAATGAGGAGGTATATCTTATTTACCAAGGCCGTGTCCTCGAGAAAGTTGCCCGAAAGGGGAATGAGTATCTGGGTGTCATCTGCATAGTTTGTGTAGGTGACACCCAGACTGTCCAACTTATTGAACAGGGGCTTAGTAAATATGTTATACGTAGTAGGTGAGACGCAGGATCCCTGTGGTACGTTGCAGGATGTTTGTATAGGGTCAGCAGAGGCTGAGGGGGAGAAGACTTTCATTGTGCGTGTTGCTAGAAAGGACTGGACTCGAGTTATGGCATCACTTGAGAAATGGGCAGCTGACCCGAGGTGGTTGCATAAGACTGCGTGATCCACCAGATGGAAGGCTGCAGATAGGTCAAGGAGGAGTAGCATAGCTGTTTTCCCATTGTCCTTCAACTCGTCCATTTGGATCTTAAGGTCAATTAAGGCTGTTTCCGCACCATGTAGAGGGCGGGATTTAATATTGTTACAAACCTATCCTGAACTGGGTTTGCACACAACCAAGTGTCTTGGAAACACAATAGGATGTATTTTTCAAAAGCCAGCCCACCTCTCCTAAAAAGGTGTGCATGGCTTCTGGTGTTCCAAGGAGGCACATTTATGTTTCCCGGCAAGGTCACTGACTTTTGCTACCGGTCTTATTTTATTGTCAGTGCTTCTGCCATACAGGAGCATTAATTTTCTAGAATTGGTGTTTTTCTGTTGTGTGGAACCATGTGGACAGATCTTCTCTCTTCTATACTCTTTCTGATGGTGATTTTTAGAGGAGTATCCATGGTTATTTTTTATTATCCATCAATTGTACTTCTTTCCTGGAAAGGGCTGTTTCCCTTTTTGACTCAACACTGTTTTGTGTAGCTGACTTCTCAATATTGTGTGTAGTCCTTTGTTTGTTTGCCTTTGGGATTTGTGTGACTTGATGGAACGATTCTTTTTCCAACGACATTTAATTTGACTCCAAATAGTATAAGACATGGATCATCTTCCAGCCTCATCTCCTGTACCATACCTGAATTGAGATGTAAATCTACTTTATCCAGCTCTTTCTCATTAGCAAACACCAGCACTTTCATATCCGATGAGCATATCACTCTCAGTTTTGGGATACAATAGAACATGTACAAGATTTTTCTTCTGTTCAAAATTGTATTGTCTTTACACTCATCCAGAGCTTCGAGCCACATGCAAATATTCCATTCTCCCTTTGGGAGATCATTTTTGTTCCTGTCGCTGAATTTATGATCTTCTTCATTTTTCAACTGGGCTCGGAGTCTATATCCTTTGTACATAAGTTGGAATCCATTTGCTGGGCCATTTTGTTTACCACTTGCTTTGTAATTGTTGCCTTGCCAAGTTTGATCTTTCACCATTTATATTATCTCTCTCGAGCATAGCAAGTAGTTTCTGGGCAGAATTCCAGTGTTCTTCCGCACATAATCGTTCCTGGGCTAGTATCACAAAGTCTGTAGATTTAGGCAGGTCCTGAACTGCCACATTGGACACTCAATGGTAAATTTCCTGAGGCAGCATTTCTCTGGTATCTGGTTGTGTGTGTCATCATTTTCTACCTGATTATTTTTATTATCATGCAATTTTGATGTGTTATTGGTGAGTTTCCATTGGTTTTCTATTCCACATCTTTTCTGGGCCAAGGTCATAAACACCGGTGATTTCGTTAGTGTAGTGAAAATAATATCTTGGAGGTCTTACACAGGATCCAGGATATACGCCGACACTTCAACAGATAAACTTCAGCCGTCTCCATTATCTCACCTTTCTCTAGACTACCTCTTGTCTGTAATATCAAGGGTTTCATCTGTGTCTAGTTAGACAGTCTTAATGGACTTCTTGCTTCCTGGTCGCAGTGAATTTATTGTTTTCATTTTTATTAACTGCTTTTTATTTTCTGATGTCCTTCCCAGTTGTTTTCTCCCTTGCTGTTTCCTTTTGTTAGTTTGGCAAATGTGAAAATGTCCTTCTGGGTTTTGGTCATGTGCTTCCCCGTCAACCTCTATAACCTCTATCATTTGCATCTTTGGCCACCGCAATCGCTAATCAATTGCATTTTCAGTCCTAGTCTGCAGGTGTTCAAGCGTCATTGACTTGGGTTGCCATTCATTTTCAGCCTCTGTTAAATTAATTTTGATGATCTCCTCTGTGCTAGGGATCACATTCTGGGTCTTAGGTGGTCTCATTCCAGGCGGCCCAGGGGTGGTGTCATGAAAACTCAGGTTTAGAAGTGCTGGGACCAATGGAGGGGCCGCCATAGACTTCTCCACCACCCCCGCTTCCGGACGTGATGGCCGGTCTAGTCTTTCCTCCCTTCCATGACTCTGCTACATATGCATCGGCTCTGCCCCCTTTTCTCGCATTGCAACTTTCTCACTTTGAAGTTTCCAACTCTGTGAGCTTTCCTTCGTGCTCCGTGGGCCTGCTACTCTTTCCCTCTGCCACTTATCGGCTGCCTTAATTCCCTTGCTGGTTTCTGCCTTCCTGAAGTCTCTCCTATTTCCTGCTTTGGATTCAAACCCCCATGCTGCTCCGCCATTCTTACTTCCCATGCTGCAGCCCTCCAGCCTGTTTTCTTTCCAATGAAGAGCAACTTTCTTCTGGATTCCATACTATCAGAGAAACACCCCTTCTCAGGATTTTTTGCGCCTTTTGGCTTTTTCCCTGTATTTGGGCTCTATCCAGATGTAACGCCATTCATTCCTTTTGTCTAATACATAGTAAAGTTTGGCGTCCTCTAGGAACAGACCCTTCTGATTCGGAAAAAAAGGGAAATCCTTTGGTTCATTCAAAAGACACCATTGCTGAGGATTCCAACCAGTCTGATTCAACCTCCTCATCAGGTGAGAGTGAAGGGAGGGTCTATCAAACACATTAAAAGTATTGACATACCTGACAGGTGGTTCCTGCCTCAGACCAGTTCTCTGATGTCCCCTCATTGGTGTTAGCTTGGCTATTTGTTACTCTCTCCTTCGTGTTGTTCTCTTCAATTATTGTCCTAGGCCCCACCTCATTTCTACTTTTCTCAGACATGATATAGCCTTCCAAGAGCAACATTTTTGTTTACAACATGGCTATAAATGTTACCCATTTTTCATCCAATCATGTATTGCCTTATACATTTTTAAGAAAGGTGCAAGTGATACTGTCAAAGCTGCCATGATGTTAACGTTGTCTAAAATGAACATGTTTGTAGGTCTCTCCCTCGGCCTTCTTCTTGGTCCTGATATGTTTTCTTCAGATCTGGAGGAATTTGATGTTGATTAGAAAGAGGATTCGTCATGTATGGGCTGAGTGCGATGCAGCCTGTTTGCTTAGTTCTTCTGAGGCAGCTTCCAGTAGTGTCTTTTCCAGGTCTCCCAATGGGTCCATGGATTTTTCCTGTCCGATTCAATGGTTCATATGTGTTGCTTGTCTTAGACCAGCATGTAGTCCCCCTGAGTCCACTTCCTATAACAATTTCTCTGTGCACTGGATGCCTGTTGCCAGTGTTAGTTTGAGTTAATTTGCTTGAGGTGGGGCAGTGAGTGAATTTGCGTGAGGGGGGACATCCCTTATGTTCCAGTTTGTTCTGGGGTGCTGGTTTCTGGTGTCCATAGACCCATTCTCAATCTGGCTATTTTAGTTGTTTTTGCCGTTAATCTCTGTTAGGCAGAATTATATGCAGTACCCTTTGGAAACACCACACACAATTAAGACTAAAAGCGACAGTACAAATTCACCTTTGGTACAAGTCCGTACTACACAGTAAAGTGGTAGCGATGGCTGAGCAGCCAGACTTATCTTAAAAGTAAGCAGGGCTCAAGTCGAGGGTACACGCGGGGGGACGGAGTCCACCCACTTTATTCAGAGGGGGGACTCAGTCCCCCATAGCTAAAAGAGAAATATTGTTTGTCCTCTTCGAATTTATGAATTATAGCTGCCCTCAGGGATCAAACCGCAGTCATCAGGTTTGTAGGCCGGACACTTCACTACATTACCTGATGAAAAATAACAAGCAAATAAAGGGGAAATATCCCATTTCGGTACTGCAAGTCCCAGGGAAAACATTTGTACTGGTCTTTGGAGTTTAAAACATAGACACCTTTTAACGTTTTCAAAAAACCTATTGGACGAAAATATCCTCTCTTGGTTTTGTGTTTGTGTTGATTTTATGCCATTCGTCCTGTTCAATTTGGGTGGTTATGCAAAGTCAATTAAATTAAATTTGCATATTTCGCCTTGATATGCACATTTCTGGCAACGTCACATCCCATTGCGTTTGCTGATGAGTCCCCCCGCTTTAATTTTTAGGACTTGACCCCTAAGAGTAAGTGAGCAGTATCAATAGTTACACAAAGAGCAGCAATTACTATGATTCAAACAAAGACTGAATGAAGGTTTCTGAGTAAAAGAATATGGGCCTCATTATGACCCAGGCGGTAAGGGGTTTACGGCAGCGTAAACAGCGCCGACCCTTACCGCCTGAGTACGAGGTCCCTTAGCGCCATGGCGGATTTAACACCTGCTTTTAGCAGGTGTTAAAATCCATGGCGCTAAGGGACCATGGAGTTAATTACGCCACCGTAATTTACGGTGGCGTAATTAACGCCTTCCCCACTCCCATTATGCCCTATGGGGCAAAAATGGGAATGGGGAAGGGTAAATGGGGATTGGGGACTTACCGCCCCGCCAAGGTCGGAATGGGGCGGTAAGTCCGCCAACCACCATGGCGTAAACGTAGTTTACGCCATGGTGGTAAAGTCACGGCCCAGGCGGTAACTTACCGCCTGGGTCGTAATGAGGCCCTATACATTTATTTACACATCAGTTGTATAACATTTCACGAAAGTAAAGCAGTTGGAAAATCACACTCTTAATACACTACACCACACCACACCCAACAGATTCTGGACAAGTTAGGCTCAAAATGAAGTGTCAGCAAAATGGCACTCCAACAATTTAAAAGGGAGAGAAAGACAAAGTTAGTCAGAAATTGAGTCACACCAACTAGTAAGTAAGCAGGGCAATCTAGAAAAAGGAACTACAGTGAGGAAATTAGATTCAAACAGGGCCTGGCCCAAAGTCAATGGGTCAGAGTCTTTTGCTCTAGATCACACAGTTCAGGGTAGTTCACGGTTAAGTCTTTGCCAAGAGTTCCGGACGAAGTTGGTCGGCAGAAAAGTTAGTTTAAAGAATGGAGAAGGACAAGCCCTCAGATTGGCAAAAGGTTTCACACACATTCACCGCGGCGGGACGTAACGAACAACTGGATTTGAACAGTACCTTAAATGGAGAAGAAGGCTGTAGCTGAGGTGGATGTTCCTGGCAGGTCCTGCAGGTTCATGGTTCCTGAAGCAACGGTTGGACTGACATGAAGTAGGAAGACTGAAGGGTCCTGCACTGCCCAGGGAAGAAAACCAGCAGCAGAGAAAAGCAAAGGATAAACGGTGCGCGCCTTAAAACGCAAGCAGGGTCCGTTCCTCCTGGCTATCTGGTTCACTGTAGCTCTGTACAGCAAATTCGACCAGAGAAGGGAGCCTTGCTTGGAGTTTGGGTGAACTGGTTGGTTCCACCAGCTAAAGGAGAGAAGATTCTTTGCAAATCTTCCCTGTCGTTGCAGTATGAAGATTCGGACCTGTAGCAGGGCTTCACCAGGCAGTTCACTCATTGTAGGGGTCCTCTTCTGTCAGCTCCTCTTCGGTTCTCTCGTTCCAGTGGCGACTCTGCCTTTCCAGACCCAGAAACCTGCTTTTTATGCAGTTTTCCCCCATTCACACAGCCTGGCTGTCAATCACACAGCAGGGTGGCTGTCCCGCCGGTACAGTCACCACAGCCAATCAGATCAGAGTGCGACATGAGTCTCCAAGGAAACCCTGTGCAGGGAGTCCTAAACCCCTCCCTCACATCACATCCCCCCAGACATACAGGCTCCTAAGGAGGGCTTCTGTGCAGAAGCCCGCGAAAGGACGGCGAACAAAGGAACCAAACCTGGTTTGGCACGCAGAGTAAAACACGACAAAGATTTCTACAAAAAGAAATGGTGACTAAACTCTGCCACAACTATATAAACACGTATATTGTCTAGCGGATTTAAGTTTGAGGCTACCAAGATAGCCTAAAACAATACCAGGGTTATTTAAGATGACCGCGGTAGGAAAAATAGGGTAGTTACCACTGCCACCAGCTAAGTCTTAATGAAAAGGGAGCGAAACAATGTTCCAAGAGAAACAGACAAAAAGGGATAAGTATTAACCCTTTCCAGAACTCTATTTAAGATAGTTTGTACTGGGTCTGTGAGTTTTAAAAGAGACTAATAAAGTCAATGGCAACTTTACATGTTCTGAGAGACTGTAGTCAGTCTCAGAAAATGGAGTCGGAGTTGGGAAGTCAAAAAGACAACCCTTTGTCACTGCACGGAAGTGCTGTGTAACACACAGTAAAAAGATGATGTCTATGGAGTAAGTGAGGCTCCATAGTCTATGAACACAAGAAAATGTTAAACACACACAGCAAAACACATGTAAGTGTGGGAAAAAAGGCTCACACTCTTACAAGTTGAAAAAATAAACCCCAGAAATCCAGCAAAGCTGCTGTGGGACTCAGTAGGTAATGGAAATTAGCCATTCTGGATAATTCTCCCTAACAAATCTGTTGGGTTTGTAGGGGAATTACATCTGAGCTATGGGTATTGAGCAACTTTTTCGGGGATTCCTCAATGTCTTCCTCCTGTGTGCCCTCCAATATCTTGGCATTTGTTATTTCCCTTCGGTTCGTGAGGTGTTTTCCCTTTTTCTTTACAGTCGCTCTTTCAGAGTGCAATTTTTCTTTTTTACTTCACTGTTTCAATCCTGCTTGAGGTAACTGTAATTGTTTTAAAAGTCAGTTCCATTACATCTCCCACTCACCATGCCTCATTTTGGAATGTATCTGATTGGAAAGTACTTTCCCTCGCTGTTAAATCTGTTGGAGACTTCTGCTGCTGGCCTGACACTAGGCTATTAGGCATGTCCTGTTGCTGCTGCTTTTTGTCCTGTTCCCCAACCCAGCCACTGGGATTGTTTTGTAGTTGCTGTCTTTTGCTTAGTTCATCCCAATCTTTTTCCTGAATCCATACTGGCACATTGTGCACTAGGACTCTGTTGGTAGTATTTTCTGAGGTATTTAGCGATGCTAATGTCTGCTGGTGCTTTGTTGTAGTGTTGGAAATACTGTTTATTTTGCTTGTGGTGAACTCATTTCTCTCCTCATTGATCCCTACAACTGGATCTGGCAGGGCTTTTTCATTTATAACAATATTTGTAATGCAATTCACTTTTGAAGCTTTCACCACTCTCTGGCAATCTGGATCTCTTCTAGGGATGTTTGAGTGACTAACTTCTGTCACCTTCTACGCTCACTCTGATTTGTTCATTCTGTTGCTCCTCAAGCTTTATCCATCTTCATGCATTGTTTCCAACTCCATAACAAGCTCCAACATTTTGTTCAAAGCCTCCAGTTGCCAAGATAATTCAGTCACTCCTTGAAGTCACTCCTATAGGACATCCCGGCACTTAAAGTAGCTTACAGTAGCTTGTCGACCATTATATTCCAAGCCTCTTAGCTTCGTAGCAGTAACAGGCTTGATGTTCACACTCACAATCACAGTCAAGGTTACTATTGCTATTACTCAGATGTATCAACAGTGAAAACAATCTCTGTTTATCAGTATTGGCCATTGCTGATGCAAAGTGTGTGAAGTGTGTAAAGTGGGCAGAATGTTTAGTCCCACACTCATGTGGTATAGAACATTTTCACTGATTATCAAGTAGACACAGACACAGACCTTTCGTGTTGTTGTGGCTATCCAGTTTCACGCTCGCTGAACAAGGAAAAGAAGGCTGTCTCAAAAGCTCTGTTCCCGTGTGCTAAGGAAATTCTTTCCGATCACGTATATGGATAATGGGCTGGCCTGATAGACAGTACATGTTTCACAAAGAGTCTCACAAACACTGATTGTTGGCTCTAGATGAGTGCTGGGGAGATTGCCCCCACGTCTGAAGGAATGTAGTTCACTTGCAAGCTCACTGCTCGGCCTCCCACCAGCCTTCTGCAGGTAACTGCGGGTAACTGTCTCTCCACTACCGCTTCACTTGAGGAAGGATGGTCTTTTCTTTCCTTAGCGAGGCAATGGCACAGCGTCCCAGTTGGCACCCTTTCACAACAAGGTTATGTTTTCAATTGGTTTCTCCAGATGTTCCTTCTGATGATGTGTAGCTATTGGATATTTCTCATCTACATTTCTTATGGCTCTCATGTGTTCCATAATTCTGATTTGTAATTTTATGATCGTACTGCCTATGCACCATTTTTGGCAGTGACATTTTAATCCTTATACAGCATATTTTGAGCTGCAGTTCATAAAACTATTAATTGTGTATGATCTTCCATTGGGGAGCAGTATTGTATTTGTGTTATCCATTATTTGAGGACATAACTTACATTTTCCACATTTATAATTTCCTTTTAAGAGTGGTAGTTGTCAGCAGGAGTACAGAGTTTCTTCTGCCCCTGGTTTTTCTGGTTCCATTAAACTTTGCTAATGTTTATTTTTAAAGTTACTGCTTTTCTAATACAAGGTTTTTCATCCAGATAGTTGTCAATCTTTTTATCTCATTTCAATATATGCCAATGTTTGTTTAGGTTTTTCCTTAACCTGTAATGTACTGTGCTGTAAGTGGTAATCACCCTAGGTTTTTGTTCCAATGAGCACATAGAGACCTTTGGATGTATCTATCCAGTCTCCTGAAATCAATCAAGGTATGCATTTTTTTAAATCACAAACTTCTTCCATGGTGTTATACTTTTGTGCTAAAGATCTAAGCAGAAGGGTTTTTCAGACTTTAAATTTACATTTGATTTTAGGATGCAGTACAAATTTTAAGCTCCCTTGAAAATCTTTAATTTAACATGAATCCTACTGTTGGTGAGTACCATTCCATTTACATATCTTTATATTTAAATCTATTTTTATATTTAATTTCTAGACTCTTACATGTTTCAGTGTCCTTTTTGTCATGATTAGTAGGCCTAAAATGCTTCACGCTAAAGAAACAAACTAGTTGAGAGTCACAAAATATG
Source organism: Ambystoma mexicanum (assembly GCF_040938575.1). Taxonomy (NCBI): domain Eukaryota; kingdom Metazoa; phylum Chordata; class Amphibia; order Caudata; family Ambystomatidae; genus Ambystoma; species Ambystoma mexicanum. Next base: position 538,345,354 of record NC_090935.1, read on the forward strand.
TTTCCTCTCTGTTCCTTTCTGACAGATATCCCAAATAATTGATTTAAATTGAGAACAAAATCCTCCTGAAGATCCACCATTAAAAGGTGGTGAAACACTTGTAGAAGTTATTCCTAGGAGACATTCCTAGGACAAAATCAAACGCAGACACAAATTATTTGGACACTTTATTTAATTCTCAAACAATGAGAAATTTGAAAAATCCCAAGAAGTATTTTTGGAGATAAAGCTAAACACAGAGATTCATTGTATGGACATCTAATCTGGAAACTGACAAGATTTCATGACTGCATCAATGAGACAATCGAGAAGATCATAATTTATGATTGAAAGAATTAACAGTGGGAAGACCTGTATCATGGCTGCATAATTTGTGATCAAATTATCAAGTTTTGAAGCAAGAATAAGTGTCTCTCTCTCTCAATAATGTTGTTATTTTGGCACTTTCCAACAGATAACTATATTCTGTTTTCTATTTCAATGTATATCTGATGAGAAAACAAGAACATACAAATGTTAGAACCATCCCTATATACATAATGGAATAAAAATGATTGACAAAAAATCAGAAAAACAAGTCATATGAAACAATTCATATGGAGTAATTGAAAATCACATGCCAGCAACAGTCTATCGTCCTCTACAAAAGCATCCGTGATTGATGGCAAGTATGCAATACAACTGTGCAAATAAAAGGATAAAGTGACACTAAAGGAAATACCTACCCAATACACCTAGAATGGAAAAACAACAGAGACTCCGTCTGTGAGGAATTCGACATTTGGCGCGGTGGTTGTGCAATCACCTGGGCTTTTTTGAAATTTTATATGATATTAAATGATGGTAGATCAGCCTCTGGAAAATGTGTGGGGCTAATCTGCACACATTTTCCCATGCTCACTGCTTAACATAAACATAGCCTGTGTACTCTGGGTGGACACAGCCTATAGGTGCAGTCCTCCCTGTCACATTTAGTTGAAATGTGAAACTGAGGTGTACATCAAGGAATTTCAAAAGGGGTTGGGCAAAACCTTTCTCCTGCCATGGCCAACCTAATTAAATAACAAAGGCTCCATGGATCCGCCCTATTCTTTGTTCTTCATGCTGGTGGAAGCACAAATACTGATGAGGGTTAATTTAAGCATGCCCATGAGAGGCCTGTTTGCAGGGCTTACGAAAGACAGGAAACCCCCAACAACCTTTGATATGCACTGTGTCAACTTGAAGTCATCTCCCGCCCCTCAGTATCAAGGGCAGTGAATTGCCATGTCTGGTACATGTGTTTACAGTAGGCATCCCCCACAGGGCAACCCCATTCAGAGGGTACAAGTATGTTATTTGATGGAGACAGAAGGTCTGTTCTCACCACAACTTTAAACGTGACCTGCCACTTTAATCAGGAACCGCAGAGAGCTCAATTAACCAGAGAGACCCTTTGATCCACAACAGACAGGAAGGTGAGTGGGAAGTATTAGTACATGTTTTCACCACTTTACTTTTGCAAAGCACTCTGGTTATGACCTCACGCATAACAGAAGATTGTTGGTGGGGACCCAGGATTGGTTCATTATGGTAAGCTTAGACTGCACCAATCACTGGGGCCCACTTGGCTTTAAAAGAGGGTTGAGCCCCTTTTTTGGAGGATCATCTCAAGACTTCACAAGGAATAACAAAAATAACTCTTTGGACCCTGGCTGAAGGTACAGACTGCCTTACAGCTTCTGCCAGTGAAGGAAGGCCAGGATTTCCAAGAGGGAAGCAAGACCCCTCCCCTAAACATCTCCCAGGGAACACAGGGAGATACCAGACTCAGAGGACCCATCCAGCAGCTCCAGAACTGGTACCAAGCTACAACACAGTGTGCCCTGCTAGGTTCTGCTAGCAAGCTTCCTAGGAGGAAAGTGCCAGAGAGTCTCTGAACAAAGGACACAATGGTTGCCTGCAATCACTCTCCTCAGCTTCGGGCCGTCCACCTTAAAAGGATGCCACAAGCCCTGTAAAGAAGCTAGGAAGAGTGCCACACAAGCATCAACCAGCATCCATATTTTAATGACATTTTCTAGGCATTCGAGGCTGCGAACCACGGCCAGCTGCACCACTGACTGTTGTCACGCTGCAGTCACACAAGCCATCCGAGATGCCTCAACCAGCGTTGCATAGCGTCATGCACAGAGACAGTGATTCTTGACCCCGAAGCTGCTGTGTAGGCCAGACTGCAGCCGTCCATCCAGCCTCGCTTGCCAAATTCCCTGCTGCCTGTTAGCCGCAGCTGTCACCCATTTTCAACTCTGTTGCAGGAGCTGCAAAGCATCCTGGAACCGACTCGACGCTGTGAAGCACAAAGATTATCTCAAGCAACAGGTACATTGTGGTTCTGTCCCCCTGGTCCTTCTCCAAAGGCCCTGTTGTGACAGTTATGACCCCTTACTCCCTTGGTTCTAAAAACAAATAACCTTAAACAGTTAAGACTGATTGCTTTAACGACAATCCTCCTGTCAGTATCCAGAGTGCATCCCTTTCCTTTGTGAAACTGTCCATCCTCTGTGTTCCTTTACAGTGTGGGTTGTAGTTTGTAGTGTAATAGAACTGTATGTTGTAATAATAATTAAGTAGATATTTTATACAATCTTGAATGGACAGTCCCTTTTGTCATTGAGTAATAATTGTATTTTCGCTGTGTTGCAACAACCAACCATCTTCGACCTTGCGGAGATAAGCCTGCTGTTCTGTCCACTTTACCAAAATTTGACAAGGAGGTTTTTAATTTAATTGTGTTGCAATTTGTTCAGATCCCTTCTGGTCTACTATAGGTGTGGGGCTAATTGATGGTTTAGAAACCGATATTCATCCCTGAACAACTGGTGTGCGGAAGTTGATTCATCACAGCAGCCTTTGTGCTTTCATAAACAGGCCTTTCCTCAGGAGTGAACTGAAGAATTTCATCAGTCCCTTGTTGCATTAAATGACTCCTCAGGGCTGCACCCCACAGTACCCCATTCACCTCCTATAGCTGAAAACCCAGCTCGAGCACTTCAAACCAGTCAAAAATATCCTTCCCTACTTCATAAGCCTGTAGTAAGTATTTGCGAATGTGCCGCCGGAGCTTATCCCGGGCACTCTGGTTTGAGCTAGTACTGCTGCTTTCGCTAGAGGTGGATCTCTTGGCTTCCTTCTTCTATTCAAGTGGCAGCTTGCGCAGATCTATGGCAGCCCTTGTCCCGCTGTTTGTGTTCCTCTACCGCTAGTCTCCTCTCATTGAGCAGGAGCTTTCCATGCACTACCTCATTAACAGGTTGAACAATTACTGGGCCACTCAGAGATTGTGCTGAGGCCTGGGACCTGTGTGATGCTGCACTAGTCCCTGAACTCAATGACACTCTAGAGTGTTGAGAAACCATGCTTGCCCACCGGGGGATTGTTGGCGAGAAACACTGCTCATGCGGTCTTCCTCGTCATCTTGCACTTCCCCCTCTGGAAGGTCTTTTCTGTTTCGGTACACAGGGCCTAGCCCGTCCTGTGGGGTCTTCCCCCCTACCACCCCCGCATCTACCCAAGCTTGGAGGCTGGTCAGCAACTTTAGGTTTATTGGTCTTAGTGTTGTGGGGAAGTCCCCTCTTCTGACATATGATGCACAGGACATCCTTGCTCATGCCTTTCACAGTCTCTATGTCAAGATCCATGATTATTACCGACACCTAGAAGTGTCTAAATGTTGCCTGCAACAGTGCATTTATCATTGGGTGACTAAGCTGTGTGCAAGGCTCCAACTAGATCCAATGGCCTGCCACCAATGTGAGGAATCAACTTCCAAGGCACCAGTGTTCCAGGGATAAATATCGGTTTCTAAACCATCAATCAGCCCCACACCTCTAGTACACCAGAAGGGAACCAAACAGATAGGAAACACAAGCAAATGATAAGCTTCCTTGTCTAATTAACATGCACAGAACGGCAGGCTTATCTCTGCAAGGTCGTGGATCCTTGGTTATTTGCAACACAGCGAAAATACAAATATTACCCAATGATAAAAGGGACTGTCCAGTCAAGAGTGTATTGAAATATCTACTTTATTATTATCACAACAGAGTTCTTGCACACTACAAAATACAACCTTCCCTGATCGGAATGCAGATGATGGACAGTTTCAAGAGGTTAAAAGGATACACTCTGGATACTGACAGGAGGCTAGTCGGTGAAGTAAATAATCGCAATAGTTCAAGTATACTTGGTTTCAACAGAAAGGGAGCAATGGGTCATAAAATGTCACTAGGGGCCTTCAGAGAAGGACCAGAGGGACAGAAGCACAACATTCCTTGTGCTTGTTGAAGCTATTGATGCTTGACAGGGTCGAGTTGGTTTCAGGGTGCTTTACAGCTCCTGTGACAGAGTTTAAGACGGGCGACAGCTGCAGTTATCAGGGGGCAGGCAATTCAGCGAGCGTGGCTGGACTGACGGCTACAAGCTGGCCTACATGGCTTGGGGTCAGGAATCTTTGTCTCAGTGCTGGTTGGTGGGTCTGAAGCATTGGTCGAGGTCTCAGACCACGTTAGCGACTGTGGCATGACAACAGTCAGCGATGCAGTCGGTTGCATCTAGGGAGGCTCGACTGGCTCAAAAATGGCCTTTAATGAGGACGCTGGTTGATGCTTGTCGATGCACTCCTTCAAGCTTCTTCACTGGGTTTGTGTCATCCTTTAAAGTGGATGGCCCAAAGCTGAAGAGAGTGTTGTAGGTACCGGACTTGTCTGGGGTTTGGTTTAAATGCTCTCTGGCATGTCCCAGCTAGGAAGCTTGCTGCAGAACCTAGCAGGGCATGATATGTGCTGGCTGGCTACCGGTTCTGGAGCTGCTGGTGGGTGCTCTGGATTCAGTATCTCCCTCTGTTCCCTGGGATATCGGTGGGGAGGGATATTGCTTCCCTCTTTGGAAATCCTGGTCTTCCTTCAATGGTGGAAGCTTTAAGGCAGACTGTACCTACAGTAAGGGTCCAAATTAGTTCTTCTGGTTACACCTTGTGAAGTCTTCAGATGATCTGCCAAAAAGAGGAGCTTGCCCCTCTTTTAAATGCAAATGGGCCACAGTGATTGGTGCAGCCTAAGCCTATCTTAGTAAAACAATCCTGGGTCCCCACCAACAATCTCCTGTATGCATGAGGTCTTAAGCAGAGTGCTTTGCAACAGAAAAGTTAAAGGGGTGAAAACATGTAATACTAAGTCCCACCCATGGTCCTGTCTGTTGCGGATAAACCGCTCTCTCTAGTTAATGGAGCTCTCTGTGGTTCCTGATTAAAGCAGCAGCTCTCCCTTGAAGCTGCAGCTAGAACAGACTTTCTGTCTTCTTCAATCCACACACTGGTACATTCTGAATGGGGTCTGCCTGCGGGGATTGCCTACTGTAAATACATAGTCCCAGACATGACAAGTCACTGCTCTTGAAACTGAGAGGTGGGAACTTGCTTCAGTTTGACACAATGCATATCAAAGTTTGTTGGGGTTTCCTGTCATTTGTTAGTTCTGCGACCAGGCCCCCGATGGTCCTGTTTGAATGAACTCTGGTTGGTATCTATAGCTGCCACCAGCAGAACTAACAAAGGATAGGGCGGATCCCTGGTGCCTCGGTTAGTTAATTAGGCTGCCCATGGCCAGAGGCAGGTTTTGCCCTCCCCCTTCTAAGATACCTTGATGTATTCTTGGCTGTCATATCTCAACTAAATATGACAGGGGGGACGGCGCCTATAGGCTGTGTCCATCCAGAGTACACGCATGTGTATGCTGTGTGGTGAGCATAGGAAAATGTGTGCAGATTATCCCCACACATTTTCCAGAGGTTCATCAACCATCATTCAATTTCTTTTAAAATTTTGAAATCCCAGGTGAGCACACACCCACCGTGTGGATGGTCGAATTCCTCACACTTCCACAGGAGCCATACCCCAGATATGGACACAGTGACAAAAGCCTGAGATTTGATAGCCATGTACAGATTCAATCTAGTGCATGAAATCAGCACTTGCCATAGAGAACTACTATTTTCCCATCAGCTGCCAAATGAACGCCCCAGGAGGCAAAATGTGGAATTCAGAACAACATTACATTATTTTAGCCATAGCATTTTTTTTTAATTTTTTTTTAAAAATGTTATAGTTTAATTTTTTTAAACTTTTCATTTGTCTCCAGTTTTCCAGGGTTTCTTTTTAACTCATAACAGGTTTGCCAAGACTTAGAATTTCTTGTAGAAATTGCCATATTGTCAAGATGAGTTTATGTGCTCTGCCGTTAAGCATCTCCATCCATCTCTCTTCTGTCTCCATCGTCTGTTCTCCGATCTTATAGTAGCTGCCGAATCTGGATCTTTGTTCTAAGAGACCGTTGCATTCCATTAATAGGTGGAAGGGCGTTTCAGACTTTTGAGTCTCTGAACAGAAGCGGCAAAAATGTTCTGTCAGAGCAATTTGTCTGGTTTTGGCTAAATAGAAACGTGTTGGTATTGTATTCATTCGGATTTTGAGGTATATTGCGCGCATTTTGGCATCAGGAAAGATAATCAGATAGGCTGGTAGTTCATTAATGGATCTGATGTCTGTCTCACATTGTAAATTGAGGGTGTATTTTGTTTTTTCCTCGCAAGTTTTTATCCAGTCATTTTCCATTATTTTTATTTTTGCATATTGAGGGCGCAGCGTAAGCATTTCATGTGAGATTTCTTCTGTTTTCATAAGTTGCTCCAGATTGTCTTTCCACTTAGCGAGGATAGTGTTGTTCATTACTCCGTCATAGGACTTCAAAATTTGAATTGCCGGTGTTTTCTCATCGGTAAGGAGCTTCCGGTATAGGTCTTGTTGTTTCCATAAGACAATTGAGCTGATGGACTGCACTGCTATTTCATGTCTGATCCTAGGCAAATGGAAAAAAGGTGGCCGCTGCAAGATCTTACGCCAGAAGAGGGCTTCTAGTTTTGTCCAGCCATAATCTGTTGCGTTTATCATGGCTTCTGTTCCATAAACTATTGTTGGGATCACCTTTTACTTATAGTATGTGATTATGGGTTTGAATGAGTATTTGCCAAATTTGTACTGGATCACACATCCTTGTCTTGCCAGTTTCAGAGTCCACTATTTTTCATATTTGGATTGGTTTATATGGATGCCCAAGTATATGAATGTTGTTACTTCTTCAAGCTGGTTGTCGTTTAGGTAGATTTTTAGTTGTTTTCCGTTGTTATTAGTCGGTCTGGAGAGTTGCATGATTTTTGTTTTTTTTGTATTGATGGTGAGTTCGTTGAGGTTCATGTAGAGGCTTAGTTGACTGAGGGTGTTTTGTAGACCTGATAGTGTCTTGTCTAGGAGGATAATATCGTCTGCATATGTCATGATTTTTACCGGTATTGAGTTGATCTTTGGGGGGTTAAGGGCGTTGGACTGTAGATGAGTCTCGATGTCTGCTGTAAAGAGATTGTACAGTGTAGCTGCTAGAGGGCATCCTTGTTTCAGTCCATTTTCAGCTTTTATTTTTGGTGTTGCATGACCTTCTCTTGTAAGTCTTATTGTTACACAGGTGTTTGAATACAGTTGTTTGATTGGGCCTAGGATGTCATTGGGGCATTCCCATTTTTCAAGTTTGTTCCAGAGTTTTTGCCAGGATATCCCATCAAAGGCCATGTGGAGGTCTATGAAAGCTGCATATATTTTTGTTTTGTTATGGATTGCTTCGTGTTTTATCAGATTTAGCAGTAGTAAGTTGATATTTGTCCCGATGTTTGGGGTGAAGCCAGTTTGTCTTGTTGCAAAACGCTTTGTTTCGGTTGCCCACTGATTTAGTTTTTTCAGAAGAATCGACGCAAACAGCTTTCCTAAGGGATCCAGTAGCGCAATTTGGCGAAAATTTGTCGGGTCGTCCCTCAGACCTTGTTTGTGAATGGGTACAATGGTTGCAGTTTTCCATGACATAGGTATCCGGTTGAGCTTGTTTATGAGTATCATGATGTTTCTCATGAGATTAGCCCATGATTGCAGATCTTTCTTTATCTTTGGGTTCGATGTCCCGTCAGGGCCTGGAGCACGGGGTATATTAAGTTTTTGAATCATCTCAAAAATGTCTTGATAGCTGCAGGTTATGTCCACTTTATGTTCTGTCTTTGTGTTTTTTTCCGGTTTCTGGTGACCAAGCTTTGTATATTTTTGTGTAGTGTTCAATCCATCGTTGGTCTGTCACATTTCCTTTCAGTTTTTGTTGGTGTGCTGCGTTGTTGTTCAGAAGATTCCATAGGTCTCAGAGATTGTGTGTTTTGTAAGTTTCTAAGATTGCTTCTGCGTCTGCTTGTAGTAGCATCATGTGATGTGTTTTGATCCAGTTTTTGTAGTTTTGTTGTGCCGCTTTTATTTTTACAAATAATTCTTTGTCTATTTTTTTCGTCAGTTTCCGCACTGTGTTTCTCAGTGCTTTTTCCTTTCGGCAAGCTCCTTGCTGTAGGAGTGTTGATGAGTCTGTGAGGTTTACTGTTTTGCTGGTTTGTAGTAGGGTTGAAGTAGCCATTGATAATTTAATTTCTGGTCGTCAGGTAGAGTGGTTTGCATAAATTGTCTTGTAAGTGAGGTTGTTGCTTGATGAGTTATACATAGTTTTTTCCCGGCTGTATAGACTTCTGGCAGAATAGGACGATTGGGCTGAGGTTGGCGCGGCATGTCTTGTCCATGTACGACAAGTTGGTTATGATCATTCTTTGTTGTTCTGATTATACTTGTTGTTTCTACTGCCGCTCTTAGTTCTTTTGAGAGATAGATGTAGTCAATTATGGCGGATGATTTGCCTCAGGACCAGGTGGGAGGGGCTTGCCTGTTTCATCTTTATGGTAGTCAATAAGTACTAGATTACGGATATTGATTTCTTTAGTCCATTTTTTTGCACGGATTGTTAGTTTTTCATTAGGAGTAGGTTGTCCGTCTTTTCGCCATAGATGGATGTTTAAATTTCCACATAGTATGAATTCAATTCTTGTATATTTGAGAATGAGCTTATCGATTGTTAGAAAGACACCATCCAAGAACGCTTCGTTGTTGATTGCGGCTGGATTCCAGTAAAGGTTCATAACTGAAATTTTTCTTTCGTGCTTGGGTGTCGATGTATCAGAATCTAGGCCTCCCTTTGTCGTTATTTTTATAACTGTGTTTTGTATCCACGGGTTGATGTTTGTGGTGTGCAGTATAGACCATGTAGGGTCGATCTTGATTAACGTTAGTCGACCTGATGAGGGTCTTCCTTTGGTTCTTAATGGGGCTGGGTTGAGGAAGGCTAGAAAGCCGTCACAGCTTGGGGTATTTGAAAGCCAAGTTTCTTGAAAACAAATGATCTCATATGAGTCGAGTTCAGGTGATGGATCATTAAACAAGTGGGAGTTTCCCCGTGTGTTCCATGAGCACATGGTCCAACTGTTTGTTGTGTTGATTGATGGTTATGAGATATTGCTCAGCTCTGTGGTGTCTGAATAGTTTAGGCTGTCTTCCGATGCATACTGACGTCTGATCGGACGATCGTTGTTATAGCTCATCCTTGTTTCATCTTGGTTGTGTATATTGTCTTCCAGGGTATGCTGTCGACTGACTTGGTGATCGCCATTGTTGTTGGTTGCGTCAGTATGTTCGGTTTTGGAGTTGTAGCACGCGGTCTTCTTGGAGTGGTCAGACACAGTTGGAAGGTTGTTTGAGCTGTTGTGTCTCTCCTTTGGCTTATTCCTCAGATGTTCTTGACTATGGTTTGATGTGCCATAGCATTTGAATAATTCCGTCATACACCATTAGCATTTTACTTGGAAACTGCATTCATTATCAAGGCATTGCATGACTTTAGCAGATATGGCTGGCTTAAATGCTACCACATTTAAGTGGTAAAGTGCACACAATAGTGACAGTGCAAGAGTTAATAAGGATCTCATTCAGCCATTAAAGCACGCTGAGAACTCTTTTTAAATGAGGCGTAACGGGAATACAATGTGTAAAAGCGTTACCTGACATGCGTACATGGCAGGCAGCCTTTACACAATTTGCACAGCAGAGTGCAAAAAGGGCGGCATACAAGCTGTATGCTGTCTTTTTGCCTTCCCCGATTGCACTTCGCCATGCAAATGACTGTGGGGAAAGCTTAAACTTTAAATGTATGTGAAAGTAAACACTTCACTGGTCCCCTTCATCAAATGACAGGGACTTCGAAAATGAGCCCCATTGTATTGTTTCATATACATAATTTCAAAACTTTAAAGTGCACAAAAGTCACTGTTCTACCTAGTGTGAGTTTACATGTTATATTAATGTGTTGATAATACTATTATTTGGGGTTGCAATTCCTGTGTGCAAGAGGAAACAAACATTTTAATAATTTAAAGCCATACCAATGCCGGAAAATTGTTCATAGTAATAATATTGCTAAAACCAAATACAAATTAAATGTAGCGTCATGTTTACACCCTAATGTAAAATGCATTCAACAATACACACTTAGGCAATCCATTATCCACATAATAGCCGTTCCACACACATCATACAGACATCATCCCAAGGAGCAAGGCATCAGCAGAGTGCCACCGGTCTAGATCCTCCAATGTAATGATGACATCTCTTTCTTTTCTCCTGAGGATGTTGCCCCCATAGTATGGCACATTCTAAGTGGGGGAACTTGAAGCCTGCAAGGGGACCACTAGGACGTCCAAAACATGAAATGGATAAGCACATGATAGGCATTTTTCATATTTCTAAAGTCCATATGATGCTCTTGAATACAAGTTTTTGGATTGTGGGCCCATCGTGTTGTTTTAGACAGGGGCAAAGGTTACGTTCATTGGCATTAGCTGTACTACGGGAATCAACCAGTGGAAAGCCGGGACGTCTGAACTTTAAATTTGGTATTTTTCTGTTGGTGAAAAACAAGGATTTCCGTCCCATTGGTATTTCAACCGGGAACACAGTGGTCACGATTCTATGACATGACAGGAGGCTTCGTATTATGGATTTCAATCTTTACTTCTGAAACCACAGTAGCAAAGAAAAAACTTTTACAAAGAAAAAAGTTTCAAAACAGAACGAAATAGAGTTCAATGTCAATGAAAGGGGGGCTCCCCAATCCATCATGGAGGGAAGGTCATGCCCTGCAGGAGACCAATGAGAAGGGACCCTCCTCTATGCATGCCCTTTACTCTAAACCCATCTCCTCTTTCTTTGCTGCTGACACCACAGCTAAGTCACTCCTTCTAGTTGTGCTTTGCATGGCATATCGTTGTTTTATGTTACATAATGTTGTATTTTGTAGAGTGTTTATAGTACATGACTACTGTTTTCTTTCATAAACAGTTGCGGTCTGCCGCCGCTTTATTATGAGGGGATTTTACTTTCCCTTTTGTATGTTTCTCAATGCACGCGGGCAGGTTAGAAGCTCTGACTTCAGGCCTGATGCGCGTGTGTTTCATGCGCTCTAACAGCGCTGGTGTCTCCTGGGCTACACACGCAGGGAAGCTTTAGCTTCAACCCCAGGCGTGTAGATCTGTGGGCGGCGTCGGGCGGCCTGCTCACTCCGTGCCCTCTGTGTGTGTGGGCCTGTGTGGGAGCACCGGTCGGCCAGCCCGCTACATGTCACGTGTGCGACTACGTTGTGATTTTGTGCCGGTTGGGCCCGCCCACTACTTCCCTAACATACACAGGTTTCTTGGAAGCGTTTGCTTCAGGCCCGTCGTGCATGGGGGAGATTTTTTTTACTATATATACCGCTATATGTATTATTACATATATATTGTTATATAAAATACATATATATTATCTTTTATATTATTATGTTTTTATATTTTATTTTAACTATTTTAATTTACTTTGGTATATTCCTCATATATCTGTATAGCAATTCATGCAGCCCTCAGAAAAATATAGCTATTTGTTCACTATCTCCCGTCAAAATTGCAGTGACCCCAATGCTTTCCTATGGGAAATGCAAGTCACTCGTTTTTCCATGGGGAAGTCTCTCTCTCAGGAGTTTTGGAATGTTGACATGTATCATTTAGGTCATTGTCACTCCAGTTTCAGGTTGGGACTGGTGTGCCTGCCACCCCTGCCCCTAGTGCAAAATTTTAAGAAGCTTTTGCTTCAGGGGGGTTTGGTGGGGGTGAGGGGGTGTTTTCCCATCAGTATGGTGGGGGGATCGCTTAAGGGCTACGTACTTGCCTTGGAAGCAAGATGACACTGGCCACACAGGTTGATCCTGGGTCCTCGCTTAGAACTCTATGAGTATTAAGCATGTTATAACTCACATTGATATACCAGATTGGGCACCGCTAGTTTGCCTTGTGATAGGTGTACCGTGGCCTGCTCGGCTTCAGGCTTTGTCTGAATTATGGTGTGAGGTTAACCCCTTGTGTGCTGCTCGGTGCCATACCCTGCTAGGGTGAGCAGCTTGGGTATGCGCTTGCGCAGCATGTTTCCCTCTGTTATGGCGAAAATAGGAGCCGTGTGTTAAAGGGGCTTTAACCCTTACCTGCTGGGTTTGCGGTTATACTGAGTGCAATGATGGAACTTTAATTTTATTTCCTTCTAACAAAAGGAGAAGGTTGTTATAAGCACATGTGGGGGGCCGACCTGCCTACCCAGCCATTTGTACCGCAGACAGTCCTCATTGGACGCTGATTGGTCAAAACCTTTTTTTTCTTCAAACTCCCTGTAGGTTTATTTTAAATTAGGTACAGGACAACTCAGTCCGGCCACTTCCTTTAGTCATACCTTCCCCTCCTTTGCCCCCTCCCCTCTCAGGGTAAAGGGTCAGGAAAGTGAGTTGGGCAAGTTCTGTCAATCCTGCCCTGTTTCTGATTGGGTCTAATAGCTGCTTTCCGCAGTCTCTATTTATTCTTCTGATAGCTCTGACTGGTATTTGCCTCCAAGGAAGCACAGGAGAAACTTTGGTCTCCCATTTTTTCCTTGGTTCTCGTTGCTAGGGGGGTTATGAATTGTCATCCTTCTTTCTTAATAAGATGGCCCTCATTCCAGGTATTGACCCCTTCATGGTATCCATTGGTCCCAAACAAAAGGGACACACCTCATAAAAGAGGGTGGATAAGTTCTAGAGGAATGGTCAAGGCAGGTTATTGGAGATGTGGGGTCCTGTCACCCAGATGTTTTGGAACTAGCTTAAAGCCTGTTGAGGTGCAAGTCCTGCGGGACTGGTTTTGGAAACGGGTTTGCCTGCTCGGCATCACTAGCCCTTCATTTCTGCAGAATGGTCTAAGTCTTTTTCATGTAACTTCATCCCAGATTGCCACTGGGTAAGGTTTTGATTGTGCAGAGTTTTACTGTTAGGGGTATAGAGCCCGCTCCTTTGGCTGTTTCCCCCAGAGATCTACCCATTTCCGGCAAGTCGCATCAAGAGGAGCGCACAATTACTCCTCAGCTCGAGGAGTACAATCAGTTTTACCCTAAAAGAAGTTTTGGCTCCATTGGAGGGGACGTGCCGGCAGTGGTCCTGCTAGACCCTAGGGTACCTTCAATAGTGTCTCATGTGCTAGACGTTTTTTCTGTTTGTCCATTTTTGCTTACCTCTCCTCCTAGTGTCCAATAAGGGCAGGCAGGTTTTGATTAGTGCTGGAGGTCAAGGACCACATCTTTAGTAAGTCAGTGGTACCAGCGTCCTCCTCACCTTCTCATTTTCTGGGCACGATAGCTCTGGTCCCATTACCTGAGGGGGCAGGGGTTTCGCCCAATCATTAACTTACAAGTTCTAACATCTTTGGGTAGTCTGTCATTACTCGAAGAATGGAAGGGTTGGTTCTACTCATTGACTCGTTTTTCTCCCAGTGGATTGGTTGGTCTAGTTGGACCTCAGGGATGACTACCGGGTCCCTGGGATGTTTCTTCCTCATCAGGAGTTTTATCTTCAGTTCCACTGCGGGGCTCACAATTTCCAATGCCCTTCCCTTCAGCCTCCTTTTTCATCTACCACTACTGCTTCAACAGGGTATTGACAATGATGATGTTTCTCCTCAGGTCCTAGGGATTTGGATAATTCTTCTTGGAATAGTTAGTGGTGTCCCTGCTACAGTTATGTGTTTTGTTTTATTATAAGTACGAAAGGTTTAAGAAGTTCGATTAAATCATATTCCCCTCCCCTTTACAGGGCGTTATATCGCCCCAAGACCAAATGTCTTCGCAAGAGTCTGTCTTCCTCGCAGTTAGGGTTCTGTTCCCCTAGGTCAAATTGGAGCTCCTTTAGTGGCTTGGACTCATGGATGCCTAGGTTGGCAGGGCACTTTTCAGTCTCCTCTATGGAGGTCTTTCAAGATTTTGATACCTCAAGACTAGGTTAGGTGCCAAGATAGGATACGTTTCCACAGGCAAGAGTTGTCAATGGAGCTTAGCAGCTGCATGTCAGTTGTTAATGCAGTCATGAGTTTTCTCGAGGATCAATGACATTTTTGTGTAATTTGTCGGAGGAGCAATGTTTCGCTGTGCGATACATAAATCATCTGGGGGGTTCCAGTACCAGGGTTTTAGCAGGTTTAACAAGCAAAATTGTTTTTTTCTGTTTGCATTGAGACGTGGTGTTGAAAGTGGAGTATTATCCAGGAGCAAATATCCATGTTACAATATCTGTGTTTTTTCCAACTTTTCCGGGACAGGGGCACCTTAATTATGGTCAGGACTCTCTCTTTGCCAAGATTTGATGTCTTTGGGTTCTGTTTCAGTGATTATTTTGCCTCGTGACGTATATGCTATGATATGATATGATATGGTATTTGTAACGCGCCTATACACAAGTGTTTCAAGGCGCGACGAGGCAGGGAGGGGGGGACAAGGGGAGAACAGACAACGATCCTACTAGGCCAGGTGTCATTCAGATCGCGCAAGTGCAGGGGTAGGGGAGGGGGAAAAAGTGCAAAGGGAAGGGGAGGGGGAAAAGTGCAGTACAAGGTAAGTGGCGTACGTAATAAATAAATAAATAGGGCCAGCTGGTGGCAAGTGTGAGGTAAGTGCAGAACAAGTGCTGGGGGAGGGGGGGGCTGTAGGGATACAGAGACAGTCCCGCAGTGCAAAGGGGTTCCAGGGCATCAGTGCAAGTGGAGAGTGGCAGGGCCCAGGACCGAGGCCGTTTAGAGTGGTCCAGTTGCAGGATCAGTGCAGTTTCAGTGAAAATTAATTAGCAGTTCAGCAGGGGAGAGGGAGAGGGAAAGCAGAAGCAAAGAGGAAGGTTTTGAGGTGCTTCCGGAACCGGAGATGGTTCTCCTCAAGTTTCAGGGAGGCAGGAAGGCTGTTCCAGAGGGAGGCCCCTGCCGCGGAGAGAGATCTACCCCCAGCTCGTTGCTTCGAGAAGCGGCTAACCCTGAGGGAGTTGGAGGCGGATGAGCGAAGGGCTCGGGAAGGAAGATATTTGGGAAGAGAGAGTTGAAGGTATTTAGGACCCAGGCCCCAGAAGGCCTTGTGGACAATGCAGAGGGTTTTGAACTTTATCCTCGCAGCCACTGGGAGCCAGTGTAGAGATTTCAGTCCTGGAGAGATACGGTCCCCGGGCTTGAGGCCAAGGACAAGTCTCGCAGTTCTGTTCTGGATGAGTTTCAGAGGGCGGAGAGTGGAGGCAGGCAGATTAAGATAGAGGCTGTTACAGTAGTCCAGCTTCGAGAGAACCAGGGCTCGGGAGACAGTGAGCTTCTGGGGGAAGGAGAGGAAGGGAAGAATACCTCTGAGGAGGTGCAGCTGGTAGTGTGACCTCTTGGCGACGCCAGAAATATGAGGAGAGAAGGAGAGTGTGGAGTCGAAGATGACCCCAAGGTTTTTTGCCTTGCAGGTAGGAGCAGGGAGGGGGCCAAGGGAGGCAGGCCAGAGAGCTACAGGGAAGGAGGGAGTGGGAGTACCGATGAGTAGAATCTCAGTCTTACTGGCATTAAGGCAGAGGTCATTGGCGGCACACCATTCTTGGATAGTAGACAGACAGTCAGAGATGAGGGAAGGAGAGGGGGAGGCTGAGGGTAGCCTGAAAATGAGCTGGGTATCGTCCGCATAGCACTGGAAATTAGGGCAGAGAGCGGCGATGCGGTGGGCAAGGAGTGCCAGATACTGGTTGAACAGCCAGGGAGAGAGATTAGATCCCTGGGGGACACCACAGGTGGAGAAAAAGATGTCAGAGAGGAAGGACCCCAGTTGGACCTGGGAGGGTCGATTTGAAAGGAAAGAGGTCAACCATGCCAGAGCCTGACCAGTGATACCCAGGTTTTCCCGGAGACGGTTGAGCAGGATGGCATGGTTGACAGTGTCAAAGGCAGAGGAGAGATCGAGCAGAATGAGAACACACGGGGTGTTGGAATCAAGGTTCAAGAGCAGGTCTTCACGGATGTTCAGGAGAGCAGTTTCCGTGCTTCTGGCAGCTCTGAAGCCAGATTGATGGTCATGAAGACTACCAACAGATTCAGCATGGAGGTTAAGCTGGGAGATGGCCAGTTTCTCCAGGAGCTTGCCCAGGAAGGGAGTGATGGAGATAGGGCGATAGTTAGCCGGGCAGGAGGGGTCGGAAGAGGGTTTCTTGAGAAGAGGGTGCACAAGGGAGTGCTTGAGGGGGGAAGGGAAGACTCCAGAGGCGAAGGAGTGGTTGCAAAAGTCAGCCAGGGCAGGAGCCAGGGAGTCGATGTGGTCCTTGATAGTTTTGGAGGAACAGGGGTGAACCTGTTTAGACGAGACTTTCATAGATCGGACTTGTCTGGAAACCTCGTCAGCAGAGAAAGGTGGAAAGGCAGAGAAAAAGGGAGGAGGGGTGACCGCAGAAGGGCCAGAGGAAGGGCCGGGTAGGGAGGGAGGGAGGTGAAAGGAGGAGAGCGAGGACAGGATGTCCTGAGTTTTAGAGATGAAGTGAGAGGCCAGTGCAGTGCAGAGGGCCTGGGAGGGGACAGGAGAGGTAGAGACTGCAACAGGGTTGTTCAACGGCTATGTTCAACATGCTATGTTCAACGGCTCTACATTTGGAGTAGGGAGGATCCCTGTGCATTGCCTTCTGTTTTTTGCCCCCAGGATTGGTTGTGTTCCCTTTTTGTATGGGTTTCTCCTTTGCCCTGATAGCAAGAGTCCTGTTTTGGGTGTGCATGTAGTCGACAATGCTAGTGTTGGCCTTTTTCAAGGGTGTTTTTTTTTCCCAGCCCACTGGTACTGACAGTGGATATTACTAATGTTGTCCCTCTCCGCCCGTGGCCTCTCTCCATCCCGACAAGTTGTTCTCTTTCAATCTGACCCTTCAGGATCTTCTTTCCCTTAGTTAAGTGGAATTTTTCATCTCTCCCTGGTGATTCCAGGGGGTTTTCTTCACAGGACTTTATCTGTGTCATCAGGACTTCGGGGCAACCTCTGATAAATCAGGGTACCCTTCAGCTCGGAACGGCGGGGTTAGTTGGTGTATGGCTCAATTTTAGGTTCCGTTTTTCTCCCTTACAGCACAGATGGGTAACCCCTGGTGGAGTTGTTTAGGAAACATTACATGTCAATGAAATCATTTCTCTGCCACTGTCTCAAAGCGACATGTTGTCGCTAAGATTAAAGTTAGTGGATAAGCAGTCCTTGGTGCACAGGGTCTTCTAGTACATTGGCATTAGGTCCCACCTAGGCTAGGTGTTTTTTCATCTAGGGGGTTTAGTCTGTTTGTCCTTTCTGGTGAATGTTGTCTAGGCTATAACGGTTTTCCGAGCCATCTATATGGGTTTTGTTCCTGTTAAAAATGTATATTTTTTCTGGTATCATAGTTTTTTATTTGGACTATATAAAGGCTCTCGTCTCAGGGGGTCACTTTCTTTATTGTCAGGAGGTGTAAGTGTTTGGAATCCTCCATCTCTTATCCAAGTTTTTCCAGAGATTTTGATGTATGGGTAGTTGAATGTTTTAAAAGATGAAATACAGGCGCTCTTAGCCTCTTAATACCTCTCAGCTGCTTTCTTGTGGGAACATTATGGCGGGGTCCCTTTGCCCCCTTTTGTCTAGGTAGAGTAAATAAATTATGCAAAAAGAGGGAGTTATTTCCTCCTTGGTTCTTCAGTTAAGGTACTAGGGTGTTTAGGACATTCTCCTGGGGGAGGCCTGGGGGAAAATTATCAAAGCATTTTATTTTATCTCAAGTGTATGGTTCATGTTGGGGTTATTGTGATGCAACGGCCTTAAACTTGCATAATATGAAGCCTCCTGTCATGGCATAGAGTGGAAAATCCCCCTTTAACGTGACAGCGGGTTTAGATTCTATTAAAGACAGGAGGCGAGTATTATCCCACCCACCCACCCTTTTTTCTGTTTCTTATTGCACCCACCCACCCTGGTCTGTTTCATATTGTTTCAGCTTTCGGGTGAGAGGTCCTATCCAGAAGAGCTTCGATATAGCTTCAGGTTGCGGAGAGGTTGAGATTCCTCCAGTTTTGGTGGATCCTTGTCTCCACGCTATGTAGTTGGATCGTTACAAATGGGCGTCTGGTGCAAGACAGCTACAGAAAGAGGAGTTGGGGTTAGAGTAAAGGACATATATAGAGGAGGGTCCCTGCTCATTGGTCTCCTGCAGGGTTTGCATGACCTGCCCTCCATGATTGATTGGGGAGCCCCCCTTTCATTGACATTGAACTCTATTTAGTTCTGTTTTGAAACTTTTTTTTGTAAAAGTGTTTTCTTTGCTGCTGTGCTTTCAGAAATAAAGATTGAAATGCATAATATCCTGCCTTCAATAGAATCTAAACCCCCTGTCACGTTAGTGAGGGGGATTTTGCATTCTCAATGAATATCTGCCAGCCTCAATACTCTGATTAGTGCTGGCTTGTGAACTGTTTGGGTTGGACTGGCCGCAGATGCAGAGCATTGACAGCCAGCCCATAGTGTGCGTGCACCCCTCACGAATGTATTCATTGGTTGATGCGACCCACGTGGGTGGACAGTTGACCTCAACTCTCCACATTCATTACAACTGCAACCGAATTTCCAGTGAAGGGCGTTAAACAGAGGTCAGAATGTGGAACACAGTAAAACTCATGTCAAGAATAAGTATTTCTTTTCAGTGAAGGGCAGTGCTGCAAAGTGTCAGTGTGGAGACCCTTGCCAGCATTGTGTTTTCGCCTGCACCTGTTATCTAACAGGGTCTCACATTCACAGGAGAAAGTCACGTGGCAGGCGAACTCAGAACTACATCCCGTCGAGAATCAGGATGCACTTTCAAATGCACGTGTGTGGCAGGTCAGGTTTTTGAAATCACGTAGTATGGGCCCGATTCATGGCACCGTGCAAAGTGTATTTTTACAGTGCAAAGTCCGGTCAAACTCAGCGCACAGTCATTATTGCAGTACAAAATGACTTTGCCCGGGCTTTGCCCTGCACAAATACCCTTTGCAAAGTGCCATGAATCAGGGTTTGTGTCGGTAGTGCAAAGTCACTTCAGCAGTGCGAATTCACTTTGCACCGGGCAAATCACCCATGAATCGGGCCCACAGTTTCCACGTGTCTGCATGCACTTGCATGAGCAATGTGCGGAGACGGATGAGCACAAAACCTTTAAAAAGTGGGCCACCCTGTTCTGTATATAGAGAAAGTGGAATCATGTCACCGTGTTGCTTCACTTCTTACCTCTGCAGGAGAACATACGCAGCTAGGCGGCTAGAAGAGTCATTTAATATGATTTCATTTGATAGACGAAGCACGGCTGTTGAATGAAGCTTCAGAACACTGTAGCTCGTGACAGCACATATAAACAAATCACTCACCCTGGGTTCAATCAGAGCCGCCTCTCCAGAATGCAAACAATAACCTCAGACTAAAGACCAGCAGATGCCTGATGGCTCCTCCATTTTGCGACACCTCCAAAATTGGACAGTGCCACCATTTGAATAAAAGCGATTACGTTGTCTGTCTATAGTCCTCCAAAAGAAGAAGAGCAGGAAAACAACGTCCATATGCAGAGCACAATTACTGTGATGATTGCTTTTTTATGATTTAAAACAATCACGTTTAAGGTGCTGATTCTTTTGGCGTTTTGAAAGCACTTTGACATACAATTATCCAGTGTTTTTCAATTCTGACGAAAATGTGTCTACATACGCCACACGTGCCCGCCTCATTTGTGAAACTCCCTAAATCTGGTTACTTTTTACTGAACCTGGACGTGTTTTTTCATCCTTACGGATGTGAACCGCTGTATATTTTAAACTGCTACAGCCAACATTAAAATGAGACCTTTGTGCTGACGCCTATTCGTCTAACAGGACCTGTTTGCGAAAATGTACAGCAGCATTTTCAATGTATAGAATAATAATGCATTGCTATTTTTCAACATGGCTTCCCAGTCGTGTCCAATAGAGGGCTCCCTTATTCCATTCAATGTGCTCGGAGAACCCTCGTGCAGAGGGACGCTGAATAATGCCCATCTGGCGGGGAAGAGGTCACTTTCAAAGGCTGCACAAGGATGCTACAGTGAGACTGGGTAACAGGGAGGCAGCAGACTAGCTTGGTATTATGCCAATTCAGCTATTTTATTCCAAAGGCAAATAATTGCAAGAGATGTAAATACAATGTAAAATAATTTTAATTTGTAATGGTATCTGAAACTGTTATTTAGCGTTACTAATATGTTAACATTTTTTTTAAATGCCACACAACTTGTTATCAGCACAGTGTGGCCGCGGGAAGCAAAGGGACTGATTTCAGAACGAATACAGCCTATGGGAAATTATAGGTTGTACGTTAGTGAAGCTGCTTGGGTGCTAACCAACACATTGTTATGATCCTGTAATAATTCCGCTGATAAAGCATTGCACGTGATAAAAACGTTCACCATTGATAAATACTGCAGACATTCATTTTGTACTTTCATCATTTACATACCCATCAAAAGTCCTAAAAATTGACCGACACCTGATAAAAATAACCCCAGCCATGAATTAGGTCCCTTTCAGGAGGGGGAGGGTGTGAGGATATAGGAGCCACTGCACATAAATACTAGATCTGAAGGATGTCTACCTGACATCTCGACTGAACGCACAGACAGCAATATACTTCAGCTGGAGACTAGACCCGGGGGCTCGAGGGACGGACGCGTTCCTTCAGGAATGGAGTGGAGGTCCTCACAACGCTTTTCCCCCGTTCATGATGCTGAGCAGAGTACTAGCGAAGTGTCGGAGGGAGAAGGCGGAGCTTCTGGTGGTTGCGCCACTATGGAAGTCACAATTGTGGTTCCCACCCTTGATGGAATTGGCAGTAGACCATCCGAGGATGCTCCCAGATGGAGCACACCTGCTCACGGACCCAGGTGGGTTGTATCATCCTCTGAGAGTGAGAGGGACACTCCCGCACATCGCGTCCAGGATATCTGGAGACGCTGGGCGCTGCCAGGCATTTCGGAGCAGGCTGCTTAGCTCATCGCAGAGTCATGGGTGCCGTCCACAAGAAGGAGCTACGACGTGGCTTGGGCCAAGTGGTCTAGCTGGTGCAAAGGGAGAGGTGTTCATCCCATTTCTGCACCTGTAGTGATGATTCTAAATTTCTTAGCGCAACTATTGCAAGGCGGGAGAGCTTTCCGTACTATAGGAGTATACAGGCCCGCGATATCCGCAGGACACCTACCGATAGAGGGAGTACCAGCTGGAGAGCATCCAGCAGTGGTCAGACTCATACAAGGAGTGAAATTTAAGGTGCCTCCAGAGCCGCGGTATAAGACAGTCTGGGACGTGCGAGTCGTCCTTACGTTAGTAGAGAGTTGGCCATTTGCGGTACCGTAATTAGCACCTTCCCCATTCCCATTATGCCCTATGGGGCAAAAATGGGAATGGGGAAGGGCAATGGGGGAAGGGGGAATTACCGCCCCGCCAACCTTGGAATAGGACGGTAATTCCCCTATCCTCGAAGGCGGTGCCGGTATTTTACCGGCATGGACCAAGGTGTTAATAGCACCTTAGTCCACCGCCAACCGTGTAATGAGGCCCTGTGTCTTATCGGCAGCTTTGTGCTTCACTTCAGAGCTTAGGTTAATATGTCATGCTGTTATTTAAATAATGTGGGTGTGGATGTCCACGAAATGCCTACCATATCATATCATACATAACAATCAAATATCTAAGCTGCCAGGCCTTGTGCTGTCTGTTTTCCCCCATCCGGGGGGAAATGAAAGGATCTGCCTCAGCTCTCTTGCCTCTCAGTGCGCTGGTGTTGAGGGGACAGCAGCAACAGAAGAAAAGACAAGCTGCACACTCGGGTGACAGCAGTGCTACCAGCCTGCTGCCACAGAAGGCGAGAGAAAAGTGCCTGCTAACACCTCTACCTTTACACGCATCGCTGCCTAGTCCAGTCCCCTCTGGGGATGAAGAAGAAAGAAGACAAATTGCATTGTGCCTTTCAAGCTCCCTGCCACCAGCTGTACTTGCAGCCTGGCTATGCCCAGTGAGCCCCACACTCACAGTGTCTCGGGCATCTGCCATCTGGGTGGCGCACTCAGGGCTGTCAATGTAGTCCTCCTCGCCCGCTGCCACAAAATACAAATACACTCTGCCTGATAGGAAACCTAGTACCGTTCACGCCAGTTATGAGGTCCCAGACTCTGTAGGGAACCAGGGCCCCACTGTAGACTTTTCTTTACATTTCTGACCCCTCCTCCCCGTTCAACCCCCCTCGCTTTGAAGCAGGTGCCTTTTTTTCTATTTGTACACCGTGTACCTAAGATCACTCCCTTCTTTTCTTCTGTCCCCAGGAAAACCCCACAACCCAATGGTAAATGCCAGGGCCATCATCATCTGCTCTCTCATGAAGGTAAGGAGAAGCTCAGGATTGAGGTGCACTGTCAGAGCTGCTGGCGGGTTCCTGTATGGAAATCGATGGAGTACTGTACAGTAGGGCGCAGAGCTTCATTGGCAGAGCTTCATTGGCAGAGTTTATGTGCATAACTGTACCAGAAGAGGTAGGCGAACGAGGAAAAGAGCATGGTAGATGTGCATTAGGAGAGCAGTGTACTGAAATAGCAGATAATGCTGCAGGTGTGACGCAAGAAGTGACGAGCAAACGGGACAGAGGGCAAATGAAAGGAAGATAGTGGAGAGAACAAAATAGCGGGGCAGAGTCAGCAAAAGAAAGGCAGAGAAAGCTTCAAGGACAAAGAAAGAAAAACTGACCCAAACTAGGAAAGCAAAGAGGGAGAAAGGAATGATAGAAGAAAAGTGATGACAGGAAAGAAACAAAGAAACAAAGAAAGAATGGAACAGAATATAGAGTAATACAAAATTAAGGAATGAGCGGGATTGGGATTCGAACAGGAGTTGCGCTGCATTGTCTTGCCCCCGAGCTCTTCCGCCCATGCGCCATACGTGCCACCTTTACTCATTAAAAAGAGGTAAACACTCCCAAAATTATAAGATAGGGAGTAAAAATGCTCCTTACAAAAAATATGCTACATATGACGCATTTAACATTAACATAGGAAGCCGCCTCCGGTTTCTACACAAACAGATCCACGGATATGTCTGCATCAGCGGCACCAGCAGAGCAGGGCCACAGGAAGGAGCTGTAATATTATTACAGCCGGATCTGATGAGCACATTTAAGGTCAAAATGCATCTTTTAATTGCATGCACTATTAGGGTCAAACAAGTATGGATTAAACAACAATAATCATTTTAGATTTAAATACATTTTCTTTGTTTGAAAAATAAATACCCCCACTTAGAATGGGAATTACTTTTATCAACCTACAAATCTTTTTATACCCAACTTCAAAAAATAGGGAGTAAAATGCTCTGACTGACCTTTTCTGGAGTGGGTGTCCGCAGTGGTGTGCTGTCCCGGGGAGACAGACTGTGGCTGGATGGATCTCTTTTTGCACCACTTCACCAGCCGCCACCCCGGAGCCGGAGATGCGGCCCCCAGAAGCTTCATCGCACTCCCCAGCTCATGCCCTCAGGCACCCAAGTCTGCGGGAGCTTCAAACCCAGTGCATCAAACCTTGCATCTTCTCAAGCAATACCTGTGCATCCCCTGGAGGTTGATGCCAAGTTTATAGAACGATTTCTCTGCCCCTGCTCTCTGGCGTGGGCGAGGGGGCACATCACCCCAAAATGGTTCTGGGTGCCCCCCACCACACGCCAAGCATCTCCCAAGGACGTGCTAGCTGCACGGAATGCAGTCCTGTCAATTCCTTAAAAATTAGTTATCAACCCCGCGGCCCGCACAGGCACATCTATTCAAGGCTGCCTGGAATCTTTTTATGTGTGTAAACAATGCATACAATTAAAAGTAGATACGTATAATTGTGCCCAGCGGTGATGGGCCCGTGTAAGGAGTCATGATGCCGGAGCCATACCCCTTCCTGCCCCCCCTTGTGTCTCCCTGGCAGAGTCAGAGTGAGGCTAATGTATGGGTTTGCTAATGGCCTCTTATGGTGGATTTTATCTGCAGTCCATAATATTAATGATGTAGTTCTGTATTACTGCTGCGTGCATCTCTGCTATTTGACTCGCACTGTATGTGACCGTTTGTTTGGAAAACAATACACATTTTATATTGGAAAGATGCTGGCAGACATTTTTTCCCAACTTCTTACCTTTCCAAGTGTGTGTCACTGTCACCACGCCCTCGCCTCGCCTGTGCCGCCCGCCGGCCTGGGTCAGGATTGCTGCCTGAGTTCCGCTCTCTATGCCCTCCTGGGCTGGCTGGGGGATAAAGGAGGGCTGGCGGGCGGCCGGCCCTCTGGCTGCTACAATGCTCTGGTTCTCGATGGTCTGGGCCCGGACTCCTGATGGACTCCCCAGCCTGGCCTGCCTCCTCCTCGACCTGGTCCTGTCCCCCTGGACCAAGTTGTCCTTTACTCTCCCGGCCACGGCCCTGGTGTGGTCTGTCCTGAACTCCTGGCAGACGGCACTGGTGACTGGTCCTCCTCCTCCGATATGTGCGTGGCTGAGAGGCTCTCTGCAGCCCAGTCCTCTATGCACAGCACCTGTTGCCAGCTACTAGTCTGTCAGGGCAGAAGGGTCAGAGCATAATATAGGGCCGGGCATGCAGCCATTGAGTGCTAGTGGCGGCACAGACTCTTGTGGCACCGCATTTTCATTGGCCATTAGTTGCTTTCAACTTTGCAAAGTGGCCGCGTGCAACAACACATTTTTTGCTTGCTTGGCAGTGCAAAGTTGAAAGCAACTGTCATGTGCACGCCGCTTGACCAGCCCAGCACTGCAGGCAGCCTGGCTCCAGCCTCCTCCAGCAGACTGCCCAGCCCAGGAGGCCAGGTGTGAATCGTATCGCACATCGACAAGTCTTTGCAATTGCAAAGAAACACTTGTTGTCTCTTTGTGATCCGACGGAGCGGAAGCCGGGCCTGAGCACCGGACCGTCCGTCGCCCCCGGCCCTCTTGTTGTTTGCATAATTGGTTTGCATACATGCTGCCTGATGCATCCATCATAATCTACGATGCACACATCATGCATGCATGCTGCAAATCAAAGCAAGGTAACAATGAGTGTTACCTTGCTTTGTTGATTTATGCTGCCCCCGGCCCCAGCCAGCCCAACCCCATCACCACCCCCCTGCATTGATAGCAGATACAGTTCATCCTTCCGAACAGCCCACCAACGCCATCACAGCTGCTGGCGGCATAGGCGGGCAAAAGCAACTTGCAAGTTAACTTTGCAAGGGCTGAGAAGGGCAGTGCACTCACTCTGACTGTTTTACGGGCCGGCCACCAGCCAGCTCAGAGGTCCTTGCTGCACGGGCGGTGCCACGCCTGACCTCCGAGCATGAGCTTGAAAGAGAAAAACAAACAACACTGTTCTGGTGTTGTCAGTCACTGGGATGTGAAGTGATGTTCAATAAAATGCACACAGCACAAAGCCGCGCCGCAGGCACACAACAGAACAGTGTCAGTGTCAGTAACACAGGTGTGGGCTCCCCCCTGAGCATGAGGCCAGGGGCAGTTTGCCACTCTGCCCCCCCTTGTGACAGCCCTGAAGGCAAACATCTTTAGCAAGCACAGGTTCATCAAACAAACCCTCAGAGTCCACTTAGTTGAGTGTAGTAGCTGATAACAAGCATTTGAATTTCTTGTTAAATGTATTAACACTCTTTGAGGGATGGCCAAATGTCTTTGGGGGTTGCTAGTTAATTGAACATGCACTCATGCATGACTTGTTCAAACACGGTAGCTGACATATATGACAATAGGTGTTCTTTTCAATTATCTTTGCAGGTCCCTGCAATAACAGCCTCCGTATGCTCTCTGTCACTGGCAGAGGTCCCTAAGAGCCAGAGCCGTGGCTCAGGGGGTACAAAACACAATGGTTCTGCATTAACTGACCAGGCCATGCTAGGCAGAGAATGAGTGCAATAAGCCACCTCTTCGGGGACCTCTGCCATTGTCTGCATTGCACTCCCACTACGTGAATCAGATGTATTACTTATTAGACTTTTTTTGTTTGGAAAGATAACTTTTTCTATGCATAGGCTCTCTCGCATGAGATTGGAATTGTGTGCATATGAAAGAGGATAGATAGACTATAAAATACCCCAGTGAGTGATTCGTGCATTCACATTAAACACACAAGGTTTCCTGATACCTGATGATGTGGAACACCTGCCTTTCCAATTCGCCCCCTGGCTTGAATCTTTATTTGTCAACATCCAAAAATTGCACCCAACTAAACAACATTTTTTAAATTTGTATTTGTGTTTATATAGTGTGAACCTAGCTAGAAAGCAACAGAGTGCTGTGCAATTCATTTGGGGTTAACAGAGGTCGTTGGAAGGTGGGGGTCACAGGTTGTAGTAGCTTGGATATCCCATGCTAAATGGTTGATATATGCTTAGGAGTAGCAGTGATCCCTAGGTTTTCTCTGAAGAACAGGTCCTTGATTTCCTCCCAGGACTGCAGGAGCCTTGCAGCAGACCTGATTTCGACTAGGATGGTTTTCCATTAGAGTGGGGAATAGCAGGAGCAGGCCTGGACTATTTCCTAGTTATCCCTTTCTGTAGCAGCCTTGAGCCCCTCAGGAATCTGGCTGTGAGAAGGCGCATCCCATCTGAGACTGTGAGTTGTGTGACTAGCTCTGCCAGTGTTCGGGATGTTGTTGCCTTATATATGGTGCAGGACATTTTGTAGAGTATCCTGGCTGGGATGGGTAGCAAGTTTAATTATCTTAGGATGGCATATATGTGGTTTACATTTCTTAGTTCCTGCTTTTTTGTTGATATGCTGCCCGAAAAAGAGATTGTTGTCAATATTGAACTAGAGTAGTATGGCATATAGGGCCAATGAAGCTGTGAATCAATCTAGGTGCATGTCACTAAGCCATCAACGGGGGCCCCTGCTAAGATGGACAACCTATTAGGATAAATGCCATTACAGTTGTACCTAGTTTCATGTAGGTGCTTGTCATCCAAGCTTGAATGGAGGTGAAGCACTTCCTGTAGTGTGAAATGTATTGGGTACATTTGACTTTTGGCCATAACTAATTATCACTGGCAAATTACTGTAGTGAAATATGAGGGTAATTTTGAAGCAAACCACGTTGTTCCATATAGGGATTGAAGATCACTGGTGAGAGTATTGATCCCTGTGGGAATCTGCAGGTGAATGAATGACAATCTAATCTGAAGTTATCCATCTTAAACAGAGTTAAAAAAACATTTAGAGGGTCGCTTTTGTTTTTCAATTTTTTGTTCTGATCTTTTGATATTTTTAAGAAGGAAAGGAGGGGAACATGGAACATGAAAAGAAGATGAGCAGCCCCTCTCTCCAAACAAAATTAACCATGATGACAGGTCCCCTTATTGCGAGCCCTCCTATAATAACACAGTTAACATTTTTAAATACAGTCAAATTGATGCATCTTAAAATGCTTGGGCCCACTAGCCAACATCCACCAATTCTCCCAGGCTAACCATGTGCCCACATGCTAAGCAGCATGTTCGAGCTACCAGTCAAACTTGTCAATTTCCCTGTTCTCTGGGAAAAACACAGTGGAACACACACCCTTGGATGTTGCCTGCAATGGGTCTGTATTGTATGTGGGTGTGTGAAGTACACCATTGCTGAAGGAACAGGACTAACTCACAAGAGAGACAATCTTTAACTTACAGTGGTGACACAATATCCCAATTTCCTCTAAGCAATCAGCCTCCTCCTCTTCACTTTTATTGGTTTCTTGTGTGGACAATGTGCCACCGCATAAGGTTCAGGAAGGCTGTTGTTCCCAGTGAATGGCTAGACAAATTCTAGCCCCTCCCGATGAACACCTGCCACAGGGTGCACTCAATGGTTTCAGCCTTGACTGGTAAAAGTCCATCAGGTACCTTAAGATAATCTCAGCATCTATAGGATTGTGGTACATGAGAACTGTTCTTCCATCCAACCATGTAGTTCTATAGACACTCTTTGGCCTCCCTTGTACACTTATTTGGCTTTGTGCATCCTCCTTATGACCCTTGTGCTAATTGGTGCTATGTCCTCTCCCCTCACCTCAACAGAATGCTCCTCTTCTTCCCTACTCTCTACCTACCACCATCATCATCGCTACCATCATTCCAACTAACCCCTTTTTCAACCACAGTGACAGTGCTACCAACAGTCCCATCTTTATCAACCACACTAGCAACAGCATGTATGTATGAATATATGTATTTATGTATGTATGTATGTATGTATGTATGTATGTATGTATGTATGTATGTATGTATGTATGTGATTTATATAGCACATACCTAGCTGGAAAGCAACAGAAAACTGTACAACATTATTTCACTGAGGTGGATAGAAGCAGGGTGCATGGGTAGCCGAGAAACTGGAATAGGCAGGAGGACTATGGATGGGAAGGGCTCCAGAAGGGAAGCATCTATTGGAGGAAAGGAAGATTTTCCATTTCCCTCACCATACCAAGTATTGTGAAGCCGACAGTAAAGACAAGGGCATCACAGGTCAGGGCCTGAGGAATAACCCTGTACACCCTGCGGATAAAACTATGTCGGTAGATTTAGAATACGGAGGCCAGGTAGAACTACTTGCACAAGGAACACAAGGCTACCGTTGTAAAGATCGATGCTGAAATTGAGAATTAAACGTATTTGCATGGCCAGCTATTGCTGACCAGATGGTATGCAAAGATCAAACAATTGAATTTGCAAAATCCCTCACATATTGCAGTTTAATCCTGAAATGCTGTGAAATTTCGAAGTCTGACATGTGGGATGCTTTAACCCACTAGTCTATGCCCTGCAACATTGGTGTGCCACGCTTGCATCAGAAACAACAAGTGGCCGCCAAAAAGATCTTTGCACTAAAATCTCTGAAAGTGCGCAGGAAAACCTGAAAAATAGACCGCCAATCCATTTTGCCTATGTCAGTGGTAACACAGGAGACCACTGCCAAAACCTATCATTTGGCTGCCCACAGAGGAAAATTAAACTACTTGAAAAAGCAGTGCTGCATTGCAAAGGAAAACCTAGAACTGCTTTAAAAATCAGTTTTTCCTTGGCTGTGGAAAATGCAAAAAAATCATGGTTCCCAACATCACAAAAGATCCAACATCCTTGTTGGGTGTGATACCTCACATTATTCAAAGAATTCACCGAAGCACAATGTCAGCAGAAACATCTTTTATCAGAAGAAAATCCACATTTAAAGATGCTTGCTTGAAAAAATATGTTCAAAATGTGCGCAGTACCGTCGCTTGCCTGTGTCAGAAGCCGGCATTTACTTATACTGTCATTTAAACTCATGCGTTAAAGTCAAAGTATGGAAAAGAGGAGACTGCCCATCAAAAGCCATATAGGGTGACAATTCAATCTCTACGTGTTAAAAAAGGCTGGAAGTAAGAGATTTGTGGCTATATTTGTAAACATGTAATTTGTATTTTAGAGAAAGACTATTTTTAAAACATTGTTTCAAAAGTAAGTTAAAGCCAGCCACACTGAGCTTCAAAGACATTCCACAGTTTCTCCCCAAACAAAGGAATCTTCCCCCCTGCTCTCCGCTGAGGAGCTGGCAGGGAGGTGTGAAAGGAAATGGGAGGGGACTTTGGCCTGTTTCTCTGACAAGAAAACAAAAGGCTCCCTTGACTTAAAAGAAAATGTTAATTCGGGTGTCAATAGAAACCAACTGCTGGCAGGAACCAGCTTAGGTTGCATCTCTGGCTCAGCCAAGCCTTGGAGGCGGAGCTAGACTGAAATGTGTATCTGGACTGAAGAAAATATATGTTTGAGAAAAAGACTTATAGAAAACTGAACAAAATTGGTCAAAATCTTTAAATATGGTGTTGTTAAAATGAAAATTCTGGTCACGTTTTAAAACTACGCTGGAATTTGTGCGATGTTCAGAGACTGAACTATCAAAATATTGACTTTGTAGAAATTGTGATAATGTTAGGAATATGAAAATGTACAGGAATATGCCCAGATGTTATGCGCATGTATGTGGAAAAAGTTGTACAGATATGACACTGGGTAACCAATGAAAAGCGCAAAAAACTGTCATTTGTGAACCGAAACTCTTAGGAAGATCAGACTTTGATGGATATGTGCCTTATTTAATCTGTAATGTAAATATGTATTATTAGCAAGTTGGTGATATTGGAAATATGTTTTATATGAAAAACAGATTTTCTGTGTAGGAACAAAGGGGAGGTTTTTCCCTGGATTGTAAATGGCAGCATCACTATGACACATCATGACACACCGTTTCCTTCTCAAATCAGGGGAGAGGGAATACCTTAACCAATAGGCTTTCTAAAGGGTTGGGCATAGTATAATAGATAGAAGTAGAAGCACTAAAGAAGAGGCTCTAGCAAGGAAGGACCAGGCCAGTCCGGACAGGAATCAGGAGGTAACCCTCCTGCAGCAAAGACTGGCCCAGTACTCAAAAACAACCCAGGAAGCACAGAGAGAAAATGAGGCTCTCTGTGAGAACAATGACAGGCTCCACTGACAGGTAGCCATGCAAGAGAGATTGATAGAGACTAGTAAGGCCTTGATTGAGGAACAGAAAGCTCAGGTTCTTGCATGGCAACAGGGAGCAGGGGCTGATAGAGATGAGGTTCGCTGGGAAAGGGAAACACCTGAACATAACCTCAGGAACCCTAGTACCAGAGGCCTTCACCTCTTCTAGTCCCTGGACTCTGCCACCGCCATGTCCACTGGCGCACATGAGCCCAGGGCCATGGGGATGGCAAATTTCAATCCAATCAGAAGTATGGGGCACATAGACCAGCACCTCCCAGGAATGGATGGGCGGGCATCTGGGTATGGGTACCCAAATACTGTGAAGTTTAGTGGGGAACTCCATAAGAGTAGACCCACTAAGGGCATCCTGAAAACCTCTGCCCAGCTAGGACAGTGGGGGGGTACCCATCAAATCCTGGGAGCAAGGAGGAATCAGAAGACTCCTCTGAGCGTACCAGGACACAGGAGACTAGGTCCCCACATTCTGCCAGCCATTCCCAGGCTTGCAGAATCTGGGAGAACTTAGAAGACCAGACAGGCACCTCTGGGAGCAGTGCCTCTGAGTCAGAGGATGAATGGACCAGGGTTACCCGAACCAAGAAGGCCAATAAGGCAAAAAGGGCCTTGCTTAAGGACCCCTTAAAGCAAATCAAGGTGATAAGGAGCGTCATCACACCTTATCATAAGAATGCTAAGTATTCTGTTTGGGAGCACTTAGAGCTCTTTGAGCAGATGATGGAAACTTTCCATTAGAAGGACAGCAGTAGCTGTATTAAGTATGTGAAATGGACCTTCTCACCAGAATACTCCAGCTTCTTTGCGGAGCTGGAGGACCAAAATCATTCTAGATGGTCCACCTATAGGGCGGTCATCTTGAAGCATTTTTCTGTACATAGAAATCCACAGGAGGCTCACAAAGCAGCCTACAATTTGCAATGTGGGGAGGATCAGGCCCCACAAGAATTTGTGCAGGAATTAAAGCATGCCTTTGCGCAGACCACCAGAAGGGTGCGCACGGACAGCAAGGAATTTGTGAATACTTTTTTCCACGCTCTACCAAAGTACATCATGACCCAGCTAATGAGAGATTTTCATGAGAAAAGATCACTAGGCTAGGTCATTGAACAGGCCACCCAAATTTATGAGGTGCAAAAGCCCAGAGAAAACAAGAATAATGCTAAAAGCCCCAAACCAACCAACAACGCTGCTGCTGCTAAGGTGGCAGAGGTGAAGATTGCCCCAATTTTAGATTTGGAGATGGGAGGGCCTAGAAGCCCGCCTGCACAAAATCAGAGCAATCGCAATCCCAGAAGGGCCTCGGGTCAGTCACAGACAGGGAGCCAAGGAGGTAGTACCTCAAATGGGATCCCTCACTCCCCTGACTACATAAGTCCCTGCTACAAGGGGAACAGACCCATCCTGGGTTATGTGTGGACCCCTCCAGCCCAAGGGGGTATCCCACCAAACAGGACCTAACCCAGGGAACTTCCCTCCTCAATTCCCTCAGGAGGGCAGAAATTCCCCAAATCCTGGACAGAACGTTTTCCCCCAGGTACCCACAAAACCTCCAACCCCAGAACAATCCATCCTTCTTTCCCCACTGTCCTGAGCCCAGACAACCCAATCCGGGAGAGGGGAGGCCAAGGGTGGAGGGGTACCCAAATCTTCCCAACCCGGGGTATTATCAGAGAAGGGATAGCTACCCTTCCCAGGATCAGCCCAGGGGAGAAAAGAGAACCCTGTATCAGCCTGAGCGGGTGTCACAATTAGAGCGCCAGGTCCAAAACATGGCACAGGATCTGGGTCGCATGCTGAGGGCTCCACAGAACCCTCAGATGAGCATGTCGGCGCAGAATGCCCCAAACTCTGGACCTGGTGCTCCAGAGCAATGAAGGGGGCAGAACCCTGACAACCCACCGGTTCCCAGGGAGGAGGCACAAGGGGAAGTGGGGTGTAAAGCCTTGGAGGAAGCTTCCTTCCCTACGAACCGGAACCAAAATCTTCTGCCCCTGAAAGTCTGCCACCCAAGGAGCAGATAGGGGGTAGGAGAAACAAAGGACCCAAACAGACCCATTTTGTGGAGGAGGTACAAATCTTTCAATTTGAAGGAGAGGGGTCCTCAGAGGATTCTGGGAAAAGGATCTTCTCCTTCAGAGATGGGGGAACTCCTCCCAAAGAAAAATGGGTCCCAAAAGATCTGAATACTGACTGGGTAGATGTGGGGACTGAGCTAGCGCCGCCCATTATCCAACCCCAGAACCAACAGCCTGAAAATCGCCTGGTTCAAACCCATCCTGGTGACTGCCTCCAAAAGGGGGTGGGGGGCAGACTGGAACTGGAACCAGGGGAACCGAAAACTTCTCCCATATCTAGTTGCCACTTTTTCTTTTCAGATTCCCAAGACTCTCCACAGAAATCTGCCCAAATCACCTTCTTTTCAGTGTCCAAAACTAAAAAAGAACCCACCAGTTGTCCAAAAATGTACATTATCTGTGCCCCCTTGTGGAGAAGGAGGGAAGATTCTATGCCCCGGTACAAATACAGGGGTAGGGTACAATTTTGGCACTGGTGGACACTGGATCCCAAGCTACCCTTCAGTCCAAAAAGGCCTTTGATCAACTGAATTCGGGAAGGGGGGAGAATTACCAAATTCTTCTCACCCTTCTTCCTGGACAACTTCAGAACTTTGACAGGAAGGAAATTCCCGTTGAGGGGACAGCGGATTTGGACATTAAAATTGGGCGACACAAGGTGAAGCACCCGGTCATAGTTGTGACTCCAGAGGGCACCCCTTGTTTACTAGGGAATGACCTCCTGCGAAGGTTGTCACCCCTAATAGATTGCGTAAACAAGGTCCTCTGTACCCAGACTAGCCGACCAATAAAATTAAAACAGAGTGTCAACCATGTCAGTTTAATTGGCACCTGCCACATGGTTGAACAAAAATCTGACCAAGTAGAGTTTCACTTCCAGAACAACCAAATCCCAGACGTGACAGTAATAGCAGTAGGACAACAAACTGGTGATGGGGGGTCCTCTCTATTTCTGAAAATCAACCTTCCTTCCAGTCTAAGGTGGCATTCCACACTGGAAGGATACACTCTGACATTCTTTACCAATCCACAATCAGACATTCCCACGCCTTTAGTCCAGAATGATGTGAAATCAGCTCAGAGCCTGGCTGATATTCAGCAAATTGGAGAGCAGTTGTTCATCCCTGTTCAGTTAAATGAAGGGAAGGACTCTGTTCTCGCCCGAGTGTGTGTGAACAATGGTAAGAGCTTCATCAGCTAAGCCATGTTCCGCCAACTCCCAAAAGATCCAGCCATTCCCACATTCAAATTGATAGACAAATGGGAAATGGATCTGGAAACACCCAATTCCAAACATTTCCTGCCAAGCAGGTGTATGTTTAAAATCTCAATAGGCAACAAGAGCATAGTCCATAATTGTTGGGTCGTGCAAGACGTCACTGCTGCCTTTTACTTAGGCAGTGACATTCTCAATCGATTTGCCATTAGTTTGGACCTGATGAACTTCAAAGCTTGATCCCGATTAGCGGGTAATCCCATGGGCTTTGATGATCCAGAGAAAGCATTTAGGTCAGCTCAATTGCTGCCTCATGCAGTTGACATTCAGATTGGAGAGGAAGTCACCATCCCAGAAAGGACCCGACAATTCTCCCTGGAAGTGAAAGTCAAAAGAGGACAGAAATGGAAAAACCCTGATGCCTATATTCATTTAAATGCTTCTCTCCAACAGCAAGGGTTGGGGGTAAACCCAACACCACTAGTCAACATAGAACATGACACCATTCCAATAGAGGTGGATAACAGTCACTTAAAGAGTATCACTCTAGCCACAGGCACCATTATTGGAATGGTGGTTGATGACCGACATTTTTCCATAGATTTAGGAAATTAACTGTTAGGACCAATCCCCAAGGACTGTTTTGACAGTGACAGTGATGACAACACAACACCAGACACGATCTTTACCCGGCATGGGGGGAACTTCCTGGTGTACACCTCCTTCCCTTATGGTAAGGAAGATGTGACTTGTGACTTCAGGAGGGATGAGGGGATTTTCCAGGTCCATGAGGGCTGCCTTTCCCACCTGAAGCCACCGGTCCAAATCAGCACTTTGACCAGGGACTTCTCCACCCAGCTGGAGGAGGCCGCTGAGATTGAAAAACCAGAAGTCTTTCCAGGCTTCAGGCAGATGGTTGAAGAGAAAGTCAACCTAGCTGATTCCTGTGAGACTCTGGACCAGAAGCAAAAGTTGAAACAAGTTTTCTTGGATTTTCAAGATCTCTTTGCGGTGGACTCATATGACTGTGGTTGCACCGACATCCACACAACAACAATTCCCACGGACCCTGGCATGACTCCAGTATTTGGGAAGCAATATCGCTTGCCTCTCGCATCAATGGAGTCCCTTACTGAAATAATTAAGAACCTTGAGTCCTGTGGGATAATCTGTCCAGTCCACAGCACCTTCAATAATCCGGTGCTGGGGATATTGAAGCCAAACGGCCAGTGGAGACTCTGCGCCAACCTTAGGGAGCTCAACAAACGGGTCCATACTTCTGATGGCCTCTTCCCTACATTGACCAAGGGCTGGCCCAGATCCAGGGGTCACAGGTATTCACTGCAATAGACCTGACCAATGGATACTGGACTGTACCTGTCAGTAGGGAGGACCAATACAAGCTGGCCTTTACCTTTGGGGGGCAGAAGTACACATGGACCCAGACTCCCTTCGGATACCTCAACTCCGGCAATGAATTCAAAATGTTTCTACATAAGGCCATGCCCAACCTGGGTGAGAGGGGGAACCTGGCCTATGTAGATAATGTTCTCATCAAAAGCTCAACTGTGGAAGAACACATAGTGGAGATCCGTTATGTTCTGATGCAGTTGAGGGCAGCCAGAGCAAAACTTTCCTTTCAAAAGGCACAGTGGTGTAGAACCCGTGTACATTTATTGGGGCATGAGATTACTCCTTCATGGTCTCTGTCCCCAGGAAAAGAAAGTGGAAGCACTCCAGAAATTGAAAGACCCCACAACTCTGCGGGAACTAAGGAGCCTCCTTGGACTGACTAATTACAGTAGAAAGTTCATTGAGGACTACGCAGAGATCACAAGACCCCTGATTCATCTTTTGAAGGGGGGGGATCAAGTGGGAGTGGGGTCCAGAACAAGCCGAGGCTGTAAAACAACTCAAAAGAAGCCTCTCACAAGCGCCTTGCCTAGCTTACCCTGTCAAAAACAAGGAGTTCTTCTTGGAGACAGGGTTCTCTAATACATGCTTGACTGCAGTATTATACCAAAAGCATGACAAGGTCAATAAAGTAATCTCCTATGCGAGTATAACTTTATCCTCTGTGGAGTAAAAATTCAACGATTCTGAGAAGGCACTCCTGGCAACGCTGTGGGCATTGAAGAATTACCGCCCGTTTATCCAGGGGGACACATCATAGTGGAGACTCCACACCAGCCTCTGCAATATCTCCAAAGTGACAGAATCTGGGCCGGAAATATGAGTAATTCCTGAATTACTGCCTGGATTCTGTCAATGCAAGGCTTTCCTGTGGAGGTCAAATATGGCCAAAACAAGAATAGTGGCCTCGCGCAAGGTCTGGCTGACTTGCATGATTGTGCCAGAGAAAACTGTCTCAAGGACGAGAGTCTAAAAATCAAGGACAACATGGAGGCATACCTTAATTCCACACACAAAGTCTTTGAGGAAGACAAGTGTGAGGGAATTCCCACTGTCTATGTGGATGGATGCTCTTACCATGTTGACAACAACGGGGAAAAAGAACTTGTGGCTGGCGTAGGGAATGCATGGGTGAATGAGACCCCAGAACCCTCCGCTGGGTACAAGATTCGTCCCCGAAGTAGTCAAGTGGCAGCTTAGATGGCTGTGCATCAAGCCATCCTCACTGCTGTCCAACATCAACTCCACGAACTGGTCATAATCACCGATTCGGATTATGTAGGGAACAGGTTCGTGGAGCACATGGTTAACTGGAAAACCAGAAGCATGCTATGTGCTAATAATAAACCCTTGAAACATGGGATATTAATTCAAAATATTGAGGATCTGGTCACCTCGAATGGGATGACCATCTACTGGAAAAAGATTAAGGGTCATTCCAAAGTAGAGGGACCAGATTGACTTAGCTGATCAGCTGGCCAAAACCGGAGCCATCCAAGGGGATCTACTAGAGATTGGGTCCCTGTTGGGGGAAATCCAGGTCACTGCTATCACTAGGTCCCAGACAAATGCTCACAATGAACTCTCAACTACACAATGGAGTAAGGAGACCCCAGATGCTGATTTCATTACGGCTCAAAAAGGGATCCAATAATTGTTAAGTTTTATCAACACATTGAGGACCCTGAGAACTTTCCCCTGACGGATACCGATTACATAGGGAAAGAGGACCTCAGAGTGTTGATGAAATGTCCAAAACTTTTCTGAATCCAAGACGGTTTCTTGGTAAGGAGATCCCTAGCTGGCCATAATCAGTGGGCGGTCCCTACCACATTCCGAAGCCTGATGTTAAGTCATGCCCATGATGCGGCCACAGCCGGTCATAGGGGGTTTCATACAACACTTGAAATCTTAAGAGAGGTTGCATACTGGCCACACATGGGACAGGACCTCGACCAATACTTGAAGTGGTGTTGTGTGTGTGCACAATTTCAGCCATCATCCCTCACACACCGTGCGCCTCTCCAAAAGAGGGGGATGACACTGCCATGGTCATATTTACAAGTCGATTTTATCGGGCCCGTGATTCGCTCCTCTAGGGGAAATAAGTACATGTTGACCGTGACATGCTTCTTTACTAAATGGGTGGAATGTCTCCCGGCCCCAAACTACAAGGCAGAAACAGCAGCTGCCCTGATGATCAACCACACCTTTTCGCGATTTGGTCTACCCCAAAGGATCGAGTCAGACCGAGGTAGCCATTTCACCAGCAAAGTAATGACAAAGATGTGGGAGATACCTGGGGTCAAAAGGAAGCTACACGTTGCTTACCGGCTAGCCTCTAGTGGTGTAGTAGCGAGATACAACAAAACAATTGTGAGCATATTAAAAAAAGATTGTGGCAGATTCTGGGCCAAGTTGGGATATTCGATTACCTCTTATCCTAATACAAAAAAGGTAGCAGGCGCCCCTCTCTCGAAAGAACAAGGCATGATAACCTGTTCAGTGGTTATTAACCACATTGAGAGTTCGCAGACATTGCTTTTTGCTCACTGTACCTTCACAGATGGGAAATATCCAGTTGCATATCAGTCTTTATCCCGCCCACAAAGGCAGTCCAGCACCGAAATGCTATGGCAATTCCTCTCTGAACAAGAGTACCATCAGCAACCCCATACACGTGTTTCAGCCTTGTTGGGCATCATCAGGGAGGTGAAGCTGAGCCTCTCTAAGCACAGTGAGCAGGGAGTCCACGTCTGGTTGCCCCCAGGTAACCTAGGGTGACCAACCCCAAGTTCCTTTCAAAAATACAAAAAAGGTAGCAGGCGCCCCTCTCTCGAAAGAACAAGGCATGATAACCTGTTCAGTGGTTATTAACCACATTGAGAGTTCGCAGCCATTGCTTTTTGCTCACTGTACCTTCACAGATGGGAAATATCCATTTGCATATCAGTCTTTGTCCCGCCCACAAAGGCAGTCCAGCACCGAAATGCTATGGCAATTCCTCTCTGAACAAGAGTACCATCAGCAACCCCATACATGTGTTTCAGCCTTTTTGGGCATCATCAGTGAGGTGAAGCTGAGCCTCTCTAAGCACAGTGAGTAGGGAGTCCACGTCTGGTTGCCCGCAGGTAACCTAGGGTGACCAACCCCAAGTTCCTTTCAAAAATACAAAAAAGGTAGCAGGCGCCCCTCTCTCGAAAGAACAAGGCATGATAACCTGTTCAGTGGTTATTAACCACATTGAGAGTTCGCAGCCATTGCTTTTTGCTCACTGTACCTTCACAGATGGGAAATATCCTTTTGCATATCAGTCTTTGTCCCGCCCACAAAGGCAGTCCAGCACCGAAATGCTATGGCAATTCCTCTCTGAACAAGAGTACCATCAGCAACCCCATACACGTGTTTCAGCCTTGTTGGGCATCATCAGTGAGGTGAAGCTGAGCCTCTCTAAGCACAGTGAGTAGGGAGTCCACGTCTGGTTGCCCCCAGGTAACCTAGGGTGTCCAACCCCAAGTTCCTTTCAAAAATACAAAAAAGGTAGCAGGCTCCCCTCTCTCGAAAGAACAAGGCATGATAACCTGTTCAGTGGTTATTAACCACATTGAGAGTTCGCAGCCATTGCTTTTTGCTCACTGTACCTTCACAGATGGGAAATATCCATTTGCATATCAGTCTTTGTCCCGCCCACAAAGGCAGTCCAGCACCGAAATGCTATGGCAATTCCTCTCTGAACAAGAGTACCATCAGCAACCCCATACACGTGTTTCAGCCTTGTTGGGCATCATCAGTGAGGTGAAACTGAGCCTCTCTAAGCACAGTGAGCAGGGAGTCCACGTCTGGTTGCCCCCAGGTAACCTAGGGTGTCCAACCCCAAGTTCCTTTCAAAAATGCAAAAAAGGTAGCAGGCGCCCCTCTCTCAAAAGAACAAGGCATGATAACCTGTTCAGTGGTTATTAACCACATTGAGAGTTCGCAGCCATTGCTTTTTGCTCACTGTACCTTCACAGATGGGAAATATCCATTTGCATATCAGTCTTTGTCCCGCCCACAAAGGCAGTCCAGCACCGAAATGCTATGGCAATTCCTCTCTGAACAAGAGTACCATCAGCAACCCCATACACGTGTTTCAGCCTTGTTGGGCATCATCAGTGAGGTGAAGCTGAGCCTCTCTAAGCACAGTGAGTAGGGAGTGTACGTCTGGTTGCCCCCAGGTAACCTAGGGTGTCCAACCCCAAGTTCCTTTCAAAAATACAAAAAAGGTAGCAGGCTCCCCTCTCTCGAAAGAACAAGGCATGATAACCTGTTCAGTGGTTATTAACCACATTGAGAGTTCGCAGCCATTGCTTTTTGCTCACTGTACCTTCACAGATGGGAAATATCCATTTGCATATCAGTCTTTGTCCCGCCCACAAAGGCAGTCCAGCAGACAGGCCTTGTTCTGTCGATAGAGGGGCGCCCGCTACCTTTGCAAACTAAATTTCAAGGAACCTGGGATTGGTAACCCTAGGTCTCCTGGGGGCAACCAGACGTGGTCTCCCTCTCACTGTGCTTAGAGAGGCATCAGCTTCACCTCACTGATGATCCCCAACAAGGGTGAAACACGTGTATGGGGTTGCTGGTGGTACTCTCGTTCAGGTTGGAATTGCCATTGCATTTCGGTGCTGGACTGCCCCTGGGCAGGACAAAGACTGATATGCAAATGGATATTTCCCATCTGTGGAAGGCACAGTGAGTAAAAGCAGTGGCTGCGAACTCTCAAGTGGTTAATAACCACTGAACAGGTTATCAGGCCTTGTTCTGTCGAAAGAGGGGCGCCCGCTACCTTCGCAAACTAAATTTCAAGGAACCTGGGATTGGTAACCCTAGGTCTCCTGGGGGCAACCAGACGTGGTCTCCCTCTCACTGTGCTTAGAGAGGCATCAGCTTCACCTCACTGATGATCCCCAACAAGGGTGAAACACGTGTATGGGGTTGCTGGTGGTACTCTCGTTCAGGTTGGAATTGCCATTGCATTTCGGTGCTGGACTGCCCCTGGGCAGGACAAAGACTGATATGCAAATGGATATTTCCCATCTGTGGAAGGCACAGTGAGTAAAAGCAGTGGCTGCGAACTTTCAAGTGGTTAATAACCACTGAACAGGTTATCAGGCCTTGTTCTGTCGAGAGAGGGGCGCCCGCTACCTTTGCAAACTAAATTACAAGGAACCTGGGATTGGTAACCCTAGGTCTCCTGGGGGCAACCAGACGTGGTCTCCCTCTCACTGTGCTTAGAGAGGCATCAGCTTCACCTCACTGATGATCCCAAACAAGGGTGAAACACGTGTATGGGGTTGCTGGTGGTACTCTCGTTCAGGTTGGAATTGCCATTGCATTTCGGTGCTGGACTGCCCCTGGGCAGGACAAAGACTGATATGCAAATGGATATTTCCCATCTGTGGAAGGCACAGTGAGTAAAAGCAGTGGCTGCGAACTCTCAAGTGGTTAATAACCACTGAACAGGTTATCAGGCCTTGTTCTGTCGAGAGAGGGGCGCCCGCTACCTTTGCAAACTAAATTTCAAGGAACCTGGGATTGGTAACCCTAGGTCTCCTGGGGGCAACCAGACGTGGTCTCCCTCTCACTGTGCTTAGAGAGGCATCAGCTTCACCTCACTGATGATCCCCAACAAGGGTGAAACACGTGTATGGGGTTGCTGGTGGTACTCTCGTTCAGGTTGGAATTGCCATTGCATTTCGGTGCTGGACTGCCCCTGGGCAGGACAAAGACTGATATGCAAATGGATATTTCCCATCTGTGGAAGGCACAGTGAGTAAAAGCAGTGGCTGCGAACTCTCAAGTGGTTAATAACCACTGAACAGGTTATCAGGCCTTGTTCTGTCGAGAGAGTGGCGCCCGTTACCTTTGCAAACTAAATTTCAAGGAACCTGGGATTGGTAACCCTAGGTCTCCTGGGGGCAACCAGACGTGGTCTCCCTCTCACTGTGCTTAGAGAGGCATCAGCTTCACCTCACTGATGATCCCCAACAAGGGTGAAACACGTGTATGGGGTTGCTGGTGGTACTCTCGTTCAGGTTGGAATTGCCATTGCATTTCGGTGCTGGACTGCCCCTGGGCAGGACAAAGACTGATATGCAAATGGATATTTCCCATCTGTGGAAGGCACAGTGAGTAAAAGCAGTGGCTGCGAACTCTCAAGTGGTTAATAACCACTGAACAGGTTATCAGGCCTTTTCTGTCGAGAGAGGGGTGCCCGCTACCTTTGCAAACTAAATTTCAAGGAACCTGGGATTGGTAACCCTAGGTCTCCTGGGGGCAACCAGACGTGGTCTCCCTCTCACTGTGCTTAGAGAGGCATCAGCTTCACCTCACTGATGATCCCCAACAAGGGTGAAACACGTGTATGGGGTTGCTGGTGGTACTCTCGTTCAGGTTGGAATTGCCATTGCATTTCGGTGCTGGACTGCCCCTGGGCAGGACAAAGACTGATATGCAAATGGATATTTCCCATCTGTGGAAGGCACAGTGAGTAAAAGCAGTGGCTGCGAACTCTCAAGTGGTTAATAACCACTGAACAGGTTATCAGGCCTTGTTCTGTCGAGAGAGGGGCGCCCGCTACCTTTGCAAACTAAATTTCAAGGAACCTGGGATTGGTAACCCTAGGTCTCCTGGGGGCAACCAGACGTGGTCTCCCTCTCACTGTGCTTAGAGAGGCATCAGCTTCACCTCACTGATGATCCCCAACAAGGGTGAAACACGTGTATGGGGTTGCTGGTGGTACTCTTGTTCAGGTTGGAATTGCCATTGCATTTCGGTGCTGGACTGCCCCTGGGCAGGACAAAGACTGATAAGCAAATGGATATTTCCCATCTGTGGAAGGCACAGTGAGTAAAAGCAGTGGCTGCGAACTCTCAAGTGGTTAATAACCACTGAACAGGTTATCAGGCCTTGTTCTGTCGAGAGAGGGGCGCCCGCTACCTTTGCAAACTAAATTTCAAGGAACCTGGGATTGGTAACCCTAGGTCTCCTGGGGGCAACCAGACGTGGTCTCCCTCTCACTGTGCTTAGAGAGGCATCAGCTTCACCTCACTGATGATCCCCAACAAGGGTGAAACACGTGTATGGGGTTGCTGGTGGTACTCTCGTTCAGGTTGGAATTGCCA
Organism: Ambystoma mexicanum; assembly: GCF_040938575.1. NCBI lineage: Eukaryota > Metazoa > Chordata > Amphibia > Caudata > Ambystomatidae > Ambystoma > Ambystoma mexicanum. The sequence goes on from NC_090935.1 coordinate 538,388,159, forward strand.
TTGCATTTCGGTGCTGGACTGCCCCTGGGCAGGACAAAGACTGATATGCAAATGGATATTTCCCATCTGTGGAAGGCACAGTGAGTAAAAGCAGTGGCTGCGAACTCTCAAGTGGTTAATAACCACTGAACAGGTTATCAGGCCTTGTTCTGTCGAGATAGGGGCGCCCGCTACCTTTGCAAACTAAATTTCAAGGAACCTGGGATTGGTAACCCTGGGTCTCCTGGGGGCAACCTGACGTGGTCTCCCTCTCACTGCGCTTAGAGAGGCATCAGCTTCACCTCACTGATGATCCCCAACAAGGGTGAAACACGTGTATGGGGTTGCTGGTGGTACTCTCGTTCAGGTTGGAATTGCCATTGCATTTCGGTGCTGGACTGCCCCTGGGCAGGACAAAGACTGATATGCAAATGGATATTTCCCATCTGTGGAAGGCACAGTGAGTAAAAGCAGTGGCTGCGAACTCTCAAGTGGTTAATAACCACTGAACAGGTTATCAGGCCTTGTTCTGTCGAGAGAGGGGCGCCCGCTACCTTTGCAAACTAAATTTCAAGGAACCTGGGATTGGTAACCCTAGGTCTCCTGGGGGCAACCAGACGTGGTCTCCCTCTCACTGTGCTTAGAGAGGCATCAGCTTCACCTCACTGATGATCCCCAACAAGGGTGAAACACGTGTATGGGGTTGCTGGTGGTACTCTCGTTCAGGTTGGAATTGCCATTGCATTTCGGTGCTGGACTGCCCCTGGGCAGGACAAAGACTGATATGCAAATGGATATTTCCCATCTGTGGAAGGCACAGTGAGTAAAAGCAGTGGCTGCGAACTCTCAAGTGGTTAATAACCACTGAACATGTTATCAGGCCTTTTCTGTCGAGAGAGGGGTGCCCGCTACCTTTGCAAACTAAATTTCAAGGAACCTGGGATTGGTAACCCTAGGTCTCCTGGGGGCAACCAGACGTGGTCTCCCTCTCACTGTGCTTAGAGAGGCATCAGCTTCAACTCACTGATGATCCCCAACAAGGGTGAAACACGTGTATGGGGTTGCTGGTGGTACTCTCGTTCAGGTTGGAATTGCCATTGCATTTCGGTGCTGGACTGCCCCTGGGCAGGACAAAGACTGATATGCAAATGGATATTTCCCATCTGTGGAAGGCACAGTGAGTAAAAGCAGTGGCTGCGAACTCTCAAGTGGTTAATAACCACTGAACAGGTTATCATGCCTTGTTCTGTCGAGAGAGGGGCGCCCGTTACCTTTGCAAACTAAATTTCAAGGAACCTGGGATTGGTAACCCTAGGTCTCCTGGGGGCAACCAGACGTGGTCTCCCTCTCACTGTGCTTAGAGAGGCATCAGCTTCACCTCACTGATGATCCCCAACAAGGGTGAAACACGTGTATGGGGTTGCTGGTGGTACTCTCGTTCAGGTTGGAATTGCCATTGCATTTCGGTGCTGGACTGCCCCTGGGCAGGACAAAGACTGATATGCAAATGGATATTTCCCATCTGTGGAAGGCACAGTGAGTAAAAGCAGTGGCTGCGAACTCTCAAGTGGTTAATAACCACTGAACAGGTTATCAGGCCTTGTTCTGTCGAGAGAGGGGCGCCCGCTACCTTTGCAAACTAAATTTCAAGGAACCTGGGATTGGTAACCCTAGGTCTCCTGGGGGCAACCAGACGTGGTCTCCCTCTCACTGTGCTTAGAGAGGCATCAGCTTCACCTCACTGATGATCCCCAACAAGGGTGAAACACGTGTATGGGGTTGCTGGTGGTACTCTCGTTCAGGTTGGAATTGCCATTGCATTTCGGTGCTGGACTGCCCCTGGGCAGGACAAAGACTGATATGCAAATGGATATTTCCCATCTGTGGAAGGCACAGTGAGTAAAAGCAGTGGCTGCGAACTCTCAAGTGGTTAATAACCACTGAACAGGTTATCAGGCCTTGTTCTGTCGAGAGAGGGGCGCCCGCTACCTTTGCAAACTAAATTTCAAGGAACCTGGGATTGGTAACCCTGGGTCTCCTGGGGGCAACCTGACGTGGTCTCCCTCTCACTGTGCTTAGAGAGGCATCAGCTTCACCTCACTGATGATCCCCAACAAGGGTGAAACACGTGTATGGGGTTGCTGGTGGTACTCTCGTTCAGGTTGGAATTGCCATTGCATTTCGGTGCTGGACTGCCCCTGGGCAGGACAAAGACTGATATGCAAATGGATATTTCCCATCTGTGGAAGGCACAGTGAGTAAAAGCAGTGGCTGCGAACTCTCAAGTGGTTAATAACCACTGAACAGGTTATCAGGCCTTGTTCTGTCGAGAGAGGGGCGCCCGCTACCTTTGCAAACTAAATTTCAAGGAACCTGGGATTGGTAACCCTAGGTCTCCTGGGGGCAACCAGACGTGGTCTCCCTCTCACTGTGCTTAGAGAGGCATCAGCTTCACTTCACTGATGATCCCAAACAAGGGTGAAACACGTGTATGGGGTTGCTGGTGGTACTCTCGTTCAGGTTGGAATTGCCATTGCATTTCGGTGCTGGACTGCCCCTGGGCAGGACAAAGACTGATATGCAAATGGATATTTCCCATCTGTGGAAGGCACAGTGAGTAAAAGCAGTGGCTGCGAACTCTCAAGTGGTTAATAACCACTGAACATGTTATCAGGCCTTTTCTGTCGAGAGAGGGGTGCCCGCTACCTTTGCAAACTAAATTTCAAGGAACCTGGGATTGGTAACCCTAGGTCTCCTAGGGGCAACCAGACGTGGTCTCCCTCTCACTGTGCTTAGAGAGGCATCAGCTTCAACTCACTGATGATCCCCAACAAGGGTGAAACACGTGTATGGGGTTGCTGGTGGTACTCTCGTTCAGGTTGGAATTGCCATTGCATTTCGGTGCTGGACTGCCTCTGGGCAGGACAAAGACTGATATGCAAATGGATATTTCCCATCTGTGGAAGGCACAGTGAGTAAAAGTAGTGGCTGCGAACTCTCAAGTGGTTAATAACCACTGAACAGGTTATCATGCCTTGTTCTGTCGAGAGAGGGGCGCCCGCTACCTTTGCAAACTAAATTTCAAGGAACCTGGGATTGGTAACCCTAGGTCTCCTGGGGGCAACCAGACGTGGTCTCCCTCTCACTGTGCTTAGAGAGGCATCAGCTTCACCTCACTGATGATCCCCAACAAGGGTGAAACACGTGTATGGGGTTGCTGGTGGTACTCTCGTTCAGGTTGGAATTGCCATTGCATTTCGGTGCTGGACTGCCCCTGGGCAGGACAAAGACTGATATGCAAATGGATATTTCCCATCTGTGGAAGGCACAGTGAGTAAAAGCAGTGGCTGCGAACTCTCAAGTGGTTAATAACCACTGAACAGGTTATCAGGCCTTGTTCTGTCGAGAGAGGGGCGCCCGCTACCTTTGCAAACTAAATTTCAAGGAACCTGGGATTGGTAACCCTAGGTCTCCTGGGGGCAACCAGACGTGGTCTCCCTCTCACTGTGCTTAGAGAGGCATCAGCTTCACCTCACTGATGATCCCCAACAAGGGTGAAACACGTGTATGGGGTTGCTGGTGGTACTCTCGTTCAGGTTGGAATTGCCATTGCATTTCGGTGCTGGACTGCCCCTGGGCAGGACAAAGACTGATATGCAAATGGATATTTCCCATCTGTGGAAGGCACAGTGAGTAAAAGCAGTGGCTGCGAACTCTCAAGTGGTTAATAACCACTGATCAGGTTATCAGGCCTTGTTCTGTCGAGAGAGGGGCGCCCGCTACCTTTGCAAACTAAATTTCAAGGAACCTGGGATTGGTAACCCTAGGTCTCCTGGGGGCAACCAGACGTGGTCTCCCTCTCACTGTGCTTAGAGAGGCATCAGCTTCACCTCACTGATGATCCCCAACAAGGGTGAAACACGTGTATGGGGTTGCTGGTGGTACTCTCGTTCAGGTTGGAATTGCCATTGCATTTCGGTGCTGGACTGCCCCTGGGCAGGACAAAGACTGATAAGCAAATGGATATTTCCCATCTGTGGAAGGCACAGTGAGTAAAAGCAGTGGCTGCGAACTCTCAAGTGGTTAATAACCACTGAACAGGTTATCAGGCCTTGTTCTGTCGAGAGAGGGGCGCCCGCTACCTTTGCAAACTAAATTTCAAGGAACCTGGGATTGGTAACCCTAGGTCTCCTGGGGGCAACCAGACGTGGTCTCCCTCTCACTGTGCTTAGAGAGGCATCAGCTTCACCTCACTGATGATCCCCAACAAGGGTGAAACACGTGTATGGGGTTGCTGGTGGTACTCTCGTTCAGGTTGGAATTGCCATTGCATTTCGGTGCTGGACTGCCCCTGGGCAGGACAAAGACTGATATGCAAATGGATATTTCCCATCTGTGGAAGGCACAGTGAGTAAAGGCAGTGGCTGCGAACTCTCAAGTGGTTAATAACCACTGAACAGGTTATCAGGCCTTGTTCTGTCGAGATAGGGGCGCCCGCTACCTTTGCAAACTAAATTTCAAGGAACCTGGGATTGGTAACCCTGGGTCTCCTGGGGGCAACCTGACGTGGTCTCCCTCTCACTGCGCTTAGAGAGGCATCAGCTTCACCTCACTGATGATCCCCAACAAGGGTGAAACACGTGTATGGGGTTGCTGGTGGTACTCTCGTTCAGGTTGGAATTGCCATTGCATTTCGGTGCTGGACTGCCCCTGGGCAGGACAAAGACTGATATGCAAATGGATATTTCCCATCTGTGGAAGGCACAGTGAGTAAAAGCAGTGGCTGCGAACTCTCAAGTGGTTAATAACCACTGAACAGGTTATCAGGCCTTGTTCTGTCGAGAGAGGGGCGCCCGCTACCTTTGCAAACTAAATTTCAAGGAACCTGGGATTGGTAACCCTAGGTCTCCTGGGGGCAACCAGACGTGGTCTCCCTCTCACTGTGCTTAGAGAGGCATCAGCTTCACCTCACTGATGATCCCCAACAAGGATGAAACACGTGTATGGGGTTGCTGGTGGTACTCTCGTTCAGGTTGGAATTGCCATTGCATTTCGATGCTGGACTGCCCCTGGGCAGGACAAAGACTGATATGCAAATGGATATTTCCCATCTGTGGAAGGCACAGTGAGTAAAAGCAGTGGCTGCGAACTCTCAAGTGGTTAATAACCACTGAACATGTTATCAGGCCTTTTCTGTCGAGAGAGGGGTGCCCGCTACCTTTGCAAACTAAATTTCAAGGAACCTGGGATTGGTAACCCTAGGTCTCCTGGGGGCAACCAGACGTGGTCTCCCTCTCACTGTGCTTAGAGAGGCATCAGCTTCAACTCACTGATGATCCCCAACAAGGGTGAAACACGTGTATGGGGTTGCTGGTGGTACTCTCGTTCAGGTTGGAATTGCCATTGCATTTCGGTGCTGGACTGCCCCTGGGCAGGACAAAGACTGATATGCAAATGGATATTTCCCATCTGTGGAAGGCACAGTGAGTAAAAGCAGTGGCTGCGAACTCTCAAGTGGTTAATAACCACTGAACAGGTTATCAGGCCTTGTTCTGTCGAGAGAGGGGCGCCCGCTACCTTTGCAAACTAAATTTCAAGGAACCTGGGATTGGTAACCCTAGGTCTCCTGGGGGCAACCAGAAGTGGTCTCCCTCTCACTGTGCTTAGAGAGGCATCAGCTTCACCTCACTGATGATCCCCAACAAGGGTGAAACACGTGTATGGGGTTGCTGGTGGTACTCTCGTTCAGGTTGGAATTGCCATTGCATTTCGGTGCTGGACTGCCCCTGGGCAGGACAAAGACTGATATGCAAATGGATATTTCCCATCTGTGGAAGGCACAGTGAGTAAAAGCAGTGGCTGCGAACTCTCAAGTGGTTAATAACCACTGAACAGGTTATCAGGCCTTGTTCTGTCGAGAGAGGGGCGCCCGCTACCTTTGCAAACTAAATTTCAAGGAACCTGGGATTGGTAACCCTAGGTCTCCTGGGGGCAACCTGACGTGGTCTCCCTCTCACTGTGCTTAGAGAGGCATCAGCTTCACCTCACTGATGATCCCCAACAAGGGTGAAACACGTGTATGGGGTTGCTGGTGGTACTCTCGTTCAGGTTGGAATTGCCATTGCATTTCGGTGCTGGACTGCCCCTGGGCAGGACAAAGACTGATATGCAAATGGATATTTCCCATCTGTGGAAGGCACAGTGAGTAAAAGCAGTGGCTGCGAACTCTCAAGTGGTTAATAACCACAGAACAGGTTATCAGGCCTTGTTCTGTCGAGAGAGGGGCGCCCGCTACCTTTGCAAACTAAATTTCAAGGAACCTGGGATTGGTAACCCTAGGTCTCCTGGGGGCAACCAGACGTGGTCTCCCTCTCACTGTGCTTAGAGAGGCATCAGCTTCACCTCACTGATGAACCCCAACAAGGGTGAAACACGTGTATGGGGTTGCTGGTGGTACTCTCGTTCAGGTTGGAATTGCCATTGCATTTCGGTGCTGGACTGCCCCTGGGCAGGACAAAGACTGATATGCAAATGGATATTTCCCATCTGTGGAAGGCACAGTGAGTTAAAGCAGTGGCTGTGAACTCTCAAGTGGTTAATAACCACTGAACAGGTTATCAGGCCTTGTTCTGTCGAGAGAGGGGCGCCCGCTACCTTTGCAAACCTCTTATCCTAATGGCCATCAGATCTACCCCTTTGTCTGCAACTAAAATGTCACCATTTGAGCTGATGACTGGATGCAGAATGGTGCTTCCCGAGCATCTGCTCTACAGAACCCAATAGCAGACATTGATCAATGCCTCCACAACTCATGAGTATGTTGAAAATCTAAGAAAACACCTTCAACATGCTTTTGCCTATGCTCAGCGAAATCTAGAAAGATCTTCAGACAGCATGAAGACCCACTATTACTTAAAGACTACCAGAAAATAATACAATGTAGGAGCCCGGGGCCCTCATTACAAGTCAGGCGGTGGACCATGGGGCTATTAGCACCATGGTCCATGCCGGATTCCGCCATGGTGGATGGCGGAATTACCGCACCATTCCAAGGTGAGTGGGGCGGTAATTCCCCATTCACCATTTGCCCTTCCCCATTCCCATTTTTGCCCCATAGGGCATAATGGGGATGGGGAAGGCGCTAATTACGGCACCGTAAAATACGGTGCCGTAATTAGCACCAAGGTCGCTTAGCGCCTTGGACTTTAACGCCTGCAAAAAGCAGGCATTAAAGTGTGAATCAGGGTTTAAGGATTAACGCCTGACTTGTAATGAGGGCCCGGGTCTACTTATACAATTTCCAAAGGAACCAGGCCAAACAGGGCACATTTTTGCCTTCCTGGAGGGGTCCTTTTAACTTTGCAATACAACCTTCTTCTTGGTTCAGTGAGACCGGGGGGATTCAAAGAGAGGGGTGTGATATAAGGGTACATCGTTCAGAAATAAAAGAACTTTTGACATAAAAATATATAATTAAGGGTTCCAGCTGGGCATCTCACGCTAGGCATTGACTTAGTTGGAGTGCTGGGTTGAAACCACTTACAGACAGAAAGAAACTAATTTCAGAGGGCATTTCCGAGAGAGAATCATATAGAAGGTCACGTCCACAAATGACCATCCATGCCATTCTGATCTTTTTCCAGGAGACTGTCTTACCTGAAGGCCATTCAAGTCATTAACATCTTTCAGCTTCAGTTTTAAACTCCTGGGCAAACTCCAACAAACTGCAAAAACAAGAGAAAGACATGTAAGAAGGCTGTGATGATTTCATAAATTAAACCCCAGTGATAATATTGGGCATCAAGGTACCTTCAACAGGTCTGGCTAGGTACATGGACATAATCTAACCCAGAAATATAAATGCATGAACACTTTAAATATTTGAATCATACTAGAATTCTTCACCTCGTTTACAACTACACAGAACTAACCACCTCTACAACAAATGCATGACTGCTAATGCATTAGGGCCCACATAACTACTGCAAACCTTTATCACAATTTCCTTGAGGGGTTCTTAGAAATTGTTCATCCAATAACTGCTTCTAAAGAAGTGACAAAAGTTCAAGTTCAGACTTGAAGCAGAAAAAAAATTCAGAAACTGAAAAAAAGGTTCACTTCATCACACATTCTTATACACCTGGACCCTGCCGACATAATTCGTAGATAATAACCACTGCATTATTGGCTGCACATCAACTCACCCTTGATTACCACTTCAATAAATGTCGCCCACCACCTCAAACCACTGGAGTGTCACTTGCCGACCTCTCCCGGTAGAAGAAACCTGACTCAGCCGGGTCAACTGTGAAGCGTTCTTGGGACCTCCACAATCAGCATCATTGAACCACCACCGTTTGACCGCACTGAGCACTCGCACTTGTCCCTACTGGACTCCCGATTGCTGCCAAGGCCTCCTAAATCCTAAGTGCCCAACTGAGCCTGATCAGCTTGCATCATAGTTCAAACACAGGTTCAATTTGTCAGCCCACCAAGAACTGAATCCAGGTACCGATCCGCGGGCAGCAATGCCACACAATGGGTATCGTTGTAAAGGGGAGAATCTCCCCTTTCCAACGATACCCGCCTCGATCTCCGGCTTCAAATTCAGCCGGAGATCAAGGCGGAGAAAGGTGAACACTCGCCTTCTGTTTTCACCGCAGCAGCCCGAAATGGCTGCTGCAGTGAAAATTACTTTCACTTTCACGCCGACGTGCTTTACGCACGTCCACGTGAAACTGAAGGTAATCCAGCCCCCTGGCAGTGAGGGGGGACCGCCCCCTCACATAGCCCAGGGGTTGGATTACAGTTTTGAGCGATCCCTGCTTTGCAGGGATCGCTCAAAACAAGGTGCCAAAAAGCTTGGCACTGCGTATGCACTTCCAAAGACGAGATACCTCGTCCTTGGCACTTAAAGGGTTAAACAATGCAAGATGGAGTTACACCAGTATTTAGTAGACAAGACGCCATTGATCTAAGAGTTAAGATGAGAAGGGAAGAGGCATGAATAAGAAGGTGGGTGGGGCTTAAGTCATGTGGCCTAGATTCACTTGCACCTGCTCACCAACTGCAAATGAACAGAGGCTGGAGGGTTGCTCATTGATATGAAGACCATGAGCCATACATATTGGGTCTTTCATGTCACCCGGCTAAAACCCAATTACAGTTGGGATGACTTGGTGATGGCTCTGGTCATGGATGGTGAGACAGAGTAGGAGACTTGTTACACGCAGAGCCCACCAATGATTCTCTCAAGGGAGTTCCACTCTCCCCAGACCTCACCAAAGAGCAAAGGTGAGACTGCCGGCAGTTGTTGGACCAGTAGTCAGGTCTGTTCTTCTTGACTCCAAGGAAGATCGATTGGTACATCCATGACATCGACACTGAAGCCTGTGAAGAGTAGGATTCACCGGATGTCGGACAAGGTCAAAGATATCATCAAGGAGGAGGTCTCCAAGATGTTGGCCTTGAGGTGATTGAGCCTTCCTGCAGCCCCTGGGCTAGCCCGGTGGTACTGGTCCCTAAAAGGTCCATTAGCGGAAAGACCGAGATCTGCTTTTGCGTGGACTATCAGGGTTTCAACTCTGTCACAAAGGCAGATGCACACCCTATCCCTTGGGCAGACAAGCTAATCGACAGGTTTGGTGCTGCCCGATTCATGAGTACATTTGACCTCCTGGCCGGATCCCGGCAGGTCCATCTGACTGATCTTGCGAAAGAAGGTCTGCATTCCCCACCCTGTACAGGCATTACCAGTTACCTATTATGTCATTTGGTTTAAAGAATGCCCCTTCCACCAGAGGATGGTGAACCAAGTCCTAACAGGGCTGTAGGATTTCAGTGGAGCCTACCTGGATGACAATGCCATCTTCAGCAACATCTGGGAAGATCATCTATCCCACTTGGAACAGGTGCTTCAAGCCATGCATAAAGCTGGCTTGACTATCAAGTTGTCCAAATGACAGATAGCACAGCGTACTATAACTCAGCTAGGACACCAAGTCAGTGGCTTTAGGAAACAGCCCCTTCAGACCAAATTCCAGGTGGTGATGTACTGGGATGTCCCCATCACCCAGACCCGAGTTAAGGCCTTCCTGGGCCTCACACGTAATTACCAGCCTTACATTAAGGGGTATATGACTCTTGCCATTCCCCTGAACAATATAACCTCAAAGAAGCTGCAGAAAAAGATCAATTGGGCCTCTGCTTCTCAGTCATCCTTTCAGAGCTTAAAGGATGGCCTGTGCCAGGCCCCCGTTCTGAAGATCCTGGATTTCAGCAAATAGTTTATCATACAGACAGATGCTTGTGAATTTGGCATTGGTGCAGTTTTAGCACTGCTGAACTCTGAAGGGGTAAAACAACCTTGTGTGTACCTAAGACCAAGCAAGAGCACAGAGGGGCCACTATTGAAAAGGAAGCATTGGCAGTAGTTTGGGTAGTACACAAGCTGAAGCCCTACATTATTGGGTCTCACTTCACTGTCCAACCTGACCACAGCCATCTGAGGTGGCTTATGGCCATGCTGGAAGAAAACTCCAAGTTACTGCTTTGGGCCATATCTCTGGACATGGACATCCAACACCCATTGTGCAGCAGTCCAATGCAAAGCTTGGAGGATGAGCCAAACCCTTAGAAGGGTGAGTCTCATCCTTTTTGGCTGGGGGGTGTGTGATGATTTTTCATCTGACAAGTGTTTTATTTTTTATTTTTGTGTTTTATGGTTAAATAAACCTTGTAACATTATATTACAGAAAATACAATTTCATAATGTTTATAACATTATACATTTCAATCCATATACCATACAAATAAATCACATGTTTCTCTAATTCATCTAGTTCAAAAGTTATTATAGTTAAAAGGCAATTGATGAAATCAATATTATAATAGAAATAGTTATATCATATAAAAAAGGAAAAAATGTAATCATACTTTCTCCAAACATGTACCCAGCCAAATATGATACAAAGTGAAATTTGAAATCATACTGTTTTCAGAATATAAGAGGCTCCAGGATTGATCAGAGCAGACATTTGCCAGTTTATAGCACACATTATTATAGCCTTTAACATATAGTTTCCATAGTTCACAGCAGTCTGTTAAAAGATGTCTAGTGGTTTCCACCTCTTTATTACAAATACGACATAGATGTTCCTGATAAGGGATATTCTTTCATGAACCCATTCTTGACATCATATGGAGAAGTCCTAATTGTATCTGCATTATAACTCTTCTCACCTTTCCATTATAAAGATTTCTTAGATAGTTACAATGTGTGTCCACTGGACAACTTTTCTTCACACAAAGCATATGCTTCTTTTGGTTACTCAGTAGTAACATATTAGTATTGGTATTTCTATCCCATATTTTCTGCAATATTTCATCTTTTATTTACACTAATGAGATGTTCATATCCATTTCCAGAACAAAACCAATTTCTTCAAAGAAAGAATAAAGAACCCTTTTCCATTTTCATAACCCATTAAATGGAGAATATTGCCTCAATAGATCGACAAAGATAGATAACATAGATTCTGTATTATTTTCCAAAGCAAGCATTTTAACAGAAAAAATTCCAGTGGCTGTCTTTTTTAAGGTGCTTATTGTTTCTACCAGTATTGAGCTTGATAGTCCTGGTGCCCTTTGCCAAAGTCTCCCCTCCAATTTTTGGGCCCATTTACAGGGTAATTCATAGAATTTCGCAGAAAAGTGTCGCAAGCGGCTGGCGCAGAGTGTCCGCGTGCGATTGTCTGCGCCAGGCACGTGCGCTAAAACCGATTTCCGCGCACAGCGTATTCATGGATTTCAGGCTCCCAAACCAGCCGTGGCGCAGAGTATCGCAGCGACCCTGCAGCAGCGCCAGTAACGCCCCCAAGAACGCCCTCGCGCAAGGAAAAGCCATCAAAATCGCTAAATCATCGCAAAGGGCTGCGCTAACCCTGGACCAGTCTACAGGGCTGCCAAACAAGGAACGCAAAGCGGGTAACGTGCATATCAGGGGTACGCATGAAGTTATACACGCGATTAGCCAGGGTACGTGTATTACAGGGGTACGGGAAGTTCTACACGCGATTGGCCAGGGTACGTGTATTACAGGGGTACGTGTGAAGTTTTACACGCGATTAGCCAGGGCACGTGTATCACAGGGGTACGCAGGAATTATCACACGCGATTTGGCTGGGTACGTGTATTACAGGGGTACACGGGAAGTTCTACACGCGATTCGGCTGGGTACGTGTATTACAGGGGTGCGCGGGAATTCTCACATGCGATTTGGCCAGGTACGTGTATTACAGGGGTGCGCGGGAATTATCACACGCAATTTGGCTTGGTACGTGTATTACAGGGGTGCGTGGGAAGTTCTACACGCGATTGGCCAGGGTACGTGTATTACAGGGGTACGTGGGAATTATCACATGCGATTTGGCTGGGTACGTGTATTACAGGGGTACACGGGAAGTTCTACACGCGATTCGGCTGGGTACGTGTATTACAGGGGTGCGCGGGAATTCTCACATGCGATTTGGCCAGGTATGTGTATTACAGGGGTGTGCGGGAATTATCACACGCGATTAGGCTGGGTGGGTCCTCACAGGTGTTCCCTGTACACCCTCCACGGCCCCTGCAGGCAGCCCACAAAACAGGGGACTACCCTGCACACCTGCTCATGTCCCCCTGCACCCCCACCCCCCAGCAGTGCAGGGGCAGCCTCCACCAGGCCCCCACCCATGTCTCCCAACACCCCCACCCCCCAGCAGTGCAGGGGCAGCCTCCACCAGGCCCCCACTCATGTCTCCAACCACCCCCACCCCCCAGCATCCAGGGGCACCCTCCACCAGGCCCCCACCCATGTCTCCCACCACCCCCAACCCCCAGCCACCAGGGGCACCCTCCACCAGGCCCCCACTCATGTCTCCCACCACCCCCACACCCCAGCATCCAGGGGCACCCTCCACCAGGCCGCCACCCATGTCTCCCACCACCCCCACCCCCCAGCATCCAGGGGCACCCTCCACCAGGCCCCCACCCATGTCTCCCACCACCCCAACCCCCAGCCACCAGGGGCACCCTCCACCAGGCCCCCACTCATGTCTCCCACCACCCCCACACCCCAGCATCCAGGGGCACCCTCCACCAGGCCGCCACCCATGTCTCCCACCACCCCCACCCCCCAGCATCCAGGGGCACCCTCCACCAGGCTCCCACCCATGTCTCCCACCACCTCCACCCCCCAGCAGTGCAGGGGCACCCTCCACCAGGCCCCCACCCATGTCCCCTATCACCCCCACCCCCCAGCAGTGCAGGGGCACCCTCCATCAGGCCCCCACCCATGTCCCCTATCACCCCCACCCCCCTGCCACCAGGGGCACCCTCCACCAGGCCCCCATCCATGTCTCCCACCACCCCCAACCCCCAGCAGTGCAGGGGCACCCTCCACCAGGCCCCCACTCATGTCCCCTATCACCCCCACCCCCCTGCCACCAGGGGCACCCTCCACCAGGCCCCCACCCATGTCTCCCAGCACCCTCACCCCCCAGCAGTGCAGGGGCACCCTCCACCAGGCCCCCACTCATGTCTCCCAGCGTGCTACGTGTATTTCAGGGGTGCGCGGGAAGTCCCACTCGCGAATAGCCTGGGCGCGTGTATTTCAGGGGTGCGCGGGAAGTTCCACACGCGAATAGCCTGGTCGCATGCATTTCAGGGGTGCGCGGGAAGTTTTACACGCGACTTCAGCAGGGTACGTGTATTTCAGGTATGCGCGGGAATTCTCACACGCGATTTGGCTTGGTACGTGTATTACAGGGGTGCGTGGGAAGTTCTACACGCGATTGGCCAGGGTACGTGTATTACAGCGGTACGTGGGAATTATCACATGCGATTTGGCTGGGTACGTGTATTACAGGGGTACACGGGAAGTTCTACACGCGATTCGGCTGGGTACGTGTATTACAGGGGTGCGCGGGAATTCTCACATGCGATTTGGCCAGGTACGTGTATTACAGGGGTGTGCGGGAATTATCACACGCGATTAGGCTGGGTGGGTCCTCACAGGTGTTCCCTGTACACCCTCCACGGCCCCTGCAGGCAGCCCACAAAACAGGGGACTACCCTGCACACCTGCTCATGTCCCCCTGCACCCCCACCCCCCAGCAGTGCAGGGGCAGCCTCCACCAGGCCCCCACCCATGTCTCCCAACACCCCCACCACCCAGCAGTGCAGGGGCAGCCTCCACCAGGCCGCCACCCATGTCTCCCACCACCCCCACCCCCCAGCATCCAGGGGCACCCTCCACCAGGCCCCCACCCATGTCTCCCACCACCCCCAACCCCCAGCCACCAGGGGCACCCTCCACCAGGCCCCCACTCATGTCTCCCACCACCCCCACCCCCCAGCAGTGCAGGGGCAGCAGGCAGTCGGGCAGCAGCAGGTGGGAGCGTGCTCGGGCTCTGGGGGGCAGTAGTTCGGCCTTCCGGGCAGGAGCGTGGTATTCCGTGTGCGTACGCGTGGCCAGCTTGGTACGGAGTGATTTTGCACGTGAAAATCCTGCACGTCAGCGTGAAAACTGAGGAAAGGCCCTCAGCGCGTAAGCGCGTCTGTGACGTGACCCGCACAGGTGTTTCCCACACAGCACGTGATGACAGAGCACACGTGGAAAGACTGCACGTCAGAGTGTAATCGCGTGTGATTGGTGGAAATGGCCCTACACGCAGAAGTGACAAAGCGTGTGATTGGTGGAAATGGCCCTACACGCAGAAGTGACAAAGCGTGTAATTGGTGGAAATGGCCCTACACGCAGAAGTGACAAAGCATGTAATAGGTGGAAATGGCCCTAGCGCGTACACGCCGCGTAAGTGACGCTGGACGTGTGGGCCTGTATAAAAGGTACGTGTAGAACACGTTTTCCTTGTACGTGCTTTTCGTGGAGAGCGAGTGGGTGAATTCTGTACTTCTTGTCATTTCACACGCAATTTACTTCACAGCGTTTCTAGTTCGTATTCCCTGTTACCTCTGACAGCTTTTTCTCTTTTTTCTCCTTTACTGGTTTACCTGGGCCTGTTCCCTCAAACAGTGTTCCCTTCTACTGTTGTCCTGTCTCCTCAGACAGCGGACAAATCTTCTTTTGGCGGGGGTGTTGCCAACCAAACGTGCTCCTTTTACACGCTCGTTTACCTGGCAGACGGTGAGTCACGCACGTATCTAACATCTGTGCTAGCCCCGTGTTTAGCCTACCCCTTCAGAGGTCATTCTAGGCTGCGTGTGACACGCATACGTTCATTCTTGTGTTTCTGGGTGCCACAGCGTAGTGCAGGTTTTTCTTTCTGCACACGTGGTCTAGGAGGGGTTGCGTGCACGTCATCTCCCTTTTTTGGGCCTCCTGTGCGTTGCGTGACCCGTCATCTTTCCCCAGGGGTTACATTCAGCCTTGCTAGAGCACTAGGGTACAATTACCATCTGGTACCCAACCCCTTTGACCCCCAATTGCCCAGGACAATAGTCTACATCCACTCCCATACGCACATTAACATCAGTGCCATGGCTGGGAGGCGAGGATTCCGTAAGGGTGGCAAAGGTGGAAGAGCCACAAGTGGTGGCCGTGGTGGATCCGGTAGGGGACGTGGTCGTAACTTGCAGGGTGAGCCTGTCCCCCCATGTGTGGAGGACCAGTCACGGGCACCCATAATCCCCCCCCTCCCATTGAGGCTGATGTGGCTGACACCATCCATGCTCAGCCCTTGTTGGACCAGCCCATTGTGGCACCAGACCTGGCTGACTCCATGGCTGACTTCCAGGTCAGCAGGGCTACGACACGTGCGCTGGTGCACGTTGATGCCATCATGCCACGTGGATCTGGGGCAGCAAGGTCATCTGCTGCACCAAGTAGGCAGGGCGGAGAGGCTGCAGGGGCAGCTGCGGCTCCATCCACCCCAGCCCCCACACACCCATCCAGGACAGTGTCGGTCCTAGTCCATGCTGCTGACATTCCCCCTGACACCATCACACTAGAGCTAATGCCTGCACCAACTCCCATGCTGAGTGTGCAATCCCACACTCCTGATACAGAGTCCACCAGGGCTCCTGCCCCTAGTGTCCAGAGCGGCGGATCAGGATCACCACCACCTTCCAAGCGGAAGAGGAAGAGTGCTCGTCCGGCACAGGCTGATGCCCCAGACACGGCTACACAGTCCGGCCCGTCCAGGAAGCCCAGCCTCACGGATGACGAACTGAATGCACTTAGTCCATGCTGCTGACATTCCCCCTGACACCATCACACTAGAGCTAATGCCTGCACCAACTCCCATGCTGAGTGTGCAATCCCACACTCCTGATACAGAGTCCACCAGGGCTCCTGCCCCTAGTGTCCAGAGCGGCGGATCAGGATCACCACCACCTTCCAAGCGGAAGAGGAAGAGTGCTCGTCCGGCACAGGCTGATGCCCCAGACACGGCTACACAGTCCGGCCCGTCCAGGAAGCCCAGCTTCACGGATGACGAACTGAATGCACTTGTCGAGTATGTGTCCGGACATGACAACGAGATGGTCATTGTTGCAGGATCCAAGACCACACCTGCACAACGCCAGGCACACTGGCAGACCGTTGCGGACATCGTAAGTGCCCTTGGAATTGTGAGGCGCACAGCCAATGATTGCTATAAGCGCTGGAATGACCTAAAGCGCAGGGCAAAGAGTAAGCTGGCCTCAAGTCATGCCGCAACTCTAGTGACTGGAGGTGGGTCTCCAGTAGTAGACATGGAACTCACTCCACATGAGTCAGTCGTTGGGACCTACGTCACGGAGGAACAGATCCAAGGCGTGGGAGATCTGGCTGATTACGAGGCATTGTCCGGTGAGTGCACATGCATGTGTGTGTCATCCATGTGCATGGTGTGTGTGTGAGGGCTTCTGTTCGGGTGCCAGGTGAGAGTGTGTGCGCCTGAGTCGTATGGGTCAGCCATGTGCTTCATGCAATCCTTCCTGCGCAGCTGCAATCCTTCCTGCGCAGCTGCATTTGGCCATAGCAGTATCCCTTCTGCCAACAGTAGACATCTAGCCCAACTGCACGCCAGTTGCCCTTGAAGTGTCACCTTGCCACAACATATTTGCTTCATTTTCACTGTTCATTCAGTCAGTTTGTTTGCATTCCACCACTTTCACTAGGCATGTCGCTGTCCACTAGTCACATGTCTGACATGGGTATGGTAAAGTGGAGTGACTTTGTTACCTGTATATCATTTGTACACACATGTCCCTGTGCAATTGGACCATTTCAGACTGGCAGCTCCAGGTGAAAAATCTGACCTGTTAGAATTAGAAAAGCTATTACATGCGGGAACTGGACTGAATGAATAGGTGCTGCCCTCCTCTCCATCTTCACTCAATAGCAATGGTACATGCCATCTGTGTGATGGCATGTGTGTTTCACCTGCCAATCACAGGCCAATGTGTGATGCCACTGGCAGGCAGCATGCAGAAAATGTGTTCATCTTCCATCTTGGTGTCATCAGTGTGTGCCATTTGCCTGGACTTCATACGCAGTGAGGGTGCATGCATGGGAGGGTTTTAGTCATGTGGGACATGTGTCAATCAAGTACTGGTTCTCTTGCTTCTCAGCCCTCAATGTGTGCCATGGTGCTAATGCCTGTTTCCATTTCTTTGTTTTCATGTCTTTGCAGGGGAAGACGCACCTGATACTGCTGGGGTTGTGGAGATGGTGCAGACCCAGGAGGGGTCCGAGGGCCGACCAACCACCAGTGAGGGACGTGGTGTGGTGGTGGGGGAGAACCCACAAGTGCTGCAGGTCGTGCTCTCAAGGGGTGTCTCTGGCTGCACCTCCCCCGAGCTGTACTCAGGTGTTGATTCGGATGAGACCTACGTGCCGTCGCAGGTGAGTGTTCCAGGGAGGGATTCTGTTCTGTCTCACCCACCTGCACCAGGGTCAGAACCCTCCATGGGGATGTCAGTGTTGGCAGCTACGCCTTCGGTGGTTACGGATGCAGGGTCACACTCCGCGACATCTGATCCTGTTCCTGGGCCAGCAGATCAGAGGGGGAATGCAGTCCTGCAGCCTCAGGCAGTGCCGGCACAGCAAGGCGCAGTTCGCCTTGCCCCAGACAGGTGTGGTGCCCGCCGACGTGGTGGCCGTACGCCACCCGGCAATACCGCATGGGAGCAATCCATTTACGGTATGGCAACCCAACAGGCTGCATCATCCGAGATGATGGCTCAGGCCATGGATAGGGTGGCCACTTCCATTGTCCCCCCAGAAAGGCTGATGGAGCGACTAGAGCAGGCAACCGACTCCATCTGCCAGTCACACAGGGAGGACATGTTGGGGTCCAACAGGGACAGGCGGGCGGCACTGGCGACTCTGCAGGAGGCCATCTCCATTGAGTCCCAGGGCCACAGGGAAGCCCTGAGGCAGGAGCTCCTTCACCTCAGGACGACTCTTGTTGAGCTTGAGGCTTCAACACACCAAAGGACAGAACAGCAGCTGGAGCGTCTCACCCGTACGCTCT
Source organism: Ambystoma mexicanum (assembly GCF_040938575.1). Taxonomy (NCBI): domain Eukaryota; kingdom Metazoa; phylum Chordata; class Amphibia; order Caudata; family Ambystomatidae; genus Ambystoma; species Ambystoma mexicanum. The sequence goes on from NC_090935.1 coordinate 538,406,656, forward strand.
CAGCTGAGATGCAGGCAACGAGGGCGGAGGTCCGGGCATCCCGTGAGTTGTTGCATGGGGACCTCCGCACACTCATCCTCCAGAACCAGACCTACCACACCCGCATGCTTGCAGCCATGGAGGAGCAGACTAGGGCCTTGCGTGGGCTGCCTCCCATAGTGCAACCACCTCCGGATGCAGCTGCACAGGGTGATAATAGCGACAGCAGTGATACTCCCACAATAGGGTAGCCGTGTGGGCCATGAGCCCATGGAGGTGTTTTATCTTCCCAGGATCCACGCAGGTGGGTTCTGGTGTGCATACTGTCCTCGGACCTCCTGGGTGGCCTCCCCAACCCCCCCGGGCCCATCAATGGCCATTTTTGATTGTTTCTTATTTTTATTTTTATTTTGATTTCTTTTATTCCCTATTTATTTGGGACGATCTGTTGGCTTACGTGGTTCCTGTGGGCATACGCTGCATTGTGGCTGGGCACATGCAGGCTTGTAATGTATTTGGTTCAGATGCTTGGGTTTGAGTCACACACACCCCTCCTGCTTCCCGTTTCCATGGGCTTGTAAAGGGTGTGCCCAAGTGACAGTGAATTACACAGTGACGTTGGACTCCCATGAGCTGTGTGGGCAGTCTGTAGTCAATACTGTGTATACATTCCTAGTGCATATTGCTGTTGTGTTGTACACTGCATGTTGCATTGATGTGTAACTCTTCTTCTGTGTCTACCTCCCAATTTGCAGGTCCCTTCCTCATGTCCACACAAGGACCTCTAGTCTGGAGATGGGGTCCATGTTGGCAGCAGTGCACCTACAACTCTACATGGCGACAACACTGCACAGTTGGTAGTGGTGGGAGTGCAGGCATTTCCAGGTGGTGAGACTACTAATATGTAACATTTGTGATGTCATGTTAATGGTACTACGTGCTCAAGTATGTTGTTGGTCCGGCATTGCTGTGAGCATTTCAGGTGTTGCAGGTTTCTAATAGTGCCACTGTACATAGTGAGACTGATGTCATGTTGTGGGGATTACTTTGTTTACCTGCAATTAGCATGACATGGCACGGTGTGTCGTGTGGCGGTGCTGGGGTTGGGTTGGCTGACATGGCACTGTCCTCTTGTTGCATTTTGCAAGTGGGTATTCATTTTAGCTGCTTCAATGTGTAACTTCACAAAACTGCATTGGTGGTGTCTGTGTGGGTAGGGATGCACACATTGTGACACTTCCAGGTGAACAATCTCAGGCTGATATGGTTTTGACGGTTCATTCTCCAGACATTCAGGATCAGTGTCAGGTTGAGTCATCATTGATTGTCAGATGGAATGTGCCAGGGCAGTGTGCACTCCACAGGGGTGTGATTTCTATGTGAAGTAATTAGCCACTAGCTGTGTACGGGCTGCCTCGCCCCGTGCCCTTTCCCCTCCCATGCGCAGCGGCTGTGCATGTGGTTGGGGATGTGGGGCCACCACCATGTCCACGGCCAGGCCCCGGCGTGTTGCAACGTTGTGCAGGACACATGCTGCCACTATGATCCTGCACACTACTGGGGGAGCGTATAACAGCTGCCCGCCAGAACGGTCAAGGGAGCGAAAGCGTGACTTTAGCACTCCGAATGTGCGCTCCACTATGCCCCTGGTTGTAATGTGGGCTGTGTTATATCTTACCTGGGGTGGCGTGGTGGGGTTCCGAATTGGCGTCATCATGTGGGGGCTGAGAGGGTAGGCACTGTCCCCTGTGGAGGTGGTGATTGGTATCATTGGTGGGGTTGTGACCTTGCTCAGTATCCAACATGCATGCATGTGCAGTGGCATACATACTCACCAAGCAGCCATGTATCGCCATGCCGCCCAGCTTCTAGGTCCCGGCTTAGGGTGGACATTCGGTAAATGAAGCTGTCGTGGGTGGAGCCGGGATAGTTGGCATATACTGAGGTGATGATTCCCTTGGCATTACATGCTACCTGCACGTTGATGGAATGCCAGTGCTTGCGGTTCCTATAGATGTGCTCAGATGCCCTGGGGGGACGTAGAGCCACATGGGTGCAGTCGATGGCACCTAGCACTTTGGGGAATCGTGCCACAGCGTAAAAATCCAGGGCGGCAGCATGCCTTTCTGCAGGTGTTCTGGGCAGGTATATGTGCCTGCGGACTGATGGCCGTGCAGTGATGATGTTCAAGACCTGGTGTAGGCAGCGTGACTGGGTGGCCTGTGACACCCCACCCACTATGGCACTTGTCCGCTGAAATGATCCAGTGGCTAAGAAGTGCAGTACATTGAGGACCTTCTCCAGGGGGCTGAGTGCTTGGGAGCACAGGGTGGGTGATGTGAGGTCATCCTCCCACTCACTCACCAGGTCCAGTATAATGTGTGGTGGAAACCTGTACATCCCATACACCTGGTCATCAGGCATCCCGAAAAGGCTGGTTCTGGGTGTGAATATTCTGGCCCTGACTATCCTCCTCCTCCTCCTTTGGTAGCCCACTGCCACTGCTGCTAGGAACGGTATGTTCATCCTGGCGTCTGAGCTTGTTATTGTTAAAGTGCGCAAATTTATGCTTTGCGCGTGTTCTAGGCGAGCGTGTGACCCGCGCACCCCTGGAATCCAGTTCCCAGTCCAATAGCGTGTGGAAATTCACACGCACCACGGGATACAGCGTGTGACCCGCGCACCCCTGGAATCCAGTTCCCAGTCCAATAGCGTGTGGAAATTCACACGCACCACGGGATACAGGTTCGCTGACGTACTTGCGTGTGTAGGTGCCCGCGCACCCATTAAATACACGTACATAGGCCAATCGCGTGTACGCGCACTTTTGTCCACTTACACGCGATGCCACTCTGACGTGCAGTATCTCCACGTGTGCCCCGTCATCACGTGCTGAGTGGGGAACACCCGTGCGGGTCACGTCACAGACGCGCTTACGCGCTGAGGGACTCTGGTCCAATAGAATCGCGTATGCGTGCTGACGCGCTTACGCGCTAAGGGCCTTTCCTCGGATTTCACGCTGACGTGCAGGATTTTCACGTGCCAAATCACTCCGTATCAAGCTGGCCACGCGAAAACACACGGAAAGACCACGCTCCTGCCCAGAAGGCCGAGTTACTGCCCCCCGTGCCCCGAGCAGCCTCCCACGTGCCATCTGCTGCTGCCTGCCTGCCTGCCTGCTGCCACCGTGCCCTGCCATTTGGTGCCTGCACATCAGCCATCTGCAGGGGTCCAGTTGCTGTGTCCACCCCTGCTGGAACTGAAGACTCCCGACTGGGATTACATCGCTCCACAGCCCAGCCCCAGGACCCAGTTGCCCACCCACACCTGCCTCTGGGGTTGCCATGTCGGGACTTCCACATCTGGCACCAGTGGCAACCCCAGGCCAGAGGGGCAGAGGGGCACCAGCTTCACTGTCACCGAAGTTGGTGTCCTGGTGGAGCATGTCCTGGGGCAGTATGATGCCCTCTTTGGATCGTCCCGCGCCAGCAAGGAAGGACGGCAGAGGATCTGGGCCGACTGTGTGGTTGCCATCAACGCGGAGGGGGTGGCAACCCGCGACTTCCTGAAGATCAAGAAGCGCTGGGAGGACTTGAGGTCCAGGACCCTTGTGAAGGCCCGGCGCCTCGTGGAGGGGGGCCGGGGCCGCATGAGTTCCATCCAGATGAGGGTCCTGGAACGCGTACGCCCAGCGCTCCACGCCCAGATCCTTGAGAGGGAGGCCCGTCTGGAGTTGAGAGGTAAGTGTCCATGCATTACTGTGTGAGACAGGGCATGTTGCGGTGTGCTGGTTCTATGATACTTGCCTGTATGTGTGCCATAGGCCATGTATGCATGTATGTGTGCAGGGACATCATGGTAATGCATGTGCGACCAGTGATGTGTGACCCACATGGTTGTTGCATGTGTTCAAATGCCGCATGGGGAGCCCTATGCAGATTTTGAACATGAGAGCATGCCAGTCTCTGTACCTGGACATGGGTGGGGGTGAGGGTTGGGTGCTGATGCCAGGTACATATATGGTAGCCATGTCTGTGTGCCTGACCTGCGTGTCTGTGACTTGTGCATGCCATGGATGCATGACACATGTGTGTGACAATGCACAGATTCAGTAAAGCAGCCAAATTACCCTTGTATCCGCTGTGTTTGGTGTGTTTGGGGCCAGATGGATGTGACTGAGGTGAAGTGTGTGCATGTGATAGGCATGAGCCATGATGCATGTGAGTTACATATCATTGAATGTTCCAAGAGTCCATTGGACATGCATGGAAATGTCCATGGCATGCACCATGCCTGTTACTGTGTGTGTTTTGCCTGGACTGACCCATGTGTTGTGGAGGGACATGATGGAAGTGTACTTTGACAGTGGTGCTCATCTGCTATTGCTTCCTGTCTAGGGGACCATTGTACAGTGCCCTGATGCTTGTGTTCTTTGTCTCCCTCTACGCAGCGGCTAGTGAAGAGGAGGGCGGAGACGGCGCTGTGGAGCAAGGCGGCGGGGATGCCCCCACGGCTGCAGCGGAAGGGGTGGGTGAGCCCCCACAGGGGCCTGCTACGGTGGGAGACGGTGAGGAGCCATCCAGGTTGGTGGTTTGCACAGAGGAGGAGGAGGCCGCCACTGGGGCACACATGGGGCCTGGTGGGGGCATCCCTGCTGGTGCAAGTGGTGCAGTCCAGGGCCAGGGGCAGGAGGCAGCACAGGTCACCGTGGAGGGGCCTGTGCTTGTCGCTGTCCCTGACCCTGTGAGTGCACCACCATGCACCAGCAGGGATGCCCCGTCCCAGGCCTGTCCGCAGGTAGAGGGGATGTCCATGTCACCTGACTCCCCTCCACCTGCGGACGTGGGAACCCCTTGCCGTGCGGAGAAGGTCCTGATTGGGGTCGCGATGCCACGGCTGTGATTCGTGATGCCGTGCGTGCTTCCCGGGAGGAGCACGCATGGCATCACGAAGTGCACCGTGCCGACGTGGCCCAATTGGGATCGGCCATGTTCGGGGGTTTCCTGCATGTGTTGGCCAATGTGGCGGCCCTCTCCTCCTCTGTGCAGGCTATTCACCAGTCGTTCTCCTTGCCGTCTTCCAGCCCAGATGCCACCAGGGCCCCCTGTGGACCTGCCCTGACCAATGCAGCCAGCTCGGTGGGGATCCCATCCCTGCCACAGTCGGGAGTCAGTGATCCAGCAGGGGTGGACACCAGAGCAACTGGACCCCAGCAGATGGAGGATGTGACGGCATCATCGGGCAGGGCACGTGCACGACGGCGTCGGTGGTTTCCATCAGCCTGGATGCCGTCGTGCTGGCACAGGCAGTTGCGTCGGAGGCAGCAGCAGGCTCAACGTGGGAGGCATCATGGCTCGGGGCCATCAACATCAGGGGTGCAGGCATCGGCCGGAGGGCAGGAGAACCCTGGAATGGGAGTGGCTTCCGTGTGGGAGCGGTTGTGCCAGCGGATAGGTGCAGAGCGGCAGCGGGCAGAGGAGGAACGGCTCACGATGGTCAGGGCGGAGGACTCCATGCGGAGGGCGCTGAGGCGGGCTGAGTGCCTCGAGGGTCTTCGCAGGGAGTTTGAGCTTGACACTGCGTTAACCCTGCGGGACCTCGGGGCCAGGGAACATGCCCGCCTCCAAGCCATTGACCAGGAGTTCGATGATGCCCTGGCCCATGACAACAACCAGTGAGCCGTCCGAATAGCCCGCTGCCTTTGTATATAGTTGTATAGTTAGGGTTAGGTTTCCTTTGTTTTTTTGATTTTTTTTGGTAGCGATTGGACAATGCACCACTTTTTTGTATATAGTTCAGTTTTTAGTTAGTAGTCATAGTTAGGTTTAATTTGGTTGGGCTCATGGACCCAGGATGATCTTCTTCATGGTTCTTCGTTGGCTTATTTTTATTTTTCTGATTATTTTCTTGGACATTCATCTTGTTTTGTTTGATTTGCTTTGTGTTTTTTCTTATTTCATTTCCATTCTACTTGCTGTTCAATACATTATTTTTTTTATTCTTCAATGTGTCGTATCATCTCATTGCTTTCAGGCATGTCATGTTGGGTGTTTTGTCATTCACTTGCAGCCATTGTGTGTGACAGACATGTGTTCAATTGCATTATTTAAATTGGGGGTGTAACATGTAATTGCCTTTGATATGTGGGTGGGTGTGATAGTTGGTTGGGCCTTTTGGCAGGGGAGGATGGGCATTACGGACATGATTGGGGAATGTTGGGACCCAGGTGCAGGGGGGCATGGATTGGACATGGGTGGGGGCCTGCTGGCAGGTGCCCCACAGTGCTGGGGGATGGGGGTGGTGGGAGACATGAGTGGGGGCCTGGTGGAGGGTGCCCCTGGTGGCTGGGGGGTGGGGGTGGTGGGAGACATGAGTGGGGGCCTGGTGGAGGGTGACCCTGCACTGCTGGGGTTTGGGGGTGGTGGGAGTCATGAGTGGGGGCCTGGTGGAGGGTGACCCTGGTGGCTGGGGTGTGGGGGTGGTGGGAGACATGAGTGGGGGCCTGGTGGAGGGTGCCCCTGGTGGCTGGGGGGTGGGGGTGGTGGGAGACATGAGTGGGGGCCTGGTGGAGGGTGACCCTGCACTGCTGGGGTGTGGGGGTGGTGGGTGACATGAGTGGGGGCCTGGTGGAGGCTGCCCCTGCACTGCTGGGGTGTGGGGGTGGTGGGTGACATGAGTGGGGGCCTGGTGGAGGCTGCCCCTGCACTGCTGGGGTGTGGGGGTGGTGGGTGACATGAGTGGGGGCCTGGTGGAGGCTGCCCCTGCACTGCTGGGGTGTGGGGGTGGTGGGTGACATGAGTGGGGGCCTGGTGGAGGCTGCCCCTGCACTGCTGGGGTGTGGGGTTGGTGGGTGACATGAGTGGGGGCCTGGTGGAGGCTGCCCCTGCACTGCTGGGGTGTGGGGGTGGTGGGAGACATGAGTGGGGGCCTGGTGGAGGGTGACCCTGGTGGCTGGGGGGTGGGGTGGTGGGAGACATGAGTGGGTCCTGGTGGAGGGTGCCCCTGGTGGCTGGGGGGTGGGGGTGGTGGGAGACATGAGTGGGGGCCTGGTGGAGGGTGACCCTGCACTGCTGGGGTTTGGGGGTGGTGGGAGACATGAGTGGGGGCCTGGTGGAGGGTGACCCTGGTGGCTGGGGTGTGGGGGTGGTGGGAGACATGAGTGGGGGCCTGGTGGAGGGTGCCCCTGGTGGCTGGGGGGTGGGGGTGGTGGGAGACATGAGTGGGGGCCTGGTGGAGGGTGACCCTGGTGGCTGGGGTGTGGGGGTGGTGGGAGACATGAGTGGGGGCCTGGTGGAGGGTGCCCCTGGTGGCTGGGGTGTGGGGGTGGTGGGAGACATGAGTGGGGGCCTGGTGGAGGGTGCCCCTGCACTGCTGGGGTTTGGGGGTGGTGGGAGACATGAGTGGGGGCCTGGTGGAGGGTGACCCTGGTGGCTGGGGGGTGGGGGTGGTGGGAGACATGAGTGGGGGCCTGGTGGAGGGTGCCCCTGGTGGCTGGGGGGTGGGGGTGGTGGGAGACATGAGTGGGGGCCTGGTGGAGGGTGACCCTGCACTGCTGGGGTTTGGGGGTGGTGGGAGACATGAGTGGGGGCCTGGTTGAGGGTGACCCTGGTGGCTGGGGTGTGGGGGTGGTGGGAGACATGAGTGGGGGCCTGGTGGAGGGTGCCCCTGGTGGCTGGGGGGTGGGGGTGGTGGGAGACATGAGTGGGGGCCTGGTGGAGGGTGACCCTGCACTGCTGGGGTTTGGGGGTGGTGGGAGACATGAGTGGGGGCCTGGTGGAGGGTGACCCTGGTGGCTGGGGTGTGGGGGTGGTGGGAGACATGAGTGGGGGCCTGGTGGAGGGTGCCCCTGGTGGCTGGGGGGTGGGGGTGGTGGGAGACATGAGTGGGGGCCTGGTGGAGGGTGACCCTGCACTGCTGGGGTTTGGGGGTGGTGGGAGACATGAGTGGGGGCCTGGTGGAGGGTGACCCTGGTGGCTGGGGTGTGGGGGTGGTGGGAGACATGAGTGGGGGCCTGGTGGAGGGTGCCCCTGGTGGCTGGGGGGTGGGGGTGGTGGGAGACATGAGTGGGGGCCTGGTGGAGGGTGACCCTGGTGGCTGGGGTGTGGGGGTGGTGGGAGACATGAGTGGGGGCCTGGTGGAGGGTGCCCCTGGTGGCTGGGGGGTGGGGGTGCAGGGAGACATGAGTGGGGGCCTGGTGGAGGGTGACCCTGCACTGCTGGGGTTTGGGGGTGGTGGGAGACATGAGTGGGGGCCTGGTGGAGGGTGACCCTGGTGGCTGGGGTGTGGGGGTGGTGGGAGACATGAGTGGGGGCCTGGTGGAGGGTGCCCCTGGTGGCTGGGGGGTGGGGGTGGTGGGAGACAGGAGTGGGGGCCTGGTGGAGGGTGACCCTGCACTGCTGGGGTTTGGGGGTGGTGGGAGACATGAGTGGGGGCCTGGTGGAGGGTGACCCTGGTGGCTGGGGTGTGGGGGTGGTGGGAGACATGAGTGGGGGCCTGGTGGAGGCTGCCCCTGCACTGCTGGGGTGTGGGGGTGGTGGGTGACATGAGTGGGGGCCTGGTGGAGGGTGCCCCTGCACTGCTGGGGGGTGGGGGTGCAAGGGGACATGAGTTGGTGTTCATTAGTTCAAGGAGACATGTGCCTTTGCTGGGGGGCATGCCCATGGTGGGTGGGCTGCCTGCGGGACATGACCAGGGATGCAGGGTAGTCCCCTGTGGTGTGGGCTGCCTGCAGGGGCCGTGGAGGGTGTACAGGGTACACCTGGGAGGACCCACACTGTCAAATCACATGTGGAACTTCCCGCGCACCCCTGAAATACACGCGCCCAGGCTATTCGCGTGTGGAACTTCCCGTGCACCCCTGAAATACACGCGCCCAGGCTATTCGCGTGTGGAACTTCCCGCGCACCCCTGAAATACACGCGCCCAGGCTATTCGCGTGTGGAACTTCCCGCGCACCCCTGAAAAACACGCGCCCAGGCTATTCGCGTGTGGAACTTCCCGCGCACCCCTGAAATACACGCGCCCAGGCTATTCGCGTGTGGAACTTCCCGCGCACCCCTGAAATACACGCGCCCCGGCTATTCGCGTGTGGAACTTCCCGCGCACCCCTGAAATACACGCGCCCAGGCTATTCGCGATTGGAACTTCCCGCGCACCCCTGAAATACACGCGCCTAGGCTATTCGCGTGTGGAACTTCCCGCGCACCCCTGAAATACACGCGCCCAGGCTATTCGCGTGTGGAACTTCACGCGCACCCCTGGAATACACGTAGCCCGCTCCCCCAGGCCCGATCGCGTGAGGAACTTCACGCAAACCCCTGTAATACACGTAGCCCGCTACCCCAGGCCCGATCGCGTGAGGAACTTCACGCGAACCCCTGTAATACACGTAGCCCGCTCCCCCAGGCCCGATCGCGTGTGAAACTTCACGCGAACCCCTGAAATACACGTAGCCCGCTCCCCCAGGCCCGATCGCGTGAGGAACTTTACGCGAACCCCTGTAATACACGTAGCCCGCTACCCCAGGCCCGATCGCGTGTGGAACTTCACGCGAACCCCTGTAATACACGTAGCCCGCTCCCCCAGGCCCGATCGCGTCTGAAACTTCACGCGAACCCCTGAAATACACGTAGCACGCTCCCCCAGGCCCGATCGCGTGAGGAACTTCACGCGAACCCCTGTGATGCACGTACCCTGCTGAAATCGCGTGTTAGACTTCCCGCGCACCCCGGTATACACGCACACGTATTTTTTGTCAGCGGGTGTCCGTGTTTGTGGGTACCCCTTTGCACGTCATTTTTCCTGGAGGGCCACAGTATGGGACATTCATCATGGCAGTATATAGGTGCTATTTGTTGGCGCACCTTTTGGCGCACATTTCTTACAGCCGCAGAGACGCTACCGCCTGCTTTCTTGTGGCGGTCGTGTTTGTGCCTGTGCGCTGGTTTGAGCGTGCGCTTTTTTGCCCTATTCTATTCCATGAATACGTGTTTTAGGCGAGCGTGTGGGCGTTCCGCGCACTTGTGCCCTGTACTTCCCCCGTGACGCCCACGTTTTGGCAAGTTGTTCCCCATTCCGAGTGTTACGCCCGTGTTCCGCCTACTTTTGTTGCGTGCGCCGCGCTATGTGCGAATTTCGCTGTGGCCTGTGCGATTTTCGCTGTGACCTGGCGCACGCTGTTAGATGGCCTGTGCGCCAACGTGCGCCGCGCACTTTTTTATCGCACATCCGCTGGTTTTCTCGCGCACGGACTTCCATGAATCGACGTGCGCTGCTTTTCGTGCGATTTTCGCAATTGCACTGCGATTTTCGCTATTCCACTGCGATTCGCACGTTTTTGCCCACTTGCGCCGCGCTAATTATTCCATGAATCGGCCTGTTTGTTTCTATATTTATGTAGATCTCTAAAACATATAATAGACTGGAGACCAAGTTCATTTTCTGTAATTTCAACATACCCTCAATTGAGAGTCCACCTTTATATTTCACAAAATTATTAATGGTATTACATTTCTTTCCACTTTTAGACTAATATTTTTTTTAAATCAAAAGTTCTCATAGTATCTGGTAATATGCATGCCCAAATAAATATATGAACAAACGACCTCTATCTTCTTATCTCCAATTTTCCACACAAATTTGGTTTGCTTTCTTCTTTTTGATCCAATTTCCGTGATTTATGATTTTTGGTGGTTGATAACAAGGCGTTTTTCTATTGAGTATTTATTAAGGGCATCTACACTTCATTGTAATACAATATGGGTTCTGTCGAGTAATATCATATCATCGGCATACGCAAGCCAGGACACCCATTGGCTCCCTAACTGAGGAGGAAAATCATGACACCCATCCAATGTTGCTCCTACATCTGCGACATAGAGGTTATACAGAATGAAGGATAATGGGCAACCTTGTTTCAGCTCATAATTTGTTTTTATTTTTTTACTTAATAGCCCCTTTTGATTAAGTCTTAGTTGAACCTCTGTGTCAGAGTATAATTCTTTTTCAAAGTGTAGTATCATTGGATTTACATTTCACTTTTTCAATTTAGCCCACAGTATATTACGGTCAGCTGTATCAAAGTCCGCTTTGTAATCTACAAAACTGATGTAAAGCGAGCCTTCTTTTTTCTTCAAGTTTTAACAAATTAAATATAACAGTGACCACAGATTAGAGAGTGTGCCCATGCCCTTTCTGAACTCAGATTGTTGATTTGCTAAAAGTTTGTTTTTCTTTATCCATTCATTCAATTCTTGTAGAAGGAGTTATGAAAAATGTTTTGAGCATGCATCAGTCATTGCTAGTAACGATAATGCAATTGATTTTCTCTTGATCCCTTTTTAAGAATCAGGCTCACCATGGAATCCTTCCAGCTTCTAGGGATAATTCTCGTTATTCTTATGTTTTGGAACAATTTATCCAATACAAGAGCCCAATTTTTAGGATCTTTTTTAATGCTAAGATTGGGTATTCCATCTGGGCCAGGGGCACAAGAAGCTTTTATTTTTTCTATCATCAGCTCCAGGTCTTTACTTGTGTGGTGAAATGCATCATCATTTAGTGAATAAGGAGTTTTTTTTCTGTATCTTGTAGAACATTATGGTCTTTATAATATAGGTTTCTAATATATATTCTCCATGCAACCTCTGATAAACAGTTAATTTATTTTTTTCCTGTACTTGCTGATGCATGTACAGATTTTTATTAGTACATATAATGATGCCGGAGATTCCGTCTCCAAAGGGGTAACTTGCTTACCAGATCACCCTTTGTCATAACTCCATACCAAGAGAATAGTGCACTTGTGCCCTGCTACATCAGTAGCCTGATTTGCAGCACCCACTGTGCTCGCGGCACAGAGCAGGTTCAAAGGTCACAAGATTCCCACTTGACCGCCGCAGTGACAGCAAAGTCACTGCCGCACAGTGGCAACATTTAAGATATACCCCTGGTACCAAAACTACAATGGCCATGAGTACCCCATGTGGTGGCAGGGTAATCTCTAAGTATAGGCTATGCCAGAGTTTAGGCATAGTGCATGGTGGTATTTATGATCATGACCACCACATCCCAATTGATATTGCACATGTGTCAGCCCCTATGAATCAGCTATGCTGTGCATGGGAATCTGTATTCGAGTCAGACCGCTGATACTGTCACATGGCAGGACAAAAACCCAGGGGCCCCAGCCCAGCTTTGATACTCTTTCTTTCTTTCTTTCTTTCTTTCTTTCTTTCTTTCTTTCTTTCTTTCTTTCTTTCTTTCTTTCTTTCTTTCTTTCTTTCTTTCTTTCTTTCCTTCTTTCTTTCTTTCTTTCTTTCTTTCTTTCCTGCTTTTATGTAGCACACCATGGCGCTAATGTAGATACCAGTAGCAGGGACAGTGGAAATAGTTAAACAAGTGAGTTTTGAGGATAGCCTTAAAAAGATTAAAATCTGCAAGCGCACAAAGAGAAATAGAAAGCATTCCACAGTTTCGGGCCAGCCACAGTAAATTCGTAATCACCAAAGCTTTCTAACCAATATCGGGGTACAGAAGGCGAGATAGAGGAGGCAGAGTGAAGCACTCTATCCGCACCGTAGGGTATGATCTTATTTTGTAGGATATCTAGCCTTTCCTGTAAAATGCCTGATGAATCATCCAGCAGGCTTTAAACTGGGTGTGTGCTCTGAAGGACAGCCAGTGGAGTCTGCAGTGTGCTGGTAAGATGGATTGACCATATGGTAAGCCCACAGCTAGATGAAAGCCACATGTTGAAGCACTTGCAACCAATTAAGCAGATAAAGGTGTTGAGCCAGAAAGATGGTGTGGGATGTATTGACCCACTCTGCTATAATATGCGGCCTCACTCTGCTATCTAGGGTGCGAGAAACAGTAAAATGGCGGCAAAACCCTTGTGCGCGCCAAAACCTCCAAAACCGTGTTTTCAACACACACAAAAAGATGGCTGCACAACCTGCCACCCATAGTGCATGTGTGGTGGAACAGAGCACACGCTGCAGACAAGTAAACCTAGAGTACAGAGGGAAAAGCAGCGTGTTGCAAGTAAAACTCCAAAATGTGCCTGTAAATGATATTTTGTTTGCTGCTGAAACTTAAAAATGCTTGTACATAACACTTTCCAACACTAAAAATCTTGCTTGGCGCTAAAATTCATTTAATCTAATGAAGCACTGTGAATTTATAAGGTCCTGAAATGGTAAGAGCAAAATATTTTCTCAGCAAAAACTGGATTGCCTTTGAATGACAATTCCTGTCAAAAATCTGTGTGCAGCCACACTGGGCTACCTGTGAGTGACCGCCCCTGTCAAATGGGCTCTCCTCATTAAACTTTAAAGTTGTCTAAAACTAAAGATTTGCCGGATTAGCAAATCTAAAAGGACTGTTGCTGAAAGGAACACTGATCTCAGTTGTTTTGATCCCACATGTTTAAATCTAATAATGTAATTTATCTATGTCATCTGATGCAACAAGTTTGTTTTATGTTGGATTTCAAGTCAACAAATTAAGAATTAACTTAGGCTGGCTGGGCCTGCAAGAGGTTGAAAAACAGGTTTCCACCCAAGGGGAGGGCATTGATTTCAGCAGATCCTCACCGGGAGGATAGCTCAGCAGCAACGTGTTTACCTTGGAAGCAAGACAACACGAAGCAACACAGGTTCGATCCCCGGGTCCGTGCTTAGAAACCTTTGGGTATTTAAGCGCGTTATAAATACGCAACTAAGACAAAAAAAAACAATTACACAACAAAAAAAAAACAATTCCTGTAACAGCGCCTCGATGCCCGTGGGCTGTGTGAGCGCTTTAAAAATGCAAATAAATAAAGACACATGATAATTGTGGGGTACGCCAGACTTGTGCCTGCTGCCAGGGACTGAACAATGGCAGATTCTCCAGGCCAGGAAATGGACGTGTGAAAAGGTTGTAAACTAGGCTTGCAGAAGGAAATCCCAAAGGTGAGGGCTGCTCCTGCCCCCAGAGACAGACAAAAGACTCAACATTTGCTGCTAAGAATATGTAATGAACATTTTTTAGAGACTTATAACTCGCTATCAGAAGTGGTGAAAAATAAAAAACGGGCAGATATGGAACAGTGTAGCATATTCTGAACAGGAATGGCAGTATATGTGGTTTTATGGGAATTGTATTTATGCTAGAAGTGTTAAACTTTGCACACAAATTCCTATGGTAAACACGCATATTTGTGGAAATTTGGAGAACGTTTGGAAAATGTTTTCATGGCGAAATGGACAAAATGCTGAAAAAAGGTGAAACGAGGTCTCACAGCTGTGGGATTTTGATAAACAGTTACTCCATAAAATATGTAATACTTGTATGTGATTTTCATAGAGGTTACACAAGTATAAATATGTATTTAGGACAAAATTCGAGTTTGATACTAGTGGCTAGGGGAGGTTTCTAAGTATTGTAAAAACCAAACCATAAACTTGACATCATCTGTCTTTGATCCAATCACTCGGATGCAAGGCGGAGATGAGGCTCTGTTACAATCCCAGTTCACAGGGGCAAGTTTAGTTAAGCCGGCCCATACACCCATTTTTGTGATGTCATTTGACAGGATATATAGGAACATCTGACAACACATTGACACACTCTCTTCTATTTCCAGCGAAGCACTTTGATCCAGCATTCAACATCCAGCTTCAACATCCTTCTAGATCCAGATGCCAATGACCAGGCCAAGCAGTAGCTGAACCAGTTTCAGCTACGCCTCAATCCTCAACTAATCCTTACAACCCAGTGAAGCGCTGTGGTGTGGGGAAGCATCCTGAAACTATCTGGCTTGCTACCATATTGCTTGTCTGATGAGCTCGTAATCCCGCTGATCTGAAATATCCAGAAACAAGAAGGGCAGATCCTGTGCAGTTCCGGCGACCGGCCTAGCAGATCCTAGCTGATGTGCTGTCCTTCCCTGATAGATCTGATCCAATTGACCAGAATCTTGACGGGCCAAAAATCTTAAATCCCATTGGATTGTGAGTATTAACAGGACGCTGGAGAACTATTGTATACCTTGCCTTATCTTGTCCCACCCTAATCTCTGACCTACCCTTACTTTCATAACCAGTAACAGTGTCAAAATCTGTAGTGCTATTTTATTCTGTCTATTTGCTAAAGCATCAATTTCATAGTCATTTTTATTTGTGTAACTCTTATCCAAAAATCCCACTTCGAGTGTTTGGACCGGTTCCGCTGGGGAAGGCGCTGGGGATCTGTTACTGAAATCATGAATCAGTCTCAGAGCTTACTTTGACTCAACGTGGTTGTTTAGTCTGCATGCATGCTCTAGTCTTGAGGAAAAGCATAATCCATATTTTCTGGTTTTAAACTGTAGTTCTTGTCCAAGTTTGTGTCTTTATTTTCAAAAAACACCTCTCACTAAAACCTCTCTAACTCCCTCAGTTTTAAAGATAGAAACGAAATTTCAACTCCCACTGATACCTAACATCCCAACTAAACTAAACTGAATTGCATAGTGAAATGTTGCCGCAAATTTACATTTTGCAAAAGTATTACACGTGTGACTAGTCTTTAAATTATTTCCCACTTTGCCTTTGAGATTCCAATTGTTTTCTTTTGATTAAATCATTGCTTTTGATTGCTTGCATCTGTTCAAAGCGGCTCCCATAGAAATTTATAATAATTTAAGCATTTATGAACACATTTAGTGTTTTTCCTCAGCCAGTTTCGAAGCCAATTCTGATAGTTGAAAAGTCAAATCCGTTTTTCTCTTGTGTTTAAGGGGGGAAGGTGGGAGTGATATTCTGTTTGGTCTGTATTGTTCCTGAGTACCTGCTCTCTCCTCACATCTATTTAAATTGCCTATTGGTGAGTTGAGGGGAGTTGCAGCGGGAACCTCTAACCACAGTGCTATCTGTTCCAAACCAACCCAAAAGTATTCTTTTCTTTGCTGCATTCTTTTCGTGTGCATTACCTGATTCCCAGTGCATTAAAGATATTATTGATTGTCTTGTCACCCCTTGGTGATTGCTGTTACCTATTAAAAATATATAGTGATTTTAAATTCTAAATCAATAAATATTTACTGTTACAAACTAGCCTGATTCCTGGTTCATTGTGACCGGGGGGGGGGGTATTTTGAGAAGGGTCTGATATGAGTGGTATATCATTCAGAATATTGAACTTGTAGACAAAAACAAATAAGGGTTTCATTTGCGCACTACATGCTAGGCAAGACTTGGGTGTGGGCCTGATTGAAATCCCTTACAATGGCATTCCAATAATGTAGCCTGCCATTAATAATAGCGATGATAACCAGGGCATGAAAAGTGTCAGGACCGTAAGGAATAACATTTTTCAGATGTTTGAGCTTAAAACCTGTGCTATGGATTGAATTAATCTGAACATTGGGTGACAGCAATGCAGACGTTTTTACACCTAGACTTTTCCTACTTTAGCTGGAACCAGCCTCTGACCCAATGCAGACAGTCAGATTTCAAATGTTCACAAAGATGCAGAAGAAGAGGGCCAACAACAAGGCTTTCAGTTTTGTCCCCAGTTAATTGTAGCCAATTACGGCACATTCAATCACCTACAGCTAGAAGACAAGACCTCAGACTGGCAGCAGTGCCCTCCGGTTTGAGGTTGAGCCTAAACACCAACTGATTATTGTCAGCATAGGAAAAAAAAACATTGGCATGGATGAGACTAGCTAAAGGCTGAACATATCTATTATATACATTAAAAAGTAATGGGGAGAGGGCAGAGCCCTGTGGAACCACACATACAACCGGTACTGGTTTGAACGGGAACAGAGAAACAGATTGGAAACGCAATGATAGAAAAGACCTAGCCCAATCTAATACAGGGCCAGAGAGCTGACATTCCAGAGCCTCGCCAGAAGATAGGTATGGTCAATGGTATCAAAAGTAGCCTATAGATCTAGAAGGATACATTCTGCTATGCCCCCCTGGTCCCAAATGAGAATGTGATCATTGATCACCAACACCGGAATGCTTCCCCTCTGTGGACCAGTAACCCCCTCCTCCAAAGACATTCTCACAGCAGGCAGCTGTGCGGGGCCCGGGTATGAAAGGAGTACACCTATTCAAGAAGAGTAGCCTCACACCACGGTGCTGCATGTCTAAATGTTTTTGATGTCCATTGGAGGGAAGGTGGCAGGAGTAGGATAGGCAGGAGTGCTCTGGACACTGGAAGAAGCCTTCTGCCATCTTGTTTCTCACTGTCTCTCTTTCCCTTCCTGTCTCCGCCACATCCTCCAGAGCAAAGCACTTTGGGTGCAAGATCAGCAGTGCAAAGCCCACTCCAGCCAGGAGCAGGGATTGGTCCCCTAAAACAGGCTAGCTTTAGACCAATCACCTGAGGACTTGTGCCCTTAAAAGAGTCTTGCAGCCCTCTGGCAGAATTCCCTCAAGTCCTTAAGGATTCTTTAAGGCCGAAGAGACGTTCTGAACATTCTCACCTGAACTTCCTTTGGGACAGTTGCACTGTTCAAAGTCCTCCTTCGATGGTAAAGAAGGAGCCATCCAGGACAAAAGGAAGACATGTCTCCTAACAACTCCCAGAGAATATTAGGAGTGACCAGTGCTGTAGACCAGGCCTAAAGATTCTACAATGGATCTTCAGTGCCAGAAGAGAAGACTCTGAACTAGAATATCTTGCCCTTAACTTTTTTGCGAGGGCCTCACAGCAACCAGAGGGCCAGACCAACTACAGCTCCCGGGTCTCTCGTAGCAAACCGGTCACTCTATGTTCTCTGCATTCTGAACAATAGGAAAGGTGCTGGTGTCTGCATTCCTCCAACTAACCAAATTATTACACTGGATTTAATCCAGCTTGACACTGCATCGTATCCTAGTGAAACACATCACCTACTCGGCCTGAAGCGTCTGCTCAATTCCTGAACCCAAACCAAATCTCTGGAGGGTTACTCATCGACTCTAACCGGGGGTGACAACCACGGCTCAGCCCAGCTAGCCCGAGAACTGCTGCATCATTTATGTACTTCGACGCATGCTCGATCACTACATCAACGATTGTCGCCCACTGACTCAAACCACTGGAGCGTCATTTGCCTACCTCTCCCAGCATCCAAAGGCTGACAACTGTGAAGCGCGCCTGGGACCACCATGACCTGCATTATTGAACCACTGCCATTTGTCCACACCGAGCACCCGCACTTGACTCTACTCAATGTCATCTTGCGGCCAGTGCCGACACGATCCTGCATGCCCGACTGCGCCTGATTAGCTTGCATCATTGTCCAAACCCAGGTCTGATGTGTCAGCCCACCAATAACTGAATACAGGTACTGCGACACTGAACTGCCCCTCATGGTGCACTAGGGCACTAGAGACTGTTTAGGTTACAAACTCTCCTGTTTTCAACCCAATATCCTTTTTGTGGTATTACCTTACCTATCACCCCTGGAACTATGCTCAGAGTGCTACACTCTCCTGTTGCATCTTCTCTGGTCTTTCCTTTGGTGTGTTTTTTTGTACAGTAATCTCTTTTGTTCTAGTTGCAGATTGTGTGTTTTATTAAAGTGTTTATATTTGGACTGTGATACTGTGTTGTTTCGGTCACTACTGGTTCACCTTCACACCCATCTTGAGAAAATAGCCTTTCCTTGGGCCGCCTTACCACAAAAGGCAAAGAAGTTGTATCTCTTGATTGTCCTTGTTTCACGTTTATGATTGTGTAGCTTTTGTTTTGTTTTGGGCCATTTTACCCCTACACACCTTGGACTCCTGCGAGGAAACATCCGATTCATCACAGTCTTTTCATCAGTTTCTACCCACAAAGGTATGGGCAGAATAAGTGAATGAATCAAGTGTTGGAACAGTTCTGTAATGTATGATGACAACTTGTTGGACCTGGTTTGGGTAGCCAAATTTGAATACAACAATGCGCAGGACTCTTCTGTGGGTAGTACCCTTATTATTGTCCATTTTATTTTCAACAGGAAAATTCCATGCAAAACTAATGTCATGTCAGCACAAGAACATTACACTCACTTGAGAAAAACCTTGCACAAGCCAAGGTAAACCTGGCACAGGCCATGTATAAATACAAATTATGGATAAGGAGAATAAAAATAAACAAATCTATCAAAATAATCACAGCACCTATTTGCATGGGAAAATACGGTTTATTACATACAGAAAAGGTCGAAGGTCGGTCCTGTGGAACCAAACTGACACAGAGCATGTCTTATCTCAAGATGTTACACCTTATATAGTGGAAAAATTGCAAATTAGCAATACTATGCATAACAATGAGTGCACCATATACTGCCACTACCCTCATTGGCTACCACCTAGAGAACATCCTAAGCCTCTCCTATAGTCCCTTGACTGATTGGCCAGAGCTACACTTCCCTTTCCATATGATTGGTGGGTTCATGTTAATAGGTTTGTAAATTTGGGACCATCACGTGATGTGCACCCTCTTGTTCTAGACGCGGTCAAAGTACCTTGGTGAGGTCAACCCTGCTTTTGATGAATCAATAGGATTTCTCATTAACCCAGATGCCATGGCACACACGATCTGCACACCCAACGTTTTACTCACTTTTTTGGCATCACCTCTCATCCTCCTGTCCCAAATCACTTCAGCATAGTCTTTGTGCAGCACCTCAGGATCATTTGACAGGAACAGAAAATCACTAACAAAAATACTACAATGGGAACAAGCATATTTACAGCTAACTATAACGACAATGGGGCCCATAAAAACATGGTATCAAACCAGTCATCTGCATTCACTCCAGCTTCTTTCTCCATAGCAATACTCAAATTGGGAGAATGATCCATTGTCAGCATATTTGGAGGTATGTTTGTGCAGCAAGATAGTCCAATGTTCTTGCACACTCCCCACTCCATGGCTATGAGCCAGTCCAGAACATATCAGTGTTAGAGGGACATAAGTCTAATGGCTCTAACTCATGGTTAAGACTCTGCTTTGTATGGTTAGCCATCTGAATAATCTCCCATCTAGTTATCTGTAGCCATTTTGCATTGGCTGCATTCTGGATACTTGGCACCACAAGGAATACAAAAAATATTTTTGTCTTGGTAAATAATCAGTATTGATCCAGAATTTCTTTTAATTTATCTGAGGAGTTTTGGACAGGTAATTAGATTTCTTATGACAACGGCTTCTTAGTGAGCGATGAACATGCTTAACGGTTGCGGGCTTAGTTGGTTCAGGGAATTGCACATTGATAACATATAGATACGAATGATCAGTGGGCATACACCCCTTCATGATGGGGGAAGTGTAAATATGCATATTGTCTACACACCCAGCACACGTCTATCAATGATGCTGTGTTGTTAGTTAGATCAGGGTTGAATAATGTTTTATTGCAATGGCTGTTCATTCCTATGGGTACAGTGCCATTTCCTCAGAAACAAAAGAAGCCTCCCACTGCACAGCTCACTACTCCTGCCACCCATCTATTTTTGGAAAACAACGCTCCTTCCATCTTCAACAATGGTTGCACCTTATCCACGCCTGTTCTTTCTTTTTGGCACATTCTTCATCGTCAATGTCCATGATGACTGCCTGGACAGTGTGCCCTTGGAAAAGACTCAGTACTCTGCACTGGGTTAACCGTACAATACACTGGGCTGTAAGAGGCAGCATTTCTTGGGGTATAAACAGCTTGGCTGCACACATCACATGAGGTATTGAAGAGCATACATAGCATCTCTCATTTGACCTCTCCCTCCCCACATTGTGCATGTCGTTTGACCACGTGTTATCCAATTCATGGTGGTCGATCCAGAATAATGTTTTGGTAATCACTTCTGATTAATAATCATATTCCCTATCTACGAGATGCACCACCACTGACCCTATGTGTCTCTGGCCAGTCTCTGATCTATCGTCGATGAGCCATCAACGAAAAGGACCCACTACTCCTCCAGTGGGTTCTCCTGTGCAGTGGTCAAAGTGTACAAAAATAAGTAGTGGACCTAACCTCCCTACTGGTCTGCCCCAGCTCCACACAAAAACCCCATCACCATGCCCACTCAAACGCACAATACACCCCCTAAACACATGCGCCTGGTGTTTAAGGGAATGTTCAGTACAGTGCACTGAAAGTGCAAGTTCCAACTTCGTCCTACACTTTTATTTTAAAATGAAAACATTCTGGAATGGTTTATTTTTAAAATAAAAGTATAGGAACAGTAAACTTAATTAGAGGAGCACTGCTCCAAACCGCTCCTGCCGACTTCAACCACTGCTCCTGTGCCCGCTCTAAATTGTTCTTTTGGGCTTTCATACATCAAGCAATCACCTCCTCCCACTCGTCAACAGCTATAGCAATAAACATGGCAGGGTTCACTTTGTGGCATCTTACAATATGAAGGGATGGACTGGATAAAATGACTTCATAGGCATGGGCCTTTTGCGGGTTGATGTGGATTTAGATTGTTCCAATATTGCGAGCAGAGCTTGCTTTACATATAATGTAACTGAGCACCCCATAGTGATGGTTGAACTTTTCTCAACACAAAGGCAGATGCAGCCAATGCCTGTTCACAAGGGAATTGACCCTGGATCACAGAATTTAAATGACCACTGTAATATGCTAGGGGCTTGTACCGCAAAGATGATTGCTGAACCAATATGTCAGTCATTACCTGACCATTCTAATGTGAGAATAGATAAAATCCCTTTTTGTTACCAGAGGTTGTTAATACTGAGGCATGTCTCAAAGCATTTTTCAATTATGCAAAACATCCCTGTCCATGTGAGCGACCCATTCCTTGTCTGTGCTTCTTTTAGCCCCTGCAGGGGAGGTTTAGTGTAATTAGAATAGTGAAAAATCCAAGTTCTACAGTAGTTGCACAAACACAGGAATGTTTGCATCTCCTTACATGTATTAGACCGTGGTGCATTCTGTACTGCAACAGCTCTTTCCAGAGTTACTCTTTTCCCTGCAGATGATATCATTTGTCCCTAATACAAAACCTCCTTATAGCAAAATTGCATTTTCTCCTTCTCTACGTTGCACACTTTGTGTGCAAGCAATGGCAATAATGTTATGGAATCTGCTCTGCACATCTCATCCGTGGTGCTACATACCAGAAGATTATCTACATACTGAATGATAGTGCTTGGTACATGTATGTTGCCCAAATTCATGTGTGTTTCTCTGTTAAAAATATGCAAGGACTCACAGTATCCCTGTGGGAGACTGGTGTGCTGAAATCAATGCATGCAGAACATAATCACGGCAAGGTATTGGAAATCTGGGTGTAAGGTTGCAAAGAATTGTGGCAGAGTTTGGTACAAGTGGGATTCTGCCTCCCCTATGCTATTTAATAGGTGTAAATATTGTATGAGTCTCCAACTTGCCCCCTTTGCTTTTTTCACAATGTATATCGCTGTGTTACATGGGGACTCTGAGGGTGTTATAATGCCCTGCCGCCACAGCATAACAATTGTATCATGTATTCCCTCATCTGCTTCTCTTGACAGTGGGTACTGTTGCACTCTGGCTAACACTGCTCCTGGCTTTAGCTTAAAGTATACTGCTCCTACGCTCTTTAATAGCCCTACACCATGATGGTTATCCGTCCAACAAGTGCTTGGGACCTGTAACAGGTCATCTTGTAAATGTGCAGGCATGCTTTTAGCAAAAAGTACCTCCTATGCTGAATCATTATTTCACAGGGAACACACAAATCCAATGTAATCTTGCCGTCATTGTCAACATCTTCAAACAACTATCCATCCGACAACCCCCTCAATGGTTGAACAGGGTCCATACACAAAACTGTTTGCCACTCTCCTTCCTCTTCATCAGTCCCTATGAGCATTTCTTTTTGTAAACCTTAATCAGCACTCCCTCCAAATCTAGCGTGATAATAGTACCTGGGGCATGGTCTTGGGGCATGACTGGTCTAGACACAAATTCAGAGGGCACACTCCATGGCTTGCTTTGAACACCTGACACCCATCTCAACAACAATGTTACTCCAGGCATAAACAAATCTGGGTGCACGGGTACCCCCTTAGTAACACCATCACTGAACAATGCTTGTGTTATCACCAGGACCCTGGTATAACAAATTCCTGAGGTTGAACACACTACCCCTTCCTCTGAAAATGAAATGGTCATATTCAGTTTGCTTAACAAATCTCTTCCCAACAGGTTTACTCGTTTTGCCTTTGAGAACAATAGTACCTCTTGATTACATATCTTGATGGGTATATCTTCTGTGAATGGAA
The DNA here is from genome assembly GCF_040938575.1 of Ambystoma mexicanum. NCBI lineage: Eukaryota > Metazoa > Chordata > Amphibia > Caudata > Ambystomatidae > Ambystoma > Ambystoma mexicanum. The sequence goes on from NC_090935.1 coordinate 538,429,885, forward strand.
CCAAATATATTTCCCAGGAGAATCCCTGTGTGTTTTTTACTTAACCTGCTCAGGGGAATGCACCTTTCCTTTATGCATGCATTTGTTGCACCTGTTTCAACCATACAAATGAATTATTTGTTGCCAAGTGCCACACCTACCAGGGGTTCCTCTTCTGGGTCGGCATTGACTGACAGCACTGGGAATGTCAGGGCTCTCTCTAGGGTGGCCTAATCAGGATATGTATCTGAACCTGGGAATACAAAAGGGTTGCCGCCCACCACACATGCCCCTATATATGATGTCACTGTGCGGTTAGGCAAAGCATTTTTGTCCCAAACCTGTAGGGCTGTCTGTTTTATCTGCTGCTGCGAATACACTTGTGCATTATTGGGTGCTGGTGCATCTGGCCCAACCCCCTGCTCAGAGGCAAATGGGAAGCAGGTGCAAGTGAATATAGGTCACCTTGCCTAAGCCCCACCCACCTGGTGCCTTCCTGGTTGCCGCTCTTTAAACCCACTTAGCAAGGCCCACACCTCTGGTACCTTCCTGGTTGCCGCTCTTTTTCCCTACTTAAGGAGCCCTCAAGCCTCTTTTACTTTGCAGATGGGGAGCAGGTGCAAGTGGATGTAGGTCACCTGGCCTAAGCGCCACCCACCTTCTTAGACCTGCCTCTTCCTTCATGCTCTTAAATCTTAGATCAAGGGCATCCGAATGAAAGGGCAGCCAAAGAAAAGGGCAATTCCTGTTTGGACCTGTTCGGAGTGGGAGGACCCAAATCCCGACCCCCTGCTCAGACAGCAGGTATGCATGCACCAACATGTGTTTACTTCCTCTGTCCCCACAGGCAATCCCCACCCCCTCTGGTCCTCCCGGTGATGTTCCCTTGTGCCCCCGCCCCTTCTCGCACACAAGTGTTGCCTGTTTTGCTTGATTCTTTAACCCTACTCCCCCTCCCCCTTCTCCAGCCTACTTCTGCAGGAGTCTGTCCTAATACATGCTGGATTCACCATCACCATCTTGTGGCCAATGCTGGATTTGACTTTTATGGACTTTATTGATTCACAGTGCCTCACCCTTTCTCAACTCTCATGCTGGACTTCCTTTGCATCTTGTACTCAATGTGGCCCTGAATCATGATGTTCCCATCTTCATCTTGTATCCTGGCTTGCAACATGATGTGTTACTACTGACCTCTGCAATTGTATTCGCTCTCCCCTCTTGCTTCTCCACTCTTTTTAACTGCTTACTCTCTGTTCTCTCCTCCTCTCCCTTTCTCCCTTTTCCTATCTCCTCCCCTCCCTTTCTACTATGCACTTACTCTATCAGAATTGTCCCTGGACCTAGTATGATAGCAACCTTGTTTGTCTCCCCCCTCACTTGTTTTGCCCCCTGTCCCCCTCCAGCACTATTTGAAATGTCGTCAGGCCTAGTACGATAGTCGCGTGTTTTGTCCCCCCCCTTTCTGCACCCCTCTCCCTCACCTTTTCTTTTTCTCCGGCTCTACCAGAAATGTTGTCAGGCCTAGTACGGTAGTCGCCTGTCTGTTTCCATTTCCTTCCCACGCTCTCCCTCCTTTCCTTATCTATGTTTTAGCTCTTGCACTATCTGAAATGTCATCAGACCGAGTATGATAGTTAATTTCACATCCTTACTTTTAATGGCCTTTAAGAATGTCATTGTATTTTCCCTTGTTCCCTCCCTTGCCTTCAAGCGCTTTGAAACACATTGTGTATAGGCACTATATAAATAAACTATCACATCATATCATATCTGCTGGGGTACGGGTGCTTGATTTTGATACTGGGGCTGTTGTAAATGCTTGGGTGCCTGTGCTGGCATCACGCCATATGGAACGCTTGGAGTCATCATTCCATACAGCTACTGATATGTAACTGGCGCAGCCAGGACACTAGGATGTGCTCTGGGATTATATGCGTAAGCTTACCTGATCCTGCATACTATCGCAAAATTACCTGTCTTCCCACATGCCCAACATCGTCCTGAGCCACCAAATCTTGGCCCCACCCTGCCAAATCCTCCTCCTCTACCTCCCCAGCTCCCTTGAAACCCTCCTCTTCCCTGCGGATAACCTCCTGGGTAACCTCTCTGGTAAACACCATGGTATCCACCCTTAGTATCCCCATTGAGGCAAATCCGATTCCATTCCCGCTTGTACAAGAACTGTTCTCTGTTCCACCTGTTGTTTGGGGGTCCCCGTAATCACTGTTCCTTCTATACTTAGTTTTGCAAATTTCTTTTGTATTAACTTCACCACTGCCTTCTGCGTGTTATCTGCTACTTTCTTTTCCTTCCCATGTCGCCTTTTACAATGATACTCTATAATAGCTTGAATCACTGCCCATCCCTTGGCCTCAATCCCTACTAACGTATCCAAGTCTTCAGCATGTGGCAAATATATTGCTATTGTTTTATCCCAGGATTCCCCTTTCTCAGCCCTCCACATCTCCTGAATCTGCAATATGTACTGTGCTGGATCTTTGACTTCCTTCATAGTGTATTCCATTATTGATTGTATGTCCGGTGTGTCAGGGTATGCTGTTCTTAATGCAGCCCACACTCTAGCCCGCCAATCATTAATGTGTGCCCCATCATGATTGTCATCACCCATCTGTACCCCTGAATATCCTGCCTTCTTCCAAATCCCATCTGCTTGGTACCCCAATACTGGGGCAAACAAGATTTTCATATCTCCAACCACCAATGTAATGCCGCCAGTCCTTTTCTCAAATGCATATGTCCACTTGCCCACACCTGAAGCGAGTGAGGGCAGCGCCTTAATCAAATTGTTTCTATACATTTGTGGACAGGGCACATACTGTGTGCTCTGCCAGGGCCTTTATGTAACAACAGAAACTGTGTTCCCACCTACTTTGGTGGTAACTTCTTCCCCCATCACTTCCCTTTTGCAACTGCCATACGACCTGGTCACACTCTTAATCAGGGCTCCCACAACATCTCTACTCTCTGTGTCACTCTAGGAGGCACCTTTTCTCTCTGCTCCTCTTCTGACCCCCATTTCTCCTCCTCCTCTGCTACTCCTGAATCAACTTCTGATCAAATGGATTCATAATCTAAACTATCTGCTTGTGGTCGCCCTATACCCTTCATCATTGCCAATGTCATCCCTCGTTTTAACATGTACATCTCCAATTGCAGTGCTGTGAATTCTAAATAGAATATCACCCGCTCTCCATTTGTCAGTACCTATCATTGCTCCTCACCCTTCTCCCCTCTTCTGCGTTACTCACGCAAGCTCTGCGTCTGTCCTTCGAAGTGTATTTCTAAATCTCTTTGTGCCCTAATTTCTGTTTCCATCATTAATGGGTTACGCGTGGCACTTGCTGTTAAGTGCTGTGTTAAGGGCTGTGGGAAATGTTCATAAATTGCAGGGGCTTGCTGTCATGGGGCAGCATGGGGCTCATACTCAGGTTTGTATATCCTGCAGCTGCTTGCATGGGATAACACCCTTTTGGGGGTGGCATGGCTGCTGGGTTTATAGGTACTACAGGTGGTGTGGGGTTTTCACAGGGCACGGGTGGCACACTAGGTATGGAAGTGACACAAGGTGCTTGTATTACTACTTCTCCCCTCCTTGAATACTTTAGGACATCTTCCAAATCATCTACCATTCTCCAAAGTTCAAAAATGCCCTTTCAACCTATTGACCTTATATTTCACCAGCAAATATGTATACATATGACCCAGGACCTATTATGTGTTCTTTCTTCGCGCTATTGCTTATACATCCCCCCTCTTGTATAGACACCCCACTCATTGTGCTATTTCATTATTTTTTCCTGGTACAGCGGAAGTACAGTACATATATAAGGGGTGTTAGGGAACTCATGTTGTATCCGGGCCTAACCTCACAGCACTAATTCACCTCTGAAACACTGTTCCTGCGGTATCAATCCCCTTCCTCCTCCCACTAATATCCATCCTTCTCATTGCCCCTTCTGTCATCACCCCCTCACACCACTCACTAATATCCCACATAACTCTTGTCACAATACAACAAACACTACTTCACACCACAATTCAATAACACCTTAAACCGCAAGTCAATAAAAACGCAAATATATACATAATGCTTTTGAACCTTCCTCAATCTCCACCTTGAGACAAGGATGTTTATCTCCTTACGACCCCTTCTGCCAGGGCAAATGGATCCCAGGTCGGCAATATATACGGAACCTACACAACACAAAATCACACTTATTTACAAAAGGTGTCGACCCTTCCTCTTTCCCCTTCCCTTGGGAAGAGTGAATTTACCTCCTCACACTCCCTTGTGCCGAGTTGAGGGTTCCCAGGTCCTCCACATAATAGACCTCACCTTTTATTTAATTCTGCAGTTCTTTCTTCCCTCCAAAATCAGAGAGATTCCCGTTTACACTCTCTTCATCCTTTACCTCATAATATATACTTGATGTCACCTTTTAAAAAACCCACTATATATTACCATATACGCTTTGGACACTCCATCCATTTGCCACCAAATCACTCTCCCCTTATTGTTATCTACCGCAAAAATTCAATTACATCTATGCGTTCTCTCAAGCTCCTTCGGTATGGGGTCCAGTCAACAACCTGCACACTCTAAAAGAGTAGACAGGGCTTCTGGCAAAACAGCGCCTGTGAACCTCTCTTCAAGTCATCCAGGGGGGACTGGTCGCTGTAGATGGGCCTCCCACTCTAGATGTGTGGCTGGGACACCTCAATCTCACAGAGAGTTTGGGATCACATCAGTGTCACCACATTCAAAGGATGGCAGCCCAAAAACCAGAGAATAAAAACAATCCAAACAATCAAAATAATCACTGCACCTCTTTGCAAGGGAAAACAAGGTTTATTACATTGAAACAGGGTGTCAGGTGGTCCCATAGAACCAAACTGACATGGAGCTCATATTATCGCAAAAACATTAAACCTTTTATAGAGGAAAAAATAAAAATTAACAATATTATGCATAATAATAAGTACAACATTTATTTATTGGGTATTTATAATGCACCTATACACATAATCCCACCACCCTTATTGGCAACCACCTATAGAACATGCTAATGCCCCCTAATGTCCCTTGATGATTGGTCACGACTACACCACCCCATCCCTTAAGACCCATAATCTCCCAAGATCGTTACTGTCAAACCCATGTATGTGATTGGTGGGTTCTTGTTCCAGATGCAATCAAAGTACCTTGACAAGGTCAACCCTACTTTTGACGAGACAATAGGCTTCCTCATTAACCCAGAGTCCAGGGCGCACCCAAGCTGCACCCTCAAACGTGTACTGAATTTATTGGCATCGCCTCTGCTCCTCTTGTTCCGAATCACAAGATGTTCCAGACACGGTTACTCCCATTTCTCCTCCCGACCCCAGGTGCCCAGGGATGACGCGACCAATAATAATATTGTACCGTGTGTACCGTGTAATACATATGGGGTGTCCAGCCCGGGATGAGGGCAGTAGGGTTCTAAATCTTTGTCTCATTGAAAATACAAAGCCTTGTGCCCTTTCCACATGAATTTGTCCTTAAAAGGGTGCAGCCCTTTCCTGCTCTTTTAGCAACTAACATTCCATTCTCATCACATCCATGCCTTGGCACTGGATACAATGAATGCTTATCTGCATACCATGGGTGCCTCTGAACTTGGCTTCTTTCCTGGGGAACGGAAAGGGATTTATTTTTGGAACTGAACTAATAAAGCTGCAGCTCGACAGCAATGCCTGCATTCTCATTTTTTCATCGTGTGCTAGTCCTTAACATTCGAAATGGCATTACTCCTGTCACTTTTACCACACTGACCTTGCTTCTACCACATAACCTTACTGACTCCATCTTCCACGTGGGTCTGTTCTACCCCCGTTTGCACATCAATACATACGAATAATACAACAACTAAACACCAGGCCTATAATGCTGCCCTATTTATAACCTTTGCAACCGCAATATTAATACATGTGTTGCTCTTTCTGTGTTGCTATATGTGGGTATCTAAATCTATTAGACCTAACTTAGACAATGCATCCAAAGTCTGTGACACACCCTTCCCTCCGGTCCCATGAGGTTGCTTTCTAATAGGTTTTCCTTAACCTGAACCCTTTTGCCCGGCTGAGACGCTGTACATGCATTCCAACATTGGCTCGCCCCTGAGTACAAGATGGGAGACAAAGCATGACTAAACATAACACATGTACACTTGAAGAGGTCTTGTAAATTCCACCACAAAATACATTGGGCCTCATTACGACCCAGGCGGTAAGTTACCGCCTGGGTCGTACCTTTACCTTTACCACTACGTTTACGCCATGGTGGTTGGCGGACTTACCGCCCCATTCTGAGGCGAGTGGGGCGGTAAGTCCCCATTAACCCATTTACCCTTCCCCATTCCCATTTTTGCCCCATAGGGCATAATGGGAGTGGGGAAGGCGTTAATTACGCCACCGTAAATTACGGTGGCGTAATTAACAACAAGGTCCCTTAGCGCCATGGATTTTAATACCTGCTAAAAGCAGGTGTTAAAACCTCCATGGCGCTAAGGGACCTCGGAATCAGGCGGTAAGGGTCGGCGCTGTTTACGCCGCCGTAAACCCCTTACCGCCTGGGTCCTAATGAGGCCCATAGACCCTTATCCACTGTAGTGGGTTCATCTGCAATTTGTGTGGCATGAACTGACAGAATCCAGATCCATCTGATGTTGCATGTTTCTCAAACCAAACCGGTACTTCCTGATGTAAAACTACCAACGGACTCATCAGGACCCTTTGAGGTAGATAATTAGATAAAGTGATATTATACTCCAAAATAATCCAAAAACACCTTTGAAGCATTCTGTTGTATCTTGCGATGTAATAAAGCAATATTCTTTTGCAACCAAAAAAGGAATAGTGTCTCCTCAGAGGTGTAGACAGCGTAGGGCCTGAGCATGACAGGCCCCCCCCAAATCTGTAAATGCCCACTCAGCATAGGTGTGTGGGCATTTACAGATGTCAATGTTACTGCGGTGGGCCCACCTACATTAGCTTCAGGCCCCCCTTGTTAGACAATCCAGGCAACGCCCCAACGTCCCCTCATTTTCAAAGTTAGAAAATTAAAGATTAACCATCCCATTGCTAGGCAACAGATATTAACCAGTGATAATGTTCAGTCAAATTGGACCCTTAATACTTCAATTAAAATGTTACTGAAAGCAATGGGATGTGTTGACATTTGGACTTGGGCAGACTTCCTGGATGAGATTCACAAAAATGTTTTACCGCTTCTGTATGACCTGAGCTAACCCAAATAGATACAGCAACCGCATTAAGGGGTTAGACTGATTCCCAAAAGTGCATGTGCCTGCACATGACAGATTCACTTTAAATTAACTTTTCTTTGTCACCCCACCCACACACTGTGGCAGAGGGCAGACCGTGGGCGAACATGCCATATGTTAAAGATCATCCAGATTGATAACAAAATGCTTTCCCTGTAGCTCTTTCCCCTGTCTCTGGTCTCCCCTCTCAGAAGTCAAATGCAGATTAAAGCTTGATGGTATCAGCAATCTTTTCAGCCCCATGGTTGCATTTTTGTGTCTCTCAAAGAAATGTCCATGGTTTGCATTAATGTTTTCATTCATTTTTTACCTTCCCATTTCCGATAAAGAGGTGAGATTCGAAGATAGGTTTTGCACAGGGAGGTCATTACACCAAAATGCCAGGGTAGTAGAAGTGCGATCACACAACCCTTGACCATCTGACGACATCACAGGAAGTGATGGCATTGGACCCCATCCCCATGTGACATCACAGGAAGTGATGTCATTTGAACCTACCCCAACTTGAGATCACAGGAAGTGGCACCATAAAGCACCACCCATCAGTACACCAAGAAATAAATGGTTACCATAACACTTTAATGTGACATATATTTCACACAAGAATGGATCATCAAATGTAGCAGTCTGTCAAGGCCTATGCTACCACAGGAAGTGTATGAACCCAAATCCCATCTTTATGTGGATCTGCACTGCCATTTCAACATGATTACAGAGCAAAATCACATTCTGGGGGACAGGGGCGAATAAGTGGGTATAGGGATAGGGGAAAGCCAGGATAGAAGGGGAGAGGGAGAATAGTTCACCAGAGAACATTTGTTCTTATAATCAATGGCATCCACAGTCTTCAATGATTTTGGCACTTTACATTCAAAAAGTTACCTTCAGGATTACCTCTCAGTAGGATGTGCTGTTTTGTACTGTTTGCAGTTGTTTCATGGACTTCATTATTCCTGCACAAAACATCCAGACGTCTCCGATATTCATCTCCTTCAGAACCTGCATCTATGTTTAAAGTGGGTTTCATTAGTTCATTGATTAAATAGTGCTACCTGTTTCATGTACACATCCTACCATACAAGGGCTGCAGAGAATTCATGTTTTAAAAAACTGGATTACCAACATTGTAAACCTGTTATTCCACTTATGGAGGGCTTCTGCATTGCCATTCTAGTGCTGCATGCTAACTCAAAATCTGAAAAGTAGAGTACTTGGAGTGCTCTGCCTGCAAACCTGCCAAGCACACGTTTGCAGGATATATAGGCATTATACTCACATACTCACAACATCCAACAAACCATACAAAGCAGACCGTCTGATCTGACCATGACCCCAACCTACACCCGGGAGGAGCACCCAAACAAACTACGAAGCTTTCCAGAAATATCAGTGGAGACATTCGTCAAACTGGTGAATGAAAGCAATAACTCAGGGTCCCCCGATGACCCCTGCCCACCAGACATATACAAATTGATCCTCAAACAAGGAATGCCCATGGTATATCACAGGAACGTCCTCAACCATTCCATCGCAACTGGGAAAGTGCCACAAGCCTTACTGCATACATCAGGCCACTACTCAAAGATACAGCGGGAAACGTAGAGGACCTCTCTAACTACAAACCCATCTCCAATATCCCGTATACAGCCAAGCTGCTCGAAACTTACATATACAAAACAACCCAAGAGTTTTAAGAAGAGCACGGCCTACTAGACCAGGCACAAGTTGGCTTCAGACCATTGGGAGGAACGGAATCAGCTCTACTTTCAATATGGGACAATCTAAAAATCAACGCAGACTCGGACAACAGCACTGCCTTGATACTCCTAGACCTATCGGCAGCATTTGACACAGTCGACCATGACACTCTCATAACGAGATTAGAAGGACTTGGAATAACAGACACCGCCCTACTATGGATCAAATCTTTCCTAACAAACAGAACGGAAACCGTATGGATGAAACCCTTCCAATCCAGCCTGAGAGATTCCACCTGTGGAGTACCACAAGGATCATCCTTCTCCCTGCTACTATTCAACAAATACCTGTATCTACTAATCAGAATCATCAAAAGCCACGGCCTCACCTGCTACAACTACGCTGATGATACACAAATAATCTTCAAAATACAAGACAACCTGGAAAGAAACTCAACGCTAGAAAACAGCCTCCGCGATGTATTCTTCTGGATGAAATCTAACTCCCTCAAAATCAACCCAGGCAAAACTGAAATAATGATCGTCACAAAAAATGGAGGAGAAAACCAATTCATCCCTTGGCCAAGGGAACTCGGGACAACCCCATCACCCTCACAGATTGTAAAAAACCTCGGGGTTCTGATGGACAGTAATCTCACGCTAGAGCCACAAGTAAACGCTCTCCTCAAGAAATGCTTCTTCCTCCTGCGAGCGGCAAAGAGAATCTTACCGTTTCTATCGTTCACCAACAAAACAACCACCATTGTCGCCCTCGTCATGTCAAAAATAGACTACGCCAATAGCCTATACCTAGGCATGCTTGAACGACCCCTAAAAAAACTACAACGCATTCAAAACGCTACAGTCAGACTACTTCTGAAACTACTCCGAAGAGAGCACACCACACCAGCGCTGAAAACACTACATTGGCTACCAATAAAACAACAAATAAAATTCAAAACAATGTGCATTACACACAGAGCAGTACACAACGAAGGCGCTGAGTTCCTAAGAGACAAATTGCACCTACATCAACTGACAAGAACGCTCATATCAAGCATGGACATCGCCTGGAACCGAAGCCCTACAACAAAAGAAAACTAGGAAGATCCTCCTTCTCTCAGCTAGCCCCGAAAACCTGGAATGACCTTCCAAAGTACATACGTAACACAAGAAACCACCTATTATTCAGGAAATTACTCAAAACATGGCTCTTCACGTCATAACTAGAAAGACTGGCCACAGGGGCACCGAGATAACTAAAAACATCAATGAGCGTAGAGCGACCACGATACACACTGATCAATCAATGGGAAAAGCTGAGGTAAATATACCACAACATACCAAAGACAGTCGCAATACGACCAAAGATAGCAAACACAGCAAACTAAGACAAATGGCCTCATTACACGGATGGTGGTAAGGATTTACAAGGTACCGGTAAAATACCGGTACCGGTAAATCCTTACCGCCTTACTACGAGGTCCCTTTGCGGGTTGGGGGATTTAATGCCTGCTTTTTGCAGGCGTTAAAAACAAACCCGCAAAGGGACCCAGGGATCTAATTACGGTACCGCAATTTGCAGTACCGTAATTAGCGCCTTCCCAATTCCCATTGAGCCGTATGGGCCAAAAATGGGAATGGGAAAGGGCAATGGTGGAAGGGGCAATTACCACCCCGCCAACCTTGGAATGGGGCGGTAATTCCCCTTTCCGCCAAGGCGGTGCCGGTATTTTGCCGGCATGAACCATGGCGCTAATAGCGCCATGGTTCTCCGCCATCCGTGTAATGAGGCCCACAGACTAGAACGAACCATCAAGAGGTCCATGACCTTAACTATTACCTTCCCCAACAGCCCTAAGGACAAAACATAGAGAGGGAAAGGAAGCACTGCACCAACCATGGGCCCCAATGCAATGGGTGAGAAACAGAATGTTTCATCACTACACACGGTCCACCAATACAAAGCAGGAAACAATGCCCCACCACACAAACTACAACTAAACAACAGTCCCGAGGATGTTCACCCCACGGAAACCAAAGAACCAGTCAGGATAGAAGAATACGAATGTCTGAATACACAAGCTCACCAAGACAGATCCACTAGGACAACACATCAACACAACCCCGACCCTGAACCATTCAAAGCCTCAACCGACCAAGGTCACACTAGATCACCTGAGAATAGATATCACCCACTTGGTCCCACACCTGAAGATCAGGTTCAGACGCACCCACCAATCCAAACCACACTCAATAGGATGCAGTTGGATCAGCGCAACTCCACCAAAGCGAGTCGGCCCATGAGGAACCTGCAATATCTCAACCAACAGGTATACAACTCTAACGGAACCATAAGTACCTAAATCAGGATACTGATCCCACTAACCCAATCCTCAATCTTCTGCATATTTAAACCCACACAAAACCACACAACCATCTCCCCGCAATCCTCACGCACTTTACCACACGGCACCAACAACACATAAACTTCACCAACAGCACTCAAGCCTTCGCCCGATCCGATACTAGCACCAAAGCCCAGCACTCAGTGTATACCGGGCTGAAGCTGCCAACAGCACACCACTTCTCCCACTCTCCTTCTCCCCTCTTCCCGACTAACCCTACCCACCCTTCCTATTTACAGATCCGCCAGAGCACCTGGGGACCAATTCCATTGGTGACGGTGCGCTATACAAGTACTGCTAACATAACATAACATAACATATGGAAAACAGAGATCAAGACTCCATCTTCTTCCTTGTACTAGCATGAGGCTTCTGGTGTAACACTTGTTCTTGGGTGATTTTCGGCAGACTAGTTCAAAAAGTGTTAGAGATGTACACTGTTTTAATGGATGATGCCAACTACAGTGCCGAAAGCCTCATGGCTCATGTTCAGATACTTTACGCAAAAATTCCTGGCTGCATTTTGCATCACTCCCACACTCACCAACACCATTTCTATGCCTAGGATTCTGATTTGATTTTAATTATTATATAGCACTAAATCACCCAAGAACATCAAAGCGCTTTGTTTGTTCCTTCTGTTCCTAACATGTTCATTATCCTCTGCACCCCGTACCTCTCGATAGAGGCACACATTCCAACAAGTTGCACTATTGTATAGATTTTTGGGTAATGCCAAAAAGTTGCTCTTCCTTCAGTGTTCTAATCATAAGACTTAAAATGTGGTTTCTTACCAGCTTGAGCAGAACAATGGCTTGACAGACTTGTCCGGTGCTGCTGTTTCATTGGCAAAAGGGTTGGGCTGTGGAACAACTGATGCATGCCTTTCTTCATGTAAGGCTAAGATTCGGGCTGGAAGGCAGGTTGTTGTTTAGGTGACCGGAAATCACAGAGGAGGGCTGTCAGTGTTCAATGGCAACAGATCAAGACACAGACCTCTGGTAGTGGAGCTGCAGGTGTTTGGCAGATTAGAGAATGCCAGTGTATGCCAGGTGTTGTTTTGATGTCATAGAACACTGGCTGTGATGCTAATGGTGCCTGGCTGGTTTTACAGAAAACACTGACTGGGTGTGTCTCATCATTAATTGGTTGACTACCAATCAAGAAGCTGCTGGCAGCATGGCAGATGCTCTTTTGATATGATATGATGATATGATATGATATGATGTTATATGGTATGGCATTTATAACTTGCCTATACCCAAGTGTTTCAAGGCGCAACGAGGCCAGGGAGGGGAACAAAGGGAGAACGGACAGTGATCCTATTAGGCGAGGTATCATTCAGATAGCGCAAGTGCGTGGGAAGGGGCAGAGTCAGTACATGGCAAAAGATGATAACACTAAAAGTAAGTAGCGGCCAGCATGTGGCAAGTGAATGGGTAAGTGCATGGGTAAGTGCAGACATCAGGTGTCAAGGGCTGGGAGGGGGACTGTAGGGATACAGAAACAGTCCCCAAGTGCGGGGGTTGCCAGGTGGGCAGTGCAGGTGTGAGACACTGGTGGGGGAGGGACCTGGTGCTGAGATCAGAGGGTGTCCAGGTAGCCAGTGCAATTTCAGTTACAGCTAGGAGGTCAGCAGAGGAGAGGAGGAGAAAAAGCAGAAGTAAAGAGAAAGGTTTTGAGGTGCTTCCGTAACCAGAGATGGTGCTTCTCAAGTTTAAGGGAGGCAGGGAGGCTGTTCCAGAGGTAGGCACCAGCCGAGAAAAGAGATCTACCACCAACTCGTTTTTTGGAGAAGCGACTGACCCTGAGGGAGTTGGAGGCGGATGAGCGAAGAGCTTGAGAAGGAAGATATTTAGGAAGAGAGAATTGAAGGTATTGAAGCCCCATGCCCCAGAAGGCCTTGTGGACGATACAGATGGTTTTGAACTTAATCTTCGCAGTCACTGGGAGCCAGTGCAGAGATTTCAGTCCTGGGGAGATGCAACCCCTGGGTTTGAGGCCAAGGACAAGTCTTGTCTTGCAGTCCTGTTCTGGATAAGTTGCAGAGAGCGGAGAGTAGAAGAAGGCAGATTTAGAAAGAGGCTGTTGCAATAGTCCAGCCTAGAGAGAACCAGAGCTCTGGAGACAGTGAGCTTTTGGGGGAAGGAGAGGAAAGGAAGAATACCTCTGAGGAGGTGCAGCTGGTAGTGTGACGTCTTAGAGACGTCAGAGATGTGAGGAGAGAAGGAGAGTGTGGAGTTGAAGATGATCCCAAGGTTTTTAGCCTTGCAGGTGGGAGCAGGAAGAGGGCCAAGAGAGGCCGTCCAGAGTGCTGCAGGGAAGGAGGGAGTGGGTGTGCCGATGAAGAGAATCTCAGTCTTACTGGCATTAAGGCAGAGGTAATTGGTGCACACCACTCCTGGATAGCAGACAGACAGTCAGAGATGAGGGAAGGAGAGGAGGAAGCCGAGGGTAGCCTGAAAATGAGCTAGGTGTGATCCACATAGCACTGAAAGTTGGGGCAGAGAGCGGCGATGCGGTGGACAAGGAGTGCCAGGTATTGGTTGAACAGCCAGGGAGAAAGGGTAGACCCCTAGGGGACACCACATGTAGAGAAAAAGTTACCGGAGAGGAAGGACCCAAGTTGGACCTCAAAGGGTCGGTTAGAGAGGAAAGAAGTCAGCCAAGCCAGAGCCTGACCAGTGATACCCAAGTTATCACAGAGATAGTTGAGCAGGATGGCATTGTTGACAGGGTCAAAGGCAGAAAAGAGATCAAGCAAGATGAGGACAGAATGGGTTTTTGAGTCAAGGTTGGAGAGCAGGTCTTCACAGATGTTCAGGAGAGTATATGAGAGAACTCTACCTGTGGGGCAGCTGGTGACTGGCCTAAAAGGAAGATGCTGCTTAGATGGTTCATCATTGCTTCATTGACTGGAAATCAAGAAGAGTCAGGCGAGATAGCAAATGTTTTCATGGCACAAAACTCTGGCTGTGGTGAAGCTTGTGGCTGACCTGGCAAGAAGATTCTGATGGAGGCTTCTCAAGTTCTAAGAGACTGGCAGTTTGGCAGATGCTGTGCTACTAGTAGTACCTGTCTGCCTTCACAGGAAAATACTGATTGAATGTCTGATGTTGCTTGGACTGAAAATCAGTACGAGGCCGGCATTGCGGCAGCTGCCATTTAGAGGGCATGCATGGCTGGCTGTAAGTCTATATGGTGCTTTTCTTACTTGGGAATTTTCTAATGTGATAGTCTGTTGTTGCTTAGCTCTCTGGTAAACAATAGGATACTGACATAATTCAACACCATAACAGACAGTGTTTTGGAGGTAAACACAGAAACTGGTTGTAGTGCATCAGCGATGTAGCATAGCTGTCTTCATGATGAGAAGAGGCTTGTAGTGTAGGACGGTGGCAGATGGTTTTGAAGACTGTAGTGCTTATTAGGTCTGCATGTCATGGAAAGAAGGTCGTAGCTGGAAAAGTGAGTTATAACCTAGCAGTGTCATGGAAGATAATGGTTCATATTTTCAGAGGACACCTCCTGTGCTGCATGTCAGCAAATCTGTCAATATCATCACTCAAATATATCTCATCAACTTCCATAGGTTCACATGCCAGTATCAACAAATCACGAAATCTCTTGTCTCAACATCTATTTCGCAAATAGTTGTTAACTTTTCTCAAGCAGGAGAAGAACCTCTAATTTGTTGCAGTTGTAATCGGCAATGAAAGAACCAGATCCAACAGGTTTTGGACATCAGAAAATCCTGCTGATGATGTACGGAGATAGTACCTGACAGAGTGAATACCTGTCATAGTCTTGTCAGATAAAATCATCCTTGAAGTGGCAAGACCTGAATTCAATCCAACATAATTTACTTGGGGCCCTAGGTAGTGCTCAGCAAGAACATCTGCAGATGAGGAGTCCAAGAAATGCATAGCCTTTGAATTGAAGATGCCGGCAGCCTTGATAAGCCCATGTTATCTGTAAAACAAGCATGCAGCTCACTTACAAACTTATCTAAGGTGGTAAAAAACACCTCTTGCTTTAACCGTTCAGTCTGTGGCATTCTATCATCAGAGTGCTCATAATGTCCAGGTCTCTACATGCTACAGTGTCGATGATCTGTGACACAACTGTTTAACCCTTGTCGTATGTTTATATCTAGTGTTGTCTACTGTTTGTTACATATACCTTGATTTACAGCAGTCCCGGATAGCACTGCCTTTAGTTTTGTTTCACCAAAATTGTTGTACTCACCTGTGCGTTTACCTCAATATTTCAGAGGTTGGTACACAATTGTACCCCCCATTTTAGAACACCACCTGTCCGAAGTCACTTTCATGCTTATCGAAAGTATTGGAAATATTTAAAGATTGTGTGCGAAAAAATGAAAAAATGAAAAATCGGTTTTGAAATAAAATGTTTGCAAAACTTCTTGACTACATGGTGATCTCACATCCTGATTTCTTTTGACATTTATGGAGGTTTTGGCTGTACAGGGTCACTGTATTGATTTGGTTACAGATCAGTCACCACACTGTCATCTAAACTGGGAGCGGGAGATCATTTCTGAATTCCCTGCTGAACTTGACACATATGCATACTCTCATCACTCTGCAACCAAGAACTGACTGTGTGCTCTCAGAGGAAGGAAATGTTGGTAGAACAAGCAACAGAGGGCATATCCCCAAACATGCCAACATGGGAAGAACAATCCTCAATATCAGGATGGAAAGAACATTCAGCATTATCCAGGAAAGATGAAAAATTGCATATGTCAGCATCACGTGAAACCATCATTGCAATGTCTGCACGTGAACAAGGGACTTCAGTGTCCACTACAAATAAAGGCAAAGCTATGTCAGCCAAGATAGAAGGAGCTCCAGGCAAAGTGTCAGCATGTGAAGAACTCGGATCAATGTCAGCACATGTGGATATTGATGCAATTTCTGCACCTGAAAAAGCCACTCTGCTGCCAGCAAGAGTTAATATCCTGGCCGATGGTTCGACAAGATGCACAGCAGTGCTTGAACTGCCACTCAAGGTATCATCAGAAGAAGACTTCTGTTGCTTGCTTGGATCAGAGGCTGCAGTACTGTCAGCTATTTTTGGATTTTGAGAAAATAGCTCAGGTATTGAACCATGTTTTGGATCCTTGGGTTTTCCTGTAAGTGTAGACATGCTCTTACTTTTATTGCTGCTAAATGAGAAGCTATTATTCAAGCAAATTATGGATTCCTGGGTGTCCTCACTTGTTTTGTTCTTCACTCTTCTTTGGGAGACCACGTCTGCTGCATATCAAATAAGAGGAGACAAATCTAAAAATGAGTGTTTTGGCTTAGAACTAACATTCATATATTGGTGAATGCAGCATTTCACAAATGTGTTTGCTTTACTATCAATTAATGGCAATAAACACATCTGAACAATGGTGGTGTATGATAGCTCAAAATCAAAGAGGTGATGGCTTGGCAGGTTATGAACGATGGTCTGGAGGGTAACATAGAGTAATGCCAAAAGAAAAGATGAATTCTAAACCTTCCAGCCATTACCTGTTTTGCTTTGGTGTATTGTAACTAACAGAAGCTTGACAAGCTGGAACATCAAAAGGAGGCATCATTTGTCTGACAGATGAGACAGCTTGTGACAAAACAGGGTTCTAGGTTTTGTTACAGAAGTTAAGCAAAAGGGTATTTTGGATGGGCCTGCATACCGGCTATTAGCTTAACCCCCTGGCTTCGTGCATGTATGAAACACTCTTTAAACACAAGTACACATTAATGTGTTAACAGTATATACCTTAGCAGTGCTTTCTTTTTGTATCTTACTTTTAGGCCAGTCCTATCTGTCGGTGTTATAGTTTAGATTTCAGAGATGAACAGTTGTAACCTGTTCAGACTTTTCCCCTTAAAAAGAAGAAATCCCCTAGGTCCAGAAAATGGACTGAATTGAGGCATGTCTTCAGTGTCACACAGTTTGATGTTCATTTTGGGCATAGCCTGTGGGATATTTCGACCCACTCAGCTGTGCTATGCTACATCACTTTGCTGCATTGGTGCAAGAAACAGCAAAATGGCTGTGCTGACTCCTGTGCACACCAAGATCTCTAAACTGCATTTTGCGACAACCAGAAAATGGCTGCACCTCCCTGCCACACACATTTCAGGTGGGGTGGAACATAATACTCACTGCAGGAATGTGCCAGTGTGCTCTGCAACATTTAACATGGAGTGAAGTGAAAGAGGCAGCATTACTCGCTGAAAACCCCAAATGCCCCTTTAAAATGACACATTTTTCAACCTTTAAAAGTGCTGTTTGGCGCTAAATCCATCAATTTCTAGTGAACCACTGTGGTTAAAAGATGCCCTGCAATGCCCAGGATCATCCATTATGCCTCAGAGGAACCAGGCCTCATTTGAATAACAGCTCCTGTCAAAAATATCTTTGAAAAATCAACCAGGGGCGTCTAATTTCTTTGCAAAAGTATCAAGAATCAGCTGTTCAGCGAAATACTTAAATAGATGCCTGTTAAATGTATCCATGTTGCAAAACAACTCCAGCACTCAAGAAAAGAACTATAGCTGCAGAAAGTGTGTATTTGCTGGAGATGAAAACCGAGTTTAAAGAAATAGTAACATGTGCTTTTTCTGACTGAAGAGAGAAAATCGCCTATTTAAAAGTACATTGTTGTGTGAAGGCCTGCTTATTTAGCAATGTAAAAGGATTTGTTGCTGGTAAAAGTACACCTATAAACTGTTTTAATTCCACAAGTTAAGTCAAGATGTAAAATCAGAAAATGAAAGCTAAACTCAAAGGCTAAGTTGGCAAACTATATAAAAAAACTTGCTCTGCCAGTTGCTAGCTCTGAGAAAGGGTGACACCTCCTAATCTTCTGGCACAGGAAAGCGCTAATTACTAGCTTGAGGACTTTGAATGCAGCACGACAAAGGGACTTCCCAAGCTCATCAGACATTCGTCTTTGCTCCAGGATGACACAATGGCAGGCTGAGACTCTCACCTGTCAAGTGTGAGGGGCAATAAAACCTTCAATCAAGAGAGAGGCCCCTCATCCTGCTTCAATGGAAGTGACATTTGACAGCAGTTTGGGGGAATAAAGAAAAAAAACGGATCAAGTGACAAGGGACTTCCTTTTGGTTTTAAAAGCCTATTTTGTAACTGAACTTTAAAGATGTTTAACTTTGCAGCAAGAATTAGGAAAAAGATGAAAAGTGTGCAGTTGTAAATATAATTTTATGCTCTTTCTTTGAAAACTTGGTAGAACTCATTACTGCATAAGGAACAGAAGTTATAAAAAAATGACCGATTACGGGGAAAGTATTGATGTTGCGAACATAACATTTTGTACATCCATCCCCTGGGTAAATGCGCATCTGTGTACAAAATTGGGGAATTGGCCAAATCTTTCATGGTTAAAATTGCCAAAATGTAGCAGAAAGGCAAAACCAGGTCCCACAGACTTGGGGTTTGGATTGAAATATGATGCAAACAATATGTAACCTGCGTATCAGATTTTCTCAGAGGTTATAAATGCATTAATATGCATTTGTGGCAAAATTTGATTTTGGTTCCAGCAGCGAGGGGAGGTTTCTAGACACTGTAAAAAAATCACCCCATAAACATGACATCCTTTTTCTGTGATCCAATCAGCTGTGGGCAAGGCGGAAACAATGCTCTCGCCCAATCCTAGCATTATAGGTGTGGGTAGTAAGCCTGCCCCTGCCATATACTGTAGTGATGTCATCTGGCATGATAAATAAGGGCCCCTGACAACACAGATGGACTGATTCCTGACTTTCTTCCTGAATTCCTGCGTGGTATCCTGTTCCTGATTTCTTCATCCTGTTTGATCATGATTCCAGATTTTTCATTACAAAGCCAAGGCCTCTGCATTGCTGACCCCATTTTCAGCTAGGCCTCAAATTCTAAAAAAATCCCAAAAACCCAAGGGAAGCATCCTGATCCAGCCAGGCTTGCTACAACTAGATGCATGCCTGCTCCAAACTTGGCACCCTGCTGATCTGTCAGTCCAGTGCAGTCCAGTGACCATAACGGCCCAGCAGATCCTGTCCCGCCAGATTTGCCCAGATGTCCTTTGTTAGACCAGATCCATGTGGTGATGAGAACCCTTGACGGTCCAAAATCATAAATTAAAGTGGACTGTAAGTATTAATAGGAATCATAGAAAACCATAGCATACCTTGCCTTGCATTGTCCTATCCCAATCTCTAAACCATCCTATCCTTACCTTAATAACTTGTAACATTTTCAGAATCCTTATTGCAATCCTATCTTTCATTTATCTTGTTAAAAGCCATTTCTTTAGTCATTTATCTTGTGTAAATCCTAAACTATCAATCCTATTTCAAGTGATCCGACTGGTTCCACCAGGGGATCTGGGGTTGAAGTCATGAATCAACTCCAGAGCTTACTGTGTCCCTCTTTGGTATTCTAGCCTGAATGCTCTAGTCCAGAGTAAAACTATAGTAAATATTTTCTAGTCCAAACTGAGTTTCTTTTCTGTTTTCACTTCCCGATTTTTCTAAAAATGCCTCTTATTTTTTTTTTTTTTATTTATTGTTTGGCTGTATAGAACAACCTTTCAACAATTACAAAATAGATAAAAACACATATAAAAAACATATTGCAATTCAATTCATCTATATATAACATATTTTTTAAATTTGCACCTGACGCCCAATATATAAAAATTTTTTATAGCAGCAATATATTTTTTTTTTTTTTTTTTTTTTTTTTTTTTTTTTTCCCCCTTTCTTTCTTTCCCTTCTATCACCATTCTCTCATGACAGCATTCACAATCACCTTGGATATATTTCATTTAAAAATGCCTCTTATTCTACATTGCATATCTCCCTCAGTTTAATAGCTAGAGACCTCATTTCAATTCCAGAGTATACCTAAGACCCATAGCTACACCGCAACCCAAAAACAGTTTGGTTAATTTTAGGCGAGAATCAACGTTTTTTGCAAAGTTTTACACGTATGATTTTTATTCTACATTATTTTCAGCCTTCCATTCAAATTTGAATTGTTTACTTTTGCTTAAACTATTGACTGTGAGTGCTAGTATCTTTTCAATGTTGCTCCCATTGAAATCTGTACTGATTTAGGGATTTTTGCACACATTCAGTGTTTCATTCAGCCATTTCCGAAATGTCATTTTAAACAGTGTAAAGGTTTTAAATCCGTTTTTCTCTCTTGTTTGGAGAGGGAAGGTTGGATTTGAATTCTGTTTGTTGTTCCTTATTCCTGATTACCTGCTGCTTCCTTATATCTATTTAGAATTGCTTATTTGTGGGTTGAGGAATATTGCAGGGGGAAATCATAACTTAAGTGCTATCTTTCCAAATAAGTCAAAAGTGTTCTTTTCTATGGTGTTTTCTATTTTGTGTTGCTAAAGAGTGATTTAAAGTGCATTACATACCTTCTTAACTGTTATTGTCACCACATTGGTGATTGCTGCTCCCTATTAAAAAGTATAAGTTTGATTTGAATATTAAATAAATAAATAAATAAATATAACCTTTACCAACTAGCTGGATTCCTGGTCCATCGTGACCCGTGGTGTTTGAAAAGGGGTGTGATATGAGTGGTGTATCACTCAAATATTTAACCTATATATATAACAAAATAAGCATTTTGGTTGTGTGCTGCATACTAGGCTGAGACCAGGGTATATTGTCTGAATGAAATACTTAACAAGCCTGATTCATTGGAAGAGACAAAGCAATCCTTAAGTGTTGGAAGAACTAGGCCAAGTCTAATTCTGCAATGCAGAAATAGATGTGGGCTAACAGAATATTAACATATGCTATCCATTTCCAACTGCTCAATGGTGGTACTGCATACTGAAGTCTGAGAACACAGAAAGGAAGGGACTCCCACGAGAAGATGCAGGTCTGGAAAATAAAGTTTGGAATTGAAAACCAAACATCAGAATGGAAGAATCATTTGTGCAACACCACACCATATTCATTTCAAGGACTGAAGTACCCATAGTTTAATCACTCACATTCTGGTGGCTCTTTAGAGTTGACCTGCGCCTACTACATCTCAGCAAAAAGCACACTCAAAATTTGGTTGGAAAAGAAAAGCTGTAAAGGACTTGGCAGAAAAATAGTCAACCCTGAAAAAGGGGGGGCAGCCTGATGCTCCCCCACCCACTCCCCACTGGCGCAACAGGGGCCCCGCAGCCCCTGCAGTGCGGAGGGCCCCGCTAGCACATGTTCTGGGAGATGGCCCGACTTGGAGAAAAAAAATAATAATTTTCTCACATGTAAACAAACATTTTTCATTTTTAAATCACTGCATTCTTAAAGAAATGATTTCTGTAACAGAAATAATTTCTTTATGAAGGCAGAGTGACTACAAAAAGAAACTTTCTTTTTGAAGTCAGAGGGATCCCCACACCCCATGACATGGAAGGCCCCAGGCTGGAGGTCTCCATGTGATGGGGAGGGGAAGCCCTATGACTTCAAAAAGAAATAGTTTATTTTTGAAGTCACTCTGCCTCCATAAAGAAATTATTTCCGTTATGATTTAGTCCTTAACGGAAATAATTACTTTATGAAGTCAAAGTGACTTCAAAAAGAAACAATTTCTTTTTGAAGTAATAGGGCTTCCCTCAACCCCATGATGTGTGCGTGTGTGAGTGTATGGTGAACGGGTGTAAACTTAAATGTGTAGGTGGATGCATGTGTGAGAGTATGGTGAAAGGGTGCACGAAATGTATGGGTGGCTGGGTGTGCGTATGTTTGTACAATGAAGGGTGCACACTAAAATGTATGGGTTGCTGCCTGGGTGTGCCTGCATGGTGAAAGGGTGCACACTTAAGTCTATGAGTGGGTGCCTGGGTGTGTGTGCCTCTATGGTGAAAGGGTGCCCAATTACATTTACAGGTGGCTGCTTGAGTGTGCCTCTATGTTGAAAGGGTGCACACTTAAATGTACGGGTGGCTGCTTGGGTGTGCGTGTGTGTATATGGTGAATGGTGTGTGTGCTTATGTTCGCGGGCGAAACCAAACCTACATTTCAGGGGGCTAATCCTTCAAAGGTTGGGAGAGGGGAACACCTATTTGTGTGGGGGCATCTAACTTCTTTACGCATTTTAATGAGACTATTCTAGTGCAGTTTCAATGTTACAAGCACTTCACTCTCTCCTTTAAGTCTGAAAGCACCCACTTATGGAATACTGTGAGAATGAGTGGTCTCCTGTTCACTCTCTACCCTTCCAATCATTCCCCTGGCATGCAAGTACCAAACTCACATCACAATTTAAATTACCTAAAAAATGTGGCATTTGAATGCAGGTACTAACAGTGAAATGCTTTACGTTAGTAATTGCTGGGCCCTTGTTAACAGCGAAACCCAGGCGCCATTTAACATCTGTGTCCTTTTCAGTCCAGCAACTGCTCTGAAGGTCATCCAGGTTGAGTCAACATAGCCCGAAATGTCAGTGGGGGAGTGCTGAAGCCCAGTCAAATCAATGGTGTTATGCCACTACTTGTGTAATGCCTTGATTACTTATTGGTAATCGTCATTACGCCTAGCCCTATTCTTCCTTGTCCCTGTACTTGTGTATGAGGCAGTACTTGTGTATTCCTCATCCCAGTACTTACCTATGAGGCAAAGAGCCTCATAGGTAAGCTCTGGGACAGGAAGAGGGGTGTGAAGGTAAGTCTGGGTCAATTTGCTGATTTTGGAGGTTGGGGTAGGGATGGGAGGGAGAGGGGATGTGTGGGTGGCAGGATTGTGTGATAAATCATAATGGTTGTCCATGTCCAGGCTAAGCAGGCATGATATGAGGTATTAGTGGCTAGAGAGGCATTTTGGTACAGCCACTCTATTCATTCCTCAGTTTGGTATGACTTATTTTTTTTACTGCACATTTATGATAAAGCAGTCCTGCCAAGAGTAATCACCTGGCTAGACTGGCATTTGGGTACTGCCAGTCTAGCCGTTTCTTACTGCGGCAGTGTATATTTCTTTGGGCATCTGTGATAAAATGATATGATATGATATAAGTCATTTATAACATGCCTGTAGTGTTTCTAGGCGTGACAAGACAAGAGAGGGAAGATAGAGGGAGGACAGAACAAACAATCTTACTAGGCCTTGTGTCATTCCAATCGTGCAAGTGCGAGAATGAGAAATTCAAGGTGAAAGGGAGGGGGGAAGTGCAAGGAAGAGGGGAGGGGAAAACAGGACAGTAATACTCTGAGTAAGTGCAGCCAGGGCAGCGCAGCTCTGGGTAGTGCAAGGAGAACAAGTGACTGTAGGGTTACAGTTACAGCCCCTAAGTGCGTGGTAGGCCCGGAGGCAGTGCAAGGGTGACTGATCAAGAAAGAGCCTGGACTCAGTGAGACTCTGAGGGTAGCCAAGCAACCAGTCGGTACAGTAGACAGGTAAGTCAGCAGGGGACGGAGAGAGAGAAACCAGAGGAGAAAAGGAAAGTTTTGATCTGCTTCTGGAAATTCAGGTGGTCCGCTCAAGTTTGAGAGGGGCAGGGAGGCCATTCCAGATGGAGGCACCTACAGAGGAGAGAGATCTAACCCCCACTCTCTGCCTGGAGAAGCGTCTAAACCTTAGAGAGTTGGAGATAGCTGGGGGAAGAGCTTGAGAAGGAAGGTATTTTGGAAGAGAGCATTGGATGTAGTGCGGGACCCGTCCCCAGAATGCCTTATGGACAATGCAAAGTGTCATGAACTTGGTGATTGCAGCCACCGGGCTTGAGGCCAAGGATAAGTCTTGCAGTCCTGTTCTGGATTGGTTGCAGAGGGCAGAGAGTAGCGGAAGGTAGATTGAGAAAGAGGCTGTTGCAGTAGTCCAGCCTAGAGAGAAACAGGGCTCTGGAGACAGTGAACTTCTGGGGGAAAGTGAAAAAGAGAAGAGTCCCTTTGAGGAGGAGCAGCTGGTAGTGGGACTTCTTGGAGACGTCCGAGATGTGAGGAGGGAAAGAGAGACTGGAGTCAAAGATGACACCAACGATTTTGGCCTTGCAGGAAAGCGAAGCAAGAGGGCCCAAGGTGGGTGGCCAGAGTGAGAGAGGGAAAGCAGGGGCAGGGGTCCCAATGAGAAGGATCTCTGCCTTAATGGGATTAAGTCAGAGATTGTTAGAGGCGCACCAAT
This sequence comes from Ambystoma mexicanum, assembly GCF_040938575.1. Taxonomy (NCBI): domain Eukaryota; kingdom Metazoa; phylum Chordata; class Amphibia; order Caudata; family Ambystomatidae; genus Ambystoma; species Ambystoma mexicanum. The sequence continues at coordinate 538,454,472 of NC_090935.1, forward strand.
CCTGATTCGCCTGTAGACAGTCAGGAATGAGCATGAGGAGAGGGGCCTGAAGGAAAGCTGAGTGTCTTCCGCATAACACTGAAAGTTAGAGGAGAAGGTAGAGATCAATTGGGCCAAAGAGGCCAAGCCGAGGTTGAGGTTGAAAAACCAGGGTGAGAGGATAGAGCCCTGGGGAACACCACAGGTAGAGAGAGGTGTCAGAGAGAATGGGACCAAGTTGGACCTGGGAGGGGCAGTCCAAGATGAAGGAGGTCTGCCACACCAGGGCCTGATCTGTGATGCCCAGGTTCTCACATAGTCGATTGATCAGCATGGCTTGGTTGACTGTGTCAAAATGAGAGGAAAGATCAAGGAGGATTAGGACAAAAGGAATGCTGCAATCAACGTTAGAGAGCAGATCTTCACAGGTGTTCAGGAGAGCAGTTTCTGTGCCTCTGGCAGCTCTGAAGCCAGACTGATGGTCATGGAGACAACCAACAGATTCAGTGTGGAGAGTAAGCTGGGAGATGGCCAACTTTTCCAAGAGTTTGCACAGGAAAGGGGTGATGCAGATTGGGTGATAGTTTGCCGGCCAGGTAGGATTAGCAGAAGGCTTCCTGAGGAGTGGGTGCATGAGGGTGTACTTAAGAGGAGAGGGGAATGTTGCACTGGTGAAAGAGTGATTACAGAAATTGGCCAAGACTGGAGCGAGGGTGTCAATATGGTCCATGATGGTTCTGGAGGAGCAGGGGAGCACCTGTTTGGATGACACTTTCATAGATTGGATGTGTCTAGAAACCTTGTCAGGTGTTGTCAAAGAGAAAGATGATAAAGGAGGAGGAGAGGTAGAGATGGCCAAAGGGGGGGTAGAGAGAGGACGAGGGAGAGGAAGCGCAGATAGAGGATAGGATGTCCTGAGGTTTAGCAGAGAAGTGAGAGGCCAGAGCCATACAGAGGGCCTGGGAGGGAACAGGAGAGGTAGAGACTGCAACAGGATTGACCAGTTCCTTGAAGATTTTAAAGAGTTTGGCCATGTTGTTAGAGGCCATAGAGACCCGGGATTGAATGTTTGCTCTCTTCTTGATGAGGGTTGTTGCTTCGACTGGCATTTTGGTGCCTAGTTATGTATAAATGTGGCCTGGCATGCTTTACTGTAATGTTATTACGTGTCTACACTGGTCTACATTGCGCAGCCAGAGGGACATGTTTTCAATGTGGTATGGCTTTTTAAATTTTAAAGCATTAATGTTCCTGTGCACTGTTGGTGACTTGCATGTATTGGATTGGTGTTACCCTACAAAACAATTGCAAACACTCTGGCTTTTTAGCCAATTTTTCCTCAGAAAGTGTGCTGTATATTGCATTAAAACACATATTTATATCTTTCTCCTAGTACAATGTGCGGCATACCCCTTCAGCAGCACGTTTGTGCGTATTGTGCAATCGTGTTAATCTAGGCCGGCCCAGAGTGTGGCATGACCCGTGATTGGTTGCCGAGTTGGGGTGGCCCGCTCAGCATGGCACGCAGGGGGGCCCCCACATTTTGTGTTACGCCACTGCCACCCATATACTACCTTTAAAGACTCTGCTCTGGGGTTTGCCTCAGGATGTGAGCAGAAATAGGCTGGCAGTAGGCCTGCTCTGAGAGACAGCATTTATGGCATGCCTCGTTCTGCCAGGCCAACAGCTCTGCCCTGTTGTGGCAAAATTGCCTTTAATTCAAATATGAAGGGCTAAGTAGTAAGAAATGTACATTCGACAATACATATTGTAATTATGTGAAAAATTACTACCTCCCAACCCTCTTTCAGACACCTGTTCCGTGACAGTTACTGTGTGAATCCCCCGGCGGTTGGCGAGTATACAGATTAGGGGCGGGCGGGGGCACAGGGCAGTGAAGGAAAGGGAACAGATCGAGAAACAGAGGTAAGACCGGAGACAATATAGTAGGGATACTTTGACATGGTCGAAAGTACTTTCCCACGTTAATCGAGTATCGAAATAGTTAGTACATTGGGTGTAAGGTTTCCTGGGGAAATGTTTGCCAAACTGTGCATTATAAATTAATTTTGGGCTGTAGCCAACTTCTAACTGTGAGACACCACTGCAAGGCATTAAACCTGTCAGCATTAACCCACACAACCAACCCTCAATGGTCTTATGGGACGGCCTGACCAGGTCACATCAGGTGGAAACACAGGTGCATGGATTAATATGGTAGAGAAGGAGGTGGCAGTGTGGAACACAGAGATAGGCACAGGTTATGTCACATAATAAGCCGACACAAATAGGGCCCAGAATGGTGATGGGGGAATGGTCAGTAAGGAAGGAGATGAGCCAGTCCAGTGCCTGACCCGAGATACCAAGGGTATCATAGAGCCTTTTTTTGAGGATGGAGTGCCGGTGAAGGCAATGCCCGATCAGTACTCAGATTGGTCAGGGCCGGTGGCAGCTGGTAGGTAGGCCCCTGGAGGAGCTGGCTGAGCGAAACTTCCCCCAAGGACCCAGGCACTGCAAGAGCACCACCAGGAGTCCAGGTGAAGCCACAGCGCACACTGTACACAAGTGCAGAGTCAATCATGAGTCCAACAGCGGAGACAGTAATGGACATGATGAAATGAACTGCTGCTGGGTGCTGGCTGGTATCTTGTTAGTGAAGCGCGTTAGCTGTTAGCACTCCCCAGATCCCGACTGGGGAGGTCTAATGGCTAATGCTCTCAACTCACAATGCCAACAGCACGTGTCTGCAGTCGTAAAGCCTGCTGCGCAGCACAATTTACACAAACGAAACAGACAGAACGTGCTAGTCTGAGTCTTCCACTCCTCATACCACCCTCACCACCCACTCCTCGACTTACCTAAGGCACACAGGCCTGGCCCCAACAGCACCACTCCTCGCAGCTGCTTGAAACAAATGTACAACTGCTGAGTAAGACAACATCCAGGACGGGCGGCTGAGTCCAAGAAGCTAGTACTGCGCGTGCCCATCTTGCCACACCCCCAGCACAGGTTTTGCAACAGGAGTGGCTGGGGTCACAAATCAAAAGCCAGGGTCACTGTAGTGAACCCTGGTGACCCCTAAACGTCATCCCTGGTTTGGCAGTAACCATTTCTTTCAGGCATGTTGCTGCAAATACTTATTGGCCCTGCATGTATTGGGGGCTGACACTAGCCTCAAGCTCATGTGGCAACAGTCAGTAAACGCATTTATAAGTGGCAGTAATGCACCCAACACTTGCATGTGCCTAGAAGCAACAGCTGTGGATTTGTTGTGCCTTCAGCCAAGTCTTCCCTCTTCATGCAAATCACCACACTGCTGGCATGTTTCATAAGTGAGCATGGTGGCAGATTTATCAAATCATGTAATACATATTTTGTTAGTTTAATTGGTCGCACTGCATTCATTAACTGTGGTTTTCTCCTTCTTTAGTTTCAGGACTAAGCGACTGTTTTGCATGTATGAAGAGATATGTCAGGCAAGAGTCTGGAGCAGTGATCTTTAAACTGTGGGGATGGTCCCCCTAGGGGTGGCCTGAAGGATTACCGGGGGCGGGGGGGGGGGCACAAAGCACTTTGAAACTGGATTACAGTAACTGTTTGTAATGGAAAATAAAAGCATACATGCCTTGTGGGGGACCCTGGAACAATATTGTTACCCAAGGGGGGATGGTGGGGTGGAGACTCAGCATAAAAAAGTTTGATGACAATTAGTCTAGAGGAATCTAAGAACCCCCTGTTCCTTCATCCTCATAAGTGTCCTTTTTGGTCTGTTCTGAACTGGTCTACGCAGGAGGTTTCCTGCTGATTGGCTATTATCAGAAGCCCAGCCCTCATCTCTCTCCAGAACAGGTCTCCACTCATGCTTGACTAATTGGACCATCTGGCAATTCCCTTTGACATTAGCCACACCACTCCAGTCAAACACACCCATCGGAAACACAGCAAATAAGCATTATGATCATTCAAGTACTTGAAACTCTCATGGAAGACCTCAACAACCTCCACCTCACAAGAGCCAATGTAGCAAGACAGCAACTCACTTTTTTAAGAATTGAACACTACTCTTTCAACCAACATCATCTGCAAGAAACAATGCACCCTCAAGCCTAAACCTTCCCCACCCTGGTACACTGGTGCTCAAGAGATCAACCTCAACTAACCAACCATCAGCAAACAAGGAAAGACTTGGTGACACTCCTGCAATGCATCAGACCTTGCGCTGCTCAAGCAACTCTGCACTACAAGCAGATGACTGATCATCACTACAAAGGCCAACCACTTCCAGAACCCCATAGACAAGGTCAACAATGAAAGCAGGCCCCTCTTAAAAGCCACAAACTATTGCCTCAACCTTGTCCGTGACTCGCCTTTTCTGCACTCAATCAAAAAATCCACCATCTATTATTTTTTCATCAACAAGATTAGCATGATCCGCTAGAACATAGACACCAATGTCACAACTGACATCACACCACACAAGCCATTTAGCAAAACCACTAATATCTGGACAACTTTGAAGACCCTCTTCATGGAGGACCTGCCTGCCAGCCCAGCATCCCTCAAAGCCATATTGTGTGTAGATGTCATCCACCCTGCCTTTGTATTCAAGACCATTCTGACTGAAGCACACCTCCCTTACCTGGCAATCATCAACAGCTCCCTGACTTACGTCACCTTCCTCTTGACCCTCAAGAATAGACATATCATCCCGCTTCTCAAGAAACCAACACTGCACCATGACAACTTCAGCAACGAATGCCCCATCACTGATCTTCCATTACTAGGTAAAACCTTGGAAGACAACAGCCACACAGCTCTTGCAACACATGGACACCAGCAGCCTCCTTCAGTCCCGCCAATCTGGCTTCAGAATGAAATGTAGCACAGAAACAGCTACCATCAAGGTTATTGATTTGATGATGCTCTTAACATCCTCAATGATGGTCATCCTTGCCTCCAAGTTCTCCGTGACCTTTCATATGTGCTTGACATAGTAGACCACCAGACACTCACCAACATTCTAAATCACTGCATGGAGATCAGTGGGAACATCCTCAGCTGGTTAAAATCTTACCTTGCTAATCACTATCAATTTGTCCAAATGGATTGCACGAGATCACCAACTCTACCCATCACACATGGAGTCCACAAGGATCAATCCTCTTCCCTCTTGTTCTTCAACCTTTATGTGGAACCACTCAGAACCTTCCTGGCTGCACCCAATATACAACACGCACATGAATCACAGCCTTACCTCAGTGCTTACTTGAAGTGCAATCCCCTCCAAGATAGAATTCTGGCTGTTGACCAAAATCACTGAACACAATGCCACCCAGACCTGGCTCTCTGCTATGAAATGTGAGGGCTTCATAACCCAGCTGACTACCTGCAGCAATACCCCTGGGTTCTACATCAAACAATACCTCTCCTTCAAAGAGCACAAAACAAGGAAGGCACAAACAGACAGTTGCCAACTTCCCTTCCTGTGGAAAATCAATCCTTTTTTCCCAGCAAACAAATTCAGATATTTTGTCCAATCCTTGGTACTCTCCCACATGGATGGTGGCAATGCCCTCTTAGAAGGTCTTCCAGCAACTACCTTGGCATCTGTCGATGTGCCCTACATGCTCAACCCTCTTCAAAACAGTATATTTCAAGGACTGACTTCTCCCTAACACTTAGGTCCACACACCCTCTGTGCCTCACCCAACCTGAGACTGGGCAATTTGCTCCTCCTTGTTTCCTCCCCTGGTTGCTTGTGGGTGCCTTGCTGCCAAATTGCCTGCCTTCCCCCTTCCCACATTGTTAGTTCTCCACATCCTTGTATTGATACCATACAAGGATGTCCACTACCCAATGACCGTTGCTTCCCAAAGCTAGGTCCACACTCAGTCAATACAATAAAAAAATAAAAAAAATAAAAAATAAAAAAATAAAAAAAATAAAAAAATAAAAATAATGATAATAATAATGATAATAATAATAATAATAATAATATTAAATATCACTAAGAAAATATATTATATTTGTTTTGGATGTAAATAGCCTTCCAAATATAAACCTTTAAAATCCTTGGTTTACATTCTTTGAACACACCAATGATAGAACAACAATAGTAAAACAATGTATAGATTTGCTAATAAGTCATTTGGTGACAATTCATTACTTGCCTTAAAAAATAAATTTTGCACTTAAGTTCTGTTATTTATAATAATAGGACAGTTGGTTTGAAAAACATATTTTATTATTTGAATAAACAATAAAATGTAGGTTGTGGTTCTGAAAAAGTGTATCATAAAATGACATTTTCTTTTTTAAAGACAGCAAACAAACGTAGAACAGCACCCACACCAAATGGTAAAAGAGGTAGAGAAACAAAGTCCCTTATATGTGGCTTTCTTTGCCTTTCATCCTCTCCTTTTCCCCCATTGCTCCCCTCTCCTTCACACATTTCTGCTTCCTTCCCTGTCGCTATTAGTGATGTGGACTTTTTCTCATGTGGATCAACTATCATCCAGTAGCATAAATAATAGGATTTTCCACAAGTCAAGCTTATAAATGTAGTGAGTTTGCAACTTCCTATCAGAAAATTAAGGAGTTTCTTGGGCTTATGTTCTTGAACAAGACCACTGTTAAAACACAAATGATCTCAAGTGCTTACCTCGTAATGATTTCAAGTGCAGTATAGTAATATCATACATACATTTTATTATTTTTGGTCAATCCTTGCAATTGACTACTCTTATAAGTTCAATTTTTTAGTAGGAAATGTATTGTTGTTATGTTTAATGATATTTTGATTATATTGAATATCATATGCCACATTTCCTTCGGAGATAATAGATCAAATTCATGGAAAATGTCTGAAAATATTTTTTTCCTCGCAGTGGCTAAGCTCATGCATTCAACCAACAGATGTTCTGAGGTTTCGATCGAGGAACTAGAACCACAAGCAATATTGTTATGTCCGAAGTTTTGAGCTCAATGCCAGAATAGCCTTAGCAGGCCATTTATCAAAGCACAATCGCATAAGATTGTTACGATATTTATGATCTGGGAATTGCAAAAGATATTTGGGAATTTGCTGTAATAGTTTAATTTTAAAGTTAGCATTTTTGGATACCTTGTGTTTGTTACATTTGTCCCATAGTAGTCCCCAGTCACATTGCCATATTTGTTTTTTTACCCGATCAGGGTTCCTTATGAGTACATTTTCATCAATGTCAGCTTTTCTCATGGTAGTCATGCAGTAAGCTTTCCAAGTGTCCAGTGATTTAAATAATGATTTTTTTACTAGGCAGCCTGCAATAGCTGGAATCAAATGTAGCGAGTGAGTTTTGTGCATTAGAGATTGTCTGTAGGGAGCCAATCTACTATAGTTTGTAAAGAGACTAAACCTAATTGAAATTGTATTATCTGGATAGGGATGCTTTTCGGAAGGTGTCAAATTTTCTCCCAATAAACACCTTCTAAATAGTCCCAGTTTGGGTGATTATTTGGAAGTTTCGCTTGCGCTCCATAGGTAATTACAGGGACAACTTTCTGTTTGTAGTAGGTTATGATTGGTGTGCATGAACATGTACCATATTTGCTTTGAATTAATTTAGCTTGAGATGTCAAACTTTACATTTGTAATTTAATTTCTTTTTTATATGGAGTATCACATACATTATCATTAATATTTTGCCCCAAGTAGCAAACGTCATGAATTATATCTTAATTTGGATTACCTACGGACCATTTACCGTAAGGCTTTTTTTTTCAACATTGGCCAATGATAACATTAGAATGTTAGATTTATTTGCATTGATAGTCAAAGAGTATGCTACTGCATAGGTTTGTAGCACACTTAGCTTTCTCTGCAGAACTATCAGAGTCTGATCAAGGATGCAGATGGGCCAAGAGCCAAGGGCTTTACCAATTTTAGGTGATAATTATCTTGTTGCTTCCAGGGCAATATTTAAGTCACTGATATACAAATTAAATAACGTAGAAGCTAACATAAAGCCTTGTTTCAGGCTTCAGTGGGATAGGATATGCTTGGATAGTAGACCTTCTTGATTCAGTTTTACCTGAATAGAGGTGCCGGAGTAAAATTGGTGAATTGAATCTAGAATAAAGGTTGGGCATTCTGCTGTCTTTAGCTTTTGCCATAGTAGCTCTCTTGATATGGAATCAAAAGCCTTTTTAAAATCTATAAATGCTAAATATATTGGCTACTTAGTTGTTAATACTTGTTTTTTAATAGTAGTTAAGATGAATAAGTTGACAGTTGTGCTCAGACCAGGCACAAAACCTGATTGATAGGTATCTGTTTCGGATGTTTCCTTTATTCACTTAAGTAGTTCTTTTAATATCAATCGGGCAAAGGATTTGACTAGTATTTCAAGGAGTGCTATCGGCCGGTAATTCAGTGGATTTTTCGATTGCCCTTCTTGAATATAGGAATGATGATTGATGTTTTCCACAAATTTGGAATTTGACCAGTTTGAATAATTTTGGGAAATACTAGGTTTAAAATGTGGGCCCAAGAGTCAGAGTGGGCTTTTAGAGTCGTATTCGATAACCCATTTGGACTTGGTGCTTGGGGCAAGCTCAGTCTGTTAATTTGAATCAGAATATCATACGGTTGAATGTCAAAGATGATAGGTTATTGCTGCCAATGTATGGCTTCTGAATGGATTCTACTGGGCTAGATAGAAAAAATATTGTTGCAAAGTGGGCCATCCATGTTTGAGCACTGATTGCATTAAGTAGGAATGAGGACGATGTGTTGGTAGATCTGTCCTTTAAAAGTCTCCATATTTCAGGGCTCGATTTAGAAGATATAGCAGATAGCAAGCGATCTCCTGCTAACTGGAGTTTTAGGGTGTTGTGTTGTTTAAGACAATTTTTATAATTTGTGCGGATTTTGGCAATTTTATGTGGAGCATTTATGGACCTATTTTGTTTAATTCAGTTTATAGCTTTTCTCATAGTGGCTTTCATGGTTTGTACTATCGGATTGTATAAGTGTGCATGATTAGTTGGCCAGCAGCCTTTTGCACTGGTTGCTCAAAGAAATGTAAAGTTCAGTGTTTGATACGTTCTTAGCGCTATTTGGTGCATCCAGTTCAATTTGCAATTGCTCTGATAGTTTTTTGAGTTTGGAGTAATTCCATCTACTTCTTTTCCATCCTTCTTCAAGCTCAGTACACGGTTTGTAATATTCGTGAGGTTTCTTTTGCATTTCATTCTAAGTACTCCCCAGAATGTTATGATCACTAATCAGTGTGGGCATGATCTTGAAATTAAGGGGTTTCTTGGGCTTATTTTCTTGAACCTGGCCACTGTTAAAGCAAAAATGATCGCAATAGCTTACCTCGTAATGATTTCAAGTGTGGTATGGTAATTTCATATATACATTTTATTATTTTTGATCAATCCTGGCAATCAACTACTCTTATCAGTTCAATTGTAGGACGAAATGTATTGTTGCTATGTTTACTTATATTTGGTTTGCATTGAATATCAAATGGCACATTTTCTTGGGAGATAATAATCTAAATGCATGGAAAAATGTATGAAAATATTATTTCCTCGCAGTGGCTGAGCTTGTACATTCAACCAATAGATGTTCTAAGTTTAAGATCGAGGAACTAGAACCACAAAATCTACAGGAATTGTGTTGAGTCCTATGGTTCCACCTCAAAGCCAGAATAGCCTTAGTGGGTCATAGATGCCTCAGTGTCTACCTCTGCTGTCCCTTTTCAGGCCCTTGCTTCTGCTCTGACTTCTCACATCATCTCTAAAACCCAGGACATCCTGCCCACCCTCTCAGCTTCTCCTTCTCCCCTTCCAGCCCCTCCTCCTCCTCCTCAGCCCCCCTGCGGCCACCCCTCTCCCTTCTCTGCCTTCCCGCTCTTCGCCCCTGATTAGTTTTCCAGACAAGTCTAATCTATGAAAAACACATCAAAAACAGGTTCTTTCCTGTTCTTTCAAAACCATCAAGGACCACATTGACACCCTCGCTTCTGGCTGACTTCTGCGACCACTCTTTTGCCTCTGGAACCTTCCCCTCCCCCTTGAATCACTCTCTTGTGCACCCTCTTCTCAAGAAACCCTTAGCCAACCCCTGCCTTCCAGCTAACTATTGCCCAATCTCTATCACTACTTTCCTGGGCAAACTCCTGGAAAAGATGGCCATCTCCAAGCTTAATCTTCACACTGAATCTGTTGGTGTCTCCATGACCATCAGTCTGGCTTCAGAGCAGCCACAAGCATGGAAACTGCTCTCCTGAACGTCCGTGAAGACCTGCTCTCTATTATGTGTTGTGCAGTGCTATGAGCCTTTAAATGTCTCCATATTTCAGTGCTCTATTTAGAAGCTATAGCGGATAGCAAGCGATCTGCTGCTCACTGGAGATTTAGTGTTTTGTGTTGTTTAAGACAATTTTTATAATTTGAGCGGACTTTGGCTATTTTATGTGGAGCATTTATGGAGCTATTTTGTTTAATTCGGTTTATAGCTTTTCTCATAGTGGCTTTCATGGTTTGTACTATCGGATTGTATAAGTGTTTATGCGTGATTCGTTGGCGAGCAACCTTTTGCACTGGTTGCTCAAAGAAATTTTGAGTTTTGGTGTATGATAAGTTCTTAATGCTATTTAGTGAATTCAGTTCAATTTGCAATTGTTCTGATAGTTTCTTGAGTTTGGACTGATTCCATCTAATTCTATTCCTCCCTTCTTCAAGCTCAATACACGGTTTGTAATATTTGTGAGGTTTCTGTTGCATTTGAATATAAGTAATCCCCAGAATATTATGATCACTATTCAGTGTGGGGTGATATTGAAATGTTGTACATTATTGATTGACTGTGTAGAGATAAAAACATAATCCAAAATGGCGAATTAAGTATCTCTGCAGCATGTTCGATTTGGGGGAACATCACCTTCAATCGTGCCATTTAACATCGTAAATCTCCTTTCACTCATGAGTCTCGTCCAGCATGCTGCTTGACTAGATAGCTTGTTAGCTTTGAAACTAATGCATCTTATGTTAAGATCACCAATAATTATAGTGGACACTCAATTTTTGAGTTTGTGTCAATCAGATCCAACATGTTGTTCACTAGTTCGAAGAAAGAATCATCATCTATTTAGTACGTTGACAATGGCTTTGTGAGTGCCAAGAGGGCTCAATCTTTTTGATGAGGATAATCTTATTGGTTGTATACAATGGTGGGGATAAGCCCACATCGTTGAACATCTTCCAAAATTTAACTTTACTGCAGTTGGTAAGCCCGCAGTGGGTCTTCCCTTTGCATGGGAAATAGCAGGAATCCAGCAGATCACATAGCCTGGCCAAGTGGGTTCAATCGATATGCACATTTCTTGTAAAGCAAAGATATCATACATGGATAGGGGATTTGTATTGTTGTGTCAAATCATATGGTTGAATCCTCTTGTGTTCCACACAGCCACCCTAATATTGCAAGGCAGCACTTCTTCTTGGCATCAGTAATTATGTTGGCCAGTGGTGTCATTAATAGCTTTTGTAAGCCAAGATCATGCTGAATGCCTAGAATTATGATGTTTCGCTTTGAAGGACATTTCTCGATGTAATTAGCCCTGCTTGCCTTGGCAGTAGATACGGACAAGTACAAATGTATTTGGGTATGAGGAATTAGTTGTGAATGACCTAGAGTTGATCGATTTTCTCGGGTTACAATCTGTCGTTGCTTTGTTTATGTCTAGTTTGAACCCAAAGTGCCTTAGCTTGTCCTTTGCATTCCAGATTAATTCTTTGATGATTCGTGATGGAACAGTTAGAGCAACTGTAGCCATCTTTCTATTATTAATAAATTAATTATATTGGAGGTCCTGAGAGAGAATTGATTTTAGGGTGGATACAGACCTGAACACAGTAATGATTTTTGTTCTGTTGGGGAAATGATCTCCTCTTTGCCTATCTGCCATTGTTAACATCATAACATCTGATTGCTTGATTGGGCAATTCTTTCATTTTCAGTGTCTTTATCCACAGAGGTTAGACATTGATCTCTTATCAGCACTTGTCATTTTGGACCTGCATGATGTTCCTGCCTTTGAATAGATTGCAAGCTTGAGATCTCTCTTATCGGGAAAGTGTTCTGTTGCTTAAGGTGAGGCTTGCATGTATGTTTTCTTTTTTGTTCTAGAGTCAAGAACTCACAGTCCTCAGAGTCATTAGAGTCCTCACTATTGTGATTATTGTATATGGCCTTGGTTATATTTGCAAGATCTACAGGGCAAGCAGATTCTTGAGTTATTCTTGAGTTATTCTCTGAGGGGGTAAATTGGATATAGAATAAGTGGATAGATTCATTAACTATTCATTGAAAACACTTATTTGTAGAAGATGGTAGTTGCTCACATAAGTTGGATGGTGGAGTCATTTCTTGAGACATTATTATGTCAGTTGTCGGATCATTACTAAGAATTTGGCCTGTTTTGAGTCCGGTGGTAGTTTCATGCATGGCAGGCAAATTACCTTGGGATCTGGAACACTGTCTTCACACAGAACTGGTTATGCCCATAGAACTGCTAAGCCTTTCAAGTCTAAATGGAGGTTGTTTGATATCTTGACCGGAAAACCGCGTTTGCATTATTCACGTTGTTGAATTCACGTGATTGGGGATTGTCACATGTGTTGCTGCATTACGTTCATAAGCAGCGTGGAGACGCCGCTCGCTGCTTCTGAGTGAATCAACATAGCGTTTTGTCGCTTAATCCTTGATCTGCGTCCTCACATCTCTTCAGCAACTTCTTTGGCTTTCCTCGTGCGTGTTTCCTCCACATGCAAACTCCTGTAGCTGCTTCCTAGAAGTTACGGCAGCTTTCCTTGTCCTTGTGTACTTTACTACACGCTACCATCAGCAGCTGTTTACTTGAAGACCTACAGGCAGCTTTTCCTACATACGCAAGTTCTGGCAGTCCCGGCTGCGTGTACTTTTATCGCGTGTAAAAACACCCACAAGTTCCTGAACTCTGAACGTGTAGCTTTCCTGGCTGCGTGTAAGTTTGTCACGTGTAAAAAACACACGTGATTTCCTGAACTCTGAACGTGCGGCTTTCCTGGCTGCGTGTAAGTTTGTCACATGTAACAACACACGCAAGTTCCTTGAACGCTGAACGTGCGGTTTTCCTGGCTGCGTGTAAGTTTAACATGTGTAAAAACACACGCGAGTTTCTGAACTCTGAACATGTGGCTTGCCTAGCTGCATGTAAGTTTATCGCGTGTAAAAACACATGCGGGTTTCTGAACTCTGCACGTGCCGTATGTACCATTGCATGTGTAATTCCACACGCAAATTGTGCTACGCTTAAATCCTTGCACCTGTGAGGAGATAACAGGTGGATTTCTACTCATCATTTCTGTTCTACGTGGGAAGGAAGTACTGCCGACAACTGTTAATTAGAAGGTGATTGTGCACCAAACTTTGGACCCTACCCTGTGGTGCACCAACCCGGTATCTAGCATGAGCCTCGTGCCGTTCGGGATAAGTTTTCCCTTACTAACCATCCCTCCTTTGTCGTTGTTTCCTTATTTGGATTTCTTCTGAGACTTTGGCGGAGCCCCAGCTATCAGAATCTACAGGTTAGTGTTGTACTAGTTTCTATTGCAGTGCTATTATTGTGAGTTAATGTTGGGACACTTCCTCATGATACTTTATTGTATCCTAGGCTGACTTCCAATTATTCTCCAACGCCATTTCCAATGATCCCTCTCTTGTATCATTTGGAAGGTCTATTTTTGACTTCACTACTATCAAGCTGTTTGCCTCCTCAAGGATCCGGAAGAGCCCTACCAAGTGTATCCTTTATGCATATACCTGTATCCTTTATATAAGATACTTGGGTGATTTATGACAGAATCAGAAGCCATGGAGGGTACAGATCCTTTAGCACTCTTGACTCAGTTAATCACTGATTTGAGAAACTAAATGATTACGGCACAGGATACATTGTGTCATCGCATGGATGTTATGCAAGATGCCATACAAGCCTCTCCTCAGGGAGTGAAGGCACCAGTAGCCGCGGCATCTGGGTCCAGGACATCGCTACCACAACGGGAAGCCGTTCAAGTGGTTATGCCAACACAGTTTCCGCTGGCTCCTGCGTAAAGGTTCACTGGTGATCCTAAAACCTATAGAACCTTTGTCAATCAGTGCCGACTCCATTTCCTTTGCCGGCCTAATTCATTCCCTGATGTAACTACAAAAGCAGCATTTGTGCTTTCTCATTTGGAGGGCTCTGCTGCTGCTTGGGCTAATCCTTTATTGGAGACAAACAGCCCCTTGCTTTACGATTGTGATGACCTGCTGGCAGCGATGAGCAAGGTCTTTGATATACGGTATGCCACTCAAGAAACAGATTTGAAGTTGCTTAGTCTACAACAGGGTAATCAAACCTTATTGGCATATATAGCCAGATTTAACCAATTATCAGCCGAGACCAAGTGGCCTGAAGATAAGAAAATGGCTGTTTTCTACAAGGGTCTTTCGGAAGAATTGAAAGACGCCTTGTCTACCGTTCCTGTGGTCCCTATGGGGGTTCACAGAATTGCTCAATCTAATTCTGCAAATTGACGCGTGACGAAACGCTCGTAAGGGGGAGAAAAAACATTTCTTACAAGCATCTGTTCGCACTGATGTACCAGCAGCTCCCTCTTATGAACCTGAACCAATGCAGATTGGAGCTGTTAGAGGTCGATTATCTAATGCCAAAAGAGAGAACCGCTGAAAAAAAAATTTGTGTATGTATTGCGGTTCTTCTGAGCATTTACTGGTTGCATGTCCCACGAAGCCAGTCAAGCGTTCGGGAAACGCCAAAACTCGACATTAGCAGGAGTCCCTGTGTCGAGTGCCACATTATACTCCCAGACAATGCCGGCTTTTGTGCCTATAGCTGTGGAGATTACGTTACGGTTTGCAGACCAAGAAATAGGTACTAGGGCTATGGTTGATTCCGGAGCCATGAATAGTTACATTGACATCACATATGCTAAGAAATGTTATATACCCCTGATAACCAATGACAAACCTGAAACAGTGAGCACTGTGGATGGTTCAGTATTGACTTTGGGTATGGTAACTCAAGAGACTGTATCTATTCGCATGGTCTTACCAAACGGTCATTCAGAGGAGATGGTTTTTGATGTAATAGCGGCTCCTCATTGAAAACTATTGCTTGGTCTTGCCTGGCTGACTCTCCATAATCCTACTATTGACTGGGTTATGGGACAGATTCAATATCCATCTGTTTATTGTAACGAACATTGTTTAACTAATCAGGAGGTGTCATCTAAATCACAGATATTGGCCTTTTTGGAGGAAGGTTCAGCTATCATCAATGCTATACATCAGACTGGGACTCATATACCATGCGAGCATACTGAGTATGCAGGTGTTTTTGACAAAGGAAAGGCAGAACAGCTGCCTCCACATAGACAGTATGACTGTCTGATTGAACTGATTCCTGGGGCAAAAATTCCTACTGGTTGAGTTTATTCTTTAACCCCCAAAGAAGATGTAGTCTTGGAAGAGTACATAGATGAAGCTCTCCATATGGGGTTCATATGGCCATCTCAATCGCCTGCTGCCTCTCTGTTATTTTTTGTTCCGAAAAAAGAAGGAGACCTAAAACCCTGCATAGATTACAGGGCTCTTCACGGCATCACCATAAAGAACTAGTATCCATTACCACTGATAAATGTCCTGTTAGATCAGCTAGGTACTTCCAGGTACTATTTTCTAAATTAGATTTACGGGGAGCATACAGCCTGGTTCGCATTCGTGAGGGCGATGAGTGTAAAACCACTTTTATAAGACGCGGTACAGCCTTTTTGAATATCTGGTGATGCCTTTTGGCCTTTGTAATGCTCCCGCCACTTTTCAGTTCTTCATGAATGACATTTTCAGAGACATGATGGACCAGTTAGGGGTAATCTATCTGGACGATATATTGATATATTCATCGTCATTCCCAGAACATGTGAGGCATGTGTCAGCTGTCCTTCAAAGACTCCTAGAGAACAAACTTTTTGTTAAAGCTGAGAAATGTGTGTTTCATACGCAGGAAGGTGAGTTCTTGGGTTACAATATTACCAACAACGGAGTCCGAATTAGCCATTCCAAAGTGAAGGCCATATTGAACTGGCGCATTCCGCATAATGTCAAGTCTCTACAATCCTTCTTAGGTTTTGCAAATTTCTATCGCAGGTTTATTTGTTCATTCTCTAAAACAATGGCCCCATTGACAGCCTTGACTAGTTCAAAGGTACTATTCTGTTGGAACCAGAACGCACAAGCATCGTTTGAGATGTTAAAAGAAGCTTTTACCACTGCACCGGTATTACAACATCCTGATCCCGATTGTCAGTTTATTGTAGAAGCTGATGCTTCCAGTGTCGCTGTAGGAGCGGTACTTTCGCAAGTTTGTGCGGAAACCAAGGAGGAGCATCCAGTAGCATTTGCTTCCCGCAAGCTAACTGCATACAAACAAAACTCTACCATTACTGAAAGGGAATTGCTTGCAATCAAGGATGCATTCCGGGAATGGTGACATCATCTTCTTGGAGCCAAACATCATGTGGTGGTGTATTCAGATCATCGTAATCTTCAAGCATTCAAAACGATGAAATGTCTTACAGCCCGACAGGCTAGATGGCATGTGTTTTTTGCCCAATACAATTTCCAAATTGTATATCGCCCTGCCAGACAACATGTCAAATCGGATGCTTTATCCTGCACCGGGGAGGACCTGAGAGAAGGAGCTCTGGTTCACAATACATTGTTGGCAGACCATGTGATATGCAGCTGTTCTGCACAGCCTTCCCTAAAGCAAGAATTACAGGACTGGGTTGTATGAAATCCAGGATTGGTTCAGGAATACAACCTGGATATACACAACGGCTTGCCTTTCACACAAGGGGTGCTTTATCTACCCACAGATACCACTCGGAACAAGGCCCTAGGTTGGGGGCACAACTCTATGGTGGCAGCCCATCCGGGACAAAAGAAAACTCTAGTGTTGCTAAAGAGATGGTGTTGGTGGTCTTCCATTACACAAGACGTGATTGACTACGTTTCTACATGTTCTTTGTGCATCCAATGCAAGAACACCCCTGACAAGCCAGTGGGTTTGCTACAATCTCTACCTGTTCCTCACAAACCATTGCATATGATATCTATGTATTTTGTGGTTGAACTGCCAAGGAATAATGGATACAATACCATATGGGTTGTGGTGGACTACTTTACTAAATTGGCTCTCTTTGTACCCTGTATCGGGTTACCAACAGCTCCTGTATTGGCTGATTTATTCATCCGGCGTGTGTTTCATTTTTTTGGGTTACCGTCAGTGGTAATTACCAACAGGGGTTCACAATTCGCGCCACGTTTTTGGAGAGCACTGAATTCTGCACTGCTTATTGATGACAGGATGTCCAGTGCTTACCATCCACAAACAGACGGACAGACTGAGAGGCTCAATAATACCATGGAACAATACCTGCAGTGTTTGTGTCTTCAGTTCCAATCAGACTGGGTAACTGTTCTCCCGGCCGCAGAATTTGCTTACAACAATTCCTATCATAGTGCCATAGGTACTTCTCCTTTTTATGCTCTGTATGGGCAACACCCCAGATCCATTCCTTTGGATGCTGGTCTGTCCATGGATATGCTTGCAGCAGACCGAAGTATCAGAGACCTCAACATTTTACAGGTAAAAGTGAAACAACAATTGGAGCAGGCAAAAAGACAGGATAAGATTTATGCTAATGCTCGCAGAGTGCCAGCACCGGTTTACAAACCAGGAAGCAAAGTATGGTTATCTATTAAGAACTTGCACATACCTGGAAAAAGAAACTGTTGCCTAAGTACATTGGTTCATATGAGGTACTCAACATGATTAATCCCGCTGCTGTCCATCTGGCATTGCCACAGCGATGGCGAGTGCATCCAGTATTTCACGTGTCACTCATCAAACCATGCTCCGATACGACTAGATTGCCTATAAGGCCGGTTGCTATTTCAGTGAAAGGGTCTGATGAATTTGAGGTACAGGAGATACTGGATATGTGGCTTCGTTCTGGTATACCATATTATCTGGTGGACTGGAAGGGGTATGGTCCCGAAGATAGATCCTGGGAATCTCTTTCCAACATCCATGCACCCGTTTTGTTACGTAAATTTCACTTAAAAAGCGGTGTGGCTGCTCCTTTGGGGGGTGGCACTGTCATACATGGCAGGCAAATTACCTCGGGATCTGGAACACTGTCTTCACACAGAACTGGTTATGCCCATAGAACTGCTAAGCCTTTCTATTCTAAATGGAGGTTGATTGATATCTTGTCCGCAAAATGACATTTGCATTATTCACGTTGTTGAATTCACGTGATTAGGGATTGTCACATGTGTTGCTGCATTACGTTCATAAGCAGCGTGGAGACGCCGCTCGCTGCTTCTGAGTGAATCAACATGGCGTTTTGTCGCTGAATCCTTGATCTGCATCCTCGCATCTCTTCAGCAACTCCTTTGGCTTTCCTCCTGCGTGTTTCCTCCACACGTGAACTCCTGTAGCTGCTTCCTAGAAGTTACGCCAGCTTTCCTTGTCCGCGTGTACTTTACTACACGCTACCATCAGCAGCTGTTTAGTTGAAGACCTACAGACGGCTTTTCCTGCATACGCGAGTTCTGGCAGTCCCGGATTTGTGTGTACTTTTGTTGCATGCAAAAACACACGCGAGTTCCTGAACTCTGAACGTGCGGCTTTCCTGGCTGCGTGTAAGTTTGTCACGTGTAAAACACACACACAAGTTCCTGAACTCTGAACGTGCGGCTTTCCTGGCTGCGTGTATGTGTGTCGCGTGTAAAAACACACGCAAGTTCCTGAACACTGAACGTGCGGCTTTCCTGTCTGCGTGTTAACGTGTGTAAAAACACACGTGAGTTTCTGAACTCTGAACGTGCGGCTTGCCTAGCTGCGTGTAAGTGGTGAATTTCTACTCATCATTTCTCTTCTACGTGGGAAGGAAGTACTGCCGACAACTGTTAATTAGAAGGTGATTGTGCACAGTACTTTGGACGCTACCCTGTGGTGCACCAACCCAGTATCTAGCGTGAGCCTGGTGCCTTTCAGGGTAAGTTTTCCCTTACTAACCTTCCCTCCTTTGTCATTGTTTCCTTATTGGGATTTCTTCTGAGACTTTGGCGGAGCCCCAGCTATCAGAATCTACAGGTTAGTGCTGTACTAGTTGCTATCGCAGTGCTACTAGTGTGATTTAATGTTGGAACACTTCCTCATGATACTTTATTGTATCCTAGGCTGACTTCCAATGATTCTCCCATGCCCTTTCCAATGATTCCTCTCTCTGCCTGTTTTATCAGTCAAAGAGTTGTATCATTTGGAAGGTCTATTTTTGACTTCACTACTATCAAGCCGTTTGCCTCCTCAAGGATCCGGAAGAGCCCTACCACGTGTATCCTTTATGCTTATACCTGTATCCCTTATATAAGATGCTTGGGTGATTTATGACAAGTAGAACTATTAGGTCGAGTTGGAGTAGTTAAATTCTCTATGAATTTTTTAGATTTACTTGTTGTCAATTTAGTGGTAATTGGTAGATTCTTCTTTTTTTTCTTTGCATTATCAGCCCATTTTTTAAATCTAAAGTTTCAAAGAATTTTGTCAAGCCATATATTCCAATATTCATAGCATTCAAAGTGCTTTCATATAGCGAGATTGGAGGCGGTTTCAGCCACAAGAGGCTCGCGGGGGGATTTACAAAAGACATGGGTGTTGAGACAGAGGAATTAAAGGTCGAGTTAGATGAATCCAGGTATAGAATTGGAGAGTGGGATAGATTCAGAGGTCTATTATTTGGCACTTCGTCTAGTTGTGTGTCACAAATTGCGCCATCAATGTTGGAAATATTAACAATGGGTCGTGATGTGTGACCTGACCTCATGGGTTCGCTTGTAGTTTTATCCAACGGCTGCTGAAGGCTCGTTTGATATGTAGTTAATTCTTTGGTGTTTGATTTCACCACCTGAGAATACAATAATGGCAATTGAGAGTTATCCGTCGAGTGAATTACGGTCTCAATTGTTTTTGGAACGTGGAAGGTAAAAGCATCTTGCATATTTGACTATGTGTCCTTTGAAACAAATTCTTTGCTTAGGCTTGGTTGGGTGGGGACCACCAACAATTTGGCATCTGTGACATGGTGGTCACAACTAGAAGAGATTTGCATATTATTTTCAGATAGTGGTCCATTGGATGGTAGGAGATGGTTGCGCAGAGTTGGGTTGGACACCTGCTTCAGCAAGGAAACAGTTGCGTTCCGGGTATTGAGAAACCACAATTGCCTGATGTACGTTATTACGTTTTTTTCCGCAGTTTTTAGGATTGCTTTTTTGATCTTGAATGAGCTTTGCATCTAATTTGTTTGTATGTTTCACCATCATTGATTTTAAATTATACCAACATGTATCTGTGAAACCTAAACTCATTCTCGGTTTACTCGAGATGGGGCCTTTAATCAACATGGGGTCATAGGTGCTTAGAACTAGCTGTGCAGCTCAACAGCACTTGTCTCGCGTGATTCACACACACGGGTGATTTTGTAGTGTTTCCGGGATGGGGGAGAATGGCTAACGTTTAGCTGTAAAAGATAGAAAAAAAGGACTTTAACAATTGAAGTTCTGAGGCGTTTTATAAGTAAGTATCGGGTAGCAGTATGAGCATACCACAGTTCTGAGTGGGTAAGTCCAAAATTAAATGCTATAATTCCACACTGGATAACACGCCACGGGTAAAAGGAAGGTGTCTCCAACCAGGATCAGCTCAACAGCTCTCGCCTCCCACTCCCACGATGTGCACCAATAAATACCTGCTGTGAAATTGCTTGCTTCAGGGGAAGGTTTAAGTACATTGTAGTTGGTCAGGCTGCTAGGAGATATCCATCAAACATGTTATGCCAAGTTACTCAGAAATGTGAATCTTTGATGCCTCTGGATGCATAGAGAATGCAGCAATAACAAATTCAGATTTCCCTATGAGCCCGTATGGAATATTTCTCGAGTAAATGTATCACTGCACAACACATCATTCTAAATTCCTCAAAAGAGTTGGAGCGACACCCGCTAGAGCTCTGAGAAAGAGTACGACAATTTCTGAATTCACTTTGATGAACTATAAAGACCAAACTTGCAGATTACATGCAAACAGAACATAGAACTTTGGGAGGCTTCAGGTATCTTTCAGGGCAACTGCCCTGCTTGGTGTCTGATGAGGTTTTGGGGAAGAGTTTGGGGACTGCTGCCTAGCTGGAGCAATTGAAAACATGTGGTGCCTAATTCTATCTACTTCTGATGCCTTCTGATGACTAGTAGTACTTGTGTTGAAGCACATAACAGATATTCATTTGAAAGATATGTATTTCTCCATCCCCTTTGCCTTGATCAAATATTTGTGCTGAATTTCCCCATGCCAGGCAGAGAAAGTATTATAACTCCACTTTACAAAAAAGGATAAAAAGGCAACAAAAATCCGTACTGGCCAATCAGATTGTTGGATTAGAGGGTGAAATATATACAATAATATAATCTTTTATAATAGTTGTTTTCATAACGCACTTGCTCTCAGTGGTCTGGCTTCCAAGACCAGTACGTTGCCCCTGTTCTATCCTCTGTTCACAACAATCATTTGAAAGAAACTGTCCACTTGGGAGGAAAATAAAGTAGTCTGTCAATTTCAAGTAGGGGTCAGAGGGCAATAATTTCAACTTTTAAACAAGCATTTGTTTTACAATACTTGATAAAATACACCACCACTCAGTAGGCATCTCTATATTTGACCTTGCTGGACGACTCTCAAGTGTTTGATGACATACATAGGCAAATACCTTGTATACAACTAAAAGCCAACAATCAGAATCATTATGCTTCCAAATAATCAAAAGTTGTTATGTTAACTCTTTAACAAGGCTGCGTGTTACAGATGCCCTTAATAATTCCTAAAGTCCCAAAGATTGTTCAAGGGTTTTATTAGAAAGATAATAAGATAGACAGATTTGCAATGGATTACCTTGGGTTTGGGCAGACTAGTTGCCATCCCTCTACCGTCTCCCCTGGACCCCCACCTCTGTTACTGAGGGATCCCTAACCCCAGGTTAGTTTAGATAGCAATCAGTAACCCCTATTATTTAAGGACCTGACTAAGGTGAGGGCCTAAAGACTGTAGCCTTACCTTTCTTACTCCCTCTGGGGACTCAAAGGGGCACTCTAACTCTGCAAAGTTCTTGCCAGGGTCTCAAAATAAATGTTAAAAGTCGCTTGATCCAAAATAGATACTGTGCTCCTTGGAGTCAGTTCTCCACTCACTCATTCCCTTTCCTGTCTCTCCTTCCTTTCTTCCACCATCCCCTGTCACCTTCCTACTAACTCTGGTATTCTTACTCTCCTCTCTCTTCCTATCCTCTTCTCCCCTTCCTGTCCTTCTATCTCTCTCCCTCTCTTTCTCTCCTCTTTTGTCTCCCCAGGCTTCACACACTCGCTCTCTCCTTCTCCTCACACCTTTCTCCTACCGCTCTCCTTACCTTTCGCGACTTTCCTCACCACTTACCATGCTCCTCTTCTCACCTCTCACTACACCCCTCGTATTATCTGTGCCTACACCTCCCTTCTCATCTCTCTCTATACCCTTCCTCTTGATACTACCTCCTCAGAGTTATGGTGCCTTGCTCACCCTTCCATGGATATAGTGATGTGCTCATTCTCTCTGGAATATGCTGTTGTGTTCACTATTCTCTACTAACCTCTCCTTCCCTCAACAAATCTAATACACTCACTCTCACTATTCTCACTCATCTACTGCACCCTTCTCCTTGCACCCCTCTCTACTATCATTACTTTCTCTCAGCACCCATTCTCTCTCACTCTACCTACTGCTCCCACTCCTATACTTCTGCTCCCACTATTTCCTCACTACTATCCTCACTCCCAGAAGCACACTCTCACTCACTATTTCACAAACCGGTACTGCAATTTCTCACTACCAATACCTCATCTGCACTCTACACCTACTCTGCCACCAACTCCTCAGCACTCCGCTTCTCTGTCCATCTTCTGCCTGGTCACTCAGACCACCACCGCACCTCCTGACCTCACCCGCACAATTTATACTCTGCCCTTCACTCAATCCCCTTATATACTGTGCCTCTCCTGCATTTAAGCCCATCCCCCTCCACTGGCTTAGCACTCACCTCACTCTAATGGCCATCTGTTCCTGTCTTTTCTCCGGGGGATGGGTCACACAGGTGAAAAGTTTCAAGAAAGCCGCCAAGCACCACGCCCTTTTCCAGCACAGATTTGTTTGTAGTCTCTCATGCTCTCCCTGCTTGCCGTAGGTCTAGAATGTTGTTTCTCTTGTGATTTTCCTCCTGTACTGGTAAGTTTGGTGTCAGAATCGGATTGGGTAGGATGTCAGTGTCTCTCGTGTTCCCTTGCAGTCTCATGACTCTCATTTCATTTTCTGTTGGTCCACTATTCGCCTGGGATCAATTTGGGGTCGACATATTAGATTTTGGGTGTCTCATTCCAGTTTGAAAGCTATACTCCTGAAATTCCTTTTCTCTGCCAACCTATACACTTTGATGAAATGCCTGAAAGTCATCCAACGTCCCTCACTCAGAGCAATGCAGTTTACAATTAGCCCCTTGAATATCCTGGATGTACTTTTTGTTAAACCCAGCTTTAAACCTGTGGGCCAGTAATGTATCTACCTTGTTCCCTTATTCATATTTTCCTAGTCAATGATTGGCTAGCTCTACTTTATTCACCACCAAAACATTGATCTGATGTATAATATTTTGGACCCTCTGAAATGTCTACCTTGATGAGTTATCTTTGGTGGCTATACCACATCTTCCCATTACACTATTTTTCTCCACTCTTCACCCTAATTTATGTTGTACTGATCTTTCCTTTTTTTTCTGCCTTCTCCTTTTTTTTAAAGTTATCTGTTCCTCCCTTACTCCAAAAGGTTAATCCTTCAGTAGATCCTCTCTGCTTCATTAATGTCTTTCTACCTTTATCCCTTCAATGTGTCCTCCTCTTCATTATTTGGCCACATTATTTAACTCTTCACTCTTTATCTGGTGTTTTCCTCTTTCATCTGAAAAGGAGACTATTTTGCCTATTATTAAAATGTAGATCTTTCTCTCTGCCCCACGGTCCTTTTTCTATTCTTCCATTCCTTTCCAAACTTCTTAAATGGGTTATCCACTCTTAACAGTCTCCCTATCTTAATTCTAAGTCATGTATTTCCCCTCTTTGATCTGGCTTTTGTTCTGCTACCAAAATATCTCTGCTTCAAGTTATGCATTTACGTACTGCCTCTTGACATGGTATCCTAAATTCTTATTTGATTTAACATTTCTGCAGCTTTTGCTATGGTGGATCAAACTATCCTCTGTTCTTCTTGTTTGTCTCTCAAAATTTCTGCCACTGATCTCCAAGTGGTCTTACTCCATCTTGTGTGCTGGTGTTCACTATTTCACATTTCTCTTAGGTTACGGTGCTAAGGAAGGCTCAGTCTTTGGGCCTTTATTCTAAATCTTGTTATCAATTTTACCCTCACGATTCTCCAATTTCACCAATATCTCAAAACATGGCTTTATCAACAACACCTGATGAAGGACTAACTCCAATGGATGTACAGACCAGCGCTCAGACCACAACTCACAGTACTGCACTACTCCAGCTCTCAAGCTAGGTTTACACTTTAAACAATCAAAAATAAATATTTATTTATTTATTTAATATGCTTATAACAAAAAATGTTTTGCATATAGCCATAAAAATCATCACAACATAGTTTGATACATATCCTTCTAAAACATATAAATTCCATTTGATAGCTCAGTTAAAATATCTAAAATCATCACATACAATTTCATCAAATAAAATATTAAATTCATATCATGTCCACTGAGTAGTCTTTGCCACATGTCTAAACCATTATATTCATACTTATTGTTATATTTCAAAAGATGGAGATGACGCAACCAGGTCAAACTTTCACACTCACATACTATATGGTAGGGAGTTTCTAATGTATTTATCCCACACAATCTACAGTATCTAAGATTTTTAGGGATGCCAATGTTAGCTCCAAGTATAGTCATTACATTGCATACGTTAAACATAAACTTCAGGTACCATCTAATCGTATTACTATCTGGGTACACATTTTGGTAAAAAGGTTTACACTCTCTTGTTATTAAATGCTCAAGAAAATACCCACTATTTGCTTTAGTCCCCAGATTGACTAACCTTTGGTCATGATCTGATTCATATATCTTTTTTTTCAATTTATTTTTTATCTGTGGAATACTCAGTAATAACCAACTAAAAATATCATTTTCTGTCCATTTCTGATATACCTCTCTCCATTTATATAATGTTAAAAAGTGAATATTATTCTCTCCATCTCTGAATTGCGCCATTAACTTCACAGCAAAAGTATCATTATTAAGTCTTGACAATTTAGTATATAACATGGCAGTCATTACTTGTATACGACTGTAGACACTGTTTACTTCACATTCTAGGAGTAGATATTCATATGACACATTTTTTGCCATCCTCAATAACATTTTTAAAACCTTTGCTTCAAATTTCTCTAACTCATTTTTAAAATAACATCCCCATATTTCTGCACCATATACCATGACAGAAGCAATTTTTGCAGAATAGAGTTTCAGCACAGTACGTATGGATACATTTCCTTGGCAGCCGATAAATTTACTTAAAGCAATAGTAGCAGTCATACACTTTCTTTTAGTTTCCATCCAATGTTTTTTCCATTTGAGTTTGTTATCAATTATAATACCTAGGTATTTATATTCGCTTACAACTTCAATCCTTCTCTCATCTATCTGCCATATTGGATTTTTGTTAGTCTTCTCACTGTTGCATGTGAACTTCATAATTTTAGTTTTGTCAATATTAATAACTAAATCGCTCGCTTTAGCGAATCTTTCAAGTTCATTTAGTTTTGCTTGGAGTCCTTTAGGGGTATAATCTAACACCAGGAGATCATCAGCATAGCCCAGCCATCCAAGCTTCACTAATCCCAATTCAATGTCATTCATTTGGCCTTGTATTACTTCTCTTAGGAAATCAGCCAGATATAGATTGAAAAGCATTGCTGCTAAAGTGCAACCTTGCTTAACACTGCGTGTTGTGGGTATATCTGCTGACAACTTCCCTTCAAGATCTAAACGCACTCTTACAGAGGTATCCTGATATAATAATTGTATCATGTAGAGCAAGGCATAGGGGATTCCCCATTTTTCTAGTTTGACCCATAATTTAGCTCGAGAGACAGTATCAAAGGCCGCTGAAAAATCTATATATGTAACGTAGATAGGCAGTCTACGTGTCTTCCATGAATATTCCACTGCGCTAACTAATATAGTTAGACTATGCGAAGTGTAAGACTTAGCTCTAAAACCAGATTGATTCGGTGGTAAGATCGCACAATTGGCGATCCATTTATTTAGCTCAAGTAATAGTATTTTCGCAAAGATTTTAGCAGGGATGCCAAGCATGGCTAACATTCTATAGTTTGCCGGATCTTTGTATGCGCCTTTCTTATAGATTGGAAGGATGATGCTCTTTTTCCAAGACTCTGGGACCTTTCCAAATTTTCCAATCCACTGATACAGGATATATAGGACCTTGGCCCTTCGTTCTGGGGATTGATTCAAGAGAGCATTACATGTACTGTCAGACCCCGTGGCTCTAGAGTTAGGCAGTGATTTTATCAATAATGTCAGGGAGGCTACAGAATATGTTCCATTCCAGCTCATCACATCTTTGTTATTGCTTGGTACTTCATCTGTCTCTTTACCCAATGTTTTTTTAACATGTGCAATCGAACCGCTCACAGCAATACAGTTAACCGGAAGAATTTTTTCTTTTTTATCCTTAATAATGTCCCACATTTCTCGATAATTTTCATTTTTTGCTGCATTTGCCAGGGTAAGCCAAATCTCATCTTGATTCTTTTTCAGATGGGATTTTTGCCACCTCTTATACTTGTTTTTTGAGGTCGCATATCTTTTCACTTCCACCTATTTCATTCTTATTACTACATATTCGAATATTTGATCTTAGCAGTTTTTTTCTTAAATGGAGATCATTGTCAAATTTCTTACGATGGGTCAAATTCCATTTTTCGTTTAGTGACCTATATTTACGTTTAACCATGACTTTAGCTTTAATTTCATCGGTTATCTTCTCAAAATCATCTAGAATCTTCCTCACCGAATCCATAGGAGCAAGTTCATGATTTAGTATAAAAGTGTCCAGGAATTGGATGGCCACTTTGCTGCCTTTTTGAATATTCGTTGGGTTCCATTTCTTACGATTTCCTGCTATATTTACTCCAATCTCACCATTTAGCTGATATATACTTCTATTTTTTATTTTCTCTCTTAATAGCAGGTATAGAGGCAGATGATCACTTTCCTCTCTACATCCGACAGCCATATCGCATACCAGCTCCTGGGCACTTCCATTCACAATCATATAGTCGAGAGTACTCATACTTTTCCCACAGATCCGAGTCACATTTTTCATGGAGTCTCCAGGAGTATTCCCATTTAGCACAGTCAAATGGTATTTATTAAATAAGGATATCCATGCTTTACTTTCTCTGGATTTATTTTGTTTAACAAAGGGCTCAGATTTACCTTATTCAATTATGATCTCAGATTCCCAATTAAGTTTTGTGTTTAGGTCATCAACTATCATAATAGGGACCTTATTGCTAAGTTCTTCCAGAATTTTAGAGATTGTAGTTATATTCTCTTTATTATATTTCCCACCCGGTGACTATTACCATTTTATGATTAGCCAAGGGGGTACAAGATAATATTACTATTAATACCATACTTGTGGATTCTTTATGTATTATTCCACTCCATGGCTGTTTAATCGAGATCATGAGACCTCCCTTGGGTCGTCCTCTGGGGCCTTGCGTGGCATCACATGTAAAATTACTACGTCCATCCAGTTCACAGTCTTTGACAATCCATGTCTCTTGCAATGCGATAATTCTAAACATATTTATGTTATCTAAGAGCCCATCAACATCTGTGTAATGTGCATTTCCCCAAGTGTTCCAACAAAGTATAATTTCTTTTTCATCAGGGACAAATATCAAAGTGACATTTAAATGCTACTGGGAGCCACTGCCAATATCCATCAGGTATAGTTTTGTCAATTGGTCTAGTAGCTGATTCTTCACTAATCATTTTATGCATTATAGAATTTGCATTATTTACTTTGTTCTCATGGGTATTCCTTATATATTTCTGTTTACTAGTCATTGCTTCATATTTTACTTTTGGCATATAGCTTTCAATACAGGTATAACCTAATTTCTCAAACAATTTACCTTGGCACAACATACATTTGTGAATTGACCATTCCCCACACCACACATTAGTCACAATTCTGTTAGAGCTCACCAACTGATCAACTATCTTAAAATCATCCGACACTATCATCCGGAGGGGGACAATGGAAGAACATAGTGTCAATATTTGTCGTCTGTTAAGGACAACAAACTCAGCTATGTCAATTTTTTCTATTTGCAGTACCCGCATCATTTCACTAGACTCATCTCGTTCATCAGCCACTTCTTTAGATTTCTGAGATTTACCCTTATTTGTTACGTTTTTTTCTTATCAGAACTTGGCTTTTTCGTATTTTTCGTTCTTCCATCTTCCACCTGAATACCTATTACATTTTCGTATAGCTTATGGACATCTGTGATGATTTCATCCATTTGTGAAAAGAGAAAAATAATATGAGGCCGGGAAACCCAAAGGAAACACACCAAACACTGGTTACAAAGGAACATACAAAGTACTTTATTTTAAGGTCAAGCAATACAAACTCAATGACAGATCGGATAGCTATCGGCCCTCAGTAAAACACAACGAACTTCAACGGGGTTCGATGTATTCAGTGAGAGAGTGTACATTGGGACATTCAGGCTTATATACATTTCTCCAGCCTGTTGTCCAACCCCTTCGCGGGTTAACCATTCCATGAATGTATTACTGGTCTAGGGTCTCTGCCAGGTCAACTTTAATATATTCATCAGTATGTGCATAGATCAGTTCCATTGATACAGGTAATACATTTACACACAGGTCAATAGAAGGATAAGGTCTCAGATCATGACCCTAACAAGTGGCCTGTAGGCAAGTTATACATTAGCTGTACGGAGGTCATGTCGACCAGATTCTGTTCGGAATGGCCTCGTCCACCATTTTGATGTACAGGATGACTTTTACACAGCAAGATAACCTAAAATGGCGGTTTGATTCAAGATGGCGGCCTGCATCAATTTCTAAGGTCAAGACCTTGCTGTAGAGAGTTATTCGCGTACAGTTTTAAGCAACTTGGCGTAAGTCAATATACATACAATCGTTACAATAGGAGGCATAATTTAATATCCAGTTTGACAAACCCTCCTTTTGGCCTATGCCAAGTGCTAAGACTACTTCTGATCTCCTTGCAAGTAACTCCATACGTCATCGTCCATACACCCTGAATCGCTGTCAGAGATATCTATGGCCATCAGGTCGTTCACTATGATCTCTTTTAACACATACTCCTTGGAAGTTTTATCCGGGGCATATACTTTATGTCCCATCGTACCTATCGCCTGAGCACAACATCCCCCTAGCATCGAACATATACTAGGCAGACATTGGATACAACAACAAAGCAATAACAGAACTCCCAAAATGATCAGCAAAACTGAAAGTACCTTCCAACCCCAAGATCGCAAGAAATCCCAAAACCAAGCACTAAGATTCCAGTTCCCCTCGGGAACATGCACTTCTGAGCTAAGGATGTGCAGATTCTGAATTGCTTTGAAAATGGTTGGGGAACAGTCTGGTGCGAAAACACAGCAAGCGGACCCCACTAATTTACATACTCCACCACGTTCAGCCAGAATGACATCTAATGCCATCCGGTTCTGGAGTGCTACTAATCTTATCGCTTTCTGCTCTAATGTCATGTTATAGAGTATATCTGTGGTCCGGTTGATGGTTCTCTCCAGTACTCTCGCTAGTGTCCTGATGTCTTTGGAAATTGCTATCTGTCCCCAAAATGGCACAACTGATTTTGCTATATCTCCCATCACTTGTGCGGGGGTATCACCATTCTCGTCCCGCCGTGGACGAGCCTTTGAAACTTCCAAAGTGCTTGCTATGAATACCCCAGGTAACAGCATCCCTAAATAACAGGTTCCCTGCCAATCCCTGGGCAACCATGGAAATGCTACACTACCACAAATGAAATAGACAGGTTTGCCTACATACAAAGGTCTGTTTTCCCCAGTCAAATTTGGAACGTTGGCACAGCCTTTAAAATCTCCCATTGGCCGGGTACCATTCCTCTGTATGCAGAAAGAAACTGAATCGGGGCTATGGTTAAAAGAGTAAGAAGGAGGCACGGCATCCTTATTGCCTATCGGAGCCATTTTAAAGGAAACCAAAGATCGAGATAGTCTATCAGAAGGCCTAATTGAAGCAACGTTGAGTTTACTCCTATTTGCGAAAAGCGAGCATCCCTGTGGAGTCAGAACACGTTTTTCAAAATTATTCAAATTAGTTCCATCAAAATTCCCCGAGATGCTATCATTCCATCGGCCAAAGAACAGTGCTCTAAGAGAGGCATAACAAGCAGTCGTCAAAGGTAAAGGATGAATATACAAACCTAGCCCCTTATCCGCATGTTGCGGTAAATGCGAGCAGACCCAGCAATTGGTTTTGTTAAAAACGGCATGTGTCGAATTCATGATCAACATCATAGTATTATTGTGATACTTCTGTCTATGCTGAGAGTCCCTAGGTGACAGAGTATGCAAATGTACAAAAGGAGTAAAAACAGTAGGTACAATTTCAGTCGGCAAAAGAGGCTCTAGAGGATAAATCTCCTCGACGTACCAGAATCCTAAAGCAGTTACTATAAAAACCCCAATTATTATCATCAAAACACAGCAATACGTTTTCGGGGCCTAGGCACATTGTTCATTGTCCAAGTTGGTCACCCCCTTATTTACAAGTCCAATACGGGCAGTAGCGGTGGCAGGCATCGTAGTCTTCGGATGAAAACCCCAATGCTCGTTGCTGGTGACCCCCCGGTCGTGCGGCTTCTTAGTCCTTCCTAAACTCTAGCCAACAGAACCCCCTTTCTCAAATTTGGGCAAAAGCAAGCCCTTGCTGATCCTTTCCTTTTTTGTTTGAATGCACAGTCGAACAGTGCCGCAGGTCTATTTTCTCCACCGAAGATTATATCTGGTGGTTCCCGGTACTGTTTGAACCGGAAAGAAAGTAACGTCAAGCAATGTATCAGAGGCAACGGAAGTTGCAGAATTCGGAGCAATGGTTTCCAAAGAGTGTGGAGACAAAATGGACGGTTCCCCAAGCCCCACGGGCTCAGAGAGATTCCCCAACTCACTCACAGTGCTATTTGCTGCTTCAGGATCATCGATTGCAGAGTTAGTGAGGGGTTCTGTTTCTTCTGTAACGTGCGGCGTTGGGTGAGGAAGTTTCTTGACATGCGTCGCATGTATCCAGTTCTTCTTTCCAGCCACCCACACTGCCATTTGGGTGACCAACAGGACCTGGAATGGTCCCCGCCAGCGAGGCGCGAGGCAAGAGGACCGCTCGTGTGCTCTCACCAGGACCCAGCTTCCAGGCCGGATGTTGTGACCTGGGCCCTCGTAGCGTACAGGTAAAGCTGATCGTACCTGATGATAAATGAAATACAGATTTTTAGTCAACTGGTTACAGTAGTCTGAAAGCAATACATTCTCAACACTTCTCAGTGCTTTAGGTTTCGGAAGACCCCAAATATTGGCAGGCCTCCCCATCGCCACCTCAAATGGAGAGAGCCCAGTCTTAGTTTGAGGGGTAGTGCGCATGGCTAGTAACACGATCGGTAAGGCATCCGGCCATTTTAGTTTGGTACCGGCACACGTCTTAGCGAGTTTGTTCTTTAGGATACCGTTATGTCTCTCTACCAACCCGGCACTTTGAGGATGTCTAGCCGAATGAAATCGCTTATCAATATGTAGTGCCGTATATATCTGTAAAATTACAGCAGCAACAAAATGTGGACCATTGTCCGACCAAATGACTCTTGGCAACCCAAACCGCGGGAAGTCCTCTTTTATCATAATTTTCGCAGTGGTCATGGCTGTAGCATCTTTGACAGAGAAAGCCTCAACCCATTTACTAAAGGCACACATGAACACAAGGACATATTTTAAGCTATTGCACCGCTCCATCTCAATAAAATCAAAATGAATCACTTCAAACAGGACAGAAGGAGGCCCAAAGCTACCCCTTGGAGTTACCGTCCCATTCCCCACATTGTGCTGTAGCAAATCATGCAGTTTTGGACATAATGCTGAGCAATTTTCGAAATGTTATCATTTACCCAGACTTTCTCTAACATTTTTGTAATCTGTTGAGCACACACATGTGTCGGACTGTGTGCCATAGTGACCATCATGAGTATGTAGGCATTAGGAAGTAACCATTTCCCTTCCACTGTGTCCACCCAACACCCGTCATCATCTAATTTCCTCAAGCCTTCAGCCCATTTCTTAGATTCTTCCATTGTGGCATCAGCATGGATATCCCGCACAGACCCAATATCCACGTCCATTACATAGACATCCCTAGTTTCTTTTAGAGCATACATTTCTGTGCAAAGATCTGTGGCAGTTTGTCTGGCTATCTGATAAGCGAAAGCATTCCCTTTCCCTACATCATCTGTGATCTTGCGGTGCGCTGCGCATTTCATGATCGCTATATGACTAGGGAGCGCGAGCGCCGAGAGTAATTGTACTACCAGGGGGCCATGCTGAATCTTGGTCCCATGTGAAGTGTTGGGTGTCCTGACCCACGTTTAAGCTATCATGCTACAACATTTGGTGCTGTGGGCTTAGAAAATTCAAGATGGCGGGAAACCCACATGTGCGCCGAAATCCAGGAAAGCTGCGTAGTTTGTGCGCCCACCAAAATGGTTGCCTCACTTGCCACCCACCAGTGCGAGAATGAAAGGCCGGGTTGCCATGAGGGAAATGGGTTGCCAAAGGAAAAACAGTAGCGCCGGTTAGCTTCAAAGCGCTTTAAAACCACCATTGGACTACCCGCACAGTAGTCTGAAAGCATTGGGAATGGCAATGCTGATTGCCAAATGCAACTTAGAATTGTGGGGAATTCATTTGTTAAATCCCAAAAATGGGTGCAGTACCAGTACTCACCACTATCCAAAAGCCGGCATTTTAAAACAACACCAGATTTTACTTTTTGCAAAACTGAATAAATGAACCCAAAGCAAGCGAAAGAAAGACTTACTGAGAGGTGGATCCAATGTAAAGTTATATTCTGAAGTGACTTGAAGGTGTATAACAAGACTGGCTGAGCTGTGGATTTCAGCAGTTTAAGTAAATTTGGACTGAAAGACACTAAAAAAAATCTAAATGTTTAAATTGACTGAGTGACCTACTATTGAGTGTCACATAGGTTGCAATTGTTTAAATGTCATAGTTTAAACTTAGAATCAGCATTCTAGCTGCATGTGTAAAATTGCAAGTTAATTTAAAAAGCAACAAAAAAACATGACAGTTAGCTGAAAGTCTGGCTTAAGGAACTGAATTCTGCCTGGCAACTACCCCCATCAGGAGTGAAACTTGAGTCACAACTGTGTTCCCAGGCCCATCTGCCTTTTTGCTGGCCACACTAAGGATATGCCATCTATCTGATAATTGAATTACCTGTGCTCTGCAGGAAAGTGAACAAAGCCCTGTCCTGGCTCAGGCAAAGGTTTTATTGGCAGGAGTCGTAAATGGTCGTAAAAAGTGGCTTCCTCCTGAGGAAAGGGGAGGAGCACTGCCTGTGAGAGCAAGCTGGCTTGGCAGAACTGGAAAAACCAGAAATTCAACCTTGTGCTGAGGGTAAACCACACCCCTTTGGAGCCAGAACATAACTTTAAAAAGATGAATAACTCATAGAGCGGACATGTGAAAATTTTATAAATGATACCATAATTCTTGTGATTTTTCTGCCCACAGTTTAAGAGGTTTTTAGAACCGGTGGTATGTTCAGGGGGGTGTCAGCGGAAAAGTGGATATAACTCTAAATGTATGCATGTTAAAAATCTGAAACTTCATCAGTTAATGTCCATACTCCCTGCGCACATGTATGTAAAGTTGGGTCAATGTCAGAAATTGCAAAATCAGTTAAAAAGTGAAATATGTGCCATTTCTGAATGCAAGCTCCCAGGAAGAGCAGAGTTTGAACAGGGTATACCTCCTGTAATGCATGATGGGTGCATATGATTTTAAAACAATATGTACCTCTGCAAATATGTATTTGTTTCAAATCTAGATTTGTGTGTAAGTTGACAGGAGGAGTGGACTTTCTGCAGGCTGTAAAATGACATCACTCTGACCCAACCTAGCTCCCCCAATCAAATGATAAATGGAAGTTTGACCAATTAGAAGCTGAGAGAGAGGTAGGGTCAGTGATGCTAGAACACACCCACATTCTAAACACATAAAAGCAGACAGACAGGACAGATAGGGACCTTCAATTCCATCTGCAGCGGGACGCTCTGCCGGAAAAATCCATACTTACCTCCATCAATCTTCAAAGAGCCAACACTTAGACTCCAAGATAAACAGAGACTTCAGAACCTTAACCAAAAAGGCCACTGCCAGCAAGAGTATTTGTCAGCAGGCCTCAAAATATTTTTGCAACTGAACTCTTCAGACAGCCGGGCGAGCCGTCTGAATTTTGCCAAGAACTTTTGCAAGAACCCGGTGACAGAAATATCCAAAGAGAAGGCAGGACCCGACCCAGAGAACCGGTGCCTAGCAGAGACCAGGCCATTGTATCCAGAGTGCTGACCCCGATGCTGTGAGCAGTTCCAGAGGCCAGGCGCTGTGAGCAGAACCCGGGAAGATCTGACCAGACTGAAGTCCGTGACCAAGTCGCTTTCCGGTTCAAAATCTCTTGTGAGTACTCAGCAAAACTCAGAACACCTCTCTTAGTTAAAATCATATAATTCAATCTATTTAACCTAAGTAGAACTGCCTCCTAGCTGTCACCTGTCATTTTAGCTGCAAAATCTGCCACTTGTCATTTTGAGCTTTTAAAATTTGTAAAACCAAACCGACCTCTATTAAATCGGTCATAACTCTGTAACCGTTTGGGTTAGAGACTTGCAGTAACTTTCCTTAGAAAGCTTAGAATCGTGGCTTTCCTACGAACCTAGAACCGCATTCCTACCCCCTATAGTTTTACCGCAATCGCGGAACACGCATTCGCGAATTTTACCGCGATTTGCAAATTTCTTCACGTGTAAAAAGACAGCAGTTTTGCTTTTCCTTGCCAAAAACTTTGTTTACCTGCTAGTTACTACTAAAGCATTATTAAGGTGATCCTGAATTTATAGAGAGTAGCTATCACTCACCCTGAACCTCTGAAAGGGAATTAAAAGCATTTTAGCATATTTTTTAATTCATTGCCAGCACATATAAAAGCATTTGGGCCTGTGTTTTCAAAACTCCTATCTGTTTTCTTTAAGCTTGCTGGGGATTGAACTGAATTACATTGAATTGCATTTCTGAGAATTGTGTGCCTTCCTTCCATTTCCTTGCCTTGCATCAAGGGGGGGAGGGGATTGCCAGAGAAAAGTGATTACATTGTTTGGTTGAAATCATATTGAGTATTTTCTGTACTGCATTCATTGAATATTGCATCCACCTGAGCTTACATAAAGCATCCTCTACCACATTATACTTTTGTTCCTATTTACCAGTGTGCTACCTTATCCATTTCATGTCAACTCATTAGTGATTATAAGAAGTGTGCTAGTGCCAGATTCTCCGTTGTTGATCTTTATCATATCAGATTAAGTGTGCTATTCAATTATTAATTTATTATAAAGTGTGATATATATATATTTTAAATTATCAAATAAACCTTTTAAACTTGCAAAACAGAACTACTTCTTGGCTCAGTGGGGTCAGGGGGATTCCAAGAGAGGGGTGTTATATAGGGGTAGTCATCCAGAACGCATGAACTGGACATAAAGATATATCAATAAGGGTTCTCATTCAGTATTATAGACTAGGCGTTGACTTAGCTGTAGTGTTGAATTGAATCCTCTTACAGAAGTTAGAAACCCTCCCTCTGACCAAAGTCTCCCAAGGTTGTGAGCCACCCCAAAAGTATACTGACTGTCAGTATATATATTCACCGTTAGCCCTTCGGAAAGCTCACAAGCTCGGGTTAATGCTATAATCTCTGTGGCCTGCGCAGAGTTATGTGTAATTCGCTTGGTCTCTACAACCGTGCTTAATGTAATGACTGCATAAGCAGCTGTGGATGTACCATCCGGAAGTTTGAAGCAGGAGCCATCACAAAATAGCTCCCCTTGCGCATTATCCAAAGGAGTGTCCTTAAGATCAATTCTGCCCTTCGTTTCTTGTTCAGTAGTATACAGGCAGTCATGTGACTCATCATCACCGCAAACAGCATTTTGCGGGAAAGGTAGGAGTTCAGCCGGATTAAGAACACAACACCTCCTAATTTGTATGTGGGGAGCAAACAAAATCAATTCATATCTCATCAATCGTGCAGAAGTGAGGTGTTGCGTTTGGGTTTTGTTCAATAGAACATCTACAGAGTGAGGCACCATCAGGGTTAGATCATGCCCTAGGACCATTCCCTCACTCTGCTTTACAGATGCAGCAGCAGCAGCGACAGCTCGCAAACATCTTGGCAAAGCGCGTGCGACAGGATCAAGGGCGGAAGAGTAGTAACCGCATGGCCTATTCTTCCCTCCATGTTCCTGCGTTAATACAGCCAAAGCACATCCATCACATTCATGCACAAACAACACAAAGGCCTTGTAATTTGGTGTACCCAAAACCGGTGCAGAGCATAATGCAGTCTTGAGAAGCTCAAATGATTGTTGATGTTCCGATTTCAATCCTCTTACAAATTGGGGGCTCGAGCCGAGACGTTGGGTTAGATTTACCATTTGTGCAGCTTAATACAGTGTGCGAACTGACGGGATACATACATCCGGTCGGATCACCACGCTGCATTACGCTGTGAAGCATTCCTCAAAAGGGACACTCCAAGAAAAGTTCTGTTCTGCAAAAATAAAATACAAACTTCTGTAAGTCAGGACAGAGACCAATCTCTAGAATGACGACCTTAGTAGACATGAAAATAGCCAGAGAGCACCTCTTGCATAAGCTATTTGTGAGAGGTGAATGGACCGAACAGGGCCAGGATGTGTGGTTGCAGGCCATCACACAACAGGTCACTGAAAGAGGGTCAGATATATATAGAGATCAGGGTCCCTTACATGTGGCCCTGAGTGAACTATATATGGCTCCTAAAGCCAAAGAGGAACACAATAAGATTGCCAGGATAGCAGCATACCTGTACCTATATATGGGAGACATGCAGGATAGATGTGCTGAAAGCCAAAATCTGGCAAATAGGCAACAGATGGCATTACAGAAGGCCCAATCTGTTCTGGACTCTTCTGAGCAGAGGCTGCAGAGGAGCCAGGAGGCAGAAAATGATAGTAGGCAATATATCATTAAAATAAAAGAGGATATGGGCATCCTACAACAGGAAAAGACAGACCAGGATACCCGATTTCTGGCCCTGCAGAAGGAGCACCAAGACAGTTTGGACTCCTTACTGCAGAACCAGAAAAAGCTGGAGCAACAGATCAATTTCAACAGGGCATGCACAGAGCAGGTAGCCACCCTGCAAATCCAACTAGACAGAGAGAAAGAGGAGAGCAATAAACTGATTCTGAAAGACCTGGATACCCAGGCAGAGTTTGATGAGGAGCGCCAAAAAGCTGGTGCCCTTCAACGGCAAAGGGACGACCTGGCGGCACAAATGCAGGCTCTTAGTCAGGAAAGAGACGCCATAGGCCAGGAAGTCTGCCACTTAAAAAAGGAAATTGAAGAAAATCACCTGGCCCTCCAGGGGCTGGGTGATCTCCAAAAAGAAAACCAGAACTTGGTAGAGCACACCAGAAGGGTGGAAGATGCTCTAGCAAGAAAGGAGCAGGCCAATAGGGACATTGCCCAGGAGGTAAACCTCCTGCAGCAAAGACTGGCCCAGTTCTCCAGGACCAACCAGGAAGCACAGAGGGAGAATGAGGCCCTCTGTCAACACAATGATAGGCTCCAGCAACAGGTAGCGATGCAGGAGAAACTGATAGAGTCGAGTAAGGCCTTAATAGAGGAACTGAAGGCACAAATGCAGGCTCTTGCATTGCAACAGGGAGCAGGGGCGGATAGAGATGAGGTTCGCTGGGAAATGGAAACTCCGGAGCATAACCTCAGGAGCCCTAGTACTAGAGGCCCTCATACCTCTCAGTCCCTGGACTCTGCCACCCCCATGTCCCCTGGTGCACATGAGCACAGGGCCACAGGGATGGCAGATTACTATCCAGCTAAAAGTATGGGTCTCATAGGCCAGTACCACTCAGGAATGGAGGGGTGGGCATCCGGGTATGGGCACCCAAGTACAGTACAGTTCAGTGGGGAACCCCAGGAGAGTAGGCCCATTAAGGGCATCCTGAAAACCTCTGCCCAGTTAGGTCAGTGGAGGGGGTACCCATCAAATCCTGGCAGCAAGGAGGAATCTGAAGACTCCTCTGAACTGCGCAGGACACAGGAGACCAGGTCCCCACATTCTGCCAGCCATTCCCAGGCTCGCAGAATCCGGGAAAACCTGGAAGATCAGACGGGAACCTCTGGGAGCAGTGCCTCTGAGTCCGAGGATGAATGGACAAGGGTTACCCGAACCAAAAAGGCCAATAAGGCAAAAAGGGCCTTGCTTAAGGACCCCTTAAAGCAGATTAAGGCGATCAGGAGCGTCATTACGCCTTACCATAAGAACGCTAAGTATTCTGTTTGGGAGCACTTAGAGTTGTTTTAACAAATGATGGAGACTTTCCATTTGAAGGACAGCCAAAGCTGTATTCAAAATGTAAAGTGGACCTTCTCCCCGGAATACTCCAGTTTCTTTGCGGGGCTGGAGGACCAAAATCATTTAAGATGGTCCACCTATAAGGCGGCCATCCTGAAACATTTTTCTGTTCACAGAAATCCTCAAGAGGCTCGCAAGGCAGCCTACAATTTGCAATGTGGGGAGGATCAGGCCCCACAAGAATTTGTGCAGGAGTTAAAGCGTGCTTTTGCACAGACCACAAGAAGGGTGCGCACAGATAGTAGAGAGTTCATAAATACGTTTTTCCATGCCTTGCCCAAATACATCATGACCCAGCTCGTGAGGGATTTTCACGAGAAAAGATCCTTAGATTGGGTCATTGAACAGGCTACCCGGATCTATGAGGTGCAGAAACCGATAGATAGCAAAAGTAATGCCCAGAAAAACCCCAAAGCCAACAGCACCCCTGCTGCTGCCAGGGTGGCAGAGGTAAAGGTCACCCCCGTTTTGGATTTGGAGATGGGGGGGCCTAAAAACCTACCTGCACCTAATAATGCTAGGCCCAGGAGGTCCTCGGGTCAGTCACAGACAGGGAGCCAGGGAGGCAGCCCCACAAATGGGGTCCCTCGCTCTCCTGACTATGTAAGTCCTCGCTACAAAGGTAACAGACCCATCCTGGGTTATGTGTGGACTCCTCCAGCCCAAGGGGGGGGATCCAGCCAAGCACCTAACCCAGGGAACTTCCCTCCAAACTTCCCACAGGAGGGCAGAAATTTACCAAACCCTGGGCAGAACTTTTTCCCCAGATATCCACCCGACTTCCAGCCCCAAAACCATGCATCCTTCTTTCCCCAATTCCCTGAGCCCAGACCACTGAATCCGGGAGAGGGGAGGCCAAGGGTGGAGGGGTACCCAAATCTTCCCAACCCGGGGTATTACCAGAGGAGGGACAGCTACCCTTCCCGGGATCAGCCCAGGGGAGAAAACAGGGCCCCGTATCAGCCTGAGCGGGTTTCCCAGTTAGAGCGCCAGGTTCAAAACATGGCGCGGGATCTGGGTCACATACTGAGGGCTCAGCAGAACCCTCAGATGGGCGTGCCGGCGCAGAACGCACCCAACTCTGGACCTGGTGCTCCAGAACAATGACGGGGGCAGCACCCCGATAACTCACCGGTTCCCAGGGAGGAGGCACAAAGGGAAGGGGGGTGTAAAGTCTTGGAGGAAGCTTCCTTCCTCACTTGTAAACAGCCCCTGGAAACCCAGGAACCGGAAACGAAATCTCTTGCCCCTGAAAGTCTGCCTCCTAAGGAGCAGAGGGGGGGTAGGAGAAACAAAAGACCCAAACAGACTCAGTTTGAGGAGGAGGTACAGATCTTCCAATTTGAGGGAGAGGGATCCTCAGAGGATCCTGGGAAAAGGATCTTCTCCTTCAGAGAGGGGGGAACTCCCCCCAAAGAAAAATGGGTCCCTAGGGATGCAAATCCAGACTGGGGAGATGTGGAGACTGAGCTACCGCCGCCCACCATCTCATCCCAGAACCAACAGCAAGAAAATCCCCTGGTTCAAACCCATCCTGGGGACTGCCTCCAAAAGGGGGGGGCAGCCCAGAACCAGAGCCAGGGGAACCCACAATGGCTCTGATCTCCAGTTGCCAAATTTTTCTTTCAGATTCCCAAGGCTCTCCACAAGATTCTGCCCAAATCTCTTCGCTAGCGATGTCCAAAACCAGAAAGTTAGCCCACCAGTTGTCCAAAAATGTACATTACCTGTGCCCCCTTGAGGAGAAGGAGGGAAGATATTGTGCCCCGGTACAAGTACAGGGGCAGGGTACAATCTCGGCACTGGTGGACACTGGATCTCAAGCTACCCTTCTGTCCAGAAGGGCCTTTGACGAACTGAATGCAGGAAGGGGAGAGAATTACCAAATTCCTCTCACCTCTCTTCCGGGACAACTACAGAACTTTGACGGGAAGGAAATTCCCGTTGAGGGGACTGCAGACTTGGACATTAAAATTGGGCGACATAAGTTGAAACACCCGGTCATAGTTGTGACCCCGGAGGGCACCCCTTGTTTACTAGGGAATGACCTCCTGAGAAGGTTGTCACCCCTAATAGATTGTGTAAACAAGGTCCTCTGGACCCAGACTAGCCGACCAATAAAATTAAAACAGAGTGTCAACCATGTTAGTTTAAACGGCACATGCCACATGGTTGAACAAAAATCTGACCAAGTAGAATTTCACTTCCAGAACAACCAGATTCCAGACGTGACAGTAATAGCAGTAGGACAACAGACTAGTGATGGGGGGTCCTCTCTATTTCTGAAAATCAACCTTCCTTCCAGTTTAAGGTGGTATTCCACGCTGGAAGGAAACACTCTGAAATTCTATACCAATCCACAATCTGAAACTCCCACTCCTATAGTCCAGAAAGATGTGAAATCAGCTCAGAGCCTGGCTGATATTCAGCAAATTGGAGAGCAGTTGTTCATCCCTCTTCAGTTAAATGATGGGAAGGACTCTGTTCTCGCTCGAGTGTGTGTGAACAACGGTAAGAGCTTCATCAGTGAAGCCATGTTTCGCCAACTCCCAAAAGATCCAGCCATTCCCACCTTCAAACTGATAGACAAATGGGAAATGGACCTGGAAGCACCTAATTCCAAACATCTCCTGCCAAGCAGGTGTATGCTCAAAATCTCCATTGGCAACAAGAGCATAGTCCACAATTGTTGGGTCGTGCGAGACGTCCCTGCCGCCTTTTACTTAGGCAGTGACATTCTCAATCGCTTTGCCATTAGTTTGGACCTAATAAACTTCAAAGCTTGGTCCCGATTAGCGGATAATCCCATGGGCTTTGATGATCCAGAAAAAGCCTTTAGGTCAGCTCAATTGCTACCTTATGCAGTTGAAATTCAGATTAAAGAGGAAGTCACCATCCCAGAAAGGACCCGACAATTCTCCCTGGAAGTGAAAGTTAAAAGGGGACAAGAGTTGAAAAACCCTGATGCTTACATACATCTAAACGCTTCTCTCCAACAGCAAGGGTTGGGGGTAAACCCAACTCCATTAGTCAACATAGAACATGACACCATTCCAATAGAGGTGGATAACAGCGACTTAAAGAGTATTACTCTAGCCGCAGGCACCATTATTGGAATGGCGGTTGATGACCGACATTTTTCCATTGATTTAGGTAATGAACTGTTAGGACCAATCCCCAAGGACTGTTTTGACAGTGACAGTGAGGACAACACAACACCAGACAGGATTTTTACCCGGCATGGGGGGAACTTCCTGGTGTACACTTCCTGCCCCTATGGTAAGGAAGATGTGACTTGTGACTTCAGGAGGGATGAGGTGATTTTCCAGGTTCATGAAGGCTGCCTTGCCCACCTGAAGCCTCCGGTCCAAATCAGCACTCTGACCAGGGACTTCTCCACCCAGCTGGAGGAGGCCGCGGAGATAGCCAAACCAGAAGTCTTTCCAGGCTTCAGGCAGATGGTGGAAGAGAGAGTCAACCTAGCTGATGCCTGTGTGACTCTGGAACAAAAGCAAAAGTTGAAACAAGTTTTCTTGGATTTCCAAGATCTCTTTGCGGTAGACTCATATGACTGTGGTCGCACTGACATCCACACAACAACAATCCCCACGGACCCTGGCATGACTCCTGTGTTTGTGAAGCAATATCGCTTGCCTC
Source organism: Ambystoma mexicanum (assembly GCF_040938575.1). NCBI lineage: Eukaryota > Metazoa > Chordata > Amphibia > Caudata > Ambystomatidae > Ambystoma > Ambystoma mexicanum. The sequence continues at coordinate 538,497,276 of NC_090935.1, forward strand.
TCGCATCAATGGAGTCCCTTACTGAAATAATTAAGAACCTTGAGTCCCGGGGAATAATCCGTCCAGTCCACAGCACCTTCAATAATCCGGTGCTGGGAATATTGAAGCCAAACGGCCAGTGGAGACTCTGCGCCGACCTTAGGGAGCTCAACAAACGGGTCCATACTTCCCGATGGCCTCTGCCCTACATTGACCAAGGTCTGGCCCAGATTCAGGGGTCACGGGTATTCACTGCAATAGACCTGACCAATGGATACTGGACCGTGCCTGTCAGTAGGGAGGACCAATACAAGCTGGCTTTTACCTTTGGGGGCCAGCAGTACACATGGACCCGGACTCCCTTCGGATACCTCAACTCCGGCAATGAATTCAACATTTTTCTACACAAGGCCATGCCCGACTTGGGTGCAAGGGGTAACCTGGCTTATGTAGATGATGTCCTCATCAAAAGCTCAACTGTTGAGGAACACATAGCGGAGATCCGTTATGTTCTGACACAGTTGAGGGCCGCCGGAGCAAAACTTTCCTTTCAGAAAGCACAGTGGTGTAAAACCCGTGTTAACTTCTTGGGGCATGAGATTACTCCTCAGGGTCTTTGTCCCCAGGAAAAGAAAGTGGAAGCACTTCAGAAACTGAAAGACCCCACAACTCTGCGGGAACTAAGGAGCCTCCTTGGACTGACTAATTACAGCAGAAAGTTCATTGAGGGCTACGCAGAGATCACCAGACCCCTGATTCATCTCCTGAAGGGGGGGGTCAAGTGGGAATGGGGTCCAGAACAATCCGAGGCAGTAAGACAACTCAAGAGAAGCCTCTCACAAGCGCCTTGCCTAGCTTACCCTGTCAGAAACAAGGAGTTCTTCCTGGAGACAGGGTTCTCTAATACGTGCTTGACGGCAGTATTATATCAAAAGCATGACAAGGTCAATAAAGTAATCTCCTATGCGAGCAAAACTTTATCCTCTGTGGAGGAAAAATTCAACGATTGTGAGAAGGCACTCCTGGCGACGGTGAGGGCATTGAAGAATTACCACCCATTTATCCAGGGGGAGCACATCATAGTGGAGACTCCACACCAGCCTCTGCAATATCTCCAAAGTGACAGAATCCGGGCCGGAAATGTGAGTAATTCCCGAATTACTTCCTGGATTCTGTCAATGCAAGGCTTTCCTGTGGAAGTCAGATATGGCCAAAACAAGAAGAGTCCCCTCGCGCAAGGTCTGGCTGACTTGCATGATTGTGCCAGAGAAAACTGTCTCGAGGACGAAAGTCTAAAAATAAAGGACAACATGGAGGCATACCTTAATTCCCCCCACAAAGTCTTTGAAGAAGACAAGTGTGAGGGAATGCCCACTGTCTATGTGGATGGATGCTCTTACCATGTTGACAACAATGGGGAGAAAGAACTGGTGGCCGGCGTAGGGAATGCATGGGTGAATGAGTCCCCAGAACCCTCCGCTGGATACAAAATTGGTCCCCGAAGTAGTCAGGTGGCAGAATTGATGGCTGTGCATCAGGCCATCCTCACTGCTGTCCAGCATCAACTCCATGAACTGGTCATAATCACAGATTCGGATTATGTACGGAACGGGTTCGTGGAGCACCTGGTTAATTGGAAAACCAGAGGCATGTTATGTGCTAACAACAAACCCTTGAAACATGGGAAGTTGATCCAAAACATTGATGATCTGGTCACCTCGAATGAGATGACCATCTATTGGAAAAAGATCAAGGGTCATTCCAAAGTAGAGGGACCAGACAAAACTGGAAATGACTTAGCTGATCAGCTGGCCAAAACTGGGGCCATCCAAGGGGATCTAATTGAGATTGAGTCCCTGTTGGGGGAAATCCAGGTCACTGCCATCACTAGGTCCCAGACAAATGCTCACAACGACCTTTTAATTGCACAATGGAGTAAGGAGACCCCTGATGCTGATTTGATTACTGCTCAGAAGGGGGATCCAATAATTGGTAAATTTTACCAGCACCTTGAGGACCCTGAGAACTTTCCCCTGACGGATACCGATTACATTGGGAAAGAGGACCTAAGAGTGTTGATGAAATGTCCAAAAATGTTCCGAATCCAAGACGGTTTGCTGGTAAGGAAATCCAAAGCTGGCCACGATCAGTGGGTGGTTCCTACCTCATTCCGAAGCCTGATGTTAAGTCACGCCCATGATGCGGCCACTGCCGGTCATAGGGGGTTTCACACAACATTGGAAATCTTAAGAGAGGTTGCATACTGGCCACACATGGGGCAGGACCTCGACCAATACTTGAAGGGGTGTCTTGTGTGTGCACAATTTCAGCCATCATCCCTCACGCACCGGGCGCCTTTACAAAAGAGGGGGATGACCCTGCCATGGTCAGATTTACAAATCGACTTTGTAGGCCCTGTGATTCGCTCGGCTAGGGGGAATAAGTACATGTTGACTGTGACATGCTTGTTCACCAAGTGGGTGGAATGTCTCCCAGCCCCAAACTGCAAGGCAGAAACGGCAGCTGCCTTGATGATTAACCACATCTTTTCCCGTTTTGGTCTACCTCAAAGGATTGAGTCAGACAGAGGTAGCCACTTCACCAGTGAAGTAATGACAAAGATGTGGGAGATACTGGGGGTCAAGAGAAAGCTGCATATTGCTTATAGACCAGCTTCTTCTGGGGCAGTAGAGAGATATAACCGGACAATTGTGAGCATATTAAAGAAGTTTGTGGCAGATTCTGGGCCAAGTTGGGATATCCGATTACCTCTGGTCCTAATGGCTATCAGATCTACCCCTTCATCTGCAACCAAAATGTCACCATTTGAGTTGATGACTGGGCGCAAGATGGTGCTTCCCCAGCATTTGCTCTACAGGACCCAAGAGCAGACACTGATAAATGCCTCCACAACTCATGAGTATGTGGAGAATTTAAGGAAACACCTTCAACATGCTTTTGCTTATGCTCAGCGGAATCTAGAAAGATCAGCTGATAGCATGAAGACCCACTATGACCTGAAAACTTCCAGGAAGGAATATCAGGTGGGAGACCGGGTCTATCTATACAACTTCCAAAGGAACCAGGCCAAGCAGCGCAAATTTTTGCCTACATGGAAGGGACCCTTTGAGATCATCGACAAGATCTCCCCTGTGGCCTACAAAATCCACATCCCCAAAGGTCCTTTGGCAGCGGGGGAAGACAAGTGGGTCCACATAAACCAGTTGAAATGTTGCCATCCCAGGCACACTCTGCAACAACTGGAGGAATCCTCTGGAATCCTAGAGGGTACTGTCTCAGACTAATTCAGTTCCAATCATAAAACATACCACATCTAGTCTCTAAAATACTGTGATTTGCATGAAACTGTCTCTTAGTTATACTGTTTTTTTAAAAATAAGAATGTAATGTTTCATTATGATGAAATGCATATGCTGCCCCACTATCTCAACAGTGGTGGAAAAACGTCTATGAGTAGGTATTGCCGCTCTTCCTTTGTCGTCCTAGGAGAAAGAAAACCTGAAGACGGGCCAAGGAGGGCGATCCGGAGACCGGGAACGAAGATCCAATGGGCCCAGTGGACCGCCCAATATTCCCATCAGGACCGGCGAGGAGGACCGATCGATCAGTACCGGATGGAGAAGAAGATGCTGAACTGTGCCATCTACAGAGTAGGAAGAAGATTATGCGGACAGACCGGTGTGTGGGTCAAAACCCTTGGGCACGCGACTCCCCATCGACTCAAATTCAAAGTGCAGTCGCGTGGGGGGGCTTGTTGGGTGTCCTGACCCACGTTTAAGCTATCATGCTACAACATTTGGTGCTGTGGGCTTAGAAAATTCAAGATGGCGGGAAACCCACATGTGCGCCGAAATCCAGGAAAGCTGCGCAGTTTGTGCGCCCACCAAAATGGTTGCCTCACTTGCCACCCACCAGTGCGAGAATGAAAGGCCGGGTTGCCATGAGGGAAATGGGTTGCCAAAGGAAAAACAGTAGCGCCGGTTAGCTTCAAAGCGCTTTAAAACCACCATTGGACTACCCGCACAGTAGTCTGAAAGCATTGGGAATGGCAATGCTGATTGCCAAATGCAACTTAGAATTGTGGGGAATTCATTTGTTAAATCCCAAAAATGGGTGCAGTACCAGTACTCACCACTATCCAAAAGCCGGCATTTTAAAACAACACCAGATTTTACTTTTTGCAAAACTGAATAAATGAACCCAAAGCAAGCGAAAGAAAGACTTACTGAGAGGTGGATCCAATGTAAAGTTATATTCTGAAGTGACTTGAAGGTGTATAACAAGACTGGCTGAGCTGTGGATTTCAGCAGTTTAAGTAAATTTGGACTGAAAGACACTAAAAAAAATCTAAATGTTTAAATTGACTGAGTGACCTACTATTGAGTGTCACATAGGTTGCAATTGTTTAAATGTCATAGTTTAAACTTAGAATCAGCATTCTAGCTGCATGTGTAAAATTGCAAGTTAATTTAAAAAGCAACAAAAAAACATGACAGTTAGCTGAAAGTCTGGCTTAAGGAACTGAATTCTGCCTGGCAACTACCCCCATCAGGAGTGAAACTTGAGTCACAACTGTGTTCCCAGGCCCATCTGCCTTTTTGCTGGCCACACTAAGGATATGCCATCTATCTGATAATTGAATTACCTGTGCTCTGCAGGAAAGTGAACAAAGCCCTGTCCTGGCTCAGGCAAAGGTTTTATTGGCAGGAGTCGTAAATGGTCGTAAAAAGTGGCTTCCTCCTGAGGAAAGGGGAGGAGCACTGCCTGTGAGAGCAAGCTGGCTTGGCAGAACTGGAAAAACCAGAAATTCAACCTTGTGCTGAGGGTAAACCACACCCCTTTGGAGCCAGAACATAACTTTAAAAAGATGAATAACTCATAGAGCGGACATGTGAAAATTTTATAAATGATACCATAATTCTTGTGATTTTTCTGCCCACAGTTTAAGAGGTTTTTAGAACCGGTGGTATGTTCAGGGGGGTGTCAGCGGAAAAGTGGATATAACTCTAAATGTATGCATGTTAAAAATCTGAAACTTCATCAGTTAATGTCCATACTCCCTGCGCACATGTATGTAAAGTTGGGTCAATGTCAGAAATTGCAAAATCAGTTAAAAAGTGAAATATGTGCCATTTCTGAATGCAAGCTCCCAGGAAGAGCAGAGTTTGAACAGGGTATACCTCCTGTAATGCATGATGGGTGCATATGATTTTAAAACAATATGTACCTCTGCAAATATGTATTTGTTTCAAATCTAGATTTGTGTGTAAGTTGACAGGAGGAGTGGACTTTCTGCAGGCTGTAAAATGACATCACTCTGACCCAACCTAGCTCCCCCAATCAAATGATAAATGGAAGTTTGACCAATTAGAAGCTGAGAGAGAGGTAGGGTCAGTGATGCTAGAACACACCCACATTCTAAACACATAAAAGCAGACAGACAGGACAGATAGGGACCTTCAATTCCATCTGCAGCGGGACGCTCTGCCGGAAAAATCCATACTTACCTCCATCAATCTTCAAAGAGCCAACACTTAGACTCCAAGATAAACAGAGACTTCAGAACCTTAACCAAAAAGGCCACTGCCAGCAAGAGTATTTGTCAGCAGGCCTCAAAATATTTTTGCAACTGAACTCTTCAGACAGCCGGGCGAGCCGTCTGAATTTTGCCAAGAACTTTTGCAAGAACCCGGTGACAGAAATATCCAAAGAGAAGGCAGGACCCGACCCAGAGAACCGGTGCCTAGCAAAGACCAGGCCATTGTATCCAGAGTGCTGACCCCGATGCTGTGAGCAGTTCCAGAGGCCAGGCGCTGTGAGCAGAACCCGGGAAGATCTGACCAGACTGAAGTCCGTGACCAAGTCGCTTTCCGGTTCAAAATCTCTTGTGAGTACTCAGCAAAACTCAGAACACCTCTCTTAGTTAAAATCATATAATTCAATCTATTTAACCTAAGTAGAACTGCCTCCTAGCTGTCACCTGTCATTTTAGCTGCAAAATCTGCCACTTGTCATTTTGAGCTTTTAAAATTTGTAAAACCAAACCGACCTCTATTAAATCGGTCATAACTCTGTAACCGTTTGGGTTAGAGACTTGCAGTAACTTTCCTTAGAAAGCTTAGAATCGTGGCTTTCCTACGAACCTGGAACCGCATTCCTACCCCCTATAGTTTTACCGCAATCGCGGAACACGCATTCGCGAATTTTACCGCGATTTGCAAATTTCTTCACGTGTAAAAAGACAGCAGTTTTGCTTTTCCTTGCCAAAAACTTTGTTTACCTGCTAGTTACTACTAAAGCATTATTAAGGTGATCCTGAATTTATAGAGAGTAGCTATCACTCACCCTGAACCTCTGAAAGGGAATTAAAAGCATTTTAGCATATTTTTTAATTCATTGCCAGCACATATAAAAGCATTTGGGCCTGTGTTTTCAAAACTCCTATCTGTTTTCTTTAAGCTTGCTGGGGATTGAACTGAATTACATTGAATTGCATTTCTGAGAATTGTGTGCCTTCCTTCCATTTCCTTGCCTTGCATCAAGGGGGGGAGGGGATTGCCAGAGAAAAGTGATTACATTGTTTGGTTGAAATCATATTGAGTATTTTCTGCACTTAATTTATTATAAAGTGTGATATATATATATTTTAAATTATCAAATAAACCTTTTAAACTTGCAAAACAGAACTACTTCTTGGCTCAGTGGGGTCAGGGGGATTCCAAGAGAGGGGTGTTATATAGGGGTAGTCATCCAGAACGCATGAACTGGACATAAAGATATATCAATAAGGGTTCTCATTCAGTATTATAGACTAGGCGTTGACTTAGCTGTAGTGTTGAATTGAATCCTCTTACAGAAGTTAGAAACCCTCCCTCTGACCAAAGTCTCCCAAGGTTGTGAGCCACCCCAAAAGTATACTGACTGTCAGTATATATATTCACCGTTAGCCCTTCGGAAAGCTCACAAGCTCGGGTTAATGCTATAATCTCTGTGGCCTGCGCAGAGTTATGTGTAATTCGCTTGGTCTCTACAACCGTGCTTAATGTAATGACTGCATAAGCAGCTGTGGATGTACCATCCGGAAGTTTGAAGCAGGAGCCATCACAAAATAGCTCCCCTTGCGCATTATCCAAAGGAGTGTCCTTAAGATCAATTCTGCCCTTCGTTTCTTGTTCAGTAGTATACAGGCAGTCATGTGACTCATCATCACCGCAAACAGCATTTTGCGGGAAAGGTAGGAGTTCAGCCGGATTAAGAACACAACACCTCCTAATTTGTATGTGGGGAGCAAACAAAATCAATTCATATCTCATCAATCGTGCAGAAGTGAGGTGTTGCGTTTGGGTTTTGTTCAATAGAACATCTACAGAGTGAGGCACCATCAGGGTTAGATCATGCCCTAGGACCATTCCCTCACTCTGCTTTACAGATGCAGCAGCAGCAGCGACAGCTCGCAAACATCTTGGCAAAGCGCGTGCGACAGGATCAAGGGCGGAAGAGTAGTAACCGCATGGCCTATTCTTCCCTCCATGTTCCTGCGTTAATACAGCCAAAGCACATCCATCACATTCATGCACAAACAACACAAAGGCCTTGTAATTTGGTGTACCCAAAACCGGTGCAGAGCATAATGCAGTCTTGAGAAGCTCAAATGATTGTTGATGTTCCGATTTCCATGGCAGTGGCGAAGAAATGCCCTTCTTCGTCAAAGCCAACATCGGTTTTATCACTAGTGAAAAGTTCGGGATCCATAACCTACAGTAAGAAGCCATACCTATTAAGGCTCTGACTTCCTTCTGTGTACTTGGGACAGACATGCCAGAAATGTGTTTTATTCTTTCAGGTGTCAATCTTCTTCCCTCCTTTGACAGGAGGTAGCCTAAATAGGCGACCTCCTGGCAACAATATTGAAACTTTTTAAGCGAAGCTTTGTGACCATGCTTAGCTAGATGGATGAGCAACAATACAGTGCCCTCTTTGCAAGAGCTCTCAGAATCTGCTGCTAAAAAGAAGTCGTCAACGTACTGAAGCAGCGTACAAGTAGGGGGTAATTCAAGAGTATCAAGCTGTTCTTTCAAGGCCCTACTATAAATGCTAGGACTCTCGGTGTAACCTTGAGGTGCACGAGTAAATGTGAACGAGCGTCCCCCTAAGGTGAACGCAAACAAATATCTTCTGTCCTTGTGTATAGGAATACTGAAGAAAGCATTCTTCTGGTCCACAACACTAAAGTAAGTAGCCGTAGCTGGATTCATAGTTAATATCGTCGTCACATCAGGCATAATTGGAAATTGTGGAGGGACAACTCTATTGATGGCACGCAAATCAATTATCAAAATGAAACAGAATAGCATTACCGCCTTTTTTGTACACGGGTAAGATCGGACTATTGCACAAACTTCCTGTAATCTCCTCAATCACCCCACGATGCACAAAATCGGAAACAATGCTCTTCAAAGCTCGCTCACCTTCAACCGAGATCTTATACTGCAGGATACGTGGCAGCTTAATACCATGTTTCAAGACTATTCTAACAGGCTCAATCTGTAGAACACTGACATCATTGTCGTCAGCCGCCCACAAACACTCTGGGACATTACTGAATTCTGGTGGCAAAGGTGTAGTCAAAAATTGTGAAACAGAAAACTGCTGTGGTGAAATCGTCAAAGGCACTCCACCAGATGAACGATGAATTAGCGCATTTAATTCCTTCAACAGATTCAACCCCAACAAATTCTCTCCACAATTCGAAGTCAAAAGAAATGGACAATGGTCCGTAAAGGGACCCAAAGAAATAGGTACCGGCGAAGAAACCGGACAAATGACTGGTGTGCCAGAAAACCCTACGGAGACATTGGTTTGACCTGACAGTGGAATGTTTGGAACCCGAGAATGATCAATGGAGCACTTCTGTGCTCCAGTGTCTATCAAGAACTGATGTTTCCTATTTCCCACTACCATTTCAATGTAGGTACCTTTCTGACTAACGGGAATAGGTGCAGGTTCCAAGGCCTGCTTCGGGCAATCCTAACGAAACAGAATATCATCAGAAGGAAGCTCCTCAGAGAGGTAAGCAGCAGTAGGGTAATCGAATATGTTTCTAGTATCCACACTTGAAGTCTGATTGGCCTGTGAAAAAGGTTGCTAAGGATCCTGCGAAAACTGACCTCTACCAGGGCCCTCCACCCCGGGGCGACCTCTGGGTCGTCTACCCATACTCCCAAAGGTGTTATTCGACCTCTGGCGAAGGACGGGGCATTGTGCACGCCAATGACCCTCCTGGCGACAATAGGCACACTGGTTAATGTTCACAGGACCCAAAGGCACATTCCCTTGTGGAACATACTGACCTCTAATCTGCGAACCACCCCCTCTGGGGCCTCTAACAATTTGTTGTAACAATACTTTAGTCTTTAAGTCTCCTTTTCTCTTTTCTACTCTATCTTTTTCATTATGGACACGATTCTCGTAGTACTGAGCCATGTGCAGTACTTCTGATTGGGATTTCGCCTGCCAAGCGCTCTCGGAAGACATAATCTGTGAGTTGATTTCAGGCAGCAAACCACGCACAAATTTGTCCACAAATAACCTTTTCCCAGACTCTTTGCCTAAATCCTGTCCACTGAAGTCCGAGAATACTTGTTCGAACCGATTAAAGAACTCGGTGGCACCCTCAGATTTTCCTTGGACACAGGTCGTAAACTTGTCCCAAATAATTCTTTTTTCGGGAATTATAGTTTTTAATTACGCAATGATTCTGTCAGGCAAAGTGAGTATCACCTGAGGCGGTCTCTCACCAGCTGGCCTTTCCCCGTCAAGCCTAGTTATATTAGCCCACGTATCTCCCAACCCAGGTGCATCCACAAATCTACGGGCAGGAGTACAGGGAATAACAAGTCAATATCGCCTAGGGTGAACACTGAGGATTGCAAGACGGACTTTATCTCTTTATAGAATCCTGTCGGTTTTTTCCTAATGTCGGGAATAGATTGCCTAATAGTGTTCACTTCCTGTCGTGAAAACGGGACGTGAACAAACTGCGATACATAATGTGCGGGAATGTCCACAGCAGCTATACCTGCTGCAGCATTAGCGGCAATCTCAACTTTTGGGACAAATCCGGAGGTACCTCTCTCATAGGCAACAGAGATATAGGCAACTCCGAACGCTTACTAAGCAACAGAGCTAAGTCGAGCGCTAAGGCCGTTGAAGAAGTGTCAAGTGAAAAAGCTCTCTTATAAATACCCAGTAACTCTGTAGGACAAATAACCTTCTTCCTCACACATTCATCCTGCAGGTACTCTACCATTACCTGAATCACCTTCCTCTGCATTTCTAGCGTATATTGACTATATGTGTCATATACCTCAACCGGAGTTATCGATAAATCCGAAATCGCATCTCTTGTACAAATTTGTGCTTCCTCAGATGCCCATTTACGACACGGAAGAAATAGTTTCTGTTCATACATGCTCTCTTCTTCGTCATCCTCATTCCATAACTTCTCCAAATCTCTCCTATACTCAAACAACCTCTCAACATGCTCATGTACTTTCTCCACAGTATCTCTTGATAGTGCTAAAGTATTCAAATCCCTCAGCCCTTGTGGGAGATCCACATTATTTAATTTACCCCACATTACGCTTAAATGAATCCCTAAACCTTCAATAAAAACATTTTTCTCAGGAAAATTATCCATATTAGACAGTGTGGCAAAAACATTAGCTCGATCATCTCTCTCCATACAATGCTTAGCCCATGCAAACAAATCCCGCTTTTTATCTGTAGGGACAGTATTACAAGTAACAACCTTCGACCCCGCACCCTGATCAACTATAGTCGGTACAGAACCACTCGGGAGTGGAGGTGCAGGCAGATTCAATAGAGGTGTTATTACTGGTGCAATGGAAAGAGGTAGTAGAGTAGGCGGAGGAACAACAGCCAGAAAAATAGGAACAACAGGTTGAGCAGGGAGAGCAGGAATAACAGCAGGAAGAGGCAAAGCAACAGGAAGAGGATCATACAGAGGTGGTGCAAAGGCACCAGGCCTGCGCTCGTTTAGCAATTTGTCGAGAAACTCGTCAGAAACATGAAGGTCTTTAGAAGGATAGATTTTCTGAATACCGAGTGAGAAAGCCCTGTCCATATTCCTAACTGACTCAGACTGTTTGTCCTGATCATATAACAATGCCTTTTCAGCGTTCATTTTATGACGGTGCGCATGTTTTTCCCTACTCTTAAGCTGCTGCAACGCTTCTTTTTTCCAATTCTGTAGAACATCAAATGCTGCGGGTCTGGCCTTTTTCTTTAACAAGACCGACTCTAAGTATTCAATACGAGGGATCTCAAAACTACCATTGATTGGCCACTGAAGTTCGGAGGCATGTCTGGTTTGTCTGTGCCAAATATCATTAAATACTACACTTCCAATGCTATGTTTACAATACATAGTAAACGCCGGCGACCCCTCCTGTGGTGCCGGACGGCTAAATTCCAAAGATTGTCGATCACTGCCGAATAATGCCCTAAAGCAGCTAGACAATTTCCCAGGCATTTCTCAAAAACGTTGTGTTACCTGGTCAATAATTGTGTCTGCAGATACAATGCGCCAAATTCAAATTGTCAGGGTTAAATTAAGAGTCGGGTCATCTGACCAAACCTAAGGAGGACCGTACGGTTTATCAAAGAAGTTACCTAACAAATTTTTACCTTGTGTTTGGTGATTTCGGCAAATCTGCCCGCCTCAAAAGTGGACCCTCGTCAAGATGCCGTCTCAGACCGCACGGCTATCGTCCAAGAATCGGATCGTGCAGCGCTGTAGAGGTGTCGCATCTCGTTCAGTCGGGCCCGTAGTATCACACCGTCCGATCCCGGTCCGATAGCATGCGTCAACCTTCAATGGTCTGGCATCAATCCTGAGTGTCCCTGTTAGGGCGCCAACTGTGAAAAGAGAAAAATAATATGAGGCCGGGAAACCCAAAGGAAACACACCAAACACTGGTTACAAAGGAACATACAAAGTACTTTATTTTAAGGTCAAGCAATGACAAAGTCAATGACAGATCGGATAGCTATCGGCCCTCAGTACAACACAACGAACTTCAACGGGGTTCGATGTATTCAGTGAGAGAGTGTACATTGGGACATTCAGGCTTATATACATTTCTCCAGCCTGTTGTCCAACCCCTTCGAGGCTTAACCATTCCATGAATGTATTACTGGTCTAGGGTCTCTGCCAGGTCAACTTTAATATATTCATCAGTATGTGCATAGATCAGTGCCGTTGATACAGGTGATACATTTACACACAGGTCAACAGAAGGACAAGGTCTCAGTTCACAACCCTAACAAGTGGCCTGTAGGCAAGTTATACATTAGCTGTACGGAGGTCATGTCGACCAGATTCTGTTCGGAATGGCATCCTCCACCATTTTGATGTACAGGGTGACTTTTACACAGCAAGAGAACCTAAAATGGCGGTTTGATTCAAGATGGCGGCCTACATCAATTTCTAAGGTCAAGACCTTGCAGTAGAGAATTATTCGCGTACAGTTTTAAGCAACTTGGCGTAGGTCAATATACATACAATCGTTACAATAGGAGGCATAATTTAATATCCAGTTTGACACATTGTTTCTACTTTCTTTTGTTTTTGTTTTTGTTTATTATTCATCTTGATTCCCACCTTCTTGGGTACAAATACCATCTCAATTTCCACCTTATTCTGTTGTATCCTAGGCGGATTGATAAAAAATTCTCTAATATCACTATAATTGACTTTTTTAGATTTTTTAATTTTGTCATTAGTGGTAGATTTCCCATTATATTCATGTATCGCTACTTTATGTTCGCCAACAAAGTTGGCTTCTTTATATATTGATATTGCTTTTGGTTCAATCTTTGTATTCTTCTGTTTATTCTCAGAATCTTCTAATTCATATTGATTGATTTCTGTTCTTTCATCTATCACAACTATACAGCCATTATTGGCCTGCTTAGTCTTAGTGGTGCCAAACATGGCCGCTTATCCATAGCTTCTTTTCTTACATTTAGTCTTCTTTTTACCTTGTCTTTTAGTGCCTTGATATTCACATTTCTCCTTACTTCCTCTTCTTTTCTTTTTTTAAAACACTATATTCATTAACATTGTACTCATTGTAAGATTCATCAGACATGTTCTTTTTGGTCAAATCTTGGCTATCAATATCAACATTCACTACTGTTTCTATGTTTTCAACAGTAGTGTTTGTACTTTGCTCACGTACCTTACATTGCTTTCTTGTATTAATATCAAGTAATAATAAAGAGTGTATCGCCAATTTGCTTTCAATAGAGTCACATTTTTCAACTAACGTGACTAATACATTTTCAAGTGCTTGAAATAGTTCTTCTGTATTCATATTCATAAAACTTGTCTCATCTAAGATTTCTATTTTACTATCATTAATTTCCTTGTCTTTGGGGCTTTCCTATTGTTTTTCTATTGTTTTATTGTTAATGGCCAAACCTGTTTGGCCAATAACAATCAAGCCAGAGCCAGGGTCTATTTCGAACTGTTCTCCTGGATTTAATACCTCTGTACTTTCGTAATCAATATATTCAATCATAGACCCAGGTTGAGTGGAGGGATACATACGCTTAGGTATACCTAAGATGCCAGGTGATTTGGTATTTAACTCTTGATTAGATGGTGTTGGGCTTATCACTTGTGATAGTAGTTTACTACTGATACAGGGAAATGCAGCTGTTAGCTCATTCATGATTTCCAGTGTGCTACATTCAAATTCTTTAGCAGTTATCGATGGTATAGGAACTTCAATGACTTTAGGTTGCTCAATTTTGTTAAAAAATGTTGTCATTTTAGCTCATTTGCATTCAGTCAGCAGCCCAGCTTGTGAAATCATCTTTCTTTTGCATGCTCGATTAGTTCTAGGTTCTAGCATATTACTGTGCAGAGCAATATTTGCCTTCTTCATTTTGTGGTGGATTGGGTCATACCATTTCTCCTGGGGATTTTTAGTGTAACGTAGTTCCATTGCTTCTTGCTACTTAAAAACTCGCTAGACAGTAAGCAGATAATATTTAAACTCGTTTAAAAAGGGAAACTATCAAACGTAAAACAGTTTCTAAAAATTAGGGCTATAGTACCTACCGACCACCGTACCCAGTAAACAGTTAACAGTTACTTTCAGTTACTTCCAGGTGCGCGCGCAGGTGCGCTGTACTCTGGGTAGAAGTAGCTGTCGGCAGGGAGGCGGGGGGAGGGGCCGGACTGTCAGCTCCAATCCAACTGGTTCTAGGGGATAAGAGAGAGGAGGGATGTCAGCCTGTGGGTGTGTACAGAGCTATGATTCAAAAGATAACACTCCAATAAAGTGGCTCTGCCTTTGCAGAGTCAAGTCAGAACGCTCGTACTGACTCACAAAAAGTACAATTACTTTAAGGTCAGGCAACAGTCGTGTTGCCGTGAGGGACGTCCTCCTTCTTTGATGTCAGCTCCACATCAAATCAGCCCAGCCAGCATAAAGGAATCCTTGTAGAAATACGAACGTTTCCAACGACGTTCTCTGCAGTTAACAGTTACTTTCAGTTACTTCCAGATGCGCGCGCAGGTGCGCTGCACTCTGGGTAGAAGTAGCTGTCGGCAGGGAGGTGGGAGGAGGGGTCGGAGTGTCAGCTCCAATCCAACTGGTTCTAGGGGATAAGAGAGAGGAGGAATGTCAGCCTGTGGGTGTGTACAGAGCTATGATTCAAAGGATACCGCTCCAATGAAGTGGCTCTGCCTTTGCAGAGTCAAGTCAGAATGCTCGTACTGACTCACAAAAAGTACAATTACTTTAAGGTCAGGCAACCTCGTGTTGCCATGAGGGGGGACGTCCTCCTTCTTTGATGTCAGCCCCACATCAAATCAGCCCAGCCACCATAAAGGAATCCTTGTAGAAATACGAACGTTTCCAACGATGTTCTCTGCAGTTAACAGTTACTTTCAGTTACTTCCAGGTTCGAAATATTCTTTGCTCTATTCTTTGCTCTCTAGATTCTTCCTTTTTCTTATATTATTCATTAGTTTTGCCTGGATTGTCATTTTTGGGTTGATGACTCCAGGATCATTGTTTCTTTCTGACCAAATGCATGCTCATTTTTCTGACTGCTGGTCATTAATTAAGTCCCAAATTCGTGTACACTCTCTATCTCAGCTCTACAAAGAAAGAGCTGATTTTCTTTATTGTTCTTTCTCCTCATGGCTGTCTCTCTTCACCTTCTATTTATTTTCCTTCTGATTCTCTTTCATTCTCATCCACTGTAAAAAAGTGCATGTTATTTTTGATTCTTTTCTTTCCTTCTCTCTTCACATTTCCTCTGTTTCTTCGTTCCTGCCATTAGCGATTGTATAATATGGGCAAATGATGTCCTTTACTCATTCTCTTGGCTACTAAGACTCTTATTGTCACTCTAATCTTTTCTCGGCGTGGCTATTGCACATCCCTTATTCTTGGCTTCTGGTGCATGCTCATCCCCGCTTTTCAATTCCGCCATTCATCTTCTTTGCCAGATTGCATTTAATCATTTAATTCTTCTATTTTTTATTCCATAAAGTTACTTGGCTGGCTCTTTTTTCTTCATGTCTTCAACTTTATTTTCTTTGTATTTGTTTTAAAAGTATTCATGACTTGGTGGCCTCTTACTCCACCTCTCATGTTTTGGTTTACTCTACTTATTTGCTCTTTAGGCTCATTTTCTTTATGTGTATTCGCCATTCCCTGCCTTCTCTGTGTCCAGTACTATTTCTGCTCTTGCTAAGAAATTCTGGAATGCTCCCCCTTCCATTTTCATTCTGCCCCTACTCTTGCTTCATTTTTCTTATTCACACAAACCCATCTTCTTTCCTCCTCTAAGCATTACACATGTTACTTTATGTGAATTCAATTTCATCTATTCATGAATTTTGCACAGATTTTGTAACTTATGTGCAGCGCTTAGATATAAGAGCTTTATAAATATATGAATACAGTGATACAGGAGATGGTGGTAGGTACGCCCCCCTATCTGGCACTGCAGTAGCATCTTCAATACACCAGAACTGGCAGAAGTCCCTAATAGACCGGTGACGGAACAAGAACTATGAGCCACAATAACTACACTATCGACCGGTAAAACCCCAGGAGCTGACGGTTTGCCAACCACATTTTATAAGATCTTTAAAGACCATGTGTTGGCCCTGCACTTACAAACATATATTCATGTCTATGATGAAGGAGAGTTGCCTGTATCAATGAGAGAAGCTCTCTTAATTCCTAACCTAAAACTGGGTAAAGACCCCTGGATCGGGGATAGTATAGAGTCTATACTATTTAACATGGATAAGGGTCATTATTATCAGTAACCTTAATACAGTCTATGTTGTCCTTTCCCCAATCAGAAATTCACATCTAAATATCAAATTACTCCTTGTGCAGGTATGTAGATGTGAAAATAAAGTTAATAAGTCTGCAGGGTGTAAAAATCAACAAACCCCTTAACTGAATGCCTCAGTAAGTGCTCTTTGGTTTACCAGAGGCAGGTACACCGTTTACCTGCACCACCCCTGGTCTATGCTTGCGAATACAAATCAAATAAAACATTTCTTAGATGATTAATTCATGTTTCACTGTTTTCCACAAGGTTTGCAGAAAGGAAGTTGTAAGTCCCTCTTAATTACCTTTGCTGCTATAGAATGCGGATAGTGTTAGAGGGCATACCCTTTATAGGGCCCTTGACCATTACCTTTTTGCCATCCTTATCTAATGTAGTCTTTGACACTACAACAGGGAAAGTTCTACTTAGGAGCACTGACCCCCAGATGTTGCTGTGATTCAGGCTATGCATGTCTGATTGTAATTCTTATGCTGAAAATAAGCCTGGTGTCTGGGTAACCAGCATATTTCTATAAGATATTATTTAAAATGTGTCTTTTCCTCATGTGTTCCATATCTTTCTTCTCATCATTGGGTAATTCTGACTAGGTATGTGCAAACCAGCTCAAGTCGGATTCCAGCCTAGCTAAACAATGGGGGATCCAATCAGCTTGAATGATTCAAACCATTTGAAACTGAAGCTCAAAAGTGATCAAACCTTTTAATCAGAATTCAAGCTGTTTATAAAGATATGAGAATTTGATGGTGCCACTAGGCTCAAATAAAAATGTACAGTAATACTGGGCGATGGGAAACTGATGGCTAAGGACATGGTGCAACAGGGCCATCATTTACTACCTGGACCTATTTGGTTGCATTCAGAGTGGAGAGAAAGATGTCTAATCCTTGTGTGCTTCTTTCCAAAGCCATCCTTATGCAATATCCATATCTAGCAGTTTAATTCTTTTATTGTAAGAAAATAAAATACTTTGGTTTACTTTATTTTACTTTATTTTGATATAAACTAAATTAAGGATCTGGTCCATTGTGCCAGTGCGTAGTCAGAAAGCTGCTGAGTCAGTAAGTGCCTTTTTGTGATTTGGTACACTACATTTCAGAGCATTGTTCATAGTAGGCTAATTCCTGCTCTCAGTTAATACGTTTTTGATCTAATTTAAAATTACGCAGCATTTTGTTTAATCTTCCCCTTAAATCTATGAGCTGTTTAACTGTTTTCTGCAAATACATTTTCATGTTCTATTTGATTTGTTTCTGATTGTTTCTTTTATTATCGTCTTCTTATTTATTTTAATATTTTCTGAAACAATTTGTGTTTGTGTAAGTTACTGTTTTGTAGTTAAATTCAATGCAGTCTTCTACATATTTAACTTTTAATTTTAAATTCATTTAATGTTTCCTTTTCTTTTGCAAACATGCTTGTTTTGCAGTTTCCTATGAAAACAGTTAATATTTTTATAGTTTCAATTGTAATAAATGTATTTAGCATGCAGATGATTGCCTTGCTCCATTTGTTTTCTTTTATTTCAAGCTCCAGCGTCTCGATATTTTAAAGCAAAGTTGGCAAGCAAACTGTAAAATAAAGGAGAGGGTCATTACAATTTTGAGAGTCCACAATTTCTGTGAGGGAGAGCCTTACCAAATTGTTTGAGAGGGAGCAGCATTTCTGTGAGTCCGTTAGGGAGCGTTTAACTCATTTTTACAATTTTTAAGGGAGACACCTCGCAGACCAACAAAATCATCATTCGTTGGCAAGCAGAATGGAACAAAAGTTGATAAAGTACAGTGAAAATAAATGAATGCTTTACAAGCGACGACGGCATTTCTACAACAAATGAGGCATCTAAAAAGGAAAGGTCTAGGCCTAAAAGTTCTGCAAGACAATCTTCAAACAAAGAAGATGGCGCCAGTACAGATAAATCACAAATGAAACACGTGACAATGCCTGAGACCAGAGGAGAGATGGAGGAAGAATGTGAATCTGACCTTAGATGAGCAGTGATCTCTTGAAAGAGGAACAATACACAACCTTGGATACTGATCCTAGGGAAAGATTGCCAGAAAGTGAAACCTAACATGCCGCTCAACAAGATGGTCAAAAAAAAAGTAAGACAATGGGCCTCATTACAACCCTGGTGGTAGCCATGCCTGTAAAACAAGCACGGCTGCCGCAAGAGTTTTTTTTTTTCCGGTGCCCAGGAATGGGCAATTATCTGGACTTTACGGCCTTGGTATTTGCTCATTCCTGGGCGCTGGAAAAAATTCTTCCCCCATGGGGCTCAATGGGAATGGGGGAAGCCGGATGCACAGGCACCGTTGTGAACGGTGCCTGTGCTTCCGAAAGGGTGACTTTTATTCCACCAGGTCAGACCTGGCGGAATGAAAGGCACCCGCGAGCACAACTCAGAGTTTGCCTGTCCGGATACAACAGTACCGGCAAGCTTACCTACCCTCCGAACCGGCAAACTCATAATGAGGCCCAATGCCTCAAATGTTTGATTCAAACAAAATCACCTGTAGCCTGATAATACATGCATACAAAACCCACTGTGATTGATCACCCCATGAACAGTCTAACTGCAATTGAGGGAAGGCCTGGTTACCCTAATAATTAGGGAGGTACAAACCAGGGAACATCCCGGGATCTCACCATGAAAAACTTCCCTGCCAATGCACCAAATATTTACTATCTATGCCCTAAACACTGGTTTTAAACATTTAAACTGGGAAAGCACTTTTATTTTTGATACATCAGACATAGCTTAGAAATGTCTGCAGAACATATACATGCAAACATAGTCATGTTCCGTGACTACCTATTTCCATTCCATGCCATGTGTTGAATGTAGAAGTGATTTTATACGTACACACTAATGGCATCAAATCATATGTGAAATCCCAGAGTTACAAGGATATATTATGAAGTAGATTACATCATGGAGCTAGTGTGACAATTCAAACAAAGCCTAAATGTTTCATTCTTAGATGGGATTCTAGGCAGTGGCAGGGATATATGTAAACTGCTTAATAGACTAATGGATCTGTCGAATTTGTTTTTGTAAATTTCTCTATTCATTTTAACAGAGAATGGTGTCTGCAATTGATATGTTTGCTGGCAGCACCAATGGCACAGTTTCAGAATATCTGCAATGCATTTCAATCAACTTGAGTGCATAGGAGCATAAATACAATAGAAAAAGTTTAATGTTGAACTATAGCAGTGTAAAACGTCCGCCCGGGCTCTAAGCCTCTCACTATTCGTGCTAGACTAGGGTCCTACATGGCGGAAAGGTTATTGGAATGCAGATATGACTCTGCGTCTATTTCAGAATGTGTGTTAACATTTTTCTGGGTGTAATTGTCATAGTAGCTCCCTGTGAGTCGCCTTGAAGGTGGTTTCTCATCCATTTCCCTTGTC
Organism: Ambystoma mexicanum; assembly: GCF_040938575.1. NCBI lineage: Eukaryota > Metazoa > Chordata > Amphibia > Caudata > Ambystomatidae > Ambystoma > Ambystoma mexicanum. The sequence continues at coordinate 538,517,106 of NC_090935.1, forward strand.
AGTTTCATGAGTGCTGCCTCCCACTGCAACGTCACGTCTGAGCCCGACTATGTGTGTTTTCTCACAGCACAGTGACCTCAGCTCTTACCCAAAGTTCCAAGTACATTGTCCACTCTTTAACGTCAGTAGGGATCGCGCATTTCCATGCCATGGCCATCCTTCTAACAGCAAGAATTTTGGCAAGATTCACTAGCCACCAAAAGTCTCTTCTGCTGTCTGCTTGCGAGCTGAGCCCTATTAGGCAAACTACCGGTCCCATGGGTACATGTTTCAATAGTCCCTCAGTATCCATTGTGTTTCATCCCAAAAGGGGGCAATTCTCGGGCATCCCCAGAACATGTGCAGTAAATCAGTATTCCGTGCAAGGCATCTGGGGCTACAGTGAGGTGAATCAGGAAATAGTCGGGATAGTCTCTCAGGTTTGGAGTAGACTGTACTTGATAGTACAGAATCTCTGATTACATGACACCATTTTAGAATATAGCAGTACAGTGTGCCACTGCATGGCATCGACTGCGGTTCCCAAGTCCTCTTCCCATGCGTGTTTCATCTTTAACTCTGAGTGTGTCAATTTATTCAGCATACTATCATACATGATGGTATTGTGCATGGGCCTCCAACTCTGTCATTTAGGGCGGCTTACACTGGGTTGCTTAGAGGTTTACCTAGCTGCCCTGCATAACTACACATATGTTAAAAAATGTGCTGGCGGTATGTCACAGTCATTTTTGAAATCCTTGAAGGCGTGTAGTTGACAATCTAGAAATATCTTCCCCCATACAGCCACTCCAAGCAGTACCCATATCAACTGTACTTAATATTTACGCCAATTTAGGTCCAGGTCCAAGTGGGAGATTTGGGGATAAGGCAGCTCCAGTTTTATTTTCCTACCCATATGGAGCCAGACCTGCATGCCAAGGTCATACGCATTGGGGTCAGGGGAGTTGCTAGGTCTGGAAAAGACCCGGGGCTAAGCTGATGTCGGAACTGTTGGGACTAGGGGCTAGCTAGTCTTTTGGCTGTAGCTCCTGAGATTCTATCCGGGCTACAACCAAAAGATCAGGGGCTATAGCCCCCTTAGCCCCCCCTAGCAATGCCCCTGATTGTGGTGTTTCTACTATCTAGTGGTGTCCATACCACCTCTTTCATTGTATAGGTATGTCCTAGTTTCCGATGTCTCTTGATTAGAGAACCATCTGGACGTGCATTGTGGCTGTGAGGCCATGTAGTATTTCAGGGAGAGTCTCTCTTCCGTAACAGCCTGTGTAGTGTCTGTAAAGCTATCTTGTGTCTGCCGTTTGCCCATTCGTAATGGCTTATATGTTTTATTGTTATAGGTGTTGTGTGTGATGCTGGAAATGCATCAGAGGGACAGAGCCTCTGAATCCTTGTCCCTTATTGCTTTTTATCGTGTGTTCTGTCATGTTTTCTTCCCAGGAGTCCATGTGGGACTCCTGGCAGTGCAGCTCTCTCTTTTGGTTTGGTGAACAGACCCATGGGATACCCTTATGGCACCCCTGGGTAGGGGTACAACCCTGTGCCCCTAGTGTATGTTTTTGGGCACCTGTGGGTGGCCCACAGAGCAGGGTATGTGCTGGTGGCAGCTCCATGCTGGATTTGACAGGTGCTCTGGGTGTCCTCCATTTTGGGATACCCAGGCCCTGCCATTGGAATCAGTTGATTCCCGATAGGAAACAAGATGGCCCCTGTGGCCTCTTGCTTTCTATTGCCTGTTATCTTGTTTTTCCCAAAGTCCTGGGAAGCCCTGCCTCTGTCCCTTCCCCCTGACTGGCTGTTGGGTGGAAGTTCCATATATGGTGTTGTTGTGAAGGCCCAGCTAGACTGACTGGAGCCTTCCCAGTGACTGTATGTTGTGGGTACCTCCTGTGGGTGGAACCTGGGTGAATGGAGTGTGTGACCAATATACACTCCTTGTTGTGGTTGTCTGGTTTCTGGCATGAGAGACAAAGACTGAGACAGCCCTGCCCGAAACTGGCCTGAATGCAGTGTGTAGTGTTGAATGGCTGGGTACTTGTCCCAATCCACATTCCTTGTTGTGAGTGTCTGAAAGGGAGGAGTGTGGCCTGAATGCACTGTGTGCCTGATTGGCTGACTGACTGCATGAATGCCCCTCTGTATGATTGGCTGCTGAGTGTAGGCCAGCAGTGTGGATGAGAGACAGAATAGTATATCTGGGGACCTCTCACCACTGTTCAGGGGTTCAGGAACGTTCAGGAACGTTCAGAAGCATCCTGGAGCTGAGTCTCCACTCTAAGAGTAACTGGAACTGCTGATCCTCGACGTCCAGCTGGAAGAAGAAGACTTGCTGTGGCATTTGCTTCGACCGATCCGAAGGCTGTCGAAATCGTCGACGACTGACCCGAGAGAGGACCTGGTAAGGCGCCCTCTTCCCGTGCTCCGAGGGACCATCGAGCACCGCTCCATCTTCGCCGAAGCGCCCTGGAAGACAGACCCTCGAAAGGCTGTCGACCCGAGACGGGACCGCCGAGGAGATCGAAGTGAAGCACCCGGACATCGACGGCGTCGAAGTCCATTGCCGTCGACCAGGGTTCGCAGGTTTGTGTAACCGCTGGAGGCCCGTCGAAGTTGTGTTGCCCAGCCGTGGGAACCACTTGACGCCGTGCCGCCGACAACCGGAGCCGTCCGCTCCTTTGCCTAAGAACATTCAATCGAAGGACTCTCTCGACCGCATCGTCGACCGCTTATCCTGCCGGAGAAAGTCGAGGACGACCAACGCGCCGAGGAGAACCCTGCCGGTGGGTTTCCCGCCACCCAACGACCTCAAAGACTCGGACGACCCGACGCCCTTGCGGGGCTTCCGTCCCTACAATCTTTGCGGTCCAGAACTATTGTCCTCGAGGTGCCCCGCACACCTCCGCCTTGCAGGACGCCGACGCCCCGACGCCGACGAGCACCGCTCGGACGAAGCTGCCGCCTCTTCGACATCGTTCTACCTCGTTCGTCGACGTACGTTCGACGCCCCGTGCCTCCCGCTTGAAAGGGAAGGCATTCAAGAAGGGCCGTCGATTCCCTGTCGCCGAACCCCGAGTTCTTCGACGTTTCTCGACGCCTCTCGACGATCCGTGACTCCCGCTTGAAAGGGGGTCGCTCAAGAAGGATCCGTCGACGCCTCCTCGAAGAACTCGACTCCACCAGGTACATTGGGGGGGTAAAAACATTGTAGGAGAGAATAAGACTATTGAACAACATACGGACTGGGCTTGTGTTAGATCTCTTTCTTTTACAGGTTGCCCAGGTGGGGGGATCTCCACACAGAACTGTGTCTAGTGGTAGGGGCCAGTATTTTGCCTATTGTTCAACCACCTTATTTTCTCTCTTCTCTCTATTGCTGGTTTCACTTATTGATCTGTGTGACATTTTTGTGGATGCACTTTAATGAGGTCTAATATTAGTGGTACCACTTTAGAATTGTAGATATTTACCATTATTGATTTTCCTGAGCACAAGGTGCGTTATTGTGATAAGTGTACATAACCTTTGAATTAATTATATAAAGACTGTGTTTTCAGTAATACAGTGTGTGGACATTCCTTTGTGGGGGCTTGGGGAATACACTGTACTTAAGAACCAGCCTGCATCACCTCCTGAGAAGCTAGGCCTTGATTGCTCGTCCATTGCTACAATATTAGAGAATCTTGGCTGGGGTCTCCTGTGCCTCTCCTCTACCATATAGAGAGCAGAAGTACAGACACCCCCTACCGGTCTTCACATTGTGTGATTAATTATATATGTCTATACCCAAATATTGAAAGTGATTGGGACACCACGTCAGCGGTCGACCCAGTTCTATTGATTGACAATTTTGTATTTCATAACTGAGGGGAAATATGGTTGATTTATCCCAGTTGATGCGAATTCCTGAAAAGCCTCTGAAAATGTTCAAATATCTCAAGCACGCAGGAAAGAGACACCCTCGGGCCACAGAGGTATAGTAGCATGCCATTTGTACATAACGATATCAAATGTTGTTCCCTGCCTAGCACTACACCTATGACATTATATTGGTCACAGAGCTGGCATGTCTCAGGTTCTATGGCAAGGGCAAATAGGATAGGTGAGAGAGGGGAGCCCTATCTTGTCCTGTATTCTCTGTCTTGATACACCAGGCCTATCCATCGTAGGATGGGATCTCAAAGGCCAAAGCGCCTCAATACTGCGAACATCCAGTTCCAGTCCACCATGTCAAATGCTTTGGCTGCATCTAATAACATGACTACTGCATCAGTGTCACTATTAGGAGATTTTCTGCGTTATAGTGGTGGGCCGCGTATAAGTTGTGCGTAGTGTTCCTCACTGGAATTAAGGCAGGTTGGTCAGTGTGCAGCTATTGTCAGAACAGTGAATTCATTCTTTTGGCTAGCAGGCTACCCAACATTTTTGACGTCTGTGTTTAACATGCATAAGGGTCAATAATAATGACCCTTATCCATGTTAAATAGTATAGACTCTATACTATCCCCGATCCAGGGGTCTTTAACCAGTTTTAGGTTAGGAATTAAGAGAGCTTCTCTCATTGATGCAGGCAACTCTCCTTCATCATAGACATGAATATATGTTTGTACGTGCAGGGCCAACACATGGTCTTTAAAGATCTTATAAAATGTGGTTGGCAAACCGTCAGTTCCTGGGGTTTTACCGGTCGATAGTGTAGTTATTGTGGCTCATAGTTCTTGTTCCGTCACCGGTCTATTAGGGACTTCTGCAAGTTCTGGTGTATTGAAGATGCTACTGCAGTGCCAGATAGGGGGGCGTACCTACCACCTGTGGGAGTAAGCAGAGGGATGGTGCCCCTCCTAAGGGGGACAAGCACTGGCACACAAATTAACTGTTGCTAGGCCATGAATCAAGGCCTTGCATGGAAAACTGGGGGTGGGATTGCACTGTGTCTGCCATCGATCCTGGGAGCTTATGAAAATTATTATGAGATAGGGGAAAATCCTGCGTAGATACACTCAGCGGGGAGACCCAATGGGTGGGCCTCGCCCGGGAAACCTGCCCTAAACACATGATCAACAAACCACTGATTCGGAAGGAGGCAAACAAGGCTCAGGATGTGCAGCATGGGGAGAGCAAAGCAGCTGAGACAGCACTGGGTGATGTAATGACAGGGCAGGGTGGCAATCCCACAGGCACTTGGTGGTAGAGGGGAAGCAGACCTGAGTCAGCAAACCGTTCACATAGCCACAAGTGCCTTTCGGCAAGTGGATATGGCAATGGGGAAGCTGCACAAGATGGCATCTCTGGGATAGCCAATTAGACAGTGGAGGTCATTACGACCCAGGCGGTAAGTACACCAACTTTACCACCATGGTGTAAACTATGTTTACACCATTGTGGATGGTGGATTTACCGCCCCATTCCAAGGTGAGTGGGGCGGTAAATCCCCATTTCCCATTTACCCTTCCCCATTCCCATTTTTGCCCCATAGGGCATAATGGGAGTGGGGAAGGCGCTAATTACGGCACCGTAAATTACGGTGGCGTAATTAGCACCAAGGCGGTTTAGCGCCATGGATTTTAACGCCTGGTAAAAGCAGCCGTTAAAATTGGAATCAGGCGTTAAGGGTTAACAACGGCGTTAACCCTTAACGCCTGGGTCGTAATGACCTCCAGTAAGTTTTCATGTTCCTGGGAGGTGGCCAGCCTTCAGAGTATCCAACACAAGGTCTACGAAGGCCGTTATTCAGCAGGTGCCATGTGAATGTCTCCCTTCCCGCTAGAAGCACAGTGTCTTGTGTTCTTTACAATATGGTGCTGACTGCTGGCAGGATAATAAAGTTCCAGCAGTCAGCACAAATGTTATTTTACTAATTGCTAATAGTTTCCAGGAAGATGGAGAAACGATGTTTCGCCACATGGGGAGGCAATGTTTTGGGAAACTGTTGATATGTTTCCTCCAATCACGTTCACTTAGTGCTAAGTGTACCAACGTACACTTAGCACTAAGCATATTACATAGTATGGCCAATGAGTTTCATGGGAACATTGGAAAGTACGAACATTTGAGCTACACTGTTTCTATTGCCTTGACCATTATATTTGAAATATACAACTAATGTCCGCTGTATGCCCTGATGCCAGATCTAATCAATCAGTTCCAGTCCACTGTTCTGTTTGATTTGTGCTCACTCAGCTGTAATAAACAGCAGTGATTCTTGCCCAGTGTGTGCTCTTTTTTGAATTACTATTTTATATGGTGGGATCAGAGGACCCCTGATACACCTGTGTGAACATTGGAAGTCTGGAGTGTTTTCCATTTCGTCTATTGGTCATACAGCTTTCTGTAGTAGGATTCAAATTCCATATTTATGTCTTGCTCTTTGTTGCACATTTCCCCCTTTTCCATATGCAGGGAGTTAATAGCTGCATGTGGGTTCTCTGTCTTCAGCAGACATGTCAATAGTTTCCCCTTCCCCGGGCATGGTATTCTTTAGCGTGGATTGTCCATTTGTATTTAATCAGCCTCTGCCAGTCCACCATGCCATGCATTGCAGTCTAAGTTCTCCAAATCAATCTTCAGCATTATGTGATGTGGTGCCAAGGCTACAACAGTACACATGACAAGATGGCACGGTTAATCCAGTAAGGTCATGTGACCACCATTGATGTTGGAAGGACAGATATCATTAAAGTGCAGTTACCCGCTAAGTATCCAGCTGTGTGGTCATTTCTTTCAGTGTCCTGCATAAGTGTGTGTATGAGGCCTGCTGAGAGTGGGGATTCAATACTGGTGATGGGAAGGAGGATAGATCAGGGGCAACGTGCTCGCCTTGGAAGCAAGACGACACGGAGCACCACAGGTTCAATCCCCGGGTCCGCGCTTAGAAACCTCTGGGTATTAAGCATGTTATAAATAACCTATCATATCATATCATATCATTTCATGGGGAGAAGCCTGCGTGAGCGTGTGCGCATCTTGCCACGCACGACCCGACAAGCACTGATGTAGTGCTCTGCTCACTCTCAGAGCGTGTGCCGAGCTGCTGGCTCAGCGGGGTACCCACGCCCACAGCGCACAACCTGCTATGCCTGGACAGAAGGCCTCAAGTAAGGTTTGTGCCTCTTCCACCCCAGCGCAGAGGAGTACACTCGCTTCACCTGCTGTGCCACACATAGACAGACGCTTTCATAGCCCTAGTCCCTTGTACCGGGCCACGTCACTGTGCACAACACAGGGGTTATGATAAACCCCATTAGAGTGCGTGCGCAAGAGAATACACACCCCAAGCCCTCTAATCCATGAAGATGAGTGCAATCACGGGCAGGAAGGTGCTGCTGGCATAAAATATGAAGTGAGATAAATAGTTACATCACAGACAATACAAAGAATGTTCACACTGCATGTGCAGAGACAGTTGTATCTTACAGGGTGAGAAGAGTACCCATTGCTCACTCCCATCAACCCTGGCTTAGCAATGAGAGAACAACTAAGCTACATGACGCTGAGAGCATCAGTCTGCCACGTCGCAGCCACTGAGAAGAAGACTGAGGAAACACAGTAGCCCTTCACCTGCCCAACATCGGGCCATAGGGGACGTATGCTGCTGACCGGCCAACACCCAAGTCTCACGGCATCTGGAGGGAGACCAAGATCCAGCTCCAGCACCTATAGCACAACAGGTGAGGGACTCCTTTCCGGTATCTACGCTTTTCTCTTTTGACACAACAGACAGCACAAACCTTTGCCCAAAATGGTCCAGATTGATTAAGGAGTTCGACATATACCTGGCCGCACTTGGCCCACAAGTTGATAAATGCATAACAGGCTTGCTCACCCTCACAGTGGGCCTCGAAGTCAGAGACTTACTTGAATTACTGGAAGACGTTGAATACACTTACACCAATTTGAAATGCATCTTGGGTGAACACTTTGCCATTCACAAAAACATTGATTACGAACGTCATGTGTTCCACACCACCAGGCACCTCCGTGGAGGCCATGGACAAATGAGTGACGCGGCTGAGAGCGAAGGTGCAGTATTGCGAATTCCACCACTACTCCAATGAGGAGGCCATCAAGACGCGGGTGATAGCCGGATGTGAGTCCGTGACCCTCAAGAAGAAATTCCTGCACAGACCGCACACCCTAGCTGAGATACTGCTCCTGGTCCGGACGACCACAGCATTAGAACTCCACGTTTTAAACATGACTAAACTTCAAATCAGCCCACGATCGGTCTCAATCAAAGAAGTAGTGGTACAAAAAGTCATGACACATTCCACGCGAGGGCACATGCCCAGCCATAGGGCAGAATGCATACTTCATGGATCGTATCTTTAAATGACTTCCACATTATTATAGGGTCAGAAGCAGAAGGCCTGTTATCCCCAAAGTAATTAACTATCACCTCCTCTAATGTGGAGTGATAGGCATCAGCAGATGGATCCCTGTTGTTCAATTTCCACGTTGGATTAGGGGGTCTCGGGCATTTTCTCAGGAGTGTGATGTAGAGTGGAGAATGGTCCGCTCCTGCCCAAGTAAGACACATCAGTGAACCGGTGCATATGCGCTCGTCCAGTGATGAAGTGGTTGATACGGGTATGTAGTTTGGGGGGGTAGGAGTAAAAGGAATAAGTGCATTTGTCAGGGTATAGCGTTCTCCTGATGTCAAGTGAAGGTAAGTTGGTTATAGTCTACTGTAATGCTTTATTGGCTGGTGAAAGTTGTGCAGTAGTCAGCGATGACCTCTCAAGAGCAGGCTTTAAAATGCAATTAAAGTCACCTCCCCAGATCCAAACTGCTCCTCTATCTAGATAAAATATATCAATCAATTGCATGAAAAATGCTTCTGCATTATCATTAGGGGTATATTATTGATCGTGCAAATTTTCTCATTTGGCCCGAGACTATAACCACTGTCCCGTCCCTGTTTCTCTGTACTTTCTCCATTCTGAATGTAACAGTACTGGGCATCCAAGTTAGTACTCCTCTTGTGTACAGTGAGTAAGTAGGTAGAGCCATTTCCCTGCCGTCCCCATCTATTTAATAGTTGTGCCTGCCTCACAGTGTCAGGTGTCTCCTGAGACATCACATTAGAGAATTTATTTCTAGTAATGTATTGCTTGACCCTACAGCTCTAGACAAAATTATTTGGGCCTCATATAGTCAACATTGCTATTTTATCTGTCATTTTATGTGTGGGTAATGTAGGGGTTAGTGAAGCTGTGCGTATGACGTGCAGATTTGTTTACAGTCATCCCTGGCATTTCATCTCTGTGTATTGAATCTGGGTGTGGGTGGCAGTCAATGTGGGCAGTGCTATGAAAACGTAACTTTCTAACAAACATTTATTCAGTAAGAGAAGTAGCAGAAACTGAACATTCTAACAGGTCCTCAATAGCTTCAGCTATTAGAGAGGCGCATTTGGCAGCATCCCAGTCCATTATGGCACACATAGTCCCCCCTCAAAAGGGGGGTGCGCACGGTACGCTGCTAGCAGACAGAACAATTTACGTGCATTTCAAGTAAGAAAGTTCCCCTTTCTTTTGGATGAGCGGAGAGTCACGTGTGGGTCGCATGCGATCCAAGCCACTGGGTGAAATGTGTACTACTATACGTTGCCACGTCATGTGGTTTACCTATTTTCTAAGATGGCACACCGATTCCTCTTTCCCTTTTTTATTTACAATGACAGGGAGTGTCAGTGGTGTGAACACAGTCCAGTGCAAGCAAGGGTTGAAAGACATTCAGCTTATCAAAGGGTCTTTTGTTTCTGCATCTCCTCGGGTTGGGGGTTCCCACTCTGGTTATATTTTCTTCAAATCATTCTCAGGGCTCGATTTCCGTCCACCCCTTTCTCACTATGGGCCTGGGAGGTTAGCAGATTCCAACCAAGTCAATGCACCTTCCGTGGTTTAAAAAAAAGAGTGGCGCTCCATTATGCAATATTTTCAATTTTGTATGGTACACTAGCATGTAGCTTAACTGTGGTTGACAAAGTTTGAATTTGATGGGTTTAAAGGAGCATCTCAATTCCTTTCCTGCACTTGTGTAGTGTAGTCAGGGTAGACCGCAAGCAACCTTCCACCTCTCAACATTTTCCCACCTTGTCTCGAGAATTTTAATATAGCTTCCCTATCTTTATAGTTCAGAATTTTGGCAATAACAGCACGAGCCGGTGCATACAGTGGAGGTTTTCTCACCAAGGCATTGTGTGCCCACTCGACCTGAAATTCTTGGGACAACTTGCCCAGGCTGATTTCCTGAAGCAAGAGGTTTTCCACATAGCCTGTCAGGTCTTGTCTTTCTATATTCTCAGAGAGGCCAATAATGTGCACTTTTTTCCCCCTGCGCCCTTCTTTCCACATTTTCTGATCTCCTTTTCAGTGCAAGCATACATTGCTGAAGGTCAGACACTTGCTTGAAAAGGATATTGAATTGCATTCTTTCAGTGGGCTGTTTGGATCTTACCCAACTACCACCCAGCACTGCTGCATGCATACATTCAGAGACTCTGTTTATGGCATAATTGTGAAGTTAAAACCTGCAAACTGCATTCATTTACTTGTTTTACCACTGCAGTTTTGGACCAATCTAATTTCAGGCTCCATTCTATGTTTTGGGTTAAACTGTCAGATGCATTCTGGTATACGTTTGTTGTCCAGAGGCAGAGAGCTGGAGGAGGCATACTAAGTACATTTGTTTGCAGCGAGCTACTAAGAGCTGATGAGGCCCTGATTGCATTCACCTGTTCGAAGATACTACAGGCTAGGCTGCAGAGAGCTGGAAAGACCTTAATTACAACACCTAATCCTCCACACTAACGTGAGAAGGGGGTTTAGATTCTATTAAAGACAAGTAGGCGAATATTATGCATTACAATCTTTACTCTGAAACCACAGCAGCAAAGAAGAAAAAAACGTTTGTAATAAAAGGTTGTAATATAAACTCATAACAGTTCCAACAGTGTAATGGAAACAACCCAATCCAAAATGGAGGGCAGGTCATGCTCTGGGGGGCAACCAATGGGCTTAGAGCCAACTCCATAAAGGTCCATTAATCTAACACCAACTACTCTTTCTGATGCTGTTCTTCTTCAAACGCCCACTGCACAATCCATCTGCGTAGCACAAAGAGTGATGGTCCAACTGAAACAGGCGGAACTTGAAGTGTCCTGCAAACCAAACTGGAACAGATCTCTATTTGAGCAGGACTTCTCACCCGAAAGCTGAAAGATAATCAAAAAACCCATTAAGGGTGGGTGGGAGTAATTTTAATATTCGCCTCCTTATCTTTAATAGAATCTAAACCCCCTTCTCACGTTAGTGTGGGGGATTAGGTATTCTATGGCAAGACAGGAGGCTCTATTATGCAAGTTCAAAGCCCTTGCATCACATCAACAGCAACATGAGAAATACGTTTATGATAAAACATTTTGAAAGTTGACTCCCTTGACCAATCAGCTGCTTTTAGAATTTGCTCCTGACTACCCCCGAGGAAATCGGCTTTAGAGGCCATAGCGCCCGAACCGAATGGAGACCAAAGGAGGAAGTGTCAACCCCCGCCTCCTGCATAACCCACCTAATCCATCTGGCTAAAGTGCAAGGATATACTGGCTTATCGGGCTTCCTGTAGGAAATCAGCAGCTGAGAGGTATTCGGAGGTCTAAGACTTTCCATTTTTCAACTCAAAACATTTCAAACATCTGATAACACACAATTTACTATCTTCTGGAAAGGCTGGATAGGATATTGAGGAAGTCATACATTTAGTTATTCGTAAAAAAAAGAAGGTAACCCCTTGAGGGGTAAACATCTTACTGTCCACATCCAATGCTCTGATATCAGATACTCTCTTAATGGACACCAGACATAACAACATCGGCAATTTGGAAAATAACTGCTGCAAAGACAGAACGTCATTAGGTGGCCAAGCTCGGAAAAGATCTTGCACCATATTAACATCCCAAAGAACCGAATACTTTGGCTTCGGTGGAACCTTAATACAAATGGATTTAAGGGCCCTATGCACTAAGAAATGTCTACCCACAGGTTCTCCTTTAACCAAAAGGTGCCCCGCTGAAATAGCAGACCTCAAACCATTAATAGTCCTATAGGCTTTACCTTCCTTAAACAATTCCACCAAAAAATGTACCACTTCTACAGGAGGGGCAGAAACGGGACCGAGATGCCTAACCACACACCAGCTAACCCAGCGGTTCCATGCTGAAGAGTATCCCGACTTTGTAGAGGGTGCCCAGGAGTCCATGATGGCTGACACAGAATCTTGCGAAAGTCCTCTGAAGCACCAGGAAGAGCTGAAATCTTCCAAGCCATAAGGGAGAGATGCCCCTGAAGGACCAGCTCGTGAGGGAGAATCCCTGGACCTAACAGCAACTGGGGACAGAGAGGAAGAAGACGAGGAACATCCACCACCAACTCCAGAAGAGCTGGGAGCCAAACCTGAGAAGTCCAAAAGGGGGCAATCGGCACCATCGTGGCTCCCTGCCTGCAAACCTGAACCAGCACCCTGGCTATCATAGCAAATGGAGGGAAAGCATACACCAACGGACCCGACCAATCCTGAAGGAACATGTCAGTGGCTAGAGCACCAGGATACGGCCTCCAATTGTAGAACTTGGGAACCTGACAATTTAGCCTCGAGGCAAATAGATCCACTACAAACGGACCCCATAGATATTCTATCTTGTTTAAGAGATCCCTGTCCAACATCCAGTCGCTTCTGTCCTGCAGATGACTGGAGTTCCAGTGTGCAACCTCATTGCTGATCCCCGGAAGGTACTCCGCCTTTAACACAATATTCTGGTCCGGGCAAAAATGCCAAAACTCCTTTGCCAGATCCACTAGGACCTTGGACCTGGTGCCTCTCAAATGATTGACGTATCTCACCGCCGAGACATTGTCCATGCGGAGGAGGACACAACAATTCCCCTGATCTTTGAGAGGGCTTCGGACTGCAAAGGACCCACCCAACAACTCCAGACAGTTGATATGCAGATCCTTCTGTAACTAGGACCATTTCCCTCCTGTGGAAACCTGACCCAACCTGACTCACGAGCCTGCTCTGCTGGCATCGGACTCCAGAACAACATCTGGAGAGGGACCAAAATCGCTCTGCCATTCCAGGCATCCATGTGTCTGTGCCACCAAAGGCTTCTGGGGACAACACCACCACCTGCGAATAAGACAGACATCTGCGCAGATGTTTGGCCTCCAGACGCTGTAATGCCCTGTAGTGTAGGGGGGCCAAAATGATAGCTTGGGTGGACGCTGACAACATCCCCACAACCCTGGCCAATTGCCTGAGGGAGCTCCTCCCTTTCCTGAGTATGTACCAAATCTCCTTCCTTATCTTTAAAAGTCTGCTGTCCGGGAGAAGGAGGATGCAAAGCTTTGAATCTATATTGAAGCCCAGAAACTGGATACATTGTGTAGGCTTTAATATGGACTTTTTGACATTTAACACAAAACCTAAGCTCTGTAGAAGGGTCACTGTAAACTCCAGATGAGCACACAGAATCTGAGAGCTCTGGGCTAAAAGGAGAATGCCGTCAAGTTATATGATAATCCGAATCCCCTTGTACCTGAGGACAGCCATCACTGGCTTCATTAAGTTGGTGAAGCACCATGGGGCTGATGATAGGCCAAACGGAAGGGAGGCAAACTGCCACACCCGACTCCCCCACTGAAATTGAAGAAACTCTTGGTGAGGAGGGAACACAAGAATCACTAGGTATGCGTCTTTGAGGTCTAACTTGACCATCTAGTCTGCCGGAAGAAGGGTGTCCCTGCGTTGATGGATCCCCTCCATCTTGAAATGGTGGTATACAATGAAAGAGTTGAGGGCCTTCAGGTTTATGACCGGGCAAAACCCCTGATCTGGTTTTGGAACCAGGAAAATGGTACTCAGAAATTGAGAGGCCATGTAGGAGGCTGGGACTACCGCTCCCTTGGAAATGAGGTCTTTGACCTCCACATCTATCACAGGCTGCTTGACCTCGTCGAACAGCAAGGGAAGTGGATAGGAGAACTGGCAAGGAGGGGAGTAGAACTCTATGCGATAACCCTGAGCTGTCTGCAATATCCAAGGATCCGAGGTGAGGGACTCCCACTGCGGGAGGAACCTGGCCAGTCTTCCCCCTAGACCTCTGTGGGAAAAAAATGTTGACACATGAGAAAGTACCTGATGTTCCTCTTGACCTCCCGGCACCTCTGCTGCCACATCCTCTCCAACTCGAATTTTGCTGAGGGAAAAATTGGGTATTCGCTCCCCGAGCAGAGGAGGAATTGTGCACGCCTCTAGATGCGTACTGGCGGGGGAGGGAGGAGCCCTGGGGAAAATGGCTGGAAGAGTGGGCTCTTCCTCACCCAGCCTTGGGGCAAAACTTAAGTGCAAACACTTTCTTAATGTTGGCTTGTGCCTTATCCAGAGCCATAAATTATTGAACGTATGCAGAGAGATCTTTCAGAAATCTATCTCCAAACAAATTGCCTTTGGCCGAAGGACCCCCTTCCCTCTCTGACATCTCCGCCAGCTTAGGATCCAACCTCATAAGTAATGATTTACGCCTCTCCTTGGATATAGAGGCATTTGCATTGCCGAGCAGGCAAAGCGTTCTTTGGATCCACCATCTCAAGACGTGAACGTGAACCGGGGTATTAGAGGACGCCGCCTCTTCAGCTAGTTCAAAAATGTGCATCACTGGACCCAAGATGTCCAACAGCTTATCCTGGCAGCTACGCCACGCTTTGTCCACCCCTTTTTTGGGGTCTTTCCCCTTTTGAGCGAGAAAGACAGCCATGGACTGATCAATCTCAGGTGTAAGAGCCACCTTGCCAGAGAGCACCGGCCTAGGGCATTCTGACCGTAATTTACTCCTGTCCCCCTTAGGCAGGGGATGCCTGACCCAAAACTCCAGAAATGAGGAAACTTCCTCTGAAGGATACCATTCGGCAGACCTAGGGTGTAGGATGAGGGCAGAATCAAAAAACGGTACCCCATTGACATCCAAGACCGGACCTTTTTGTGGAGGGACTGGGGCCACCTTCCTCTTGCGCCTCTTAGGAGGCGAATCTGAATCATCTGAGCTATCAGAGGTGGAAATAGAAATAGGGGGTGCAGCAGCAGGAAGCTGTGAGGGGGCTGGCCAAGGGGTCAAAGAGAGGGGCTGTTGGGACTCTTCCCATCTGCGTTTTTGACCTCTCCTAGGGGAAGAAACAGGTGACGGGACAGGGGAAGGACTGAGTTGTCCTTGAATGTGTTTAGTTTTACTCTTGCATTTTCTAGGGGACTGAGCTTTGACAGAGGGCCTCGCTTCCTGGGAAGGGTGAAAATCAGCAATGCGATTGATCAGCCTGTCAAACGCCGAAGCAAGGGTGTTATTGAGGCCAGACAAGGCAGTGTCCAATGATGATTGAATTGCCTGTGCCACTGACGGCTGAGCATGAAGGGACTGGTCACCTACACCCTCACCCAACCTATCACTTTTCTTGGAAGGGCGCCCTTGAGTGCTGGCATCTACAGAAGAGGGGACCATACTCTTATCCATGACAGCACTACCCACAAACATATGTAAGGAAATATTAATAAAAGCAGAAACCACAATTAAATGAACGTGTCAATGACAGAGCCTTTAGCTGACACTTGAACAACAAACGAGCTGAGCAGGCTCTCTTTATACTGTACACCCTAGCAGTGTGACAACATTGGTGGCAACCTTGAGGTAGTAACAGGCCTAGCCTGTATAATAACTGGCCACTGTATGCGAGCAGCGTACTGGTAAGGCAACTGAAAAATTATTAATATTATAATATAATTTAAGAGAAAATGATTAAGTGAGCTGTGACGTGCGGAGGCTTGAAGCTAAGCCTCTTAACAGACTGCACGAGTCACAACAACAGTGGGCATTAATCACAAAGGCTGAGCGGGCCGAACGGGGTCGCGTACCTCAGAACGCAGACAGTAACTCCTGAGAGGGAAAAAGCTCTGCTACGCGCGTCGCCGCCTAATTTTATCTGAAGCAGGCGATGCGTGTCAGTAGCTGGAGGCGGTACACTGAAGGGAGAAGAAAGGCGTTTGCCACCGTGAATACAAGGAAAATGGAACTCAATACGTTTATCCGTAACATAACAAAGTTACAAGCTATTATAAAAGGACCATGTTTCAAATCGAATGCCGAGCAAAATGAACGCTGAAAAAAGCAAACGTTGAGCAAGGCGAACATGTCACAGTAATAGACAATGTAAATCCATATATGTATATAGAAACAAAGTAACACACTAAGGCCAATTAACTCTCTAAGGAACTACTAGGAGGTGTGATTTAGCTCTGGCGTCAACAGAAAAGAAAGAGGAGTTGGTGTTAGAGGAATGGACCTTTATGGGGTTGGCTCTAAGCGCATTGGTTGCCCCCCAGGACATGACTCTGTTGGAACTGCTATGAGTTTATATTACAACTTTTTTATTACAAAAGTGTTTTCTTCTTTGCTGCTGTGGTTTCAAAGTAAAGATTGTAATGCATAATAGAGCCTCCTGTCTTGCCATAGAATCCACTGCTGTGGACTACTGAAGCTGGGACTGGGCTTGATGGAAGACAGATGAATGAGATTGCAGTCAGCTCCACCACGTTGTGCTCTGGGCTTGGATGGCTTTCTTATGCTCAATTTGATCAGCAGCAGTTGTTCTGTTAACTGCTTTTTTTTGTTGCAAATTCGGCCAAAAGAATGTCAGACAGCTCCATAGAAATGAATTTCAAAACACTCAACACACCAATTCTGGGCTACATTATTTAAAGCGGAAAATTGCATATTAACATATTTTCCAAACAGTTTCAATTGACTGTTCTTCAAGCCCCTAAAGAACACTATAATTTTTTTTTGTTTAAATCTCTTTATTAGTATGTCATTAAATTAAATCACAGAAGAATCAAATACAGAAAGGAATAGTGAACCAGAGAACACAAATCAAATTATTCAATTAAAGAACATATCAATAAACAAACAGCATAATCAAATGATCCCTCCAACATACTAAGAACATTTTCATTTTTGTAAACAATAAAAGACCAAAATACAACAGTCAATAAAAACATTTAACATAGAACATACACACAAACACCAACAACACACAGACACCAAAACAAATCCCCCAAAAAGTATAATAGTGAGAAGAAAAAAAAAGGAAAAAAAAGAAAAAATGTTATCTTTCCCCTCTTCTTTTCCCCTTCCCTATCTCTTTTTCTTTCCTCTTCCTTTTCCCACTGCACCATTTCTACCCACTCCTCACACTAATCCGAAGCCTATATAGTCAATTATACACGGCATTGAATGGACCCCAAAACAGATTGTACACCTCTTCCTTGTCTTTCACTCTAAATGAGAACTTTTCAAAATTCGATAAGGTGCCCAAATCAACTAACCAATCTTCAACTGTAGGCTTCTTCCTAGTTTTCCAAACCCGAAGGATCAGTCTTATGGCCACCAATAAAGCCTTATTTATCCAACCACTATATTTCTAAGAACGCCTACCCCTACCTCGATGTAGAAATAAGATAATGTTCCCACCGATCTCTGTAAAGCTACATCCAAAATTAAATCAATTCTATCAATCACATCAGTCGAGAAAGTCCGAACTCCAGAGCAATCCCATAGAAGATGTATAAGGGTCCCAACATCATTTCCACATCCGAACATAGATTATCAGTTTGTAACCCCAGTTTATACATTTTAACTGGTGTCCAGTACACCCTACCCACCACCTTCTGTCTAATCAGACGCAAGTTCAAATCCGTACCCACATTGGCACTTACCCTAAGAATATCCTTCCATTCCCTGTCTGTAAAATATATATTTAGATCATCCGACCACACCATTCTCAATGTATCCCACGCTGCACCATGTTTATCTTCCAATTGCATAAAGGTCATATATGTACGCACAGAATATTCCTGTCCTGTAAGCAATTGACACAGTGCGGGTTTGATTCCCAATGAATTGCCAATCATCCTTTTCCTAAGATAGATCAGGAAGCTCAGGTTTTCATATTTTTGTCTTTCTCTTTCATGCAACCCTTATTTCCTCTGTATGTCCCCAAATGCCAAAAGATCATCACCATCCAATATATCACCTATTGTCATAACCCCCTTCCGAACCCAATTTTGCCAAATCAAACATCTATTGTTTAATTGTAAAACCTCATTGTGCCAAAGAGAAGCATCTTCACTAAAACCATATGACTGGCTATTCTCTCCAAACCATCCCTGCAAGGTTTTCCTGGTTGCCACAATAGACTTCAACTTTAATCTATTATCCAACATATTGCCCATGGTATAAAGGCTATTTAAACGATACGGATTGCAAACCCCTCTCTCCATGCGTAGCCATATAGCATCTGCAAAGTCATCATTCGTATAATAATAAGTACCCTTCTTGTGCAGGAACGCCTTACAGTATTTATATAAGTCAGGATATCCAAAACCTCCTTCATCCACACTTTGCATCAGCATAAATCTAGGGATCTGCGGCTTCTTACCCAACCCCCACAAGAAACATTGAAAAATCTTTTCAATTTGCATAATCTGTTTTTTGGAAATCAATAACGGAATCGGCTGGATTATATATAACACTTTTGGTAATAAAATCATCTTTATCGCATTTATCTTTGCCCATAATGATAAATGAAGTCTTTCCCATCGTCTTATTTGATATATAATTTTATCCACTAGTTTATCAATATTATATTACAATTTTCCTCAAATCACCAATGATATACACACCAAGATATTTAACATACTCAGGGGACCATTTGCATTTCCATACCTTCAAAATATCTTTACTACAGTCATTAGACAACAGGAATATCTCAGTCATATCCCAGTTTATTTTATGACCCGAAATCTCACCCACTTCTTCAAACATCTGTTTCAGAACCAATCCACATTGTTCAGGATTAGACAACAGGACCAGCATATCATCTGCATAAGACAATACTTTAACTTCCACACCTCCAACACACAAACCTTTAATTTCTCCACATTGCCTAATATAAACCGTCAAAGGCTCAAGTGCTAAATCAAACAAAAAAGGTGATAAAGGGCACCTTTGCCTCGTGCCCTTGGATAAAGAGAAAGACTCCGATATTAAACCATTTATAGTCACCCTTCCTTTAACCTCATAATGAATACACTTAATCATTGTCATAAAGGTTGGTCCAAATCCCATGTTTAATAAAGTGCATTCCAAAAACCTCCAATTAACTCGATCAAATGCTTTCTCCGCATCCAAAAACCCAATTATCCCTTTCGATTTTTTATTATGATGTATTCCAATGACATCTAAAACAGTCCTGATATTATCATATCTATATCTGCCCGGGATAAAACCCACTTGAGACTCATCCACTAGATCACCCATATTAACAATAAGCCTATTCGCCCACATTTTTGTAAATATCTTGAAATCCACATTCAACGGCGAAATAGGTCCATAATTACTGTACTTCCTGTGATCTCGATCAGGTTTAGGAATGACAGTAATCATCGCATTGAATCGCATACCCTTCCTGACTTTAAAAATTCATTCAAGAGGACACATAAAATAGGCGATATTTGCTCAACAAATTTTTTATAAACTCTGAAATAATCCCATGGCGATTTTCCGTCTTTCAATTGCAATATTGCAGCAGTAACCTCAGCCACATCAATCGCAGACTCTAGAATCCATTTTTTGTCATCTCTAAGGGCCTCATTACGACCCAGGCGGTAAGTTACCGCCTGGGTCGTACCTTTACCACCATGGCGTAAACTACGTTTACGCCATGGTGGTTGGCGGACTTACCGCCCCATTCCGAGGTTGGCGGGGCGGTAAGTCCCCAATCCCCATTTACCCTTCCCCATTCCCATTTTTGCCCCATAGGGCATAATGGGAGCGGGGAAGGCGTTAATTACGCCACCGTAAATTACGGTGGCGTAATTAACATCAAGGTCCCTTAGCGCCATGGATTTTAACACCTGCTAAAAGCAGGTGTTAAAACCTCCATGGCGCTAAGGGACCTCGGAATCAGGCGGTAAGGGTCGGCGCTGTTTACGCCGCCGTAAACCCCTTACCGCCTGAGTCGTAATGAGGCCCTAAGTCTTAAAAGGTGAACTTTATCAAAAAAAGACTGCAAGTCTGTTTCAGAAGGATGTAATTGTTCCTTATACAACTCTTTATAAAACAATCTAAACTCTTCACAAATATCTTTACTCCTATGAAATACCTCACCCCTATCATTTTCAATAGATGGAATACACTTGTCCACCATTAGACCATTAAGTTTATTTTCCAGAAGTCTACCATTTTTATCCCCAAATTCCCAAAAGCGCTGCTTTGTATAAAATATACTCTTCCCTGCTTGTGAATGCAAAAGCATCTTTAACTCCTCTTTCAATTTCTTCAATTTATGTTTCATGGTAACCTTCCCAACTTGTGCACAATTCCTTTACAAATCCACAATCTTCTTTTCTAATTTTTCAATCCTTACTTTATTTTTATTTTTAGCATGGGAAGTTCTACAAGTCAATTCACCCCTTAAAACCGCTTTAAAGCAATCCCACACAATCTTAATGTCAGCAGATCCATTATTTTCCTCAAAGTATTTTTGAATAAAATCATCCAATCCCACATTAACCAGAGGGTCATTAAGTGAATTAGCTTGCATTCTCCATCTCATATTCTTTTTATGAAAACCATGTAAATTTATTTTCAGATCAATGAGTGCATGATCAGAAATACACTCTCCCCAATACTTGAACTAAACGTCTGACCAATCATTCTATCACTAATAAAAAAAATATCAATCCAAGAGTATGAATTATGGACCGGCGAATAAAACGCATATTCCCTATCTCTTAGATGATGAACCCTCCAAATATCAACCAGATTATGCTTAAAAGCAAACTGTTTCAATTCTGCACTTAATTTCCCATTATTATATCTACAATCAGACTTTCTGTCCACATCACTATCTATCACTAAGTTAAAATCTCCACCTAAAATAATCGCCTCTCCCTCCATCTCCCCCAAAAGATCATCCAATTTCCTGAAAAAACCCATATCCGGGGCACACAGAGCATATGCTGTCCCTACAGTAAGTTTCTTCCCATTATGTAAAATATCAATCAGAAGAATACGACCTTCTTGATCCTTTACTGTTTTCTCAATTTTGACAGACAATCCCCTCCTAAATAAAATACTAACCCCCCCTAGACTTAGTATCATAATAGTTCGATACTGCTTGTGGGTAATTGCGAGTAGTCAAATAATCCCCAATCTTCTCATTCAAATGAGTCTCCTGAAGAAACACAATATCACCTTTACTCCTCCATATCCGTGTCAAAACCTTCCTTCTTTTAAACACACATCCAATACCCATGACATTCCATGAAACAAAGATTAAAGGAATTATCTGCACTTCACATAATTACCATCCCATCTATTGACACAGACTTGTCTCACTAAATCTATCTGCGGAAGAGAAATGAAATCCTCCAACCTAAGAACATAAAAAGTCAAAAAGAAAAAAGAAAAATGTGTGATAAAGAAAGAAAACCCCACCCCAAAACACATAAAAAACAACAAAAGACACACAAAACACACATATCTACCGGTATCAGAAGCCCAACCACCATCAGGCTTATAATAAGTAAAAATATATAGACACCAATACCTATTCAGAACTATACCTACCAGGCATCCTAGGCCAGATTCTACAACCTATGAATAAATATCCTACCCTACTTTAAGCCATAACAAACCAAGTGTACTCCAAAATAATTAAATTAAAGCCGCATAACCTATCAGCATAAAGTGTAAGACCAATCAACTAACAACTTCTTGACCATTGATCCACAAATTCCACAATACCTCCACCTCAAAAATACAACAGCAAACTCCCCTCTTCTCTTCCCCATAAGTCATATCAATAAACTTAAAATCAGAAACCCCTGCATTGTGACGTATTATCCATCACTACCACACCTATTTTACATAAAACACACTCACAGACTATGCATCCAACTTCACCCAAATACACAAAATTAAAATCACATCCAACCCATACCTTCCCAACCACCTCCCACCAACCAATTCTAATCCAAGAAATGAACCTTCTATAATAATCCACCACACGAAAACACACCCATCTCCAGACATGTCAATTAGACATCGGTTGTTCCATATAATTCCTAGAACAATCACAAAATCATATCCCAATGACACATAGCATTCACCAACACCAAGACAACCAGGTCAAGGCATGTTACAAAAAGCAAGCATTCCACAAAAACTCCCAACAAACCACCTTGAATATCACATATGATGACTCCAGCCAACCCATCACACCATTATGAAGCCCAACACAAACATTATATTATGTTTCTGAGAAACAGTTAGAAACTGTTGAAAAGCACAAATACCTTATCAACCCCAACCACTCAACCATCCCAAATTTAGGTAATCTGCAACAGGATATCAAACATAAAAACTAATTACAACTAATATGCTGTGCAAGACCAATCGTGAAAGGCCCACAAACCATCTAAAAATTGTAGACAACCAAAGTGATATCCCATATCCAAATCATTTGTTGCAATCCCTCACAGAAACAAAGTGAACCCTCCCCCACACACAACCATCTATCATATATTTGCCGATTGAACAAGAATTTAACAACCAATGCAAGGAAGGCAACTGGAGAAAACATACAGTGGAGGTCGTTACAACCCCGGCGTTAAGGGTTAACGACGGCGTTAACCCTTAACGCCGGATTCCCACTTTAACGCCTGCTTTTGGCAGGCGTTAAAGTCCATGGCGCTAACCCGCCATGGTGCTAATTACGCCGCCGTAATTTACGGCGGCGTAATTAGCGCCTTCCCCACTCCCATCATGCCCTATGGGGCAAAAATGGGAATGGGGAAGGGAAAATGGGAAATGGGGATTTACCGCCCCACTCACCTTGGAATGGGGCGGTAAATCCGCCATCCACCATGGTGTAAACGTAGTTTACACCATGGTGGTAAAGTTGGTGCACTTAGCACCAAGGTTGTAATGACCTCCAGTGCATTGTTCTCCTAATAAACATAAACACATCATGACAAAAGTGGACCAGTCTAGAGCCGACCCACGCATGTCAAACCAAACAAAAAAGGGAAGGCAAAAAAACAAATAATAATAATAATTAATGTTGGCCAAACTAAACAATAAATCACTGATCAGAGAATGCATACAAAGATCAAATGGATGGTTAAATTAGGATATCTATCAAAAGCATGCTGTACCATACAATGACTCCCACAACCAAGCCATTTCCAGTCTATCTGACCAGGGTCAGCCCCAGACCAGTCCACAAGAACAATGAAGCAATCCCATGAGAAATCAATAGGCCTGCATGACCCTATTCTTAATTCAGTACAGTCCCAGATAATTAACCCCAGACCCAAAGTTCCAAGAATAGTAAAAACAAGCGCAATATCTGCCTGGTTCTCTTGCTGTCTCAATTGGCATAAAATGAAGACCCATACAATGTGACCTATGTTATCACAGGTAGTCTGGACATAAGGAATACAGGGCAGGACCAATGAATTTCAGGTCATGTAATAGATCTTCTCAAGTCAACAGGAGCTTCCTACACATTAGAATGAGTGGCATGTTACCTACATACACCCTCAACCCCCATTTAATAAGACTTAAATTTCAGATATTGAACGTCACATCCATAACAGTAAGGGAAATTGTAGAAGCCAGGATGAATAACCCCTGATTCAATAAACCAGCCAATGAAGCGAAACATCTTATCACAGGGTGTTCCCGTATGAAATGAAGGAGCATTAATCACCACTGGACTGTTAGTGCTGTAGTCAAGCTGCCTATACTATTAATAAAGCCTGACACCCAGTTGATCTTTGCAGTTGATCTTTGCACCTAGTAGGTGAGCCAATATATATGCATGACCCATTAAACCACCTGACTGTCAATTACTCCATGCATATGTATAAACCAGTTCAGTATTCCAAACCAACAACATGGAGCATATTAAGACTTGTAGGTTCTTATGATGTAATGTTCCTTCATCTAAAGCGCAGGTAGCAAGTTCAGCACTCTATTAATCTTGGACACTGCTATATCGAAGATGGGCCATATCACAGCTATTCATTGGAACCCTTCACTTACAATCCAATTTCATTGTATTTCCACGAAGAGTGCAGGCCACATAGTAGTAAGGGTACACAATGACATAAATCAGAAATGTATTCAAGTACCAACTGCAGCCTACATAGTCAGTTGTCCACCAATGCAGAAAGTTGGCAATGTGGCCGACCCCCAAAACCTTCCAGATCAATCAACTGTAGATACATATCACGAACCAACTTGCCCCAGGTCATCTGAAATCATGCACTGTAATAGCATACCCCAGAAGGGTAACGGGGAACCATGCTTGGTGCATGCTGGTTGTCAGGGAGTGAGTGTCCAATGTTGGCTCACTGGCGGTCCAATCAGGTGGTGAATAGGAGATCCAAACAGTCCTCCCACTCTTCCATTTACATCCAACTGCATGATGTTGTAGAACCCCTGCAGAGTCCTACAAACTGTCCAGACATCAGGATACTTTGCTACATCCATAAAGTGGATAAGACGTGCCGGCATGAAGAGGGGAGAGCAGGGAATGCTGACACCACACGTAGATTAAGTAATAAGCCAGTTAACAGTTATAGAAGCAGAGAGGAGGTATGCAAGCATTCCATGTGTAAATGTTCCAACAGCTTGTCAATCTGCGCACATAGCACACGCCGCTCTTTAATCCCCAATTCAGTCTTCTTGCCCCACAGTAGCCATGCTGCAAGCAACAGTTGATACACCTCCACATAATGAGAAACGTGACTGGATGAGCCCTTAGTATCACCCGTACTGTGCACAATGAGAGTTACCTCACAAGCCGCAAATGGCTCCGGATCGTTGCCCTGTGGATCAGGAAAGACAATAACACCAACTCAATCCTCCCGTGCTCCGCGGGTAACGAGGCAAAACACGTTTCTATCTTCTTTTTTTTTGGGTTTCCATTGTAAGCCACGCCGCTCCGAGGGTGGGGGCTCCTAGATCCAATTATGCATGAGGAGTGGCAGGCCGCTGTTCCGGGAGTCACAGCGCCATCCCCATAGGTGGGGGCCATTCACTCAGCACGAAACGCACCAAGTGATGCTCCGCCCTACAATAGTGGGGGCTAACCACTCTCAACGTTTGTGCAAAAAGCACCGCGGGTGACAGATGTATGGCGATCAATGAGCATACACTGTCCTCACAGAACCCATTGCAGTACGTAGAGCACACGCTCACTCTAATTGCCATCAAGAAATGTACTTCCTGACAATCCACATAGCCATCACGTCATACAAGGTGCTTAACTCCAAAACACAATGAGAGGGAGGAATTCTTACGGAGAGTTTAGGCAAGAATTTACTGTATATTTTCAAAGGGAGTCAGAGGTTCTAAAACATTGTAAATAGCAAAAAAAGCAGTTAGTTAGAGCCTGGGTGGGGGACTAACCAAACCACTAGAGGATGACTATATATTAACAAGATAATTGAGGAGCTCCTGGAATCATGTCTTTATCCATCCAGATTAGGAACTGCCAAGTTTCCTGCCTTGTTCTTTGCTCATGATGCAGTAATCCTGTCCACAACTCCCATGGGCCTTACACATAATCTAGCCAATTTAATAGTAAGTGCAAGGAATTGTGTCTAATGCTCAACACCGATAAAACCAAATCTATGGTGTTTGGGCACAAGCTTTTGAATCGTCCTAAAGGAAATATTGTAATTGATGGGAAAATCTTGGAGCAGGTGACCACGTATGACTACCTGGTATTAGACTTTCTGAGAAACTCCTGTGGTCTGATCAACATCAGAGAGCAACAGTGACCATTGATAAATACTGTGGGGACATGAGAAGCTTTGTTAACAACCATGGCAGAAGAGCAATAACTCCAGTGCTACAATTGTATAGCCCACACACCTTGTCTGTAGCCCTATATGGAGCCGAACCGTGAGACCACACAAAGGCCCGGTCACTCAATTTGTCAGAGAATAATTGTATGGTTGCTCTGCTCATGCAGCCCCATGGAGCCCCCAGCCAGTCTTTGTTAGGAGTGTAACCTTTCTCTGATTGGTGATATCCTGGGTACAAAACCCTTGTTGTAATGGGTATGGATTTTGTCTAATCCCCATTTAGTGAAATATCAGTTTGCTTTAGAAATCTGTTTAGTCTGAAAGGTGCTGCTTTGGTCCCCTGGCTGAGGTATCTGCTCTGTGAGGGCATCATGAAGAAGGACACAAGAACAGATTCTGAATTCAAAATAACCAAGTTTATTAAGGATGGGAAAAGCCCTAACTTGAGCTAGGTTGTCCATGAAAAAAACCAATTAAAAAAATAATAATGTGGGGGGAGACCCCCTGCAATCACCCCTCACTCCCCTACTCCCCGACCTTAACTAATACTCTTAACCCACCCCACACCTATATTTTAAGAAAACTGTACCAACATTTTTTCTAATCAGCCCAAACAATGTGGTAATTTCTTCCTCGATTTTCTCAGATTTGTTTTTTCTATGGATACCCTTGCGCTATACTAAGGTGGGAGTTCCCTACCTCAATAAATCTAAGCAAAGTCTGAGTCAAAGAGTTCAACTTAGAAATCTGTCTGTGTTCAAAACCTATGCTTGGCCTCACAACTATTGTGTAGAGATGTCAGTAACCAAAAATAAATCAGCGTCCAACACAAAGTCCTGAGCTTCTTCCAGGACGCAACTCTCTGGCAGCTCCCTTCCCCAAGTATGAAACAGTTCAACAAAGTAACGTCTCAAAATTCCCTTTCTGAGAATTAAAATGTAATAGTCTCTTCAAGACTAGGGTTTCCCGTCCCCAAGTTCCAAATCACAAAATGTAAATGACCTTGAAATGAAAGGCTTCCAGTCAGGACTCAGGGTTTCCTTCCCCAAGTTTAAAAAGTCACAATTCCAAAAGAAACGCAAAAAGTCCTTGGGCCTCATTACGAGTTATGCCGGTAATGGAAAAATGATGCTGGTATGTATATACCAGCATCATTTAACGTTCCGTAGCATTCTGACCCGCAAACCCGATATTAACGGCACCGTTATTTACGGTGCCGCTAATAGCGGCATAGGCGCATACACGCGCCTCTTCAGGTAGTAAATACCGGCATACCGGTAATAGGGGGCAATCACAACCCACGCAAACATGCAAATACCGGCATCGCGAACACGGTAACAACGGGCTGCATGATGCCGGAAAAACAGGCATCGCGGACCACCCGCAATCAGCAACCAAGATACAAGGCAGCTGCCACAGGTGCACACAATCCCCACAGGTGGAGTCAAAGGAGGCTGCGCCAGTATGAACTGAGCACACCCACACACCACAACCCCCCCCCCCACAGGTGTAGGCAATGCAGAGTGGCCCAGTACAAAAGGAGCACACCTACACACCACACCCCTTCCTACACCAAAATGCTACCACTAGCATTTGCAATCATGGCGCAGGAGGACATGCCTATACTGCTACAACTACAGCAACAACAGCAACAACAACAACTAGAGCAGCAAGAACAGGCAGCACAGAGGAGACGCAGGAGGAGAAGGAGGGTGAGACAGGCCCAGCAATTACCACCAGCGCAGCCACCAGCGCCTCGTAGGCAGCCACCAATCCCTCGCACCAGACCCAGCCCATTCAACCTAACCCCTGAGCAGATCCACACCCTGTACCGGTTGGACCGTGACACCATCACCACCATAGTGGACATGATACACAACGACATTGCCAGCCACATACAAATACGCACTGCCATCCCCCCACTACTGAAGGTGGTGTCTGTGCTACACTTCCTGGCCACAGGCACCTACCAACACACAGTGGGCCAGCTGCATGGCATTTCACAACCACTATTCTCACGCATGCTGAACCAAGTGCTGGATGCCCTCCTGAAGCACGCAAGCACCCACATATCCCTACCACGGACTGGCCAGGAGATAGCCAAAACCAAAGTAGGCTTCCATGCACTGGCAGGCATGCCCAATTGTGTCGGTGCCATCGACTGCACCCATGTGGAATTGGTAGTCCCCCATGCCATAGAGGCGGTGTACCGCAATCACAAGCAATACCACTCCATCAATGTGCAAATGGTATGTGACTCCAGCAAGATCATCACCCATTGCTGCACCCGATTTCCTGGATCCACACATGATGCCATGGTACTGCGCAACTCCACGCTACCCCGTCACATGTAGCGACATGCTGGACCACGTGCCTGGCTGCTCGGTGAGTTGCACAACAGGCCCATGGCCATGCTGTGGGGTACTCATGTGTGCGGATGCAGAAAGGGGGGATAGTACACCTGGGTGGGAAAGGGGGGGATAGTCTACCAGGGTGGGAAATGGGGGGGGATAGTTTACCAGGGTGGGAAGGGGGGGTTAAAAGTACACCTGGGTGGCAATAGCCAGTGAGTGGAGAATGAATGCAGAGCTAAACACTCCTCACCTGACACAGCCAAACTGAAAATTACACATCACTGGGCCACATATCACAAATAATGCAAATGGATGACAACAAGTAAGAGGCACAGCCGGGGCACCATGGTGATGGCAAGCAATGCATGACTGAATAGGATGGCAACTGTGCCAATGCGGCCAGTGTGACCATGCATAGTAAAGAGTTTATAGCATGAATTGGAGGCTAAACATTGTCGCACTGCCATAGCACATCTGCCTCAGCATGCATGATTACATCCTGCATCATCTATTCAACCCCATCCAGTGTTCCACACCTCTTTACAGTATACATTCCATATAGGTGACTATTTGGTACACGTACAGGGACATGTGCATGCTCACACCTAATAGCTGCTGCCATGACCGTGCTCCCTGAAGGTGTCAGTTCAGAGTGACACACACCTATTTGTATCTGCTTTCAGGTGATGGAGTATATCCCTTGAGGCCGTGGCTATTTACCCCTGTGCAGAACCCGCAGAACAGCCATGAAGAGAGTACAATCGTGTGCACACTCGTACCCGTGTTGTGATTGAGCAGTCCTTTGGCCTGTTGAAGGCGCGGTTCCGCTGCCTAAGCAGGTCTGGTGGGGCACTCCTATATAGGCCTGAGAAGGTGGCAAAGATCACCATGGCCTGTGTCATGCTGCACAACATGTGCGTCCGAAGGAATGTACCACTGCCACCTGACATTGACATGCATGGCCCGGGTGAGGATGAAGGGGATGGAGACAGAGGCGAAGGAGCCCCCCTGCCAGTACGTGATGCACGGGACGGCCATGCTGTACACCAAGCACTAATTGAGGAATACTTTTAAGACACAGGGACCATGAATGACTTTTGACAGTCAGACACTGGGCCAATGTGAACATGCACAAAGGGAATGTTGTAATTTGGACACTGAACACTGTAACACATTAAATGGATGCACACCAAAAATTACAATGTCCAGCCATGAATTGTTCTGCATAAAACTTGTGTATTATATGAAAGTGCAAAACTGTGCCCACTCCCCCCTCCCACAATCCCCCAACAACTCCCTCACCCACCCCACAGATCCCAAATGTCACCAAATGTGCAACAAACAGTGTTGCCTTCACCAATGTTACTCCTCACATTTTTTCCATTTTTCAGAAAGTCACTTTTTGGCGACTTTTGGGTATGGGGGTGCCATGGCCATGCGCCGTGCGCTCCTGCGCGATAAGCGCACAGGGCTTGATTGAACAGAGGTGGAAGGTGTTGGCGTGGTGGAGTTGTCAATTGTCAATCCCCTTGCAGACCCATGGTGTGGCTGCTGCACTTGCCTGATGTTGGCTAGTAGGGCCTAGGTCAGTGACCCCATGCACTGCCTGAATGCAGACGTGGACGCCTCCACGGCAGCTGTATTTGCAGCAATGGCCGTGGCTATGGCCTTCATGGCCTCATTACCGGCAACGACCTGTTGCTGCATAATCTGCAGCATCTCGTCTTATCGGGCCTCCACCCTTGACAGACGGACCTCAAAGGGGGTTTCTGTCGCAGGTGTACCGGTGGCTGGTGGGGTGGTGGAAGGCAGGGTGGTGGAAGGCAGGGTGGTGGAAGGCAGGATGGTGGAAGGCTGGGTGGTGGCAGGCACCTGCGTGGGGCCCTCGTCCTGGGCACTGTCGTCCGCGAAAATGCCGATGTCCGAATCTCCTAGGTCGGAGTCATGGAGACATGGGTCATCCAGGCTCTCTGTCTCCACAGGGGGGGATGGGGTGCCAATGGGTGTTGGGCTGGGCGATCCCAAAGATTCTTCGGCCTCTTCGACCACCTCTGTGGACACGACGTCTGTGGTGGCCGGCGGTACAGCTGGCACTATCGCAGCAGGTGCACCCTGCAGAGATGATGCCTTACGTGGCACACTGGGAGTGGTCACAGGCAATTTTTTGGAGGAGGGGGTTGCGGTGGTCCTGGTCCCCTTGCGTGCACTGGATGTGCTTGCCCCCCTGTCCTGGGTTCCACCTTCCTCATCGGTGCCTGGGGGATAGAAGAGATGCAGGTCATCAGTGAGATTGCCAAATGGCAGCTGGGATTTGTTGCAGTGTAATATCTTGATACATTCAGGCATGATTTCATTTCTGTTGTGTGGCATTTGGTGTACTGAGGGGACATGTTGGCAATGATTGCATGGCTGGTGGCAATGGATTGTCTAGGTGTGGGGGGGGACATGGGCATGGATGGGTCATGTTGCACCTCTGTTGGGTTTACATATTTCACGCAGCATGCGTGTAGTGCAGGGGGTGGCAATCAGTATTCTGTTGGTGAGTTGATGTTGCCTTGGGTAAAGGAATTGCCTTGCCTAACCGGACTCCCACCTCACTTGTGTCACATCATGTTTTGTTATTGGTGGATGTGACGGTTCACTCACCTTCCTCTGTTGTAGTAGCTGCCCCGAACTCCTGCTCTCCGATCCCCTCTATGGATTCTGGGTCGATGAATCCACTTGCAATCTCCTCCCATGCGGTGAGCTTAAAAGGGGAGTGTGTGCCACCGCCTGTCGCCATTGCGGCCCTCCGGTTCTCCGCAAGGATCTTCCGGACACGGAGGCGGAGGTCGTCCCAGCGCTTTTTGCAATCCCGGACACTCCTTGGGGTGCTCCCCACTGCTGTTACCCTCTGCGCAACCTCCTGTCACACCTGTTTTTTATGCGTTTGGGCCGCATGCTTCAGGTCCGTGCTTCGGATTATGTCAGCATGCTGTTGTAGGGTGTCCGCTAGCATTGTCAATTCAGCATCTGAAAAGCGCTGCTTCCTCTTCCTTTGCGTGCTTTTTCCGGTGGCCTTTGACATCCTGGTTGTGTTTTGGCACTCAACAACACGGGTGTAGTGGTAGTAATGGAGGATGGCAATGGATTGTGTTTTTAAAGATGGCCGCCGGCCCATTTCCTGTTCCTGCGCGATGACGTAATTTCCGGGTCCCTTTTTTGCGAACACGGTAATAACATGCCGGTATTACCGTGCCGGTATTTACGGGTTAGTGTGAGGCGGTAGCGCAATGGGCGGGCCCCGCGATGCCGGTATAGGGGGCTTGGAGGCCCTTTACCGGCATGGCGGTATTGCCACTACCAGCATGGGGGAACGCGCGTGCTCGCGCACTCGTAATGACCCGTTATTAGCGGGTTCATACGTGCACGGACCCGTTCATTCCGGCATGCCGTTAATGAACCCGGTTTTACCGGGCAACTCGTAATGAGGCCCCTTGTCTTCTATAGTGTGATTTTGTTTTCAAATGTACAGTTCAAATAAATGTGTAGCTTCCCCGCATTTTAGAAGCATCATTGTAAATCAGGCTTCAGTATCCTTTGTCTGCTCTTTTCACCTCTTGTTATTTTGCAGTATACAGTGATTGGTTTACAGCACTTCAATATGTGATGACTTGTATAGAGTTAAACTCTCTTTCCTCCTTTATATTTCAACTGTTTGATTCTGTTTAGTAGCAAAGTCATAGTTTTGTTTAACAGCAAAGTCTTAAATCAATTCAGTGTTCAATAATTAAACCTCTGGCTTAGGGTTCGTTTTCCCTTCATATGGAGTTCAAAAATTGTTTGTTTCCCTTTAAATGCATAGTACAACGTGTGGAGACCTTCGACAATGTGTTTCTCTTCACATGCGACCACTCCGATGTAAGATATTCCCTTTATTCAATATTGAACAGAGGTGGTTACCAGTCATTTGGTCGACACCAAATGGTCGAAATCCAAATGGTCGAATTTTTTTATTTTTTATTTTTTTACTTTTTTTTTATGGGGGGGGGGTTCCCACCCCCACCCCAACCCCCCTTTTTATATATATATATTTTTTTAACCAAACAAAACGAAAACAAAATATATAAATAAATAAAAAAACATTTCGACCATTTTTTTTTCAACCATTTGGTTTCGACCAAATGGTCATTCAATCTTTTTTTTTCGACCAAATGAGCGGACACCAACAGAGGTAACTGTGTGTTATAGTTAAATTGAATAGATCGGTGTTCAGAGACTTTCAAAAACCTGTTGTTTGTTGCACGCGACCACTCTGACACAAACTATTTTCCGTTGTTATATTGTTAACAGATATAGTTGCTTGCTTCCCTTTAATTGAGCAATTCAATGTTCAGAGACCTTCCGATACAATGTAATTCTGGAAATACTTCAGTTCACACAAGCGTACTGGGTTTCCTGAGCACTAGAAACTCACTTGTGGCTTTGAATGCTTGTGCTGCAGTGCAGATCACCCAGCCTTCTTCCTTCTGTGTTGGGGCTCCAGTTCCTGCCCCTCTGATACTCCTAGGGTTGTCCTCCATCACAGAGAATGAGCACATTAAATGGAAAGGAACGGGGCAGCCATTCTGCATGGCTCCATTCAGCTTTCCTAATCTGCACCAGGGAGTCCCCACTCCCACACCAAGCAGTCCAGACCTCTGCTGCCTGCACCGACTTTCTGTTCCCTCTCCTGTCGATTCCCTCTGCCACTAGGTTTGTCTCCATTCATACACTTGCAGCCACTTGATAGGCTGAAGTTGTGGATGATTATTCAGCCCTGCCTGACTCTTATTATAGGGACAAGCCTGCCCTTTACTACTCTTAGCAGGCATCTTCCTCTTCCCAGTACTAGAGTGGTAAAATAACATAGTCTTCATTGCTCTTAGTTGCCTCTTCTTCGTCAGAGTACTGTCAAGTGTCAATTGTGAAGAAATGAGCAGAGCTGGCTTACAATAGCCAATACAGTTTGGTGAAGGGTTGGATTGGTTGTCGCTATGAAAAGGGTAATACCATGACTCAGCCAAGAATACCCCACTTCCAGTGCCCAAGGATCCTTCACCCATATGATCCTCCCTCGCTTCTCCACCTCCAGAGTCAGGATACAATAGCG
Organism: Ambystoma mexicanum; assembly: GCF_040938575.1. Taxonomy (NCBI): domain Eukaryota; kingdom Metazoa; phylum Chordata; class Amphibia; order Caudata; family Ambystomatidae; genus Ambystoma; species Ambystoma mexicanum. Next base: position 538,550,568 of record NC_090935.1, read on the forward strand.
ATGGTCTTTCCCTAGCCACCTGTGCAGAGGATCTAAGAGGTCTAGGAGTGAGAATATCCTCAGGTTTCTCACAGCGCACCGAACTTACAAGGCTGTGCTTGGTCAGTATCTGGATGTGTGCCGCAGCTATGAACTCGGGTTCCAAGATACTGGTCCAGAAAGTAGGCTCTGAGGCCATACTCTGTCAAATGAAGATGGAAGTTTGAATTTGAGCACTGGATGCCTGTATTTAAGAACCAAACAAGCTCCTGGATTAGAAAAATATCTTGATGTGATCACTCCAGGGTTTGCATGTGCTCAATTCATCCAACTGTGCACAAACACTCCAAAGGTGTCATCTTTTACAGCAAAATGGAAGTCTCCCAGTGATCCTAGGTGCCTGTTTTGCAGTGCCATGGAAGAGACACTCATCCATGTTCTGTTGTTTTGTGAAGGTTTTAAAGACTTGACATCAAAATACCTTCTTCCTCTATTTAGATTGAAAACATCATGCTGAATGGCTCTGCATTGGATTTCTGTAAAGATTTTAATTATTGAAATGCTGTTTTTTTTTCTTTCAAAATTCTTACTTCAGGTATGGCAGAGAAGGCTAAAGTGGGCACAGCCTGGTAATATTTGATTCACCACTCATTTGACCATAATGTTTTACCAAATTGGCAAATTCCTTCTTATTTGTTTTTGGCAAGTGTAGTTTGGGGTCCACTAACACAAGGGTTACAAGTCGAATGTTATGAACTGTTTTGTTGTGTGCTAAACAATGATAGCCTTCATTTTGTTCCCCTATTTTACACTATCTGAAGGGGCATTAAACAGTTTTTATGACATTTTATAGCGTTCTATGCATTCGCCTTTATAGTACCACTGCACCAGGATCCTGCTTTTTAAGTATGCTTGGATTATACAATGAGACTGCTTTATCCATTTTAAATCAGCATTCTGTAATATAATTATTAATTTGTGACATGACTTGTACATTTTAATGTACTTTGGTATATGATATTGTATGTTTTTTTATATCTATGTGTTTTATACTTTTAAAGCACAATAGCTGAATAAAGTTGTCTAATGACATAATTTGATAGTCAACTGAAACTGTTGCAATCCCATTGATTGGCCCTCTTTATAATTGTCACACTCACCTGCTTACTCTGCGGGAGCGATGAATCCCTCTAGTGACTATCCCGTAATTGGGTTCTCTTCCCTCTTCTAACTGGAACAAGGGAATCCATCAATGCAACACAACAGGGTCAGTGCTCTACTACCTAACCTGCGAACCCCCCTCCCTCTGAAATCTATGGGCTATGGGAATATGTTCTACGCTCACCCCTGTTGTTGGTTTGGAGCACTCTCCATCCTGCTAGACGCAGGGGCGCTGAGTTGTGGTTGAGTTTTCGTAGGTAAGCTCGGATGAAGCCCCGTTGCTTTGCTGAGATCAGCGAACAGTCATAAATGGCCCAGTTGCGCCACTGGGTTGGTAATTTTGCAGGTAAGTTCTATTCTATAAGGAGTCCTAGATGCTCCACTGGGCTTGCAGGTATGCAGGTAAGTTCTAGCAGTCTCAGTTGCTCCACTGGGTGTGCAGGTAAGTTCTATTACAGTTATTTGAATAAAGATCTGAGAATCTTTATAAGCCTGTGTTTGGTGTATTTCCTTTTGTGGTACTCAGCCTCAATATTTCTCTTTTTGCTTTTACAGCGCTGCTGGAGATGTCAGGGGCGGGCAGCGCTGCTAAGCACCGAGACGTGCAGAAGCTGGAGGTCATAGAGTGTAGCTCCGGAGGCGTTACATGGAGAAATCAGATGCGTAACATATATCTTCTTCTTACAGGTGTTCTGGGGACTGAAGAAGACGCGAAGGAGCCGGAGCTGAAATTAGCAGAGGTGAGCGTGTGAACAGGATTCCACACGAAGCACGGGACTGTCTCTGGGCGTGGCTAATATAGCCTACCATGCCCAGAGGTTGGAATGCACCATGTCAGTTCTCCTTCCTTTGGCATAGCGCCATGTTGGAGGGGCCGGAAATATGCAATAGCCTAATCTAAGTCCTGTGACTGATATGGGGGAAAGGAAATGTGCCCAGCCCAGAGTGATGGTGCAAATGTTTTATTATACCAGGCCCTGACCCAGATGGCCCCTGACTGCCTAGACAAAGTTCCCTTATAAACCAGAGGCAAAGTAGTGGAGAGGCCAAGACTAGTACCCATGACAGATCTCCCCCTCAAGGCCCTCCTCAACGGTGGTGTCTCGGATCCTGGTTTGGAGGGGTTATCCCAATGGTACTTGCTTAACAACCGAGGAGCATGGATATTCTAATGGGGATCCCAGGATCTATCTTGCACCCCACATCCCTTCCAGTCCACCAAATAGTATAATTTCTTTTTTACTACTTTAAAATCTAGGATTCATTTAACTTCATACTCAGGTTCATCTCCTACGATTACAGGGGCAGGAGGAGTCTGTAACTGGGTTTCTGGATGTATGGGTTTCAGTAGAGAGACGTGAAAGACTGGGTGTATCCGTACATGGGACGGTAGATCCAGTTTCATGGCTGCAGGGGATATTGCCGTCTTGATTGTGAAGGGCCCTAAAAACTTTGGTAAGAAATTTCATGGCCCTCTTGGTGTGATGTATCTAGTATCCAGCCATACGAAGTCACTTGCCTGATAGCTGGGAGCTTCTCTGCGGTGGCGGTCAGCGTACCTCTTCTGGTTTTCCTTAGCTGCCTTTAGATGGGTATTTGCTTTTTCTATTGCTTGAGTGATACGGTCGTGTAAGTTCTTGACCGCCAGCCTCTCAATTGCTTCAGGCGGGTCGTAAACCGAAGTTTGCGGATTCCGCCCATACAGGACGTAGAAATGACTCAGCTGGGTGGAGGAATGTACTGAGTTGTTGTAGGTATATTCTGCAATCCATAAAAGGTCTATCTAAACCTGGTCTGTTTGGTGCAGAAGACAACAAAGGTATTGCTCAAGGGTTTGGTTTGTGCGCTCAGTCTGCCCATCGGTCTGGGGATGATGGCTGGTGGATAGGCGGATTTCCATTCAGGCCAAGGCACAGCATTTCCACCAAAACTGGGCTACAAGCTGACTACCTCTGTCCGATATAAACATGTATTGAAACCCATGCAACGTAACTACATGTTCCAGGAATACTTGTGCTAACTTGGGGGCTGAAGGAACCCCTTTTAATGCCACAAAATGAGCCATTTTGGAAAATAAATCAACAACCACCAATATAGTAATGAAACCTGATGAAGTCCATGGAAATGGTGTGCCAAGGTGCACGTGGAATTGCAAGAGGCTGTAGTAATCCTGCTGGTTTCAATCTTGCTGCCTTATTCTGCGCACAAACCCCACAGGAGTTGACAAGGGTGGCGACGTTGCTTCACCAGGTCGGCCACCAATATGACCTCTTGACTTTCTCCATTGTCTTAGTTATTCCAGGATCACCTTCCATAGGAGAACTGTGGTAACTACTGATCACTTAGTCCAGTAAAATCTGTGTTGGTAGAAAGAGGCAGTCTTTGTAGTACGGCAGGCCATTCTGGATGGAATACTGCGTTCCCTTCTTTTCCCATTCCTGTAATTCCAAAGTGGACACGCTGTCCTTGACTGCCTCCTTCAGTTCCTCCAAGGGTGAGTCGGCAATCCCACCTAGTCCCAGGATCTTATGACCAGGGATGATGTCCACTGGATCTGGAGTGGAGTATGCATCTTCACCCTTACCAATACGTGACAGGGCGTCTCCCTTGCCATTTTTATCCCCTGGCCGATAAGTCATTATAAAGTCATATTCCGCTAGGAACAGAGCCCAATGAAGCTGTCGGAAAGATTGGGCTTTAGCGGAGCGCAAGTACTGTAAATTCCGATGGTCAGTTACAATTGTGACTGGATGTCTGGCACCTAGTAAATAGTGTCTCCACTATTTGAGCACGTCCTAGATTGCTAAGAGCTCTTTGTCTGTTACTGCGTAATTCAGTTCTACCGGAGAACATTTCTTCGACCAAAAGGCCACTGGATATAAGCCACCAGTTTCTGGGTTCCGTAGCGAAAGGACTGCTCCCATTGCGACACTGGAGGCATCGGTTTCAACGATGTATGGTAGCTCAGCCTGCGGATGTTGTAGAATAGGTGCTGAGGTGAATTTGCTATTTAGAGCTAGAAACGCCTGTTGAGCCTGTTGAGTCCATTCAAACCTTCGGTGCTTCCGAAGTAAGGAGGTGATTGGATGCACCACCTGTGAGAATCCAGGTATAAACCGTCCGTAGAAGTTCGCAAAATGAGGAAGCTTTGCACTCCTTTGAGCGATGTGGGGGATGGCCAGGTGAGGATTGCTTCCACCTTCCTGTTGTCCATTCTTATGCCTTGTGGTGTTAACACGAAGCCCAGGAATTCCACTTCGGTAACGTGGAACGAACATTTTTCCAACTTGGCATAGAGACGATTCTGCCGCAGCTTGTGGACTACAGCACATACATGGGTTACATGTTCCTGCAAGGTGGTTGAATAGATGAGGATATCATTGATGTGCACCACAGCACATACGTTCAGCAGTTCCCGCAATACGTTGTTCATGAAATGTTGGAATGCCGCCAGTGCATTGCACAGCTCGAACAGCATTACCTGGAACTCGTAGAGGCCGTATCTGGTTCAAAACGTGGTTTTCCACTCGTCGCCCTCTTTGACGCGTACCAAGGGGTAGGCCCCTGAAGATCCAGCTTTGTGAAAATCTGTGCTTGTCTGACCTGGTCCAGCAACACCGGAATTAGAGGCAGTGGATATCTGTTTTTAATTGTCACCTGGTTTAGGGCGCAATAGTCTTTGCATGTCCTGAGGTCCCCCACCTTCTTGGGAACAAAGAAGAGGGGAGAGGCTGCTGGTGACTTTGAAGGTTGTATGAAGCCGTTTGCCAAATATTGGTCTAGGTAGGTCTTTAGGTAAGAGTTCTCTTTTTCCATCAAGGCAAAAATCCGACTACACAGGATTTGTGCTCCTAGCACCAAGTCGATTTGACAGTCATAAAATGATGTGGGGTAGTGTGTTAGCCTGTTCCTTGGTGAATAAATCCCATAATTCTTGGTACTCACAGGGCAGAACTCCCACCATCCCCAATACTGAAACAGTCTTTGGTACTGTTATTGGGGAAGGCCCTCCAGTGAGCCCTTCTTTGTAACAGCTCTGACATTCTTCAGGGAAGAGTGTCCTAGCATGCCAGTTGATGCGAGGATTGTGAGTTTCCAGCCAGGGTATGCCTAGGATCAACTGGAATTGTGGGGCGGTGATAAGATCGAACAAAATCTGCTCATTATGACCGTCTTGGCAACGCAGTGTAATTGCTGCTGTACCTTGTGTGTCCGGACCAGAAAGTAATTGCGTTCCATCCACAGCCATAACGTTCTTTGTCACTTCTTTGGTACAGCTGGGTAATCCGATCCTCTTTACTACTCCAAGATCCATGTGATTCCCTATAGCTCCACAAATACACAAATGCCTCTAGTGCGTGCATCTTGGAAGAGTGCAACTGGTCGATCAAAATTACTGGGAGCACGAAATGGGAGGCTTGACGACCTTCTTTAGTGCTCGACAAACTGGCCTCTAGGTTTGCCGGGTGTTGGAGTTTGCTGTGTCTTCTTTTTCACAATGAACGACTCCTACCGTCTTTCGAGAAGGCTTAGTCGGGCAATTCCGAAGAAAATGACCTGACTGGCCACAGTACAAGCATAGCTGCTCTTGGCATCTTCGGTCTCTTTCCGCTTTCGTGAGAGGCCCCCAGAGGACTCCCAGTTGCATGGGATCAGGACAATCAGTAGACGGAGTGCGGACAGAGGTTTCTTTTGGGTGAACATAGAAGGGTCGGTTCTCCAAACGTGAGAGGTCGGCCTTGCTGTCTTGTAATCTGTGATCCAACTGGATGGCTAGGTCAATATATTGTGCGCACCCTGCAGGGGGATTCACCACCTGTGCGAGAATGTCATTTAGCTCCCCTCGTAGGCCTCTGTAAAACAAGGTGATGCGCTTCTCCTCGGGCCAGTTTGTCTCCACCACCAGACGGTTAAAGTTTGATACATAAGCCAAAAGGCTTGACTACCCTGATGAAGGGATAACAATTCCTTGTCCAGCGCCTGTCCCTGCGCATGACGGGCAAAACGTTTCTCTAACTCGTGCTGGAAACCCAGGAAGTCACGTAATAACGGGTCATCTCTGTTCACCAACGGCACGTACCAGTCTGCCAGATATGATAACACAAAGGCTGCCTTTGACTGATCATTTGGAAAAACCCCGGGTAGTGCAGAGGCCAAGACTAGTACCCATGACAATAATATGATTGATTGAAAAGCTCTGACATAATTCGACAGTGACACCCGAGAGACAACTCAGGCTGTAGAATCCCACTGAGATGGACAAAGGTGTAGTGAGTTGAAATCAGTGAGGGCAAAACTTTATAGCATCCCATGGAACAGCACAATCCCTTCACCGTAATTGTCCCTTTGACCTTCCTCCCGTAGCACCTGAAACTCCTGTCTTGAGATGTGCTGACAACTCTGAGTAGGACCTTCTAGTTATATGTTCACATTGGATAGCTGCATGAAAAAACATGTGTGTGGTTCCTGGAAATGTATTTCTTCTGTTTACCTGTCAACATGGCAATTTTACCTGTGGACTAAAAGCCCTGTTCTCAGTGGGGGTGCTCTGTTCACGCTCCCGTTCTTCATTTTGGCTATGCTGCTGCACTGCCTGGTTCTGTTTATCTTACATTGTCCTTCACAACCATTATGTATTCATTTGTTTATCTTCTGGGAAGGCACCTGCTGCCTAAAGCCCCCATTTTAGGCCCCTGAGAAGTTTTCCCCCTTGTAACAATTAAATGAACACTGTTTGGCATCCTGGTCTTGGTGGCTTGGTGCTTCTGCCGGTCAGCAAAACGAAATATAATCAAATGTCCATAGCTCAGAAATGTGGCTTAGCACACTAAAATTGCAAAATCTGTAGCCTTTAGAAAATGTTGGATATTAACATGGCAGACCTCTTGTTCAATACAACTAACAATTACACCTACTTAAACTCAACATACAAAATCCAAATAAATCCAAACTGTTCAGCTGTATCTAATAATATAAGTGTTGTGAACAAGAATGCTCAAGTTTCAGAGAAGCAAGAAGGCTGTTCCAGAGGGAGGACCCCACAGAGGAGAGAGATCTACCCACAGCTCATTGCTTGGAAAAACACCTGACCCTCAAGGAGTTGGAGGTGGTGGAGTGTAGGGCTTCAGTAGGCAGATACTTCAGAAGAGAAAGCTGGAGATATTTTGGTCCCAGGCCCCTGAAGGCCTTGTGGACAATGCAAAGGGTCTTGGATATGATCCTTGCAGCCACAGGGAGCCAATGGAAGGATTTCAGTGCCGGAGGGATACAATCCCTAGGCTTGAGGCCAAGGACAAGTCTCGCAGTCCTGTTATGGATGAGTTGCAGAGGGCGGAGAGTAGAGGCAGGCAGATTTAAAAAGAGGCTGTTACAGTAGTCAAACCTAGAGAGAACCAGGCCTCTATAAACAGTGAGCTTCTGGGGTAGGAGAGGAGAGGGAAAATACCTCAGAGGAGGTGCAGTTGGTAGTTTGACCTCTTAGAGTCGTCGGAGATGTGAGGAGAGAAGTAGAGTGTGGAGTCGAAGATAACCCTGAGGTTCTTAGCCTCACAGATGGGAGCAGGAGGAGGGCCAAGGGAGGCCGGCCAGAGAGTGAGGGGAAAGAAGGGTGCTGGTGTGCCAATGAAGAGGATCTCCGTCTTGCTGACATTCAGGCAGAGATCATTGACGGTGCACCACTCTTGGATTGCAGAGAGACAGTCTGGGATGAGAGAAGGAGAAGAGGCCGCAGTGGGGAGCCTGAAGGCATGATGGGTGTCATCCGCATCACACTGGAAGTTGGTGCACAAAGCAGCAATGCTGTGGGCGAGAGGTGCCAGGTATTGGTTGAACAACCAAGGAGAGAGGTTAGACCCCTGGGGCACGCCACAGCTGGAGAGAGAGATGGAAGAGAGGAAGGACTCAAGTTGGACCTGGGAGGGTTGGTCTGAGAGGAAAGAAGTTAACCAGGCCACAGCTTGATCAGTGATACCCAGATTATCACAGAGCCAGTTGAGCAGGATGGCATGGCTAACCATGTCAAAGGCAGAGGAGAGATCAAGTAGGATGAGGACAGAGGGGAGATTTGAATCAAGGTTAGAGAGCAGATCTTCATGGATGTTCAGGAGAGCAGTTTACGTACTTCTGGCTGCTCTGAAACCAGACTGATGGTCATGGAGACAGCCAATAGATTCAGTGTGAAGATTAAGCTGGGGGATGGCCAGCTTTTCCAGGAGTTTTCCCGGGAAAGGAGTGATAGAGATTGGGTGATAATTAGCCGGAAGGGAGGGGCCGGCTGAGGGCTTCTTGTTAAGAGTAATCTGCTGGGACCGATCCCAAGAGCTTTCCCTTATCCCGGGAGACACCTTATTATTTTCCAGTACACCCTTTATTCTGATCAATCCGAGTTGTCCGGTATATGTGCTTGCTTTTGCTTTCTCTGTGTCTCTTTGCTTACAGCCAACTTCTGCCCCTTTACTGGTTTCAACTCAGGCCAGCTTGGTATGTACCCCGTTTATGTTATAGGCTAGCATTGCCTCGAGAAGCTCCCCCAATCTACAGTCTATATTCTGAGGTATAACTTTTGCCCTGTGCGCTCTCTGGCAAGACTCCCAACACCAGCTTCTTTTCTTTGGAACCTACACGCTCAACAAGATTCTGCATGTCCTGTCATTGGAGAGATAGATCTACTTTATCCTCACCAACCATATTCTCAAGTGGGAAACATAAGGCTGCCGTTGCAAGATGTACCTGGCCATTGCCCGTACCTCTGTCTTCCTCCCGTTCAGCTGTCTGTGTTACCACGTTGTTGATCAGTGATTTATGGGCATAGTTGTCCATCTTCATTTGCTGAGATCTTAGAGAGGGACCAGCGCTTAGCGTTTGCATATTATGAATCCGGTTTCCCAGTGCCAGAAGCTCAGTTGCAACAAGTCTGAAAAGAAGGGCAGCTTTTCACGATCATGCACAGGTTACGCATCATTAATGGTATGGTGAACAGAACACAAGAGCTACAATCAGTGCCAACCTCAACTGCGTCTCAGGGTGTTAGTGATGCACTGAGATCTCTACTAGTTATCTCCTGCAGCCCTTGGCAATATTCAGGGTGGACACCATCCTTTGTACCATATTAATCTGCAGCACAATAAAGGATAATTTGACGTTATGCTTGTCTTAAGGTCTTGGTCAGCTATCAGTGTTAGTGACATCCTGCGCTGCTTACCAAGTGCCCCTGGTGTTCTGCTCAGCACAAGCACTGTGCCAAAGGCCCCCTCACCTCTGCTCCTCGCACTGTAATGGCACATATGATGCTTCCCCCATCCGATAGGCAGCAGGTTGAGGGTGTCTCCTCTCAATCCAATGGGCCACGCTCTGTTTTCCAATGTACAATGCCTCTTCAGCATCAGGTCCCTCCGCACACTTTGTGTGATTGCAGGCGTTAATCCCACCTTGATTCCAGGGTTCAAGCGCCAGCGGTCTCAGCGTTCTTCGTCATGATGGGGGTTGAGGGGTCAGAGCTCATTGTTATCTGAGGCAAGGATACTGGCAAACGGACATCAGCATCCTCTGGGGTACTTCACGGCACTTCAGGTGTTACCCGCATAGCAGTGTAAATGTTGGAAGGAGGAGTGGCACTCCAGCACCCCAATGAAGGGCAAGATACTCAGGCAGAGTCACCTCGCTACAACGCTTCTCCTGTCATGCCCAAAAACAAGATGGCAATCGGGTGGTCCAGCGGTGATCTCTCTCCTGGCTGAATACCATGAGTCGGCTGGGGTGCCAGTTCTTATTGCAGTTAGAGGGTCGGCTGGTATTCATATGTAGGTACTGTGAATTTTGGCATGTATTTAAGGGATCTAAAATGATTAAATGACAGATTTCAGGCACCCATTGTGGAGCCTCTGAGGATCATGTCTTCTCCATGCTGCAGTCAGCCTACATATAGCATCTGGAGCTAATTATCCTGCCTTCCGGTCCTCCCAAAAGGTATTCCTGCATGTGCGCTGCAGAGAGCGTTCCCTCATGTGCACACCCCTGCGCCTGATAACATTTTGATGGATTTCCAAATATACAACAAATGACGAGGACTGCTGGTGAACTTGGACTTGAACTTCTGGTTTGCTGAAATCATTGTGCTGTGTGTAATAAATACACCAAGCTGTGTTTTACCACCGAAGTGATCCAGCTATCAACCCCCTTCATGTGTTGTATATTTGACTCAGTATTGAAAATGTTCAACATGTTTCTTCAATAAAAAGTAATCAAGCGTATGATTCAAACAGCCCATGTTCATGTACACACACTGTTCACATTGGAAAAGGAGGAGCATAATTATTAGCATTTGCAACAGTTGATTCAAACCAAGAAAACATATTTGGGTCTGAGAAAGATTGAGACAGTTCCACCAATCGCACCTGAAATAATTATCTGATAAGTCTTTTATCCTTAGAATATCTGAATAGCCCAGTCACACAATGGCTTTGTTTCTGGCCTTCAGAAAATAAGTTGTACATGTTTCTAACTCAAAGGATTCTTAGGAATGTCTATGTCCCCCGGAAGAAATTGATCAGAACACGATTGCCATTTGATGATGATGAAGATTACCATTAACAGGGGAAGGAAAAAAAAAGTGTTGAATGAAAGCTTGGACAAAAAAGAAACAGGTATTTTTCACTGCGGTGTGTCACCCATATGTCAGCATGAAGGCGTTTCAGGGGTGCAACCCTGGCATCACCTTTGTTTCCACTGTGACCCCCAACACTGACACATGAGAAATGTTGCATGCATCAGAATAAATCCCAGGAGTGGTGGCAGTTTCTGACTCCCTCTGGGGGAGAAGGCGTTCCTGCAGGCTGATCTGGGCCCTTTCTTTTATGGGTGGGAGTGGTAGAAGGTGTGGCTTCTGTTGAGGAACCTGCAGTGACGATGACATCATGTCTCCTACCCATGACATACATTCTCCCCACAACAAGTGCATACCAACTTTCATGTCTTTTTGTTTTGTGGCTACCCTAGGTCTGTGCTGAAATATTGCCATGCCTTTCAACCCCTTTTTTGATCTGCCTTCCTTGATGTTTGAGGTATTCCTGGGTCCTCCTGCTTCAGCACAGGTGCAGGTGGAGACTGCTCCCCTGTCTGCTACCTGAGGCAGTGACTGTTGCTCCTGACCTGGGGTCTCCTGAGTTGGAGCAATGGAGGAAAGCATCTTAGTCTGCAGCTCAAACTTTCTCTTCCCTTTTTTCCTGCTGATCTCTCAGACTCGGCCGCTGCCATTTTGCAAAAAAGAATAAGATTCTAGCAAACACAGCAAATACAACCTCACTCTATCCCTCGCTGCCTCTCTCTCTCTCTCTCTCTCTCTCTCACACTCTCTTCCTCTCTCTCTCCCTCTCTTTATCTCTCTCTCTCTCTCAATCTCCACCCAAAGGCAACAATAGGAAACAGGAAGTGTGTTAGCTACTTTCAGTTTCTCTTTTTCCAGGTTAAGTTGACTCGACATGGTCTGAATTAATAGTGTCCTATGTTTTGATAAACTTTAGGCTGATTATTCAAATAAATATATGTATATTGTTCGAAAAGGCTTTAACAAAATTTGAACAATACTGACCTATTGAATTGTAGTGGATCTTGCCAATTCGAGGTGCACTTGTGTGGAATAGTTTACCGACTTGGCTCAATTCCACTTGTGTGCCATCGCTATGAAGGCTCAAATAGATGAATCTGAGTCAACCCATTTTTTGAATTGTTTGAACCAGCATTCAAGACAAGCACTTAAGATTGTCATTCCTAGATCAGACGCTTCATATGTAAAGAAAGAAGCTCAACAAATGTATATGGTAAAGAATATTGTTGTATCAGAGGGAGACATCCTCGGTGGCATAAGTGGACAGTTTTCCAGCAGTCCTGAATAGCTGTGCCCCACCCAATATGAACCCTTAACCCTAGAACAGTATTGGGGGAATATTGTTTAGAACCCAGCCATAGGCTCTCGCACGGTTGGGTAGTATGATACAGTCAGAGCCATCTAGCAATAAAAGGACCCTTGCTTCCATAATCAGTGTAAGCTTTGTCCTGTTTCACTGGCTACCCTCTTCTTTCTAAAAACAGTTTCTCCTTGACCTCGCCTGTCTTAAACCTAACTATTTAACATCACCTATGGTCTTATTATTGAGACGATAAAAATGTAGCCTCTACTCCAGCCATTGCATTATTTCTAAGATGAAAAATACATCCTTAGATGCTGTTCACTTATAACTGTGACTCTATTTTAAGGGCAAGATGACAGTCTTAAGCTGTATGCCAGATGATGGTGGACTAGCCTACACTTCAACGTAGGCCTCCATGGCTCCTATGCCCCTTTTTATTGGGATATATTTCCTCTTACCAGATTTCGATTCCAGTGGAGACTAAAAACAAGGAGAGTGTGCCCCAACCAAAGTTAAATACCCCAGCAGGAACCGAATCAAGACAAACTATTGCAAAACCGAATTCTCTTATTAAATGTAAAACACGAAAATGTATTCAAGTACTGAGATGTTCTATTAAATATCAAGAAGGGCAGACTAACCACAAAATCTCATAATTTACATTTATGTACACTTTTACAAATAATTCAAATAAAATTAGCAATGTAGACATGGACCAACATGTAATACATTCAGTAGGTGATAAGCTATACCAAGTACATAAAAAATAATTAAATGTGAATCAAAACGCAAAGAAAATCATTGCACTCAAGTTTTACAAGGAAAATTGTACGACTATGAATAATAGGTTTAAAAGTACATAATTTACAATCTGAATGGAAAAAATAGGGAAATACGTTCCCTAACTAATATATCTTACATTTATTAACATTGATTTATTTTACTTTTAGGTCAACTTAGGTTTCGGCTAATAAAGCCCGGATGTACGGCCAAGTCTTCTTCAGGGCATGTGATGTTAGCTGCATTCCAGATAGGACTCTGCTGGATCATGGTGTTCTTCAAAAGTTGCAAAGTGTCTGAAAGCTGTTAAATGTGGTAGGGTACCATCTTGCAGTGGATTGCCAGACCCCAGGCGTGCATCCAAATGTGGCACAGATTCTCCTGACACAGCTGTGCAGTTGCTGGTTTCATTACATTTCTTCAGTGAAGGGTCACTGCTCCCAAATCCCAGTACATTGTGAAGGTATGGTCTCTGAATAAGAGAATAAAGACATTTCTTGCAGCCTCCATAGCTTTTTGAATTGTGTGTGAATTAGCACAATTTCTCTTGTTTTCTGGGTTGATTGCAAGGTTTTCAGCCATCCCACTGGATTTTGGCCAGTTTGTCAGGATGTGAAAAATGTCAGTGTTTATGTCTCTGGTGTCTTGACTCTTGATTCTGTCGTTTCAATTGTTAATGAGGCAATTTTCATATCATGACTTGTTTTCCATGTGTAGACATTTTAGACTGGTTCTGAGTAGGCACTGTTCCATGGTCTCTAGTCACATTGGGCTTCAGATAATGCAATCTTTGTAATCTCCATAGGCCTCTGGCATCCACCATTCGCTCCCATAAAGGGTTCTTACATGTTATAGCTCCCTGCCAGGCCCCAAAGTATTTGAAACAATACTTGACACACGTCCTGCTTTATGACCTGTATATGTTGATGTCCTTAAGTAAGGTATATGTCCTTGCGGGCTGCAAGCAGAAAGAACACTTCACAGGTTATTTAGTGTACAAAATATTCCTCCTCTGCCATGCCTCTCTTTTGAAGGTGTCAAGAGAAAGTTGCCATATCTCGTATGTTTGTGAATTGTGCCTGTGTGGAATATGCCTCTAGACTGTTCAATGTTAGATCCTAGACATTGTTAATGATGCACTTCTGACAGGAGGCAAGCCACTCCTGGTTCCTGTGAAACACTGATCCACAGTGGGACCCTGGTCCTCCCTGCACCCCCTCTAGGAATTCAATTGCCATGTTTCCCAGCCCACCAGATCCTCTCAATTGCCATGCCTGAGTAGTGGGCACTCACAACAGCTAGGGTAGAGTGGTTAGTGACTTGGAGCATGCCACTTCAGCCTTGCCTGCTTTCTAGTCATCCCAACACTCAATGCTTCCCCTTAGGTAGACTTTCCAACGTGCGTTGCTTGCACCATAGCTGCCATCATTTTCGGTGAGCATGAGGTGGGGCGCTACTTATTATTTTTTTTATTTCAACATTTGTATAGCATGCTTAAGCCGTGCGTCCTGGCACTTGTAGCATCTTATTGAGTTACAGACAGTTAGCAGGGCGAGAGCTGCTAATTAGGGAAACTGAAATGGTTACAGTCCAATAGCAGGAGGGAAGCTATTAGTGGGATAGGAAGGTTTTCAGTTTCTTGCAAAAAAAAGTGTATGTAGTCTCCAGTCTTAAAGTGGGTGGAAGGGAATTCCACAGGGCGGCAGCAGAACCGGGGAAGGTGTAGCCTCTGGCTTTGGTTCTCTTGTGTCTAGGAATGCAGAGACGGCTTGAATAGGCTGATCGAGTTGGCCTGGTCTGGTGGTTTAGACAGTCCTTCTGATAGAAGCTCAGGGGCTACAACCAAAAGGCTATAGCTAGTCCTGGATCCCACCATAATTGACATAAGCGTAGCTCCGGATCTTTTCCAGACCTAGTAAAACCCCTGGCTAGAGGCAAATGGCTGTGCCAGGAGAATCATCAGGTCTGATTAATTCTTCAATGCAACCCATTTAGAAAATCTCTCCAATCCAGATTTCATCTTTAGTTGCTGACTTTAATAAATCTGGGTATTTCTTCTTTCTCATCGTGAGATTGTGGTGATCGACCTCTTTACTCATCTGTAAGCTGTCTTTCAGTTACAAGTTTTACCAACAAGTTCATCGTCACTCTATCACCAAATCAATTATCTATTGAAATCACCTACTCATTGGGATAATTTGATCAGTCTTTCAGTTCGACAATCTATATTTCATTTTCTTGCAGTTTCTATTTCCCTTCTTCTTTCATGGCTACACTCCTATTGCGCCCTCTCCTATATATTGCACAGAACACCTTGCTGAGAAAAACAACTGGAAAACTTTAAAAAAACACATGTTTAACTTTTGAAGGCAAAGGTCTTTCACTGAATGAAGAAAGAATTGCCCTGGCAGGCTTTGCTGTAAATCTCGAATAACTAGAGAGTTGCTATTGTACCCAAGTGTATGAAGACAAGATAGCACACACAACAGTGCTTTTTTGGTACATGTTCCAGAAGAGAGAACCAGAGCCAAAACAAAGGAATGTGCAATCAAGGTGCTATAAAAATATGCTTACTTTAATTAAGCCCACCAGAAACCCATCTCTGTAAAGAAAGACAGAGATATGCAAAATATAATATATGCAAGCACTCTGGATATTAAGTAGGATGAAAGAAAGGCATTAAAGTACCACAATTTTAAAAAAGAATATGCTCATGCGAGAAAAGGGGCCTAAGGGAACCTTACCAGCCTCAAGGGACCAAAGCTGGACCAGGGAGGCATTTAAGAGTCAATAGTACGTTCTTGCTATTACTTCGACATTTCAACAGCATTAAACCAGGCTTCTCTTCATTGCAGAACCCGGTTCAGGGGCTGCAAGTCACGTATATCCAAGCGGTTGGAAGCGGTGGTGCAAAGCAGTTCGAGTGCGGCATTAGAGCAATAAAGATGGGAGGGCTTATCAGGGTCAGTTCAAAGAACAGTCAGAGACATGGTAACTGCTGCATTGGGTCAGCAATTTGCTCCAGTGGTTTGAGTTGAGGTTAGGAGATGGTTTTCGAAGCTGTGATCCTGATGGTCTGATGTGTGGTTAGACGAGGCAGAAATTCAATATCGAGCCAGTTTGAGTCATTGGTAATGCCTGACAAGATGCTTCCAGCAGTTCATGTTGAGGTCCGGCAATGAGCCATTGGTTTGAGTCAAATAGGATATGGGCTTGGCTTTAGATGATGTGGCGTGGACCGTGTACAGAAACGTGGCTGTTCTGCACCTCAGGATGCTCTGAGTTCCAATCCAGAGGCTCAGGGACAAGTTAAGCCCTTGTTCTTGTTCACACAGCATGGGGGAGACTGGCAGACACCTGCAGGGGTCCTTCTCCTCCAGTGAGGTCCAGGGAACTGCTGCAGCTGGCATAGTTGCAAGTCTTGCCCCAGCAGCAAGTCAACCCCATGTACCCTGGGAGTGGTTAGGGTTATTTCTTCTGTCTGGATGGCCCAAAAGTGAATCCATGATCTAGGGGGAACCCCCTCTTTTATAGGCTAATGTCAACAGGTGATTGGACAAAAGCAAGCTTGCTTTAAGGGGTTTAATCCCTGTTCTTGTGACACATGGTCTTTGCATTATTGCATCATTCCCAAAATAATTTGTTATAAGGAAGTGGAGGAGTCAGGAAGAAAGGAGAGGTACAGAGAGAAACAAAATGATGGTGCCTTTACCCAACTGTGCGGAGCTCCCTTTGGCTATGCTAACTCTGACACATAGCATCAAAAACCCTTTGGTATGCAGCAACCGGGTGTGAGCATAGCCTTTTGTATAGGGTGTGCATTTTGATTCTTGTTTCCCAGGACAGTACCTGCTGAGTCTTTCCTGTGCTGGACAGAGGTGTTACCCAAGCCTATTAAAGCCTATCAAAGGAGAGGAACAGTCTTTCAGTATCTTGTTCTACTGTCTGGCAGGGTCAGGCTGTCTGACTAGATTACACCCAACCCTTTATCATCATTACTATTATTTTTTTTTTATTATTATTATTATTATTATTATTATTATTATTATTATTATTATTATTATTATTATTATTATTATTATTATTATTATGGCATTTATTGAGTGTGGACCTAGCTATGAGAAGCAACAGACCGCTTTACAGACGTATACACCAATACAGATACATAACAGAGCGCTTTACAGAGGTGTACAACATTACAGATGCATAACGGAGAGCTTTTCAGTGGTAACAAAAGAATAGATATACACCGGGGTGTTGGATACAGAGGGAGACAGAGGAGAGGTACAGCTGTACCGGGTGGTGGGGAGCAGAGGGGAGGGTGGTGTCTAGCAAGTCAGGTGGCACAAGGGGCGATGTGATGGCCTAGGTGTTGAGGAGGAGAGACTCCTTGAAGAAGTGGGTCTTGAGTGATTTTCTGAATTGTAGGAGAGTGGGGGCGAGTCTGATGTCGACGGGGAGGAGGCTACATAGTCGTGTGGCGTAGATAGAGAATGCTTGTTTTCTGGTCCTTTCGTTTTTGCAGCAGCGCTTTTCAAGTCTGCACGTGTACTGGTTTCTGGTGGTGCGCTGTCCAATGGAGATGCAGAGTTTCTCTGTGAGGTAGCAGAGTGTCTTGAGGGCTACTGACCCTTGATGACCGTTCCACAGCTCATGTGGTCTCACAGTGCTGACATGTATATGATTAAAATCCGATGTGACTTTTAAGTATTATGTAAACCCTCCACCACCATACCACACAGCATTACTATGGCTTATACTTCATGACCCTGCCACGAAGTGAGGAGTTTATCATAAGCATATGGAATTTGGAGCAGCAATGTAAACCTAAATGTGACTTCTGTGCTGCAGTGACTTTGATGTTACAGCAGCTGTCAAACAAGCCACCTGTGACGTCTGCACCTCCTCTGGGCCACTGGAGAGCAGGTGCTACAGATCAGGAGACTGATGAGAAGGGCACAGCTGTATGCTATGCTTTTGGCATACATCTTATGCAAGGGGAATCCGATTGGCAGGCTGCCCTCTCTGAGATGGAATTACCCACGCAAATGTATTAATGAATACAAATCCAAAAAGCCAGAGCTTCTAGAGCCTTGCCCATGGCACTTACTCTCACACATACAATCAATATTGAGCAAGATAAGCTCAGATGGTGAAATCTTGGTGCATCTCATATGGGTCCAGATAATAATGTTTTACAGTAATGGCTCAGGAAGCGGTCTATAGGGCCAGCAGCATAATTCAGAGTTACCGTAGAATCCCTAATCTGCAAACCTGCCAGTGTATGGCCTCGGAGCATATTTTTAGTGCTACTAGGACTATTGCGTCTGACCACAGGAGAAGCCTTGAAATAGGCCATGTTAGGCATTACATATTGTCTGATATGAACCACCAATAGGTTGAAGAACACTATGGTGAGGAACCTTGTCATGATGATGACGGCCTGCGTCCACTTCAAGTCACGCAAATGGTTGTTTAGAAGGGCTGGTAGCAATGAAATTGATTTCTCTAGCAGGTGGCTGCTGTAGACTGTCATGCCATAATGAGAAGCCATTTACATTTCTGATACAATTTTCTGTTCTTAAGCCCTGATCCTACAATTTCGAAACTGAAGTAGTAGAGCGGAGGGCCATGCTTCAACAGAAGGGAAAGCGCCCTGGAAAATGTGTTGGATTCTCCCTGACACAACAGAGCCATCCAACATGAGATGTGGTTGAGGTCTCTTCATGAAAACTGCCAACATGAGAAATGTGTTAAGGCTCTCCCCTCGTAACAAGACTTTTTGGGTTCTTCTGCTACAGAAGTACAACAAAATAGCAATAGTTCAGGTGTGTCTCTAGTAAACCACAGACACAATATTCAGGTTGCCTTGAGAGAGGTGCATTCACACCACTTTTCTCATGGCCTTACTGCTGTGCAATAGATGAAGATGAAAATGCTTCACAGGGATTTAAGCTGTTTCATGTGCATTTTCTCAGGGAAATTCTGTTAGTCTTTTCCCCTTTCCCTGCTCAATTTAGTGGCTGATGTTGGCATGATGTTTTTGATGGTGTGTCTCCATAGCATCTTGGAAAACATTGTCCTCTGCCCCCAGATGAACACAACCCCTCCATGTAGACAGTGTGTGCATGCATGCAGGAACATGTAATCGGTCAGCTGCTCCTATAAGGAGGCACACCCACATTTTCCACCTTTTCCACAAGTGGAAAGAGGATCCAACACAGGCCTGATAGATAAAGCCAGTACCAATGGAAGTGGTTGGGTCTCTTCGCACACCACCGTGCTATATGTCATGGTGCAGAATGACCTGCACCTTCTGGTGTACTGTAGATGTTTGCTCAGCACCATTCGAGGAGGGTACCAGGCCAGTGGGGAAAGTCGATGGCACCTGGTCACTTCCTCACGTCCTCTCACTGCCGAATGGGGTTGGCATTGCAGTCACTTCCAATGCATAAAGTACGATGATCTTGCCCTACCACACACTTGTCTTACAGGTGATACAAGGGTGTGCACGACATAGGTGTTTTTTATATATGGGAATTGTTTTATTGGAAATTTTGTAAAAGGTTTTTATGAATTTTTTCAAATTTTAAAAATGATGTTTTACAAAATTGAGTTAAATGTTGTGATGTATATGAAATTAAAAATGTGATGTACAAACTGTGATTTTGACTGAGTACCTATTTGTTAAAAGTACTTAGTTGTTTGTTGACTTGGTAGACACAAGAGGGAGTAACAGGATGACGTGGTGTAACTTTACATTCAACTGTACAATCCTCTGCTACTACCTTCTCATCAGGCAGATGAAAGTACTTGCACTACTAGAAGCAGCCAATTGTAGAAAGTGATGGAGTGGTATCCTTTAGTTTGTCCTGTCCTGTGGCCTGCATTGTCCCCTCTACAGGACAGGACACGCCACCATCAGGTCAGTCAGCCGCCTCCTCTCACATATATTCCTGCTACCCTACATCTGGATATTCACCAACTTCACCCTGCCCCGCATCCACCTCGCATTCCACCTGCTCTGTCTCTCCTCCTTCTGAACCCCATTTGCCCCGTGTGTTGCCTCTCGTTTCACATCCTCAACCCTGTGTTTCACCTGCTGCCCAGCATCTGCATCATCATTTTACTCTTCTTCCTGCTCGGTATCCACCTCTTCATGTTTCCCCTCCTGCTGCACCCCAATTTCTGCCTCCTCATATGTTACCTCCTGCACCTCCATCTACGCTTTTTCTTGTCCCACATCCCCCTCATTTTGTTGATGCCCATTAGATTGGCCTCCCACTGCAAAATCTCCTCCTCAGTCGATGCTGCCATCTCATCCAGTCCCACAGCCACATTTCCTAAATGTGAAACTCAAACAATCTCACTGCCCCCTCCAAAATAATGTGGGGGACTTCTCTCCAATGACTTCATGCTACCCTTCAGTGCATCCACTAATTTCACCTCCATCTCCCACTGTTCTCTCCATCACTCGGCAGGTCTAAACTTTGTCATTCTTCAATTCTTCCACATCTATGTCCCTGGACACCTCTGCACTGACCCCCACCACCTTCCCCACATCCAAAGATGATATGCACTGGCTGGACACCTCTACACTGACCCCCACCACCTTCCCCACATCCGTAGATGATATGCACTGGCTGGACAGCTCTACATTGACCCCCACCACCTTCCCCACATCCGAAGATGATATGCACTGACTTGAAACCTCTACAATGACCCCCACCACCTTCCCCACATCCGAAGACGATATGCACTGGCTGGACACCTCTACGTTGACCCCCACCACCTTCCCCACATCCGAAGACGATATGCACTGGCTGGAAACCTCTAAAATGACTCCCACCACCTTCCCCACATCCGAAGATGATATGCACTGGCTGGACACCTCTACACTGACCCCCACCACCTTCCCTACATCCGAAGACGATATGCACTGGCTGCAAACCTCTACAATGACCCCCACCACCTTCCCCACATCCGAAGACGATATGCACTGGCTGGTCACCTCTACACTGATCCCCACCACCTTCCCCACATCCGAAGACGATATGCACTGGCTGGAAACCTCTAAAATGACTCCCACCACCTTCCCCACATCCGAAGACGATATGCACTGGCTGGACACCTCTACACTGACCCCCACCACCTTCCCTACATCCGAAGATGATATGCACTGGCTGGAAACGTCTACAATGACCCCCACCACCTTCCCCACATCCGAAGATGATATGCACTGGCTGTTGACCTCTACACTGACCCCCACACCCTTCCCCACATCCGAAGATGATATGCACTGGCTGGACACCTCTACACTGACCTCCACCACCTTCCCCACATCCGAAGATGATATGCATTGGACTTTTTACATTTGTTTTCATTCATAGCAACAGTTGTGGTGGCCACTAAAGGACAGGTTTTCACAATTGTATTTCCTATATATTTTGATAAAAGTGGGGATGTTAAGGAATAGGGTTTAATAAAAGCACAATCAGTGTCACACATATTTTCACAATCGGTTTCATAAAGGGTTTATTTTTTTCTTTGTTGGGGGAAGCAGGGAAGGGAAGGGAAAGGGCTTATAAATACAAAGAATCGCTCGATTGCTGAATGCTCAAAATGAAAGAGTTAAGATCAAAGTACCCAGGGCTTGTTGTTTTCAGCTCAGTAATCATAGTTGCACTGAGGACCTATGGAATCGGCTGAATGCGGTTAATGAAACTAGTGAGGATGCTTCAAGTATGGGAACAGTAACAAAGTGTTGAAGCTAAATATATATAAGTTCGTTTTTAAACATATATAGTGTAAATGAAATAAACAATCATTAATGGTTGGTAATTAAGAGTAGTATTGTATAATTCCAGGATAAAGTGTATCTGTAGTTTTGGAATTTGAAACGTAGGATACATTGCATATTGTTAAACAATTTTTGTATTATATTAACTCTCCTTTTTAATATCTAATTATTGCATAGTGTGTTTAAGTAATGTTTAAAATACTCTATCAATATGTTTGATATGATTTGTGGAACAGCCAAGGTGTTGGCCATAACACAATAACAACAACAACAGCAAAACAAATATCACATAGGGTTTTGCAAATGTTTTCAGAAACTTCACGAAGCAAGCTCATCACCGAACATAATATACCAAACAGGTAAATAAATGTGAAAAGGAAGCACCATAAATCCTCTCGGTGACTACAACATAAGCTCTTCTACTGCAGTGTCCTCTCTGTAACACCCAGTCACTAACCACAGAGAACCAGGAAGTGGGGTGGGTCTTTTACATAGGGACTGAACAGCCTCAGCGATTCCATTGTCCTGAAGCATGCATGTAACTGGTTGTGAGCTGCTGAAACCCTTTCCCTCCCCAGAGAAAGGTTAGACCACACGTTTGTCAAGTGTTGGCATTAAAGGCCATAGGATTTTATTGTTACAGATATGGTTATGGAAACAATGACAATAATTGCATATCCTAATAATATCTTACTTTTGGGCACCGGATCCTGAGGATACCACCCCTGGCCTGTGCCGCCTTCTTGTCCCACGACTTGTTGTGGTCACCATACAGTGTCCTGTTTTTCTCTTCCTTTGTTCTTCTCCCTTCTTTTCTAGGGTGGGAGGGTTTTGGAAAAAGAAGAAAGAGGTGGAAGACACTGAGTTAACAGTGTACTTCCTGACTGTTTGGGACCCCGTTGAGGGTGGACAAACAGTTTGTATTTTGTGAGAGCTGTATAGCTCTTTTTATAAGATCCAGGGCTAGCCCTGGGTCTTTGAAGTGTGGCAGTGGGGGCTGAAGCCCAACCCCCATGCCGGCAGTAGCCGACTGTCTGGTCCCCGATGCTAATTCTTTATGGCGACTCATATGAAATGAAATAGAGGTAGAGATGAAGTTGTACTAATCTAATTAGATCTCTACAGTTGGAGGTTATGGTATATTGTATAATTATGAACGTTGGGCACATTGTCCTGCGTGGATGTAGTACACCGGTTTTTTAGTCGTTTGGCATGTCTTGTGTTTTTCAGGAATTGAGCGGTCCGACATATATGTTTGGATACGCCCCTACAGAAACCGTTGTTGAAATAATTATAGTAAAGAATGACATGGTAAACCTTGGTGCAGCTAACTTAAGTGCTGGCTAAGAAGAAGACAGTGTAATTGAAGATACTGACAGTTGTTTCTTGTTATTTTCCCTCTCTTTGTTTTTCCAGGTCATGAATTGTGTGGCACAGAGTTAGTCGTGCACAGAAAAAGAGTTTGTTTCAAAAGATTGGATCTATCACAGGCAAAGAGATATTGTTTAAGGGTACAAATGGTCCCCCTGATGAAGTTCTTTATTACTTGTTTGAACAAAATTATGTTGAATGAAACATGTTGGGCAATGAAGGGTATTGTTATTGAGTGACAATATTAAAATTATTCTGATATCTCGGATTTGAATCCAACCCAAGGTAGCGCAGAAGGGGTTAGGAATATACTGAATTGATAGAGTACGTGTTTAGTGGTATCCTTTAGAGATAGGGAACCAATGAGTTACCGACCATTTGGTCTCTTTTGATAAGGTGGTCACCCTAACGCTGTGCATTATTGAGTTTTGTATAGGCAGGTGATACAAGGGTGTGCACGACATAGGTGTTTTTTATATATGGGAATTGTTTTATTGGAAATTTTGTAACAGGTTTTTATGAATTTTTTCAAATTTTAAAAATGATGTTTTACAAAATTGAGTTAAATGTTGTGATGTATATGAAATTAAAAATGTGATGTACCAACTGTGATTTTGACTGAGTACCTATTTGTTAAAAGTACTTAGTTGTTTGTTGACTTGGTAGACACAAGAGGGAGTAACAGGATGACGTGGTGTAACTTTTGGTGTCAGGAATGTCCAGGATTTATGCTCAGGAGCCTGGTCATCACGTCATAAAAATGGCTCCATGTCTCCAGATGGTGATTGTATTGTGTTCTCCCTGCCTGACAGCTGGTTTCCTCTGGGTGCTTAGCAACCAGTTGCTTTATGGAAGTGTGAGGTGATTGTTCACACCTCACCCTTCCCTTGCTTGGTAGTGACAGAGACTGCGTGTCTCTGTGTGAGATAAGGAGACGGGTCAGGCTTGGGTGAAGGAGCTGCCCCTCTCCAGGGCCTGCTGGATGGTACCAGCAGTTACCCTGCCTCACTTTGGGAGGCCCTGGAGCATTGCCCATAACTGCTGGACCCATATGCACGCAACTTACCTTAGTGCTTTTCATAAAGGTGGTTGTGAGCTGCCGAAAGCCTTTCCCTCCCCAGAGAAAGGTTAGACCACACGTTTGTTAAGTGTTGGCAATAAAAGGCCGTAGGATTTTATTGTTACAGATATGGTTATGGAAACAATAACAATAATCGCATATCCTAATAATATCATACTTTTGAGCACCAGGTCCCGAGGATACCCCCTCTGGCCTGTGCCGCCACAACCTGGATGGGTTACCGGCTGTCCAGGTTTCCCCCAAAAGTTGTTGCTTGTTTTTTTCTAGCTGCTTTGCTGGTGCAGTACTCCTATATGGCCATGCTTGTGGAAGCCTTCTGGCCCATACTCTGTGTTTTGCTTTATACTTCGATTCCCAATTTATGCTAGTGTTTTGCGCTTGTTCACGGGGAGCCCAGTTTGCTTCCCCTGTTTTCCCGTGTTTGTCCATACATCCAAGCAGTTTAAGTTAATCTGCTAGAAAAAGTTGCCCCGGCCCTTGCGGCGTTGGCCTGTTTGTCTGAGCTGTGTGGTGTTTTGTTCAACCGGCGTGGATTTGTGAACCAGGGTGGGGGAGCCCTAGGAGTATTTGTTCAAATTGGACCTTGGAAAGTGTTTCCAATGACCAAGGCACCTCTATCTTATATGGATGGGCAACTCCCCCTATGCCCTGGGGTTCGGTAACCATTGTGGAATTTCCCGGGTGTTCTAAAAGACGGCCCCCCTGTTATGCTCTTGCTTGCTAACAAAAGGTTGTTTTGTACCTGCCTTTAAGTTCCGAGCTACATTGTAGCTCCCTGGCCCTGGCCCTCGGGCTTCTGTTGGCCCCTTGTATTGCGCTGTGTGGAGCTTTTTTCCCCACTGCATAATAATTTTGTTGAACCTGTTTCCCGGTTCGTGTTACTTGTAGCAATCTGGCCCGCCCTCGGGCGCTGGCCTGTTGTGCTGTGTGGTGTTTCTTCTGCACTGCTTATTAGTTTACGTTGGAAAGTTTTCAGGTTCGGTGCTATTTATAGCACGCTGGCCCCGGCCAACTGGCGTTGGCCTGTTGTGCTATGTGGTCTTTTTCCCCCACTGCATCCTGATTTTATTGAACATGTTTTCGGGTTCCATGCTACTTGCAGCACTTTGGCCTTGGCCCTCGGGCGTCGGCCTGTTCTGTGTGTGGTGTTTATTCCACTGCTTATTATTTTTGTAGAACCTGTTTTTGGGTTCAGTGCTACTTGCAGTTTTCAGGCCCCCGCCTTCAGTTGTTGGTTTTTTAGGCTTCTATTTCTTACTCGTATTTTCCTCTGCATATTATTGCTGGCTTGTGGGCTGTGTTGCCCTATTCTCTGGCATCTTGTGTACTGTCTTCCTGATTTGAGATGCTACCCATTTGTTAATGGTCTTTCCTTGTGTTTCCTTCTCTATTCTGTTCTGGAAGCACATGCATCACATATTTTGTTTTTGTTATTTATATGGTGCTATGGACCCTCGAGCATCTGAGCGCTGCTAATTTCCCACGGTGTGTGGTGCTCGTTCATCGACTTTGGAAGAATGAAAGGATGAGTTTGGCCCTGCCGGGGTTCGAAACTGCATCCACAGGCTCTGCCCGGATGTCAATGTGAGCGCTCTGCTTGCTGCACTATCTGACTAGCTGTACCGTTTTGGAGGGTGTTGGCTGTGTTTTGGAAATTATCCTCTATCTGTTACCTTGACTAGCCTGACAGCAAGCATGGGCTTTTATTCTGGCCCCTGGTTTGTGCTTGTTTGTCCTGTCAACTGTGTTGATGTTCTTTTTTCTCCTGCTTCGGTTGCCTCAAACCGCTGGGGAAGCTGTTAATCCGCTTGTGTACTACCTGCATGTTGTGAAGGGTCCTGATGTTCTGGAACACTTCTCGTTTGTTGGCACCTTAGTTTCTGGGTTTTGTTGTAATTTTTCAGCTTTCACTTGGTTATGTGTATTTATTATTGCCCCTGCAATGTGGCACAGGGTTTTTAGCGCTTGTGAGGGGTGGAAGGCTGAGGTTTGACTCGGCCGAGTTTTTTTTTTAACTGAGTGGCCGGCTTGGGCCGAATTAAAGGGAGGGCTCTGATGGTTGTGTTAAAGGGCCCGGCTCTGTCTTTCTGTGCGGGTTTGCCAATGAGCGCATGCATCTTTTGATATATGAAGGCAGTTGGCCTGTGGAACCACAGTCTGGTGCGGGTTGTAAACTGCAAACTCTCTGCTTGCTGACTGTCTGGTTGTCTGTCCTGTTTTAGCTGTTTGTTTCAGTTTTTTAATCTGTTTGTGGTGCTCGCTACTCGTCTACCTGCGTGTGTGTTTCTTTAGGACCCTGGATGGTTGGGTGGCCGACGGTGGGTGTGCGGAATCGTGTGTCCCCTGGTGCCCTGTGGGGGTTCTTTCTTACTTACCCTGCAGTGGTGACTTTGGTGTCATTGCCCCTTCATCACCTGGCTCCTTACCGCTAGCCCCTGATGTCCTGAATGCTTTTGTGCTCTTTTGCCGTATTGTCGTCACCCCCTTCTGTGCCTGTGGTCTGGTTCTGTTGCACTACCTCAGTAGTGTTGTTGCAACTGGGTCCCCTGAGTACAGGTTTTCCTTAGTTGTGCTTTGTTTTGAACCCCGTTTTAGGGTTCTGTGTTTATTCTACATACACAGAACTGTTTGGCAAACTCCGTTTTGGATAGCTGCTTGTAGTTGGAGATCCCTTTCAACGGCTCTCCTTTTCATGGCCTTTATTTCTGGCTGATGCAGATATGCATTGGCTTGTGTGTTGGCTCTGCCAGGCTTCAACTGCATCAGTAGGCTCTGACTGGGAGAACAAAATTTTCGTGCTTACGCCGGCTTTTGTACGGGTGGTTTCCCAATTCGTTCCTGAGGTCTAAGGTATCGTCTTGTCCCTTGTTCTACCCTCAAACTTCCCGTGTTATGAGGGAGGCTTGTGTTTTATGCGCTGCTTGTGCTGCATTGATTTGGCAATTTAGAAATGGCCATGTTTGTAGTAATTTTGGCTTGTTGCGTGCTGTCCATGGTCTACCCCTGTTTGTTGGGTGGCATGTTCAAGCCTTGCTGTGCCCCGTGTCAGGGTGCTGGGTTGTATATATAAACTTGTCTCATGGCTGGTTACACCGATTTGTATTGCTTGTGCAAGAAAACTTGTGTGTGATTATTCTTGGTTTGAATATCAGATATGCACTTCCTCTGTCATTTTTGCTTTCCTTTTGTCTGTGAGGTGGCTTGCCACCTGCATGTTGTTACTGGTTGACCCCTGGTCTAACTGTGCATTATTGGGCAGCCCCTAGCGCTTTTAGGTGAAGGTTTGGGTTGGCGCTACTGGTCATACTTCCAGCTTTTTCAAATGGGGCGCACTGTAGCCGGTGTTGCCCCCCCCTTTGTGGAATCAGGAAAAATACAATATTACGGCTGTTACACCAAGCAAAGGAAAATACACTGACACGGGCTTGTAAAGATTCCCAGAATCTTTATTACAAAACTGAACAGTATTCAACAAAGTACACAAATAGCTATTTGGCCGTCAATACATCACAGAGACCACCAGCAGGGTTCAATGTGAGCAGTGAACAGAATTTCCTAGCTGGACATCGAAGCATGTATACAATTTGTAAAATGATGTCCAGCCCTCTTACAGGTTAATTATACACTGGGCTAGGGTCGCGCCAGGTTCACTTTCCTAATTTACATATCTTGTGCATGCGGATTACTTTCCAATATATTTACTAACACACTTCATTATTCTTTACATGCTGTTTTAATACAAACCAAACAAATGTTTCACATATTATATATGGATAGCAGTACTGTTCTTGTATACTTGTAGTTTAACATTGCTAATTCAAGTAATCCCCTGCTCCCGAGGTCAACAAAGGACAAGGTCTACATGACCCTAACATGTAGCCTGAAGGCAGGTTGGACATTACCTCTCCTACAGAGGTTGGAGAGGTTAAGGCAAGAACAAGAGCACACGAGACGGCCATTTTAGATTACAGGGTGAAGTTGTACAAAAATCCCAAAATGGCGGTTCTAACCTAAAATGGAGGCTTGATTAAAGATGGCGGCTTACATCAATTTCTAAGGTCAAGACCTTACTGTAGAGAGTTATTCGCGTACAATTTTAAGCAACTTGGCGTAGGCCAATATACATACAAATCGTTATAATAGGAGGCATAATTTAATATCCGGTTTGACAAACCCTCCTTTTGGCCTATGCCAAGTGCTAACACTACTTCTGATCTTCTTGCAAGTAACTCCATACGTCATTGGCCATACACCCCGAATCATTGTCGGACATATCTATTGCCATTAGATCTGACACCAGAGTTTCTTTCAACACATACTCTTTGGAAACCTTCTTTGGGGCGTATATTTTATGCCTTAATACACTTGTTGCTTGCGTGCAACATCCCCCTAATACTGAGCATATAACAGGGAGACACTGTATACAACAGCAGAGAAACAGAAAACTTCCCAAGATAATCAGCAGGGCCGAGAACAACTTCCATCCCCATGACTGTAGGAGGTCCCAAAACCATGTACCAAGTTCCCAGTTTCCCTCAGGAACATGTACTTCTGAACTAAGAACATGTAGATTTTGGATAGCCCTAAAGATCATCGGAGAGGAGTCTGGTACATAAACGCAGCAAGCGGACCCCACTAATTTACATACTCCTCCTCGCTCTGCCAGGATGACATCTAATGCCATCCGGTTCTGAAGAGCCACTAATCTTATCGCTCTCTCTTCTAACGTCATATTATAGAGTATGTCAGTGGTTCGGTTGATGGTTCTCTCCAATACTCTCGCTAGTCCCCTGATATCTTCTGAATTTGTAATTTGCCCAAAAAATGGCACAAAGGATTTCATAATATCTCCTAGAGTTTGCACTGGAGTATCCCCTTTTACACCTCGTCGTGGACGAGTCTTTGACATTTCTACAGTACTGGCAATAAATACCCCAGGTAATAGAATCCCTAAATAACAGGTTCCTTGCCAATCCCTGGGCAACCATGGAAATGCCACATCACCGCAAACAAAATAGACAGGTTCGCCTACGTACAGAGGTCTGTTTTCACTAGTCAAATTTGCAACGTCAGCGCACTTTCTAAAATTACCCATTGACCGTGTTCCATTCCTCTGTATGCATAAGGATACTGAATCGGGGCTATGATTAACAGAATAAGATGGAGGCGTGGCATCCTTATTGCCTATAGGAGCCATTTTGAAAGAGATTAAAAACTGAAAGGGACGAGACAATCTATCAGAGGGCCTAACAGAAGCAACGTTTGGCTTACTTCTATTTGCAAAGGCAAAGGCAGTTGTCAAAGGTAAGGGATAAATATACCAACCTAGCCCCTTATCCCCGTGTTGCGGTAGATGTGTACAGATCCAGCAATTGGTCTTATTAAAAATTGCATGAGTGGCGTTCATTATTAACAAAAGGGTATTATTCTGATAGTTCCGTCTATGCAAAGAATCTCTAGGCGACAAGGTATGCAATTGCACAGAAGGAGTGGGAGTAACAGATACATTTTCAATAGGTAAAAAGTCCTCTAAGGGATATGCTTCTTCCAGATACCATAACCCAAACCCAACAGTTACTAAAAATTCAGTAATTATCACGAAAAGGCAACAATACACTTTGGGGGTCCCCTTACATGCTTGATCATTGTCTCTGCTAGTCACATATTTATCTAAAAGTTCGGTAGGAGCGGTAGCGGGTGCAAGCATTGTAGTCTTCAATCGAAAAAACACCAATTGTTCGGTTGCTGGCGACTCAAGTCGCGTGTCTTCTTAATGTCTTTCCCACAACCCTTAGCCGACAGAATCTTCCCGCACAGTCGTGCCAAAAGGCAAGTCCTCAAATGATTTTCTCAATCGCATAGTCAGACCATGCTGTATGTTTACTTCCTTGGGCGCAAATTATATTTTGCAATTTCTGGCGAGAACAAAGTGTCGTCATTTCCTCCTGGAAGTGGCGAATGGACGGAAATGGGATCAAAGGATTGATCCGGAAGTTCCACTGTTGGGGAGTGCAGAGACAAGATGGCCGTTTTGTCCGGCCTTGCGGATTCTGAAGCGGTCTCCGATTCTCCCTTGTTGGTTGTTGCTGTTTCAGGCACGCTAGTTACAGCAGTGGGAAGGGATTCTGTGTCTTCTGTATCGTATGGCACGGGCTGTGGGATCCATTTGGTGTGCATCGCATGGATCCAGTGTTTACGACCCGCTACTTGCACGGCAGTCTGGGTGACTGGCAGGACTTGGTAGGGACGCCTCCACCAAGGTGCAAGGCAAGACAACCTCTCAAAAACCTTCGTGAGGATCCAATCCCCCAGTCGTAGACTGTGACCAGGACCCTCGTAGTGCACAGGTAATGCCTCTGGCACCTGGTGAGGAATTGAAAACAGATTTTTAGTCAACTGGTTACAGTAATCTGAAAGAAGCACATTTTCTATATCCCGTAATGAGCAACTTTTTGGCATACCCCAAAAATTAGCAGGTCTCCCCATTACCACCTCAAAGGGAGAAAGCCCAGTCTTAGTTTGAGGGGGTGTTCTCATCGACAGTAACACGATCGGTAAGGCGTCCGGCCACTTTAGCTTGGTGCCAGCACACGTCTTAGCGAGTTTGTTCTTTATAATGCTGTTGTGCCTCTCCACTAATCCGGCACTTTGGGCATGTCTAGCTGAATGGAACCGCTTGTCAATCTGTAATCCTTTGCAAATTTGTAGGATTACAGTGGCAATAAAGTGTGGCCCATTATCTGACCAGATGACTCTCGGCAGCCCAAATCTAGGAAAAAACTCTTTCAACAGAGTTTTTGCCGTGGTTATGGCCATTGCATCTCTAACCAGGAAGGCCTCAACCCACTATCTAAAGGCACAAATAACAACCAATACATATTTAAGATTGTTACACCGCTCCATTTCAATAAAATCAAAGTAAATAACCTCAAACGGGACAGAAGGTGGAGCGAAAATTCCTCTAGGAGTCGAGGTACCTTTTCCTACATTGTGCTGCAAGCAAACCATGCAGTTCTGGAAAAAACACTCCGCAGTTTTGAAAATCTTATCATTGGCCCATACACTGTGTAGCATTTTTGTCAATTTTTGCGCACAAACATGTGTCGGACCATAAGCCATAAAAACCATCATTGTAATGTAGGCGTCAGGGAGTAACCATTTCCCTTCAATATTGTCTACCCAACACCCATCGTCATCCAATCTCCCTGCACCCTCGATCCACCTCTTAGTTACCTCTATGGTGGCATCTGCTTGAATATCTTTTACAGCATCGATACTTTCACCCACAGTGAAAACATTTACAATTTCTTTTACAGCATACATTTCTGAACTGAAATCAGTGGTAGTTTGTTTAGCTATCTGATCGGCGAAAGCATTCCCTTTTCCTACATCATCTGTAACCTTTTGATGTGCTGAACATTTTATGATAGCTAACTGAACAGGGAGTGTAAGTGCTCAAAGTAATCGCACTATTAAAATGCCATGCTGGATTTTCTCTCCGTGCGAGGTCAAGAAACCTCGTTCTTTCCAAAGTCTACCGAAATTGTGGGCCACCCCAAAGGCATACTGACTATCAGTATATATATTCACTGTAAGCCCTTCAGAAAGTTCACAAGCTCGAGTTAACGCTATAATTTCTGCGGCCTGCGCAGAGTTATGCATAATTCTTTTAGTTTCCACAACCGTGCTTAAAGTAGTAACAGCAGAAGCAGCCGTGGATGTACCGTCTGGAAGTTTAAAACAAGAGCCATCACAAAATAGCTCTCCTTGTGGGCTATTCAAAGGCGTGTCTTTCAAATCGATTCTGCCTTTAGTCGCTTGTTCTGTCGTATAAAGGCAATCGTGTGACGTATCGTCACCATCAACAGTATCTTGCGAGACAGGTAAAAGTTCAGCCGGATTTAATACACAACACCTCTGAATTTGAATGTAGGGGCAAACAAGATTAGCTCATATCTTGCCAATCGTGCAGAAGTGAGGTTTTGCGTTTGAGTTCTATTCAATAGAATATCTACAGAGTGAGGTACCATTAGGGTTAACGCATGAACCAGGACCATTCCCTCACTCTGTTTTACAGACGCAGCAGCAGCAGCAACAGCGCGCAAACATCTTGGCAAAGCGCATACTACAGGATCAAGGGCGGAGGAATAGTAGCCGCACGACCTATTCTTCCCTCCATGATCCTGTGTTAACACCGCCAAAGCACATTCATTACGTTCATGCACAAACAATACAAAGGCCTTGTCATAATTCGGAGTTCCTAAAACCGGCGCTGAACACAGCGTGTATTTGAGCAAATCAAATGCTGTCTGGTGTTCCAAAGTCCATGGCAATGGCAAAGAAATGCCCTTCTTTGTAAAAGCCAGCGTTGGTTTGATCGTTAACGAAAAGTTAGGGATCCACAATCAACAATAAGAAGCCATCAAGGCTCTAACTTCCTTTTGCGTATTTGGGACAGACATGCCAGAAATGGTCTTTATTCGTTGAGGTGTCAACCTTCTTCCCTCCTTTGACAGAAGATAGCCTAAATAGTCGACCTCCTGACAACAATATTGGAATTTTTTAAGTGAAGCTTTGTGGCCATGTTTTGCTAGATGACAAAGCAACAACACGGTGCCTTCTTTACAGGCGCTCTCAGAATCAGCAGCCAATGTGCAAGTAGTAGGCAACTCGAGGGTATCAAGCTGCTCTTTCAATGCCCTACTATAAATACTTGGACTCTCAGTGTACCCTTGTGGTGCACGAGTGAATGTAAACGAGCGTCCACCTAGGGTAAATGCAAACAAATACCTGCTATCCTTGTGTATGGGAATACTGAAAAACACGTTTTTAAGATCAACAATGCTTAAATGAGTGTCAGAAGCCGGAATCATGGTTAGTATCGTTGTAACATCAGGTACAATAGGAAATTGAGGAGCCACAATTTTGTTAATAGCGCGTAAATCAATTATAAAACGAAAGGGAATCGCATTATCAACTTTTTTGTATACTGGCAAAATGGGGCTGTTACATATGCTACCCGTAATCTCCTCAATTACTCCACGATGTACAAAATCAGAAACTATACATTTCAAAGCCTGTTCGCCTTCAACTGAGATCTTATAATGCTGGATGCGAGGCAATTTTGCTCCATGTTTCAAAATAATTTTAACAGGTTCAATTTGAAGAATGCCCACATCATTATCATCAATTGCCCGTAAGCATTCTGGGACATTACTAAATTCTGGCGGTAAAGGTTGAGTCAAAAACTGAGAGGCGAGTGATTGCTGAGGTGAAATTGTTAGCCGAATTCCGTCCGGAGAACAATGTATTACTGCATGCAATGCCTTCAACAAATTTAGCCCCAGCAAGTTCTTCCCACAGTTTGTGGTAAGTAGAAATGGACACTGTTCCGTGAAGGGACCCAGTGTTATTGGTACCGGCAAAGAGACCGGACAAACTACAGGTGTGCCTGAAAACCCTACGGAAACATTGGACTGCCCTGACAGGGGAATATTTGGAACCCGTGAATGATCAATGGAACATTTCTGTGCTCCCGTATCTACTAAAAATAGATGCTTCCTATTTCCCACCGCCATCTCAACGTAGGGGCCTTTCTGATGAATGGGAATAGGCGTAGGTTCCAAATCCTGCTTCGGGCAATTCTAGCGGAACAGAATATTATCAAAAGGAAGCTCTTCAGAGAGGTACGCGGCAGAAGGGTGATCAAAAATGTTTCTATTATCCACATTCGAAACTTGCTTATCTTGTGAAGAAGGTTGCTTTGATTCTGGTGTAAACTAACCTCTGCCAGGGCCCCCTGCACCTGGGCGACCTCTGGATCGTCTATCCACATTCCTAAATGACCTTTGCTGCAAGGTCTGACATTGTGCGCGCCAGTGGCCTTCCTGCCAGCAATAAGCACACTGGTTAATGGTTATCGGAACCAAGGGCGCACTTCCCTGTGGACTGTACTGACCTCTAAATTGATTACCCTCTCTAGGGTTTCTAACAATCTGCTGTAATAAAACTTTAGTTTTCAGGTCACCCTATTTTCTCTCAAGTTTTTCCTTTTCAGTATTTACACAATTTTCATAGTACTGAGCCATATGCAATACTTCTGATTGCGACTTCGCCTGCCAAGCGCTTTCAGAAGACATAATCTGTAACTGGATGTCAGGCAGCAATCCACGTACAAATTTGTCGACAACCTTTTTCTTGACTCTGTGCCTAAGTCTTGTCCACTGAAATCTGAGAATACCTGCTCGAACCGATTGAAGAAATCGGTAGCACCCTCAGACTTTCCTTGGACACAGGCCGTAAGGTTGTTCCAAATGATTCTTTTTTCTGGAACCATAGTTTTCAATTTTAGAATAATTCTATCAGGCAAGGTTAATATCACTTGAGGTGGTCGTTCACCAACTGGTCTTTCTCTGTCTAGCCTAACAATGTTATCCCATGCATCTCCCAACCCAGGAATGTCATCTATAGTCCTACAGGGTAATTCATAGAATTTCGCAGAAAAGTGTCGCAAGCGGCTGGCGCAGAGTGTCCGCGTGCGATTGTCTGCGCCAGGCACGTGCGCTAAAACCGATTTCCGCGCAAAGCGTATTCATGGATTTTAGGCTCCCAAACCAGCCGTGGCACAGAGAATCGCAGCGACCCTGCAGCAGCGCCAGTAACGCCCCCAAGAACGCCCTCGCGCAAGGAAAAGCCATCAAAATCGCTAAATCATCGCAAAGGGCTGCGCTAACCCTGGACCAGTTCACCGGGCTGGCAAACAGCAAACGCCAAGCGGGGAACGTGTATTTCAGGGGTGCACGGGAAGTTCCACACGCGATTGGCCCCGTGCAAGCAGGGTACGTGTATCTCAGGGGTGCGCGGGAAGTTCCTCACGCGATTATATCAGGGTACGTGTATTTCAGGGGTGCGCGGGAAGTTCCACACGCGATTGTCCCAGTGCGAGCAGGGTACGTGTATTCCATGGGTGCGCGGCAAGTTCCACATGCGATTTCAGCAGGGTACGTGTATTTCAGGGGTGCGCGGGAAGTTCCACACGCGAATGGGCCAGTGCAAGCAGGGTACGTGTATTCCATGGGTGCGCGGGAAGTTCCACACGCGATTTCATCAGGGTACGTGTATTTCAGGGGTGCGCGGGAAGTTCCACACTCGATTGTCCCAGTGCGAGCAGGGTACGTGTATTTCAGGGGTGCGCGGGAAGTTCCACACGCGATTGGCCCCGTGCAAGCAGGGTACGTGTATTTCAGGGGTGCGCGGGAAGTTCCACACGCGATTGGCCCCTTGCAAGCAGGGTACGTGTATTTCAGGGGTGCGCGGGAAGTTCCACACGCGAATTCAGCAGGGTATGTGTATTCCAGGGGTGCGCGGGAAGTTCCACATGCA
Source organism: Ambystoma mexicanum (assembly GCF_040938575.1). Taxonomy (NCBI): domain Eukaryota; kingdom Metazoa; phylum Chordata; class Amphibia; order Caudata; family Ambystomatidae; genus Ambystoma; species Ambystoma mexicanum. The sequence goes on from NC_090935.1 coordinate 538,586,026, forward strand.
TTTTCAGCAGGGTATGTGTATTCCAGGGGTGCGCGGGAAGTTCCACACGCGATTTCAGCAGGGTACGTGTATTTCAGGGGTGCGCGGGAAGTTCCACACGCGATTTCAGCAGGGTATGTGTATTTCAGGGGTTCTAGGGAGTACTACACGTGAATTGGCCGTGTGGGTCCTCCCAGGTGTACGCTCCACAACCTCCACGGCCCCTGCAGGCAGCCCACACCACGGGGGACTACCCTGCACCCCTGCTCATGTCCCGCAGGCAGCCCATCCACCATGGGCATGCCCCCCAGCCAACCCACATGTCACCTTGCACTACTGATCAACAATGCATGTCTCCCACCACCCCCACCCCCCAGCAGTGCAGGGGCACCCTCCACCAGGCCCCCACCCATGTCTCCCACCACCCCCACCCCCCAGCCAGCAGGGGCACCCTCCACCAGGCCCCCACTCATGTCTCCCACCACCCCCACCCCCCAGCCAGCAGGGGCACCCTCCACCAGGCCCCCACTCATGTCTCCCACCACCCCCACCCCCCAGCCAGCAGGGGCAGCCTCCACCAGGCCCCCACTCATGTCTCCCACCACCCCCACCCCCCAGCCAGCAGGGGCAGCCTCCACCAGGCCACCACTCATGTCTCCCACCACCCCCAGCCACCAGGGGCAGCCTCCACCAGGCCACCACCCATGTCCCCTTTCACCACCACCCCCCAGCAGTGCAGGGGCACCCTCCACCAGGCCCCCACTCATGTCTCCCACCACCCCCACCCCCCAGCCACCAGGGGCAGCCTCCACCAGGCCCCCACTCATGTCTCCCACGACCCCCACCACCCAGCCAGCAGGGGCACCCTCCACCAGGCCACCACTCATGTCTCCCACCACCCCCACCCCCAGTCACCAGGGGCACCCACCACCAGGCCCCCACCCATGTCTCCCTCCCCGCCACCCCCCAGCAGTGCAGGGGCACCCTCCACCAGGCCACCACCCATGTCTCCCACCACCCCCACCCCCCAGCAGTGCAGGGGCACCCTCCACCAGGCCCCCACCCATGTCTCCCACCACCAACACCCCCAGCAGTGCAGGGGCAGCCTCCACCAGGCCCCCACTCATGTCTCCCACCACCCCCACCCCCCAGCCAGCAGGGGCAGCCTCCACCAGGCCACCACTCATGTCTCCCACCACCCCCACCCCCCAGCCACCAGGGGCAGCCTCCACCAGGCCACCACCCATGTCCCCTATCACCACCACCCCCCAGCAGTGCAGGGGCACCCTCCACCTGGCCCCCACTCATGTCTCCCACCACCCCCACCCCCCAGCCACCAGGGGCAGCCTCCACCAGGCCCCCACTCATGTCTCCCACCACCCCCACCCCCCAGCCAGCAGGGGCACCCTCCACCAGGCCCCCACTCATGTCTCCCACCACCCCCACCCCCTATCAGTGCAGGGGCAGCCTCCAACAGGCCCCCACTCATGTCTCCCACCCACCCCCACCCCCCAGCCACCAGGGGCACCATCCACCAGGCCCCCACTCATGTCTCCCACCCCCCCACCCCCCAGCAGTGCAGGGGCAGCACCAACAGGCCCCCACGCATGTCTCCCACCACCCCCACCCCCCAGCCACCAGGGGCACCCTCCACCAGGCCCCCACTCATGTCTCCCACCACCCCCACCCCCCAGCCACCAGGGGCAGCCTCCACCAGGCCCCCACTCATGTCTCCAACCACCCCTATCCCCCAGCCACCAGGGGCACCCACCACCAGGCCCCCACCCATGTCCCCCCCCCACCCCCCAGCAGTGCAGGGGCACCCTCCACCAGGCCACCACCCATGTCTCCCACCACCCCCCCCCCCAGCAGTGCAGGGGCACCCTCCACCAGGCCCCCACCCATGTCTCCCACCACCCCACCCCTGCAGCAGTGCAGGGGCAGCCTCCACCAGGCCCCCACTCATGTTTCCCACCACCCCCACCCCCCAGCCAGCAGGGGCAGCCTCCACCAGGCCCCCACTCATGTCCCCTATCACCACCACACCCCAGCAGTGCAGGGGCACCCTCCACCAGGCCCCCACCCATGTCCCCTATCACCACCACACCCCAGCAGTGCAGGGGCAGCCTCCACCAGGCCCCCACCCATGTCCCCTATCACCACCACCCCCCAGCAGTGCAGGGGCACCCTCCACCAGGCCCCCACTCATGTCTCCCACCACCCCCACCCCCCAGCCACCAGGGGCACCCACCACCAGGCCCCCACCCATGTCTCCCACCACCCCCACCCCCCAGCCAGCAGGGGCAGCCTCCACCAGGCCCCCACCCATGTCCCCTATCACCACCACCCCCCAGCAGTGCAGGGGCACCCTCCACCAGGCCCCCACTCATGTCTCCCACCCACCCCCACCCCCCAGCCACCATGGGCAGCCTCCACCAGGCCTCCACTCATGTCTCCCACCCCCCACCCCCCAGCCACCATGGGCACCCTCCACCAGGCCCCCACTCATGTCTCCCACCACCCCCACCCCCCAGCAGTGCAGGGGCACCCTCCACCAGGCCCCCACTCATGTCTCCCACCCACCTCCACCCCCCAGCCACCATGGGCACCCTCCACCAGGCCCCCACTCATGTCCCCCTGCACCCCCACCCCCCAGCAGTGCAGGGGCAGCACCACCAGGCCCCCACTCATGTCCCCCTGCACCCCCACCCCCCCAGCATCCAGGGGCAGCCTCCACCAGGCCCCCACTCATGTCCCCCTGCGCACCCACCCCCCAGCCACCAGGGGCAGCACCACCAGGCCCCCACTCATGTCCTCCTGCACCCCCACCCCCCAGCCACCATGGGCACCCTCCACCAGGCCCCCACACATGTCTCCCACCCCCCCACCCCCCAGCATCCAGGGGCAGTACCACCAGGCCCCCACTCATGTCTCCCACTCCCCCCACCCCCCAGCATCCAGGGGCAGCCTCCACCAGGCCCCCACTCATGTCCCCTATCACCACCAACCCCCAGCAGTGCAGGGGCACCCTCCACCAGGCCGCCACTCATGTCTCCCACCCACCCCCACCCCCCAGCCACCAGGGGCACCCTCCACCAGGCCCCCACTCATGTCCCCCTGCACCCCCACCCCCCAGCAGTGCAGGGGCAGCACCACCAGGCCCCCACTCATGTCTCCCACCCACCCCCACCCCCCAGCCACCATGGGCACCCTCCACCAGGCCCCCACTCATGTCCCCCTGCACCCCCACCCCCCAGCAGTGCAGGGGCACCCTCCACCAGGCCCCCACTCAGGTCTCCCACCACCCCCACCCCCCAGCCACCAGGGGCAGCCTCCACCAGGCCCCCACTCATGTCTCCCACCCCCCCCCACCCCCCCAGCATCCAGGGGCAGCCTCCACCAGGCCCCCACTCATGTCTCCCACCACCCCCACCCCCCAGCCAGCAGGGGCACCCTCCACCAGGCCTCCACTCATGTCTCCCACCCCCCCACCACCCAGCATCCAGGGGCAGCCTCCACCACGCTCCCACTCATGTCCCCTATCACCACCACCCCCCAGCAGTGCAGGGGCAGCACCACCAGGCCCCCACTCATGTCCCCCTGCACCCCCACCCCCCAGCATCCAGGGGCAGCCTCCACCAGGCCCCCACTCATGTCTCCCACCACCCCCACCCCCCCAGCATCCAGGGGCAGCCTCCACCAGGCCCCCACTCATGTCTCCCACCACCCCCACCCCCCAGCCAGCAGGGGCACCCTCCACCAGGCCTCCACTCATGTCTCCCACCCTCCCACCACCCAGCATCCAGGGGCAGCCTCCACCAGGCTCCCACTCATGTCCCCTATCACCACCACCCCCCAGCAGTGCAGGGGCAGCACCACCAGGCCCCCACTCATGTCCCCCTGCACCCCCACCCCCCAGCATCCAGGGGCAGCCTCCACCAGGCCCCCACTCATGTCTCCCACCACCCCCACCCCCCAGCAGTGCAGGGGCACCCTCCACCAGGCCCCCACTCATGTCTCCCACCACCCCCACCCCCCAGCCACCAGGGGCACCCACCACCAGGCCCCCACCCATGTCTAAACCCAGCAGTGCAGGGGCACCCTCCACCAGGCCACCACCCATGTCTCCCACCACCCCCACCCCCCAGCAGTGCAGGGGCACCCTCCACCAGGCCCCCACTCATGTCTCCCACCACCCCCACCCCCAGCCACCCGGGGCAGCCTCCACCAGGCCCCCACTCATGTCTCCCACCCACCCCCACCCCCCAGCCACCATGGGCAGCCCCCACCAGGTCCTCACAATCCCCAATCATGTGCGTTATGGTCAGCCTCCACAGCCAAAAAGCCCTACCAAGTAACCCATTCACCCACATGGAAATGGAAATTACATGTTACACCCCCAATGTTCATAAAGCTAATGAACCCATGTCCGTCACACACAATGGTTGCAATTGAATGGGAAAACACCCAACATGACATGCATGAAACCAATGAGATGATACCACACAGTGAAGTATGAAAACAAAATTGTATATTAAAAAAAAGAATGCAAAAGAAATGAAACAAACTACAATGGGAATGAAAAAAAGATAAGCTGCATGTCCGTTTAAAAAAATAAAACCACCAAATCGTAATCCAAAAAAATGTTGTCCAAAGTCAAATGAAAAATAAAATCAATCCAATGAACTATGTACAAAACATCCAAGGGTCCATGAGCCCAACTGAACAAAGGAAACCTACAAAAAACCCTAACTAAAATGCAACTATATACAAAAAGTGGAGCAGTGTCCGTCAACTCCAAATCATAAGAACAAACAAAGGAAACCTAAAACTAAAGAACTATATACAAAGGCGGCGGGCAAGTCCAGCGGCTCACTCCGTGGTGTTCCGGGCCGGGGCATCATCAAACTCCTGTTCGATGTCCCGGAGGCGGTCCTGTTCCATGGCCCAGAGGGTCCGCAGGGACGATGCTGTGTCCTCCTGCAACCCCCTGCGGATTGCCTCGAGGCACTCGGCCCGCCTCAGGGCCCTCCGCATGGAGTTCTCCGCCCTGACCATTGTGAGCCGCGCCTCTTCCGCCCGCCGCCGCTCCGCACCTATGGCGTGGTCCAACCGCTGCCACACGGAAGACACTCTCTGTCCTGGGTCCTCCTGCCCTCCGGCCGATGCCTGCCCCTCCGATGTCGAAGGCCCCGAGCCTTCATGGCTCCCACCATGTTGCTGCTGCTGCTCTGCCTCTGCCCGTGCACTGCCTCCTGCTGCCTGCACATCCTCCGCCGCCTGGGGTGCAGTCGTAGATGTGGCCACCCCTGCTCGACGTCCGACTCCCGACTGTGGCAGGGATGCCTCCTCCACCAGCCTGGCCGCACCGTCAGAGGCAGCACCACAGGGCACCCAGGTGACTGATGGGTGGGAAGATGGCACAGAGGACGACTGGCGCGTAGGGGGTCCAGTTGAGGGGGGGGTCGGAGCAAGCCCCATCAGACAGAGGAATCCGGCCTGGGCGACCTGTCCCAGCAGGCTGACGTGGTCAACGAGCCATTGGAGATGAGGTGCAGTCTCTCCATGAAAAGACTGCAGGTCACCTCGCATGGCCCGTTGACGCAACGCCACACCAGCCAGGACAGGCTCAACCCGGACCTGGATGGCCACGTCCGCAGGCAGAGGAAGGCCAGTTGACGTCAGCTCATCCCCTGCCTGAAAACGGGTCTGGACGTAGGCATCCCTGCTGGTGCAAGATGATGCAGGGACAGGATCGGGGACAGGATTGCACACAGGCACCTCCGCGGCGGCCTGTGCTGCCTCCTGTCCCTGGTCCTGCACTGCACCACTAGCACCAGTGGGATCCCCACCTCCAGACCCCGTCTCTGGTGCTTGCACGGCCTCCTCCTCCACCAAACCCCCCACCAACCTGGATGACTCCGTGCCATCTTCCCCTGTTGGGCCCTGTGGGGTCCCAGCTGCCCCTTCTGCTGCCGAGGAGTCCAACTCCAACCTCCGCCTCTTGGACCTCCCCCCGGCAGCTGCGGGCTGGGACGCGGCACCGTACTCCTCACTCCCCGACGAGATGACAACACGGGAGGGGAGCCGGTCCTTGCGTCTCCGGCTGGCGGTGGGATCCCCGCCGCTGTGCTCCACAGCACCTTCTCCACCCTCTTCATCAGTTGACGCTGCAGACAGGGAGAAACAAAACACAGGCATCAGGGCACTGTACAATGGACACATACACACATGACAGTTGCACATGAGTGGCATTGGCAAACCTCAGACATGTCATCACAATCCCCAACACACATGTCATTACAACTCGCACACATGAGCCATATCACAGCCATATTGCAACTGCCACCACCATCCCTACACATACAACTGCATGAGCAGCCAAAGGGGAGCCAGACATCACATGCAACACAGGAAGTGTACCACACATGTACACACACCACCACACTTGCATGCATGTGTACACCTCTGCCAAGTGTCGCAGCGTTCAGACGGGCATCCATGTTACATCTGCCAATCAGGCTTCCACATACCGCTGTCACATGCATCCATGTTGCATCACTGTTGCACCCTTGTCAAATACACACACATGCACTTGTACACAGTGCTCATACATGCAGCTGAAAACAACATACATGCGTGACATCACGGACATGTCTACTTACATACACATTCATCCAGACATGTGTGCACACACAACTGCATTTGGCATGCAAGCCTACACACACAAGCACCATCCATGTCTCACACATTACAGCCCTCGCATGTGTCAGCCCCACGGCCCTGTACACCCCCACCCATACTCGACCCCATACAAACAGATGTGCAACCTGCACACTACCGAATAATCACCACACGCACTGCTCACAATCAGGATGCATGTACACTCACTGCTCGACTCCAGACGGGTCTGCTTCTCTAGGACCTGGACGTGGAGCGCTGGGGATATGCATTCCAGGACCCTCATCTGTTCTTCCGACAAGTGGCCCCGGCGCCCCTCGGCATCCGCTGCCTTCAAGAGGCGCCGGGCCTTGTTCAGGGTCCTGGACCTGAAGTCCTCCCAGCGCTTCCTGACGCGTTGATGGCAGTCACAATGTCAGTCCAGATCCGAGTCCGTCCTTCCTTGTCGGCGCGGGAACTTCCAAAGAGGGCATCATACTGCCCCAGGACTTGCTCCACCAGGACACCAACTTCGGTGGCACTGAAGCTGGTGCCCCTCTGCCTCTCTGGCCGGGGGTTGTCAGTGGTCACAGATGGTGTTTGCCCCGACATGACAACCCCAGAGGCAGGAGTGGGTGGGCAACTGGGTCCTGGGGCTGGGCTGTGGAGTGATGGAATCCCAGTCGGGAGTCTTCAGTTCCAGCAGGGGTGGTCACAGCAACAGCACCCCTGGCTGATGTGCAGGCAGCAAATGGCAGTGCACGTGGGCAGCAGGCAGTCAGGCAGCAGCAGATGGCAGGTGGGAGCGTGTTCGGGGCTCTGGGGGGCAGTAGTTCGGCCTTCTGGGCAGGATCGTGGTCTTCCGTGTGCTTACGCGTGGCCAGCTTGATACGGAGTGATTTGGCACGTGAAAATCCTGCACGTCAGCGTGAAAATCGAGGAAAGGCCCTTAGCGCGTAAGCGCGTCAGCACGCATACGTGATTCTATTGGACCAAAGGCACTCAGCGCGTAAACGCGTCGGCAGCGTATGCGCGTCTGTGGCGTGACCCGCACGGGTGTTTCGCACACAGCACGTGATGACAGAGCACACGTGGAAAGACTGCACGTCAGAGTGTCATCGCGTGTAATTGGACAGCACATCAGAGTGTCATCGCGTGTAATTGGACAGCACGTCAGAGTGTCATCGCGTGTAATTGGACAAAAGTGCGCGTACACGCGATTGGCCTATGTACGTGTATATCAGGGGTGCGCGGACACTTACATACGCAAGTACGTCAGTGCACCTGTATCCTGGGGTGCACGGGAATTTCCACACGCTTTTGGACTGGGTACTGGATTTCAGGGGTGCGCGGGTCACACGCTCGCCTACAACACGCGCAACGCATAAATTTGCGCGCTAACACAATAACAAGCTCAGACCCAGGATGAACATACCGTTCCTAGCAGCAGTGGGCGTGGGCTACCAAAGGAGGAGGAGGAGGATAGTCAGGGCCAGAATATTCACACCCAGAACCAGCCTTTTCGGGATGCCTGATGACCAGGTGTATGGGAGGTACAGGTTTCCACCACACATAATACTGGACCTGGTGAGTGAGTGGGAGGATGACCTCACATCACCCACCCTGTGCTCCCAAGCACTCAGCCCCCTGGAGAAGGTCCTCAATGTACTGCACTTCTTAGCCACTGGATCATTTCAGCGGACAAGTGCCATAGTGGGTGGGGTATCACAGGCCACCCAGTCACGCTGCCTACACCAGGTCTTGAACATCATCACTGCACGCCCATCAGTCCGCAGGCACATATACCTGCCCAGAACACCTGCAGAAAGGCATGCTGCCGCCCTGGATTTTTACGGTGTGGCACGATTCCCCAAAGTGCTAGGTGCCATCGACTGCACCCATGTGGCTCTACGTCCCCCCAGGGCATCAGAGCACATCTATAGGAACCGCAAGCACTGGCATTCCATCAACGTGCAGGTAGTATGTAATGCCAAGGGAATCATCACCTCAGTATATGCCAACTATCCCGGCTCCACCCACGACAGCTTCATTTACCGAATGTCCACCCTAAACCGGGACCTAGAAGCTGGGCGGCATGGCGATACATGGCTGCTTGGTGAGTATGAATGCCACTGCACATGCATGCATGTCAGATACTGAGCAAGGTCACAACCCCACCAATGATACCAATCACCACCTCCACAGGGGACAGTGCCTACCCTCTCAGCCCGCACATGATGACGCCTATTCGGAACCCCACCACGCCACCCCAGGTAAGATATAACACAGCCCACATTACAACCCGGGGCATAGTGGAGCACACATTCGGAGTGCTAAAGTCACGCTTTCGCTCCCTTGACCGTTCTGGCGGGCAGCTGTTGTACGCTCCCCCAGTAGTGTGCAGGATCATAGTGGCAGCATGTGTCCTGCACAACGTTGCAACACGCCGGGGCCTGGCCGTGGACATGGTGGTGGCCCCACATCCCCAACCACATGCACAGCCGCTGCGCATGGGAGGGGAAAGGGCACGGGGGGAGGCAGCCCGTACACAGCTAGTGGCTAATTACTTCACATAGTAATCACACCCCTGTGGAGTGCACACTGCCCTGGCACATTCCATCTGACAATCAATGATGACTCAACCTGAAACTGATCCTGAATGTCTGGAGAATCAACCGTGAAAACCATATCAGCCTGAGATTGTTCACCTGGAAGTGTTACAATGTGTGCATCCCTACCCACACAGACACCACCAATGCAGTTTTGTGAAGAAACACATCCAAGCAGCCAAAATGAATACCCACTTGCAAAATGCAACAAGAGGACAGTGCCATGTCAGCCAACCCATCCCCAGCACCGCCACACGACACACCGTGCCATGTCATGCCATTTGCAGGTAAACAAAGTAATCCCCACAACATGACACTAGTGTCACAATTTACAGTGTCCCTAATTTAAACTTGCAACACCTGAAATGCTCACAGTAATGCAGGACCAACAACAAACTTGAGCAGGTACTACCATTAACATGACATCACAAATGTAATAAATTAGTAGTCTCACCACCTGGAAATGCCTGCACTCCCACCACTACCAACTGTGCAGTGTTGGCGCCATGTAGAGTAGTAGGTGCACTGCTGCCAACATGGACCCCATCTCCAAACTAGAGGGCCTTGTGTAGACATGAGGAAGGGACCTGCAAATTGGGAGGTAGACACAGATGATGAGTTACACATCAATGCAACATGCAGTGTACAACACAACAGCAATATGCACTAGGAATGTATACACAGTATTGACTAGACTACCCACACATGTAGTGGGAGTCCAATGTCACCATGTACGTCAATGTCACTTGGGCACACCCTTTGCAAGCCCATGGAAACGGGAAGCAGGAGGGGTGTGTGTGACTCAAACCCAAGCATCTGAACCAAATACATGACAAGCCTGCATGTGTCCAGCCACAATGCAGCGTATGCCCACAGGAACCATGGAAGGCAACACATTGACCCAAGAAAATTGGGAAAAATAAATTTAAAAATAAAAATAAAAATAAAAATAAAAATAAAATCCCAGGATCCACACAGGTGGGGTTTGGGAGGCCACCCAGGAGGTCCGAGGACAGGGTGCACACCAAAACCCACCTGTGTGGATCCTGGGAAAAAAAACACCTTCATGGGCTCATGGCCCACACGGCTACCCTATTGTGGGAGTATCACTGCTGTCGCTATTGTCACCCTGTGCATCTGCATCCGGAGGTGGTTGCACTATGGGAGGCAGCCCACGGAAGGCCCTAGTCTGCTCCTCCATGGCTGCAAGCATGCGGGTGTGGTAGTTCTGGTTCTGGAGGATGAGTGTGTGGAGGTCCCCATGCAACAACTCACGGGATGCCCGGACCTCCGCCCTTGTTGCCTGCATCTCAGCTGACAGCGTACCGGTGAGACGCTCCAGCTGCTGTTCTGTCCTTTGGTGTGTTGAAGCCTCAAGCTCAACAAGAGTCATCCTGAGGCGAAGGAGCTCCTGCCTCAGGGCTTCCCTGTGGCCCTGTGACTCTATGGAGATGGCCTCCTGCAGAGTCGCCAGTGCCGCCCGGCTGTCCCTGTTGGTCGCCAACATGTCCTCCCTGTGTGACTGGCAGATGGAGTCGGTTGCCTGCTGTAGTCGCTCCATCAGCCTTTCAGGGGGGACAATGGAAGTGGCCACCCTATCCATGGCCTGAGCCATCATCTCGGATGATGCTGCCTGTTGGGTTGCCATACCGTAAATGGATTGCTCCCATGCGGTATTGCCAGGTGGCGTACGGCCACCACGTCGGCGGGCACCAAACCTGTCTGGGGGAAGGCGAAGTGCGCCTTGCTGTGCCGGCACTGCCTGAGGCTGCAGGACTGCATTCCCCCTCTGATCTGCTGGCCCAGGAACAGGATCAGATGTCGCGGAGTGTGACCCTGCATCCGTAACCACCAAAGGCGTAGCTGCCAACACTGACATCCCCATTGAGGGTTCTGACCCTAGTGCAGGTGGGTGGGACAGAACAGAATCCCTCCCTGGAACACTCACCTGCGACGGCACGTAGGTCTCATCATCCGAATCAACAGCTGAGTACAGCTCGGGGGAGGTGCAGCCAGAGACACCCCTTGAGAGCACGACCTGCAGCACTTGTGGGTTCTCACCCACCACCACACCACGTCCCTCACTGGTGGTTGGTCGGCCCTCGGACCCCTCCTGGGTCTGCACCATCTCCACAACCCCAGCAGTATCAGGTGCGTCTTCCCCTGCAAAGACATAAAAACAAAGAAATGGAAACAGGCATTAGCACCATGGCACACAATGAGGGCTGAGAAGCAAGAGAACCAGTACTTGATTGACACATGTCCCACATGACTAAAACCCTCCCATGCATGCACCCTCACTGCATATGAAGGGCAGGCAAATGGCACACACTGATGACACCAAGATGGAAGATGAACACATTTTCTGCATGCTGCCTGGCAGTGGCATGACACATTGGCCTGTGATTGCCTGGTGAAACACACATGCCATCACACAGATGGCATGTACCATTGCAATTGAGTGAAGATGGAGAGGAGGGCAGCACCTATTCATTCAGTCCAGTTCCCGCATGTAATAGCTTTTCTAATTCAAACAGGTCAGATTTTTCACCTGGAACTGCCAGTCCAAAATGGTCCAATTGCACAGGGACATGTGTGAACAAATGATATCCAGGTAACAAAGTCACTCCACTTTACCATAGCCATGTCAGACATGTGACTAGAGGACTGCGAAATGCCTAGTAAAAGTGGTGGAATGCAAAAAATCTGCCTGAATGAACAGTGAAAAATAAGCAACAATGTTGTGGCAAGGTGACACTTCAAGGGCAACTGGCGTGCAGTTGGGCTAGATGTCTACTGTTGGCAGAAGGGATACTGCTATGGCCTAATGCAGCTGCGCAGGATGTATTGCATGAAGCACATGGCTGACCCATACGACTCAGGCGCACACACTCTCACCTGGCACACAAACAGAAGCCCTCACACACACACCATGCACATGGATGACACACACATGCATGTGCACTCACCGGACAATGCCTCGTAATCAGGCAGATCTCCCACGCCTTGGATCTGTTCCTCCGTGACGTAGGTCCCAGTGACTGACTCATGTGGAGTGAGTTCCATGTCTACTACTGGAGACCCACCTCCAGTCACTAGAGTTGCGGCATGACTTGAGGCCAGCTTACTCTTTGCCCTGCGCTTTAGATCATTCCAGCGCTTATAGCAATCATTGGCTGTGCGCCTCACGATTCAAGGGCACTTACGATGTCCGCAACGGTCTGCCAGTGTGCCTGGCGTTGTGCAGGTGTGGTCTTGGATCCTGCAACAATGACCATCTCGTTATCATGTGCAGACACATACTCGACAAGTGCATTCAGTTCGTCATCCGTGAAGCTGGGCTTCCTGGACGGGCCGGACTGTGTAGCCGTGTCTGGGGCATCAGCCTGTGCCGGACGAGCACTCTTCCTCTTCTGCTTGGAAGGTGGTGGTGATCCTGAGTGTCCTGCGCTGCTCTGGACACTAGGGGCAGGAGCCCTGGTGGACTCTGTATCAGGAGTGTGGGATTGCACACTCAGCATAGGAGTTGGTGCAGGCATTGGCTCAAGTGTAATGGTGTCAGGGGGAATGTCAGCAGGATGGACTAGGACCAACACTGTCCTGGCTGGGTGTGTGAGAGCTGGGGTGGATGGAGCCGCAGCTGCCCCTGCAGCCTCTCCGCCCTGCCTACTTGGGGCAGCAGATGACCTTGCTGCCCCAGATGCACGTGGCATGATGACATCAACGTGCACCAGCGCACGTGTCATAGGCCTGCTGACCTGGAAGTCAGCCATGGAGTCAGCCAGGTCTGGTGCCACAATGGGCTGGTCCAACGAGGGCTGAGCATGGATGGTGTCAGCCACATCAGCCTCAACGGGAGGGGGGGAGGGGAGGGGGATTATGGGTGCCCTTGACTGGTCCTCCACACATGGGGGGACAGGCTCACCCTGCAAGTAATGACCACGTCCCCTACCGGATCCACCATGGCCACCACTTGTGGCTCTTCCACCTTTGCCACCCTTGCGGAATCCTCGCCTCCCAGCCATGGCACTGATGTTAATGTGCGTATGGGAGTGGCTGTAAACTATTGTCCTGGGCAATTGGGGGTCAAAGGGGTTGGGTACCAGATGGTAATTGTACCCTAGTGCTCTAGCAAGGCTGAATGTAACCCCTGGGGAAAGATGACGGGTCACGCTACGCAGAGGAGCCCCAAAAAAGGGAGATGACGTGCACGCAACCCCTCCTAGACCACGTGTGCAGAAAGAAAAACCTACACTACGCTGTGGCACCCAGTAACACAAGAATGAACGTATGCGTGTCACACGCAGCCTAGAATGACCTCTGAAGGGGTAGGCTACACACGGGGCAAGCACAGATGTTAGATACGTGCGTGACTCACCGTCTGCCAGGTAAAAGAGCGTGAAAAAGGAGCGCATTTGGTTGGCAACACCCCCGCCAAAAGAAGATTTGTACGCTGTCTGAGGAGACAGGACAACAGTAGAAGGGAACACTGTTTGAGGGAACAGGCCCAGGTAAACCAGTAAAAGAGAAAAAAGAGAAAAAGCTGTCAGAGGTAACAGGGAATACGAACTTGAAACGCCGTGAAGTAAATCGCGTGTGAAACGACAAGAAGTACAGAATTCACCCACTCGCTCTCCACGAAAAGCACGTACAAGGAAATGGTGTTCTACACGTACCTTTTATACAGGCCCACACGTCCAGCGTCACTTACGCGGCGTGTACGCGCTAGGGCCATTTAAACCAATTACACGCTTTGTCACTTCTGCGTGTAGAGCCATTTCCACCAATTACACGCTTTGTCACTTCTGCGTGTAGGGCCATTTCCGCCAATTACACGCTTTGTCACTGCCGCGTGTACGCGCTAGGCCCATTCCCACCAATTACACACTTTGACACTCGGACGTGTCTTTCATTTTTTTCACACGCAACATTTCCAAACGTGTGCCCAATTCAACGTGCACGTGACTTCATAGACGCGCATACGCTGCCGACGCGTTTACGCGCTGAGTGCCTTTGGTCCAATAGAATCGCGTATGCGTGCTGACGCGCTTACGCGCTAAGGGCCTTTCCTCGATTTTCACGCTGACGTGCAGGATTTTCACGTGCCAAATCACTCCGTATCAAGCTGGCCACGCGTAAGCACACGGAAGACCACGCTCCTGCCGAAGGCCGAACTACTGCCCCCCAGAGCTCCGAGCACGCTCCCACCTGCCATCTGCTGCTGCCTGACTGCCTGCTGCCCACGTGCACTGCCATTTGCTGCCTGCACATCAGCCAGGGGTGCTGATGCTGTGACCACCCCTGCTGGAACTGAAGACTCCCGACTGGGATTCCATCGCTCCACAGCCCAGCCCCAGGACCCAGTTGCCCACCCACTCCTGCCTCTGGGGTTGTCATGTCGGGGCAAACACCATCTGTGACCACTGACAACCCCCGGCCAGAGAGGCAGAGGGGCACCAGCTTCAGTGCCACCGAAGTTGGTGTCCTGGTGGAGCAAGTCCTGGGGCAGTATGATGCCCTCTTTGGAAGTTCCCGCGCCGACAAGGAAGGATGGACTCGGATCTGGACTGACATCGAGACTGCCATCAACGCGGAGGGGGTGGCAGTCCGGGACTTACAACATGTCAGGAAGCGCTGGGAGGACTTCAGGTCCAGGACCCTGAACAAGGCCCGGCGCCTCTTGAAGGCAGCGGATGCCAAGGGGCGCCGGGGCCACTTGTCGGAAGAACAGATGAGGGTCCTGGAACGCATATCCCCAGCGCTCCACGTCCAGGTCCTAGAGAAGCAGACCCGTCTGGAGTCGAGCGGTGAGTGTACATGCATCCTGATTGTGAGCAGTGCGTGTGGTGATTATTCGGTAGTGTGCAGGTTGCACATCTGTTTGTATGGGGTCGAGTATGGGTGGGGGTGTACAGCGCCGTGGGGCTGACACATGCGAGGGCTGTAATGTGTGAGACATGGATGGTGCTTGTGTGTGTAGGCTTGCATGCCAAATGCAGTTGTGTGTGCACACATGTTTGGATGAATGTGTATGTAAGTACACATGTCCGTGATGACACGCATGTATGTTGTTTTCGGCTGCATGTATGAGCACTGTGTACATGTGCATGTGTGTGTATTTGACAAGGGTGCAACAGTGATGCAACATGGATGCATGTGACAGCGGTATGTGGAAGCCTGATTGGCAGATGTGACATGGATGCCCGTCTGAACGCTGCGACACTTGGCAGAGGTGTACACATGCATGCAAGTGTGGTGGTGTGTGTACATGTGTGGTGCACTTCCTGTTTTGCATGTGATGTCTGGCTCCCCTTTGGCTGCTCATGCAGTTGTATGTGTAGGGATGGTGGTGGCAGTTGCGATATGGCTGTGGTATGGCTCATGTGTGCGAGTTGTAATGACATGTGTGTTGGGTATTGTGATGACATGTCTGAGGTTTGCCAATGCCACTCATGTGCAACTGTCATGTGTGTATGTGTCCATTGTACAGTGCCCTGATGCCTGTGTTTTGTTTCTCCCTGTCTGCAGCGTCAACTGATGAAGAGGGCGGAGAAGGTGCTGTGGAGCACATCGGCGGGGATCCCACCGCCAGCCGGAGACGCAAGGACCGGCTCCCCTCCCGTGTTGTCATCTCGTCAGGGAGTGAGGAGTACGGTGCCGCGTCCCAGCCCGCAGCTGCCGGGGGGAGGTCCAAGAGGCGGAGGTTGGAGTTGGACTCCTCGGCAGCAGAAGGGGCAGCTGGGACCCCACAGGGCCCAACAGGGGAAGATGGCACGGAGTCATCCAGGTTGGTGGGGGGTTTGGTGGAGGAGGAGGCCGTGCAAGCACCAGAGACGGGGTCTGGAGGTGGGGATCCCACTGGTGCTAGTGGTGCAGTGCAGGACCAGGGACAGGAGGCAGCACTGCCGCCGCGGAGGTGCCTGTGTGCAATCCTGTCCCCGATCCTGTCCCTGCATCATCTTGCACCAGCAGGGATGCCTACGTCCAGACCCGTTTTCAGGCAGGGGATGAGCTGACGTCAACTGGCCTTCCTCTGCCTGTGGACGTGGCCATCCAGGTCCGGGTTGAGCCTGTCCTGGCTGGTGTGGCGTTGCGTCAATGGGCCATGCGAGGTGACCTGCAGTCTTTTCATGGAGAGACTGCACGTCATCTCGAATGGCTCGTTGACCACGTCAGCCTGCTGGGACAGGTCACCCAGGCTGGATTCCTCTGTCTGATGGGGCTTGCTCCGACCCCCTCCTCAACTGGACCCCCTACGCGCCAGTCGTCCTCTGTGCCATCTTCCCACCCATCAGTCACCTGGGTGCCCTATGGTGCTGCCTCTGACGGTGCGGCCAGGCTGGTGGAGGAGGCATCCCTGCCACAGTCGGGAGTCGGACGTCCAGCAGGGGTGGCCACATCTACGACTGCACCCCAGGCGGCGGAGGATGTGCAGGCAGCAGGAGGCAGTGCACGGGCAGAGGCAGAGCAGCAGCAGCAACATGGTGGGAGCCATTAAGGCTCGGGGCCTTCGACATCGGAGGGGCAGGCATCGGCCGGAGGGCAGGAGGACCCAGGACAGAGAGTGTCTTCCGTGTGGCAGCGGTTGGGCCACGCCATAGGTGCGGAGCGGCGGCGGGCGGAAGAGGCACGGCTCACAATGGTCAGGGTGGAGAACTCCATGCAGAGGGCCCTGAGGCGGGCCGAGTGCCTCGAGGCAATCCGCAGGGGGTTGGAGGAGGACACAGCGTCGTCCCTGCGGACCCTCGGGGCCATGGAACAGGACCGCCTCCGGGACATCGAACAGGAGTTCGATGATGCCCTGGCCCGGAACACCACGGAGTGAGCCGCTGGACTTGCCCGCCGCCTTTGTATATAGTTCTTTAGTTTTAGGTTTCCTTTGTTTGTTCTTATGATTTGGAGTCGACGGACACTGCTCCACTTTTTGTATATAGTTGCATTTTAGTTAGGGTTTTTTGTAGGTTTCCTTTGTTCAGTTGGGCTCATGGACCCTTGGATGTTTTGTACATAGTTCATTGGATTGATTTTATTTTTCATTTGACTTTGGACAACATTTTTTTGGATTAGGATTTGGTGGTTTTATTTTTTTAAACGGACATGCAGCTTATCTTTTTTTCATTCCCATTGTAGTTTGTTTCATTTCTTTTGCATTCTTTTTTTTAATATACAATTTTGTTTTCATACTTCACTGTGTGGTATCATCTCATTGGTTTCATGCATGTCATGTTGGGTGTTTTCCCATTCAATTGCAACCATTGTGTGTGACGGACATGGGTTCATTAACTTTATGAACATTGGGGGTGTAACATGTAATTTCCATTTCCATGTGGGTGAATGGGTTACTTGGTAGGGCTTTTTTGCTGTGGAGGCTGACCATAACGCACATGATTGGGGATTGTGAGGACCTGGTGGGGGCTGCCCATGGTGGCTGGGGGGTGGGGGTGGGTGGGAGACATGAGTGGGGGCCTGGTGGAGGCTGCCCCTGGTGGCTGGGGGTGGGCGTGGTGATAGACATGAGTGGGGGCCTGGTGGAGGGTGCCCCTGCACTGCTGGGGGGTGGCGGTGGTGGGAGACATGGGTGGTGGCCTGGTGGAGGGTGCCCCTGCACTGCTGGGGGGTGGGGGGTGGGAGACATGGGTGGGGGCCTGGTGGTGGGTGCCCCTGGTGGCTGGGGGGTGGGGGTGGTGGGAGACATGAGTGGGGGCCTGGTGGAGGGTGCCCCTGCACTGCTGGGGGGTGGGGGTGGTGGGAGACATGAGTGGGGGCCTGGTGGAGGCTGCCCCTGGATGCTGGGGGGTGGGGGTGCAGGGGGACATGAGTGGGGGCCTGGTGGTGCTGCCCCTGCACTGCTGGGGGGTGGTGGTGATAGGGGACATGAGTGGGGGCCTGGTGGAGGCTGCCCCTGGTGGCTGGGGGGTGGGGGCGGTGGGAGACATGAGTGGTGGCCTGGTGGAGGCTGCCCCTGCTGGCTGGGGGGCGGGGGTGGTGGGAGACATGAGTGGGGGCCTGGTGGAGGCTGCCCCTGCACTGCTGGGGGGTGGGGGTGGTGGGAGACATGGGTGGGGGCCTGGTGGAGGGTGCCCCTGCACTGCTGGGTGGCGGGGGTGGTGGGAGACATGGGTGGTGGCATGGTGGAGGGTGCCCCTGCACTGCTGGGGGTGGGGGGGTGGGAGACATGGGTGGGGGCCTGGTGGTGGGTGCCCCTGGTGGCTGGGGGGTGGGGGTGGTGGGAGACATGAGTGGGGGCCTGGTGGAGGGTGCCCCTGCACTGCTGGGGGGTGGTGGTGATAGGGGACATGGGTGGTGGCCTGGTGGAGGCTGCCCCTGGTGGCTGGGGGGTGGGGGTGGTGGGAGACATGAGTGGTGGCCTGGTGGAGGCTGCCCCTGCTGGCTGGGGGGTGGGGGTGGTGGGAGACATGAGTGGGGGCCTGGTGGAGGCTTCCCCTGGTGGCTGGGGGGTGGGGGTGCTGGGTGACATGAGCAGGTGTGCAGGGTAGTCCCCTGTGGTGTGTGCTGCCTGCAGGGGCCGTGGAGGGTGTACAGGGAATACCTGGGAGCACACAGCCAAATCGCGTGTAGATTTTCCCGCGTACCCCTGTCATACACGTGCCCAGCCAAATCGCGTGTGGAACTTCCCGCGCACCCCTGAAATCCACGTACCCGGCCAAATCGCGTGTGGAACTTCCCGCGCACCCCTGTAATCCACGTACACGGCCAAATCGCGTGTGGAACTTCCCGCGCACCCCTGAAATCCACGTACCCGGCCAATTCGCGTGTGGAACTTCCCGCGCACCCCTGAAATCCGCGTACCCTGACAAATCGCGTGTGGAACTTCCCGCGCACCCCTGTAATCCACGTACACGGCCAAATCGCGTGTGGAACTTCCCGCGCACCCATGTACTACACGTACACGGCCAAATCGCGTGTGGAACTTCCCGCGCACCCCTGAAATCCACGTACCCGGCCAAATCGCGTGTGGAACTTCCCGCGCACCCCTGAAATCCACGTACCCGGCCAAATCGCGTGTGGAAATTCCCGCGCACCCCTGAAATCCACGTACACGGCCAAATCGCGTGTGAGACTTCCCACGCACCCCGGTATACACAAACACGTATTTTTTGTCAGCGGGTGTCTGTGTTTGTGGGTACCCCTTTGCACGTCATTTGTCCTGGAGGGCCACAGTATAGGACATTCATCATGGCAGTATATAGGTGCTATTTGTTGGCGCACCTTTTGGCGCACATTTCTTACAGGAGCAGAGACGCTACCGCCTGCTTTCTTGTGGCGGTCGTGTTTGTGCCTGTGCGCTGGTTTGAGCGTGCGGTTTTTTCCCCTATTCTATTCCATGAATATGTGTTGTAGGCGAGCGTGTGAGCGTTCCGCGCACTTGTGCCCTGTACTTCCACCGTGACGCCCACATTTTGGCAAGTTGTTCCCCATTCCGAGTGTTACGCCCCATGTTCCGCCTACTTTTGTTGCGTGCGCCGCGCTTTGTGCGATTTTCACTGTGGCATGTGCGATTTTCGCTGTGACCTGGCGCACGCAGTTAGATGGCCTGTGCGCCAACGTGCGCCGCGCACTTTTTTATCGCACATCCGAAGGTTTTCTCGCGCACGGCCTTCCATGAATCGATGTGCGCTGCTTTTCGTGCGATTTTCGCACTTGCACTGCGATTTTCCCTATTCCACTGCGATTCGCACGTTTTTGGCCACTTGCGCCGCGCTAATTATTCCATGAATTGCCCTCCTAATCTGTTTCCACAAATCAACTGGCAGGAGTACGGGAAATGATAGGTCAATATCACTTAAAGTGAATACCGACGACTGTAAGACCGACTCTATTTCTTTATAGAATCCGGTCGGATTCTTTCTTATATCGGAATAGTTTGCTTTATGGTGTTCACTTCCTGTCTTGAAAACGGGACGTGAACAAACTGTGAAACGTAATGTGCAGGAATTTCTCCGGCTACTATTCCTCGTCCAGCATCTGCCGCAATCTCAACTTTCGGGACAAATGTCGGAGGGACCTCTCTCATAGGCAACTGAGAAGTAGGCATCTCCGAACGCTTACTAAGCAACAGAGCTAAATCAAGCGCTAAGGCAGTTGAAGAAGTATCAATCGAAAAGGCTCTCTTATAAACACTCAACAATTCTGCGGGACAACAAATCTTTCTTCTTACACACTCATTCTGCAGGTGCTCTACCATCACCTGTATCACTTTCTTTTGCATTTCTAACGTATACTGACTATATGTGTCATATACTTCATCTGGAGTTATCGACATATCCGAAATCCATCTTATCGCATCCTTTATACAAATTTGCGCTTCCTCTCCTTTTAATTCTAGACGAGGAGAAAACCGTTTCTGTAAGTACATAATACCTAAACTACCACCATCTGCTTCCTCATTCTGTAACTCTTCCAACTCCTTCCTATACTCAAAAATCCTCTCAACATGCTCATATACCTTCTCCGCAGTATCTCTGGACAACGCTAAGGCGTTCAAATCCCGTAACCCTTGTGGGAAATCTACATCATTTAGTCTATTCCACATTATGCTCAAATGAGTCCCTAATCCTTCGATAAAAACATTTTTCTCAGGAATATCTTTTAAATTTTCGAGTGTGGAAAAACATCAGCTTGTTCACCCTTCTCCATACAATGTTTAGCCCAAGCAGTCAATTCACTCCTTTTGTCTGGGGACACAGTATTACGAGTCACAACCCTTGGTCTTGCTCCCTGGTCTACTACAAGCAATGCAGAATCACTTGGAAGAGGAAGAGTAGGCACATTCTGAATAACAACAGGTGAAGGCAAGGGGGCAGGCAAAGGGGCGACGGCTGGAAGAACAACAGGAAGAACAACAGGGAGGACCGAAGGAACTATAGAAGGGGGAACTACAACAGGAAGGGGCAAAGCGCCAGGAGGAGGGACGTACGGAGGTGGCGCGGTGGCATCGGGCCTTCGTTCATGCAAAAGCTTATTAATCAATTCATCTGACGTATGAAAATCTTTTGAAGGGTAGATTTTCTGAATGCCTAATTGAAACGCCCTGTCCGTGTTCCTAACTGACTCCAATTGTTTATTTTGATCATATAACCGTGCCTTTTCGACACTTGTCATATGTCTACGCATGTGTTTCTCTCTACACTTTTGTTGCTGCAAAGCTTCTGTTTTCCAACTGTGCAACGCGTCAAATGCTGCAGGTCTAGCCTTTTTCTTTACTAATACAGACTCTAAATATTCTATACGAGGGATTTCAAAACTACCATTGGTTGGCCACCGAAGTTCAGAATTATGCCTGGCTTGTCAGTGCCAAATGTCATTAAATGCTATACTACCAAAGCCTTTCTTACAGTACATAGTACATGCCGG
Source organism: Ambystoma mexicanum (assembly GCF_040938575.1). Taxonomy (NCBI): domain Eukaryota; kingdom Metazoa; phylum Chordata; class Amphibia; order Caudata; family Ambystomatidae; genus Ambystoma; species Ambystoma mexicanum. The sequence continues at coordinate 538,607,649 of NC_090935.1, forward strand.
CAACCCCTCCTGTGGTGCGGGACGGCTATCTTCCAAAGATTGTCTGTCGCTGCGGACTAATGCCCTAAAGCAGGCAGACAATTTTCCAGGCATATCAAAGTTCTGGTGTTACCTCGTTAAATAATTGTGCTCGCGAGTACAATGCTCCAAATTCAAATTGTCAGGGTTAGATTAAGAATCGGGGCACGATTCACCTGACCAAAGGACTGGGAGGCCCATCGGGTTACTAAGGACAATGCTAAAGACCCACATATCTAGTCATTTTCGGCAAATTTACCCACCTCAAATATATGGACCCTCTTCAAGACGTCGTCTCGGGCTGCAGCTCACCGTCCAGGGATCGGATCGTGCAGTTTTGTCGAGGAATTCGCTTCTCGTCTAGAGTGGCCGGTTCTGTTGCCACCGTCTGATCCCGGTCCAATAGCCGAGCCAACCTTCAACGAGACTAAGTCAATCTTGAGGGTCCCTATTCGGGCGCCATCTGTGGAATCAGGAAAAATACAATATTACGGCTGTTACACCAAGCAAAGGAAAATACTCCGACACGGGCTTGTAAAGATTCCCAGAATCTTTATTACAAAACTGAACAGTATTCAACAAAGTACACACATAGCTATTTGGCCGTCAATACATCACAGAGACCACCAGCAGGGTTCAATGTGAGCAGTGAACAGAATTTCCTAGCTGGACATCGACGCATTTATACAATTTGTAAAATGATGTCCAGCCCTCTTACAGGTTAATTATACACTGGGCTAGGGTCGCGCCAGGTTCACTTTCCTAATTTACATATCTTGTGCATGCGGTTTACTTTTGAATATATTTACTAACACACTTCATTATTCTTTACATGCTGTTTTAATACAGACCAAACAAATGTTTCACATATTATATTTGGATAGCATTACTGTTCTTGTATACTTGCAGTTTAACATTGCTAATTCAAGTAATCCCCTGCTCCCGAGGTCAACAAAGGACAAGCTCTACATGACCCTAACATGTAGCCTGAAGGCAGGTTGGACATTAACTCTCCTACAGAGGTTGGAGAGGTTAAGGCAAGAACAAGGGCACACGAGACAGCCATTTTAGATTACAGGGTGACTATGTACAAAAACCCCAAAATGGCGGTTCTAACCTAAAATGGAGGCTTGATTCAAGATGGCGGCTTACATCAATTTCTAAGGTCAAGACCTTGCCATAGAGAGTTATTCGCGTACAATTTTAAACAACTTGGCGTAGGCCAATATACATACAAATCGTTATAATAGGAGGCATAATTTAATATCCGGTTTGACACCTTGTGGTGTAGTTTGTGCGCTACTCTGTACATGGGGACTGTTGCTGCTATTTTTCCCTGTATAAAAACAGGGAAGACTGTTTTTTGTGGATAGTTGCCCCTCACCAGCCTGCTCTGGGATGGTAGGTGATACAGCTAATACTAACAATATTTGCATTTATGTACCATGCCGGGATTTGAACCTGTAACCAACAGGTTCTGTACTGTTATCCATGAGCGCTCTACTCACTGTACTATCTGTTCGGGAATCAGGAATATGTTTGTCACCCAGTGGTAACTGATATGCTGCACCCTGTATCAGGGTGTTATTCAGAGCTTTCGCCGTGTTTAATTTCTGAGAGACATGGGTAGATGTTTCCCTTTACTCTCTAGCTGATGCACCATTGGTAAGCTTGTAGTGCTGCTTGTGGTTCAACAATGGGGAGCTAAACATGCTTATGGATGACACCTATTTATGCTCGTGGGGGCATGTGTTCTTTAATTTGCAAACTGTGTTGTTTTGGCTAAGGAGTGAAAATACGCTTTTGTTCTAAACAACTTTTTATGGCTTGTCGCTTTCCTCCCTGAATTCGAAGTATTAAACTCCTTATGACTTGAGGCACACAAATTGAGCTGTCACGCAGGCTTGCTGCGCAGCCTGCCTGGGTTTGTATTCTGTCCCATTGCTTTCTTCCCCCGTGTTTCATTATGTGGTATTGCTTGACATGGTGTCTTGTGGGTAGTAGGCCTCTCGCTTATGGGTTCCTGGGGTTTTCGTTTGGGAGCCATTTGTCTTGTAAAAACTGTTTACTTTTGTACTTTAGGCAAACCTGAAATTGGGGGGTGCCTTAAATGCAGTGAAACTCTATGTGAATTTTGATTGTCCCCTGTTTTGGGTAGCATTTTGCTCATGTGCAAAATTAGGCTGGCATTGAATTCCGAGATTTATACCTCTCTCTAAACCTTTGTCTGCCCCTGTCATGTGCATGACTAACCTCCCCACTGATGTGGGACTTGTGAAACTGCAAATATTTGTATTTTGCTTATTTGAAATTGCATTGTATCTATGCACGATATATCTTTGGTGTCTGAAAATGGACTAACAATCGTTTTCAAAATGCATGCCATAATAAAACTTTACTTTGCCCTTGTTCTGTGCATGCCTGATATCCTCTCTGATGTGGGACCCGTGGCTCTGCAATATTTGGCTTTTATTCGTTCAAAATTGCTTTGGAAATAAGTACGATATATCTTGTGTCCGAAAATGAACTGAAACGTTTGAAAATGCGGGTTGTTTACTCAAATGTTATGTTTTAAAGGAAACCCCCCTCCCCCGCAAGTCTAGCAAAGTACGTGTTTCACCCATTGTATCCTTTATCGTCTATCTGTAAAACACGCACAGTCAATGGGGGTCATTCCAAGTTGAGCGGTAAGGGGTTACCGGCACTGGTATGGATGCCGGTGCCGGTAACCCCCTACCACCCTATTCCGAGGTCACTTAGCGGGTCCCACCGGAACGGCTGGACTGACCAGCCATTCTTAGCGGGGCCCGTTAAGGGACCTTGGAGCTAAGAACGGGCCCGCAATTTGCGGGCATGTTATTAGCGCCTTCCCCATTCCCATTGAGCCCTATGGGGGCTCGAATGGGAATGGGGAATGGTATATGGCATGGGGACTTACCGGGTCCTCATAGGTCGGAATGTCCCGGTAAGTCCCCATTCTGCCTCCTCGGACCCGGACCCGAGTTTGGAGGCAGCCATGGTGCTGATGGCACCATGACTGCCTCCAAATTTGGAATGACCCCCAATGTCTGCACGTTGCTTCGTGAAATGCCTGGCACTGCACTCAGATTGACTTTGTGTCTATACTTTTTAAAAACAGGTTTGTACTGCGGTTTGAAAAATGCCCCTTAGTTTTGTATTATATGGACAAACCACTGTGTTCGTATCGTCTTTTAAAGTACGTGTTTCAAACATTGTCACTTTTAAAATGCATTTTGTAAATGCGCGCCGTGTCTGGTGCGTTGCTCCGTGTCGGCTTTCTTCCCGGCGCAGGGGCTCACTTACTTGAAAGGGTGAATGAAACACCGCCTGCGCCGGGCTGCTCTGTTTGTTTTCTCGGCTGCTTCGCTCGTCCGCCACGTGCTCCGACTGGAAGGCTCCTTTGGAATTCTGCTTTACGCTCTCTCTCCTGGCTGATATTTCGAACAGGGCAATGTTCAAGTAAGCAGAAAAGACACCGTGGGAAAGCGAACCTGGGAAAAAAACGGGGGGCCCAAGATTGTCAGTTAAGAGTAAACTTCACCAAGAGGTAGAAGAAGAAAGATATGGAAGACACTGAGTTAACAGTGTACTTCCTGACTGTTTGGGATCCCGTTCAGGGTCGACAGTTTGTATTTTGTGAGAGCTGTGTAGCTCTTTTTATAAGACTCAGGGCTAGACTAGCCCTGGGTCTTTGAAGTGTGGCAGTGAGGACTGAAGCCCAAACCCAGGCTGGCAGTAGCTGAATGTCTGGCCCCCGAGGGGGGGAGCAGACATTGTGCTCTCTCTGCCTGACTGTTGGTTTCCTCTGGGTGCTTAGCACCCAGTTGCTTTGTGGAAGGGTGAGGAGATTGATCACACCTCACTCTTCCATTGCTTTGTAGTGACAGAGACTGCGTGTCTCTGTGTGAGATAAGGAGAGGGGTCAGGCTTGGGTGAAGGAGCTGCCCCTCTCCAGGGCCTGCCGGATGGTACCAGCAGTTACCCTGCCTCGTTTTGGGAGGCCCTGCAGCATTGCCCAGAGGTAGTGACAGCATAGCAAATTCCCGCACGTTATCCAGCAAGATGGCTGACTGCCAGCAAATACCACATGATCTCATGTGTCTGCCCAATGTGAACACGTTATTCGACTCGACCTGCGAGTTCTCTTGGGCACATGCATGCCCAGCCTTGCTAATAAGCAACAAAGAACAGTGTTTATTTATTTGGTATTTATAATGCCATCTGAACCCTACACAGGGTAACCTCCAATTGTTCTGGGTAGTGGGACCTGCTCACAGAGTGGCCCAGGCAACATTCTATCATCTAACTTTCAATAGTACGTTCCTAAATCGCATCCTGTTCTATATTTTCTCAGCATCTCGTCCTGTTTTGTTACTTGGACGGCAATCAGTTTCTGCCTGTCTCCATTTACACACACAGTACTTTTACTTTACAAAATAATTATTACTATGATTACTTGGATATTTATTGAGTGTGGACACAGCTCAGAGAAGCAATGGAGCGCTTCAAAATCAAAGGGGAAGAACATGGTGAGGGGAGCAGAGAAACATGGGAGTGGGGCGCTAACAGGAGAGGGAGGAAGGAGGAAGGTAGGCGATTTGTCAGCAAGGGATCTGCAAGCAACCAGGGGAAGCAACCATGGGGAGCAGGTCAGCCAGTCTCTGGTAGGGTAGGGTGGGGAGGGGAGGGTGCGTTGACCGAGGTGTTAGGGAGGAGCTATTCCTTGAAGAGGCAGGTACATTTTTGATCTCTGCACGTGTAAACATTCTGACAGCAATCATCTTTTATTGGAGCTGTTTCAGTTGTGCTGATTGTCTATGATCCGTCCTTTTATGCATAATTTCAGCATTTAGTTCCCCCAGGGTCCTAGTGCCCGGATAGCCGGCACCTTTGCATTTCCCCCATCTGACCGCAGTGGAGGGTCAATGCTCAGAGATAAACTCAGCGGGCTCTTAGTGGTTGGTGTCAATAAACTATCAATTATGACATCAAAAAGAGGTTCACGTTATTCAAATAAAAAAGATCTCGTAGTCATTGGGCCTCATTACGACCCAGGCGGTAAGTTACCGCCTGGGCCGTGACTTTACCACCATGGCGTAAACTACGTTTACGCCATGGTGGTTGGCGGACTTCCATTTACCCTTCCCCATTCCCATTTTTGCCCCATAGGGCATAATGGGAGTGGGGAAGGCGTTAATTACGCCACCGTAAATTACGGTGGCGTAATTAACTCCATGGTCCCTTAGCGCCATGGATTTTAACACCTGCTAAAAGCAGGTGTTAAGTCCGCCATGGCGCTAAGGGACCTCGTACTCAGGCGGTAAGGGTCGGCGCTGTTTACGCCGCCGTAAAACCCTTACCGCCTGAGTCTTAATGAGGCCCATTATCTCAATTCAGTATAAAAGTCTCATGTCAAAGTGGGAATATTTCACTGCAATACCTTCCTGGCTGTTGAGTCACCTGAAATCTGGCCCCATGCCTGGAAAGCTGTCCGAGGCCTTTTGCGATCACTGTGCAAATATTTAATTGCATTATGTTTCTCAATTAAACTTCCTGTAGTGTCCAAGGGCTGAATAATTATATCTCAATTACAATTGGGTGAGTGCAAGGACAAGGAAAACACATGGCTCATTTAAAAAGAAACGCTGACTCGTTCTGCCATCAACGCAAGTAAGGCGGGCAGGAAGGGACAGGCAGAGAAAAACAAACTTTCCTGAGCTACTGCCGCTAACAAAGGCAGTTTTTAACAATGCAACACTCCTGTAAGATCCCATGAGTTTATTGAGCAATGGAACAGCTTATCAAACACACAATAGTTCGCATTTCCAATAGGAATCTCGTCCTACATCACAAATGTAATGTCTTCTTCCACATGCTGCCACCCCCGCTGATGCTGATGCTGACGCCGTCGCTGATGCTGCCGTCCTTGCTGATGCTGCCGGCCCCGCTGATGCTACCGCCCTCGCTGATGCTACCACCCGCGGTGATGCAGCCACCCCTGCTGATACTGCCACCCCGGCTGATGCTGCCGGCCTCGCTGATGCTACCACCCGCGGTGATGCTGCCGCCCCTGCTGATACTGCCGCCCCGGCTGATGCTGCCGGCCTCGCTGATGCTGCCACTCCCGCTGATGCTGCCGCCCTGACTGATGATGCCACCCCCGCTGATGCTGACGCCCCCCCGCTGATGCTGACGCCGTCGCTGATGCTGCCGTCCTTGCTGATGCTGCCACTCCCGCTGATGCTGCCGCCCTCACTGATGATGCCCCCCCCCGCTGATGCTGACGCCCTCGCTGATGCTGCCGGCCCCGCTGATGCTGACGCCCCCCCGCTGATGCTGACGCCCTCGCTGATGCTGCCGGCCCCGCTGATGCTACCGCCCTGGCTGATGCTACCACCTGTGGTGATGCAGCCACCCCTGCTGATACTGCCGCCACTGCTGATGCTGCCACTCCCGCTGATGCTGCAACCCCCGCTGATGCTGACGCCCCCCGCTGATGCTGACCGCCCTCGCTGATGCTGCCGTCCTTGCTGATGCTGCCGGCCCCGCTGATGCTACCGCCCTGGCTGATGCTACCACCTGTGGTGATGCAGCCACCCCTGCTGATACTGCCGCCACTGCTGATGCTGCCACCCTCGCTGATGCTGCCACTCCCGCTGATGCTGCTGCCCCGTTGATGCTACCGCCCTCGCTGATGCTACCACCCGCGGTGATGCTGCCGCCCCTGCTGATACTGCCGCCCCGGCTGATGCTGCCTCCCTCGCTGATGCTGCCACTCCCGCTGATGCTGCCGCCCTCACTGATGATGGCGCCCCTGCTGATGCTGCCGCCCTCTCTGATGCTGCCGCCCCTGCTGATTCTTCCGCGCTCGCTGGTGCTGCCACCCCATCGATGCTGCCGCCCTCACGGATGCTGCCGCCCTTACCGTCACAGAGATTCATATGGACACATTGTAATCCTGCCATCATTCTGTTTGTGTAGGCTTGCAAATTCCAAAGAGTGGCATTGCAAGAAACAGAGACGAAGGATCTCTCTTTTGATTGGTGTCAAATATTGACATGCAGAGTACAATGTTAGTCTTCGTCTGGTCCTTCAACATAGGAGACTGCTGATATTACAATCAGTTCCATGTGATAATGTCGCCTGGAAAAAGTCCCCAGGTATTCGTTTGTTTTTCCTGATCTTCAAAATACTTTCCTCAAATATTCTAAGAGGGGTATAATTATACATTCTAAACTCCAGACCTAGAATATTTGGGGAAAGTGTTGATTTGACTGAGAATGCATTTTTTGTGAAATGTCGTCCCCTAGTGGCTGTTTCCTAGGCGACAATACCACTGGACACCAATGATGCTTGGCTCTGCAATGTGCGATCCCTCACTGCACTTGAAGGATGTAAGTATGGTAGGGACAGCTGCTGGAGAATAAAGTTACCCATCTGCAACGGATTAAGGGGGTGGATCTGATTGTTCTCGACGCCATTTTCTGTAAATATCGTTCTGATGTTGCATGATGCATGAAATACATATATACGCTTGTGCTGTGATTGTTAGTGTTTACGTTTTACCTAGATAACCTGATATTGTTCATTCCATACTCCTCAGAAACTGTCCCCGTTCTCACTTCCTCGTACGCTAAGTAACACAAACACCAAGTACAGTTGTGCCACTTGTGGCCCCTGCACCAGTGACCTACACTTCCCTCGGAGTGCACTTCTGCCATCGCTGCATCTCTGTGCTGCACTCTGCAGTTAGATTGAGTGTGCTCCACAGTGATTTGCACTCTCGTGGAGTCTGTGGTCATTCTCATAACGCTTGTGAAAAGTTTGCTATACTTATTCTCCCACTCGACTCCTAACCCCTCACTCTGTTCCCTTCTGCCAGGAACAAAGCTTGTAACCTTGCTCCCTTTATCGCCCCTCGCTCCTTGTTATCCCATTGTCATAGCAGAAGCAGTGCCAATAGACTTATTTGACCATCGATGTTTCCTCAATCTCTCCCACTTTGCTCCCCTCCTCTTCAGGTCTAGCCGTGAACCATCTCTGGGGTTTCCCTATTTCTCGCTCCTTCCTCTGTCCCCCGATGGGAGGGCAGGAGTGACTTAGCTGTGAATGGCCCATGATGTTTCCTACATGTTTTGCTCTGTCTCCCCTCTGCTCTATCCCTTCCATATTCACCTAGAATGCAGTTCCAACCATCACTCCTTTTATTTTAAAGCATTTTTATTGATTGCAATAAATACAATCTAATCTTTCTTGCACAACCCCACAGTTCACAAAGCTATTTTGTTGATATTGTATTGGAGTTGCTGTTATTATATGTTTCAATACAGCAGTTTTGCCAAAGGCCTACCAAGAATAGCAGGGGAAAAAATTAACATTTCAACGTATGATTAAGCAGGTTGGAAATCTGAAACAACAAACATCACACAGTGGATCCTGCGCAGGGGGGTTTGGGGGATAAGTCAGGCGCCTCCTGTGGGCCCTGCCAATATATTTCTCAATGGCCCACTAGTCAGGCGCTTGATCAGAGAGTGGTTTGTCTAAAAATAAAGTGTGCGCAAGTCTGAGCTGAGGGGACACTCTGGCATACGTGTCGCTGCTCACTGCAGCCCACAGGTTCCTAGGCAACCAAGCTGCCAGGCTTCATACATGCTTCTTTCATTTCCTGGGCCTGCCATCATGGTGAATCCTGGGTGCTGCCCCACTAGGACCAGACTGAAGCAGTAGATCATCTGTGTGTAGATTTTAGTTTTAAAAAGGTGTTTGTATGTGTTTGTTTTTAAAATGTTATAATTTATGTCTTTCGTGTGTATGTGCATGCGTCAGAGAGCAATCATTTGAATGAGTCCATATGTGCATTTGAATTAATGAGTTTGTGTGCATGTGTGTTTGTATGTGCATGTTTCTGTGAGCGTATCTGTAAGTGTGACTGGCTGTGAGTGTGTGTGTGTGTGTGTGTGTGTGAGTGAATATGATGGGTTCATGTGTTTGTTCTTTGTGAGGGAGCCACACTGCATAATGACGTGTTAGACAGTGGCAATGCTGGCATATAGTTTGAGTGAGACATCATCTAAGTAATTTACAGTTTGAATGCTGGCCTTTCTTGTTGGTGCAGTATCATGAAAATGATTTACAGATAATATGATGGCCTATACTGTATATGCACCAACAAGAAATTGATTTACAGTGGGGAAGCTGGCATATATTGTGAATGCAGCAGCATGAAAGATATTTAAATGAAAAGTGCTGCCAAATATTTTGGGCATAACTCATGCAAGCTATTTACAGTTGAAATGCCGGCATATATTTGGGGCGTAGCTTCATGGAAGTGGTTATAGAGGATTGGTAGCATATAATGTGCGCACAGCATTATGAAAGTGATTTACAATTGTAAATGGGTATATGCTGTGGGTGCAGCATCATGCTAGTGAATTACAATACAATCGCTGGCAAACATTGAGACCATAGGCATCAAAACCATTTTGTGAAACGCCCCGTCTAATATTGGTGACTACTGGATCTTTACAGCAACTGATTGTAAATTGTATCGTTCTTTACCACATTTTTGGAAAAGATTCCGCTGTAAAATTCACAATTTCAGTCCCTTATTTCAAACAGTTTCTTGGGGGAAGAACCCCACTAAAACCGCCTACATTATGCAGGGCTCCATCATTATGACAGGTCACCTGTGCGAATTCGGGGTGATATGTTGGCCTTCCACTGACAATATTCACCAACTGTCACTGACTCATTGAGAATGCTGATTCCCCTCTGTAGGTGGCGACCCCTGAATCACCACAGGTTGCCTCGGCCACTGACATGAAGAACAAGGAAAGTGACACACATCATGAAAGCACCTACATTGAAAAGCAAATAGAGAAAGCACTCCAGTGTTTAATAGGGAAGAATGAAAAGGAGAACGTGGAACAAAGGCAATACTCATCTGAGGGGCAAAGTGTATGATGTGAGAGGGAACATATTATGAGATTGCAAATGATAGATTAGGAGAGGGAAAGAAGGGGAATGATGTGAATATTCTTTAAACATTAAGTAAGAAAAAAGATTAATCATTAAGTTGTAACATAAACAAATGAAGCAAAATAAGACAACGTGACATATGGGCAGGAGAAAGAACTATAAAATAAATTAATAAAAGGTAGTCGAACATGCAGCAGAATCCTCATCTCTAGCCCCAGAAAATGCAACCACATGACTTATCTTCCTTTTTCTCGCCACTGGCTTCAGATGGTAGCACAATGCATGTTTAGGACTGCTAGGGTGACACACGCAACCCTGTATGTATCCTTGTGCACCTGCTGAGTATCTCCAGAGGAAAAAAACCTAGCAACATTTCAATCTTCAAACTAACACAACTTTAAGACAATCTTTCTCTGCTGCAAACACAAAATAAAGCACTATTTTTCCCCAGAGCTGTGTTGTGCTCCATTCCTCCTTCTTGTCCCACAAAGACAACCATAAAACATCCTACTCAGAGAGCATGCATGATCTTAGGCCCTAGCTCTGCTAGTAACTGTGTAAATGAAGGCTTCCAGACTACCACCCGTCTGCGGCATTCTCCGCTTTATCCCAGAGTTACAGACTTGGCCTCCCATTAACTCAGAGAGTGATCCAACAAGGGTGAGCTCCCATCACCATCTCTCTGGGCACAAGTCACCACTACGAGCATAATGCCGTGAGTTATCGCATGCTCAACATGCCATACCCACCTAGCATCCAACTGTGCTCTGCCTTCAAGATACGTCCTCCCCATTCCATCTCTCTGACTCCTAAAGGCAGCTGCTCCAAGTGCCCACCCTCACAACGAGCATCTTCAGTTGACATGGCCATGGCGGTTTCTAGAGATCTCCTCTCATCCTCCTCAATCCCTCCCTACTCTCCCACTATTTCCAAACCGAAACTCATGAACGGCTCAGGCAAGGCCATAGTAGATTCATGCGATCTGGCACCATCTCCTCGTCTCGCCCCTTAACTCATACTGCTTTAAGCATTAGCCTATTTATTATCAAATAACCAAAGGAGAACACTGTACCACTTTAAAGGGACCTTTGGGTTTCCAGTCGCCTTCTAGCAGCCCAGCAGTAACCGCATCAGCGCTCGCCTGCACTTAACATATAACAATATTCAAAAATAGGAACCTTATCAACAACCTGAACTGTATTTCTGCTCTGCAGGGTTGAACTACTCTACAATGCAAATGTAAGTGGATATGCTATAATTAGCTCAATTGGCATGCAATTTGCTTTGAAACCCTCTTAAGCTGGTACAGAAAACTGGAAAGAAATATAGGTTAAATGCCAACATTCGAAATTGAATAAAAGTTTTAGATAATTCACACTGGGAAACTAAAAACAACGGAGTAACCATGATCAAGTGATAATCAGGGGTTGGTATCTTAGACAACAAAGGGATTCATGAGTGAGAAAGGTTGAGAGGGTAAGAAATAAAGCAAGTACGTGTGAGGAAGGATGAGAGGGGCTAGAGAGTAGGGGGTGAGGTGGAAGTGAAAGGTTGCATGGGGTTAGAGAGGGAGCAGGTGAGGTGGGTGGTGGTAGACAGGGGAAGGTGGGTAGGGTTAGAGAGAGCAGGGGTAAATTGGGCGCGACTACCGTGGATGGGTGAGGGTGTAGAGTGTGGTGTTAGGGTAGGTTGGTGGGGTTAGGGTATGTGGGTGCGGGTAGATGGAGATACACAATTATAATACATGCAGTTCATTTGGGATGATGCTTTAGTGCCCCCCCAAATTACAATCCTAATGCAGTCCATACAGCTAAATGATAATCCGGGGATAGACATAGCTGTGGGTGAGGGTTATTCAGTGCAGTGATACAGGAGAGAAACATGAGGGTTTTATTTCTTTCCGTGCCCCATCGATATAGTCAGATCACAAAGGACTAATGCCAGGGAATGCTTGTTCCATGAGTGTCCCAGAGATTATAATTGTTCTTTTATGACACGCGTAATACCAACGAGTGGTTGCTAAGCGCAGTGTCGGGATTCAAACCTGTGTTGCCCTGCGTTGTCAGTGAGCTATTTATTTTAATTTTTTTTTATTTGTCACTTATTAGGCACTTGTACATTTCGAAACAATTGTTTCAAAGCTCCCACAGACAAACATGGCGGGGACAGGGGAGATAGACAATAAATTACAGCAAGGATAAATAATTGCATTAATATTACAAACAAATATTGAGAATAGAGGGAAGGGGAGACAAACCTGCTATGCCTTGTGATTGTTCAGAAGGTGCAAGTGCAGAGGGGGAGAGGGGTGAGAGATAAGGTACTTTGATGCTCATGCAGAAGTGCTCAGGGTAAGTGCTGAGAGGGGGAGAACGTAAGTGCAACCATCATTGAGCAGGTGAGCAAGTAAGTGCAGTAGAAAGACAGCAGCTGAGATGAGAGATTGGGGGGTGGGGGTCAAGGCCCCAAGGACACATAAGGGCCCTGCAAATTAGTCACACTGCTGTGAGAATTAGAAAGGAGGAGAGGAGGAGAAGGAGGAGGTAAAGGGAAAAGTCTTGAGCATTTTTCAAAACTTAAGGGGGTCTTGTTCAAGACGCAGAGGGAGAGGAAGACTGTTCCACAGTAGGGAGCCAACAGTGAAACCAGGAACTAATTGCTGGTGTTGATTCCATGCAGTGACAGGGTAATATAGAGGGATGGAAATCTCTGCAGGTTTTATTCCATAATCGTATTGCTCTGCACCCCTCTTCCCACGCCCCATGCTGTGACACTGCACACATCCCACTTGGTAGGCAGTGATTATATCGAATATAAAATAACAAATGAAATTAAAACGAATACAAAAACAATTGAAACAAAAATAACTAATTTGGGAAAAAAATAGTAATGGGGTTAGGAATGGGAATAGTGGTTTTGGGGGTGGGGGAAAAGTAGTAGCAAAAAATAAATGTATTATATTAGTATCAGTTGGTTTGTATTCGTTGAAATTTCATTTGTTGTTTTGGCATTCGATGAAATCACACGTAACCCTCCCACTTGCCCTACCCCCCAACTAGCATGTGAAGCCAGTGTGCTTGAGTCTCTGATTGAAGGCGGTTCACACTAAGATGTGACCAGCAGCGCAAATTCAAAGGGACGTTTGAGGCTCATCAACAAAGGGCATTACACTGAAGGAGTGAAGATTTCCACTCACATCAGATATAATAACACCAACATCTCTGGAGCCTGAAGTCAGCGGAGGCGCTCGAGGGGGTGAAATAAGAGAGGCTGCAAACATATCCCCAACCAAAGCACCCACATATACACAGATGCAAAGTACACACGTTCACATGCAGAATACATGCACACACACAAGCAACATGCAGCCAAATCCGCTAACAGCAAACAAACACAATAAGCTGCCCACGAGAACCACGCACATGCAGAGTTCCCAACTCTGGCATAGGGCCTGATTTAAACAACGTGCTCCAATGGGATTGCGCCATTGCAAGACGCTTCTGGAAATCAGCCCCATAGTGTTTTTGTTTATGTAACACACACAACTCATTTTAGTTGTCAGTTTCTGAGGTGGTGTACTGGACCAGTACACTATTCCTACATAATGTACTCAACATTCACACAATGCACTCTAAATATACTGTGCAACAAAACGCAATCACGCATAAAGCACCATAGAAGCAAGCAATGGCCACTTAATTAGAATTACACACAGCAAGCAAACTTACAATATTCATGTTATGTTATGTTATGTTACTTGGCATCTATATAGTGCTCTACATATCAGTGGTATGACCTCAAAGCGCTGGTAGGTTGAACGCCCTGAGGAACCGTAGTGCGGGTCAGTAGAGAGAGGTAGTGTGGTAGGGTGCGTGGGTGCATGAACAGTATGCTTAGACACACTGCACACAACATAATGCACAAAGACGAGCATACAAACCCAAAGTACCACACACATGAAACTCTGTAATATAAACACAAACAGCATGTGGGTACACCAAATGTTATTGTACAACCGAGGCTTGCATACACAATGTACTGTACACTTACTTTGGTCACGCAAACACAACAGTCAGCATGTGGGTACACCAAATGTTATTGTACAACCGAGGCTTGCATACACAATGTACTGTACACTTACTTTGGTCACGCAAACACAACAGTCTGCCACAAACAGAATGGTGTGCCCACGATACACGTTAGATTGATTATTTATTTTGGCAGCTACCTAAAGCACAAGCTTCGGGGTGCTTTGTAGGGGGAAAGGTCACGCAGGGGCATGTCAGGATGCCCAAGACATTGAATCCACATGCTTCTGTGTAGATACGCAGAGGATTACAATACACAGCCAACGTGTATGCAGGCCACAATGTACATGACTTGTGCACACAAAGTATTGTGCACCCAGAACATGCAGACACAAAATTGACAGAAAGATCATGTACTCACGACACAGGATCAGTGTGCAAATGGGGCTCTGCTGATGAGCTCAGATTATTGGAATGGCTCGTGGATGGAGCTGGCAATGTCGGCAGTGTGAGAAGCTGGCATTGCCATTGAGGTCTTTAAGCTCCTGTCCGCTCTGTCCTGGCCCGAACCAAATCCGCGCACCTGAGGTGATTGGGTTTGCAGCGTTCGCTACACAAGAAAGTCAGCAGACCACAACAACATTAGAATGGAGAGAAAAGAGGCTTCCTGAACTTATTAAAACAAACACGCTTGGCAGAAATGCCATGATACCGACGCTTGCGGTATGAAAAAGCACTGCCCTCCTGGAAACATGTAAGGCCTGGCCGGTGCCCGTAAGCGTTGGCCAGTTGCCATGCCCCAATGCGAGAGACTGCTCCAAAACTCACATTGCTCTCTTACATTACCAATGTTTTGGTGTCGGGTGGCGTTAGGACCACCAAATATGCCAAAACTAAAAATGGGTCATGAAGGAGGGGGGCAAAAGGAGAGACGGCAGAAGAGATGTCAAAGTTATTCTATTAAATAGAAAATAATGTAACAATGGAAGCTGGCCAGCCTCTTGGAGAAATCATGGTCCACTTGCCGTAAAAGTTAAGATCCCTCCCAGCCCCTCTAGCCTATAGATCTACTTATACCATAGGGCTCAATGGGAATGGGGAAGGAGCAAATATTTGCACTGAAGTCCCTCAGCGGGTCCTGTCCTTAACATTTGGCCTGACCACACGTTAAGGATGGGACCCGCTGAGGGACCTCGTAGTAGGGCGGTGGGGATTACCGGCACTGGTGCCCTTACCAGTGCCAGTAATCCCCTACCGCCTTCCGTCTAAGTCTTATCCTGATTACTTTCCTCTGCTATTGCCTTCACTGTCACCTTGGATAGCCTATATTCCCTACTATCCCTATTATTCCCTACTATCCCTATTAAAGGTGCGCTGCCCAGTCAGGCTCAGGGCACGGCCAAGAGCCGGGCTCCAACTAGACTGAAATTGCAAGGCACTGCCGCAAACACAGGTAGAGCCCTGCCTGATCGCCCCTCAAGAAGGAAAGGAAACTTGCCGGGCAAGCAATTCCACAGTGATTCGGGGGTGGGCTGGTGATCATAGCGGAAGGTTGTGGCTGTCTGGCCGCTCGTGGTTCAGTGCCTGAAGGGCATATGCACAGGCATGGACAAAGGGAGGGGAGGAGGTTCCCCTAGATGGCCTGTGCACACTGCCAGTGCACCTCTCCTCTCCATGCCTTCCAAACCTGTGTCTGCTGCCTACTGAAGCTGGTTGGAACATGTCAGAATAATATTCTCTCTCTCTCTCTCTCTCTCTCTCTCTCTCTCTCTCTCTCTCTCTCTCTCTCTCTCTCTCCCCTCAGCCGTGTACAGATTGAGGAAAAAGAAAGGCTTTCATCAACATACAGAGGTATAATTGACCGGATAAACAGAGATGTGCACATAAGGGCTAATTCACAAGTCCACCGGAGCATAAATGGAGGCGCTAGAAAAGTGTTAAAACTGTCTTAACTACTCCATTCACGCTCCAAGTATTTTTCATTGTTTTTGATGGTGGAGGACAGGGTCAGAAAGGGAGTTCCGTTTCCAGCTCGATTTTACCCCCAGCATTCAAAACAACTTGGTTTTACGCCAGCAGGAGATTTTTGTGCTGTTGCAAAAAGCATGCAGATCTTATAGGAAAGCATTGCAAACGTTGTCTGTCATGTGCACATAGCAGGGAGCGTTGACTCTGTTTGCACTGCAGATTGCAAAAGAAAGATGTAAATAGGGGTACAAAATACCCAAGCCTTAGTCCATGCAGAAGCTGCTCCCCCTACACCAGTGAGGGGGCGGGGGATAGTTAGAAGGAGCTCAAAGTACCATCATACAGAAATGGAAAAGAGGCTTGGAATTTACGGTCACTACAAGAAAAATTCAACGGAAAATAGAAGAACATTTTGGTAAAAAAAGAAGTACAAGAACAAATAAAATAGAAGTGGCTTTAAACAATCATAGAGAGCCTCAGTCTAGGAAGCGCACAAGAAGTGACAATATCGAAGCTCTGTCCTCCTCTTATGGGAAGGACAATCAAGTGGCGTTAGAAAGACTGGACTTGTCAGAGAGAGACAAGGATCTAAACAGATGAGACATAACGAACATGGGTGTGGACGCACCGGAAGAACGGCTGGATGTAGACATGCCCGCTCCACAGACAGCACAAAACAGTGCAGTGGGAAACCAAATAAACCAAAACACTCGTTCAGCATTAAACTACAAGCTTAACTCACTGGTATCAGTATTTGAGCTGCTGAGGGGAGAAGTGCAGTCCCAAAAGGGCCACTACTAGAACTGGAACTGGAAATGGCTAACCTGGACAGCTCAGTGGTGGGCTGCAGTAATGCAATAAACTCTGTAATAAAGCACAAGCTGCCGGAATTACAAGTAGAAACAGCAAAACAGGGTCTAGATCTATCAGCAATACAACAAACATTAGCAGTAAGGAGAAAGGCAGAGGAGGCTAGCCTGACCAACATGCAGAACATTCAGGCACAACTATAGTGTATGAAGGAAACAAGTGGCGTCAGAGAGGAAAGAATGAATATGGAGGCCCATACTTCAGAGATGGATGATACTTTTTTTATTTTTATTTGTTTATAGTTACATAGTAACATCCACAAAATACTCCTTTTCTTTAAAACATAACATAGCACGCAGGAGAGAGATATAACATAAACTTCAAAGTACAGATTCACAAAAGTACAAACATATACATTAAAAAAATTACATTTTCCAACATTCAATTTCCTTTCCTCACAAAACATCTAGAATGCTCCCAGTTCCTGGAAATATCGCATGATACTAGTACATTGTAGAGTCCAGTAAGTGATTGCACTAACACATTTTTTAGAGACAACAGTAATTCTTCAGAAATCTTACTACTGCAATTTGTAATTTGACTCGTTTGCCATGTAGCATATCTAGCCACAAAAGTTCCAAGTCAACACACTCAGTATTCGGTACGTATTGACTAAAATGACTAATGCGTTCTTTCCTTAGTCCATCACATTCGGTCAACATATGAACCAGTGTCTCACAGTTCTCCTTTTGCTTACCAAATCTACAGGGGGAATAGCACTTACTCTGTCCATTTCTGATGTCCAATATTTCTCCCGTACCAAGCACGTTAAAACAAAATCTCACATATTCCTGCCTCCATCCCCTGTCAGGGAATTTAGTTAAATATGGTGCCAGCTCCCCATCTTTTTGCAGTCAAATACAAAATGTTTATATAAATTAGACTTTTTAACCTCGTGGACAGTAAGATTCCAGTCAGAGTGGAGCAGTAGTTGTTTAACTTTCATTGGATTCATAATGAGCATGTCTCTAGGAACCCCCAATTTATCCAAGACAGCATTTGCTTCCTCCATCATGTCCCTAAAATACTTCAATGTTGGAGTGCCACTTCTGATGCCCTTACCCATGATGTCATATAATGTTGTTTCCTTACTGGTTGACAGTTTCCTATATAGGGCCATTCTACGCCATTCTATAACACTTATGATTGAATTAAATCCAAGCTTATATCAGATCGCCGCCATAGGAACACATTTGGGCAGACATCTCACCATTGATTTTACCACTTTGGACTCATATATTACAGCTTCGACCCTGAACCACAACACAATGGCGCTAATTCTAAACTGTAACATAATTGGGGCACTATTCTGTTTTTGTACAAACGTATACAAGGTACTACGAGAATTTGCCATATTTTGAGTCAATTTTATGTAATTGAGCTATCATCAGGCCAATTTTCGCATCCAGTAAGGTCCGAAAATTGGCCTTTTTCTTATTCCCAAACACGGGGTATCCTAAGTATCTTATAGCCATACTTTTTGGCAATTTCTCATGATTCAGGAATCAGGAGCTTATTTTTTGCTTTTTCTTGTGGGACAAACATACAATCACTGTTTTGCTGTAATTAATTTTTAAAGCATTTGTGAGGATACATTCTTGAAAAGCAGTTAAAAGACGTTGGAGACCTATGGGTGTATGGTCATATAGGGTCACGTCATCTGCATGAGCTGTCCATTGCATCTTTGTGCCTTCAACTTTTGGTGAGTTTACAGCAAGGTTTTTTAAACTCCTTCCAATGTCTGAAAAATATAGATTAAATATGGTCGGTGCATATATACAGCCTTGCCGTAGACCATTTTTGACCCTAATTTCTTGTGATAAGGTCCCCTCCACACTAAGTCGAACTTTTAGTCTTGAATCTTCATGCATGTTGCATAGAATCAACATCAGGGGTGATGGCATTCCTAAATTAACCAATTTAGTCCACAGAATTGATCTGTCCACTAAATCAAAAGCAGACGTTAGGTCGATTGACGCTAAATAGATTGGGAGATTTCCCGTAGTCCACGCCGATTGTTGCAGTATGTTAATTAGTAAGCTTCCTGCGTCTGTGCACACATTCTTTCTGAATCCAAACTGGTTTGGTGACAAGATGTTAAGTTTATCCATCCAGCTCTGAATGTGCTCTAGATCAAGACTTGCAAATATTTTGGAGTCAACGTACAAAAGGGCTATTGGTCTGTAACTAGTTGGTAACACCCTGTCTCCATTCTTGTAAATTGGTACAATGTATGACATTCTCCAACTCATTGGAATCATTTTTGTGTTGAGGATGTCTTTAAATAAAAAAAATAACATTTTGGCCCATAGATTTGCTTTCCCCTTCACAACCCTGTTACAGAGCAGATTCGGACCTGGAGCCCTAGATGAGGAACTTTTCACAATAATACCTTCAATGTCCTTTACACAGATGGGGATAGTCCATGCAGCGCTTTCAATATCTAGCGGGTACTCCATGTCACAATTGAGGGGCTGTATAAACTACTAAAATGGCCTTCCCATATCTCTGGGTTGATGCACACTGTTTGAACTTTAATTTGCTATAACCCTCCCTTGTTAACCAGGGCCAAAAATCTTTGTGTATTTACATCACGCAACGATATTAACATATTCTCTGCATCTCCTTGATAGAGCTTCACGCGCAAACACCTTGCTTTTCTCTTCCATTTATTTTTTTATCATATTAGTTTCACGTAACTCCACCTCTGTATCAGAATGTTTATGACGAATTTGAAGACCTCGTAATTCACGATTCCTATCCTTCATAAGGGTTTTCATTACTTCAGAAAGTGCATGCTTATGAGACTCTTTACTGTGTTTTTCTTTATTCCTCTGATTACAGACTCAATGTAGGTCACAAAAGAATCATGGGCGTGCATCTTTTTTTTTTGAGCGTACACGTTCTTTTGAAAATCTGCCTGGAAAAGCATATTAACTTTCTCAATGTTCGTGTTATGCCATGAGATTCTATTCAGTGGGGAATTAACTGATACCATCAGACTATAGTTTTGTCCTTCACCCCTGTCCAGGTCTACCAATAAGGTCATCTTTAGCATTTTATGATAATTCTTCTGACTACCAATCAATCTAAACTCCTGAACGAGGTTGAAGGTCTTAGCACACACAAAAATATAGACAATAGTAGATTGCCACTTTCCATTCGACCATGTGGATTTTTTCCATTGTGTCTTCCATTAAATCATTTACACATTGCATCCCCCAGCCTCCAAAGAACTGCGCCCATATATCCCCATGATAGCTCTACATTCACTAAAACCTTCTTCCAAGCAAATTTCAGAGTTGAAGTCCCCACACATGATAATATGCAGTTCATTACTCATATCCTGGCATTCCTGGATGACTAGATCTATCGACTCAATATTAGCCTTTAGATCACACTCCGGCCGCCAGTACATGTATATGTATATGATTAGTAGATACATCAACAAATTCTTCCCCCCTATTTTTATAAGGACAGCTATGCACCCTTTATTAATATGGAAGTTCTTCAAGGTTGTAAAGTTCATATTGTTCTTAATTGCAATAAGTAGGCCTCCCAACGGTCTCCCCTTAGATTTTTTTGTGGCAGGTTCCTGGTAAACCGTGAAGCCATCCAGTGATATCAAGGTCACAGCCCACGTTCCTTGGAAACACAAAAATGAAAAACCTTAGAGCGCTGAGCACGTGCTATAAGAGTACATTAGGGCTCGTGATCCCCCTGAATTCCATGATAAAAAGGTATGCTTAGGAGTGCTCTAAGGAGTGTCTTTCAAGCACTGTATCTTGGAGATTGATTCTCTCAAAGACAATGCCAGCCATCTGAGCTCAGCCTCATTTGCATGTGTCTGGTTGTTTGTGTTTTCCCCTCCTTGTGTGTTGTTCCTCCCGTAAAGCTCACTGGGATACCCAACCCTATTCCCTCCCTGTTGTTTCCCCAGACCCTGACTGTAGTTTTCTATGTCATACCCAAATCTTTGCAGTGCCACTCCTTCAGCAATAACGAATTCGTATGTCGCTCTTGAGAGAAACACTAGCCTTACACAGTCGTATCTTGTCGGGTGTATATAGTCAATGAGCTTAATATTGCTTGAGGAGATTAGTGAAAGATGCAGTATCTTGTTAAAGAAAGAGAGCATTCGCCCTCAGTTTAGCAACGGGGACCTCCTATTGTTAACATGAAGTTCAGTATGACACTGGGGTCATCCACAAATTTCGGCTCCCTCCATTCTCTTCTATCTTCCAGCCATGTGTTGTAAAACATTTGATTTTGCCCCTCCATTTTATGGTTACTACCACTGCCCCTCTCCCTACTTTCCCCTCCCATGGTGTCGCTCTTCCCATCCTTCAATCGTTTATATTCACTACCTTGTTTGTATCCTTTCTCTGTGTTCCACAGTTCGAACTTCTCTCTCATCCGCTCTTCAAATCCCTTAGCCTCATTTTGTATTTGATTTACCAGAGGTCCCCCAGCGGTTCCTTCCTCTCTCCTGTCCATCGTATTAGCTTGTACATTTACTGATCGAACCCATGTTTTAGTGTAATCAGCCGTGTATTAGGGCCTGCTTCAGTCATTTGGTCATTTATTCCCTGTTGAGTTTGCTCTTTATTTGCATCCACTGCCTCATTCAGAGAGACCCTCTTCTGGTCTCCCTCGTGCACTTTACAGTCAAATAACGGTAGTAAGGATGGTAAAGGGGGTCCAGACTTGGAGGGATGTTGAAGGATTTTGAGGAGCACTTCTTCGACCAACTTTTTGATGTCTTCACTGGGGATCACTGGCGGCTCACTACTGTTACGTTTCCCTGTACCTTTCCCTGCCGCTAGTTCCTTCCCCTCTTGCTGTGTTGAACTAATAGGTACCACCTTTGGAGAGATCTTGTTTTCTTCCATTTGGTCCCCTGTTTCGAGCTACCTATCTACTGTTGTCTTTTCCTTGGATTTGGAGCTGAAGAACTATTGGATACTCCTTACCTCCTTGGACCCTTCTGATTTGATTTCGTTCTGTTTATTATGATCTTTTTTTTTAATTTATTTCAATTTTTTTGTTTTTTTGTTTGGTTGTTCAGGCTTTCCCCCTTTTATGATTCATGGCTTCAGACACGGTGTTCTTAGCTTTTCCATATTCTTTGCCATATGCAACCGATGCACATCCTACTATACGGTCTGTATCTCCCTCCCTCCCCTGTTCTTGTCTGCCTGGCACTTCCTTCACCTCCAAAGCTTGCTTACTTTATTCATTTAGCTGAGTGAAGTCCAGTATTCCTCCCTCTCCTGATAAACTGAAAATATCTTTCATGTTTGTATTCATGTTTTTCATTTTAGGTGAGGGTTGGTTTTTCAGTTTCTTATTCACAGTTATGTTTTCCCCCTTCTCACTCTTTGCTCTTCTTTTAAGGGCCCTCGCTCGCATTTTCTTTTCTCTGCGCGTAATAACATACTCAAAAGGAGCCTCTCCTTCCTGATTTAGGACTCCCCCTTGTTCCTGCTTCTGCGCCTGCTTTTGTATAGCCTCTTCCTCAATCACCTCCAGTAAAGCTGATGGACTGTCCGGCTTACTCCCTGTACTCTGTTCTGAGATGTTTGCTAACTTAATATTTATTATTGCCAGCTCCCTTTCCCTTTGGTTTTCCACAGTTTTGATCTTCTCTGAGTTGATTGATATCAGTCTCTTTAGTTCCTTCGAGTCTTCCCAATTTATCTTTCCCTTCCTTTCAGTCCCACGAGGTAAAATATACCCATAGGGCTGTTCTCTTAGAGGCCAGGAATTTATATCTCCCGTTTCCCCACCCCCAAACATGCCCATCATTTTCCCCATGTTGTTCTCATAAGGGTGAAGTTTTTGAGGTGTCTCATGCACCTCATTTCTTCCGGTGATTGCTTTATGAAAATATACATTTTCGAGGCTCCCTCCCCTAGCCCTTACAGGGGTTGAGGACCTGTTGAGAGCCTGACCCTTCTGTCTAACTTGGCAGACACTACAGGAGCCAGTAGGGACGTGTCAAGCTGAGGTGTGGGGGCATAGTATCATCCATGTTTAGGGCTGATGGCCTTACTGGTATTTCGTGCATGCTTAAAAAGCTTCTCTGCGTGAGTTCTTCAGGGTAATCTAGCTCCTTGAATGATTCAATGGGGTCCTTTACCCGATCTCCTGAAACATTTGGAAGTGGTGGGAATTCTGTTCCACTCAATTCCCATTTATCTGTCCCTGCCACGCCCAACATGCCCTGGTATCTTCTACATTCATTTTAGTAGAGTGATGGTTAGCCACTTGAAAGATGTTTGTGTGTGTGAATACGAAACTCCCACTTGCAATTAGTGTGTTTCGCTTCTCTGAGTTCTTTTGAGTATCACACAATGTTGGTAACTTACCACTCCTTACGTTTCCCACCATAATCTAATACTCTAATACTCTAATTACGGAGTCTCCTTCACCCTTACGCACAGTATTTCCTTTCTCCGCTTTTCTTTTGACTTTCTTTACCCACTTAGGATGAACGTAACAATCATTCACTATTTACACATTTGTAGAGTCTTCCTACTCCTTCCCCGTACACCTTTATCCTTTTCTATAAATGACAACATTTCTTTCATTTGTACAGAGTAAACACCTCCCGCAGTGTATGCTTAAAGAAACATGCACACTCTGTTTTTCCCAAATGACGCTAATGGTGCTTTAATGCCCCTCACGTTATTTCTCTTGGGGGCTACCTTTTTGTCGTAGTAAATTGCGCCGGTGTGCCGCTGCCCTTTATGCACACGGAGCACACGAGATTACTGAATTGCAGAAAACACAAACAGTATTTCCAAACGATATTTCAGAAGGAGCTTGCAGTTTTTTCAAGCCCCCAGCCTTGTTCATGGCTTTCACAGTTCCCTCTAGTTGCTCACAGAACAAACACAAGAAAAATAACTGACACTTTCGTGCCCCTAAATGTTAAATCTCTTGGGACTAACTATTAGCGGGCTCGTTATTAGCTCCATCCCCATTCCCACTGAGCCCTATGGGGGCTCGAATGGGAATGGGGAATGGTTCTCGGAATGGGGACTTACCGATTCCTCCAAGGTTGGAATGACCCGGTAAGTCCCTATTTCGAGAACCCGGACCTGGAATGCGGTAAGGGGGTAGCCATGGTGCTAATAGCACCTTGGCTACCTCCTACCTCATAATGAGGCCCTATGTTTTTACAGTCTCACTCTATAAAAAAGAGAGTCCTATGAGAAGTCCAACAGGCAGAAACAGCATAGGCAATTCTCCCTAGGCGAACAGGCACTTCCGGGCACTTCTCGGTGCGCGTGTGTTGGGGCGCACAGGCCTGCCTTCTTGAAGGATTCTGAGAGCAGGTGGGCGGGGCTTAATCCTATAAACAAAGAGAGTCCAATGAGAAGTCCAACAGGCAGAAACAGCATAGGCAATTCTCCGCAGTCGAACAGGCACTTCTGGGCACTTCTCGGTGGATGATACCCCACTAGCGGAATCAGTGCTAGAGGAATTCAGGAGATTGGCCAATGTGGGAGAAGGCAAGCGAGAGAAAGACCCACATGAGTCAACACCATTGGATAGCACCTCAAAAAATGGAAAAGACTTGTCATCAGTAGAAGTGGAGGATATTAATGGATATTAATCCCCATCAATTTGGGGGGGGAGAAAAGATAGAACGAGAGAGCAAAGGAGGCTAAGAAGATTAAAGCAGATCTCTTCAAAGAAAAGAATTGAAAAAAACAAAGAAACAAAAATCTGGGAAACTAAAAACATCAGACACAAATGCTTTCCTGAGAAAAATCTCTATTGCATCCATGGCAACAATGACAGAGGAACAGGAAGTGGTCGATCTAAACTCCACAGTACAAACAACCATTAATGTGGTCTGGAATAGGAACTGTAAAGGAGGTAAAGATAAAAAATATCAGCAGAATTCGGGATATAAAGGATTGCTGGTTCCCAAAGAAAGTACAGACACTAAAATGGTATCGGTGGGTCTGCAAACAGAAGGGCTAACCCTAGGAGTTTTGGATTGGGTAGAAAAAACAAAAAACACTAGGGAGCCGAAAAACACTGAACAGCCTCCAGAAATAGTACCCCAGAGTCTCTGCCCAGAAAGTAAACAAACATCAGAGGGAAGTCTATGGATTGCTCCAATTTCCATGAAGATGAATCAGAGATTGACAGTGGGGAAACGATTATCCAATTCTAGGGATAATGGTGTGCCAATTAACAACCAGAAGATAGCCCCGATATGTTTGACAAAGGGGCAAAAAATACTCAACACCCCAGAGCCAAAAGAAGAAATCAGACTGGGTGAAGGGAAATGTTGTATAGTAGGCATGGACTACAATGGAGAAGGAAAATCAATAAGACTGGAAATGTCACATGGTCAAAGTGAAGCAAATGAAGATCATTGACCAATTGAAGACAAGCAAGGAAAAAAGAGCTGAAAGAGAATTCAACTTTTGCAATGCCAACAATTTGGCTCACACTCATCTCAAATAAAAATAAGGTGAAATCGCTAAACAGGGGGGTGATCCTATCCATGCTAAAAAAAGGTTCCCAACCTCTACATGCTCAATACACAAGACATCAAGTTTGTCAATTAGCAGAAGGGGGCTTAGCATGAAGGGAAGCCTATGGAGCAATCGAGGGAGTGTCTATAGAACTAAGGAAACAGAATCTCCTATTAGACACCTCTGAGCCAGAAGGAATGAACAAATTTGCCAAGGCAGGTTCAAAGTGGACATCGAAAGCGGGGTATGAGGAGACCAGTACCGCACTGAAAGAAGAACAACTGCCAGGGGGGACTTCATTAGAGAACTTGCTGTCCATGTTGCCCAGTATATTATCAGAGGTGTTTTAGAAGCTGGGAATAGGCCAAAAGCCTCTTTAACAATCTGGGTCTAAATGATGTTCCAAGAAACGTGGTTGGTCAATGCAACAGTAGTCGAAGGTTACTCAATAACCACAAAGGCTTCTCAGCAAAAAGCCAGAGGCAGGCCAAGTGGAGGCCTGCTTATGGCATTAAAAAATTCTAAATTCACAGATGTTACCCCACTCAAAGAGAGTATTGAGGGAATCCAGGTCTGTAAAGCCAATCTGAGACAAAAAAGTCGTGCCTTGGAGGTGATTTTTTTAAATATCTTTAGGAACACGAGGTGTTTAGATTTACAGCTTTTTCTTGAAGAACTAGCAAGTATATTTGGTAAAATCAGAGGTATGTTTAAAGGGGCTTCGATAATATTGGGGGTTCGCTTAAATTCACAATGCACCCAACTCCTAAAAGATCAAACAAATCAAATATTATGTAGGATCTCGGAGAATGGTCGAAGATGGGTAGAGTTACTAAATGATTGGGAAAATATTGGGGGATATTCCGTCCAAACCAACTAGATCCCAGGGAACAGCTATATCCACACTGGACTATCTATTTCTCTCTCCAGACCCTTTTGAACAAAAAGTAATGTTAAATGTAATGGAGGGAGGTGGTAGTGATCATCGGCGGTTGGAATCATTGTTCCCGGATTTAATGATGGATCCTCAAGGCAGGGTTAAACAAAAAATTGAGTGCTGGAAAGGAAGAGTACGCCTCCTTAAATATAATATGAGGGAAAGAAGCTGAATGACAATCTAATGGATAATTCAGAAAACACCCTATTCAAGAATTGTAACCCAGAGGGTTTCAAAAATGTGTCTGGTCTACCTATCTACCTTCAAGTAGCAGAGGTGGCCCAAAACAAATCCATCGACATTAATTTGATGAAGAAACCATGAGGAGGAAAAAAGAACTGAATAAAAGGCTAAGAATTATAAAATAAAAGGAAACTGTGGCAATGAAAAGAATCAAGGGCGCTATTGCAACAATATAAAGCTTGGTCAGTAGCAAGGAAGATATGGAGATTACAGCAGGATGGGGAACATATCTTGGAATTAATTGGGAAGAGAGATACAAGAGATTTCTGGTCCATGGTACATTCAACTGGACTGGAATGCAATAAGTAGACAGTGGGCCTCATTACGACCCAGGCGGTAAGTTACCGCCTGGGCCGTGACTTTACCACCATGGCGTAAACTACGTTTACGCCATGGTGGTTGGCGGACTTACCGCCCCATTCCGAGGTCGGCGGGGCGGTAAGTCCCCAATCCCCATTTACCCTTCCCCATTCCCATTTTTGCCCCATAGGGCATAATGGGAGTGGGGAAGGCGTTAATTACGCCACCGTAAATTACGGTGGCGTAATTAACTCCATGGTCCCTTAGCGCCATGGATTTTAACACCTGCTAAAGCAGGTGTTAAAAGCGCCATGGCGCTAAGGGACCTCGTAGTTGGCGGTAAGGGGTCGGCGCAGCTAACGCTGGCGTTAACCCCTTACCGCCAGGGTCGTAATGAGGCCCAGTGTAAGTTGGTTCCCGAAAAAGATTGGATTGAGCACATAAGGTTGGTATTTGGGAACCCGAAGAAAACCTGAATACAGCATAATATGCAAGCAACCTGGAGCTTATCTTTCGACGAGCAATACATTATCGAACTCATCGGTAAAGGCTCGGCCTCCAAAGCAGCAGGCCCAAATGGCCTGACCTACCAGGTGTTGAAAAGCAATCCCGCTCTTTGGGCAAGACTTCTAAACTGGTTATTTGGGGAGATAAGAGCTGCCCGCTTCATGGAAGTCCGCAGTAGTTATACCTTTGTTCAAGGGGGGGGGGATAGGATGGTGGCAAATAACTACCGCCCTATCGCCCATCTGGACATATATAGTAAGATATTCATGAAGATTTTGTTGGGGGAACTGGAGCATTGGGAAAGGGGAAGGAGGATTCTTTCAACATGTCAAACAGGCTTTCGGAGAGGCCTATCCACTGCCATTAATGGGCAAGGAGAAGAGGAGGTCAGCAGCTATTTGGGGCATGGGTAGACTTCTCCAAAGCCTTTGACCTGGTGGATAGAGAGAAGCTCTGGTTAAAGGTCAGGGCAAAGGGGATTCCAGAAGGCATTCTAGGTATGCTGATAGAATTCCACAAAAACAACACGGTTAGAGTACAGTTAGACGAAGAGGGTCATCTGTCAGAGCCAATTGGAGTGGAATGGGGAGTGAGGCAGGGGTGCCTGGGTGCACCTAGCATTTTCAATTTATATGTGGCTGATATGGGAGAACATTTGGCCCCGTCGGCATTGGCAAGTCCAGTGATGACTGGGTTGAAGATCCACTGGCTTCCTAATGCCGACGATATAGTCCTTATAGATAGTACAGCTATTGGTCTACAACGCCTATTGAATAGGCTGCATAGCTATGCAGAAGAAAATGGGCTATCCCTGAACCTGAATAAGTCGAAAATAATGGTATTTAGACAGAAAAACAAAAATATTGTCTATCAAGGTTGGTCAAGGGGAGGTCAACAGATCCAAAGGGTGGAAGATCTGACATATCTAGACTACGAAACCTATGCCTCACCAGCGACAGGCAAAGTAGAAACTGATATCTTAATGAAAGTGAAACAGTTATCTGCACAGATGAAGAAAATACTAATGAGGTACAGCAGATTTTCAATTATTCCATTATTAAAATTCTACCAAGCCAAGGTAATTCCAGTCATTCTGTACCGGGTGTAAGCAAAACTGTAGCTATGGAATGCAAGGTGGAAAAGATGGGAGAGACTTCTGTGGAAACATTTTCTTGGGTTGCCAGTGTGCCGCTCAATGTCTAACATCAGATTTGAACTGGGTTTAAGATCCTTGAAAGGGCAAATGGTCTGCAAATTAGCCTCACTCTTTCGTCTCATGATAACAGCACAAGAAGGAACACACTATGAAGACATAAAGGTCCATATGGACAACAATAAATCAAAAATGCTGACAAACTTGAGTGCACAACTGAAAGTTTGCCTGGCCGAAGCAGGCATTGTGATCCAAACATTAATAAATAATCCGGTGAAAGCTAAAAAAAAGATGGGATGAGATGGACTGGATCAAAATGATTGAGGAAGTACACATGGCGCCCAATCCAAATCCATACCAGAAAACAAATAAGAAACTAGGTTATTTGAACAAATATCTGGTTACATTTCTGGATTGGAAAATTATAAAGAAATTCCTTAGATTGCAGTTGAATACAATACACACAGGGGAGGTGCTTGCAAAAAGAGGTCTGAGAGTTTCAGCAATGCACTTGTGCCAGGTATGTAAGAATAAAGAAGCACAAACTACTAGACATTTACTACTGGATTGTGAAGGCACCTGGCAAGCAAGATCAGCCCTCTTTGGAAAATTTGGTTTTGAATCATTACACTATATCCCAGAAATATTTTGGGAGAGACTGATCGCCGGTCACTCACAGGCCTTGACGATAGCAGTAATTCAGATGCTTGAAAGATGTAATATAGTGTTCTGAATGGCCGGGTGAATCACTGCTTAAAATGATAAGCTGGAGAAAACCTCTTTTAGACATTTTAGGCGAGGATGGGAAAGGAAGTTGAAATTGGGCTATGGACGGGATTTATTGATTAGCGGCTTCAATGAGTTATCGGATAATGGTATGTTAGGTAATGTGTTTTTCTTTTTCTTCCTTCTCTGTTGTACTGCTTCCCCTTGCTTATGTTTTGTGTTTTATGCCTATGTTGCACTGATATCTTTTCAATGAGTTTTTATGCTTTTCTATGTTTTTATGTTTTTATGTGCTTTCCTATGGTTGTGATTATGTTAACCAAATACAATAAAAAATAATTTAAAAAAAAAAAGATGTAATGAGGCTGCTGCCATCTCCTTGCACTTCTCTCTTGCTCTCCGCAATGCAAATGACGGAAAGTGCCTGGAGGCAACCTGATTGTAGGTGCAAATGTAAGCGGTTCCTTCTGGGGCAATTTACTCAGAGGAGCAAAATGAGCTCCATCATAATGCGACCAAAACGATTATGACTAGCATAGTTCCCGATTGTGAGCCTTTTCCGCTTAAGCGAAAAACCCATTTTGCACGGATGTCATTTCACCAAAATGCCAGGGGTAGCGTAAGTGAAATCACACAACCCTTGGCCTCTGATGGCATCACAGGAAGTGATGTCATTTGACCCCACCCCAAAGTGACATCATGGAAAGTGATGGCAAACAACCTTTCATCCCTTGGCAAAACAGGAAGAGGCATCAAGTAGCATTGTTCCAGTACACTACGAAAAATATGGTTGTGATATCACTGTAATATGATGTAAATTTCATACAAGAATGGATCACCGTATGTAGCATTAATATCAGTGTGTATAGCGCCAACAGCCATAAGGTAATAAAGCACTGTCAACCGGCCAGTGGCAAACAGTTGCTGCTGGAACAGAAAAGTGTATGTGCAACTAATATAGTGAGAAACACTGAGATCAATATAAGCCCAGAATAAAAGTTTTAAAAAGCTTTTTACAGCCTGTAAACTCAGCGTCTGCCAAAAGAGAATACAGACGTTGATTCCAGATAACGACACCAGGTGTCGCCAAGCTTTACCACCTGCTTGTTTGTTTGTTTGTTTTATTATTTATAATGCGCTATTATACCCGAGGGTATCAGGGCGCAGCATTTACAAGAATATGCAAAGCTTAGTTACAAAGTGTACAAGGTTCAAATAGCATAGAGAATGTACAGAGCAGTAGATGAGAGCACACAATATATACAGTATATACAAATTGAAAAGGTGGCACACAGGTTAAACGAATGCGGATCGCGAGAGGGTGGCTTTAGCACATATCTATATGGCTGTCCTTCAGTTTAAGCCATGAAATTACCTTGGATCGGAAATTCAGGTAGGGCATGTCTACTCTGAGGTTGGGGGGCAGAGAGTTCCATAGTTTGGCTGCCTTTACCGGGAAACTGTTACCTCCTATGGTGGCAAGTTTGTAATTTGGGACAGAGAGGCAATCTTTGTAAGCAGTTCTGAGTGGTCTTGCGGAGGCTTGTCTGTGGAATCTGTTAGTCAAGTAAATTGGGGCAGCGTTGTTAAGAGATTTGTAGGTAAGTGAGGCCGTTTTTAGGATAATTTTGTCTCTGGTGGAGAGCCAGTTATTCTGTTGGCTGAAACCTGATATATGCTCTCTTCTGGGGATGCCCAAGGCTGCTCTCAGGGCGTTATTCTGGAGGGTTTGTAACTTGTTGGTAGTAGCCTTGGAGGTTCCCAAGTAGAGGGCGTTACAGTAGTCAAGGCGGGATAGAATGAGGGCTCTAGCGAGTGTAAGGCAGCTAGTGTCTGACAGAAATGGTTTAGCTGAGCGAATTAATTTGCATGTATATGCAGATGAAGATGCCAGTGAGCTCAGTTGTCTTTTGAAGGAGAGGTTAGAATCCAGGTAGAAGCCCAGTGTTTTGACCTCCTGTCCAACTTTGATGTTGTTCCCATCTATCATGAAAGAGTTGTAGGCTGGGCTGAGTTTCCCTAGACTATGCGTTGTTCCTAAGATGATAAGCTCTGTTTTTTCATCATTCAGGCATAGTCCATGAGTGGCCATCCATGCCTGGATGATGATGTACACCCTATTCAGCAAGGCCAAATCCTTTCCATAATCTCCAGAAAGCGGAAGGAGGATCTGAGTATCATCTGCATAATTAGTGTAGGTGATACCGAGATGATCCAAATCATCGAAAAGGGGCTTAGTGAATATATTGTACAATGTAGGGGAGACGCAGGAGCCCTGTGGAACACCACAGGTGATAGGTATAGGGTCTGCTGCAGCTGTAGGCGAAAATACCCTCATGGTTCTTCCGTTAAGGAATGAAGTGATCCATGAGATGGCCTCGGGAGAGAAGTGTGCTGCTGTGTGGAGGTGTGAGCATAAGACAGAGTGGTCGACCAGGTCGAAAGCTGCAGAGAGGTCAAGAAGGAGGAGCAAGGCAACTTGTCCTTTGTCCCTAAGTGTATCAATCTGAGCTTTCAGGTCGATGAGAGCAGTCTCAGTCCCGTGTTGAGGGCGGAACCCAGATTGTCTAGATCCTAAGAGGTGGTGTTCTTCCAGGTGCTTCTGTATTTGAACGTAAGCTACCTTATCTAGGATTTTTAGTAGGAAGGGAACAGTCGTTATGGGTCGGTAATTGGTGGGTATGGCTGGGTCGAGGGTAGGTATTTTTAGTAAGGGAAGTACCCAAGATTGTTTTAGATTGCTAGGGATGGAGCCGGTGGAGAAAGAGGCATTGATCAGTTTCGTGATGAAGGGTGAAAGATCGCGAGCAGCGTCTTTGATGAGCTGTGCCGGGCAAAGGTCTCCCTGGCAGTTAGACGGTTTCAGGGACAAGATGATTTTTTCCACATCGAGTGTGTTGACTTTAGTGAACTTGAAGCGCGTGGGGTCTGTGGTTGTACACTTGTCCGGTTTTTTAGAGACAGCAGAGTTGCCAACCAAGTCTCCTGCAACTCGCAGGAGTCTCCAAGAAAAAGAGGCTATCTCCCACATTGCTGCAATTTGACATAACGCTACAGCAAAAATAGGAATCTTGCTGTTGTGCAAGCAAATCTCAGTCTTTCTTGGGATAAGTTAAAATACTTCTCCAATTAAACACTTATATGTGCGAGACAAAAGTTTCTTGATGATTTAGCCATACAAAATGATGGCGGTGACTGCTACTTTAATCTCGGAAAGAGGCAAGGAGGAAATCTGACGTGGTCAAAAGGCATAGAATACAGAAATTGCAAGGGGCACGTCTCACTGCCTATATAAGAGGAGGTGCAGTGGTAGCTGGAACATGAGATGTGCAGAGGCGGGCATGTGAACCCAAAAAGCACATGAACCCCGAGAGGTGTAGAACAGACAAAAAAGGGTTTATTTTCTTCTTTTTTTGGCCGGGGTAGCAAGGGAGACCCCAGGGGTAGCAAGGTAAACAGAGCTGCGACCAAATGACGTACCTGCCATTTTGCCTATTTTAGAGTATCTTCTGCAATTACTGGTCTTTACAAGGTGTTATGTTGTGCTATTAGATGTTATGCGATGATATGTGATGAGTTTCCTTCAAGGTAAAGTCATGGCTGGTGCATCGGCCGAAAGCCTTCAGCAGATACACTGCAGGTAATGAGCCCAATCCCCAGTGAAGCTGCATTGTTTTTTTAACTGATGACACGTTTATGAAAGTGAACTGGTCAACGAGGCTGTGCTTCAGTAAATTACATGGGCAATGGTCGCTGGCATTGCTTCTTTTAGCTGTTATTAAATGTCACTTCTGTTTAAAGGGGCTGAAGCAATTCGTATATTCTGTGCGCTTTGTTAAATATTCATAACATGTGGGGATGTTGCATGGGTATGGAACCAGTTTTTACTGGTGTGTTTCTTCCGTGTGTAGTGGGATGTAAGTGAAGATTGCATACTAGTCCTGAGCTGCTTCATTGCAGCCGCTGTCATTTCTGTCTAGATTTGATGCAATACTGAATACACCATTACACCACATAACACCTCGAGGAGATGAATGAGATGAAAAGGCAGCAAAATCGGCTAAAACGCAGGCATACAAACTAATGAGAGAAGTTGGCGCCCTTCACTCAATTAATGCCCACCAGAGTAGTTGCCATCGTGTTAGTGGTGTTTCACATGCTACTTTTTTCTAGGCCTTAAATTTAGATTGACACTTTGTCCTTTCCTTTCCCTGCACCATCCTTATCCCTTTGCGCCCTGAATTATGCCTAAGGCATAGCCTATATAACCGATTAGTGTAGGAAATGAATCCATCATGTCTCTCCTTCCCCTTCCCCAGCATTTACCCCATATTTTCCTCCAGGCGTTGCTTTTGGTGCTGACACATCTGTCAGATGGCTTGTCAAACCAGTGCTCTCCTGATAAAGGGATTTGTTTCCCATAAAGTAATCTGGTGAAAGCATCCAAACTAGTAGGGTCTGATCGAGCACCTCTCAAGTCCATTGTGCATCCAGCCACCAACTACATCAAGTAGCATCTGTTCTAGAATTTGACACTACAGTATATTCTACTATCAACTGAACTGCACATTCCTGAGGCCTTTTCTTTCACATACAACTATCCCTACTACCATAGTCCTATCCCCCTCTCCCGAATTGTTTTTCACCTTGAATGTGTTATTTTTCTGCCTAATCCCTCATTCCTCTCGACTTGCCCCAACCCTTCTCCTCATTTCCATAGACTAAGCTGTGGTCGAGTCACAATACTTCACTTTTAGGACATGGCTGGGTGCCGTATGACCACTACAGGGGTGATGGGTGCAGTATAAATAATGTACAACATAACGTATAATAAAAGGAGCATCAGTTCAAGAATCCATTTCATATCATCGTGGCTCCTTGATTTAAATATACCATATCCTTTACTCATCAGAACATATTCATAAAGAGGAGCATGGCTCGTAGAGTCCATCTGGGTCAATCACAAAGAAAACAGTCTGATGCAGAAACTCAATGAAAAAACAAAGATTGAACACCCAATGTACTAGTGGTGTGCGACATGAAACGGGGGACCCAGTGGACAGGAACCCACAAGTTCACTGGATTCCCAACACTGGAATTAGCTGCAGGTAAATAATTCAATGCAGACTTCTCATGAGACCCTACCAGGGATCTTTTGCCCTGTCTGTATTATCATGGACAATGCAACAGCACTTTAATTATGGCATCTATATATCCTTGCATACGTTTCTGCTTCACCCCAATTAAATTGGTGTAAGAGAAACCTGGTCCACTTAACCGACTTATCAGGAGGGTGTGTACAGTTCTCAAACTCACAATCAAGAACAAACTAGGTAGCAATAATGGTTGCCTATTATTAGACGCAGCTAAAGTATAACTAAATTAGAAATAAAGGGAAATAATCTTCACTTAAGGACATGGATGGCCAGTTTAGTAGATGCTTTCATTAGTTTTAAGATCTTGCTGATACATATCTATCACCTCCCAGGGAAGGTATATTCAGGAATGCTTTGGGAAATAATCACTGAAAAATACACAACACCAAGAATCACCACGAAACCACCCAACAGAAGAATACACACACAAAGCCAAACGCATGTCCTGGAACACACCACAGAACACATGAAGCTAACATACTACCACATCATATGTTGAACCAATATAACAATCCTGTAAAGGAACAACAGCCCCATGCCAAACACACACAACACGTCGGCAAACAAGACACATATGAACCCACACACAGCTGCAGAACATCCCACACCAACAAGAACAAACCAATGAAACTGTGACAATGCACACACAGCATGAGGTCACACATCCAGAAATAAGGGCACACAGCAGCACTCTACGCCACCATCCTAGAAGGACATGTATCCCTGCGATTTGCCGATAGCACTTTAGATGCAGCAATGGCATGATGCTGCTTTCACATCAGCTGCTGCACCTCAGTCAAGGATGTGGAGATGGAGGGAGCGGGTTTCCCGCAGCAGGGTCACTATCTTCAGTGTGTCTGACACAGAGGTCTACGGAAGGTATTGCTTCCCTCTGCAACATCATCATGGACATCTTGCAGGAGTGCGAGGGTGCTTCGCACCCCACCACTGCGCAGTTACAGACCAATGAAGACATCTGAAGCTCCTGATCGCTGGCTCCTTCCAGAGGACCAGTGACATCACTGCAGGCATCTCATAGGCCACACAGTCACACACCCTGCACCAGGCCGTGGCATGCAGCACATCATGCAGCTGACGCCATGTCCACATGCCCCTGACCCAGGTCGAACAAAGGCAGGTGGTGACTGATGCATTTTACTCAGCCCACTGATTCCTCAGAGTCATTGGTGCCATTGACTGCACCCATGTCACACTTAGCCCCCCCAGGACTGAGTGCCCATGTACCAGAAGCAGCACCGCTGGCACTACATCAGCTCCAAACCAGTCTGCAATACCGGTGGCCCAATCATGGACATGTACACCAATTCCCTGTGCTCTGTCAATGACAGCCACATATTCGGCTCTCCAGCATGGGTATGCAATTGGAAGCCGGACACTATGGGAACATTTGGCGAAGGAACACCCAATGTTAACTGACACAATTCATGCCCTTCTTCATGCAGGTTAAGCCAGTTATCAATTGCGGCCCACGATATGACACCCTACAGAAGGCTCTGCACCATGCAGCAAGAAACGTACAATGTGGCACAAAGGTCTGCCAGGGGCATCATTGAGCGGTCCATAGGCCTCCTGAAGTCAAGATACATATAGCACCTACACCATTCGGGTGTGTACGCCTATAGAGGACACACATTAGGTGCAACATCATACATGGCTGTTGAATCCTGTAGAACATCACAATGTGCAAAGGTGTACCTGCAGACCTAGTACCTGACCTTAGGCCAGAGCCACAAGCCAGGTCACCGACCCAGGGGAGGCCAGTTCAACAGCAGCACAAGGGAGGGAGTGGCTGGTCAACTGCTCCTTTGCATGAACATGCATGTAGCCAAAAGGAACAATGACCGCACACGAGTTGCTGCACATGATAAGAGGATGACAAGTGCCAGGTGCGTACTTCACATACCCACCTGCCTCGGACACCCAAAGAAACAGACATCTGGTCATGCCAACACATAGCAAACATGCACGCTCCACACACACAGCCCTGACGTGCACACCAAAGAAATGGACACAGGCACACAACCATTTCTCTGTGCCAGTAATGCACATCCCAAAAGGTCCCATCATGGAAGGCCATGTAGTGAACAATGATCAACAGCAACTCAACTACACACAGCAGCACACAAACCATCATGTCACCCACATCAGCACCAGATCCAGCATCTGCATCCACACGCACACCCACACTACCGCACACCCACCATACATGACATCACACACATTACCAGTTATCTGCATGCCTCACCCACAGCAATAAGCAACTGCACATAACACATCATGACACAAATACAGTACAGTCCCAAAGAGTTCGAACACTCCCTAGTGCTGTAACCAATATGCCACACCGGTGGGCCAACATGAACACATTGGCCAACTTGTTATGCCACGCGTAAAGTGGAGTATAAACCATCCCCTGGGTGAACATCTGGTACCCTAAAGTGCAAAATGGACACCTGGAACACTGTGTGCCAGGACCTTGGATGCACATACGACGGAACACGGGCTGGTGAGATGACACCAAGCATACAACTAGGTGCACTAATCCCACCAAGTACAGAGTTGTGAGGTAGACACATCATCCCCAAAAGGGGAGGTGTTAAAGGGGGCATACAAGTCGGATGAGTGTGGATTGCAGAAGCGTATCACCAAGGAACAGCCAGGGAATGCACTGATGAAATGAGGTCCAGTAATTGTAGGCCACAACAAGCTGCACATCAGTAAGTATCAACGTATGCAACCACAGAGAACACACCACTCATGATGCCATTACAACGTGGCACTCAAGGACACTGATAATGACAGCTGGTGGAAAACTGCAAATGTTGATGCACACCGTATTTGAGTACCGCCTTGAATGAGAGATCAGAAGGAGAGTGCACCACCTGGAGCAACCTTGACATGACAGTAATAACACCTCTCCCCATGCCCCCACATGCACCCACCCTCTCTGCATAGCCACCCGACATGCACGTGAGTGAAGCAGCAAGTAGCCACATGTGTGCAAGAGCAGCAACATGAGCAATAAACAGCATGTACAACATGCAGGTAACTCCATGACGCCAAGTTCCACTGTATATTTTATTGCAAATCTTGCACATTGCATCACAGAGGTAGCATGAGTGTGTCGGTCACCATGCATAGCACAGAATGCAGCGAAATCAGCCCATTAATGTCACTGTGCATGATCAACTGAGCCGGGAGGATAGCTTAGGAGCAATGTGTTTGTCTTGGAAGCAAGACAACGCAGAGCAACACAGTTTTGAATCCTGGTACCATGCTTAAGACTGTCCCTGGTATTAAATGCATAGTAAAAGATTAATCAATTAATCAACAGGGAGCCGCCAATCAGCAAGTGCATGGCTGTCACTTATCGTAAAAATCCATCTTTGGGGACAAACATTCTGGAAAAAGGACAGACAGCAACAAAGTATCTTGAGACAAGGAGAGGGAAGGCACAGTTAGAACCCTACATGGGAGGTCAGACCCCATTCCTTCCCACAGCTTGCAGCAAGAAACATGCATGGAGCCATACTATTAAAGAAGTGTGCTTACATCAGATGTAGAGGTCCCAACGGACAGAGATGACATCCCTTCCCTCTGAACGGGTCCGACTCTGGCCCTGTAACACATACTGGCATATGTTCATGCATGGCTCACAATGCACACAGTCATTCATCGTGGTGCGCACGGGTACATGCATACTAACAATGGACCCACCTGTACTCCAAATGTATCCTTGTGTGGAACAGCCTGATGTCCATGCACACCCCTTCCAGATCCTCTATGGGCAAGAAACTGGCTGGACGGAACCATTTGCACACATGCATAGGCATCCAGAGAAGGCCTTGTGACTCCCACACATTCTGAGGAGCCATCATATGCACGACTCCCCCTACTCTAATCAGTAGTGGTAGACTGCAATGAACAGCATGCCCTTCACTGTTGCAGAAGAGCCTTTCAACCCACAACCTACAAGGTTGCTGGAAACAAGGGCCCATTCACCTTATCGCCATAGCAGGCAAGTGCAAGGTCTGCTTCCCCCAGCATGTAAGCAGGCCTTGACAGATGCACACAGGAATGCATGGCCCCAAAATACTATATGCCCACACACCACTCCTCCACCCTCCTGGAAAACCATGTGCATGACCCTTCCACTGCAGGTACTATCCCACCCATGTATGGACACCACAGCAGAAGATGTAGGCCCGGTTTACATACCCATCCATAGGCATGACAACCCCATGGCTGCACCTGCCAATCTCAACATCCGCATGGCATGCATATCATCGATGGAGTGGATACACTGCCCTCATGACCGGACTTCTCACTTGATACACATGGATTCCCATGTGCATCATGACACAGTCGCACAGATCAGCCAAGCCAAGGTGCACACATTGGGAATTAACATGCATGCTTCCCATGTGAATGTCTCACGCCATGCCAAAGGACACAACTGCCATGACTGTGTGCAGGGTCAGGCCCTTCAATGTTCCACACAGCACAACCTACATGGCCACATGGCACACACACTTTACAAACTGGACATGCATTGTGGCGTGTGTGCATACATGTAGTGTTGCCTTTGTGCCAGTTTGCATGGATTGCTCTTGTGCTGTGTGTGTGTCTGGAACATGGATATGGGTGTCTAAGCTGTTGTTTGTGTCTTTCATGTGAGTAGTTTTTTTTTTCTTCCTGGTGTGCACCTTGTTTGCTGATTGTGGGGGCCAAGTCTTCTTGTTGGTCTCATATGTGTAGTGAGGTTGCTGTGTGCATTCAGTATGTTTATGTCTTGAATATGCCTGTGAAGCTGTATGTAGAGTTTGTCTTGTGGTTGCTGTGTCAATCTTGCATTGTTTTGGCTAGGTTGACATTGTCAGAGTGGTTCTCTTTTACATGTGACATATGTTCCACAAGATTGTGGTGTAATGTCTGAGACGGCATGTACTGTGCAGGCGTTGGTGGCATACTTTCCACTTGCTTTACACCTTTCTAGTCCATGTGTTATGGGTGTTTCTTTCCTGCAATTTGTTGGCGTGTGTCTGCTTTTGATGTGTGTGTGTCAGCGGGTGTGTCTGTCCACAGCGGTGTGTGTCACTGGGTCTGTTTGTGTTTTGTTGGGCAATTCAGGGCATTCTGTGTCGCAAGGTATGTGATGTGGATAAGGTGTACGTTTAGAGGTATTTACTAAGAGAACAGGGATCATGGGAGATGTGTGGGGAGTGTTGTTAGTTAAACCATGACATTGGTGGTGTAAGTGTGGTGTGCGATGCATATATGTGTGTGGATGTGCACAGTGATGGTAGGGATGTTTGGTGAAAGTCTGCAGGTGCACAGGAATTACATTTGTGGATATGTGCACATGTTTGTCATTTTGTACTTCAATTTTCCTTGACACATTCATTTACGCTGACATGTGTTCAGCCAATGGGAGTTATATGGGGTATATTTTAATGTATGTGCTGTTCCAAAGTGAATCAGGCTTGACTTGCATCTGTTTTTGTGCACAGTGTGGGATACACTGGATTTC
This sequence comes from Ambystoma mexicanum, assembly GCF_040938575.1. Taxonomy (NCBI): domain Eukaryota; kingdom Metazoa; phylum Chordata; class Amphibia; order Caudata; family Ambystomatidae; genus Ambystoma; species Ambystoma mexicanum. The sequence continues at coordinate 538,647,606 of NC_090935.1, forward strand.
CGTGTCTGACTTTGTGAATTCAACTTTTTGGACGTAACTTACACTGCACATATGCCTTATTGACTTTTGTCTAGACTTACGCAAATAGAAGTCATAAGTAGTGAACCGGGCACATATGTATGAGTTTGCGATGTGTGTGTGTATATGTGTGTTTATATAATAATTAAATCACTGTGCAGAATGAGTGTACCTGTTATACATCTCGCTCTCATTCCTGAGTGTCTATCCGCGATTCAGGATTGGTGCTCCTCCAATGATCTCTGCCTTAATGCTTGTAAGATTGAGATCCTTCTCATTGGGACCCAGGCTCCCACTTACCCTCTCTCACTCTTGCTGCTCTCCTTGGGCCCTCTTTCTTCACCTTGGTGTGAAGCAAAAAACCTTGGTGTCATCTTCAACTCCACTCTCTCATTCTCTGCTCACATCACCGGCCATGGCAAGAAGGCCCATACCAGCTGCAGCTCCTCAGAGGTATTCTTCCCTTTCTCACTTTCCCCCAGAAGCTCACTGTCTCCACAGCTCTGGTTCTCTCTAGGCTGGACTACTGCAACAGCCTCTTTCTCAATCTGCCTTCATCCACTCTCCGCCCTCTTCAACTAATCGAGAGCAGGACTGCAAGACGTATCCTTGGCATCAAGCCCAGGGACTGTATCTCTCCAGCCATGAAATATCTTCACTGGCTCCTGGGGGGTGCAAAGATCAAGTTCAAGACACTCTGCACTGTCCACAATACTTTCTGGGGCCAAGGTCCACATTAAATCCAACTCTTTCTTCCAAAATACCTTACTTTCCAAACCCTTTGCTCAACTACCTCCAACTCTCTAAGGGTCAGACGCATCTCCAGGCAGGTGCCTCCCTCTGTAATTGTTTCCATGCCCCTTGCAAACTTGAGCCGAACCATCTGCAGTTCCGGAAGCAGCTCAAGACCTTCCTTTTGTTCTCTGCTTTCTCTCTCTCTCCCTCCCCTGCTGACCTACCTGTCTGCTGCGCCAAATGGTTGCCTGGCTACCCTCAGAGCCTCACTGGGTACCAGGCTCCTCCATGATCAGTCTCCACTGCACTGCCTCCGGGTCTACCACATACTTAGGAGCTGCAGCTGTAACCTCCACTGTCCGTTGCCTCCTTGCACTTACCCAGAGATGCGCTGCCCTGGCTGCACATACTTAGAGAAATTGCTGCCCTGATTGCACTTCCCACCTCCCTCTCCCTGACACTGCCCCGTCACTTGCATGATCTGAATGACACAATGCCTAGTAAGATCGTTTGTTTTGTCCTCCTTTTGTCTTCCCTACCTTGTCTTGTTGCGACTTGAAACACTTGTGTATGGGTGTGTGATAACTGACATATCATATCATATCATACCTATTGTGAACATTGATATACTTTGAAGGTATATAAATGTAAACCTGATAGTACCTTTTCATTTTAAATAGTTATGTATATTTTCTAATGTAGATTTAAAAAGTCTAACCTTTCTTTAAAAATGTATTAAGATATGTTTCTAGATTTCTATGCATTCAATATTCCTTACAATTTTAAAGATATTTTTGTTGAATTCTTTTTTAAAAATAGTATACATGCTTCTAAATGTTCTTTTTTTTACAAATACTATTATATGGGTAATATTATTTTGCATTATACAATCTGTTTGTCAAGTTAAAAGCCATTTCACTTAAATGTAATGCCACTATTGTTAATAAATGAAAAATTAAGAGGGTAATTCATAGAAATTTGCACAAAAGTGGCGCACGCGGCTGGCGCACAGTGTCCCTGTGCGATACACTGCGCCAGCCGCGTGCGAAAAAATCCTTTTCATCGCACAGCGAATTCATGGATTTTAGCCTCCGAAACCAGACGTGGAGCAGAGTGGCGCAGCGACCCTGCAGCAGCACCAGTTACGCCCCCAAGAACGCCCTTGCGCAAGGAAAAGCCTTCAAAATTCCCAAATCATCGCAAAGGGCCGCGCTAACCCTGGACCAGTTCACAGGGCTGCCAAACAGCAAGCGCCAAGCGGGGAACGTGTATTTCAGTGGTTCTCGGGAAGATTCACACGCGATTGTCCTGGGTACGTGTACATCAGGGGTGCGTGGGAAGTAACACAACGATTCCATCAGGGCACGTGTATTCCAGGGGTGCGCGGGAAGTATCACACGCAAAACCAGCAGGGTACGTGCATTTCAGGGGTGCGCAGGAAGTATCACACGCAATTCCATCAGGGTACGTGTATTCCAGGGGTGCGCGGGAAGTATCACACGCAAAAGCAGCAGGGTACGTGTATTCCAGGGGTACGCGGGAAGTATCACACGCAAAAGCAGCAGGGTACGTGTATTTCAGGGGTGCGCAGGAAGTATCACACGCAATTCCATCAGGGTACGTGTATTCCAGGGGTGCGCGGGGAGCACCACACGTGAATTGCATGTGTGGGTCCTCCCAGGTGTACCCTCTACACCCTCCACGGCCCCTGCAGGCGGCCCACACCACAGGGGCCTACCCTGCACATGTCCCGCAGGCAGCCCATCCACCATGCCCATGCCCCCCAACCAATCCACATGTCACCTTGCACTACTGCCCAACAACGCATGTCCCCCTGCACCCCCAGCCCCCAGCATCCAGGGGCACCCTCCACCAGGCCCCCACTCATGTCCAACTCATGTCTCCCAGCATCCCCACCACCCAGCAGTGCAGGGGCACCCTCCATCAGGCCCCCACTGATGTCCCCCTACACCCCCACCCCCCAGCAGTGCAGGGAACCCTCCACCAGGCACCCACTCATGTCCCCCTGCACCCCCACCCCACAGCAGTCAGGGGCACCCTCCACCAGGCCCCCACACATGTCTCCCTGTACCACCACCCCCCAGCAGTGCAGGGCACCCTCCACCAGGCCCCCACTCATGTCTCCCATCACCCCCACCCCCCAGAATCCAGGGGCACCCTCCACCAGGCCCCCACTCATGTCTCCCATCGCCCCCACCCCAGAGCATCCAGGGGCAGCCTCCACCAGGCCCCCACTCATGTCCCCCTGCACCCCCACCCCCCAGCATCGAGGGGCACCCTCCACCAGGCCCCCACTCATGTCTCCCGTCACTCCCACCCCCCAGCATCCAGGGGCACCCTCCACCAGGCCCCCACTCATGTCTCCCATCACACCCCACCCCCCAGCATCCAGGGGCACCCTTCACCAGGCCCCCACTCATGTCCCCCTGCACCCCACCCCCCAGCATCCAGGGGCACCCTCCACCAGGCCCCCACTCATGTCTCCCATCACCCCCACCCCCCAGCAGTGCATGGCACCCTCCACCAGACCCCCACTCATGTCCCCCTGCACCCCCACCCCCCAGCATCCAGGGGCACCCTCCACCAGGCCCACACTCATGTCTCCCATCACCCCCACCCCCCAGCATCCAGGGGAACAATTCACCAGGCCCCCACTCATGTCCAGCTCATGACCCCCACCCCCAGCAGTGCAGGGCACCCTCCACCAGGCCCCCACTCATGTCTCCCATCATCCCCACGCCCCAGCAGTCAGGGGCACCCTCCACCAGGCCCCCACTCATGTCCCCCTGCACCCACAACCCCCAGCAGTGCAGGGCACCCTCCACCAGGCCCCCACGCATGTCCCCCTGCACCCCCACCCCCCAGCATCCAGGGGCACCCTCCACCAGGCCCCCACTCATGTATACCATCACCCCCACCCCCCAGCATCCAGGGGCACCCTCCACCAGGCCCCCACTCATGTCCAACTCATGTCTCCCAGCACCCCGACCCCCAGCAGTGCAGGGCCCCCTCCACCAGGCCCCCACTCATGTCCCCCTGCACCCCCACCCCCCAGCATCCAGGGGAACCCTCCACCAGGCCCCCACTCATGTCCAACTCATGTCTCCCATCACCCCCACCCCCCAGCAGTGCAGGATACCCTCCACCAGGCCCCCACTCATGTCCAACTCATGTCTCCCAGCACCCCCAGCAGAGCAGGGCACCCTCCATCAGGCCCCCACTCATGTCCCCCTGCACCCCCACCCACCGGCATTCAGGGGCACAATCCACCAGGCCCCCACTCATGTCCAACTCATGTCCCCCTGCACCCCCACACCCCAGCAGTCAGGAACAACATCCACCAGGCCCTCACACATGTCTCCCTGCACCCCCACCCCCCAGCAGTGCAGGGCACCCTCCACCAGGCCCCCACACATGTCTCCCACCACCCCCACCCCCCAGCAGTGCAGGGCACCCTCCACCAGGCCCCCACTCATGTCCAACTCATGTCTCCCACCACCCCCACCCCCCAGCAGTGCAGGGCACCCTCCACCAGGCCCCCACTCATGTCTCCCATCACCCCCACCCCCCAGCATCCAGGGGCACCCTCCACCAGGCCCCCACTCATGTCTCCCATCACCCCCACCCTCCAGCATCCAGGGGCACCCTCCACCAGGCCCCCACTCATGTCTCCCATCACCCCCACCCGCCAGCATCCAGGGGCACCCTCCACCAGGCCCCCACTCATGTTCCCCTGCACCCCCACCCCCCAGCATCCAGGGGCACCCTCCACCAGGCCCCCACTCATGTCTCCCATCACCCCCACACCCCTGCAGTGCAGGGCACCCTCCACCAGGCCCCCACGTATGTCCAACTCATGTCTCCCACCACCCCCACCCACCAGCATCCAGGGGCACGCTCCACCAGGCCCCCACTCATGTCCAACTCATGTCTCCCACCACCCCCACCCCCCAGCAGTGCAGGGCACCCTTCACCAGGCCCTCACTCATGTCTCCCATCACCCCCACCCCCCAGCATCCAGGGGCACCCTCCACCAGGCCCCCACTCATGTCTCCCATCACACCCACCCTCCAGCATCCAGGGGCACCCTCCACCAGGCCACCACTCATGTCTCCCATCACCCCCACCCCCCAGCATCCAGGGGCACCCTCCACCAGGCCCCCACTCATGTCCCCCTGCACCCCCACCCCCCAGCATCCAGGGGCACCCTCCACCAGGCCCCCACTCATGTCTCCCATCACCCCCACCCCCCTGCAGTGCAGGGCACCCTCCACCAGGCCCCCACGTATGTCCAACTCATGTCTCCCACCACCCCCACCCCCCAGCATCCAGGGGCACGCTCCACCAGGCCCCCACTCATGTCCAACTCATGTCTCCCAGCACCCCCAGCAGTGCAGGGCACCCTCCACCAGGCCCCACTCATGTCCCCTGCACCCCCACCCACCGGCATTCAGGGGCACCCTCCACCAGGTCCCCACTCATGTCCAACTCATGTCCCCCTGGACCCCCACCCCCCAGCAGTCAGGGGCACCATCCACCAGGCCCCCACACATGTCTCCCTGCACCCCCACCCCCCAGCAGTGCAGGGCACCCTCCACCAGGCCCCCACACATGTCTCCCAGCACCCCCACCCCCCAGCAGTGCAGGGCACCCTCCACCAGGCCCCCACTCATGTCCAACTCATGTCTCCCACCACCCCCACCCCCCAGCAGTGCAGGGCACCCTCCACCAGGCCCCCACTCATGTCTCCCATCACCCCCACCCACCAGCATCCAGGGGCACCCTCCACCAGGCCCCCACTCATGTCTACCATCACCCCCACCCCCCAGCATCCAGGGGCACCCTCCACCAGGCCCCCACTCATGTCTCCCATTACCCCCACCCCCCAGCATCCAGGGGCACCCTCCACCAGGCCCCCACTCATGTCCCCCTGGACCCCCACCCCCAGCATCCAGGGGCACCCTCCACCAGGCCCCCACTCATGTCCAACTCATGTCTCCCATCACCCCTACCCCCCAGCAGTGCAGAGCACCCTCCACCAGGCCCCCACTCATGTCCAACTCATGTCTCCTAGCACCCCCACCCCCCAGCAGTGCAGGGCACCCTCCACCAGGCCCCCACACATGTCTCCCATCACTCCCACCCCCCAGCAGTCAGGGTACCCTCCACCAGCCCCCCACACATGTCCCACAGCCAACATGTCATCACAATCTAGATCCCTGGCCCTTATGGTTAGCCTCCAAATGCCAAACACCCACCCGAGTATTGCATCCACCCACTTAGAAATGGCAATAACATTATAGAACCCCAATTACAAGTTTGGAAATGAACGCATGTCCCTCACATACACCCAATGGGTGTCAGTGAATGTCAAAACCCATATCATGATATGCATGAAACCAATGAGATGATACTACACATTGAAGTTTGAAGAAAAAATATGTATTAAAAGCAACATAAATTGAATCAAAAATAAACAAACAAAAATGGGAATTAAAAAAAAAAAACATGTCCGTGAAATAATGCAAAACCACAAATCATAATCCAAAGGAAAGGTGTCCAAAGTCACAGTCCACAAAAGTAAATCCAATGGAAAATTAAAATCGAAAACCATTGCTCCATGGGTAAATCATAAAAAAAATGAAAATCCAACAGTCAACTATATACAGATAAACAATCCAGGGTCCATGACCCCAACAGAAGAAATGAAACCTATCTAATAACACTACCTAATAAAAAAAACCAATATACAAAAATGTGGCCCATTGTCCAAAAGGTCCAAAAAAAAAGCTAAACCAAAGCAAACCTAACACCAACTACAGAACTATTTACAAGGGCAGCGGGCTAGTCCGACGGCTCACTTCGGGATGTTCTGGGCCAGGGCATCATCGACCTCCTGCTCAATGTCCCGGAGGCGGTCCTCCTCCATGGCCCCAAGGGTCCGCAGGGCCGTCGACATGTTCACCTCCAACTCCCTGCGGATTGCCTCGAGGCACTAGGCCCGCCTCAGGGCCCTCCACATGGAGTTCTCCGCCCTGACCATCGTGAGCCGTGCCTCTTCCGCCCACTGCCACTCTGCATCTATGGCGTTGCCCAACCGCTGCCACATGGAAGACACTTCCCGTCATGGGTCCTCCTGCCCTCCGGCCGATGCCTGCCCCTCCGATGTCGAAGGCCCCGAGCCATCATGGCTCCCACCACGTTGCTGCTGCTGCTGTGCCTCTGCCCGTGCACTGCCTCCTGCTGCCTGCACATTCTCCGCTGGCTGGGGTGCAGTCGTTGATGTGGCCACCCCTGCTGGACGTCCGACTCCCGACTGTGGTAGGGATGCCTCCTCCATCAGCCTGGCCGCACCGTCAGAGGCAGCTCCACAGGGCACCCAGGTGACTAATGGGTGGGAAGATGGCACGGAGGATGACTGGCGCATAGGGGGGTTCAGTTGAGGAGGGGGTCTGAGCAAGCCCCATCAAACGAAGGACTCCAGCCTGGGTGACCTGTCCCAGTAGGCCGACGTGGTCAACGAGCCATTCGAGATGACGTGCAGTCTCCTCATGAAAAGACTGCAGGTCACCTCGCATGGCCCGTTGACGCAACGCCACACCAGTCAGGACAGGCTCAACCCGGACCCGGATAGCCACGTCCGCAGGCAGAGGAAGGCCAGTTGTTGTGAGCTCATCCCCTGCCTGAAAACTGGTCTGGACGTAGGCATCCCTGCTGGTGCAAGATGATGCAGTGACAGGATCAGGGACAGGATTGCACACAGGCACCTCCGCAGCGGCCTGTGCTGCCTCCTCTCCCTGGTCCTGCACTGCACCACTAGCACCAGTGGAATCCCCACCTCCAGACCCCGTCTCTGTTGCTTGCACGTCCTCCTCCTCCACCAAACCCCCCACCAACCTGTATGACTCCGTGCCATCTTCCCCCGTTGGGCTCTGTGGAGTCCCAGCTGCCCCTTCTGCTGCCGAGGAGTCCAACTCCAACATCCGCCTCTTGGACCTCCCCCTGGCAGCTGCGGCCTGGGATGCGGCACCGGACTCCTCACTCCCCGATGAGATCACAACCTGGGAGGGGAGCCGGGCCTTGCGTCTCCGGCTGGCGGTGCGATCCCCGCCGCTGTGCTCCACAGCACCTTCTCCGCCCTCTTCATCAGTTGACGCTGCAGACAGGGAGAAATAAAACACAGGCATCAGGGCACTGTACAATGGACACATACACACATGACAGTTGTACATGAGTGGCATTGGCAAACCTCAGACATGGCATCACAATCGCCAAAACACACATGTCATTTCAACTTGCACACATGAGCCATACCACAGCCATATCGCAACTGCCAGCACCATCCATACACATACAACAGCATGAGCAGGCAAAGGTGAGCCAGACATCACATGCAACACAGGTAGTGCACTACACATGCATGCCCACCACCACACTTGCATGCATGTGTACACCTCTGCCAACTGTCGCAGTGTTCAGTATGGGCATCCATGTCACATCTGCCAATCAGGCTTCCACATCCCGCTGTCACATGCATCCATGTTGCATCACTGTTGCACTCTTGTTAAATACACACACATGCACATGTACACAGTGCTGATACATGCAGCTGAAAACAACATACGTGCGTGACATCACGAACATGCCTACTTACATACACATTCATCCAAACATGTGTGCCCACACAACTGCATTTGGCATGCAAGCCTACACACACAAGCACCATCTATGTCTCACACATGACAGCCCTGGCATGTGTTAGCCTCACGGCCCTGTACACCCCCACCCATACAAACAGATGTACAACCTGCACACTACTGGCACATCACCACACGCACAGTTTACAATCATGATACATGTACACTTACCGCTCGACTCCAGGCGGGTCTGCCTCTCAAGGACCTGGACGTGGAGCGCTGGGGATATGCGTCCAGGACCCTCATCTGATCATCCGACAAGTGGCCCCGGCGCCACTTAGCATCCGCTGCCTTCAAGAGGCGCCGGGCCTTGTTGAGGGTGCTGGACCTGAAGTCCTCCCAGCGCTTCTTGACATGTTGGAAGTCGCGGACTGCCACCCCCTCCGTGTTGATGGCAGTCACGATGTCCGTCCAGATCCCAGTCCGTCCTTCCTTGTCGGCGCGGGAACTTCAGAAGAGGGCATCATACTGCCCCAGGACTTGCTCCACCAGGGCACCAACTTCGGTGGCAGTGAAGCTGGTGCCCCTATGCCTCTCTGGCCGGGGGTTGTCAGTGGTGCCAGATGTTACAGTGCCCGACATGACAACCCCAGAGGCAGGAGTGGGTGGGCAACTGGGTCCTGGGGCTGGGCTGTGGAGCGATGGAATCCCAGGCGGGAGTCTTCGGTTCCAGCAGGGGTGGTCACAGCAACAGCACCCCTGGCTGATGTGCAGGCAGAAAATGGCAGGGCACGTGGGCAGCACGCAGTCAGGCAGCAGCAGATGGCGGGTGGGAGCGTGCTCGGGGCTCTGGAGGGCAGTAATTCGGCTTTCTGGCAGGAGCGTGGTCTTCCGTGTGCTTACGCGTGGCCAGCTTGATACGGAGTGATTTGGCACATGAAAATCCTGCACGTCTGCGTGTAATTCGAGGAAAGGCCCTTAGCGCGTAAGCGCGTCAGCACACGTACATTAATTCATTGGCCCAAAGGCCCCCATGTGCATCTATGATGTCACACGCATGGCCGTAGAGAATGGCGCGTGTAAAAAAAAAGATACACGTCCGAGTGTCAAAGCGTGTAATTGGTGGAAATGGCCTCATCGCGTATGCGCGTCTGTGACGTGTGTATAAAAGGTACGGTTAGAACGCCATTTCCTTGTACGTGCTTTTCGTTGAGAGCGAGTGGGTGAAATCTGTACTTCTTGTCGGTTCACACGCGATTTACTTCACAGCGTTTCAAGTTCATACTACCTGTTACCTCTGACAGCTTTTTCTCTTTTCCTCTTTTTCCTGGGCCGGTTTCCTCAAACAGCGTTCCCTTCTACTGTTGTCCTGTCTCCTCAGACAGCGTACAATTCTTCTTTTGGTGGGGGTGTTGCCAACGTGCACACGTGCATATTTTTCACGCTTTTGTTCCTGGCAGACAGTGAGTCGCGCACGTATTTAACATCTGTGCTTGCCCCGTGTGTCGCATACCCCTTCAGAGGTCATTCTAGGCTGCGTGTGACATGCATACGTTCATTCTTGTGTTTCTGGGTGCCACAGCGTAGTGCAGGTTTATTATTCCACACACGTGGTCTAGGAGGGGTTGCGTGCACCTTACTTCCCTTTTTTGGGGTGCCTGTGCGTTGCGTGACCCGTCATCTTTCCCCAGGGGTGACATACAGCCTTGCTAGAGCACTAGGGTACGATTACCATCTGGTACCCAACCCCTTTGACCCCCAATTCCCCAGGCCAATAGTTCACAGCGACTCCCATACGCACAATAACATCAGTGCCATGGCTGGGAGGCGAACAAGCCGTAAGGGTGGCAAAGGTGGCCGAGCCCCAAGTGGTGGCCATGGTGGATCCGGTAGGGGATGTGGCCTTGACTTGCAGGGTGCCCCTAGCCCCCAATGTGTGGAGGACCAGTCAGGGCCACCCATGCCCCCCCCCCCCTGGTTGAGGGTAACGTGGCTGACACCATCCATGCTCAGCCCTTGTTGGACAAGCGCTGGAATGACCTGAAGCGCAGGGCAAAGAATAAGCTGGCCTCAAGTCATGCCGCTACTCTAGTGACTGGAGGTGGGTCTCCAGCAGAGGACATAGAACTCACTCCACATGAGCATGGTGCTGGGACCTACGTCACGGAGGAACAGATCCAAGGCGTGGGAGAACTGGCAGATTATGAGGCATTGTCCGGTGAGTGCACATGCATGTGTGTGTCATCCATGTGCATGGTGTGTGTGTGAGGGTTTCTGTTTGGGTGCCAGGTGAGGGTGTGTGTGCCTGAGTGGTTTAGGTCACCCATGTGCCTCATCCAATACATTCTGCGCACCAGCATTTGGGTATAGCAGTATCCCTTCTGCCAACATTAGACATCTAGCCCAACAACCCGCCAGTTGCCCTTGAAGTGTCATCTTGCCACAACATTGTTGCTTATTTTCCTCTGTTTATTCAGGCAGATTGTTTGCATACCACCACTTTTACTGGGCATTTCTCAGTCCTATTGTCACATGTCTGACATGGCTATGGTACAGTGGACTGGCTTTGTTTCCTGGATATGATTTGGTTAGACATGTCCCTGTGCTATAAGACCATTTTGGACTGGCAGCTCCAGGTTAAACATTTGAACCATTTCAATGAAAAATCAATTTCATGAGCAAACTAGACTGAATGAACAATTGGTGCCCTCCTCTCCCTCTTCACTTTATGGCTAGGGTACATTCCATCTGTGTGATGGCATGTGTATTTGACCTGCCAATCACAGGCCAATGTGTGATGCCACTGCTAGGCAGCATGCAGCAAATGTGTTCATCTTCCATCTTGGTGTCATCAATGTGTGCCATCTGCCTCCCCTTCACGCGCAGTGACGGTGCATGCATGGGAGGGTTTTAGTCATGTGCGACATGTGTCAATCAAGTACTGTTTCTGTAGCTTCTCAGCCCTAATTGTGTGCCATAGTGCTAATGCCTGTTTCCATTTGTTTTCTTTTATGTCTTTGCAGGGGATGACGCACTTTATACGGCTGGGGTTGTGGAGATGGTGCAGACCCAGGAGGGGTCTCAGGCCCGACCGACCACCAGTGAGGGACGTGATGTGGTGGTGGGTGAGAACCCACAACTGCTGCAGGTCGCGCTCTCAAGGGGTGTCTCTGGCTGCACCTCCCCCGATCTGTATTCAGGTGTCGATTCGGATGATGAGACCTATGTGCCGTCGCAGGTGAGTGTTCCTGGGAGGGATTCTGTTCTGTCCGACCCACCAACACCAGGGTTAGAAACCTCAATGGGGATGTCAGTGTTGGCAGGTATGCCTTTGGTGGTTACGGATGCAGGGTCACACTCCGCAACATCTGATCCTGTTCCTGAGCCATCAGATCAGAGGGGGAATGCAGTACTGCAGCCTCAGGCAGTGCCGGCACAGCAAGGGGCAGTTCGCCTTGCCCCAGACAGGTGTGGTGCCCGCCAACTTGGTGGCTGTACGCCACCTGGCAATACCGCATGGGAGCAATCCATATACGGTATGGCAACCCAACAGGCAGCATCATCAGAGATGATGGCTCAGGCCATGGATAGGGTGGCCACTTCCATTGTCCCCCCTGAAAGGCTGATGGAGCGACTACAGCAGGCAACAGACTCCATCTGCCAGTCACACAGGGAGGACATGTTGGCGTCCGACAGGGACAGGCGGGCGGCACTGGCGACTCTGCGGGAAGCCATTTCCATAGAGTCTGAGGGCCACAGGGAAGCCCTGAGGGTGGAACTCCTTCACCTCAGGATGACTCTTGTTGAGCTTGAGGCTTCAACAAACAGAAGGACAGAACAGCAGCTGGAGCGTCTCACACGTACGCTCTCAGCTGAGATGCAGACAACTAGGGCGGAGGTCCGGGCATCCCGTGAGTTGTTGCATGGGGACCTACGCACAATTATCCTCCAGAACGAGACCTTCCACCCCCGCATGCTTGCTGCCATGGAGGACCAGACTAGGGCTTTGCGTGGGCTGCCTCCCATAGTGCCACCACCTCCTGATGCAGCTGCAGAGGGTGAGGAGAGCGACAGCAGTGATTCTCTCACAATAGGGTAGCCGTGCAGGCCATGAGCCCATGGAGGTGTTTTTTTTTTCCCAAGATCCACACAAGTGGGTTTTGGTGTGCACCCTGTCCTCGGACCTCCTGGTGGCCTCCCCCATCCCCCTCCCGGCCCATTAATGGACAGTGTGTTGCCTTGTGTGGCTCCCGTGGGCATACGCTGTATTGTGGCTGGGCAAATGCAGGCTTGCCATGAATTTAGGTCAGATGCTTGGGTTTGTGTGACACACACCCCTCCTGCGCCCCGTTTCCATGGGCTTGCAAAGGGTGTGCCCAAGTGACATTGACGTACATGGTGACGTTGGACTCCCATTTGATGTGTGGGCAGTCTTTAGTCAATACTGTGTATACATTCATAGTGCATATTGTTGTTGTATTGTACACTGCATGGTGTATTGATATGTGCCTCTGCATCCATCTCATCCTCCTAATTTGCAGGTCCATTTCTCATGTCTTCACAAGGCGGTCTACCTTGGAATTAGAGTCCATGTTGTAAGCAGTGCACCTACAGTCTTGCGTGGCGCTAACACTGTATACTTGGAAGTGTTCGAAGTGCTGGCATTATCAGGTAGTGAGGCTACCAATTTTTTAAGTCTGTAATGTCATGTTTAAGGTAGGTTTGAGGTTGTGTAGGTGATTGGTATTCTTGGTAAGTATTTGGTAATGTGTGTTGTAGGTCCTGCATTACTGTGAACATTTCATGTGTGGCCAGTTTCCATTAGGGACACTGTAGTTGGTGACACTTGGGGCATGTTGTGGGGATTAATTTGTTTGCTCTCACATTGCATGACATGCCATGGTGTGTTGTGTGGCCGTGCCGGGGGAGGGGTTGGGTGACATGGCACTGTTCTCATGTAGTATTTTGCAAGTGGGTATTCATTTCTGCTGCATGGAAGTGTGTCTTTTGATGACACTGCATTGGTGGTGTTTGTGTAGGTAGGGATGCACACATTCTGACACTTCCACATGAACAATCTCAGGCTGCTATGGTTCTGACAGTTGACTGTCCCTTTGTTCGTCATAATTGTCAGGTCGAGTCATCATTGCTTATCAGATGGTATGTGCCAGGGCTGTGTGCACTCCACAGGGGTGTGATTTCTATGTGAAGTAATTAGCCACCAGCTGTGTACGGGCTGCCTCACCCCGTGCCCTTTCCCCTCCCATGCGCAGCAGGCGTGAATGTGGTTGAGGATGTGGGGGCACCACCATGTCCACAGCCAGGCCCCGGTGTGTTGCAACATTGTGCAGGACACATGCTGCCACTATGATCCTGCACACTACTGGGGGCGCATATAGCAGCTGCCCCCCAGAACGGTCAAGGGAGCGAAAGCGTGACTTGAGCACTCCGAAAGTGCGCTCCACTATGCCCCGGGTTGCAATATGGGCTGTGTTGTATCTTACCTTGGGAGGCGTGATGGGGTTCCGAATTGGCGTCATCATGTGGGTGCTCAGAGGGTAGGCACTGTCCCCTGGTGAGGAGGTGATGTGTATCATTAGTGGGGTAGTGACATAACTCTGCATCTGACATCTGACTCTGACTCTGCATCTGCATGCATGTGCAGTGGCATTCATACTCACCAAGCAGCCATGTATCGCCATGTCGCCCAGCTTCTAGGTCCCGGCTTAGGGTAGACATTCGGTAAATGAAGCTGTCGTGGGTGGACCCTGGATAGTTGGCATATACTGAGGTGATGATTCCCTTGGCATTACATACTACCTGCACGTTGATGGAATGCCAGTGCTTGCGGTTCCTATAGATGTGCTCAGATGCCCTGGGGGGACGTAGTGCAACATGGGTGCAGTCAATGGCACCTAGCACTTTGGGGAATTGTGCGACACCGTAGAAATCCAGGGCGGCAGCCTGCTTTTCTGCAGGTGTCCTGGGCAGGTATATGTGCCTGCGGACCGATGGGCGTGTAGTGATGATGTTCAAGACCTGGTGTAGGCAGCATGACTGCGTGGCCTGTGACACACCACCCACTATGGCACCTGTCCGCTGAAATGATCCAGTGGCCAAGAAGTGCAGTGCATTAAGGTCCTTCTCCAGGGGGCTGAGTGCTTGGGAGCACAGGGTGGGTGATGTGAGGTCATCCTCCCACTCACTGACCAGGTCCAGTATTATGTGTGGTGGAAACCTGTACCTCCCATACACCTGGTCATCAGGCATCCCAAAAAGGCTGGTTCTGGGAGTGAGAATTTGGGACCTTACTATCCTCCTCCGCCACATTTGGTAACCCACGGCCACTGCTGCTAGAAACGGTATATTCATCCAGGCGTCTGAGCTTGTTTATTGTTTGCGCGCACTTTTATGCTGCGCGGGTCGACGCATGCCTGCTTCATGCTGGCGTACGTGTTTCAGGATTGGACCATTTATTTTTTGGCGCGTTGTAGGCGACCGTGTGAATCTTCCCGCCCACCCCAGGAATACACGTAACACGCTCTCCCAGGCCCAGTCGCGAGTAAATATTCCCGCCCACCCCTGGAATACACGTACCCCACTCTCACAGGCCCAGTCGCGTGTGGAACTTCACGCGCACACCTAAATACACATACCCTGCAAATTCGCATGTGAAACTTCACACACACCCCGAAATACACGTACCCAGGGCAATCGCGTGTGGAACTTCCTGCCAACCCCGTAATACACGTAGCATGCTGGTATCGCATGTGGAAGTTCACGCGGATCCGTAATACACGTACCCTGATGGTATCGCATGTGAGACTACCCGCGCACCCCGGGAATACACGTACCCAGGCAAATCGCATGGCTGGGGGGTGGGGGTGATGGGAGACATGAGTGGGGGCATGGTGGAGGGTGCCCTGCACTGCTGGGGGGTGGGGGTGATGGGAGACATGCGTTGGACATGAGTGGGGGCCTGGTGGAGGGTGCCCCGGGATTATGGGGGGTGGGGGTGCAGGGGGACATGAGTGGGGGCCTGGTGGAGGGTGCCCTGCACTGCTGGTGGGTGGGGGTGATGGGAGACATGAGTTGGACATGAGTGGGGGCCTGGTGGAGGGTGCCCCTGGATGCTGGTGGGTGGGGGTGCAGGGGGACATGAGTGGGGGCCTGGTGGAGGGTTCCCCTAGATGCTGGTGGGTGGGGGTGCAGGGGGACATGTGTGGGGGCCTGGTGGAGGGTGCCCTGCACTGCTGGGGGGTGGGGGTGATGGGAGATATGTGTGGGGGCCTGGTGGAGGGTGCCCCTGACTGCTGGGGGGTGGGGGTGGTGGGAGACATGTGTGGGGGCCTGGTGGAGGGTGCCCCTGACTGCTGGGGGGTGGGGGTGGTGGGAGACATGTGTGGGGGCCTGGTGGAGGGTGCCCCTGACTGCTGGGGGATGGGGGTGGTGGGAGACATGTGTGGGGGCCTGGTAGAGGGTGCCCCTGACTGCTGGGGGTGGGGGTGATGGGAGACATGTGTGGGGGCCTGGTGGAGGGTGAACTGCACTCCTGGGGGGTGGGGGTGCTGGGAGACATGAGTTGGACATGAGTGGGGGCCTGGTGGAGGGTGCCCTGCACTGCTGGGGGGTGGGGGTGATGGGAGACATGAGTTGGACATGAGTGGGGGCCTGGTGGAGGGTGCCCCTGGATGCTGGGGGCTGGGGGTGCAGGGGGACATGAGTGGGGGCCTGGTGGAGGGTGCCCTGCACTGCTGGGGGGTGGGGGTGATGGGAGACATGAGTGGGGGCCTGGTGGAGGGTGCCCCTGACTGCTGGGGGGTGGGGGTGATTGGAGACATGAGTTGGGGCCTGGTGGAGGGTGCCCTGCACTGCTGGGGGGTGGGGGCGCTGGGAGACATGAGTTGGACATGAGTGGGGGCCTGGTGGAGGGTGCCCTGCACTGCTGGGGGGTGGGGGTGATGGGAGACATGAGTTGGACTCGAGTGGGGGCCTGGTGGATGGTGCCCCTGGATGCTGGGGGGGTGGGGGTGCAGGGGGACATGAGTGGGGGTCTGGTGGAGGGTGCCCCTGGATGCTGGTGGGTGGGGGTGCAGGGGGACATGTGTGGGGGCCTAGTGGAGGGTGCCCTGCACTGCTGGGGGGTGGCGGTGATGGGAGACATGTGTGGGGGCCTGGTGGAGGGTGCCCCTGACTGCTGGGGGGTGGGGGTGGTGGGAGACATGTGTGGGGGCCTGGTGGAGGGTGCCCCTGACTGCTGGGGGGTGGGGGCGATGGGAGACATGTGTGGGGTCCTGGTGGAGGGTGCCCTGACTGCTGGGGGGTGGGGGTGGTGGGAGACATGTGTGGGGCCTGGTGGAGGGTGCCCATGACTGCTGGGGGGTGGGGGTGATGGGAGACATGTGTGGGGGCCTGGTGGAGGGTGCCCTGCACTGCTGGGGGGTGGGGGTGATGGGAGACATGAGTTGGACATGAGTGGGGGCCTGGTGGAGGGTGCCCCTGGATGCTGGGGGTTGGGGGTGCAGGGGGACATGAGTGGGGGCCTGGTGGAGGGTGCCCTGCACTGCTGGGGGGTGGGGGCGATGGGAGACATGAGTGGGGGCCTGGTGGAGGGTTCCCCTGACTGCTGGGGGGTGGGGTGCTGGGAGACATGGGTTGGACATGAGTGGGGGCCTGGTGGAGGGTGCCCTGCACTGCTGGGGGGTGGGGGTGATGGGAGACATGAGTTGGACATGAGTGGGGGCCTGGTGGAGGGTGCCCCTGGATGCTGGGGGGTGGGGGTGCAGGGGGACATGAGTGGGGACCTGGTGGAGGGTGCCCCTGGATGCTGGTGGGTGGGGGTGAGGGGGACATGTGTGGGGGCCTGGTGGAGGGTGCCCCTGACTGCTGGGGGTTGGGGGTGATGGGAGACATGTGTGGGGGCCTGGTGGAGTGTGCCCCTGACTGCTGGGGTGTGGGGGTGATGGGAGACATGAGTTGGACATGAGTGGGGGCCTGGTGGAGGGTGCCCCTGGATGCTGGTGGGTGGGGGTGATGGGAGACATGAGTTGGACATGAGTGGGGGCCTGTTGGAGGGTGCCCTGCACTGCTGGGGGGTGGGGGTGATGGGAGACATGAGTGGGGGCCTGGTGGAGGGTGCCCCTGGATGCTGGGGGGTGGGGGTTCAGGGGGACATGCGTTGGTGATCAGTAGTGCAAGTTGACATGTGGGTTGGCTGGGGGGCATGGCCATGGTGGATGGACTGCCTGCGGGACATGAGCAGGGGTGCAGGGTAGTCCCCTGTGGTGTGGGCAGCCTGCAGGGGCCGTGGAGGGTGTAGTGGGAACACCTGGGAGGACCCACACGGTCAATTCACGTGTAGTACTACCCGGCACCCCCGAAATACACGTACCCTGCTGAAATTGCGTGTGGAACTTCCCGCGCACTCGGAATACACGTACCCTGCTGAAACCGCGTGTGGAACTTCCCGCGCACCCGGAATACACATACCCTGCAGGATTAGCGTGTGGAACTTCCCGCGCACCCCGGAATCCACGTACCCTGCAGAATTAGCGTGTGGAACTTCATGCGCACCCCGGAATCCACATACCCTGCAGAATTAGCATGTGGAACTTCACACGCATCCCGGAATACACGTACCCTGCAGGATTAGCGTGTGGAACTTCACGCACACCCCGGAATACACGTACCCTGCAGGATTAGCGTGTGGAACTTCCCGCGCACCCCGGAATCCACGTACCCTGCAGAATTAGCGTGTGGAACTTCCTGCGCACCCCGGAATACACGTACCCAGGCCAATCGCGTGTGGGACTTCCCGCGCACTCCGGAATACACAGAGCCAGCCAATTCGCGTGTGGGACTTCCCACGCACCCTGGAATACACAGACCCAGGCTATTCGCGTGTGGGACTTTCCGCGCGGCACAGAATGCACGCACACGCTATTTTTCACACAGCGGGTGTCCGTGTTTGTCGCGTAGCCCTTTGCACGTCATTTGTCTTAGAGGGCCACAGTATATGACATTCATCATAGATGTATATAGGTGCTTTTTGTTGGTGCACATTTTGGCGCACATTTATTTCAGGGGCAGGGACACTACCACCTGCTTTCTTGTGGCGGACGTGTTCGGGCCTGTGCGCTGGTTTGACCGTGCACTGGTTTGCACTATTGGATTCCATGAATACGTGTTTCAGGCGAGCGTGTGGGCGTTCCGCGCACTTGCCTCCTGTACTTCCCCCGTGACGCCCACATTTTGACGAGTTGTTGCCCATTCCGAGTGTTATGCCCCGTGTTCCGCCTACTTTTGTTGTGTGCGCCGCGCTATGTGCGATTTCGCTGTGGCCATGGCGCACGCCGTTAGATATCCTGTGCGCCGGCGTGCGCCACGCACTTTTTCAGCGCACATCCGATATTTTTCTCGCGCACGGCCTTCCATGAATCGATGTGCGCTGGTTTCCCTGCGATTTTCGCACTTCACTGCGATTTTCATACTTTTACTGCGAATCGCACGTTTTTCAGCGCACATTAATTCCATGAATCGACACCATATATTTAAAAAAGTTTATTTAAAAACAATTAAAATGTATTAAGATTGTTAAAATATTTTTACTAATTATAATACACCCACAAGGTCATTTTGTACAAATTACTAATTTTATACAGAGGTCCACAAATGTTAGCACTCACAAGCTGTTGGGTGCCCTGCAGGGCACTTTTCCAAAGCAGTGATCAAAAGTAAAGAATGAAACAAGCGAAAAACGTAGATGTTGCCTATAAATTACACCTTGAAGATGGCATTCAAAATTGATTCCTATGCAACCCTCTGCTTTTAGCAGGAACGACAACCAAAAGGATTCCATGGGCATCCATTACTCTAACGCCTGCATGAGAATCTCATGCAGGCATAAAGCAGCCTTCATTTGAAGTCAGAGGAGGAATGCACAGTAGAAACATTAATTCAATCCTCCTGTTTGACTCCAATGGCAGCAAAATGCTCCATACTATAAAAATAAGACGTAAATGTCTCAACTCTTTTCCTCTCAGCCTTGTAAAATAACCCTGCTTTTGACAATTTAGTGTAGAAAAACAAAAGAGGTGATGGCTGGTTTTGAATTAATCTTAAACGCTGGCATTGCTCTGGGCAACCCTCTAGACCATTGTTCTTCTATGACATTTTACTGAACTTGTTCTTGAATGTTGTCACTTTTCTATTATACCTTGATAATATTTTGTTTTTTTAATATATAGTTCATATATAGTTCATAGTCATTTGACTTTTTCTACATTTTATAATGCTTTGTAATTTTAGTAATTATATTTTACCTTAACTTTTACCACCTCGCGTCTTTCAAAGTTGTTTGAGGATTTCCTGGAAATGCAAGAGAGTCGAGGGCATTCTGAATGACCTGCAAGACACTTCAAGCATTTAGAACTTTTCACAAAGAAATCCGAGGTTCTCGGAGCAAACGTTTTGGAAAGATCTCTCATCCCTAGTGGAGAAGCAAGAGGCCTGGTAATCATCTTTTGTTGGCACAGCTTCTGTTTAACTCTTAGCACGAAGCCAGGCCCCATTGGCTGGGCTCTGCACTAGCAAGACTTCTATGGCTCCCACACCTCTAGTGCCTAAAACTCCTTGCCGTTTACCACTGTCTGACTGCTACAGTACCTGTGAGCACGTTTTCTATGTACCACTTTTATTATCTGCTGAGTAGGCCACATTGTCCACAGATGTCAACACTGATGACTGGGTTGGTCCAAGTCTCTCTTCGGAATTAGCTGTGCACAGACTTTTATCATGCCATCCCTAGGTGCCTGCTTGCCATCCGAAGGGCCGGGGAGGTATCTGCACCTTAATGCATTGGCCCTAGCCAAAGGCATGTTGTGATGTGGAGGTGTTTGTGGCATTGGTGTCTTTTCCAAAATAGATATGCTTGTGCCCATAACCCTCTGCAGCAGTGGTGGCATCCTAACTGGTGAACCAGGAATTGAATAGGGGCCACAGTTGAACCAGGTGTGAGCCTCATCAACTGGGCAAATTCCTCATAACCTGGGTGACCCCAACATCAACTAAGTCCCAGGATTCGATCCACCACACTGTTGATACTTTTGATTAATTCACAAATCATACATCTTACGGCTGTCATTTATTTAGTATTGATTTTTATTATTATGCTTTTCACTCATCCCCTGATTTCTTTGCTCGTTTTTTTACTTTCTTATTTATTGGTTGCAGCAAGTAGGCACCAGAAATGGTCACTGGCTACTGTGTGCACTAGACTTTATCATTTGTATCTACCCCCTCCTGTTTTTACAGCACATACTGAATATGTGGGTCATACTGCATTGGTATCTACTACATGCAATCCAAATAGACGATGATCTACAGTACACTTCTCGATGAAGCACCAACTTACTTGAAAGTGTTGTTCAGCTGAAGCTCAGCCTGCCTTCCCCTCCCTCACCTCCCCACCCTGAGCCATTGACACTTGACAGCAAACGGATCCCATGTGAAAAGGGTTGCAAGGTGCAGACACCTGGCAAGTGGCCAGGCACAGTAACAAGAACACTGCAAGAGAGTATTGTTTCGGTTTGTGTGGTGCGACTTGACACCACAGCCACCAAAACCCCAAATTCCTAAGTACTTTTAGAAGAGTAAGAAGTGAATGTCAATAAAGATGTCACATACATCAACACCATTCTCAATATTATTATTTTACCCTAAAAAACAAAAATTACAATGTTTTTCTAGAAGTTCCAAACGTGTGCTATGGGATCCCTGAAAGATTATTTTACTCCATCCTGGGCCTTTTGATAAATATAGAGAGACTTTCTTCAAGTCAATGTACAAAACCACTCTGTCAACCAATTGGCAAGGGTAATTGCTGATCCAAGTGTGCATAAGTGGACATGCAATAATACAAGATGTAACTAGTATTTGAATTCTGCTTTGTTATTGTGTTTATGTATTTGAATTATTTGAAGACACCAAAACAAAAGCAAGAAAACACAGTTTACAAAAGGCCAATTTCAAGAGGCATATTTGGGGGTTAACCCCAGCTCCTTCATGGGCTTCTTGACACTATATATGAAAGTCCTCATTGCTTCAAAACCAATAACATCACAATGAATCCAGTAGAAGCATAGAGGCACATAAACCTGTAATGGAGCTGCTGGGCATCCCAGCCCCATGCAGACCAGGTAGCCCAGGAAATCTCAAGCCCAAAAACAGAATAGTCAGAGTAAATGACAAAGGCCATTTTATTCAACAATTGTAAAACAGGGGACGCAGTTAAGCGAACAAGTAACAAAGCTCTCTATCTTCATAATAAAAAACAGCAGTTTAAAAGGCAAAAATATGTCACTTCTGATATCACAGTATTATCTGGGTTAGTAAAACCTACGGGATGGTGGGAATGGGTTAATGATATCATATAAGTTATACCTGTAGTGTCATACGGGGCCGAATCCCAAACACCAAAAACGGGACTGTATTGGGATCGGTATGAAGGTTTATTTTGTTAATATGTTCTTAAACTACCAAACTGTGCTCCTACTGCTTTACTGAGACTGGAACTGGGATATTGCTAGATATATTGTAATGTAATTTGGAAAATGTGTTGTTTCTTCAGGAAATGCTTAGTAGGTGCTTCAGAGAAGAATGTGCTGAACACCTTTGCACATTACTTACTAACATCAAATGATAAATTCCCTAAACTGTGGTACAATAGGGTACTAAAAGCTCTAACTGAAGCCGACATATCTTTACAATTGTTAATCTTGAATCCATCAAAAGCCAAAAAAATATTCTTTCGACATTTCTGGATTGTGAACCAAGATTTATGCAAAAAATGTGTTGATTACTCCCCTCTTATTTTTCTTCCAAAAAAATGGGCATAATGGAAAAATACCTGCAAAAGTGTCCGTCACATCTTGTGAGACAGCAATTACTCAGAATGCGTCTAAATCTTTATCCCACACATGCCATCATGGCCAGAAGGGATAGTAAATTGAAACAACATGATTGGTGTCGCTTCTGTAAAAACCCTGAGCAAATTGAGTCTCTAACTTATTTAGTTGTGCGTTGTCCAGCATTGGTACATTTACGACAAACTTATTTTAAAAACCAGTTAAAGCTTTATTGCTATCACTCTGATGATGACATTTCGGGATTGCTAATCAACAGTGAATGTCTGTCTATATATATTGCTTTAGTCAAATTTCTATCGGTTATTCTGCAGTTATATGATTGTAGAAAAGGTCTAAGAATGATGCTCTTATTTGATGAAAAATGTAATTTTGTTGTGTATTGATGAACAATATTGATTGTAAATTTTATTTTTGTATTAAATATTTGAAAGGTTGAATTTCAGCCAAACAAATAAAAATAATAATAATAATAATAAAAAAATAAGTATATAATCTATAGGGGTCGATATTCTGATTAGTATTACTCTATCTGATGGCTCCACCCAGGACCATCTCTAAATTGATAATGGTGAATACATGTCATCTGTACACTACTTAAGGCAACTGTTGCAATACAACACCATTTGAGAGCAATGATTGGTTGGCTTTGACTTCACCAACCTTGATTCCTTAGCAGGTCATCAGCACATGAGCAACATTTTATGGCAGGGGGATGACATACAGGTGCCACCTTTCCCAATTCTAAGCCGCCATCTCTGATTTCCTATGCCATGAGCCAGGACTTCAGTTTTAAATAGGATTCTATTTTGTATCATTTATTCTAAGAATTCGGGGTGAAGGTCTTGATTTCTCTGTGTCTGGCGCTAATTAATAGCCCTTGTTTTTCCACTCTAGGTTACGTGTGTGGAGATTTTTGAATGATTATGTTTGGCTCTTACCAGGATTTTAACCTATTTTTCTCTGGGTGCTGTTGCCTTATCTGTCCACTGGAGACTTGTTTGAGTTACCTTTCTCTCAGTATTATTCTCAATTAATAAGCACCTGGTCCTTCAAGGCTGTCTGTTTTTTTTATTTAATCAAAGAAAAATAAGTGTTGCGCTTGGGAACTGTTTATCTGATGCGCTCCTCTGTGCCAGCCCAAACATCCCTTTTCTTTAATAACCTTGGCGTGATGCGCAACTACTGTCCAATGTGTTCATTTCTATGCTTTATAGCTAATTCGGCAAGTTTGTCTTTCCTGCAACTTCGATGCTCCTTCAAGCTCTCCCATTCATTTGAGCATGGCAGCGCTGTCCATTTTATCCAAAATGTCTGCTTTTCACTCTTGCATTTCTGCATTAAGCAAACATTATATGTTTGTTTATGTTTCTGTTTTTTTTTTTACTTATATTGAGCCGGAGCCCGCAGGCATCAGGGTGCATACACAGATCACCACAAACGGACATAATAGAAGAACCTTCAACCTAAGCGAATAAGAGCGTTTTGAGATTTTTCTTAAACGTGGAGTTATTTACTTCACAATGTATTTCTAATGGAAGTTTGTTCCACATTACTGCAGCCTGCATGGCAAAAGATTGTCCATTTCCTCGGGTTTTTTGCATTTTGGTTCGGCCTGTCACATAGACTCGTTTTACCTAGTTGTTCTGGCAATGAGCTCCACCTGCAGTCTTTCCTGCAAGTATTGAGAGGCTTTCCCATGCAGACACTTACGTATGATATTATTTACTTAAAGCGTATACTAGATTCCACAGGAAGCCAATGGAGCTCCTTCCTGTAACTAGACACCAGATTTCATTTAGTAGTGCATTTAATGATCCTAACTGCATCATTCTGGAGGACCTGGAGTTTCTTAACGCATCCCTTACTAGCTGCAACAAGGATGGCATTGCAGTAATCTAACATAGGCATAATCACAGCTCTTACTAGCGTTGTGCAATTTACTGCTGATACGTATGACTTTACTAGCCTTAACAATCTTAGGTGATATTGGACCTTCTGGGCTACACTGTTAACATGGGCTTCAGCGCCCAGTGATGATTCTGGGATCACTCCCAGGGTCTTCACTTTAGAAACAACCTTAATGAAGTGATCTTCTATGGTGAAGCCCTTATACAGGCTAGCAGGCTTATTGCGTGCCTGTGGGCCCCAAAAAATTAAGAACTCTGTCTTATTTGCCATCCAGATCTGGGTAGCCTCATATATTCTTGTTATGTGTTCCAAATCCTTCTCGTAGATCCCACTTAGCTCTATAATGAGCTGAGTGTCATCAGCAAAATTAGAAAAAGGCACCCCCAGTGCGACTATGACATTGCATAGGGTACGGCAGAATATGTTAAACAGAACAGGGGATAGGCTCGCTCCCTTCGGTACACCACATTGGATTATCTCTGGATTCGAGCATGCCTGATCCCAAACTATCTTAGATTTCCTATCCTGGAGAAATGATCTAATCCAACTAAGGCTTCACTTGAGCATCCTCCATAATCTGCCAGTTTTGTTAGCAATTGCTCTTGATCTATAAGATCAAAAGCCGCCGATAAATCCAATAACATCAGCAGCCCTGACTTACTCCTATCTACAATACCCAACATTTCTGACTGCAGATCTAAGAGAGCGGTTTCTGCATGTGTGTGTTCTGTATGCATCTTGTGTTACAGCGGATATATTCACGTATATGTTTTATAGTGTTTATTGAATGTAATGTATGTGCAACATATATAAATACAGGTTGTTCTAATATTTATGTAACTTTGTGATGGATGTATATCTACTTCGTGTCTCATGCGTATACGCTCAGTTTTATGAAGTAGAGTACTGTAGTGATCACACAGGTACACCACCGATGACGTTTTTAAATGGAACAACATTGGCACCTTGCTGCTTACACTTTTAAATTAATTCCCCAGTCATTCTTGATAAGAGCATTCTTTTGGATTGCATTATTTCATTGAATAAATATGGCAAATTGTAGTCCTTTAGAATCATTCAAACATACAAACAGGCCAGCGAGTTCCGAAATTAAGGTATAATAGAGGTGTAAAAAGGTGAATCATCCCCACTGCCCCATAAAAAGGTGGAATCAAAAAAGGAGAAAGGAGGAATGCCTTGGCGCTGCAACTATTGAGATTGTTGCTCCTTTTTAAAGAGATTCTGCATATCACAAACGTTGTTACACTCATGGAGGTGCAACCTTCGCTTTCTAGCTGATTCATACTACAACTCCCATCAACCCTAACCAGCATTGTCAATGGTGGGAATCATAGGATTTGTATTCCAAAATATGCCGGGAAATGCAGGCCGCATCCCCCATACAGCTCATTTTTATTGATTTTGAACAGTGTAAATGGAAACAGAAATGAAAGCGGAGACGCTCGGAAATGCTTGGTACGAGCATCATTTTTGCCTTTAGCATAAAATAATAAGAATCAGAATGTTTTCTCTTTATCGTAACATCCTTTTTAAAATGTGCACTACAGTTTGGGCTGGCTTTTTCCTATTTTGCTTTTCTTACAGTAGCTTTCAATTTTTGATATTTAACGATTATTTGGTGGAGAAGTTAAATTACTGCATACCTCTTCTGTTCTCACATAGCTTATTTGCACATTGTAGCCGATTCTGTCAGATGTGAACTGCTGGGGGAGGAGTTAATTGTGGGGGGCAGCATGAGCATTTAAAGGCATTTTAAAATGTTGGCCCTAATAGTTACATGGCTCATAAATTGTCTGAGCAGAAGAAAAAAACAGGGTTGTTCTTGATGAAGCACGAAAGTGTGCACACATAACACAAACATGCAGTGTACAATATTGCCTATGCCACGGTTATAATATTAATGAGAGGAGTGCTAATCTGTTCCCATTTGTACTGTTTGTTGATTAAGGTATGACTTTACAAAAGCAAATAGTATTAAGAAAATTACATTTGCACTGGACGCAACAGGTTTGAAAATGTGATTAACGTGTCACAGAAATTGCTAACTTTAGCTCAGCTTTTCACATTGGACAACTACTATGACATTAGTCTTTTTATGATAATTATGTAATTCTGTCATAGATAAAATACACAAGGACCATTCCAAAAAGTAGTTGGCAGAAGTGGCATTTGACCCCAGTTTTCATGACGGCTCCTCATTCGGTGGGCCATGTTGTATCCACTTGCCAATCCAACACCCTGTGAGTTAAACTGCAGATAGCAAATGAGCTTTAACACATCCCCATACGTCACCAGCACAGTGTCTCTATAGCTACACGTCATCGAGAGAGTAGAGAGGTGCAATTGCTTTAACTCTACGAATATCAGAAACTTGAAAAAAGAAAGAAGTCCAGAAGAGGTCACTCGATGAGGCAACGGGCTAAAAGGGTTCATTGTGTCAGACCATGCTACTAATGTTGATGACAGGGTACCTGGCGTACAATAGTGGAGGATTAGCCTTGTGGGCCCATACTAGAGTCCCATTTTTAGCCTAGGCCTACACTTTTTGACACACTAACTTAGTCAGATTCAAAACAAAATAACCACCATAGAAACTACAGTATTACTAGAAAATCCCACAAATGAAGACACAGGAGGCCACTTGTGACAGCAGTCATATTTTTTTAAAAAAGGGAACCATTTGGATTGCAAAGGTTGTAATATCTCTAATGTGGACACGGCAAAAAGTCTTTACACACTGTGACAAATGGGGATCCGAACAGATTGGAAACACAAGTAAATTATAGCCGGGAGGCGGGAGCTGGCACCAGACCATGAAGGCCCGTAACAAAGGCACTGTCTACTCCCTATCCACTTCCAGGACGAGCCAGGGTGAGTACCCCGCTGCCATACTGCACTTGCCCATTGCTTCCTTACACTTACCTGCAACATGGGGTAGGCACCATATTTATGCTCCCTGAATTGACTTTTGCGTCTGTGTGTGCGGCCGCCCTGCAACATAGGGTAGGTACCATGTTTATGCTCCCGGAATTGACTTTTGCATCTGTGTGTGCGGCCGCCCTGCAACATGGGGTAGGCACCATGTTTATGCTCCCGGAATTGACTTTTGCATCTGTGTGTGCAGCCGCCCTGCAACATGGGGTAGGCACCATGTGTATGCTCCTGGAATTGACTTTTGCATCTGTGTGTGCTGCCGCCCTGCAACATGGGATAGTGTCACGACCTCGAACCGAGGCTATGGGTCTTGGGCACCATGCCCCCACCTCAGTACTGTTCCAAGGTCAGAAAGACCCACACTAGCCCGTTGTGGGTGCCTTGGTGGCAATCCTGGCACCGTTGGCACCAGGCGCACTTGGCAAGTTTGGTTTCCAATGGACAATGGGTGAACATGGTTGTCCCCGTGAGGATTATCAGGGAACTGCAGCAAGCAGGCTAGCTTCAGGGCAGGGTGCACCCATAAGGCACCTGGGATACCTGCCGGGTATTTAAACCAGGCCCAACCCGAGGCACGCGATTCGTTTCCATCGGTCTCTATTTCACTTATTCAGGACTAAAGAGGCAAGCATTAGAAGCTACTTACCATCTCACCTGGAAGGCCTCCGCCATTCCGAACGTCATCTTTGGCGTTTTGTCCTCCACTCCATCGTCGCTTCCAGGAATTCTCTGCGACCTGAACAGAAACAAAGCACAGGTCAACTCACTTGCAAGGACGCTCCTAGCGCTACAACTAGCGAATCCTTACCTTCTGGAACTCAGTAGTTGGCCTCAGCATTCTCCATCAGCCTCTGCAAGACAAAAGAAGAATGTTACTCAGACAATTATCAACATAGACATTATTGAAAAAACACTAAAGACTTACCTGAAAAGGGGAAGTCGCAGCCGGTCTGGACTCCAGGCGAACGCCAGTGAAGTAACTCGGTGGACCAAGGCAACAACGACGCGCCCTGCCTAGCTTGGCAGGACGGAGAGTGCAGCATTACGAAAATCAAGGTGAGCGAAGTCCCAAGGGGAATCCACAAGGGAAGACTGGGAGGTGGGACATGAGAGACAAGGAGAAGTCGCTAAAACATCCCTCTTATTTCCTAGAACTTATCCCAGGCAGAACGAAGTCCAGGGGAGTTGCAGAGAGCCCAGCGGTGTCCCAGATCAGTCGAGAGGCGTCCCGGTGGAGCGTTACAGGTAAGCACCATGTTTATGCTCACGGAATTGACTTTTGCATCTGTGTGTGCTACCGCCCTGCAATATGGGGTAGGCACTATGTATTTTGCCTCTTACTGGAATCTCGCATCTTTGTGTGCTGCTACCCTGCAACATGGGGTAGGCACCATGTTTATGCTCCCGGAATTGACTTTTGCATCTGTGTGTGCTACCACCCTGAAACATGGGCAGGCACCATGTGTATGCTCCCTGAAATTGGCTCTTGCATCTGTGTGTCGTTACTGCCTTGTAACATGGGGTAGGAACCATGCTCATGCTCCAATGGATATGATCATCACGTATCTCTCTTTTTGCACTTTGCTTGTGGTGCATGACCTTGCACTTTCCACATTGTTATAATGTACCTTTAAGCTTCCTATTCTGTAACAGGAGCACTGTAACCAATCTCCTAAGCTTAAGCGCCTAGATCCCTCTGGGTTTTGTGTGCTATACAAATAAACAAACAAACAAACAAACCTCCTTGTCCAATTTTGGTAACGTCAGGCTTATCGATGCAAGGTTATGGATTATTAGTTAGTTGCAACACTGCGAAAATATAATTATTACCAAATGATAAAAGGGGACTGTCCATTCAAGGTTGTATAAAAATATCAACTTTATTTATTGTTTTAATTTTTTTATTTGTGTATAGTTACAAAGAACCTTTACAAAAAGAGAAAATAATAAAGAACAACCTTCTTAAAAGAAACATGTACAATATTTCATAATCCTTAATTCTAAAAATTTTAAAAATTCAAGTTTTTCTCTACATATTAAAAAGGATCACATATTTTACATTCAACATTCTACCAAAGAAAAAAAGAAAAAGTAGAACAAAACATATCACTTCTAAAAAACAAATCCTGCAAATAAATCAAATATAATTCAACTCACTCATCACTAGCTCTCTAATAATTTAGAGCAAACAACAGTTTCATTAAGCACCCAGCTCAGGATAATCAGTTCAGAGTTCCCAGGAAATTCAAACTAAATCTATTGCAAGTTGTTAACTCTTTCCAGCACCTGTATTACCTTTATTGTCAAACTTGTTTCCATCCCTGAAATCATTCTTTCCCAAAACATCTCTGTGAGGATACCCTCCAATTTGTTCACAAATTTGTGAAGTAACGCTGCTCTTATGAACCAGGTACCCTTATATTCCATTAAAAGATGCTTTACATTTTGCTTCTCGGATTCGAACAAACTGTGCACAGTTTTTGGCCAGTATCCCCCCTGCCCCGTTTAAAAACGACTTCCCCTGTATGCAAAAGATCTAAGCTCAATCTTAGGAAGTTTTGTCTCATCTTTCCATCAGGGAACTTCTCAAGATATCTCGGGACACAACCTAATTTCTTTTCTCTCAATGCAAAGGAATTAAATTGACAAGTGCCTCGCATTTCTTCAATTGTAGCAATCCAGCCCATTCGCTCTTTCACTTTCTTTGATTTTAGTGGGTTTACAACCAGAGGATCAAGATCTGTATCAGATCTCGCTAGCACTTCACTAGCCCTCAACTTCGAATTCGATAGCATAGATGACTTATGGAGTACAAGATGTTATTTAATATCTGCATGAAGTGTTAATGGTTTCGCTGTTTTAATTAAGCAAAACAAGGAAATTAGTTTCCAGTCTGCTAGCGAGCCCAAGGATTTTAACCCTAATTCATATCTTAAATATGTAGTCGAAACGCTGTTCGGAAAGGCCTACTGCCTTTTTCCATGTACTGCAGTCCCATTTACACATGTTTGTTTTCCACAGCAGAGGCTTTTCTTCAAGAGAAGGAATCGAGAAGTAAGGCCCTTATGTGGGTAGTTGCGCACACACTATTATTAGTTCACTCAGAGAGTTATTATGATGTGAGGGGGGGGTCCTTAGCAGCAGTAGCAGAGCGTAGAAGGGTAACTTCTCGGCACCCCTTCTATACAATAAACAAAAGGTAAGGTAATGCCTGCCAATCTGCGCTACCCCAACCAAACAGTAATCTGAGGTTAATTTGGTACCAAAAAGTTTTCACAATGCCACACTCTCGTGGGTTATACAGTAAGTATTTTTAATTGATAAAAGCAAAGAAACACTACACGCCAACACGTGTTTCAGCCCTCTCTGGGCCGTCCTCAGGGCGTATGCACATGACAAATTAAGTGTAGCTTAATATGGTTCGCATTGCCCGATAAGTCACCTCTGTAGGGTCGGTTAGTTCGAGTCGGGAGATGGCACTGGTAACAGTGCTGGAGAGCGTAAATGCGGAACAGGCAGTGTGCTACTGCAAGTCTAATATCCGTAAAATACGAGCGTCATCATAACACGCCTGAATGCGTAGTTTCTGCCGGCAGGCAGTGGTTCTCTGAGCAAAGTTGCATTCAGGCGTGTTATGATGTTTACGCTCTCCAGCACTGTTACCAGTGCCATCTCCCGACTCGAACTAACCGACCCTACAGAGGTGACTTATCGGGCAATGCGAACCATATTAAGCTACACTTAATTTGTCATGTGCATACGCCCTGAGGACGGCCCAGAGAGGGCTGAAACACGTGTTGGCGTGTAGTGTTTTTTTGCTTTTATCAATTAAAAATACTTACTGTATAACCCACGAGAGTGTGGCATTGTGAAAACTTTTTGGTACTAAATTAACCTCAGATTACTGTTTGGTTGGGGTAGCGCAGATTGGCAGGCATTACCTTACCTTTTGCTTTTCTTCAAGACTGTACAAAAGTACAGGAACAACTTTTGCTACGTAGACTTTAATTAGAGGAATGATTGAAAATGTGCAATATTTCGCAAATTTATTTTTCATTTGTGTTACCAGTTGCACAATTTTATCCATTTCTAAGTTGACTCTCCCTATTACTGGAACTGCACACAAAATTTACCCCAAATAAACTACTTCCTCCGTCCTTGGAATGATAAATTTGTCTAGGGACCAATTCCGAGTGTATACCCTTTTCCTTATTTGTCTAAAAACCATTATATTCGATTTCTCTGCATTAATCGAGAGACCATTTAGTTTTGCGTATTCCCCATTATGTCTAGCAGGTGTTGTAATCCCACTGCCGTCTTATCCAGTAGGACATTGTCATCGGCGTAGGCCAGCCAGCAAACTTTACTATCATTAATTTTAGGGCTGGCCAGCGCCGATGGTTCCAATGCTCTGCCCATGTCGGCCAAATACAGATTGAAAAATAATGGAGCCCTCATGCATCCCTGTCTGACCCCACTTTCTACTGTGATGGATTCAGATAAATGACCTTGTTCATTGAGTCCTACTCTCATTAGCGTGTCATTATGTAGCTCTATCAACATTTCCAGGAGATGTTCTGGGATCTCCCAGCTTCTGAGCTTGTTCCATAGGTGATCCCTATTAACATGATCAAAAGCTTTTGAGAGATCAATCCATGCCCCATATACCAGGAAGTCTTCACTATCTCTAGTTTGCTCACTAAAAATATTAAGGGCTAACCCATTCAAAGCAGTCAAAAGTCCCTTCCTAAACCCCATTTGGAGCCTAGATAGAATTTGCTTCTCTTCCACCCATTTTTCCATCTCCACTAACAGCAGTTTCATAAACAATTTGCTCTCCACATCCAGGAGGGAGATCGGGTGAAAATTTGCCAGATTTGACCGATCACCCCCCTTGAAGAAAAGAAAAACTATAGCCATTTTCCATGAAATGGGAAAGGTCTTATTTTTTAGGATGTCCTTGAACAGCCAATTGAGTAGTCTGGACCAAAGTTGAACATTATTTTTTAAGTCCTGATAGTTCAGACCATTTGGTCCAGCTGCTTTGGACAATGAAGATTTATTAATGAGCTCTGCAATGTCACTCTCCTCTAAAGGTAATGACGACGAACCTTCCATGAAATTATTCCTGTTTTTACTGTGTGGTTTCTTGAAGTGATGTGTTAGGTAATCTATCCATCTAGATTCTTCAACTAAATTGCACTGGATATTACTGTGCTTTACCTCTAGTTGGTTAATAATTGACCAAAAAATCCCTAGTTTTTTTTTTTACAAACTGCGTAACATCGCTGCAACGTCCTTCTGAAGGCATTTTTTGCCCTTTTGACCAGATCTTTTTTTTACCCAAGTTTCTTCATCGAAGACGTGACGATGAGGAATGGATTTCCCAGCTTTTACGGTATCCAGTGAGTTAGTAGACCACATAAACTCTATAAATCTATCTGGTTTACAGTTTTCCTCAACCACCGTACTGGGCAAAGAGGAAAGATTTTCATTTAGGCAAAGCATTCTTTTTTATATTTTAGCAATCTGATTTTCCCCTTTCTAGATGTCACGCCTTGCCTATATCTATCCATCGATATGGAAATATACTCTATTCTTATTACAACAGACAGTTCTAGCACACTTAAAAATACAAACCACTATGTAAGGGAACAAATATGACAGACAGTTTCACAAAGGAAAGGTATGCACTCTGGATACTGACAGGAGGGTAGTCGGTAAAGGGTTTATAGTCATAATGTCGAAAAAAAAATGTCGACAGACAAAAATGTCGAAAAAAAAATGTCGAAAATAATAATGTCGACATCCTATACTTATAATGTAAAAAGTCATTTTTTCGAAAAAAAAATGTCGACATTTTTTTTTGTTGACATTATGACTATAAACCCTTAAAACTATCAACACCTCACCCAACACCCTCCTGCAACCCCCCCACACCCCCCACCACCACCCTCCCACCCCTCATACTCAACACATTCTAATTATATATTTATTTATTTATTTTTTCAATAAATAACAAAAAAGCAGTATCATTTACTATTGGGGGGGTCCCCCCCAACCCCCCCTCACCCAACACCCCCCTGCCACCCCCCCACACCCCCTCCAACCACCCTCCCACCCCTCATACTCAACACAATCTATTATATATTTATTTATTTATTTATTCTTACAATAAGTACACAATTTCGAAAAAATATCGAAAAATGTCGACATTTTTGTTTGTCGACATTATTTTTTTTTGACATTTATTTGTCGACATTTTGACTGTCGACATTTTGACTGTCGACATTATGACTGCACACCTCGGTAAAGCAATCAGTCTTAACTGTTCAAGGTTATTTGGTTTCAGCACCAAGGAAAAAAGGGGTCATGAATGTCACTAGTGGCCTTCGGAGAAGGGGGACAGACCACAATGTACCTGGGGCTTGAGATGAATCTTGATGCTCAACAGCATTGAGTTGGTTCCAAGATGCTTTGCAGCTCCTGCGATGGAGTTCAAGATGGGAGACAGCTGCGGATATCAGGCAGCAAGGAGTTTGGCAAGTGAGGCTCGACGGACTGCTGCAGGCTGGCCTACACGGCAGATCGGGGTCAAGAATCATTGTCTCTGTGCTGGTTGGTGGATCTGGAATGCTGGTCGATGTGTCCCGGGCAACTTTAGTGACTGCAGCATGACAACAGTCAGTGGTGCAGCTGGTCACGGGTATAGGGCTCGACTGCCTCCAAAATGTCCTTAGAAGATGGATGCTGGTTGATGCTTGTCGTTGCACTCCTTCTAGCTTCTTTGCAGGGCTTGTGTCATCCTTTAAGGCGGACGGCCCAAAACTGAGGAGAGTGTTTGCAGGCAAGGCCTTGTCCTTTGTTCAGAAACTCTCTGGCACTTCCCACCTAGAAAGCTTGTTGGCAGAACCTAGCAGGGCACGTTGTGTGCTGGCTGGGTACCGGTTCTGGAGCTGCTGGATGGGTCCTCGGAGTCCGGAATCCCCCCTCCCTCTTCTAAATCCTGGCCTGCCTTCACTGGCGGAAGCTGTAAGGCAGACTGTGCCTTCAGCCAGAGTCCAAATGAGTCCTTCTCCTTTTGAAGTCGTCGGATGATC
Source organism: Ambystoma mexicanum (assembly GCF_040938575.1). Taxonomy (NCBI): domain Eukaryota; kingdom Metazoa; phylum Chordata; class Amphibia; order Caudata; family Ambystomatidae; genus Ambystoma; species Ambystoma mexicanum. The sequence goes on from NC_090935.1 coordinate 538,681,905, forward strand.
TACTAAGTGAGGGGCTCAGCCTTTTTTTAGAACTAAATGGACCCCAGTGATTGGTGCAGGCTGAGCCTTCCTTAAGGAACCAATCCGGGGTCTCCACCAACAACCTTCTGTTATGTGTGAGGTCATAACCAGAGTGCTTTGCAAAAGGAAAGGTAAAGGGTGACAACATGCACTACTAAGTCCCACACATGTGTGTTGTGGATCAAAGTATCACTCTGGTTAATTGAGCTCTCTGTTACTCCTGATCAAAGTGCAGGTTTCCCTTGAAATTTGTGGCAAGAACAGACTTTTGTCTCCCTCAAATCACATACTTCTTCCCTCTGAAAGGGGGTCTTCCAGCAGGGGTAGCTTACTGTAAATAGTTGTCCCAGACATGCCATTCACTTCCCTTCATACAGAGGTGTGAGAGCTAGCTTCAAGTTGACACATTGCATATCAAACAGATGTTAGTGTCCTGCCGCCTTCTGTCAGTTCTATGCTCGACCTATCGAAGGCCTGTTTCAATTAACTGTCATCAGTATGCACTGCCACTGTGAAAACCGAATTTTGTCTATGATGGTTATCATGAGAACAAGCCATTGAATTTGTTCATGCATTCATTTTTGTATTCGCCTAGAATAAGCCATGTGAGCATTGTGGTTCATGCTAAGCCATTATGATTCCTTGTTTGTTGATAGCCATGCATGAAAGGTGATGACAGATTTGGGATTTATTTAGATGTCAAATTGACTACAATTTCTGTAGAAGGAACATGCTTTGAAGTGCAGAATGCATTGAGCTTTGCTAGAATGCCTTGGGGAGACACTGATAGTACTAGCGTTTATAGTAGAATGCGGGTTGATAGATTAGATGAAATGCCACAATATTGCACATGTTATTAGCAGCAGCAGTCTGTTGTCCTGAAGTATGATCTTGCAGATGCAGGACACAGAGGGTATGCTTTGAATGAGTACCAGTTTTGTCGACCTGAGGAGTGCCTCTTGTTGAAAGAGAGTATGGGAATGGCCATAGAGATTGCGCCAGAGGGAATGCATGTTGCATCACCATTGCCATGGGATGCTTGCTGTTAGATAGAGGATGTTTTTGTCACACTGAATATAGCTTTGTGTTATGTTGCAATCTTGGAGTTTTTGAATTATTTGAAGAAATTTGTTCTGTTTACATTCTTGAAAGATAGAAATGCAATGTGAAGAGAACGTGGGAGCATTATGCTTCACAGAGTTGACATCAGCTTGAATTATGACAGACCTTTTAGCATTGATGTCTGAGGGACAGACAGAGTTTTCACCTTGTTTATGCAGTAGTGCAATGAGTAATGAATAGTTTTGCTTTTGTTTGGAATACAGCTTGATATATGCCAACAACTGACACTGCTCGGATAGCTCAGCTGTGGTGTAAAGGGCAGTGTTTTCGTGGCAATAAGCTGTTAGGCTGCTGTGGCTCTGGACTTCTCTCTACGCGCTTGCAATTGTCAGTTTCGAAACCTTGATCGTATATTCTGCGGGTGGAATCGTGAACAGTGAAGTGGAATTACAAACAGGAGCATACCTTCATTTAATCACGTTTCAGCAATCAGCATTTGCCTACTCCTTTAAGGCTGATGGAAAATGAAGCCACGCCCCCTGGGACAATCAGGAAATAAAAACAACACACCCACCCCTCGCGGCGTGAAGCACGGCTGTGGTGTAAAGGGCGGTGTGTTCGTGGCAATAAGCTGTTAGACTGCTGTTTGGCACTGGTGGCGCTGGCAGCCGAATTCAACAGGAAGACAGCTATGCGCCATCCGAGTGCCCAGGAGGGTCGTGAGCTCTTCCCTACAACATTGAGCGAGGAGTGCAAAGGTTTGCGCGTCCTGACTCCGGTGGAGGTGTTCGTGCGCTAATCCTCCAACAAACTCTACACTCTGGAACCTATCCATAAAAGTGAGCGCTGAGTCTCCCCTTAAGAGTAACTTCCACACCTTGCGAGTCACCATTACTGCCTGTTGTCTTCTGCTCAGCATAGTACTCTATTCGTGACTGTGGAGTAATAACTGAACCCCTTATCTATTCATTTTGTGATCCTTCAACATTGCTCGACTGTGACTGCGGGGCAAGATCCTTTGAGCAGTCAGGTAAATCCACACACTTTGATAAAATAAGTGATTCCTCATGTGGAAGAGCAATCATGGTTGTCCTGTTTGATCCTTTGGTATTCCATCCGACTGTGTCTGTGGGGAAAAACCCTTTCAGCAGTTGGCTATAACTTTATTTCATGAATTGGTTCAAATAATTTGCCATCTGGGCTAATCTTCAACGCAACTTGCTCTCTCTGTCAAGGGGTGATTAGAACAATTAATGGTGTTTAAAAGCTACACTTTAAAAACAAACATGCCCCCCCGTCTTTGAGAACATCCAGCACATCTCTCACTTTAAAGTCCACACCATTAAGTCGTATATCGACAAGTACCTTGAAACGCAAGATGGTGGACCCTGTGCCTACTGGTGGAGAAAAGAAATCTTGTGCTGGGGATAAACGATATTTTTGTAAACCTATGTGTCTTGCCTCGTTTGATCCAAAAGTTCCTGCCATGCTGTGCACATCATCAGTGCACGCCTCCTCTGTAATAGTGTTGAAATGTACTTCTGTCACTGACATCCAATTACTCGAAGTCGAGGCATTGCTAGGACTGACAAGACAAAGTCAAATAGAGGTGGTGCCCTCGGAGCAACTGCGTGTCAGCGACGAGGCAGCTGACAACAGTCGCTCCATTGTTACTCCTGTGCCCAATTTTGGTGGTGGCACGGTAAACCTAGCGTCTAATTGTGAGGTAAATGTTTCAACTAATCTTTCTTCTGCTGTTCCTGTTTTATGTCCGGAGCATTGCATTGTATGCATGGGCGATATCTCCATAATTGCCTCTTCTTCCTCCATAGGTACTCATGATAACAGCCTACATCAATCCCCAAGTTTATTTGACAACTCTAGTAAAACAGACCATCTACCCTTTGTGCCTCCTTCTATGACGGGCCACATATCAAGGGGCCAAATCGACCCAATTACTTTGAGTCGATTTTCTATCAGGCCTCCATCTACAAATGTGTATGAAAGAACCATACATGCCTTGAATGTGACAATTAACACCTTGGTGATATTTTTTGGAAAGTCTGGATTATAAAATATCAGCCCAAACAAAACAACTTGAGTTAATTGTGAGCTGGATGAATGATAATGTTGTACGAGACAAAAACACATCAACGATATGTAACAAGGGTCATGTAAAAGCCCATGGTGATCGTGTACAAATGTCCATTGAAATTGTGCCTGGTAATGAGATAGACATCTCCAGGGACTGTATTAAATCAAGTAATGCGAACTGTAACAACAACATGGCTGTCTCTGTTGATGTCATGAATGTTAATGCAAACAAGTCTGTCATAAACCTTGTGACGCAACCTGAAGTTAGTCTCTGTCCCCAAATTGTGCCAACTGATAAATCTGTGATATGTCAAGAATTTGATGGCTCTATCATGCAGCGAACTCACAAGCCACAGGTGGCTACTGAAGGGCGAAAAGACAATAGCAAAAAGATACCTTACAGACTTTTCCAAACTAAAAGAGGGACAATGCGCAGAAGTGGGAACTTGGGCCTAACAAAAAAAAACGAAGAACCAAATGCTTCCCCCTTCACGGTCAGGAGCTAACCTTAAACATTTGTTGAAATGCTTAATACCGCAAATGAATACTGGGCTGATAGTAAATATGAATGCCCGTCCTAAAGTGCACAGCTCGCCTGCTAACAAAATACAAAAGACTGTTGCCAAAGTTGAGGATATTGAAGATTACCAACCACTAAATTAACTTATTCTATCAATTTCTGATCTCAAACCCACTGCCACTGCCTATTCGGTGCTCCCCAAAGGTAGCACCGTTGAGCCTTCATATGCCACAAAATAAGCCCTGCTGAGACTCTAACTGCTGCGTTGGTTAGCCTTGTTGAAATGGCTAAGGTTGTGGAAGTGGGTATTGCGGGGTTGCAAATTGGTGGTACAACACCTACTTCAATTCCGAAGTGTGCACCCCCGCCAAGTCAGGAAGATAGTAACAGCTTTGTGTGGACAGATATTCGGCAACAAATTGAATGTTCAATTCAGAAATATATTGATTTCCAACACACATTCTAAATATGAAAAGTAAACAGTCTTCCATACCTACGATAAGTCAGGATCCCTATTTATTGAAACCAACAGCTAGTTGTGGAACCATAGATGATCCAGCCAACTTCATATCTGCAACAAGTCAGGCTTCTTGCTCCATGGTCAAAAGTAATTCCACAACAAATGTTAATTCTTTAGATGCTCCCACACACTTCTGCGGGTGCACTACAATCAGGAAGTTGACACTCTAATTCCAATGTATGTAGTGTCCCAAGAACTGGTGGCAAGAGAAACACACAGATCTGTGGCTAATCCACGCTCGTCACAAGCTGAGCACTGTCAAGTATCTTTGCCCACAGTAAGCAGAAGGGAGACTTTTCAAAATGTTGAAGCTCCCTCTTCATATAGTCTCGCCTCTATGTAAGCAAATTGTGCCCCAAAATCTACAGTTCACGATAATCAGCTTCATGGGGGCCACCACATTGACAATCAAATTGCCAAAGCGGTCCAAGATTATTTTGACCACAATCAACCTTGTCTCAATCCTGTCACTCAGGTCCCCGTATAAGCAAAAAAACTATTGCCCAAACTAACCTTCAGCTCTCATTTTGCCCCCCCAAAACGCCAGCTCTGCTCAAAGAATCCTATAGATGCCAAAAACAAGCATAAAACAAGTTAAAATCAATACTGCTAACAAGAAATGTGCCGATTTATATCACCGAATTCTTATGTGCCGTCCCGCACTTTTCACTGCCTATACAATGAACAGAATGAGTATCTTAGCCATCTGTGATGAGATTACTTCACTGAAAGGCATAACATCGGCAGATACTGGTCAAGTTGATTTTGTTCAGAGCAATGACAATTCGATTGCAAGAATATGGTTGCAATCCCATTACATAAGAAATGCCCTATGGCAGGTAAGGATGGAGATTTTTGCCCTGGGATTCGTCCTAGCAATAGATCCTTTTACATTGGACATGGAGGGCAATCTAACCTTTCCAAACCATGCCATGGGCTCTGAAAGACTTACATCCCAGAATAACATCTACAGAGTGATCCATCCAAACAACGAAAAAACATTGCATAATCAGAAATCATAACCAAGACTTGTAGTAAACAACCACGGGATTTTAACAATTAGTTGGAACACATGCGGTAATTCTCATCTCTTTGGGGAAAGTGCGGCCGCTTTAGCCAAGTATGATATAATCTTATTACAAGAGACTTGGTTAAAGGAAAAACCAGTTTGGGATAATCACTCAATTGTGTTTCATGCTGCAAAAACCTCGGCCCAGGGGTGCCTATCATCAGGCATGTTAGTAGCAATCAACAATCATAGGAACTGGCGACTTGATTGGTGGGCTGCGCGGAATCCCTACTTACTACTCACTAAACTCACCCTTCCGGGTGGGATAGTAGCAATCTTGAATATCTATCGCAATCCATTGGGATTATCAGATGATGATTTTTTTGTGTGATTTGGGAGTCTTATTAAATGAAGTCGCCGAATCCCATGATGTTACTGATATCATTGTCATGGGTGATTTAAATTTGCAAATCCTCCCAGAAAATAATTCAAAATTTAATCTGGTTTGCCTAAAATGGCTTCTGGTGGTAGAAAATAGAGGTTTACACATGTGCAATGGTGCATTACCTGGAGACACAACTCCGCAAATTACATGGCAGAGAGGAGGATGCAAATCGATTCTGGACTAAGCTTTAGTCGATAACACGTTTGAGGTGGCTACAAGTTTTAGAGTTGTACCCCATGTTTTTAGCGACCACAACATGCTAATACTTGCGTGGTTGGTTAATCGGGACCCCACTGACAATGATACATTTAGATTTCTTCAGACAATGAGCGTTAATAACGCCCGATCCCGTCTAAGCTGGAACCCTCAATCTTTGTCGGCTTTCCATAACCAGGTGGCTAACTGTAATCATGTCACCACTGAGACTTATACTGACTATACCACCCACTTACATTGCTTTCTCGAGAGGGTAATATCGGGCGGGAAGTTGGTGCTCCCGTGGAGATCTCTAGTTATGATGGCTTTATCATCAATGAAGAGGATATTCTTATAGAGATTAAAAAACTCAATAACTTATGCACCCCTGGCCTTGATGGGCTAAGCAATTATGTCTTCAAACAAAATGAAGAACTGTGGGCAAAAATTCTAAATAAAATCTTCAATCAGATTTTGGCTGTTAATAAAATCCCTTTCTCCTGGCTTTCCGCCATAATCGTGGCAATCTTTAAAAAAGGGGACCATCTGTAGCTAGTCATAGCTAGTCATTACCGGCCCATCTCTCTTCCAGACGCTCCGGATAAATTATTTGCTAAATTAATTCTAAGAGACTTTAACAACTGGACCCTCGATGAGGGTATTAGAGAGCCCTTTCAAACAGGTTTAATTTCCGGGATGGGCACATCTGTTAATCTACTAACTTTGACATCTGTTATTCACTGACATCACAACAGAAAACAAGCACTCTATATGGCCTTGATAGATCTAAAAGCGGCCTTCGATTCAATTTCTAGAGAATTGCTTTTACACAAATGAATGCAACGAGGGTGTCCACAGTACATAATCTCCCTGATCAAAGATTTACATTATAACAACACGATGCAGGTTAGATTGTCCGCCGATGGGAAACTCTCGTTCCCAATCCACGTCCATCGTGGAGTAAGACAGGGATGTTCCCTTGCATCCGCTATTTTCAATTTTTTCATTTCTGATTTATCCAAGGCATTCTCAAACATTCTAATCGACTCACCAAAACTGGATCAGAAAAAAATTCCATTCTTAATGTATGCAGACAACTTGGTCATAATATCTAAAACACCAAGTGGACTACAAAATGCATTGGATGCTCTTACTGTGTATACCCAAGACAACCATTTATCCATTAATCTTGATTAATCCAAAATCATGATATTTAATGCGCCTAGCAAGCGCAGCTTGAAGGGTAAAACGTGGACCATCAGAGAGCAAAGCTTGCAAGTTGTTTGCCTATACACTTATTTGGGTGTCCAATAGCTAGCCAAGGAGTAACTGAAATCTTTAAACAGCTCTTGATTGATAAAGTTAACACAGCTAAGTTCCAAATCAATGCCATTTTAAGAAGATACAGCACATTTTCAGCTATGCTGGCTCTGACGTATTCTAAAAAGAAAACTACACCTATACTGTTATACGCCGCTGAAACTAGACCTATCCTGACTAAGGAGTTCTGGTCCTTGTTAGAAGGTAAATATTGGCGTGCGGTACTTAACTTACCTAATTGTACACAGCTCCCATTAGTACGATATGAACGGGGTTTAATCTCCTTGTCCAGCAGATACACTTGGCATGTAATTGCATTGTTTCGAAAGTTCATCATGGCCATTGAAACCAAATCTGTTTTGGGAATCTTAGCAGATTACGTGTTTACATCTTCTGATTCATTTATAAGCAAATGGAGAGCTTATGTGGTTCAGGCCATGGCTGACATTGACGTATCTCTAACCACATTGCTCGAAAACCCTGCACAAGTTAAAACTAGATTATTTGCAATGGACTGGCTCAACAATTGCGCGATGTGCGCCAAATATCGTGACTGCAATCCAGATGCCTATCAACATAAGAAACATAGTACACCTGAAGCATACTTAATTCAATCTCCGTCCTCGGCTCATAGACAGGACTTTCTGCGACTAAGACATAATCTATGGCCGACTAGACAGGTATAGATGCACAGGAAGGCCATCAATGAAGCCGCAAACTTATGTCGCTTTTGCCTGGAGGATAGTAAAAAAGAAGATCTACAGCACCGATTGACTGAGTGCAAAGCACTACTACCGTGACGCCAACATCACTTCAAAGCAATTGTTGATCAATATGAAGCTAAAACCTCCACCACTCTGTGGCAGATGATCTATTGTGGTTATTTGACCAAAGTGAGAATACGTGCCATAGTGCTTTTGCATGAACTCAAACTACGAGAGAACACGGGAGACTTAGGCGATGCGTTGTAAATTTGGCAACAATGACTGTGGGATCTGGGTAAAAACAAATGTATTTTATTTAACGTAGGTGAGGTTCAGGATTAGTATATAATTTTTTTCTATTTTTTTTCTATTTTTACAGGTATGCCACCTTCATGTGGAGTTTTGCTTGTTTGATGTTTAATTTTAAATTTATTTGATTTCTTTTGAAAATGTTTAATTTGTCTTAAATGTTGTAAAGTTGATATTTTTCAGCTATAACAATAAAAAAATAAAAAAATTAAAATACTGCACTTTTTCTTTTTGGTTTTGAGTTACATCTGATGCTGGGAAGACTGCTTACGCATGACAACTTGCCGATCGACCCAGATTGACCTGTCCAGATTTTGCCTGAGTGACTCAGACTGACTGCATTCCGAGCTGATGACCTGACACTGAACACACGTGCCATGCTATGTTGCTGAAAAGCAACAAGAATTCTGCGGAATGCCACTTGAGGCCTTGGGGTGTGAACACGATATCCGTTCTACCCTGAGAAGCATGTGGGTGAAGCTTGCTTGCTGGCTGATTTCCAGGCTGAGAGATTTGCCGTGAGAGAAATCCTCACACAGAGGTCTGTACTTGTTCCTGATGTTTTCCATTTTGCAAGCTGTTTGCATTTGCAGCGACAGAAGAATGCCTTTACCTTTGACCCTAATGGTGGGCTGAAGCTAGGGGATGGAGTTGATATGTATGGGCACAAAGAAATAGGTCCTGACACATACCCCTGTGCTTGTTTTCATTGAGAAGAAGCTTTGACCCATGTATGGACAAACATTTCAGCCTTAGCCTTAGCACAGTCCTCTATTTCCCACTTTCTTCTCACCACTCTCTCTTATCTACTGCTGGCATTACACATGCTACTTGTGCCCCCTCACCCCGTTTAATGTTTACCTTTTCTTCCTGTACAGCTAATCTGGACAAACTAATCAGCCACAATATGTTGTTGACAAGGCACATGCTCCACTATAAAATTGTAATCTTGTAGATCCACCATCCATCTTAGAACATGAACAAGTGGTTTTTAGTCTGTCTTTACATTGGGCAGACCATACAAAAGAGTTGAAAAATGTTTGAATGCCCCACTTACGGCCAATGCCTCACTTACAATCACAGAATATCTTGTCTCATGGTCTCTTAAAACCCTTGTTGCAAAAGCAATTGGTTTATACTCCCTTTCTTTCCTTTGAGATAGCGCAGCCCGAACACCTACTTCACTGGCATCTACTGTTAACACTGTGTTCACCCTAACATCAAATGTGGATACAGACGGAGATTCATCTACATTTTGATTTATCATGTCAAATTCCTGTTGACATTCATGTGACCATTCAAAAACTACATTTTTCTTACATAGTTCCCTGGTGTGAATAGTTTATTCTGTGCACCCAGGGATGAATTTCACATCATATTCGCCCATTCCCAGGAAAGACCTTAACCGTTCATTTCACTTAGGTGCAGGTGTCTGTCTCATAACCCTCACTAAACCTTCCCTAGCATTGATTCCATTTCTGTCAATAATATGCCCTAAATATGTGCCACTTCGCACTTTCAACTCACACTTCGACATCTTCCCAGTCAGAGCCTTTTCTTGTAATACTTTTAACACTTGATGATCCCTCTGGTCATGTTCCAATTTGGCTTTTCCCCATACTAATATGTCATCCTGAAAATAACTCACTCCCTCAAACTTGCTAAATAATTCCTGCATAAGTCATAACCCAAATGGCATCCCGTGAAACATGTATGCCCCAAAAGGTGTAACAAATGAAGTCAGATGACAGGATGACTCATGAAGGTCTATTTGATGGTATGCAGATGAAAGATCAAAGTTTGAAAACCATGATGCCTGTACCATAGTGGTCAAAAGTTTGTTAATGTTTGGAGTGGGTGTCTGTCTACCCAAATGCTGGCATTTAAATCACATAGTTCCACACACATTGTTAGCCCTACATCCTGTTTCCTTGCCAGCACAATGGTTGACAATCATTTTGATGCTTCAATCGCTATTCTCACCGCTTCAGCTACTAGGCTGTCTATTTCTGCTTTTTGTGCCTCTCTAGCTAATACAGGAATGTTTCTAACTTTGTACGCTTTAAGCATTGCCCCTCTTCTAAGCATTGCCCCTCTTCTGAATATTATTTTGTTAGCAAATCCTCTCAAAATGCCCTGTTTATCATTGAAAACAGCAGGATAAGCCATTCTGGGACTCTTGCCCGACATTTGCGTGTTAGCTTCTACACATAAAATGGGCATCTCTGTCCCTTGGTGTATTTGTATTTTCAAACCGCCTGTTCTTCCCAACGTAAAACACTGGAAGACTTGTAAGAAACATATAGCTTATCCTTGCTTTCTCTGTCTTTATATGGAATGTTGTAACGCTCACCTGGTATCCACGGGGATGTCACTCAGCCTGTTCTGACCTCTTACGACTTCAAATCCTTCCCTGGAGGCTATTCGACTGGAGACTGGGCCTTGTTTTCTTGGATAGTGTGCTCTCCATCCTGCTTTCAGCGCAGGGGCGCGTTGATTGATGCGGGCTCGTTGCTGCCTAGTTACTTCACTGGCAAGAGTCCGACAGGTAAGTATAATGAGTCTTTTGAACAGTTCTCTAACTTCGTTCCTTTCCTTCCTTAGATGATGGCCGGCGTCCGGGGATGACGGCGTGCTGCTGAGATGAGTAGCCCTGAAGGTGAGTGAGAGCACGATGCACCCCTTTCATATTTGTATTGAACTGAGTTCTTTTTCTGTGTGTTTTAGGTGCCACAACGTTTTCAGCGTGGATGCCGGTTATGAAGAACAAATGCGGTGAGTAAGCGCGGTATGCAGCACCTCTAGATGTTTCCACGCTAACCTGGAGTGTCTTTTCCCTCTTGCAGATGGATGAGAAGTTCCGGAGACAGAGTTCCCCCAGAGCGGCTGGGATTCAGGTAAGCGTTTGAAGCTCGTACAGTATTTAAAAATAAGCAAAGATTTGCAGAATGCTTACTAATGCCTTTTTTCTGTTCTTTTCCCTTTTCCTTAGGAAGCGGCGTGCCGGGATGGGAATGACACCGTCGAAGATGCCCGCAGAACAGTAGGAGCGATGAATGATGGGCAGAAGCGCCGCAAGGTAAGGCTGTTCCTAACAGTGTTCTTGTTCTTGCAGGAGCTGAGCGCAGAAGAAAGATGCAGGCCTACTGGAGACTGATACGAACACGGTGAGTGTCACGCTGCAGGTGCAGAAAACACAAAGCATGTTTCTCATCCTGGGCGTGGCTTAAATAGTCTCTGGGTATCCCAGGTGTCTCTGGGCTGAACCACACCCAAAAGACTAGACTGCACATGCAGTTCTTGGAACCGAAATATGTGGGGGCATCCATCTTGTCCCCATCAATGCACTACAAGTCCAATCCCCAATGTTATCCTATGGGAGTGAGTGAGTCTGGTGCCACAAGCGCCAAGTCTGACTCCAAGTGGGTCTTTGGAGGGATGGAGAGGCCCTTGAGGGCCATGTAGGTGATCGTGGCCTGGCTCCAGCCTGAAATCTTGGAGGGCTGGGGACATGAGGGGCAGGAATCATGACAGCACTCCCCCCCAAGGCCCCTCTCAAGGTGGCTCTTCTGTCTGGTCCTGGTTTGGTTGGATGGTTTTGATGAAATCGTCTAAGCAAGCGAGGTGCATGGATGTACTCACAGGGCTCCCATGTCCTGTCTTGTGGACCATACCCCTTCCAGTCTACTAAGTAGTATAATTTGGATCTGACGTACTTTGAATCTAGGATGTCCTTGACTTCGAATTCTGGCTCCCCGGCGACTACTACTGGCTGCTGTGGTATTGCTACATGGGTCCCAGGTTGAACAGGTTTAGGGAGAGACACGTGGAACACAGGATGAATCTGCATGTTTGACGGCAAAGCTAGTCTGACCACCACAGGATTTATCACGGAGGTGACGGTGAATGGACCCAGGTATCTTGGATGGAAAATTCGGGTTCCTTTAATGGACACGTGTTTAAACGCCAGCCAGACTTTGTCTCCCACTTGGTAGTTGGGGGCCTTTGCTCGGTGTTGATCAGCAAACTTATTTTGGCGATTCTTAGCTTGAAGTAGGTGTTCAGCTGCACTTTTAAAGGTTTGAGAAATGGTTGTGTGCAAGGTTTTGACTGCTGGCATTTCCAGGGTTGTAGGAACGTCCAACTCAGAAGTACGTGGGTGCCTGCCATACATGGTATAAAAGGGTGTCTGCCCAGTGCTGGCGTGTAGGGAATTATTATAAGCATATTCAGCTATCCATGATAGGTTGAACCAGCTTCCTTCAACTTGGTGTAACATGCAACGCAGATACTGCTAGAGCATCTGATTTGTACTCTCAGTTTGACCATCCGTTTGGGGATGGTGACTGGTGGATAGCCGGATGTCGATCTGGGCCATAGAGCAGCATTTTCTCCAGAAGTTAGATATGAATTGAGTACCTCGGTCTGAGACCAAAACTGAAGGAAACCAATGGAGCCGTACGATGCATTCAAGAAATACCTTTGCCAGAGTGGAAGCATTTGGGAGCCCCTTAAGAGGAATGAAATGTGCCATTTTTGAAAATAGGTCCACGACCACAAGAATAGTGTTAAACCCTTGAGTGGGTGGTAAGTCAGTAATAAAATCGAGGGACAACGTGTGCCAGGGTGCTGGTGGGATTTCCAATGGTTGTAATAGCCCAGCCGGTTTCTGCTTGGATGACTTGTTTTGAGCACACACTCCACAAGATAGGATGAATTGGATAATGTCTTTACGCCACGTGGGCCACCAATAATTTCGTTTTACCTTGGCTAGGGTTTTAGTGATTCCGGGGTGGCCCTCGATCAAGGAATCATGATAACCGGACATGACTTGTTCTCGTAGTTCTTGGTTTGGTAAGAATAAACGATTCCTGAACTAGGGCAGCTGATCTTTTATCATGTAATGTTCTCCTTGTGCACTCCATGCTTGTAATTGCTCCGGACTCATCAGGTTTTGAATTTCTTCATGTAATTCTTTCTGAGTTATGGTTGCTGTGATTCCTAGGAGCTTGTCACTCAGGATGATTGCTATTGGGTCAGGGGTCTGATAACCTTGCTCTTCGACCAACATAAGGGGAAAGGGCATCCGCCTTCCCGTTTTTCACCCTTTGGTCGAAATGTAATAACGTAGTCATATTCAGCAAAAAAAAAGAGCCCAACGTAGTTGTCGTGAGGATTGGGCCTTTGCCGTTTTTAGGTACTGGATGTTCCGGTGGTCAGTTATTACGGTGATTGTGTGTCTGGCGCCACAAGAGGTAGTGCCGCCATGCCTTAAAGGCTGACTTAATGGCCAGGAGTACTTTGTCTGTGATAGTGTAATTGAGTTCAGGGGGTGTGAATTTACGCGACTAGAAGGCAACAGGGTGTAACTGGCCAGTTTTGGGGTCCTTTTGTGAGAGGACGGCTCCCATAGCCATGCTTGAGGCGTCCGTTTCCACAAGGTATGGGAGATCAGGGCGAGGGTAGCGTAAGATTGGGGCAGATTTGAATCTTGCTTTGAGTTCCTGGAAAGCCTCCTCGGCTTCTCTTGTCCACTGGAACTTTTTGTTGCCTTCCCTTAGTAATGACGTGATGGGATGCATGATTTGCGAAAAACCTGGGATGAACCAGCGGTAGAAGTTTGCAAAGCCCAGCATACTTTGAACCCCCTTGAATGAATTTGGGGATGGCCAGTTCAGGATAGCATCTACCTTGTGTAAATCCATTCGGATTCCATTCGGGCTGAGAATAAAGCCTAGGAATTCCACCTCAGAGATGTGGAATGAGCACTTTTTGAGCTTGGCGTAGAGCTGGTGTTGACGGAGTTTCTCCAATACGGATCGGACGTGTTTAACATGGTCCTGCTTTGATGCAGAATATACTAGGATATCGTCGATGTACACTAGAGCACAGACATCAATCAATTCCCGTAGGACATCGTTCATGAAGTATTGAAATGCAGCAGGCGCATTGCAAAGGCTAAAGGGCATTACTTGATATTCGTACAAGGCTTATTTGGTGCGAAAGGCGGTTTTCCATTCGTCCCCCTGTTTTACGCGAACAAGGTGATATGCCCTCCTCAGGTCTAGTTTTGTGTAGATTTGGGCATCTTTGACTTGATCAAGCAATTCAGGGATCAGTGGCAGGGGGTAGCAGTTTTTTACAGTAATCTGCTTCAGTGCACAATAGTCGATGCACGTTCTCAAGTCCCCCTCCTGTTTCGGTACGAAGAATAGAGGACTGGCTGCTGGAGACTTTGAGGGACGGATGAACCCGTTGGCCAGGTATTGGTCAAGATAGGCCTTCAGGTGCTGGTTTTCTGGTTCTGTGAGTGCGTAAATTTGCCCACAAGGGATTTGTGCGCCGGGTATCAGGTCGATTTGGCAATCGTATGGTCTATGCGGTGGCAGGGTATTAGCCTGTTCTTTCTGAAAGACATTTTGAAAGTCCTGGTATTCACTTGGTAGGGTGCCGATTGCCACAGTCGCAAGCGTGGAGGTTCTGGTGTCTATTGGTTGTTTCTCTTGGCGATAACATGTGTGGGCGCAAGTCTCGGGAAAGGCCAATTCTTTTGCTCGCCAATCAATTTGAGGATTGTGAGCTACCAACCGTGGCATTCCCAAAATCAACCGGAACTGTGGTGCCTTAATGAGGTCGAAAACGATAGATTCTTGGTGTCCATCCTGGCACAGAAGGGTTAAAGCTGCAGTGCATTGGGATACTGGACCAGAAGCTATTTCCGTGCCGTCGACAGTGGTAACAGTGTCGGTGGTTGATTTAGGGCATAATGGAAGCCCCATCTTTGCTGCAAGATCCTGGTTGATGTAATTCCCAACGGCTCCACTGTCTATGTATGTTCTACTGCGTGCATCTGAGATGGTTGTTGGTGATTGATCAAGACCACAGATAGTGCAAAATGGGAGGTCTGTAGGTCACTTTCTTCGCTCGACAAGTGGACCCCTACACTTGCCAGGCTGGGGAGTTTTCTGATTCCTTGATGGTATCTTCCTTGTCCGTGGCCCCTACCGTCCTCCGCGGTGGCTTCACAGGGCACTCTTTAAGGAAATGACCTGACCTTCCTCAGTACAGACATAATTGCTGCTGTCTCCTTTTATCCCTTTCCCTTTTAGTCAAAGGGGATCTGACCCCCCCAATTTGCATTAGTTTTCCTGAACCTTCAGTTGTTCGAGCAGTATTGTCCTTTGAACGCACATACATAGGACGAGGGTCCGGTCTGGTTTGATCTGCTCTTCGGTCCTGCAAGCTATGATCCATTTGAACAACAAGGTCAATGAATTCTGAGCAGTCTTTCGGGGGTTTCACTACTTGTGCGAGAACATCCTTCAGCTCCCCCCGCAACCCCTGATGAAATAACGTGGTTCTCTTCTCCACTGGCCATTCTGCTTCAACTACGAGTCTATTGAACGTAGCTATGTATGTTAATAGGCCTTGATTCCCTTTGCGTAGGGACAGAAGTTTGTTGTCTAATGCCTGCCCATGAGTACGACGGGCGAACAGCTTTTCCATCTCCTGCTGAAAGCCCCTGAAGTCATGCAGCAAAGGATTGTCTTGGCCCACAAAGGGTGCAGACCAGTCCGCGGCGCTACCACTCAGGTAGGATAGCACAAAAGCGACCCATGATCGGTCATTCGGAAAGGCCCGTGGCCTACAAAGGAAGTGCAGGCGGCACTGGTTCATGAACGTTTCAAACCTCCTGGGATCCCCCGTAAATCGTTCGGGCGGGGCCAAGGGAACTGCCCCAGGAAGGGTTATCTGAATGGGATTTGCTGATGGCACTGGCATCGAGGGCACGCTTCCCGGCAATGGTGCATGCCCTGCTTGTGACTGGAGAAGTTGCCGGCTTAAATCATCAGTGCGTTCTTTGGCTACTATCAGCTCTCTCCTCAGGGTGTTGGTCTCCTGCCTGGCTGCATGTACTTCGGAACGTAGCTGCCCCAACATGTGGGCTAAATGGTCGGTTTCTGACGTTTCCATGACGCCCAGGTGGATTTTGATGTGAAGCTTTGTGTTCTGTAATGCTCACCTGGTATCCACCGGGACGTCACTCAGCCTCTTCTGACCTCTTGCAACCTCAAACCCTTCCCTGGAGGCTATTCGACTGGAGATTGGGCCTTGTTTTCTTGGATAGTGTGCTCTCCATCCTGCTTTCAGCGCAGGGGCGCATTGATTGATGCGGGCTCGTTGCTGCCTAGTTACTTCACTGGCAAGAGTCCGACAGGTAAGTATAATAAGTCTTTTGAACAGTTCTCTAACTTCGTTCCTTTGCTTCCTTAGATGATGCCCGAGTCCGGGGATGGCGGCGTGCTGCTGAGATGAGTAGCGCTGAAGGTGAGTGAGAGCGCAATGCGTGATGCACCCCTTTCGTATTTGTATTGAACTGAGTTCTTTTTCTGTGTGTTTTAGGTGCCGCAACATTTTCAGCGCGAATGCCGGTTATGAAGAACAAATGCGGTGAGTAAGCGCGGTATGCAGCGCCTCTAAATGTTTCCACGCTAACCTGGAGTGTCGTTTCCCTCTTGCAGAGGGATGAGAAGTTCCGGAGACAGAGTTCCACCAGAGCGGCTGGTTATTCAGGTAAGCGTTTGAAGCTTGTACAGTATTTAAAAATAAGCAAAGATTTGCAGAATGTTTACTAATGCCTTTTTTATGTTCTTTTCCCTTTTCCTTAGGAAGCGGCGTGCTGGGATGGGAATGACACTGCCGAAGATGCCCGCAGAACAGAAGGAGCGATGAATGATGGGCAGAATCGCCGCAAGGTAAGGCTGTTCCTAACGGTGTTCTTGTTCTTGCAGGAGCTGAGCACAGAAGAAAGATGCAGGCCTACTGGAGACCGATTCGAACATGGCGAGTGTCACGCTGCAGGTGCAGAAAACACAAAGCATGTTTCTCAGCCTGGGCGTGGCTTAAATAGTCTCTGGGTATCCCAAGTATCTCTGGGCTGAACCACACCCAAAATACTAGACTGCACATGCAGTTCTGGGAACCGAAATATGTGGGGGCATCCACCTTGTCCCCATCAATGCACTACAAGTCCAATCCCCAATGTTATCCTATGGGAGTGAGTGAGTCTGGTGCCACAAGCGCCAAGTCTGACTCCAAGTGGGTCTTTGGAGGGATGGAGAGGCCCTTGAGGGCCATGTAGGTGATTGTGGCCTGGCTCCAGCCTGACATCTTGGAGGGCTTGGGACATGAGGGGCAGGAATCATGACAGCACTCCCCCCCAAGGCCCCTCTCAAGGTGGCTCTTCTGTCTGGTCCTGGTTTGGTTGGATGGTTTTGATGAAATCGTCTAAGCAAGCGAGGTCCATGGATGTACTCACAGGGCTCCCATGTCCTGTCTTGTGGACCATACCCCTTCCAGTCTACTAAGTAGTATAATTTGGATCTGACGTACTTTGAATCTAGGATGTCCTTGACTTCGAATTCTGGCTCCCCGGCGACTACTACTGGCTGCTGTGGTATTGCTAAATGGGTCCCAGGTTGAACATGTTTAGGGAGAGACACGTGGAACACAGGATGAATCTGCATGTTTGACGGCAAAGCTAGTCTGACCACCACAGGATTTATCACGGAGGTGACGGTGAATGGACCCAGGTATCTTGGATGGAAAATTCGGGTTCCTTTAATGGACACGTGTTTAAACGCCAGCCAGACTTTGTCTCCCACTTGGTAGTTGGGGGCCTTTGCTCGGTGTTGATCAGCAAACTTCTTTTGGCGATTCTTAGATTGAAGTAGGTGTTCAGCTGCACTTTTAAAGGTTTGAAAAATGGTTGTGTGCAAGGTTTTGACTGCTGGCATTTCCAGGGTTGTAGGAACGTCCAACTCAGAAGTACGTGGGTGCCTGCCATACATGGTATAAAAGGGTGTCTGCCCAGTGCTGGCGTGTAGGGAATTATTATAAGCATATTCAGCTATCCATAATAGGTTGAACCAGCTTCCTTCAGCTTGGTGTAACATGCAACGCAGATACTGCTCGAGCATCTGATTTGTCCTCTCAGTTTGACCATCCGTTTGGGGATGGTGACTGGTGGATAGCCGGATGTCGATCTGGGCCACAGAGCAGCATTTTCTCCAGAAGTTAGATATGAATTGAGTACCTCGGTCTGAGACCAAAACTGAAGGAAACCAATGGAGCCGTACGATGCATTCAAGAAATACCTTTGCCAGAGTGGAAGCATTTGGGAGCCCCTTAAGAGGAATGAAATGTGCCATTTTTGAAAATAGGTCCACGACCACAAGAATAGTGTTAAACCCTTGAGTGGGTGGTAAGTCAGTAATAAAATCGAGGGACAACGTGTGCCAGGGTGCTGTTGGGATTTCCAATGGTTGTAATAGCCCAGCCGGTTTCTGCTTGGATGACTTGTTTTGAGCACACACTCCACAAGATAGGATGAATTGGATAATATCTTTACGCCACGTGGGCCACCAATAATTTCGTTTTACCTTGGCTAGGGTTTTAGCGATTCCGGGGTGGCCCTCGATCAAGGAATCTTGATAACCGGACATGACTTGTTCTCGTAGTTCTTGGTTTGGTAAGAATAAACGATTCCTGAACTAGAGCAGCTGATCTTTTATCATGTAATGTTCTCCTTGTGCACTCCACGCTTGTAATTGCTCCAGACTCATCAGGTTTTGGATTTCTTCATGTAATTCTTTCTGAGTTATGGTTGCTGTGATTCCTAGGAGCTTGTCACTCGGGATGATTGCTATTGGGTCAGGGGTCTGATAACCTTGCTCTTCGACCAACATAAGGGGAAAGGGCATCCGCCTTCCCGTTTTTCACCCTTTGGTCAAAATGTAATCACGTAGTCATATTCAGCAAAAAAAAAGAGCCCAACGTAGTTGTCGTGAGGATTGGGCCTTTGCCGTTTTTAGGTACTGGATGTTCCGGTGGTCAGTTATTACGGTGATTGTGTGTCTGGCGCCACAAGAGGTAGTGCCGCCATGCCTTAAAGGCTGACTTAATGGCCAGGAGTTCTTTGTCTGTGATAGTGTAATTGAGTTCAGGGGGTGTGAATTTACGCGACCATAAGGCAACAGGGTGTAACTGGCCAGTTTCGGGGTCCTTTTGTGAGAGGACGGCTCCCATAGCCATGCTTGAGGCGTCCGTTTCCACCAGGTATGGGAGATCAGGGCGAGGGTGGCGTAAGATTGGGGCAGATTTGAATCTTGCTTTGAGTTCCTGGAAAGCCTCCTCTGCCTCTCTTGTCCACTGGAACTTTTTGTTGCCTTCCCTTAGTAATGACGTGATGGGATGCACGATTTGCGAAAATCCTGGGATGAACCAGCGGTAGAAGTTTGCAAAGCCCAGCATACTTTGAACCCCCTTGAATGAATTTGGGGGTGGCCAGTTCAGGATAGCATCTACCTTGTGTACATCCATTCGGATTCCATTCGGGCTGAGAATAAAGCCTAGGAATTCCACCTCAGAGATGTGGAATGAGCACTTTTTGAGCTTGGCGTAGAGCTGGTGTTGACGGAGTTTTTCCAGTACGGATCGGACGTGTTTAACATGGTCCTGCTTTGATGCAGAATATACTAGGATATCGTCGATGTACACTAGAGCACAGACATCAATCAATTCCCGTAGGACATCGTTCATGAAGTATTGAAATGCAGCAGGCGCATTGCAAAGGCCAAAGGGCATTACTTGATATTCGTACAAGGCTTATTTGGTGGAAAAGGTGGTTTTCCATTCGTCCCCCTGTTTTACGCGAACAAGGTGATATGCCCTCCTCAGGTCTAGTTTTGTGTAGATTTGGGCATCTTTGACTTGATCAAGCAATTCAGGGATCAGTGGCAGGGGGTAGCAGTTTTTTACAGTAATCTGCTTCAGTGCGCAATAGTCGATGCACGTTCTCAAGTCCCCCTCCTGTTTCGGTACGAAGAATAGAGGACTGGCTGCTGGAGACTTTGAGGGACGGATGAACCCGTTGGCCAGGTATTGGTCAAGATAGGCCTTCAGGTGCTGGTTTTCTGGTTCTGTGAGTGCGTAAATTTGCCTACAAGGGATTTGTCCGCCGGGTATCAGGTCGATTTGGCAATCGTATGGTCTATGCGGTGGCAGGGTATTAGCCTTTTCTTTCTGAAAGACATCTTGAAAGTCCTGGTATTCACTTGGTAGGGTGCCGATTGCCACAGTCGCAAGCGTGGAGGTTCTGGTGTCTATTGGTTGTTTCTCTTGGCGCTAACATGTGTGGGCGCAAGTCTCGGGAAAGGCCAATTCTTTTGCTCGCCAATCAATTTGAGGATTGTGAGCTACCAACCATGGCATTCCCAAAATCAACCGGAACTGTGGTGCCTTAATGAGGTCGAAAACGATAGATTCTTGGTGTCCATCCTGGCACAGAAGGGTTAAAGCTGCAGTGCATTGGGATACTGGACCAGAAGCTATTTCCGTGCCGTCGACAGTGGTAACAGTGTCGGTGGTTGATTTAGGGCATAATGGAAACCCCATCTTTGCTGCAAGATCCTGGTTGATGTAATTCCCAACGGCTCCACTGTCTATGTATGTTCTTACTGCGTGCATCTGAGATGGTTGTTGGTGATTGATCAAGACCACAGATAGTGCAAAATGGGAGGTCTGTAGGTCACTTTCTTCGCTCGACAAGTGGACCCCTACACTTGCCAGGCTGGGGAGTTTTCTGATTCCTTGATGGTATCTTCCTTGTCCGTGGCCCCTACCGTCCTCCGCGGTGGCTTCACAGGGCACTCTTTAAGGAAATGACCTGACCTTCCTCAGTACAGACATAATTGCTGCTGTCTCCTTTTATCCCTTTCCGCTTTAGTCAAGGGGGATCTGACCCCCCCGATTTGCATTGGTTTTCCTGAACCTTCCGTTGTTCGGGCAGTATTGTCCTTTGAACGCACATACATAGGACGAGGGTACGGTCTGGTTTGATCTGCTCTTCGGTCCTGCAACCTATGATCCAGTTGAACAACAAGGTCAATGAATTCTGAGCAGTCTTTCGGGGGTTTCACTACTTGTGCGAGAACATCCTTCAGCTTCCCCCGCAACCCCTGATGAAATAACGTGGTTCTCTTCTCCACTGGCCATTCTGCTTCAACTACGAGTCTATTGAACGTAGCTATGTATGTTAATAGGCCTTGATTCCCTTGGCGTAGGGACAGAAGTTTGTTGTCTAATGCCTGCGCATGAGTACGACGGGCGAACAGCTTTTCCATCTCCTGCTGAAAGCCCCTGAAGTCATGCAGCAAAGGATTGTCTTGGCCCACAAAGGGTACAGACCAGTCCGCGGCGCTACCACCCAGGTAGGATAGCACAAAAGCGACCCATGATCGGTCATTCGGAAAGGCCCGTGGCCTACAAAGGAAGTGCAGGCGGCACTGGTTCATGAACGTTGCAAACCTCCTGGGATCCCCCGTAAATCGTTCGGGCGGGGCCAAGGGAACTGCCCCAGGAAGGGTTATCTGAATGGGATTTGCTGATGGCACTGGCATCGAGGGCACGCTTCCCGGCAATGGTGCATGCCCTGCTTGTGACTGGAGAAGTTGCCGGCTTAAATCATCAGTGCGTTCTTTGGCTACTATTGTCAGGCTTTCTCAAATCTGATGTTGTCCCCGGAAGCTGCTGAACCCCCGCAGTCCCCTTTGGATGCTAACCTCTTAACTGGTAACAAACAGTTCAGTTGAGAGCACCCCCAAGGGAAAGGGGGAAAATGGGACAAAATAATAAACTTCAGGTTTTGCTCAGCTTCTTTATCTGCCAACCTGTTGGTGAAAATAACAACAATTCACTTTAGTCACTAACCTTTGAATTCCTTGGCTCTGACTTCTCTTTATAAATTTAAGTAAATAAACACGCCACCATACCTGATTATCCTCTGTGAATAACGTAGAGGACGTGTATGAATTCTACTGAAGAAAACATAAAAATAGAGTCTTAGATGCTCTTACTGATTTCTTCAATTTGGTTTTGCAGAAAACTGCTATCTCTCTCAGTTTAAGGAGTTTGTCTTCAAGCAGTTCAACTGTCTTTTGCCTAAAACAACCCGCTGGAAATATTATACATGTAGTTTGTATTGGTGTCTATCTTCAACACAAATTCCAAGAATGACACTCTAACTATTCAATTTAAAATTGTTTGTTTTCTGAATGTGTAAAAGTGTTCATTAATTGGATCTTTTGCTTGCAAAGAAAATCGCTCGTTAAAGAAGCGTTCATTTTACCAGAATATGCGCATGCGTGAAAATATTGTTTACTCCTTCTAAAATGGAAGCGCACATGAACAAGGAATTGAGTTCAAAAATGAAACTGGCTTGGGCGCATGCGTAAAGGAACAGTCTTCCACTCTTCTTAATATAAATTGCTCCAACAAGAAAGGAGTAATTCCTCAGTTCCAGAGACTAATCCTTGAAGAGACAACCCAGTGAAGATCACGCGCCAGGTTAGTTAGAATGTTAGTAAATTAAACATAAAGTCTTGGAGTCGCGTGGCTACCACACTGTCACTTGCGCAGACAGTGTAAGATTTCTAACGCTAGTCCGACGCTAAGAAAAAGCACTGCTACCGAACAAAAGGTACAGTACTCAATAAACTTCTATACGGCCGAAAAAACACACGACGCTAAAATGAATAGCAGACCTCCACACTCCAATTTGCCAGGTGCAAAAAATGTGACGCAGTTCAATTAATTTAAATACAGTTCTAGAAGTTCAAAAAATAAATACTTGAGAGAACAAAAAGAATTACTATATAAACAAAAACTAAGAAAAAACAGGAACAAGTTAATTAATAGTTTTGATATTTAACTCCTGCTTGAATATCATAAAATTCCATAAAAGATAATGAAATCACTTAGCTTGCTTCTTTCTTTCACCGGAACGTTTTCTAAGTTTCTTTTTAAAATCTCCAACACTTTCCTGGTCCAAATAACTAATAATAGGCACAAAGGCCTAACTAAAGTTTTCTAAAACTTAAGAGCTTCAAACATAAGACCTTCCAGCTGGGCTTCTGACAATGAAAGGCGGTTTAGAATGTTCCGACAATGCCTTTCTTTTACTTCTGGCCAATCACTGATCCTTTTGGAATTCTCCATTTTGACTTGGGAAGCTCTCCACACTCTGCACAGAAAGTTAAGGCCCAAACCATACTATGTTAATCATATCCTCATTCATCCAAATACCACGAAACCTGACAGTATCCCCCCCTTAATGCCCTGTCCCAGGGCCAACTTTAGAAGGATACTTTCTATGAAATTTTGCGACTAATTGTGGTGCATGCACATTCACCTCATCCTCCCATGTACGTTCCTCAGGTCCGAAACCTTCCCAGTCTATTAAATATTGTAATTTCCCTCTTAACCTCCTGGAATCTACAATCCTTTTCACTACAAACTCTTCAGATGAATCCTCTAACTGAACTGGTGAAGGTGGATGTACAACTCTAGTCCCATGAATAACAGGTTTTAACAGACTAATGTGAAAGGTGGGATGAATTTTCAATGAAGTAGGTAATTTTAACCGTACTGACACTGGATTGATCACCTTTTCTACTTTAAATGGACCTACAAAACGTGGAGTAAATTTGTTTTTGCCCTTAATTCTCAAATGTCTAGTCGAAAGCCAAACCAAGTCACCAACCTCATATTTAGGACCCAACCTCCTTTTTTGATCTGCAAATCTTTTGTACTTCTGTTTACTATCGAAAAGTACCCTTTTTGCTCTTTCCAAATTCTTTCTCATAGTTTTTAATCGAACCTCAACTCCAAGATTCTCTGACTCTTCAGTAATTTCAAAACTTAAAAACCGTGGGTGAAAACCTCTTCCAATGGTAAAACGGAGACATGTTAGTTGAATCTTTAGCACAATTATTATAAGCAAATTCGGCAAGCCAAATCAAATCCACCCATTCTTCCCCTGCCTGTAGATAACACCTCAGATATTTCTCCAGTTCTTGATTTACCCTTTCTACTTGTCCATTGGTCTCGGGATGATAACCTGATGATAAACTGACTTCCACACCCAAATCCTTACAAAAAACCCTCCAAAATCTAGAAATGAATTGAGGACCTCTATCTGAGATAATTTGATTAGGAAGACCATGCAGTCTAACTATTTCTCGCAAAAAGACTTTGGCCAAAACGTCTGCAGTAACCTCTCCCTCCATTGGAACAAAGTGAGCCTCTTTTGACAAGAGGTCCACCACAACTAGAATAGATGTACAAACCTTGTCACAAGGAAGATCTGTAATGAAGTCCAGGGAGATTGTATGCCAAGGACGAGGTGGAATAGGCAATGGCTCCAACAACCCGACTGGTTTTCCGGTTTGATTCTTCATTTGAGCGCAAATAGCACAGGTTTTTACAAAATTTAAGATGTCCTGACGCATTTTTTCCCACCAGAAGCTTCTCCTGACCAATTCCAGCGTCTTTCTAAAACCTGGGTGTCCGGACAGCATAGATTCATGACAGTCTCTTATTACTCTCTCTCGCAATTCCAAAATAGGTAAGTAAAGTTTATTTTCAAAAAACGGCAATCCTTTTTCAATTTTTCGAACCGGATCCTTTCGAACCCATTCCTCCATTTGTACAATTGACATGGACTTTCGAACTTCTTCCTTAACATCCTCAATTTTCTGTATTCCGGCAGAAATAAAACAACATGGATCGATAATGGATATCATCTCCTTTTCTGATTCCATCTCACTTCCCGGAAATTGACGTGATAAAGCATCAGCCTTTCCATTAAGCCTACCTGGCTTAAATGTCACTACAAAATCATAATCAGCAAAGAACAATGACCATCTTAACTGCCTTGGTGTGAGAGTCTTAGCTGATTTCAAAAAAAGCAGATTTCTATGGTCTGTTAACACAGTCACAGTATGTCTTGCTCCCTTTAAAAAATGTCTCCACTCTTCAAAAGCGAACTTGATTGCCAATAATTCTCGATCTGAGATGGTATAATTTTGTTCTGCCATAGAACATTTTTTAGAATAGTAAGCCACTGGATGAAGTTGTCCTGTCTCTCGATGTCTCTGAGAAAGAACAGCCCCCATGGCAAGATTCGATGCATCCGCTTCTACATAAAAAGGCTGAGATGGATCTGGATGAATTAAAATAGGGGCCGAACTGAAACTTTTCTTCAATTCTTGAAATGCCTCCTCTGCCTCTGTCGACCACACAAATTTGGCACCTTTCTTTAAGAGTTTTGTTATGGGAGTAATCAACCGAGAAAATCCTTCAATAAATCTTCTGTAAAAATTTGCAAAACCTAAAAAGCTTTGAATTTCTTTTACTTTCGTTGGTGCTGGCCAATCCGTGATGGCTTGAACTTTGTTCGGATTCATCTCCAATCCCTTGGGAGAAACAATGTATCCTAAAAATTCCACAGAATTAGTATGAAACTGGGATTTTTCTAATTTAGCAAACAAATGATTCTCTCTGAGTCTTTGTAGAACCTTTCCCACATGAATTTTATGAGACTCTAAATCCTAAGAATAAATCAAAATATCATCAATATATACTACTACGAATATGTCTAAAAAATCTCTTAAAATTTCATCCATAAAGAATTGAAAGGCAGCTGGTGCATTACATAAACCGAAAGGCATTACCAAGTACTCATAAAGCCCAAATCGGGTTTTGAATGCCGTTTTCCACTCGTCACCCTCCTGGACTCTCACCAGATGATAGGCACCACGTAAATCTAGTTTGAAAAAAATTGTGGCTCCCTGGACCTGATTCAAGATTTCCGAAATTAGAGGGAGAGGATACTTGTTTTTGATCGTAATCCTATTCACAGCTCTATAATCAATGCATGTTCTGAGAGACCATCTGGTTTTGGTACAAAAAATAATGGAGATGCGGCTGGAGATTGAGAATGACGAATAAAACCCTTAGCCAAATTTTCTGCAAGGTACTCTTTAAGATAATCATTCTCCTTTTCAGTTAATGCATACACTCGACTACTTGGTAAAACCGCCCCGGGCTCCAAATCAATTTTACAGTCAAAACTCCTATGTGGAGGTAATTCTCCTGCCTCCTTTTCATCAAAAACCTCCTTGTACCCTTGATAACACTCCGGAAGATGTCCTAACACCGCTCCTATATTATGTCCTGTAATACCTGCATCAGTTAGAAAAAAGGAGACCAAACCTTGTGTTTCTTCCCTCCCAGGATTACCTTTCAAAAGGCAATTTTCTAAACAGAAACTAGACTGTAATTCTACCACTCGCCTACTCCAATCAATTTGAGGATTATGCAAGGTTAGCCATGGCATGCCTAAAATTATTTTCAAAATTGGTGTATCAATTAAATCAAATGAAATTTCTTCTCTATGACCTCCAAGTAATTCCATAACCAAAACACCAGTTTCATGAGTTATAGGACCTGATGAAAGAGAAGTTCCATCTACAGCCCGAACCTGTTCCACAACTTCCTTCCTCACAAGTGGTATTCCCAATGCCTTAGCTACTCCCCAATCCATAAAGTTCCCGGTGGCTCCTGAATCAATCACTACCGGTCCATACCCTTTCCTTTCCTCCTTTAAATACAAGGATACATTTACAGTTATGTGTGGAACCGCTGACTGAACTGTATTTGCAACTTGCTGTCCTTTTCCTCCAGCTGATGAAAATTTTTTGGGTGTAAAGGGACAATTTCCTAAAAAATGACCGCCCCTACCACAATATAAACACAAATTATTCTCACGCCTCCTAGTCTTTTCCTCCTTTGATAAAGGACCTTTTATTCTACTTTGTTGATCATTTAACCTTGGTTTCACTTCTTTACTACCCACCTCAAGCCTTGAACGATCTCCTCTAGTGACTGACCTCACCTCCCCCTGAGTACAACGACGCCTTTCTGCTTTTCTTTCACTTATACGATAGTCCAACTGAACTACTAAATCAATCAATTCCTCACAAGAAGAAGGGCGTTGGGCTACACTGGACAAGGCATCCTTCAATTCCTCCTTGAGACCTCTATAAAAAAGAGAAGACCTCTTCTCTGCTGGCCACTGGGATTCTAAAACCAGAGACCTAAACTGTGTGATATATGTGACCAAGTCTCTGTTTCCTTGACGCAAATCTAATAATTCCCCATCAACTTCTAAGGACATTTGTCTTTTATCAAACATTTTCTTAAATTCTTCCATAAAAAGAGAAACATTTTTTAAAGATGAACTCTTTTGCCTGACCAATAAACCTGCCCAAGTAGAAGCCTCTCCAGATAAATAAGACATCATAAAAGTAACTCTGGAAGCATCAGAAGGAAATAGTTCGGGCCTACTAAGAAAGTGCAACTCACATTGTGTTACAAATGTCTGATATTTACTTGAATCTCCATAGTAACGCTCTGGAGCTGCCAAAGGTACTGGCATAACTAATGCCCTAAAACCTCCCTCTGCCCCATCACCTCTACCCACACCTCTCTCCTCACCAGCCCTTACCAATTCAGGGGGAAATTCTTCTCTCACAATTCCCTGCGTCTGTGCCATCTTTTCACTTAACTCATCTACTCGTTGTCCTAATTTTTTATTCTCTTGATATGCCACCTTTAATTCCTCCTGTAATTCCCTCACTAAAACACTTAACGCTTCCATTGAGAACTCGGGGTTCATGACAGCTTAGGAGGACTATTTTTTCTGGCCTTTCATACTGTCAGGCTTTCTCAAATCTGATGTTGTCCCCGGAAGCTGCTGAACCCCCGCAGTCCCCTTTGGATGCTAACCTCTTAACTGGTAACAAACAGTTCAGTTGAGAGCACCCCCAAGGGAAAGGGGGAAAATGAGACAACATAATAAACTTCAGGTTTTGCTCAGCTTCTTTATCTGCCAACCTGTTGGTGAAAATAACAACAATTCACTTTAGTCACTAACCTTTGAATTCCTTGGCTCTGACTTCTCTTTATAAATTTAAGTAAATAAACACGCCACCATACCTGATTATCCTCTGTGAATAACGTAGAGGACGTGTATGAATTCTACTGAAGAAAACATAAAAATAGAGTCTTAGATGCTCTTACTGATTTCTTCAATTTGGTTTTGCAGAAAACTGCTATCTCTCTCAGTTTAAGGAGTTTGTCTTCAAGCAGTTCAACTGTCTTTTGCCTAAAACAACCCGCTGGAAATATTATACATGTAGTTTGTATTGGTGTCTATCTTCAACACAAATTCCAAGAATGACACTCTAACTATTCAATTTAAAATTGTTTGTTTTCTGAATGTGTAAAAGTGTTCATTAATTGGATCTTTTGCTTGCAAAGAAAATCGCTCGTTAAAGAAGCGTTCATTTTACCAGAATATGCGCATGCGTGAAAATATTGTTTACTCCTTCTAAAATGGAAGCGCACATGAACAAGGAATTGAGTTCAAAAATGAAACTGGCTTGGGCGCATGCGTAAAGGAACAGTCTTCCACTCTTCTTAATATAAATTGCTCCAACAAGAAAGGAGTAATTCCTCAGTTCCAGAGACTAATCCTTGAAGAGACAACCCAGTGAAGATCACGCGCCAGGTTAGTTAGAATGTTAGTAAATTAAACATAAAGTCTTGGAGTCGCGTGGCTACCACACTGTCACTTGCGCAGACAGTGTAAGATTTCTAACGCTAGTCCGACGCTAAGAAAAAGCACTGCTACCGAACAAAAGGTACAGTACTCAATAAACTTCTATACGGCCGAAAAAACACACGACGCTAAAATGAATAGCAGACCTCCACACTCCAATTTGCCAGGTGCAAAAAATGTGACGCAGTTCAATTAATTTAAATACAGTTCTAGAAGTTCAAAAAATAAATACTTGAGAGAACAAAAAGAATTACTATATAAACAAAAACTAAGAAAAAACAGGAACAAGTTAATTAATAGTTTTGATATTTAACTCCTGCTTGAATATCATAAAATTCCATAAAAGATAATGAAATCACTTAGCTTGCTTCTTTCTTTCACCGGAACGTTTTCTAAGTTTCTTTTTAAAATCTCCAACACTTTCCTGGTCCAAATAACTAATAATAGGCACAAAGGCCTAACTAAAGTTTTCTAAAACTTAAGAGCTTCAAACATAAGACCTTCCAGCTGGGCTTCTGACAATGAAAGGCGGTTTAGAATGTTCCGACAATGCCTTTCTTTTACTTCTGGCCAATCACTGATCCTTTTGGAATTCTCCATTTTGACTTGGGAAGCTCTCCACACTCTGCACAGAAAGTTAAGGCCCAAACCATACTATGTTAATCATATCCTCATTCATCCAAATCCCACGAAACCTGACAACTATCAGCTCTCTCCTCAGGGTGTTGGTCTCCTGCCTGGCTGCATGTACTTCGGAACGTTGCTGCCCCAACATGTGGGCTAAATGGTCGGTTTCTGACGTTTCCATGACGCCCAGGTGGATTTTGATGTGAAGCTTTGTGTTCTGTAATGCTCACCTGGTATCCACCGGGACGTCACTCAGCCTCTTCTGACCTCTTACAACCTCGAACCCTTCCCTGGAGGCTATTCGACTGGAGATTGGGCCTTGTTTTCTTGGATAGTGTGCTCTCCATCCTGCTTTCAGCGCAGGGGCGCGTTCATTGATGCGGGCTCGTTGCTGCCTAGTTACTTCACTGGCAAGAGTCCGACAGGTAAGTATAATAAGTCTTTTGAACAGTTCTCTAACTTCGTTCCTTTGCTTCCTTAGATGATGGCCGGCGTCCGGCGATGGCGGCGTGGTGCTGAGATGAGTAGCGCTGAAGGTGAGTGAGAGCGCGATGCGCGATGCACCCCTTTCGTATTTGTATTGAACTGAGTTCTTTTTCTGTTTGTTTTAGGTGCCGCAACATTTTCAGCGTTAATGCCGGTTACGAAGAACCAATGCGGTGAGTAAGCGCGGTATACGGCGCCTCTAAATGTTTCCACGCTAACCTGGAGTGTCGTTTCCCTCTTGCAGAGGGATGAGAAGTTCCGGAGACAGAGTTCCACCAGAGCGGCTGGTTATTCAGGTAAGCGTTTGAAGCTTGTACAGTATTTAAAAATAAGCAAAGATTTGCAGAATGTTTACTAATGCCTTTTTTACGTTCTTTTCCCTTTTCCTTAGGAAGCGGCGTGCTGGGATGGGAATGACACTGCCGAAGATGCCCGCAGCACAGAAGGAGCGATGAATGATGGGCAGAATCGCCGCAAGGTAAGGCTGTTCCTAACGGTGTTCTTGTTCTTGCAGGAGCTGAGCACAGAAGAAAGATGCAGGCCTACTGGAGACCGATTCGAACATGGCGAGTGTCACGCTGCAGGTGCAGAAAACACAAAGCATGTTTCTCAGCCTGGGCGTGGCTTAAATAGTCTCTGGGTATCCCAAGTATCTCTGGGCTGAACCACACCCAAAAGACTAGACTGCACATGCAGTTCTGGGAACCGAAATATGTGGGGGCATCCACCTTGTCCCCATCAATGCACTACAAGTCCAATCCCCAATGTTATCCTATGGGAGTGAGTGAGTCTGGTGCCACAAGCGCCAAGTCTGACTCCAAGTGGGTCTTTGGAGGGATGGAGAGGCCCTTGAGGGCCATGTAGGTGATCGTGGCCTGGCTCCAGCCTGACATCTTGGAGGGCTCGGGACATGCGGGGCAGGAATCATGACAAATGTGTGCCCATTCATGCCCCAGCACAGCAATTGGGGCTTTTCTGTATGCACTAGGATTTAAGTCTGGTCGAATTAGAGTGATAACAGATTTTTTTTAACTGGTTTCATGAGGTTTTGGGGCTATCATGGTGTAGGGAGAACCAAAATCTATCTTCATCTGCATGTCCACTCGATTCACTCTCATGATGTCCCATGGTTCACTTTTCTTTTCCCCTTGAATTTGCAATAACAATCTTTCTTCCATGCTTGGTACTCTGCAACTTTTGTGATCCTCTATCATGTTGAAACTGGCTCTGGACCTATCTCTACCTCCATTCAATCTGCACTCACTGGCAAAAAATACCTCTGATTCTGCACTGTCTGCACTCTACTTCCAAAGTTGGACACTCCTTTGCCCCGGTCACATCGCTGCTCCATCCGCACTTGCCACAAGAGGGCTTTGCTTTTCCACTGGGAGTAGTGTGGCTCTCAGTTCTACCTCTGGAAAGCGTGTTGGTGTCCATCCTTTTGTAGAGATGCACAGCTTGTACCGCTCTTGTACCGCCTCTCCAACTTCCTGAGTTTCTGTGTTTGCCACTTTGTGTAATGTCTCTGTCAACTCCTCAGTCACTTTTGCTAACTCCAAGTCTTTTTCCAATGATGGATCCTTATCTATTCATATTGTTTCCCATGTTGCAAGTGCCCATCATTACTCAGTCCCTGATATATTCATATATCGCCCCAGTGAAATTGCAGGTGGATATAAATGTCCTCAAGGCAGTGACATAATTGTCCATGGACTCATCCACCCTTTGTATCCCGGAGAATAAATGATAGCTTTCGAGAACCACATTCAACTTTATGCTGAACTATAAGGTAATTTTCCTCAAAGCTGTCGCATATGCACTGACAATATTTTCACCTTCATCACAAACTTGTATGGTAGCATCCTCACCAGGCAAATGTCCTGAAATACACAAGCCTTCTGTGTCCAGACTGTTCAATAAGGCTGCTTCCTTCTGATCATCAGCATAATTGTTACCAGCTGCCCAAAGCTACACTTTAAATGAGTCTAGCCACAATTCCCAACACATAGGTGGTTCCCGTGGACTCGTTAATAACCATTGGAGTGGTTTTGCATGGGTGCTCTGCATATTGAAATGTGAGTATTTGTCAATACTTCTGTGAAAGACTCTTATGTATCCGTGATTGCCTTTTATTCTTCCTAATTGTTGTTGCTTTCTCCTTAATGACCAGCAAGTGGAGGTAGAACCTTGTTTATGGGTCTTTTTTTCTATGTTGTTTTGTTTCCTTTTTGACAAAACAATGTCATGCTGCACGTGACATGTCGCAGTGTGGGGTCCTTTACTCAAAACTGCGCTGCTCCAATGTAGGCCGGTGTGGTGCTCGTCATGCCAGACCCCAAATGAAGTATGGCTCTCCAGATTTCCCACTGCGCTTGTCTCCAACATGTGTTCTTGCTCCCCGTGCTTACTTCATTCTTTGGTCCAATGTTGGCCTCGCTGTGGTTGTTTCGGCAGCAGCAGTTGTCATGACGCTCCGCTGCTGCGGTACTGCATGCTTCTG
This sequence comes from Ambystoma mexicanum, assembly GCF_040938575.1. Classification (NCBI taxonomy): domain Eukaryota; kingdom Metazoa; phylum Chordata; class Amphibia; order Caudata; family Ambystomatidae; genus Ambystoma; species Ambystoma mexicanum. The sequence goes on from NC_090935.1 coordinate 538,714,241, forward strand.
GTACGTTGTGGGGTCCGCTCTGTGAGTTGCCTCCACAAGGAAGGAGACGAAGACACCAAGTTTCAGGGGAAGTTTAATCCGTGGTACCCAACATTTATCTTCTCCAGGACTGGTCATAACAGTAATTCCTGAACGCTAAGAAGGTTCCATAGAACATGAATACAACATCTAAGGTAAACACCACACTGCCTACATTGCTATGCTCTATCAACAGCCTATGCAATACTACACTACAACAGTATGCTTGAGAAAATAAAACTATCTTTGAAAGGGTACAATAACACATAGTCAATATCAATTCTTAACATAATTTAACTAGGTAAGATAGGATCCAGCTATGTAAGAAATAGTTCATCTTCCCACACCAGTAGATGACATTATTTGGCAGGTAAGTGATCACCTCAGATATAGTTTAACAACATCCAATGAAATGATGGATATCATTAACTTGAGCAATAGCGACACCTATTATTAGAGCACACAAGCCTCATTACACGGAAGGCGGTACGGGTTAACGGTCACCGGTAATGGTACCGGTGACCGTTAACCCTTACCGCCTTACTACGAGGTCCCTTTGCGGGTAGGTACTTTAACGCCTGCTGTTTATCAGGCGTTAAAATCCAACCCGCAAAGGGACCAGGGTGCCTTAATTTGCAGCACAGTAATTAGTGCCTTCCCCATTCCCATAGAGCCGAATGGGGCAAAAATGGGAATGGGGAAGGGCAATGGGGGAAGGGGGAATTACCGCCCGCCAACCTTGGAATAGAGCGGTAATTCCCCTTTCCACCAAGGCGGTGCCAGTATTTTACCGCCTACCGTGTAATGAGGCCCACAGACATTGCAATACTCAGTAAAGCAGGACTATATAAAAGGTTGCACTAGCTTTAGTATCGCCGAAAATCCTTAACATGTGTTAGCTTTGTGATGCCATTGTTGGCAAAAGTGCCCTACACACACGACCCTCTGCCTCTCAACATCCTGACTATGAGACTCTGGGCCAGATTTATCCAGGGTTTTTCAATGGCATGTTCCTATTGAAAAACGCTTTTGTTGATCAGGCCCTCTGACTCTAAAAGTAAAAGGGGCCTGAGGTTCAGATTAGGCTGACGCTATGCAGAGAGCGTGGCACATGGCATAAGGTAGCAGTATCTGGGTGTGAGAGGTTGTACCTTGACAAATGGCACGTGACACCGTAACTGGCATAAGAAGGCATGCCCTGTCCATTTATTTATTTAGAATGCAATGGCATGTCGAGGAAGTGTCACTGACCTATGATGCTTGTACCGAGTATGCTGTTGGAATTTCATTACTTTAGTCAGAGCATTTCAAGGCAGTATCTTAGTCAATATATCTTTGTTAACAGACATAATGTTGTATCTACTTTCCAAACTATTCATTATTTTACGTTCCTTGTGGATAGATATATTGCAGCAGCGAATCTACGTCCCTTGATGTCATTGAGGGTAAAGGTCATGCGACAGCACATCATATGATGTAATATTTAATATAGGGAAACGGTCATGTGGAGCCACTATCTGTGATGTCATCGGGCCAGTGTTGTCACTTCCGAAACCGCTGACATTTTGATAAAATGACATCCCTTCCTACCCCAAAATCGAAGGACGAGCCATTGTGTATGTGTCCTGTAAGCGACGCATTGGTACCCAGGCTAGATTGCCTCGAGGAAGTTGACGTGCATCGGCATGTCTGCATGCACATCACTAATCTTAATACCTGTTACCTCGGTGTGTTTTGAATAGTGCCCGATGAGGGAAATGGCTAACGTAGTAAGGTGGAACACCGCATGAACGCCATTTGAGGTGCTTTGGAACAGCACTATGATATGTGTGCTCCTGTTTTTCTGCTCAATTAATACCTTTGAAGGCGTGAGATCTTCTGACATGCCTTCATTCTAAATGTTATATTTACACAAAAAGATTGTATGCAGCTATATCCAATCTAACAGATAACTATAACGTCTCAACGAATGATAACCTAATTATGCTGCAGAGTTACATCAAAGAAGTTAGCGCGAGGGAGTGTGTGTGCGTGCGTGCGTGCGTTAGGCTCCAGCAAGTCCAGAAGTCTCCACGTCGCCTGTAGTTGTCCTTACATCTTCCGTGCGGATGGACTCACACTCTGCCCATGGCTGCAGCCTGTGCCAGCACGACTTGCTCTCCCTTCGACACAGCGGCAGGAGGGTGATGCCTCTGTACGGGTGTGTGCACGAGGGAAGAGAGCGCCGGGCAGAACTCTCCTTTTAAGTCGAAGGCTGCATTTCTCCGAGCCGCAGCCCCGGAAGGGACGCGGCGCTCTTTACTACCAGAGGACAATGCAGCTTTTCTTGGAAGCTTATCGGGCGCGTCTCGTGCCTATCACTGGCACTCATGGCTAAGGACGTCTTTCCAGCTGTCACATCACGCTTCTCCCTGTGGAATGCTAAAGTGTTCCCTTTGGGAATCCTTGGCTCCAGGAACGTGTTCTGTTGCAGCCTGTTCTTTTTTGACATTTGCAGTTTTATTTAAAAATATTGATGTATTTTTACATATCATTGTCCTCTAAACGCGTCAGACATATTCTCACTGGGAATGTTATGCTGAGTCCTGAAAATGCAAACCATGTTCACATCGCATGTCAGGAGCAGACGTAAATCCCATGCATACATACAATCACATAGATTTAGTTATCACTCAGCAAGTTCCTAAATGCACGCTCTTGTGTGGACCTTTCTTATTTACTTTTGCGCAATTTTCTAATTCCAAATATTTTAGGGAAGAACTGTTTACTTAATTGGCATGTGCCAAGTTTCGAGGAATTACCGAGTCTCAAGGAGGCGCTTACATTTGCGTGATGACCACGTGTGTCTTTTTAATATTTCACAGCCTATTTCAATCTTTTAATGCGTTTTACAACACATGTATACTCTGGGCTAAATTGCCTGTCTTTGCCCTGGGACGTGTGTTAGTACACACTCATGTATATGTGGCATGCTCGCTTACCTCCGGCCTTGGGCCTATGGTAGCGGAGTGGAGTTTGCTTGAGGATTACATGGCGCCATGCCTCCAGCTCCACATCTCCCTCCGCATGCACCAGTGAAATGGCCCGCTTGCAGAGACCATGCACATGTGGCCTTTGTAGGGTGATTCCTCTTTCCGTCTTCCCTATCTTTTCTCCCCTTGTCATCCCCCTCATTCATAATTTTATGGCTTCTGACAGGTGGCTTGCAATTATCTCTCATCATATGTTTGGGATGTGCAGCAGCACCCAGAACATTCTACTGGACAATTTTGGCCACCACACTTCCATGGCTTCCTGAGCACATCTCGGTGGCATCGCACCACCATGCTGCCGCTAATTCTATTGCTTTTTCCATGGTACCAGAAACTGCCATGACTGCAACAAAGGCTTTTACAGCGAGTGTTCTTATTTTGCCGCTTTCAGCAACCAAACTGATCCACTTCCTACAATTCCACACTCATCCCTACGTATTCCATCATATTCCCTTTACCACAGTTCCATTGTATCTTGCCAATAGGTTATCTCTTTGCATCCCTATCCCATTCCTGCTGCTCCCCTCCCACAGGTATTGTCCTGCTTTCCTTTCTTCTTCGTTTACAGAGATTGGCCCGGTTACCCCTGCAGGGAGCATATGACACAATTTGCTCAGACAAGATACCAGACCCGCAAGACCAGTACAGCCATGATGAGCAGAGTATAAAAACGTTGGGCCTAATTAGCTGAACGTTTTCCAATGGGGTTTTGCCACTATAACACACTTCTGTGAATTAGGCCCTTTATATCATAACAGAACATATCACAACATAATATAACATGACCTAACACATCATTTGATATATGTGTGCATTCAATGCTTGAGACATCATTCGCAAGAATGATACCACAATATTTTAGTGGACACGCGTTACTTCACAGAATGAGCACTGAGGTATCAGTGTAAAAAGTCCCAAGTAGCATGCACACACGTTTCAGAACTGCGGCATACATTTAGGCAGACTGGCAGTAGAGAGCACCACATTAATTTCAATTAATCACATCTAAAGAGAGTTTACAGAAAAACATATACTCATAGCTCAAGATTATACCTAGTGGTAGGAGTCCATTTAGTATCGTAGATATATGGGTTAATTTTCACCTGTATCCAGTGTTGGGGTTCTATTAAAAAGTGAGGGGGCAGTTAGTATGTTTCAAGTCTTACCTATCTTGAGCTATGAGTATGTAAGCTTTAAATCTACATAATGTATTGTTTAACCCAGAAATGTTGTTCTAAACTTGTTGACATACACTATGGCCACACGACCTAAGGATTAAAATGATGATTTAAACCTGACGACACAAGTTATGGCCACATGCCATTTAGATTGATGTGTAAATGGAGGTCACATTGTGTATTTATTGAGGAAATGCAACCTATATTAAGTACATCTAGGTGCCTTGAAATACAGTAACCCATGAGATTAAGTGGTTAGACTTGAAGAATTGTAAATATTTTTGACGTACCTCAACATTACTAGTAATTATATGTTTTTCTGTAAACTCTCTTTAGATGTGATTAATTGAAAAATTGAAAAATTGAATATGCCCCTGAAGAAGAGAATCTTTTCTCAAAACGTGTTGGGCCCATTACAAAATAAAAACTACACTTGAAGATAAAACTCTGTTCCAAAGAAGAATTATTTTCTAAAAAAATATGTATTGATCTTTATCATTTACAATCATAAGTTGTTTTTTGAAAGACATAACAAACCACATACCTAGGGTATGTTCAATAGTCTACCTTAACTGTTTTAGCTCATCTATTGAGCTTGTGAAAGTGTGCAGGGGACGGGAGTTCCTCTATTTAGGAACTTATCTTGGTTTGCATTTATCTCACAACCCATATGCCAGGGTTGACTGTTATCTCCCCTGCACCTGAGGTTTATACAAAGCAATTTTTTTCCTATCTAAATACAATGAGAATGGTGTGGAATCTCTCAAGATAGGAGTTCAAGGTCGACACAACTGTTGTTTCTATATATTTACCCTTCAATGGGGTGGCATATTAGTTTCACTAGCATCCACTTAACCCAAGTCTAATATAACAATATAAAAATAAAGAGAGATGTCATTTTCCAAAATTAATACATTAACAGATAAGTCAGCCACAACCTTAGCCTTCAGCGAGGAAGAGGCCAACTGAATTTTGGGACTCATCAAAGATACAGATAAAGAAAGCACAGGGGACAACAATCCAGAAAGGCTGATATTTAAATTGGAAAAACTCATTAGGAGAGAAATCTCTCAAAAACTTCACGCCTCAACATTGGCACAATACTATAAAAATAAACGAATACCAAGAGGACTACGAGTCTATTTAAGACCAACACTGTGCAAGGAGAACCAATCATTTGTACAAAGATGGGAGCAAATCCTGAATAAGTGCTCACTTGACCTCATATTGCTGACCATTGAAGAGCTGTCCAAATCACTATCATCCATCAGCCAGGAAATAGATGAAGTTACACAACAACTATCAAAATTAAAAACAGAGATCAACTGAAAACTATATTGGAGGACACAAACAATAAATTGGATGCATACAAGAGAGACATAGAACAACGTAAGATCAGGAAGTTCCGTAGAGACACCTTAGACTACGCGAGAGACATTGTTTATTCTTGGCAAGAATTCTATCAAAACACAAGACCAAACCCGTCCAGAGCAACCAGACCATAGGGACCCTCAAACAGTACGGAGAGTAGTGATGCAACTGTGGGTGAACAAGACAACACAGATAGAAACCCAGCCTCGAGTCCAAGAAGATCTGAATCAACTGAAAGAATAATACCTATACCACCAGGTCCAAGCAGATCAGAGCTAATTGAAAGAAGAGTACCAACATCACCAGGGCAATCAGCTTCCCAAACGCCAGAGGTACCTTTTTTGGGAGGAGACAAACCCGCAGACGCAAAAAGAAAACAAAGACTGAAGAACAAATAGCAGATTCTATAATCCTGAATATTTCGAAAAAAATACTTACCAAAAGTCAGAAGGACACATTGAACCTTGGAATCTCCTTTATCCCCACAAACAACACTAGCATCTTTTAAGAGGAAGTCAACCTTTTCAAACTGGTCAGAAAAATGGAACTCAAGGTATTTTTTGACGGATTATCAGATCTGGGAGAACAAAGATCCAAATCAGACTATCTAGAAATGAAAAATAAGAGCTCATTCCATACCCAAATTAACCACCCGGTTATAAATCTCTTCAACCTCAAAACCAAGAAAGACCTTAGATGGTTGAAATACAGCAACACAAAAAGATTGAATATCAGAAGTCACCAACTTAAATTAATAAAAGAACTATCCGAGGACACTACAGTGACACTTAAACCAGCGGATAAAGGAGGTGCTCTGGTATTAATGGACACAAATTTTTACAATGAAGGCTGTCTCAGATTCCTGCAAGATCAACGGACATATCTATTACTAGACAATGATCCCATCATATCCATCAGCACGATTATCAAAGAAACAATCGTAAAAGCCCATGATGCAGACTGGATATCAGAACACACCAAGGATTTTTTAATCAAAAAATTTCCCATAACACCAGTCTTTTACGCATTACCTAAGATACACAAAGACCTCAATAATCCACCTTTTTGACCAATAGTGGCAGGCACCGAAAGCATCTTTCATCCACTTAAAATTATTCGGACAAGGCGTTACAACCACTTGTACAAAAAACACCCACCTACTCAAAGGATACAGCCCACTTCTTGTGACTACTCAGTGAGATTCAGACAACAGAAACTAACCTGATACTATTTACAATGGATGTAAATAGTCTATACACATCGATACCACATCAAGATGGCATAGAGGCCTTGGAATGGTTTCTACGTAGACAACATGATACCCTCATTCACAAATCTTTTGCAATAGAACTGATCAGGATTATCCTGAACAACAACTACTTCAGATTTAACAGCAAATACTACCTCCAAATATCGTGGACCTCTATGGGTTCCTCGGTAGCACCAGCCTATGCGAATATATTCATGTTTCATTTTGAATACAATTTTTTTCTAGACAAAGAGCGATGGAAAAGTCAAATCAAATTCTGGAAACGATTAATCGACGATGTCTTTAGGATATGGCAGGGTACCACCGAAGAACTTCAGGAATTCTTTTTATATCTCAATAATTGCCAGGAAGGAATTTCCTTTACACTAGAAATTGGTAAACCAGGGGTCCATTTCTTGGATGTACAAGTTGAACGGATAAATACGGAATTTTGTACTAACATTTACAAGAAACACACCGATGTAAACAGCATTTTACACTTTGGCAGCTTTCATCCATTACACCTTAAAGACAATCTACCATTTAGTGAATTTATTAGTTTGAAAAAATTTACATCTGATCCCACCATACTGCAGTCAGAACAAGCAATTATGAAAGAGAGATTCAGAAAAAGAGGATTTCCAGAAAGAACTATTGACCAGGAGATACTACGGACAAGTACAGTGACCAGAGAGAATCTACTGCAGGAGAAACCCAGGAAAGAAACAACAAGACTCATCCATACCCTTAAATACTCTAGCCAAAGCTATCAGGTCAAGAGAATTATCAACAAAAACTGGGATCTCATAAAATCCGATCCAAACATGAACAAACTATTTCCTGACCCCCTGATGTTAGCCTATAAAAGAGGCAAAAACTTTAGAGACAGCCTTATCAGGGCAGAAAGAATGAAAAATCCTATACAAACAACACTGAGGAAACAAAAAACAGGAACATACGCCTGCCTCAATTGCCAACACTGTTCAAATTTGATCAAGGGAAATTATATAAGACACCCCAACAGTGGCAAGAAAATAATACTGAAAGACTTTGCCACTTGCGAAAGTAAAAACGTAATCTACGCCCTGAAATGTCCATGTGGGAAATACTACGTAGGAAAAACAATACGCAAGGCACGGGAAAGATGGACCGAACATAAGTCCAACATAAGAACAGGAAACATAAAATCCCTAGTCGCAAGACACTTTAAAGAAAATTGACACAACATCTCTCAAATACGTATGGTTGTACTGGAAGTTATCCGAAATGCACCAAGAGGAGGTGATTTAGCTAAAAGGTTGGCACAAAGAGAGTTGTATTGGATACATAAATTGGATGCCATGACCCCTTTGGGTCTAAATGAAGACTTCTACTTGGGACCCTTTCTCTAGATATCTAGTCTAGGAGGAAGTTTAACAATATCTAGATTTTATATCTAGGAAGTAGAACAATATCTAAACACTACCAATCCTATCTATAAATTCTCCACCAGGGTCACATGGAACAGTATAAAACAAAGCATAAAGGCTAATGATACAGATATTGTAACTAACCTAAAACACAGTACTAAGTAGACTGTACACCTTGAAATTCAATGCCAAAAGAACATGAATTATGGATCTCTCTGACTATGTAATTTGAAAATTGTTATACCTCTGTTTGATGTGATACAATTTATTTTGAGTGATAGGATGTAATTACTGCACTTTATCTCAAACCAAGATCAAGTAGACTGTAAGTCTCACTATTGAGAGACAGAGCACAAGAGTAAAGGATTACTTATTATGTTATGCTTACTAAATTATGGATTTACCAATTTACACATATGATTGAACGCTCTTACAAATCATATAATGTTTACATATACCGTGATGGGTACCGGTCCTATTTAAATACTTTGTCAACCTAAGCCGTATAGATTACTAATACAAGGCTTACACAAACTGTGGTAAATTTAAGAATAACTTCACTTGAAACAATACTTGATATATCATTGGCAGACATACCTCAATATTTAGCTATGGAATAGAATAGATATCCCGTTTCCATATGTTTACCCTTTTACAACACCCACCACTTTTGAGGACATTCATGCAATTCAAGGCTTTAAGAACACCAGATAGACACACTGGTCTTGGTGGATTATGCCAACATTTTCTTTCTCTATTTAACCGCGAGAAGAACTTTACCTTTTGGGTTCCACAATGCGAAGTGGATACTTTATAATTTTTTCCTATACTATTGTTCATTTAAGTCACTAGGATAAGCCTTTCTCTCATCCCTTCAATTTCTGGCCCTATTGGAATTTATTATGGTTTTCACCAAAAATTCGCGCTATCACGCACATCTGTGACGTCACTATGTTTACATAAGTGACGTCACGTTACGTTAAAACGTCATGACGTCACAACGCAGCACCGTAATTTAAACGGCCATCTTACTCAGCCTTTTCCACACACGGATACAGCATTTAGAAGATTTCCTTCTACTTCACTCACCGATTATAGGTAAGCAGATACCCATCCACTAGGGGCTCGGGTATGGTCATATCATGCCCTTGGCACTCCGAAGCTACAAGTTAATTGCACTTTTTGAGTTTCTGTAACATACCTTTTTTACGTTTGCCTTATTTAAGCCACTATTGATTTTATTTAGATTACCATTGCATGTTTTTACAGCCACGGAACACAAGGCCTCTGAATCCACCCTATCTGTCTTCCAGACGATCGAGAATCATCATCCACCACCGTCTTGGCACCTTAGTAGACTTCTACTTGGGTAAGACTTGAAACATACTAACTTCCCCCTCACTTTTTAATAGAACCCCAACACTGGATACAGGTGAAAATTAACCCATATATCTACGATCCTACCACTAGGTATAATCTTGAGCTATGAGTATGTAAGCTTTAAATCTACATAATGTATTGATTAACCTGGAAATGTTGTTCTAAACTTGTTGACATACACTATGGCCACACACCCTAAGGATTAAAATGGGGATTTAAACCTGACGACACAAGTTATGGCCACATGCCATTTAGATTGATGTGTAAATGGAGGTCACATTGTGCATTTATTGAGGAAATGCAACCTATATTACGTACATCTAGGTGCCTTGAAATACAGTAACCCATGAGATTGAGTGGTTGGACTTGAAGAATTGTAAATATTTGTTACGTACCTCAACATTACAAGTAATTATATGTTTTTCTGTAAACTCTCTTTAGATGTGATTAATTGAAAAATTGAAAAATTGAATATGCCCCTGAAGAAGAGAAGCTTTTCTCGAAACGTGTTGGGCCCATTACAAAATAAAAACTACACTTGAAGATAAAACTCTGTTCCAAAGAAGAATTATTTTCTAAAAGATTATGCATTGATGTTTATCATTTACAATCATAAGTTGTTTTTTTGAAAGACATAACAAACCACATACCTAGAGTATCTTCAATAGTCTACCTTAACTGTTTTAGCTCACCTATTGAGCTTGTGAAAGTGTGCAGGGGACGGGAGTTCCTCTATTTAGGAACTTATCTTGGTTTGCACTATGAGTATCGAGTCATGCCATTTGGCTTGGTTAACGCTCTGGCCATATTTCAAAGGTTTATGGACCACTTGTTCTCTGACCAGCTCTATTACACTACTATCGTCTTCCTTGATGACATCCTGGTGTATTCCTCCTCCTTTGATGCTCACCAAGAGCATCTCCGTCAGGTGGTTCAGCGCCTCATAGAAAATCACCTCCTGGTAAACCCCAGCCTCTACAGCCGCTCTTGGTGCCGTTCTACTACAGGAACATCATGGTACCGAGCATCCGGTGGCTTATCTTTCCAGGACTCTGACACCCAGCCAAGTGAACTATTTGGTTATCGAAAAAGAGCTCGTAGCCATGAAAACTGCATGCGAGGAGTGGAGTCATTTGCTCCAAGCTGCTATCCATCCTTTCATCATCAGGACTGATCACAAGAACTTGAGGGTCAAACAGCAGATGGAGTGTGTCAACTCCCGCCAGGCTAGATGGGCACATTTTTACACCCAGTATGATTTTTTGATAACTTACCTCCGGGGTATCAAGAACATACTGGCGGATGCCCTCTCTCAAGTTCCAGCTCCTGGCTCATCCCCGGATCATCTTCCTGAACGCTTGTTCCATGCAACACGATCATCAGTCAGGTCTCGTTGTTTCTGCAGAAGGTGAAGGACGCCACGGTCCTTGCTCCGATACCGCTTTCTCTCACTGCATGGGACACAGTCAGCAAGAAGGATGGTGTGCTTTTTGTCAACTGATAATTGTTCCTTCCAGACTCCCCCTCCAGACAGAGTGCTCTGGAATGGTGCCACGACAGTCCTGTGCCGGGGAACCGTGGAGTCTCCAACACAGTGGATCTGCTCAAGCGGCAGTTCTGGTGGCCTGGTTTGCTAGCTGATGTAACTAGTTATGTTTGTTCCTGCCCGGTTTGTTATAGATCCAAGTACAACACCCGGAGACCGATTGATCTAGTACAGCATGACGCTCTTCCTACTAGACCATGGAACACAATCACTACAAACTTCATAATAGAGCTACCCCTCTCGGAAGGATGTACCTGCATCATGGTGACTGTCAATACCTTCACAAAGATGGCACATTTTTCCCCCCTGCCGGGGGTACCTACCGCGGCTGAGATGGCAACCATCTTCATCAGAGATAGCTTTCGTCTTCATGGCCTCCCTGAAAAGATCATTTCCGACAGGGGAAGACAGTACACGTTGCGCTTCTGGAAGGTCCTCTGCGCCAAGTTGGGTATCCAGAGGGCCTACAGGATTCCATCCTCAGACTAACGGCCAGACCGAGAAACTAAATGCCTCTCTGGAACAATATCTCTGGTGTTTTGTGAACCATCAGCAAGATAACTGGGTGGCCTTATTGCCTACCGCTGAGTTCTCCTACAACAACTCCAAACATAGTGCCACCTCGTTAAACCCTTTTTATTGCTCCTATGGTATGCATCCACCGACTTTTGTACCTGGTAACCTTCAAGCCAACTCTATACCTTCTCAGGATGCTCTTCTTGCAGACATTTCAGAAGAACACAAGACAGCCTACAAAAGTCTTGAGGAAGCCCACAACCGTTACTGTACTCAGGTCAACCCTCAATGCCTCCCATCCCCCTTGTGGCAGAAGGGTACTAGGGTCTGGCTCTCCACTAAGTTTCTACCGTGATAGTTGTGGTGCACCAAGCTATCTACTCTGGATGAATCCTGTAGCCCACCGGCTGAAACTGCCGGTTCGAATGAAACACATTCACCCTGTTTTTCACTCGTCCTTGCTCAAGGAACACCTGCCAGATTCCTATGCCCGTTCCTGTCGAAGGTCTCTGGACCCAGTGAACACCCAGCCTGATGAATACGAAATGGCGTGTTTATTGGACTCCAGGTACAGAAAGGGCTGGCTTGAATATCTTGTGCACTGGAAGGGTTTTCCTAAATCTGAGGACTCCTGGAACCTAGATCCCATGTGCACGCTCCAGTTCTGGTCCGAAGGTTCCATCGGTCCCATCCCGTTAAGATGGGTGGTCCCTCCTTGGGGGAGAGGGGTATACTGTCATGCGCCGGCTCCCTTGGCGCGTTTGGTCTGCCTGGCGGCTGTTCCGCCATTAGGTCTCCCGTCATCCCGTCTCTTGGGGCCACCACCCCTTCCTTCCCCGCATTGAATTGCAACCATTTGCCTTCACTTACCTCTGGGTTAACGCTAGTTTACTCGCTTTTTCTTGCTACTTTGTGATTATACTCGTGCCTCTTTTTAGGTGCCTTTTCCTTTCCTACCTTTCTCTGCTTCCCTAAGGTTCCTCTCTCTACCTTCTACGGTATGTTCTTTGGTTCATTCCATTTTGTTTCTGTCTCCTCCCTCCTGCGCCGGTCCCCGTCCTGGCTTCTCTCCAGCCTTGGTTTCACCACTTTCTCTACCCTTCCTTCCAGCTCTCTTGTCCCATCTGGTTCTCTCTCTCTTTCTCTCAGCATTTTTTGCTATCGGACCTCCATCCATTTTCAGCCTGCCAGATCCTCTCCTGTCAGCTATTTTCCTTTCAGGCTTTTCCCTTCTACTTTCCGGAGCCTGCCCCTCCTGTTTTTTACTCCCGCTTTGGAGCTACGCCCAGCAGTTATTTCTCCGGATCCATATCCTGATTTCTCTCTCTACTTGCCATCATCATAAAAGAGATCTCAGAGCATTTCTAGGGTTAATCAGTTATTAACGTAAGTCTAACCCAAACATTTCAGACAGGACAGCTAGGCTGACAGACAAACTAAAGAACGCCAAACCCCAGAAAATTAACTGGACTGACGAGGATGATATATGTTACAACAACCCAAAAAAAACCTATGTAGAACCCGATCCTAAAGGTAGTAGACTTCTCAAAAGAATTTATTTTGCCAACAGACACATCCATTACAAGGTTAGGAGCAGTCTTATCACAAGTCTGTAATGGATCAGATCATCCCACCTTGTTTACGAGTCATAAACATTTCTCACGTGAAAAAAATTACTCTGTGCTGGAATTAGAGGCCCTTGCCATCAAGTGGGCCATTATCCACCTTACATATTACCTCCTAGGAAAAACGTTTACATTCATCACAGACCATTCCCCACTAGTTTGGATTACCCAAAGCAAGGATTCTAACCCTTGAGTCATGCAATAGTTCTTAGACCTCTAACCCTACAGTTTCACTATAGAGCACTGAAAAGTTAAAGAACAAGGGAATGCAGATTCCCTCTCCCGGTTCCAATGTGAAACAGAAGATGCTACATCATATGGGGAAGGGTATGTGAGAAACCTGAAGGTGTCTCACCGTCTAGTCCCCGGTATCTGTCATCCAGGTGGTCAGGACACGGCCATCACTATTGGATCCAGTTCCTGGGGGTGGACCAGTACGGGAGGATCACCTGGATGAGAGGTCTTTGGGGAGTGGAAGTGGGACATCGAAGGGTGAGACGGGGTATCCCATTGCCCCTATACCTTATCCCCATCCTACAAGGTAGGATACCTACAAGCTCATCCCCACCCCCCTTTCCTGACACAAACACTTTCTCACAGACACTACATCATGAGCGACAATGGACTAATACACAAGCTGTATACCTGACATGTCCCAAAACAAGGGTCAGGCAGAGTCAGGCAATTACTGATATTTACACACACCGGACTTCCATCACACTTCTCCACACGGATAATAGGCGGAGCATGAAAGCACTCTCTGAGCAAGGCAAAACATGACGAAGCAGCAGTTCGGAGATGGCGTATTAACACAAGGAGAAAGGCGGCAAGAAAAGAAAAGGTTGCAAGGAGGGAATTGCCCTTGGCCTTTTCAGACAAAGAAAACCACTACTTTCACAAGCCCTCGAGAATAAGAATCATAAGACCGGGAACTAAAGCTACAGAAAGGAGCATTGTGTGTCAAGGGTACCGGGGCTCTCCCGCATCGATAGCTGTGATGGGGAGGAGCGATTGCCACCATGGTACTGTCCTTGGCTCCCACAATAAAGCTGCTCCTGTCAAGTCATCATAGCCGGTGAGTCGGGGAGACTAATAGCAGACTGGTCTGTGTTAGAACCAAGGTTGCAAGTGGCAACATTGTATGACGAAATCTGCAAAGAACAGAATGCAAGGCATATGTGATGAGCGACGCAAATATAATTGAATATCCAAGGAGTGATTAAAGTTTTGTAACTAATGTAGATGCCATATACGGAGTGGTCTGGCACCATGTGTGTGCTCATTCGAAGGACTCTGTTAGGCATCCAACTGAGAAATTAAAATTGTGAACTGTGACATTGAAGTGGTCCTGCAACAGGTCAAGCCAAGCCCTGTGCATATTCGAAAGTCTTAGATTGCTAAATATGAACTGTAATTGGTCTGAGCCCGGCTGAGGGAGACTAATTGTGAAAAGGAAATGTGAGCCTGTCTGAGGGAGATCCGGGGTGAACCGTGAGTCACCCGAGAAGAGATTGTCAACTAATATGAACTATAATTAGTCCGAGCCTAGCTGAGGTAGATGAACTGTGAAAAGGGGATCTGAGCCCGACTGAGGGGAATCCGGGATGAGCCATGAATAACCTGAGAAGAGATATCCAAATTGTAATTGGTCCAAGAATGGCTGTGGGATACTAATTGAGAAAAGGGATCTGAGCACGGCTGAGGGAGATCCTGGTTGGGGAATGAATCACCCTTTGTAAATATTTGGAAATGAACTTTTTGTTTGTTTAATACATCAGGTCCTCTGGATCAAGAGACTTTTGATAACTTAAAAGGCTTGGGCTTAGAAGGCCCTGATGCTTGTAAAAGATCTGTGTCCTTGTGCCGAAGTAGACCAAGAGGATGCTATGCTTGAGTAAACCGCCTTGTCCTGTGCAGAAATGTGGGGAAGGGAAGGCCAACGGCCTGAACATCTTGACTTATCATTTGAGTTTATGGCCCTTTGGAACGGATTTATGTAATGGATGGGATTACAACAAAATAATTATTAGTCCAAATAATCAAACAAACTCAAGAAGATGTCAAGTTACTGTTTTATTAACAATTATCTAAAGGAGGGAGGTTACAACGAACATGAACCTACGCCTAGGTTCTCAATGATCTCTGCAAAAAATAAAATTCTTTTACTGAAGAATGCGGCAGAGTGATGTCACACTATGTGGCAATAGTGAAAAACCTATCAAAGGTCGGGATTGGTTAAGAGAAACATATAGAACATCTAAAGATACACTTATTTAGGAGCTAGGATTGTTATTGGATGTCCGTTATCAGGTGGACAACTTATGCCTACCTCTTAACACATGTCACTTTAGAAACATTCGATACACATTTTCTCATTGGTCGTACAAGCTATAAGGTCCTTCGTTATATGGATTAATACAATTGGTTAGCACGCTTGTGCCCTGTCTGGAACATTTGGCTCATTTAGCAGCACGTAAGCCCAGACCTAGGTCCAGGCAGATAGGACATGAAGCTACCTCACTACCCAATTAGCCCAGCAACCCCCATTCAGTCATGCCTTCTGCCATTAACAATTTGTCTTTGTACTTGGCCTTGTAGAGTATTCTCGTCTTTGAGAATGCACTGGAGTGAGGGCACTCACTATCGTTTCTGGAACCCCAAGTTCAAGCTCTATTTACATCCTTGGCTCCCGTGACAGGAGAACCCGATCTGGTCTGTTTTGCAACTTTTAAATGCTCTACATGAATTAAAACTTGCCATCCTATGTGTTCTTTCTTGCCCCTTGACGTAGGCCAGTTCAACCCCCGACACTCATTCTTCTTCAGAGTAGGTAGCTGACCTCGATTTCTCCATGAGCTTGTTATTCTGCTGCAAAACAGCTTTTCCATTCCCCCTTTATAGTTCTGGCTTATTTAATTCATGATACCAATGTCAAGTTTCTGTACAATGGCAGCGTTGCCTGTGTTCTATTTACTACTTATAGCTAGCCTCTGTGAGGACTTGATCTACCTTGTGTTTCAGGCTCTGTACATTCATTGAACTTTTGTTTTCTTTAGCACTTTGTTAACGCGTAATCTTCTTCTTTTCCATGTTGATTAGGTTACTTGATTCTTTTGACTTCGTCATTCGTCGTCTGAATGGGCAATTACCGGGGTATTCCAGCCCCGCCGGACCCGGTAATTGCCCTTTCGCGGGTGCCAGAATTGGGTGATCTCCATTCCCATTTGAGCCCCATAGGGCCCTTTTGTGGGTGCCGGAATCAGGTGATACCCATTCCCATTTGAGCACCATAGGGCTCAATGGGAATGGGGATGACTGTAGCACCGGCACGGTACATAATGAGGCCTGTGCTACAGGCATTCTGTGCTCAGAGTTTACCGGTCCGTATGCAACGGTACCAGCAAGCATACTAGTACTGTTGTATCCAGACCGGCAAGCTCATAATGAGGCACATTGGGCTTCATTAGGAGTTTGGAGGTAGTCATGGCATTCTTACTGGCATGGCTACCCCCAAACTGGATACCAGGTCCGGATCCTGAAAAAAGGGAATTACCGGCCCATTCAGACTATTGCCGGCCCGGTAATTCCCTTTTCTTGAGACCTGGACCCGGTACATTCCCATTCCCATTTGAGCCCCCATAGGGCTCAATGGTAATGGGGAGGATGCTAACAACAGACCTGTTAATGACGGGTCCATTGTTAGCATCCTGGTCTGCTCGCAGGTGCCGGTATGCACGTCTGGCCAGACCACACATGCAGTCCGGCACCCATGAGCAGACCTCGTAATGAGGCGGTAGAGTGATAATGGCGCCGGCAGCTCTACCAGTGCCGTTATCACTCTACCGCCTGGGTCGTAATGAGGCCCATTATTTTTAGTTAGTATATCGGGACGTCGTGAAAACTTTCTTATGACATCATCAGTTCATGTACTTAGCTCTTTCTCATATTCTTTCAGTTCTTCCTGCAGGTTTTCATCACTTCAGGGGTACATTCGATAGGGTTGTCTCAATGGTATCTCCTTCCAAGGACAAGCTGCGGTATTGGTACGATAACTGGTGTTAGGCAAGGCACGGTCTCATGTCTCCAATACAGGTAAGGTAGGGGGCGAGATCTCCTGCAGATGTATACATCTGCTCCTCTTAGTGGTAAGGATTGGCAATAGGTTTTTTGGTAAAGCCCCTTTTATTTTGACGAGACTCCACTAGGACTGCATTATTATTATTTTGATGGTTGTAGCTTGCTCCCATCTTAGACTGAGGTTTAGATAGGCGTTTATCACACCCATGATAAAGTTCCATAAACACTGTTGAACTGTGGTCACTTGTGTCTGTCCTACTTTGGTACCATGCCTTCGTTACAGTGCTCTGTTTCTTTTGTGTTTTAAATCTGTGATTGGCAAAACCCATTCAATTTATGAGATGGTCCTTGTCGGTGATTAGTGTATCTAGACCTACCACTCTGCACTGGAATCTTCTAAGCTGGGAGAGCAGAACCTGAACAGGAATCCTGCTATCCTTGAATCCCCCTAAAAAGGACTGACATCAACTGGAGGACCAGAGCAGCCAAAGCTCCCTGTTCACCACACCAAACTGGTCACTCTGTTCACTGCACCTGGAACAAGAGAGAAGTAAACGGCGCTGGTGCTGTGATCCTCCACTGATTGAAAATTTGCTTGCACCTTCGACCAGCTCCACAAAGCATTGTGTCCCAGCCAAAGCTCATCACCTGCTCAGTGCAGTGACCTGAACCAAATCACAGTAGAGTCACTCACTGACTCTAACCGGGGGTTACAAGCACAGCTTGTACCAGATAGCCCTTGAACTACTGCCTTATTTATCGCACCTTAGCGCACCCAAGATCACCATTTTGATGACTGGTGCCCACTGACTCGATCCAGTGGAGCGTCCCTCATCGACTCCTCCCAGCGGCTAAAGCCCAACTCGGCCTAGCCAACTGCAAAGCATTCCTGGAACTGCCCCAACCTGCATTCTTGAAGAGCTGCCGTTCTACCATACAAAGCACCCGCATTCAACCCTATTCAAAGCCTGCTTGCTGCTGGGGCCTCCACGATCCTACATGCCTGAACTGAGCCTGATCAGCTCGTATTAATGTTCGACCCTTGATCTGACTGCATCAGACCCGGGTCTGAATCCATTTATTATTCACTCTGAACTGCCCCATGGTCCACTTGACCCCAAAGATTGGTTAGGTAACAATTTCTCCCGTATTCTACCAAGATATCCTTTTTATGGTAGTACATCACCTTCCACCCCTCCCCTGGAATTGCTCTCACAGTATTCACTTCTCCAGTCTTTTGCATCTTCTTTGTTCTTCCTTTGGGGTGAGGTTTTGTTTAGTAAATTCTCTTTCATTCTACGTGCAGATGGTGTGTTTAAGTAAGGTGTTTATATTTTTATAGAACCTTGATTCCCTTTATTTTGGACTGTCAAACTGTGTTGTTTGGGTCACTACTGATTCACCTTCAAACCCCACTTGGGAGTATAGACTTCCGTCAGCCCACGTTACCACTAAAGACAATGGAGGCATATCTATTAACTGTCCCTGTTTTACCTTTTTGTGTGCATTGTGTTTTGGCCTGTAGAAGTGTGAGGGCTGAGTGGGCCATTTTACCCCCCCCATCCTTGTACTCCTTTAGAGTAGAACCCATTTTGTCGCAAATACTGTCAACCATTCTGACCTTTGCTCAAAACTACATCTCCTAGGTATCGGGGACAAAGCCCTTGCTTGGTTTGCTGCATATCTCATGCTCAGGCACTTCCAGTTTTCGTGGAACAGCCGTACCGCCCCACTCACCCCCAGTTCTCTTGGTGTTATCAAACATTCTGTCCTGGGTCCACTTCACTTTACTCTCCATACCTCTGCTCGTGGCACCTTGATCTCCTCATGTGGCTTCTCCAATGAACTCTTTGCAGATGACACTCAGATCTTATTCTCCTTTCCCTCCTTATCTGATGAGCTACAATAGAAACTTTCTGTCTCCCTGCCATAAAATACTGGATGTAATCTCAGTTTATCATGCATAAACTCCACTAAGATTCAAGTTTTCTACTTGCATCCAAAGAGGCTATCTCTTCCTCACCCCCTCATCTATTCTTCGCTCCTGACTACCTTCCCTACTCTGCTTTTGCTCGCAAGCTTGGTGTCATTTTCGACCCATCTCACAACTTCATCACCAAATCGGCTACTGTGGCAAGACCTATTCTCCACAACATCAGAAAAATAGGACATCTTCTTCCCTTCAACAATGCTAAGCACCTAATCTCCTATTTACTACTCACTCGATCTGACTACTGTGCCAGTCTACTCTAATGCCTTCTCAACTTGGCTTTTTCACCATTTGACAAAGCCCTCAACTTTGCTTTCCCTGCACTCTTCAACCATCCCCACTTCACCTTCTCTTTCCCAGCCCGTCATCAGTTACGCTGGTTTTCTATGAGACAGAGGGTAAAGTAGAAACTCATTCTCATCCTCTTCAAAACCCTACACAGACTTGCCCCACCATGCCTACTGGCCCATCTCACTCCTCACTTTCCCCATGGCTCCCTTTGACCATCCCGGCTCACCTCCTTGCCACCCCTCGTACCTCTTGCACTCCATTTCATTTCTGCTCTCTTCCTCTTCTCTCTCCCTTACTCTAGAATGCTCTTCCTCTCGCTCTCTGCACTACTCCAACTGTATCTCTATTAAAATCCAACCTCCCCGGTCTCCTTTTAGGAGAACCACTTGCATCACATTCTACACCACCAAATCTCACTGTTCTCCTCTCTACCTACCTCTCTACAACAACCGAACAACATTTATCCCTCAGCCCTTCATCCTAAACACAGCACTTCCTCCACTATCCCGTTCTTATATCATGCTCTACTGTGCTTGTCAATGGTTCATGTTTCTACCTCCCGTGCAACATCTCGTCATCTATACACATCCGCTCACGCGTTCTTAAGGACACTGGGTCTTCGCTCTGTAAATCACTGTAAAAAAGTTGTTTACGCTTTTTTGTGCAAAAAATGCATTGTTTTCTCTGTCATTTGAATTAAATAAATAAAATACAATTGTTGGTTTCCTCTTTGCTCAATGATTACATTAAACAAGCTTAGCTGGTTTGGAACTAAGAATAAGTACTGTTTCATAGGACAACACAATTGCAGTGTTATAACATATTGGTAATTTTTTCCAATCCTTACATTCTTATATATATATATATATTCATTTTAAATTTTGTTATCAAAAAATTCAGAGAATCCTTCAGCAGTATGCTGTGCAGGGAATATGAAAACACACTTACACAACAAAACGCATGGTAAGAAACGCAATGCATTTTTTCAAATAATTCAAAAAGATGATTATGCTTTCTTTCTCCATATTTCTTCATCTATACTTCACTTATAACATTAAAGTGAAAAACAACGTTTTTTCAAACCTTAATAAAATCATAATGATATTGCATTAAAAACAGCATACCATTTTTCTTAAAAGTGTGTTATGAAACGACAGCACTTGCCCAATTTCTACAGCAGCTAGCATAACAAAACCGTTGATGTTCAGTGAATCAACTTCTGTTATGGTACAATTGAGGTGTCAGGTCTGTAGCTCAGGTACAGACAACACCTTAATCAAGAAGGACAAGGCCAATGGGGCCTTCGGGTGCGGTGTTGCTGACTGTGGGTTTAGCCACCAACCACACTAGAGAAAAGTCCTGGAAATGCCCACATTTGGGCTCTACAACTACAATACCCAGGCTTCTCTGGGGTGAAGCCATGACTAGCGTATGGTTAATTAATCCATGCAGTGCACATGCCTCCCATCTGTGATAAGTGCTTCTGAACAGGAGCGGGTGCTGCTTCCCTTGATCCAGCTCGTGTCTCTACTCAGATTGGTGAGTACGTGCAATTTTTCCTCTCTCTCTGGCCCACTCTTCCTCTAATACGGGGTTGGATGCAGGGTAGAGGCTCTTCCTGGCCACTCCTGGATCTACGAGGTGCACTTGCAGGTCTGGTGAAGCCACTGAGTGGCGAAACAAACAACCAAAAATTAAGTGAAGCTACGTAGACTGGGTAGGGCCTGAGTGGGCAAGGCCCACCCACAATCTGTAATTGCCCACTTAGCAGCGCTGAGTGGACATTTTGAGATGTCAAAGTTTCAAGTCGATGAGCAATTTATAATCTTCTAATCTTTAAAGGCAGGAATCTGTCTATACATGATTGCAGGAATACATGGTGTGAATGTGCACAAACGGAGTGGAGGTTGAAATATGCGAGCAGGATTTCCAATCTGCTGCACATATATCAATCCTGTATCAAGATTGTATTAAGTATGTGAATTTAGCTTTATGTGTTTATAAACAGGTCCATATCCATGAATGTATTCTTGGGGCTCATGAGCCCGGGTAAAACATGGAAACAAAAATGAGAGAGTGCTATCGAGGAATTGGCTACCTGTGACTTCCTGCTTCTGCACGTCACTCTGCTCTGCTGTCGCTTTCATTGGATTCCTACGTGCTAATTCAAGGACAATACTTCTTTAAAACAACTAAGGGTACGTTATACCAACAGAGACTGCCTATACTGAACATTAGTAACGCCGATAATAATACTCTTCTACCTATTTTAGATTGCGTTGGCCACGCCCCCTTTGTGTTGTGTGCTTTATCAGCTGGCTCCTGCGTGTAACCACACATGCGCCTTCAAGTAAGCGCTACCGAGGAGGGCTGTTGGCTGTTTGCTGGCTTGATGGCACAGCACAGCGCGCAGCCAGCAGCCCCTCTTCGATTCTATACCCGGCCGGCCAATCCAGAGGACTAATTCACCTCTGAACACACGTTTGCTTCCTTACTGAAGGTGAGAAAGTTTAATCCTGAGACTGAATACAGTTGAAACATCACTGCTATGACTATGTATAAATTAACGTCTGCTATGTCGCCTCAAACGAGCAACTTGATAACTCTGGAAGAACGAGAGCTGAATGCATTGGATAAACTCAGTATTACCTTGCTACAGAAAGAGCTGAAACCTAAAATGAAGCGCTCCAAAACTATGCTGATGGATGTTAGACGGCTATGGAGCATGAACGCCAAACGTAAAATTTCTCAATTCCACCCAGCTAATGGTTCTGAAAATGAGCTACCGCTGGCACTTGTGAAAATCTCTGATAATGTAAGTAATGAACAGTGTAATGTTGTGAATGGTTCCATTTCTGATGTTGATTTGTTGAATATAAACACTCATTGTGCCCAAAGTAGCCATTCCTCTGTGCTGGAGTCTTGTAACTTGTGCCCAATGGATTAAAAACACAAATTACAAATGTAGCGAGTAAAGGCTTAGTTCAATACTCAATAGAAAAAGTTGTTGTCAGTGAGGTAGCATTTCATGTGGCCGAGACCTTAGACTGCCCAACGTTATACTCTCAAGTGGTCGCTCAAACCCACACTAAGAGCAATCAGCAAATAGAGTTCTCAGCAACCCTGACACCCTGAGTGGCCAAACTGATATTGAAAACATTAATGGTAATTCCCAGGTTCGAAATTAGGGCAATGAAACCAGCATAGTTTTTGACACCCAGATTTGAAAGACAATCAGCCTCAAACTAACTAAATCTCTCTCAATCTCCCATCCTCTACCCACACCAGTGTATTCCATCTTTGGATACGTCTTCTCTACACCAGACTCTTTCTTGAAACCTCCGCCAAGACCTTCATTTGGCTTATGACCTACAGGCCTGGTGTCGCAAGAATTTACTTTAAATGCTATACATAATGGGCTATTTGCGTTAACAAAACTGTATGAACATTTGGTTGATAAAATCTCGGGCCAAGATGACACTTGTAGATTTATGTGCTCGAAATTGGACTGGTTCGCTCATATCCAACTGAAAAAAAATGCAAATACAGGTCTCTCAAACACTCAAGTGTTGGAACGTTGCTCCAGGCGTCGACAAAATGGGAGCCAACATGACTTGGATTTAAAAGACAGGGGCATGCAAACAGTGGATTTGGAGGGACCAATAATTTCTGTGAATGACTCACTTATAATCATAGCAGATGATTTTGGCCAAGAACCCACGCAATGCTCTACTACCCAGCAACTAATACTCGATTGCGAGGAGATAATCCCGTAATCAAGCAGTAATCATGACGCAACTACTCCATCCTTAGAGGAACCATTATATCAAGTTTTTAGGACTTGTAGAGGTCATAAAAGGAAGTCTACACTTTCAGAAGGATGACCACCACGTCATAAGAAATAAAAAAACTTAAAAGTACAAAAAAAAACTAAATCTAACAATGCGAAAACATTTTTTATTTAACTGACAACTCCAGAACGCAATGGAAAGGAAAAAAGGAGAATTGATTATCGGAAAGACATAACCTTACTTAAACAAGGCAAAGTGCTAGAACTGAAGGACAGTCCGGGGAATAGGGGAGAGAGTGCAAGCTCCTTCGTTGATGAGGAAGCCCTTGTGAACTTATCTACCTATTCCCTACCGCCCTGTCCTTCACAAATAGAGACAAGTGATGAACTAACGGAGGCTCCGGATCTAGTAACTAAGAAATACACATCAGATGAACTCCAGACTACCATCCAGTCAGATTATAGTGAATGTCAATTCCTCACATTAGAGGAGAAAAAAAAACCTCCTAGAAACCTCATCAGTGAGTCGAAAGGTTCCTGCAGAAAAAATAGAAGCAGAGAACTTACCTCTTCGTCCAATTGTGGAAGAAATCTCAAGATCTTCTTCTTTAAAGGAGTCAGATCTTTTATCTGTGACGATGTTGAATCGCTATCGGAAAAATCCTTTTCCGAATCAAGCCACTTTTATGGCCGTATTTAAATTCCTACCAAACTTGCAACTTATTCGATCTTGTGACATTAAAACCTTACAGTGCAAAAGAACTAGTAACATTGATACAGTCATTTTAACTATGCTATCAATGATTATTAAAGATTTACTTTGGAAGGAGAGGCGAGATCTTGGTGAAGCAGGATTCCATCTAGTGCTGATACGCTCAAGACTGATAACGAACGAGAATGATAATTATTCTATTAACGAGAGCAATTATAAAAGAGATGAAATCGACATACATTTCATCAGTGATGGTGGGAAATTAGCCAGAATGGTACATTTTCCATCTGATAATCACATAACGACTCACTCAGACTGGACATGGCTGAAGAAAGCTATGCAAGAGATATTCACCCAAAGTAAGAATTATTTCCAATTTTGTAATCCTTTAAACACTATTAAGAGGGTGAGCTGGAATACCCGCGGCTATAGGTATTTGCTTAAGTCTTGTAACAACAACATGTTTACGAATGGTACAATCATTGCCTTACAAGAAACGTCAGCAGGACTGTTAACAGCTTTAAAGATAGACATGAACGTTAAATTGTCAGCCTGGGCCTCACCTCACCCATGCTTGCAATTAACAAAAATAGTGCTGAGAGATCGAAGAAATGTTGTCCCATCCCAATCCGCAGTTCTAAATTTATCCCGGAATTCGGCGATGCTCTCAGACAAACATTTCTTAGAGTTGGTTGCTGAGATGCTTGACTTGATTGTACAAGATGGAAACATAAATATGACACTAATAGTGGGTGACTTAAACCTGAGATGTATAGGTATTGTGGACTCAAAACTCACAACTAGGGCCAGAGCCTGGCTGGACTTGATGAAAGCTAGGGGTTTTAAAATACTAAACAGCACCTCAGAAAACGATACTCCCCTCCACCATACGTGATCTAGAGACCAACTGGGTGCAACTTTAGACTATGCATTTGTATCAGAACAAACCCTACCTAGAGTAATTGACTTTGAAATACTTCCTGCTCCAAATAGTGACCAAGATATGTTAGAGATTAGGTGGTCAGCATATTATAATTAAAAAACTAAGTTCTATAATCACTCTGGAAATCTATGTGAGAAATAAAATCAGATGGTCAGCAATTAACGTGAAGAAACGGAATAATTTACTGACCTTTGATATGCAAAATGTTGTTCTGGATCACCAGCAAACCTATATTGATGCCCTACAGATCCTTGAACAGGTGTGTAAAAAGGGAGAACATCCACAGTTAATGCATAAAATTAAATTCAGAAGTTAAAAACTGAAAAGAGAAGAGCAATAAGGCTGATTTTACGCACTAAACCACAGAATTGGCTGGAGCTGTTAAGTAACTTGCACACCAAATATTAGAATTATCTTCATTTTTATAAGGAAAAACAAAAACAAAAAGTGAGTGAGAAAATATTGAAAGCATTGATTTCTAAATCAAACTGAGATATGGAGGTTGTTAAAATCCTCTCCATTAGATGCTACAGCCTCTAGCATCCGTACCTCAATCAGCAAACCTACCTGGATAGCTCACTTCTCGCAAGTGTTTGCGGATGGGGATGAGGATTATCCATTACTCTATAAAGAGGAGGCAAACTTGCAGGCACTTGTTTTTTCTTGCAAAGATATTGTAGTGTTAATTAAATGCTTAAAAGCATCAGGAGCCCCTGGCCCAGATGGACTCACAAATATAGTCCTAAAATCTAATCCTGAGGAATGGTCAGGGATCTTGTACATAATCTTTTCAAAAATAATTCTGATGGGCATTATACCCCCATCGTGACGGACCTCGATCGTCATTGCTATATTAAAGAAGGGCAATAGGAATGACTCGATCAATTATCGTCCTATTGCCCTTCTTGACATACCTGGACAGATCTTTGCACACCTGATTCTGATAGAAATATAAAGTTGGCTCAGGGCAAGCAGTTTGATGGACCTCTGCAAGCCAGGGTTTGTAACGGACTTGGGAACTACAGTAAATCTCATAATCTTAACAGCCCTAAAATATCAAGCCTCTCACGGTAAACAGAACATCTATTTAGCCGGTATAGACTTTCGCCATGCATTTGACTCGATCTCCAGAAAAGTGCTATGGCAAAAGTTGCAGAAAGCAAAATGTCCCCATGCACTATTATATCTAATCCAACAACTGCATAATAAGACGACTTTTAGAGTTAAACTCAACTAGGACGGAGCATTATCAGAAGAAATTCCTACTCGAAGAGGGTGGAAACAAGGATGTGCCCTTGCAGCTCTGCTCTTTCATTTTTACATCCATGACATGTGTAAATCTTTGGAAATTCCTCGATCATTTCCACTGAAGTTCAGATCAATGAAAATCTCATGATTACTGTTTGCTGACAACCTTGTAATCATTGATCAAATGCCTATAGGATTACAGAGGCAGTTAGATGCCCTAGGAACATATGCAACTTTTTATAAATGCCGCCAAATCAAACATTTTAGTAGTACCTGGACCAAAAGGGCAACAAACAGTAAAAGAAAAATGGTGGTTAAGCAGCGATAAATTGGAAATAGTTCGAGAATATAAATATGTAGGGATCAATATAAACATCAGCACAGGAGAATTACCCTACAAAACAGATGTCTTGAATGAAATGAATAATCTGACAGCTCAAGCAAAGGTTTTATCGAAATCTCACTGCAAATTCCCTTGTAAGCCACTAGTGATCTTTTATGTCCAGAAGGTAATCCCGGTAATTACATACAGGGCCCACTCTAAAAAAACATCAGATTAACCGAAATGGGAATACCTGGAGGGTACATTTTGGGAATCTGTCCTGGGGTTGCCTAGAAGTATACCTATGTCGGTGTTGCGCAATGGGCTTGGTCTAACATCATTGCAATCAGTGGTAGAATGGCACACATTGGCCTTATATAGCACATGCTGCACTGGATACTCATGGCAACAATTATTTCAAGCTTTGGAAAGATCATTGCATATCCTTACTTACAAAATTTGATATTGGTGAACAATTATTGATAGCAAACCCAGATGGAGCGAAAAGGAAGTTATATGCATCCGAATGGATACATTTATGGGCATTATGCCAAAGATATTGGGTAATGAAAACTGGCTGTTTTATGATTAACAATCGAAAACAGCTCCCGACATACCTATACACATTTCCAGACTCCATATATCGGAATGCTCTGTTACGGATTAGCCTGGATTTATGGCCTACTGAGACCGTTCTGGCAATCCGATCAAAAGATTTACCCCATGATAATACATGCCTCTTCTGCAATGATGTAGCAAGCGAAACTTTGAAACACCTTTTTACCGAATGTCAGCCTTGTCTCAACTCAGGAAGGAGAGTTTTTTGGGGCTTTTCATGTACTCTCAAGTGACGAAATGTGGCCAAGAATATTCAATGCCGAGAATAGTTCCTTAAATATAGCTACAGTATCGTTTTTAAACAATTGTTATCTCATTGTTTGATTTTAAACATGATCTTCATTGCTATAATGTTCTTATCTTGTTTTATCTGGTGAAACTATGTGTGATGTGTGATGATTTTGTGCAAGTTTTTCCCTTTCGTTTGCTGTTTGTATAGTGTCTTACTTAAATTTTAATTGAATGTTAGTATATGCGTAAAATGGAATAATAGTGTAATTTGATTGTATTTTGAAAAGGTTCAAATATTTAACGAAACCAAATAAAGTATATAATAATAATATCAAAATATTTGCAAACCTCATAGCCAAATGCTTTATTTTAAAGTACATTCCATAAAGAGGATTTAAGTACAAGCTTCCAGGGGTTGCTCCCCGGCTCCTCAGTGCATGTCTGAAACAAGGATGCTTTCCCTGCATCCTGGTTCCTATCTGTGTGGAGCGTGGGAGCTAGAGGCCTAGAGAGCAGCTAAGGAGGCAGTTTCTTGTCGAGACTTTAGGGAACAGGAAAGGGGAAAGAAAACAATTTTGTCTGTGTGTATGATTGTGTGCGGATATTGTATGTACAAATATATGCGTGTGTTTATGCGAGGGGGTGTCTACGTAAGTGTGCATATGTTTGTATGCATGTCTGTAAATGCATGCATATGAATAGATGAAGTGTTAATGGTGTGAATGGGTGTGAGTGTGAGTGAGAATGCACAGTGAATGTTCTGGGTGCTTGTGTGAATGACAGAAGCTGCATGGATGCGTGGCTGGTGGGTGAATGTGTATGAGTGTGTGTGTGTGTGTGTGTGTGTGTGTGTGTGTGTGTGTGTGTGTGTGTGTGTGTGTGTGTGTATGTGTGTGTGTGTGCATGTTTGTGTGGTGAATGTGTATGAATGTGTGTGTGTGTGTGTGTGTGTGTGTATGTGTGTGTGTGTGTGCATGTTTGTGTGGGTATGCCTGGTTGGGGACAAGGCGGGCATGGGAGTGTTCATATTTTTTAACAAGGGCATGGCATGTTTTTGGGCAAAGCAAAGTCATAATGATGATTGGGATTACATTGAGGAAGGTTTGGGCTGGCGGGAGGGTACAACAATAGGGCTGGCAGCCTGGATTTTTGTATACTCTGGCATGGAATTTTGTACTCGCACTAAGGGCAAATCCATCATGATGAGTGTTCTTACATGTGGCTGGGGAGGGCATGTTTCCTTACTGGCATTTATTACTGGCATCG
This sequence comes from Ambystoma mexicanum, assembly GCF_040938575.1. NCBI lineage: Eukaryota > Metazoa > Chordata > Amphibia > Caudata > Ambystomatidae > Ambystoma > Ambystoma mexicanum. The sequence goes on from NC_090935.1 coordinate 538,743,053, forward strand.
AGGTCAAAGACACGACTATGAGTGTTCATACATGAGCACATTTGTCCAGCCCGCAAGTCGATGTTTTCTTACAGTGAACGGTAATTTATATACACGCTAGAAAATAATGTTTTCCAGGACTTGTCTAAAAATGTCATGCATCCTTCGTAACACTCAAGAATCCATACCGCATTTTCCATCACACACATTCTTGACTTTGTTTTGGGCTATAGAAATAAACCTCGATGCAATGGTTAATTATTTAGCTGAGCGGTTCAAAAATATGAGGAGAGGCATTTTAAGATTGTCTGCATCTGGCATAAGTCCAAAACAGATGGCACAAGCTGCACCATTTCGTGCAAGAACATGTGTAATGTTTGTGATAAAGCCTCTAATGAGGCTTAATGTCTACTTAAATGTCCATTGGTTTGTAATGTACACAACACGATTCAGAAATCATCTGCTCTAACAGATGGCAGCAATGTTGGTCTTTGTATAGTTAGCAATTACTTGATGATGCTTCTAGATTGTTTACAAAATAACGTGTTATGGTAATTCTAGATTTGTATTGGCAAACCAACATGCTTTATCATCATGTTTGCGCATTCGAAATCATTAACTGTGAATTGCTCGTATTTGAAATTAAGATACCATTTATTTTATCCAAACTCAGCCATTCTTTAAACAATGTGATTTTGCAAGCATTCGCGCTCTACAATGAAAGTAGAACAAGAAGCGTGTTGCATAAACAGCAGGAACTTAAATTGACAATGTCATGTCAATCATCTGACTGACATCTACTTATTTTATTATTTCAACTAAACTATGTGTTTCAAATGTATATGATTGTATATTTCTATGGCATGGGTTGAGGCATTGCCATCTGACAAGGGTGCAGATGCCCTGACTTATTTGTATTAATTAATAGAATTATGCAGGTATTTCCATCTCTGAAAGGGAAATCTACTGATCAGATTACCCTTGTATAAACTCCCTGCCAAACGCATGGTGTGTACCTGTGACCTGCTGCATCAGATTTCTGATCTGCAGTACCTGCTCTACACATGGCATAGAGCAGGTTCAGAGGTCACAGGTGGCCATTTGACAGCTGCAGTGACAGCCACGTCTTTGCAGCGCAGGCACTGCATGTAAGATATGCACCAATGTTCCAAAACCCTATAATTACTCTACTGTTATGATGGCAGATACATCTTTAAATATATGTCATACCTGAGTTATGGTATGGTGAATGCTATTTCTCATAATGAATACGGCCTCAGCAATTTGACATCACACATGTGTCAACCCAGTGGTCCCAGGTAATCTGTGACGGGATTACGTGTATTCTTCCCAGAAAAGGCAGTCTTTGCCACAGCTGGCAGGACTGTAGCCTAGGGGCTGGCTTTTCGTTGTTCCTTTTGTCAGGACAGGAAATGCCCTTCCCAAAGAGACAGCCACTCCACAGGAAGCTTATCTGAGAGCAGGAATCAAAGGGCACACTGATTCACAATAGGCGTGGCCCCTCAAACCAGGGTGCTGCATATCGAAAGCTCTTTGATTCTTTTGAGAAGGGAAGAGGGCAGGTTTAGTGTAGACACAGGGAGCTCTTTACAGCTGGAGGAAAGTTCCACTATCTTGATTCTCTCTGCATATGGCTTTCCTTCCTATCCCCTTCATCTCTTGTAGCACAAAGCACTTAGGGTCTGATGTCAGAAGGCAAAGTCTACTTGTTCTAAGAGCAGGGATTGGATCCCTAAAGCAGGCTAGCTTTAGTCCAATCATCTGAGGGCTTTTGCCTTTAAAATGAACAGGTCTCCCACCACTTCTTTAATTCATCTCTTGACTTCAGCCCTTGAAGAAGAATTCATGTAGACCCTGTTGGGAGAGGAGGCCATTCCAAAGTCCTCCAGTGTTAAGGGGAAGACAGGTAGTCCAAGGCAGATGCAAGCCCTGCTTCCGAACCATCCCTAGGAAAAATTGGTGGTGACCTGCTGCTCTAGCAAGACCTGCTTCCCTGGAAGCCACATCAGTATGCAGAAATTCAACACGCTGAAGGCCCCCTGCAGTTGTGCACCAGCAGCCACAATGTTTGGGAGCATGAGAAAAGGGCTCATCTTGTCCCTCAGTGCCTGGATTACGACTCACAGAACCCTGAGAGCCAAGACACTTCCGATCCCAGTGTTTTCAACGTTGAATGTCTTGGATCCATGTTTCACGAACTGTTCAACAGATTTTCACCCCAGGACCCCCCTGTGCTGCCTTTTGTACTCTACCGATCTTTAAAGTCGCTCTCTAACAGCACCGAGAAGTCTGGTTCAGAGCTGCCAGACCACCATGAACCAAGAAAGGCATTATTGACTGCTAACTGTTCCATTGGTTCTTCTTTGGGCTTTGGAGTCCGGTGTAACGCTCACCTGATTCCCGTAGAGGCGCCGGTCTTGACTGGGCGTATACCGTGTCTTCAAAGGTGATGTGTAACACACGGCTGGCTCTTTGGGCTGGACCTCTGTGCACTGTATGTCCGACTCGAAGGGTAAGATGTCTGCAGATAGAAAATATGGGATTAATGAACTGGGTTATTGAATGTCTCTCTCTTCTTCCCTTTCTCTTCTCCTGTAGAACCCCAAAGGTTAACGCTCTCACCTTAGGTAAGTGAATGCCGTGCTCTCCATCTGCCTCGGGGCAGGGTGCTGTAACCAGTTTCTTCACTGGATAAGGGGAGCAGGCCTCTTGACTTCAGAGGACTGCTGTCCGTCGTTTACTGCACGAACGGTAAGTTTCGAGTAATTCTAGTGTCTTTAAAAGTCTTTAGTAATGATGTCTCTTGTTTTGCAGGGTTCCGGCGATGGCGGATGACGGGCTGAAGTGAGTTGAAGATGGAGCCCGTGTGATGAATAGAAGCGCCTAGAAGCACGTAAGTAAGCTCTTGTTGCCTGCTTCACGATGCGCTCTAACTGTCTTTTTATTTTGCAGGTACAAGTTCGGAGCAGCTGCAGGGTGCCGGAATACCCACTGGGTTAGATGTGGAAAGGAGTAATGGCACGTGAGTATTAAAGTTCCCCAATGTCTTTAAACGCACCTTGTTTTGTCTTTCAGATGCGGGATACAGCGCCGAAGGCCGCCGGAGCGTGCGAAGAGTTGGTAAGCTTTTGTCTTTCAGATGCCGGAATGCAGTGCGAAGACCTCCGGAGCGCACGAAGAGTAGGTAAGCCTTTGTCTTTCAGATGCCGGAATGCAGCACGAGGCGTTGGTGACAGCCGATGGACCAGGTAAGTGAAGCGCTGTCACTGAAGACCGTAATGCTAACCTGTTCTTTCTTGTCTTTATAGGTGTTGCTGAAGACTGGATTCAGGATGGTAAGCCTTTTTCCTTAGGCCCAGGATCAGATGCAGAAGACACGATGAGCGTTCTGCTGCAGAGGATGCAGAATAACGCAAAGCAAGATTCATCCATCGGGTGTGGTTTAAATAGCCTCCTGTAGTGCTTAGGTGTCTCCTTCCACAGCCACGCCTAGGTAAGAAAAGAGTTCCTGCTTTCCAGAAGAGTTCCAGTGTTCTGAACCTAGGGAGTGGCTCCTGCCCCGCCCAACAGGAAAAGTAGTTCCAAACAGAAGAGGATCAGAGGCTCAACTGGCAGGCAAGTAAGCAGCATGGTCTGCTGCAGGTAAGTCCACCCAAGCATTATGAGCCCGGCGCTTCCAGCGCTGGGACTGGGCATATTTATGAGCCTGGTGCCACTGGCGCCAGGACTGGGTCCAAAAGGTCCCAATTGGGACTGGTTGGCACTCGGAACCTGGGTTATGGATCTGCTTCCAAGGGAGTTGGGAAAACCCTGACCTTTTGGAAGCAGAGATCATGACAGTACCCCCCCTCAAGGCCCCTCCCAAACCGGGCTTCTCCAGGGGTTTTGGCTTGTCAGGAAATGTTCGGTGAAATCTTTTGATTAGGCGAGGAGTGTGGACATATTCAGCAGGTTCCCAGGATCTCTCTTGGGGGCCGTAGCCTTTCCAGTCAATTAGGTAAAATAGTTTAGATTTGGAGATCTTGGAGTCCAGAATGCTTTTGACTTCAAACTCGAGTTCTCCATCAACTAGGATGGGTTTTGGAGATTTAGTTAGTCGGGTTTGAGGTTGCACGGGTTTTATTAGAGAGACGTGGAAGACCGGATGTATCTTCATGTGCTGGGGCAAGTCCAACTTGACCGCTACTGGGTTTACTATGGTAGTGATGGAATAGGGACCAAGGTATCTTGGGTTGAATGTGCGTGGCCCTTTTAGAGGTAGATATTTGGTGGATAACCAGACTTGATCCCCTACTTGATATTGAGGGGCTTCCTTCCGATGTTGATCTGCTCCTTTCTTGTATTGTTCTTTAGCCCTTTGAAGGTAAGAAACAGCTTCCTTAAAGGCTTGGGTGATTGTAGAATGCAGGTAGTCTACTGCTGGTGTTTCAAGATCTTGGAGGGGATCCAACTCCGAGGTTCGAGGGTGACTGCCGTATAAAAGAAAAAATGGGGTTTTCCCAGTTCCCGAATGGACAGAGTTATTGTAGGCATATTCGGCTATCCAAAGGATATCTTTCCAAGTTTTTTCAGTTTGTTGCAGCATGCAGCGTAAATACTGTTCCAGAGTTTGATTGGTCCTCTCGGTTTGTCCGTCGGTCTGAGGGTGGTGACTGGTCGATAGTCTCACATCAATTTGAGCCGACCGACAGCAACTTCGCCAAAAATGAGAAATAAATTGACTACCTCGATCCGAAATTAGAACCGAAGGAAAACCGTGCAGTCGGACGATGTTTTCGAGAAATTCTCGGGCCAGAGTTGCTGCTGTTGGCAAGCCTTTGAGCGGAATGAAATGCGCCATCTTGGAGAATAAGTCCACGATTACTAGAATCGTATTGTATCCGGAGCATGGAGGTAGATTGGTGATGAAGTCCATAGAAAGCGTATGCCAAGGGCGAGGTGGGATGTCAATAGGGCGTAAGAGGCCTGCTGGTCTTTCCTTTTGACTCTTGTTTTGGGCGCATACTCCACAGGACATTATAAAGTCTCTGATATCTTTTTTCCAAGACGGCCACCAGAAGTAGCGCTTGATCTTTTCTGAGGTCTTGGCCATACCGAGATGTCCTTCCATTAAAGAATCGTGATAACAAGTGATTACTTTTTTCTGTAAATCTGTGCTGGGCAGGTATAACCGTTCTTGGAAATACAATAAGTTGTCCTTTACTGCAAAGTCCTTTCCCTGCAGATGCCAATTCTGTATGTCTGCTGGAGTTACAAGTTGCCTGGCTTTATCCTTAACTTCCTCCATGGATTGTGTGGCGATTACACCCAGAATTCTTTGTTCGGGAATGATTGGTACAGGTTTAGGGTTGATCAAGTGTTCTTCCACTCCCATCCGAGAAAGGGCATCAGCTTTACCGTTTTTTGTACCAGGTCGATAGGTAATTATGAAGTCAAACTCGGCAAAGAATAATGCCCAACGGAGTTGTCTAGAGGATTGGGCTTTTGCGGTTTTCAAATATTGCAGGTTTCGGTGATCCGTAATCACAGTAACGGTGTGTCGGGCCCCCAGCAGATAATGCCGCCAAGCCTTAAAGGCAGACTTGATAGCCAGAAGTTCCTTGTCAGTAATCGTGTAATTGATTTCAGGAGGCGAGAATTTGCGGGACCAAAATGCCACGGGATGCAACTGATTGGTTACCGGGTCCTTTTGTGATAGAACTGCCCCCATGGCAAGGCTTGAAGCATCAGTTTCCACGATGTAGGGGAGTTCGGGGCGAGGGTGTTTTAAGATTGGTGCAGAGATAAATTTAGTCTTCAAATCCTGGAAAGCTTGTTCCGCCTCGGTAGACCATTCAAAACGTTTGTTTTTCTTTAACAAGGCAGTGATGGGCTGGACTATTCGAGAAAATTCGGGGATAAACCTGCGGTAAAAGTTAGCGAAGCCTAACATGCTTTGCACACCTTTTACGGAGGATGGTGATGGCCATTTGAGAACTGCATCGACCTTCTTTTAATCCACACGCACTCCGCTAGGTGATAATATGAATCCCAAGAATTCAACTTCAGTCACGTTGAAAACACATTTTTCCAACTTAGCGAAAAGTTTGTGTTGACGCAATCTTTCGAGGACCATTTTCACGTGTTTCCGATGTTCAGATTCCGATGAAGAATAAACGAGGATGTCGTCAATGTAAACAACAACACACACATCTATGAGCTCTCTGAGGACATCGTTCATAAAATATTGAAAGGCGGCCGGGGCATTGCAAAGTCCGAAGGGCATGACCTGATATTCAAATAGCCCATATTTGGTGCGGAAGGCCGTCTTCCATTCATCGCCCTCTTTTACTCGTACCAAGTGGTAGGCTCCTCTAAGATCCAGCTTTGTATATATGCATGCTTTTCTGACTTGGTCCAGGAGTTCAGGGATCAAAGGTAACGGATATCTATTCTTGACAGTGATCTGGTTCAGGGAGCGATAATCTATACAAGTTCTAAGGTCTCCTTCCTTTTTTGGAACGAAGAACAAAGCTGAAGAAGCAGGGGACTTGGAAGGACGAATAAACCCATTTGCCAGGTATTGATCCAGGTATTGTCGAAGGTGAAGGTTCTCAGGCTCGGTGAGGGCATAAATTCTACTACAAGGAGGAGTAGATCCAGGTATCAGGTCTATCTGGCAGTCATAAGGCCTATGAGGAGGTAGAGAGTTAGCCTGATCCTTCCTGAAAACATCTTGGTATTCTAGGTATTCGGGAGGTAACTGGGGAGTCTCTGAAGAAATTGCTGCCAGTGCAACACCAGGTGGAGGGTGACAAGTAGAGACACATTCTGGAAACTGGACCGTTCTTGCTCGCAAATCGATCAGAGGATTGTGTTTCTCTAACCAAGGTATTCCTAGAATAATCTGAAACTGAGGAGCCTTGATCACATCGAACACGATCTTCTCATGGTGTCCATCTTGACTTACTAGCGTCACTTCTTGAGTGGTATGCGTTACTGGTCCGGAGGCTATCTCCGTTCCATCCACCGTAGTAATGACGTCCTTTACAGCCTTGGGACAAAGAGTTAGATTCATCCTCAAAACCATTTCATGATCCACATAATTGCCGATGGCACCGCTGTCGACGTAAGCTTCAATTGCATGTAATCGATCCGGATTATCAGGGCTAATGAGGACCATAGGTATCACGAAATGCGAGGTCACGGAACTGGTTTTCACGCTCGGCAAGAGGACCTCTATTCTTGTCGGGCGAGGTCGTTTCCCTGCTCAGAGTTTGTAACTTTGGTAACTGCAGCTCCTACTGCCTTCTTGGCAGGTTTCACCGGACAGTCTCGAAGAAAGTGCCCTGAGTTTCCGCAATAGAGGCATAATTGCAACTGTTTTCTCCTTTCCCGCTCCTTTTGTGTTAGAGGACCTTTCAGGCCCCCTATTTGCATGGGTTCCCCGGAGTCTACTCCTTTGGAAGGAGTTGGCGGTTTGGAAAATACTCGAGCATCAAACTTGGAACGATCGGCCTTCCTGTTCTGCAGTCTGTGATCTATTTGAACGACTAAGTCTATATAGTCCGAACAATCTTGTGGGGGATTCACTACTTGGGCTAACACATCTTTGAGCTCTCCACGTAGACCTCTATAAAACAGCGTAATCCTTTTGTCCTCAGGCCATTGAGTTTCCACTATCAGTCTGTTGAAAGACGCAATATAAGCCAAAAGGTCTTGATTACCTTGTCGCAACGAAAGAAGCTCATTGTCCAAGGCCTGCCCCTGTGAATGTCTTGCGAACAGTTTTTCCATACTGAGCTGCAAAAAGCTTGAAAATCATGGAGGACCGGATCATCTTGATTTACTAGAGGGATCGACCAGTCTGCCGCATTGCCACTAAGGTACGAAAGCACGAAAGCTACTTTAGCTTGATCAGTTGGAAAGGCTGCTGGCCGGCATAAGAAATGCAACCGGCACTGATTGATAAATACTGCAAACCTCTTTGGGTCACCAGAAAATTGTTCGGGCGGAGCCAGAGGTACATTCCCAGGTAGGTTGATCTGCACTGGATTCATAGAGGATGTAGAAGGAAGATTTCCCCCAGATGCGGGTAACGGGGTCTGTCCGGCTTGTGACTGTAGCAATTGTCTAGCGAGATCATCTGTTCGCTCCTTGGAAATAATCAGTTCCCTTCTTAGAGCGTTCGTTTCCTGACGGGCAGCATGCACTTCTGCCCTTAGTTCCCCAAGTAACTGGGCTAGCTGGTCGGTATCCGAGGTTTCCATAGCGCCTGGACGGGAGTTTTGCGGTAGGCTTTGCGTTCTGTAACGCTCACCTGATTCCCGTAGAGGCGCCGGTCTTGACTGGGCGTATACCGTGTCTTCAAAGGTGATGTGTAACAGACGGCTGGCTCTTTGGGCTGGACCTCTGTGCACTGTATGTCCGACTCGAAGGGTAAGATGTCTGCAGATAGAAAATATGGGATTAATGAACTGGGTTATTGAATGTCTCTCTCTTCTTCCCTTTCTCTTCTCCTGTAGAACCCCAAAGGTTAACGCTCTCACCTTAGGTAAGTGAACGCCGTGCTCTCCATCTGCCTCGGGGCAGGGTGCTGTAACCAGTTTCTTCACTGGATAAGGGGAGCAGGCCTCTTGACTTCAGAGGACTGCTGTCCGTCGTTTACTGCACGAACGGTAAGTTTCGAGTAATTCTAGTGTCTTTAAAAGTCTTTAGTAATGATGTCTCTTGTTTTGCAGGGTTCCGGCGATGGCGGATGACGGGCTGAAGTGAGTTGAAGATGGAGCCCGTGTGATGAATAGAAGCGCCTAGAAGCACGTAAGTAAGCTCTTGTTGCCTGCTTCACGATGCGCTCTAACTGTCTTTTTATTTTGCAGGTACAAGTTCGGAGCAACTGCAGGGTGCCGGAATACCCACTGGGTTAGATGTGGAAAGGAGTAATGGCACGTGAGTATTAAAGTTCCCCAATGTCTTTAAACGCACCTTGTTTTGTCTTTCAGATGCGGGATACAGCGCCGAAGGCCGCCGGAGCGTGCGAAGAGTTGGTAAGCTTTTGTCTTTCAGATGCCGGAATGCAGTGCGAAGACCTCCGGAGCGCACGAAGAGTAGGTAAGCCTTTGTCTTTCAGATGCCGGAATGCAGCGCGAGGCGTTGGTGACAGCCGATGGACCAGGTAAGTGAAGCGCTGTCACTGAAGACCGTAATGCTAACCTGTTCTTTCTTGTCTTTATAGGTGTTGCTGAAGACTGGATTCAGGATGGTAAGCCTTTTTCCTTAGGCCCAGGATCAGATGCAGAAGACACGATGAGCGTTCTGCTGCAGAGGATGCAGAATAACGCAAAGCAAGATTCATCCATCGGGTGTGGTTTAAATAGCCTCCTGTAGTGCTTAGGTGTCTCCTTCCACAGCCACGCCTAGGTAAGAAAAGAGTTCCTGCTTTCCAGAAGAGTTCCAGTGTTCTGAACCTAGGGAGTGGCTCCTGCCCCGCCCAACAGGAAAAGTAGTTCCAAACAGAAGAGGATCAGAGGCTCAACTGGCAGGCAAGTAAGCAGCATGGTCTGCTGCAGGTAAGTCCACCCAAGCATTATGAGCCCGGCGCTTCCAGCGCTGGGACTGGGCATATTTATGAGTCTGGTGCCACTGGCGCCAGGACTGGGTCCAAAAGGTCCCAATTGGGACTGGTTGGCACTCGGAACCTGGGTTATGGATCTGCTTCCAAGGGAGTTGGGAAAACCCTGACCTTTTGGAAGCAGAGATCATGACATCCGGCTAGGCCAAATTAATCCACTTTTTCATCCAATAGCATATCCTTTTAAAGAACATTGTGGTTTTTACTTGTGTTACACCCCTGATTCATTACTCAGAGTGATTTATTTTGCTATTTTTCTTTCCTCATCAGTGGGTTTTGTGTAGTGTTTTCTCTAGTTAGTTATTTTGTACATGGTGTACACTATTTTCTGCACTTGGACAGTGGCAGTGCCGCAAGCAGGAGACACAATACATATCCCCTTGAGTTTATGTATGAATGAACCTGAATATAGTTTGTTATTCTGTCTGAATTAAACTAAAGCAAAGTCATGCTTCTCTACTCAAAAAAAAGTTTATTCCATACTAGGTTTTGTCTCATGTGCATAAATATATATAGCACATCATAACGGCGTGTATTGCATAATGCCAAAATAAAGGTACCCCTTTCCCCTGTGTGCGTTTTAAAGCACACATCATACACAGTGACAGGCAGATGATGTGCATTGGCGACTGGTGAATTTTTCTATGTGGAGGAGCATACATGTTTGTGCCATGTATGCAAGATCGACTGAGCGCAGGGAGGGAAGCTAAACCTAACTAGGGGATTTCGAGGGTTCCCCCTGAATTTGTTTTGAAATGATACATAAAATTGGTGCATTTTACAATACGTTCTGTGGAAATTTGGGCAAAATGCCATACACTTTGCAATTGGAGTTGTGTGGTAGCACATGAAAAAGCCCAATTGATGCAAGTCCCAATCAGTGCACAGGTACTTATTCCAATGCATTTTCATGATGTCGTTTACCACAACATATGCTAGTATAGAAAGCATTTTCATGTTGGCTGTGCTCATTCACTTTCATGCAGGCTATACCAATGTATGCCAATATTAACATAGAAGGACTCACAGCTAGTAAAATGTGCCATGCCACCGGAAGAAAGTATTTCCAGACTGGATATTCATAGCATGACATGGCTATTGTACCATGTAATCACACGTATGTTTGCTTAAACCCTAAATGGCCAGTACATAAATGCCTTGGCACACTAATAATATATGCCCAGACTGGAGCCACCAATGCAAGCCATTCTAGGCATGTATGACACTCATCATGTTTCTTTTTACCCTAATGCCAAGTAAAAAACTGTCATGTCACATTAAGAAAGTAAATACGGACTATCAATACCAATGTAGACCAATCAAGGCATGTAAGAAAACTTATCGTGTTTGCTTTACCCTTGATGACAAGTAAAAAATGTCATGCCTCATCAAGAATGTAACTGCAGACTGGCGCTACTAATGTAGGCCAGTGTAGACATGTAATAACACTCACCATGTTTTGTTTACCCTTGATGGCAAGTAAAAAATGCCATGCCACATTGAGAAAGTATATACCGGCTGGAACTACTATGTCCATTCTGCATATCCTTTCCTAATATGGCATAGCATTTTTTATTGTGCGCCAAGGGTAAAGCAACATGATACCACATAATGACACTTAAGTTTTCTTTTCTTTTGATGCACATTTGCTATGCATAATAAGTGATATTACGTAACTAGACTGGACTACATCGAATGTAGGCCAGTTTTGCCATGTAATAACACTTCACTTATCAAGTTTCCTTTACCCTTGATGCACGGTACGGTGCATCAAGTGTAAAGCAAAAAAGAATGCCATACCCCCAGCAACCACTGCCCCAAAATTTAGCGGCCAGTGGGTCAGCTAAATTTATGGGTGGAGACTGGCACATACACACTCACATGCATCACTTTCACCCACACATTCACACATCATTTAAACAAACTCTCACGCTTGTTCTGCTGGCAAGTGATGTGTCAGGAGGCTGTCTCCAGATGTTTAAGTGTCCCGGAGGGGATTACAGATTTAATGCCAAGAGCCAATCTTCCGTCATACAGTGATGTTAGCTCTCAGCAATGTTCTGGGTGCTTTGCCGGTGATTTAACTATCTGCAGTTTCCAGGCAGCGGCAGTGAACCTGATGTGAAAGGCAAACGAACATTTGTACCTGTGCTGGCTGTGGGAGAATAGCGCTGGGAGTTTCCTTAACTCGCGCCTCACCGACACCGACACCCACTTCCTTGAGGGGGAGGAGCATCGTGACGCTGACGTGACACTGCCTGCCATTGAAAACAGGGCGAGCGCACCCTTGCAGCGTTAAGCCCGTTAGGAGTGAAGTCCACCGGCTGTTGTGCGGCTGTTCGGCGCTGGCGGAGCCTGGGGGAGACTGCGGAGGAATCACCTCTTTGATCCCCATATGGTATCCTGCCAACACTTGTGCTATTGAGTGAAGTTGAGTGTTGCCTGAGGTGCAAGGCACACTGCACATACTGCACTCACCCTCTGAATCTCCAAAACTACCGTCCTCTCAAAACCGAACATCGATTGTGCATTTTCTGAAAGACGAATGAATGAGCCAGGGCCATCGGGTCTGTTCCTGACCGTAGCGGCCGCAGTACTACCGGGAGACGATGGAGGAGTGCATCCGCTTACGAGACAGCAACGCCGCTGCTTGGCTGCCGCTGCCTGTGGAAGCACGCCAATGGAACTGAGAGTGGTACCGCCGGTAAGCTGTAGCAGGTCCAGCAAAAGGACCTGTGCTTCTATTCCTTCAACTAACTCTGAAACTTTTTTTGATTGTCGAGCCAGTAGCTCTCCCTTACTTGCTATGGCTATAGCCCCCCCTACTCCCTTCACCCCCACTACATCTCAGGCTCTCTCAACAATACATACAGCGAGTGACATAACTAATATAACCCACGAGACAAATGACGAGAGAGTAAACAAGAGCCCTGTTATGCCTGAAGTATTCTCAGAGGTTGTTATTGACCTTGCCACTGACGATAATGTAGGAAACAAAGAAATTCTTAGTGACACACAAACTCATTATACCATCACTGCCCTTAATAAAACTGGAGCTTATGAGACTCTATCTATCACGACTTTCCAGTCAAGGGTTCACTCTTTAATTTATTTATTTATTTATTTATTTAAATTTATATAGCGCGCAAGCAGCCCGGGGGCATTGAGGCGCTGTTACTTGCAATAACTTAGTTACATGGTACATATGATAGCGATTGTTGACACATTATGAGTAGTACAGGAAATCATACTGTTGTTACAAATATAGCATTTGGGCTATAATTACAAACCTAAATGATAAGTATTTGTGCTGATGTGTCGGTCCTTATGTGAAGAGGGTAGTTTTCAGTGTTTTGGGGAAGGTGGTGAGGGAGTCCTCGCCACGGATGGTGGGAGGTAGGGCATTCCAGAGGGTGGGCGCGAGGTAGGGGAAGCTGGACCCACCCGCTTTTACTCTTTTCACTAGTGGCACAGAGAGCATGTTGGTGTACGGGGATCTGGTTGGCCTGGTGGTGGAGACAGGGTGGATCCTTTGAGAAAGGTAGGCAGGAGCAGTGAAGTGAATGCACTTGTGGGTCAGTGTCAGGGCTTTGAATACTATCCTTTCCTTTATTGGGAGCCAGTGGGCTAGTTTCCTGGCTTCAGAGATGTGTTCTCTTTTAGCAATGCCTTGGGCTGCCCGGAGAGCATTGTTCTGTATTACTTGTAGTCTCGCTAAGTTTTTGTTGGAGGTTCCAAGAAAGAGTACATTGCAGTAGTCTGACTAAGTGACTGTAAAGTCAGATCTGGGGAGAGTGAGAGAGAGAGTGAAAGTGAAGAGAGCCCTAATCGATCGTTTGACGAGGATCCTGATGAGGACACTGAATTAGGCTGTAAAGACTCTATTACATCAGCCCACCGTGTCCAAACGCAAAGCGAAAGGTGCATAAATGCCAATTTACTTAATCCCAGAAGTGAACTGTTAGCAGCCGGCACAACTGGCTTGCAAAACAATGTGATGTGGTCTAACCCAGCTTGTCTATCTGACCAACTAACTTGTATCACTAGAAGCCCGAATTGACGCAGTTCGATCGCTGCTGTGGACAAAGTACTAAAGATCTAATTCAAATAAATACTAGAATGGGAATTAAGTATACTGCTCAAAACAAAGCGGAAGCAAACTCCACTGAATTACAAAAAGAACAAGAAGTCGAGCCCCAAATGGAGCTCCGAGTGGAAAATACGAAGAATATTGTGAACTTACGATCTGAAATCCAAGAATCCCATGAAAAACAGAACCCGTGGCTTAAACCCATGCCTAAAAGGAAAAGACTTGATTCCTTAGGCGATGACCATAGAGACCAGCTGTTCACATCGCAAAAAAGACATGCCGAGATGCGAGAAGCAGCGGGTCTGGATTGTCCTGGACTTGAGTCATACTTTGTGCCGCTTTCTGCTGATCCCCTTATACAAAATGTCTCCACAAAGAAAAAGAAGCGTCGGAAAGAAATGTCAAAAACAACCAAACTAAGGATGATACACAACAACAAATCAAACTTCCAAACACAAAATATGGCAGAACGCCTATCGAAAGAAATCTCCAGAGATCTGAATGCACTTATAATGTCCGCACATACCATATCCATGGTGCCGTATATGAAACTATATGAACAACTGAATGAGACCTTAGGAGATCAAACAACACTTTTAGCTATGATGAACACAAAAATGATCAACGTAGAGCAAGATCTGAAAACTACAAAACAAACACGGCAAGATGACCACTTAAGAGCTGAAACAAATGTGAAAATCATACTGGAACACACCAAAAATAGTGCTCTCGACAAACGACTATTTGCAGAAGTAGCAAGAGAAGCGATCGCCCTGTTAAAACAACAGAAGTTGAATCCCACATCCACCGAGATGGAACTAAATGAGAACATAGAGCAACTGGACGACAGTGTGAAAATAACATCGATTACTAATTCAACTGATCCTAATATGGAATCCGCAGTCCCGAAGACGGGAAAAGCTGTAAAGACGAACCAACAAGAAATAAGCAATGGAGAAGATCGTATGAATGACAGACCAACTAAATGCAAACAAAAACTGAAACGATTAAATGATCCAACTAGTAACAAGGCCGTCCAACCGAGTGAGAAACCTGGTGTAATAAATGGCGCTCTTGCAAGTACTGGAAAGAAAGAAAAGTTGAATTTGCCTCGATCACAAGTGATGTATCCTAAAAGTACGGCTGTTCCAACACCGCTGCCACCTGGAAATGGAGGTTCAGTGACTAATCAGAATAAAAGTGCGGAGAGCGAAGCTGCCCTAGATGCTGATCAATTGGAAGCCAATCTGGCTACCAAGTCTAAAGATAATCATAACCTGGAAAACTGTAAAGAGAACGAGGTAGAGGATGTTATGTCAAAGAAAGCAAAAGCGACTTCAAAAGAAGTGTTCGCAATTTTTGACCCAAAGAGAACGGAGCCAGAAAAAAATCTTAAAATAGTGGGATCAAAAGATGAGAAACAAATGAAAACCATGAAGAAAAGGAAAATGCGAACTAGAGCAAGTGTGCGTTCGTTTCTAAGGAACATCAAAAGCTTTAGCTTCACAACTTCATCTAAGCATGCAGCGGGTCCTTTGGTAAATGCCAATATTGCCACTCAAATAGCTTCTGCAAATGTCAACCAAAGGGATAACATCGAGGCATCAAATGATGAGCCAATGGCCGTTGAGAGCTCTACCGAAGATCTATTAAACTTCTCGACGTATGATGAATGTGAAACAGACAAAGGCAGCCTGACCGAGATCCCTGATTTAGTACTGAATGAAGAACGTGCACCTACTGATGGCCTAATTAACATCGACCTCACTGCTCCATTAGATGAAGTTATAACATCTGCAAAAGAGACTATGCCAAATATGCCACCAATTGTTTCTGGAAATGGAACTAACTCCAACTTAAGCTGTATCCCGAGTGTGAAACTTGTAAATCAGCAAAGAGGTGTAACTATAGATCCATCGAAACATGATGGCGATTCCCCACTCTTAGCAGTAGACTCATCTAAAAAATTCATCACACTTGAAGCTAAAAGAATATTACTATTGACCTCGATGAAACAAGATCAATCTGCCATGAAGTCCACTACTCGAAATACGAATTTGTGGAAATATGAGCAAGAATTTGGAGCACTTGAGGCAAAAATGGCTTTAATGGATGTTGGCTTAACCAAAGCTCTACCAAAGATTGAAGAAAGATGTGGAGCTCTGTACATGAACAAATCTGAATGCCACTCTCAGAAGCTGTCTACAGATCTATTCACGCAATCAAAGAGACCATGTGACCATCCGCAACCATTGTCAGAGACTAGGCATAATCACTCAAAAAAGAACTCTGATATCTACAACGACTCTGACCGTCAATATCGTCAAGTGAGAAATAATAAAAACAAAAGGAAAATACCTTTTGCGACGAGCGAATAGTAAGAGAAAGAGACGGACTCTTACTAAACAGGAAAAATGTGATGAACCTATTACACCACATACCACAATTAAGAACTGTGGTCTCTGAAGACATCCAAGTGGTAGAATTTGAAAAGGAAAAAATTAACGACTGTGTGATATTACACATAGCCTCAAAAATCATTTGTGACTCATTATTAAATGTGGGTACGATCTTGAACTCATTGGGATTTGACATAAATGAAATCTGGAACCAAAAAGAGAAAGAGCGATCGAGAGACTTAGAATCTCCTCCAAAATATGAAACAAGATCTAACTATGGGCCTCGACACCAAGGCGAAAATAGTAGCTTAGAGAGCAAATTTGTCTCTGTCACGAGAACAAACAGTGATGAAACACAAAATCAGATCATCGACTGCAATATAGTAACAGATGTGAACATAAACACTGAAATACAGAAGAATACCAGTTTACAAAACGAAGATCATGACTGGACCTGGGTCGCTAAAACGATCAACATTACTAAAAACAGCTAATGTCTAAATCCCAAGGATCCGGGCAATACAAGCGAAAGCCTCATGGAACACGCAAGGGCATACACATCTATTTGGAAACATACCCAAGGAACTGCGGGACGTAGATTTACTTTGCCTGCAAGAGACCTGGTTAATGGAACCACCCATTGCAGAAGGATTTGAAATTGCGTTTAACCCAGCAATCAAAGGGAATAAAGGACGCCCCATGTCAGGGATGGCGATCCTTGCAAAAATCAAAAGTGGCATACGTATTTTATCATCAACTAATGTATCATTGTATGTACAAGTATGCAAAATCAAATTCCCGGTGAGACATGGCACAGAGGAGAACGTGCTAATACTGGTAAACATCTACTGACAACATGCTGCCATACAAGTGGAAAATTTAATTGAAACAATTTTGGAAATCATCTGCGAAATTAAAAGACATGAAAAAGATGTACACATTTTAATATGTGGTGATCTCAACATAAATTGTTTCCAACGTCATATATGGGATGCTGAGCGTAATCTAAGGAAAAAAAAATTGAACAAAGATCTAAGAATGATAAAGAATAAAACTGATCCAACCAGCAAAAGCAAAATAAAACAACTGAAACAAATGTATAAGAACTGGCTAATCAGCCATAAACACATAATGTTGCAAAGAGACGCAGAAAGCATGATGACAACGCTTGCTAATCGAAATATAAGGGACTTTTGGACATACCTGAATAACATCTCAAGTCCCCAAGGAGCAATTATAAAATCCATAATTTCGGAAGAAATATGGATAAAACATTACACTGAAATTTTCTACAATGACACCGCCAAAGGAATTGTACCATCCACTGCAGAGTCTGAGTGGTCAATCGAAATAAAGAAAGAAGATATATATTGCAACATCAAAAATCTGAGTACATCAAGAGCCCCTGGGCCGGATGGTTTAACAAATCATCTCTTAAAACAACATCCGCAACTCTGGGCAGATTTATGCCACTCATTGTTTAAATCGATCTTACAGAACTGAATGATTCCATTGTCCTGGCGAAGTGCTATTGTTGTACCCATCTTCAAAAAGGGAGATCGCACAGATCCAAAGAATTATCGGCCAATAGCCCTGCTAGATGTGGTGGGGAAAGTTTTTGCCACCCAGCTTCAAAACCAACTGTTAAAGTGGATCCAGGATTCCAAGAGATACGATCCACGCCAATCCGGATTTGTGAAGGGGGTTGGCTGTGGGCTGAATTTAACAATCCTAAATTTCATAAAGATGGAAGCTATTCGCCAAAATAGGAAAATCTACGTGGCTTTTGTCTATTTGTCCAGCGCTTTCGACACCATCAACCGAGAGATGCTCTGGAACAAGTTAACGAAATGGAAATGTCCGGATAACCTACTTCAACCGATAAAAGCGCTCCATACAGACACGGAAATTAAGATCAGATTAGACGCCTGCGGAACCTTAAGTAAATCAATAAGAACAAATCAAGGCGTGAAACAAGGCTGCCCATTGGCAGCCACGCTATTTGGCCTATTTTTGTCAGATATTGGAGAAGACCTTGAAGCTGTCAACTCTTTCCCACCAAAAATCAACGGGATGATTGTAAACTGGATGCTCTATGCAGACGACATCGCATTGTTGGATCTAACCCCCATTGGTCTAACATGAAAACTATCTGTTCTTGAAGGGTATGTAAAAAAAAAAAAACTAAAAATCAACCCTGCAAAGTCGGAAATAATAATACTCCAAGATCTATCTTGAACCAACAAGAGAAACATGAAATGTACACCAAAATGGAGATTATCTAACGAAAATCTGAAATGCGTAAGTAAGGCAAAGTACCTAGGTACTTGGATCAACAGTAACATAACGGATGCACCATGGGTCGAAAATGCTAAACAAAAATGTAAACAACTTGCATGTCAAGGAGTAATTATAAACAAAAAATTTGGAAAATTCTCCCTGTTACCTGTGTTAGCCCATTATAATCAAAAAGCGACACCAACATTGATCTATGGCGCTGAAAGTGCCCTAGGAGTGTCAGCAACGTTGTGGCCAGAACTAGAAAACCAGTACTGGAGGCGAGTACTACACCTACAAAAAGGAATCTCGAGTGCTTGCGTACGATATGAACTCAATCTAATATCTATGCAAGCCCGAATATGTTATCCATATACAGGAAAATCATCCTAACAAACTGCACTCCTCAATTTAAGATCTTACAAGATGCACTGCAAGGCAACCAAGAAGCGCTTTTTTGTAAATGGGCTACTGAATGTGACAATCAATTAACACTCCTGGGTACAGATCAAGTCACTTTGAAAAATAACCCAAACTATGTAAAAAAAAAGCTACGGGAGCTCGACTGGTGCACCACGATTGATGATCGGAATCGTCACAAGCTCATGGAAGACGCAGCAATTGAGGCTAAAGATCGTAAGAAACCGCTGCAATACCTGATGAAGTCAGCTAATGGAAAACATCGAGCTATCTATATGAAATTTCGACTAAATCTCTTTAACACCAGGGTGAGTCAAGCAATCAGGGCACGAAAAATGACAGCGACCTTGAGCTGTCGCTTCTGTAACAGACAGCAAGAGACTCTCAAACACTTAACTCTATATTGCGAAGGCTTGAAAGATATGAGATCTGTGCATTTGGGAGTCCTGGTGCGACAATATTCTACTCTATGCGGCGACGAACTATGGCGAAAATTCTACAGTCCGCGAGAAAAAGACATATATGGGCTGACCAACTTTCTACAATCTCTAGAGGCTCTGCTAAAATCCCAATAAGAAAGGAATGGAAATCATACAGAAACTAATACCAATGTGTCGGAGATGAAGAAGTGTGAACTTGCGTCAAAAGCAGTCTTTTGATGCTGAAGCGGTGGAAACAAAGTTAGTTGACTGAACTAGAAGGAATTAACGAGAACCATAAGACAGTTAAGACCCTAGCCGTGGTAAAAACTCTGTCATTATGCACTGTAATACTGCCAAAACTTGCCTCTGCAAGGCCCTCCGACACATTATAGGAGGAGGGATAATGTAAACTTTTCAAAAAGTTTGTATAAACTAAATGAAATAAAAAAAAAAAAACAACTCCTTGCATGTGCGCATGCTGGGGAAAAAAACACACCAACTGTAACAAAATGTCTTCTGCTCTGCTGGAGTGTAAGGTTGAGTAGTGAATAAACAACATACTCAGCCATCAAACTTCTAGAGACCAACAGTGATCCCACTCATAAAGTTAGAACAGACACAGTTAAGAGATATGCCTCCTTTGGGTTTTGTCCTAACGTGGGCGAAGGGAAAGCTATATTCTCAAGAGCGGAGTGAATGTGCTTCAGTAGCAACCCAAACAGCAACATATCACAGTGCAAGATAAAGGGATTATCCAATCAAGATTTTATAAAAAATATATATACTTTAATTAATCACATCATTGCAAGACAACTGACCAGAAAAACTATACAAAAACCAACCCCTTTGGAAACAACAGAGAATATGCAAGAAAGGAGAAGAGGCAGGTCACTGAGCGAGAATACAGGGGTGAAACACAGTTTCGGTGACCACAATGTTCTTTTTTAAAGGATACTAGCAAAAAGTACCTGTTCTCCGAATGGGTTCTGTGGACAGACATGACAACACGCTCATCAATCGTTGAAAATCAATGATCCTGTTGGTCACTGTTCCATTTCGCTTATCGCTTGATGTGCTTTGCACTCGAAGTAAACTGCACTGAGAATTGGGGTATGTGGCTGGCTGGCATATCCCGGAGCAGATGTTGGTGTGCTGCTACATACTAGGACCTACTGTGCTCTCTCCCTACCTTTTGCCTCATCGTGGTGTGGTGCACTTAGCTGTGGTGCATTGCTGTGAAAATGTACCAGAAACTGTGCATTCTAGGGTTGAGGACCAGTCCTTCTATGACCACATTAATGTTTTGCCAATTTCAGACAAACGTCTCATGTGTGAAGGTGCTGAAATCCAGGGAAAGGGGTAAGGTGTCAAATGTTATGCAGCCAGTAATGTCCAGAGGGTCCTAATAAGTAACTATGCAAGATTTGGTGCAGATTGGTAAAACAGTGTGGAATTGTATAAGGAAAAACAGTTTGCCAAGCCACAATTTACAGTTTTGCTAGAATCCGCAGAAAGGAGTATGGTGTCCAGATGTCATGTAGCCAGTAATGTTTGGGGGGTCCTAACAGGTAATATGCAAAATGTGGTGCAGATTTGTGAAACAGTGTGGAATTATATAAGGAACAATGCTTCGCCAAGCCACAAACGCACAGAGTTAGAATTTTGCTGAAATCCAGGGAAAAGGGTGGGGAGTCCAAATGTCATGTAGCCAGTAATTTACGTAGGGTCCTAGCAGGTAACTATGCAAAATGTGGTGTAGATTGGTGAAACGGTGTGGAATTGTATGAAGAAAAGCGCTTTGCCAATCCACAAACCCAAAAGCACATTTTGACTTTTGCTGAAATCATGGGACTGGGATGAGGTGTCCAAATGTCATGTAGCCAGTATTGCCTGGAGGGTCCTACCAGGTAACTATGCAAAATGTGGTGCATATTCGGACAAATGGTGTGGAATTGTACAAAGAACAACTCTTCGGTAAGCCACAAACCAGCCACAGATCCACACATGTTTGCTCATATCCGGGGAACGGGGGGGGGGGGTGTCCAAATGTCATGTATGCAGTATTGTCTGGAGGATCCTAACAGGTAACTATGCAAAATGTGGTGCAGATTGGTGAAACATTGTGGAATTGTATACGGAACAACACATCATCATGCCACAAACCTAGCCACAACCCCACACATTTTCACTTTTATAAACATAGATGTCTTGAGGAAAAAGTCACATAAGTGACCAAAATAGTCTCCAGGGCCCAAAATACATAGTCTCCAGGGCCCGAAATATGCCATGGGGCAGTTATGGGTCAATAGTACATTCTTGGCAATTTGACTACGGCAAATCATGTTTCGTTTTGCTGTTCGTGAACTTCAAAGTGGCTCTAGTGCTGTGCTCATGTTGTTTTAGACGGTGAGCAGTGACGAGCTGGGGCCAAACAGGTTCTTGTTTTGATTTGAAGGCTATGTGTGAAGAAGAACAGATTGTGAGGGCCACCAGGGTCATTTTGATGGTCAATTCCACTGAGAAGATGCACTAGTCTGAGGGATCAGTTCGATGACGTTCTCAAGGAGCTGTCGATATTGAGGACCACCAGGGTTGGTTCGACCATCACATAGACAGTGAAGATGCTGGTGATTTGATGCACGGTTTGGTTCGAGTGATTCAATGCAGCATGCATTGTTCAGACCTCAAGTTTCCAGCTGGTTCGGTTCGACTGCGGATGACATTCAGCATTGTAGATGCTGGTGGGTCGAGCAGCGGTTGGAAAAGGCAAATGCAACACCGAGCCTTAGTTCGAGTGGAGAAAATAATGCATTTAGCTAGCATGGTGTGGTGGTGTGCAGATTAGAATGTGCAGTTTGAGCTTGAATAGCAGGATGAGTGCCAAAGGCAGTTCTCTCTGGCCCTGGTAGTTCGAGATACGGGTGAACTTGGATTGACAGCAGTTCTTCAATTTTGATTTCAATTTTGATGCGATGAAAAACAGGGATTCTGACTGTCTTGGCTTCTCAGGTACTGTGTTAGCCTCTCAGGGGTCTCAGGGACAAGTGTTGTCCTTGGTATCGAGTTCCCAGTACAAGTCAGGCTGGTTCACACCTCCAGAGATCCTTCAGGACAATGGGCCTCATTATGAGTCACCCGGTATGGAAATAACGGTGGCAGTAAATCCGCCACCACGTTGTTTCCATACCGGGTGATCTCGAGTCCTGCAGGCGGAGGTGTCATTCCTGCCAGGTCTGACCTGGCGGGTTTAACACCACCTGACTCCAGGCGGACGTGGAAACACTGGCACCATCACGAGATGGTGCTGGTGTTTCCACTTCCCCATACCCATTGAGTCCTTTTGGACTCAATGGGAATGGGGATTTACCGAATTCCGCCTCCGGAATTCCCGGGTCACCGAGGTCATAATGCCCTGGTAATTCCGGGAATCACGGAGGTGGAATGGTAATACAAGTCCGCCGATAACCTGCTGGAATTTCAGGCACGGTTACCGCCGGACTCGTAATGAGGCCCAGTTGAGTTCCTGGACAGCAGTGTGACTGGCAGAGATGCAGGTTTTGTTCCAGCAGCAGGTTCACCCCTCATATGACCTGGTGATGCATGAAAGGCTGTGGAAAGTGACTCTCCCAACATATGTCCACCAACATTATTTTTTAGGTGTTTGTTCCAAAGTGAATCTGATAAGAAGGGGGAGACCCCTTCTTTTAAAGGCACAAGTCTACATATGACTGGAACAAAGCAAGCCTGCATTAAAGGTCCAATCCCTGTACTTGGAACAAGTGAACTTTGCATTCTGACATCGCACCCAAAGCGCTTTGTGCTACAGAAAGTAGGAAAACAGGAAGGAACGATAGAGGAAGACAGAAACAATATGGTGGAACTTTCCTCCAGCTGAAAAAACTCCCTCTGTCTACTCTAATGCCACACCCTTCCCTTGTCAATAGAATCCAAGACCCATTTGTTGTGCAGCACCCCAGTGTGAAGCTACTCCCTTTGTGAATGGGTGTGCCCCTTGATTCTGGTTCCCAGAACAACTTCCTGTGGAGTAGATATGTCTCTAGAAAGGGTGTTATCTGCCCTCACAAAGGAACAAAGAGAGGCAACCTCTGGCAGCAGCAGCAGACATCCTGTCTGCGGTAAAAGACATGATGCTTCCACAGCTGAACTGGGCTCACAGGGCTGACACATCTGTGATATGAAATGGATGTGGCTGGAATAACTATCTGGTCATCACACCTCAACTTAGATATGGCTTATATTTACAGTTTAGTGTGGCACCAAATATGATATATGATATGATTGGTTATTTAAAACGTGCTTAATAACCAGAGGTTTCTAAGCACGGTCCACGGGGGTCGAACCTGTGTTGCTCTGTGTCGTCTTACTTCCAAAGCGAGCACGTTGCCCCCGAGCTATCCTCCACCAGGACAACATCCTCAGAGTTATGTAGTTTTTGGAACAGCGGTGCATATCTTAACTGCAGCCCATGCACTGCAGAGACGTTGCTGCCCCTGCAGCTGTCAGATGGGAATCTGTGACTTCTGAATCTGGTCTGTGCCAATGGAGAGCAGGCTCCGCAGATCAGGTTACTGATGCAGCTGGGCAGAGGTGTAAAGTATGCTTTTGGCATGGATATGATAAAAGCAGAATCTAATCAGCAAATTACCCTTTCTAAAATGGAATTACCCACATCATTTTATTATTATAATTATAATAATAATCTTTATTGTGTTATAGCTCAATGAGCTTTACAAAATAAATCACAGCAATACAAATATAGATCATACTTATCATCAGATGAATTCTCTATACATATCACACAACACACACATGAAGATAACACTGAACAAATGTTAAAAGTATTAATCTTATAAAACATTTAAAAAATAGGGCTTGTTCACTGTTGCCAAAAAGCAATCCTTCACACCAACATACATGCATGCATAAACACACACATAAATAAACATTTAATTCCAAAAAACACTTACCTTGCCTGCTCGCACTCTCCACATGTGCCGTGCCACCATGGACGAGAAGAGGGCCTTCCTTTCTGCAACGTAAACATACTGTCAGTCAGCATGTCTACACTGTTAGCACAATATTGAGAGGTGGAGGGTCAGACTTCCGAGCCCTGCCACCTCTCAATATTTAGCTACATTTGGTGAGGAGCCAAAAGGGTCCTGCATACAGACAAACAAAAGATACGTACCAGTGGACGTGCTCCTACCATTCCGGTGAGGTGCCGGCGAACAAGTCCCCTCCTAAGTCTGAGCCCTAAGGTAGTTTGTCCCTTCCACCCTCCACCCTTGTTATGGACCCGCCTGTCCTCTACACCATGGGGTTTCCCAAATCTTCTGAAATCAGTTGAGGTGGCCTTAGCAATGGGATTCATATGCTAATTTACATAGACATCATCTCCATCATGGCACCCTCCAGGTTTTATTGTAAAAAAGGAAAACTCTTGCACAGGACAAAATGGAGGTTGATAAAAAGAGAGTTATATTGTTTCTTGAAATGTACAGTAATTTCATTTATCAGCTTGCTAGAATGTTTGCCCTGCTGACCATATTCCAAAATACCCTATTTTACAGGGGTCTACAGAGACTCAAAATAACTTTTCTCTATAAGGGCAAGTCGTGCATGGACGGTTACCCTCTGTCAGTAAGCTAGGGTCGAAATAAAGGAGCCTGTTCCATTTAAAGGCTTGGAACAGCAGGTCTATTTCTGGCGTATCCTACAGTCCACTATCAGAATCTGATGGGCTTTTTCTGCAGAGTAGTCCTCAGTGCACATCATTTATACAGAACTGTTTGCAGAATCTTTTGCAATCAGGTACTTTGCAAAACGCAGCATTCAGTGTACTATCACTCTGAGGTTAGACAAGGGCAGTTTGTATTCAAACTAGGAGGGACACACTTGAACATAGTAAAAGACAAAACCAGGAGCATTTTCGGAAATTTCACACACAGATTATCTGCCCAGGACTTGAAGTATGTTAGCAGACTCGTGTTCTTATCTCCTCAAGGACTACAGGTTGGGGGCCAGACTCTGACGCTCTGGCCAGATAGGAATTTTTAAGGCTTTTGGGGAGAAGCTTCCAGTACATTTTCCTTTCCGTTTTCCAAATTCCTAGGGTACTGCTCCCCATACACTATCAACAGTCTTCCTCCATTTTGATAACCTTATTTTGGCTGTTTAAGGCTTGGTTTCTGCTTACAGTGGAGATCAATCTAGATGTAATGCTTCACCTTCTTATTCTCCCCCTTCTATTGTCCAGTGCAGAAGTGTTCCTTCGGCAACTAGTGTTGGACAGTTTCCTGACCAGACTAGCATGAAAGATTTTACTTGCCTTTGCTCCACCCAGTGTATTTCGCTGGTGGTTTTGAGCTATCTACCAGAAATCTGAGTCCCTTGCACAAGGAAACTATGGGTCTCATTACCGGTGAGATGGTAACCATGCCGGTGCTGCCAGCAGGTTGCTGTTGGGCCTGTAATTATTTACTGGCGCCTGACTTTCCCGGTGCCACCTGGAGGTTACAACCCTGGCGGCCTAGAAAGTCAGGCGCCGGCAAATTTTAAGTCTCCATTCCCAGAGAGTCCTATTGGACTCTATGGGAATGAGGACCACAGAAGCACTGGCACCGTTGTTAATAGTGCCGGTTTTTCTGTGACAGTTTTGCCTACAGTGGCCCTTTGCCAGGCAGGGTCAGACATGACGGGCAAGGCGGCTCCGGCAGGCAAACTCATAGTTTGCCGGTCCAAAAACAACAGTGCCGGTAAGCTTACTGGCACTGTTATTTCCAGACCGGCATTCCTGGAATGAGGCCTTATATGTTTCTGTTTGGAAATCTTGGATTAGTTGGTGTCTTTCACTGTGCTTTATTCCCTTGTGGAGAATGAACTCCCAGGTAGGTTTGAGGGCTACTGGGAGTCTGTGAACTCGGAACTCGTGGAAGGCTCAACTCCTTCCCGTCCCAAAAGGAACGCAGTCCCAGACAGACAGCAAGTTCAAACTGTGGTTTATTACAGCCAAAACCAACAGAGATCAGTACAAGGATAGACAGGAATACTGGAACATCTCAGTGAGCTCTGGCTCGCAGGCCAGTTTTGATGGAGTATTGCCTCATGAGAAAGTCACAACCTGGGCCCTGCTCCAGAAAACCTATCACCTTTTGGTATTGGGTGTTGAGTGGTAGTCCACCTATAGTGGACCTTATACATGTTAGTTTCTGGCTCTCCGATGTCAGATGTCAGGCCTGGCCCACCCCAATATTGCTGTTACTAAACAATGTTTCAGTTTGAGGGTCAAATCATTGGTTCTTGTCCATTGCTACCCATCCCTAGGGTCCTGACCTGTGAATGGCTAGAGCTGATATCCCCAGGCATGGGATCCAAAATGATTCTCAGCTCGAGGTATACCTCTTCAAGGTAATAATAACAACTATGTGTCTGCACAGTAACATGTGTGTACCACCAATGTCTATGCGAGTCCCCGTTCACATCATACAAATCTTGTCTCATGCTATAACGACTTTGTTGTAAGCTTCTGTCTGGAGGCATGAGATTGTTCCTCTTTCCCAGCGCCGGTTTCGATTCAACCCCCACGCTGCTGAGTCACGTGTTCAGAGACCATGTTTTAGGCTTCTGGCACACCAAATTACTCTGATGTATGTGTATTTATTTGTATTATTGCAGCTGGTGTTACTGTCATTCAGGAATGGAATGTCACTTGTATCTTGGTGGCTTTGGAAGCTGGCCCTGTCCCACACGGTTGCTCTTCTGTTCAGTCTGAATTCAGCTCAGCTCTTACAGAGATGGTTGTGGCCTACTGTGATTTCCTAAACCACGGCATGGCTTTCACATGTTTGTGTTATTCTATAGTTTCTCATATGTTAGTAACACATTGGTCCTGTCATGTCTTGCAGTACCATAAATTATTTGTTTGTAAGCGTCTACAAGCTTACTCAGGATCTCTTGCTTCTTGTGATTTCTGCATTTCTGCAGTTAAGCTAATGGCAAAATAATAAAAGCAAAGGCAGTATGTATATGTGTCTGTCCTGTATCTTATCAAACTGTTCTGCATATGTTCTTTGTGTATTCGGGTACGTGTTTTGTGTCCCGATGTACGGATGGCGCGTGTGGTTCATGTCTAACGCTGCTATGCTGAGGCATCTCTAACAACGTGATGCATGGCTTCTTGGTGCTTTAGTCGAGACTGTCAATTGAGGTCTCCTTAGTTGCAACCTGAGGCTCCTCGTCCACTCTGGGTATTGTTTGCACTGTTCAAGGGCTGTATGGTTGGCTGAGTGGGCACCTCTCAACATACTTGTCTATCATAGGAGCACTAGGAATCGGTCTGAAATGGTATGGGCCATCATGGTACCTTCGGTTCTTCTTCTGACTCATTTGTCTTATGTGAGGGGGAACAGAGTTAGGATTCAACCACCTCTCTTTACCCTTTTTGAAATCTGAAGTGGAGTTTGTGAATTATATGGGTGAAAATGCCTTGTCCATTTCTTATAGAACTGTTAACAGTTACCGATTTGTCATTTCTGCCCAGCGTGATAAGATACCGGGCCGAGCTGTGGGGCAACAACCCCCGGTTTGTAGATTGCTTCAGGGAATACGTTTAAGCTTCCTTCGCAGCCGCGATACTCTATTCTTTGGGATGTGAAGGTGGTGCTTTTTAATTATCTGGAATGTAGCCATTACAAGGATCTATCCTTGCAGGCATTGTCAGCGGTATCCAGTTAAAATGTCGAAAACATTTTTTCGAATGCAATAATGTCGAAAAAAAGAATGCTGAAAAAAATTTTGCAAAACGCTGTTAGGCAGAAACCTGTGCAGTTCCCTCTGGGACCACTGCAAAAGATTTAAGTCTACAGGTGTTGGCAGTAAACCCACTTGGTAGCAGTCTGTACCACACAGATTCACTGTGGTAGCTGTGGCTGAGCAGTCAGACTTCCCTCAAGAAGAGTTAGGCAGTATACAGAGGATACATATTAGGTACAGAGGCACAGTAGTACAAGCAAACACTGACCAGAGCTAGGTGTAAAAATATAAACTTATTTATTAAAGGTACACTCATAAATTACACTAGCACATTAGAAAAGGTAAGAAAGTCAAACACCGTTACTATTACTCCTATGTACATCCCTAAGCATTTGTTGGACAATTCTAAGTTAACACCACTTATTTCCAACCAGAGGTGAGCGCTTAACGTTAGATGGTACTCCAACAAGTATTACCAAAAGGGAGGGAAAAGGCAAAGATTAAAGAGAGCAGTAAGGTAAAACACTTTTCACATAAGGTTAGCAAAGACAGTCAATAGTGGAACAAGGGGAATTAGTTCGGGGCCCGCCTTAGAGGGAGCCAGGCGAAAATGTGCCCAAGATCACACCATGTCACAAGTCTTTGCAGGTGAGTAGAAAACGGTTTTACTATGGTTCTGGAAAGTTTAGTTAGGGTGTCCCAGACCTACCCAGGTTCGAGAGCCGAGGGCTAAATCTACCCCGTACAATCGGTGGCAAGGGAGGCCGGGCGGAACACAGTACCTTTAAAAGTGGAGAGGATCCTCCAGCGGTGGTAGTCGTTCCTGGTAGTGGGTGCAAGTCACGGCGTTGTCCCGAGGAAGAGGCGGTCTCGTCGGGGAGGAAGGCTGCAGGTCGTTGCACTACCAGGGATGAGGCCAGCCGTGGAGTTCGCCGGTCACAAAGGATTTTTACCCCTCTTTCGCGGTTGAGGTAAAAAGTGGTATCCCGGTTGCCGGGGTGCTTGGCACGGGCAAGGCGGCCACTAGATGCTTCGGGATGGCGAAAAGAAGGCAGCAACTGGTTGTCCCCACCAGTTAAGGGAAGAAGACTCTCCGGCGGGAGATCTCCTCTGTCGTCGGGAAAAGTGGTGAGACGATTCTGCAGGGCTTCACCAGTGGTGTCGTCTTGGCAGGTCGGCTCGGCTTCTCCCTCTTCGGCTTCTTAGGTCCTGTGGCGACTTCTGAAGAACCAGTCCCAAAAACCCTGCTTTTATGCAGCAAACCCCCATTCATACAGCCTAGCTGTCACTCAAACATGCTAAGTGGTGAGCGGGGTGGCTCACCACTTGGGCCAATCACACTAGAGTGCGACCTGAGTTGGCAAGGCAACTCGGTCCAGGGTGCCTAAACCCCCTTCCACACCCCCTGTGGTACCCAGACAGAATGGCACCACTTTGGAGGGCTTCTGTGCAGAAGCCCGCCAAATGTGGAACAAAGGCTCGACTCGGGTTCAGGGTTACTGAAGTGAACCTAGACGCCATTTTGGCGGCGAGTTCCGGCAAAAAATCCCAACCGGTGCCGGAGGTATCTTTAACCTTGCACCAAAAAGTGGTGCATCAAATATTAATGGGAAATCCCATTGGGAAATATTCTGGTGGAATATTTCCGTGGTATCCACTGCCACCAGCCAGAACTCAGTGAGGGGGGACGGGACAGTACCCCCTCGACAACAGACCCAGGGGCAATGTAATTGCCCCTACCAGTACTTCCACAGTAAGATGGTTTGTACTGGTTAAGTTCCTAAGTTAAGACTAGTAAAGTCAATGGTAACTTTACTGACCCAGGGAGACAGTAGTCAGTCCCAGGGTGTGGAGTCTATGTTTGGGGGTCTCTAAGACACCCCTGTGCTACTGCACTGAGGGTGCTGTGTAACACATATTCAAAAACCAATGATGGCCTATGGGGAAAATTACCCCCTAGCCCATAAGCACATAGCAAGTCACAGTAACACTCTCAAGTCATGTCCAAGAGTGAGGGTAAAAGAGTCTCACTCTTGGCAGGAGAAAAAAATAAACCCCACAAATCCAGCAAAGCTGCTGGGGGACTCACTAGGTTAGGGAATTCAGCCTAAACAGAGAATTCTTCCTAACACTCGCCCCCCCCAGACTAAGGGACAGGAGGATTTAATCCACTCCTGGATGAACCTCATACCTCTAGTCGATGACATACATCCTAGAGAGTCCATCAGCATTTTGATGGTGACACCCTGACCTGTGCTCAATGGTGAAATCAAACCCTTGGAGGCAGATTGACCATCTCAATAGTTTTGGATTTTCCCCTTTCATTTGCATTAACCATCTCAAGGGTTGGTGGTCAGTCTGAATGACAAAAGTAGAACCATACAAGTATGGCCTAAACTTCTTCAGTGCCCACACAATAGCAAAGCATTCTCTTTCGATTGTTGTCCACCTTGTTTCAGGATCCTTCAGTTTTCTACTGATGAAGCAAATGGGGTGTTCCCTACCCTTCTCATCCAGTTGGCTAAGAACTGCACCTATACCTACATTGGAAGCATCAGTTTGTACAATGGTTTGGTGGTAGTCAGGAGCTCTGAGTACTGGAGCTTGGCAGAGAGCTTTCTTCAGGTTTTCAAAGGCCCGATTGCATTTCTCAGTCCAATTGACCTTCTTAGGGAATTTTGGAGAGGAGATTACATTCAGAGGAGAAGCTATGGTCCCATAGTTCTCAATGAAATTCCTGTAGTACCCAGTGAGGCCTAAGAAGGCTCTCACCTAGGTCTGAGTAGTAGGTGTTGTCCAATTTTGCACAGCTTCAATCTTGCTGAGCAAAGGCCTTATTTCTCCACCTCCTACCTCATGTCCAAGGTAGACCACTTTACTCTGACCAATTTGGCACTTGCTTGCCTTTATGGTCAGATTGGCCTGCTCAAGAGCCTGCAAAACATGTCCTAAGTGGGTCACATGTTCTTCCCAGGAGTGGCTGAAGACTGCAATGTCATCCAAGTATGCCATGCAGAAGTCCTCCATCCCAGCCAGAACTTGGTTCACCATCCTTTGGAATGTTGCAGGTGCATTTTTCAGTCCAAAAGGCATAACCTTGAATTGGTATAGGCCAACTGGGGTAGAAAATGCAGTTTTCTCCTTGGCATGGTCTGTCAGGGCTATTTGCCAATAGCCTGACGTAAGGTCCAGTGTGCTGAGCTACTTGGCTGCACCAAGTTTATCCACCAACTCATCTGTCCTTGGCAAAGGGTGGGCATCAGTCTTGGTGACTGCATTAAGAGCTCTATAGTCCACACAGAATCGCAACTCTTTGGATCCTGCCTTTGGTACTAACACCACTGGGCTAGACCATGGACTAGTAGAGGGCTCTATTACCCCGAGATCAAGCATCTTCTTGACCTCACCTTTGATGTGGGTTCTGACATGTTCTGACATTCTATATCCTCTGCTTTTGACTGGCAGACAGTCACCAGTGAGTATCTCATGCTGTCCCCAAGGGGTCAAGCCTGGTGAAAGTGAGAACAGGGGGGCAAACTGATTTAACATAGCTTTGCACTCCTCCTGTTGCTCAGGGGTCAGATCTGAAGAGAGATTAACTCCTTCAACCTTTTCGTCCAAAGGTAAGCCTCTCAGGAGGTCAGGTAGAGCGTCACTCTCCTCCTCCTCTTCCGATGAAGCTAGAAGCAATGCTCCTACTTCTGGTCTAGAGACATAGCCTTGGAGGCGGTTGGTGTGGAAGACTCTGGGAGCTTCCCTGGGTTTGCCCAGATCCACCAGATAGTTGACCTTTCCAGGTTTTCCCACAACCTTGAAGGGTCCCATCCATTTGTCTTGCAAGGCCCTCTGCCTTGTTGGGAGCATAACTAGAACTAGCTGGTCTTGAGTAAACTCAACCATGTTAGCCTTCTGATCATGCCAATGTTTGATCAGAGCTTGGCCAGCTTTCAAGTTATCACTTGCTTCTGCCATCATGTGTGACATTCTCCTTCGGAGACCTATCACATAGTCAGTCACTCTGACTGGCTTGGGGGAAGGAGCACTCTCCAACCCCTCCTTAATCAGGGCCAAGGGGCCTCTGACGGGATGGCCATAGAGAAGTTCAAAGGGAGAATAACCTACTCCCTCCTGAGGGACTTCCCTATAAGCAAATAGAAGGCATGGCAGTAGAAGGTCCCACTTCTTCTTAAGGGGTTCTTCCAAGGCACCTATCATGCTCTTCATGGTTCTGTTAAATCTTTCTACCAATCCGTTTGTCTGGGGGTGGTAGGCGGTTGAGAACTTGTAGGTGACTCTGCAGGTTTTCCACATGGCCTTCATGTAGTTGGACATAAAATGTGTCCCCCTGTCAGAGATCACCTCCTTAGGAAACCCAACCCTGGTAAAGATACCAAGGAGGGCCTTAGCCACAGCCTGAGCTGTAACAGTCCTCATAGGAATTGCCTCAGGGTACCTAGTAGCATGGTCTACTACAACAAGGATAAACCTGTTGCCTGAGGAGGTTGGGGGATCAAGGGGACCAACAATGTCAATCCCTACCCTCTCAAATGGGACTCCCACAACTGGGAGAGGCACTAAAGGTGCCACATTCTTGGAACCAACCTTACCAGAAGTCTGGCAGGTATGGCAGCTCCTGCAATACCTATCTACTTCAGCCCCCATTTTTGGCCAATAGAAGTAGAGAGAGAGCCTTTCCTTGGTCTTCTTGAAACTCAAGTGACCAGCCAAAGGAATCTCGTGGGCTAGTTGCAAGAACTGTTGTCTGTTCTCTTGGGGCACAACCAGGCGTTGGTATGCTCCAGGTTCAGATTCGGTTGGTTCACTGTAGAAGAGGCCATCTTCCCAGTGTAACCTATACTTCCCAGGCTCTTGCCCATCAGCCTGAGAAGCTGCCTGCTGGCGGAGACCCCCCAGAGTTGGACATTCTCTTTGTCCCTTACGGAAAGCTGTCCTGCTGGGTCCACCTTCTGCCAGTAAAGACTGCAGCTCAGAATGGTCAGCCGGGTCCAGGTCTCCAATAAGTTCTGGATCTCCTTCTAGCTCTTCTTCAGAGTCTAGTTCAACCAAACAGGGCTGTACCTCCCTCTCAGCCTCAGCTGGAGGTGGAGTTACAGGTGTAACTTTGGACAACCTCGGGGAAGTCCTTGTTGGAAGCACTGGAGTGCTTGCTGTAGGCTTTTTCCTAGGAGTCTTGGGTGGCCCCTTTGCTCCTGATCTGGTAGTTACTGCAGTAAGTTGTTCCAGTGGGAGAGGAGTGATTTCTGTCATCATCTCCTGAGATAAACCTCGCAGGGTTTTCTCTCTTGCAGATTTGGTGAGCTCCTGTAACCTTTTACTAGGAGGTCTGGGGGTATGTGACACAACTCCAAGAGCTTTCAGGTCATTTCCCAACAGAACTCTTCCTGGCACTTCACATTGTATACTGACAGGTATCTTCACAGCCATATCATTACACTGGATGAGAACTGGTAACTGGGGACACATCTGCACAGGCCCTCCAGCTAACTTGGTGAGGCATTTGGGTGCCTTAGCAACATCCTCTGCCTTGAAAAATGATTCATCCACCACAGTTATGCTGGCCCCAGTGTCCCTGATGGCAGGAGTCTCCTGACCATTCACGTGGACACTGTCCTTATAATACTCTTTAGTATTATCTGGGATAGAATTATACACATCTAAATTTTGTTGTTCCCACAACCCCAGAGAGACTAAAGAAACACTGGCTGAGACTCCAGTGGGTTCATCAGCCAGTAGTAGAAAGTTTCCACTTGCCATAGTGACTTCCTCCTCTGGAGCGAAGGCTAAGGAGACAAGTTGGACCCCTGAAGGTTTACCCTTACATCTGGGATCTCCTTTCACATGGTCAGTAGCCTTACAAACATAACAGGCCCCAAAGGTCCTTTGGAATGGAGGCTTGTTCTGATCTCCTTCTGGTTTAGCACCAGAAGGTATACTACTCTGCTGTGGTTTCCCAGGTGGCTTACCCTTATGGTTTTGTTTGGGGCCCCCTTTGGAATTAGGATTATTAGAATTCTCTTTGGAGTCTTTCTTAGGCTGTCTTCCCTCATCCTTCTTCTGAGTTACCCCAGAATCCTTGTGAGTAGCCCTGTTGGCAACCCACAAGTCAGCAGCCTTAGCTAGCTTCCTAGGATCTAACTCCTGTGAATCAGCCAAGTGCTGTCTGAGCTCAGGAGAGCAGGCATCATAAATTGACTCCATCATTACAAGGTTTCTCATTCCTTCATAAGTGTTCACCTTGTAACCCTTAATCCGTCCCTCTAAGTTTTTCAACCCTTCACACACCCAGGTAGCCCAAGGGGTACCATCATGCTTTTTGAGGCTCCTAAACCTCTTAAGATACTGGGAAGGGGTCTTCCCAAAGCTAGCTGTCAAAGCTAGTTTCACACATTCATACTCTTTCCTATCCTCCTCCCCCAACTCCATTACCACATCAGTTGCAACAGGGGGAAGCCTAGAGAACAACCAGGTGAGTAACTCATTACCTGTGATGTTCTGGAGCCCATGATTATACTCAAACATAGACAACCAATCCAACACATCCAACTTAGGCTCATACATACCAATCAATTCCTTAGGCATCCGGGGTCTTTTAGGACTGGAACTTCTAGAGGAGCCAGAGAGAGAAGCATTCTCAACAGACAATTTCTTCATTTCTAGCTCATACTTGAGCTCTATTTCCCTTAGCCTTAGTTCTTTGTCAGTTTGAGCATTTAGTTTCTTGTACTCTAATTCAAGTTTCTTTTTCTCTAGTTCAAAGTATTGAGGGCTAAATGTGGGACCTGGCAAAGGTCCAGTAGGTACAGCTGGTAGAGCAGACAGAGGCCTAGAGGGACTATCCACAACAGTTTCATCCTCCTCTTCTGGTTCTGACCCAAGATCATCAATACTTTGTTCCATATCAAGATCATTGCTGCTTTCTACATTTGCTGGAGTGATAGGTTCCTCTGGACCATCCTCCAGACTTTGGTTTTCTAACAACCTTTCTATTAGCTCTATTTTCTTTCTTTTAGTCATGAGATTCTTATGCTTACAGAGAAGTCTTAGACAATCAGCAGTTTTTGTAGCAAGGGACTCTTGACTATAACTTTCCATAGTAGACAGGTTAAAAATGACTTTTTCTTTCTTGTGCTTAAGCTTTGTGGTTAGTTGCACTAAGGTATCTCAAAAGTACTCTAAAGTGTATACTCAATACAGATCCCACCGCTGTACACCAGTGTTAGGCAGAAACCTGTGCAGTTCCTTCTGGGACCACTGCAAAAGATTTAAGTCTACAGGTGTTGGCAGTAAACCCACTTGGTAGCAGTCTGTACCACACAGATTCACTGTGGTAGCTGTGGCTGAGCAGTCAGACTTCCCTCAAGAAGAGTTAGGCAGTATACAGAGGATACATATTAGGTACAGAGGCACAGTAGTACAAGCAAACACTGACCAGAGCTAGGTGTAAAAGTATAAACTTATTTATTAAAGGTACACTCATAAATTACACTAGCACATTACAAAAGGTAAGAAAGTCAAACACCGTTACTATTACTCCTATGTACATCCCTAAGCATTTGTTGGACAATTCTAAGTTAACACCACTTATTTCCAACCAGAGGTGAGCGCTTAACGTTAGATGGTACTCCAACAAGTATTACCAAAAGGGAGGGAAAAGGCAAAGATTAAAGAGAGCAGTAAGGTAAAACACTTTTCACATAAGGTTAGCAAAGACAGTCAATAGTGGAACAAGGGGAATTAGTTCGGGGCCCGCGTTAGAGGGAGCCAGGCGAAAATGTGCCCAAGATCACACCATGTCACAAGTCTTTGCAGGTGAGTAGAAAACGGTTTTACTATGGTTCTGGAAAGTTTAGTTAGGGTGTCCCAGACCTACCCAGGTTAAAGAGAGCCGAGGGCTAAATCTACCCCGTACAATTGGTGGCAAGGGAGGCCGGGCGGAACACAGTACCTTTAAAAGTGGAGAGGATCCTCCAGCGGTGGTAGTCGTTCCTGGTAGTGGGTGCAAGTCGCGGCGTTGTCCCGAGGAAGAGGCGGTCTCGTCGGGGAGGAAGGCTGCAGGTCGTTGCACTACCAGGGATGAGGCCAGCCGTGGAGTTCTCCGGTCACAAAGGATTTTTACCCCTCTTTCGCGATTGAGGTAAAAAGTGGTATCCCGGTTGCCGGGGTGCTTGGCACGGGCAAGGCGGCCACTAGATGCTTCGGGACGGCGAAAAGAAGGCAGCAACTGGTTGTCCCCACCAGTTAAGGGAAGAAGACTCTCCGGCGGGAGATCTCCTCTGTCGTCGGGAAAAGTGGTGAGACGATTCTGCAGGGCTTCACCGGTGGTGTCATCTTGGCAGGTCGGCTCGGCTTCTCCCTCTTCGGCTTCTTAGGTCCTGTGGCGACTTCTGAAGAACCAGTCCCAAAAACCCTGCTTTTATGCAGCAAACCCCCATTCATACAGCCTAGCTGTCACTCAAACATGCTAAGTGGTGAGCGGGGTGGCTCACCACTTGGGCCAATCACACTAGAGTGCGACCTGAGTTGGCAAGGCAACTCGGTCCAGGGTGCCTAAACCCCCTCCCACACCCCCTGTGGTACCCAGACAGAATGGCACCACTTTGGAGGGCTTCTGTGCAGAAGCCCGCCAAAAGTGGAACAAAGGCTCGACTCGGGTTCAGGGTTACTGAAGTGAACCTAGACGCCATTTTGGCGGCGGGTTCCGGCAAAAAATCCCAACCGGTGAATTTATATTAATTAAATAAACCGGCGGTATCTTTAACCTTGCACCAAAAAGTGGTGCATCAAAAACCAATGGGAAATCCCATTGGGAAATATTCCGGTGGAATATTTCCGTGGTATCCACTGCCACCAGCCAGAACTCGGCGAGGGGGGACGGGACAGTACCCCCTCGACAACAGACCCAGGGGCAATCTAATTGCCCCTACCAGTACTTCCACAGTAAGATGGTTTGTACTGGTTAAGTTCCTAAGTTAAGACTAGTAAAGTCAATGGTAACTTTACTGACCCAGGGAGACAGTAGTCAGTCCCAGGGTGTGGAGTCTATGTTTGGGGTTCTCTAAGACACCCCTGTGCTACTGCACTGAGGGTGCTGTGTAACACATATTCAAAAACCAATGATGGCCTATGGGGAGAATTACCCCCTAGCCCATAAGCACATAGCAAGTCACAGTAACACTCTCAAGTCATGTCCAAGAGTGAGGGTAAAAGAGTCTCACTCTTGGCAGGAGAAAAAAAAATAAACCCCACAAATCCAGCAAAGCTGCTGGGGGACTCACTAGGTTAGGGAATTCAGCCTAAACAGAGAATTCTTCCTAACACACGCTAACATCACATACAGAGAATAAGGCAGTTTCTGTGCAGCGATCAGGGCGAAAGCGTGATTTAAGAGGATCTAAAATCTTTTTGCTCTCCTTGAAATTCATCACTTGTTGCATTACCACTTTTTCAAGGATCTTAGATATCCTCGAAATGTCGGCTATGGGTCGATCAACAATTGGATAATCCTGATGGATCAAGTGGAGGATTCTTTAGAATTGG
Organism: Ambystoma mexicanum; assembly: GCF_040938575.1. Classification (NCBI taxonomy): domain Eukaryota; kingdom Metazoa; phylum Chordata; class Amphibia; order Caudata; family Ambystomatidae; genus Ambystoma; species Ambystoma mexicanum. Next base: position 538,780,601 of record NC_090935.1, read on the forward strand.
GAATGACTTACAGGAATTCCTCCCTGATTAAGGGATTCATTAATGAGATGAGTGATGTATTTTGCAGTGGTGGACTGGCCTACAGAAAACTCTGTAGATTTTCCAGGTGGGCTCTACAACATGGTCCTATTATGTGTGGGAACCCTGAGTTTCTGTTCATCTTCCCCTTCCTACAATCTTCCACCTCTGCCACACCACCCTTAATACATGTTTTATGTCAATGGCCCTCATTACTACCCAGGCGGTAAGTATACGACATTACCGGCATGGCGTAACTAACGTTTACGTGCTGGGTCAAAGCCGTGAAAAGCAGGACATTACGACCCATCGTGCACGAGCATTACGCCATGCCGGTAATGTAAACTGCGCCATGGCGTTAATGCCCCCAAAACGGCACCTACCGGCATCGTATGCCGTGCAAGGTGCACTTCCGCCACCCCGATCATCGTTCATAGCGGTGACCGTAGTTAGCGGTCACCGCAATTAGCGGTGACCGTAAATAAGCGGAACCGGAAGTAGCGCCAACGCGGCGGAACGGGAAAGAGCACGGCGGTCATCTTTAAAAACACAATCCATTGGCATCCTCTGCAACCACTGGACATCTGAGCCTGAGACCCAGCAAATACCATCAGCAACCTTCTTCCTGCAAGAAAATGCCTAAAGTGGTAAAAAAAGCCTGTGACCGCCAGCGGCACGCTGCTTCACCAGAGAGGAGCTTACCATGCTTGCGGAGGCCCTCCAGGAGAACGCTGCAGTGGTATTCTCCAACCAAATGACAAGACCGGCCATAGCCAAGAAGAAGGCCATATGGGCACTGGTAGCTCAGCGGGTTAGTGCCGTGGGGACTGTACCCCACAATGTCAGACAGTGCCGCAAGCAGTGGAACGATCTCAAGCTCAGAGTCAGGAGCATCCTATCGGCTAACAGGAACCTGGGCACGGCAACCGGGGGAGGATCGGAGTCCCCTATTAAATTGCAGCCATGGGAGGAAATCTGTGCCTCCACAATCGGAATGGAGAGCATAGAAGGAGTAGGAGGAATGGAGAGAGGAGCCCCGACATCAGGCGATGCAGGTAGGTGGCTCAAATCAAGCCATGCAAAATTCACCAAAGTCCATTCATGTGAAGTACAATGTTGCCCCATAGTGTAAATGCAACACATCAGCAGGAGTCTGCCCGCAGACACATCCGATCTCCACCCTGTACACATGCAGTATGCACACCCTAACTGCAGGCACCCACATACCTCCATGCTACTTCCACACAAAAGGGAGACAACCTGTATGCCCCTGCCTCAAATGTGCCGCTTGTACTAACTGATAAGATGTCAGTCGTCACAATGCCCGCCCAATGTCCGCAGACCCATCAATAACACTTTCCCTCCTTTGCTCCACCACAGGCTCAAATTCCGACCTTGAGGATGAGGACACCACTGCCTCCACACCCACCAAGAGGGCCAGGACAACTGTGCCAACACCACAACCCTCCACCTCTGCCGTCCCGAGGAAAACCCCACAGCAGCCAAAATCCCTGCCAGGAAAACAGGACAGGGCACTGACAGCCACCCCAGCAGGCACCACACCAGCAGCAGCAGACATTACCCAAATCGAGCCCACAGAAGGGACAGGCTCTGCTGCAAGCAGCACTATTGGGGAAACTGCTGCCATTGCAGCCTCCTCCGATAGCGAAGCAGGGGTCATTGAGGAGATTGTTGTTGGAAGCCCCACTGCCCACCCTCATTCCCCCTACCTGTCCCTAAGCAGCCCCCATGCGGATGCCACACAGGGGCAGTTAGAGGATGAGGATTGGCCAGGCACTCCATCCCCGCTACAGGAGGTGAGCAGCCCAATGGGAATACCACTGCCATTAGCCATGGGCCAGAGGAACCAACAAACCCTGGAGGAGATCGGCACCCGGCAGCAGCAACTATCCTCGCTCCTTAATGAGCACGTTGCAGACTGTGGGGGGGCAAGTGCAGCAATGGAGAAATGTGCGGAGACAGTGAAGGCTGCTATTGAGTCCTCCACAAAGGACATCTGCACAGAACTCGCTGCTGTGCGGCATGTCATCTCAGAACTAGTGCAGACAATTCGGGACATGTGTCCAAATGAGCAGGCAGGAACCTCCTCGGGTGCCAGCTCGACACCAAGCAGCCCCATCCGCCGATCGGGGAGGAACCTGCGCAGCACAGGCAGGGGTGCCCCGGGGGCCAGGGGAGGGGGCTGCCAATAGTGGCCGGACAGTGGAGAAATCCTACATCACACACTGCTGCACAGACTTACTCACACCTTTGTAGGGATTCCAGGGGGGAGGGTGGAGGGAGGAGTGGGTGTGTTGGGGAGTTCAGGGGGGAGGAGGGAGGGAGGAATGGGTGTGTTGGGGAGTTCAGGGGGAGGGGGGAGTGGGTGTGTTGGGGAGTTCAGGGGGGAGGGGGGAGTGGGTGTGTTGGGGAGTTCAGGGGGGAGGGGGGAGGGGAGAGTGGGTGTGTTGGGGAGTTCAGGGGGGAGGGGGGAGTGGGTGTGTTCACCAAAATCACTTTCACAATACACTTTTCATATTTGCACAAATCACATGTGTGGACATTGCTCATTGCGTATGTGTGATTTATTGGTAAACAGTCCACAGTGTCCATATAACAGACGCACCCAGTGACACAATCGTCATCTCCAGGTGACAGCACCCATCCGCATGTGCTAGAATAATTGGTTGATCAGAGTACTACGCATTTCACGCCCCTCCTGTGCATCGCCGCCTCCATGAGGTGCTGCCCCATCCCCACCCTCATCATCCTCATCGTCAGGTGGTTGCAGTTCTGCATCAGGGGCAGGGGCACATTGCATCTGACGCACATATTGTGTAGCATGACACATGCCATGACGATCTTTGCCACCATCTCATGGCGTTACAGCAGTGCCCCACCAGACCTGCTGAGGCAGCGAAACCGTGCCTTCAATAGGCCAAATGCCTGCTCAATCACCACACGGGTATGTGTATGTGCACGGTTGAAGTCCTCCTCCTGCTGGTTCTGTGGGTTCCAGACTGGTGTAAGGAGCCACCTCATCAGGGGATAGCCTGCATCACCTGTATGTGGGCGAGAATGTATGTGTCAGTCATGACGTCTATTTCAGAACATGACGTGCCACCATGGCTTGCATCCAACTGTTACTTCGGACCTCTTTTAAATGCACTCATTGATTCACACTGTGCGACCAGTATATGCTCATGGCTCTTATGGAATGTTGTGCATGCCATCAACTAATGTATGCAGGGGGGTCAAGTGCCTTGTCAGTGCCCACCCAGTGTGTTTGTTCATGCCGTTTGTTTTGGTGGCCTGGCACGTGTCCTGTGATGTCAACGCTCACATCATTGCAACATTGCTGTCAGCCTCATCATGACCCCAGTGAGCAATGCTGATGTTGATAGGGACATTTTGTAGGCCTTGCTGTCTGTGTGATGGTGTGTTGATGTTTCTGTCCGTCATGTGCCTCATTCGTGTGCAGTTATGGGAGACAGGCCTTTCAGTGGATGGTGTCTGGTGACGTGCATGTAGGTGCATTTCGTTGAGGTCAATGTGGTGTGAATTGGTACAATTCACTTGCAGATGGTTGTGTCATGGTTGGGGCACACCTTCATTCACGTGGTGGGGCTGCATACATCGGCCATTAGATTTAGTGGTGTCAGCTGAAGTTTGTGCTGCTTTAGGGTATGATCTAGCTCCGTTGTCTCTACTACTCACAGCCAGGTGGAGTATGCATCATTCCCCCCCTTTCAGCCAGATGGAGTATGCATCTTTCCCCCCCTTTCAGCCAGGTAGAGTATGCATCATCCCCCCCCCCTTTCAGCCAGGTGGAGTATGCATCATTCCCCCCCCTTTCAGCCAGGTGGAGTATGCATCATTCCCCCCCTTTCAGCCAGGTGGAGTATGCATCATCCCCCCCCTTTCAGCCAGGTGGAGTATGCATCATTACCCCCCCTTTCAGCCAGGTGGAGTATGCATCATCCCCCCCCTTTCAGCCAGGTGCAGTATGCATCATCCCCCCCTTTCAGCCAGGTGGAGTATGCATCATTCCCCCCCCCTGGAGTATGCATTGGTACGTCGTTCACCTACCCACTTCCCTTTTCCATGGTCATGACATGTGACTCACCGAGTAGCCAGGATCTTGGCCCTGCATGTCGCTCCATGTAGCGTGGTATTGTGGAGTTCCGAAGGACCATTGAATCATTGGTTGTTCCGGTTAATCGGGCACAGCAATGTGTGATGATCCTGTTGGAGTCACAGACCATTTGCACGTTGATTGAGTGAAATAGTTTACGGTTGCGGTACGGTACCTCCATGGCATGTGGCACCACCAATTGTACATGGGTGCAGTCAATGGCACCAATGCAACCAGGTATGCCGGCTAGTGCATGGAAACCCACCTTGGTGTTTGCAATCTCCTGGGCAGACCGTGGTAATGAGATGTAGTCGTCTGTTTGCTTGAGGAGGGCATCAAGCACTTGGATCAGTGTACGTGATAATAATGGTTGTGAAGTGCCATGCAAGTGTCCCACTGTGTGCTGGTAGGTGTCTGTGGCCAGGAAGTGGAGTACAGACACTACCTTCAGTAGGGGTGGGATGGCGGTTGGTGTTTCTATCATGCTGACGATGTCGTTGTGTATCATGTCTACGATGGCGGTGATGGTGTCCCGGTCCAAACGGTACATGGTGTGGATCTGCTCACCGGTGAGGTTGAATGGACTGGCTCTGACGCGTGGGATTGTGGGCTGCCTGTGTGGTGCCACTGGCTGTGCTGGTGGGGCTTGCTGGCCCTGCCTTGCCCTCCTTCTCCTCCTGCGTCTCCTCTGTGCAGCCTGTTGTTGTTGTTGTTGTTGTTGTAGTTGAAGTTGTAGCACTTGCATTGCTATCAGGTCCTCCAGCCCCAACATTGCTAGTCCTATTGGAATCATTGTGGAGTGTGACTGGGTGTGGGAAGGGGTTGGGTGTGCTCTTTTTGTACTTCCTGAGTCTGTATTGCCTCCACCTGTGCTGATTCTGTGCACCTGTGGCAGCTGGATTCACTGCACAAGGCCCTTTACGGTTGGTTTGCGATGGCGTAATTAGCACCATGGCGGTAAGGTACTTAACGGCCTGGTGATGGCGTTAGGTGCATGTCCGCTTGGATCGTCATTCGCGTAGCTTTGCGCCATGCCGGTATTTCCGGTGTGGCAGGTCGCGTGCGCGCGTCCTTGGTGCAGTTAGCAGCAGCGTTAACTACGATGCCGCTAATGGCATCGTAGTTAACGGTCACGGGTCATGATCGGACCTAGCGGAAAACGATGCCGGTAATCATTTACCAGCATCGTTTTTCACTTACCGCCTGGGTCGTAATGAGGGCCAATGTGTTTGGTACATGTAACTAATCTGAATGCCAATATGTGCTGTAAAATTCACTGTTTGGATCCATTTTGGAAAATGTTCCTGGGAAAAGAATTACTGCAAACCCTATTTAAATGGGTTGGTCTTAATCTCTACATTAACTTGCACATTGTAATGAATGCCATGGCCACTTTTGGTTCACAGTTCACACCTACTGTTTAGTCAAAATTGAGGTTTTAGCACATGTAACTAAAGCAGGAGGCACGTCTGCACATTAACAAGTAGGCTTAAGCTTACTGAGAATAAGAGACACACAACCTCAAAGATGTCCATAAAGGAAAAAGAGCCACAAGGTTGTAGTACAACATCAGGCGTCAAGGAAGGCTCTGAGGTTGTAGTGGACTGTAACACATCATTAATGTTGTGTACTTTGGTAATGAAAAATTCATTAAATTCATTAAGTAGTTGGTATTCTGATAAGAACACAGCAGGTTTGTAAAAGATGCAGGCTTAACGCAATATCTCCCCAGGTGGGCATCCTTTTTCATTTCACACAAGTACTAAGACAAGTTGCAGTCCAATAGAATGCTATACCTTTCAAGGCTTCCCCCAAATTGCATGTGGTGCTGTAGAGGAGCACCCAAATGTCTCTGCAGGAAGTCCTGCCCCCCTCCCACCTACATGCTGGAAGCCTGGAATTGTAACACTCTTGAAACCAGCGATTGTGACCACTCCACAGCAAATATTCGAAAGAAGGTACCCACTAAGAAAACCTTCATATGTCATCCGGACGAGATGACAATCTTGTGGAGGAAGTCCCTGAAGAAATATGAAAGAACAAGAGAAGGAGCTGGTGACATCACAAGAAACGAACGTGGCACACAGAGAAAACTGGCTGTAGAAGAGAATGAATGGATCTGATAAAAACTGATGACGAAGTAAAGAATTGAGTAAACTTTCATATGCGAAAAGAAGATTGCATGGGTTAAAAGCATTGCAGAAAATGCAAGTCGTTCAATAACTGTACAGATGCAGTACCGCAAGTAAACTAAGTGATCATAAAAGCTGGTTATACATAGTGAATAGACTGCAGGCGGAGCTGCCATTATATAGAAGCTGGACATCGGTGTCACTACTTTAGTAAGTTCAAATCCATGGAGAGAAAAGCAGAGGACTGTGTCACAGCAAAGAATTAGCTGAGATCGTGGAAGATGCTGAAAGGGATGTCTGGCTTGGTGTCAAGTCTGAATCAGCCAAGACTGGTTATCTATTCTTGAAGACGGTGAATGTGAGATACTGAATTGTTAAGCAAGATTGTATGCAGTACCCTGTGGGAGACTGCATCTGCCTTGTCCTCTTGGCAATAGTTAACCCAACCTCTGGTATACGTCTGTACTACACAAGTTGGTTGAGTGACTGAGTAGCCAGGCGTATCTCAAGAGGGGTCAATGTGAGCTGTAGGGTTGCACCATAGGGACAAGTATCCAAAAACACTGACACTCAAGGTTTCTTGATTAAGATTAAACACAATGTATAATTTAACAGTCTGTTTGAATAAACCTTCATTAGAAGGGAGAAAATATGTAACACTTAAATGTACTTCAAAATACACACTCCAGTTTCAATAAATCAGTAGATGCCCTTTTGGGATGGCACACAGACACTTCCTACACCCTGAGGTGACTTCAATAACTAAGACACTGTGGACATTGACATATCACTGGTACATTTAGAGCAAAACTGAGTTTGGTGTCAAAGGGAAAAAGGTTAGGGAATGAAACAATGGTTAGCAAGTTCTCAAACAGGGAAGCACTTTTGAACCCCGCAATGCAATGTGGATTAACCCTTTCCCAGCTATACAAGTAAAGAATGTATGACTTTTTGAGGGACAGATCAAAACACAAAGTCAGAGATTAGAAGAGTCTTCACAAAGCCAGGACAGCCAATGTTACTTGAGCAAAGTCTAGGGGAGTTGAGGCACTTCTTGAAGGTAAGTAAAAAGTCTTGCACAATGTTAGAGAGCTTTGTAGAAAATGAAATCACTGTTGGGCCAAATGCAAGTCTCAACTGAGAGCAATCAAACTACACAACAAGAGGTAAGTACGCTTTAGTTCACAGTACCTTAGGTCTGAAGAAATTGGTTCCAGCTGGCTTCTGTTCCTGTTGTAGTATGGCAGATCCTGTTGTTCCTGGGCCTCAGTCGTGGGGACAAGAGGGAGGATGTCTGAGGACTCCTGCACTACGGTTCGAAGTTCAGCGGCAACAATGGGCAAAGTTCAGATCAGCGGCACTTTGCGGTTTCAGCTTCTCGTGAATAGCACCACCGCTGTTCTTGGACACCTTGTAGGCTTTCCTTGCTTCTTGGCACCAGCACTCTGTTGAGGTGGCTCAGGCTTGTTCAGCCCTGCTTCGAGGGAATCCTGAGGATCTTCATGGAGCTTGGGTCCGGTTTAAAGACTATGCACTCGATTCTGGTGTTCCTGTCCTTGGCACTCGGTTCCTGCAGCAGCAATGGAAGCACATCGAGCAAAGAGAGGATTTCCAATTGAGTTCGTTTTGGGGTCGATTGGTCCATCAACCCAAGGGGAGAAGTCGTCCTTTGCAGGGCTTCTCTAGTCGAGGCAAATTTGGAGGTTCAGCACTGCCGCAGGGATTCACTGGGCAAACCAACGGTCTAGGAGTTGCGGCAAGTGTCTCTTCCAAGTTCTTCTTCAGATTCCTTCATCCCGTGGTCGACTCTGCCTTCCTTGCAAAAGACCTCGCCTTTTATGCAAGACTCTCCCATTCATTCACAGCCTAGCTGTCAATCACACAGCAGGGTGGCTGTCCTCCAAACAGCTTTGGGTGCATTCCTGTAACCAAGGAGACTAAGCACAGGGAGTTTCTGGAACCTCCCTCGCTTCCTGCCCTGCCAGACACGCTGGAGCCAGAGGCGGGATTCAGCAGTGAACCCCGCCAAAGACAAAATGAACAAAGGGACCAAACCTGGTTTGGCACACAGAGTAAATCTTAAGAAGGAACTTTCCAAAAAGAAATGGCGAAAAACGAAGACCAGGGACATTTTGACTAAATGGGCACGCATGGGTGCAATACTGCAGCTGAGGATTCAGTCTTAGGGTGCCTCCAAACTCGGGTCCGGGTCTGGGTTCCCGTCTGGTGAAACCAGGCGTCCAGAGCGGGTCCCGCGCAGGGACCTCGTAATGGGGCTGTAAGGGTTTAATGGGGCCGGCACCTTTACCGGCGCCATTAACCCCTTATCGCCCCTCTCGTAATGAGGCCCATAGGATTAAAAGTACAAAGTCCCAAAGTTCAGCAAAAGAGCTGGGGGTCTCTAAGGTGGGAGGAATTAAACACTAAAAATGAAAATTCTCCCTTGTTAAGGTGCAAAGAAAGAACACGATGAGTGCCAAGTTTTATTCATTTAAGACATTCATTTAAGACAATTAAATGCTGCGAGATGGGCTGAATTGCAGTCTCCTGTCACATGAGCCAAGGATGGAACTAGAGCTGGGAATGCAGTTCCAGAACTACGATAGCATGTGCCTGCACTCCTATATACTCTCAGAGGCAAGGATAATTTGCAAGGTCAAGTTCAAAGACAATCTTAATGGCAGAAGGCATGGGTGATGAGAGATGATGGGCTAATCTGGTGGGGTGGTACAGCCAGTCGACCCCCTGACACCTGGGGTATGAACGTACCTGCTGTACGTGAGCCAAATGTTCCAGACTAGCACAAGCGTGCCAACCAATCGTAGAGGGCCATATAATGAAGGGCCTTATAGTTTGAGAGCCAATAATATGCTGTGTACATAATACTTGTTGAAGATGACTTGCACTACGGGTGGGCATGAGTTGTCCACCTGATAGTACATGTCCAATCACAACCCAACCCCATATAGAAAGTATACTTAGATGTTCCCCTTGAGTGAATCACAACCCCCGTAAGATTTTCTATTTACCACGTAGTATGACGTCAAATATGATGAATATTTACTATATAAGTGTGATTTTTTATGAAATGCTTTGAGACATTGATGTCCGTTGTAACTCCCTGTTTTAGACAATTGATAATAAAACAGACGAACTTGCCATCTTCATGATTTGTTTCCGTTATTTGGTGTAAGAGTTACTCTGCTTCCCATCCACTGCATGATACGCTACCCAAAGGACCTTACGTTCAGTGCGTTCTCTCAAATGCTACATATCAAGAACACAAGAGATGAGGGACAACTGTTTATTGTCTTCATGAATCCATATAAAGCTGTCCCGTTACTCCCATTACTCACCCTCTCAAGGAGGGTTTGATGGGTCAATACTCATGCATGTATTGATTTGGTTTATTGTAGGGCACATTCTGCTAGAGGGGCCATGACTTACAAGGCCCTTTGGGACAGAGGTTGTTGGGGGGATATTATGCAGGCAGCTAATTGGTCTAATGAAACTGTGCTAGTCCTTCTAATTGCAAATCCAATGAACATGCTTCTTTTGTTTTATCAATGCTCTAAAATAATTGCTAATATCAAGCCTACATGCCCTCGTATTAAAAGGTCATGATGGAAAGTTAATATTTATTATCTTTTCATCCTCGAGTTTTGTTGATGTTGTTTTGACTTGCGATCTGTTAGCGGTCTCGTTCCATTTTGATTTCAAGACGCTAGGCTTTGTAAACTTCAGCTGTGGATTCTATTCTTGGGATTCTGCTCTTCATTCAGAAAAGAGGACTAGACTGTTTCTACGGTCATGTAATGAAACAGCATCAAGGGATATGTAGTTCCTGTGAAAAGGTAACCAGTTTTAAATTGCTCAAATTATTTGCGGCTATCAGAAATGCAACAATTATTGATATGCATATAAAACAGGGTCAAAATGCCTACACGTTCATGCCCCATCAACAGCACACACTGGCAAACCCTTCGCATGCACACAAGCATCATAGCATGCTTCATAGAGCAGTGCTGGACTAAAGGTTAGAACCGTAGTCTAGAGGATATTATGCTGTATTCAGGCATCATTGCTAATTCTCCCATATTGTTTTTATATCAGACATTGAACAAAGGCACATACACTGTGATATTGTGACTCTTGTTATTGATAATACATTTTAATATGGAGTTAATCATAATGTTGTTTCCCATGATAAAGCTCTACATCACACACATCCTCCTTTAATCTGGTCATGAAATTGGCTTAACCCCCATGAAGCACAGCCTCATCAATAAACATTTACTACAAAGTAGGCATGTAAACCCTTGCATGCATATTCAAATGGGCCATTGTTTCCATAGTGAGTCCCATAAATGTTGGAATTCAAAAATGTTGAATAAATGCCCCAAGATCCATCCCTCCTAAATGGTAGGTGATTCGGAAGAGCAGCATCATTTGTTGAATTTCACTTCTCCACTCATGCCCTCGCAAAGTGTCCCAGGCCCTACACGTCATGCTTACCATCCAGCCAAGAACTGTTATATTTCTTCCTCTTTCACTCACAGATGACTTTGCCTCCTATGGGCCTCATTATGAGTTGATGGTGCAGGATAAATGTGGTGGTAATACCGTTACACTTCCCAACTATGAGTTTGGTGGAAAGTTGTAGGATTCACCTCTAGCTAGGGACTGGAGATAAATCTGCCACATTACCACCAAATTCCCGCAGAAATCCTAGGGACTCCAATTAAATGGGGAATAACACTGTCTCCACCACGTACAATCCAGAAGTAATAATGCTGGACCAAGTTATCGTAACGATAATTCCATTTGGTGGTATCTCAGAGGATTTACTGCCAAGATACCACCAAATATCTCCAATCAAGTCATGAAAATTCATGACCTCCTGTCAACCCTACTTTTCATTCTCAGCCCCTCCCTCCTTATCTCCTCTTTCTACACATGGGATGCTTGCACATACTTTAATCTGCAAACACTTCCCGGTCTCTTGCTTACATCTTTAAACCTCAAACAAGCTCTGCACATCTCCCTTTAGGGGTATTTTGTGAGCCCCAAAGACACAGGAATACCTGTGCATTTTTTTATTGGGATCTTGAGCGGCAAACCGAAAACCAGACCTGGTGAAAACTAGTGGACACATTCTCGACTTTAGTGGTATTGCATTGGTGATATTTTATTGGTGGTATTTCATTGCTGTAGAGGCTCAGGATAGACTTACCAGGTCACCTGAAACTGCAATATGAAGAATTAGCTCCTTATGATTTGACCCAGCTCACAGTATTTTGGTATAACTTACTTTTTACCACAGGCAGTAATAGAAAATACCCCTTTAGCTTTGTACCTCTCTATGAGTTTTCTAGAGTGATTATGGCACACAATAAATAGAACAAACTGACATGTTTCACTTACATACTTTATAAGCAACTGGTATTCATGAGTGACACAAAACAGCATATGCAATGCAATGAGTTCAGTATGACATTTTCTGCAATACAAAAATGAAAGCGTGCATCGCTATTTCATATTTTTCCCTTTGCAGTGATAGCAGACTTCACACTTCATGCCAAAACATAGCTGTGGCACACTTCACGGTAACTGCCTACCCCACGATAAAGCCCTTTCTCCCACAATAGATTCCAATTACACTTCTAGTGTTGCAGTTCAAAACACTGTTATCTAATGGCCTTGAGACATATAGTTCACTTTAGCAGAGCTTTGAGCTTTCAGTTTATGTATGTGAAATGTGCTTCTCAGATGGAGCAGAGAACACATTTGTTAGTGAAAAACTACACCAGCCTGCAGCTGCCCACAATATGCAATCATACAGACACACACCTAATGTATTACAGGTTCTTACCTAACGAATGCTTGAAATATTAATGCCAGCAGATTCAGAGAAGGATAGGTTCTGTCTGCCTCAGTCTGCTGGACCTGGATTGCCTCACCTTCCTCTGCTGCTGGGATATTCTCTCTCAACATCCTCGCACACGGAAAGACCTTCTCATCTACTTCTCTCCCTTTGTGGCCAAACCAGCCAAACTGGCCACCAGCCCCAGCCAGCAAAGGCAGCCAGGTCCTCCGAGAGACAGCTCCACTTTTCCTCTCTGCACATCCCTTTTAAGGCATCTCTCTTCAACCTGCCCCTTCACATATGTTCCCCTATGGAAAGTGTAAGAAATGCCTGCCCCTGACTGTGATGCCACATGCCAATCAGACACCACCCCCCAAATTGGCCAAACCTCTAGAAGGCTCCAGAGAACACACATTGGGCCTCATTACGACCCAGGCGGTAAGTTACCGCCTGGGCCGTGACTTTACCACCATGGCGTAAACTACGTTTACGCCATGGTGGTTGGCGGACTTACCGCCCCATTCCGACCTTGGCGGGGTGGTAAGTCCCCAATCCCCATTTACCCTTCCCCATTCCCATTTTTGCCCCATAGGGCATAATGGGAGTGGGGAAGGCGTTAATTACGCCACCGTAAATTACGGTGGCGTAATTAACTCCATGGTCCCTTAGCGCCATGGATTTTAACACCTGCTAAAAGCAGGTGTTAAATCCGCCATGGCGCTAAGGGACCTCGTACTCAGGCGGTAAGGGTCGGCGCTGTTTACGGCGCCGTAAACCCCTTACCGCCTGAGTTGTAATGAGGGCCATTGTGCCTGTCAGCTTTCCACAGAGATTTAAGATGGCAAACGGATGCCAAAGAGTTACATTTCTCTATGCTGGCTTCCTGCAGCAGAACATGAACAATCAAGCTACTTTGAGCAATGTTGCTTTTCACATTCCTCATCTCACACCTTCATTGCAGAAGCAGCTTTATTTCTTGCATTTTTCAAGCAATGCCACAGAGCCTGTGTTTGCAATCTCATGCAATGGGCCAAATTTTACCAATAGTCTGCACCAATGTTTTGCACCCATGAGCTATGGACTGAGCTGCCTTCATTATTAGTAAGGAATTAGAAAGGAACACGTTCTAAATAGCCAACTAGAGCCCAATCAGTTTCATTGTGACATCCTCAAATATTAATGCAACATCTTCAAAATAAAAATTGATGCAAGATTTACTGAACTTCATGGGGAAACCCATGAAAGCCACAATATTGGCTCCTCCAGACACAGTAACTAGAAAGATCTGGAAGCCAATACTCAGTTTTCAATTTCATTTTGACAAATTGCATTTGGTGCACACAACACAAAATATGAATCAACATTATTCCTCCTGATGAACCTCATGAAAAATGTGGGGAAACACGTGTTGAGGATATGTTGAAGATATTACATAAATATTTGAGGATGTTACAATGAAACTTCAACATTAAAATAAGGTAAATTGGTGCAACTAATGGACTACAATCTTTTCTAATATGTCAGTTTCTCTCTAATGGGCAGCCTCAGTAGTAGGGATCCACCACTGCTGCCTTTTTATGAAATCTTGATACCCAATTGATCTTCACACTATCAATCAATAGTAAGGGATTCGCCCACGGATGCCTCAAGGCTGCTTTACCGATTTTTCATTAGTAAGGAATTAGTAGGTTAGGGTATTAATGGTAAGTGATTATTACCTCCCTTCTATCCTCATTCTTCCTGAACTTTCTGCTGCCTTTGACACTGTAGTTCATCCCTTCATCCCCCAAACTGCATTTGGTGCACACAACACAAAATATGAATCAACATTATTCCTCCTGATGAACCTCATGAAAAATGTGGGGAAACACGTGTTGAGGATATTTTGAAGATATTACATAAATATTTGAGGATGTTACAATGAAACTTCAACATTAAAATAAGGTAAATTGGTGCAACTAATGGACTACAATCTTTTCTAATATGTCAGTTTCTCTCTAATGGGCAGCCTCAGTAGTAGGGATCCACCACTGCTGCCTTTTTATGAAATCTTGATACCCAATTGATCTTCACACTATCAATCAATAGTAAGGGATTCGCCCACGGATGCCTCAAGGCTGCTTTACCGATTTTTCATTAGTAAGGAATTAGTAGGTTAGGGTATTAATGGTAAGTGATTATTACCTCCCTTCTATCCTCATTCTTCCTGAACTTTCTGCTGCCTTTGACACTGTAGTTCATCCCTTCATCCCCCAAACTCTCTCTCTCTGCAGCTTCAAAGATACCTTCATGGATTTGAAACTCATCCAAGCACTTTATTTTCATCTCATAGTACTCCAGCACCTCGTTCCGGCACACCTCCCTGTGAGCTTTCCTCAAGACTCAGTCTTAAGCCCGCTTCTGCTCACCCTTTACACCTCATCTAGCAGCAATCTCGTTTCCCCTTTTGGCTTTAACTAGCACCTCTTTGTTGATAACATTCAGATCTCCTTCTCCTTCCTCTCTTTAAAACCAGAAATCTCTGCCATAATACGCCCCTGGATGGATTTATGCTGCCCCATGCTCAATTCTTCAATTGGAAACTACCTTATTCTGACAAAGACCGTCTCACACTTGAGAGAGAAATAGCTAGATATGCCATGCATCTGGCATCATCAGTGCTGTTCTGGATACACTGCATTGCACGGGAACATATGGTAACATAGCACAAATAATCCAGTAAGGAAAATCAACTTAAAAATGTATGGTAGTGTATGTTGGAATATTTGAGCACATTAACACATAGGGCCTCATCACGAGTTCGGCGGTAATGCAGCGGTTTTCCCGTCGGACGTAAATAGCGCTAACAACAAGGCCCCCGGCATATAACCCGCCAAATCACGAGTTTTCGTGCATGCGCACCGGGACATGGCGTTAGCGCAAACAGCGCCCAACGGGTAGAACCCTTAAATCCGGTGCACCGTGCGCTGTTAGCGTGCGGGAAACGCGTCACTGCCGGAACGAGAAACAAAGCGGCGGCCATCTTGGAAATCACAATCCGTCGGATATCACAGCCCCTGGAAGCCACCACCCCATCTAACAGCAAAACATGTCACAGGAGCGCACTAGCGGCAAGACTGCCCTGGACAGGGTGAGAAAGCCCAAATTCAGCGACCAGGAGCTGGCTGTACTGGTGGAGGAGGCCGAGACACATCATGAGGAGCTGCAGCAGCGCAAAATCAGTGGCCAGCGCAGAGCACAGATTTGGCGCAACATCAGCCAAAGGGTCACTGCTGTGGGGCGCGTGCCCCGGGATGGGGAGGATTGCCGCAAGTGCCTCAACGACCTGCGTGTACAAGTCAGCGGCATCCTCTCACAGCACAGGAGTGCAAGCAGGGGCACTGGAGGAGAGCCACCACCACCCCCACCCTAACTTACACCTTGGGAGGAGAAGATGAGTGCCCTGATTGATATTGGAACCATCGAAGGAATTGGTGGAGCGAAGGCAGGCACCGGCATAGATCCAACTGCAGGTGAGTCCCATCCAGAATGCAAGCAACTGAAAGTACCACACATGCAGACACTGACTGAATGAATGTGAAGAAATGTGTGTGAGGAACTGCAGACACCCATAAGTGAGCCCTACATCCATTGAACCGTAGTGCTGCCTAGACGCCCCTGCCCGTGCAGTGCATCAATGTTAGGGGCAGGGGATAGACATCCATAGCCATGGGACAGCCACGTAGAGTTTGAGTGTGCAGGAATATACCCCTTAGACCCTGAGCGCAGTGCACCTCAATCATGCATGCAGTCTTGTCACTCAAACATTCCCATGCAGTGTACCTCCATACCCACTCACACCAAGCACCACATGGCGACTGAACAAAATGCAAGTTGAATGCATGATTGATACTGCCTGCAATCCCACTTGTTAGCATGAACTGCATTACACTAATGTAGGTAGCATTTAACTCACACCACACCCTATGTACCCCACAGGCACACGTCAAACCCAACGGGACGAAGATGATGGGGAGGAGGCCACACCATCACGGTGCCCATGGCAGCGAGCCTCCACCAGCACCACTACCCCACAAAGAGGCCGCACGGAAGGGAGCCGACACAGGCCACCCCCCACTCCACCACAATGCAGCCCTACCAGACCGCAGCAGCACCCACATGCCCACAGGGAGGCCATGGCCAGCTCGCCCCAAGCCACCAGGCACAGCCCTGATGCAGAGGGACTGACCTGTGGATCGGAGCCCGACGTGGGAGCGACACCTCCACGTGCACATCATGCAGGAGGACTGCATTCACTCGGAAGCAGTGACGCAGAAGGGATGGTCACACCACAGGGAACCTCAAGGGCAGGCACAGAGCAAGCACAAAGCCCACATGTGCATGTGCATCGTGTCCGCACACCACAGCCGGACAAGGACATACCATCATATGGCAGCCCTGAAAACCGGCACTCAGAACCTGGCAGCCCAATCCAAGCCGGCGCCATGTCCCCATGCCGCCCCCCCCGACAGCGCACAAGTGGCAGGCCGGCACCTGCCACACCAGGGGTGCCCTTCATCACAGGGGCAGCAGTGATGGGCCGACTGGACGTGATAGAGGCCAAACAGGCCAAGGTAGAATCAATGACCAAGGTGCACAGCCGGCACATCAAGGCTATCAGTGCAGCCATACGCCATGGATGTAAGAACATAGCGCATGACAATGCGCGCACACGCAGAGTGGTAGAGAAATGTACCGCTGCCCTGACTGGGTTTGGACAAAGGGTGAGGGAGTTGTGCGAGGCAGTGTCAGCACTTGCTGAGCAAACAAGGGAGGGAAACAACCTCATCCGACAGCACATGCAGGCAACCGGGTCAGTCCCATCGACCTCAACCACACATGGAGGGATCCCTTGAGCCATCTCTTAGGCGCCGGTCTATGCGCCACCTGAGGTCACACACACCAGAGGGGCCCGGACAAAGAAAACGACCACGACCATCCTAGTCGTACATGGCATTGTTGTTGGTGCCCTGACGAGACACATGCACCAACCTGCACAGTTCACTGGGGGAGGGGGAATGGTGTGCTGGGTGTTCACTGGACTGGGGGAGAGGGATTGTGTGCTGGGTGTTCACTTGGAGGAGGGGGGATTGTGTGCTGGGTGTTCACTGGGGGGAAGCTGGATTGTTGCACTGAAAACCTGCACAGTTCACTGGGGGAGGGGGAATGGTGTGCTGGGTGTTCACTGGACTGGGGGAGGGGGATTGTGTGCTGGGTGTTCACTTGGAGGAGGGGGGATTGTGTGCTGGGTGTTCACTGGGGGGAAGCTGGATTGTTGCACTGAAAATAAATCACGTTTCAAAAATCACAAAGCATGGACAGTAGTGATTGTGGAAAAATGCTATTTAATGTTGAAGTGACATCTGTTCTATTTACCCATCACCCGTGTTAGAAAAATACATCAATCAATCCCTGTCTGGCCAACCTCCCCTCCCTCAGCCCACCCCTTTGTGCACGTGCAACACCTTCAGGCACGTCATCACCCTCACTCCCATCCTCAGGTGGCTGCACATGAGCATCAGGGGGCAGTGGCACATTTCTGCGACAGCAGATGTTGTGCAGCATGGCACATGTCAGTACAATTTTGCCAACTTTTTCTGGTGCATACATCAATGCCCCTCCCGTGCGGTCGAGGCACCGGAAGAGTGCCTTCAGCAGTTCAAATGCCCTCTCCACGCAGATCCGTGTACGAGCATGGGCAAAGTTGTATGCCCGCTCCGCTGCCGTATGTGGATGACGCACAGAGGTCATGAGCCACGTGTACTGGGGATATCCAGAACACCTGCAGGGGACAGAAAGCCGGAATGGGGACAAGGTAAGTCCAGTGGGTGTACAGAGCTCAGTCATCAGTGTCATTTTGCCATACTTATCATTAGATCAACAACATTGTGGAGTGTGCTGTGCTACGAGCAGTATTGAATCAATGAGGTACTCTCAACTAGGTACGCCTCTGTTTCAGAAAGTAACTGTACTCATTCACTTGTTACTGGGTAAGGGGGCCTTTCCATATACTTCTGCATGAGAGAAGTGGCTGCCTCATGTGTCATTGCCATTCCCTTTGGCTGCAGTTGCATTTGCTGGTTGTCACTATTCTGTACTGTTCTCCATGCATTTCCTTGGCCATTCTGGGGACAGTGTTTGTGGGATGTACATTGCCATTACTCAGACTCAGTGGTCGAAGTGAGCGGGAGCGGTCGGGAGCGGTGCTCCTATACTTTTTTAAATTACCTTTTACAGCTCCTACACTATTATTTTAAAAAGAAACCGTTCCGGAACGGTTTTGTTTTAAAATAAATGTGTAGGAAGCAGTTGAAACTTGCACTTTCAGTGCAGTGCACTGAACATTCCCTTAAACTGCAGGCGCATGCATTTGGGGGTTTATACTGTGCATGGGAGGGGGTATGGCGATGGGGTTTGCTGGGAGCGGTGCAGACCAGTAGGGAACATAGCTCCACTACTTCTTTTCGTACACTTCGACCACTGCTCAGGCTACTTATGTGTGGTGTATTTCTGGATGTGGCAACTTATGGGTTACACTTACATGACTGTCGGGTGGGCAGGGTGGGATGTCTGTACTGTGTCTGTGTTGGGAGCCATAGTGCTACTCAACCAGGAGGCTTTATGGTGGTGGGCCTTCCATATGTCACTGTGCTGCCACTTGTCTTTTACATCCTGAATGGGTTTGTTCTGCTGTGTTGGACATGTCCAAGGTTTCTCGTGCAAGCTGCTTGAATGGGAATGCAGCAGTACTGGTGCTGCCTATTGAGATTCATGGATTTCATTGTGTGTAACCCGCCTCATCAGTTGTGGATTGACATGCATTATGGTATACATTTGTACTCACCCAGCAGCCATGTGTTTTGCCCTCGGTGCCTTTCCATGTATGCTGGCAGGGTACTGTTGTTGCGGAGGACCATGGAGTCGTGGGTGGATCCTGGGTAGCGGGCACAGCAGTGGCTGAAGGTGAGGTCAGGCCCACATGTCATCTGCACATTGAGGGAATGTTACTGTTTCCGGTTTCTGTAGGCTGCCTCATGTGCCTGGGTGGTACGAGTGCTACGTGTGTGCAATCCAGGGCTGCTATTACATTTGGGACTTGGGCAATGGCATGGAATTGACCCTTCAGCTGGTTCACCTGTGCCTGTGTGGCTGGCAATGCGATGTGCTCATTCACATGATTGAACAGTGCATCGAGCACCTGTCCCAGCATGGCACTGAATGTGGACTGGGCCATTCCATTCATAATGGCAATGGTATGTTGGTAGCTGCCAGTCCCAAGGAATTGAAGCACAGGCACGAGCTTCACTAGCGTGGGTACTGCTGTGCTGATGGCTATGCGGCTGCCGATGTCAGTCTGGATTGTGTCCAGCAAATGGGTGATGGTAGCCCTGTCCAGCCGATATTCAATCACCAACTGGCCATCAGTCAGTGCCCAGGGTGTTGGCCTGACCCAGGGGATGGCTGGCCGCCTTGCTGGTGCTGCTCTCCTCCTCCTTCTCCTCATCCCCACCACCCCCTGCGCTCCCAGGCCCATGGCCTGGTTGGCTGGCCTCTGTAGCTCCAGGCGCAGCAGGTAGGAGACCACATCAAAGATCCCGGGTCCAAATGGCAGCATGGTGTTGGGGAGCGTGTGTTGTGCATGGGTGGGTCCTTTGTAGGCCTCAGAATAGCATTGGTTTCACCTGGGCCCTTATTGCTGTCTCCTCCCTGCTCCTGCTGGTGTAATGGTGTTGGGGAGGGTGTGTTTTGCATGGGTGGGTTCTTTGTAGGCCTCAAAATAGCATTGGTTTCACCTGAGCCCTTATTGCTGTGCCCTGTGTTCTTCTACCTCCAGCTTTTTGCTGGGGGTATTTTCAGCAGATTATCCGCCGCTTTTCTGGTGCTAATTGCACCTACGCCAGACTCGTGATTACTGATGTTTTAGCGCGAATGGTTGCTGGCGCTTTTACAGCCGACGCTTGTACAGCCGGCTGTACTTGCGCCGGCTGTAATGGCGCCGGCGGTATTTGGACTCATGATCCGACGGACCCTTAAAATCGGCGCTGATAGCGCTACCGCCGATTTTAAGGGTTACCGCCAAACTCGTGATGAGGCCCATAGAGTAGCAAAACACATTCTAATTAACACTGTGCGCATTGAGAGATAGAAAGAGGGAGAGAGAGAGACCATGAGCCTGGCATCATCAGCAGTGTGCGGTACAATGTACAGTAATGTATAGTAACATAACGTAATGAACCCAGTTTGTACACAGAAAACATTGCACTAATGGAAGTGACAGAAGAAAGTGAGTGAGTGAGATAGAAACATGTGCGGTAGTAACCATACTAACATACTCTTCAGTATTAGAGTATAATGAAGGCAAAATGAAATGTACTATTTTCAGTGCCTCCAAAAGTCATGGTGCCGCCAATATCCTGGTCATGCTATTGGGCAAATGGGCACTCGTGAGGGACTCTGTTAAAACAATTATTTTAATATTACAGTACTGTATATTAGACTATATGAGCATATCAACAAATACAGTAGCAGAACACATTGCAACAAATATAGCACCACACTAGGACTGAGAAAGAGGGAGAGAGCTTATTCCTTTGAATGGCAAGCACGACCTGTCAAAACTGCAACTTGATGGCCATGTTTTAGGGGTTCTTGGGTATCAGGGGACATTCACACGTCTACCAGGTTCTGGCTGTTCAACATGTTGTTTGCATGGGATTGCGGGGGTTGTAGTATGTCTTTGCTTCCCTGGTCAGGGAGGAGTCCAAAACTGAGAGCTATAGTCATATATTGGATTATTACCTGCGGTTATAAACACACTCTGGCCTGTGTCCGGTCCACAGAGACGTTTGTATGTCAGTGCAACCTCCACTACATGTGGGCAATCCAAAAGTGAGGTGCCAGCAGATGGGATCCTAGATCAAGAGGTTTAGAGGTCAGCAAATTGATAAGGTATTTGCCTAACTGATGAGGCTCACACCAGGTCCAAACCTTGGTGTCCAGTCTATCATGGGTACACCAGATAGGCATACAGCTATTTGCCCATCGCTGCTATAGAAAGCGATGGAGCAGGTCCAAACGTTGGTTCCCAGTCTAACATGGATACACCAGATAGGCATACAGCCATATTTGCCCATCGCTGCTATAGAAAGCGACGGAGCAGGTCCAAACGTTGGTTCCCAGTCTAACATGGGTACACCAGATAGGCATACAGCCATTCGCCCATCGCTGCTACAGAAAGCGATGGACCAGGTCCAAACGTTGGTTCCCAGTCTAACATGGGTACACCAGATTGGCCTCCAACCATGTGTTCATTGCTGCTACAGAAAGCGATGGACATCCCAACTGTGTGCTTGAAAGGCCACCCACATCAAACTATCTTTCCACTCGCATGACTGAGCGTGTGCCCCCTTCGATGTTGAATGGCAAAGAGACACCTAGTGGACAAAGGAAAAACAGCCTGTCAAAACACTGTGTGCAATAAACATCCAAGATAGATTGTGGCCAAACAAGTGCCGAGAAATATGGTCGGAGGGGGTGGGGGGGGGGTGAGTTGGGGAGGGTCGGGGGGTGGGGGGGGGGGGGTTGGCAGATAAAAAAAACAATATGTGCGAAATTCACTCAGTGGTACGGTGTCCTTGTTTTACAATCTGTCTCCTCCCAGGTTTATGTACCGTGCGTTGCCCACCATGAATCTGCTCATATAGCAATGCATCTGCTGGAGGTTTGCCCAATGAATGGTATTTCTTTTGTAGGTGTTTCTGGTCGAAACACTCTTTCTGACTCAATAAATGCAAGACAATAATGAGTATTGGAATTGCCAGCAAGTCGCTGTGGGGCAGGAGCAGAAAAGCTGCATCTGTACACCTTACATTTGAGAGGGCGTTAATTTTGGGGAAGCAATCAGTCTACCCCCACACTGTTTTGTCTGCATTGCATTTCAGGTGGGAGCAATTGCTGAGCATCAGTGCCCTTGGTAAAAAAAAAAAAATGACCACTCGTCTGCCAAGAAGGTCTCCTTGTATATATTTTTAAAAAACCCACACCAACATTGCATTGCAAGCTGCCTCACAGATGAACACTGCACATTGTATAAAACCAATGAGCAACTTACAATTGATGATTTAATTCTGGCAATTAATATACAATACATTCTTAGCATGATGGATTTGGAAGCTGAGGGGATGTGCTGGCTGGAGAGCTAGAGACAAACCTTCCAATAGTCACAGTACTGAAGGCCCCCCCTTCTCCAGGTATGTTTTTTGTTGTTAAGAGTGAGGGACTTATTTGAGCCTGCGAGCGTTTAACCATGGGCTTGCGAAATCACAGCACCTGGTCTGCTCGTCACCATTAGAGCCTGCTTGTGAGTGTAGTTTATATGTGTATTTTATTTGTATTGAACAAACACTGGCTCACATTTAAATTAAACAGTGGGTTTTAATTGTAGACAATTGCAGAATAACATTACCGTAAGAAAACACATTGAAAAAACATGACAAGCCATCATGGGTTAAAATGTAAGTGACACTTTGTACAACTGTTTATATTAATATTATTATTATTATTATTATTATTATTATTATTATTATTATTATTATTATTATTTTCTAATTGTAGGCAATTACATGTCATTCTAGGCCATGATATTTCATATTGGAAAAAGCGTTGGCGGACCTAAGTTCCATGGCTGCTGGCTTTTACAAGTCCAGTGTTTAAACCTCTAAACTAGCAATTATTTGGCCATGACTCCTATCCAGGCACATTTAAGCTTAAGCTCGGCACAGAATGTCACTGTTTAATGAGCACCACCTTGCCGATGGCCTTTACTGCCTACCTTACCTTACATGGCAGTCCATAACGTGATAGGTTGAGTACTGATAAAATCTTGAGCATGGAAATAAGGTTTGAGTTAGGTGCCACAGAGGGAAAAGAGTAGGGAGGGGGAGTAAGTTTACTTTAGGTGAATTGACAACGGGTAAAATAAATACATTCATGAAAGAAGTCTTACAGCAAAAAGTCATGATAATGATGATGTGTAATTTATATAGCGCTTTCGCCAAAGCACTTTATATAGAACATATTTACATACACTACTGCACAACCGAAGTTGGCACTCAATTTTTGACCTTGGAAGGATCAAAGGCTGAGTTGGCCTTGCCGGGATTCAAGCCGGCAACCTGCAGATCCCACACAGATTGCAGCAGCAAGCACTGAACTCACTGCGCTAGCTTACCGGCCTTATAGCCCGGAGGTCAGATGATATTGCAAGTGCTGAGGACAAGTGCAGCAGTATAGTCAATGGAAATGAGGCGTGATGGGACAAGAGAAAATGATATATATTCTGAAGTGTCAGCTTCAAGCACTGATTCCAAATCTGCGGACAACTACAGCACACACAAACATTTTCCTTTGAGGAAAGACAAAGCGGTATTCCTTTTTTCGTGTAGACGGTAGGTGCTGCTGAATTCCAGCACAATCTGTGGTATTAAAGGAAAGGACCTTGCATTTGAAGTTTTCCTCATTATTTCTGATTCAGCAAGATGCAGATACATAATTTGCAGTGGAAATGTTTTCTGCATTGCTTAGTAGATATTGTGGAATCATCGGGGGAAAGAACACACTGCTGGTGCTCTGAGAGCGGATGAATCACGGGATGAGAATGTAGAGAGAAACTTGCACGCTATTCAGAGATGTTAGCTTCACGGGGCTATTTATTCCTCCATTTCATCCCTTTAATGCACAGTTCAGAAAGGTTTAGCTAAGGATTCACGTAGTTAACAAGTCATAATAAGCCTGCAACATGAATGAGAAAAACAGGGTTTACAAGTCCGAATGAAATGTGTTCAAAATGAAAACAACAAGGGCCTCGTTAGAGGCTTGCCGGTATTCCGGGTGCTCGATACTACTGGAATACCGCCAAATGGAATAAATGTTACCGATGCTTGGTCTGGTGGAATTCCCTCTGGATTACAAGTGGTACTATGCTGGCGTTAGTGCCCATTTATGGAGTCCATTGGACACTATGCGGATTTTGGTGGAATTACCGCTGGCTGTAATTATGTCTGTAGTCATTCCACCGATTTGGCCATGTTTTGGCAGTAAGGAAGTAGAATTACCTCCAGCATTTTTCTGGAGGTTTTTCCTCTGCCTCACCGCCAAAGTTGTAGTACGGCACTGCAGTAATCCAGCAGTAATGCAGTGGTTACAGAGTGGGCACTGCATTACCGCAATTTTTTCCCACAACACTGTACTTTTAGTGAGGCCCAAATCAGCCATGTAACCCAAGGCAACAAGCAACAGTCAATATTGGACTGTCCACTATGAATATTTTAAGAGCATCTTGTAGAGCAGGCTTGTCCAACTCCAGGCATTGAGGGCTAGAATCCTCACAGGTTTTTTAGGATATCCCTCATTCATATTCATGATACTTTTGTATACAATGACTCTAAATCTATGCAAATTTGTCCTCATGAATATTAGTGAGGGATATCCTGAAAAGCCATCAAGATTCCGCCCCTCGAGGCCTGGAGTTGGACAACCCTATTTTAAAGCATGAGGTCAGCATGATGTTCCGAAACTGGTTAAGAGAGCCCTGGTATCTCAGATGCTAGTCTAGTCGGCATATGGTGATAAAAGTGGAACCATATAGCATTATCTATACAACTCACCTAGACGGACGTATGGGAGGTGCTTCAAAATATTTGGATCAAGCGGGCAACACAATGTTTATACCTTTAGAACTCTCCTTTCCAAACTCTGGGGAGCAGGCTCTACATTGAACATTTCACATGAAGCCCCCAGAGAAACAAACTGGATGCATTCCTTGTAAAGGTGTGAAGGTAGATTACCCCAAATACTTCAGAAAAATATTAGCTTCAAGGGAGATGAGAGGTAGTTTAAGTGGATAACTCAGGGGCAAGCAGGTAGGTTTTCAATTTGGCTTTCAACAAATCAATCAGTGTGAACTGTTTCTTGGATGTCCGGGTGAAGAGAATTTCATGCATGTGGAGCAGGAAGAGAGAAAGAGTGAAAGCGACAGGAAGCAAAGGGAGGGCGAGGTGCTATAACGGTAGTCAAGAAGATGTGCCAGAGGAAAAGCTCATGCTCTCAGCCGGAGTGTGAATGGAAGCCTGTAACATCCTGGAAGGTGGCACTGGCCAATAAGGAAGCTTGGACTTCAGGTTCTATACTCTGGTATAAGCCGCGTAACAAGTAGCTGAGTGCTGCTGACCTGTGCCCCCTTGCAACTCCCTCCTCCCCTACTTAGGTGTTAGGGAGGAGCCATTCCTGAGAAGAGGAGGGTCTTCAGCTCCTTCCTGAACTGATTATTTACTTATGTTCCCATTACATATTTTTGTTCCATATGGTTTTGTTATGACAGTAAATTGTACTTACGTGATCATTTATGTTCTTTTTGTCATCATTATTGGTCTCATTTGGATTTTCATCCTGTGTTAATGTTAATGTTTCACCTATAAATAATGAGACATGTTTTTATAATTGTAAAAAGATGTGTATGTTAATGATAATATCAATATTGTAACATTCATACATGTATTTATTATTGTAAATAATGTCATATTTTATATTTCGATTTTTTTTTAAAAGACAGACATTTTCATGAACTTTTTTGTTTTAATGAAATCTTTTGTTAAATAGTTTTAGTGTGCAAAATGCATATACTAGGCACAGACATACTTTCGGGTGTTTACTTCATGTTAATGGGAAAGCTCATTGATACTAAAAATCACACGAATGAACATACATTCGTATGTTCAGTTCACAATGGCAACCAGGGTTTTTGAATGTGGTAATAGAACGTGCATCTGCACATTTGTATGCTCAGATGATACTAACATATGTTGTACTCCAAAACAGCTAGAAGTACACACATACATGCAATAATATGAATTCGCACAATGTGCATTTGAGAATTGGAATATAACGGAATGGGTGTTTTAATGCATCAATACTTCGCGCACACATAGATTTGTATGCTTAGTTCATATTAATCTGAAGGCTTATTGATAATAAAAATAACATGCATGGAAGTATATTAGTATGCTCAATTTCTCATGACTGCAAGTGTTTTTGAAACTATTGACAGTAGGCAAATACATACAATCGCATTTTTATTTGATACAAAGCATTTTTGCACTCCAACAGAAGTAACAGGAAGGGTATTTGGATGCATTAATAGTGTGCAAAAAGATACATTTATATGCTCAGTTCATATTAATGGGAAGGATTATTGATTCAGTGATGAGCATGCACGAACGTACATTGGTATGTACAGTTAACAATAATGTGAAGGGTTTGTTAATGTATCAATAATACACACAGACATACCTTTGTATTCTAGTTAATATTAAAGGGAAGGTTTATTGGTTTCAAAACAAACAATATACAAGGCACATGGTTCAGGGCGAGCGAAATGGGATGGACACACTAGGGTAAATGTAATACAACCACACGTCGCCTTCTGACCCCTCATACGAACAATGGAGCAAGCAGTAAATGTTATACATTTTGATGTGTATGGAACGTTTATGTATTCACACGTGAAATACGTTAGAGGTATTATATTAACTATTTCTCATTTTAATGTAATGTTAATGTTAATGGATATTTGTACGAGCACTATCACCACCGGAGTGGTCCCCTGGCGCTCTGTAGAGAAAGACCATATTAGTAAAGGGAGACTCCTGGATTTTTTGTCTCCAACATTATGTGAGATGAGTGCTGACTCTCCTAACATTTCTAAATAGGAATGTGGAATGGGAAAAATGTCATGGAGATACTTGTTGTGTATCATGACAGTGTCAAAATACCAGATGTAATTGTGATCCATTCTGGAGATACCGATTTGGGATCCAAATGAAAAGGTACTTTTCAGCACTCTCGTGACTGACTGACTTTTGATTGACTGTGTGTGGTTGTGTGAGTGCCTGGGAACTAAATTTCCCAGACACCCCTCCATTACTAAATAGAAGTCCAGGCGCTTGAGTGCCAGCGCATCTGCGGCAAGCCGGTCTTTGCCGGTGCCGCTGTCTAGTTTAAATAATCCTTACAACTAACGGTCTGTTTCATCCCTCACTCCGGGTGCACTTTGCTAATAGCGCATGCTGGAGCCTTTGTCTGCTTTCTACATTCTTTGTACGCAGCATGCCTGCACAGTGTTTTTGAACGCAGCCTGATTAATTAGAACTGCCATTTATTTGAAAAAGCTTGTATATTGCACATTTGTAGAACGTGTGTGTATTTGCAAGGTGTCTGTCAGAGAGATAAGCACTTTAGTGACTGACTGAATTTTGATTGACTGTGTGTGGTTGTGTGAGTGCCAGGGAACTACATTTCCCAGACACCCCTCCATTACAAAATAGAAGTCCAGGCGCTTGAGCGCTGGCGCTTCTGCAGCAAGCCGGTCTTTGCCATTCCTCCCAATACTCGTCATAGGAAGTCGATCAGGTACGTGTTTGTTATTACCCCTGCTTGAATATCCCCTTTTGATAACACCAACTCTGGTGATAATACACTCTTGCAGAATGGGCTACCCCACCACCTTTGAACTTCTTCTCTCTTGTCAAAAAATAGATTGCCTACAAAAAATCTCCTGTTTTCTGGACCTGAGATCTAACACCAAGAACTTAACTCAGGCTCTCAGTGTCGACTCTGTATACCTACGACTCACATTTCCCTACCGGATCCCTTATTGTTTAGCAAGATCACTTGATGAGGCTAACACCCTGACAAACAGTCCCTGCACCTCCATTAATATTGGCAACACGCCAGTTACATTGAATATCATGGATAACTATCCGGATACAGCTAGCCTTGACTTTGACCGAGTATGACCACTCGCAGGTTTTATGCCGCCCTACTGTATACCATCCCCCAGGGTAATTCTGCCTTTCCAACCTCTGGCCCTATTCCAATCTGGGTATCTGACCCTCAAGGCACCCCTACGCATGCTGGTCCAACCACCCTGAAGACCAACTGCCTCAGGTTTAAAGTAATTTTCCTTAATACTCGTTCTTTAAACAAACATGCCAACAACATTCATGACCTCATCATTAACAATGATCTGGATCTACTATTTTTGACTGAGACCTGGCTAAATGACACTAGTGGACCTATGATAACACTGGAGGTCCCAGAAGGCTATACTATCTACTGTAAAAACCTAGAAGCCAGAACTGGGTGTGTTGCAATTATTGCTAGGAATAACCTCTCCTTATTCAAGGTGCCAAGTGACTGCTATGGCTGTGAGATTCTACATTTGAAACTTTGTCCAACTCCCTGTAGCTGCATTAATTTCATCCTGATCTATCGTCCTCCAACTACGATGGATACTATCAATGATGACATTTTACATCTCCTATCAGATCTTAAGGGTACTAATAGCGCCACCCGATTTCTGTGTGATCTCAATCATTGGAGAGGTAATCCCTCGAACAAAGAGGCCATTTTATGAGAATCTAACCTCTCTAACATTGATTACTTTGTCCAGAACTGTGACCATACCAACGATAAAGGCAATATCTTGGATCGGATTGTTACGTGGAATCTGAAAACCCAAATTACTAATACCACCCCCTGTATCTGGTCAGATAATTCCCTGATTGAATTTATTATCCCCCAAACACCCCTCCACATTACCAACTCCACCTAAAACAATCCTGTGTCGGACAATCTCAAGGACTGGATTGCTGACATCTTGCTTTCAACCTCAGAGACAGATTTATTTATTTGTTAAGCGCACTTAGCCCGAGGGCATCTAGGCACTGGTTACAGGAGCAAATTGGTTATATGATTACTTATATTGCTTATGGTTACAGTTTTATACACATAATTTACAGTACAGATCTTAGGGTACATTGGTTATGCTGTTTACAAATAGTTTCTCATGTTGCTTAAGGTTACAGAGTTACAGAGGATTTGCTTTGTTAAGCACACTTAGCATTTTATTTAGAATCTGACCTCTCTAACATTGATTACTTTGTCCTGAACTTTGACCCTACCAATGATAAAGGCAATATCCTGAATTGGATTGTTATGCGGAATATGAAAACCCAAATGACTAATTCCCCAAATGACTGCATCTGGTCAGATCATTCCCTGATTGAATTTGTTATTATCCCCGAAACACCCCTCCCCACATTACCAAATCCACCTAAAATGATCCTGAGTTGGAATCTGAAGAAAATCAGATCTGACAATCTCAAGGACTGTAATTGCTGACATCATGCTCTCAACCTCAGAGACAGATTCCCCTCATACTTGAATTATAATGTACAATGAGGAGTTCTCTCTATTTTTAGACAAACTTGCTCCTCTTAAATCTAGGGTTGTTCGGGACAATCCTAATCATCAGAACTGGTTCTTAGTAGAACAAAGCTCTTTACAAACTAAAAAGAGAAAAGCAGAACAGTGTTGGCGCAAGCACCCTTCAACTAACAACAAAAATAATTGGAAATCTCACAGACAGCCTATAGAAAGGGTATTACAGAATCCCAAAAAAGTATTTAATCTACAAATCCTAGAAGCCAAGAACAAACCTAGAAAACTGTTTGAAAACTAAGGCTCCTCGAGAAACCGAAGGCCCTTTTAATGCCTTTTACGCCCACTAACCTGGACTGAACTAGAATTCAGAATGCCTTTCAGGATAGAATTCTCAAAAACAGAAACAAAATTCAAACTCAGATTTTGACTAAGTCAAGTGCCTCCACCTCAGGAAGACCCAATCCCCTCTCCCTGACCACATACAGCCCAACAGGACTGTGCTCCCTTTGATATCAGGCCGGTGACCTGTCTCGAGTTGCCAGCCACCTTGGAGACCATGCGCCCTACCGCTGGTCCAGATAACATAATCCCTCCAAAATGTATTCTGGAGAATAGACATCTTCATTCCTTTTTAGACCCGGTTTGCCAATGCTTCCCTATGCACAAAGGCTCTCCCGCTAAGTATTAAAAATGTCACGGCCACGCCTCTTTTAAAGAAACCCGGCTGGTCCCTAAGGATCCGGCAAACTTAAGACCTACCACCACCTACAACTTTTTTCTGAAAATTCTAGATAAAGAGGCAACTCGCCAGATCCAATCCTATATAGAAACTATGAACATCCTTCATCCCAGGCAGTCAGGTTTCCGCCCTGCTCATAGCACGGAGACAGCCCTTGTGGATCTACAGAGCCATATGTTAAGCATTATTGAATCATAACAAATCTGGGCTTCTGGTGCTGTTGGATTTATGAGCCGTATTCAACTTGCTAGATCATGAAGGACTCATCCAGATCCTTACTGACACCTGTCACTTCTCAGCCTTGGCATGCAAATAGATAGTGTCCTTCCGGACGGGTAGAACATCGAAAGTCTGTTGAGAGGAGGCTTTTTCTGATTCCATGGCTCCTACTTGTGGGGTTCCAGAAGTGGCATGCATGTCCCCTTCATTGTTTAATCTTTACATCCTTTCCCTTTGCACTCTTTTAGAAGATTCTGGAGTGTTCTGGATTAACTACACAGATGACACTCAGCTGGTCATAGAGCTTTCTGGGGATTAATCCGTTGACAGCCTTTTTCTTCAAAATATCTATAGCCAAATGTTCCATACAAGACTGTCCTATTTCCGTCAGTGAAAAAGTAAAAACACTTGTGTTCAGACTGACTGCGCCTTAAGTGCTCAGGCACATGTGAACTAATTCTCCAAGAGTTGTGCATACCATCTCAAACTTCTTAGGAATATTCGTCCCTACCTCAATGAAGAAAACTCGGCCACTCTTGCTAGAGCTACTATTCTGTCAAGAATAGATTATTGTAATGCACTTCTTGTTGGTGCAGATAAGAAAAGCCTCCAACTTGTGCAAACCATCCAAAATGGCACTGTACGGATCATCAAGAACGTCCCAAGAAGGATCCATGTCTCTTGCTTTTGGCGGGCACTCCATTGGTTACCTGTTACGGCTAGATGCAAACTTGCTCCATAAATGCCTGTATGGGAAGGCGCCTAGCTATTTGAAATCAGCAACCTCGTGGTATGCCCCTTTACCCTCACTAAGATCTACCAAAACTAACCTTCTCCTCCGTCCGTCCTCTAAGTAATCGAAAGGACTGGGCAGGTCATTTTCCAAATTTGCCTCTAAGATCTGGAATGACCTCCCTCCAGCCCTGATATTGGTAACCACCATTTCGTCTTTTAAGAAATCTCTGAAAACTGTTCTATTTGTATAAGAAGACATCTGTCTAAGATTACATTGTCCTAGCCTGCTCCTTGTGCCGTTTTATTTCTGTTGTCCTATGTGTCTATGTGCGCCCTGATGCCCTCGGGTTTTCGGCGTCTTACAAATAGAAATACAAAACAATACAATACAATACTTGCTCTGGCTATCAGGATTGTAACCAGAAACCAACATTGTATTTTCATGCTTGGCAGCACATTAGATTTGTATGAGTGGAAGTGCAATCATCGAAAAATAAATTGTTTGTGAATCACTGTAAATAGATACATATATTTGCAGTTGAGCAAGGCCTACATTATATTTTTCATCACAAAATAAAAAGTCAAAATGAAAATATCTTTTACAGTTGAAGTACATTTAACTAAAGGGGGAAATGGTTAATTTGTACCCAATGTTTTTGAAGGGCTCTGTAAAATATCACAGTAATGGGCATGTCAACTTTTGTTTGTGCATACAGCATGGTAATTGTTTTTGTTAACAAATTATGCATTGCCTTACTTTAGTGTATGTGTGTATGTTTTAATGTGTTTGTAGTGGGGATTAGTGCATACATTGTGTTTGGTCATGATAATGTTGATTGCATATTGGTTTAATTATGTATGTCCTTGCTTGAGTGCATGTTAGTAATGTTTATGCAGTTGGGGTGAGTGCGTAAATTGTGTGTGGTCATGATAATGTTGGCTGCATATTGTTGCTTGAAATATGTATTTCCTTGCTTGAGTGTATGTTTGTTATGTCTATACAGTGGTGTTAAGTATGTATACTGTGTGTGATCATGCTAATATTGGCTGCATATTGCTTCTTGAATTTTGTACTTTCTTGCTTGAGTGCATGTTTGTAATGTGTACGCAGTGGGCACGTGTGTGTACACAGTGTGGATGATTGCATATGTTTTGTGTGTAGACCTATAATTTGTACTTTGTTTGTCATTGTGCGTGCGTCATTTATAGATATCCTTGCTTATATATTTCATTGTTTTAGTGTATGCTGTAATTTGAATGAACTGTGTGTTGGTGTGTATGTTGTATGTGGTCATAGCTGCATGGCGTGGTTCCTGTGCATTAAACGGTTAGTGTGTATTTTGAACTGAGTTTGTATTTATTTAGAGGAAATACTTGGTTTTCATTGTACATGCGTCATATATAGATATATCTTAAAACTTTAGAAACTCAAAACTGGCCAAGTCGATTTTCAAAAGATTTTTCAGTGCAACAATTCAAATTGAAATCTAAGTGCCAGCCACCAGAAATTGTGAAAATCCAATTGGCCACATTTGAGATATTTGGGACAAATGTTTCTTTCTTTATTTTCCTATGGGAAAACACCATGTTGAAAGCTGTTCAAAGTGCTACCAAAGTAAACATTCTTTAAACTATGAATCCTTAAATGTACACATGTGAAATTGTGCATGCACAGGGATCTGCCTCTAAATATTTCAGTGGGATATGTTCAGATTTTGTAATGCTAGCAAAGTTATTCAGAAAAATAATTTCTTAACCAGAGCTATGCCTTGTGCTAGCGCAAAGGTATACTATTATTGGAGTAGAGTTCTTATACTGCACAAGTTCACCGCTGTAGTAGTCTCAAATCATGTCAACCTTATCCTTGTTAAGGTGTACTGAGTCCTGCCGGGGGACAGCAGGACCTTAGTCTGCTTATAATGAAATGACTGTTAGATTACATGATGTAAAAAAGAAGAAAGGGAATGTTTTTAAGTAACATATGAATCATGAGTTGTATGAGTTAGGTGTCCTTCTGAAGATAGATGGACTCTGATATTTGTATCCATATGCCTCTGCCTCTGCTATCCTCAAGTTTCTGCTCTGGCTCCCAGTAGCCAGTCGGGTCAAATTCATGGCACTGTGCATTGTTCACCGGGCCTTCTACAAAATGGGCCCAGAATACCTACAGGAAAAATGTACCCACTGTGTTCCTCTTCATCCACTTCGCTGTGCCCATGCGCTGTGCATCGCTGTGCTTCGTGTCAAGCGCTCCAGAGCGGGGGGGTGCTCCTTATCTGTTTCTGTGGCTCTCCTGTGGAACTCTCTTCCTCTCTCCCTGTGCCGCATCTTTGATCATCTGTCCTTTAGAAGTGCTATCAAAACCTTCTTATTTGCGTTCTTATCTCTTTTTGCCTCAGCTTTGCCTTAGCACCATGATGCCCTTGTAGGAGTCCATAACATAATACATGAAGTAGAAGTATACTAAGTAAAAACATATATTTCGCTGGAAGGCCCCACAGACTCAATCATCACCATAACCTATTACGCACAACCCTGCCAAACAGAATGTAGATAGGAGGGGCAGTAGGGCATTTCACCTGTGCAATAAGATGAGTAAGTCATGTGCCATTGTGGGTCATTCTCAGCGCCTTTTGAAAACCCACTTGAAATTAAAAAATGTTGACCCAGGTTTCAAGTTCCCCAAGAATCACTGATACAAATCTTTGCTTTGCGCATCGAGGATAGCTGTGGGCCTAATTCACTGGTACCATCCTATCCCCTGGATAGGTTCATTTTACCGATTTCATTGTGAATATTAGAAATAGAAAATAGTCCTTCTCAGTCAAAATCAAAGTTGGTATACTGGATGTGTTCGACCTGCGATAGATTTTTCTCCCAAGTATTTTCTGAGATAATATTCATTTGCACCTTAGAGTTCTGAGAATGCATTGTATTTGTGAGGTCCCAGAACCTTGCTGTATGCTTACACTTGAGTGCTTTTAGCAACCTTTGGCTGGCCACATAATAAAGATCAGCTTTCATTCTCTTCATTACATTTTTAAAGGATTGTAGTACCTTGTTCCTCTCTACTCGAAATTCCAAGGAATGAGTCCCAAAGACTTTAGCCAGGTTCCTAATACAAAGTCTTTTCTCTTTCTTTACTTGGGCAATCAAGTGATTATATGTGTGCAGAGTATGTCTACACAAAAGAGGTCTCCCTTTATTTCCCAGACACAACAGCATCTTGGCAATTACTTCCGAACAGCCATCCACATTAAATACAAGGAGACTGTTTGACTCTTCGTTCTCCTCCATTACTTTCTTCTCAAGGTTTTCTGTGTAAGTGTAAAGTTACATCTCATAAAACTCTCCCTATTATTTGGAGAAACAAGAGCCAAAAAAGGTTTCTGTGAATTCTAGCAAATTTGGTTGGAAGGTTTTTCCAGGTGTAATAACAGTAGCATGTGATCACTCAGAGCCCTGAAGGAAATTGAAAGATTATTACAGTTAGGGACAAGATCTTTTTATAAGAAAAAATCATCAATTCTTGATGGGAAAATCCCCCTTTCCATGTCACAACACCGCGGGGTAATCTTGGAGTGAAGGTAACAAGAGGGAGAACTCCCAAGCTGTCATAAAGTTAGTCCAGAACAGGGCATCATTTTTTGTGGATTTATTTGTGCTGTTATGATGATCATATTTTGGGAATTCCTTGTCCTCTAAAATATAGTGCACACATTTGCAATTAAAATCACCAGCAATCAGAATATTATTTTGGTGTGCCTCACCCACCCAGGATGTTAAAATGTCATTGATTTGTTGGTGAATATGAACCTGAGCCTGAGAGTATTTCCTAGTGGTAAAATAAACATTGATTAATAGTACTTCATAATACTCATCATTCTGACCAAAAGATATATTAACTGCTAAGATGGGGTTATCATAAAAGGCCACCAGATTAGACTGAATACTCAATTTAAGGTTGATTGCAATTGCAACACCTCTCAATGAGTAGCCCTCCTTTCCTCTGTTGGCCAAAGTGCTAAAGGTTGTATAGCCCTCCATCAATAGAGGTTTGGACAGCATAGTTTCTTACAGCATAATGATGTCTTCATTACAAATATGTGCATTGGTAAATAATTTCATAATGCTATTAAAACCACCACATTTCCAAGAAATTATGTTTAAAGGGGCAGTGCTAAAAATAAGATGTAGGAGCAGTTAAGACCAGTTTTTCTACCAAAGTTTTGGCTAACCAGGACCAATCCTCCTGATTAGTCGTTGGGGTGGAGATAAAATTGCTCATGCCAGTGGTAGACTGCACTGTAGGATTGACCCTCCCATGCTCCGAAGTTGTTACAGGAGGTTTATATGTATCATCGGCAGGAAGAGGTGAGATAAATGACTACAGTTTTTGAGAATTAGAAAATATAGAAAGGCCTAAACCCATTGTCCTGAAGTCACCCAAATGGTCCCCAGCATAACTATTTTTGAGTAAAAGTGAGCCACAATTGTATTGCTGCCTTGGTGAGGAATATCGACCCAATCAATATCATCTGAGTGAATTGGGCTAATGGATGGAATTGCAGCAAATATCTGCAATAGAACTGATCGATTGTAATTGGTTATTCATAATGCGCTTAATACCCAGAGGTTTCTAAGCATGGACCCAGGAATCGAACCTCTGTTGCTCTGCATAGTCTTGCTTCCAAGGTGAGCACGTTGCCCCTGAGCTATCCTCCAGAGACATTTAAAATTAAAATTAAATATGTTCATGGCTCTAAAATTTTCAAAACCAATAACTCTCATTATATGAAGACCTATTTTAGTCAGGTATTTTATCAGATGAAGCCAGAACAGAAGATACGGTTTTATCATTGACAGCAGGATTTGCCACTGTGTTAGGCTCGTTGGAGCAGGTCATCACTCCATCTCAAGTTAAAGCAAAGGGAGGGTGAAGACAGAGGTCCAAGTATGGCCCTCATGACCCCCATATGACTCTCAGCTTGAAGGCAGATACATGACAGATGCATCCCACTCTAAAGCTCTTCACCTTCATCAACGATGTATTGCAGATGTGAAAAACGTTACTCTCTCAGACAGCCATTCAGATCATACACAATTAATCATCTGGAGGAGGTGGAGATGTCATCAATCAAACAAGTCGACTGACTGCAAATCAAGAAATCAATGATGTCATCACTGATATCAGGACATAGCCGCATAGACATGAAGTACAAAGCTATCCATTCACGAAGTTACATGAACATGTATTAGTTTTCCCATATGGACATGAAAAACATGCTTATGAGTCATGCAGGTAGAGGACAGACACACATAAATAGCTCTCTATATATATAAATATTATACGTATACCTGGCTTGCACGTGCTTGATTGCCACTAACATGGATAGCCATAAGCACAAATATAGAAGCTATATGCCCACTGAAGTGAATGAGAAAGGGGAGACAGACTTCCAGTACACAGAAGGACTGGCACGATCACCCCAGCCAGAGACAAGCAGAAACAATGTACCCCAGCCAAGGACGAGTGGAGATGGAAAGTTCCTGGTTACCAAGACAATAAGCCAAATTGCACAGTGTGGGGTGTAACAGATATTGGTGTGCTAAGTTAGCAGTATCATCGTAAATTGTCAACTGCAGCAGGAACAACAACAGAGGCACCCCAGAGCCCCTCACAGTAAACTAAGAAAAGGCGTTGTGTTGTTTATCTGTGCAAAGACCCTACATCAATTAGCCAACTCTTAATCAGTAAAAACGCAAGTCCTTATATAACAGATCCAAATGTCTGTATCGAAGATATGATTAATTGATGAGGTCCAATAAATCAACAGCCGACACGTGTTTCGAACACTTGTTCGTCCTCAAGGCTGTTGTTAGTATAATAGTACACATTAGATAGAAAATTACTGTGTCATACATACAAATTAGTATTGTATATCATATCCAAAACATAAGTATAAGTATTGCGAGTAAAACAATGGTTGTTACATAACATAAGGTCGATCAGTGTCAGGTAGGATGAGGAGGTGCAGAGGGAAAAATATATATATACACAAAATGAGTATTAGATATTAGGAGTCTTGAGATTAAATACCCATAAAGTAATCTCTTTTCAATTACATTTGTGTATCCCCATGTCAAACTTCATGCGAAAGTATTAGCTTATCACATAGGGGAAATCTCCCTATGAAAGGATAGTTGCTGAAAGTTGATGCTGACATCACAATAGATTTAAGGTCTAACATGCATGCCAGTTTGTATCTAGAGTGTTCATTCTGATATGATATGATATGATATGGTATTTGTAACGCGCCTATACACAGGTGTTTCAAGGCGCGACGAGGCAGGGAGGGGAGGAACAAGGGGAGACAAAAACAAAACGATCCTACTAGGCCAGGTGTCATTCAGATCGCGCAAGTGCAGGGGTGGGGGAGGGGGGAAAAGTGCAAGGGGAAGGGGAGGGGGGGAAGTGCAGTAAAGGTAAGTGGCGTAAGTAGTAAATAAAAAAGGGCCAGCTAGTGGCAAGTGCAAGGTAAGTGCAGAGCAAGTGCTGGGGAAGGGGGGGGGGCTGTAGGGATACAGAGACAGTCCCGTAGTGCAGAGGGGTTCCAGGGGATCAGTGACTGGGACCAGGACCGAAGGCAGTTTAGAGTGGTCAAGTTGCAGGATCAGTGCAGTTTAGTGAAGAATTTAATTAGCTGTTCAGCAGGGGAGAGGGAGAGAGAAAGCAGAAGCAAAGAGGAAGGTTTTGAGGTGCTTCCGGAACCGGAGGTGGTTCTCCTCAAGTTTCAGGGAGGCAGGAAGGCTGTTCCAGAGGGAGGCCCCTGCCGCGGAGAGAGATCTACCCCCAGCTCGTTGCTTCGGGAAGCGGCTGACCATGAGGGAGTTGGAGGCGGATGAGCGAAGGGCTCGGGGAGGAAGATATTTGGGAAGAGAGAGTTGAAGGTATTTAGGACCCAGGCCCCAGAAGGCCTTGTGGACAATGCAGAGGGTTTTGAACTTTATCCTCGCAGCCACTGGGAGCCAGTGGAGAGATTTCAGTCCTGGAGAGATACGGTCCCTGGGCTTGAGGCCAAGGACAAGTCTCGCAGTTCTGTTCTGGATGAGTTGCAGAGGGCGGAGAGTGGAGGCAGGCAGATTAAGATAGAGGCTGTTACAGTAATCCAGCTTCGAGAGAACCAGGGCTCGGGTTCTCACCCTTATGTGATTTCCTTATAAATACTGTTATAGAACCTTGGAAAAGAAAAATTTGATTGTAAAATTAAAAATATATGTTGTCCAGAGTGCTATCCCAGTGAAAGGTAACATGCATTGCCACATGGCTGATGGAGGGGTATTACTCACCGAACTTGGTAGGTAGCTAGATTCTATATAAAAAAATAGACGAGAAATGGCAAGGAAAATTAGATTAGGTATAAATTGTCTCCTAATTGCTATAGTCAACTAGTTTGCTAGGTGATTAATTAGTAAAAGTAAGGCTTACCCTCGATGTGTTGTGTCTGTTAATTTTCAGAGATGTTGGGGTTGTAGCCCAAATCGAAATATTGGCACAGGTAATGATGCGTAACAAGGCCCAATCCTAGTGATCTTTCTTTGATGAACCAGCTTCCAGTCACTACAGGGAAAATAAAGATGAGCAGAATTGATATAGCGCATTATATATGTGCTATGTTGTGTGGACATGAATTACAGTGG
Source organism: Ambystoma mexicanum (assembly GCF_040938575.1). Classification (NCBI taxonomy): domain Eukaryota; kingdom Metazoa; phylum Chordata; class Amphibia; order Caudata; family Ambystomatidae; genus Ambystoma; species Ambystoma mexicanum. Next base: position 538,819,465 of record NC_090935.1, read on the forward strand.
TTACAAAACCCTTCCTATCAGTGCGGCTTGAAGATCATCAAATATAATCAAGGCCTAAATGGCAACTTCTTCCTTGTGGTCAGCAAATTTGCTGTTAGCAGATATGTGCGGCGCCCTTAATGATAGTAAATCCAATGTTTCCATTCATTAGGTTCATATACCAAGAATAAGGAGCTAGGGTCACTAATTTTAAACGGCACATGGCTATGGTCATATATAGTTTAGATAATGTTGGTGAAGGAACTTACCTATGTATTAAATTCAAAACGGGTTGAAATGGCATCTGGCGCCATTTAGAATATTATTTTATAATGTCAAACGCATGCGCTGTATGCAGATTTCGTCAAATGATGAGTATACATTACCCAAATATGTACTATATGTATGGTGCTTCATCATAGATATGTTATAATTATGTTGAGCACATCTAGACCAGTCAATCAAATAAGTACAATGTTACGGAGATTGTAACTCAGTAGTGATGCAAGATAAAATGTGTTGATATAAAATAAATAATAGCGGCAAGCTATGAATGGCACCTATTAGTCCCACGGGTGCCCACAGAGTGAAATACTATAGGAACTGATGAATAATCATATCAGTATCTATCTTGTGTGTATTGGCAGGAGTAAATACAAGTGTAATGTTTAACATATCCAATATACAATGGAAATAATCCCAGTGCATCTATGTGTGTGTCACAGATGACCTGCACACTGATGTCGTACTGACGCCATGTGCCAATGGATATACCAGTCTTCAACCTGGTGATGCTGGAAGTGGTGCAAAGTAGTGTCAATTGCAAAAGATTAAAATGTAGCCTAGTCCCTGAAAATAGCTATTGCCAAAGCTTTTACTCAAGAGCTTGAGAGAGCAGGCCAGAGTGGGTTCATTATAAACCATATATGTTACTGGCATCTCATGCAAGCAGCCATCATACTCAGTAAGTCAAAATTGAACACACCATAAAGTACAGATATATTCTGCTTCAATTTGTCTCAGCTTAAGTTCTAGGTTCCCTCCCCTCATCCCCTGCTGTGCATTCTTTAAACCAATGAACTGGATATCTTTAACATCATCCATTTGGTGGCATTCCTGCCACTCTATCGTCAGCGGAAGCCTCTGGTCTTGTTTATTCAAACTAGAGATGTGTTCTCTAGGTCTGGTGCGAAGCTGTCTTATGGTACTTCCTACATACACCTTCTTGCGCACACGCAATATTCCGTAGACCACACATTTTGTCTGGCAATTAATGAAATAAACAATTTGAACTTTAATTCCCTGCTAGTTCACACATTCTTGGCTATCTGGATGTATAAAATCGGCACAAGCTGCAGGTTCAACATTTATAAAACCCTTGTGTATGTTTCAGCCAGTCCGTGCCCTTCAAACTCTTGTCTGTGAGCAGGGAGGGACAAAGTTTGTTTTTAATTGTCGGTGCTCTGGTGTAGGTAAAGGATGGTCTCCTGTTGAGAAAAGGTAGAATATCTTTGTCCAAACATAAGGTAGCCTAATGTTTGTGTACAATAATGTATAATGTATTGTCATCTCTTGTGTATTACATAACAATAGCTTACCCTTCTCGTTGTTGGTTATTTTGAGCATATCTGCCCTATGCTTGCCATCCAAATTCCAGTGTGCTTGGGAGATGGAAGAAACATTATAATCTCTCTCACTAAATCTCTTAGCCAGTAGTGTACATTCCTGAGCATACGTCTGATCACTGCTGCAGTTACGGCATGCTCAGAAATATACACCAACTGGTATGTTTACAATAGTAGATTTTCATTGGCAACTTTCCACATGCAATGTGAAGTTGACCTCCGTTGCCTTGCGGAAAGTTTTTCTTTCAATTTTTCCTTGTTCTATGTAAATTGTCTGGTCCAGGAAATCAATAGAGTTTTTACTTGAATTACCAGTCAATGAAAGTATTGTTATTTAGAAATTCCACATATTTCTGAAAATCATTGTTGGTACCTTTCCAAATTAGCAGAACATCGTCTATAAAGCGTTTCCATAGAACCACATTATCCTTGAATACATCTTGACACAGTGCATGTCTCTGTTCATAATTTGACACAAATAAGTTACCCAGTGAGGGTGCAAATTTGGCTCCTGTTGCTACTGCTTTCACTTGAGAATAATACAGACCATCAAACAAAAGCACATTATTATTAATTGTGAATCCAAGAAGTCCTTCAACTTTTCAACATGCAAACAAAAAGAAAAGGCAGAATGGTCTTGGAAAACATCATCAATGGTTCTTAAAGCCAAATAATGACTGATTGAAGTATATAACGCTGTTACATCCATGGTTGCCAACAAATAATCATCCTTCGAATATATAGTTGATAATATTTGGAGAACATGGGTACTGTCTGTGATATACGTGGGCATAATCCTCATAATTACAGGTGGAAGAGCTCCATTTTGTGGTCTCAACACACGTGACCTAGCAGAGCAAGACAATGCCCATTCTGCTGAGTCAACGTGATATGGAAGGCGAACTGTCCTCGGCTCCCCCTCCTCCTCCTCAAACCGCGGATCTAGATGCAGCAGCAGAAAGTAAGGTATTTTACCCCGTAATGGAGTTAAAAGCAGCGGAGGGATACACCTATCCCACTTTCACACCTCCAGTGTATAGTGGCGAAGATACAGTTAGTGATGCCAAGTAACTGAGTAAAAGAGTGCAGGATACTGGCAGCAAATGTACGGAGTGCAGTGAGCTGAAAGCAAAGATAAAAGAGAATGACTTGGGGAAAACAGGGCTTAGCGACATCCAAGAATTGATAGTTCCAAATCAATGGCTAGGTGGACAGATATTGCTCAAATGGGATTGCTCAAAAGCCACCAGTGAGACAGGGCACATGGGGAAGGAATTGTGGAGTAGTCAAGACACGGAAATGGTAGCTACAGAATGGGCAGAGATAATGGAGGAAGAACATACAAGGGAAAGGGAAGAAAAGGAGGAAAGCGAAAAGGTGTGAAAAGAGAGAGAGAGAGAGCAGAAGCACAAGAGAGAGAGGAAAAATAGAAGATAAAAAGAGCTGGAGGACCTAGCAAGGAAGAAAGCAGAAGAAGAGCAGGAGTGACAGTTGGATAAGAAGGATAAAAGTAGGTTAGAAGTCAAGTGGCTCATTATAGAGCAACGTTGCAGGGAAGAAGAGGAGTGGAGAAGCGAGTGGGATAGATATGGGAGCAGAGAGAGACGCTCTTTTGAAGGTGGTGGAGATTAAGACAGATTTGGCAGGTTTAGGTGATGAGGATGGGGAAGAAATACAAAGAAGGTTAGGGTAAATGTATAGAAGTAGGAGAAACAGCACGGCTGCACCATGAGCATGTAGGAGTGCTACTGGGCCCTCAGCGAGGTGGGAATGCAGGATGACAGGTTGAGCCAAGCAAAAGCAGCGCGAAGACCCAATGTTAAGGAGGCTTAACTTCGAGGATGAGAGAGAAGGGGGCAGTCACAGTAGTATTGGGATGATGTGGTCAGATGAGGATCGACAGGGGAGTAATGATAACGAAGAGGGAAGGCCTTATCGCCACTCTTGGGAAGCAAGTCCTGATAGAGAAACAGTGTGGGGAGGCGGAGAAGACAGGGAAAGAGGAGTAGTGGAAGGGTGACTGGCAGCAGGGAGACACAAAGGGAGGTAGGCCCACAGGTACTGCAGATTAAGAGGGGTGGGGCAAACAACCTCCCAGTAATTGGTATTAACTGGTGGTGACAGTATAAAGACAAACCGTAGAGATGATACACAAAGGGGGACAGGAGAAAGCAAGGATTGAGAGTTTGCTGAATATCAGGATAAGGGGCCAAATCATGAGTTGGGCAGTATCCCAGCGCTAATTGTGCCGGGATACTGCCCAACACAATTAGCGTTACCGCAGTTCGGTCTGGCGCAATTTGCGCAGGATCCTTCCTGGGTGGCGGAGGGATAAATCCCCATTCTCATGGGGGGTTTCTTGGCGCTATTAGTGCCTGGGCAATGAGCGCCACACTAATAGCACCAAAAGCGGGTGGAAAATTGTGATTTTTACCTCCAGCAAAAAACTGGAGCTAAAACTCCCATTTTCTGCACAATTCGCGATTGGGCGGAGCAGTAAATGCGGTGGTGATATGGGGCAACTACTGTGTTAGACCTCACAACATTCCTATTGGATGATGATAGGTCATCATCAATAATGTGCCTATGCACAAGTGTTCCATACGCAACCCAGCCAGAGAGCGAAGACAAAGGGAGGACAGAAAAAAAACAATCTAGCTAGGCCTAGTGCATTCAAGGTTGTGCAAGTGTGAGGGAGGGAAAGGGGAATAATTGTGCCAGTCCATCAGGGCCCTGGGTTAAGTCCAGAAGAGGTTACCTCTCACATGGAATGTGTTCCGAGTGCAGAAGTGTGAGGCAGAGTCCAGGGGCCCTGAGGCAAGTGTAGGACTGGCAGGGAGCGTGGGACCTGAGTGGCTCTGGAGGTTCACCAGGCGACCAGTCAGCGAAACTGAGCAGAGTTGGGGAGGAAAGCAGGAGAGAGGGGGATTAGCCGGGCGAGAGAGAGAGAAGGAGGAAGACAAGAGGAAGGCCTTGAGGAGTTTCTGGAACTTGGGGGGATCCGGCTCAAGGTGGAGAGAGGCAGGAAAGCTGTTCCAGAGTGAGGCACCTGCAGAGGATAATGTTCTACCCCCAAATCGCTGTTTGGAGAAACGTCTCACCCGCAGAGAGTTGGAAGAGGCCAAGTGGAGGGCTCTAGAAGGGGAGTATTTAGGGAGAGAGCATTGTAGGTAGATCAGGCCCCATCTCCAGAAGGTCTACTGGACTATGCAGAGGGACTTGACCTTGATCCTTGCCACCCCTGGGAGCCAGTGGAGAGGTTTCAGCACCAGGTAGATGTGGAAGGAGAGAATGGAGTCAAAGATGACTCTGAGATATTTTGCCTCACTGGTGGGTGAAGGTGCCCCAATGGGGATGATCTCTGTATTACTGGCATTACGGCAGAGATCATTAGCAGCACACCAGGACTGAATTGCAGACAGACAGGGATGAGAGAGGAGGAGGAAGAGACTGAGGGTAGCCTGAAGGAGAGCTCTGTGTCATCCAGATAACACTGATAGTTGGAGGTGAAAGAAAATATCATGTGGGCCAAAGGGGTCATGTAGACATTGAAGAACCAGGGCAATAGATTAGATCCCTGGGGAATACCAAAAGTAGAAAGAGTGATAACGGACAGAAAGAACCCAAGTTCCATCTGGGAAGGACGATCTAAAAGAAAGGATGCTAGCCACACCAGAGCCTGCTCTGTGATGCCCAGGGTATCACGCAGACTGGAGATCAGAATGTTGTGGTTTACTGTATTGAAAGCAGAAGAGAGGTCAAGAAGGATGAGGAGAGAGGGAGAGTTAGGGCCAAGATTTGAGAGCAGGTCTTCACGGGTGTTCAGAAGAGCAGTTTCCATGCCTCTGAATGCACTAAAGACAGACTGATGGGCATGGAGACAGCCAACAGATTTGGTGTAGATGGTGAGCTGAGAGATAGCCAGCTTCTCCAAAAGTTTGCCCAGGTAAGGGGTGATAGAGATAAGGCGTTAGTTTGCCAGAATGGAAGGGTCGGCAAAGAGGTTTTTGAGCAGAGGGTGCACCCCAGGTTCCCAAAGCGGGATCCCGGGGTGATAAAAAGGAAGGGAAATCCTTTTCCAAGATGCCCACCATTTAACAGGAATGCGGGGCTCCATACTGAACCACTCTTCCCTTTCCATGACAGCCTGCAGAAGTCGAAGAGAGAACCATATGTCGATATTACCACAAGCAAATGTGTTTTCCCTTTCAAACCTATCCCACTTTCAAATAACTTTACAACATAGCCGGTCCCAGCTGAACATGGCCACTTTAACCCCATTTGTCGTCCCTCGTGGTCATGGCCAGCAGCCAGATTGTCTAGGTCATGGCCTTATGCCCATGACCACAAGCTATACCTCAGTCACCAAAGCTATATCACTATGAGTTGTACCTACATTAGTAGAAAATAATACATGGGCACATTTGCAAAACCATGCTTTAAGATCCTTGCCAATGCTCCTTACATGAGTTTGCTGGAAATCTGTCCATGTTTTATTTATCAAAAGTGTCAAAATGTATGAACAAACAATAGTCATATAACTTAGCCCCCACTTGACGGAATCCATTCAGACTTTACACAAACATTCAAGGTTGGGTTGACAATCTTTCTGAAAACGTTTGTCCACATTAGGCAAATGGCAACAAAGTTATAAGCCATCTAAAAATGTTGAGACCCCCCTCTAATTTAGCTCCCTCTTGACAAAATCCCACCAAACTTTAGAAAAACATGTGTATCTTAATCTAAAATCTTTTTGCAAACCTTTGTGTAGAATGGTCAAATGGCACCACATGTATAAGCCTTTACATTATTTTGGGACCCCCCCCCTCTAATTTAGTACTCTCTTGACAGAATCCCACCAAACCTTTCAAAATCATTTATAACTAGATCCAAAATGATTTTGCTAACTGTTGTGCAGATTTGTCAAATGGCACCACATGTATAAGCCTTTACAATATTTTGGGACCCCCCCCTCTAATTTTGCCCCCACTTGACAGAATCCCATCAAATTTTGCAAAACCATTCAGAATTAGGTCTAGAATAAAATTCCAAGCAGTTTCATTGAGTGGTGCCAAAGTTATAAGCCATCCAAAAACTGCGTTTCACCAACTATGTAATGCAGAAATAGGCACAGATGCCCCAGGACATCTGAAGTGTCCGCGGACACCACAGGACTGTCCCAGGACATCTGGAGTGTTCGCAGACTACGGGGATGAAAAACACTTGTTTTTTTGCTTCTTATGGCATATCCCATCCTCATCACCCGCCACCTCCCCACAGATTTTTGTTGAGTTTGACAAGTGCAATGTTGCAGTTCTTTTTTAGGTTTCTACCACAGTGTCTGCGGACACCAGCAAGTTAGCTGTTCCAACCTGGCGGGCGTTTCCAGAAAACGGACGCATTTCACGCTTTTCCCCATCCAGTCAATGGGCGGCCCTGATGTCCACAGACTTCACATAGCCCGATAGGGTCCATGGAGCAGAGACAGATATCACTAATTTTAGACCTACTTTATGGTCATTTTTAAAAAAAATACTGGACGGATTTACAGCAAATTTACAAAAGCATGCTTTCGGGACCAAGTTGCTGCTCCGGCCACAAATTTGGTGAAAATCCGTCCAGCGGTTTGGGCTGTAGGCATGAGCAAAAAATGTTTCCATTATGTCTATGGAGAAAAAAAAAGTGAGATCCCCCTATAACTTTGCCGCCCCCCCCCAGACGAAACCTCAGCAAACTTGCCAATTAAATTCAGAGCGGAACTTATACTTTTTGTTTCAAAGTTTGGTGCGGATTCGTCCAGGGGGAGCGAAGTTATATGCCGCCCAAAAAATACTCTTCCTATGGGTTTTGCAACTTAACCATAACTACATGCCCACTACCGTAGGCCGTGTAATATATATATATATTCAGTGAAAAATCTTGGTTAAAGGGACATTATGGCTAAGTTGCACTAATACTAACCTATGAAATTCTGTGAAAAAACTCTGTTAAAGGGACATTATGGTGAAGTTACGCTAATAAAAACCTATCAAATTCAGTGAAAAAACATTGTTAAAGGAATGTTATGGTTACAATTAAAACCTAAAAACCCCAGAAATTCACCAGTTATGGTAAGCTAAGCAACCATAACTTGCGCCACCACCGTGCACTGCTAAAACCAACACCTATGACATCAAAGATAACATCACCAATGTAATTGATGGCATCACTGATGACATCACATGTGCATGTACTTTTCATGAAAAGCTTCTACAAGGGATTGTCATTATAATGTAGGGACTGGCCACAACCACCACAGCCTCATACGGCCATGCACCCAAGATTCTGGCCACTGACTATAAGCATTGTAATCATATGTGTACAGCAATGGAATTTGGCTTTTGGAAAGAAGTATTGCAATAATATGTGTATAGTGATTATACATACTGTATAGGCAGTGTGCACTTTTTGGAACACAGTGAGACAAAACCATTGAAGTGTAAGTGGTAGTTTTTTTGTATATTACACATTGAGGTGCAGGGGCATTTGTAGAGTGGACAGATTGGTTTGGTGCATTGGAAAGTTGATGGTAAGTTTGTTGGGCACCTTTCTTTAATGGGGATTTCTTGTGACATAATGGTGGTTTTATATATTTATTTATTATTAAAATGAATATAAACAATTTCCTTTTGAGGAGCATTACACTGTCAATGAGAGCTACCGGGATTCTTTTTGTGCAGTTATTTTTAAGGGTTGCATGTGATTTCTGTGTTGTTTTTATAAGATTGTGAAGTACACCACGGTGGAACATTTTGTGTGAAATGAAAGGGGAAGTGCATTCAAAAATGTTATTGTTCTGATCGTTCAGGCATCTCCTGTTAAGCATACTGAGATCAAATATAAAGGTTTTTCTATGGAGCGTTACACTGTCAATGAGAGCTTCCGGGATTCGTTTTGTGCAGTTATTTTTAAGGGTTGTGTGTGATTTCTGTGTTGTTTTTATAAGATTGTGAAGTACACCACGGTGGAACATTTTGTGTGAAATGAAAGGGGAAGTGCATTCAAAAATGTTATTGTTCTGATCGTTCAGGCATCTCCTGTTAAGCATACTGTGATCAAATATAAAAGTTTTTCTATGCATCTTACCTTAATTTTACTTACTTTCATACATGCAAAAACAACGTGTTTGGTGCAATGATGTTGTGGTAATGTTAACAGTTGATACATTGCCCTAAATTCAAATTCCCTTGCGGTAATAATAGAGATGGGCCACTCCTGAAGGTGATATACTTAGTCCCAACTATCTGCTCTACCTGTTTTTATAACGTTTGTTGGCATCGTACCCAAACGTGGCTCGTTATCATTTACACCAAAAAGTTACTTAACGCAGAACCAGGAATATAAACACAGATATCATCATACACAGGATACGTTTTCTTTCTTGCTAAAAATTGTAATACATATAGAATTTGTTAAGGAAACAGTAGCAGTTTTCAATGTAACAAGTGCGTTTATTTAAAAAAGAACATTTGCAAGACATTATTAAGTCCAGAAAATTAACAATATTTTTTTTTCCCATGGAAATTACAGCAAAGGTACTTTGCATGATTCTATTGTGGTTTCCAAAGTCTGCATTATATTCTGATTATGAAGAATGACATTTCTTATGTGTCTTCATGTTGCAGCAGTCAAGGATTGGAGTGACGCACATGGTGGTTTTTGAGGGAGAAAAAGTTCTTTTTTTGCAATTTGAAGCAGAATGTGTTTGCTTCTGCACATTGCTACATTTGGAAGGCTGATAGGTTACTGCTTTTTACTGGTACTGCGAAAGGACAGATTGATCCATGTCGGTTGTCCCATATCACGGTGATGGAGAAATTTCTGTGGATAGTTATTTTCCAATGCTGGTTAAACAATCCGTTGGATGGTAGCTGGAAACTGTGGCACATGCAGTATGGTAGAAGATGCCTGTCGAGATAAGGCAATAAAAGTACATTTTAGTCGCTGTTTTGTACTGGAATATAACAATTGATATTGATATTTTATTTGCCCTCGTACAGAAGTGTTTTAGAGTGCGACGAGGGAAGGGAGGGGAATAGAGGAGAACTAAACAATGATTTTACTAGGCCCAGTGACATTGAGAATGTGAAAGTACATGGGAGAGGAAAAGGGTGAAAAGGCATGGGATGTGGGGAGAAGTGGTAAATGCTGTGCAAAACAATACAAATAAATAAATAATAAATAAACAAAACCAATAATAAAAGCAGACAAGTGGTAGTGCAGCCAGCATGTTATTGTAAAACTGATAATTGGATGGAACGTAATTATAAACACAAACCACAGACATTGAACACATGACCTCTGGCCATGCACCAAAGAGTCTAGGGACTGGCCACAACCACCACAGCATAATATGACCATGCTCTGAAGAATCTAACCAGTAGCAACAAACCACACACATAACCCAGACACTTGCGTTGCTGCTTCGTTCACTTGTCCTGTTACTCCAGTTGCCAGGATGCCCTCGTCAGTGTAGGTTGTGCTTTATAAATTGCTTTAACTTAACACAACATAACATATCACAAACCACAGACATTGAACACATGACCTCTGGCCATGCACCAAAGAGTCTAGGGACTGGCCACAACCACCACAGCATAATATGACCATGCTCTGAAGAATCTAACCAGTAGCAACAAACCACACACATAACCCAGACACTTGCGTTGCTGCTTCGTTCACTTGTCCTGTTACTCCAGTTGCCAGGATGCCCTCGTCAGTGTAGGTTGTGCTTTATAAATTGCTTTAACTTAACACAACATAACATATCATAACATAGTGAAAGTGGCCAAACAGATTAAGGTCAGTGTGAATCTAAGATTAGAATTGTAAATATATTACTTGGATTGAAGTCATTGCAAAACCCACACAGCGTAGGCATGTGCTCTTTTCAGAAGTTACATTTTTGAAAAGAGCATGGGCCCCACACGCCACGTGATTAGTCATAACACCTTGACTCATTTTAAACTGCAGTCTGGAGGTCTTTTGTTTGATGTTGAGCAAGACCTGCACCTCTGTTCTTCTTTCGGTGCTGTAAGTAAGCCTGGTCACACATGCTTGTGAATCTGGCTGTAAATCATCCAGCCTAAAATAGAATTAATGATATGTTACAGCAAAAAACTCATTATTGGCAATGAAACAAGCCAGTCAAATGACTACGTGCTGGGCTATTTTGTAATATTGTTTTGATTTTTTATGACATTCCAGTGTGTATTCCTAATTATTTGTGTTGAACTTTAAATGTGTGGATATTCTATTTTTGCTTGGTTATATGCACCTAGTTCTGGAAATAAACTAAACTGACCACCTGGATTGTGATTGGACTAAGTATGGGCAATGCTACAGGGCCGCCCAAAGCGAGGCAGGGTAACTGCTGTTACCATCAGCAGGCCTGGAGAGGGGCAGCCCAACCTCCCCCCCTTTCTGCTCCTCTCCTTCCCCAAAGCCGGAGAGACACGCAGTCTGCGCAACACAATACTGAGGAAGGGTAAGGTGTGAGCAATCACCTCACCCTTCCTTCATGCAGCAAGGTGCTAAGCACCTAAGGAAACCAACAGGCAGGCAGGGATCAGGTTCGAAGACCTGCCCCCCCCAGGGGGCCAGATAGTCGGCTATCCGGCCGGGGGCTGGAACATAACAGCCCCCACTACTATACATATCAAAGACCCAGGGCTCCCCTGGGTCTTATAAATACAGAGCGACATGCTCTGAGAAAACACAAACACAAACAGTTTCTGGACCCTGAACGGGGACCCAAACACACAGGATGTGCACTGTTTACTCAGTGCCTTCCAAACTTTTGCTTCTTTACAAACAGTTTGTGGACCCTGAACGGGGACCCAAACACACAGGAGGTGCACTGTTTACTCAGTGCCTTCCAAACCGTTGCCTCTTTAGCAAACTCTGAAGTTCACTGCATTTGCAGCGTCTTTGTTTCCCCTGTTGAACGGGAGGCGAGCGGCGAACACGGAACAGACAAGGAAGCAGGATCCCAGTACCAGCGCGAACGAAGGAAGAGCCTGCAGTGCAGCCCGGTGTAGGCGGTGTCTTCAGGAAAACTGTCAATTGCAAGGTAAGCCACCACGCCGGGCTCCGAGCACGTAATAGAAACACTGTTTTCTAATTGCGGGTAAACAAAAGTAAACATCCGCAGGCAGCCATTCCCCCAGCGGACTCAGAATGTGCGCTGCGCGTCTATTTTCATAGAAACGTTGCAATTTTGAAACATAAAGGCTGTGGGGAAACCCCGTTCTGGGAAACATTATTCTTAATGCACAACAAACTTTGTAAACAGGTCATCTTTACAACACACATATACTTTTGTCCCTCATATAGCATCTGGGGCATTATTAAGGCCCAGGCCAACAACGGGTCCTTTTGACAGCATGCATATATTTTCGTCCCTCATACAGCGACTGGGGCATTTTTAAGGCCTAGGCCAACAACGGGTCCACGCAATTAGTTACAGCTAACAAAGGCATAACGTTCTACACAGAAATCGAACCGGGCACAAGAAATAATTCTGCTTCCAAAGTCCACTGCATGGCAGTTTATCTGAACTAAATCAAAATATTTTTGGGACAACATTAGACAGTTACCCAGAACGGGAAACAGCATTTCTAAACCCACAACGAATCCACAAATAATATAACAAACATTATAAAGGTACATGATAGCCGGTGCAGTTGCGCAGCAATCAGAGAGCTCATTTTGACATCTGTGCAGAGACTGCTGACACGGATTCAAACCCCTACAGGGCCAAACACAGCCTTTTCAAAAAATGTATATCTTTTAATCAAAACAGGCTGGAAGGAAACATGGGTCCCAAACGGAAATCACGGGAACCCACCACACCAACACAGAAACCCAAATCACCCCACCTTCTGGCAGCCATCGAGGCAGCGGAACACTACGGTTGGGCATGGGTCAGGGAGAATATGTACGGCCTACCAAAGGAAGGGACACCCATGCCACCCATTCAAGATGACGTCACAACACTATCAAAGAGACAGAAAGTGACAGATGGCCCTAGAAAAGGTAACAAAAAACTGGCGAAATTGTGCGAGAACATGTCAGAAATGCAACAATTATTGAGGGAAATGAGGGGGAAACAATTACCCCAAACAGGGGAGCACAGGCTGCCAAACCACAACATACCCCTAGAATCTACCATATTGGTGACCCCCCCCGCACCAGCAACAATCCAAACAACAGCAGCCCCCGCCACACCACTGCCACAAGTGCCAGCAACGCCAACAGCTGCGAGCACAGTTGCACCAACTGCAGCCACGGCAGACACAACAGGTGCTTTAAAACCATGGGCAACCCCCAGTACAGACCCAGTGGGACAAAGTGGGCACAGCAACAGCAACCCAACAGGCATAGCAATGATCTGCAATGCCCAATTAGAATTAAAATTGAAATCCTTTCAGACTGAAATATTGAATAGATATAAAAGATTCCTAGAATGGAATATTGACACCACAATCAAAGAAGCCATATGGGCTAAAGAGTTCATAGAAATCTTTTCACTGATAGAAGCCCAACGCAAAGAGAAAGATGCTTTTAGGGATCCCAAAAAGATAGAAGAGAAAGCCATAGCCAGAAACGCCCATGTAGAACAGAATTGGGACAACTGGCTACAGGATTTCGCCATCTTGGCAACAATATGCGAGGAGAAATTTCCCAATGATGGCAGAAAACTATGGGCTTACATGGATAAAATAGGAGAAGTGAAAATCGCTCAGAAAGGGATGAACTGGCTAGCATATGATATCAGATTTAGGCGAAGCATGCCAGAGAGGCCAGCCATAGAATGGGACGAGGTCCAAAATGACTTGTGCATGTTAAATGCTGAGCCCCAAGCGGAGGAAGAGGCCTCACAGAACTCCTCCAAAAATAACAACAATACACAAGGTCCCAGAAATAACGATAATGAGCCGCCATGGGCAGCTAAGTCTAATACCCACAGACAAAACAAGAACCGCTCTACAAAAGCCAACATTCCATGCAGGAATTTTGGGAAAAACCAGTGCACCTGGGCTAAACAATGCTGGTACAAACACGCTTGCACAAACTGCAACGGTGATCACGCAGCAAGCAGCTGCACCAGACTGCCAGCCAACAATTCAAAAGATAAGCACCAATCACTCCTTTTTAACCCCAGGCCTAGCACCAGGCAGAACTCCAATCAACCCAAACAATTTTAGAGAAGCACTCTTGAATTACCCAGACAAGGAAACTAGCGAGGCAATCTGGCAGGGTTTTACCAAGGGCTTTATCATCCCATTTAAGGGCACAGGGTCACAGAACATCCCATTGAATCTAAAGTTGGCCCGGGACAACCCCCAAATAGTGGAGAGCAAAATCAAGAAGGAACTGCTTTTAGGCAGGATTGCAGGACCCTGGGACCACATGCCCCTCAAAGATTACATAATATCACCACTAGGACTAGTCCCAAAAAAAGAACCTGGGAAAATGAGGCTAATTCCCCACTTATCCTACCCCAAAGGCCAATCACTGAACAACAGCATTCCACACACATAATCAACAGTATCCTACACACACTTCCAGGAGGCGGTAAAACTCATGCAGGAATGTGGCAGGAACGCCTTGATGGCCAAACTAGACATTGAATCCGCTTTCAGATTATTGCCAGTCCATCCAGATTCCCAGCAATGGTTAGGTTTCACTTTTAACAACAAATTATATGTAGACAGATGCCTCCACATGGGGTGCGCATTATCCTGTGCCCTATTCAAGCAATTCAGCTCCTTTTTTCAATGGGCTTTCCAAAAACAGAGACCAGGGACCAAAGTAGTACACTACCTCGATGATTTCATGGTAATGGGCCCAGCAAATTCTGCGGAATGCAACATGGCCTTGGCGAATTTAGAAGGAATGGCCGCACAGTGGGGCATACCTCTAGCAAGGGAAAAAACAACCAACCAGCCACCAACATAATTTTCCTTGGCATTGAAATTGACTCTGTACAGGGACTATGCAAGATCCCGAAAAACAAAAATTGCAGAACTATTGGAGAAAATTCAAGCCCTGACAACAAAAGACAAGGGCACAGTTAAAGAAATTCAATCATTAGCAGGCAGTCTCAACTTCGCTGCTAGAATAATCCCTCAAGGGATAGTATTTTCCAGAAGCTTGGAACTAAAAATCAAATCATACTCCAAACCCCACCTACACATCCGACTAGGCGCAGATGTGAAACAAGATCTGGAAATTTGGGGGAATTCACTTTGGCGAACGCCTTTGAACACATGGACAAAAAGGGTCCTTTTCACTGATGCAGCTGGGAGCAAGGGGTTTTGGAGCCATACTAGACAAAGAGTGGGTGACAGGACACTGGCCCAACTCATGGCAACAGGCAGGGTGGACTAAAAACATCAGCCTCCTAGAAATATTTCCCATCTGGCTAACATTACACATCTGGGGCAGGCAGCTAGCTAACACAGAACTCTGGGTCTGGTGCGACTCCATGGCAGTAGTAGGCTCCATAAACAGTAGTCTACCAAATGCCCTTTAGTGCTAAAAGTCCTACAAGCCATCACAAGAACAATTGTGGTCAAAGCAAAACACATCGCTGAGGCGGATAATAACATTGCAGGTGCTTTATCTCGCTTTCAGTGGCCAAGATTCAGGGAGCTGCCACCGCATGCCCAGGAACAGATGTTCCAACAGGCAGGGATCAGGTTCAAAGGCCTGCCCCCCCCAGGGGGCCAGATAGTCGGCTATCCGGCCGGGGGCTGGAACATAACAGCCCCCACTACTATACATATCAAAGACCTAGGGCTCCCCGGGGTCTTATAAATACAGAGCGGCAGGCTCTGAGAAAACACAGTTTGTGGACCCTGAAGGGGAACCCAAACACACAGGAGGTGCACTCTTTACTCAGTGCCTTCCAAACCGTTGCTTCTTTACCACAAAACCCTCCCACCCTACAAATAAGGGAGAAGAACAAAGGAAAAGAAGTGCAAGGCACTGTACGGTGCCCACAAGTCGTGGGACATGAGAAGGCGGGCACGGGCCAGAGGAGGGTAACCCCATGACCTGGTGCCCAAAAGTATGTTACTATCATCATATGTGATTATTGTTATCTCCATAACCATATCTGTACAATAAAAACCTATGGCCTTTTATTGCCAACACTTGACAAATAATGTGTGAGCCAATTCTGGTTGAGGGTTTGGGGTCGGCAAAAAGTATGCATGCATATGGGTTCAGCAGTTATTATAAGCACTTGGTTGGCATTGTGGGAGATGTAGTTTGTTGAAGTCATACTTGTTTTCTTTTCGTTATTGAAATAAATGAAAATATAAGTGCATTATACTCGCCTCTCTTGCATACATAGAATGGACTGGCTTCCCTTCCTCCATAGCATACCTAGCCAAGCATAACTTCATTCAAAAGAATGAAACAGCTTCAACAGGTCAACATCAGAAAGAGCGAGGAATTCCAAAACGTGGGCGTCAAACATCTGAAGGGACACAACGGGATGGCCCGTGAAAGGATCTTGGAGGTGATCTTAGAGGTCATCTGACGCTCGATGTGTTTTATTTTTTTCAGGCGGTGTCGACAGGTGTAGTGTAGTTGCCAAGTAGCTTATATTAAATAACAGTAATTACTAGCACGTGTGGCAAGCGGAGCATAGGAATTATTAGCTTTTGTGGGGAGCAGACTCGCTGCAACTGGAATGCAATTAGAATACGAAACACAGAAGAGTTTATAGTACACATGTTATGGTTGCCTCTTAGTAAACATTCCATATATTGTTATATATATTTTTGTCATTCGAATTGACATTTGCTTTGACTTCTAATCCGTTTGATGAATAGGGTCACCTATTTCTAGAAGCTTTAATTGTTCGATGAAACGTTGATTTGAGATATGGGTTTGTAAAGTGTAACGTTTGCTGTTGCGCGGAATGAGGCTTCATTTGTTAAACAGAAACGCTGACCCTGTTGGAGAAACAAAGGGCACCGCTGGTATTTCTCTGTTGCTGTTTACAATGGCTGCAATGTGTCCTCTTCTTTTATCACCTAGAGGTGGAATGGACCAGTGAAAAACTGGACTGCCTCTACAACGGGGCCAGTCTCGGGGGCTGGATGTCATGTTCTCATAGTGAAAGACAATCGCATTTGATGGGTAGGTTCTTTTGGTTGTGAGCCAACACGTTTACTTCGAATAGGGGAGCCGGGGCATCAATAAGGACCTGTCGCTCGGCGCGACCTGAATGCACGCGATGCACAATAGAGAGCACGTGATGGAATGCTGGAATCCAGGACGAAAAAGGCCCATGCGCAAGAAGAGGGAAAGCGTCTGAACCTCTAAGGCGAGATATCAAACATGAACATGGATATGAGCGGAATCAAACGTCACAGAAAAGGTCGAAATGCCTCAGAACTCCCTTCTGACTTGAGGCATGTGGAGGAAGCACGGGCTATTACAGCTCTTCATGGGAATTCCTATGAAGCAGGGTCCAGCAGGGGTGTGCTGTCAACCCCGTGTGACTCACATGATGCTTTCCATACAGAACATGTGCTCCACAACACGTCGAGTGGGCTGCAAGCTGTGAACCCAAGCCCTAATTTGCGTGAGAAATCTATAATGGTTAGCTATCTTTATCAACATGGCGGACGTGTCAATCCACTCCTGCAGCACTGCAATGAGTCTTCCAGTGACGCCTTGATCGGTAGAGGCACAAAACATGCACGTGGACTAAACGTTCCCTGGTCGGAGGGTCTGAAGAAGGTGAGAGCATTTAAGGTAAGCAGTGTGGTTCTGTACATTCTCAAATTTATATATATGAGCAAAGTGTTTCTGTAGTATAACAGCACATATACAACTGCTTACACATCTGTGCCTAGCATACTATGTAAGTGCCTGACATTTAATCCTAATACACAGCCATAAGGCAATGCTGGTCATATGTCTTTGGTTAGTATAACACAAATGAGCCCTTTGCACTTTCATTATAGGTTTGACGAAAGAGCTTTTTACTTCAAGGCAGGTCTGCTTTTTATATAAACATCCTTGTCATGTTGCCTTATAGACCATAATTCCCTGTCTAATTCATTATTTTTCGGTCCCCTCCCCTATACAATTCCTCACCCAAAATGGATTGCCCCCAGCCCTTCTAGTTCCCTGCTAATCACTCAGACTACTTCTTTCTTCTTGCTTACTTGACCCTTTCTTAACCTTCCCTGGCCCAAATTGTCTTCCCTTTCCTCTGTTCCTTCTCTTGCATACCTTTAAAATCAGCTAACCCTACTTCTCACCTGTTTCCCCCAATTTAGCAATCCCAAACTCTTCTTAATTTTACATCTGTTTCTCATCCATAACCCACCTTACGACAACAAAGACCGAGCATATTTAGCTAATAAAACATTCAATGGGTCTGATATACACAGCGTTTTTCAATGGGAAAATCTATTAACCCTGGACTGATCAATGTTTTTCTATTTCCCCTGTCCACAATGCCCTCCTTTATAGTGGGTGGGCTATTGAGTACTCCCTTCCGCCGCCAGAAGGAGGACAAGGTCTACAACCAATCAGGTGAGCCATGCCGCCACATCATTCCATTCACCCACATCACTCCCCCAATGGCCCCACAGGCGTGAACCAGAGGCCTTTTCCTTCCTTAAGGGCCCTATACATCCTAATTGCAGCCTATTGTTGTTTTGTGCCAGGACTGTTTTTATTTTGTATTTTTTTTTGGCTTTAGCACATTTGGTGGCACTAGCTACCTATTTGGAAATGTATTGCTAACACGAAAGAGAAGCAGGGATGCTGAGACTCAAGATGCGGGTTGGCATGGTAACTGGCAATGCTCAGGCATGAAAGCACTGTAGCACCAAGTGTTCCTTTCTGTCTCCTGTAGCCATTTACACCAATGAAAGGACATGTTACTCTGAATTTCATCTCAGCGATGTTATCATTAAGCCACAGAAGAAAGTGAAGACTCTAGGTGTAATATTTGACCAACATCTGGATATGCAAGCTCACGTGAAAAGTCTGGTTTCATTGGCTATCTATTTTATCAAATTGCTCGCTCATTTGCGCCCTTTCATCGCTCAAGCTAATGCCGAGACTCTGGCTAGAGCTAATACGGTATCAAAGATGGATTACTGTGGCAGCCTTCTCATTGGATGTAGCAAAAATATCACTAATAGACTTCAAGTGGTGCAGAACGGGACTGTCTGAATAGTAGTTGGACTGACCCACCGCCATCACGTTTCTCAAGCAAGAAGGTCCTTCCATTGGCTCCCTGTGGCATCCCGAATTCAGTTTTGGTTATTAACAATAACCATGAAATTCAGGCTTGACCTAATGCCGAATTACCGTCAAGGTCTGATCTCGAAAAAATCAAACAGCCGTCCCCTTAGATCTACTTTCCAGAACTTAATGAATATTCCTAGAAGCAAATCTAAAAAGTTGGAAAAGGGAGCTTTCTCTACTGCAGCCCCAGCAGCCTGGAATGCTCTTCCACCAGACCTGTGGGATCATACATTGCTTATTAGTTTCAAGAAGAAATTGAAGACCTGGCTCTTTGCATAGATCCCGCTCTGACTTACATTCACTGGCCCTACACTATGATTCCTCTCTCTATGTTTCTTGATGCTGTCTCTGTTAAGTTTGCGCCCTAACGCCTATGGGTTCAAGGTTGCCTAAAGTGTTTAAATTATTGTGCCAATCAGAAATCCCTTTGGAAAGCATGTGCTTTCACCCCTTTTAGCAGCAGAGTGATCCTGTTTCGATACTCAGCCCCACCCCTCTAAGGAAGCCTTTCCTGATTCTAATATGAACAAATAACAAAAGGGCGCCTAGCTAGGCAATGATAAAGCCAGGTGTCCATACGATAAATGCACACTGGTGGAAGCCAGCCGCTTCTCGGCATTAAATCTCCAGGTTTGTGAAACTGTATTTGCGCCTTGCTAGGATCTGCTGTTGCTGGGTCCAGGACGGTGCCGGGGAAGATGGGAGGAAACAAGTTCACCATCGGTGGGTATATACTTTTAAATTTACACAGTAATCGAGATCACATGACCTTTCATAACTGTATTCCTACACAATGAAACAAAGCTCTAGATTTCGCAAGCGTCAGAAGGGTTATTGACCCCACAATTTTTAATATACATTTGTTTCTCATAATAAAAAGCACCCCAGGACACTTATCATTTCATAATTTTGTACACAATACACGTGAGTACAGTCCAGTCTATTAGACTGGATATTGGTGACATAATGGTATGGCGAGTGACTAACGGTACCCAGTTCCACCAAGGCTCTTGGCATCTGTAAGGGTCCCTGGAAATCTCCATAAGAGGCATAGAACTAGGCACACATTCCATTAGCCACCTGAAGGCCTCCACCGTGGAGGCACTTTGCTGCAGTACATCCCCGAGAAGGATGCAAGACTGTCATCCAGTGCTGCATTATTTCGAATTTAGCGCAACAACCTTTTTGTGTGTTACAGCATCCCTTGCGACCAGAGAAAACCATGTTGCTTTACGCGTGGAAGTGTCGCCACAGCAAAATAAGTCATTACAACACTGGTTTTGTACGCCAGTGAGTCCCGTGAGGTCAGTTTAGAGTTGAGTGAAGGAATGATTGTTTGGTGTGGATGCACATGTAACAGTGCAATGATGAGAACCCACCCGGACCTGTTAGAAATGGTGATACTGCCACATACCAATGACATCATAATAGGCTGAAGAATGTACAAATGCCACGTGGGATTTTTAAATTGTGCAAAATTCTATTGCTAGAGCGATTTAAAGCCGTAGTGAGATACATACACTGTTGTCTGCACTGGTCCATAGGGATATTGATATCCAAGTACGCGTGGGTTGTTTTTTTAAACAAATGAGACAGGTTCTCTTTTTAACAGAATTATTGATTTGTGTTGCTTTGTCGGAAAGAATGACAAAATATTCGCAAGTTGTGTATCTCACCACCCACGGTTGGTACAGAGTGTCTTCTGCCTTTCGTTTTCTATTTAGAAGAAACTTCTACCCGCCGCATACGTGAAGCGATTGAAAAGTATAGTGTTAAGCCTCACCATAGTTATTACATTATTATGGTAGAGTAGCCTTTGTATAGATGGAACAACAGCATTAATGATAGCTGTTTGCATTATTCCCTTAGGTCATTGTTTAATTATAAAGCAAAAAAAACACCTGTGGAGTAATCAAGATTGACAATCTGGTGTTGGAATGGTGAAAATCTAAAACCAATGTTTCATGACACTAGAATTGCCCCTGATGAATTTCTGTGCATCTTCTTCTGAGTAAAATGGGAATGAAACATGTTGGGATTACGAATACTGTTATATTTGGTAAACAGTCACAATAGGACATTGGTTTTCTATTTAAGATCCTTAATTTAGGAATCTGTCAATGACAGAAACTGTGGATTGCTAGACACATGAACTTTTGACTGTAGCAAGTGCTAGCAGCTTTAAGTGTCATCTGTAGAGGACCACTGTTCCTTCCATTGGTGATATTAGTAGTAATATTTTTGAGAATTGTATGTTTCTGGGTAATTAACACTAGTCATTTTCTTGGAATGACCTTTAAACAACATGATCGAATTCAGCAAATTATGTTTTTTTAAGGAGCGTATTAAATAAAGAAATCATTTGTTTATGACATTTGTGTGTGAAGTTATAATATAAAAACTCACACAAATATTATTGTGAAATTACTGAGCTATGGTATATCAAACTGTGTGTTTCACATTTGGTTTCCAATTTTGAGCCAACTCCGTCAGGGGAGGTCCGAGGTGGGCATAGACCATCATAGGGGATAATCCAGAGGTGTTAGGACTCCATTGTTGAGCTTTGCAGTTGTCAGAGGGGAACAGTCCTGACCTTTTTAAACACCCTTAGTCCTCTTATGCTGATTAGGCACTTTGCTGCAGTACATCCCCGAGAAGGATGCAAGACTGTCATCCAGTGCTGCATTATTTAGGATTTATGATACAGCCCACATGATTGATGGATTGTTGAACTCCCGACTTGCATACTTTCCACCTCATTACCACTTCCCCTCCCCCCACTATCCGAAGTGCTCTAAATTGTTTCTTTCTCTGCATGTGGAACTTAACAAAATGAATGAATATATGTAGTTATGGTTAAGTTGCTAAATCTATAGGAAGAGCACTTTTTCAACGGCTTATAACGTTGCTGCCCGTGGAGGAATCGTCACCAAACTTTGCAAAAAAGGTATATGGCCGGGTCTGAATCTTTTCACCAAGTTGGGTGAGTTTTCGTGCAGGGGGGCAAAGTTATAGGGGGGGTCCCAAATTATAATTTTTTCCATAGACTGAATAGGGGAAAACTTTGCGCACGGCAACAGACCAAACGGCTGGACAGATTTTCACCAAGTTTGCGGCAGGAGCGGGGGATTAGGTCGGAAAGCATGCTTTTTTGTGTTTGGTGGAAATCGGTCCAGTACTTTTGTTGAAAAGAACTGAAATGTATGTCCCAAAAAATTAATAATATCTGGGTCCGCTCCGCAGACCCATTTCCCTGTTGGCTCTGGAGACCGAAGTCTCATTGGCCTGCGGTATGCCGTGCTGTCGGCGAACATTGGACACTGCCGGTGGTTGGCTGGAGGGAAGCGTGCTTTGCATCAAAGGTTTTGGGAAATGCTGCCATGGTGTATCAGAGGACAGTGCAGTGCCGAAAGGGACTGACAAACTTACTTTACACCATGTAGTGGTGGGAAGAAGGGAAGGAGAGGGTGGGCGAATGAGAAGTTGTTCATGTGATATATGTCAGTAGGTGGAAGTAGACGGTCGTGTGTCTGCAGTATCCATG
This sequence comes from Ambystoma mexicanum, assembly GCF_040938575.1. Lineage (NCBI taxonomy): Eukaryota > Metazoa > Chordata > Amphibia > Caudata > Ambystomatidae > Ambystoma > Ambystoma mexicanum. Next base: position 538,841,944 of record NC_090935.1, read on the forward strand.
CCTGTTGCGCCAATTCGCAGCTGCCTCCACAGGTGACTACCTTGTGTGGGGACTGAAGGCAGTCTGCGTTACAGAACCGTAGCTGGTGAGGCGACCTGTTTCCGTGGTCACTGATGGCACAGCAATGTATACAATGTTCGCTACATGGGTGTGGGGATTGGTAGAACATCGTAAAGTGTCTACTGCATGCCTGGACCTCATGGAGTGATCCGTCATGTAGTGTGTCCACTGGGTTCAGTGGTGAAGTTCTGGGTGCTTAGAAATGGTAGTGTTGCACGTTATGTACCTGGCAACTTGTTCTCCTGCATGACTCTGTTATGTTCTGCTGGGTGTGGGCATGACCTACACTGGTGGGTGCATGGCGAAAGGCTGTAGGCCAGGTACTGAAGAGCCTAGGCCTGCACCGTAGCCATGGCATCATAATGCAGGCATGCAGTTTAAAGTATGCATGTCTCCGAGGGAGGTGACGTTTAAAGAATGGTGGGACAGGAAATTGTAAACGTGGTAGAAGAGCACAAGTAAACTGATATGCGTACAGTACCATATGGTGTGCATGATTGCACGTATATTGCACAGTAGTTAGCCACATGTCGCCATTTGCCTTTGGTATGGGTTGCCCTTTATACCACCCATTGTATGGTACATTTGTGGATTGTGGCACGCCGCAAATGTTAGTTAATAATGTCCTCCAGTTTACATGTGTCCCTCTTTAATTCACAAACGATGTTCTCATATAGTCTAAGTGAGATGAAAGTAAAAAATGAAGAGCTGAGAAGGTGTTAGGCCCTTCTTTCAATTAATCATGGAGTGATTCAAAGATTTTGCAGAGAGAAATGTCCTCTAATGATGTTGCTGCTAAGAGGGCAGTGGGATCATCATGAAACATTGCGGTGGAGCAAGAGAGTCTTTCATGCTCACCAACGCTAGTTTCAGAGGCGCATCTTATCTGTGGTGCGGAAATATCCTTGAGCTCAAAGAGTAGGGGGATACTTGAGGAACAGGTGAACCACAGAATGGAATGTTATTCAAATTCCTATAGGAAAGTGCAGAGTGACAAGAAGGTTTGGATAAGATTTCTTGCCTCGTTGGAGGGATGGGTGTTATAGGGGGATTGGATGCAAAGGGCAGATTTTCCATTTAGAAAAATTGCATTATTTTGGGGCTGTGGTTGTGATTTTCAGAGGTGGATAAACTGGTAAGTCGGATGATTTGAGAAATACGTTGACTGAGGCATTAGAGCAGATGGGAGAGTTAGAGATGGACAGGTCAATGTTCTCCAATGATTGAGATTAAGATTAGGCAGGCTTGCTTCATAAATTGTACATTGTGAGGGTAGAAAAGGAGGGACAGGGAGGTGGAAGAGCTAAGGCTTCTTGTAAACTGTGCATTTGGTCTCAAATGACAAGATCGAGGAAATGAATGGAGGTACTTACAAGTACACTTACGTAGCTTCCAAGCTTCCCCTGCCGAACACTATTGACCACACTTTCGGCACCCCATTTCTGCACTCCACGCTGGAGCAGATGAAATTTCATGGCTGTGTCACTCCACAATCGGCTCCTCTTGCAACCGTTCCTTCAATGTGAAAGTCCCACTGCCCACATCACTTTTGGCACTACACTTTCACGCTCCGCACTTGATGAAACTGAGTGGCTGTATCACTTTGGAAATGGCTCCTCCTTCAACTGTTCTTCAACATGAGAGCCCCACTGCCGACCACACATTCAGACAGGGCTGGTCTTCATTCTTGCAGGGTTGCCTGTGTATTTAAATAAATGCCAGAAGACTTACTACATCCTCAACGAAGTAAGGACTGTGATGGATGAACGGGTAATGGCCTGATTATTTACGGGTAATCTTAACAGGCCTCATCCTTTCCACCAAACCCTTACTGAGATAGCATGGGAAAACCATACTGAGCATCGGGATGGAAGGGGACTTGTAAAGGGATTAGAGAAAAGGACTAAACATACATAAACATGGAGGAAGGGCTAATCAATTCCAGAGAACTCTTCATGTTGATGTGGGAAAGGGTGGTTTGTAAGGTCTGCCAAGGGAGACAGTGCTTTTATGAAGTTCTGTGACAAGGACGATTTATGCTTGGAGCAATGAAGATTACCACTAAATTATCCGACCATTTTGTTTGCTGGTAAAACATCAACAGCAGATGCCAGAGAAATGACAAGCTAATGGGCCATACTATCATACTTAAGAAATATCAGATTTTTGAATTACATTTTCAACAATCTTTGAAGAAACAAATGTCCAGAGTAAAAAGGCAAAAGCGAATTTATTATTTATGTGTGGGATCTCAACATGGCTCATTCAAGGTTTACCAACATCTGTTAGATCAGCCAAGTCATGGGACTGTTTGTTTGACTCTGTAGTTCTTTTAGGAAGCAGTTATTTGTTTATGGACAGCATTGTCAGCCTCTCAACATTGCCAGTGGAAAGATTTCTCATATTGCCTATGATTGACTCAGTTACACTGAAGACATACTCGAAAGAAACAATAGTTGCAGGACATGTCACGAAAAGTGTCGCAAGATTGTTGAATGCAGGCCTGATGCATATTGTCATGTCAATAAGGCTCTTGGTCCGAGCCACTTGTACATTGTCATTCATGTGCTCCTGGATCATTGACTCTACTGATATATTTGCCCTTAGTTACTCTAGTTGATTGTACAGTGACCATGACCCGAAAATTGGTTTTGTTGATGTTTTGTAGCAGAAGATATTGGTGATCATGAGGAAGGTTCAGTTTACAGAAGTGCAGAGTTAACTAACAATGGGTGTACTCACTATTGAGTTGTTCCTAGCATTGACGTGGTTGTAAAATGGCACTGCCCTCTGAAGATGTTGTTGTAGAAAAAGGTGTGCCAGGACCATGGGCTTCGTACAGCTGAGATGTTACCAACTCATGTTTAACAACATGTTTTAGGATCCACTGCTTTTGTTATTCTACATCTGCCTCTGATGTGGCACAAAAGAAGACAAGCAACATTTGTAGCATTTGTATTGAAAATCCAGAACTGTGGTACCAATATATTCCTCTGCAGCCAGAATTGAAATATTAAGTCGAACCTTTTAGTCTTTGCTCAGAAGAATGTTCTCAGCCATAGTTGGAGTTCCATAGGGATAGTGTCTGGAAAATGTGTTACCTTCTTCTGCAGCTGGTCACGTAGGACACACATGAGAGGTGTTACTATTAAGATGATTATTATTATTATTATTATTATTATTATTATTATTATTATTATTATTATTATTATTATTATTATTATTATATTATGGTATTTATTGGGAGAAATCCTAGATTCAAGAAGCACCAGAGCACTTTACAAGTCATAATGGGAAGGGCACAGCAAGGCAAGCAATTGCAATGGATCAATATAACGGAGCAAGGAGTTAAAAATGTGGGAAGGGGAAGGGCAGGCAATTTGGCAGCAAGAGAACTACAATCGACCAGGAGAGGAAACAAGGGGAGCAGATCATCCATTTTCATGTTAGGTGCTTGTGGTCCTGTGCAGAAGGGATGTAACATAGCAGTTGTTTTTGGACTGGCCCTTTTAGGGTGGGGAAAAGTCTGTTTTGCATATGGTTTTTCCTCTTCTGTAGTGGCTTGAAGGGCTGAAAAATGATAGTCTGGAGGGTTGCCTAAAGCTATGCCTGTGATTATGATTGATTACAAACCATCCAGCCAGTACTTTTTGTTTTTTGCTTATGATACCCCGAGTGGCAAGGATATACCGAGCCGTGTGCCCTGATCCAGCTGGCCCTAGAGACCCAAGCTTCACCTCGCTGTTGACACCCAATAAGTCTGTAACATGTCTGGGGTTGCTTGTGGTCCCATTCACAAGGGAAGTGTCGTAGAAGGTAAGACTAGACTTCCCCTCATATTATGAGTACAAAAACCTAAGGTGTGGAGGGATTGGTTAGGGGATTCAACTAAGTATATTTTCCATAGGGGTAAGAATTTTCATGGCTACACTGGTTGGCCCTGAGATCACCTACTACATTGATACTGGTGAATACATGTCCTCTACACTGCACTGACTACTGCTGCACTAAAATGAATTGTATGTCCTGAAGATGGCTCCTTCACTAACCAACTGTGTACAGTGTAGCATAGATCGAGAGCCGAAACACATGTTGACAACTTGAATAAGACAATCTGACTTATTCTGTGCTCTTCAGTTTAGAAAAGACACCATGTATACCAATGTTGCCTGACAAAATAGTAGAAATATCACTATTATACTAACCCCCCTGTATGTGAAAAAGTTTTTTCTGTATGTGAAAAAGTTTTTTCTGTATGTGAAAAAGTTCTTCTCCGCACAATCTCTGTGTCGTATTTAGCATGTATGTTGTCAAAACACTCTAAATGTTTATGTTGTTCAGCTTATCTCTTTTTTTGACTTATTTATATTTTTTTGACAGAGTGAGGAAGCTGTTTTTATGTTTTTTTTAAATGTTACTTTTTATTTTTGTTTATGTTTTTCTACAAATAAAATAGTTTTTTTGGAACACAGAAACAAATGAGTTACATTATACTCTTTTTGTTAAACCAGAAGCAGAAATAACAGCTGATGGTTAGGTAACTTGGGAAGGATAAGCATTTAGTGCTCTCTATTAAAGTAAGGGAGGGGTAGCCAGTCTCCACTTTTTTGACTTGTGTCTAAACGCTTCCACACTTGAGCCTGGCCCCCCGAAAGAAAATACATTTGTGGAAGTACCCAATAGATGACCGTCCCTAGACCCCAACTCAGGACTTGGCACATTTTGTACCTGTGTCTTGAAAACTCAGTGGGAACAAAGGCCTTAGTCTGTCTGTTCCTGAAGCTAGTGAATAGCTATTATTCTTCACTTGGAGGTCATGTGTGTGGAGACAACATTTTGGATTAATCTGCTCAGCATTTACTAGTATTTTAACTCTTATTAATGTGAGTGTATTTACACTTTCTGACCGCTAGAGACTTGTTGATGCTACGTTCTTGCCAATATTGAGCCTTGGTGGGAATCTGAACTTCCAATATTATTTGTTTCTTTGCTCAATCTAAGAGAAATGTGTTTCACACCTGGGAACTGTTATTGTCTGTTCATTTGGGTGCCAATTCGAACCTTCCCTACGTACGATAACCTTGGCACTGACTGTACAATTGTTTGTCTATGCTGCTTAGGTCTGAATGTTTTGCTAATTCAGCCAGCCAGGTCCCCCTGCAGCTTAAAGCTTTCTTGATGTCTCCCATTCGCTCGGTTTGGCTGCACCATCCATCTTGTTTAAAATGGCCACTTATTCTTGTTACATTTCATCGTTAAGCAAGCTTAATGTGTGTTCTTGTGCATCTTGTGTTTCAGCGTATATATGGAGTATATGTCTTCTAGCCTAAGGTGAGCATGTTGCCCCTGAGCTATCCTCCCGAGACAATGACACATTTATTTGCCTGATATAAGTAAAGGGGTGTACCTGTACTTCAGTTTCTGGTCCTTCAGGTAAAATACATATATATCTAGCAAAAGGTGGACCAGTAGACGGGATGACACCAAATATTCAAAAAATCTTAATTTTAATCAATATTCATATAATAACAATAATTCCATGTATAGACACATACTTATGGAGATGCCCCATGTGGTTTATCTATAAATGGGTCTTGTTTACAGACATATACCTATGGATATGCCTAAGTGGGGGACGGGACTTAGAAATAATGTTGTAGTGAAGGTACCCAGGTATGGGACAGCAGTTGCTATTTTAACACATGAGGTGTCAATACCTATGTGGTGACTGACCTCCTTTTTGGAATGTTGTTGTTTTTAGGAATCCATTGCCAAATTACTGGCTGGAGTAGCCGAGATCAGACGGATCAACAATTTTCGTCTGTTCACACACAGGAGTGTGTTAAGGATTGTGGAGTTTTTGAGGCCAGGGGCCTATTCTTGAATATTGTACAAGAGGAATACCACACATATCTACGGAGTGGAGCATGTAAGTGCACTTTTTATACACCTGGTGGTGGTTGACATTGTACCCCATGTTTTAGGAATATGTATAAGAACAGAGAATTAATTGTCTCTGTGTTCCACAGGTTTTCCGCTAGTTCTCGGTTACCAGTGGAGGATTGATTCCGTCTACCTACCCGCTTTCCCTAGAGTCTATAATGGGGGTGAGTAGGCTGCTATGTGTTGAGTAATCACTACACATGTGACAATATCAGTCACCTTGAATAAGAAATAGGGATGACACATATTTTATGTATGTTTTTACTAGATTTGAATTTGGCCTATACCATTCCAGAAGGGTGGATCAACCATATCCTGCCCTACGTCCTGAAGAAGGTCTTTATAAGAAGAAGAGAGATAATTATCTCTAAGTGGACCGAAACACGTGTCGCCGACTATCTGAATAATCTGGAAATTAAAAACCAGATTTGAAACAACACCTGATATTAAGGACTGGGTCACTAATACACGATTGATACTTATGGAGATTTCTGTGTAAGAGTATGAATACACATTATATGAAATACCAAATAGGTTTTATTGGTGAAGAGGTTTGAATGAGGAAGTATGGGTTTGAGAATGAATGTCTGAGAGAGATGTTGATTAAATGAACTGATGGTTTTTAAACTGTTGCCATTTCCCTGTTGGCTCTGCAGACCGAAGTCTCATTGGCCTGCGGTATGCCGTGCTGTCGGTGAACATTGGACACTGCCGGTGGTTGGCTGGAGGGAAGCGTGTTTTGCATCAAAGGTTTCGGGAAATGCTGCCATGGTGTATCAGAGGATAGTGCAGTGCCGAAAGGGACTGACAAACATACTTTACGCCATGTAGTGGTGGGAAGAAGGGAAGGAGAGGGTGGGCGAATGAGAAGTTGTTCATGTGATATATGTCAGTAGGTGGAAGTAGACGGTCGTGTGTCTGCAGTATCCGTGCCTGTTGCGCCAATTTGCGGCTGCCTCCACAGGTGACTACCTTGTGTGGGGACTGAAGGCAGTCTGCGTTACAGAACCGTAGCTGGTGAGGCTACCTGTTTCCGTGGTCACTGATGGCACATCAATGTATACAATGTTCGTTACATGGGTGTGGGGATTGGTAGCACATCGTAGAGTGTCTACTCCATGCCTGGACCTCATGGAGTGATCCGTCATGTAGTGTGTCCACTGGGTTCAGTGGTGAAGTACTGGGTGCTTAGAAATGGTAGTGTTGCACGTTATGTACCTGGCAACTTGTTCTCCTGCATGACTCTGTTATGTTCTGCTGGGTGTGGGCATGACCTACACTGGTGGGTGCATGGCGAAGGGCTGTAGGCCAGGCACTGAAGAGCCTAGGCCTGCACCGTAGCCATGGCATCATAATGCAGGCATGCAGTTTAAAGTATGCATGTCTCCGAGGGAGGTGACGTTTAAAGAATGGTGGGACAGGAAATTGTAAACGTGGTAGAAGAGCACAAGTAAACTGATATGCGTACAGTACCATATGGTGTGCATGATTGCACGTATATTGCACAGTAGTTAGCCACATGTCCCCATTTGCCTTTGGTATGGGTTGCCCTTTATACCACCCATTGTATGGTACATTTGTGGATTGTGGCACACCGCAAATGTTAGTTAATAATGTCCTCCAGTTTACATGTGTCCCTCTTTAATTCACAAACAATGTTCTCATATAGTTTAAGTGAGATGAAAGTAAAGAATGAAGAGCTGAGAAGGTGTTAGGAGTGATTCAAAGATTTTGCAGAGAGAAATGTCCTCTAATGATGTTGCTGGTAAGAGGGCAGTGGGATCATCATGAAACATTGCGGTGGAGCAAGAGAGTCCTTCATGCTCACCAACGCTAGTTTCAGAAGCGCATCTTATCTGTGGTGCGGAAATATCCTTGAGCTCAAAGAGTAGGGGGATACTTGAGGAACAGGTGAACCACAGCATGGAATGTTATTCAAATTCCTACAGGAAAGTGCAGAGTGACAAGAAGGTTTGGATAAGATTTCTTGCCTCGTTGGAGGGATCGGTGTTATAGGGAGATTGGATGCAAAGGGCAGATTTTCCATTTAGAGAAATTGCATTATTTTGGGGCTGTGGTTGTGATTTTCAGAGATGGAGAAACTGGTAAGTCGGATGATTTGAGAAATACGATGATTGAGGCATTAGAGCAGATGGGAGAGTTAGAGATGGACAGGTCAATGTTCTCCAATGATTGAGATTAAGATTAGGCAGGCTTGCTTCATAAATTGTACATTGTGAGGGCAGAAAAAGGAGGGACAGGGAGCTAAGGCTTCTTGTAAACTGTGCATTTGGTCTCAAATGACAAGATGGAGGAAATGAATGGAGGTACTTACAAGTACAATTACGTAGCTTCCAAGCTTCCCCTGCCGAACACTATTGACCACACTTTCGGCACCCCACTTCTGCACTCCACGCTGGAGCAGATGAAATTTCATGGCTGTGTCACTCCACAATCGCTCCTCTTGCAACCGTTCCTTCAATGTGAAAGTCCCACTGCCCACATCACTTTTGGCACTACACTTCCACGCTCCGCACTTGAAGCGGATGAAACTGAGTGGCTGTGTCACTTTGGAAATGGCTCCTCCTGCAACTGTTCTTCAACATGAGAACCCCACTGCCGACCACACATTCAGACAGGGCTGGTCTTCATTCTTGCAGGGTTGCCTGTGTATTTAAATAAATGCCAGAAGACTTACTACACCCTCAACGAAGTAAGGACTGTGATGGATGAACAGGTAATGGCCTGATTATTTACGGGTAATTTTAACAGTCCTCATCCTTTCCACCAAACTCTTACTGAGATAGCATGGGAAAACCATACTGAGCATAGGGATGGAAGGGGACTTGTAAAGGGATTAGAGAAAAGGACTAAACATACATAAACATGGAGGAAGGGCTAATCCATTCCAGAGAACTCTTCATGTTGATGTGGGAAAGGGTGGTTTGTAAGGTCTGCCAAGGGAGACAGTGCCTTTATGAAGTTCTGTGACAAGGACGATTTATGCTTGGAGCAATGAAGATTACCAGTAAATTATCCGACCATTTTGTTTGCTGGTAAAGCATCAACAGCAGATGCCAGAGAAATGACCAGCTAATGTGCCATACTATCATACTTAAGAAATATCAGATTTTTGAATTACATTTTCAACAATCTTTGAAGAAACAAATGTCCAGAGTAAAAAGGCAAAAGCGAATGTATCATTTATGTGTGGGATCTCAACATGGCTCATTCAAGGTTTACCAACATCTGTTAGATCAGCCAAGTCATGGGACTGTTTGTTTGACTCTGTAGTTCTTTTAGGAAGCAGTTATTTGTTTATGGACAGCATTGTCAGCCTCTCAACATTGCCAGTGGAAAGATTTCTCATATTGCCTATGATTGACTCAGTTACACTGAAGACATACTCGAAAGAAACAATAGTTGCAGGACATGTCACGAAAAGTGTCGCAAGATTGTTAAATGCAGGCCTGATGCATATTGTCATGTCAATAAGGCTCTTGGTCCAGAGCCATCTGTACATTGTCATTCATGTGCTCCTGGATCATTGACTCTACTGATATATTTGCCCTTAGTTACTCTAGTTGATTGTACAGTGACCATGACCCGAAAATTGGTTTTGTTGATGATTTGTAGTAGAAGATATTGGTGATCATGAAGAAGGTTCAGTTTACAGAAGTGCAGAGTTAACTAACAATGGGTGTACTCACTATTGAGTTGTTCCTAGCATTGACGTGGTGGTAAAATGGCACTGCCCTCTGAAGATGTTGTTGTAGAAAAAAGTGTGCCAGGACCATGGGCTTCTTACAGCTGAGATGTTACCAACTCATGTTTAACAACATGTTTTAGGATCCACTGCTTTTGTTATTCTACATCTGCCACTGATGTGGCACAAAAGAAGACAAGCAACATTTGTAGCATTTGTATTGAAAATCCAGAACTGTGGTACCAATATATTCCTCTGCAGCCAGAATTGAAATATTAAGTCAAGCCTTTTAGTCTTTGCTCAGAAGAATGTTCTCAGCCATAGTTGGAGTTCCATAGGGATAGTTTCTGGAAAATGTGTTACCTTCTTCTGCAGCTGGTCACGTAGGACACACATGAGAGGTGTTACTATTAAGATGATTATTATTATTATTATTATTATTATTATTATTATTATTATTATTATTATTATTGTATTTATTGGGAGAAATCCTAGATTCAAGAAGCACCAGAGCACTTTACAAGTCATAAGGGGAAGGGCAAAGCAAGGCAAGCAATTGCAATGGATCAATATAACGGAGCAGGGAGTTAAAAATGTGGGAAGGGGAAGGGCAGGCAATTTGGCAGCAAGAGAACTACAATCAACCAGGAGAGGAAACAAGGGGAGCAGATCATCCATTTTCATGTTAGGTGCTTGTGGTCCTGTGCAGAAGGGATGTAACATAGCAGTTGTTTTTGGACTGGCCCTTTTAGGGTGGGGAAAAGTCTGTTTTGCATATGGTTTTTCCTCTTCTGTAGTGGCTTGAAGGGCTGAAAAATGATAGTCTGGAGGGTTGCCTAAAGCTATGCCTGTGATTATGATTGATTACAAACCATCCAGCCAGTACTTTTTGTTTTTTGCTTATGATACCCCGAGTGGCAAGGATATACCGAGCCGTGTGCCCTGATCCAGCTGGCCCTAGAGACCCAAGCTTCACCTCGCTGTTGACACCCAATAAGTCTGTAACATGTCTGGGGTTGCTTGTGGTCCCATTCACAAGGGAAGTGTCGTAGAAGGTAAGACTAGACTTCCCCTCATATTATGAGTACAAAAACCTAAGGTGTGGAGGGATTGGTTAGGGGATTCAACTAAGTATATTTTCCATAGGGGTAAGAATTTTCATGGCTACACTGGTTGGCCCTGAGATCACCTACTACATTAATACTGGTGAATACATGTCCTCTACACTGCACTGACTACTGCAGCACTAAAATGAATTGTATGTCCTGAAGATGGCTCCTTCACTAACCAACTGTGTACAGTGTAGCATAGATCGAGAGCCGAAACACATGTTGACAACTTGAATAAGACAATCTGACTTATTCTGTGCTCTTCAGTTTAGAAAAGACACCATGTATACCAATGTTGCCTGACAAAATAGTAGAAATATCACTATTATACTAACCCCCCCTGTATGTGAAAAAGTTTTTTCTGTATGTGAAAAAGTTCTTCTCCGCACAATCTCTGTGTCGTATTTAGCATGTATGTTGTCAAAACACTCTAAATGTTTATGTTGTTCAGCTTATCTCTTTTTTTGACTTATTTATATTTTTTTGACAGAGTGAGGAAGCTGTTTTTATGTTTTTTTTAAATGTTACTTTTTATTTTTGTTTATGTTTTTCTACAAATAAAATCGTTTTTTTGGAACACAGAAACAAATGAGTTACATGATACTCTTTTTGTTAAACCAGAAGCAGAAATAACAGCTGATGGTTAGGTAACTTGGGAAGGATAAGCATTTAGTGCTCTCTATTAAAGTAAGGGAGGGGTAGCCAGTCTCCACTTTTTTGACTTGTGTCTAAACACTTCCACACTTGAGCCTGGCCCCCGAAAGAAAATACATTTGTGGAAGTACCCAATAGATGACCGTCCCTAGACCCCAACTCAGGACTTGGCACATTTTGTACCTGTGTCTTGAAAACTCAATGGGAACAAAGGCCTTAGTCTGTCTGTTCCTGAAGCTAGTGAATAGCTATTATTCTTCACTTGGAGGTCATGTGTGTGGAGACAACATTTTGGATTAATCTGCTCAGCATTTACTAGTATTTTAACTCTTATTAATGTGAGTGTATTTACACTTTCTGACCGCTAGAGACTTGTTGATGCTACGTTCTTGCCAATATTGAGCCTTGGTGGGAATCTGAACTTCCAATATTATTTGTTTCTTTGCTCAATCTAAGAGAAATGTGTTTCACACCTGGGAACTGTTATTGTCTGTTCATTTGGGTGCCAATTCAAACCTTCCCTACGTACGATAACCTTGGCACTGACTGTACAATTGTTTGTCTATGCTGCTTAGGTCTGAATGTTTTGCTAATTCAGCCAGCCAGGTCCCCCTGCAGCTTCAAGCTTTCTTGATGTCTCCCATTCGCTCGGTTTGGCTGCACCATCCATCTTGTTTAAAATGGCCACTTATTCTTGTTACATTTCATCGTTAAGCAAGCTTAATGTGTGTTCTTGTGCGTCTTGTGTTTCAGCGTATATATGGAGTATATGTCTTCTAGCCTAAGGTGAGCACGTTGCCCCTGAGCTATCCTCCCGAGACAATGACACATTTATTTGCCTGATATAAGTAAAGGGGTGTACCTGTACTTCAGTTTCTGGTCCTTCAGGTAAACTACATATATATCTAGCAAAAGGTGGACCAGTAGACGGGATGACACCAAATATTCAAAAAATCTTAATTTTAATCAATATTCATATAATAACAATAATTCCATGTATAGACACATACTTATGGAGATGCCCCATGTGGTTTATCTATAAATGGGTCTTGTTTACAGACATATACCTATGGATATGCCTAAGTGGGGGACGGGACTTAGAAATAATGTTGTAGTGAAGGTACCCAGGTATGGGACAGCAGTTGCTATTTTAACACATGAGGTGTCAATACCTATGTGGTGACTGACCTCCTTTTTGGAATGTTGTTGTTTTTAGGAATCCATTGCCAAATTACTGGCTGGAGTAGCCGAGATCAGACGGATCAACAATTTTCGTCTGTTCACACACAGGAGTGTGTTAAGGATTGTGGAGTTTGTGAGGCCAGGGGCCTATTCTTGAATATTGTACAAGAGGAATACCACACATATCTACGGAGTGGAGCATGTAAGTGCACTTTTTATACACCTGGTGGTGGTTGACATTGTACCTCATGTTTTAGGAATATGTATAAGAACAGAGAATTAATTGTCTCTGTGTTCCACAGGTTTTCCGCTAGTTCTCGGTTACCAGTGGAGGATTGATTCCGTCTACCTACCCGCTTTCCCTAGAGTCTATAATGGGGGAGAGTAGGCTGCTATGTGTTGAGTAACCACTACACATGTGACAATATCAGTCACCTTGAATAAGAAATAGGGATGACACATATTTTATGTATGTTTTTACTAGATTTGAATTTGGCCTATACCATTCCAGAAGGGTGGATCAACCATATCCTGCCCTACGTCCTGAAGAAGGTCTTTATAAGAAGAAGAGAGATAATTATCTCTAAGTGGACCGAAACACGTGTCGCCGACTATCTGAATAATCTGGAAATTAAAAACCAGATTTGAAACAACACCTGATATTAAGGACTGGGTCACTAATACACGATTGATACTTATGGAGATTTCTGTGTAAGAGTATGAATACACATTATATGAAATACCAAATAGGTTTTATTGGTGAAGAGGTTTGAATGAGGAAGTATGGGTTTGAGAATGAATGTCTGAGAGAGATGTTGATTAAATGAACTGATGGTTTTGAAACTATACATGGAATTATTTTTATTATTTGAATATTGAATAAAATGAAGATTTTTTGAATATTTGGTGTCATCCCGTCTACTGGTCCACCTTTTGCTAGATACATGTATTTGCCTGTTAACATTCCTCAACCATATTCCTCGGATGACCATCCCCACTGTGGGGTACTTTGGGGATCCATATTTTCGTCACCCCCCTCAGGTCACCTGAGTTCTTTATATGTTCGTTCACGCTTCATGTCATATAGCAGCACTTCCCATCTGGTTTGCCGAACACCCAACGCCCCACGTAATTATGACCATTTCAGGGATAACATAATTGTGTGCCTGGGGGAACAATATGACTTTGCTTCAGGTGCAACAGAAGTAGATTATCGTTCGCGTTTGCTCATCCATTTTAGTGTCCATATCTATCACTATTTTCATCCCTTTAATCTTTTTAGCAGTCTTTTTTACATTGGGCTATGGCTATTCTCAAGACACAGAATACAAATAACACTAGCATGAGTGCCAATATGAGTACCTTGAATCCATTGGCCAGCCAGGTGTGGATCCAGGAGAATAGATAAGTGAGCCAATAATCCTTCTGCTCCACTGTGTTCGCTTCCTCCTCCATCTTCGTGTACAAGTCCGTTAGCAGCATTATAGCTTCTGTGATGGTCCCATTTTCTTCATCGTGTGCAGGTGCATAGGTACTGCAGGATGGACTGATTTTTGTGATTTTTGTGCACACCCAACTCTCCATGGTTGTGATGAGTTCAAGGACATACCTGTTTTGAAGAGTCATGGGCCTAACTGCTCTGAGCACTTCCTTTATGGCATTAAAGCATTTCACTGGTGTGTTTATTGTTTGTAGTAGTTCCCAACTGGTTGTTTGTAACCTCTTGGCATTTTATGTTTGTTTGTATCTCGGGAATGACAAAAGCAAAGAACATTTCTGTTCTACTCAACAGTCTATGTTCCTCTGGTATCTGATTAAGTGCTTCTTTCATCTTTTCTGAGATATAATTGTCGCTTCTTTTTACACGTTCAAGTTTCAGTGATCTTTTCTTTCTCTTGTGTGCATCCATTTTGGCAAACCCACCAATCTGTATCTCTTTTGTAGGTACTACAAAGGCATGTTTACTTAGTAGTACTAGGGAACATATTCTTCCCCAATTTTGGGACAACTGCACGTAGGCCTTTGTGCCGCACGCCCAGTAGTGATCCATAAGCACTGCTTTACCAACCTATCATACCAGGCTCTTTCAATATGCGTTTGCACCCTTCATTTGTTCCAACCGTTACCGGCCATCATTCTGAAAACATAATGAGGCATTCTTGGGGGGATTTATGGGTACAGGGCCTGTTTCATTCTCCACCTAGGCGAGAAACCTGGTGTATTCTGCTTAATCTTTGAGGCACTCATATTTTTCTGTGTACATCTTTTCTACTGGGACTGTCAGGAGTGCCTGTGTTTTGCACCCCATCATTCCTTCAACCCATCCCTCGGATGTGAATACATGTCCTTATGCCAGTAGCTGGAACCTTTCCCAACACCCAGGCCTTCCCCCTAGCTCTCCCCTCCCATTATTTGGACACTGCCATTCATTTTGATCTACTATTCTAGCTTCTCCCCTATTTGGGCCATCCAATATGTATTGTATCATCTTATCCTTGCTCCAATAGTCATCTATCATTTCTTTTGTTTTTATGTAGCTACCCTCCTAGGGGAACGTCTTTTTTGACATCCATCGTAATGTTGCCCACTTCCTTTGAAACTGGCCCCTAGTTGTGCAGAGTGCCATATACATTAGGCACTTTGCTCTAGTTGCTGGTATTTCAGTGGCCACAAACGTCCTGGAAGCGCTCAGTGCAAAGGGAATGAGAGAGCAGACATAGCAGCTCTCCCTGGATGTCTCTTCCCGATATGGGTCATGTGCTGATACCACATATTGTTAGTCAGATGGGTCGAATCATCCATGTAAGCATTTCTGTGTTTGAAATTATTATCAGCTTTTCTTTTGAGCTTGTTCATGTGACCAATGGCACCAGTGAAGGGCTAGGTCATCACTTCATTTACCAGGGGAACAGGTGTCACATTAGAATATGCTTGTAGAGTAGCATATGGATGAATTATCCATAACACCCGCCACCTTACCGCCATCATATTGGAACAGCAAGAGAAGGGCCCTATATGGGACTCCAGGTGTTGTCTATACCGCATTGAGTGTACGAGAGACGATATGCACTCAGACAACTGCATTGAATGTATCCTTGAACTGAAGGAGTGGAAGGATGTTGTGTTGAGGGATGTCAGCAAGCACCACTGGATACCATGTAGTGCTCAGTGAAATCTGATGTGGGCACAGTGATGTCATAAAGAAGTTATACGAGGCCATACTGAAACAATATGAAAATACTGAAGAAGTAAAAATGTAACTGAAGTGAAAAGAGAAACATGTACGAAACGATAAAGTAATCATATATATAAAGAAGAATGAAGTAACTTGTTGACCAATAAGTGTAAATACGCAGCAAAGCAAGGTAGATGAGACACATAGAAGCTTGATATAGAGGAAAATATAACATGGCAAGGACGGCCATAATAGGAAAATGGATGCCAGCTTGGGCAAAGATTCATTTCAGCTACCTTAGAAGCAGACCAGGGCTGCAGAGTCAGGAGATGCTGGAAAACAGCTTTTGTGTGCAAACGAAGAGGAGTCTATGTTGGCCTGGGGTCACAGAGGAGCAATGGCACCCAGCATAATTAAATCAAATAGCAGTAAAAAGGAGGTTGAAATGGACAAATTTGCGGTCATCTCACACGTGATCCAGAAGTCAAAAACAAGGGCTATTCATTAAGCTGTGGATGAAGATAGTGATGTGCGTACACTCCCTTGAATGTCCCAGAACAGAGAGCAGGCTACAAGGTCAACTAGAAACGGGAAACTCTGGCTCATGGCCGTAAAGATGAGAGATGATGGACTAATTGGGAAAGTGGGGAGTAATTTGACATGACTCAAGCACCTGGGATTCATTTCACTTAGATGCTGCTAGCTGAGCCGAAAGTCCAAGGTTGGGAGACAATGCCAACCAATCAATGGGTCTATGGGGCAACCTGCTATACAATGTTGCATAGACCAATCCGCTGCCATTGTATCCGCTATAATCAGTATTATACGTGTTTAGAGGTTGTTTGAGGCGTTCCTCACAGATAAGAGACATCCAATGAAGTACTAACCCATATTTATTCTATAAGAAGATATGTTCCTCTAACCAATACCTCCCGTCAATAGCTGTTACAGTCTGCCATGTAGGATGACATCAAAGATGACGCATATTGGGGTATAAAGCCTCTGTGTTCAAGTTTGTGTGTGATTGTGCATGCATCAGTCTGATGTCTGCCAGTTGACCCTACTTTATTAAATTCAGAATAAAAGAGATGTTTTGCCATATTCTTTGATTCTGTCCGGTTATTTGGTCTGAGATCTTTATTTGTAATCCAATCTAGCACAAGAGACGCTTCAAGGCACATTTTGGTAGTGGTGCGGATGGTTCAGGTCCAATCGACCAAAGTCCAGATCCAGACCTCCGGAAGCTCGACTGCTCCCGCCATTAGTCAGAAGACTGCGGTACATCCTGTGGAGAACAGTGCGCAATAAAACACATGTAAGAAGATACGGTTGGCAGGTCCCCCTTTGATGAAATTCCTTTCCGGTCCCCGGAGGTGACCCGTGGACGGAAGGCAAACTGGTCGGTTGAGGGAGAGTCGATGCTGTGTGGACTCGAGCTGAGCCATGGATGTAAGAAGAACATTGAAGGTGGCAAAAATAGAGTGAGGGATTATGTTGTAGATAATATATATGAAAGTAACAGGATTTATGGAGATTATAAAGAAGAGAAGTAGATACCTCGATTCCCGGTTCCAAGGGGACAAAAGGATATGCGCTAAAAAGACTCCAAATAGGGGTGTGAAGGACTCCTGAGGCAAGGCCAACAAGAAGAGTGCGAATCAAGCTCCAATATGGAGCAACAATGAGATGAGATACATTTACTAAAGATACTAAAGGAAGGTCTACGCAGAAAAAGTAATTGAACGGCACAGATGTAGGGGGTTATAATATATCAGTGTAAAGCTTTTGTTGTGTTTAAACTAATAGATATAAACTATACTAAACAACTAAGGTGATTATTAGATTTTTTAAATCAAGGGATTGACGTCAATCAAGAGGATAAAAATCAAAGGAAACTAATAAATAAATAAAGAAGAGACTTTTAAAATATCAATGATAAAACGAGATGCTAAAAATTTAAGAAAGTGAAAACAAAGGAACAAAAAGAACTTTGTTGCATAGATTTAAGAATAGTTGATTTTTTCTGATATATAAAGTGGTGATTGACGGTGCCCGCCCAAATTGATCAGTGTTGTATATTTGATGGAATAAAGAAAAGAATAAAAGGTCAGGTAAGTATAGACAGTAGAGATCTACTTGTCGTCATGGGAGATACTCCTCTTTTACACTTATCCAGAACATTGCCAAAATACACAGCTAAGATAAGGAAGTATCATTTGGAGTGGATTCCAGGCAAGACTAACAAGACACTTATGCCGTGGCCTCAGGATGGTTCGTTGTCAAAAACAGTATTACGACATATGATGAAATATTTGTATGCCACACATAAGGGAAATAATTTACAGAAAAGGTTGTCTATTTTAGAGTTACGGAAAATGTATCATAGCGAGAAACAGGATCCAGTTGAGAAGGAGTGGATGCTTAATCAGCATAAAGGGGAGGATATAACGCCTTGGGCCCCCATTTTCCCTCCTGAAGATAAGAGCATAGGCACAGAGGAGAAGGGATTGTATCCCTTAAAGGAATTGAAAGCAGCAGCAGGGTACGTTAATCCAACATATAGGCCCCACTTATAACAGTAAGGACAAGGCGGAAGAGAGTAAAAGCAGAGAACACAAATATATCGCAACATTCGATGAAAGTAAACAGCGTGATGATAGAAAGGACAGGCAAGATAGACAGATGGAGATAGAGGAGGAAGCAAGGAAACAGAAAGAAATAAAGGACAAAGGTAAGGGAATGACAATAGTACAGAATGAATGGATGCGACAACAAATATTACTCAAGCTGGATGCAAAGGGCATTGGTGGGGTTCAAGAAAGAGAAGAGCGAGAAGAGAGAGAAGAGTGGGAAAAGTAAGAAAAGGAAGAAGAGATGTCATATAAAGAAGAGAAAGAAAAATAATGCAAGCGAAAGGAAGAACGAAGAAGGTACAAGGTGAGGAAAGAAAAGGAGAGGTTAGAAGAGTAGAGACGAGAGAAGGTAGAAGCACAAAGAATGAAGGAACGTACGTTGCAAAGAAGGCAAGAGAAAGATGAATTAAGAGAGATAAGGAGAGGGAAAGAAGAAATGAACAGAAGTAGAGGACTAAAAGATGACGAAGTAGAATATCTTTGTCATAGAAGCATAGTGCCGAATTGAAGCACAAGAACGACTTGAGGAAGAAAAAGCTTCACAACAGCCCCATAGCAAGCTGCAAGCGGTACCAAGAATACCAACATGAGCTGATGTGCAAGATACAGAAGGAGCAGAGAATCGACTTTGGGATTTATATAGGCAAATGAGGGATAAAGAAGGGGATAAAACCCAAGAGAATATAGAAGGCTCTCTATCAAGAGAAACTGGGGGAAGGCTAGATGATGTCATGACAGATGAGAACAGAACGCTGTCTTTAAGTAGACTAGATGTTGATGACACAGAAAAATATAATAGTCATACAAGCTGGGGCATAATAATGTCAGACTAAGAAAGGGAAGAAAACAATTGAGCATGAATGGAGGGTGCATGATCATTTTCAAAAGAATCAAATGTGGAAAAAGTGGTAAAATTGTCAGATTTAGAGACTAGCACCGCCTAGAAAACAACAAGTGTAGACAGGTATGAATACGGACCAGGATGTTCCAATTCCCATTATTAGAGAAAGGGGGAGGAGGACCACAATGTATACTGTGCCACAAATGGATAAGGACAATTTACGGTGCAAATTGCCGGATTTATGAGCTAGAGAGAATGACATCATGAATGGCGTTAGCCATAGGTGACATGAAAGACTTGCTGGCAGCTATTATAGGGGAGAGAGCTGACAGCATTTGGAAACAAGCAGGATATACAGGTGTCACTGCACAAAACACGACACATGATTGAGCAACATTTATAATTGCAGAGCAGATTTATGGCAGGGTCTCAGAGTACAATGCCCTGATGCATCAGATATGGGTGCGATTATGACTAGGAAAATGGAGGAGGATGAAGACCCTGTTGCTTATATTCAAGACATTCAAGAGAGATGTCCCCTTGAGATGTGTGAACCGTGGGATAAAACAGTGGCATTATTTCACCACATTTTGCTTCAGGGACTGCCCGAGCCAGTGCAACAGCAAATAAAGATGCGGAAATACAATTGACAATCATGCACCAATGCCGATTGATTCAGGAGAGGAAAAAGAAGAAAGCTGGAGGAAGCGAAGTTAGTCCAGAAAAGTTGTCAAAAATAGGAATAGAGGGTGCAGTATTGAGGAGTAATATAGGTGGGGTGACAAATAAGATATAATCAGCGCAGTAAAACAACGTATTTTATCCCACAGATCAGAGTGGGTACACGTTTTGGCCAAGGGGAACAGGAAATCAGCCTAGAGGATGAGGACGAGGGTGGATTTCAAAACCCTCAGGCAAGAGGAGGATTTAATGGGGGACAGCCACAACAATGTTGGAATTGCAGAAGAATTGCATAAGAATAGGACACATAGCCAGAACATGTAGAAGCAGAGGAGGCATGCAACAAAATCGGAATGCTCCAAGAAGTTGGATGGGATATTGTAATGAAGTGGCTCTCTTAGGTATCTTATGATTACTTCTTAGGTTTATTACCATTTCTTAAGTTACAATAGTACAAGTAAGTTACAGGACAAGATACACTGGCACACCCATCACCCAGGCAGGGGGGTTCCAACTGCCTGGGCTAAGAATGTTTACCAAACATTCTACCATTCACAACCAAACACTCCAGACGACATCACCACATTCCACCATGTAAACCAAGCACTACACAACAGATATGTTCCACAATATAATGAGGAACTGCAGGAGTATCATGCCCAAGATCACACGCAGGCTCAGACATATGTGCTGCAACCACAGCAAATGCAGCAAGCACTATTACAAATGCAATCACCACAAGGACCATCACAGCAATTGCCCATTCAAGCACAACAGGTACAAACCCAGCAAGCACAGACACAGCTGGCCGTGGTACCACTATGGAATATGACTAAAGGAGCTCAGCAAACACGTGCACCAAAATTGGGGAGCGTGACTGTGGGAGGAGGAAAACATTTTACAGCAACACGGATGAATTTATTTATATTGACAATAGGATGGCCCACAGAGTGACCTGATGTGTTCAGTAATATCTGTGACTCCAGTCTCTCAAGAGGAACCAAGGGTCAAGGTGACGATAGCAGGCGAGACATTTTCATTTCTTGTGGACACTGCAACAACTTGTTCCTATGTCCGTAAGGGGAAATATCCAATGTCAGGTATTGCAATGAATGTGCAGGGATTCTCTGGGGCGATACGTTTAGTTCCTTTTACAGATGAATTACCAATCTCTATAGGAGAACATGACATGTCAATGACATTATTATATTCTAGGCAAACATCAGTTAAAATGATGATATCTTTTACTGATGATGGGATAGTTTGTTCCACGCCAGGGATACATCATATGAATGTGAGATAGTTTATACTAGCCTTTACAGGCCAGAAGGCATTATGAGGAGTTCCCTTAAATACAGAAGTATTTTTGGATGAAGTGATTGTTTTATTATCGTGGTCACCCAGATTGATAGGTAAACTATTGAAAATATCTGATGAGTTTTTGTTCAGACCAGAAATACCTGTGGATGATGAAGACGGACAGATTATCCCCTTAGAGTTAGAAGCAGCAGTGGTCAGAGAGGATAGGGTGGTTCTTCATGGGAGAGATGATGATGGAGAGGATGGAAAACAGTGATAGCCCTCAGTGAAGGATACAGGCTGAGAGATTTGACAGATGAGTAGTTGTTTCAGGATGAGTATTCAGATGATGAATTAGTATACTTTATAAGTCTCACTTATTGGATTAAAGAAGAGAATAGAGAAATACTGCATAATTGCGTAGATAAAAAATAAACCATTTTATTTCAGAAAGATTTAGAGAAAGTGCCAGAGATTTTATGGACCACAGGTCCACATGACGTTGGCCTATTAAAAAGAGGAGCAGTTAAAATCAAACTTAAACCAGGAGGCCTTTTGCCATGTGCAATACAATAGCCTATGTCCAGAGAGACGGATGGAAGTATATTTGAGACCCCTTCCGCTCTAATGAATCAAGAAATATTAGTGCCATCCAATTCTCCATGTAACATGGCTGTGTACCCAGTGGGAAAATCAATGGGGGGGTCACAGAGATGTATACAGGACCTACACCCCCTAAACAATATAGTCAAAGCTGAGTTTCCTTTAGTTCCAAATCCTGAGACAATATTGTGCAACATCCCATCTAAGGCTAAGTATTTCACAGTCATAGATTTAAAGAACACTTTCTTTTCAATTCCCCTTTATGAAGACTCACAGGATCTGACTACCTTTTTTGTATAGAAATATTTGCTTGGCACATACTTGTTTGCCCCAGAGGTACTGTGAGTCCCCTTAAATCTTTAATAGAGCCCTTCAGATGGACCTAGGTAATGTTCAGCTTGAAAGTGCAATCGTCCAATTTGTGGATGAGATTTTGGTGTGTAGTGAGACAGAAAAAGATGCAGAGAAGATTCAGTTAAGCCCATGACTATACTCTTAGAAAAAGGATATACAGTGGGCAAAGGGAAGCTACAATACTGTCAACAACTTTTAAAAGGGCTTAAAGAAGCACAGATGGGCAAGAGCAAAATAATATGGACATATGGACAGATGAAATGACTTAAGGTTTTGAAGAATTAAAAAAGGTGATCAGTAGAGCCCTTGTGTTGGCAATTCTGGATTATCATGCATAATTGTACTTATTTTCCCATTCAAATGGAGAAGGCATGAAAGCAGTCCTAACACAGAAAATGACATTAGGACATGGACACAAACCATTGGCCTATTATAGTGGGATTTTAGTTATGAAAGGGCATTATCCTTGTGAGCAGTCTTTAGCTGATGCTGCACCCGTGATAGAAAAAGCTTTGAGTATAACAATGGGGTGTTCAGTAACACTATTTGTAGAGCATGCATTATTTGCAATTTTAAAGAAACCTAAAAGTACACTGACCACAAAAAGAGCATCAGGATACAAGGTAATTATATAGAATCCTGTGATTAAAATGGGCAGATATAAGACAGTGAACCCAGAAACAATCATAGCTGAACCAGTAGGGGAGGATGATTATGTACATGATTGCACAACGTATACTGAAAACTATAATGAAATTTCCCTAGCTAGAGAAAATGCCCTCAGGAGGGGGAAGTTGTTTTTATTGATGGTTCTTCAAAAATTTACCAAACGACTGGTGAAAGGTACACTTGATCAGCGGTAATAAAGCTGAACCGAAATGGTGAATTTGAGGTAGTCACAAGCGCAAGATTGCCTTTGCATTGCTCAGCTCAGGCTGCAGAATTAGTCGCGCTTATCACTGCGCTTCAGAGATTCGAAGATGAGGAAGTGACAGTGTACTCTGACTGCACCTATGTGACATCAACCATACACGTAGGTTTGTCAC
This sequence comes from Ambystoma mexicanum, assembly GCF_040938575.1. Lineage (NCBI taxonomy): Eukaryota > Metazoa > Chordata > Amphibia > Caudata > Ambystomatidae > Ambystoma > Ambystoma mexicanum. The sequence continues at coordinate 538,865,230 of NC_090935.1, forward strand.
GCTGCAAAAAGAAGAGCTTCCTCCATGCAGACGGTACTCCACTGCAACATGCGGCCCTATTGGATAAACCTATTGAAGTGTTAGCACTCCCATTGACTCTAGCAGTCATAAAATGCCCAGCGCATACTAAAAGAGATGACGTAATTCCCTGCGGAAACAAAAGCACAGACTTTGAAGCCAAAAAGGAAGTATATTTCCCAACCATTTCTAATTTTGAAATAGAAAGTGTTATACAGATGAAAGGACGATTCTTGTTGGTAAAGGAGGGCTTCAACATGCTATGTATTGCCCAGTTAATTGAGATACAAGGTCGAGCACCACAAGAAGAGGAGTTATGGAAAAATCAGTGGTGTTCTTTATCCCCCACTGAGGCAATCTGGAGACAGGATAGCACTGGAAAGCCTGTTATGCATCTAGCATTATTGAGGGTAGTGTTGGAGCAGCTCCACTACCCTGCTCATGTGACTCGAGAGAGATTCTAGCTGCTACAATAGCACAAGAGTGGTTCTCTGCAAATCTGTTAGAACACATGGCACAGTTTATTGTAAATTGTATTGTGTGCTAGAAATGTACTGCAAGGCACACTTTGCATACAGTGGGGGGAATAATTCCTAAACCCATTTCAGCATCTACATATAGATTATGTGGATATGCTGCAGACATGCAATGGCTACATATATATGCTGGTTGTGGTGTGTCTTTTTCTAGATGGATCAAGGCAGATCCATGCACACATACTGATACCACGTGCACTGACAAGTTCCTGGTGCATGAAGTGTTCCCAGGATTGGGTGTGTGTGAGGTTTTGCGGTTTGACAATGCAACGCATTTTGTAAATTAGCTGTTTGAACAAATAGTTCTTCTGTTAGGCCTTAAGCATACGTTTTCCTCTGCATATCACCCACAGGCGAATGGCCTCTGTAAACAATTAAATGGATTACTGAAGGAGAGGATTGTGAAAGGAAAGATGACTTTAAAGAAGTGTTGGCTATATTGTCTACCCTTTGCCTTATATGCCCTAAGAAACCAGCTTGGCTCAGATCGCCAACAAACTCCTCATGAGTTGATGACTGGACACTTCATGAGAACTCCCTTGCTCCTCCAACTAGGTCTCGGGAGGATAGATCAGGGGCAATGTGCTCACCTTGGAAGCAAGAAGACGCGGAGCAACACAGGTTCGTTCCCTAGGTCCGCACTTAGAAACCTCTGGGTATTAAGAGCGTTATAAATACCCAAGTACAATTACAACTAGGTTAAGAACTGATGCCCATAGGGTATCAAAGACATAAGGTGATGAGATGCTTGATTACCTAACCACAATGACTGCAAGTGTTTCTTTCATGTCTCAACATGTCAGAAAAATCGAATGAAGTGGTCAAAGAGAAACGACAAAGACGATTAACATATTGAAGCAAAAGATTTGTTAAAACAACCCAGCCTATACCCAGGGGACCAGGTGCTAGTACAAATGAGTGTATAGACTTGAAGCCCGCTCCACTTTGAAGGTCCATATGAGGTGGAAGAATGTACCCCTACAGCTGTCAAGTTAAAATTAAGAAGAGCTTGGCTGCATTTGCAAAACATCAAACCATATAAAGGAGAAACCCTCCTGCAACTACTAACTGTGTAGCCAGGGGAGAGGTTCTGCACATGCAGACTCGTTCTACGGCCAAGAGTAAAGACAAGGAAAATGATGAGCACAGCAGCGTTTTAGACTAAAAACCAATATCTTTTAACATTTGACAAGGAATAAACAGACTTGCAGTTGTCCTAGAACTTTCTTTTAGATAGGCTAAAGGAACAATGCATTGAATTACCACAGCTGAAGAAGAGAAGCACATAGTATATTTATGTTACCCATTATGATAACAATAAACATATTCTTGTATGCTGTTTTTACATACATATTACTGTCTTAGCCTGCTTTTGTACGAAGATATGTAAATATAGTGATGTTTTCAGGCAATCCTAAAATAAAATTATGTTATTTTCAGAATAATCATACCAATCATCTTGTAGTTCTGAACTAAAAGTGTAACACATAAAGAATTATGTGACATTTCGAATTCATAAAGAGTCATACAGACATTCCGAATTCAAACAAAATGGGGAGGTTTCAGAATATAAGACGCTCATTGCCATCAAGAAAGTCGATGAGCTTTCGTGGAGTAATAATGATGATATTCTGTGTTATGATTTGTATTTTCCTCCTGATCTTTATGGCATTTAGACATGTTATAAGAAATGAGATGGACATGGAGGGGAACAATGAAACAGTAACTGTTGCCTCTGATGAAAGCACAAACAGTATCCTTTATAATTTTACAAGAGTCTATTTCGATTTAAAAGGGTTATTTTGTAAGATCATGAAGATATAAACACATATGTTGCTAATTAGGCTCATTTCAAGAACAACCTATGGTATCAGCACATGAAGGAGGTGGGAGAGAGAATGTCAGATGAAAGCTGCTATGTCTGTTCCTTAATACTCTATGCCATTAATGTAGCAACAACATTTATTGCCAAAGAGATGGATGCACATGATGCAATATGTCTCAACATCTAGCAGCTTGTACAACCGGAGTACAATTTGAAGGACAATGGGCAACTTTACGATGGCTATCAAGAGGAACATTTCCATATGAAGATACTTATGTAAAGACAAAAAGAATTGAAGGGCAGATGGTGTGTACCACCAGTACCAGAGAGGAAGATGGACTTTTATTTTGCCCTGCGCATTTATTAAAGAAAGAACCAGTAGCCATAGTGCAAATAGTGAAGGACAGATGCCTAGAATCATGGTCAAAGTATTCCTATTTACTAACATGGGTCGACAATGAAGCAGGACCAGTATCTATAATACCATTGAAGAATGCAGCAACATACTTCAAGAATGGAGGCTCGGTTATAGTCGGAGAGAACAAAGGATGTGGACAGACACTCGAGGTCCCAGGGATGAATAAAGGAACTGCTGCACTGATGGGTCCATATTGGGCATGTGGGTCCAGAGCCTGCATGCACTTGCCTAGAAATCGGGGCGGAATATGTTCCATTGTATTAATACATGTTCCAGCATCCGTTAACCCTTAAAGTGACCACAATATCAGTGAATTTCCAAAGATGAATGAACATCAGAGAAGGAAGAGATTGCTTATTCTTTGCCGGCTGAAAAGGGAGAACTACTTTTCATCAAAATCAATAAAGTGCTTATGAAGACATTTCAGACGAACACAAACTGTTCAGCAAGACAGCAATGATAATGACTTCTATATTTATAGCAGGACTCCAGACTGCAGTGAATGCCAAGTGGCTGTAAATCACTAGATGGGAGCTGCTACAGATGGTTAATGCAACAATAAAAGGAGTCAATGCAATCAGAGAAGAATTGAGAGCCATCAGGCTGATGACTCTCCAGAACAGGTATGTCCTGGACTTAATTACAGCAATGCAAGGAGGCATGTGCACCAAGGTCGGGCCTTCTTGTTGTACATTTATACCATCCCATGGTGGAGAAAATTGAACCCTGATGAAAGCAATAATGATGCGGACAACCCTGCATACAAAGATGGAAGATGAAGCTATTGATATAGCAGGAGAGGACTGGTTCTGAATTCTATTGTCATGGATTCCAACCTGGCTGGCCAATGCTTTCAAAATACTCAGAGCAATAATTGTGTTAGTATTGTTGGGATTCAGTCTTATAAGGATCATCTTGGGACAGTGCTAGAAGACAGCCAAGAATGCTTTTGGGATGAAGATCATGATTGATGAAGATGCTGGAACTGGTGAGCAGATGCAGAATGAGAAAAGCAGGTGTGAGAATATAAAGAAAAGTACCCTTGCACCTCCAGGAACGAAGTTCTACTGTCCCAAGGATCATAAAAAATATGTAGGACATTGGATATTTTGTCAACCATCAGGAGACTACTGCCACATGACCTGGAGTGTGGATGAACATATAAAGAATGCAGGTCACCTGAGGTGGGTGACAAAGATATGGGTCCCAAAGAAACAACAGTATGAAGAGATGGTAAAGGAGAATGAAGAGAAGAATGTGGTTGAGGACTCGACTAGAGGGTGGAATGTAGAGGAGCAGTTGGATGCATTATCCCTAACTCCTGCTCCTGCTCCCTCACCACCGTCATTCTGGAACAGCAGGAGAAGAGCCCTATATGGGACTCCATGTATTATGCCTATATCGCATTGAGTGTACTAGAGACAATATGCACTCAGACAACCGTATTGAATGTATCCTTGCACTGAAGGAGTGGAAGGATGTGTGGAGGGATGTCAGCACGCACCACTGGATATCATGTTGGGCTGTGTGAAATCTGAAGTGGGCAGCGTGATGGCAGAAAGAAGTTATACGAGGACATACTGAAACAGTATGAAAATACTGAAGAAGTAACGATTTAACTGAAGTCATAGAGAAACATGTATGAAACGATAATGTAATCATATATACAAAGAATAATGAAGTAACATGTTGACTAATAAGTGTAAATATGCAGTAATGCAAGATAGATGAGACACATAAAGCTTGCTATAGAGGAAAATATAACGTGGCAAGGACGGCCATGATAGTAAAATGGACACAGGCTAGAGCAGAGATTCAATTCAGCTACCTCAGAAAGAGAGCAGGGCTGCAGAGTCAGGAGATGCTGGAAAACAGCGTTGTGTGCAAACGATCCCAGACCAGTCTATGTTGGCCTGGGATCAAGGATGCTATTTCAAAGAATAGCTGCAAAGCACAAAGCGAGGCAAATGGATAAGTCATGACCGTGAGACATATTTCTTTTAGATTAAAGAAGAAGAAAACATTTGCAAGAGCCAAAGTATTGGACAATTAAAAATGGATACGGCTCCTACAAGATGGAGTGAAGTCTGTAGAGTCAAGTCTGTAGAGGCAAAGAGAAGCAATGACACCCAGCATAATTAAATCAAATAGTAGTAAATAGGAGGTCAACATGCACACATTTTTGGTCACCTCATATGGGATCCAGAAGTCAAAAACACGGGCTATTCATTAAGCCGTTGATGAAGATAGTGATGTGCTTACATTACCTTCAATGTCCCAGAATAGAAAGCAGGCTACAAGGGCAACTACAAATGGGAAACACTAACTCATGGCTGATGAAAGATGATGGACTAATTGGGAAAATGATGTGACCAACGCACCTGGGTTTCATTTTGCTTTCATGCTGCTAGCCGAGCTGAACGTCCAAGGTTGGGTGGGAATGCCAACCAATAAGTGGGTCTATGGAGCAACCTGCTGTACAATTTTGCATAGACCAATCCACTGCCATTGTGTCTGCTATAATCAGTAGTATACATATTTAGCGGTAGTTTAAGGCGTGCTTCACAGATAAGAAACAGCCAATGAAGTACTAACCCATATGTATTCTGTAAGTAGATATGTTGCCCCAACCAATCCCTCCCGTCTATAGGTTTTACAGTTTGCCACGTAGGCTGGCGTCATAGATGATGCATATTGGGGTATAAAACCTCTGTGTAATCAAGTTTGTGAGTGAGTGTGCATACATCAGTTTGATGTCTGCCAGTTCACTCTACTTTATGAAACTGAGAATAAAGTAGTATTTCGCCATATTCTTTGTCCGTTTATTTGTTCTGAGATCTTTATTGGCAATCCCATCTAGCACAAGAGACGCTTCAAGGTGCTAAAGCACATGCTTGTTGGGCACGTGATAGGGAACCTTTCTATGTAATGTAAGGCCGGTAAAGAGATATAGACAGCAGAGAGCACAAAATGTTGCTACAATCATCCTTATTGATGAGTCCACATGTTGCACAGGTGCACGTGCATTGCGTTGTGTGTAAGCCAAAAGCCTACACTAAAAATTATAAAGATTCTGAATTTTACATTTTTTGATACTTTCAGGTCGATTCGTAAGAACTGAATTCCAACAAGAAAAATTGTATTCCTATTACCTGAAAGACCATCTCAAAAATAAATAGTGACTTTGGGTTTACTAATAAAGCAAGAATCTGTACTCTACTTTTCTTTCAGGTTGATTCGTAAGCACTGAATTCCTACAAGAAAATGTTATTCATATTGCCAAGAATATGTACTCTACTTTTCCTAAAATGCATTGTAACTGTTCACTCCAAAGGAGAGAATAGAATAGAGAAATATCTGGAGAGGTAACATTTAGTAGTAGTTTATTTCTTTATCAAAAGTGTGTTTCCTTCTTACACTGCAGATAACAAGTTCTTGGGGGAAAATTTTCATATGAGCAGACTATTTGCTTGTGTAAAAAAGGACAGTGTGCATTTACTAAATTACAGTAAGTTGCTGTCTGCTCCTGGTCATAGATCAAGTCTGAACTCCTCTTTCTTTGTCTTCTTCAGCTGCAAATTTTGGAACTTGGGGTGGGGGGGTCTTGACTTTGTAGGGATTGACATCGCCAATCTGGAGCCACGCACGCCTGCCCAACACTATGACATCAGTAGGAGTGATGACGTCAACAACAAAGGGGCCTTCAAACATGGGCTTATGCCAGGACGTTGTGAAGTTCCTCAAGAGGACTGTATCACCAGGGTATAGAGGAGGGGGCTTGAGAGGGTTCTGCAGATCTACTTGAGCATCCTCTTCATCATTCTTCCTCCACTGCCATGCTCAAATCTTTTGGGATTTAAAAAAAACACTAGCCATCGTCGCCACCAGGTATTCATGCATCTCAGATCCCAAAATAACAGCAGCACTATGGCTATCAGTTAGCATGCTAGTAGGAGAAGCAAGAGGTATTTGCATACAGCATCCCATCACCAGCTCATGAGGAGTCAGGTGATGGTCTGAGCCGGACTGGTTGTGTAATGCAAAGAGAGCTAAGGGTAGGTAGTGGAGTCATTCTTTGTTCAGGGTTGCCTTTCATTTGGCTATTCTCTCTTTGAACATGCCACTCAGGCTTCAATAAACCAGAATAAAGGGCATACGACTATCAGAATATATCTGTAGCCGTTACAATTTTGGATGATGTCTACATAATCGATGTGCAAATGCTGGAAGGGTCCAGTGGGACAGGGTATTGCTTCTCTCACTCCTTGCAGCATGTGCCCTGCAGTGTACTTCTGAAATTCACAACAAAGGCAGCAGCATGCTCTGCAAGGGTGCCCTTGGATCCGAACCCGTAATGATTCCAAGACCACCCACCTGTGTACCTAACCTACAACAGATGTATGTAACCTACCATGTAATGATATGCTACATACTATGTAACCTTGTGCAGCCCTATCACCCGCCACGCAATGTGTCATGAACAACTAAGCACACATACCTGCAATTGTAACTAAGTCAATTTAAAATGGGACAGGGTATGGCTAAGGACCTATTAGATCCTCTGGAGGATTTGTCTGTGAATATTCCTACCCCAATATTGAGGGATGCAAGGGTCTGTAAAAAGGGATCCAATTGTGTTCTTGGTTGATTGAATGGGGGTTAGAGGCTGTTAATGGTCGCTTGGCCCCAGATATTCCAGAACTGGTGACTTTTAATAATCATTTGGGCTCCTCGATAATTTACTAGTTCTGTATTTCTGTGAATTTTTGGGATCGGGCCTTAAGTTTTCAAGTGATCCAGGATGTGAATAGTGACCACCATGCCATTCGTCTTTGTTGAAAGGGGATGTTGGGGTTGGGGGCCCAAATGGATTATGTACTCTGTCTAATAAAAGAGGTGCTTCCCGGTAGAAGAAGAATTAAATGGGGGTCAATAAAGGAGAAGAACTTGCATTTAGAAACCATCTCAATTAATGCAGCTCTATTACATGGTATATTGGAGGTCCATTCATCGCCGGGGCAAATTGTGGATCAGTTTGTTGAATTGGTTGGAGCCTTTTCGGAAAAATTAACATTAGTAAATAAAGGTAAGGGCCTAGTGTCACGGAAGGGTTGGTTTGATGAGGCCTGTAGAAGCGCAAAGAGAGAACTATTGAAGATATTAAAGGCCTCGTCCGCTAGTAGAAGAGAGATCACTCAGGAAAGGGCACATTATCAAGCAGAGTTAAAGAGAAGAACATTGGCAATAGAAGGGGCAGCTTGGGAAGGCTTCCTGGACGCATCGAAAAGGAATTACCAGAAGGCCTTCTGGGAGTTTGTGAAGAAGGGACCTGGGGGTTGTTTGATTAAGGAGGATAGTGATACTCATGTGATGGAAACAGCCTGGTTGGAGCACTTTGGGAATCTGTTCAGGGGAGAGGATATGCAGACCCAATTTCCTCCTGCCTCAAGTTTGGGCTGGATGAGGTGACTAAGGCTATAAGGCAGCAAACCCATAATCGTGCACCGGGCCCTGATGTGATATCTTCAGAGCTCTTTCAGGACCCCCTGGATTTGTGGGCTCCTCTCCTGACGGTGGTGTTTAACGCTTGCATGGAATCAGGTAGATATCCTCCATCTTGGAAAAGGGCTATTATATTTCCTATATTCAAGAAGGGGGATCATACAAGCCCAATATCACTATTGGACACTTCTTTTAAGATCTTTGGGAGATTACTATTAGGGCATATTGAATCCTGTTTGACGGAGCAGTCAGTTTTATCCGACATCCAGTTTGGTTCCACCCAGGAGTAGGAACCAAAGAGCAGAGTCTCAATTTGTATCTCCTTGTGGCCAACTCAGTCTTTTGTAGGGGAGAGGTGGTGTATTTAACGTTTATGGACCTGAGCACGGCGTTGACAAGGTAGACAGGTCAAAGCGTTGGCAAGTGCTTAGGTCCATGGGCTGTCCGGGGAACATATTGAGGGTTTTGATGGAAGTTCACAGTGACAATGAGGCATGTGTGTGCAGTAGTCCAGGGAGGCATTGCACAGCTTGCTTTAAGGTCAGGTGCGGGGTGAGGCAGGGCTGTGTCCGGGCCCCATTATGTTTTTGCCTCTATATTAACGGCCTCTTGAAGCATTTGCTAAATATTTTGGTGGACTTTTTGGTACTGCGGGGTCGGCATTTCATGTGCTGGCATATGCGGATGATACCGTACTGTTAGCCAGGTCCCAGAGAGCATTGCAGATGCTGATTAATTCACATTCAGCCATCATGAGCAATTTGGGGTTAAAGATCAACTCTAAAAAATCATCTGTAATGGCCTGTGGGATTAGAAAACGGCCAGCATTAATGCAACTCATGATATGTGATGGAGAAGTCATCCCCAGGGTGAAGGTTTTTGATTACCTAGGGATTCGATTTTCGGAAGCTCTCACTGGGAAGTCGCATCTAATCAAACAATCAGCTAAATTGAGCCAACAAATAGGGGGCATTTTTCGTTTTATGTCCCGCTGGGAGGGTCAACCGCTTGATGTGGTAGCCAAGATATATGTAGCATAAGCAAAGGCAGTTACACTATATTGGGGCACCTTTGTGGGGTTTCCAGAAGGCGGTTGAGGTACAAGTCAAGGAGAACCAATTTTTCAGGAGACTTCTGGGACTCCCTAATTCTTCAGCGAGCATTTCTATCCACAAAGAAATGGGTCTGGAAATTTGGGATGATCAGTGGGCGTTGGCCCCAATACTCTTCTGGGTTCGGATGTGGGAGCGAAAGTACATGCCTCTCTTTGCCATTCTATTATTAGATCTGTATTGGGGAGGACAGGGTGGCAAAGAATTCCAGGGCTTGATTATATAGGTAAAGCCCTAGAAGAGGCCAATTTAAGTATTCTTTTTCCTCCAACTGCCCTTTTAACTAAAACAGAGGTGAATGGTTATAAACCTGTTTTGGGCGAAGTGTTTGCCAGGAAGATAATACTTTAAGAGTACAAAAATAACACTGTTAAATTGCATGCAATGATTAGTCGTCCTCTGGTGATGCAACCCTACTTAATTTGGGGTTTGTATAAAAAGATCAGTGGCTAATCAGTAGGGCAAGGTTCGATTGTCTCCGTTTGCGGCGCAACACAATGAACTGGAAAGGATATCCGGATACTGCTGTTTGTCCAGTGTGTGGGTATCTTACTGAAAATGTGGTGCATTTGTTACTATTTTGCCTGGGGTACATAGGGATACAGAGAGAGACAATAATTCCAGTCCTTAGGAAAACTAAGATTCGCCATTACAGAGAGGCTATTTCATTTCTTTTAAGCGCAGACTCTGTTTTGGTTACATGGGCTTTACTTACCTTTTTGAAAAGAGCAATGTATTTTAGAAAAGGGTTATTGAAGTTACAGGGCGAGGAGTGTTGTTGACTCCCCCGATTAGCTACATTGGGAAGGGTATTCAAATTGTAGGTTTGATATTGTTGCGGTAACGGCAGCTTATGTTGTATTTTATTTGGTATTTTATTATGTGACTGTTTTTGCAGATGTATAATGTGTTTTTTGTGGATGTTCTTAAGCGAAGGGTTTTATTAATTGTATGTATTGCTTGGACTTATGTGTTTCATGGATTTTTGAATCCAAAATAAACTTTTCTGAACTGAACTAAGTCGATTTCTTGCAACAGCGCCACAATGCCTCTGGGCAGTTTTGTGCGCTTCATAAATGCAAATAAATAAAGGTTTGGGGTGAATCAATCTTCCGCTATCTCGTCTTCAAGAGTCTCTCATGTTGTGTGAGCAGGATAATGAAGCTGCTCTAAGGCTACCTGGAGTAGTGTGAGAGGCATGACTGGTTTACTGATGCTGTCCTGCTGCCACATTGCATTGGTGGGGGATACAGAGCACCCTCTCCTTTTCCATATTACCTGCTCTTCTGGTGACTGCCGTCCCTTCAATTCAATAATCTGCATGATGGCCAAGGAATTAAAGCCTGCTTTAATTATCATATTATGCACTTTTGTGTACTTATTAGGTTGTGTGTCAAATTCAAATATCTCTGGGAAATGTGCTGCTTTTTTGGCCTCTATGTCAGCGGTGTCATTTCCATTGGAGATTACATATTCTCCTCTAATATAGGCTTCACACTTCACCACAGCAATGGCCGATGGGAGTTGTGGTGCATCTATGAGCCTGTACAATAATGGTGTGTGCTGCACTGGTGTGCCGTCAGCGCATAGGAAGCCCTGCCAATTCCATAGTGACAGTCCTGCATGTACTGTTGATGTCACATAAGCAGAATCGGAATACACTGTGAGTTCTTTGTCCTCATGTGCTTCTATAGCTACAATATGCGCTACTAATTCTGCTGGTAATCTCGTACCTGACACTACTTCAAAGTCGCCATTCAGTTTCAGTTTTACTACTGCGGTCCCAGTGTGACTTTTCCCTGAAATCTGGTCAATTGATGTAGAACTGTCAATGAACAGCACCCTCCCCCCCTTGGAAGGCATTTTCTCTGACATGGGGTATATCATAATGTTCTGTGTATTTGGTGCAGTCAAGCACATAATCCCCTTCCTCCACTGGTTCTGCTATGAATGTTGCTGGGTTCACTATTCTCCATCTCACTATTTTGATTGCTGGATTTGAAATGGTCACTTCATACCCTGACGCTCACTGTGTTGTCAGTGTGCTTTTGGGTTTCTCAAGAATGGCAAACAGTGCATGCTCCATAGTGTTACTACGCAGCACATTGTGATACTGGCTGACTTTTCAATTGCAAAGGCTGATTCAGCCAATGATTGTTTGCAGGGGAAATTACCTCTCATCACTGGATCAAAGAGCCCACTGTAATACGCTGGTGGTTTGTACCCCAATGTAGTTTTCTGTGTAAGCACTGCTGTCATTACCACTCCTTTGAAGTGTGAGAATAGATAGAATTCCTCACAGTAGTCTGGAACCCCATGAACGGGTGCTGTGCAAATTGCTTGCTTCAAGTCATTGAATGCTTCTATTATTTCTCCTGTCCAGTCTACTTTACAGTCATCCCTCTGAGCCTCTTTAAGTCCCGTCAGGAGGGGTGTGACGTGTGTGCTGTAATCAAAGACCCACACCCTACAGCAGTTGCAAAGACCCAAGAATTCTTGCATTTCTTTCACTGTCTTTGGCTGAGGGGTGTTCATGATCGCTCCCGCTCTTTTTGGGGTCACTTTCCTGCCTCCTGGTATATCAATTGTCCAATTTATAGGACCTCCTCCTGACAGTTTTGTAACTTCGCTTTGTCTACCTTGTGTAGTTTGTCTGCCAGAACCGTCATCAACTGTATGGTGTCTTTCCTACACTGCTCTTCTATCTCACTACACACCAGAATGTCACCCACATACTGAATAACTGTGCTCTGAAGGTGTACATTTCCTATGTCCATCTGAAAGACCCTGTTGAATATTGAAGGAGACTCACAGTACTCTTGGGGTAACCTTGTATATTTCCACTTTTTATTTCTATATGAAAAGGATGTCAGGTTGTGTGACCCTTCATGAAGGGAGATTGAAAAGAATGCATTCTTTAAATCGATCAATGTGAAATGTTTAGCTTTTGATGGGATGTTGCATAATATCATGGCTGGGTTTGGAACCAATGGAAATTCTGCATCGACAATATTCTATAGGGGCATAAATCCTGAATACATCTCCATGACCCCCACCACCTTTTTCACTAGGTGTACCTCTGTGTTACATTGGGACTCTGATGGCACTAATATCCCATGTTGTGCTAACGTGGAAATTGTCTAAAAAATCCCAAAGTCTGCTTCTTTGGACTTGGGATATTGCTTTACTCTTGGCAAGATTACTCCTGGCTTCAGTGTTATCTTAACTGCCCCTATTCCCTTCAATAGGCCAACGTCATAGGGACTGCTGGTCGACAGTGCACTTGGCAGGAATCTGTGCAAAATCAGCTTGGAGAAATGTTGGTGTCTTTTTTATAAATGTCATTCTCTCTGGGACTTCCCTGTTCTCTATTTTCATCCAGTTGGTGATGCTTATGAAAAACACTACCTGGTCATCTGAATCATCATCTAGAAAAAACACTGTCAAGTCAGTTAGTCTGTGTCCCTTATCTAAGGCGATCACTGCCAGCCATGCTTTCCCTTCCTCATCAGTCCTGTGAAGAACCACTCTCTCTTCCCTTACTATAACTGTTTCCAATTCCAGTGGGAATACATGTCCTGAAGAAAAACTCTGCAGGTAACCTCAGTGTTTTGCCCTGCGTCTCAGGTAGACATGCTTGTGGAGATTCACTCCATATTGAAATACTTCAGGATCCATGTGCATGCCCCTTTGTGATGTCTGTCTGCAAAATGCTAATGCAAACACGTGGGCGTTCATGTAGTGAATCCCTGGAGTGGAGCAAAATATCCCCTTGTCAGTCAAGGATATGGTCATGTTAAGTTTACTCATCATATCCCTTCCCATTATGTTTAGTGGTGTCTGGCGGGAGCATAATAGTGGCATGGTGAAGTCATGTTCTCCGATAGTGGTGGGCAGGTCGTCAGTGAATGGAACCAAATTTGTAGCCCCAGAAAAGCCTTGTGCATTGATGGCAATGCCTGACATTGGTATCTCCCCTCCCTAACACAGGACCTGTTCGCCCCTCTATCTACAAGAAAAGACAATATTTCGTCACCTATGGTCACACCAACTCATGGCGCCTCTTGCGGTTCAAGTCTAATGGATAGGATTGAACACATCAATTCAGTCTGTCGGCTGTCCTACTGTGGGAAGATTCATCCCTGAACCAGTGAAAGTGTTCTCTCCAACTACAGTCACATTCCCTATACTGGGTGCGGATGCCTGCGCTCGTGTGTTCGGGTTCCAGGTTGCCACAGTGTTCTGCTGTACTGCTGCCTGCAGTTGCACCTACCTTTGCTGTTTCTGTATGGGTGCTTGCTGTGGTTGTATTGCTGGCTGTTGGGCTTGCATTGGTGCTTGTTGTGCTGGTTGTATTTGTAGCGCATATGTCTGATACTGTGCGTGACCTTGGGCATAATAGTCAAATGGATCCATGCGGTATGGTGGTGAATAGGTTGTGGTGAATAGGTTGCCACCCCTCCTGGGTCCTGCCAATTCTGTTCCATTCCTCCCCTGCTTCTACATACCTGAGCAATGTGTCCCATTTTCCCACATGCCCAACATCGCTGTTGTGGTCCTGCAATTGTAGCCTGTCCCCCATTGAACACTATTCCCTGCAGAGCTTGAAACCCAAACCCCTCTTCCTCTGAGCAAACTCCCTCTTCCTCGTGACCAATGCAAAGCTCCTTCCAGCCATTGGCTGCACATCTTGAATAACCACTCCCTCTCCACTCATCAACATGGCCCCTTACATTGAAAACTTTGATAGTTTTTTCGGAACTAACTTTGGTTCTTCGAGATTCCTTTCATCAACCTTCTTGCTTATTTTCTCTTGTAATAACGGACAATGATGAACTATGGTCAACTGTATCTCTGGCCATGACTTCACTTCCATCCCCACTAGTTTATTCCACTGTCTCTGTGCTGGCTCATGTAGTCCCTGACCCAGTATGTGATAAAAAAGTGCTATTGTCTTGTCCCATGGTTCACAAGTCTCAAGGCGCCAGCGCTCTTGAATCTCCTGAATGTAAGCAACGAGGTGTTTGTCCTCGTGCATTTTGCGCCTCAGTGTCGTGCTCATGTCTGACGAGTTGGGATATTGTACTCTGAGTGCCCTCCATACAACTGCCCTACAATTATTAAATGGTGCTCCATTATGAGCTGTATTCGATGTAGTCACCCCTGTGTAGCCCGGTCGTTTCCAGATCTCATCATCTCTCTCCTCAATAATGGCAGCAACCAAGCTTTTTATGATGCCCACTGCTAATGTCATTCCCACCGTCATTCTTTCTAGCTCATAAATCCACTTTCCTGCCTTTGATGTTAATGATGGCAACTTATATCTCAAATTATCTTTGTCCATTTGTGTCCATGGTATATATTGCAGCCGACCTCCCCTTTTCTAGCAATGCAAATTTTGTTCTACATTATGTTCAGACTCAATCACACCCTTTGTCTTTGTAAAGGCCCCAGTCATGCTCACTTTCTTTCGTCCTGGTAATGCTCTCAACCTCTGGGTATGTGGGGTAATGTCTTCTAAGCTGCATGATCATCCCTGTATATGCTTGGATTGTGTCACAGGTTCAGGCTTTTCCCCTTCTTATTCGTCCCCCTCGGACCACCCTACCTCCCTTTCTGGACTTGCTCTTGTGGAGGGCCCTTTCGCTTTACTCCATTTCCTCATCTGAGCCCATCATCCCACAACTATTATCACTTTCTTCACCTCCTCATTCTCAAAATGTAATCGTTTTAACATATTTTTTCCCAAACACTCCCTTCATTGCTTTCTCCAATAAGCTTGGTTCCTCCCTCGTTGGGAACCCAGTTATTCTTCTTTTGACCTTAAGGGTAGTACCACTATCCATCCTGCTTCTATGTAGGTTCCTAATCCTTCTTCGCATTCCTGCTCATCTTGATCTGGAAGAGTGTGGTTTTTCATTATCTCCTCCATTTCTCTTCCAAGTCCTTTCTCTTTGCTGCTTCTATTCCTAACTTTTATCCTTCTCCTAATGTATGTGCTCCTTAATGAGCGCTGTCTTCTCCCCTGCTTCCTTTTGTCTTTCAATTTCTTCCTTTGGTTTTCTTAGTCTTTCCCTGTCTTATCTCTCTTTCTCCTTTTCTCTTTCCTCTAACTCCCATCTCATCTCTTCCTGCCATCTCTTCGCCTTCTCCTTTTTTGCCTTGTACTTTCTCTCCCTTTTTTCCACTTCTTCCAATATGTTTCCCCATGCTCTTTCTTCCTCTTCCAACGTCCTTCTCTGCCGTAACTCTGCTTCATCTTTGTCCTGCCTCTCTTTAACTTTCCTTTCTCTATCCTTAGTGTCGTTCGCGCTCTTTTTATCTAATTTGAGCAATATGTGTCCTCCCACGCACGCATTCGATATAATCAGTGTCTCTTCTCCGTCGTCGTGCCTGATTTTCTGTCTCTGTGTCCCTTCCTTACTCTCTGTTAACTTTGCCTTTATATTTTGCAGCGATCCTTATGCACATCACGCATAGATGCTGAATTTTTATTATTTAACTTGGCTCCATTTATTGTGTCCTCACTACTATACGTGGGGGTGCATCCAAAGGGCTGGTATAACCTGTTGCGGCTTTCAATTCTTTCAATGGGTAGAATCCCTGCCCTTTGTTTTGCGGCTCGATGCTCTGGGTAGGAGGAGGAAGAGCCATGGACGCTTTGCCCTCCCCTTCTTGCTGATAAAGCATCCACTCCCTCAGGGGTGGGTCCTCCATCTTATACCCGAACATCTTCCATAGCCCTAAAATGGCCAATCAATCAAGTAATTTCTTTCCTTTAGTTGCAGCATGTAAGTAAGTGGTCCTGTGTTGCAGCACCAATTTTGAAAGACTACCCTCCTGGGGCCCGGCTTTAACCATTTTGCCTGCTGTTTCATGAGCCCATTCCACGTTATACTAGCAAATTTTAGTCTTATAGCGCGGAAGGTACTTGCACAGGTGCATAAGGGGAGTATCTCAAATGATGATATGTCACACTCTTGATGCCAATACTTACCAGACAGTAAGAATTCTCTGAACTCAAGATTTTACAATTCTACCTTCACAAGTATCTCATCCACAATATGTTTTTTCTTTTAAATTTTCAACACTTTACTGAACTTTTTCCATGCCTTTCTGGCTTCAACAACACCAGTTTGGGCGCACACCACAAACTTCACCCATTCCCAGAACTCCGCCCGTTGAGCCCAAACCAAATTCCACATGCTCATATGACGTGAAACAATATCAACAAAGCCTCATTTTCACAACTTTAAACAGACTTTTCACCCTTCAGTTATTACCTCACATCACTGATAAACAAAAAGAAGTCAGTAATTTCCACACAATCTCCTTACAACCTACAACTGCAGCCAGTAATTTCTAAACATGTAAACACATGGGTGCACCCTAAAATACCACAATACATAGAATCCCCCACGACCTTCTTCCTGTTTTATCCAGACAAGGTAAACTTTCTCTTCTTAAAAAAACTGTTTTTTTATTCTTTTTAATTTTATTTTTCAATACTCAAGATCCCTTCTCAGAGTTTAAGGCACCACCCTCCACAACCCTGGCTACAGGTAAAATCTTATAAATAAACTCAGTGGGCCTCATTAGGACCCAGGCGGATTTCGCGGTGCTAAATGCACCGCGAAGCACGGCGGAAAGCCGTCGATAGCGCCATGGGGGTTGGCGGATTTACCGCCCCATTCCGACCTCGGCGGAGCGGTAAATCCCCAATCCCCATTCTGCCCTTCCCCATTCCCATTCTTGCCCCATAGGGTATAATGGGAGTGGGGAAGGAGTTAATTACGCCACCGTAAAATACGGTGGCGTAATTAACAACGAGGTCCCGTAGCGCCATGGTTTTCTCCGCCTGGTAAAACCAGGCGGAGAAAACCTCCATGGCGCTAAGGGAACTCGTAGTACGGCGGACGGGTCCGCCGCGATTAGCGCTGGCGGAAACCCACTCCGCCTGGGTCCTAATGAGGCCCAGTATCATTTTTCCAAAACGTATACAAACAAATCCCCATAGTACACAGACAGATCCCCTCCCCCCTTTGTTTGTCAAATCGATGATTTCATACTTACATCCGTGGATCGGCCGAAGCCTTCGGAAATGTTCCTCCCTCGATCGGCCACTCCACCTTCCGGCCTGCGGGGCATTCCACAGGGAGCCGGAAGGGTTTTCTCCAAAGGGGCTCCCGATGACCGTCTCAGTTCATACTTGATTTGTTATCTGGTCCTTATGGGCTGCTCTGTAGACGATATAACTCTGAGGTCATCGGCCAACTGTCCTTTGCTTCCACATCTTTAAAATCCCCGGGATAGCAGGAGGGACAGGCCAGGAAATCCCATGGACAGAAAATGGAAGAGTCCAAAGAATTTGACAAAAACCTGTTTTTATTCATGACCCGCATAAAACAGGGGCAGCAACGAACATTAGGAACATCTCTGAGGCTCTCAGTCATTTCAAGTTTAACAACAGGTTAAGAACTAAACATACATCATAGCTGATGTTTCATCATATTCATGAGTAAAAAAATCTAAGGTGTGGAGGGATTGATTAGGCAAATCAACGAAGTATATTTTCCATAGGGGTTAGTATTTTCATTGGTTACACTCTACCTGAATGCTCCGCCTGAGACCGCCTTCTAGGTTGATACAGGTGAATACATGTCATCTACGTACTATTCCCTTGGCTGATGCAACATTTATAGGAGAGCATTATTGGTGGGTAGGGATTGGTCAGTATTGGCTTTCTCAGCCTTGGCAATTTGGAAGGTTATCAGCACATCAACAATAGTAGCTAGGGGAGCGACACATTGGTGCTGTTTCTCACAATAGGTTACCATCTCTTACTCCCTACGCCCCAACCCAGGACTTGTTAGATTTTGTATTTGTGTCTTGAAAACTTGATGGGAAAGAAGGACTTTGTCTGTCTGTCCCTGAAGCTAGTGAATACCCTTTCTGAAAGCTACAGACTTGTTTGAGCTAGTTTCTTCCCAATATTAAGCCTTAGTTGCTGATAATCTGACTTTCCAATATTATGTGTTTCTTTGCCCCACCTAAGAGAAATGTGTCTCACGCCTGGGAACTGTTATTGTCTGTTCACTTGGGTGTCGATCAAAACCTTCCCTGCATACGATAACCTTGCCACTGACTGTACGATTGTTTGTCTGTGATGCGTAGGACTGAATGTTCTGCCAACTCAGCAACCCTAGTCCCCCTGCAGCTTTGAGTTTTCTTGATGTCTCCCATTTACTCAACGTGGCTGCACTGTCCATATTGTTTAAAATGTCCACTTATTCTTGTTACATTTCTGCGTTAAGCAAGCTTTTTGTGTGTTCTCCTTTATCTTGTGTTTCAGCATGTATATGGAGTATGTCTTCTAGCCTATTGTATGCAAGCATATTCTTCATATCTCAGTGAAGTTTGACCCATTGTTCATGTAGCTACATTGTAGATGTGTATCTGCTTCCTGTCTAATGCACCAAGTGTGTCAGGTTCAGCAGTGACATCATTTCCTTACATCACCTTGGTCACAGCATGTTCTTATCCTCCATAGCTTGCAGATTCAGCTCCTCTCGTAGGGCTGGATAGGCTTTCTTAATGAGTGGCGCCTCTGGCATCTGCAGTATGGTGGCAGGGAGGAGTCAGATGCCATAAGCGAGGCGCACCTTCAATTTCCGTAGCATCGAGACAGGGGAGGGGCCGATGTAATGAATGACACATTATTTTACCTGTCAACAACGTTTTAGTTTTTGCTTAAGTATTTTCCTCAACAGCATCTTTATTGGATGGTTCTTCTGTTAGTGTATCTGTCACTTCAATATTTTCTCTTGTTACTGTTATGTCTAGTGACTCCAAGATTGCAGCAACAATATCAGTAAACTGAATACATTGCTGGTTTCTTGATGCAAACCTCACTGCTTCACGACATTGGCCGGAAGTTGTTTTTTGTCACCAGTGGGTCGAGCTGCTCAGCAGCTTCTTCTTCAATTGCCACATTTTCTGTTGGACTTTTGCTGGTGCTTTCTTGGACAGCTCCAAAGTCTTTCAGAGCAATGTTGTTGCTCCACTATTCTAATGCCTTTTTTCTTTCATGAAGAAATTGGAACAAAAACGATTATTAGTCACAAAGCAACGACTTACATGTTGAATGTCTAGAAAGAAGGTAAACACTGTTATCTATATAGTTATTTTATAGGTATTCTTAATTCACTCAATGTCCATCTCAAAAATAAATCATTTGGACACCATATAGCAAGCAATAGTGTCCTATATATTATTGATGTGGATTGCTCCCACCACTTACTACTCCCAAATAGTGGTTTACTAAACTTTACATAATTAAAGTTACACCAAGTAATTGCAAATTAACAAGGGGGGTCCTGGGAGTCCCTCTGCCAGACATTAGTGCTGGTTACGAGAGACTTACCCAGAGTCTTTAGCTCACTATCTTTCACAGAGAAGAAATATCCCAAACATATCAGTCTTTGTCCTGCCCTGGGGCAGTCCAGCACCGAAATGCTAGGCAATTCTCTTTTGAACAAGAGTGCAAACAGAAACCCCAGACACGTGTTTAGGTCTGGTTGGACCTCATCAGTAGGGTGGAGCTGTGCCTCTCTAAGAATAGTGAGCAAGGGGTCCACGTCTGGATTGCCCTAGTAATTGCTGCTTGAACTAAACTGTGCACTGCCTCACTAGTCACTGCTTCATATCACTACGAATACGCTTAAACCAAAATACATGTCCCTCCCTAAGGGCGAGAATCTACCCCCACTACAATCCTTGGCATGGGGACAGACTCAGATACACGTGAAGACTAAGGAAAGGTCCCTGACCTGTGCACGCCTGCAGGATATTCTGAAGAAAATACCAATAGCATTTTCAAAATCAGACAAGCTTTAACAACGCAATGTGTTTGCACTACAAAAAATCAAAATTAAAAGTAGTGTCTCTGACCTAGTCCTGTCACCCTTACAGAGGCACAAAACGAAAAAAGACCATTAATGAAGTCCCATATGTATTATGATAACAAGTAACGACAACCACTTGCCCCATGGCTTATGGTGCCTATAAACCACCAAACCAGGGACCTTTTCTACCCGTGCCCCCATCCTTGGCAGAGTGACAGAATCAGACGCATGTCAATTATGAAGTGCTTCCTAAATCGGTCATGCAGTTCTGATATTTTAAAAGAGAAGATAAGTTTCAGTTTAGAACAAGCATCAACAATCACACATTTTGTGCGCTGCAACATTGAAAATGGAAACAAGCAGGAACTCTGGCCCAGTCCTGCCAGCATTTCTGATGCATAAGACAAGAGAAGACATAATAAATAATTAAAACAGAGAAGTAACCAAACACATGTGTCCTAAGCTTTGTGGGACCTATGAGCTGGCGAGCCATGAACATTCTAGACTCCCGCCCGAATCCTTGGCACATGCACAGAAACAGTAACAGTTCAGTATTGCAAAAGAAATGTACACTCTCTTTTCCCCACTGTAGTCACTTCTTTTACTTGCACTCCGAAAACTGAAATACAAAAAGGTGGAATGCGCCTTCCCGGTGCTCACCACAACCCCCGTTCTGTGTCATAACCAAATAAGTGATAAAGGTTCAAGCAATCATTTTTTACTTTGGGCTATGAAGTGGCAGAACAAACTATAAACGAAACTGGTACATTAGAGTACAGACAGGAAGAAATGGCATATGAGGATGGACACAAAGCTTGAAGGTGTTGTTTGAGTATTTTTCCACTCTTTGACTGTCCATGGCCATGCTAATCCCTATGGCCATTCCCATCCAGTTCCTGCCCCTCCCCGCCCAACACACCACCTCATGGGACCTCTTTGAGCTCCTTTTAACAAACCATACCATCAAACGTTGCACTCGAAGTGCCTTTCAGTGTTTTTTCAAAGCAGTCTTCTGAGAGTTAATGGGCCTCATTACACGGTAGGCGGTAGGGATTTACCGGCACCGGTAAAATACCGGTACCGGTAAATCCCTGCCGCCTTACTACGAGGTCCCTTAGCGGGTTGGGGGATTTAACGCCTGCTTTTTGCAGGCGTTAAATACCAACCCGCTAAGGGACCTCGGAGCTAATTACGGCACCGCAAAATTGCGGTGCGTAATTAGCGCCTTCCCCATTCCCATAGAGCCCTATGGGGCAGAAATGGGAATGGGGAAGGGCAATGGCGGAAGGGGGATTTACCGCCCCGCCAACCTTGGGATGGGGCGGTAAATCCCCTTTCCGCCAAGGCGGTGCCGGTATTTTACCGGCATGAGCCATGGCGCTAATAGCGCCATGGCTCACCGCCTACCGTGTAATGAGGCCCAATGACTGCATTGCAGCTGTAAACACTCTACTGGCGTTATCAAAATGTCTAAACAAGGTCTGCCTTCAGCCACTAGATATATAAGTATTAGGTTTTTCCTTCAGTGAAGTCCTGTTAAAAACAAGCATTGACAAAGTCAGCAGTTTTGACTTGTGTATAAGCAGCAGGCATTTTCCAGGCACTGCTATTAGATGCCCAGGTGCTCGCACCATTTTGCACCTGCTACCATCAATTGTTGGTTAATACCACTATGGCAGTAGCTGGCAAGTGCCTTTCCCATGCCTACACAAAGCCCAAACTATTGCCAATGCCAATGCTTGCTTTAAAAAGCAAGACATGTTGATCTGTTTGATTCACAGTTCACCTAGTTTTGTTTATGTAGCTGCAGCATGTCCTGAACTAAGATAGAAGATTAAAGGATGGAACAGGAACAGACAACACAAACACAGGACAGAGAGTAGCTACTTTTATTCTCACAGTACATTGTGTAACAATGAACCACGTGGGGGAATAGGAAACTGTATACAGTCTAAGGCTGTGGACACGGATTACTCTCTGAGAGACCACCCATAAGCTTTTACCTGGAAAAGCAATTCCCTAGAAAAGCTCCAAAAATATCGTTTATGTGTCGAGAGCATTTCACAAACCCATATTGCAGGATATGGTTTTTGGTAAAGTAGCGTGCCTGTTAAAAGGCCTCAAAGGGTGAAACCGCAAACAATGTTTTAATGAAAGTTTTGCAGATGTTACATCCGCAACAACTGGTTATGGATTTTCACACCCTTATAATTCTGCAGTATCTTCTAGGTCCAAGTTGACCTTTAACTTCACGTATGGCCATTGATCATTTGTCATAGGTGCACCGATATTTCTGTAGAAATAAAGTTTTCTTCTTTACCAATCCATACCACATTTTTGTTCCTCCTTCCACACGCCTTCTTGTGCAACAATTGTAGTTGTAAACTCTGATTTTGTGGATGGGGCAAAGAAACTGAAAATTATACATTTAGATGAAATTTGTGAAAATTTGGTTGGAATTTCTTTAAATAGGTAGGTGTACAATTGTTCAATTTGAGACTCTTCTACTCTATCACTCCCCCGAACAGCTGCTATTTGTGTCTGGTCCACCTTATTTTTTAATAATTTTGCAACAATATGCCACTTTATGTATTCCAATTGCATAGATTGCTTTGGAACTGACACACTCCACCACCATTTCACTGAGTATTGCATTATAGTAAAATCCTAATGTTTAGCGGTTGATTTGCTCTTTGTGCCAATGTTAATTTATTTTATTTGCATACATGGGTAAAGGGAAACAAGCTCTTTTGGCCACAAATGAGTGTACAAAAGGTAACATAGCAGATAAACGGGAGGCAGTGAGCCTCTTATAATGAGGAGAGTTTGAGTGGCATGATGACTTCATTTGAGAAGAGGTATATTGGATCAATACCGGGAACAATATGGACAAGTAAGTCTCAGCGGGTAGGCAGTCTAGCCAGCTAAGCATGTGCTGTGACCCCAAACTATTAAGTGCAAGTGTGGTGGGGAAAAGAGAGGGAAGAATCGGTTAGTGGTGAAGTAATGTGTAAGTAATGAGGCTTGAGAGGTGAGTCAAGAGGATAGCTCTGAATCAAGTAGGTGGGCTTTCGGTTTGCTTTTGAATACATAGATGCAGACTATGTTTCAAATTGCTGAGGGAAGGGAGTTCTAAGTAAAAGGAACAAGAAGAGTTAAAGAGCAGAAGCGAGAAAAAGCATAGAGTGGGTGAGTGTCATGATCTCTGCTTCCAAAAGGTCAGGGTTTTCCCAACTCCCTTGGAAGCAGATCCATAACCCAGGTTCCGAGTGCCAACCAGTCCCAATTGGAACTTTTTGGACCCAGTCCTGGCGCCAGTGGCACCAGGCTCATAAATATGCCCAGTCCCAGCGCTGGAAGCGCCGGGCTCATAATGCTTGGGTGGACTTACCTGCAGCAGACCATGCTGCTTACTTGCCTGCCAGTTGAGCCTCTGATCCTCTTCTGTTTGGAACTACTTTTCCTGTTGGGTGGGGCAGGAGCCACTCCCTAGATTCAGAACACTGGAACTCTTCTGGAAAACAGGAACTCTTTTCTTACCTAGGCGTGGCTGTGGAAGGAGACACTTAAGCACTACAGGAGGCTATTTAAACCACACCCGATGGATGAATCTTGCTTTGCGTTATTCTGCATCCTCTGCAGCAGAACGCTCATCGTGTCTCCTGCATCTGATCCTGGGCCTAAGGAAAAAGGCTTACCATCCTGAATCCAGTCTTCAGCAACACCTATAAAGACAAGAAAGAACAGGTTAGCATTACGGGCTTCAGTGACAGCTCTTCACTTACCTGGTCCATCGGCTGTCACCAACGCCTCGCTCTGCATTCCGGCATCTGAAAGACAAAAGCTTACCAACTCTTCGCACGCTCCGGAGGCCTTCGGCGCTGCATCCCGCATCTGAAAGACAAAACAAGGTGCGTTTAAAGACATTGGGGAACTTTAATACTCACGTGCCATTACTCCTTTCCACATCTAACCCAGTGGGTATTCCGGCACCCTGCAGCCGCTCCGAACTTGTACCTGCAAAATAAAAAGACAGTTAGAGCACATCGTGAAGCAGGCAACAAGCGCTTACTTACGTGCTTCCAGGCGCTTCTATTCATCACACGGGCTCCATCTTCAACTCACTTCAGCCCGTCATCCGCCATCGCCGGAACCCTGCAAAACAAGAAAACATCATTACTAAAGACTTTAAAGACATTAGAATTACTCGAAACTTCGTGCAGTAAACGACGGACAGCAGTCCTCTGAAGTCAAGAGGCCTGCTCCCCTTATCCAGTGAAGAAACTGGTTACAGCACCCTGCCCCGAGGCAGATGGAGAGCACGGCGTTCACTTACCTAAGGTGAGAGCGTTAACCTTTGGGGTTCTACAGGAGAAGAGAAAGGGAAGAAGAGAGAGAAGAAGAAGAGAGAGACATTCAATAACCCAGTTCCTTAATCCCATATTTTCTATCTGCAGACATCTTACCCTTCAAGTCAGACATACAGTGCACAGAGGTCCAGCCCAAAGAGCCAGCCGTGTGTTACACATCACCTTTGAAGATACGGTATACGCCCAGTCAAGACCGGCGCCTCTACGGGAATCAGGTGAGGGTTACAGTGAGGTGCCACAAGGGTGGAGGAGGAGGAAGAACAGAGGCTGTGAGATGATTTGTAGGGGTTAATGAATGAGGATAGATATGGCACTACCTTACCATTGATGAATGTATGCAGTAGTAGGAGAAATTTGAATTTGGCCCTGTTTTACGTAGTTAGCATGCCCGCCTGCTGGTGAGAAGAAGAAATAGGGTTGAAGCGAGGGAGTTCAAAGAGTGTCCTGGTAGAAAAGTTGATTATCATGTCATAGGGACAGAATGCATAGTTTGGAAGACCACTGAGGATACTGGCAAAGTAGTCCAGTTTAGAGAAGGCAAGAGTAGTTAGGAGATGTTTGGCGGTTTGAAAGGAAGGAGGTGCCTGATTTCCTGATATTTACGAGATTGAGGTGAGCCGCCATTGCAGTTTTAGAGATAAAGGTAGAGAATGTGTGAGAAGGGTCGAGGATGACCCCAAGGTTTCTAGCTCAAGAGGAGTAGGGTAAAGTGTCACGTGGGAACTGAAAGGACATGGGAGGAGAAGAGAAAGAGGTTAGCAGGAAAGAAAAGCACCTATGTTTTGGAGGAATTCAACATGAGGGAGGCCATCCAGTATTTAATAGCAGAGAGACAGTTATGGATTTCAGTAGATAGATCAGAGGAGATTTCAAGAATGGAGAAAAAGATTTGGGTGTTGTATGCAAAGAGTTGGTACGAAACCCAAAGGAGGTGATAAGTGCCCAGAGAGCAGAAGTGTACAGTATGAACAGGAGGGGACCCAGGACAGAGCCTTTCAGAACACCAACAGTAACAAGACTCAGTTGAGAGATGTTGTTGTTCTAGGAAATAGAGAATTGATGGGGTGTCAGGTAGTGCTCGTTCCAGGCAAGTGCTTGATCACGAATCCCAAGAAGAGAGAGTTTTGAGGAGATCAGAGTGATCCAAAAGGCAGCAGAGAAGTCGAAGTGGATTATGATAGAGGCTATGCTGGAATGTTTGGCAGTGTCAATAAAGGTGGAGACATTCATGAGAGCAGTTTCAGTGGAGTGGCAGGAGCGGAAACCAGAATGGTGGAGGTCACAATGGTTGTGCGTGTCAAGGCAGTTGGTAAGGTGGTTGGATACAACTCTTTTCAATACCTTAGAGTAGTGAGGAAGAAGTGATACATATCAAACATTGGTCAGAAGGCTTGGAGAGCACTTTGCATTTTCAGGAGAGGTGTAACCATGGCAGTTTGGAAGTAGCATGAAAGCAGGTGGAGTTGAAGGACAGTTTGAAGAGGTTAGCAAGGTGTGAGGATCTGATGGTGCATAGGAGGTGTTAGCCTTCATCAGCAGTGCAAGGACCTTCTCAGTGTTGGCATGACTGAAGTGAGCTAGAAGCAGTGAATGATGGTAGAGTAGGTGGGGAGAAGACAGTAGGAGGAGAGAGTAAGAGGAGGGTGAAGAGAGAATCCCTGATTATTTGAGATTGTGGAACCTAAATATTCAATAAGGACACTAGCTGAAAGAGGAGAGTTAGTAGTTGTTGGTTTAGAAGTAAGGAGTGAGTCTAGTGTGCCTTGGAGTCTGCAAGGATGGTTTGAGTGTGTGTAAATGAGATAAAGGTAATGAGAGGGGGAGCGCTTCCATCTGCACAAAAGTAATCGCATGTCAGTGTGGAGACTGCGTATGAATGGGGAGACCCAAGGTTGAGGGTACTGGGATTTGGGGGTGAAAGTTAGCAGTCGAAAGTGAGAGGAAAAGGAATCATGAATAAGGGCCTCGAAGGTGGGTAAAGCGGTGTCAGTGGAGGAAGGATCTGGAGTGAAGGCGGAGAGTGACAGTTGAAGGTTAGAGAGGAAGGGAGGAATAGCAGAGGGCTCACATTTTCTCTTGGACACGGGAGTGGTAGGTGGAAAGGAAATGTTAGAGTGAGGAAAGATAATGGTGCTGGTGGATACAATAGAATGGAATCGACATGGATACAATAGAATGGGCCGAAAGAGATGGCCTAACAGTTGTGTGAGTTGCTGAGAGAGAACTGAAGACCAAAAGAGTTGCCCACAGAGTGAGTGGGTAAGTAGGCCCAAAAACCGATCAATACAAAACAATCCATGGGGTCAATAAGGTGTGCACGTTTTGTAAAAAAACAAGTTGTATATCATCCAAATATGGCCTGGAGTGCCAGTCCGCTCTTTGGTACTGAACACTGAAAGCGTGCATGACACACCCATTCCTAGAACTAGCATAACCAAAATATATCAGATACAAAGTAATCCCATGTTCCCCATTGGCTAACAATCTAAACATCACCTATAGTTCATTACTGCATTAGTCAGCAGGGTGTCCCTGCTCATCCAAGTACAACCCCCAGGAATGACCTGATTGTGCAGTCAACAGAAAAACAGTTTGTTCTGATTTATCAATTCTATTCAAATGACTTGTTGCAACAATGGATTTTCCTAATTAGTCAAAATAACTTCAGATACTCTGTGGTGTGCATGCCTCTCGAAAAGACCCAATCATGAAACAGTTTGGCACAGTGAAGTCAATACCTTGTGATACCACAAATGGCTTTCTCATGGGACCAGGCAGCTTGGCAACCCCGAACGGCATCTTCGACCTTGCTGCTCTACTCTTGACAACACCTCTTACGACTGCCATCTTCAAACATGTTGCTTTCCTAGTACACATCCTTACCGATCTCTCCTGGGAGACAGGTGGCTTTATAAAAAAAACACAGCTAAAACACTGCTCTTGCTAATTAATTTCTTGTATTTATTTGCTCTATTCAGCCCAACAGCTCCAGTTCTATTGCACCTACCATTTCTTAATGGCGGCAGTATGACCTCACCTAGTTCAACACTTGGCTCTGCCTGAACACCAGCCCACGTTCTCAGTAATTTGTCCTTCACAGCTGCAATACTAATCTAATCATCAGGAGCGAAACTGTTCTCAGGCTGATGTGAATTGGTCTGCCTTACACCATCAGGTACAATCTGTGTGGCGCTTCTCCCTACCTACAGGGAACAGAAGCTCCAAAATGATCCCTACTACTCTAACAAACAGAGGCTGCAACCACTAACGGGCCCAAATCTAAAATGACAGAACTCTTGCAAATGTGGCCGACAGCCAGTGGTCGAAGTGTGCGAAAAAGAAGTAGTGGAACTATATTCTCTAATGGCCTACCACCGCTCTCCACAAACCACATCAACACAACCCCTCCCACGCATAATACAAACCCCCAAACACATGCGCCTGCTGTTTACGGGACCATTCAGTGCGGTGGACTATAAGTGCACATTTTAACTTCTACCTACACATTTACTGTGAAATTAAACAATTCCGGAATGGTTTCCTTTGAAAATAAAAGTATAGGAACAGTAAAAGGTTAAAGAAAGTAGAGGAGCACCGCTCCCGCCCACTTTGACCACTGCCGACAGCCCTGATGTTACTAAAGCACAAAAATAACCCTGCTTCATGTTTGCACTACATGGCACTTCAGGCACCCTTTCACCACGCTACCCAAACCTTTCCTAAACAAACAACATATTCTGAATTTGCCTAAATACAGACACAGCCTAATCTAATTCAATAATGCTAGCTACACAATTCTTAAAATATACTGGGCCTAGAATCTAAATACAATAAACAGTATGTTGCTGCTCCTCAATTCACCGTGAAGTGTTCTCTTAGTGTGTCACAGCTAACTGAAAATAACAAGTGTACAGAAATGCCAAACAAAAGTAAACAAAATACTAACACTAAAATAACCAGCCCTTTATGCAAATAAAATGGATGCAGCCTGAACGTTTTTCCTCTTTAGAATTTTGCATCTGCATACCAACATAAGTTATGAATATAGTGGCTAGAGTGTTCATTCTGAAAAGATTGAAGGTCAGATTTATGTGGCGTGTTAGGAGAAGGATGGGCAATGTCACCTAAGAGGGTGAGGTGATGTGACAGGAGGAGAGAATCAAGGAGCTGCCCGAGTTCATCGACGAGCGGGCCGGTGGAGCCAGGAGGGCAATAGATAGAAATGAAGCAAGAAGAGTGAGGTAGAGAAATAGTTGAGGGTGTAAATTTAAAGGAGGTGGAAGGGGATGTGACACTGGGGATGTGAGATGTAAAAGCTTGAAGAAAATAGGTGCCCAACACAACCGCCTTTGCCTGGCAGACCAAGAGAATGAGAGCAGGAAATGTTGGACTCATGAAGGGCTGCGAGTTTTATAATAGGGATAGGAAAGGTGGGGGATGTTGCAGGATTGTAGAATCCATAGGGAGAGAATAGTAGGATGAGGCTGGAGAGGATGAAGAGAGAATGCATTTTAGATCAGTAGTAGTCAGGTGTAGCTGGCAATGTAAATGTACTAGGTGGATTTTAGGTATTACCAGGTGGAGTAGGAGACAATGTGGTATAAAGACTCACAGGAGAAGAGGCAAAGAGGCTAGGAGTAAAGACTGGGAGAATGCCCTTAGCTTTTTGCCCTTTGCTTTGGTCGTCCAGGGCTAAGTCGTACCAGTAACGAGGAGTAAAGTAGGAAGGGTGTCAAGGAGCATCCAATGGTGGGAGGAGGGAGGTGGAAACAGCTGCTGACAGATCGGGAGCAGGGCTCTGCTTGATGCTGCTCTCAGCCCTATTGAAGCCCCTTCTGAGGGTTCTACGTTATTTCGCTGCAGTATTTTTCATCGCAGGTTTTTTCATCGCCGTTTTTTTTTCATGAAAAACTCATCTTTTTTGGGGGGGGGTTACCCCCCCATGACACCCCCTTTTTTTAATTCCCTTACACCCACAACCATATATTTAATTTTTTAACCCCCCCAAAAAAAAACAAAAAAAAAATGATGAGTTTTTTTTCGAATTAAAAAAGGGCGATGAAAAAACACGCGATGAAAAATACTGCAGTGAAATGCGTGTATACCCTTCTGAGGGTGGAAAGATCATTCAAACATGGCGGTTTTGGGTTAGAGGTCACCTGATTAGCCCGTAGATCGACATTGGATGGTTCTTGTAGGTTCCCTATCCTCTGCAGGCAGCCCACGCAGCTGAAAGGAGTGCCTCTGATGATGTTGCCCTGACCTCAATATTGCTCTTCACCCGGTTGAATCCCCTTTTGAGGATCGAAAGATACATGGTTTTTCGGTATTGCAACCTCTTTTCCAGCCCTGCAAATCTCATATTGAGCGGTGTTTGCCTTCCTTCTAGAGCAAG
Source organism: Ambystoma mexicanum (assembly GCF_040938575.1). NCBI lineage: Eukaryota > Metazoa > Chordata > Amphibia > Caudata > Ambystomatidae > Ambystoma > Ambystoma mexicanum. The sequence continues at coordinate 538,895,310 of NC_090935.1, forward strand.
TGATTGTTAGGCAGAATCATATGCAGTAACGCTACACACAATTACGACTATAAGTGTAAGTACAATTTCACCTTTGGTACAAGTCTGTAATACACAGTAAAGTGGTAGCGATGGCTGAGCAGCCAGACTTATCTCAAGAGAAAAGTGAGCAGTACAAGAGTTTACACAAAGGACAACAATTACTATGATTCAAACAAACACTGATTCAAGGTTTCTGAGTAAACGACTATACATTTATTTACACCTTTATTTACACCATCAGTTATAAAACCGTTCACTATCATAAAGCAGCAGAAAATCACAGTCTTAATATACTACAACAACACCCAATCAATTCTGGACACGTCAAGCTCAAAATGAAGTGTGAGCAAAATGGCACTCTTTGGAATTTAAAAGGGAGAAAAGATAAAGCTATTCAAAATCAATAGCACCAACAGGTTATAGGCAGGGCAATCTAGAAAAGGCTACTACAACTAGGATTCAAGTCAATATGTCTGGGCAAATGTTAATGGTTCAGAGTCTTTGCAGAGGATCACACACTTCAAAGTAGTTTGCGGTTATGTTTTTGTCAAGAGTTCAAAACGAAGTTGGTCAGAGGAAAAGTTATTCAAAGGAGAAGAGAAGGACAAGCCTTGGGAGAGGCAAAAGATTTCCTGCGCTTTCACCGCGGTGCGATGAAACGGACGACCGAATTTGCATAGTACCTTTAAAGAAGAAGAATGCTGTAGCTGAGGCAGTAATTCCTGGCAGTTCCGGCAGGCTCACGGTTCCTGAAGCTTCAGTAGTGGTGACAAGAAGGTGGACGGCTGGAGGGTCCTGCACTGCCCAGGGAAGAAGCCAGCAGCAGAGCAAAATGAAGAATAAAAGGTGCGCTCCTTAAACCCCAAACTGGTTCTCTTCCCACTGGCTATCTGATCTGCTGCATCGATTCACAGTAAATTCAACCAGGATGAGGACCAGTGTTTGGAGAGCTGGTTGTTCCCACCAAGCTCAAGGGGAGAAGATTCCTTGCAGATCTCCTCTGTCGTCGAAGTTTCAGGCGATTCGGACCTGCAGCAGGGCATCACTGGGTGTCCAGTAGTTGCAGCAGTCGTCTTCCTTCAGCTTCTCATTGGTTCTCTCGTTCCAGTGGTGACTCCAGTCCCAGAGACGGGCATTTTATGCACCAAATCCCCCATTCACACAGCCTGGCTGTCAATCACACAGCAGGATGGCTGTCCTGACAGGGCAGCCACCTAGCCAATCAAACAAGAGTGCGAATTGGGTCTCCAAGGAGACCCTGTGCAGGGGGCCTCAAACCCCTCCCTCACATCCTGTCCACCCAGACACTCAGGCTCCTAAGGAGGGCTTCTGTGCAGAAGGACGTCGAACAAAGGAACCAAACCTGGTTTGGCGCGCAGAGTAAAACACTTGAAATACCTTTACACAAAGATATGGCAAAACAACTCAACCGGAACCAAGTAAAATTAAAAGTGGATTACCGGGTCTGAGTTCAAGGCTACCACCATAGCCTCCAATGGTACCAAAGGCTATTTTCATAGTCTGCGGTAGAATAAAAATGCTAGATACCACTGCCACCAGCCAAATCTTAAAGAAGGGGGAACATGCTACTGTTCCATGAGAATCAGACAAAAGGAGATAGATATTAACCCCTCCAGTACACTATTGGAAGATAGGGTGTACTGGGTCAGTAAATTTAAAAAGAGTAGTAAAGTTAATGGTAACTTTACATGTTCTGGGAGACAGTAGTCAGTCCCAAAAAATGTAGTTTAAAGTGGGAAGTCTAAAAAGACAACCCTGTGTCAGTCACTGCACTAAAGGTGGATGTGACACACAGAAAAAGATGATGCCATGCAGTTTGTTTAAAACACCATATTCAAAGAACACAAAAGTAAAACACATAGAAAATGAAAAGTTCAGAGCCTGTCATGATGCCTACCCCCGGAGCACCAGGTCAGGCCCAGCACCCCCGGGAGCAGGCATCATGCCCCCGGGTAAAAGCCCAGCTGCCCCTTATAGGGGCTCTTTGGACTCTGACCTGGCGCCGTTGGCGCCAGGCTCATGTTGGACATCAGTCCTGGCGCCATAGGCGCCAGGCTCATAAAGGAAGGTGTTTTGTGCACTTACCTGATGCAGACCATGCTGCAAGATTCAGGCCTCCCTGAGACCTGAAAGGGACTATTTTTTCATCGGGACTATTTTGCCACTCGGGCGTGGCCGGGGAAGGATACTTACCTGGAACTACTTTGGGGGCTATTTAAGCCACGCCCAGACAGTAGCTCATGCTTCGCGTTGTTCTGCATCCAAGCAGCTGAACGCTCACCATGTCTGCTCCTGCATCTGGTCTCCAGCCACGCCCGCCTCGATCCTGGAACATCTGTAAGGAAAGAAGAGAAGAGAAAGGTGAAAACCAAGAATTTTATCAAACTTCTTACCTGCATCCGGAACCTTCACGCCAGCGTTCCTGAGAAAAGACTTTCATTTAAAAGCACTGCGTTGCTCGCTGCAGCGCCGTGCTTCACTTACCTGTCCTTGGGAGTTCTTCTGGCTCCACCGCGACTGTCTGCACCGGTCGCCACATCTCTGCGCCTAGGGGAGAGAAGAAGAGACAAAAGGTGAGCAGAAGGAACATATGAGGAAAGCCTCCTTTTCCGCCATAACACTTACCGGTCTTCTGTTGGTGGACCATTCCTCATTTTGGGTCGGCAACGCTTCGTTGGCAGGTACCGCACCCTGGCCCCTATGGGGAAAGGACAAAAGACATTACTGGAGGAATATAAATACATTAAGAGGGATCGCCCCCATCGCTAACTCACCTGAGTTTACCATCGGCAATTCAATCCCTCAACGCATCCCCTTCATTCTGCACCTGAAATAAAGGACAGATCACAGGTTAGGAAAGCAACAGAAAAGGAGGCTCAACACTTGAACTTTTGTAATCTTCATACTTACGGCGTTCCGCTCGGAAAAGTCAAGTGGATTTTGCCAGCGCCATTCTGAAAACCAGTGAAGTAACTGGACAAACACGCGCCCCTGCACCAGAAGCAGGATGGAGAGTTCATCCTTTCAAACCATAAGGTGAGCTTCAACCGGGGATTTCGGAGGAAGTTAGCGAAGAACGAAGGGGGAAGGGGGGAGCAAGCACAAGATTCTGCAGACTGTTAATCCCCTTTCTCATCTGCAGAAGGATATTCCTACGGGCCAGACAAGCAAGATTTGAGGGTCCTGTTCAGTCGGTGCTCCGAGTTCTGCGCATCACGCTCGAAGAGACCACAGCAACCCAGACTAGACCAGCGCCTCCGTGGGAGTCAGGTGAGCGTTACAGAATGTGAAGCCTTCCTACAAATTCCCACCCAGGCGCTATGGAAACTTCTGAGACTGATCAGTTGGCCCAACTACTGGGGGAATTACGGGCCGAAGTACACGCCGCTCGTCAAGAGACTAATGCTCTCAGGAGGGAAGTGATTGTATCAAAGGAAAGAACTGATGACCTGGCTAGACAGTTTTTGCAAGGTCAAGCTGGACACACTCCTCTACCCGGTTCCGGGGGGAACCCCGCTCCTGTGGCTCCCAGTAACCCTGTGCAGATTAATCTACCTGGAAACATGCCGCTGGCCCCACCCGAACGCTTTGCTGGGGACCCCAAACGATTCGCGTATTCATGAATCAGTGTCATTTGCACTTCCTATGCAGACCTGGGGCCTTCCCTAATGACCAGACCAAGGTAGCCTTTGTATTGTCATATCTCAGCGGCTGTGCTGCCGATTGGTCAGTTCCACTGGTTACTCAAGATGACCTGATTCTCCGTGATTTTCAAGGATTTCAAGCAAGCATGGAAAGGTTATTTGCTCGACACTCTCAGGGGCAGGCTCTGGATGACGAACTCCTATCCCTGCGACAGGGCAATCAGGACTTCCTATCCTACATTGCAACCTTTAATAGACTAATTGTGGAAACTGGGTGGCCAGAGGATAAAAGAATCACGTTATTTTATCGAGGTCTACGCGGAGAACTTAAAGATGTCCTGGCCCAAGTTGTAAATCCGCCCCAAGAATGCACAGAATATATAGACTTAGTGGTCCAATTGGATCACAGACTTCAAAACAGAAAAGCAGATCGGTCCAAGTTTGAGACCCGGGTGTTGGTCAAGACCCATGCTAACCCAAGGGTGCTGATGTCTCTGAGCCTATGCAAATCGGAGGGCTTAAAGGACCTTTAACTCAAAAACAATGTGAAAGAAAATGACAGATGCAATTATGTCTTTATTGTGGGTCCTCTGGACACTTTCTACGAGATTGCTCGGCAAAACCGCCCAAGAAGGTGGTAGGAGCCGCTGATAAAAACCATGAAGACTCTGTTTCGGGAAACGACCACGCCCGACAAGCGTAGGGGTCCGCTTACCGAGCTTGAAAACTAACTCTCAGACCTCGCATTTCATTGTGCCAATGGTCCTCGTAGATCCGGAACAGCCTAAGCGGTTGCGTGCAATAAAGGCATACATCGATAGTGGGGCTATAGGAAATTATGTGGATCGTGAATTGGTCTCTAGGATTATCCTCCCTCTGCGTCCTAAAACCAGCAAAGACGTCATCACCACAGTCGATGGAACCGAAATTGCCTCTGGACCGGTAACACATTCCACTGCTGAGGTGACACTTATAGGTCCGGACGCCCATCGGGAGGCAGTTGTGTTTGATGTAATCAAGGCTCCACAGTTTCAGGTTATTCTCGGAATCCCTTGGTTAGAGACACATAATCCTCGAATTGATTGGCGAGCGAAGAGAATAACCTTCCCGGATTGTGCACAAACCTGCTACCCAGAAAATCTGAAGATTAGTCTAGCGTCTGTAACCTCTGTCTCCATGCAACTACCTCCGGAATACCAAGACTTTCAGGACGTCTTCCAAAAGGAACAGGCCAACACGTTACCTCCCCACAGATCGTACAATTGCCAAATCGATCTGGTGCCCGGTGCACAACCCCCTTGTAGCAGGATTTATGCCCTTACTGAACCTGAGAATCTGCATTTGAGACAATATTTCGATCAATACCTAGCCAATGGTTTCATTCGCTCGTCAAAGTCTCCGGCATCCTCGGCTTTGTTCTTCGTGCCCAAAAAAGGAGGCGACCTTAGAACTTGCATCGACTACCGCGCATTGAACCAGATAACTGTTAAAAACCGTTACCCTCTGCCTCTGATCCCTGAACTCCTTGACCAGGTGAAGGACGCTTGCGTATACACCAAGTTAGATCCCCGGGGGGCTTATCATCTGGTGCGAGTAAAAGAAGGCGGCGAATGGAAAACGGCCTTCCGTACTAAATATGGATTATTCGAATACCAGGTGATGCCTTTCAGGTTGTGCAACGCGCCTGCTGCCTTCCAATTCTTCATGAACAATGTCCTTCGGGAACTCATCGATGTTTGTGTTGTCGTATATATCGATGACATTCTTGTGTACTCCTCTTCGGAATCTGATCACAGAAAGCATGTCAGGGCCGTCCTTGAGAAATTACGCCACTACAAACTGTTTGCAAAGCTGGAAAAGTGCGTTTTCCATACCACCGAGGTTGAGTTTCTTGGATTCATCCTGACACCTAAAGGGGTCCGAATGGACTCACGAAAAGTGGATGCCATCCTCAAATGGCCATCACCAAGTTCGGTGAAAGTTGTCCAAAGCATGCTTGGTTTTGCTAATTTTTATCGCAGATTTATCCCAGAATTTTCACGTGTGGTACAACCCATCACTGAACTCTTGCGAAAAAATAAACGCTTTGAATGGACCGAGGAAGCCGAACAGGCCTTTCAGGAATTGAAAGCTAAATTCACGTCCGCACCTATTTTGAAGCACCCACGTCCCGATCTCCCTTATATAGTCGAAACCGACGCGTCCAGCTTAGCCATGGGAGCTGTCGTGTCTCAGAGAGACCCTGAAACCTACCAACTGCACCCCGTAGCATTTTGGTCCAGAAAGTTCTCGCCGCCTGAGGTAAATTATGCAATCACCGACAAGGAATTATTAGCCATTAAGTCCGCCTTTAAAGCTTGTCGGCATTATCTTCTTGGCGCCAGGCATACCATTACAGTGATCACTGATCACCGAAACTTACAATATTTAAAAACTGCCAAGGCTCAATCGTCACGTCAGCTCCGATGGGCTTTGTTCTTTGCTGAGTTCGATTTTGTAATCACTTACCGCCCCGGCTGTAAGAATGGCAAAGCGGACGCGCTATCTCAAATAGGAATGTGATAAATAAACACAAACTCAGAACCTGTGCCGATAATTCCCGAACAAAGAATTTTGGGGATAACCTCTTTACAAACCCTTGAAGACATTCAAGCACTGGTAAAACAACTCCTGGACTCTACAGCCTTGCAGGATTGGATCCAAAGGGGGTCTTACTTTTCGGTCAACGATGGCCTACCTTACTTCCAAGGACGCTTATTTCTGCCAGAAAAGGAATTGCAAGAACTGGTTATTTCCCGTCATCATGATACCCTGATGGAGAGGCATCCTGGCATTGCCAAAACTGAGGACAAAATTAAACGACAATTCTGGTGGCCTTCCTGGCGAAAGGATATTAAATCTTTCGTGATGTCCTGTGGTGTTTGCGCCCAAAACAAAGGCCAAAAGACAAAACCCGCCGGTCTTCTTCAGCCTTTAGACATTCCACCAGCACCTTGGCACACCTTGTCACTAGATTTTATCACGGACCTGCCCCCTTGTAATGGATACAATAATATTCTGGTTGTGGTGGATTTATTTTCCAAGATGGCCCATTTTATTCCGTTGAAAGGATTACCTTCAGCTTCTGTCCTAGCCAAGGAATTCCTTGAAAATATCATCTGTTTGCATGGATTCCCGTCCATACTAGTCTCCGACCGGGGAAGCCAGTTTATTTCTCATTTTTGGAGAAAGTGTTGTCAACTGGCACAAATCGACGTAAGACTCTCAACCAGCCACCACCCTCAGACCGATGGTCAGACGGAGAGAACGAACCAGACCCTTGAACAATACCTACGATCTATGTTGCACCAATCGGAGGGTAATTGGAAGGATATTTTATGGGTGGCCGAATATGCATACAATAACTCGGTACACTCTGGAACTGGACAAAGCCCCTTTTATACCCTATATGGACATCACCCTCGTACTTCAGACCTGGACTCACCTCTGAGCCTTGAATCGCCCGCAGTGGACCATTTGCATTCCACGATAACTCAAGCCTTCAAGGATGCAACTGCACATTTGCAACAAGCGAAAGGGAAATACAAAAAGAATGCGGATCTGCATCGGAGTGAGGCGCCTCCATACCAAATAGGTGATCAAGTATGGTTGGCTACCAAACACTTATTGCTCAAGGGACCTCAAACTTTTAATCCAAGGAATTTGGGCCCTTACTCGATCAAAGCTATTATTAACCCAATGGCAGTCAAGCTCGATCTACCAGCTAACATGCGGATTCACCCCGTTTTTCATTTGTCACTTTTGAAACCAGTGCAACCAGGAACCAGATTAATAAAGCCACCAGAACCAATCCAGATAGACGGGGAGCCTGAATTCGAGGTGAAGAACATTTTGGATTCTAAGATCTCAAAATCAAAACTTTTCTATCTAATTGATTGGAAAGGGTGGGGGCCTCAGGAAAGGTCTTGGGAACCCAGCGACCACGTACATGCACCTCGGCTGGTAAAAAGGTTCCATCGGAATTTCCCAAACAAACCGAAACTTCCAGAGGGAACGACCTTGGGAGGGACCTTGGGGGGGAGTGCTGTCATGATGCCTACCCCCGGAGCACCAGGCCAGGCCCAGCACCCCCGGGAACAGGCATCATGCCCCCGGGTAAAAGCCCAGCGGCCCCTTATAAGGGCTCTTTGGACTCTGTCCTGGCGCCATTGGCGCCAGGCTCATGTTGGACATCAGTCCTGGCGCCATAGGCGCCAGGCTCATAAAGGAAGATGTTTTGTGCACTTACCTGATGCAGACCATGCTGCAAGATTCAGGCCTCCCTGAGACCTGAAAGGGACTATTTTTTCATCGGGACTATTTTGCCACTCGGGCGTGGCCGGGGAAGGATACTTACCTGGAACTACTTTGGGGGCTATTTAAGCCACGGCCAGACAGTAGCTCACGCTTCGCGTTGTTCTGCATCCAAGCAGCTGAACGCTCACTGTGTCTGCTCCTGCATCTGGTCTCCATCCACGCCCGCCTCGATCCTGGAACATCTGTAAGGAAAGAAGAGAAGAGAAAGATAAAACCAAGAATTTTATCAAATTTCTTACCTGCATCCGGAACCTTCACGCCAGCGTTCCTGAGAAAAGACTTTCATTTAAAAGCACCGCATTGCTCGCTTCAGCGCCGCGCTTCACTTACCTGTCCTCGGGAGTTCTTCTGGCTCCACCGCGACTGTCTGCACCGGTCGCCACATCTCTGCGCCTAGGAGAGAGAAGAAGAGACAAAAGGTGAGCAGAAGGAACATATGAGGAAAGCCTAATTTTCCGCCATAACACTTACCGGTCTTCTGTTGGTGGACCATTCCTCATTTCGGGTCGGCGCCACTTTGTTGGCAGGTACCGCACCCCGGCCCCTATGGGGAAAGGACAAAAGACATCACTGGAGGAATATAAAGACATTAAGAGGGATCGCCCCCATCGCTAATTCACCTGAGTTTACCATCGGCAATTCAATCCCTCAACGCATCGCCTTCATTCTGCACCTGAAATGAAGGACAGATCACAGGTTAGGAAGGCAACAGAAAAGGAGGCTCAACACTTGAACTTTTGTAATCTTCATACTTACGGCGTTCCGCTCGGAAAAGTCAAGTGGATTTTGCCAGCGCCATTCTGAAAACCAGTGAAGTAACTGGACAAACACGCGCCCCTGTACCAGAAGCAGGATGGAGAGTTCATCCTTTCAAACCATAAGGTGAGCTTCAACCGGGGATTTTGGAGGAAGTTAGAGAAGAACGAAGGGGGGAAGGGAGCAGCAAGAACACTATTCTGCAGACTGTTAATCCCCTTTCTCATCTGCAGAAGGATATTCCTACGGGCCAGACAAGCAAGATTTGAGGGTCCTGTTCAGTCGGTACTCCGAGTTCTGCGCATCACGCTCGAAGAGACCACAGCAACCCAGACTAGACCAGCGCCTCCGTGGGAGTCAGGTGAGCGTTACAGAGCCCCAAAATATAGCAAAAGAGCTGGGGGGGCTCTAAGGTAGAGGAATTAAGCACTTGTGTGAGAAATCTCCCTAACACTCGCCCCCCCCAGACTAAGGGACAGGAGGATCTAATCCCCACCAGGATGGATCTCCTGTTGCAAGTTGGTTAAATGGCCTGCTGAGTACACCAGCAACCTTTTGTAATCCTTGCTATGAAACTTTCTAACCATGGTTTTCATTTGTAAACTATATGACCTACAAACCTGTTGTGGTACATCTCTCTTTTTTAATGTATAGGGGATCTGTTCTAGCAGTCCCTCAGAAGTTGCCACAACCTCTGAACCTACCATAGGCTTTTTCAAGGGGTCCTTGGAAAGGGATCCCTTAGATCTAGAGGGGCCTCCATGGTTCTTCACCACCTCTCTCTCAAGAGCAGGCTGGGTCTCAGGTATCTTGGTTGGAGGGGCTGTGGTCAATCAAGGTACATGCTGCCACTTCCTCTGAGATCTGACCTTACCTATTTTAGACATTTCCCTCCTAATACTAGGATTTACATTGGAGTTTTCGCTAGAAGCTCCAATAGCCTTAAGGTGTTTAGCCTTAGACGTATTTTTCCTGGTTGTCCACCAGCTTTGAGAATGACCAGTTCTCACAGGCCTAGAGAGGGGTCTAATTTGTCTATCCACCTCTTCCTCAGAAGCAGGGGGAGTCAAAGGGCCTCATTCCGAGTATGGCGGTAAGGGATAGCGGCCACCGGTAACGAGACCGGTGGCAGTGATCCCTTACCGCCATACTCCGAGTTCCCTTTGCGCCCTCGCCCTTAACGCCTGCTTTGAGCAGGTGTTAAAGTCGAGGGCGCAAAGGGGCCTCCAGGCCAATAGCGGTGACCGTAATGAACGGTCACTGTTATTTGCATCTTCCCCATTCCCATTGAGCCCTATGGGGGCTCATTTGGGAATGGGGAAGAGCCTTGGTGAATGGGGAATTACCGCCCCGCCAACCTTGGAATGGGGCGGTAATTCCGCCATCCACCAAGGCGCTGCCGGTCCGGCGTCAACCAAGGCGTTAATAGCGCCATTGGTTAGCGCCGTACTCGGAATGAGGCCCAAAGACTTTACAATTGGATTGGCAATGATGGAGGTTGGTTGGGGCTCTCATTTCCCTACTATACTATCCTCAGATGTTCCTGGGTTAGAGGTCAACTTACTAGCACAAGGGCTTGTAGTGGGGTCCTCTGTAGAGGTTCCTACAGGCTCAGAGAGGTCTCTTAAGGTTGCCTCTCTGGCCAAATTGGTTTAGTTCTGTTTACTCTCACTAGGATGCCTGGGAGTACTGGATACTACTCCTAGAGTTTGTAAATCATTCCCCAACAGGACTCTCCCATGCACCTCATTCTGGACACTGACAGGAATCCTCACTGTCATATTATTACACTGAGTGAGAGCTGGTAGAATTGGAACCAACTGGACAGGGCCTCTAGAGAAATTAGTGGGAACTTTGGGTGCCTTAGCAACATCCTCAGGCTTGAAAAAGCTTTCATCCACTACTGTTCTGTTGGCCCGAGTGTCTCTCCTGGCAGGAGTATCCTGGCCATTGACAAAAACACTGTTCATATAATAACATCTAGAGTTTTCTGGAATGGAGTTGTACACATCCATATTCTGTTTCTTACCCAGACCCATGAACTCAAAGGATACAGTAGCTTGAAGAACCAAGGGTGCTTCAGCAAATAGTTGAAAGTGGGCTCTAGTCATTTGTACTTCTTCCTCTGGGGAGAAGGCTAAGGTGGAAGTGCTGATACCTGCAGGTTTACCCTTGCACCTGGGATCTTCTTTCACATGGTCAGTTGACCCACCACATAGCATTGGGCACCAGAGTATTCACTAGCCCTTTTCCCATGTGGCTTACCCTGGTTATGTTTGGGGGCCTCTTCTGGTTGGAGGGATTTAGATGTATCTGTGTTCTCACCTTTGTGCTGCTTCCGCCCATCCCTTTTGGAAGTTGCCTCAGAGTCCTTATGAGTGGCCCTGTTGGCTACCCATGAGTCAGCTGCTCTAACTAACTTTTTTGGATCTAATTCCTTACAGTCAGCCAAGTGCTGTCTCAGCTCAGGAGAGTGGGCCTCACAAATTGTTTCCAACATGAACAGATTCCTCATACCTTCATAAGAGTTCACTCTGTAACACTTAACCCAACCTATTAAGTGGTTCAAATATTCACACACCCAGGTAGCCCAAGGGGTACCATCATGCTTTTTGAGGGTCCTAAACCACTTAAGGCACTGGGAAGGGGTCTTCCCAAATCTAGCAATTAAAGCTAACATTACACATTCATAATCCATCCTATCCACCTCCCTCAACTCCATCACAACATCAGATGCAACAGTGGGTAGCCTAAAGAAGATCCAAGGAAGCAACTGATTCCCTTTAATATCTTGAACCCCATGGTTATACTCAAACATTGCCAACCAATCCAAAATATCAAGCTTAGCCTCCTACATACCCACAATTTCTTTAGGCATACAGGGTCTCTTAGGACTGAAAGACCTAGAAGACTCTGGGAGAGAAGCATTCTCAATAGACAACTTTTTCATTCCTAGTGCATGATTCAACTCCATTTCTCTGAGCTTAAGTTCTTGATGCTATTGTTCAGATTGAGCATTAATACGTTTGAATTCCAATTCAAGCCTCATCTTTTCTAGAGCAATGAATTCAGGACTGAGTGTAGGACCTGATGGGGTCCCAGTGGACAAAGGTTGAGGTTTCTGAGCAGGTAGAGGAGCAATAGGGCCTACATTGTGAGACCCATCTGCCTCATATAACTCATCCATAACATTTGAAACATTAGCTTCCTCATCACTTTCCACATTTGCTGGAGGCATAGGCATTTCTGACCCACTCCCCATACTTTGGCTCTCCAACAACTTTTCAATTAAGTCAGACTTTTTGCCTTTAACAGAGAGATTCCTATCTCTACACAGATTTTTCAAATGATCAACCGTGTAATTAAGGAGGGTCTCCTGACTGTAGCTTTCCATATCAGACATAATTAAAATAGCTTTTAGTGGCGTTTAGCCTCGTGGTTAGTTGAGCCAAGGTAATAGCAGCACTCTAAGTGTAATCACTATACTTTATCCTCACCACTGTACACCAGTGTTGGGCAGAATCATATGCAGTACCCTTTGGGAACAGTACACACAATTAAGACTACAAGTGTAAGTACAATTTCACCGCTGGTACAAGCCTGTACCACACAGTAAAGTGGTAGTGATGGCTGAGCAGCCAGACTTATCGCAAGAGTAAAGTGAGCAGTACAAGAGTTTACACAAAGGACAACAATTACTATGATTCAAACAAACACTGATTCAAGGTTACTGAGTAAAAGAATATACATTTATTTACACCATCAGTTATAAAACAGTTCACGATCATAAATCAGCAGAAAATCACAGTCTTAATATACTACAACAACACCCAATCAATTCTGGACAAGTTAAGCTCAAAATGAACTGTGAGCAAAATGGCACTCCAGGAATTTAAAAGGGAGAACAGACAAAGTTATTCAAAATCAGTAGCACCAACAAGTTATAGGCAGGGCAATCTAGAAAAGGCTACTACAACTAGGATTCAAGTCAATAGGTCTGGGCCAATGTTAATGGTTCAGAGTCTTTGCACAGGATCACACAGTTCAAAGTAGTTTGCGGTTATGTCTTTGTCAAGAGTTCAAAACGAAGTTGGTCAGAGGAAAAGTTATTCAAAGGAGAAGAGAAGGACAAGGGTGAGGCAAAAGATTTCCCGCGCTTTCACCGCGCTGGGATGAAACGGACGACCGAATTTGCATAGTACCTTTAAAGAAGAAGAATGCTGTAGCTGAGGCAGTTGTTCCGGGCAGTTCCGGCTGGCTCATGTTTCCTGAAGCTTCAGTCATGGTGACAAGAAGGGGGGTGGCTGGAGGGTCCTGCACTGCCCAGGGAAGAAGCCAGAAGCGGAGCAAAACGAAGAATAAAAGGTGCGCTCCTTAAAACCCAAACTGGTTCTCTCCCACTGGCTATCCGATCTACTGCAGCGATGCACAGTAAATTTAACCAGGATGAGGACCGGTGTCTGGTGTTTGGCGAGCTGGTTGTTCCCACCAAGCTCAAGTGGAGAAGAGTCCTTGCAGATCTCCTCTGTCGTCACAGTTTCAGGTGATTCGGACCTGCAGCAGTGCTTCACCGGGTGTCCAGTAGTTGCAGCTGTTGTCTTCCTTCAGCTTCTCATTGGTTCTCTCGTTCCAGTGGCGACTCTGCCTTCCAGTCCCAGAGACCGGCATTTTATGCACCAAATCCCCCATTCACACAGCCTGGCTGTCAATCACACAGCGGGGTGGCTGTGCTGGCAGGGCAGACACCTAGCCAATCAAACAAGAGTGCAAATTGGGTCTCCAAGGAGACCCTGTGCAGGTGGTCTCAAACCCCTCCCTCACATCCTGTCCACCCAGACACTCAGGCGCCTACGGAGGGCTTCTGTGCAGAAGCCCGCCAAAGGACGGCGAACAAAGGAACCAAACCTGGTTTGGCACACAGAGTAAAACACTAGAAATACCTTTACACAAAGATATGGGAAAACAACTCGACCGAAACCAAGTAAAATTAAAAGTGGATTACCGGGTCTGAGTTCAAGGCTACCACCATAGCCTCCAATGGTACCAAATGTTATTTTCATGGTCTGCGGTAGAATAAAAATGGTACATACCACTGCCATCAGCCAAATCTTAGAGACAGGGGAACATGCTACTGCTCCATGAGAATCAGACAAAAGGAGATAAATATTAACCCCTCCAGTACTCTATTAGAAGATAGGGTGTACTGGGTCAGTAAATTTAAAACTACTAGTAAAGTTAATGGTAACGTTACATGTTCTGGGAGACAGAAGTCAGTCCCAAAAAATTAAGTTTAAAGTGGGAAGTCTAAAAAGGCAACCCTGTGTCAGTCACTGCACTAATGGTGCTGTGTGACACACAGAAAAAGATGATACCATGGAGTTTGTGTAAAAGACCATATCCAAAGAACACAAAAGTAAAACACATTGAAAATTGAAAGTTCAAAGCCCCATAATATAGCAAAAGAGCTGGAGGGCTCTAAGGTGGAGGGAATTAAGCACTTGTGTGAGGATTCTCCCTAACAGTGATAAATCACTAAAGGCCCAAAAGATGGAGGTTGGGAGTGTGGATGTTCTGGACCATGCATGGGAGAAAGGGGCCATCGATTTCATAGGACTCATGAGTGTGTTAGGTCAAGAAAACAGATTTGCCATCATAATGGTTGATTATGCTTCAATGTGGTTTGAGGTGTAGTTTGTCGAAAACATTTCTACTAAAGGTGTGATTGATTTAATGGAACGACTATTTGTGAGAGAAGATACTCCAAAGTGGTTATTTCTGACAATAGTGTGCAGTTAGTGTCACAGGAGGTGCAAGAATACTTGGGAAGGAAGGGAACTGAAAATCACTGTACTGCCTGATACAATCCTAAGGCCAATGGTCTAGTTGAAAGGACAAATGGCATTATTAAGGAAACTATTCAATTGGCATTTGGCAATGGCCTTGACTGGAGGAGAGGTATACAAGAGATGATGAGGGCGTTCAGAGACACGCCAAATGTTGTAATGGGTGTCACACCATTCGAGAACATGAGGGGTCAGAAGATGCGCACAGAGCTATTTCCCCATTGGATGGTTGTAAATAAACCGTGTGCTGGTGAGCAAAGAATCTTGGAAGGGAGTACAGTGTGTGTGGGTGACGTGGTATGGATTAAGAATCCATTTAGTGTTCCTAAAGGGTGTCCCCGCTTTTTTGATCCCATTGAAGTGGTGAAAGTAGGGAAAAGGCATGTTGTCACGAGTGATAGGAGAAGGTGGAGTAAAGACTGTGTTGCTATTGTGCGCCAACCTCAAATGAGGGAGAATGTTTCTGTGAAAGGGCCTCGTGATTAATCAAGAGAGGAGGAAAATATATGGTACAGAGGAGATATTGATAAAGCCAACAATATGGGTTGTGGGGATGATTCACAACAAGGTGCACAAGGGGAACATGAGTCGATGTTGAAGCATAATGGCATGGGGAAAGGTGCTGAGGGCTTTATTGGTCAGATGAGAAGGAGACTGGTGAAATGTGATTACTATGTAACGTAGTTTACCATGCTCCTGCATTTTTCTCAAGTCTAATTGACTATTGCCGTTCCACTGTACATCATTATTGTATATACATCTTTCTTCTGTACATCTTCATTTTCTTTCCCCTTATTCCCCTTTATAGTTTTCATATGTTATGCATAAGAGGAAACGCATGTTATATCTGCCGCGCACGCAATCTCAACCTTCCTTTCTGGAATGCCATTGCGTGCGCCCTGTGTTCAGACAGTTCAGAGTTGTCCAACATCATACTTCAGCTTGCTAGCTCAGTGAACAGACCTGCATGGGGTCTTATGTTGGAAAAAACGTATGTTATTACCTTTCAATCGTCTACGTGTATTACTTACCACAGATATGCTTTCTGAGGTATTGCGACATTGCCCACCTTCTAAGACAAGACTTCCAATAGGTTGGAAAGTCTTCCGTTTGCAAACTCTGTCACTTATAAAATTCTCCATGGATGACAACTTGTCCACATCTTTCATCCAATAGATGATTTTGATATCAGTATCTGTAAAATGAGAAGGCAATAGCGCTAAGTCTCTTTGCATAGCAGAAACTTCTAGAAAGATAGTGTCTAAATATGTTTTACTGGTTTTAATTTCTTGAAGCAGGATCAAATTCCAAGGATTTGTTTTAGTCTCAGATTTGGCTTTCTTTGGAATGGAAGAAGGAGAAGAACTCATGTCTTCTTTTTATGGCCTTTCCTGTTTCTTAATATACTTTAATGAAGCCATTAAAAGTGTAGAGAAATGTAATGCCACAATATTCGATGTAGTGCCAGGTGGGAACAGTTTCCTAAATGGTAACCCTCCCTATTGCTGTAATTTAGGCTTACACCACTTCAGGATAGCAAACTGCTTGTTATGAGCCCCTCAGTTTTGCCAGTAACTGAGACGGTGGGCAGGCTGAGTCATGAGGTTTCCTTCAATTACCAATGGCTTTCCATGGTAGGCCTCTCTCGCATCACACTGTCTGCTGTGTTTGGGACTGTCCTCTCCAGCACTGCTGCAGCTTTATCCTAAACAATAGATATTCTGTGTAGCAATGTTGGTCTCTGAGGGAGGGAAGCTGTGCCATAGCATCTGTTGCTGCTTGCACAGTGTCTGCTTTTCCTCATACCACAACTGGGACAAATCTGCAGGTGCGTGTGCCCATCATTGCCATGCCCACCACCCACAGCCCCATTCCAGACCCCGAAATGCAAAAGGAGTGATGCACTGGCACTCACTCCAGATATTTGTGCAGAGGGCCGTCTGTATGAGAGGTGAACTGAGATACGCTTGTTTGAAGATGCCGTTTCCTATCCTACACCGCTCATTTGCTCCAGTGCCCTGACTGTTACTCCATCTATATATTCCTTTGCTGAGATGAGGTATTCTACATGTA
The DNA here is from genome assembly GCF_040938575.1 of Ambystoma mexicanum. Lineage (NCBI taxonomy): Eukaryota > Metazoa > Chordata > Amphibia > Caudata > Ambystomatidae > Ambystoma > Ambystoma mexicanum. The sequence goes on from NC_090935.1 coordinate 538,912,024, forward strand.
CATAAAACACGGGCATAAAGAGGGGAAACGGGGGCAGCAGGGGCAGCTTGCCTCTGTCTAAGCCCTTGATTCTTGACCCTTTCTTGAACCATCCCCCAGTCAATAACTCTCTCAGTCCCAGTTGATGGTAGAAAAAGCTGATCCACATTTATAGTATTGACTATTGGGAATGGTCCGTGAGGTTGCTGGAAAACCCCTAAGTAGGAGCTAATAGGTTCCTGCTAAGTGTTGTATGTTATGGTTCATAATAGAGCATTCAAACTCAGATCATACTCTTTGCCCAAGACACACGGCTGTGCTACAATAACACATTCAATTTCCAGTCTTGATTTTTCCATCCCACCCCGTGGTTGCAGCAGAGGTGAACTCTTGACCTAGTGCTTGCTAAGTTCAAAAGGCTGCAGTGTAATTATTCCCGCCAATAAGATAAGAGCCCAGAATATGTGGGTTGACAAATCTTGAATGAATCCTCCATCATCGACCACGGAAACCCATGGTTCTCATATTCTAAGAATCACCACATTGTATCAACTGTACCTTCCACTTCTCTCACAGCCAACCCCAAGTTACCCCAGATTTGTCTCGCAGGTAACAGCGCTTGCACACAACCATGCAACCATGGTGCCGTGCCAGGCAAAGATTACAAACGATAGGGGCCATGCAGGACAACAGGTGCAAGGGTCACACCTTATGTAAGTAAAATTGGGCAGGGGGCACTTGGGCACCTTTAAAATTATCAGCAGGATTATGCAGGGGAGGATATCAAACTGCAGTGGGGCAGAAGGGGATGGGTGTCATGAGAAAACCCAACAAGGCGGTGAATGGGCTGGGGTGCTTCACCAGGGGCTGGGTCGAACTGAATATTTATTTACTGCTCCCCAGTGTGAGCAAGCGTGCATTAAATAACTCTATTGAATAAGCGCTATCACAGAATAACACACTTACATGTTTAGCCATGCTTTCAGTTTGCAGGAATCGAACAAGAAGATTGTCAGAATTAAGAAGTGGGACAATAAAGACACAAGAGAACAGACGGATTTGAATATACTCTTCACCAAGGAACACAAGACAGCACTGTATTAAATCCATGTGCTGTTTCCTTTCTTTCCTCCCCATGGACAACAAGACTCACAAATATACTGTTGGACCATGACCACAGGACTGTACCGTAATGGATCCATCCGTCTCCCAGCACAGATTGCTTGTAATACCTACCCAAAGACGACACGAGAGCTCACAATAGACTCTTGCCAGAGATCCTTTTCTCAAAACAAAGTGGCTTGTGGACAGGAAGGTTTCGAAGAAAAGGGGAGGTTGGCAGGCAAATCAGGGAATGACAGTGAACACAAACATTGTCTGTCGGTCATTTCGAACAATGTGAGTTGGGGGGGCGGGGGGGGGGGGTAGAACTGGACAAGCATTTCTCTCCCCCGGCAGTGTGCGCAGACAGGGCTTCCCTCTCCCGTTTTCTGGCGCTTTCTCTCTGTCATGCAGATTTGAACATCATTCCAACCTATGCCCACAATTCCCGCAGAACCACCAGAAAGCTACACCTGGTGGTTTGCGTCAGTCCACGGCACAGATTGTGTTTTCAGAGGGGAGATTCTAGGCTGTGTCATGACTGTGTCAGCTGTTTCGGGCTCTGCACGGCTGCCAGTCACGGATAAGGCATCAATGAGCATCAATGGTCATGGAGGGCCTTTCGAGCAAGCCGAAATACTTTGTACCAAGCTAAAGTGCGGCCACCGTTTCCTGCTGGTAAAACCCGAGAAAACTGTCTTCATGGTAAGGCCTGTCTTTAAGATGGCGTGCTGCAAATGATGATTCTGATTTAACCCGTTCTGTCAACAGTGCTCGCGATTGCTTCTTTTTATTGTCATACATTTCTATTTCCCTGCTTACTTCTTATTAGTAATGTTAAGAAACCGGAAGTGAATGATTAAGGAGCAAGGAAGTCAGGATAAGTTGTTATACTGTGATCTCTGCTACACATAACGCCCATCCCTGTAGCAAACCCCTGTATGTTGTTCAAACCCGACAACCATTCACATCTGCCGTTAGAGCTAACGCCAGTGTGCGCACTAAAATAGATGTCGATTGTTGAAAGCTGCAAAACACAAAATGTAGGCTCTACTTCATGTATCTGTATTGTATTTATTAGAGGAAAAGAGGATGGCCGTTTCCATTAGAAACACTTGACAATAGTGGCATATGGTTCCGAGTATTCCCTTTATAGCCTGCTCTACATTGTTAGTATTACAAACATTTTATTACAGGATGGAGTAATACTGATACATAGATTTAGAAAATATAGACCAACAGGCAGGCACCTGAGCACTATGACAGACATGTACACTCTTTATCGAAATATACAATGGAGGCTAAAGCAGGGGCTATAAACATTACGTATTGGTGTAAAAGCTTGTTTCCTACTTCTTTCATTCAATACGTGTTAATATTTTTCAGACATGTTTGCTCATGGAAAGTCGTTTGTGTTCCATAGATTTATATGGAAATAAAAGAGTATGTTTTGGCCGGATCATTTTAGGAAGGACACATGCCTGAGAGAAGGATGATTTGCAGGTGTATAGTTGCAACTCTCTGTAGACATTCTCTGTCTCCTGGTCAGGACACAGGAGTGACAGTACTGTGTCCGTTTGATTTCTGAGCACGCTGTACATGCTGCTATGAAAGATAGGTCGAATGAAATCCAGTCTGGGATGATGCAGTACACCTTGAATGGGAACGGCAATGTGTGGCAGCCCAGCATTCGCCAAACCCCCCGAAAACAGCACACAGCCCCTCATCTCCTTTATGGGGGGAGCTGGATAGACTTACTGAACTCCCGTGATGTTTCCAAATGCTTAAACGTGTGCTGGAGGCTTGTGGTGATTCTAGCCTCCAACAAGTCTACTCGAATCGCAGAAATGAATGTCGCACAGCCAATCGGAAACAGGAGCATATAAAAAAGCACCCCTCCGTTCCTATGTCTCTTGTGAGTTAAGCAAGACTATCAAATGGTGGTTCAACAGCTGGAGCTCACAACTGCAGGTTGTAAAGAGTGTGGTAGGAATCTTTTGCATGAGTTTACCAGAGTTTTTGGTGAGTTTTTCAGAGAAGTTCCCTCAGGGCTCCATGAATGACTATTGCAACGTCCTCCTACTGGGCACCTCTGCCAAAAACATCAACACATTACAAATTACACAAAACAACGCGCTGAGGGCAGCTCTCAGCATTCCCAGGAGGGAGCACATCTCCCAAGCAAGACAAAAGGCCCACTGGCTCCCGGTCAAAGAGCGCACCCTTGTTCAAGACTCTCACTATCACCCATAGATGCCTATCCCAATCTGCTCTCACCTACCTAACAGAACGAATACACCAAGTCCGAACACTCAGACCAAAATGTGACATGTACACACACCAACTCTCACTTCCTGCCTTCAACAGAGCCAAAGCCAGCGGGTCGAGTTGAAGTACGAGCTCCAAAATCCTGGAACTCACTGCCACCTAAATTGAGATCTGAAACCTCCCTCACGGCTTTCAGAAAGGCACTGAAAATCACTTTATTCAAATAAACATGCACCTTCCCCACTGTTCCCCTGTAACAATGGAACACGAGCAATGTCTGTAACCAATCTTTTTTACCTGCATCATAAATATTGTACCTATGTCAAGTGAGTATTCTGTAACAGCGCCTCGATGCCTGAGGGCAGTTTGTGCGCTTTATAAATGCAAATCAATAAATAAATAAATGCCAGCTGGGCATTGAGGATGGGAGCCATAGCAAGAAGGATGATGTTACCTGCTTTGCCTCTGACCTTCTAACCTTATAGCCAGTAACTAAATAACGCACTTAATCTTTCGGCGGTATGTTTCTCTTTGATTGTTGTGATTGTTAGTTACGCAAATTGTTGATTACGCTTTGATTGGTTGCGATCGTGGCGATGGCAGAGAAGAGTTTGGCTGCGAGTTTGAGTGCACAGGATTAGTTCTGGAATGGTTGAATGAGTGTTGACCCCTTCCTATGACTTTATAAGGAAGGGTTGTGTGTAGCATGGTGATTGAATTGCCCATTGCAATGCAGTGCTATAGAATGTAGAGTAGTGATGGAACCCTGGGATGTGATATGATATGGCGTTTATGATGCACCTGTACACAAGTGTTTCTAGGTGCGACACAACAAGGTGGGGAAACAGAGGGAGGACAAAACAACGATCTTACTAGGCCTTGTGTCATTCAGATCGTGCACGTGCAGGGAAGTGGAAGGGGAGAAGTGCCGGGCGGGGGGTGCAGGTAACTCAATAAGTGCAGCCACTGAGTAGCTCATAAGTGCAGAGAGAAGAGACTGTAGAGTTGCAGATACAGACCATGAGTGCTGGGGAGCCCGGAGGCAGGGTGAAGGCAACTGGACATGCAGGAGTCTGGGCCAGAGTTCAGTGGGTAGCCAGGTGACCAGTGCGTGGAGCAGTCGGGACATCAGCAGGGGAGAGGAAGAGAGAAAGCGGAAGCGAAAAGGAAGGTCTTGAGTTCCTTCCGGAACCGGAGGTGGTTCTGCTCAAGTTTGAGAGAGGCAGGGAGGCTGTTCCAGAAGGAAGGCCCAGCCAAAGAGAGATCTTCCCCCAACTCTCTGCTTGGAAAAGTGTCGGACCCTCAAAGAGTTGGAAGTGGATGAGCAGATAGCTCGAGAAGGGAGATGTTTAGGAAGAGAGAATTGGAGGTAGTGCAGCCCCAGGCCCCAGAATGCCTTGTGGACAATGCAAAGGGTCTTGACATTGATCCTTGCTGCCACAGGGGGCCAGTGAAGATATTTCAGAGCAGGAGAGATACGATACCTGGGCTTGAGGCCAAGGACACGTCTTGAAGTCCTGTTCTGGATAAGTTGTAGAGGTCGAAGAGTAAAGGCAGGCAGATTAAGAAAGAGGCTGTTGCAGTAGTCCAGCCAAGAGAGGACAAGAGCTCTCCAGAGCTTCTTGGGGAAAGTGAGGAAAGGAAGAATACCTTTGAGGAGGGAAACAGAGAGAGGGCAAGGGCGATTGGAATCCAGAGCCCAGGAGAGAGCTAATGCCACGCAACCCCGCTATTCTGCAATGATGCATCTGTAGTCTAAGCAGCTCCCAGCACTTTCCGGCAGATCCCAGCGTCTCTGTGCAGCAATTTACCCTAAACTGCAATCGACTTGAAAACTTTCAGCTTCTCTGTGAAATAGATAACTTCCTGGGACCATCTGGTGCCCTGTCATCTTTGATCCATGCGGTTGGGGGGGGTTACTGCTGTTCAAAACACTACTGGCCTTATCAATTATGAAAATAATGGTTCTCTAAGCACAACCATTCCATTGTAGTTCCAGGAACAGGGGGAACAGAGGGACCAGTGCTACTGTTAAAGTGTACAGCTGCTCCCCTAGGGGGAATTGGTGAACCTGTCGCTGGGGTCCCTACTACCAGCAGATGTACCGAATTTGTGGCCTCTGCAGCTCCATGTGTCCGGGACCTGAGCCGCTGTGTCCTGGAGACCAATTGTGATAAGATTGCTGCTTGCAATACATTATATTTGAGTGGGGGGAACACTCCAGATATAAAGAAGCCTTCCCTCTGATGAGTCTTTCTGCCTCACTAGCCCAGATAAAACAACCCCATGTCCCAATGGGGCATTTGCAGATTAAACCCCTATGATGGAATAGCAGAAAGGGGGGCATACGTCCTTTTGACGGGGGTTTCAGAGCCCATATGCCTGAAATTGTGTCCCTAAAACACCTATTCTTCCACGTAATTGAATTGGTTGAAAGGGTAGGGGCACGTGCAAAGAGAGGCAAGTGATCCACCAGGGTCAAGTGGGAAGTGTCCAAAACATAATAGAAGATGCTTGTCTGCCTGTGCTCGAAATGGGTTCAAATGGCATTGCCACTCAGGTTGGCTGTAATAAAGAACCATCAAACCTGCAGGGATTGATGGCTTTCCCATTTTAGACCTAAACGTCCTCATTCATGGTACAAATGCTTGCTGCTCCCTCCTTCCCTTGCTGCTGACACATTCCCTGAGCTCTATTGGCAACATGGACACTTGGGGCGAATGTTACATCTGGAAGGGTCGTACCCGGGGTAGTCCAGACCCACCACATGTCATCTGGCAGTAGGAGAAGACCTATGGTGTTGCGGGCAGGGAGGTAACTTTACCTTCACAATATCCCTAAGCTGGCCCGAAGCATCATGAGCCCAGCAACACCCTACTGAGCAAGTGCATACACTGGATTCGGGTGGAGAGGGACTTCTTCTTCATAACAAGGGAATAAATCACATGATTTGCTGACTAAGGCCCACAAAGAAGGCCCGGTATGCCACCACGCTGCCCCCAAACCCCCTCTTGCCCCTGTGATGAGTTTGTGAGCCTCCCAACCCCTTCTTGCCCCCGTGATGATTATGTGTTTCCCACCACCCTCCTCTTGCCCCCGTGACGAGTATGTGTTGCCTCCCAAACCCCTCTGCCCCTGTGATGAGTATGTGTGCCTCCCAGCCCCCTCTCACCCCCGTGATGAATATGTGTTGCCCCCTACTCCCCTATTGCCCCCATGATGAGTATGTGTTGCCCCCACCCCCTCTTGCCCCCGTGATGATTATGACTTGCCCCCATGATGAGTATGTGTGCCCCCCACCCGCTCTGCTCCTGTGATTAGTATGTGTGCCTCCACCGCCTTCTTGCCCCTGTGATTAGTATGTGTTGCCCCCCACCCCCCTCTTGCCCCCATGATGAGTATGTGTTTCCCCCACCCCCTTCTTGCCCCCGTTATGAGTACGTGTTTCCCCCCCACCCTCTTGCCCCCATGATGAGTATGTATGCCCCACCCCTCTTACCCCCATGATGAGTATGTGTGCCCCCCACCCCCCTCTTGCCCCTGTGATGAGTATGTGTGCCCCTCACCCCCCTCTTGCCCACGTGAGTATGTGTTGCCCCCCACCCTCCTCTTGCCTCCGTGATGAGTATGTGTTGCCTCCCAAACCCCTCTGCCCCTGTGATGAGTATGTGTGCCCCCCACCCCCTCTCACCCCTGTGATGAATATGTGTAGCCCCCTATGCCCCTATTACCCCCATGATGAGTATGTGTTGCCCCCACCCCCTCTTGCCCCCATGATGATTATGACTTGCCTCAATTATGAGTATGTGTGCCCCCACCCGCTCTGCTCCTCTGATTAGTATGTGTGCCCCCCACCCCCTTCTTGCCCCTGTGATGAGTATGTGTTGCCCCACCCCGTTTTGCCCCCATGATGAGTATGTGTTTCCCCCACCCCCCTCTTGCCCCCCTTATGAGTATGTGTGCCCCTCACTCCCCTCTTGCCCCCATGATGAGTATGTGTGCCCTCCAGCCCCCTCTTGCCCCCTGTGATGAGTATGTGGGCCCGCCACCTCCCTATTTGCCCCCCATAATGAGTATGGGTGCCCCCCACCCCCTATCCCACTGTGATGAGTATGTGTTGCCCCCCACCCCTATCTTGCCCCTGTGATGAGCATGTGTGCCCCCCGCCCCTCTTGCCTCTGTGATGAGTATGTGTGCCCCATCCCCCTCTTGCCCCCCGTGATGAGTAAGTGTTGCCTCCCAGCCCCTTCTTGCCCCCATGATGAGTATGTGTGCCCCCCACCCCCCTCTTGCCCCTGTGATGAATATGTGTGCCCCCACCCCTTCTTGCCCCCTGTGATGAATGTGTGCCCCCACCCCCCTCTGCCCCGTGATGATTATGTGTGCCCCCAACCCCTTCTGCCCCACGTGACAATTATGTGTGCCCCCCACCTCCCCTTCCACCCGTGATGAGTATGTGTGCCCTCCACCCACCGCTTGCCCCTGTGATGAGTATGTATGCCCCGATGCCCCTATTGCCCCACATGATGAGTATGTGTGCCCCCAACCGCTCTGGCCCACGTGATGAGTATGTGTGCCCCCACCCCATCTTGCCCCCGTGATGAGTATGTGTGCCCCCTTCTGTTCCCCCGTGACACTGTGGGCCCCCCGCCCCTTTCCAGTTCCCCCCCCCTCTCTTTCATTGCTGGAGTTGTCTGGATTCACGAAGGGTTCACCATCACTGATTTTTGCCAACACTTGGATTGACTTTTTGACACATGATTCTTGGGGCTTTGGGGCTTCAACTCCCTCATCTCACATTCTGGACCCTCCTTGGGTGTCCCTCTCAGGTTGGCCCTGAATCATGCTGTGCCTATTGTCTTCATGAATTCCTTGCTTACATCTTGTGTTCCCTTGCAACATTAGGTGCCTCCCTGCAACTGTTTTCGCTCCCCCGTCTGCTTCTCTGCTCTTTTCACTGTGTTATTCTCTGTTCTCTTCTCCTCTCCCTTCCCCCTTTTGTCCCTCTCTTCCCCCTCATACTTTTTCTACATGCTTACTCTATCTGAATGGTCCCTGGACCTAGTACGATATTAACTTTGTTTGTCTCCTCCCCCTCCTTACTTGTCCGCCCCCCACCCCTCCAGCACTATCTGAAATGCCGTCAGGCCTAGTACGATAGCCGCTTGTTTTGTTCCTCTCCCCCCTTGTTCTCGCCTCTCCCTAACCTTTTGTAATTCTCTGGCTCTAACAGAAATGTCGTCAGGCCTAGTACGGTAGCCGCCTGTCTGTTTTCCATTCCCCTCCTATTTTTGTCTTAGCACTTGCACTATCTCAAATGTCGATGGACCGAGTATGATAGTTATTTTCACATTCTTGTTGTTCGTGGTCTGTAAGAATGTCTTGTATTTTCTCTTGTTCCCTCTCTTGACGTGAAGCACTTTGACACACATTGTGTATAGGCACTATATAAATAAACTATCATATCATATCATGTATAAGGATCCATGGCGAGGGCATAGACTCACATGATTCGATCAGAATTGATTTTACAGACCATGGTGTGGATGGGGACCTATTGAATTTCACCAGGAGATGCCGACCCCTGTCAAACTCTACAAGTGAACTCAACCTCCAGGCCTGTGAAGGCATGCCTAACCGGCCTATGGTTTCTGGAGCAAATGCTGTTCCGCTACGAAACAGGGCTTGGACTGAGGTGCTAAGGTCTAGAACTGCAAGGTTTACTGTCCATTAGAACTGTGGAGACTCAATTTTGATCTATCCTAACATGTATTTGGTGTTGAACACGGCCATCAAAGAGTGTTGATTTAGCCCTCCTAATTCAAAACTGGTCTTCCCTCTAAAAGTTGACTGAGCAATTGTAAAACCTACTTGGGTGTACATATGTGTATTTATGTGATGTATTGTTTGTAAACTTTTATGGCTTTTTGCCGATAATCACATATGGTGAAAAGAATTTTCAAGGAAGACTCATACCCTTTGAGAGGTTGTCCTGGCAGGAGAGGACAGCAGGATGACAGCGAGAGTGAACAGTGTAATTAAGACCTGGCAGGAGAGTATACCAGGCATTGTGCGTGGCTGGGACCCACACCCTTAAGTGTAATTGTTGAAGTATACTATCTCAAGGAAGAATCATAACCTTAGAGATATTGTCCTGGCAGGGAAGTATACCAGGACATAGGAGAGAGTGAAATAAACATTGAAGGACCTGGCAGGAGAGTATACCCAGTATTTTTTTTAAGTTGAGAGAAACCTGGCAGGAGAGTGTACCAGGTGCTTTGCGAATCTGCGACCTGCACCCAAATTGTGTCAAAGATTTATGTGAGAGAACCTGGCAGGAGGGTGTACCCGGTGTTTTGTGAGTAGGAGAATCCAAAGAAAGATTCATGCCCTTAGGACTTTGAACTGCATTTGTGGTATTTTGGAAAAGATAATCCCAAGGAAGATTAATTCCCTTAGGCATTGAATGTGGAAAAGACCTGGAGAAGGGAATCATTTCCCCTGGAGTGAGTTGCAACAAGTGGCATTGCTGGGGGCAGGGGGCATGGAGGGCTATAATCCTGGGTATTTTGGTTGTAGCCCCGGATAGAAGGTCAGGGGCTACAGCCAAAAGACTAGCTAGCCCTGAGTGCCGACAGTTCCGACGTTAGCATAGCCCTTGATCTTTTCCAGACCTAGCAACAACCCTGGTTGCAACTCTAAGAGGAGGGGGATATTCTCTTGGGTTACAAAGAACTTGGTTATTCTTTTGAACTGTGTTTTGCTGGAGGGAAACCTGGGGAAGGAAGTCATTCCCTGCAATTGTGAACATTGTCCGTTTGGAACCTTTATTGGATTTGTACCTTTTTGTTGAACTTTCCAAGCCAAAGTGAACACCCTTAACACCTTACAGTTACTTTTAGAATGTGAGGGCTAGAATAGGATTTTGACACAGGACAGACCCTTAGTTTTTGGTTCGGGTATGGAAATGCCTACTAGATTAGGGACAGTGAGGCATTATCCAACCCCTTTATTATGTAAATAAAAGTTTCAGAAACATTATAGACCCAACCTTCAATGTTTGTGGAATGTCTAAATGGATTTTGTTAAGAGGGGGCTAACTTATATGACTATTATATGTATGTACATTTTGACATTTTTGAAAAAATAAAACATGGACGGATTTGTAGCAAACTCATGCAAGGAGTATTGGTGAGGACCTGAAAGCATGGTTTTGCAGATGTGTCCAGGTTTTATTTTTTGAAAATTGTTATAATATAAGTACAAAGGATAGAGATATACCTTTGGGGACTGACGTATAGCCTGTAGATATGGGCAGTGGCCAGATTGTCCGAGTTATGGCCAAAGGCAATTACCTGGACAAGCTGGCTTCTGGCCATAACCATGAGGGACTGGCAACAGTGTTAAAGTGGCCCTGGGCACCATGGATATGTGTTAAAATTCTTTGAAAGGGGGATGGGCTGCAATGTGAAGAAAAAAAAGCTTGCGGATACAGCCCGAAGTGCTGGCTACGATTGCAGCAAACATTTGCTATGAGCATCAGCAAGGACCTCAAAGCATGGTTTTGCAAATCTGTCCTGTATTTTCTTTTTTCTAAAGTGTTAAAATGTAAGTACAGAAAATGGTGATATATCTTTGCTGCCTGGGCAATGGACCTGGCCCTGAGCAAGGACAAATGTGTACTCTGATTTGCTTACATTTTCTACTTGAGGCTACAGCTTCAAATTTTGGAGTGGAGTTGCACGCGGAGTATCAACAAGGACCTGAAAGCATACTTTTGCACATTTGTCTTGTGTTTTATTTTTCCAAAGTGTCTAAATTTAAGTATACAAAATAGTGATATAACTTTAGTGCATGGACAGTGGCTTGGCTCTCAGCAAGGACAATGCGTACTCTGATTTACTTACTGGGGAATGAGGAAAATAAGTCTGGAAAATATATTTGGGGTTATTTTGTGGATGAAAGAGGGCTTGGAAAGGGTGGGGGAGTGGAAATATATATAATTACACGGCCACAGTAGTGGCCGTGTAGTTATGGTTAAGTTGCTGTTTCCATAGTAAGAGCACTTTTTGAGCGGCTTATAACTTCGCTCCCCCTGGATGAATCCTCACCAAACTTTGCAATAAAATTATATGGCCCACTCTGATTTTTTCTCGGAAAGTTTGGTGAGGTTTGGTCCATGGGGGGAAAAGTTATAGGGGGGTCCCAAAACGTCTTTTTTTCCCACAGACTGAATGGGGGAAAAACTTTGCGCACGGCTACAGGTCAAACTGCTGGACGGATGTTCACCAAATTAGTGGCAGGTGCAGGGGCTTGGTCTAGAAAGCGTGCTTTTGTAAATTTGGTGACGTTCCCTGCAGTACTTATTATTAAAATGACCAAAAAGTAGGTCTGAAAAAATTAGTGATATCTCTGTCCGCTTAGCGGTCACACTTCCCTGTTCAGTCCACGGACAAGATACCGATTGGCTAAGGGGCTGGCGTCATGACCACGGACACGCAACGTCTCTGCCGATTGGCTGCAGTGAGACGTGTTCTGCGTCAGATTGTTTGGATGCACCCGACATCTTGGATCTGCCGATAGCGGAGCGGCAACTAGCAGAAACATGCTATATTTATAAAACTCTTTTGCTGTGTCATAGAGAGTTGGGAAAGGTTCAGACAGTAAGACTTGAGTGATGAATGCATTTGTTCTGGCGTTCGATCTTCATGATGTATTTTCTGTGGCCACCTTGTACGCACAGAAAATGAGGGGTCTAATAACGGTAGTATTTCAGTCCATGCAGTGCACAGGGAACTTGTAACTGTTGTACAGACACGCGTGGTGTTAGCGAACATTGAAATTGACAGCATGCCATAATTGCATTACTTTTTCCTACGGATATTGCATTCATTAGTACGCCGTTATGGGTGTGACATGCTAAGGTGGTTGTGGCCAGGGCCTAGAGTCTTGGATGCATGGCTGTCGCCGAAGGCCGAAGGCCTTACTTCCAAGACTGTAGGCCCTGGCCACAACCACCGCAGCATGTCACACCCATGGATACACCTATAGCATTGCGTATCGATTGCCTGGTTGTGGGGAGTGTGTACTGTCTTGGGTGCATGGTCAGAGGCCATGCACCCTAGAACAAAGTTATAAGCACTGGACGTCCAAGCCACTGCACACCCATCACATGTAATATCTATAGACATACAGCTAGGAGTGCAGCCTCTGGCCAGAAGCACTGAAGGATACTACACCTATAGAAAATCCCGAAGGCCATGCACTCAACAACAAAGTTACACCCTCTTCACTTACAAGCCAACATGGGTGTTATCTAGTGCGGTGGTTGTGCCCAAGATGTATACTTTTGGGTGCATGGTTGCAGGCTGTATGCCATACACCCAAGCATGTACACACTGTCCACAACCACTGCAGCTTATTTATTTATTTTTTTTCCTCCGATTTATTTTGTTCAGAAAAGAAAATCTGAAAAATGTATCGAACAGTTTGACGCTTCTTCTTTATCTTTGTTTCCTTCTGTCGTTCTTTCTTTGTCTCTATATCTCGCCTCGGATATAAGGACCCTGGCTATGTGGCCCTGTTCACAGTGTACATGCTCAAAGTTGTTAGATATTGTTTGTTGGTTGTTTGTTGATCCTTGGGACCGGAGTCTCCCTATCATCTGTGCCCGAATCTTCTACTACACTTGGAGTCACTGTTGCAGGGCTTTCTCTTAGCTGCTTAAAAGTTGCCTCAATTAAGTTCGCCATGGCCATCGACCACCTTGTAGATTCTCCCGAAATCAGTCTATTCCATATCTCTATTTCTTCAAATATCCATGGATTTTCTACCAAGGGAAGTAGGTACGTATTTCTGTTCTGTTTGTTATTTTCACAGGTTAGTATCAGGTGCTTTAAGGTTTCTTTTGTATCTGGTTTGTTGCATAATCGACAGTTTGCCTCCTCTGAAGTCGATCTAATCGAAAGTATTTCTTTGGTAGGTAGCAGGTTTAATCTTGCTTTTATGAGCAGGTTTCGTTTCCTTTAATCTGGAAATTTTTTACAGTATTTGATTGGCGATTTTACTTTATTGAAAGTTGGGGGGAGGTGGGTGAGAAGTTTATTTTTTGTTGCGAGATCTAGCGTTCTGATCCAGTCCATCATGACTACTTTTTTCTTTATTCTGTCGGGGTTTTCTTTCAGTTCTTTCTCTGAGCACGCAATTTCTAGTAATTTTGCTCTTCTTTTTTCCTTCCATACTTCCAAGGCTGCACATTTGGCTAAATCCATCTCCTCTTTGATCATAGCGATGGCTGGGGAGCGCTCCTCCAGGATGATTTTCCTGGAAAAGTTCATTGCTGCTTGATCCACCATGGATTCGAGTGATCCCAAACCCAGCTCCCTTCTTATCGCTGCCATTGAGGTAGAATTTGGGACTCCCAAAACTGATTTCCATATTAGGCCTTCCAGTTTTATCCAGATGTTTGTTGGCATTGAGAGTGATACTTCCATTCCATAAGTCAGAGCGGGGATCACTTTTCCTTTATAGAAGTTAATTGCAGGTGTCAGGGAGAATTTCCCAAACTTCTTATCGACCAGTCGGGTCTGTGATGCTAGCCGCTTTGCTTTATCCCATAAAGTCCGCTGCATTGTTTGAGCTGTTTTGGTGCTGTCCAGGTCGACTCCCAAGTATTTGATCGATGTAACTGTTTCTAGCTTTTCTTTTTCCAAGTAGAGTATTCGTTGTTTGGATTTTGAACTCTGTGTTTTTTCGAGAACCAACACTTTTGTTTTGTTCTTATTGATGATCAGGCGGTTTTGGTTGATGTACTTCGCCAGGTTATCTAGTTTCCGCTGGAGAACTATTTTTGTCTGGTCTATCAAGATAATATCGTCAGCGTATAGTAATCTTGGTACCGTGGTGTTGCCTATTTTTGGTGGGAAACACCTAATTTCTTTTTCGGCGTGTTGGAAATCGGTCAGAAATGAAATGAAGAGGGTTGGAGCTAGGGGGCAACCCTGTTTAACCCCACGTGTTATCTTGATTTCGTCTGACAGAATTCCTTCCTGGCTGAGTTTGATTCTGACAGCGTTGTCTGTGTGCAGCGCTTTTATAGGTTCCAGGACTGACGATGGACAGTTCCAGCTCTGGAGTTTTGCCCACAGAAGGTTTCTATCTATTTTGTCGAAAGCCTTAGATAGGTCGATAAAAGCTAAATAGAACTTTGGGGCCCCTTCTTTTATCTTGGCCGTTAGGATGTTGATAATCATGATGTTTATTCCAGTGGATCCATTTTTTTGAAAGCCCACTTGTAGGTTGTCTTTGAAATTGGCTTTTTTTTTCCCAGACCCTGAAGCTGTCTAGCAGGAGAGATGCATATATTTTGCCAATGACGTCTAAAAGGGCGATTGGTCTGTAGTTTGCCAGGTCTTCGCGGGCGCCCTTTTTGTAGATCGGGACTATAACCGCTTTGAGCCACGATTCTGGGATTTTCTTAGTATGTTCACACTCTTCAAAAATTTCACTTATTACCTCTGACCATTGTGTGGGAAATTGTTTTAGCATTGCGTTGCTGAGCCCGTCCGGTCCCGGGGCTCTGGAGGCCTTTAGCTTCATGATCTTTGCTTTTATATCTTCCTGACTTGTTACATTTATCCAGTTTGTACAGATGTTTTCTGGTACGAGCGATGTTGGATTTTCAGCCTCTTTGAATTCTGATGAGATATGGGTTATCCATTTCTCCTCCGATACTGCATTACACAGAGGTGCAGATTTCGCAATTGTCGATTTGTTAAGAAGGGACCAAAATGCACTTGAGTTTTTTGACTCCAAAATTTTCATCATCGCCTCTGCATCTATCTGGTATTGAAGTGCCTTATGTTGTTTTAGCCAGTTTGCATATTTCTTCCTCTCTTTATGCCAAAGGTGCCAGTCTGACTTGCAATTTGATTTTTTGGCTCTTCTCCTTAGAGTACGGCTCAGTTTTCTTTGGTTCACCAGTTCAATGTTGAAAGCATGTGGTGGTTGAAGACCTGATTGGATTTTCCCCTTTGTTTTCTGTAGAGTACTAGGAAAGGTGTGTATTCCGGTCTTTCTTTTATATCATCCTTTTTGTTTGACTTAAGTTTGTTTCCCCATGCAAGCCTAAATTTCTTTGTATCCTTTTCTGTGAGCTTTAGTCTGGTGCTCTGGTTATTGGCTTCTGTTTCTAGAGGGTATCTTAGTTTTGTTGTTTTCGTACCTTTCCATGAGCAGGTGACCAGGTTGTGATCACTGTTGCTAGTTTTTTCAACTCTAAAACTCGTCATCGAATCAATCATGCCTGCTGACATGAAAATATGGTCTATTGAGGCTTTTGACTCTCCACTTTCCCAGGTCGGAATATTGATTTGGTTTGGGAATAGCGTTGCAATGTTTTGGATGTCTCTTCCAGAAATCAGTTCGTTCCACGCTTTCCCTCGGTTTTGAGAGTGGTCTGAACGTTTCGGGGTTGTGCTGTTTGTCTCACTGCAGTTCGCGTTTAGGTCACCGCATATGATGATATTGATGTCCTTGAATGCTTCATATAACTGATCTATCGTGCTCCCCATATTTAGACAGAAGGTTTCGGTTGACATCCGCTGGGGATTCCAATAGCAATTGATAATGGCGAGGTTTTTTTTGCACTTTCCTCTTTGTTTGTTGTTTTGGGCGGGCCAAGTGGTCAGCGATACCAGCATCTCGTATCCTTCCTTCCATTTCTTTGGCTCATCCATGCCCCGGCCTGTTTTAACTGCTGTCAAAAGGCCTGCTGAGGGTCTTCCCAGAAGGCCTTTGACCGCCGGAGAAATCTGAACCGTGAAGCCATCAAGTGTTGGTTTGGCTGATAGCCAGGTTTCTTGTAGGCATAATATGTCATAACGACCCAGATTTACGTCGCTTGTCTGAGTAAGGTGGTTATGTCCTCGGGTGTTCCATGACCCCAGGCTGTAAATCTCGTTTGCGGGCCGTTCCTCTTTTCCCACTGGGCTTTGGCTGTTTTGGAGGACTGGCCCTTGAGGTTGCTATTTGGTATTGTTTGCGTTTATCGTTGAGCGTAACCAGTTCCATGGACCTTGTAGTTTGCGCACTGGCGGCGTTGATTCTCTCTGTTTCCTTACTTCTGGGTGTTCTGCCACCTCATTATTCCCTTGTAGGCGTAGGTCCTGATGATTCTGGCTATTTTCTTTTATATGATTTTTCTTGTTTGGATTTTGTTTTTGTCTGTTAGATAATATCTGCTGATTTCCTTCATTTTTCGTTTTCTGGTTATTTAGATCTGTTAGCAGAAAGCCCATCTCTTTCAGTTCTTGATAGGCTTTTAATCCTATTTTTTTCTTGCTATCTGCTTCAATGTGTATGTATGCTTTCGGTCTGTCTTGCCTGTGGTAGGGTTCGACTAATTTGATGTCTTCCGTCGTCAGGTGTCTCAACTCCTTTGCACTGTTCATTATCTGAAGTATCTTTGGACGGTTTAACGGTGCTCTCTCCTTCGCTGCATTGCATCGTTCCAGCTTGAATAGGCCATACCATTTGGTTTTTGCCAGGACTTTGTCGGCTTGATCTACCGATTTCTTTTTTGTTATGTCTTTCTCTGCTTTTCCCTCTCTGGCTCCATGGCCATGTGCTTGGTAGCGCTCCTTCACCATTTTGTAAGGCTTATTCCCGTCAGTGTCTTCTGTGTGGTTCTGTGGGTCAGGAGTCTGTATTTTCGTTGATGTATTTTCCAAACTTGTTTTCTCTCCTTGTCTTGGGTCATTGCCTTCAGTTTCTTCTTTTTTTTTCCACTGTTGCCACTTCTATTAGTTTAAAACCCATTTTCTCCATTTCTTCAAAGGCTGTACCGTCAAGTTTTTCCACTGCTTCGCTTTTGACATGTAAATATGCTTTAGCTAACTTTTTTCTGTGATAGGGTTCCACCCGCTTTATGTCCTCTGTTACCATGTTCCTCAGAGATTTCGTTTTCTTCATCAGGTACATTACCGTCGAACGGTTTAGGATCAGGTGATTTTTTCCCTCTTCTTTTTGCTCCAGTTTGAAAAGGCGTATTTTGCTCTTATTATGTTGAATCTGAGAGGTCGCCTTACTTCTCCATTTCGTCCTTGGTTTTTCTTGGGAACTCCCTGGGACTGGTCTTGGCTCTCTAGGCAATGTTGCTCCTAACTGTTCTTTCGTTTTTGCTCCATTTGATTTAACTTGTTCAGTCCCTTGTGTTATTTTGTAACGGCTTGCTCTATTTGGTGATGATTTTCCCGTGTTTAGGGGGGAGTTGTCCTCGTCTGAGCTAATTGAAATGTTCGCATGTTGAGACATACTCATTAGGACGTTATCTAGC
The DNA here is from genome assembly GCF_040938575.1 of Ambystoma mexicanum. Taxonomy (NCBI): domain Eukaryota; kingdom Metazoa; phylum Chordata; class Amphibia; order Caudata; family Ambystomatidae; genus Ambystoma; species Ambystoma mexicanum. The sequence continues at coordinate 538,929,707 of NC_090935.1, forward strand.
AGGAAGTCTTCTATTGTTTGTGGTGAGCTTATGGTAATCTGGTCCGCTTTCTGTGTTTCTTTCTGCTGTACTGTTTGTTCTATGCTAGTGTGCCTAAGATGAACGACTTCCTCTCTGACTCTGCCTGACGCCATGCTCGAGCCAGGGCAAGTGATTACTTGGAGTTGTTTTGTCCCATGGTTTGTAAGCGCTGACGGCCTTTTTACTTCCCTTTTTTCTCCCGCCGGCTGCGATCTTGTTGCCTCGTCTCCCGACCTCCTCTGCGTCCTTCGAGGTTAACGATCTTTCTTTCCAGCTCTTCGATTTTCTTAGTCCTGAGATGTTTTGCACATTTTTCCTGGTCTTCGATTGCCGTTATGTAACTCTCCACGTGTATAATCTTTGCGATTGTATTCATCAGAACCGCTGTGTTGTCTCTGATGTCTTCTTTCATTGCCTCGTATAGCTTGCAGAAAGGAGCTAAGACCACTGACATTGCCGACATGATTGTGATCATATCAGGTTTGTCATTTGTGGTAGCTTTTTGCAAACCTGCTGCAATGTCGCTGAGGCGGTGGTTTTTTGGCGTAAAGGGAGTGTTCTCCGTCCTTTTTTGTAGGATCTCATGGTCACGGTTTCCAAGATCACTGGATCTGTTTTGATCTTGTTCGACTCTGTTTTGTTTCTTTGTCGACTTTTGTTTTTCACCTGCCCGGCTCGGTTGTAAGGACTCTGTTTCCCTCGTTGTTTCTAAGGGGTTTATTGGAGACGTTGTTGGTAGATGCAGTGAGGTCCATGCGTATCGTTGTTCTATTGGGCCTGTTTGCCCGTTTGCTGATTGCTCGATTGTAGGGCTCTTCGGTGTTGTGGTCCTGTTTCCTGCTTGCGCTGACCCCATTAGTTTGTCTTGCCCTGGCGTATTTTGAGTTGGTAGGCTTGGTGGTTTATCGTTGTTCGTGGTTTCGCCCTTGCTTCCCCTTACGGTTGAGGGTACACTAGCTTGTAGGTGATTGTACGTCCAAATTGATTCTGTGTGTTTCTGTTCGGAGCTCTTTGTTTGTTCAAGAGTTAGTTCCAACATTTCGGCGTCAGAGACTTCTAATTCAGCAGTTAACTTTCTTTTGTATTGTTTAGTGAAGAAAGACTGCAGTGGACGTGAGAAGAGCGGATTTGGTAAGTTTTCCTTTATTTTTCTACCTCTTTTAATGATCTTTACAATTTCATGCTCATTTGGGGGGAGTTTCTGTTCCTCCCCTACGGTTTCTGGACCTTTTTTGGCTTCTTTCCTTGTTGGTATGGTTCTTTTTCTCGGCTGTTTTTTGTTTAGTTTTCTGCGCTTTGTTTGTGTGGTTTTTCGAGCTGCTACTTGAAGTTTTCCCCCAGAGTTTCTTGCCGGAACTGGTTTGTTTTTCTCCTGGTCCTCTGTGGCGATTTCTTCCGCCTCGCTTTGCGAGACTGCGCAGTTATTTGTTGATTTTGGTGTCTGCTTTTTTGCTGTTTTCGAGGGGGTCGTCTTTGTGTTGAGCGCTTGGTTTTCCAGTGTTATAGGTAGCCTGGGGTCGCCTATGTCCTGCCCATGGCATTGTGCTATTATTAAATGTCCCTTTCTGGACTGGTCTGTGCCCGTTGGTCTCGGCGCTGAGTCGTTTCTTTTTTCGTTTAGCTTCTCTGTGAGCCCTAAATCTTCGGGACTCTGTGGACTTGGCTTTTTACTGGGTTTTACTCTGCTTTCTTGTATAATGATTATCCCGGGCGTTACCTCTTGAGAGTCCTGTTCGACACCGGCTTCTGTGATGGTTTTAGCCGGCTCCGGACTTTCCCGGTCCATGGCTGGGAGGTTGCCCGCCCCGCCTGCGACGCTCTGGCTAGCCTCGAGCGTGGGCCGTCCTCCGACCGCTCCCACGCTCGGGGCACTCGCCCCTAGGGCGGTACACCGATCTCTGCTGGCTACGGGCGGGCAGCCTCGGATCTCTGCAAATAAGTCGTCGGCGTCATCATCGGTCTCAGCGGGCCTCGCCTCTCTGGCTCCGTCACCCCTAGGTGTCTGAGGCGGGGTCCGGGAGCTAGTAGGTGCTTGCTCCCTCTCATCGGGTAATTTTGCAGGGTCCGTGGGGAGAGTGTTGTCCATCTGGGCCGCACTGGTTTCGACAAGGTTTGCTTTGTTTGGACCTGTCTCACCCCCTTGCTTGCGGGGTGGGATTACCCCCAGCTTCAAACTGTTTTGCTGCGTTTTGTCAATCACAACCAAGTTCGTCTCCTGCACTTTCTCCTCTGTACGTAGGCGTTCAGGCTCGACGAGCAGCTCCTCCTTGATGGTTATTTTGGTTACTTTGTTACCTCTTACGGTGTTAGTGGGAGGCATGTTCGAAGCTCTGCCTGATTTCTTCCCCGGCCGGACCTCGGGTTCCATGCCGGTCCTGCTCCGGGTCTGCAGCGGACTGCTGCAGACTGCTCCACAAACTCGGCTCGCGAACTCCGGTCCCCGCTCTGCGGGTTTGTTCGGGTTAATAAGGATCTGCTTCCGCAAAAGGACGTCGCAAGGCAGTGACTGCTGCAGACTGCTCCACAAACTAGGCTCCCGAACTCCGCTGCAGCTTATCACATTTATACATCACACCCACACAATCAATTATGTATCTGGCAGGTATGGCCAGCTCCTACAGTTTTGGGTATATATTCGATACATGCTTCATTTACTATGTTTCCTTCTATGGGTGTGCTACTGATTTTTAAGCAACCATGGGTGTAATATGCTGCAGTGATTGTGGCCAGGGCCTACAGTGTTGGGTGCATGGACGTAGGCCGTTGGCCGGACGCCATACTTCCAAGACTGTAGGCCCTGCCCACAGCCACCGCAGCATGTCACAGCAATGGGTACGCCTGTAGTATTCATTATTGATCAGATGGTTGTGGGGAGTGTGTACAGTCTAGGGCGCATGGCCGAAGCTTCTAAGCACTGGAGTTATAAGCTACTTCACATCCATATATTGAAATGTATGGACATACACCTTAAATTATAGGCCCTGCCCACAACCACTGCAGCATTTCACAGCTACAGACACACCCCTAGTATTGAACATCACTCAGGTGGCTGTGGGGAGGGTCTGCAGCCATGTACCCAACAGCACAGTTATATGTAGTGTACTTACAAGTCACAATGGGTGTGATATGGTGTGGTAGTGCATCACTCAGGCTGCTGTGGGGAGGGGCTGCAGTCATGGGTGCATGGCGAAGGCCATACCCCCAAAAGCACATTTGTACGTAGTGTAGTTATATGCCCCAATGAATGTCATATGGTGTGGTAGTAGTGGCCAGGATGTAGAGTATTTGAACAAAATAGTAAGCACTGCAGTTGTAAGCAACTATGGATTTTATATACTGTACACCCATACATTCATAAATCTGTGGCCTCACACTCATGTCTGTAGCCTGTGGCTACAAACTACTGCAGCATATCACAGCTATAGGTACACTTGTACTATGCAACCTCAATAAGATGGTTATGGGGAGGGCGTAGCGTTTTGGGAGCATGGCCAAAGGCCATGCTCCCAAAACCAACTTTGTATGTAGTGAAATTAAAAGGCACAATGGTTCCGATATGCTGTGGTGTTTCTGCCCAGGACACAGAGTCTTGCCTGCATGCCCAAAGGCCATGCACCCAAGACTGAAGTCATAAGCAGTGGGGTTAGAAGTGAATATGGGTGTGGTGTAATGCGGTAGTTGTGTGCACGTCCTAGCATCTTGGCTGCATGACTGCACGATGGTCCCAAAAGTTAACTTATAAGTAGTTAATTTACAAGGACCATGGTTTTCATATGCAGTGATGGTTGTGGGTAGGAACTATACTCTTTGTACCTTGGTCGTAAGTCGTAGGTGGTAGGTTACACAACCAAGATGCAAGGGCCAGCCTACAGCCACTGCAGCATGTTAGTACCATAGATTAGACTTGTAGGTTTGCATGTGTACAAAATGACTGCCAAAATACTTACTCCTTACTTTGTTCAGAATCCATATATGTGTTAAATGCCTTTAGTACTTGGTGGAAGTATCCTTTTTTAATTTCTGTGATAAAAGAAAAAAGTATGTTAGTCTTTGCATTTAGTGAAAACTTACTACATTGCATAATGGACAGTTTACCTTTTCTATTTTACCCTCATATTTAGTTTACAAACCAGTGTACTGTGCATTCTGCTCAGTTTCTGTGTTTGCTTTTCTAATCCTTGCGTCAGGGGAAAAAAAATCCTTGTCGGATTAAAAAAAAACTTTATTTGCTATGGTACTAACTACTTCCTTGTTTCCTTTGAGTGTTTCCCTCATCTTTCTGAATAATGTTATGTTTGTTGCCTTGCTGCCGATTTTTAACAACAGTTAGATACCTGTAGGCGTATTCTAACTGTGCATTTGTTCATACAGTTCTGTGATATTCATTTATTTGTGTTGTTGTTATATCGTCTTGAGCAGTTAGATACCTGTTGGTGTATTCTAACTGTTTGTAGTCTTTTCCATAATGTTTTGGTAGTCTTGAAGTACACATTATTTATAACATTTTGGCTTTAAGAAGATTAAATACGCATTTGTAAGATTAGCTGACAATCTCTGCTTTAGAGTAATGGTGCTATCATTACAATCAAACCATGCACATTTCTTTTTAATGTATGCAGTGTAGTGACCTGCATTGGTTGTAGCTCCTGCATGTTAGATTATACCTACTGTTGTAAAGGTTTTCTTTCCAAGTGACACTTGACCGTGTGTGAATGCAGTCAGTTTGCAGTTGTTTTTGGTACCATCTGCATTATAACGTAGAAGCATAAATATTATGTTGGCACTATGCGATTATATCAGTAAGGTGGAGCGATTGTCTGAATTGCAAATAGTACATAATCTGCCATGGTTTGAATTCTGTACAAGTTGCTGAAATGGAATGGATTCACAATTAGTTATGGAAACATACCCAAATCGCTCATTTGGGATTTGTTCCTGTATCACATTGTTACAGAGAGTGCATGTATGTTTCCACATGTACGATATCAGGAAGATTTCATTTACAGGTATGCTTTTGTTTTCCAATACTAGTACTAAGTATATTAGAAATTCTTGTGGATCTTCTATGAGTTCATAGTGAATCTCACCATTCCAGCACAGTAGTCTAATTCTTGCCTTATTCCATGAACACTGTATGTGTTGTCAGGATTGTTTGTTGCATTTCTATGAAGCACTAACATTTGCAAACACAATTGGTCTGTACTGTGTAAGTAAATATTGTTAACAATTGGTGGCAATTGAAATAGAATATTCATTGCTACATTTGCATAGCAACTTACCCCAGTTTCATTTGTGAATTTGAATGGACCAGCTAGTTCTGTATCTGAGTGCATTTTTCAGAGTTTCTGTTGCTTCTTTGAAGACGTACCTGGTTTACATTCCCTAATAGGTTCTTCTTTGTTTGTGGTAATTGATGAAGTTTTAGCTTCTTTTGTTTTCTTTGAGGGATTTGCTGTTGGATTCTCTTGCATTTCTGTTTGATTTAGGTTTATTTTACCACGTTTCACTTTATCTAGAACAGGATATTGTTTCAGATGGGGAGTGTACAATGAACGTAGCCTACTGTATTCTAGAATGCAAGGAATATCAGCTTTGACTTTACTTGCATCAAAGTTCATTAGCAATAGACCGTCAAGTGTACGTAAGCATGATAATGCTACGTAGCTCATGCCTTCTTTAAAGACTGTGTTTCCTATATCTATCGATGCTTTGTCTAGGGTAAGACCTTGGGATTTATGAATGGTAACTGCATATGCAAGAGTTAGAGAAAATTGCTCTCTACGTGCATACATGTCTTTGAAGAGAAGGAATTGAGCAAGTGAGCGTCCTATCCTTTTCACTTGTGAAAGTTTATCAAAGCTAATATTGACAAACCGAATGGTGCTGTCACGTGGGTATGATTGAAAGCCAACAACTGTACCCAGTGCTCCATTAACTAGTCCTTGCTCGACGTCAAGGTTATGTTTAAGCATTACTCTACAATTTAAGGATCATTTTAATATTTTTTCCAACCCAGCTGTGTTGGAGATTGAATTTTCTAAACTGTTTAGTCTTGTTGTGGCTTGCTCACACATGGGTACTGTCATACCATGTACGTCTAGTTTGTCTGTGGCGTTAATTTCAATTATTGGTTACATTTCTTTATTTAACATTGTTTCATTGAATTTGAAACAGCTTGCAAGAGTTGGCATTAAGGCCATACAATTGACATTTTTGTTACAATTTGTTCCATAACATCAGTTGCACATGCATTATCGCCATAAAGTGCATGAATGTGCCGGTTTTTCAATACTGCTTGTGCGTCTTGTGATATTACACCAACTCTAATACTTTTTAAGATGTTGGTATAAGTGAGATCTGCAGATTGCCGCATGTTCTCTGTTAATTCTCTGTATTGAAAATTTTGACAAATGTTGACATTTCCTTTGCTGCCAACAGTTTTACGGCAGAGTTTGTGGTCTAAGGTTTTAAAAATAGGTTCACCTTTCACTGGTGTCAATTGTAGAAGTTCTCAGAAAACGATAATGTGTTTCCCTGCAAAGAGTTCTTCGTTGTTACTTTTAAGTACTTCTTGCAATCTGAGGTGAATCAAAGCCAACATTAGGTTGGAGACCATGCTCACTTCATCTATTAGTAGCATTTTCATTTGTTTTAACACTCTGTGTACTTCCATTGCAGCTTCTGCAGAAAGTTTGTAATTGTCTAATTTATTTTGATGCTCTACTGGAAGCAGTAGTAATCAGTGTAAAGTGACACCGCCTATGTTGTAGGCAGCTAAACCTGTGGGGGCCGTTACAACAGCTGCCAGTTTGTTGTTTGTCAATTGTTGAAGGAACTTGCTGATGATTTTGATTAAGAATGTTTTCCCTGATCCAGCTTCACCACTCACGTACAGCAGTATAGGTTTGTAATTTTGGCAGGTACATCCTTTATTTTCGTGTTGTACACCATGTACAATTTCTTTTGTTACGTCTTTAAAAATGGTGCGCTGATCTTTGTTAAGTTTTGCTTGTACAGTTAAGTCTTCTGTATCTTCTTGATATTGATACATGGTGTTTTCTACTTCTGCCATAGCTACTTCTGCCTCATTTGCTATTAGTGGTTGTCCTAGTCGTTCTTGACTTCCTGTTACAGAAGGTTGACTACTGTCGGAAGAGTCCTTATCTAGTTGGGCCTGAAGTTCCTCTTCCTGTTGCTGCTCATTGTGTAACATTGTTTTATACTGCGTAAAGTTCACATCAGTGATAGCGCTTTCATTTTCTTTAAATGCATCTTCATAGCAGTCATAGTTATCTAGTATGTCTTCCTCTTTTATCCATGGTTTAAAAAGTTGTAACAGAGACATGTAATATAGTTCTTTCTGTTGAGGAGTTTTTAATGATCATTTTACATGATTAATTAAGCTTCGTTTGATATGTTTCACTAAGCTCCCTTCACAATCGGTCACTCTATATCTACCTTTGCTTTCATCAGGGTTTATATTATTTTTGTTTGCAATGTTTTGAGCTATGTGGTATAGACACATGCTTTCCAAAGTGCTACTCCTGTTTGGATAGTATGTGTCCAGTAAATTGTTTTTTAGAATGTTTTGGCTGTTGGGATCATTTCTGGCAATTGTTTCTATGTCCTCATATGATTTCAGAACTCTTTTTCTAGATTTAGCAGGACCAAGACTTAGCCATGCTATGTTATCTGATTTTCCATACAAAGCAGTACCGGTTAAACGATCTGCTGCTTCATAGGTGCCACATTCTCTATGAGAGAGAATTTTTATGCCTACGCTGTACAATTTCTGTGATAGTGTTTTGCCTGATGCCAGGTCATCCCAGAGGTCTTGAAGCTCTGTTTTTTTTTGCTTTTGTTAAGTAGGCTGTAACATATCGTGCAACAGCAGTAGAATTGTCTGCAATGTACTGCACATCTATATTTGCATTCCATAAGAGGACAATTATTGCATTGTAATCATTGATATATTTTGATTCTTCTGTTCTTTTTATGTAATGCATGTTCTTAGGTGATTTACCTTTAACACTATGTCGAATGGAAGACATGAAGTTGTTTACTTCACCTGTTTCTGTAACTGGGCTAGGGAAACCAAAGCGGCATTTGGTGTAGTATTTAGCTTTGTTTTTGTATTAGAAGCAACAATATTTGCCACATTTGTGTCTTTGCAATTGTAAAATCTACCCATGCAGTTCACCATGTGTCTGTTGTGAAGGTATTTCACAAGTGACATATTTTTGGGTAAACTGCAAAACAGTGCTATCACTGTCGTGACCAAATTTAGGTGCACCTTTGATCCATAACAGCGTGTGAATATCTGGTTCTCCTCTCTCTTGATATTCTTTTCTCCAAAAGAAGTGTTGTACTTCTCAAAGGGGAGGAACAGTTTTATTGCAAATAAAGTGTAGCATGGCAATGAAGCGATGATGGAAATATCTTGACACATTAACTGGATCTAGAGAGTAAAGTTCTCCAGGTGTTAATATATCTATGTTGCTTTTGTTGCTGTTTGCTATGCGTAGGAACTCATGTAAATCTTCCCATACATATTCTGCACATCTTAGTGTAACAAACCAAGTCGGTGGTCCAAGGCTTCTGATCATACAACGCATGTCTCAGTGCCGTCGGAACCAGTATTCCTTTGTACCACGCATGTTTGTAAACAAATTTGTTATACTTGGTTAGAAAACCTCATCTTTTTCCTGTACTTATTGTATTAACTGCATAGCTGACATATTTTGAAAGTGGGTTCCAGATTTCAAAATGTGTGCAACTCCGTAACATAATGTTGCTAATTCACTTTCATAGAGTAGGTGGAATATGTATTCCACATTTTGTCTAAATCTAGGATCTTGCAAATACATTCGTAATGAGGGGTATTCTGATTCCCCAATCTGAGAGGGTCTATCGTATCTTCCACCTTTGCCAGTAGGAAATAGCAGTGGAAAAGCATGTGCTTCTATACTTTTTTCCCATATACTCATTGGTGAACCTTTCGTTTGTTGCATTTGGTAGGTTTCTAGTGCATCATCTATGCTTTCATTGGAATGCAATGGATGAATTGTGTACTGGTCCAAAAGAGTGGATACTGTAGCAGGATCCAGAAGTTTGAATTGTCCAGTTTCTGATGGCTCTTGAATTATTTCAGTTGTTTCCCTTAAGCTTTCTTCAATATTTATTTCCTTGTAGTACTCGTTATTGTCTTTTAGAAATTGCAATGCTTGTCTCACTTTATAGTAAATCCACCAGTTGTTGGCAATTTTTTTGTCTTTTGTTGGTACACCATTTACCAAGACTATTAAAGAATGCTCTATTGAACGTTGCACTCCTAGAGTGTGTACATTTACGGTTAGATCTAATGGCAAATAAACTACTTTGCCACGAATGCCTTTCACCAATTCAGAGGAAGATAATTTTGCTGTTTTTGGATGAAGGCGTATAATTGCTTGAAATGGGGGGAACTGTTTCAATTATGATGCTCTCATACAAATTAAGTTGTTGCAGGATTTTTGGTAGTGGGAACAATTCCAAATGATATGTAATAGCACGTGAAGGAGTGTGGTTGTTGTCTAATTTTGTAGTACAGTAACTGCAACATATTAGGCGTTCAGTTAGTTCATATTTGTTTTCTGCTAAAAGGTAGAGAGCTAATTCAAACCATTTGAAATCTTCATTGTCTTCTATTTTGTATGCTATGTCCACATTTTTTGTGTTCCTTTTGTAAAACGTTCTGCGGCAACATACACACACATGGTTTGGTACTTCAGCCGATGCCCCTTTAAATTTTAGTATTTCTTTTTTCTATGTTTGTAATAGAAGGTTGCTATGTGCAGATTTGTTGCTACTATGCTCTAAAACTATTGCATTTTGTAAGTGGTTTTCACTTCCAAAATACTTTCTCTGAATATGGTAAATTCAATTTCTTCTTGTAAGTATTTGGGTGTACCATGAAGAAGAGTGTTATTTAAATTGCCTTATTCTGAAGCCGGACTTTTTGCATAGTGTATTTTATACACTAGATTTCTTACATTTGAATGATGTACTGATATCCTTTTGATATCATGGAAGGTGCTTTTGCAAATAGGCCCAGAAATGCAGGCTAATGAATGTCCTTGTAGTCCTGTGTATTTGCGCACTGGACAAATATCCATATTTTGCAGCACTTTCATTTTACTTTTGTCTTTCCCTTTTACATATGGATTGAGGAACTGACGTAAAGATTTGAAAGCTTTGTTTGGAATGGCACACATTGATGTGCATGGCCATTTGTATACTGGACGGTGTGGTTCTGTCGAATCGAGATGTCATTCTGAGTTTTCAGGGGATACTTTTGTAAGCAGTGTTTCTTGTTCCATGATGGTACTATTGATTTTCTCATACCCTCGTCCACTGCTATGGATGTCAATTCTGTTTGTTTGATTTTGTTTGTATGCTTCCTCATTAAAATATGGTTTTGTGGTTGTTGTGTGACTCCATTCACCTCCAAAAACATTTAAGAAATTATTTTTGTTCACATTCCATTTAATGCTGAGTTTCTTTTGTAGTTTGGTACTTAGTTTTGTTAGTGCTTTCATCCTATTTAACACTAATATAAACAACTTCCTTTTGAGAAGGATTGCACTGTCCATGAGAGCTTGTAGGATTAACTTTCTACGGTAGGATTTAAGGGGTGAGGATGATTTCGGTCCTCTTCTTAGTAGATTCTGAAGCACTCTGTGACGAAACATTTTTGCTAAAATACTTTTTGAAGCCCGTAAGGTGTAAAGGGCATCTGAACTCACTGTTTTCCACTGTTCGGCTGGTGAAGAGCATTTGGAGTGACAGGAACTCTCTTTCTCTTTAAGCAACCGCTTGCCTGTCGGGTGAGGCTGCGGCCTGTGACTTTGCTGCATACCCTGAAGAGAATTGAGCGAGCAGCTCTTCAACTCACGTAAGACTTCTGGGTGGACCCAGGAGCAGTTGAAAGCGAGCGCTTTCGCCCACCGGACTGCTCAGCTGACATCACAGAACACGCCCACCGGAAGTAGTAGGGCGTATAAATCAACAACATCAGAACCCTTGTGGTGTAAAGCCCGTAAGGTGTAAAGGGCATCTGAACTGTTTTCCACTGTTTACGGCTGCTTCCGCGGTGCAGACCAGAAGCCAGAAGCCATAAACAACAGAAACAAGTGCTAGTGCTGAGCCGATTGCTGCACAGCATAGATCATTCTGAGGCACTTTGATGGAGCCATTGCCGGCGAGCGAACCTGACACGGCAGTAAACGACCCCGGCCCGCACACACATAACCGTCTACAACAGCTGAAGCTCCAGCATGCGAAAGCAGCGAAATTAAAGGTAAGCGATCCTCAAAAAACAAAAAATGACTCTGCACAATGTGATAACAGTAACCACACTGAAGGCACAGGCATTGTAGTGGCGACTCAAGACCTGTATTCAGACGTAGCAGTGGTCACTGAAACAAATGTAGCAAGGAGCTGCAAAACCCCTGTATCATTGGAAATAGTTGGTTCATTCTATCCCGAGCGGTTAGAAGGAAAGCTGCCATTAACCCCTCTGCCAGCTATTGATTTTACCTTGAAGAGACTAGTTGTGAATGTGAACGAGGAGAATTATTTGACCCCCAACACAGACCGAGTCAAAATACATATTTCGGCTCCTATTCAGATGCTTGCAAAAACGCAAGAAAACATCTCTGAAAAGACACCCAACTCAAGTATAGAAAATATGACAGCAAAAAATTCACCTCCACCTTCTGTTTATCTCGATGCTTCAGATGCCACCTTTTCATTCGACATAACAGATGCTGATTTATTGACTATACGATCACCGGTGGAGGGGTTAATAACAACAGCACTGCCACTACTGATGCAAAGGACTGTCGAAATACAGCAAAACTATTCCATGTTGTCCGAGGGGAGAATAGCACCTGAGATACCCATAAATGGGAGGGATCACGGAAATACGGCGAAATTGAAAAACACGCAGACAACTACAGAACTAACTGAAAATAAAAGGAGATATTTGAGAACTGCGAATCAATGTGGTGGGAAATCAGTACTTGTAACCACTGACAAAAGAGAAAATGATTCTATAGGGTCTATAAAGGATTTATCCAAAGGAATGTCTGTGGGTACTACCATGTCTTACGATATAGTGGCACGCGAAGCTCGCTTAACTGTGCGACTGAAGGCTGATTTTGTTCTAATGAGCGAAAGGCTGAATGAAAGCTTTGCAACTAAACAGCTCCCAATATCTGGTAAGCAACGGATAGCAAGTACTTCTGTCAAGAATGCGACGCAATTAACAAAGCAATCATTGAAACTGAATGATTCATCTTCGGTAGTCAGGTTAATTAACCTCGACACATCAGACAATGAATATACCGGCAACCAGACAAACAGCAAGGTGAGCCCTGCGCGAATCAGTGAGGATGCACAGACTCAAATTGAAAAAGACTCTGTTGACTCAGAAAGCAACATCCCATCAGCATCTAGATTATCGTTAGAGTCGTGTGAATCAAAAGGAAACATATCCATTGCAGCAGGACTCCAAATTCACAACAACGTGCTGGCAGCCACCTCCATAGCCTTAATGCCATTTATGAAACTATACGAGGCATTGAATGACACCTTACGGGATCAGACCACACTACTAGCTTTAACTAACAACAAACTAACTGAGTTAGAAAAATTCAATGAGTACCTGATTCGTCGTCTTGACTCAGAAGCGGCAGTCTCCCATGGATGGCACTCACGTCTGAATGAAATAACGAAGAGAGAAACACATGAGAAAGCTGACCTAAGCGAGGCCATTGTAGAATGTATAAAATGGATAAGACACAATGTAGCGGTACAGCCAGGTGGCTCTCTTATTGAACATAGCTGTAATTGCCTAAGACACAGCAACGTCAGCCAAAACTCGTATCAACATAACACACCTCAAAGTCAGCATGTAAATCGGGAACAACCGGCGGAAGCTCAAAACCAAACAGATAGGAATAAACCTCCCAAGAATGTTGAGAAGGGAAAGAAAAATAAAAAAAAAAGGTGAGGAAGAATCGTTAGTTACAAACAAATTAAGAAGGAGCTATCGAGACTGAGACAGTCCCGGTAGCTGCGATTGACCTGACTAAGACGCAGCAGATAATTTTGGACCCAATAGTAACACAAAGTAAAAACACAAAAGCTACAGCCTCAGGATCACAGACCGAAAATGGAGCAAACGCAGAACAAGTGGGACAAAAAGTTTCGTTTGGAATTTTTACAGGTTCGGCAAAATCAATCATATCAACAACAACAAAGCCAGCACTGCTTAAGATTAATCAAACAAAAAATAGGAAAATGACTTTAAAAGCTCCCGCTCCAAAGAGAATACGATCAAATGAGGCAAAGAAGTTCATAAGAAACCTCTCAACGCCCCCTCGACAAGAGGCCGCGAAAACTATAGCGACAGGGACAGGGCAAGGAAAACTAAAAGCGTCTGACAGCAGCAGTAATATTGCGGTGGAAACCTCTCAAACTGCTGCAAAACGAGTGCGGGAAGTCTCTGCCTCGCTCTACGACAGTGACACCGATGTATCAATTGATTTGGCTGATCTATCCACCTATTCAATAGAAGAAGTAGACGATCTGGCAAATAGTAAAACAGCTACTGACAGTAGGCAAGGACCGCCCCAAGATTCAATATTAAACACTGAACCGACCAGGAAAAAACTGGGGTCCAGTCAAGAATGGAATACATCTAGAAATCATCACTCATTACGAGAAAATAGAGGATATGGGGAGGATGAGGAGTCCCACCAGGGAAGAACGAACCTAGAAGAGCCGATAGAAACCAACCAAACCAACTTATCAAAACTGAACCCCAAGCAAACGGTCGCTCAACTTCAAAAACAAGTACATCAAAAAAGGAGAGAAAGCAAAATCTCTCGAGAAGGTGTAAGCTCAAATGGGTTTAAACTGGAACTGGAAAACATTCTAGAGGAACAAAATGAAGTAAATCTTAATAGAGCAAACGTTATGAGGCTACTGCACTATATTCCAGCTCTACGCAATATAAGATCTGACGATATTGCAATAGTTGAATATAAATCGGAAGCAAGATCAGACTGGGTCATCCTTCATATGAAGTCAAAGAAATTAGCAACACCGATAATTGAAGTAAAGGAAGAGTTACTGTACTACGGATTTCATTTATCTGTACATGATGAGGGGCCGACTCAAATTAACTCAACGTCTGCAAAAAATTCCAACAACCCCTCTAAGAAATCAAGTCGAGAGGACCTGTGGAAAGAGCTGAAAAGTCAATCCAATACTTCATCTAACCCAAGAAACCGTTGTAATGACGTGTAGGACCACGAAGGGTCAAAAAGCTTGACCCAGCTACTTTCATCTTGGAACACTCGAGGTTTTGCCCATCTATTCCAAGAAGGAGGCCCTAAGCAGATAAATAGTGCAATCATTTGTCTGCAAGAAACATGGTTTCGGGAATTACCAATGAGTGATGGCTGCACTGTCTTCCTAAATGAAGCTGGGAAAAATCTATTTGGCCGACCATTCTCCGGTCTAGTAACAATGATTGACAACTCGTCGGGTTGGGAAATGATAACCTCATCGAATCCCAAACTGTTCATTCAGTCACTAACCCTAGAGCGAGAAAGTGGAAATCGCATGAACAAAACAAAACAACAACAATTGTTGCTTTTAAACATATATTGGAATCCAACAATGATAAGTGACTCAGCCTTTATATCAGAAATTACTTCGCAAATTGACGATTGTGTAGACGAGTACAATGATCCATTTATTCTGATATGTGGAGACCTCAACTACAGCTGGTTCAACAAGGAAAAAGTATGCAATACTTGTGACAAAAGCAAAATCCCGACCGAAACTGCAGATAGAGGTATCAAGTGGGAATACGAATTAGCACTACGCCATTGCGTGATGCTAAATGGTTGTACCAGAGGCGACATTCCGGCGGCAGACACCTGGCATCGTGGAAACTCAGGCAAAACTCTTGACTACATATGGGTGTCGGAAAACCTTCACAAACATATAGCAAAGCTGTCAATAATGCATTCAACCAAAAGTGATCACAACGTTCTTCTTCTTGACTGGGAGATCCAGAATAAGACACAGCCAAGATATATAACTACGCTAAACATTAACAACGCTCAAAACCGGCTACGTATAAATGCCAAGCAGATCAACAAATTGGCAATAGACTTTCAACAAATGACCATAAGAAATTTGGAGGTAAATTATACTCCACTGTTGATGCAATTCAACACAGGGGCCCACAAGAATAATCTAAAGATACACAACAACAAACATCCGTTTAGCCCGGTGCTAAGAAAGGCAAAAATAATGCTAAATAAAGATCTAAGGTTGCTAAAGAGATCAGGCGGAATAAATCAAGGGGTCCTAATTGCTAAAAGACGTCTCCGTTATAGAAACTGGCTAAAATCTTTCAACCGAATTCGGTTACAAGAACAAGCTGAACTAATGTTGAGGCTAATAAATACGAAAGATACCAGAAACATCTGGCAAATCATTAATAGCGGAAATTTAAAACAGGTCTTTGCTCTATCGAATGGGGTAAATGCTAAGTTCTGGTTAAAACACTACCATAACGTCTTCAATAATCAAAACGCAGATAACATCATAACGTTAAGACCTGAACCATGCAAATGGAGAGTAATTGAATCCCGGGAAGACATCGAAAATGCCATTAAACATCTAAAAACCTTGCGAGCTGCGGGCCCTGATGGCATTTCTAATTCGATGCTGAAAGCAAATAAAGAAAACTGGGCAAAATTCATTCATGGGCTATTTAAGCAAATTGCAGTAACATCGACAATACCGGACTCATGGTCAAGCGCAGTTTGGTTCCGATATTCAAAAAGGGAAATCGAGAAGAGCCAGAAAATTATCGCCCAATTGCATTAATAGACACAATGGGGAAAATATTTGCATCTTTTCTCCAAAAGAAAATTGCGATTTGGGCCGAAGCTGCGAATATAATTGACGAGAGGCAAACGGGATTTACGAAAGGCGTAGGAGTGGAGCTTAACTTAATACTGTTGAATATGGCAAAACTGGAAGCCTTAAGAAGTAAGAAAAGGCTATTCCTGGCTTTTGTAGACTTAAAACAGGCATTTGACAGTATAAATCGAGAATTACTGTGGACAAAATTAGCAAACTGGGGCTGTCCGCATGACCTACTGATACCCGTGATGGCATTGTACGCAAACACTAACATCCGAGTACGCCTAAATAACGAAGGAGCCTTGTCTGATAACATCAAAACAATGAAGGGGATAAAACAAGGCTGTCCATTGGCAGCACTCTTGTTTAAACTTTTCATCGCAGATCTGCCGGTGGAGCTTGCAAAAGCAAGATCTTTCCCACCAAAAATTAATGGAAGACCAACAAGCCACGTGACATATGCTGATGACGTGGTACTTCTTGACTCAACCGAAATCGGTCTGCAAAGACTGCTGTCAGCATTACAAGTCTACTTAGCAGCGAACCAACTTGAAATCAATGTAAAAAAATCCCAAGTTATGACGCTGGGTAAAAAAACAGATGCTAAAAAAAATCTCTTCACATGGAAGGTGAATGATGAGCCTCTGTCTAGAGTTGACGCAACTCGTTACCTGGGAATCTCATTTAACATCTCAATCAGAGAATGGAGTTGGACAATCTATTATCGCGAATGAAAATATTTGCACTACAAGGAGCTAAATTACATGCCAAGTATGGATTCTTTACTCTTAAACCTGTATTAACATTCTATCAACAAAAAGTTGTTCCAACAATTAGTTTCGGAAGCGAAGCAGGGTGGAATATTGATGCCACTCTTTGGCCTATATTGGAGGGACTTTTTTGGAAAAAAATACTAAAAGTACCGCAGAGTACTTCAATGACAGCAATGCGATATGAACTTGGTCTAGACTCGCTACACTCCATAGTAGTGTGGAAATCAATCACAGCACTTCGCAAAATGCGCCTAAAACCGACAGTGAAACCCTATAACATTCTGAATGAAAGATGTAAGGATCCATCTGCTACTCTTCTGAACAGCTGGGAAGATAAATTACTGGCAATCCTTGAAGCAGCCAATATAAGCATGTCTCGTGTCCTACAAATCCCGCAAGTAGCTAAAATTCAATTCAGGCGATGACACTGCATAGCAAACTTAGAGGCACGTAATCGCCTGACATCTACAATTGATTTGGGAATGGCATTGCATAAAATGGGAGAAACACTGAGGTACCTCGCCAAATTTCTGTCCCAGTATCACCGGAATCAGTTCCTAAGATTAAGACTAAACCTCTATGCCACTAATGAGGTTTTAATGAGAAGAAAAGGCTTGCAAACTAATAACAACAAATACCGCTTTTGTGAAATGGCCGTGGAATCGAGCAAACATTTAATAATTGAATGCCTCAAAATAACGCCTCAACGGTCACTTCATCTTGAGAAATTTGCACCAAAAAATGAGAATCTGGAACTATGGTGGAGTTATTTAATTTCGGGGACAAATACCCAACTAACCTGTGCAGTAATACATTTCATGGACATGATACTACCAAAAAATTGAGAAATCACAAGAAATGAGGCCAGAGATATAAAGACACGAAATTGGAAAATTGGGAAAATTAAATTAAACTTAAGGAATTGTTGGAATCTAAATAACTAATATATGATTGTAACATATAGACTGAAACAATATGATAAAAACGAACGGAAATGAAGTATAAAGACAATGATTGAATGTAGAGATGGAATGACAAAAAAGTTTGTGTTTTTGTGTACAAACTGATGTCAATAAAATAAAATAAAAAAAAGAAAAAAATACTTTTTTTACTATGGGTTCTTGTTACTATATCAGGATTATTAGGAGCATTGTTAGCTGTACTGGTAGCCGATTTTTTGCCACGCTTTTTGTGTTTTGTGACACACTTTGATGGAGGAGGTAAAGTTTCGGTAATTGAAGCTTCCTTTGTTTGTTCTAACATTCTCTATAAGCTCTACTAGAGATGGATGCTTAGATTGAACACTTTTATTTTTATTTGCTCTACTTCTGCGTTCCTTTCTACGAAGTTGCTTTTTGGTAGGCATTCTTTGGTGTCTGTTGAAAAAAAGAAGGCATGCTTTGGTCTGTTGTTCAATGCATGTGTGCTGTGTGTATGCGTGCATGAGTCTTGTGGGGAAGCTCTTTGTCATGCTGTGTGAATGTGCATTGGACTCTTACAATAATTTGTTAAAGGCTATTTTACTGTTTGTATACTATTACAATGTGCTTCAGATGAGAGTAAAATGTGGCCTAGTGGTGACGAGACGCATTATTAGTAAACAAAATGCCATAAACTTGACACAGCAACTTTTTTTCTAGAACTAACCTTCTAATGATTCTGTATGTTATTTGAGTTCCAAACACACAGGGATTTGTGAGCCATTCTGCCTGTTATTCTCTGTTTAATAAATGGGTATTTGTAGGTAGAATGGTTCAGAAATCAATGTTTGCTTTGCTGTACAAATTAAATAAATAACCCACGCAGCCTCTTTGAGGAATAGTTACAATATAAAGTTAGTACTGTGCTTACTTTTTTTTGCGAAATGACCAGGTTTCTTCAGATATGTCGTTTGCAGTGTAGATGCTGTTGATTCTCAGAAGAGTAATCTTCACTGCGATTGAAAAAAGAACATTAATTACTTTGTGTGCTTACAGCAGTGATGATACTGCACACATTAATTGTGCAACTTTCGTCAGAGCATTCTCCTTTCATATTTCAACCCAGTGCACGTGTGCAATTCACTTCACTCTGTGCTGCTTTTGTATGTTATTTGCAATATGTGACTTGCAAGTCCTTCTGAATTGAGAACAATTTTAAGGTTATGGTAATGCCTTGTTTTTTAAATGGTATACTATCCATAGGAGGGAGGTTTGTAAGTGATAGGGCATAATAGTAGATGTGAAAAATGTTTCTACTTCCAAATTATAAGCCCTCCTCCTCCTTCACTCCACCCCCAACCTGTCCCTTCTCCCTTACCCCCCCCTTTCAGTTAATTTCTCTTTCCATTGTTTTGTTGTTCGATTGATTTATATTGTTATGCTTCAACAGTTTATCGTTCATGTTTTATGTATCATGTTGTTCTTTGTACAGCGCTTTGGCGTAAGGCGCTTTATAAATCAATAAAATACAAAATACAAATACAAATACGATGCAGACACATCGGAAGACCCTCAGAGGGAGATGTCACCACAGCAATCGGGAGCACTTATTTTTCTCATACCATCACATTGCAAGTACCATTACTGTAGGCCGTAAACAGTACAAAACTCTGACATTTTCTAATACAAAATCGAGTTTCGCCCTAAATAGGCATGCTTGTAACGTATGTATAGGTTATGCGGAAGACAGTAAGAAGTTGTGCGGTTTGTCAATGATAAATCAGACATCTTGCACTTAAAAGGGGGAGCGTTGGTATGTATTGCCTATGCACATTTAGCAGCATTAAATTATTTAAATTACTTCATAAGGGTTGCACATGTTCTCTGATTAAAATATGCATATGTACTTTATACTCATGCATGTGCACATGCATGGAGCTGCACGTAGAAATCCGCAACACTTGCACAGTAGTTTGTGATGTATGTGCTTTGCAATGATATGTGACTTCCAGTCAGAGTCATCAACAGTACATTTGAAGTGCGCAATGTTGATGACAGAGTTAGATTTAGCGATGTTCAATGTGATTGGTGGATGGTTGTGTGACTGCTTAGTTGTGTCCAATGAGGGACTCGATTTCCTACCAATGTGGAAAGGGTAGAAGGACTGGCTAAGAGCTATGTGCCGCACGCAGGCAATGCTTGTCTGCAGGTAGGGCGTGTCACATACGGGTTTCTACAGCAAATCCTGCATGGAAAGGAGACTGTAGGCATCAGCCAATCAGATGTTCACATTACTCTTTTGTGTCGAAAGACGGTGCGTATACTGAAGATGGCAGAGGTGGAGAGGGTCAGGGTTTTGGTGCTTGGAGAAATTTTTGTCCACGGCTTACAACACTACGCCGAGAGTAGGCATGTGGCACACCATTTCGATGTGAGAGGATTGGAGGTGGTGTGGAGCGCTGACACTGATACCATTGCTGCGGCAATTCTGCAAGTTTGCAGAGACATGCGTACGATGTCCACTCCTCATGTGGTAATTTTGCACTACGGTGCTTGCCATTTGGGCTACGTGAGTTCACATACTTTGTTGGCAGATTTGGGACAGTTGGTTGAAGCACTCATGAACATCTTCCCAACAACGAAAGTAATTTTTTCTGGTTTACTCCCTAGAGTAAAATGGGACAACAATTCTGTTTTCTGTCCAGATCAAAGTATTGGGAGGTGTATCATCAATCGCGGCATGCATGCTTTCATGTTACGAGCTGGTAACATTGTTCTAAGTAATGCGGATTATTTTGAAGCAGATGGTGTTGCGCTATCTTCTTTGGGAAATGCCATGTTCTTTTGGAATGTAAGGCTTGCTTTCGAGAAGGTTCTGTAATGGTTGTAGGAGTACAGTAAGCACAAAAAATACAAAAAAATAAACAAAATAACAGATGTCTGTAAGGCATCTGCCCAAAAACAAAAAACAAAACGGCTCTTTTCAGAGCCCGCCTTAAAGGGGAAAAAGGGGAATAATACTTTAATGTACCGTTGTCACGCTCTGATCCCATACATGTCCGCGGATATGGCAGTAGTTTGCAGGCTGCGCATATCACCAACGGGGATTCTGGGGTGGAGACGCATGCAAATGAGAATGAGCGGAGCTAGGGATTGGTCAATAAAGTTCAGTAGGTGTGTTCTGAATGGCGAGATTCAGTAAGACCGTCTTCTCCCTGACAGGAGACCACACAGCCATGGCTCTGCTTGCTTGAAAACAGATTATCTGGATTTTGGGAGACTCATGGATACATTGGTTGAAGGTGCATGCAGAAATCTGCAGTCTATCTGCAGATCGCGGATTTCGTCATGTGGAAGTGCACTGGCATGGCGTGCGTGAAATGAGGTGGCTGGAGTTGGTACCTCCCTGTGTTACTTTACTAACAGAGCATCCTCCAGATATACTTATCATTCATTGCAGAGGCAACAGTTTAGGCCATGTCTCTGGAATTTCTTTGCAATTTGCAATGAAGGAAGGACTTGCGAAGGTCATGCACATGTTTCCAAATTGTCAAATACTTTTTTCCCGTATTGCACAAAGACAAATATGGCTGTGTTCTTCTGCATTTGGTCCAGAAATGGAGAAAGCGAGACGCAATGTGAATAAGGCTGTTTGTGCCTTTCTAAGAGATGTTGGCATGTCCTCATTCCACAATGAAAACATTTTGTTTTGCAGCTCTTTCATTTTCCGCAGAGATGGAGTCCATCTCACATATGCTGCCAATCAGATTTTTCTTCGCAATGTACAAAATGCATTGCAACCTCTTTTGCATTCACAATAACCTATGTGACAATCCGTTTTCTCCAACCACAGTTTTTGACCCACACAACACACCACCGAAAGGCTCTTTTCAGAGCCACCACTTACTCCCAGAGTCCACTTAATTGGGTTTGCTCCACTTGCACCCTCCTTTTTTGTGTGTCCTACGACTGTCCACAAACTTTTTCACGAATGGGCGGAGGCCTACATCGGTCACTTGATAGTTCTATTGTTAAACTGAGAAAGGCGGCTCTGAAAAGAGCCATTTTTTAAAAATGTGTGTTCTTTTCCACTTTCCTGCTTTTGGCCACACGACACTCTAGGAGAGGAGGACAAAGGAGGGTAAGGAAGGGACACCAACCATGGGGATAAAAAATTGCAAGTGCATAGAGAAAGATATAGGGTGAGCTTCACTTAGGAGTAAGCTAAGGAGCAGATCTTCTGGTGCTCTGAGAGCGTAGCCTCAAAAGCACTTCGAAAACTCTCCCCCGTGCAGAGTACTGCGTCACAATACATACACACTATTGTCACCTTTGAAAGATAAGGGTCAACAGCATCGTGAATGGCTTGTGAGGCACTGGAGGGAGCCGCTCACCCACAGGAGTGTTTTTTGTGGTGAGATGATCGGACACGAAGGATGCTGTGGAGGAACTCAATCGACTACGCTCTTCACATGGCACCACCTTGCGAATGTCAGCACTGTGGAACGAAGTGAGTTGTCGCTTCATGGTTGTCGTACCAAAGCTGTACGCACCAGGTCTCCCGCGACTCAGCACCACCTGGCACTGGTTACAGCTCACAAGGTTTGCATGTGCTTTTGGTACGTTCCCATAAATGGAAAACAACTGCCACACCCACGACACCCGGCGAGTGCTTGTAGTGCGTAGTTCCTCCACCTCATTCTCTTCCTCCTCTTCTTCCTCGATCTCTACATCCTCACCTGTATATCTCTCTGCAGGCACTTGGGTAGGTGGTGGTGGTGGCGGGTTTCGGGGGTGGTGCAGAGACTAATGAAGTAACAGCAGCCATGGATGCCATACCGATTACTTTCCTTTTGGTCACTACAGCAGTAAAGGCAGTACACCTCAATCTGCTATAGCTAGAAGGACAATAAAGATGCGCTCGGGGTGTGGCCATTTATAGGGGTGGAGGGGTGCTCCTCGTGACCTTCTTCATCATTGAAAAGCGTTCCAAACATTTTACACAACATGTCCACAGGTAAGCTATTGTCTGGGATATGTGAAATTATATTTATAGACTGTACAATAATTTGCCTTGTGTGCAAAAGTTCCTTTTGTACTGTTGCGGAAGCACACAAACTGCGCAAATTAGTCCATACGCTCAGCGTGGGTGCGGTCACATGATGATGTCCCTAAAACATCCACAGCAGTAATGGGTGTCCGCTGGACAGCAAATGCAGACTAACAAACTTGCGCATGCGCGCAAGTGTCCTAAGGACAGTGTTCGGGTTCCCAAACTACTTCAAAGTGTGACACAAGTGAGACGGACAGTTAAGGTCAGGCGCGAAGTTCGCTGTACTTATGGTTGCACTGCGCATGTGCGTACATGATATGCTCACTGTACGGACAGGTCCATTGTCTTTAGGACACCTCCATTTTGTTTGACTACGAACTTGCCGCCCACCGCACCTGTTCTACGGATGCCACCATCTTGCCTGCGGACCATACGGACAGGTATATTGTCATTTACACACTCCCATTTTGCTCATTCACTTCCATCCCGGACACCTGGTGTGTTCTACGAATATGTTTTATCTCGTTTGTCAGCGGTACAGCAAGGTATAACATCCTTCAGACGCCCCTTTCTGTTTATGTACGCACAACTTGCACAGATGGTGCTGTCGAACATCACCTCCATCGCACTTGACATTAGTAAGGGTAGGTGTACTGCCTTCACAACATCCACATTCCATTCCTTATGGATAGGTCGAACAGGCGTGCTGTTCGCGAAAATTTACATTAAAAAAAAATGTATTCCTCAACCTCTTTAACTACAACTACTATACAAAAACATTCCAAACACACACGCACCTTTCATTCCAAAGAAATACCGGGGGAAGCAGATACTGACACAAATATAGGGGAATTAGGATTCAACATGGACTGGTTATGAGGGGCTGATTTGTGAGGGGAAGAAGAGATGGATGTTTCGTCGAAACGTCTGTTTTCTTCTTGAAGGTTTGAGGATGGTTCACTAGGGAATGGAGAAGGAGGGCAGGTACATGTGGGTCAGTGGTAACGTACTTTTCCTCTCACACAGTCCTCCACAAACTCCTTTAAACTTTTCAAATTCTCATTCAACGTGTCCATTTTCAGCTCAATCCTTTTCATCCTGTCTTCTTCTGTCTCGTTTGTTGGCCTTTCTTCTTTTCTTTCCGGGTCTGTAAAAAATAATATATATCTATTAAATGCCCATAAAATACTGACCATTACTTTGCATACGCAGAGTGCTGTGTACCATTGCTACCGCTCTCTTCTGACATTTCCCCATGCGGAAAGTACTGTTCCAACCACTCCAAAGTACAAAAGTACTTGTCATTTCTGTGTCAAAACAACAGAAAGGCATTATTATTTGTGCACCACATACCAAAAAAAATACACTCATACAAAAAAATGACCTTCACTTACTATTTTGATGTTATTTCCCTTTGTCCTACTGCGTCCGTCCACTGTCGGTCCAGGCTGCAGAGATTCTGTGAAGTAATTACGATGGAGGCATCCTTTTTTTTTATGGTACTCTCCATTTCATTCTACATGGCTATTAAATGCATCTTTTTCATTTCACACGTTCAGGTTTCCTTATTTATTTATTTATACTTATAATGTCTTCCTCTCCTTTTTCTAAGTTCAACATTTTTTGTGTAAGAAAATAGTACATTTTCAGATACCCCCTGCCTGTTTGGGTACTGTTGACCTTGTCCGCCACCGTACGCAAAGAGGCGCGCAATCCGTCCCTGTTTAATATCTATAGGAAGGGGGTTCTGTATGTTCTATGATACATGTACATCAAGTACGTGCATTATACTACATTTCTCCTAAAATCACATGACAAGAGTGTATATTCAGCACACCAACTTCATCAACACAATTTTACCATTAAGTTCCCCTTCCAAAAACCTGTGCAATTCACTACAAAAAAAACTTAGTTAAGGGGACGTTATGGTTAAATTGCCCTACCAAAAACCTGTAAAATTCACTACAAAAAAAACTTTGTTAAGGGGAAGTTACGGTTAAGTTGCCCTACCAAAAACCTGTGCACTTCACTACAAAAAACTTTTCACCCTCCCCATTATGCTTCAAGGTAAAGCCGAAAACCCCTGAAATTCGCAAGTTATGGTAGAGTAAGCCACCATACCTGCCATCACCACTATACACTGCTAACACTAACACCCAGAACATGAAAGATGGCATCTCAAATGTCATTGATGAGATCACTGACGACATCACATGTTTAGCCCCTTTGTTTACGTTCACTGCCATACGCATATATGTACATTCAGTAAAAAAACGTTGTTACAATACATAAAAACAGTACTGCGGTCAGACTGGCGTCCTACAGTTTGCAATCTGAGCCAGCCACCTGCACTGTTTCGTATACACAGCACTTCTGCACATGTACGGGAGTAGCGGTTCTCATGAATAGCTGCTGATATATTGTTGCAAAATGAGAATGTATTTGCATTCTGAGTGAAGGTCACTTGATTTCCTCTTTTCAATACGAGCTCAGTACGGCCATATATTTATCGGAACCCATAAGGGTCACTTGTTTTTTGACCTTGAGCTACATGAAAAAAGCAGAAAGAATGCAGGGAGTAACAGTTTGAAAAACATATCGTTTGATAAGGTTATGCTTCAAAAACGTTTGTAAGGAATATGAACGATCAGTTCCCGAAGAGGCACTCTTCCAAATACCCTACTGTCTGACTGTACCGAACGCAATGGAGGCGGTCCACATCATGTAAGTTTACTTTTGACGCCTGTATACCGAACTGGCATTACATTTTTAATTTCAAAAACAAAAAATTGATTATTAATAATTAATCACAAGGTTTCTGTGCCGTTGGAATTTTTTTCCCCATTATGGAGATTGAACATTGTCGCCGTTTGTAGGGTGCCACTACATTTGCCACTACATTTCCCCACATTAAATTAATATTTAGTAAAAAGGGTATGTGTTACAACTTTGGTTTGTGCAGAGGTTGCGTATTGATACCCGTTTTATTTCCCCTTTCCCCCTCAGCTACTTTCTTTCCTATTGTGATTGTCACGGATTGCAGCTGCTGAGTGACGTCTTTTTTAACCATCAAATGCAACTGTTCATCACCGGTTGTCTGTGCATCATAATTGAGTGGGATGACCGTGTCGGACCTCTATGTCCTTACTCTGCTGTCACCATAAAGAGTAACATACCATCCTTTGTGGTGGTGTAGATCACAGCGATTGACATCGTCTTGCAAATCAATGTGCGAGGAAAACGACTACTGTGCCGACAATGCATACTTTCTGTGTGGGAAAACAACAACGTGGCCATCACCATTAACATTTTCATTGGCGACCAAAGACACAAACTTTCTATTTTTCTGGAAATGGGAATAGGGCGATCATTTTGCACTGTTTATTGTGAAATAAAACTACTTTACTATTTCAATAGGGCGATGATTTCACTTTACTAATTCTTAAATGTTAGTGTATTTTTTTACAAATGTACTGTCCTATTGCAAATTGTGGCATGCTACGTTGCAGGTCGCAATGTGTTCTTTTGTAGGTCATGCATCATGGCACGTATGTCCTTATGCACACATTTGTTTTCGATGCCAAGGTACCTTATGGAGAAAGGTATTGCATACCACTTGGTTTGGCTACGGTAGGGTCAGACCCATCTCATATGCTTTAGTGCCGTCAGGCCGATTTCTCTCACCCAGATGCCCCATTAACCAACATTATTTTGAATGATTAGTATCTTTCTAAAAGAGGAAAAATGAGGTAAGGTGCACTGAAAGTGTTTGTTGTACAGAAAGATTTGTAAAATAATACATGGTGACACCCTCCCAATACACATATCTTCACACCTTTCGAACTGTGCCACGAAATTATGTGAAAAAGAAATTACTGCATGTACAACACATGTATGTAAAGGTCATTGCCAACGACCAAAAAGCTTTTTGTTGTGCATGTGGTAGTGTTTTGATATTTGACAAGTGCCGTCATGTACATAACAAATCAACGGTACAGCTTCTTACTGGAAGGGACAAAACATTGGATTGAAATCGCCATGTCCACCAGGGACTGGCTTTCTGGTAAAGGTCTTGCTCATAACGACACATTTCACAAGGAAGAAAAATTTGATCCTGCTATTACGGTCACACGGTTTCATTTTTGCTTTCTGCAGGCTGTAATGGAAAGCAAATAAGGGTTTCTATCCAACACCCACCTTCCCTTTCTATGGTAGCCATCTTTAAAAAGGATTTGTTTTCTTCAGCCGGGAATGCCGGAGGCCCTCCGGTTGAAGACAAAAAATCCTCTTATTTGGTACCACGGGTTACTGCTGTAAAAACCTGATTGTTAATGGCATTCATCCCCCATTTTTTCGGGAGGAATGGGGGTTAATGATCCAGAGACCTCAGTATGCACTCTTGCTTCTATTGTGCTGCAAACTTGCCCTGTGGAGTTCTGCGCCGGACATTTTGCAGTTACAAGTTCCTACAAGAATATACAATGTACTTCCGCACTATCAACGAGACACACGTTATTGTGAAGTGTGTATGAGTTTTCAAACACGCCCCCATGCTGTGCGCCAGCATATGATAATGTGGAATTCTTCAGAAGGTGTAAGTAAGGCAGTGATGGCATCAATGATATTTGTGATGTCATCTTTGATGTCCTGGGTGTTAGTCTTAGCAGTGCACGGTGGTGCAGCGAGTTATAGTTGCTTAGCTTACCATAACTGGCGAATTTCAGGGGTTTTCCGATTTTACTTGTAACCATAACGTCCTTTTAACAACGTTTTTTTACTGAATTTCATAGGTTTTTATTAGTGCAACTTAACCATAACGTCCCTTTAACAAAGTTTTTTCATTGGAAATATATATATATATATATATATGTATATATATATATATATATATATATATATACAGAGAGCTCTTTCTATAGGTGAACAACGCTGTGTATATGTGATGGGGTGTGTGCTGGGAATTGCGTGTCCATGGACATTATTGCGATTGGGGACTGGTGGGGGTCTGGGTGCGTTTTGTTATTCGAGTTTTGTTATTCGAAGGTGTATTGTACATACTTGTTATATAGTTTAATTGTATTGTGGTGGTTGTGGCCAGTGGGCAGATTTAGGGGGCTTGGCCATAGGCTGTGCCCCCAAAAATCTGGCCACTGCAGTTAAGTAGTGGCCTCCCACATTGGCACCCATTGGCCCTTCCTTCCTGACCTTCCATGAGTACTTGCTCATCCCTAAGCCCCCTTTCATTAATACACTTCTCTTATTGCACAATGCATATGTGAATTTATAGCAGTACTGTGTAGAATTGGTTTCTATAAGTAAAGGAAATGTTGATGGAAAATATTTGTATAACATTAAGAGACAGTTGGTGTGTGGAAGTTTAATATGTTCATAGGGTTACATGAAGAGTTTTTTAAAGTCATTGGTGGATGGATCTGTGACTGTTCAAAATCAGGCAATGAGGGAGTGTGCAAACATAAAAGTGAAAAGAGTAGAAGGGCTGTCTTGTGCAATGGTGTGCACGTGCTATCCAGGTGTTTCAATGATGCCTGGTCTGGAAAGGGGACTGCGGAGACCGTGGGTAGTTATGAAGGTTATGGTCGTTTTTTCTTTTTCTCTATTATACTATTATCCATTACTTCTATTAGCATAGTACAAAATCCAATGCTGTTCCACAGAGGAAGAACAATTGTCCTAAAAGCACCACATGAAAGAAAGAGCCTGACATCAAAGCCTCCACTCTCCCATTTCCCTGATTTAGGGCCTGCCAGTAGCCCTGGCAACCCTCAGAAATGCAGGGCAGCAGTAGAGGCTAAAGAATTTTGTAATTTGAGGGGCGAAAATGTTTCCCCCGACTATGCGAGAATGACCGAGCATAGCAAGCATAGCGAGCGAGCCTGAACCAAGCAAACCAAGCAAACAGGATCCAAGGGTTTATCCCCCATAACAAAAAATGTTGTTAAAGGGGTGTTATGGTTACATAAAACCGAAAAGCCCTTGAAATTCGCCAGTTATGGTAAGCTAAGCAACCATAACATGAGCCGCCGCCGTGCTCTGCTAAGACTAACACCCAGGACATCAAAGATGACATCACAAATGTCATTATTGACATTTGTGATGTCAGAAATATATATACATAAACATAGAAGATCTTTGTAGCATATGTGGGCCTCATGGCAGTTTGCCATTTAGAGTGTAATACTTTCAAGGACTGATAGTGGCACCGTTTAAAAAAAAGAATGCTGAGACTGTTTGTTTTCTAAGTGTGTTATGAGATATTTAAAACTAAGAAAACACATAGCATCCGGGACTGTGGACTGTCTCTGAACTGTGCAGTAACTGGGATCAACCCTGCTTCGCTTTAAAGTGAAGCCTCAGGCTCTGTTGCACTAAGTGGTCTTGTAATTTGTGCTAATTTATTAGGCAACATGGCCTGAGGGGGCCAGCCCCTTCCTTCCCTACATGATACACAGCATTTCTGTGATGCAGTTTGCTTTGAGTTTGCGGACACAGCCGACGGTATGGGAAAAGTGTTTGACCCTCATGTTGCACAGTTGGTCCCTAGCCCCCCTACACTACAAATCTCAAAATTAACCTGGTGCCCTCTTGCCTCTGTCCCCACCGCTACCCTGATTGAATTTGCATGGTTCTTGACCTGCAAATGGCATTTTTTCGCGTTTAATTTTCCTATACCCTTGGCTATAACCGGGGGTATAACCTGGGTTATAATCGCGGCTATCTATCGCATTGAAAAAAAAAAAGATGTTGGCTGTTTCATTTCTAAACACCCGGTTTCTAGGCAATTTACCCGAGATATAGCTATCTATTTTGGAGAAGTGTGCAATGCATTTTCCATCAAATATTTAAAAAACTGCTGGATGGAATAACCCCAAACCACAAAAGGGTCACAAGTTAACGCTTTGTGCCCAAGTTGTTTCAGACATGATCCAAATCCATCTAGCGGTTTGGGCTGTGCGGTACATCAAATATTGGCCTTTTTTGTCTATGGGGAAATGAATGTCGAGTAGGCCAAAACTGCAATTGTTTTTTTGTTTTTGTTTTCATAACATTTTTATTTTTTAACCATCTTTCCCAAAATGTGCAGTCTTCGGGGACCCGATCATACCTAGTTGTCTTCACAATGTAGACCAAATCCGTTGCACGAGTCAAAAGTTTTTTGCAATATATATTTTTGGGTTTCATATGGGAGTCCAACTCACCTTAACAATAGGGTGCAACCACCTCCCTATAACATATAGATAGCACACAACACTTTATGTTTGCAATAGATTTTCTGGGTTCCCTATGGGTTTCCTATGGAAGTCCGACTCACCTTAACTATACCGACCACCACCCTATAATATATATATAGCACAAAGCTTTTATTGTTTGCAAGGGGAACCTCATGCATTGTGCACTTTACATATATAATTCTGGGTCTTAATATCACAATCTAGAATGATATCATTTTCATTAAGCAGTGTGGCCTCATATGCATAAGTATTATGCTTTTCCAAATGGATAACTGCCTGTCACTTTATGAGCACTATGCACTTTATTGTCAAATCTTAAAGTATGGTCTAATCAGGTATAAAGTATTACATGTTCCATAATGCACCAGTGGTGGTGTAGTAAAGTATTGAGGCAGGTTTTCAAATAATGAGCTAGAAGAATCAGATCTTGCCTGTTGATATATTGGGGATATGCCCTGGAGTACACAGCATTACTGACAGCATTATATTATGTTGTCACAATTATGGTATTCTTAAAGTATAGGCGTGTTTCCGATTTCTCACACTAAGCAACCATATTTAAAGGTTTTTCTTGATAGCAATATAATCTGTTACACTTAGGGGCCGATTCATGGAACAAACGTGCGCCGAAAATCTACGCGCAAGCAGGCGCAAGCAGGCGCAAGCAGGCGCAAGCGGAAAAAAACAGGCGCACGCGCACGCGTGCGATTCATGGAAGTCCCTGCGCGTGTTCACCGCGGGATGTGCGCCAAACCCGTATATGGCGCACAAGTCACTGCAACATCGCGAAAGGCGTGCGCGACGCGCACAGTGAAAGCGCACAACCTCAGCGCACACACCAGAAAGTGGGCGGGACATGGGGCGTAACGCGCGGAATGGGGAACAACACGCGAAAATAAGGGCGTAACTGGGGATGTACTGCAGGGAAGCAGACGGAACGCCCACACGCACTCGAACCACACGTATTCATGGAATCGAATAGGGCAAAGCCACGCACAGCCAAAGACACGCACAAGCTGAAACACGGCCGCCACACGAAGGCAGGCGGTAGAGTCCCAGCGCATCAAAAAAGTGGCGCGCGGGAAGTTAAATACGCGATTGAGCGGGGTACGTGGATTTCAGGGGTGCGCGAGAAATTCTACACGTGATTGGCCTGGGTACGTGTATTACAGGGGTGCGCGAGAAAATCTACACGCGATTGGCCTGGCTACGTGGATTCCAGGGGTGCGTGAGAAATTCTACACGTGATTGGTCTGGGTACGTGTATTACAGGGGTGCGCGAGAAAATCTACACGCGATTGGCCTGGGTACGTGGATTTCAGGGGTGCGCGAGAAATGCTACACGCGATTGGCCTGGGTACATGTATTACAGGGGTGCGCGAGAAAATCTACACGCGATTGGCCTGGGTACGTGGATTTCAGGGGTGCGCGAGAAAATCTACACGCGATTGGCCTGGGTACGTGGATTTCAGGGGTGCGCGAGAAATGCTACACGCGATTGGCCTGGGTACATGTATTACAGGGGTGCGCGAGAAAATCTACACGCGATTGGCCTGGGTACGTGGATTTCAGGGGTGTGCGAGAAAATCTACACGCGATTGGCCTGGGTACGTGTATTACAGGGGTGCGCGAGAAATCCTACACGCGATTGGGCCTGTGCGAGTGGGCAGTGTATTACGTGGGTGTGCGGGAAGTTGAAGAGGTGAATTGCCAGTGTGGGTCCTCCCAGGTCTCCCCTCTACCCCCTCCATGACCTCTGCAGGCAGCCCACACCACAGGGGACTACCATGCACCCCTGTCATGTCCCGCAGGCAGCCCATCCACCATGGGCATGCCCCCCAGCCAAGCCACATGTCCCCTTGCACCCCCACCCCCCAGCACTGTGGGGCACCTGCCAGCAGGCCCCCAACCATGTCCCACTCATGTCCCCTTGCACCCCCACCCACCAGCAGGCCCCCACTCATGTCCCCTTGCACCCCCACCCCCCAGCACTGTGGGGCACCTGCCAGCAGGCCCCCAACCATGTCCCACTCATGTCCCCTTGTACCCCCACCCCCCAGCAGGCCCCCACTCATGTCCCCCTGCACCCCCACCCCCCAGCACTGTGGGACACCTGCCAGCAGGCCCCCAACCATGTCCCACTCATATCCACTTGCACCCCCACCCCCCTGCAGGCCCCCACTCATGTCCCCCTGCACCCCCACCCCCCTGCAGGCCCCCACTCATGTCCCCCTGCACCCCCACCCCCCAGCACTGTGGGGCACCTGCCAGCAGGCCCCCAACCATGTCCCACTCATGTCCCCTTGCACCCCCACCCCCCTGCAGGCCCCCACTCATGTCCCCCTGCACCCCCACCCCCCAGCACTGTGGGGCACCTGCCAGCAGGCCCCCAACCATGTCCCACTCATGTCCCCTTGCACCCCCACCCCCCAGCAGGCCCCCACTCATGTCCCCCTGCACCCCCACCCCCCAGCACTGTGGGGCACCTTCCAGCAGGCCCCCAACCATGTCCCACTCATGTCCACTTGCACCCCCACCCCCCTGCAGGCCCCCACTCATGTCCCCCTGCACCCCCACTCCCCAGCACTGTGGGGCACCTGCCAGCAGGCCCCCAACTATGTCCCACTCATGTCCCATTGCACCCCCACCCCCCACCAGGCCCCCACTCATGTCCCCTTGCACCCCCACCCCCCAGCACTGTGGGGCACCTGCCAGCAGGCCCCCAACCATGTCCCCTTGCACCCCCACCCCCCTGCAGGCCCCCACTCATGTCCCCTTGCACCCCCACCCCCCAGCACTGTGGGGCACCTGCCAGCAGGCCCCCAACCATGTCCCACTCATGTCCCCTTGCACCCCCAGCAGGCCCCCACTCATGTCCCCTTGCACCCCCACCCCCCAGCACTGTGGGGCACCTGCCAGCAGGCCCCCAACCATGTCCCCTTGCACCCCCACCCCCCAGCAGGCCCCCACTCATGTCCCCCTGCACCCCCACCCCCCAGCACTGTGGGGCACCTGCCAGCAGGCCCCCAACCATGTCCCACTCATGTCCCCTTGCACCCCCACCCCCCTGCAGGCCCCCACTCATGTCCCCTTGCATCCCCAACCCCCAGCACTGTGGGGCACCTGCCAGCAGGCCCCCAACCATGTCCCACTCATGTCCCCTTGCACCCCCACCCCCCAGCAGGCCCCCACTCATGTCCCCTTGCACCCCCACCCCCCAGCACTGTGGGGCACCTGCCAGCAGGCCCCCAACCATGTCCCCTTGCACCCCCACCCCCCTGCAGGCCCCCACTCATGTCCCCTTGCACCCCCACCCCCCAGCACTGTGGGGCACCTGCCAGCAGGCCCCCAACCATGTCCCCTTGCACCCCCACCCCCCAGCAGGCCCCCACTCATGTCCCCCTGCCCCCAGGTCCTGACGAAACGCAATCATGGCAGTAATGGGCAGCATACCCAGCACAAACACCCAGCCAAGGATTGCATCCACCCACATAGTAGATGCAATTACATGATACAACCCCAATGGCAAGTATGTAAATGAACACATGTCCCTCACACACACATACACAATGGGTGCAAGTGAATGTCAAAACCCATATCATGACATGCATGAAACCAATGAGAAAATACCACAAATGTAAGTAATAAATATATGTATTAAAGACGAAAATGAAGTAAAGAAATAAAACACACAACAATGGGGATGACAAAACAAATGGTCCATGTCCGAGAACTAATAGAAAAAATCAAAAAACAAAGGAATCCAAAAACTAATGTAGTCCAAAGCAAAATAATGGGGGGAAAAATAAGGAAAAACCATTGCCTCATGGTGAACACAAATATAAATCCAACAAATTTTTTCCAAACATCAAACTATGTACAAGAATATCCCAGGGTCCATGAGCCCAACACCATAAATTAAACCTACTACTACTAACTAATAATAAAAATATATACAGAAAAGTGGCCATTGTCCGAGCGGTCCAAAAAAAACGTAAAAAATAAAGGAAACCTAACACTAACTAACTAAAGAACTATATACAATGGCAGCGGGCAAGTCCTGCGGCTCACTCTGTGATGTTGCCGGCCAGGGCATCCTCGAACTCCATGTCGATGTCCCGGAGGCGGGACTCTGTCCTGGCCCCGAGGTCTCGCAGGGACAACCCCGTGTCCACCTCAAACTCCCTGCGATCTTCCTCGAGGCACTCAGCCCGCCTCAACGCCCGACGCATGGAGAACTCCGCCCTGACCATGGTGAGCCGCTCCTCTTCCGCCCGCTGCCGCTCCGCACCTATCCGCTGGACCAACTGTTCCCACATGGAAGACACTGCCATCCCAGGGTTCTCCTGCCCTCCGGCCGATGCCTGCCCCTCTGATCTTGATGGCCCCGAGCCATGATGCCTCCCACGTCGAGCCTGCTGCTGCCTCCGACGCCTCTGCCTCTGCCAGCACGACGGCATCCAGGCTGATGGAATCCACCGATGCCGTCGTGCACGTGCCCAGCCAGATGATGCCGGCACATCCTCCATCTGCAGGGGGACAGTTGCTGGTGTGTCCACCCCTGCTGGACCTTCGACTCCCGACTGTGGCAGGGATGGGGTCCCCACCGAGCTGGCTGCGTTGGTCGAGGCAGGTCCACAGGGGGCCCTGGTGGCATCTGGGCCGGAAGACGGCATGGAGCACGACTGGTGCATAGCCTCCACAGAGGAGGAGAGGGTCGCCAGAAGGCCACACACATGTAGGAAACCCCCGACCATGGCGGCTCCCAAATGGTTCACGTACGCACGGTGCTCTTCGTGATGATGTGCATGCTCCTCCCGGGGAGCATGCACCTCATCACGAATGCCAGCCGTGCGCAACGCGACACCAATCAGGACCCTCTCCACACGGCCAGGGGTCCCCTCGTCTGCAGGTAGAGGAGTGTCAGATGACATGGACATCTCCCCTACCTGCGGACGGGCCTGGGATGGGGCATCCCTGCTGGTGCATGGTGGTGCAGTCACAGTGTCAGGGACAGTGACATGCACAGGCACCTCCACGGCGACCTGTGCTGCCTCCTGCCCCTGGCCCTGGACTGCACCACTTGCACCAGCGGGGATGCCCCCACCAGGCCCCATGTGTGGCTCAGTAGCGGCCTCCTCCCCCTCTGTTGAAACCACCAACCTGGATGTCTCCACGCCGTCTTCCGCCGGTGCAAGCCCCTGTGGGGGCTCACCCACCCCTTCCGCTGCAGCCGTGGTGGCATCCCCGCCGCTCTGCTCCACAGCGCCTTCTCCGCCCTCTTCTTCACTTGCCACTGTGTAGAGGGAGACATAGAACACAAGCATCAGGGTACTGTACAATGGTCCCCTAGACAGGAAGCAACAGCAGATGAGTGGCACTGTCATACATCACTTCCATCATGTCCCTCCACAACACATGGGTCAGTGCAGGCAAACACATACAGTAACAGGCATGGCGCATGCCATGGACATTGGCATACATGACCAAGGGACTCATGATTCATACAATGTTGGTTTTAAACTCACATGCATCATGGGTCTTGCCATCACATGCACACACCTCACCGTAGTTCCATCCATCTGGCCTCGTACACCACAGGCGCAGTGGATACAAGGATGACTAGGCTGCATCAGTGAATCTGAACATTGTCACAGACATGTGTCATGCATCCATGGCAGTTACAAGTCACAGACACGCAGTTCAGACACACACACATGGGCACCATACGTGTACATGGGACCAGCACCCATCCCTCACCCCCACCCATGTCCAGGAATAGAGACTGCCATGCTTCCATGTGTCCATTCCGCACAGAGCCCCCCATGTTGCAATAGAACACATGCACCAACCATGTGGTTCACACATCACTGTACTCACATGCCTGACCATGATGTCCCTGCACACACACACACATACGTACATGGCCTATGTCACACATACAGGCAGGTATCAGACAACCAGCACACTGCAACATGCCCTGTCTCACACAGTAATGCTTGGCCACTTACCGGCCAACTCCAGATGGGTCTGCCTCCGAAGGATCTGGGCGTGGAGCGCTGGGTCTACGCGTTCCAGGACCCTCATCTGGATGTCACTCAGGCGTGCCCGGCCCCCCTCCGCGAGGCGCCGGGCCTTATTGAGGGTCCTGGACCTCAAGTCCTCCCAGCGCTTCTTGATGTGCTTGATGTCGCGGGATGCCACCCCCTCCGCGTTGATGGCAACCACTACATCGTCCCAGATCCTCTCCCGTCCTTCCTTGTTGGCGCGTGGTCTTCCGAAGAGGGCATCATAATGCCCCAGGACATGCTCCACCAGGACACCAACTTCCTTCTCACTGAAGCTGGTGGCCCTCTGCCTCTCTGGCTGGGGGTCGCCACTGGTCTCAGATGGTGCTTGCCCCGACATGGCGACCCCCGAGGCAGGCGTGGGTGGGCAACTGGGTCCTGGGGCTGGGCTGTGGAGCGATGATATCCCAGTCGGGAGTCTACTGTTCCAGCAGGGGTCGACACAGCAACTGGACCCCTGCAGATGGCTGATGTGCAGGCACCAAATGGCAGGGCACGGTGGCAGCAGGCAGGCAGGCAGGCAGGCAGGCAGGCAGGCAGCAGCAGATGGCACGTGGGAGGCTGCTCGGGGCACTGGGGGGCAGTGATTCGGCCTTCTGGGCAGGAGCGTGGTCTTCCGTGTGTATTCGACTGGCCAGCTTGATACGGAGTGATTTGGCACGTGAAAAATCTGCACGTTAGCGTGTAATTCGAGGAAAGGCCCGTAGCGCGTAAGCGCGTCTGCACGCATACGCATTTTCATTGGACCTAAGGCCCTCAGCGCGTGAGCGCGTCTGTGATGTGTCGTGCGAGGGTGTATCCCTCATTGCACGTGATGACAGAACACACGTGGATTTCAACCAATCGCGTGTGAAAGTTCACGCCACCCCGGAACACACGTACCCAGGCTAATCGCGTGTGGAACTACCCGCACACCCGGAAAAACACGTACCCAGGCTAATCGCGTGTGGAAAACTGCACGTCCGCGTGTAATGCGCGTAATCGCGTGTGAAAAACTGCACGTCCGCGTGTAATGCGCGTAATCGCGCATGAAAAACTGCACGTCCGCATGTGACGTGACGCGCGCGTGCGTTTCCCTCAGCACGGGTTAAAGGTGAGCGGGCCCAGCAGTTCGCTGTACGTGCCTTCCGTGGAGACCGATGTGTGTTGCTGCTTCCAGTTGTTTCGCGCGCCATCTACTTCACAGCTCTCAAGGACGTATCTCTTCTTTTGGCGGGGGTATTGGCTACGCGTGTTTTTCTGCATCGCGCTAGTCAGACGGTGAGTCGCAAACGCTCCTTTTCCACTGCGGGTGCCCCTGTGTATTGCACCCATTTTCGATGTCATCGTAGCCTGCGTGTCCCACGCGTACGCGTTATTCGTGTTACTGGGTGCCACCGCGTACTGCGGGAGGTCAAATCCACGCACGTAGGCTGCAGGGTTGCGTGCACGGTTTTACTGCAGTTTTGGGGTGCCTGAGCGTTGCGTGACCCGTCACCACATCACCGGGGTCACATACAGCCTTGCAGGTGCAGGGGGGCTGTTAACATCTTGCTTCCCACCCCCTTCACCCCAATTGCCCAGGACAATTGTGGTGTACACCTCCCATTGGCACCACTCCATCTGTGCCAGCACTATTACATCTGTGCCATGGTTGGGAGGCCACCAAAGGTGAGGGGCGCCTCAGCTGGGCGTACTCCTCGTGGCGGGCGTGGTCGGGGACGTGGCCGTGGTGACCAGGGAGTAGGGGGACTCCAGGGTGTCCAGGGCAGCCACAGAGGGGGAAGAGGCAGGGGTGCGCCACTTGAGCACAATGTTGTGCCATGTGTTGGTGCAGCCATGCCACCACCCCCTGTGGTTCCGGGGGATGCAGCTCCTGCATCTGGCACTGGCACCCGTATGACCCAGCAGTCCGTTCCATCGACTGCCACGGGCCCAAGGGTAGCGGTAGCTGCAGGTGCAGCTGTGGACACCGCCACCCAGGCTCAGGGTCTGCCAGCGCAGGCTGCGTTGGCACTTGAAGAGCCCTTGGTAGATCTCCAACAGGCCAGGGGGGAAACCATAGGGGCACGCCGGGCTGCTCAGACCAAGACATGTGTCCCTGGGGCAGTCATGTCATCTGCTGCCCCGAACAGCCGGGTGTTGGCAAGTGCAGGGGCAGATGCACCCAACAGCACCCCGGTTGTGAGTCTGCCAACCAGGACCGTTGCGGTCAATGACCCTGCCACAGCTGATGTTGCTGCGCAGGGTCCATTAGTGGGCACCCAGCTGCCACTGACACAAGTCAGGCCTTTGGTCATCCCTCCACCTGCCACTCCCTCGGCTCAATCCACCGAACCCACTGGCCATACTGGTCAGGGCGGCATTAGCCAGCCAGGGTCTGCGCCACAGTCCAAGAGGAGGAAGGTTGCACCTGCAGCACAGGCTGGGACCCCACACACAGCCACGACCTCCTGCACGTCGAGGAAGAAGCCTTTCTGTAAGCAGGAACTGGACTTCCTCGTGGACTACGTGCGGGGACACAGCCGTGACATGCTAGTGGGTGCCAATAGTCAGACTACGGCTGCCCAACGTGACACCCACTGGAAGCATGTTGCGGAACATGTCAGTTCATTCGGCCATGAGGTGCGCATGGCGCAGGAGTGCAAAAAGCGCTGGAATGACATCAAGCGCAGCACTAAGGCTAAGCGTGCCTCAAATTACAACTTGACTCTGGTGACTGGCGGTGGGCCTGCACCAGAGGAGGAAGAACTCACTCCGCATGAGGCTCTCGTTGCAGAGTTCATACCACCAGAATTGGTCGAAGGTGTGGGAGAGATGCTGGACTTTGATGCTCAGTCCAGTGAGTGTTGATGCGTAGTTGTTGAGGACGTGTGTGTTTCACTTGTGGGATGTGTTGTGCATGATTGCTGCTACATGTGACGTGTACATGGTTCTGATGTGTAAGTAATGCAATGCTACCGTCATGCATGTCTCCTCTGCCTGCATGCGGGACTCCATGTGGGCATGCTCCCTTGCCCCTCCTCCGCCACTCTGCACCCCAGTTCCACCTTTGCACTGGTCTGCTACATTCTTGCCAATGTGTAGTTTCTTGTTCATGTGTCCTGTGTAGATGCTAACTTCCAGCTTAGAAACTGCCAGACATATGCCGTGTGGTACAGCCTTAGTACTCGATGCAGGGTATCCCACTTGTACTGTGCATGGGTCAGATGTCCCGCAGGGACATGAGTGCCCATTCATGCTCCATGTGCATTGCACGCATGCCCCTATGTGTCCTTGACTGGATGATCACTGTAATATGAGTCCTTGGTTACATACATTGCCTGCCATATTATCGGCCTCCCCATGTCAACTGTGGCTCAGTCCTGCGTTGCACACATGTTTAGGCAATGACAATCTGTGTGGCTCACAGGCCTCAGCCTGTTCAATGGCCAATGACTCTGTCCAACTCTTGTCGTGTCTTCTTCACACGTGGCTGGCCTCCGGATCTTCCATCATGTGTCCTGCCCACTGTCCCAGCATCATTAGCAGTGTTGTAATTTGATTCACATTAAGCTGTTGATGCCAGTCAACACTGCTTGTCAATACACAGGTGTATGGGCAGCCTTTTGATACCATGCTAGGAATCCCTGCTTTGGTACTGGGGTGGAGGGGTGCTTGGCTGCTAGACATGGTACACATTGAATACACAATGCACGTGATGTCTGAATTTGACATTGCACTGCCTTCACATTTCCTGGCACACACCATGGAGTGCTTGTACATGTAGGTAGTGAGTGGCGTACACATTTTCAGCACTGCATAGACCCACTTCCATGCAAACTGCCACCTTTCAACAGGTCTGATCACAGTGGCTATTCAAAGTAGACCCAGCATGCATGCCAGGTCATATGTTGTGTGTCACATGTCTGCCGGATGCCTTTGCTGTCGGTGTGTGTGTGTGTGTTGTGTGCTTCTGACATGTGTAGTGACCTTTTCCTCTCTATTTTTCAGGTGATGACGCAATGGATGCAGAGGATGGTGTTGTCATGCCAGACACAGGGTTGGTAAGACCACATCAACCCGGCACTAGTGGGGGTCGTGGGGTGGTAGGCCACGAAAACCCCCAAGTGCTGCAGTCCATCCTGTCTCTGGCTGCCTATGAGTCCAGCCTTGATGACGACTCTGACGTCCATGTTGAGTTGGATGAGCATCAAGTCCATGTGTCAGGGGTGAGTGATTCTGATGTGGACACTCCTCTGTCTGCGACACCTGCACTGAGGGATCAGACAGTCTTGGTTCCTCCGCCCGTGGTGGATCGAGACGCAGGGTCACCCTCCACACCAGTCACTGATGTGCCTGGGACATCACGTCGATGGGGGCATGTAGTCGTGCAGCCGCAGGCGGTGCCAACACAGCGAGGACCTCCGGTCCTTGGGTCCCGCAGGGGTCAAGCCCGGCAACGCGGTCGCCGCGCGCAACCGCTGTATACTGAGTGGGAGCAAGACATGACTGCCAATTCCGAACGGCAGGGGGCAGCAATGGAGAACATCGCTGACAGCATGGAGCGTGTGGCCCGATCTGTGCTCCCCCCTGCTAGGCAGGTGCTTCTCCAGCAGCAGGCGGCACGGTCCACGGCCCGCTCGCTCAGGCTGGGCATGGCGGCCTCAGACAGGGCACGCCAGGCTGAAATGTCGTCTCTGCGTCAAGCAATTGCTGCTCACGCAGAGGCGCACATGGATGCCCTGAGGGAGGAGTATGCCTCCCTCAGATCCACTCTGGGTGTCCTTATGATGTCCCAGAGGCAGCAGGCAGAGGAGAGGTTTGCACAGCTTGAGCGCACCATCTCGGCTGAGCTACAGGCTTGCCGGGAGGTGCAGCGGTTGTCCAGCCAGGCCTTGCAGGAGGAACTCCGTGTTACACGTGCTACCTTGCAAGAGGAAGCACGTGTATCACGTGAGGTTCTGCATGCAGACCTATGTAACATCGCCACACAGAACCAGGCTCACCTGTCCGGCAGACTTGCTGCCGACGAGG
Organism: Ambystoma mexicanum; assembly: GCF_040938575.1. NCBI lineage: Eukaryota > Metazoa > Chordata > Amphibia > Caudata > Ambystomatidae > Ambystoma > Ambystoma mexicanum. Next base: position 538,970,780 of record NC_090935.1, read on the forward strand.
GGCAAGCTGCGGCTAGGCGTGGCCAGGCTACTGTGCCACGTCCTCCTTTCCAGGATGAGCCAGACTCGGACGACCATCTATCTCCCACTTAGGTCGTGCTGTGCAGGCGTTGAGCCCATGGAGGTATTTTTTTTTGGCTCAGCATCATCGCATGTGGATGTTGAGCAGCACCCTGTACCTCCCCCCTCCTGGGTGCCTCCCCTCCCCCCCGGGTCGTATGTGGCCATTTTTGATTTTTCTTTTAGTTTAGTTAGTTAAGTTTCTGTTTGATAGTTAGTTTAAATAGGTAATGTAGGTTTTCCATAGTTAGTGTAATTAGTTAATAGTTGAGTTAGTTTAAAATTTGTAGTCTATTGTGCTTTCATGTGACAGTGCGGTGCCTTGTGGTTTTTGAAGGCATCCACTGTCTGTTCCAGCTGGGCCCTTCATGGTTGTCTTGTGTATGTGTTTGCTGCTTGGGTTCCTTGACTCACATATGCCACTCCTGCCTCCCTTATCCATGGGCTCGCAAGGATGGTTCGGTGTTACAGAATTTTACACAAGGGCTTTGGACTGTCATATCTGTGGCATGTCTGGTGATTTGTGACTTGTGTTGACACCCCTAGTGGGGATGATTTAGGTGTAATTGTCCACTGTTCAGCTTTTGCTAGATGGCGTGTGTCATGATTAATGTGGACATTGATTGCTATGCATTGTGTATTATGTCTCATATCTTTCCTGTACACGTGCCTGTTGCAATTCATGCTGTAGATAGTGTTCCACACTTTGGAAGTCAAAGACGGACTGATGGTGTGATTTGTGATGTGACTCTCTGACATGGTCAAGTAATGAGATGCCTGATGAGACACACACAGATCACTTTGATGCATTAATCATTTGTTTCATGCACTTTCTGCAGGGGGATGAGGCACCAGAGCACCTTTGCCAGCAGACATGGCCCATTGGACGACGGAATTCCTGACCCGTTTGTTGGTGCCCACATGCACATGTGTGCACGAGCAGAGCCACAGTGATTGCAGACCCACATCCTAGAACTGCTGACATGTTCCAAGGAACTCCAGGCAAGGTGAGCATCACAGGGGGGCCACGACACAGCAAAGCTTGCACCAGGCGAGTTGCACATGCAGGCTTAGTCACAGCACTGAGGGTGAGCTTAGACGAATATTGGTGTTGAAGCACACAATGCAGCTCAGATGTGTTTGTGGACTGATGGCTGTTGATAGTAGGGTTGTCTGGGACACATGCAGGGGCAGTGGCACATACCCTGCGGTACACCAAGGTTCATTGAGGCACTTGTATCAACCATGTAGCCTTCCGAGACATGGAAAGGGGCAGCTCACAGGGACATACAGCAAGGGACATACTTGGGTGCAGTGCATGTCTATTCCACGTACTTCATGATAAATGCACTGCCAACTTTGTTTTGGTCATGGTGGTATGCAACTTGCTCTGTAGTCATGGCTTGCCATATGGGTCTGTCTGCTTACCCAGGGAACATTGCATGTTGTGTGAATTGTGACACATTGGTGTTCCATTTGCCACGCACCCACCAGCGCCTGACTTACTGCATTGACTGTGTATGACCTGTCACAGGGGTGATGTTATATATGGGTACGAAGCATCGAGCACTGATTGTCTGTTTGTAGAGTAGTTTGTTGCTATGGGGCATGTTTTGTGTTGTGTTTTCGTGTAATTGGCACATACAGGTTGTTGACTGTGTCTCTCTTTGCAGCATTGCAGTGCTCCTGTAACCGGTCCTGAGAGTGCGCAGGCAGGAGGCCAGCACTCAAAACCAGAGCTAAGTGTCTTGTTGTTTTCCTTACAAACTGCCCTGCATAGGCTTGCTGGGGAGTGTACTGATGCACGGATGTATGTGTGGTCCTATTTGGTATGTTTTTTTCCCTAATCACCCGTGATCCTATGCAATTATGAAACCTGTACCCTCTACCCGGTGTTCCTGCTTCCCGTGCCTATCCAAGCAACGTTCCCTGACCCTCTTTCCCCACTGGGGTTGCGGATGCCTGTGTAAGCCCTGAACTTGCAGGCGCCAAAACCCTAGAGGGGGTGGTTGGTTCGTACCACTCCTGAGCCTGGACTACAGAAGGCCATGACAATGATGTCCAAGTTTGTTTGGATTGCGTATGTGTTCATGCAGGTTGTACATTTTCGTGCATTCCCTAGTTTCATGTGTCATTCCTCCTCCCCTCACCTGCCACTCATTCCAGTCATCCAATGTGTCTACACCTGTCCCGACTGCATATCCCTGAACCTCATTCCCCACCATGATCTCAGGGGCCTGTGTGAGTTTGACCTTGCAGGCACCCGGGACATGGTGTGGGTGGTTGTTTCATGAGACTCCCGCGCCTGTACAGGGGACCTGTGACAGTACACATCCATTCATGGTGCATCATCCTATGTCATGTACCACACATGTCTCACATCCTGTCGTGACATTGTTCTGCTGTGCTACCTTGGTTGTTGCATCATTGTGGTAGTACTTGGCGTTTGTGAGGTACTGCTACGTCAAGTCATCTACTGGAGGGTGTTTGGGTTCGTTTTCATGCCTTGGATTTTGTGATTTTGGAAATGAGTGTGGATTCTGAGGGTTCAGGCATCTTTTTACACACAAGGTGGGAGATGGACACGAAGGGTAAAGGTGATCCTGTGGCCAGGTGGAAATGAGGGTTGGAGGCTCCATGACCCAGGTGCAGTTTTTCAGCGGGTCATGGTCATTTGCGCGGGAGGGGGGGGTTGTTGTTGATAGTTGCATTGCCCTGCAGTGTGATGGGAACTCTGACATTGTAATGGTGTTGTCCTATGTACATGTTGTGTTCTGCTGATCAATGCCTGTTCATGTGTTGTGTTTTCCTTTCAGGTGCGAGGGGATAGTTGTGGTTTGACATGCTGGGGTGTACACATGGTGGATGTTCACATGTGATGTGTAGGGAACACTGATGGTCACTTGAGTGCACATGCATATGTGGAGTGCATGTCCCTGCAGAACCACACACTTGCACTCGGATGCACTCCATGTACTCCCACCCTTGCATATCCACGTGTACACTGTTTGCCTTCTGGTGCCCACTGTGTCCCGGCAGCACATGTTCTGTGACCGATTATGGTTCCAGTACATGCCAAATTTGATGTTTGATGTAGTCTGTCACTTAGATGTGATGCTCAGGGTGTGCATCACACGCAATGGCTGTTCACTGTGCTGTGCGCTGAGCAGTGTGATGCAGGAGTGGGACACTGCACACATGAGCTGCAGTGTTGATTTTGCAATGCATAATGTGCATATAGACAGGCATTCATTGTGATGTTACGTCTACGACTGTTGCAATGCATTTGGAAACGACTTATTTTGGGTGGGACATTTTGTTGGTCTGTCATTTCATCTGATTCCGGGTCAGGCAACATTGTCCGATGCCACTGTACATTTAGGACATGGCAATGTGTACCTTATTGTTACTGCGTCAGTGTATGGGTATTGCTTGCCATGTCATGTTGATGTTTGGGAGTGTTTGAGTGACATGACAGTGATGGCCATGGCCTGTTTTGCAGGTGTGTGTGATGCACACCTTGCATGTCCAGGTCATCCGCTTCTCAGAGCAACTAGCTGGGGGTAGGTTTCTCTCCGCAGCAGGGCCCTCCCCCTGGAACAGACTTCCTGCCTGACTTGAACTTGAGGGGAACCATCTCCAGTTCTGGAAGCACCTCAAGACCTTCCTCTTTGCTTCTGCTTACTCTCTGCCTCTCCCTTGCAGAATTCTTCACTGGAACTCCACAGGAGCTGCTACTGGGACACTCTCACCAACCGCAGTCCCTGGCCCAGCCACTGTCCACTTGCACTGCCACCCTGGCAACCCCTGCACTGCAGTACTGTCTCTCTATCCCTACAGCCCTCCCTTCCCAGCACTTGTCTGCACTTATCTTTGCAGTTGCCACCAGGCGACCTATGTATTATTCTTTTGGCCTACTTCCCCTGTACTGGACTCCCCCCCACCCTTCCCCTTGCACTTTTCCCTTCCCCCTACCCCTGCACTTGCACAATCTCAATGACACCTGGCCTAGTAGTACCGTTCTCTGTGTTCCCTTGTCCCCCCCCCCTGCCTCATTGCGCCTTGGAATACTTGTGTATGGCCCATGTCATGTCACATGTCATATGTGTGCATTTTGGTTGCACAGGATGGCTTGTGTTTAAGTAGCTAGGGATGCAGACGATGTGGCACTTCCATGGTAGGGTTGTGACAGTTGACTGTCACTTTGTCATCATCGATTGTCACCTGGTATGTGCCAGGCCTGTGTGCACTCCGCAGGGGTGGGAGTTTAGGTGAAAAATGTGGCCACAAGCTGGGTCCGGGCTTCCTCACCACGTGCCCTGTCCCCTCCCATGGGCAGCGCCTGTGCCTGTGGTTGGGGATGTGGGGGCACCACCATGTCCACCGGGACGCCCTGCCGTGTTGCAACATTGTGCAGGACACATGCTGCCACAATGATCCTGCACACTACTGGTGGTGCATAGAGTAGTTGCCCACCAGAGCGGTCAAGGGAGCGGAAACGTGACTTGAGCACTCCGAATGTGCGCTCCACTATGCCCCTGGTTGCAATATGGGCGGCGTTGTATCTTACCTGGGGTGGTGTGGTGGGGTTCCGGATTGGCGTCATCATGTGGTTGTTCAGAGGGTAGGCACTGTCCCCTGGGGAGGTGATAATAATTGAGATTATTAGGGTTGGGATATTTGTCTGTGTGTGACTTGCATGCATGTGCAAGGGCATTTGTACTGACCTAGGAGCCATGTGTCGCCATGCTGCCCAGCTTCCAGGGCCCGGCTCAGGGCGGACATTCTGTATATGAAACTGTCATGGGTGGAGCCAGGGTAGTTTGCATAGACAGAGGTGATGATTCCCTTTGCATCGCATACCACCTGTACATTGATGGAATGCCAGTGCTTGCGGTTTCGGTAGATGTGCTCAGTGGCCCTAGGTGGACGTAGGGCCACATGGGTGCAATCTATGGCACCGAGCACTTTGGGGAAGTGTGCCACCCTGAAAAAATCCAGGACAACGGCCTGCCTTTCTGCGGGTGTTCTGGGCATGTATATGTGCCTGCGGACTGAGGGGCGCGCTGTCATGATTGCCAGTACCTGGTGTAGGCAGCGTGACTGCGTGGCCTGTGAGACCCCCCCCACTATGGCAGTGGTCCGCTGAAACGACCCAGTGGCCAAAAAATGCAAGACATTGAGCAGCTTCTCCAAGGGGCTCAATGCTTGGGAGCAAAGGGTGGGGGATGTGAGGTCATCTTCCCACTCCCTGACCAGGTCTAGGATGATATGGGGTGGAAACCTATACCTGCCGTAGACCTGGTCGTCAGGCATCCCAAAAAGGCTTGTCCGTGGTGCAAAAATGCGTGCCCTGGCTATTCTCCTCCTCCTGCGGTGTCCCACAATCAGTGCAGCAACAAATGGGGCATTCATCGTCGTTGTATATACGCGTTTGTTGTTTGCGCGCACTTTTATGCTGTGCGCGGGCGCGGGACGCCTCCGTGTGGGCGGACTCGTTGGTTTCCCGTATTCGGGTGTCATCGCGTGTGATCGGAGGGGAGCGAGCGTACATGCGATTGGCCTGGGTACGTGTGTTTCGGGGTGCGCGGGTAGTTCCACATGCCATTGGCCTGGGTACGTGTGTTTCGGGGTGCGCGGGTAGTTCCACATGCCATTGGCCTGGGTACATGAGTTTCGGGGTGCGCGGGTAGTTCCACACGCCATTGGCCTGGGTACGTGTGTTTCGGGGTGCGCGGGTAGTTCCACACCCCATTGGCCTGGGTACGTGTGTTTCGGGGTGTGCGGGTAGTTCCACACGCCATTGGCCTGGGTACGTGTGTTTCGGGGTGCGCGGGTAGTTCCACACGCCATTGGCCTGGGTACGTGACGCCATTGGCCTGGGTACGTGTGTTCCGGGGTGCCGTGAACTTTCACACGCGATTGGTTGAAATCCACGTGTGTTCTGTCATCACGTGCAATGAGGGATACTCCCTCGCACGTCACGTCACAGACGCGCTCACGCGCTGAGGGCCTTTGGTCCAATGAAAATGCGTATGCGTGCAGACGCGCTTACGCGCTAAGGGCCTTTCCTCGAATTACACGCTGACGTGCAGAATTTTCACGTGCCAAATCACTCCGTATCAAGCTGGCCACACGTAAGCACACGGAAGACCACGCTCCTGCCCAGAAGGCCGAACTACTGCCCCCCAGAGCCCCGAGCACGCTCCCACCTGCCATCTGCTGCTGCCTGACTGCCTGCTGCCCACGTGCCCTGCCATTTGCTGCCTGCACATCAGCCAGGGGTGCTGTTGGTGTGACCACCCCTGCTGGAACCAAAGACTCCCGACTGGGATTCCATCGCTCCACAGCCCAGCCCCAGGACCCAGTTGCCCACCCACTCCTGCCTCTGGGGTTGTCATGTCGGGGCAAACTCCATCTGTGACCACTGACAACCCCCGGCCAGAGAGGCAGAGGGGCACCAGCTTCAGTGCCACCGAAGTTGGTGTCCTGGTGGAGCAAGTCCTGGGGCAGTATGATGCCCTCTTCGGAAGTTCCCGCGCCGACAAGGAAGGACGGACTCGGATCTGGACTGACATCGTGACTGCCATCAACGCGGAGGGGGTGGCAGTCCGCGACTTCCAACATGTCAAGAAGCGCTGGGAGGACTTCAGGTCCAGGACCCTGAACAAGGCCCGGCCTCTTGAAGGCAGCGGATGCCAAGGGGCGCCGGGGCCACTTGTCGGAGGAACAGATGAGGGTCCTGGAACACATATCCCCAGCACTCCACGTCCAGGTCCTTGAGAGGCAGACCCGTCTGGAGTCGAGCGGTGAGTGTACATGCATCCTGATTGTGAGCAGTGCGTGTGGTGATTGTTCAGTAGTGTGCAGGTTGCACATCTGTTTGTATGGGGTCGAGTATGGGTGCGGGTGTACAGGTCCGTGGGGCTGACACATGCGAGGGCTGTAATGTGTGAGACATGGATGGTGCCTGTGTGTGTGGGCTTGCATGCCAAATGCAGTTGTGTGGGCACACAAGTTTGTATGAATGTGTATGTGAGTAGACATGTCCGTGATGTCACGCATGTATGTTGTTTTCAGCTGCATGTATCAGCGCTGTGTACATGTGCATGTGTGTGTATTTGACAAGGGTGCAACAGTGATGCAACATGGATGCATGTGACAGCGGTATGTGGAAGCCTGATGGGCAGATGTGACATGGATGCCCGTCTGAACACTGCGACACTTGCCAGAGGTGTACACATGCATGCAAGTGTGGTGGTGTGTGTACATGTGTGGTGCACTTCCTGTGTTGCATGTGATGTCTGGCTCACCTTTGGCTGCTCATGCTGTTGTATGTGTATGGATGGTGTTGGCAGTTGCGATATGGCTGTGGTATGGCTCGTGTGTGCGAGTTGTAATGACATGTGTGTTGGGGATCGTGATGACATGTCTGAGGTTTGCCAATGCCACGCATGTACAACTGTCATGTGTGTATGTGTCCATTGTACATTGCCCTGATGCGTGTGTTTTGTTTCTCCCTGTCTGCAGCGTCAACTGATGAAGAGGGCGTAGAAGGTGCTGTGGAGCACAGCAGCGGGGATCCCACCGCCAGCCGGAGACGCAAGGCCCGGCTCCCCTCCCATGTTGTCATCTCGTCGGGGAGTGAGGAGTCCGGTGCCGCGTCCCAGGCCGCAGCTGCCGGGGGGAGGTCCAAGAGGCGGAGGTTGCAGTTGGACTCCTCGGCAGCAGAAGGGGCAGCTGGGACCCCACAGGGCCCAACAGGGGAAGATGGCACAGAGTCATCCAGGTTGGTGGGGGGTTTGGTGGAGGAGGAGGCCGTGCAAGCACCAGAGACGGGGTCTGGGGGTGGGGATCCCACTGGTGCTAGTGGTGCAGTGCAGGACCAGGGACAGGAGGCAGCACAGGCCGCCACGGAGGTGCCTGTGTGCAATCCTGTCCCTGATCCTGTCCCTGCATCATCTTGCACCAGCAGGGATGCCTATGTCCAGACCAGTTTTCAGGCAGGGGATGAGCTGACGTCAACTGGCCTTCCTCTGCCTGCGGACGTGGCTATCCAGGCCCGGGTTGAGCCTGTCCTGGCTGGTGTGGCGTTGCGTCAACGGGCCATGCGAGGTGACCTGCAGTCTTTTCATGAAGAGACTGCACGTCATCTCGAATGGCTCGTTGACCACGTCAGCCTGCTGGGACAGGTCACCCAGGCCGGATTCCTCCGTCTGATGGGGCTTGCCACGACCCCCTCCTCAGCTGGACCCCCTACGCGCCAGTCGTACTCTGTGCCATCTTCCCACCCATCAGTCACCTGGGTGCCCTATGGAGCTGCCTCTGACGGTGCGGCCAGGCTGGTGGAGGAGGCATCCCTGCCACAGTCGGGAGTCGGACGTCCAGCAGGGGTGGCCACGTCAACGACTGCACCCCAGCCAGCGGAGGATGTGCAGGCAGCAGGAGGCAGTGCAGGGGCAGAGGCACAGCAGCAGCAGCACCATGGTGGGAGCCATGAAGGCTCGGGGCCTTCGACATCGGAGGGGCAGGCATCGGCCGGAGGGCAGGAGGACCCAGGACAAAAAGTGTCTTCCGTGTGGCAGCGGTTGGGCCACGGCATAGATGCGGAGCGGCAGCGGGCGGAAGAGGCACGGCTCTCAATGGTCAGGGCGGAGAACTCCATGCAGAGGGCCCTGAGGCGGGCCGAGTGCCTCGAGGCAATCCGCAGGGGTTTGGAGGTGGACACGTCGACGGCCCTGCGGACCCTCTGGGCCATGGAGGAGGACCGCCTCCGGGACATTGAGGAGGAGTTCGATGATGCCCTGGCCCGGCACATCCAGAAGTGAGCCGTGGAACTAGCCCGCTGCCCTTGTACATAGTTATGTAGGTAGTGTTAGGTTTCATTTTTGTTTTTGTTTCATTTGGACCTTTTGGACATTGGCCACATTTTTGTATATATTTTTTTTATTAGTTAGTGTAGTTAGATAGGTTTCCTTTATTTTGTTGGGATAATGGACCCTGGCTTCTTGCATTGTACATAGTTGTAGACTTGTACATACTTTCTTTTTTAACATTCTCCATGGATCAATGGCTTTTATTTTTATTTCCCATTGGATTTTGTTTTGTGGACATTGACTTTGTACAACATTACTTTGGATTTCAATATTTATTTTTTTTTTAAATTTTGAACGGACATGCTTCTTTTCATTTTTTTACATTCACATTTCTGTTTCTTCATTTTTGATTCTATTCATGTTTCGTTTAATACATTATTTTTTTGTTGAACTTCAATGTGTGGTATCTCATTGTTTTCATGCATTTCATGTTATGTGTTTTGAGATTCACTGACACCCATTGGGTGTATGTGAGGGACATGTGTTTGTTTCGGAACTTGCAATTGGTGTTCTGTGATGTGATTGCAAATTATGAGTGGGTGGATGCAATACTCGGGTGGGTGTTTTGCATTTGGAGGCTGACCATAGAGACCAGGGTTCTGGATTGTGATGACATGTTGGGTGGGGAACATGAGTTGGACATGGGTGGGGGCCTGGTGGAGGCTGCCCCTGGTGACTGGGGGGTGTGGGTGGTGGGAGACATGGGTGGGGGCCTGGTGGAGGCTGCCCCTGCAGTGCTGGGGGGTGGGGGTGGTGGGAGACATGGGTTGGACATGGGTGGGGGCCTGGTGGAGGCTGCCCCTGGTGACTGGGGGGGTGGGGGTGGTGGTAGACATGGGTGGGGGCCTGGTGGAGGCTTCCCCTGCACTGCTTGGGGGTGGGGGTGGTGGGAGACATGGGTGGGGGCCTGGTGGAGGCTGCCCCTGGTGACTGGGGGGGTGGGGTGGTGGGAGACATGGGTGGGGGCCTGGTGGAGGCTGCCCCTGGTGACTGGGGGGGTGGGGGTGGTGGTAGACATGGGTGGGGGCCTGGTGGAGGCTGCCCCTGGTGACTGGGGGGGTGGGGGTGGTGGGAGACATGGGTGGGTGCCTGGTGGAGGCTGCCCCTGCACTGCTGGGGGGTGGGGGTGCTGGGAGACATGGGTTGGACATGGGTGGGGGCCTGGTGGAGGCTGCCCCTGCACTGCTGGGGGGTGGGGGTGGTGGGAGACATGGGTGGGGGCCTGGTGGAGGCTGCCCCTGCACTGCTGGGTGGTGGGGGTGGTGGGAGACATGGGTGGGGGCCTGGTGGAGGCTGCCCCTGGTGACTGGGGGGTGGGGGTGGTGGGAGACATGGGTGGGGGCCTGGTGGAGGCTGCCCCTGCACTGCTGGGGGGTGGGGGGGTGGGAGACATGGGTGGGGGCCTGGTGGAGGCTGCCCCTGCACTGCTGGGGGGTGGGGGTGGTGGGAGACATGGGTGGGGGCCTGGTGGAGGCTGCCCCTGGTGACTGGGGGGTGGGGGTGGTGGGAGACATGGGTGGGGGCCTGGTGGAGGCTGCCCCTGCACTGCTGGGGGTTGGGGGGGGGGTGGGAGACATGGGTGGGGGCCTGGTGGAGGCTGTCCCTGCACTGCTGGGGGGTGGGGGTGGTGGGAGACATGGGTGGGGGCCAGGTGGAGGCTGCCCCTGCACTGCTGGGGGGTGGGGGTGGTGGGAGACATGGGTGGGGGCCTGGTGGAGGCTGCCCCTGCACTGCTGGGGGGTGGGGGTGGTGGGAGACATGGGTGGGGGCCTGGTGGAGGCTGCCCCTGCACTGCTGGGGGGTGGGGGTGGTGGGAGACATGGGTGGGGGCCTGGTGGAGGCTGCCCCTGCACTGCTGGGGGGTGGGGGTGCTGGGAGACATGGGTGGGGGCCTGGTGGAGGCTGCCCCTGCACTGCTGGGGGGTGGGGGTGCTGGGAGACATGGGTTGGACATGGGTGGGGGCCTGGTGGAGGCTGCCCCTGCACTGCTGGGGGGTGGGGGTGGTGGGAGACATGGGTTGGACATGATTGGGGGCCTGGTGGAGGCTGCCCCTGCACTGCTGGGGGGTGGGGGTGCTGGGAGACATGGGTTGGACATGGGTGGGGGCCTGGTGGAGGCTGCCCCTGCACTGCTGGGGGGTGGGGGTGCTGGGAGACATGGGTGGGGGCCTGGTGGAGGCTGCCCCTGGTGACTGGGGGTGGGGGTGCTGGGAGACATGGGTGGGGGCCTGGTGGAGGCTGCCCCTGCACTGCTGGGGGGTGGGGGTGCTGGGAGACATGGGTTGGACATGGGTGGGGGCCTGGTGGAGGCTGCCCCTGCACTGCTGGGGGGTGGGGGTGGTGGGAGACATGGGTGGGGGCCTGGTGGAGGCTGCCCCTGCACTGCTGGGGGGTGGGGGTGGTGGGAGACATGGGTGGGGGCCTGGTGGAGGCTGCCCCTGGTGACTGGGGGGTGGGGGTGGTGGGAGACATGGGTGGGGGCCTGGTGGAGGCTGCCCCTGCACTGCTGGGGGGTGGGGGTGCTGGGAGACATGGGTTGGACATGGGTGGGGGCCTGCTGGCAGGTGCCCCACAGTGCTGGGGGGTGGGGGTGGTGGGAGACATGGGTGGGGGCCTGGTGGAGGCTGCCCCTGCACTGCTGGGGGGTGGGGGTGGTGGTAGACATGGGTGGGGGCCTGGTGGAGGCTGCCCCTGGTGACTGGGGGGGTGGGGGTGCTGGGAGACATGGGTGGGGGCCTGGTGGAGGCTGCCCCTGCAGTGCTGGGGGGTGGGGGTGGTGGGAGACATGGGTGGGGGCCTGGTGGAGGCTGCCCCTGCACTGCTGGGGGGTGGGGGTGGTGGGAGACATGGGTGGGGGCCTGGTGGAGGCTGCCCCTGGTGACTGGGGGGTGGGGGTGGTGGGAGACATGGGTGGGGGCCTGGTGGAGGCTGCCCCTGCACTGCTGGGGGGTGGGGGTGCAGGGGGACATGAGTGGGGGCCTGCTGGGGGGTGGGGGTGCAAGGGGCATGTGGCTTGGCTGGGGGGCATGCCCATGGTGGATGGGCTGCCTGCGGGACATGACCAGGGGTGCAGGGTAGTCCCCTGTGGTGTGGGCTGCCTGCAGAGGTCGTGGAGGGGGTAGAGGGGAGACCTGGGAGGACCCACACTGGCAATTCACCTCTTCAACTTCCCACACACCTACGTAATACACTGCCCCACTCGCACAGGCCCAATCGCGTGTAGGATTTCTCGCGCACCCCTGAAATCCACGTACCCAGCCCAATCGCGTGTAGATTTTCTCGCGCACCCCTGAAATCCACGTACCCAGGCCAATCGCGTGTAGATTTTCTCGTGCACCCCTGAAATCCACGTACCCAGGCCAATCACGTGTAGAATTTCTCGCGCACCCCTGAAATCCACGTACCCAGGCCAATCGCGTGTAGAATTTCTCGCGCACCCCTGAAATCCACGTACCCAGCCCAATCGCGTGTAGATTTTCTCGCGCACCCCTGAAATCCACGTACCCAGGCCAATCGCGTGTAGAATTTCTCGCGCACCCCTGAAATCCACGTACCCAGCCCAATCGCGTGTAGATTTTCTCGCGCACCCCTGAAATCCACGTACCCAGCCCAATCGCGTGTAGATTTTCTCGCGCACCCCTGAAATCCACGTACACAGGCCAATCGCGTGTAGAATTTCTTGCGCACCCCTGAAATCCACGTACCCAGCCCAATCGCGTGTAGATTTTCTCGCGCACCCCTGAAATCCACGTACCCAGGCCAATAGCGTGTAGAATTTCTTGCGCACCCCTGAAATCCACGTACCCAGCCCAATCGCGTGTAGATTTTCTCGCGCACCCCTGAAATCCACGTACCCAGGCCAATCGGGTGTAGAATTTCTCGCGCACCCCTGAAATCCAAGTACCCAGCCCAATCGCGTGTAGAATTTCTCGCGCACCCCTGAAATCCACGTACCCAGGCCAATCGCGTGTAGAATTTCTCGCGCACCCCTGAAATCCACGTACCCAGCCCAATCGCGTGTAGATTTTCTCGCGCACCCCTGAAATCCACGTACCCAGGCCAATCGCGTGTAGAATTTCTCGCGCACCCCTGAAATCCACGTACCCAGCCCAATCGCGTGTAGATTTTCTCGCGCACCCTTGAAATCCACGTACCCAGGCCAATCGCGTGTAGAATTTCTCGCGCACCCCTGAAATCCACGTACCCAGGCCAATCGCGTGTAGAATTTCTCGCGCACCCCTGTAATACACGTACCCAGGCCTATCGCGTGTGGGGACACCCGCACACCCCTGAAATACACGCTCCCCGCTCTGCGTTTGCTGCTGCCCTTTGTGCTGGATTGGGGATTTTGATGGCTTTTCCCTGCGCAAGGGGCGTTCTTGGGGGCGTAACTGACGCTGCTGCAGGGTCGCTGCGCCACTCTGCGCCACGGCTGGTTGTGGATGTTGGAATCCATGAATACGCTGTGCGCCTGAATGTGTTTCGGCGCACGCGGCTGGCGCAGACTACCGCACGCGCACACTGTGCGCCAGCCGCGTGCGCCACTTGTGCGCCGAATTCTATCAATTGGCCCCTAAGTAATTTACATGTTAACATGGCCACAACCGAGAGATATGTACTGGGACATAGCCTATGGAAATTCGTAAGACACTGGCTCATTGGTTGAAAAAATAAAAGACATAGAAAAAGGATATGAGCCTAGCGGCCTGCATGTCTTTCCTGTATACGGTGCATTGAATTGGTGGACAAATCATGTGAACAAGCAACTGGATCGTTGCGAAACACATCATCATGCCGCCTCACCTTTTAGCTTGGGGATTATGGATTTTATGAGATTTAAATAATTAAGATATATGGTTTAATTTTTCTTTGGATTCTGGCGATCATTACACATTTTGGAATTTGCGAGCCAACCTGGAGTGCAACTCAAGACTGCCCGTGTCATTACACCGGCTGATGGTCAATGTGTATGTATATTCCATGAAAAAAACATGGTTAATAGAGAATTAACGTGATCAGATTTAATGCAACAAAACCGCTGACATTCAGCAATCGCATTTCAAGCAAGTCCACCTTAACTATGCAATGCCTGTGCACAGCATATGACCATAAAGATGATATAACAGATGACATCACTAATGACATCACTGGTGGCATCACTAATTACATCATGCATGGCATCACTGATGAGATCAATAATTATATCAAATGTGACATTATTGTTTAAATAATTTAGACTAATTTTGTTTACCTCTTTTTATACATATTTTATTTTATTATACTTAATAATAACATAACATGGAAAAATACACTGATACAGAAGTATGATATAATTATTTGTGGTGCATTCATTTGTAATACCTAGCAACTTAAAAACTCAAAAATAAAAATATGTAAAATTATACAAATGGTTTGAATTTCATGTTTTAGTTAACAATTACAATACTTCATTGCAGGGAAAGTACATGATTCTAGTAAATCTATTCCAGGTATTTCAAACATAATACAATAAGTATGTGTAGTAGTAAAAGAAAAAATAACACTAGATAAAAGTAGAAACATGTTTAATAGTAAGTGTTATGAAAATAGTCAATGGTCACATTTAAATGTACACATCTCCTTACTGTAATAACATTACATGAACACTTTCTTTTCTAAATGACAAGTTTTATGAAAAATTAGCACATACAAAAGAAAGTGCATGTCTATGTGCATTGTGATAATATATAATCTAGGAATTCAAAGTTTAGTTAATATGCAAAAAAAATCAGTTACTTGTGCTACATAATTTTATACCGCGTGTTACATTTAAAGAAGCAAGAGCAGAATACATTGAAGTGTGTAAGTTAGAAATATGCACATTATTGATCAAACCAGTGACATGTCATGCATGATGCAATTAGTGATGCCATCTTTGATGTCATCAGTGATTTCATGTATGATGTAATTAGTGATGTCACCAGTGATGTCATCATTGTTGCCATCTGTGATGACATTATTGTGGACTCCCGATGCGCAACAGAGGGAGTATAGTTAAGGTGGGCTTGCTCGAAATGCGATTGCCGAATTTCAGGGGTTTTGTTGTGTTAAATCTGATCACATTAACTCTCTCTTAACCAATGTTTTTTTTCAGTGAATTTCGAAGGTTTTGTTGCTATGGATGTGGCCACTGTACATACTGCAGAAATAGTTCTCTTTGCGGCCCGCTAGCCATGGCATTGGGCTGTCGACACTGTACATGTTGCACCAATAGGTTTCTACACAGCCCGCTAGCCATTGGCCACTGCATATATTGCACCAATAGGTTTCTTTGGGGCTCACTAGCCATGGTGTTTGAGAGATTGTAAAGAATATTTTATATCTTACCCACAGTTGCTTCCCAGATGGCAGTCTTTACTTTAAGTACTGTCCATTGTGGGCATACCACAAATAGAACTATTTATTAAAATCAACCAGAATATTCAAAGCTATTTTGCAGCACATCCCGTCCTGTCTGCTTTGCACTGTTGATTTTGAGGACATATGTACAAATCACGCAGTAGAACTTGAGATGAATGTTGCATTAGGGTCACCAATCTGCTATGCAGTCGTGTAGGCGTGCAAGGAGCAGGCTTCTGTTTCCAGGGCACCCTTGTCTACACCAGGCACAAGCAGCGATGGAGTCCTACATTAGAGGAATGGGAAGCATGACAAATGTTTTTCTTGGTTAAACATGGAAAAACAATATTATCATACGCATTGGAATAAAAGCTTCATTCAGTATAAGGTACAAAAATTAATTTCATGTAAACTCAAAAAAACCTGAATTAGAAGTGTGGTAAACCAGTAAACCATGTATCTTGCTCAATGTTTTTTCACAAGTGCTGCGCTACACCACGCCATATGGAGAAAACACATGTGCCCTTCAATGTAATTCACAATATGTTCAGTACATTCTGAGATGCCTGCAGCATATTTTCTGTGAATCTGTAATTCCATAACGGAAAATGTGCAGACAATGCAAAATGCTCCTGACTTTGCGCCCCAATTCAGAGGTCTGTGTCAAATTAACAAAATGTTGTTCCACAGAGGAAGAACAATTGTCCTACAAGTGTAAAAGCAAAGGAAAATATCGAGGCTGAGTACCCTAAAAGGAAATACACCAAACACAGACTTATAAAGATTCACAGATCTTTATTCCATTACTGCGCAGTTACAAAGAAACAAAATAGATCTGATACAGATAGCTTTTCAAATTCAATATTTGCCCCCAAAATGGTACGAAGGATTTAGCTACGTCACCCAGAACTTGTGCTGAAGTATCACCATTCTCGTCCCGCCTTGGACGAGCCTTTGAGATTTCTACAGTGCTGGCTATGAATACCCCGGTAACAGAATCCCTAAATAACAGGTTCCCTGCCAATCCCTAGGTAACCATGGGAAAGCTACATTACCGCAAACAAAGTAGACAGGTTTGCCTACATACAAAGGTCTGTCTTCACTGGTTAAGTTTGCAACGTTGGTGCAACCCTTGAAATCACCCATTGACTGAGTACCATTCCTCTGTATGCAGAAAAAATCGGGGCTGTGGTTAACAGTATAAGAAGGTGGCTTGGCATCCCTATTGCCTATAGGAGCCATCTTGAAAGAAATCAAAGATTGAAAATGATGGGACAGTCAATCAGAAGGCCTAATAGAAGCAACATTAATCTTGCTCGTATTTGCAAAGAGTGAGCATCCCAGGGGCATTAGAACACGATTCTCAAAGTCATTCAAATTAGTTCCATCGAAGTTCCCTGAGATTCCATCGGCCAAAGAATAGTGCCCTTAAAGAAGCATTGCATGCAGTAGTTAAAGGTAAAGGATGAATATACCAGCCCAGACCCTCATCCCCATGTTGCAGTAAATGCGAGCAGACCCAACAATTAGATTTGTTAAAGATGGCATGTGTGGCATTCATGATAAGTAATAGAGTATTATTATGGTAACTCTGTCTGTGCTGAGAGTCTCTAGGAGATAGAGTCTGCAGATGCATGAAGGGTGTAGAAACAGTAGGTACATTTTCAGTGGGTAACAGAATTTCAAGCGGATGTACTTCTTCCAAATACCAAAACCCTAAGGCAATTACTATTGTGAAACCAGTTAACATAATCACTCACAAGACAACAATACGTTTGTGGGGGCCCATGCATTTGATTGTTCATTATTATGGTTGGTCACACAGTCTCTTATCTGTTCCATACGAGTGGGAGCGGTTGCAGGCATTGTTTCTTCAAACAAATACTCCAAAAGCAGTTTGCTGGCAATCTCCAGATTGCACGTTTTCTTAGTCCTTTTCAAACCCTAGCCAACAGAATTCCCTTATGAGCAATAAAACGGGCCAAAAAGACAAGCCCTCCGATGATTTTTTTCTGATGGCACAGCCGAACCGTGCAGTAAATCTAACTCCTTGGACGCAGATCGTACATTGTGACTCCTGGTACTGTGTGATCTGCAAACAATGTGTCGTTGCTTCCTGATGGAAGTGGTGAATTTGAAACAGGATTTGATAATGGTACAAAAGGATCTGTTGGAGAGTGTGGAGATAAAGTGGCTGTTTCCCCAGGCCCCATGGGCTCAGGCAGAGTCTCCGACGCACTTTCGATGCTGCTTGATGCTTTGTGATGGTTGGTTGCAGCACAGGTAGGGGAGTCTGTGTCTTCTGTATCGTGTGGCAAAGCGAAGGGAATCCTCTTGATGTGTGATGCATGGATCCAGTGTTTCCTCCCCGCCACTCGCACAGCGGTCTGTGTGACCAAGAGAACTTGATGTGGGCCCCGCCAACGAGGTGCGAGGCAGGATGATCTTTCAAACGACTTGACTAAGACCCAGCTGCCTGGCTGTATGCTGTGTCCTGGGCCCTCGTACTTAATAGGGAGAGCTTCTCGCACCTGTTGATAAATCAAATACAGATTTTTAGTTAACTGGCCACAGTAATCGGAAAGAAGTACATGTTCAATGTCACGCAATGATCGGGGTTTGGGGGGATTCCAAATGTTAGCTGGCCTATCCATGACCACCTCAAATGGAGAGAGCCCAGTCTTAGTTTGAGGGGTCGTTCTCATTGACAATAACACGATCGGTAAGGCGTCCGGCCATTTTAGTTTGGTGCCGGCACACGTCTTAGCAAGCTTGTTCTTGATAATGCCGTTGTGTCTTTCTACCAAACCAGTGCTCTGTGTGTGTCTAGCCGAATAGAACCGTTTATCAATCTGTAATACCACGCATATCTGCAGCGATAAAACGTGGACCATTGTCCGACCAGATGACTCTTGGCAAACCAAAACTAGGAAAATATCCCATCAGCATGGTCTTTGCCGTTGTCATGGCTGCGGCATCTTTAACAGGAAATGCTTCAACCCATTTACTAAAAGCACAGATAACCACTAGTACATACTTATAGTTGTCGCAACGCTCCATTTCAATGGAATCAAAATGTATCACCTCGAAGGTGGACCAAAACTACCCCTAGGAGTCGATGTGCTCTTTCCCATATTATGCTACAAACAGATCATGCAACTCTGGACGAAGCGCTCAGCTACTTTGGAGATTTTGTCGTTCACCCAGACATTTTGCAACATTTTGGTAACTTTCCGTGCACAGATATGGGTGGGACCATGAGCCAAAGCGACCATCATTGTAATGTACGCATCTGGCAACAACCATTTTCCTTCTACTTTGTCCACCCAACACCCATCATCATCCAATCTTGCCAAACCCTCAGCCCATTTCATAGATTCCTCTAAAGTGGCATCAGCTTGAATATCTTTCACAGATTCGAAACCTTCATCCAAAGTACAAACATTTGTGGCTTCCCTTGACGTATACATTTCTGAATAGAGATCAGTGGCAGTCTGCTTGGCTATCTGGTAGGCGAAAGCATTCCCTTTTCCCACATTATCTATGATCTTCTGATGTGTTGCACATTTTATAATTGCTAACTGAGTGGGGAGTGCAAGCGCTGAGAGTAACCGTAATATCAAGGAGCCGTACTGGATTTTAGTGCCATGTGAGGTCAAGAAACCTCGTTCTGCCCAAAGTCTGCCGAAGTTGTGAACCACCCCAAAGGCATACTGACTATCAGTATATATATTTACGGCAAGCCCTTCGGAAAGTTCACAAGCTCAAGTCAATGCAATAATCTCTGCGGCCTGCACAGAGTTATGCGTGATTCTTTTGGTCTCCACAACCGTGCACAATGTGGTGATTGCATAATCAGCCGTAGATGTACCATCCGGAAGTTTGAAACAGGAGCCATCACAAAATAGCTCACCTTGTGGATTGTTCAAAGGAGTGTCTTTTAGATCGATTCTGCCTTTTGTCTCTTGCTCTGTGGTGTAAAGACAATCATTTGACACTGCAAGCAGTACCTTGCGGGAAAGGTAAAAGTTCAGCCGGATTGAGGACACAACATCTCTGAATTTTAATGTGCGGTGCAAACAAGATCCATTCATATCTCGTTAATCATGCAGAGGTGAGATGTTGCATTTGTGTTCTGTTTAATAGAACATCTACAGAGTGAGGTACCTTCAGAGTTAAAGCATGGCCTAGGACCATTCCCTCACTCTGTTTCACGGAGGCAGCAGCAGCAGCGACAGCTCTCAAACATCTTGGCAAAGCGCATGCAACAGGATCAAGGGTGGAATAAAAGTAGCCGCATGGCCTATTCTTCCCTCCATGTTCCTGCATTAATACAGCCAAAGCACATCCATCACGTTCATGCACATACAACACAAATGCCTTTTCATAATTTGGCGTGCCCAAAACTTGTGCCGAACACAGTGCAGTCTTGAGCAGATCAAATGCTTGCTGGTGTTCCAAGTTCCACGGCAATGGCGTAGAAATGCCCTTCTTCGTCAAAGCCACCATTGGTTTAATCGTTAACGAGAAGTTTGGGATTCACTGACTACAGTAAAAAGCCATTCCTATCAAGGCTCTGACTTCCTTCTGTGTATTTGAGACAGACATGCTAGAAATTATTTTTATCCGCTCAGGCGTCAACCTTCTTCCCTCCTTTGACAGGAGATAGCCTAAATAGGCGACCTCCTGTTGACAATGCTGAAACTTTAGGTCCATGTTTAGCTAGATGAATAAGCGACAACACGGTGCCCTCCTTACAGGCACTCTCTGAGTCAGCAGCTAAAAGTAGATCATCTACATACTGAAGCAGTGTACAAGTGGTGGGCAACTTGAGTGTATCGAGCTGTTCTTTCAAAGCCCTACTATAGATGCTAGGACTATCCGTGTAACCTTGCTGCGCATGGATAAAGGTAAACAAGCGCCCCCCCTAAGGTGAACGTGAACAGATATCTACTATCTTTGTGTATAGGAATAGTAAAGAAAGTGTTCTTAAGGTCCACAACACTAAAGTAAGTAGCAGAAGCCGGAATCATGGTTAATATTGTCGTCACATCAGGCACAATGGGAAATTGTGGAGCAAGAATCTTATTGATGGCACGTAAATCAATAATGGAACGAAAAGGAATTGCATTATCGCCTTTTTTGTAGATGGGCAAAATCGGACTATTGTACAAACTACCTGCAATTTCCTCAATTACCCCACGATGCACAAAATTGGAGAATATGCATTTCAAAGCTTGCTCACCATCAACCGAGATCTTATACTGAGGAATGCGTGGCAACTTTCCTCCATGTTTCAAAATGATCTTAACAGGCTCAATTTGTAAAACACCGACATTGTTATCATCAATTGCCCACAAACACTCCGGAACATCACTAAATTCCAGCGGCAAAGGTCTGGTCAAGAACTGAGAGACAGAAAGTTGCTGTGGTGAAATCGGCAAACGGTCTCCATCCGAAGAACAATGAATTACCGCATTTAATTCATTCAACAGATTCAACCCCAACAAATTCTCTCCACAATTCGTAGTCAAAAGAAACGGACAGTGGTCCATAAATGGACCCAATGTAATTGGTATCAGCGAAGTAACCGGACAGACTACTGGTGTGCCAGAACAACCCTACAGAAACATTGGTTTGCCCTGACAGTGGAATGTTTGGAACCTGTGAATGGTCAATGAAACACTTCTGTGCTCCTGTATCTATCAAGAATAGATTTTTCCTATTTCCCACTATCATCTCAACGTAGGGACCTTTCTGATTAACGGGAATAGGTGTCGGTTCCAAACCCTGCTACGGGCAATCCTAGCGAAACAGAATGTCATCAAAAGGAAGTTCTTCAGAGAGGTAAGCAGCAGAAGGATGATCAAAAATGTTTCTATTATCTACACTTGGTGCCTGATTATCCTGCGAAAAAGGTTGTGAGTTTTGTGAAAACTCACTTCTACCAGGATCCCCTGCCCCAGGACAGCCTCTGGCTGTCTACCCATGTTACCAAACGCGTTATTCGATCTCTGCTGGAGAATTGGGCATTGTGCACACGAATGACCCTCTTGTCTGCAATAAGTACACTGGTTCACGTTTACAGGACCAAATGGCGCATTTCCCTGTGGAACATACTGTCCCCTGAACTGTGAAGTACCCCCTCTAAGGCCTCTAACGATTTGCTGTGATAGAACTTTTGTTTCCAGGTCTCCCTTTCTTGTTTCAATTCTTTCTTTTTCGTTTTTGACACGATTCTCACAGTACTGAGCCATATGCAATACTTCAGACTGAGACTTTGCTTGCCAAGCGCTCTCCGAAGACATCATTTGCGACTGGATGTCAGGCAACAATCCACGCACAAATTTGTCCAAGAATAGTTGTTTTCCAGACTCTGTGCTCAAATCTTGCCCACTGTAGTCTGAGAACACTTGTTCGAACCGATTAAAGAATTTGGTAGCACCCTCAGATTTCCCTTGGACACAAGCAGTAAGTTTTTCCCAAATAATCCTTCTTTCAGGAATTATAGCTTTCAGTTTTGTTACTATTCTGTCAGGCAAAGTCAGTATTACCTGTGGCGGTCTCTCGCCAGCTGGCCTTTCTCTATCTAGTCTAACCATATTATCCCATGTATCCCCTAACCCTGGTACATCATCTACAGTCCTAATCTGTTTCCACAAATCAACAGGTAGGAGCACGGGAAATAACAAATCAATATCGCTCAAGGTAAATACTGATGACTGTAAGACAGATTCTATCTCTTAATAGACCACTGTCGGATACTTCCTAATATTGGAAATAGATTGTTTAATGGTGTTCACTTCCTGTCTTGAGAACGGGACATGAACAAACTGTGACACATAATGTGCAGGAATATCCTGAGCAGGTGTACCTGCTGCGACATTAGCAGGAATCTCAACTTTTGGGACAAATGTCGGGGGAACCTCTCTCATAGGCAACTGAGAAGTAGGCAACTTCGAATGCTTACTGAGCAACAGAGCTAAATCGAGCACTAAAGCAGCTGAAGGAGTGTCAAACGAAAAAGCTCTCTTATAGATATTCAATAATTCTGCGGGACAACAAATCTTTCTTTTTATACATTCATCCTGCAGGTATTCTACCATTACCTGTATCAATTTCCTCTGCATTTCTGACGTATACTGACTATACGTGTCATATACTTCTACTGGAGTTATCGATATGTCTGAAATCCACCTAATAGCATCCTTTGTACAATTTCGTGTTTCCTCATTTATCGACTTACGACAAGGAAGGAACTGTTTTTGTACTAACATAGCGTCCAAACTATCACCATTAATATCTACATTCCGTAACCTTTCCAACTCCCTTCTATACTCAAAAACCCTCTCAACGTGCTCATGTACTTTCTCCGCAGTATCTCTTGAATATGCTAAAACATTCAGATCCCTCAACCCTTGTGGGAGATCTACATCATCTAATCTATTCCACATTATACGTAAGTGAATCCCCAACCCTTCAATAAAAACGTTTTTCTCAGGAAAATTGTCTAAGTTAGAGAGTGTGGCAAAAACATCAGCTCTCCACCCCTCTCCATACAGTGTCTAGCCCATGCAGTCAATTCATGCTTCCTCTCTGGAGACACAGTATTACGAGTTACAATCCTTGATCCCGCTCCCCGATCAACTACAAGCGGTACAGAACCACTTGGAAGAGGAAGAGTAGACAAATCTTGTACAATCAGTAACAGAGGTGCTATCACTGGTGCAGTAGGCAAACCCACCAAACCCGTAACAGCAGGCAAAAGTGGAGGAGCAGGTGGAGGAACAACAATAAGAGGAGAAACAAACGCCGGAGGAAGAGGAACAACAAGAGGATCAATAGGAGGAGCAGGAGGAACTACGGGAGGAGGAATAACAGCAGGAAGAGGCAGAACAGCATGAATAGGAACATTCGGAGGTGGCGTAGTGGCACCAGGCCTTCGTACATTTAAAAGTTTGTGCATCAACTCATCAGATACATGAAAGTCTTTAGATGGATACATTTTCTGGATACCAAGTGAAAAAGCCCTATCCATACTCCTAACTAACTCTGACTGTTTATTTTGATCATACAACAATGCTTTTTCAGCGTTGGTCATATGACGGCGCGCATGTTTTTCTCTACTTTTAAGTTGCTGCATAGCTTCTTTCTTCCAATTCTGTAATACATCAAATGCTGCAGGTCTAGCCCTTTTCTTTAATAATATAGATTCTAAGTATTCTATGCAAGGAATTTCAAAACTACCATTGATTGGCCACTGAAGTTCGGAAACATGTCTAGTTTGTCTGTGCCAAATATCATTAAACACTATACTACCAATGCCGTGCTTACAGTACATAGTACACACCGGCGACCCCTCCATTGGCGCCGGACGGCTAAATTCCAAAGATTGTCTGTCACTGCGGAATAAAGCCCTGAAGCAGGCAGACAATTTCCCAGGCATATCAGATTACTGGTGTTACCTGGTCAATAATTGTACTTGTGAGTGCAATGCGCCAAAACAAATGATCAGGATACTTAAGAATCGGGTCACGACTCACCTGATCAAAGGACAAAGGAGGTCCAATCGGATTTCTAAGGACTCAAAGGACCCACATGGTTAGTGATTTCAGCAAATCTGCCCGCCTCGATATATGGACCCTCGTCAAGATGCCGTCTCGGACCGCGGGCTCACCGTCCAGGGATAGGGTCATGCAGTACTGTTGAGGTATCGCTTCTCATCCAAGAAAGGGGCCCCCTTTTCACCGTCCGATCCCGGTCCGATAGCCGCGTCAACCTTCAATGAGATGGCATCAATCTTGAGGGTCCCTATTTGGGCGCCATCTGTAAAAGCAATGGAAAATATCGAGGCTGAGTACCCCAAAATGAAATACACCAAACACAGGCTTATAAAGATTCACAGATCTTTATTCTATGACTGCGCAGTTACAAAGAAACAAAACAGATCTGATACAGATAGGTATCTGGCCCTCAGTACATCACAGTGAATACCAGCCCTTTCAGTGTGAGTAGTGAGAGGTACTGAACATCTAAACAGTTGTGCATTTTAAAAAATGTCAGTAATAATGTCCAGCCCCTCTGCAAGTTAATAATCCATGGTCTAGAGTTTGTGCCGAGTTCACTTATGGCTTGTGCGACAATATGCGCATGGATCATCCCCGGTTTACATACAAACCGGTTACAATGGCAACAGTGTATGTCTTGGATTTAACAGTAAGTCTTAGCACATGTCCTTTACAATGCAGTTCAGCCAGTGTCCACGTTCGATATTTGCTCAACATTGTGGTCGATGTATGTCCGCGGATCAGACTTATTGGTGCAGGCAATCCTTAGTCTGCAAGTCAGACATGGGACAAGGTCTCTTTACTCAACCCAAACATTCGGCCAACGGACAGTCTAAACATTAATTACAATGCAAGGTTCAGGAAGGCTCGATTGCAAGCGGGAAACACTGTCCACCATTTTAGAACACAGAGTTACATTTGAATGGAAATCAAAAATGGCGGATGAACCTAAAATGGCGGCAAAGTCGATCTAAAATCAGTACTTTGTAACGTGGTTTTCTTCGCAGAGCGACTGGGCTTAGGCCAATATATACAAGAAAGGAAGCACAATATGATTTCCTGTTTAACACAAGCACCACGTGAAAGAAAGACTGTGACATCAAAGCCTCCAGTCTCCCATTGCCCTGATTTACTGCCTGACCATAGCCCTGGCATTCATCAGAAATTCAGGGCAGCAGTAGAGGCTAAAGAATTTTGTAATTTGAGGGGCGTAAATGATTCCCCCGACTATGTGAGAGTGACCGAGCATAGCCATGGGGCCTGAACCAAGCCAATAGGATTCAAGCGTTTATCCCCCATAAAATCATTTTAAGCACACATTCTGTGGAACATTGGGAATAAAAACAATAGATGAAAGTCATCAACGTTGCACAGGAGCATTTTCCAGCTCATGGCGGCAGCATCAATATATGCCAGCATTACCATATAAAAACATACCCCTGTTGGCTTTACCAAATGCCATGCCACAGTAAGAGAAATATGCACAGACTGGACCCACCGATGTGGGCAAGTATCAACTAGGATCATTCATTATGCTGCCTTCACCCAGTAGGGAAGGTTATGCCGTAATCAATCCACATGTCCAGATTGGATTCACCAATCTGGGGTAGTACCAGTAGGAACTCTCATTATGCTGCCTTCCCCCTGTTGCCCAGTAAGAAATGCCATGCCACTGTGAATATTTGTCATAACTGTACACACCAATTTGGTGCATCCAGTTTGGACAAATATTCACCTTACCATTAAAAAAATATCATACTGGCTGCCATCCTATCATCCTCCTGTTCCTCACCCCAATAGGAAGTCTGCTGCCCAGCTTGCACACACGCATCCACATTCATCAATGATCATTCATATAGTTTTCACTCCTCATTCACTCTCACATTCGCACACATGCATCAGCATGTATATGGCATCATTCATTCTCCTTAATTCTCCGTTCACTCTCCATTCACACATAGACATGAGCATCACCAGTCATACAGCATTGTTCATGTCTTCATTCACTCTCCATTCAGACACACCCATCAGCATTCATGCAGCATCATTCATTCTTCATTCACTATCCATTCAAACATACACCCACACATCAACATTCTTGTGGCATCATTCATTCTTCATTCACTCTCCATTCACACACATGCATCAGCATTCATACACAATCCTTCATCATTCATTCACCCTTCCATTCACACATACGCATCAGCATTCATACAGCATAATGTATTCTTCATTCACTCTCACATTCACACATACATATCAGCATCAATCATTATTTATTTACTCTTGCCTTCACGCATACACACATCCGCATTTGTACAGCATAAGTCATTCTTCATTCACTGTCACATTCACACATGCATCAGCATTCATACTGCATCATTCCTTCTTCATTCACTCTCACCTCATACCGCCACGGTCCACTTCCTCGTCCCAGTACTTGTGAGATAAACCTACCTCACAGGTAAGTACTGGGATGAGGAGGAGTAGGACTAGGAGTAATGGATATTTCTGTTAAGTAATATCAGCATTACCTCCACATCCCTCCTCTCATCCCAGTACTTAGGTGTGAGCTAATCGTACCTCACAAGTAAGTACTGGGACGAGGAAGTGTAAGAGTAGGAGTAATGAAGATTCTGGTAACTAATCCCTGTGTTCATACACACGCATCAACATTCAAATGGCATTCTTCAGTCTACATTCACTCTCACTTTCGCACGCATGCATCAACATCCATACAGCAGCATTCATTCTCACATTCACACACATGCATCAGCATTCATACGGCATCATAATTCTTCATTCACTTTCCACAAACACATACATCAGCATTCATACAGCATCATTCATTCTTCATTCATTCTCACATTTACACACATGCATCAACATTCATACAGTGCCACTCATTTTTCCTTACTGCTAAAATTCACACAAACGCATCAGCATTCATATGGCATCCTTCATTCTTCATTCACTCTCACATTACCACACGTCCCTCGTCCTTGTCCAAGTACGCACTTATGAGAGAACCTTACCGCACAAGTAAGTACTGGGACAAGGATGAGCATGACTAGGGGTAATGAAGATTACCAGTAAGTAATCGCAGCATTGCCTCCACATCCCTCCTCCTCATCCAAATTCTTACTTGTGAGGTAAGTACTGGCTCACACGAAAGTACTGTGACAAGGAAGAGTAGGATTAAAGAGGATTACTGGTAAATAATTCCAGTATTCATGCACACACACATCAGCATTCATATCATACAGTATAAGTCGTTATTCGTTCCCTCTCCATTCACACCCACGCATCAGCATTCCTACATCTTTCATTCTTCATTCTTTTATTTACCCGTGCACGTATGCAGCATTCATCCACATAAACATGCACACTCAAAAAACATACACTCTCTCATTCATTCACCCACTAACATACACTTTTTTTTTTCATACCTGCTGCTGCCAGATTTTAGTCCGCTCTGGCAATAAAGGCCTTCTAGCTACTACACAGCATTCAACAGAAACCAGGAAGAAGAGAGTGCCCCCTGGCTTCTGCTGCATATGCGCTGTGGAGCTGAAGCACTCTGGCATCAATGCCCTTTAGGCTCTGGATGTGCCCCTTTGACATTCAGGCATGCAGTACCCCAGCCTGCATCCCCAATGGGCCATGCAAGACCTGGGAAGCAAAACACACCAGCCTTGCATGGCTCATTTGGCATGCGTGCTGGTGTACTAATGAACTGTCAAAGCTGTTGTGTGATGGTCTAGTGTTTGTGTTGGCTTGAGCGTCATGACTTTGTCATGACGTTCACCTAATAAAAGGGGCTCAGCTGGCGCTGCGAGGGCAGAGCAGCAGAGCCCCAGGAAGTGGCAACTCGTGTCTGTGTCGTTTTGTGCTGTGGGCCTGCCACGTGGTTGTGGCCTTGTGTGCAGCGCGGCCAGAGTGCCCTCGGAGCCGCAGATGCTGGAGACTAGGGGTGAACCCCCCACACTGTGAGGATTGCGCCCGGTGTCCCCAGGTGCCGTAGGGTGTTCCCCTACCACCGATTTGCTGGTTGCCCACGGGCGTGTCTATCCTGTTGGGTGATCCAGACAGCATCTGTGGGCTGCCCCGGTGACCAGAGGCAGCCATCAACATTGGCGACGAGGGTTGTCGCACCCGCCGGCTGACATTTGCGGCGGGCGGACAGAAGGACCTGCATATATGGCCGCAGTTGGCGGCCGTGTGGGGAAAGGAACGTGGTGGCGGCAGCGTTGCGGGGGGCCCAGGGACCTGCGCGGGTGTTGCCACACGGGTCGCCTGGTGCCCAAGGCGGCGCTGAAGTAGAGCGGCAGCCCTCCTTTGTCAGCCGAGCCAGAGAGAGGTTTGGACTGCGGCGTGTGCCGCGTGAGGGCCTAAGCCCTACAACAAAGGAAGTGGGTGGGGCCTGGAGTCCCAGCCCGCAGTGGCGTTCTCCATCGGCCTGGGGAGCGCGATCCATTGAGCCCAGGCTGCCGAAGGGTGAAAAGATTTCGTTTTGAAAAAAAAAAGGGGGAGTGGCCCCAGTGCTGGTCTGGCTCCAGAACAAAGGGAAGGGGCGGCGCCCAATTGTCGGAGCTCGCCGCCAGAGTCAGCGCGAACGTCCCGCTCAGGACAGGTGATAGGAGGAAACCTCTTGCCCGGGCTGCATCTGGGTGAAAGTTAAGAACTGAAAAGGAAAAGAAGGTGGCATGCACCCACATCACTGTCCCAGAAACAGAGTGAGGGGTGTGGCCTATACGAACCGCATTGTCCCTAGCAAGAGGGGGGGGCAAAGAGCGGAGAACCGGGCTGTGGTGGTGAGGAGGCTGGGCTGGTCCACACTCCAGTAACATCCGGGCCTGGAAAAGAAAAAGATAAAGACTGCCTGGAAGAGGGGTGTCATATTAACCCCGCGATCTGTGACGGCTCAGGCCCTAGAGGTTGCGGCTCCACCTGGAGTGCTTGTGTGCCCCTGGGCAGGAAGAACGCCGAGCACCCATCGACAGCAACCCGAGGCGTAGCAATGGCAGGCATGCATCAACACCGGTGACAGCATTCAGCATCCCCAACGGCATTCAGCATGTCAGACGACGAGGGGACATGTCGGGGTCAGCTGGCACCAATACCCCATTTCGATGTCATGGGTGCGCCTGCAAGTCTGGGGGCCAGGTGGGTGGCCTGGATGGAGAACCTCGAGTTGTACTTCGAGGCAGTGGAAATTAAGGACGCAGCCAAGCGCCCGACCCTCCTGTACTCTGCTGGGCTGGCCGTTCAGAGGCTGTTCAAGACGTTAGCACCCAGAGATCAATCATACGGTGCAGCCATCACAGCCCTGAATGAGTACTTTTTTCCCATGGTCAACAGGGACTACGAAAGATTCCGGATGAGGTGTGCAAGGCAGGAGGAAGGGGAGAGCCTTGATGCGTTCCATGGAAAGCTGCGTGGCATTGCACTATCTTGCGACTTGGGAAACTTCGAGGGGGATGAGATCCGAGTGCAGATCATTTACGGATGCAGCTTCTCCAAGCTATGCAAGCAAGTCCTGAGGGACCCGACGCTCACCCTCGATCAAATATTGGAGCTTGGCCGGGCCCAGGAACTGGCGGAGGTGCGGGCCTCGGTCATGGACTCCTCTAGACACCACCTCAAGATGGAGGTCCCCATGCAGCGAGTGAAGGTGGAGGAGGTGGCCGCTGTCGGCAGGTGGCCAGGAGGAAGAGTGATGAGGAGGGGAGACTAGCCAAAGAGAGACCCCAATGCCACAATATGCCATCAGTGTGGGTGGGATCTTCCGCAGCCGCAGGACTGCCCGGAGATTGGGCAGATCTGTGGAAGGTGCGGGAAAGGGCATCACTTTGAACGGGTGTGCCTCGCCCCAGCCCCAGGCAGCATGGTGGGGGAATAGGGCAGGAACGCAGAAAAGGGGAGAAGGAACCCCAAGGTGGTGGCGGTCCAGGTGGCGGAAGGGCCCCGAGAAGTAATGCATGACATGGGGAGGAGGAGTATGAAGAGAATATATTCTTCTTGTCCTGCAGCGGCGCCGGTGGCCAGTTTGACCCAGGAATCTTCTGAGTCGGAGGAGCCCGTCATCGGGCCCCGAGGTGTGCGGACTGGAACACACCTGTTTGTTTTGCAGTGTTATAATGTTTGAGTTTCAAGTATCTCTTAGGTGGTGCATGGACTGGAATGCACCCAATGTTTGCTGTGATGACGTAGGGGCACACTTGGTGCATGGACCAGAAGGCACCAAATGGAACCCAGTAGAGTGTTTGATGTTTGCGGTGGGTTTCTTTAATTTTGTTTGTTTATAATAAAGGAGGGATGTTGTGTGGTGGTCTAGTGTTTGTGTTGGCGTGAGCCTCATGACTCAGTCATGACGCTCACCTAATAAAAGGGGCTCTGCTGGCGCTGTGAGGGCAGAGCAGCAGAGCCCCAGGAAGTGGCAACTCGTGTCTGTGTCGTTTTGTGCTGTGGGCCTGCCACGTGGTCATTGCCTTGTGTGCAGCGCGGCCCAAGTGCCCTCGGAGCCGTGGCTGCTGGAGACTAGGGGTGAACCCCCCACACTGTGAGGATTGCGCCCGGTGACCCCGAGCACCGTAGGGTGTTCCCCTACCACCGATTCGCCGGTTGCCCACCGGCGTGTCTACCCTGTCGGGTGGTCCCGACAGCATCTGTGGGCAGCCCCGGTGACCGGAGGCAGCCCACAACAAAAGCCAGTTCAGTTAAAGCCAGCTAAGGAGCACTGCATCAGCTGCTTGCTGCATTTGGGGCAGCGGCGCGCTCAGTGTTTTCACTGGGCTACCTTGGCTTGCCCATAATGTAGACTGGTCGACGCCCCTTCTTCCACTATGGACGAGCCGGGCCTTTCGGGCAAACACTGCTATAAGATCCTTCTTGCAGTGCCCTCCTTTTGCATTAAGAAAAGGAATAAAAATACAGCACCTTTGAGGTGTCGTTAACAGTGATTACCAAAGTCTTTCATGATGTACAGTATGCAACCTAGGCCTTTCCTGCATGGCAGCCACTATTCTGATATACTTAAGGCTCATCAAGACGTGCGTCAGTGGGAACCGTGGCAGACATTCCAAGAATGCTTGCAGTGGTCGAAGTGAAGAGACTTCCCTTACAAAAATAGGTTTTATCAACGTTTGCAGAATGGTGGTGCTGGAAACTGTAGGGGAGAATGTCAGCTTTTCTACACTGCTTTTCTCCCAAGTATTGGAGTGTAGCTGTCATGCTTTTTCGCTGCAAAAGCTGCCCACATCTAGCGTTGTGGGTTCAGGGCGTGCATCAGTATCAGTGTAAGCGTTTCCAAAAAGTCAACCACTTCTCAGATTAATGAAAGTGTTATTGTACCTACAGTAAATCAGAAAAGTGATGCTCCCATCCAGCAAATGCCTAAATTATACGAGAAAAATTGTGCAGTGCAAAATAGTGACACCACATTGTTGCCATATTTTAACTCCATTCATTTGAAAAAGCAGGGCTATGCAAGGGGAATGCCCTCACAGTGTGTGCCCTGCCTTAAAGACGGTTCACTCGGGCCTTGTCAGGCCGTAAACCAGCGTCATGCAAGAGCGGAAGCTTTCTTTTAGATAATATGGTACTTTTAGTAAAAGTGTTGTTCCTTCACAGAACAACACTTTCTAATTTTACAGGGACCTCTAAACTGAACCATTACAGTCAGTTTAGAATCCTGATCTTCAAATGTTCAATGTATGCCTTTTTTGGTGACATATAATGCAGTATATGTATAGGAACTTTGATGTTCACATGTATGCATGACATATCCTAGAGGTTTTATGTGTTTCTGGTAGTAAGCAGAAACCCAATATGCACTTCTAGAATCGTGGAACTGTAAAGTATTGGTGTGCATTTGAGTTAAAAGCTACTGTATCGATTGCAGGATTCTGAATCTAAATTAATAATTAATGTACCTTTCTTTGGAAGAGAAAAACGGTCTGTCATAACGTAGAGCTCTTAACTTCACTCCAATGTAATCTTATTAATGGATGTTATGTGTACTGTCTCCATTAAAGGGCGTACAGAAGTAACCGAGTCCAGAAAGGAGAGCATCATTTCTAACTTAAAGTGCTTACTTGACATATAGTTAAGTTGATTATGTGTAATGAAATCCTGTTTTGAAAAAAACTCCAATCCCTTCGGATTTTCATAGAAAGGCTGCGAGGCTCAAACAATTGTCGCTTTGTTCCCTCGTCAGTACAACCGTCCTTACATTGTCTATGTTGCTGCGAAGTTAAAATTGTGACCAGGAGGCCTCTAAACATGGAACAAATGTGTTTATCCCATCCTCTTAGGTTATCACTGCCTGGACTTTGGCCTGGAGAGTCTGCTTCTAACTGCCACCGACTTGGTGACCTAAGTAAGTTACAGTACCCTGTGATATCTGACATTTGGAGCCCTTGATAGTCAAGCCAGCTTTTCACATTGCTTGAAGCATCTGTTCCAGGTGGGATACATGGTCTTCCCAGGTGTTGATGAATACTGCTGCGTCGTCTAAGCAGGCGATGATAAAGTCTTCCAGCCACTTTAGGACCTGGTTAACCACCCTTTGGAAGATGGCAGGGGCATTCTTTAACACCAAAGGCATAACCGTGAACTGGTAGTGTCTGTCCACGGTGGAGGATGTGGACCTCTTTTTCACATGATTGTTCAGGCCAATGTGCCAGTACCCTGCCATGAGTTCAAAGGTACTCATGATCTTGGCAGTGCCTAACCGGTCAATGAGTTTATCTGCCCGAGGAATGGAGTGGGCGTCTGTCTTTGTGACAGAGTTGAGCCCCTCTAAATCTACGCAAAACCAGACCTCAGTTTTCCCTCCACTGGACATTTTAGGGACCAGTACCACTGGGCTAGCCCTGGGGCTGTTGAACAGCCTGATCATCCACGAACAACATCTTGGAGACTTCCTTCTTGATGGTGTCTTCAACCTTGTCGGACATCCAGTGAATCATACTTTTTACCAGTTTACTGTCTTCAATGTCGATATCATGAAAACACCAATCAATCTTTCCGATAGAGAGAATAGTCTGACGAACTGATGCATCAGCTGCTGGCGGTCCAGCCTTTGTCCAGCCTTTGCAGTGGGCTCTGCGTGCAGCAAGTCGAGGAGCGGATCTGTATCCTCCTCAGTCTCGTCATCCGTGACCAGAGTCATGACTAAGTCGTCACTGCTGTAATGGGGTTTAGGCTGGTTGACATGGAAGACCTGATGCGTCTGCCTTGGGGTCTTCGTATAAATGAGGTAGTTCACCTCACTGATCATTTCTAGCACCACATTGTACCCAGTCCACTTGTCTAGCAAGGTGCTGGGTTTGACGGGTCCATGATCCAGACCATATGGCCCGGCATGTACTCTGTCATGGTACCCTTCTCATCATACCAGTGCTTCCTGAACTCCTGGCTTGCCTTCAGGTTCTTGGTGCTTTGTACCCTGTACTTAGCCATGCTAGATCGAAAACCAAGCATATGGTGCACTATGTAATCGAAAGGAGTTTGGGGATTGCCCTCCCATCCTTCCTGCACCAGACTTTGCGGACCCCTAATGGGATGGCCAAACAGAACTCAAAGGGCCTTAAACCCAACACTGTTCTGTGCCAACTCCCGGTTCGAGAACAGGAGTCATGGCAGGAAACTATCCCACTTTCTCCCTAGGGGCTCTTCCTAACCCCCTATCATGCCCTTACTGAACATGTTGAACCGTTCAACAGGCCCATTGGTTTGTGGGTAAAAGGCTGTGAAGAACTTGTAGGTTGCTCCACATCCATCCCACATTATCTTCATATATGCTGATGTGAAGTTGGACACCCTGTCAGAAAGGACTTCTTTAGGGAATCCCACATGAGGGAATATCCCGATAAGAGCCTTTGTGACTACAGGGGCTTTGATGCTCCTCAGGGGGACAGCCCTGAGATACTGGGTGGCATGATCAACCACTACCAAGATATAACAGTTTTCTGAGTGGATTTGTGGGACAGGAGAGACCCACAATGTCCATACCTATCCTCTCGAAAGGCCTCCCGACCATGGGTAGTGGACTTATCTTGGCCTTGGTGCTACCACCAGCCTTGCCCGGAGCGTGACAAGTGTGCCATGAACATACAATGCTTTAATCTATGACCCCATCTGTGGGCAGTAGAATCGGGTCTTCCTCCCTCCAAAAGGTCCTGCCAATGGAATGTCGTGAGCCAAGTCCTAAAGGAACCTTCTCTGGCACTGGGGAATCATCAAATGTCAGCTTGCCCCTGAGTCTTCATCTCACTGTACAGGAGACCATTCTCCCAGTACACCTTGAACATCCCAGGTGTTCCCCCTGGGCTTCCTTCTCTGCCTGCTCATGCAGATCCTCCAAAGTTGGGCAGCTGCACTGAGCTTGGCAAATGTCAATCTGGCTCGGGCCCCCAGCTGAGGACAAGTTACTTAGCTCGGAGAGACCTGTCAGTTCTGAAGCACCTGTAGGGAACCATGAGGTCACTGAGTCAGGTATCACCGCAGCAGGCACTTCAGTGGCCACTAGACCGTCTCTGGCAGGAGCAGGTGCCTCTGTGTAATCTGGAACTGGAATGGTTAGTACCGGTGGTGCCGGTCTTTTGCCATCATCAGCTGGAAGAGATCCTGGACCCGAGTTGCTTCCTTGGCCCTCGATCATGTGACCACAGCAATGATATGATATGATGGGTTAATTATAACGTGCTTAATACCCAGAGGTTTCTAAGCGCGGACCCGGAGATCGAACCTCTGGTGCTTGGTGTCGTCTTGCTTCCCAGGCAAGCACGTTGCCCCTGAGCTATCCTCCCGAGACAATCATTTCGGCATCATGTCTATCATTCCCCAACAGATAATCTACCGGAATGGTATCTTTTACAGCGACGCAGAGCTGAGAGGTTTCCCCTCTCCATCGAATCCCCTGACTAGTCTTGGAAGACCAGGGATGATCAGGTCTTCTCGCACCCACTGTGGTTGGGCAGCAGTGATACTCGCATCAGTATCTCAATGTGCTGGGTTTCTGCGCCAGTTAATGAACACATGGTCCAAAGAGATCTCTGTGGGGCCTCAGTAGGAGACCCAGTACGTTTCCCGCTCAGGGATACTAGGGTGCATTTGGCCAACTTCAGGCCAAGCAGGGATACTTCCTCTTTTTCTTCCTGCATGAGCGTAGCACTTACTATGGCTGGCTTGAGTCTACCCTTGCAGGCGGGATCCCCATTCCTACATTTCCACTCTCCACAGGTGAAGCAGTCTTGAAGGGATGTGAGTGTGGGTGCCCCAGTGCTAGGGGTGCACTCACTTCTCCTTTCTGCTGGAGCAGACAATGTAGTTGACTGGCATCTCCCCTCTGGTTTTTGGGGCCCATTTTTGCCAAGAAGGGGTGGACCTTTGCCCTTACCCTCTTTAAATTTACTTTTCTCAACCCCCTTGTCATCTGGTTTGGATACACTAACCATGGCCTTTTCCTGGACGTGGGTAGCCACAAACGGATTGGCCAGCCTTTGCAACCTACTGAGGGTCCGTGATATACCTTGTCCACTAGATGCTGATGTAACTCCATCTAACATTGTTTAAGAATACTCTCACATGTAGTCAGATTAAACATGCCCGTAAATGTCCCAACTTTGTTACTGGTGACCTAACAACTTAGATACTTCAGAGATTCATGTGTAAATGCCTCAAAGGTTTGACTCCCCTTTTTGGTGAGCTCTCTAAAACACTTTAGGTATGATTCTGGGGTCTTGCAGATCTTCCTGACAAAGGCAGCCTTCATCTTGGAATAGACTGGCCTCTCTTTAGGAGTCAACTGAACAATTACATCAATTCTAACTATCGGTAGATGGCTCATAAAGGGCTCACCTCCACAATTTCTCTGCCACCTGCTGAAGGCTGAAAGCTAACTCCAGCCTTTAGAACTAGTTGGAAATATTCTCCCCCTCATATGGCTGGACTTGGTGCGACTGGTGGGAGGCTTATGACCTTTGGGAGACCACAGTGCCCACCCAGTGGGAAGAATGCTTAAAAGCACTATTGCTGTACCATTCTTCAGTGGTTTCCATGCCACTCACCTGCAAGGGCAACATGGCTAGGGGGACCAGCAAGCTGCTGGTCCCTGGACAAACGTCCATCCCCCTAGCTTCCTTGAAAGCTTGGAGACTTTTCAACAGTTTGGCTTTCTTAATCTGACTGCCATGAGGGAGACCCCTCTCTTAACAGAGATTGCACAAGACACTTTCTATCAAGGTCTGCACTGTGCCCATGTCGAGTTCCATGGTTGTCAAATTCCTTTGCAGTAAAAACTACCGTTAACTGCACACTTTTATTTTGGGTGGCTGAGCTTTAGGCACAGTCTGTTTCAAATCCTGCCACCAGTGTTACAAATTGGATTCTGCTTCGCAGGAGTACAAGGATGAGTATGGACAAATGGCAATGTGTAGGTGGGACACACAACAGTTTCGATAGTTTTATGTAAAATCCTTTTATTGCTTGATAGTTGATTGATAGTTTATTTGTATAGGGCCTATACACAACGTGCTTCAAAGCACTTCAAGGCAGGGGAGGGAGCAAGGGAAAAATACAATAAGATTCTTACAAGGCCTTGGGACATTAAGAATGTGAAATTAACTATCGTACTAGGAATGACAACATTTCAGATAGAGCAAGAGCTTTGACACTGATTAAAGGAAGGGGAGGAATGAGAGGAAGAGACAAGTGACTATCGTACTAGGCTTGACGACATTTCTGATAGTGCAAGGGGAATGACAATAGGTAAGGGAAAGGGGCGAGGGGGACAGACAAGCAACTTTTGTACTAGGCTTGATGACATTTCTAATAGTGCAAGGGGAATGACAATAGGTAATGGAAAGGGAGGAAGGGAGGGGGCAGGAACAGACAAGCAACTATTGTACTAGGCCTGACAACATTTCTAATAGTGCAAGGGGAATGACTTTAGGTAAGGGAAAGGAAGGGAGAGAGGGAGGAGGGGAGGAAGGAGAGGAACAGACAAGCAATTATTGTACGAGGCCTGACGACATATCTCATAGTGCAAGGGGAATGACAGTAGGTAAGGGAAAGAGAGGAAGCAAGGGCTGGAATGAGGGAGAGAGGGAGGGAGGGAGCGAGGAGTGGAGGAAGGAGAGGAACAGACAAGCAACTATTGTACTAGGCCTGATGACATTTCTAATAGTGCAAGGGGAATGGCAGTAGGTAAAGGAAAGGGGGAGGGGGCAGACAAGCAACTTTTGTATTAGGCTTGATGACATTTCTAATAGTGCAAGGGGAATGACAATAGGTAATGGAAAGTGAGGCATGGAGGTGGGGAGGAACAGACAAGCAACTACTGTTCTAGGCCTGACGTGCAAGGGGAATGACAGTAGGTAAGGGAAAGGAAGGGAGAGAGGGAGGAGGGGAAGAAGGAGAGGAACAGACAAGCAATTATTGTACGAGGCCTGATGACATTTCTAATAGTGCAAGGGGAATGACAGTAGGTAAGGGAAAGGGAGGAAGGGAGGGCTGGAGGGAGCGAGGATGGGAGGAAGGAGAGGAACATACAAGAAACTATTGTACTATGCCTGACAACATTTCTAATAGTGCAAGGGGAATGACAGTAGGTAAGGGAAAGAGAGGAGGGAGGGGGCAGGAACAGAAAAACAACTATCATGCTAGGCCTGACGACAATTCTGATAGAGCAAATGCATAGAGTATGGGGATGGGAGGAGGTGAGGAGAGATGGTACAGACAAGGGAGAGGAAAAGAAGACTGAGGAACAGTGAATGAGGTGAAAAAGAAGCAAAGCCGGCGTAATACAGTGTTGGAGAGAAACAAACAGATGGAGTGAGCACCGCCAAGATGCTGAGGTCAAAACTGAACACCTTATGTTGCAGAGTCCAACAAGTGCAAGTCAAGATTCAAAGTCGTTAAGGGCACAGAACACCTAATGTTGCAGAGTCAAGCAAGTGCAAGTCAAGATTCAAATTCGTTGAAGGGCACAACAAGGATCAGGCCAATAAGATTGCGTAATGTTTCAAACAAGTCCAGTAATAGAACAACGAGAATCACGATTGGTGAATTACGACAGTGCCTTTTCTACTAAAAACACTGGACCGCGCTGCTTACTTACAATTCAAGCATATCTACAAACTAACAATCTCCTGGGCCTTAGGCAATCTGGCTCCCGCCCTAGACATGGTACAGAAACAGCCTTGATTGACCTTGTAACCCAAATGCATGATATAAAAGACAACGGTAAATTAGCACTCCTACTACTACCCAACCTATCGGCGGCCTTCGATCTTGTCAACCATCAAATACTGTGCCAGCACCTAAAATCAGCCACACACTTTTCTGACTCCGCTACATCTTGGATTAGGTCCTTGCTAACAGAACCATGAGAGTCTTCTCTTCCTCAGCCTCTGCTGAACCGTCTCCTGTACTCTGTGGGGTCCCTCAAGAATCATGCATCTCCCCTATGCTCTATAATGTCTTTACTAAGCCTTTATTCGATATTCTTGACTCCATGGGTGTCTCGTATACTAACTATGCCGACGACACCCAGATACTGATCCCAATCTCAGGAAATCACTATGAAGACTCCAAAGTCCTTAATCGAATTTACTCAGTAATCCAAGCCTGGATGGCGCACCATGGACTCTCTTTAAATGACAAGAAAACTGAGATACTAATACTTGGCTCCCGCTCCAGACTGAACAAGCTAGACCCTTCATTCAAGTCCTTCCTTATTGATGGCAACACCATCACGGCTTCTAATAACACTCAAACTCTCAGTATTTACCTAAATGACACTTGATCCTTCAACAGACAAACCAACGCTGTGGTTGCAGCATCTGCCTACACTTGCAAGCTTATTACTGCTTGTAGGCCTTTCCTCACGACACCCAACTGTATCACCCTGGCCAGAACGTTAGTTATGTCCAAAATTGATTATTGTAACTCACTCTTTTTAGGGACTAGCCTTAGAAACATGAACAAACTACAAGTGACATAGAACAACGCTATCAGGGCTGCCCTTAACATCCCAAAGAAGTCACACATATCCAACACAAGATGTAACCTCAACTGGCTATCTGTCAAACACAGAATCGCCCTTAAAACTCTAGCCCTAACACACAAAGCCAGAGCCCACCTCGCCCCAATATACCTTTCCAACAGACTCCTGCCACACACATCTTCAAGGCCCTTAAAATCGCCCCAAGCCCACACTATGTCCATTCCCAGATTCAAGCTGCAGAATTCAGGGGGTTCTAGCTGCCCTGTCCAGGCGGCTAAGCTCTGGAACACGCTGCTGATGTCCATTAGATCCGAACCTTCCTTCCATATCTTCAAAAGAAAATCCATACTCTGGTGGCATGAACTTGACTGCCAGTTGCCTTATGGCTCTCACTAGCATGGCCGCGGCTGCGGTTACACCCTTTGGTATTTGTTTTGCACTCATTACTGTGTCCTTCATACTATTGTTGTAACCTATTTAATTGTGTAACTGAATTATCATGTGTAACTGTACTGCCTTAATAGCTTCATAGCTCTAAGATATGCGCCCAGCTGCCTCTGGGCCAGGAGCACTTTACAAATAAAATAAAAACAAACACAAAAATACAAACATGAGTAAAAGTTAATTCAAAGCATCAGCAACAACGCGGTGATGGTACCAACATAATGTGGCAATGAGACTCTGACTGCGGGCAGGGCGAGATTGTTGAAGCATACGAGAAATTGAAGAGAGGGAAGAAATGAGAGGGGGGATAGCTAAATACATGAATCCGGAGTATAGGCACATACATACACAGCGGGGACAGCAAAATACAAGAGTCAGGCATACAGGGACATACATACACAGGGGGGCAGCAAAATACAAGGGTCAAGCATAC
This sequence comes from Ambystoma mexicanum, assembly GCF_040938575.1. NCBI lineage: Eukaryota > Metazoa > Chordata > Amphibia > Caudata > Ambystomatidae > Ambystoma > Ambystoma mexicanum. The sequence goes on from NC_090935.1 coordinate 539,010,550, forward strand.
AGCACATACATAAACAGGGGGGACAGCAAAAGACAAGAGTCAGGCATAAAGGCACAAACATACACAGGGAGGGACAGTAAAATTCAAGGGTCAGGCACACAGGCAAATACAACCACATGGGAGGACAGCAAAGGTCAGGCATACAGGCACACACATACACAGGGGAACAGCTAGATAAGGTGAAGTGGGAGTTAAGGTGGAGGGGAAAATGAGGGAAGGGGTAGGTTGTGGGAATTGACCCCCTGACCCAGCCTAGTAGCAGACAGGGCGTAGACGGGGGTATCAGGAGTGGGCCCTTGGTGCTGGGCTGGCTAAAGCCTTCCATTCCCTGATAGGCCCATAGGGGTGGTAAACGGGCCAATCAGCAGGCAAATGAAAGTAAGGAAGAGGGCTCCGAGCCTTCCCCAAGGGTGCCTTCTCCTAGGCAGCCATGTTGGAGTTGCCACGGGGCAAAGCAAAAACAAAGAGGTGATGGCTGGAAGGTTTAGACTGAATCTTAACCACTGGCATTGCTCTCGGCAACCACCAGACCATCATTCTTCGCCTGCCAAGCCATTACAGAAGGGGAAAGACCATATGCAAATCAGGCTTGGTCCCACCCCAAAAGGGGCAGTCTAGGCTGAACTACTAGGTCACATCCCTTCTGCACGAGACCACAAGCAGTTTGTAGGGGGCTCGAAGGTTGTGAATGTCTAAGAAATTAGTAAGATGGTTGAGCACAGCCCTTTTGAGCACTTTAGAGTATTGTGGAAGGAGAGACACATGGTGAACCCTAGCAGCTAGGTTCGGGTCAGTCCCTTTCTTTTTTAGGTGAGGGATGACCGTGGATGTTTTGACAATAGAGGGAAAGCAAGTGGATTCGGAGGACAGGTTGAAGAGTTCAGCTACGAGAGAGGCAACTAAAGTGGCAAAAATCTTGACTAGCTGAGAAGCAAGAGGGACTGATGAAGCACAAGAGAAGTTAGCATTCATCAGAAGAGATAGCACTTTTTCAGTATTAGTGCGACTAAAGTGGGATATAGAGGCAGAGGATGGTGGTAGAGTAGCGGACTGTAAAATGTAGGAGGAGGGAGTGTGAGGAAGGTTAGGAGAGAGTCTCTAATTTTGGAAATGTGTGCAGCAAAGTATCCAGTTTAGTCATTAGCTGTGAAAGTGGAGTTGATAATCATATACTTAGGAGGAGTGAGGATATAGTTTAGAGTACTCAGTAGCAGGCGGGGATGGTTGGAGTGACAGTCAATGAGGGTTAGGTATAATTCCCTTTTTGCTCTATCAAGAGTAGACTTGAGAGAGTTCAGGGCAGAGAGGGAAAGTTGCAGGTCCTCATGCAAGTGTGTACACTTCCATTTGTGCAGCAGCCAACATATGTTTGTGCAGAGAGAGCATATGAATGGGGTGATCCATGGCTGAGGATGCTGAGGCTAAGGGGTGAAAGTAAGCAGTGGGAAGTAAGAGGAGAATGTGGCGTGTAGTAGGGTTTGGAAGCTGGACAAGGAATTGTTGGTCGAAGGAGGAGAGTGAGAACTATAGGTCAGAGAGAATGGGGGAATGTCAGAATGTTTTAATTTATTTGCTTTTATTAATAGGTGAAGCAAGTGGTGAGGAAAGGTTGGAGGGTAGAAAGGAGATGGTTATGGAAACAATTGGGCAATCATACATGGATGGTGTGACAGTAGTATTAATGGCTGAAAGAGATGTTGAGATGAATAAGAGATCAAGAGAGTTACCCCCTGTGTGGGTAGGTAGGTTATGGATAGAGTGGAGAGCATTTTGAAGTTCAGATTCTGAGAAGTGGTTGGAGGAGGAAGGTTAAAATCACTTAAGAGAATGAGGTGATGTTTAATTGAAAGAGAATCGAGGAGTTGCTCAAGATCATCAAAGAATGGTCCAGTGGACAAGGAGGGCGATAGATGGAGATGTGAACCGAGTAAGGCAGAGCAACATAAGAGATGGTGAATTCAAAAGAGATAGCAAAGGATGTGGCATTGGAGGTTTGTGAGGCATTGAGGTGGGAAGAGAGTAGGTGTCTGACACCTGCACCTCTGCCAATCAGTATAGGAGAGTGAATGAAGGATAGTTTGGAGTCATGTAGCGCCGCAAGAGTGGCAGTGTCAGATTGATAAATCCAGATTTCAGTGATAGCAAGAAGGTTTAGGGGAGGGGAGGTGGAGTGAAAGTAGTCAGTGATAAAGGAAGTTTTGTTGCATACAGACTGAGGAATCCAGAGTGCAATTTTCCATTGATGAGGTAAGGAAGAGGATAAACGTTGAGTCTTAGAAGAAGAAAGGCAAGGTGGATATGTATTATCGGAGGTATGGTTAGCGTGTCGGCTTTGTTTGTTGGAAGGGAGATGGAAGAGAGATGGAGCAGTGGGAGTTTCGACAATAAAAACAATGGGCCTCATTACGAGTCTGGCAATAACCGAACCGAAAAAACGGCAGGTTACCGTCGCACTCGTATTACCATTCCGCCTCCGTGATTCCCGGAATCACCGGGGCATTACAACCCTGGTGACCCGGTAATTCCGGAGGCAGAATTGAGTAAATCCCCATTCCCATGGAGTCCCATAGGACTCCATGGGAATGGGGAAGTGGAAACACCGGCACCATGCTGTAATGGTGCCAGTGTTTCCACGTCCGCCTGCAGGGAGGCAGACCTGGCGGGAGTGACAGCTGCCGCCTGCAGAACTCGAGATCAGTCGGTTTACCGCCACCATTATTTCCGGACCGGCTGACTCATAATGAGGCCCAATATCTTGTTGAAAACAGGAGCGATTCTGACCTAACCAGTCTATAGGGTCCAAGTGGACCGTGGGCACAGTTCAAAGACAACAGTGCCCGGATTCAGTTCTCGGTGGGTTCAGTCATTGATGCAAGCTGATCAGGCTAAGTTTGGGCACAAAGGATTGTGGAGGGCCCAACCGCAAGTGTGCATCGAGTAGGTGCGAATGTGGGTGCTCTTGCAATAGAATGGCGGCTCTTTAATGATGCAGGTTGGGCGGTCCCAGGAATGCCTCACAGCTGACCAAGCCTAGTCAGGCTTTAGCTGCTGGTAGGGGTTAATGAGTGATGCTCCAGCAGTTCGAGTTGGTGGGCAAGGGTCATCGAAGTGGTGATCTTGGTGAGTCTATATACAATTGATGAGGTGGCCGTTCATGGGGCTAGCTTGGCCTAGTCGTGGTTGTAATCCACGCTTAAAGCCGGCCAGTGACTCTCCAGTGATTTGGTTTGGGCCCCATGTTGAGTAGTCACTTTGAGCTTAGAGGCTGACATGCAGTGTCGAGCTGGTTAAGATGCAAGTAATAGTTCAGCTGACTGGAGGAACGCAGACACCAGAGCCAACACCTTCCCTCTTGTTCAATATGTGGTGAACACAAAGTGACCAGTTTGGTTCAGTCTGGCCCTCTGGTTGCTGTCAGGTCTTTGCAGAGGACTTGAGGATAGGATGCTTCTGTTCAGGGTCTGCTCCCCTAACTAAGGAGATCTGCTGCCGAGTAGGTGTTCCTGTCCACAGCACTGGTCACTCCCGATGCCCTGGGAGTGGTTAGGGGACAGATCTTCCTTCTGTCTTGGATGATTCTTTTTCACTTCAGGCTGAGGGCTTTGTAGAGTACGACTCTCCCAAAAGAATTCCAGTGACTTCTTCATAATGACCCTGCAGCCTTAATTGATCTGAGAGGACCTGTGAGAAATCTGCTGAAGGGGCAGACCCCCTCTTTCAAGGGAAAATGTTCTCAGGTGATTGGCCTAAAGCTAGCCTTAGTGGCCCAATCGCTGCTCTGGAATTTAGAGGATCTTTCCCTGTTGATGGCACACCGAGAGTGCGCTCCAGAGGAAGCAGAGGGGACAGGAAAGAGACAGAGAGAGAGAGAGAGAGAGACTGTGAAATTCAAGATGGTTGAGGCCTCTTTCCCTTGACCCGAGCCCACCTGCCTATGATAAACCTACTACCTTTCCTCCTCACTGAGAACACAGACCTTTAGATATGCAGTACCTCAGTGTGAGTCTTCTCATTTTCAGTTGGTGTGCTCCTTTGATGCCCGGGCTGGGGACAGCTGTCTGCTGTTTAGATGTCTTGGGTGGAGGGTGTTACCGGCCCACAGAGAGTGTTCAAAGAGGCGGACCGGCCTTCCAGGTTCTTGTTCTGCCATTTGGTAGGCTACACCTGGCTGACCAGAATACACATCCTCTTCCATTGATGAGCTGGCTCACAGTAGCCGACACATGTGCGATATCAATTTGGAAATGGCAGCCATGATCATAAGTAGTGAGTTCAGGCAAAGCTTATTTTTAGAGGTTACGCTGCCACCAGCATGGGGTATTCATGTCCATCATGGTTTTGGTAGTGGGGGCCTATCTTAAATGCCGGCGCTGTGCTGCAGTGAATTAGCTGTCACTGTGGTGGTCGAGTGGGCAGAAATCACTTGCATCATTTTATATATTAATAAAAAAACAAAATGCCAGGGCTTGGCAACCTTGCCAGATGTCGATTCCTCCGAACAATATGATCCAGTAAACCACCGAGGACATTTCCAAAGCCTACCCGACAGCATCAATGGGACAGATTATCAAAACATGAACTGTTTCGTTTGACATTGTATATGCCGCCAGAATACGGCAAACATTCACAGAACCAATGGACAGGGCTCAAGCCCTTTTTTAAAGCTTACCCATGCACATACACATCCCGGGGTGGGGGGAGCAGCCCATATTGACTAGGGAAGGTAGACTATCCCTAGGAAGCAAGGTATATTTGAAGGAGTAACAGAAAGCAGGAAATGTATGTGTACCGGGTGAACTCAGTGGTTGACATGGTGAACAACCAAGAGAGCAGTCGGTGGAAGGAAGAAACAGCAGATTGTGGAGGAGATTGTTGGAGCAGGTGAGGTATTGGATTAGGAATGATAGTGGTTCTGCAGTTTGAGTGTGTGTGTTTGTGTGGTGAGTGAGTAGCAGAAGATAGTATAAGGAGTGGATGTGAAATGGAAGACACTGAGTGGAAGGAGGGTGTTTGTGTAGTAGTGGGAAGAGGAGTGTAGCAGTGGGTGGAGGAGTGTAGTAGTGGGCAGAAGAGTGTCGTAGTGGGTGGAGGAGTGTAGGAGTGGGTGGAAGAGTGTTCTAGTGGTAAGAGGAGTATAGTACTGGGCAGAGGAGTGTAGTAGTGGATGGAGGAATATATCAGTGGGTGAAAGATCATAATAGTGGAAGAAAGAAGTGGAGTGGGAGGATGTTTACATATATTGGTGGAAGCCAGGAGTAGGAGGAGTGATATATCAAAGGGATAAGGAATTAGCATGAGGAGTAAGTGGAGGGCGTGTTAGTAGGCGTAGGGGAATAGAGGTGAGGGGATGTGATTGATGTATCCTGATAAAACTGGAGCAAGTACAAGGTGCAATCCAAACTCTTTGAAGAACACTAACCTGTGGTTAGAGTAGGGAACCGTTAGGAAGTACTGGAGGGAGGTAATATAGTCTACTGTTAGGGAAAGCAGTTCTAGTATAAGTGAAGATCTTAGACTGTAGGGGTTAACATTCAGTAGAACTAATCCAGGGTTACTTGTTAGGGAGGAGGTTTGTGGGCAGACTAGAGAGAGAGGGGCAGTCCTAGGTCCACTGGCTGCTTTTTATCACCTCTACCTCACAGAGCCTTTGCTCTTCCCCTCTGTAAGTGTGCTACACCCCCCCCCCAATTGGATCTGTGTTAGGAATGAAGATAGAGATAAACAGATATCTGTCACTGTGCAGCAGAAGAGAGATTCGGCAACAACCCCTGCAGATGGTAGCTACTCTAACACATCCGCACAGGACTGATTTACTAATGTCACATATATTTGATTGATGGTCCAATGCTCAAACCTTCTATTAACCCCTTTCTTATCAACACATACAGCATATACAGTATGTCAATATACAGTACTTCAAATAGATACCCCACACGTCATATATGTGCTCTAATATTTATGACTTGATTCTCAATAATGAACAATCAAGGAATGTGCTTACACTCTCTTGTATAGTGCAATGCATTTTATTATGATAAATAACTAGTAAAGAAACATTGCTGCTAGTATTGTAAATACACATAACACACTTAATATGCAAAATATCAATGAAAATGCTGTTATCATTGTCGTTGCCTCTATGTCTACTCGACCAGACAACCATCTCAGAAGCATAAAGCCACTTCAAAAGTAACTGACTACCTCATTTGTTTTCACTAGTCCTCTCCTCTTTCCCAATTTGATATTAAAGATGGGTAAAGCAGGCCCTCATTCTCACTACTGTCCTCACAGGGTAGGGAGATGAGAGCTGGCGGCTGGATCTAGGCTTCTGGTCTGCACAGTCCAAGATAAATTCCAAAAATATAAAATCCAGTTGTAAAAACCACCTATTAAAATCAATGTGGTCTCTGATCAAAAAGCAGCCACAATAGGTAAAAATGCCATAAAAAGATTTAGTGTCAACTGGAACTGACCATGCTGCAAAAAACTTTCAATTAAATAAAATATCTCCGTAGGTGGTGAGCTGATTGCCTTAGGAATGCTTATTCTATGAAGCCCAGTCAAAAAAAGCAAAGTGCTTCTAAGACTCAGAAGCCCACACATGCAATTTCAAAGGCTTCAGAATCCAGGCAGGAAAAAGAAGAGATTTCCCCCCCTTCCTCCCTCATTTGCTTGTATAGAGAGAGCGGCTCCAGTATGCTATCAAGGTCCTTCCAGCAACATATGCCTCATCCAGCTCTGTCAGCTCAGCGAACAGCCTGCGTTCTGAGTGCCCCCACCAGAAGACAGCTTATTATAGCACGAGAGCTTATTTACTTAAGCTGTCTTTTCCCCTTTCGCAAGTTGCAGAATAATCTCTTACTCAGGGTCTTAACAATTGCAAAATTATCGATTTGTAGCAAGTTGCCGAATTATCTATAGACCTCATCAGGTTTCGTACTCCATTGTAATGTTTGTAGCCCATTGTAATCTCTAGAAAAATGTTATTGTTTTCAGGAACATTTAGAAACATTTACTAAAACAAACGGGACAATTGGAACACATACCAGACCATTGGAGTATAGCCCAGAATTATTGTTATTGGAAAGTGATAGATTGGTCTGGTGCACATCCCAGACCTACAAACTGAATGACAAACTCTGTTCATAATTGTCAATATATGTTCACTGACTGAATATATTTCTATGCATTTCACTATCTACTTTCCTAAAGGCTTACACATTTTGAGATATTGTTCAATCATCATGCCCTGGCTAAAACTAAAATTACATGTCACTCCAAATAAAAACAAAATCCTTGTACTGTCTGAAATAACCAGTGTATTTTCTTCGCCACCAGTTCCATGCCAGAAGAACACAGAGGAGTCATCAGAAACATGAAGATGTGAGAACTACCTGCACATAAGCTTGAGACCAAGAGGTATGGAAGATAGGAGTGGAGTTCCTAAGCCTGGACCCTATACCCAAGGGAATAGAGGATCCCAAGGAAGAGATTGAGAGCACCAACCCAACCAACCTGTTGGACGAAGAGATCAACCCAGCAGAGGCACACGGCCCAAGCCTGATGGACCAGATTCGGGAAAGCTAGGAGAAGATACACCAGAGACAAACACATGGTAGTGGAAGCAAATTATGGAATCTTCCTGGGGTCAGCACCTTGTGACAGTTTGGAGAACACATCAGCTCCAACAAGGAGGAAGAAATAACCCCTCACATTCTGGCAGCTGTTGGAACACCATCCTCTCAAAGCCCAGATCCCAGGAAAATGGAAGACCTACTGTAGCCTACTGTAGGCAATGGAAGAGAGACTACTAAACATCAGCTGCCAATACCAGGAGACCTTTGAAACTTTGCAAGGAGTGATAGTGGAGAAGCAAGAACAACCGGCTGTACCCCTAACCTTCATGCAGAAAGTGGTACCAGGAGAAGATTCATCTGCCTTCTTTATAAATGTAGAAATGGTGGCTGAGACCCCCGGGTGGCACCGCTATTAATGGCCCAAATACATTGCCCCATTATCAATAGGAGAAGCACAACAGGGGTTCCAGGTACTAATCCTGATGGGAGAACTAATTAAGATGATTTGAAGCAGGACATCCTCGAGAGGCTGGGGAACAGGGAGGATCACCAATTTTGCCTATGGAATATACGTTATGTTATGTTATGACTACTTGTAAAGCGCACGGTCGCCTAGGGGCATCATGGCGCTGGAGAGGAAGAGAGAACCATAATCACAGCCTGAGAACCCAGAAGCATTATCCATCATAGTTAAAAATAAAAATGTTTTTAAGGCTTTCCAAAAGGCCAGATAATTATAGATCTTTTTCAGTTCAACTGGCAGCTTATTCTATAGCTGTGCTGCTGCGATAGAAAAGGCTTGTCCACCCAATCGGGAGCAGCAAAATGATGGTACACAAAGCAAACCAGCTGACTCAGATCTCATAGAGCTGGTGGGAAGATAGCAAGAGAATTTGTAGCGCAAGTACTCAGCTCCCTGCCCATGGATCGCTCGATGCACAATACAGAGTGCTTTAAACTCAATACGTTGGACTAATGGTAATCAGTGAAGGTGACATAGGACTGGGGAAATGGGGTGCCCCCGTCGCTCTCCGAGCTGCGAAATTCTGAAGACGTTGCAGTCGAAAGATCAGCCCCCTAGGGAGTTACAATAATCCAATTGACTGGATACCATTGCCGACACCACCAATGGCCGCAAGGAAGTTGTTATAAGGTGAAGGACTGACCAAAGGATTTTTATACACTTATTACAAGGAGAAATGCCAGACAAATAACATATAGAATCAGGGGTCTGCTTAATAAATGGCTGTCATGCAAAACCTACAATGAAGTTAAGGACAATTCTTTAACTTTGTACACCCTTACTTGCAGAAAGTTGACTTAAAACCTATTAAACCCACTCTACGAGAAGACATATAGACAGTCAATTTGTACTCTTTATTTGTATTTGTATTTCAGCAGCGAAAACAGTTGCTACAACAGCAGTAGTGGAATATCTATTATGAATGGACAGTCGAACTAAGGAAAACAATTGAATTTTCAATCTCTTTTAATGAGCATCAATGAGTCATGATTAAATGAGGGACAAGTAGTGGACCATAAAACCCCATGATGTTAGACCAGTGGGATGGGGAGAAATGAGACTCCTAGTGTAAGAAAGCCAAGCCCAAACCTTTTGGTCCCCACCGGGAGTAAAACCAAAACTCCTATTGTGACTGAAGGAAGGAAACTGAGACCTTCCCCCAGGCCTGGTGTTATACCAATGGGAAACAAGGACACTTTGCTCGATTCTACCCCAAAACACCAGAAGAGGAGCCGTGGGAAATTGGTTTCCTCCATGACGCTACTACCACTGAACCAGAAGCAGAAAATCAGATCAAATGGTTCACAGGAGAACACAACCCTGAATACCTAGCAGATTAATATACTGAGGCATGTTTCCTCTGCACATCAGAAGAAACTGACCAGAAAATTCCACATTCCTGTAGAAGTCTAAGGTTCCACAGACGGAGCCTTATTAGCCTCTGGAAGTAAAAAAAATATGTTATGGAGCGATCTTGTTACAGTAGAATAGTTGAGCACTCAGAACCCGCTGCAAATTATTTGCATACATGGGGATATCAATCTCTATCCTCAGGCAATACTATTCCTAAGAGTCCACGGGAAAGACATAAGAATGCCAATAATTATAATACCCGGTCTTCCTGAAGGTCTACTGGGCACTGAATTTCCCTTCATCGACCAGAGTCTCAGGAGTATTCAAGGGATAACAGAGTATTTTCCTGAGTGGAAGAGGCAGTGAGACAGTATGTAGGGAGAGGAAGAAAAAGAGCAGCATTTAGGAGAAAGGGTGGAGGAGTGTTACAAGGCTTGTTACCAAGCCTTGTCATGAGGGGATGCAAACCCCTCTCATCCAGGGGTGGGAAGCCTATCAGGGAGCCACCCAGAGCCAGTCATATCCCTGAGGTGGAGGTTGACAGAAGAGAGGGTCTCAATTCCTGCCCTATCTTGTGCCAGAATGCCTTCATTCAGACTCTTAGCTCATGGGGTGTAGAACAAAATGCTTTTAGGCCTCTTGAACAAAATCCTCACCAGTGTTTATCTTATTTTTTCAGATCTGAAGTAATGTAGGAGAGTCAGCCTTTCCACCCCAAAAGAGCTTAAGAAACAAAAAGACAGACATCACCCATATCAGACATAGAAACGCTCCGATGGTACAGAGCACCCATCACAGCAAGAAGAGCCAGCCCTGAGCCACCCAGAGAATGGGAAGGAGATAGAGAGCTGCAGGAGAAAGCAACGACCATATGCGGCAGTCAAGCGATGGCACTGTCCTTCCAAGAAGCACCTTTGGGAGTCTGTGCACACAATATGGTCTATTAAGTCACCAGGGACATTTCCAAAGACTTATGGACACCATCAGGGAAACAGACTCTCAAAACATGGACTGTTGCATGGTACACAGCCATTATGCTGGGGAACACTCACTGAAGCCCCTTTTCAAGGTTTCCCCATGCACATACGCATCCTAGGCCAGGCAGAGCAGCCCAAATTGGCTAAGGAAAGAAGAGCAATATATAGGAAGGGGAGGGATTATTTAAGGGAGGGACAGGAAGCAGAACATATGGGTGTAGCAGGTGAGGTCAGAGGTGGAGGACAACCAAGAGACCAGCAGGAGGAAGGAAGGAGCAATGGCTTGTGGAGATTGTCGGAGCAGGTGAGGTACAGCTTTAGGAGTGATAGTGGTTCTGGATTTTGAGTGTGTGCATGTTTGTCTGGCGAGTGCGTAGCAGAAGATTGTGTAAGGACTGAATGTGAAATGGAAGATACTGAGTGGAAGGGCTTGTGTAGTAGTGGGTGGAAGAGTGTAATTGTGGGCAGAGGAGTGTAGTAGTGGGAGGAGGAGTGTAATAGTAGAAATAGGAGTGTAGTAGTGGGTGGAGGAGTGTAGTACCGAGCAGAGGAGTGCAGTAGTGGGCAGAGGATTGTAGTAGTAAGTGGAGCAGTATAGTAATGAGTGCTAATCACTGAAGGATTACAATGCCTGATTGAGTAAGGAGTGAAGAAGCTTCATGAGCAAGAGACACACAAAGAATGCATTTAGGACTCAACACTACTACAACCTGACAAAAAGGTGAAACATCATGGCATTGAAAGCTCCTCTGCTTAGGTGCGTTGACCCGCCTCCAGCTCTGCAAAGTCTACGTACACATTTTAAAATGTTCATCATATTTTTCAAGAACTTATTCCAGCCATGGGACTTGATGTTGCCTCCACGGTGCCTGTACCGGCCCCAGGGTGCTGCTATATGCCAGTTAAAGTGCCGTTCTTTTCACTTTAGTATCTGAATCTAAGATGGCGGTCAGACACACATTTTCATACTGGCTTCAGTCAATGGCATTTCTGAACTCTAGCACTTAGTAAGGTAAACAGATGCACTGTTGACATGCTGCCATTGTTGGTTTTGTACAAACGCATCTGTGAATTAGGTGCTACGAAACTAGATTTCTGCTTGGTGATCCTGTTTATGGTTAGCTGGAGGGTGTGCTGCACATCAACACTGCTATATATCAGGATGGCGACATTAATGGACTGTTTTCTTTGCTGACAACACTTTTTTTAACATAAACGTACAGAGCTCTTGTCACCAAAATAACCACTCCGTTACTGTCAGTATCTACCCCAATAACAGTGTTGATGTGCGAATTGGGAAACACCCACCCTAAATATATGTATTCTAATCAGTTAAGTGTGTGTATAAGCCACTGACCCTACATTTCTCAAAATCTTTTTGCCCCACTTTTTGTAGTTTAAAATAAAATACAAAGCACTGAACTGTTTTTCTAAAGATGATATGAACCACTAAAATAGAGCAAAAAATAAGAATGCAAGCGCTATCAATTAGGTCAAGGGGACACATTTTGCCATAAATACAGTGTCATAGAGGTCAAAACACATGTGTACATTAGACGGAATACAAGCACAAGTGCCCTAGCCCTCAAATACATGTTATACGTAATCCAACACCATCATATATTTTTACAGCAATTCAGTAGTTATTCTCAAAAAACCAAAAACCTTGAGGGCACAGTTTTTGGGCCATCAATCCATTACCAGTAATGTGCACACCATACTGTGATAGTTTCCCTGGGGCCTGTGAATCAACACCCTCAAGGATAACCACTGCCAAAGGATGGCAGCAAATCGAACAGAAAATACTAAGGAATTTGCAGGATAGACCTTCTGCTGATACAGGTATTGGTATAAACGTATAAAGCGCAAGGTCACTGACTGGTATCATGGCTCTAGTGTACCGATGCCTTCTTCCACATGCTCGAAGTCCTGATCACTGCAGAGTACACCATTCAGTATGTGAACCATAGACAGAAACTCAGCAGGGGCCTTCCAGTCATCCACAGGAATTCATGGAAATGCACGCTTCAGTATCCCTCAACCCTGAAATTGCGGTTTATAGTGATAGTTTCGAAACAAAAGTTCCGATAAACAAAAGTTTTGAAACCAAAGTTTCGAAAAACAAAAGCTGTGACATACTGTATTTAACATGCAAAGTGCATTTCTTTCTAAACCAATCCGTCAACAATAGTCATGGATTGGTTTCAATTGAAATGCACTTTACATGTTAAAAGTAGCATTTCAATGCTTTTTTTTTTAAACGTTGAAACGTTAGATGGAGCTGTGCAGTGCTGTAAATTCAGCACTGGACAGCTCCATGTAACGTTTCAAAGATTGTGTATATTGGCATTTAAATGCTTTTTTTGTAACTTTGAAACGTTACATGGAGCTGTCCAGTGCTGTAAACTCACCACTGGACAGCTCCATGTACGTTTCAAGGTTTTAGTGTATGTTGGGGGGGTCCCCCCAAAAACCACCTAACCCGAACACCACCCTCCCACCCCCAACCCTAACCCAAGCCCTAACCCCAACCCTAACCCATGTCGACAGCACTTTCGAATTTTTTTCAAAGAAATTGTCATTTGAAAGAATGGCATTTTTCGATAACATTTTTTTGAAAGTTTGCCTTTCGAAACGTTTGCATTCGGTAAAATGACTGGACACCGAAATTGCTGGAGACATGCCCCTTTCCACTATCCCACGCCCTAACTGCTATTTTCCACCTGATCTCCCAATCACCATAGAGTAACAAGACTTTCCTGGATGAAATCAATGACCTATCACTGTTTCAACAGTCATCCATCTATCAACGTCTTCCTAGGAGACCAAAAGGAGACCTAAGAGATGTATGCAAGCAACTAAGAAAACCAATCAAGCCCTCGTCTAGCTCCTGGACAACTCTCCACATCACTAAACCCATCACTGATCCCACCCACAGCAAATGCAGCACTCTCGATTTAGTACTCACCACATAAACAGATCTCATTGCCTCCCTCCTTTACAACTTGACTGCACTAACCACCCAGCAATACGTCTCAGGCTACAGCACTGAAAACTCTCCCATCAAGGGCAAATGATACCAACAAAGTAATTATTCAAACTCGGGACCCTTTGGAAGAAAACCCTTGGAAGAAAACCAATGGAGGAAAACCTCACCAACCTAGCCTCCACACTTACTCTTTCATCCGACATCAATATCCTTCTCAACCAGCTCAACTACACACTAAATGACTCCACCAACAGCCATGGACCACTGAAACTGTGTAAACAAAACCACGTCATCCACATCTTGGTATACACATGAGCTCACCCACTGTAAACATTCCATCTGTAAACAAGAAAAGATCTACGGAAAAACACAACTACAAGAAAATCTCACACCCTTGAAAAACCTCGGCTCAGCGAAGAGCCTACAACTGCGCACAGGGATCAACGACATTGTCCAATGCTGGTTCAAGTCGGACCCTTGCCAACTGTCAGCAGTTTGGTCCGATGGACTACTCTAAAGCATCAGTGCTACCCACCACCTGTGGGGTCCTGCAGGGTTCCATCCTCTCCCCAGTGATATTCAATCTAAACATGGAGCCGCTGGTAGCCCGCCTAGCCACACACAACATCCACCAATACACTGACAGCAAACAGCTATACCTCAAGATCAATTCCATCAAGAACATCTGCAGGCTCAAAACCTGCCTCGTGTTCAGTGTATATTTAAAGCTCATCCCCTCCAATACCGAATTCCTCCTCCTCACCAACAACACTGATCACCCAGACATACAGACCTTGCTATCAACCATGAACCTTGAGGGCTTCACACCGGAGCTCACCTTCTTCGTGAAGTCCCTCGTCAAGACACACATAGCTAAGAAAACTCAGACACCTTGGTATCAGCACTCCCTTGTTTGGAAAGCCAAGACCTTCCTCCCTCTGGACAGCTTTAGATCCATCATTCAAGCACTGGCCCTATCCCTTCTGGATGGGGGAAATGCCCTCCTCGAACGCCTCCCATCGTCCGCCGTTGTGCCCCAGAGAAATGTCCTACATTTGGCCGCATACCTCATCAAGGGTCTACTCAGATACAACCACATCACCCTGCCCTGATAGTCCTTCACTGTCTCCACTGCATGCACAAATCACATCCAAGTCTTGCTGCATCATCTATAATTGAGTCACCCTCAAGTCACCCAGCTATCTCGTGGAGAAACTCAGCATCTCTGGCGGACAGCACACCATCAGAATCCAGGATACGTGCAGACCTTGAAATCCACCACTGCAAAAAGGAAAGGACCAGAAAACAAGCCTTCTCTGCCTGCGCCCCAAGACGATGGAACCTCCTCCCTGTCGGCATCAGACTTGCGCCCTCGCTCCTACAATTCAGAAATGAACTCAAGACCCACCTCTTCAAGGACTCTCTCCTCCTCAACACCTAGGCCATCACATTGCCCGCAGTGTCACCTCACTTGCTAGAAGCTGTCCGCCCCTCTCCTCCGCCACCATGTACAGCTATATCCCTCCTCTGTGTGCCTCTGTACCCTGCCCCCTGCTGTATATCTGTTCTGTTGTTACCTCTGAAAAGCGCTCCTTTATGTATATGTACTGTTGTGTACCTCTGTAAAGCGCCTCATTGCTTCTTGAAGCTAGTTCCCGGCCGGGCTCAATAAATATCATAATAAGAAAAATAAGAAGAAGGAGAAGAAGAAGAAGAAACAGAGCTTGAGGCTAAAGTTAAATTCCTATTTAGCAGCAGTAGCGTGACATTTTCAAAAGTGCCACAAATTATGTGTTCACTTACAAAGTAGAAAACCCATTTCTTGGTTTCTAAACCCGCAACAAAAGTCGTAACTTTTCTCTACAAATTGAATGCAGCAGTCCTGACCACTTCAGGCTGGTCCTTTCTTGAGGACCTATTGCTAGCATGTCTCGAAATAAAGTTATGCTAGTTTTCACACTGGCCTTTTTGTTATACTAAAACAGGAACATTTGAGGGTGAACAAATGGACTTCAATTATTAAATGTTAAGTTTGTGTCTATGGTGACCTACTCAAACTTGCTAAAATAAAGCTAAAACTCTACCTTATTAAAATATATACATATTCATGACGGGATTACAATAAACAGCACAAACTGAATTTGCAGGCAATACCCTGATCTCCTACTTCAGGCTTCCAATTGGCCTGGTGCTGGAAGAGAAATCTGCTGCAGGTGCTACCACAACGCATAGGCTGAGGTACAGCCATGAAACCTATTGCTCTCCTGGAAAGTGCACTAACACCTCTCGCAGGTGGAGAGGCTGTGTCCCCCTAGTGGTAGAGTTGGCAACAGGCACTCCTGGGAAAGCAGGAGGAAAAGGGGGAATACTTAGCGTGGAGATCCTTTGATGTAGCATTTACATCGAAACAGAAGGTGAAATCAGTACTATACCTCTGCGATTCTATTATTCCTAAATATAACAGCTCAAATTAAAATAACACTTTTATTCATGAATCTTATAAAAAACATATCTTATGGTTTACATATAATATAACACAGAAAAGGCATTACATTGCAAAAGAATACTGGCCATTCTAGGTAGTACAGCTAAAACGCACTGTTAAATATTCAGCCCCATCAGACCCTCCGATATTCTGCCTGTTTGGAAATCTCTTTTTTTCTGAATAGTCAAGTGTTTCCCAGGCGGCAGAGTGCGAGACGTAAGAAGGCTGTGCCATTGTGTAATAGAGTGCCCAACATCCAAACCATAAGTACATGCATTCCTGATTTCAGTGCAATGGTCCGTCATTCACGTAATCAGGATGTCCAAATCGTGTAAGAGGCAAAGAGAATACGTACAATTAGGTGCATCTGATGGCTTTTATATGTGCACCTTTTTGTACGCCGCAGCGAAGGAAAGCAAAGATGTTTGCAACGGACGGCAATTGTATTGCGATTCACTTGCAGGTGAATGTAGATCTTAAGAAGGAGCCATTCCCTGAAGAGGATGTCTTGAGCTCCTTCCTAAAATGTAGAAGTGAAGGGGCGAGTCTATTCATGGGGAGAAGGTTCAAAATTCATGGGGCAGAGACTTTCAAAACTGGTGGATTTCAAGTCTGCAAATGTCCTTAATTCGTGCGTATCGTAGGCTTTCTGAGATGCTGCGCTTGTCAAGGGCAAAGGCCTTGAATATGATACAGCATGATTTGAAGGTGCTACGTGCTAGCACCAGGGCCAGTGCAGTTCAATGAAGGTTGGGATGATGTGGTTGAATTTGCGGAGTCCTTTGATGAATCGTGCTGAGGCATATAGGACACATGTCTGAGGTGCCAGGGTGGTGGCCGAAAGGCCATCCAGGACATCATTGCCACCAACCAGGTGGGAAGGGACCAAGACTTGGAAAGCAGATCTGAAGTTGTTTGCTCGGATAAAGGATTTGACTTTCCATAGGAGGGAAAGTTGGCACCTTGATGTTTGTGTCTTCCTTGCTATGTGCTCCTAGAAAGAGAGGTGTCTGTTGATGTAGAACACAAGGGACTTGGCACAGGAGGTCAGCTCGGGTGTGATGCCTTTGAGGTTCATAGCGGAGAGCCAGGTCTGGATTTTAGGGTGTTCTGTGTTGTTGGTAAGCAGTAGAAATTCAGTCTTGGAGGGGTTGAGCGTCAGGTAAGCACTGGACATCCAGTTCTGGAGCAATGTGAGGCAGGCCTTGGGCATATGGATCTCTTTGATGGAGGATATCTTGATGGAGAGCTGCATGTAATCTGCATGTTTCTGTATGTGGATTTTGGATGGCGCCAGTAGGGTTCTGAGCCGTTCAATCTAAAGATAAAGGGGGAGAGAGTGGATCCTTGTAGGACTCCACAGGTAATGGGTAGAGTTGGTGATCTGGAAAAATCCATTTGGGCAAATTGATGGGAGTTATCAAGGTAGGATTTGAACAAGTTGAGGATGGTCTAGCTCAGGCCTGTTCAACCTTTTTGAATGTGGGGCCGAAGCATTAGCTTTTTGTCACCCGGTGGGCCGGCGAGCCAAAAGTGAACATCCTCACCCAAAGTAGTATATTCAAAAGCGATGGTGTGTGACCTTTGACACAATAGCATCACAGGCATAGCCATGCAGTCTCAAAGATAGCTTTTGGTGTCGGGGGCAGTGATCAAAGGTTAGTTTCTTGTGATTTCTTCCAGTGTGTATGTGTTGATATTTCTCTGAAAAAGTGGGGGTGACCAAGCGTAGCGAGGGAGCTATAACGATCTAGGGACGGCTTGGGGGGGTCCCCGTCCCAAGATTTTATTTCCCAATATGGGGCTGAAATTGTGCATTTTACAGCAGGAAAAGTGACCAAAAAGCCATGACTTTACAATCAGTTCTAAAGGGGAAAATGTACATTCCATGTCACCAACAGCAGACAAGAACATTGTAGAACACAACACATTTTAATGATCAATGTGTCCACAGTGTAAGACAGCATTGTCACTGATGTAACACATTGGCATGATGGTTTTAACCAGAATATGCCTCGGTAGCAACATGTCTATGCTGGCTGTTCCCAATTTAGGCCAGCATTGTCCTAATCTGCTAATCTGCAAGGAACTGGCCAATCCTGCCGCAGTCTCTACCTCTCCTGTTCCTTCCCAGGTCCTCTGTGTGGCACTGGCATCTCATTTTGTCTCAAAAACTCAGGACATCCTGTCCGCACTCTCCTCCTAGCCTCTCCCTCCCCCTACTCCCTGCTCCTCCTCTGGCCCTTCTGCAGCCACCCCTCCTCCCTCCTTCTCTTCCTTTCCCCTTTTCCCCACAGACAAGGTTTCTAGACAAATCTGATCTTTGAAAGTCTCGTGGAAACAGGTTTACCCCTGTTCTTCCAGAACTATCAAGGACCACATCGACTCCCTGGCTCCTGCCCTGGCTGATTTCTGCAACCACTCCTTTGCCACTGGAGTCTTCCCATCCCCCCTGAAGCAATCCCTTGTGCACCCCTTCTTAAGAAACCCTCTGCTGACCCCACTTGCCCGGCTAACTATCGCCCAATCTCTATCACTCCCTTCCTGGGCAAGCTCCTGGAGAAACTGGCCATCTCCCAGCTGAATCTCCATACTGAATCTGTTGGTTGTCTTCATGACCATCAGTCTGGCTTCAGAGCTGCCAGAAGCATGGAAACTGCTCTCCTGAACATCCGTGAGGACCTGCTCTCCAACCTTGATTCTAACACCCCTTGCGTCCTCATCCTGCTTGATCTCTCTTCTGCCTTTGATACTGTCACCCATGCCATCCTGCTTAACCGTCTCTGTGATAACCTGGGTATCACTGGTCAGGCTCTGGTGAGGCTGACCTCTTTCCTCTCTGACCGACCCTCCCAGGTACAACTTGGGTCCTTCCTCTACTCTGTCTTCTACTCTACCTCTGGTGTCCCTCAGGGGTATAACCTCTCTCCTCTGCCTTAATGCCAGCAAGACTGAGATTCTCCTCATCGGCACACTGGCTCCCTCCTTCCCTGTAGCTCTCTGGCTGACCTCTCTTGGCACTCCTCCTGCTCCCACCTTTGAGGCTAAAAACCTCGGGGTCATCTTCGACTACACACTCTCCTTCTCTCCTCACATCTCTGACGTCTCTAAGAAGTCACACTACCAGCTGCACCTCCTCAGAGGTATTCTTCCTTTCCTCTCCTTCCCCCAGAAGCTCACTGTCTCCAGAGCCCTGGTTCTTTCTAGGCTGGACTATTGTAACAGCCTCTATCTAAATCTGCCTGCCTCTACTCTCCGCCCTCTGCAACTTATCCAGAACAGGACTGCGAGACTTGCCCTTGGCCTCAAGCCCAGGGATCGTATCTCTCCAGGACTGAAATCTCTGCACTGGCTCCCAGTGGCTGTGAGGATTAAGTTCAAAACCCTCTGCATTGTCCACAAGGCCTTCTGGGGCCTGGGGCCGCAATACCTTCAACTGTCTCTTCCTAAATACCTTCCTTCCCGAGCCCTTCGCACATCCACCTCCAACTCCCTCAGGGTCAGTCGCTTCTCCAAGCAACGAGTTGGTGGTAGATCTCTCTCTTCAGCACGGGCCTCCCTCTGGAACAGCCTTCCTACCTCCCTGAAACTTGAGGAGAACCATCTCTGGTTCCGGAAGCACCTCAAAACTTTCCTCTTTGCTTCTGCTTTCTCCCCCCCTCTCCCCTGCTGAATTCCTGGCTGAAACTGCACTGGTTACCTGGCCACCCTGCCTGATGTCTGGCCCAGGCACCGCCAGCTGCACACCTGCACTGCCTCCCTGGCAACCCGTGCACCTGGGGCTGTTTTCTGGATACCTTCAGTCCCCGTACCAGCACTTATGTCTGCACTTACCTTGCACTTGCCACCTCTAGCTGTTTATTATCTTATTTTTTCTACTACCCCTTGTACAGCACTTTCCCGTCTCCCTTCCCCCACGCACTTTTCCCTTTCCCCCTTCTCATGCACTTGCGCGATCTGAATGACACCCGGCCTAGTAAGATCGTTGTCTGTCTTCCCGTTGTTCCCCCTCCCTTGCCTCGTCGCACCTCGAAACACTTGTGTATAGGCGCGTTATGAATCCATATCATATCATATCCTCTACAAAGCATGATTGATGCTGCCTGAGCATGTGCAATGTGCCAAATACATATGCCAGCTTATCTCTGTAATACACATTCATTACTTCTGTGGTAATGAAAGAAGCATAATCCAATTCCAGGGGGCACCTGAGGCAGTAAAAGTCCTCCGCCACGGCCCGGTTTATTGGTCGGACCCAACATTGCAGAAATAAATAAATTAATTGTGTCCATGGACCTGACAAGCATTGAACAAATAAATAAATCGGGCAGGGGCACCGACTTATGAATTTCCCAGGGGGTGCCCAAATATAGGAAGTGACATCACCACCAGTTATATGACCACATTTGCACGTAGTCTGCCAACTTGGTGCAAGGGGGGCGGGGGGTGCAGAACAGTGGAAACATTGGCTAGCATGTACTGCATATACTAAAGTCAACTAAGAAGGAGGTTTAAGCCTTCCAGTTGCATTCCAGTAGGCCAATACTGCCCCTACTCCACCCTCTATAATCATCCAGGTTGTAGTAGACCTCAAAAGGCAGAGCAACACAACTAGGATGGGAGAACGAAATGCCATCCCATCCTGTGAGTGTGTCAAACCTCAGAGCAAAGACTGTGCGTGTGCCTCCTACCTTGGAGCACAATCTCACTAATTTGATGCAACTCTCGCAAGTCGGTGCATGGGAATCCCATGCGTGTGTGCGGGCTGCATACCCCGGACCACTTGCTCACTTCTTCAGTGTGAAACTCTGGCCAAAGAAGTACTGTCCCAATGGTGAGAAGTGTCGTATTTTCACATTAACTATGCTTAAGCAATTTGGGTTATTGAATAGTGCTGCTACATTCTGAGTAATTCCATCCCTTTAAATATATTAGCTCTTGTATAACCACAACAGTGTTGATTTATTCTGATGATGATGAAGATGATGTTAGACTTGCTCAAATGTTCTGGTTCTGTATCATTAAATGTACGTCAGATCTTCAGAGTCTCGGGAGGATAGCTCAGGGACAACATGCTCGCTTTGGAAGCAAGACGACATGGAGCAACACAGGTTTGATCGCTCTGGGTATATTATGCGCATTATACATAACCAATAAAAATAAATAAATCTGCTGAGAAGTGCTAGGGCCTTGTCAATAAGAAATATAGAAGCCCATTAGCACTGCACCATTAGGCCCTGCAAGTACTGTCCCATTGAATGTTATTACACTGAACAAGGTCAACAGTATGGCAAGGTCCATACTGGGTTCTATGTGATAATTCTGCATTTTGAAGAACAAATACACAAAAGACCGTTTTATTTCGGCCGATTTGTGTGTTCAAAAGGCCGAATTATCACATTTTACTGCCCACCCACCCCGCTAAACCCCCCAAGAAGGTGATCCCGCCTCACCCCACACTCCCACCCTCTCCCACGCTGTTAACTTCCTTAGAATTCAGGGGAGTTACCTCCCTCAATGCCTCCGTTCCCCGCCCATAGCATAGCATTCACCCTCACCACGTACACACTCAGAAACATGCAAACAGTCTCATTTGCCCTCGCCCTGCCACCTCCCCCCACAGATGCAATGCAAGAGGGGTGCACAGATGTACGAATACATCCAACCCAAAACATTTTTAGAAATTGAGGGACAGACTTGCTTTGCATCTGTGCCTCCATTTCTAAAAATCGTTTTGGGTTGGGTGCACCTATACATCTGTGCACCCCTCTTGCCAAGAAGGGTGCACAGCGGTACAAATACACCCAACCCAAAACGATTTTTAGAAATTGGGGGACAGACTTGCTTTGCATCTGTGCCTCGATTTCTGAAAATCGTTTCGGGTCGGGTGCACCTCTACATCTGTGCACCCCTCTTGCCAAGAGGGGTGCACAGGTGTACAAATACACCCAACCCAAAACGATTTTTAGAAATTGGGGGACAGACTTGCTTTACATCTGTGCCTCGATTTCTAAAAATCGTTTTGGGTTTGGTGTACTTCTACATCCGTGCACACAGATGTAGAAGTATACCCAAACCAAAACGATTTTTAGAAATTGAGGGACAGATGGAAAACAACAGCATTTTGCTTTGCATCCGTCCCTCAATTTTTAAACACCGCTTTTTACCCGGCTTTACCTGGGCAGCCAGAGAGAGACACAGTATGGATGGAACAAAGGGCCATCCATACTGCGACTCTTCTCTCCGGCCTGGGGGGGCCAGGAGGGGGGCCCGGAGCACCCATGTACTCGGTGCCCCTGAAACCGGGCCATGACCTGTAACTGCCTGGTCGGACCCAACATTGCAGAAATAAATAAATTAATCGGGTCCACGGACCCAACAAACATTGAACAAATAAATAAATAAACTGGGCCGTGGCAGAGGCAGTAACAGTCCTCTGCCACGGCCCGGTTTATTTATCTATTTGTTCAATGTTTGCCGGGTCCGTGGACCCGATTAATTTATTTATTTCTGCAATGTTGTTTCGATCACCATTGCATAAATAAATAAATGAATCGGGTCCACGGACCCAACAAACATTGAACAAATAAATAAATAAACTGGGCCGTGGCAGAGGCAGTAACAGTCCTCTGCCACGGCCCGGTTTATTTATCTATTTGTTCAATGTTTGCCGGGTCCGTGGACCCGATTAATTTATTTATTTCTGCAATGTTGTTTCGATCACCATTGCATAAATAAATAAATGAATCAGGTCCACGGACCCGACAAACATTGGGAAAATAAATAAACTGGGCCGTGGCGTGTTACTACCTCTTGTGCCCCCCCCTTTTAGGGGCCGCCAGTGGCAGTAACAGTCCTCCGCCATGGCCCGGTTGTTTCTTTATTAGTTCAATGTTTTCTGTACAGCCTCGCAGGCCATATGAAATGGCTTGGGGGCAGCATTGTGGCCCGCGGGCCGTATGTTGGACAACCTTGCTCTAGCTGATACCCATGTGGCGAAGTGTATTGCCTATGAATGTCTCATGGTCAATAGTACTGACTGCTGCTGAGAGGTCGAAGAGAAGCAGAAGGTAAGGCTGGCCATTGTTGAGGATTTTAAGGGCATCCTCAATCACCTTAATGGTAACAGTTTCCATGCTGCACCTGGGTCTGAAGCAAAATTGGTAGGACTGTAAGAGGTTGTTAGAGTTGACGTGTTAGAGGAGTTGCGTGGCTGCTGCTTTCTCTTGCTTCTTGCCTTTGATGGAAAGATGGGTGATGGTGTGGTAGTTGCTAAATCTGTCAGGGCCTAGTGTTGGTTTCTTGAGAAGAGAGAGGATTTGTCTTGAGGGTCGAGTGGAAGCTGCTTCGAGGGAGTGAGCTGTTGATGCTCGCCAGGTAAGGGCCAAGTGCTTCAGCTGCAAGGGTCTTAAGTACAAAAGCCAGGAAGATATTTTCTGCATACAATGTGGTAGTGAGAGATGATTGGGTGACAGGACTGCCATGGTGAGAGTCTTGAAAGTTGTATATGTAGTGGTAGTTTTGTTAGATGGCATATGTAGTGTGCTGTCAGTTGTGACATTGGTGTCTATGTGCCAGCGATCATACTGATCTTGTTGATGAATAAAGATGGTGCTGGCCTTTGATTTTGCAATGACGTGTGGTTACAGTGGGTCATGTAAAGAGTTGATGCAATGTGGCCTGGCACTCCAAATTTGCAAAGCCTGCCACTTTGAGAAGAGCTTGCTTTGGTTATGTAACATGCTTTTTTACATCTGGGTCCTGTATTTATTCACTTCCGTTTCTTATGCTTAAAACAAACCAAGATGATTTATTGATAAAAATGGAGAGAAGCACACAAACATAAAAAAATGCCTGTTTTGAAAGATTGCTTCATTATTTCAGGTTTGAAACTTGATTAATTGAAATGAACTATTTGATGTCTTACTCATCTTTGACTGGATACTTGTCAAACTAGTAGGTATTTAGCCGAATTCTAAATATGCTTATCAGTGAACCACTAGTTTTGTGGGGACACAATCAGTATTTCGAAGTATTCTTTTGTGTGAGAGAAAAATATGTTAATATCTGCAGGAAGCTTAGTGAAATAGAGGCATTTACCGAAATTGCTGTCTAACTCCATCAAATTAGATCGTTTTGAAGAAATGTGTTTGGCTCAGCAAACATCTCACCACACCCTGATGTTAGAAAGAACATGTTGCTGCAAACTCGATTGCTCGAAATGCAGCCTTAACGTAATATTTAGGTACTCATTTTAGAAAAAAGTACTAATTGCCCAAAGGGAACCGGCAACATTTGTACTTCTGTGCAACTATGTCCCCCTGTGCAGATATCATCACATCCAAGACATAGTGGGAAAGGAAACAGTTAAAGCAGGCGAAATTGCCTTTTCAACTTTCTTCCCAATGTGTTTTAGAAAACGTGTAATTGCCTCCTACCATTAAGGATTGCAAGAGACATTTAGAATGGATTCCTATAGGATCCACCATCTTTTAGCAGGCACTAAAAACCAGCGGATTCCATAGGATTTCACTGGTGTTACACAGCATAGAAATGTCATACTGCTGTGTTACCATTTTTTGCTTGGAGGCACAGCAGGAATGCAATGCAGGATTTTACACCTTCTTCCATGCCCCACTCAAGTTCGCAAGACCGGCATGATAGTGCCCGAGCTACTCTTGTGTAAGCTGCTATATTTTGCCCACGCTTAGACTGCGGGCTCTACTCGCTTATCGGGTCTCTTGCTAGACACATATGACAAGACTTTAGGGAAGAAACGGAGTTGAACACACTGCTGCTCTACAACTTTATAAAAATGCATATGTTGCCGTTGCACGCCATTAAAAGAGCCAAGCTCCTGATTATCAAGCAATATATTCTTGGGGTATTCTTGAGAGTGTCCTTTGTGATCAAGAATTCCGTCTGCATATAACGTTGCTGGCGAGCTACCTGACCGTACTGATATTAGACGAACTTGAGGTTTTGTATATGTATTACAAATGCATCAATTTAATGTACAGCCTTGAGAAAGCACCGTTCAGGCACAAAACACGTTTCGGCTGGTCTTTTCTTTTCATATATTAATAAAGATAGACAATTGCACACTGAGCTCTATTAGGAATGCTATTATGAAATTGCAATGGTACCTGCAATCACAAATAATATTAATGCACCCAGTAAACATTTGCCATGGACGTGTCTGAATTTGTGATCTCAATTGGCACCCCCAAGAATATCTTGGTTGATAAAAATCTTGCAACATTCATTAAAGTCTGCAAATTAAAACCATATTGCATGAAAAGTTATACAGTGGCGCAGTTTGCCACATTGTTCTCAAAAACAATACAAATGTGTTAAGACGGGCATAACGCCCGCCTATAGCACCGTTTCAACGCTGCACATTAAATGTCATTGTTTAAGTTGTGCAGTTTTAAAAATATGATGTAAAATGCCTTAGAGCAAGTACCATTTCTAGACTATATTTATGCCTATGAAAAGTGTAGATGGGTAATTGGAGAGGAAATTCAAAAATACAACATACGTGTTTTTGGGTCCCATCCATGCCATTTTCATCCTTTGCAATACCAAAGCATAAAACAAGGAAAAATCGACTTTGTGCCTTCATTTTATGCTCTAGTTTGTAAAATGTGTAAATGCCAACTGGTGTTTATGTTTGTCAGGCGGCATTTAACGTGGATTCCTATGGATTCCGCCTGATTTTAGCAGTCACTGAAAGCAGGGGGATTTTATAGGAATCCATTGATTTTACCCCAGCATGAACATGACAGACTGACATAAAGCCAATCGTTTTGCAGGGAAACGTGATGGGCGGCACAAAATGATCAATCTGACACCAACCTGTCAGTTCAACAGCGTTTATTGAATATTATTACAAGTGGTTCAGCTGCTGGATTTGCTGCCCAATTCAGGGGCAACTGAGTTCTTGGGGAATTTGGTGCTAGGGCCATCCTACGCTAGCTCGACTCACTGGGTTACCACCACCCTAACCCAGGTGTCAGTGACAGGTACTAATGTTATCGCCAGGTAACCCATACTGCCTGATCTGTCTGGTGCTGCGGCTGTGTCCCTGAAAGCAGGTTCACTGATCACCTCTGGACCTTCTGTTTGTCCCTCTTTTAGCCCTGCTTAGTTTTCCAATGGAGTCCAGGGATGAAGCCTTCATCCACTCACTTGGAGTCGGCTGCCATTCAGGCACATTCGCCCCTTGTTCGACTACTCTGATGTTCCCACAATGTTCTCCTCCCTACCACGCTACTGTCCCTTTGATGTTTCACTCCGCCTTCCTATCTCCAGCCTTAGATTTTAACTTCCTTCTTCCTCCCACTTTCCTCCTTCTCTACTCCTCCAGTCATCACTACCAGTACCTTCTACCACTGATCCCTATTACCAAAAACTCCTACTACCTCTCTCCGCTACTACTACGCCACCTCCTCATCCATGCTACTTCTCCACTAGTACTACTACCACCCAGCACCCACTACAACTCTTATTGAATGACAAATCCACTACTGCTTCTCACTACTATCACCTCTCCTCTTATCTGCAACCACTACCTTTTCCACTTCCTCTCTGCCGCTACTACCACTACTACTTCCCATCTCCTACTTTCTCTTCTCTCACTACCACCCGCTTCTCACTTCTTATATCACTCCACTGCTTCCATTACCACTACCACTACTTACAACCAATGCTGCTTCCCATCTACTCCTGTTCTACCCCGGTTTCACTCGTTCCTCTCAATCACGGACAACCACACCACAGACCCCTCCATCGAACTACCACCACACACCTTTCGCTCTGTTCTTCTCTGGTTTCTTCCCAAACTACCTTAGAAATAACCCTCTCATTCACTTGATTGGACAGCTCTCCCTCTCCAATGACTTACTTGAGCTGAGGTGTGTGGCAAAGGAGGACTAAGGGAGGCTTCTTAAGGTCTTGTAGGCCCTGCCCCCTTTTATATGCAGCCCGCCACGGTTCTGAAATGGAACAGGTCCGGGCCCATAGGGAGCTCCTGTACCCTACTCATAAGAGCTTCCAGGAGGCCTATTGTTTTATTGGCTGTTCAAGTAGTGCACCCTGGCACTTTCTCATATCAACCAGTAGTTTTGTCCTTCACTGGAACATTGTATTGTAAGGTTTTTTGCTCATTGTCTTTTCTTCTGCGAACTGCGCCTTGATGCTTACGGGTTTAGTGCGCATTATAAATGTAATAAATAAATAAATAAATGCAAAACTCATTTAAAATCATTGGTAACGCAAACAAAGTACATCTTGGTTTTACACTCTAGGAATTATATAATGACCCCCCCCTAAGTTTTAGTATGGAAACTGTCAAGCTTTAGTCATGCAAAGACCAGAAGAGTTTCTCTCTACTTTCCCTCCAGGTGTTACTCAAATTGTTTGAACACAATTGTTCGAATGCCCAAATTGACCCGAATTTCAAGGGTCCGATTGACCTTTGCACAATTGACCATATATATATATATATATATATATAAGTAGTGGCCATGTAGTTATGGTTAAGTTGGTGTTTCCATAGGAAGAGCACTTTTTGGGTGGCTTATAACTTCGCTCCCCCTGGACGAATCCTCACCAAAATTTGCAAAAAAAGTATATGGCCCACTCTGAATTTTTGCAAAGTTTGGTGAGGATTCGTCCAGGGGGGCAAAGTTATAGGGAGGGTCCCAAAACTTTTTTTCCCATAGACTGAATGGGGAAAAAACTTTGCTCGCACCTACAGCCCAAACCGCTTGACGGATTTTCACCAAATTGGACCAGGAGTAGCGGCTTGGTCCCGAAAGCGTGCTTTTGCAGATTTGGTGAAAATCCGTCCAGTAGTTTTTTAAAAAATGACAAAAAATTAGGTCATAAAAAATTAGCGATATCTGTGTTCGGTCCGCGGACACACTTCCCTGTTCACTCCGCGGACAGTGTCCTGATTGGCCAATCAGTTTGCGTGGTGTCCGCAGACAGGCAACGTGTTCGCTGTTTGGACGGTGGGGAGCGTGACACGCTTCAGATTTTCGGTACCGCCCGCCATCTTGGATTCGCGGACGTCCGCGGACAGAGCAGTGAAACTTGGTTCAAAATTTGTATTTAGTAAAGTGTGTTGGTGTGTAATAGTGTTTGGGGAGGGTGGGAGAGTATGAGATAGGTTGAAAGTTGTGTTTTTTTATGTGGTAGACGTTCTTGTTGTGTTCGATATGTCTGCGGACATCACGGGTGTTCTGAAATGTTCTAAATAAACTGAATGGGGGGTGTTCTTAGGACTCAATATGTGTCCATTTTGTTCGCAAGCAAGCTGAAACTGTTCTAAGAACACTTGCGGTATCCGGAAATGTTCGTAAATAAACAAAATGGGGGTGTCATGAGGACACCGTCCGTATTGTTCGTTGTGAAGTTGAAAGTGTTCTAAGAACTCTCGCGGTGTCCTGAAATGTTCGTAAATAAACAAAATGCGGGTGTTCTGAGGACGCTGTCCGTATTGTTTGTTGTCAAGTTGAAAGTGTTCTAAGAACTGTCGCATTGTCATGAAATGTTCATAGGCGGTGTCCTGAAGACGCTGTCCGTATTGTTCGTTGTGAAGTTGAAAGTGTTCTAAGAACTCTCGCGGTGTCCTGAAATGTTCGTAAATAAACGAAATAGGGGTGTTCTGAGGACGCTGTCCGTATTATATTCTTAAATAAACAAAATGGGGGTGTCCTGAGTACGCTGTCCATATTGTTCGTTGTCAAGTTGAAAGTGTTCTAAGAACTCTCGCGTTGTCCTGAAATTTTCATAGGGGGTGTCCTGAAGACGCTGTCCGTATTGTTCGATGGCAAGTTGAATGTGTTCTAAGAACACTTGAGGTGTCCTGAAATGTTTATAAATAAACAAAATGGGGGTGTTCTGAGGACGCTGTCCGTATTGTTCGATGGCAAGTTGAAAGTGTTCTAAGAACTCTCGCGTTGTCCTGAAATGTTTGTAGGGCGTGTCTTGAAGATGTTGTCCATATTGTTCTCTGGCAAGTTGAATGTGTTCTAAGAACACTCGCAGTGTCCTGAAATGTTCGCAAATAAACAAAATGGGGGTGTTTAGAGGACGCTGTCCGTATTTTTTGATGGCAAGTTGAAAGTGTTCTAAGAACTCTCGCGTTGTCCTGAAATGTTCGTAAATAAACAAAATGGGGGTGTCATGAGGACGCTGTCCGTATTGTTCTCTGGCAAGTTAAATGCGCGGTGTCCTGAAATGTTTGCAAATAAACAAAATGGGGGTGTTCTGAGGACACCGTCCGTATTGTTCGTTGTCAAGTTGAAAGTGTTCTAAGAACTCTCGCGGTGTCCTGAAATGTTCGCAAATAAACAAAATGGGGGTGTTCTGAGGACGCTGTCCGTATTTTTTGATGGCAAGTTGAAAGTGTTCTAAGAACTCTCGCGTTGTCCTGAAATGTTCGTAAATAAACAAAATGGGGGTGTCATGAGGACGCTGTCCATATTGTTCTCTGGCAAGTTGAATGCGCGGTGTCCTGAAATGTTTGCAAATAAACAAAATGGGGGTGTTCTGAGGACACCGTCCGTATTGTTCGTTGTCAAGTTGAAAGTGTTCTAAGAACTCTCGCGGTGTCCTGAAATGTTCGTAAATAAACAAAATGGGGGTGTTCTGAGGACGCTGTCCGTATTGTTCGTTGTCAAGTTGAAAGTGTTCTAAGAACTCTCGCGGTGTCCTGAAATGTTCGTAAATAAAGAAAATGGGGTGTTCTGTGTTCTGAGAACACTCACAGTGTCCTGAAATGTTCGTAAATAAACAAAATGGGGGTGTTCTGAGGACGCTGTCCGTATTGTTCGTTGTCAAGTTGAAAGTGTTGTCAGAACTCTCGCGGTGTCCTGAAATGTTCGTAAATAAACAAATGGGGGTGTTCTGAGGACGCTATCCGTATTGTTCGTTGTCAAGTTGAATGTGTTCTACGAACACTCGCGGTGTCCGGAAATGTTCGTAAATAAACAAAATGGGGGTGTCCTGAGTACGCTGTCCGTATTGTTCGTTGTCAAGTTGAAAGTGTTCTAAGAACTCTGGCGGTGTCCTGAAATTTTCATAGGGGGTGTCCTGAAGACGCTGTCCGTATTGTTCGATGGCAAGTTGAATGTGTTCTAAGAACACTTGAGGTGTCCTGAAATGTTTATAAATAAACAAAATGGGGGTGTTCTGAGGACGCTGTCCGTATTGTTCGATGGCAAGTTGAAAGTGTTCTAAGAACTCTCGCGTTGTCCTGAAATGTTTGTAGGGCGTGTCTTGAAGATGTTGTCCATATTGTTCTCTGGCAAGTTGAATGTGTTCTAAGAACACTCGCAGTGTCCTGAAATGTTCGCAAATAAACAAAATGGGGGTGTTCTGAGGACGCTGTCCGTATTTTTTGATGGCAAGTTGAAAGTGTTCTAAGAACTCTCGCGTTGTCCTGAAATGTTCGTAAATAAACAAAATGGGGGTGTCATGAGGACGCTGTCCGTATTGTTCTCTGGCAAGTTGAATGCGCGGTGTCCTGAAATGTTTGCAAATAAACAAAATGGGGGTGTTCTGAGGACACCGTCCGTATTGTTCGTTGTCAAGTTGAAAGTGTTCTAAGAACTCTCGCGGTGTCCTGAAATGTTCGCAAATAAACAAAATGGGGGTGTTCTGAGGAAGCTGTCCGTATTTTTTGATGGCAAGTTGAAAGTGTTCTAAGAACTCTCGCGTTGTCCTGAAATGTTCGTAAATAAACAAAATGGGGGTGTCATGAGGACGCTGTCCGTATTGTTCTCTGGCAAGTTGAATGCGCGGTGTCCTGAAATGTTTGCAAATAAACAAAATGGGGGTGTTCTGAGGACACCGTCCGTATTGTTCGTTGTCAAGTTGAAAGTGTTCTAAGAACTCTCGCGGTGTCCTGAAATGTTCGTAAATAAACAAAATGGGGGTGTTCTGAGGACGCTGTCCGTATTGTTCGTTGTCAAGTTGAAAGTGTTCTAAGAACTCTCGCGGTGTCCTGAAATGTTCGTAAATAAAGAAAATGGGGTGTTCTGTGTTCTGAGAACACTCACAGTGTCCTGAAATGTTCGTAAATAAACAAAATGGGGGTGTTCTGAGGACGCTGTCCGTATTGTTCGTTGTCAAGTTGAAAGTGTTGTAAGAACTCTCGCGGTGTCCTGAAATGTTCGTAAATAAACAAATGGGGGTGTTCTGAGGACGCTATCCGTATTGTTCGTTGTCAAGTTGAATGTGTTCTACGAACACTCGCGGTGTCCGGAAATGTTCGTAAATAAACAAAATGGGGGTGTTCTGAGGATGCTGTCCGTATTGTTTGTTGTCAAGTTGAAAATGTTCTAAGAACTCTGGCGGTGTCCTGAAATGTTCGTAAATAAAGAAAATGGGGGTGTTCTGAGGACGCTGTCCGTATTGTTCGTTGTCAAGTTGAAAGTATTCTAAGAACTGTCGCGTTGTCCTGAAATGTTCCTAGGCGGCATGCTGAAGATGCTGTCCGTATTGTTCGTTGTCAAGTTGAAAGTGTTCTAAGAACTCTCAGGGTGTCCTGAAATATTCGTAAATAGACAAAATGGGGGTGTTCTGAGGACGCTGTCTGTATTATGTTCGTAAATAAACAAAATGGGGGTGTCCTGAGGACGATGTCCGTATTGTTCGTTGTCAAGTTGAAAGTGTTCTAAGAACTCTCGCGTTGTCCTGAAATGTTTGTAGGGGGTGTCCTGAAGACGCTGTCCGTATTGTTCGATGGCAAGTTGAATGTTTTCTAAGAACACTCGCGGTGTCCTGAAATGTTCATAAATAAACAAAATGGGGGTGTTCTGAAGACACTGTCTGTATTGTTCGATGGCAAGTTGAAAGTGTTCTAATAACTCTCACGTTGTCCTGAAATGTTCGTAGGGGGTGTCCTGAAGATGTTGTCCGTATTGTTCTCTAGCAAGTTGAATGTGTTCTAAGAACACTCGCGGTGTCCTGAAATGTTCGCAAATAAACAAAATGGGGTTGTTCTGAGGACGCTGTCCGTATTGTGCGATGGCAAGTTGAAAGTGTTCTAAGAACTCTTGCGTTGTCCTGAAATGTTTGTAAATAAACAAAATGGGGGTGTTCTGAGGACGCTGTCCGTATTGTTCATTGTCAAGTTGAAAGTGTTCTAAGAACTCTCGTGGTGTCCTGAAATGTTCGTAAATAAAGAAAATGGGGGTGTTCTGAGGACACTGTCCGTATTGTTCGTTGTCAAGTTGAAAGTGTTCTAAGAACTCTCGCGGTGTCCTGAAATGTTCGTAAATAAACAAAATGGGGGTGTTCTGAGGACTCTGTGCGTATTGTTTGTTGTCAAGTTGAATGTGTTCTAAGAACACTCGCGGTGTCCAGAAATGTTCGTAAATAAAGAAAATGGGGGTGTTCTGAGGACACTGTCCGTATTGTTCGTTGTCAAGTTGAAAGTGTTCTAAGAACTCTCGCGGTGTCCTGAAATGTTCGTAAATAAACAAAATGGGGGTGTTCTGAGGACTCTGTGCGTATTGTTCGATGGCAAGTTGAAAGTGTTCTAATAACTCTCACGTTGTCCTGAAATGTTCGTAGGGGGTGTCCTGAAGATGTTGTCCGTATTGTTCTCTAGCAAGTTGAATGTGTTCTAAGAACACTCGCGGTGTCCTGAAATGTTCGCAAATAAACAAAATGGGGTTGTTCTGAGGACGCTGTCCGTATTGTGCGATGGCAAGTTGAAAGTGTTCTAAGAACTCTTGCGTTGTCCTGAAATGTTTGTAAATAAACAAAATGGGGGTGTTCTGAGGACGCTGTCCGTATTGTTCATTGTCAAGTTGAAAGTGTTCTAAGAACTCTCGTGGTGTCCTGAAATGTTCGTAAATAAAGAAAATGGGGGTGTTCTGAGGACACTGTCCGTATTGTTCGTTGTCAAGTTGAAAGTGTTCTAAGAACTCTCGCGGTGTCCTGAAATGTTCGTAAATAAACAAAATGGGGGTGTTCTGAGGACTCTGTGCGTATTGTTTGTTGTCAAGTTGAATGTGTTCTAAGAACACTTGCGGTGTCCGGAAATGTTCGTAAATAAACAAAATGGGGGTGTCATGAGGACGATGTCTGTATTGTTCTGTGGCAAGTTGAATGCGCGGTGTCCTGAAATGTTCGCAAATAAAGAAAATGGGGGTGTTCTGAGGACACTGTCCATATTGTTTGTTGTCAAGTTGAAAGTGTTCTAAGAACTCTCGCGGTGTCCTGAAATGTTCGTAAATAAACAAAATGGGGGTGTTCTGAGGACGCTGTGCGTATTGTTTGTTGTCAAGTTGAATGTGTTCTAAGAACACTCGCGGTGTCCGGAAATGTTCGTAAATAAACAAAATGGGGGTGTTCTGAGGACGCTGTCCGTATTGTTCGTTGTCAAGTTGAAAGTGTTCTAAGAACTCTCGCGGTGTCCTGAAATGTTCGTAAATAAAGAAAATGGGGGTGTTCTGTGTCCTAAGAACACTTGTGGTGTCCTGAAATGTTCGCAAATAAACAAAATGGGGGTGTTCTGAGGACGCTGTCCGTATTGTTCGTTGTCAAGTTGAAAGTGTTCTAAGAACTCTTGCGGTGTCCTGAAATGTTCGTAAATAAACAAAATGTGGGTGTTCTGAGGACGCTGTCCGTATTGTTCGTTGTCAAGATGAATGTCTTCTAAGCACACTCGCGGTGTCTGGAAATGTTCACAAATAAACAAAATGGGTTGTTCTGAGGATGCTGTCCTTATTGTTCGTTGTCAAGTTGAAAGTGTTGTAATAACTCTCGCAGTGTCCTGAAATGTTCGTAAATAAACAAAATGGGGGTTTTCTGAGGACGCTGTCCGTATTGTTCGTTGTCAAGTTGAATGTGTTCTAGGAACACTCGCGGTGTCCGTAAATGTTCGCAAATAAAGAAAATGGGGGTGTTCTGAGGACGCTGTCCGTATTGTTCGATGGAAAGTTGAAAGTGTTCTAAGAACTCTGGCGGTGTCCTGAAATGTTCGTAAATAAAGAAAATGGGGGTGTTCTGAGGACACTGTCTGTATTGTTTGTTGTCAAGTTGAAAGTGCTCTAAGAACTCTCGCGTTGTCCTGAAATGTTCGTAGGGGGTGTCCTGAAGATGCTGTCCGTATTGTTCTCTAGCAAGTTGAATGTGTTCTAAGAACACTTGCGGTGTCCTGAAATTTTCGCAAATAAACAAAATGGGGTGTTCTGAGGACGCTGTCTGTATTGTTCGATGGCAAGTTGAAAGTGTTCTAAGAACTCTTGCGTTATCCTGAAATGTTCGTAAACAAAAAAAATGGGGGTGTCATGAGGACGATGCCCGTATTGTTCTGTGGCAAGTTGAATGCGCGGTGTCCTGAAATGTTCGCAAATAAAGAAAATGGGGGTGTTCTGAGGACACTGTCCGTATTGTTCGTTGTCAAGTTGAAAGTGTTCTAAGAACTCTTGCGGTGTCCTGAAATGTTCGTAAATAAACAAAATGGGGGTGTTCTGTGTTCTAAGAACACTCGCGGTGTCCTGAAATGTTCGCAAAAAAACAAAATGGGGGTGTTCTGAGGATGCTATCCGTATTGTTTGTTGTCAAGTTGAAAGTGTTGTAATAACTCTCGCAGTGTCCTGAAATGTTCGTAAATAAACAAAATGGGGGTGTTCTGAGGACGCTGTCCGTATTGTTCGTTGTCAAGTTCAAAGTGTTCTAAGAACTCTCGCAGCGTCCTGAAATGTTTGTAAATAAACAAAATGGGGGTGTTCTGAGGACGCTGTCCGTATTGTTCGTTGTCAAGTTGAAAGTGTTCTAAGAACTCTTGCGGTGTCCTGAAATGTTCGTAAATAAACAAAATGGGGGTGTTCTGAGGACACTGTCCGTATTGTTCGTTGTCAAGTTGAAAGTGTTCTAAGAACTCTTGCGGTGTCCTGAAATGTTCGTAAATAAACAAAATGGGGGTGTTCTGTGTTCTAAGAACACTCGCGGTGTCCTGAAATGTTCGCAAAAAAACAAAATGGGGGTGTTCTGAGGATGCTATCCGTATTGTTTGTTGTCAAGTTGAAAGTGTTGTAATAACTCTCGCAGTGTCCTGAAATGTTCGTAAATAAACAAAATGGGGGTGTTCTGAGGACGCTGTCCGTATTGTTCGTTGTCAAGTTCAAAGTGTTCTAAGAACTCTCGCAGCGTCCTGAAATGTTTGTAAATAAACAAAATGGGGGTGTTCTGAGGACGCTGTCCGTATTGTTCGTTGTCAAGTTGAAAGTGTTGTAAGAACTCTCGCGGCTTCCTGAAATGTTCGTAAATAAACAAAATGGGGGTGTTCTGAGGACGCTGCCCGTATTGTTCGTTGTCAAGTTGAATGTGTTCTACGAACACTCGCAGTGTCCGGAAATGTTCGTAAATAAATAAAATGGGGGTGTTCTGAGGATGCTGTCCGTATTGTTTGTTGTCAAGTTGAAAATGTTCTAAGAACTCTGGCGGTGTCCTGAAATGTTCGTAAATAAAGAAAATGGGGGTGTTCTGATGACGCTGTCCGTATTGTTCGTTGTCAAGTTGAAAGTATTCTAAGAACTGTCGCGTTGTCCTGAAATGTTCCTAGGCGGCATCCTGAAGATGCTGTCCGTATTGTTCGTTGTCAAGTTGAAAGTGTTCTAAGAACTCTCGGGGTGTCCTGAAATATTCGTAAATAAACAAAATGGGGGTGTTCTGACGACGCTGTCTGTATTATGTTCGTAAATAAACAAAATGGGGTTGTCCTGAGGACGTTGTCCGTATTGTTCGTTGTCAAGTTGAAAGTGTTCTAAGAACTCTCGCGTTGTCCTGAAATGTTTGTAGTGGGTGTCCTGAAGAAACTGTCCGTATTGTTCGATGGCAAGTTGAATGTGTTCTAAGAACACTCGCGGTGTCCTGAAATGTTCATAAAATCAACAAAATGGAGGTGTTCTGAGGACACTGTCTGTATTGTTCGATGGCAAGTTGAAAGTGTTCTAAGAACTCTTGTGTTGTCCTGAAATGTTCGTAGGGGGTGTCCTGAAGATGTTGTCCGTATTGTTCTCTTGCAAGTAGAATGTGTTCTAAGAACACTCGCGGTGTCCTGAAATGTTCGCAAATAAACAAAATGGGGGTGTTCTGAGGACGCTGTCCATATTGTTCGTTGTCAAGTTGAAAGTGTTCTAAGAACTCTCGCGGTGTCCTGAAATGTTCGTAAATAAAGAAAATGGGGGTGTTCTGAGGACACTGTCCGTATTGTTCGTTGTCAAGTTGAAAGTGTTCTAAGAACTCTGGCGGTGTCCTGAAATGTTCGTAAATAAAGAAAATGGGGGTGTTCTGAGGACGCTGTCTGTATTGTTCGATGGCAAGTTGAAAGTGTTCTAAGAACTCTCGCGTTGTCCTGAAATGTTCGTAGGGGGTGTCCTGAAGATGTTGTCCGTATTGTTCTCTAGCAAGTTGAATGTGTTCTAAGAATACTCGCGGTGTCCTGAAATGTTTGCAAATAAACAAAATGGGGTGTTCTGAGGACGCTGTCCGTATTGTTCGATGGCAAGTTGAAAGTGTTCTAAGAACTCTCGCGTTGTCCTGAAATGTTCGTAAACAAAATAAATGGGGGTGTCATGAGGACAATGCCTGTATTGTTCTGTGGCAAGTTGAATGCGCGGTGTCCTGAAATGTTCGCAAAATAAAGAAAATGGGGGTGTTCTGAGGACACTGTCCGTATTGTTCGTTGTCAAGTTGAAAGTGTTCTAAGAACTCTCGCGGTGTCCTGAAAGGTTCGTAAATAAACAAAATGGGGGTGTTCTGAGGACGCTGTGCGTATTGTTCGTTGTCAAGTTGAATGTGTTCTAAGAACACTCGCGGTGTCCGGAAATGTTCGTAAATAAACAAAATGGGGGTGTTCTGAGGACACTGTCCGTATTGTTCGTTGTCAAGTTGAAAGTGTTCTAAGAACTCTGGCGGTGTCCTGAAATGTTCGTAAATAAACGAAATGTGGGTGTTCTGAGGACGCTGTCCGTATTGTTCGTTGTCAAGATGAATGTCTTCTAAGCACACTCGCGGTGTCTGGAAATGTTCACAAATAAACAAAATGGGTTGTTCTGAGGATGCTGTCCTTATTGTTCGTTGTCAAGTTGAATGTGTTCTAGCAACACTCGCGGTGTCCGTAAATGTTCGCAAATAAAGAAAATGGGGGTGTTCTGACGACGCTGTCCGTATTGTTCGATGGAAAGTTGAAAGTGTTCTAAGAACTCTGGCGGTGTCCTGAAATGTTCGTAAATAAAGAAAATGGGGGTGTTCTGAGGACACTGTCCGTATTGTTCGTTGTCAAGTTGAAAGTGTTCTAAGAACTCTCGCGTTGTCCTGAAATGTTCGTAGGGGGTGTCCTGAAGATGCTGTCCGTATTGTTCTCTAGCAAGTTGAATGTGTTCTAAGAACACTTGCGGTGTCCTGAAATTTTCGCAAATAAACAAAATGGGGTGTTCTGAGGACGCTGTCCGTATTGTTCGATGGCAAGTTGAAAGTGTTCTAAGAACTCTTGCGTTGTCCTGAAATGTTCGTAAACAAAAAAAATGGGGGTGTCATGAGGACGATGCCCGTATTGTTCTGTGGCAAGTTGAATGCGCGGTGTCCTGAAATGTTCGCAAATAAAGAAAATGGGGGTGTTCTGAGGACACTGTCCGTATTGTTCGTTGTCAAGTTGAAAGTGTTCTAAGAACTCTTGCGGTGTCCTGAAATGTTCGTAAATAAACAAAATGGGGGTGTTCTGTGTTCTAAGAACACTCGCGGTGTCCTGAAATGTTCGCAAAAAAACAAAATGGGGGTGTTCTGAGGACGCTATCCGTATTGTTTGTTGTCAAGTTGAAAGTGTTGTAATAACTCTCGCAGTGTCCTGAAATGTTCGTAAATAAACAAAATGGGGGTGTTCTGAGGACGCTGTCCGTATTGTTCGTTGTCAAGTTCAAAGTGTTCTAAGAACTCTTGCAGTGTCCTGAAATGTTCGTAAATAAACAAAATGGGGGTGTTCTGAGGACGCTGTCCGTATTGTTCGTTGTCAAGTTCAAAGTGTTCTAAGAACTCTCGCAGCGTCCTGAAATGTTTGTAAATAAACAAAATGGGGGTGTTCTGAGGACGCTGTCCGTATTGTTCGTTGTCAAGTTGAAAGTGTTGTAAGAACTCTCGCGGTGTCCTGAAATGTTCGTAAATAAACAAAATGGGGGTGTTCTGAGGACGCTGCCCGTATTGTTCGTTGTCAAGTTGAATGTGTTCTACGAACACTCGCAGTGTCCGGAAATGTTCGTAAATAAACAAAATGGGGGTGTTCTGAGGATGCTGTCCGTATTGTTTGTTGTCAAGTTGAAAATGTTCTAAGAACTCTGGCGGTGTCCTGAAATGTTCGTAAATAAAGAAAATGGGGGTGTTCTGATGACGCTGTCCGTATTGTTCGTTGTCAAGTTGAAAGTATTCTAAGAACTCTCGGGGTGTCCTGAAATATTCGTAAATAAACAAAATGGGGGTGTTCTGACGACGCTGTCTGTATTATGTTCGTAAATAAACAAAATGGGGTTGTCCTGAGGACGCTGTCCGCATTGTTCGTTGTCAAGTTGAAAGTGTTGTAAGAACTCTCGCGGTGTCCTGAAATGTTCGTAAATAAACAAAATGGGGGTGTTCTGAGGACGCTGCCCGTATTGTTCGTTGTCAAGTTGAATGTGTTCTACGAACACTCGCAGTGTCCGGAAATGTTCGTAAATAAATAAAATGGGGGTGTTCTGAGGATGCTGTCCGTATTGTTTGTTGTCAAGTTGAAAATGTTCTAAGAACTCTGGCGGTGTCCTGAAATGTTCGTAAATAAAGAAAATGGGGGTGTTCTGATGACGCTGTCCGTATTGTTCGTTGTCAAGTTGAAAGTATTCTAAGAACTGTCGCGTTGTCCTGAAATGTTCCTAGGCGGCATCCTGAAGATGCTGTCCGTATTGTTCGTTGTCAAGTTGAAAGTGTTCTAAGAACTCTCGGGGTGTCCTGAAATATTCGTAAATAAACAAAATGGGGGTGTTCTGACGACGCTGTCTGTATTATGTTCGTAAATAAACAAAATGGGGTTGTCCTGAGGACGTTGTCCGTATTGTTCGTTGTCAAGTTGAAAGTGTTCTAAGAACTCTCGCGTTGTCCTGAAATGTTTGTAGTGGGTGTCCTGAAGAAACTGTCCGTATTGTTCGATGGCAAGTTGAATGTGTTCTAAGAACACTCGCGTTGTCCTGAAATGTTCATAAAATCAACAAAATGGAGGTGTTCTGAGGACACTGTCTGTATTGTTCGATGGCAAGTTGAAAGTGTTCTAAGAACTCTTGTGTTGTCCTGAAATGTTCGTAGGGGGTGTCCTGAAGATGTTGTCCGTATTGTTCTCTTGCAAGTTGAATGTGTTCTAAGAACACTCGCGGTGTCCTGAAATGTTCGCAAATAAACAAAATGGGGGTGTTCTGAGGACGCTGTCCGTATTGTTCGATGGCAAGTTGAAAGTGTTCTAAGATCTCTCGCGTTGTCCTGAAATGTTTGTAAATAAACAAAATGGGGGTGTTCTGAGGACGCTGTCCATATTGTTCGTTGTCAAGTTGAAAGTGTTCTAAGAACTCTCGCGGTGTCCTGAAATGTTCGTAAATAAAGAAAATGGGGGTGTTCTGAGGACACTGTCCGTATTGTTCGTTGTCAAGTTGAAAGTGTTCTAAGAACTCTGGCGGTGTCCTGAAATGTTCGTAAATAAAGAAAATGGGGGTGTTCTGAGGACGCTGTCTGTATTGTTCGATGGCAAGTTGAAAGTGTTCTAAGAACTCTCGCGTTGTCCTGAAATGTTCGTAGGGGGTGTCCTGAAGATGTTGTCCGTATTGTTCTCTAGCAAGTTGAATGTGTTCTAAGAATACTCGCGGTGTCCTGAAATGTTTGCAAATAAACAAAATGGGGTGTTCTGAGGACGCTGTCCGTATTGTTCGATGGCAAGTTGAAAGTGTTCTAAGAACTCTCGCGTTGTCCTGAAATGTTCGTAAACAAAATAAATGGGGGTGTCATGAGGACAATGCCTGTATTGTTCTGTGGCAAGTTGAATGCGCGGTGTCCTGAAATGTTCGCAAAATAAAGAAAATGGGGGTGTTCTGAGGACACTGTCCGTATTGTTCGTTGTCAAGTTGAAAGTGTTCTAAGAACTCTCGCGGTGTCCTGAAAGGTTCGTAAATAAACAAAATGGGGGTGTTCTGAGGACGCTGTGCGTATTGTTCGTTGTCAAGTTGAATGTGTTCTAAGAACACTCGCGGTGTCCGGAAATGTTCGTAAATAAACAAAATGGGGGTGTTCTGAGGACACTGTTCGTATTGTTCGTTGTCAAGTTGAAAGTGTTCTAAGAACTCTCGCGGTGTCCTGAAATGTTCGTAAATAAAGAAAATGGGGGTGTTCTGTGTCCTAACAACACTTGTGGTGTCCTGAAATGTTCGCAACTAAAAAAATGGGGGTGTTCTGAGGACGCTGTCCGTATTGTTCGTTGTCAAGTTGAAAGTGTTCTAAGAACTCTGGCGGTGTCCTGAAATGTTCGTAAATAAACAAAATGTGGGTGTTCTGAGGACGCTGTCCGCATTGTTCGTTGTCAAGTTGAATGTGTTCTAAGAACACTTGCGGTGTCCTGAAATGTTCGTAAATAAAGAAAATGGGGGTGTTCTGTGTTCTAAGAACACTCACGGCATCCTGAAATGTTCGCAAAAAAACAAAATGGGGGTGTTCTGAGGACGCTATCCGTATTGTTCGTTGTCAAGTTGAAAGTGTTGTAAGAACTCTCGCAGTGTCCTGAAATGTTCGTAAATAAACAAATTGGGGGTATTCGGAGGACGCTGTCTGTATTGTTCGTTGTCAAGTTGAATGTGTTCTACGAACACTCGTGGTGTCCGTAAATGTTCGTAAATAAACAAAATGGAGGTGTTCTGAGGATGCTGTCGGTATTGTTCGTTGTCAAGTTGAAAGTGTTCTAAGAACTCTGGCGGTGTCCTGAAATGTTCGTAAATAAAGAAAATGGGGGAGTTATGAGGACGCTGACCTTATTGTTCGTTGTCAAGTTGAAAGTCTTCTAAGAACAGTCGTGTTGTCCTGAAATGTTCCTAGGTGGTGTCCTGAAGACGCTGTCCGTATTGTTCGTTGTCAAGTTGAAAGTGTTCTAAGAACTCTTGCGGTGTCCTGAAATGTTCGTAAATAAACAAAATGGGGGTGTTCTGAGGACGCTGTCCGTATTATGTTCATAAATAAACAAAATGGGGGTGTCCTGAGGATGCTGTCCGTATTGTTCGTTGTCAAGTTGAAAGTGTTCTAAGAACTCTTGCGTTGTCCTGAAATGTTTGTAGGGGGTCTCCTGAAGATGTTGTCCGTTTTGTTCTCTAGCAAGTTGAATGTGTTCTAAGAACACTCGCGGTGTCCTGAAATGTTCGCAAATAAACAAAATGGGGGTGATCTGAGGGCGCTGTCCGTATTGTTCGATGGAAAGTTGAAAGTGTTCTAAGAACTCTTGCGTTGTCCTGAAATGTTCGTAAATAAACAAAATGGGGGTCTCTTGAGGACGCTGTCCGTATTGTTCTCTGGCAAGTTGAATGTGTGGTGTCCTGAAATGTTCACAAATAAAGAAAATGGGGGTGTTCTGAGGACGCTGTCCGTATTGTTCATTGTCAAGTTGAATGTGTTCTAAGAACACTCGTGGTGTCCGGAAATGTTCGTAAATAAACAAAATGGGGGTGTTCTGAGGACGCTGTCCGTATTGTTTGTTGTCAAGTTGAAAGTGTTCTAAGAACTCTCGCGGTGTCCTGAAATGTTCACAAATAAAGAAAATGGGGGTGTTCTGAGGACGCTGTCCGTATTGTTCATTGTCAAGTTGAATGTGTTCTAAGAACACTCGCGGTGTCCTGAAATGTTCGCAAATAAACAAAATGGGGGTGTTCTGAGGACGCTGTCCATATTGTTCGTTGTCAAGTTGAATGTGTTCTAAGAACACTCGCGGTGTCCAGAAATGTTCATAAATAAACAAAATAGGGGTGTTCTGAGTACTCTGTCCTTATTGTTCGTTGTCAAGTTGAAAGTGTTCTAAGAACTCTTGCGGTGTCCTGAAATGTTCGTAAATAATGAAAATGGGGGTGTTCTGTGTTCTAAGAACACTCGCGGTGTCCTGAAATGTTTGCAAATAAACAAAATGAGGGTGTTCTGAAGACGCTGTCCGTATTGTTCGTTGTCAAGTTGAATGTGTCCTAAGAACACTCGCGATGTCCAGAAATGTTCATAAATAAACAAAATAGGGGTGTTCTGAGGACGCTGTCCTTATTGTTTGTTGCCAAGTTGCAAGTGTTCTAAGAACTCTGGCGGTGTCCTGAAATGTTTGTAAATAAAGAAAATGGGGGTGTTCTGAGGACGCTGTCCGTATTGTTCGTTGTCAAGTTGAAAGTGTTCTAAGAACTCTCGCGTTGTCCTGAAATGTTCGTAGGGGGTGTCCTGAAGACGCTGTCCGTATTGTTCGCTGGCAAGTTGAATGTGTTCCAAGAATACTTGCGGTGTCCTCAAATGTTCGCAAATAAACAAAATGGGGTGTTCTGAGGACGCTGTCCATATTGTTTGTTGTCAAGTTGAAAGTGTTCTTAGAACTCTCGCGTTGTCCTGAAATGTTCGTAGGGGGTGTCCTGAAGATGCTGTCCGTATTGTTCGCTGGCAAGTTGAAAGTGTTCTAAGAACACTCATAATGTCTGCGGAAATTAAAAGTTTCCATAGGCCATAGTTGATATATTTGACTCTATGGGTGTGATATGCTGCGGTGGTTGTGGCCAGGGCATAGAGTGTTGGGTGCATGGCCATTTGGCCATGCACCCAACACTCTATGCCCTGGCCACAACCACCGCAGCATATCACACTTATAGTTGCTTATAACTTTGGGTCAAAAACACATTCATAAGGAACACAGTTATAAGATACTATGGGTGTGATATGCTGCGATGGTTGTGGCCAGGGCATAGAGTGTATAATATACTTACTGTTTGGTTTAGCAACTGGAGTACATGTATTTCTTGTTCATTTCTGTGATAAAAGAAAATAGCATGTTAGTATTAGTATTTTGTAATGACTTATTACATTGTATAATCAACATTTTTTTTTTACCCCCATATTTAGTATATTACAAACCAGAGTACTGTGCAATTTGTTCAGTTTCTGTGTTCGTTGCTAAAATCATTGGGTCTGTGGGAGAAAAAAAAAATCCATTTTGGTTTAAAAAAAACCTTTTTCAGTTATGCTA
Source organism: Ambystoma mexicanum (assembly GCF_040938575.1). Classification (NCBI taxonomy): domain Eukaryota; kingdom Metazoa; phylum Chordata; class Amphibia; order Caudata; family Ambystomatidae; genus Ambystoma; species Ambystoma mexicanum. Next base: position 539,053,734 of record NC_090935.1, read on the forward strand.
CAGTTTATTTGTTTGTTTGTTTTCAGTGTTCACTTGTTTCTGGCTAATGGTTTATACATTGGCTTGTTGCATTTTTATGGAGCAGTAACATGTTATTTATTTGTTTGGATAATGTAAAATTTTGGAGCAGTTAGATACCAGTAGGCGTATTCTAACTGTCTATTTTTTATATATTTTAGTGGTATTGATTTATCTGTTTGGATATTGTTAAATTTTGGGACAGTTAGATACCAATTGGCGTGGTCTAACTGTCTATTTTTTTATGTATTTTAGTGGTATTGATTTATCTGTTGGATATTGTTAAATTTTGGGACAGTTAGATACCAATTGGCGTATTCTAACTGTCTATTCTTTGCTCTAATTTAGTGGTATTCATTTATCTGATTAGTTGTTGTCAAATCTTTGGGCAGTTAGATAGCTTTTGGAATATTCTAACTGTTTATATTTTTTTACTACACTTTTACGTATGGTTTAAGTACAGTTTAGTTATCATATTTTGGTTTTAAGAACATTAAATAAGCATTTGTAAGATTTACTGGTAATTTCTGCTTTACAGTAATGGTACTATAATTACATTAAAACCATCCACATTTCTTTTATATATGCAGTTATATATGCAGTGTAGTGCCCTGAATTGGTTGTGGCTCCTGCGTGGTAGATTATGCCAATTGTTATGAAGGTTTTCTTACCAAGTGATATTTGACCATGTGTGAATCCAGTCAGCTTGCAGTTGTTTTTGGTACCATCTGCATTGTAACGTAGAAGCATTAGTATTACGTATTTACTATGTGTTTGTATTACTAACGTGGAGCGATTATCTGAATTGCAGGTAGAACATAATCTACCATGGTTTGCATTTTGTACAAGTTGCTGAAATGGAATGGATTCACAATTAGGTATTAATATATATACGAACCGTTCATTGGGGATTTGTTCTTGTGTCAAATTGTTGCAGAGAGTGCATGTATGTTTCCACATGTATGAAATCTGGAAGATTTCATTTATAGGTATTTTTTTTTCCTGTACTTGTAGTAAGTACATTTGAAATTCTTGTGGATCTTCCTGTGAGTTTATAGTGAATTTCACCATTCCAGCACAGTAGTCCAATTGTTGTCTTATTCCATAAACACTATACATGTTGTCAGGATTTTTTGGTGTGTTTCTATGAAGTACTAACATTTGCAAACACAATAGGTCTGTACTGTGTAAGTAAATGTTGTCAACCATTGGTGGTAATTGAAATAGAATATTCATTGCTACATTTGCGTAGCAATTTACACCAACTATATTTGAGAGTTTAAATGGACCAGGTAGTTCTGTATCTGACTGCTTTTTTTGGAGTTTGTCTTCCTTCTTTGAAGAAGTACCTGGTTTACTTTCCCTAATTGATTATTTTTTGCTTGTGGTACTTGATGAAGTATTAGTTTCTTTTACTCTCTTTGGAGGATTTGCAGTGACATCCTGTTGCATTTCTGTTTGATTTATTTTTCTTTTATAACGTTTTACTTTTTGTGGAAGAGAATATGTGTTTAGATGAGGGGTGTATAGTGAGCAAAGTCTATTGTATTCTAAAATGCAAGGAATATCAGCGTTTACTTTACTTGCATCAAAGTTGATTAGAAATAGACCGTCAAGTGTACGTAAGCGTGATAGTGCTACGTAGCTCATGCCTTCTTTAAAGACTGTGTTCCCAATATCTATCATTGCTTTGTCTAGGTTAAGACCTTGGGATTTATGAATGGTAACTGCATATGCAAGAGTTAGAGAAAATTGTTCTCTGCGTACATACATGTCTTTGAAGAGAAGGAATCGAGCTGTTGAGCGTCCTATCCTTTTTACTTCTGAAAGTTTGTCAAAGAGAATATTGACAAACTGAATTTTGTTGTCACGTGGGTATGTTTGAAAGCCAACAACTGTACCCAGTGCTCCATTAACTAGTCCTTGGTCCACGACAAGGTTACGTTTAAGCATTACTCTGCAATTTAAGGATAATTTTAATATCTTTTCTAAGCCTGCTGTGTTTGAGATTGATTTTTCTAAACTATTTAGTCTTGTTGTGGCTTGGTCACACATGGGTAGTGTCATACCATGTACATCTAGTTTGTCTGTGGCGCTAATTTCCATTATTGGTTGCATTTCTTTACTTGACATTATTTCATTGAATTTGAAACAGCTTGCAAGAGTTGGCATTAAGGCCTTACAATTGACATTTTTGTGGGCTAATTGTTCCATAACATCTGTAACACATGCTTTATCGCCATAAAGTGCATGAATGTGCCGGGTTTTCAATATTGCTTCTGCTTCTTTAGAAAGTATACCAACTCTGATACTTTTTAAGATTTTGGCATAAGTGAGATCTGCAGATTGCCGCATGTTTTCTGTTAATTCTCTGTATTGGAAATGTTGCCAAAGGTTGACATTTCCAATGCTGCTAACAGTTTTACGGCAGAGTTTGTGTCCTAATGTTTTAAAAATAGGCTCACCTTTTACTGGTGTCAATTGAAGAAGATCTCCGAAAACAATAATGTGTTTTCCTGCAAAGAGCTCTTCATAGTTTGTTTTGAGTACTTCTTGTAATCTGAGGTGAATCAAAGCCAACATTACATTGGGGACCATGCTCACTTCATCTATTAGTAGCATTTTCATTTGTTTCAATACTCTGCGTAGTTCCATTGCAGCTTCTGCAGAAAGTTTGTAATAGTCTAATTTGTTTTTGTGTTCTACTGGCAATAGTAGTAATCGGTGTAACGTGACACCACCTATATTGTCGGCAGCTAAACCAGTGGGGGCAGTGACAACAGCTGACAGTTTGTTGTTTGTCAATTGTTGAAGGAACTTACTGATGATTTTGATTAGGAATGTTTTGCCAGAACCAGCTTCACCACTGACGTACAGTAGTATAGGTTTATAATTATGGCAGGAACATTCTTTATTTTCATGTTGTACACCATGTGCAATTTGTTTTGTTACTTCTTGAAAAATTCTATGTTGCTCATTGTTTAGTTTTGATTGTAGTATAGTTAAGTCATCTTTATCTTCATACTAACACATGGTGTTTTCTATTTCTATCATGGCTAATTCTGCCTCATTTATTATTAGTGGTTCTCCCAGTGGTTCTTGGCTTCCTGTTACAGAAGGTTGACTAGTGTCAGGAGTTTCTTTATCTAGTTGGGCCTGGAGTTCTTCTTCGTGTTGCTGTTCATTGTGCAACATTGTTTAGTACTGTGTAAAGTTTACATCAGTTATAGTGCTTTCATTTGCTTTGAAAGCATCTTCATATGAGTCATAGTTATCTAGCATTTCTTCTTCTTTTCTCCATGGTTTAAAGAGTTGTAGCAGGGACATGTAATATACTTCTTTATGTTGAGGAGTCTTTAATGACAATTTGATATGATTAATTAAATTTGGTTTGGTGAGTTTAACTAAGCTGCCTTCACAGTTTGTCACTCTGTATTTACCTTTTTTTTATCAGGTTTTATATTATTTTTGTATGTGTAGTTTTGGGCTATGTGGTATAGACACATGATTTCCAAAATATTACTTCTATTTGGGTAGTATGTGTCCAATAAATTGTTTTTTTAAAATGTCTTGGCTGTTGGGATCACGTTTGGCTATTGTTTCTATATCTTCGTATGATTTTAGAACTCTTTTTCTAGATTTAGCTGGACCAAGACTAAGCCATATATTTTCAGATTTACCATACAATGCAGTATCAGTTAAACGATCAGCTACTTCATATGATCCACATTCTCTATGGGAGAGCATTTTTATGCCCAAGCTGTATAATTTCTGAGACACTGTTTTATCTGATGACAGGTCATTCCAGAGGTCTTGGAGCTCTGTCTTTTCTGCTTTGGTTAAGTATGCTGTGACATATCGTGCAACTGCAGTAGAATTGTCTGCAATGTACTGCACATCTATGTTTGCATTCCATAAGTGGGCAATGCTTGCATTATAATCATTGATATATTTTTCTTCTTCTTTTCTTTTTATGTAATATGTATTTTTAGGTGACTTACCTTTACCACTATGTCTAACTGAAGACATGAGGTTGTTCACTAGACGTGTATTTGTAACTGGTCTAGGGAAACCAAATCGGCATTTGGTGTAGTATTTCCCTTTGTTTTTGTAATTGCGACGACAATATTTTCCACATTTGTGTCTTTGAAATTTTAAAATTTGTGCATGAAGATCACTACTTGTTGCTTCCAATGGAATTTCACAAGTGACATATTTTTCAATGAACTGTAAAACAGTGGCATCACTGTCTTGACCAAATTTAGGAGCATTTCTAATCCATAAAAGCATGTGGATAGGTGGTGCTCCTCTGGCTTGGTATTCTTTTCTCCAAAAGAAGTTTTGCACTTCTCCAAGGGGAGGAACAGTTTTATTACAAATAAAATGTACCATAGCAATGAAGCGATGGTGAAAATATCTTGAAACATTAACAGGATCCAAAGAACAAAGTTCTCCAGGTGTTAGTATATCTATGTTTGTTTTGTTTTTGTTTGATATGCGTAGGAAATCATGTAAATCTTCCCATGCATTTTCTGCACAACTTAATGTAACAAACCAAGTGGGTGGGCCAAGGTTTCTGATCATACAACGTACATCTCCATGACATCGAAACCAGTACTCTTTAGTACCACGCATATTTGCTAATAGATTTGTAATATTTGATTGTAAAACCTCATCCTTTTGTTGCACTTTATGTAATAATTGTGTAGCTGTCATATTTTGAAAGTGTGATCCTGATTTTAATATGTGTGCAACTCCGTAACATAAAGTTGCTAGTTCACTTTCAAAGAGTAGGTGGAATATATATTCCACATTTTGTCTAAATCTGGGATCTTCAGTATACATCCGTAATGTGCGGTATTCTGATGCTGATATTTGAATAGGTCTATCATCGTACCTTCCTCCTTTGCCAGTAGGAAAGAGTAAAGGAAAAGCATGTGCTTCTATACTTTTTTCCCATATGCTGATTGGTGATCCTTTTGTTTGACGCATTTGGTATGTTTCCAGTGCATCTTCTATGGAGTCTTCTATGGTGGGATGAATTCTATAATGGTCTAAAGTATTTGATATTGTAGCAGGATCTAGGAGCTCAAATTGACCAGTTTCTTGTGTTTCTTGATTTATTTCATGTTTATACTTCATGTTTTCTTCAATATTAATTTCTTTGTAATATTCATTATTCTCTTTAATATATTGCAAGGCTTGTCTAACTTTATGTAAATCTACCAGCTGTTGCCATATTTTTTTGTCTTTTGTAGGTACTCCATTTACTAAGATAATTAAAGATTTCTGCATTGGACGTTGCACTCCTAGAGTATGCACATTTTCTTTTAGATCTAATGGTAAATAAACTACTTTTCCACGAATGCCTTTTACCAATTCAGAGGGAGGTAATTTTGCAGTTTTTGATTGAAGGCATATTATTGCTTGAAATGGGTGTACTGTTTGAATTATGATGCTCTCATATAAATAAAGTTGTTGTAGGGATTTTGGTAGTGGGTATAATTCCAAATTATTTGTGATAGCACGTGAAGGAGTTTGGTTGTTGTCAAGTTTTGTAGTGCAGTAACTGCAAAGTATTAAGGGGTCAGTTATTTCATACTTGTTTTCTGCTACAAGGTAGAGAGCTAATTCAAACCATTTAGAATCTTCATTGTCTTCTATTTTGTATGATAGGTCTACAGTTTTTGTGTTACTTTTATAAAAAGTTATGCCGCAACATACACACACATGGTTTGGTACTTCAGCTGATGTACTTTTACATTTTATTATTTCTTTTTTGTATGTGTTTAGTAAAATGTTGCCATGTGTAGAATTGTTGTTAATTTGGTTTAAAGCTATTTCATTCTGTAAGTGGCTTTCACTTCCAAAATATTTTTTCTGTATATAGTCAATTTCTTCAAGTAGGTCTTTTGCTGTACCATGTAGAAGAATGTTATTTAAATTTGCTAGTGCTAAAGCAGGACTTTTAGCATAGTACAGTTTAGAGACTAGATTTCTTATAGTTGAATGATGTGTTGATATCCTTTTGATATCATGGAAGGTGGTTTTACAAGTAGGTCCTGTAATGCAGGACAATGAATGTCCTTGTAGTCCTGTGTACTTGCGCACTGGACAGGTATCCATATTTTGCAGTAGTTTCATTTTGATGTTGTCTTTGCTTTTTACATATTGATTGAGGAATTGGCGTAAAGACTTGAAAAATTGTTTGGGAATGTTACACATTGACGTGCATGGCCATTTGTACACTAGATGTTCTGATTCAGTTGAATGGAGGGGTAATTCTAAGTTTTCAGGGCATATTTTTGTAAGGAGTACTTCTTGTTCCATTATGGTATTATTCACTTTTTCATAACCTCGACCACTGCTATGTATGGCAATTGTATTTTTTTGCTTTTGTTTGTACGCTTCTTCATTAAAGTATGGTTATGTGCTCGTAGTGTGATTCCATTCACCTCCGCAGATACTTAAGAAGTTCTTTCTATTGAGATTTTCGGGTCGATTCATGGAAATAATGTGCGCTGAAATTTTCGGCGCAAGCGTGCGAAAGCGTGCGAATCACAGTGTCAGTGCGAAAATCGCAGCGAAACCCACGCACAGCGATTCATGGAAGTCCGTGCGCGAGGAAATTCCAGGATGTGCGCCAGAATACTGCATGGCGCACGCTGGCGCACACGTCTTCAAACCGCGTGCGCTAAGCGCACAGCGAAAGCACACATAGCGCGGCGCACACAACAAAAGTAGGTGTAACACGGGGCGTGACACGCGGAATGGGGAACAACGCATGAAAATGTGGGCGTCACGGGGGAAGTACAGGAGGCAAGTGCGCGGAACGCCCACATGCTCGCCTACAACACGTATTCATGGAATTGAATAGGGCAAACCAGCGCACGGGCAAAGACGCGCACAGGCCTAAACACGTCCGCCACACGAAGGCAGGCGGTAGCGTCCCTGCGCATGAAAGAAATGTGCGCAAAAATGTGCGCTAACAAAAAGGACGTATATACAGCCATGATGAATGTCCCATACTGTGGCCCTCTAAGACAAATGACGTGCAAAGGGGTACGCGACAAACACTGACACCCGCTGTGTGAAAAATAGCGTGTGCGTGTATTTCGGGGGTACGTGGGAAGTTTCACACGCGATAGGCCTTGGGCGAGCGGGGTACGTGTATTTCAGGTGTGCGCGGGAAGTTTCACATGCGATCTTGCTGTCAGAGCGGGGAACGTGTATTTCAGGGGTGCGCGGGGAGTCCTACACGTGAATTGGCAGGGTGGGTCCCCCCAGGTGTCCCCTCAACCCCCTCCACGACCCCTGCAGGCAGCCCACACCACAGGGGACTACCCTGCACCCCTGGTCATGTCCTGCCGGCAGCCCATCCACCTTGGGCATGCCCCCCAGCCAAGGCACATGTCACCTTGCAATATGATCAACAACTCATGTCCCCCTGCACCCCCACCACCCAGCAGTCAGGGGCAGTTGCCAGCAGGCCCCCACTCATGTCCCCTTGCACCCCCACCCCCCAGCAGTCAGGGCCCCTGCAAGCAGGCCCCCACTCATGTCCCACTCATGTCCCCCTGCACCCCCACCCCCCAGCAGTCAGGGGCACATGGCAGCAGGCCCCCACTCATGTCCCCCTGCACCCCCACCCCCCAGCAGTCAGGGGCACCTAGCAGCGGGCCCCCACTCATGTCCCACTCATGTCCCCCTGCACCCCCAGCAGTCAGGGGCACCTGCCAGCGGGCCCCCACTCATGTCTCACTCATGTCCCCCTGCACTCCCACCCCCCAGCAGTCAGGGGCACCTGCCAGCAGGCCCCCACTCATGTCCCACTCATGTCTCCCTGGACCCCCACTCCCCAGCAGTCAGGGGCACCTGGCAGCAGGCCCCCACTCATGTCCCACTCATGTCCCCCTGCACCCCCACCCCCCTGCAGTCAGGGGCACCTGGCAGCAGGTCCCCACTCATGTCCCACCCATGTCCCCCTGCACCCCCAACCCCCAGCAGTCAGGGGCACCTGGCAGCAGGCCCCCACTCATGTCCCACTCATGTCCCCCTGTACCCCCACCCCCCAGCAGTCAGGGGCACCTGCCACCAGGCCCCCACTCATGTCCCCCTGCACCCCCGCCACCCAGCAGTCAGGGGCACCTGCCAGCAGGCCCCCACTCATGTCCCACTCATGTCCCCCTGCACTCCCACCCCCCAGCAGTCAGGGGCACCTGCCAGCAGGCCCCCACTCATGTCCCACTCATGTCCCCCTGGACCTCCACCCCCAGCAGTCAGGGGCCCCTGCCAGCAGGCCCCCCACTCATGTCCCACTCATGTCCCCCTGCACCCCCACCCCCCAGCAGTCAGGGGCACCTGGCAGCAGGCCCGCACTCATGTCCCACTCATGTCCCCCTGCACCCCCACCCCCCAGCAGTCAGGGGCCCCTGCCAGCAGGCCCCCACTCATGTCCCCCTGCAGCCCCACCCCCCAGCAGTCAGGGGCACCTGGCAGCAGGCCCCCACTCATGTCCCACTCATGTCCCCCTGCACCCCCACCCCCAAGCAGTCAGGGGCACCTGCCAGCAGACCCCCACTCATGTCCCCCTGCACCCCACCACCCCCCAGCAGTGAAATGGCGATTCCATGACACAAACCAAAAGTCAACTATTTACATCAACACATGTCCGCCACACGAAGGCAGGCGGTAGCGTCCCTGCGCATTAAAAACATGTGCGCTATCAAAAAGCATGTATATACAGCTCTGATGAATTTCCCATACTGTGGCCCTCTAGGACAAATGACGTGCAAAGGGGTATGCGACAAACACGGACACCCGCTGTGTAAACAATAGCGTATATTTTGTGGGTGCACGGGAATTTTCACATGCGACTGTGCCTGGGCGAGCGGGGTACGTGTACTTCAGGGGCTCGCGGTAAGTTGGGCTCGCGGGAAGTTGGGCTTGTGTGAAGTTTTACATGTGATTGGGCCTGTGCGAGTGGGGTACGTGTAAATCTGGGGTGGGTGGGGAAGTACAGGAGGCAAATGTGCGGAACGTCCACACGCACGTGCCAAAAAAGACACGCTAATCCGGAAAAACACGTACACCAGCAGGAAGCAGGCGTACGTGGACCCGCGCAGCATAAAAGTGCACGCAAACAACAAGCAAGCTCAGACGCCAGGATGAACATACCGTTCCTAGCAGCAGTGGTCGTGGGATACCGCAGGAGGAGGAGGAGGAGGAGGATAGTCATGCCCAGAATTTTCACACCCAGAACCAGCCTTTTTGGCATGCCTGATGACCAGGTGTATGGGAAGTACAGGTTTCCACCTCACATAATACTCAGCCCCCTGGAGAAGGTCCTCAATGTATTGCACTTTTTGGCCACCGGATCATTTCAGCGGACAAGTGCCATAGTGGGGGGAGTGTCAAAGGCCACACAGTCACGCTGCCTACACCAGGTCTTGGCCATCATGACTGCACGCCCATCACATATACCTGCCCAGAACACCTGCAGAAAGGCAGGCTGTCGTCCAGGATTTCTACAGGGCGGCACAATTCCCCAAAGTCCTAGGTGCCATTGATTGCACCCATGTGGGCCTACGTCCCCCCAGGGCATCAGAGCACATCTATAGAAACCACAAGCACTGGCATTCCATCAACATGCAAGTAGTATGTGATGCCAAGGGAATCATCACCTCAGTATAAGCCAACTATCCACGGTCCACCCACGACAGTTTCAATTACAGGATGTCAACCCAAAACCGGGACCTAGAAGCTGGGCGGCATGGCCATACATGGCTGTTTGGTGAGTATAAATGCCACAGCACATGCATGCATGCCAGATACTGAGTAATGTCACAACCCCACTTATGATACCCATCACCACCTCCCCAGGGGACACTGCCTACCCTCTGAGCACCCACATGATGACGCCAATTCGGAACCCCACCACGCCACCCGAGGTAAGATACAACACAGCCAATATTGCAACCCGGGGCATAGTGGAGCGCACATTCGGAGTGCTCAAGTCACGCTTTCGCTCCCTTGACCGTTCTGATGGGCAGCTGTTATACGCTCCCCCAGTAGTGTGCAGGATCATAGTGGCAGCATATGTCCTGCACAACGTTGCAACACGCCGGGGCCTGCCGGTGGACATGGTGGTACCCCCAAATCCCCAACCACATTCACGCCCGCTGCGCATGGGAGGGGAGAGGGCACGGGGTGAGGCAGCCCGAACACAGCTGGTGGCTAATTACTTTACTTAGAATCACACCCCTGTGGAGTGCACACAGCCCTGCCACATACCAGCTGACAATCAATGATGATGACATGAGGGACAGTCAAATGTCACAACCATACCATCCTGAGATTGGTCACCTGGAAGTGTCACAATGTGTGCATCCCTACCTACAGAAACACCACCAATGCTGTGTCATCAAAAGACACATATGTTGCTAAATGCATGACCCCCTTGCAAAATACAACATGAGAAGAGTGCCATGTCACCCAACCCCTCCCCAGCACCGCCACCCAACACACCATGGCATGTCATGCTATGTGAGAGCAAACAAAGCAATCCCAAAAACCTGACACAAGTGTCACAAAGTACAGTGTCCCTATTGGAAACTGACCACACACAATATGCTCCTAGCAATGTTGAACTAACAACACACATGACCAAATACTTACCAACTAAACAATGCATCTAGACAAGTTCAAACATTTCTAAAACATGACAGTACTAAGTTAAAGTAGTCGTAGTCATACAACCTGAATATGCCACCACATCGCCCCCTTCAAACTGTAGTCTTGCAGCCTTCAAAACTGGTCTGTGGACTGCATACAACATGAACTCCATCTCCAAAGTAGACGGCCTTGTGAAGTCATGAGGAATGAACCTGCAAATTCAGAGGGAGACATGGAAGCAAAATTAATACATTAATACACCATGCATTGTACAATACAACAACAATATACACAAGGAATGTCTACACAGTATTGACTACAGACTGCCCACACAGCTCATGGGAGCCCAACGTCACTGTGTACATCACTGTCACTTGGTCACACCCTTTGCAAGCCCATGGAAACGGGGAGCAGGAGGGGTGTGTGTCTCATGAACCCAAGCATCTAACCCAAACTCAGGACAAGCCTGCATGTGCCCAGCCGGAATACAGTGGATTCCCACGGGAGCCACACAAGGCAACACACTGTCAATTTAAAAAAAAAAAAAACAAAAATCAAAATTCAAAAATCAAAAATCAAAAATCAAAAATAGCCATGTGGGGTCCGGGGGGGGGGGCACCCAGGAGGTCCGAGGACAGGGTGCGCACCAACAGCCACCTGTGTGGATGTTGGGGGAAAAAAAACACCTCCATGGGCTCATGGCCTTCACGGCTATGCCAATGTGGGAGAACTGCTGCCGTCGCTCTCATGACCCTCTGCTGCTGCATCAGGAGGTGGTGGTGCTATGGGAGGCAGCCCACGCAAAGCTCTGGTATGGTCCTCCATGGCAGCAAGCATGCGGGTGTGGAAGGTCTCGTTCTAGAGGATTATAGTGCAGAGATCCCCATGCAACACCTGACATGATGCCCGGATCTCCTCCCGAGTTGCCCGCATCTCAGAGAGCGTACTTGTGAGGTGCTCCAGCCGCTGTTCTGCCCTAAAATTAGCGGAAGTCTCAAGCTCAAGAAGAGTCGGCCTGAGGTTATGGAGTTCTTCACTCAGGGCTTCCCTGTGGGCCTGGGACTCTATTGAGATGGATTGGCGCAGAGTCTCCAGTGCCGCCCGTCGGTCCCTGTTGGACGCCAACATGTCTTCCTTGTGTGATTGGAAAATGGAGTCTGTTGCCTGCTGTAGTTGTTCCATCTGCCTTTCAGGGGGGATAATGGAAGTGGCCACCCTCTCCATTGCCTGAGCCATCATTACAACTAATGCTGCCTGTTGGGTTGCCATAGCGTACATGGAGTTCTCCCATACGCTATTGCCTGGTGGCGTACGGCCACCGCGTCGACGGGCACCACACCTGTTTTGGGCAAGGCGATGTGCACCTTGCTGTGCTGGCACCGCCTGAGGCTGCAGGACTGCATTCCTCCTCTGATCTGCTGGCCCAGGAACAGGATCAGATGCTGTGGAGTGTGACCATGCATCCGTAACCGCCAAAGGCGCCTCTACCAACACTGACATCCCCATAGAGGGATCTACCCCTGGTGCAGGTGGGTTGGACAGAACAGAATCCCTGCCAGAAACACTTACTTGTGACGGCACATAGGTCTCATCATCCGAATCAGCACCTGAATAAAGGTCTGGGGAGGTGCACCCAGAGACACCTTTGGAAAGTATGGTCTGCAGGAGGATTGGGTTCTCACCCACCACCACACCATGTCCCCCGCTGGTGCCCGGTCATTCCTGGGATTCCTCCTGGGTCTGCACCATCTCCTCAACCTCAACAGCATCAAGTGCGTCATACCCTGCAAAAACATGAAAGAGAAAAAATGGAAACAGGCATTAGCACCATAGCACACAAATAGGCCTGTGAAGCTACAGAACCAGTACACGATTCACACATGTCCCACATGACTATAATCCTCCCATGCCTGCACTGTCACAGAGTAGTAAGGGGAGGCAAAAGGCAGACACTGATGACACCAATATTGGAGAGCAACACATTTGCTGCATGCTGGGTAGCACTGCCACCACACATTGGCCTTTGAGTGGCATGTCCAATACACATACATGACACATGGCAGCACACAGATGACATTTAGCATAGCCATGGTACATTTGACAAGTACAGCCATATGTCAGTGATTGAGTACTGTCACCCATCCATGTGAGATGGACATGATGACATGAAAAATGCTGCATACTGTGACTAAGTACACATGTGCCACTCACTGCAACACATGCAAGGTACAAGAAAACAGTAATAGTTGGCTGATCTATTTTTCGTCACATTGACATCACAGGAAACATCTGTCATTTTCCACATGCAAACAGGCACTCATCTAAACATTTGTGCTGGCCAATACTCCATCAGCCTGAATGGTCTCATTGTGTACATAACCAGGTAAAGCATTGCCCCAGTGTGGCCAGTAAACAATGACCGGAGCATATCACATATGTCACAATATGGTTGATAAATGTCTAGCAAAAAAGGGGAGAGTGTAAAATATTATCCTGAAGGCACACTTACAAATTCTGACCAATGTAGTTGCAAGATGGCAGTACAAGGTCAACTGCACAATTGTGGACCTAATAGGATACTGTGGGCAGAAGGGATGCAGTCATAGCCAAATACAAGGCACGTGATCCCATGTGAGGAATGAAATGGGTGACCCATAACACTCTGGAGTACACACCCTCACCTGGCACTCAATCAGAACCCGTCACCCAAACAACATACACATGCACTATACACACACAGGCATGGGCACTCACAGGACAAAGTGTCATAATCAGGTAGTTCTCCCACACCCGTATCTGTTCCTCTGTGACGAAGGTCCTAGCAACAGACTCATGTTCAGTGAGTTTGTTGTCTTCTTGTGGAGACCCACCGCCAGTCACCAGAGTAGCGACATGGTTTGAGGCCAGATTGTCCTTTGCTCTGCGTTTCAGGTCGTTCCACCGCTTGTAGCAATCATCAGCTGAGCGCCTCACAAATCCAAGGGCACTTATGTGGTTGGCGATGGTCTGCCAGTGTGCCTTACGTTGACCAGGTGTGGTCTTGGACCCTGCAGTCACCACCATTTTGTGGCTATTTTGCGACACATATCTCACAAGTGCATTAAGCTCCGCGTCATTAAAGCAAGGCTTCTTTGACGTGCCGGAGTGTGTAGCCGTGCCTGGGGTCGCAGCCTGTCGTGCCAGAGCACCCTTCTTCCTCTTTTTAGAAGGTGGAGCGGAGCCAGAGTGGCTAACGCCGCTCTAGTCAGTAGGGGCAGAATCACCGGTGGACTGGGTTGTTGGAGTGTGCAAATGCACATTGACCATAGGACTTGGTGCAGGCATTGTCTGAAGTGTGATGTTGGCAGGAGGAACATCAGTATGATGGACCAGGACCGACACTGTCCTGGCTGGGAGAGTCAGAGCTGGGGCGGATGGAGCTGCAGCTGCCTCTGCAGCCTCACCACCCTGCATACTTGGGGCAGCAGATAACATAGCCACCCCAGATCCACGTGCCTTGGTGAAAACTTGAACCGCCACATGTGGCCTAGACTTGCTGACCTGGAAGTCAGCCAAGGAGTCATCCTGTGCCAGGTCAGGTGCCACAATGGGCTGGTCCAACAGGGGCCGAGCTGGGATGGTCTCAGCCACGTTTCCCTCAACCATGGGTGTCCCTGATTGGTCCTCCACACATGGGGGTCTAGGGACACCCTGCAAATCGTGTCCACGTCCCCTACCGTGCCCACCACGCCCACCTTTTAAAGGTCGGCCACCTTTGCCTCCCTTACAGCTTGGTCGCCTCCCAACCATGGCACTGATGTTGTTGTGCGTATATTGGAGGAGCATTAAACTATTGTCCTGGTCAATTGGGGGTGAAAGGGGTAGGGTACTAGATGGAATTCGTACCCTAGTGCTCTAACAAGGCTGTCTGTGACCCCTGGGGGAAGATGACGGGTCACGCAATGCACAGGCAGCCCAAAAACAAAAATAAACGTGCACGCAACCCCTCGTAGACCACGTGCATGGAAAAATGAAACCGCACTATGCTGTGGCACCCAGAAACACAAAAATAAGCGTACGCGTAATACACGCAGCCTACAATGACCTCTGAAGGGGAGTGCGACACATGGGGCAAGCACAGTTGCTAACTACGTGCGGAACTCACCGTCTGCCTGGAATAAGAACATGAAAAATAAGCGTGTGTGCGCGTTGGCAACACCCCCGCCAAAAGAAGAATTGTACGCTGTCTGAGGAGACAGGACAAAAGGAGAAGTGAACACTGTTTGAGGAAACAGGCCCAAAAAAAGTAGAAAAATGAAAGCTGTCAGAGGTAACAGGGAGTACGAACTTGAAACGCTGTGAAGTAATCGCGTGTGAACCGACAAGAAGTACAGAATTCACCCACTCGCTCTCCACGAAAAGCACGTACAAGAAAATGGCGTACCTTTTAAACCGGCCCACACGTACACGTCACTTACTCGTGTACGCGTCCTTTCCTCCAATTACACGCGCTGACACTCGGATGTGCAGCTTTTCCACGTGTGGTCTGTCATCACGTGCTATGAGGGAAACACCCACGCGTGTCACGTCACAGACACGCTTACGCGCTAAGGGCCATTGGTCCAATGAAATTGCGTACGTGCGCTGACGCGCTTCCGCGCTAAGGGCCTTTCCTCGAATTACACGCTGACGTGCAAGATTTTCATGTGCCAAATCACTCCGTATCAAGCTGGCCACGCGTTCACACACGGAAGACCACGCTCCTTCCCAGAAGACCAAATTACTGCGCCCCAGAACCCCGAGCATGCTCTCACCTGCCATCTGCTGCTGCCTGATTGCCTGCTGCCCACGTGCCCTGCCATTTGCTGCCCGCACGTCAGCCAGGGGTGCTGTTGCTGTGACCACCCCTGCTGGAACCGAAGACTCCCGACTGCTATTCCATCGCTCCACAGCCCAGCCCCAGGACCCAGTTGCCCACCCACACCTGCCTCTGGGGTTGCCATGTCGGGTACTACACCATCTGGCACCACTGGCAACCCCCAGCCAGAGAGGCAGAGGGGCACCAGCTTAATTGCCACCGAAGTTGGTGTCCTGGTGGACTAAGTCCTGGGGCAGTATGATGCCCTCTTCGGAAGTTTGCGCGCCGACAAGGAAGGACAGACTCAGATTTGGACGGACATGGTGACTGCCATCAACGCGGAGGGGTTGGCAGTGACTGCCATCAACGCGGAGGGGGTGGCAGTCTGCGACTTCCAACATGTCAAGGAGCGCTGGGAGGACTTCAGGTCCAGGACCCTCAACAAGGCCCGGTGCCTCTTGAAGGCAGCGGATGCTAAGGGGCACCGGGGCCACCTGTCGGAACATCAGATGAGGGTCCTGGAACGCATATGCCCAGCACTCCACGTACAGGTCCTTGAGAGGCAGACCCGTCTGGAGTCGAGCGGTAAGTGTACATGCATACTGATTGGAAGCTGAGCGTGTGGTGGTGTGCCAGTAGTGTGCAGGTTGTACATGTGGTTTTGTAGGGCCATGTATGGATGTGTATGTACAGGGCTGTGAGGCTGACACATGCAAGTCTTTTCATGTGTGAGACACATGGATGGTGTATGTGTGGGTAAGCATGCAGGCCAAATGCAGATGTGTGAGCACACATGTTTGGGTTACTGTGTATGTAAGTTGGCATGGTTGTGGTGTCACAAATGGATGTTGTTTCCAGCTGCATGTATCTGCACCGTGTACATGTGCATGTGTGTGTATTTGACAAGGGTGCAACAGTGATGCAACATGGATACATGTCAGACTGATATGTAGAATGATTGCCAGATGTGACATGGATGCCAATCTCATCACTGCGACAGTTGGCGGAGGTGTACACATGCATGTAAGTGTGGTGGCGTGTGTGCATGTCTAGTGCACTCCCTGTGTTTAATGTGATGTCTGGCTCACCTTTGGCTGCTCATGCTGTTGTATGTGTATGGATGGTGCTGGCTGTTGCAATATGGCTGTGGAATAGCTCATGTGTGTGAGTTTCAATGACATGTGTGTTGGGGATTGTGATGCCATGTCTGAAGTTTGACAATGCCACTCATGTACAACTGTCATGTGTGTATGAGTCCATTGTACAGTGCCCTGATGCCTGTCTCCTATCTCTCCCTGTCTGCAGTGTCAACTGATGAAGAGGGCGGAGAAGGTGCTGTGGAGCACAGCGGCAAGGATCGCACCGCCAGCCGGAGACGCAAGGCTCGGCTCCCCTCCCAGGTTGTCATCTCATCGGGGAGTGAGGAGTCCGGTGCGGCGTCCCAGGCTGCAGCTGCCGAGGGGAGGTGCAAGAGGTGGAGGTTGGAGTTGGACTCCTCGGCAGCCGAAGGGGCAGCTGAGACCCCACAGGGCCCGACGGAGGAAGATGGCACGGAGTCATCCAGGTTGGTGGGGGGTTTGGTGGAGGAGGAGGCCGTGCAAGGGACAGAGACGGGGTCTGGAGGTGGGGATTCCACTGGTGCGAGTGGTGCAGTGCAGGGGCAGGGACAGGAGGCAGCACAGGCCGCCGCAGAGGTGCCTGTGTGTAATCCTGTCCCCGATCCTGTGACTGCATCATCTTGCACCAGCAGGGATACCTACGCCCAGACCCGTTCTCAGGGAGGGGATTGGCTTACACCAACTGGCCTTCCTCTCCCTGCGATTGTGGCTATCCGGCACCGGGTTGAGCCTGTCCTGGGTGGGGTGGCGTTGCGTAAACGTGCCATGCGAGCTGACCTGCAGTCTTTTCATGAGGATACTGCACGTCTTCTCGCATGGCTCGTTGACCGCGTTGACCCACTGGGACAGCTCACCAGGGACGGATTCCTCCATTTTCTGGACCTTGTTCCGACCCCCTCCTCAACTGAACCCCCTATGGGCCAGTCGTCCTCCGTGCCATCTTCCCATCCATGTGTCACCTGGGTGCCCTGAGGAGCTGCCTCTGACCCTGCCGCCAGGCTGGTGGAGGACACATCCCTGCCACAGTCGGGAGTCGGACGTCCAGCAGGGGTGACCACCTCAACAACTGCACCCCAGCTGGAGGAGGATGTGCAGACAGCAGGAGCCAGGGCACAGGCAGTGGCACAGCAGCAGCAGCAACAAGGTGGGAGCCATGATGGCTCGGGGCCTTCATCATCGGAGGGGCAGGCATCGGCCGGAGGGCAGGAGGACCCTGGACGGGAAGTGTCTTCCGTGTGGCAGCGGTTGGTCCATGCGATAGATGCGGAGCGGCAGCGGACGGAAGAGGCACGGCTCACAATGATAGGTGTGGAGTGGCAGCGGACGGACGAGGCTCGGCTCACAATGGTCAGGGCGGCGAACTCCATGCGTAGGGCCCTGAGGCGGGCCGAGTGCCTCGAGGCCATTCGCAGGGACCTGGAGTTCCAGATGTCATCGTCCCTGCAAACCCTTGGGCCATGGATGAGGACCGCCTCCGGGACATCGAGCAGGAGTTCGATGATGCCCTGGCCCGGGATATCAACAAGTGAGCCGTTGGACTTGCCAGCTGCCCTTGTAAATAGTTAGTTAGTATTAGGTTTCCTTTCGTTTTTTCTTTATTTTGGACCGCTTGGACAATGGACCACATTTTTGTATATAGTTTTTTTATTAGGTAGTAGTTTTTGGTAGGTTTCATTTCTTAAATTGGGCTCATGGACCCTGGATTCTTCAATTGTACATAGTTCTACATTGGATTCATCTTTTTTAATATTTTTTTTGTGTTCACCATGGAGCAATGGTTTTTACTTTTTATTTTCCCTTGGATTTGATTTTTTGAACTGTGACTTTGGACAACATTGCTTTTTGGATTTCTTTTGCTTATGTTTTCTTGATTTTCATAATTTATCGGACCTGGACCATTTCTTTTGTTATTCCCATTGTTGTTTGGTTAATTTGATTTACGGTAACGTTATCTTTAATATATATTTTGTTATACTTCCATTTGTGGTATCATCTCATTGGTTTCATGCATGTCATGATATGGGTTTTGACATTCACTTGCACCCATTGTGTGTGTGTGAAGGACATGTGTTCATTTACATACTTGCCATTGGGGTTGTATCATGTAATTGGCATTTCTATGTGGGTGGATGCAATACTTGGGTGGGTCTTTGGCATGTGGAGGCTGGCCATAAGGGCCAGGGATCTAGATTGTGATGACGTGTTGGCTGGGGGACATGAGTGGGGGCCTGCTGGCAGGAGCCTCACACTGCTGGGGGGTGCGTGTGCAAGGGGACATGAGTGGGGGCCTGCTGGCAGGTGCCCCGCACTTCTGGGGGCTGTGGGTGCAGGGGGACATGAGTGGGGGCCTGCTGGCAGGTGCCCCGCAGTGCTGGGGGGTGGGGGTCCAAGGGGACATGAGTGGGACATGAGTGTGGGCCTGCTGGCAGGTGCCCCACACTGCTGGGGGGTGTGTGTGCAAGGGGACGTGAGTGGGGGCCTGCTGGCAGGTGCCCCGCACTGCTGGGGGGTGGAGGTGCAGGGAGACATGAGTGGGGGCCTGCTGCCAGTTGCCCCACACTGCTGGGGGTGGGGGTGCAAGGGGACATGAGTGGGACATGAGTGTGGGCCTGCTGGCAGGTGCCCCGCACTGCTGGGGGGTGGGTGTGCAAGGGGACATGAGTGGGGGCCTGCTAGCAGGTGCCCCGCACTGCTGGGGGTGGGGGTGCAAGGGGACATGAGTGGGACATGAGTGTGGGGCTGCTGGCAGGTGCCCCGCACTGCTGGGGGGTGGAGGTCCAGGGGGACATGAGTGGGACATGAGTGGGGGCCTGCTGGCAGGTGCCCCTGACTGCTGGGGGGTGGGAGTGCAGGGGGACATGAGTGGGACATGAGTGGGGGCCTGCTGGCAGGTGCCCCGCACTGCTGGGGGATGGGGGTGCAAGGGGACATGAGAGGGGGCCTGCTGGCAGGTGCCCCTCAGTGCTGGGGGGTGGGGGTGCAAGGGGACATGAGTGGGACATGAGTGGGACATGAGTGGGGGCCTGCTGGCAGGTGCCCCTGACTGCTGGGGGGTGGGGGTGCTGGGGGACATGAGTGGGGGCCTGCAGGCAGGTGCCCTGCACTGCTGGGGGGTGGGGGTGCTGGGGGACATGAGTGGGGGCCTGCTGGCAGGTGCCCTCCACTGCTTGGGGGGTGGGGTTGCAAGGGGACATGAGTGGGGGCCTGCTGGCAGGTGCCCTGCACTGTTTGGGGGGTGGGGGTGGTGGGGGACATGAGTGGGGGCCTGCTGGCAGGTGCCCTGCACTGCTGGGGGGTGGGGGTGCAAGGGGGTAATGCGTTGGTGATCACTAGTGCAAGGTGACATTTTGCTTGGCTGGGGGGGCATGCCCATGGTGGATGGGCTGCCTGCGGGACATGACCAGGGGTGCAGGGTAGTCCCCTTTGGTGTGGTCTGCCTGCAGGGGCCGTGGAGGGTGTAGAGGGAACACCTGGGAGGACCCACACTGCCAATTCACGTGTAGGACTCCCCTGCACCCCCGAAACACACGTACCCCACTCGCACAGGGCCTATCGCGTGTGAAACTTCCCGCGCACCCCAGTAATACACGTACCCTGCTGAAATCGCATGTTAAACTTCCCTGCATACACGTACCCTGCTAAAATCGTGTGTGGAACTTCCCGCGCACCCCAGTAATACACATACCCTGCTTAAATCGCGTGTTAAACTTCCATGCACCCCAGAAATACACGTACCCTGCTGAAAATGCGTGTGGAACTTCCCGCGCACCCCAGTAATACTCATCCCCTGCTGAAATCGCATGTTAAACATCCCCGCACCCCAGAAATACACGTACCCTGCTGAAATCACGTGTGGAACTTCCCGCGCACCCCAGTAATACACGTACCCTGCTGAAATTGCGTGTTAAACTTCCCCGCACCCCAGAAATACACGTATCCTGCTGAAATCGCGTGTGGAACTTCCCGCGCACTCCAGGAATACAAGTACCCTGCTGAAATCGCGTGTGGCACTTCCCGCGCACCCCAGTAATACACGTACCCTGCTGAAATCGCATGTTAAACTTCCCCGCACCCCAGAAATAGACGTACCCTGCTGAAATCGCGTGTGGAACTTCCCGCGCACCCCTGTAATACACGTGCCCTGCTGTAATCGCGTGTTAAACTTCCCCGCACCCCAGAAATACACGTACCCTGCTGAAATCGCATGTGGTACTTCCCGCGCACCCCAGTAATACACGTTCCCTGCTCAGCGTTTGCTGTTTGGCTGCCCTGTATACTGGTCCAGGGTAAGCACAGCCCTTTGCGCTGCCAAACAGCAAATTGAGAATTTTGATGGCTTTTCCTTGCGCAAGGGCGTACTTGGGGGCGTAATTGGCGCTGCTGCAGGGTCGCTGCGCCACTCTGCACCACGGGTGGTTTTGGAGGCTAAAATACATGAATACGCTGTGCGCGGATATCGATTTTAGCACACGCGGCTGGCGCAGACATTCGCACGCGCACACTGTGCGCCAGGCGCGTGCGCCACTTTTGTGTGAAATTCTATGAATTACCCTGTATGTTTATTGAGAAGTCTTTTTTGTAATTTAGTTATTAGTTTTGTTAGTGGTTTCATTTTGTTTAACACTAAAATAAATAACTTTCTTTTGAGAAAAATTGCACTGTCTATCAACGCTTCTAAGATTAATTTCCTACGATAGGTTTTAAGCATTGAAACTGATTTCTCTCCTGTTTTTATAAGATTTTGAAGGACTTTGTGATGGTACATTTTGGCTAAAATACTTGTCTTGGTATGCTTACTTTGCACTATATCAAAATTTAAAGAAGCAGTTTTATCTGTAGTGATAGCTGATTTTCTGTTAATTGTTTTTTGGTTTGTTTTACATTTTGATAGAGGAGGCAAAGTTTTTGTACTTGAAACTTCTTGTGTTTCACTAAATGACTGTATTAGCTGTTTTGTTTCAACTTTTTTTTACAAATTCTGCTAGAGATGGATGCTTATGTTGGACACTTTTATTTTCATTTGCTCTACTTCTGCGTTGCTTTCTACGGATTTGACATTTGATAGGCATTCTTTAGGGTCTGTTGAAAAAATAAAGATAGGTATGGGTTGGGGTGTTCTGCAATGTATGTGTGCTGTGTGCATGAGTGTTTGAGTAAGATGATAAAGATGTATGTAATGGTGTGTAATTGTGCATTGGGAACTACAACTAGTAGGGATGGGTATTCTTGAATTTATGTGCTACTAAACTGGGGTTCAGATGACAGAAAAAAGTAAGCTAGTGGTGTGGAGAAGTTCAAATAGTAAATCTAATGTATACAATTAAAACAGTTGTTTGTTCTATAATATCAAAATTCTAGCGGTTGAGTTGGGTAATTTGTGTGTCCAAAAATAGGAATTTGTGGGCCATTCTGGCTATAAATTGCTGTTTAAGACATGGGGATTTTTGTACAGAATGGTGCACAATCTTTATTTTTAGGCACAGAAATAGCATGAATTAACTTTACAGTGTGTTTGAGTAATGATACAAATAGTATGGTGATATTCTACTTACTTTTTTTCTAAAATGAACAGGTTAGTTCTTAGTCCTTCTTTGTTCTTCAAATTCAGCTGCTTCTTTTCAGGAGAATGGTCTTCACTGCAATTGTAAAAGAAACAAATTAGTAATTTTGTTTGTATATAGCACTGTTTTTAATTTAGACATTGATTTTTTTGATTGAAATCCTCAGCGCCTTCCTCAAAACCATTAAAACTATCTTATTTACATAAGATACGTCGCACCAGTACAATACGTATGATATTTTCTTAATGAACAAATTGTATTGCAATGAATAACTGTAGCAAACAAAATATCTTTACTATGTCTTGTGAAATTCATAATGTACCACTGAATACCGCTGTTTCTGTAACTAAGCTCTTCCAGGTAAAAGTGCCTCAATATCATGCTTAAATTAAAGTAATTAAATAAATACAGAAATAAAAACAATTATGTAATTGTATAAGTATTATTTTTTTAGATGTGTGCATGCATGCAATTTTGTTTGAATATATGTAGTCTATATATTTCATTTAAAAAATGTTAGTTTAACATGATTTCAGTGTGTGTGTGTATAAAGAAAGTAAATAGTATAAAGGTTTATAAGTGACAGTTGATTTTAGGAGATTGAAAAAAGACAGTAGATTAATTTTACAGATTACACAAGCTAAAAGTTAGTTTGAAAATGTGTTCATGTACTGTACAGAAAATATGCATACCTGTAGTTTGTGTTCATGCATATGGATATGCATGGAGCTGCAAGTAGAAATCTTGGAGACTTGTACAGTATTTCTTGTACATGGTACTTGCCAATGATATGACACTTGTACTCAGAAAGATTCACAGTACATTTGCAGTGCTGATCTATGATGATGCAGTTAGATGTAGAGGTCTTGAATGTGATTGGTGGATGGTCATGTGACTTCTTAGCTACATCCAATGAGGGAATGGCACAGAGAGTGAAGTGGAAATTGTAGAAGGGCTGTTCATGTTACGATATGTCAGCGGACATGGCGGTAGTTCGAGGACATCGGGTGTTACATCCAGGGATTTTTGGGTTCAGAAGTCATGCAAAAGAGAATGAGCACTGAAAGGGATTGGTCAGGAAAGTTTAGTGGGTTTGTTCTGCCAGGAGAGAGTTTCTCAGATACTCTTTTTGCTGAGAGAACAACAGATAGCTATGGCTGTGTGTTTCAGAAAACAGATTGTTTGGATTTTGGGAGATTCGTGGTTGAAGGTGCATGCAGAAAGCTGTAGAGTAGCTGTAGATCTTGGATTTCCACATGTGGAAGTACACTGGCATGGAGTACGTGGAATGAAGTGGTTGGACTTGCTACCTCTCTGTGCAACTTTGGAGACAGAGCAACATCCAGACATAATTGTAATTCATTGTGGAGGGAACAGTTTAGGACATGTGTCTGGAATTTCTTTGCAATTTGCTATGAAATAAGGACTTGGGAAGATCATGGACATGTTTCCTAATTCTCAAGTAATATTTTCACGTATTGCGCAGAGACAAATGTGGCTTCGTTCTTCTTCATTTGGTCCACAAATGGAAAAAGCAAGGCGCAATGTTAATAAGGCTGTTTGTGCCTCTCTGAGAGATTTTGGCATGTCCTCTCCTCTTTTCACAATGAAAATATTATGTTTCGTAGTACATACATTTTTCGCAGAGATGGAGTCCATCTTACTTATGCTGCCAATCAGATTTTTCTGAGAAATGTACAAAATGCATTGCAACCTTTTTTAGAATTACAGCATCCATTTTGAAGTAGGTTTTGAGTATTTATAATTTTTGACATACAAACACC
Source organism: Ambystoma mexicanum (assembly GCF_040938575.1). Classification (NCBI taxonomy): domain Eukaryota; kingdom Metazoa; phylum Chordata; class Amphibia; order Caudata; family Ambystomatidae; genus Ambystoma; species Ambystoma mexicanum. The sequence continues at coordinate 539,077,726 of NC_090935.1, forward strand.
TCCAAAAGGCTCTTTTCAGAGCCACCACTTCCTCCCAGAGAAAATTGCAATGGTTATGATAGGGTAGCACCCCAAATTTTTAGATGTCCACGGACTGTCCGCGGACTTCTAAAAAATACAAAGGGCCCTGCTTCATTTTTTTTCACTTCTATTTTTTAACTCTGAAAGGCGGCTCTGAAAAGAGCCTTATTTATTTTTGATTTTTGTTATTTTGTATTTTTTTTTGGTTTTTTTTATACATGACACAATAGGAGAGGATGGGAAAGGCGGATAAAGGGGGGGACACCAACCACAGGGATAAGAAAGGGCGAGCTGAGAGAGGAAGATGTAGAGTGGGTTTTATTTGGGTAGTGAGCACGTCTTCTCATGCTCTGAGACGGTAGTCTCAAAAGCACTGTGAAGTCGCTCCCCCTGCAGAGTACTGTGTCGCAGTACATACATACAACTGTGACCCTCGAAAGGTAAGGGTCATCAGAATTGTGTATGGCCTGTGAGGCAGTTTGAGGAAGACGCTGTCCCACAGAGGTGGTCCTTGTGGTGACAGGATCAGAAACGGAGGATGAAGTAGAGGAAATCAACCTACTACGCTCCTCGCAAGGTACAACCTTGCGAATGGCCCCCGAGTGAAATGACCTTAGGTGTCGCTTCATGGTAGCGGTCCCGAAGCTGTACGAACCATGCCTCTTGCGACTGAGTACCATTTTGCACTCATTGCAGGTGACATGGATCGCACAAGCCTTAGGACCATTCCCATGAATGGTAAACAACCGCCACACCCAAGACTCACGCATAGTGCGGGTAGTAGGGATTTCATCTACCTCATTCTCGTCATCCTCTTCTTCCTCCTCTGCATCCTCACTCCTGTTCCCCTCTTCAGGCCCTTGGGAAGGTGGTGGTGGTGGAGGGGGTGGGGTGTTGCTGAAGCAGGTGCAGCACCAGGTGGCATGGATGCCATCTCGATGATGGTGTAATCTGCAAGTGGCAGGAAAAATAGCTGTGCTCTGAAGAATAGCCAGAAACACAATGAGAATAAGCTCTAGGGCGGGGTCTTTTATAGGGGTGCTTGTATGCGGTTCGCAGACATGCGCGCTGTCCGCGGACAGATCGAACACAAAAAAAGGATCAAAAACTTTCAAAAAGTATGTAGAAACTCAGGATTAGTATGTGGGACTTGTGCTATGGTGAGATTTTATTGAGAAATATTGTGGATTACTTGAAAATGTACTTTTAAATTGTTCGGGGACACGAACAGTGTCCGCATTCAGAACACGCGATCAGCATGGGCAGGGTCACATGATCGCTTCGCAAACATGTTTGCAAAGGTAGCGGCTGTCCGCAGGACACCAAATGCATGGACATTGATTTGCGCATGCGCGTTGATGTTCTACGGACACTGTTCGGGTCCTGAAGTAATTAAAAGTGCATCACACTTCAAACGAACATTTCTGGACACCGCATGTGTTCTAGAATAGTTTGAAGTTGGTAGCGAACAGTACGGACAGGTATAGTGTTCTTCAAGACACCTCCATTTTCATTTATTTATGAACATTTCAAGACACTACTTGTGCTCTTAGAACAGTTTCAACTTGCTAGCGAACAGTATGGACAGGTATAGTGTTCTTCAGGACACCTCCATTTTCGTTTATTTACGAACATTTCAAGACACCAATTGTGTTCTTAGAACAGTTTCAACTTGCTAGCGAACACTACCGACAGGTATAGTGTTCTTCAGGACACATCAATTTTCGTTCATTCACGAACATTTGAGGAAACCGATTGTGTTCTTAGAACAGTTTCAAATTGCTAGCGAACAGTACAGACAGGTATAGTGTTCTTAAGGACACCTCCATTTTCGTTTATTTATGAACATTTCAGGACATCAATTGTGTTCTTAGAACAGTTTCAACTTGCTAGCGAACACTACGGACAGGTATAGTGTTCTTCAGGACACTTTAATTTTCATTTCTTTACGAACATTTCAGGACACCACGTGTGTTCTTAGAACAGTTTCAACTTGCTAGCGAACAGTACGGACAGGTATAGTGTTCTTCAAGACACCTCCATTTTCATCTATTTACGAACATTTCAGGACACTACTTGTGTTCTTAGAACAGTTTCAACTTGCTAGCGAACACTACGGACAGGTATAGTGTTCTTAAGGACACTTTAATTTTTGTTTCTTTACGAACATTTCAGGACACCGCGTGTGTTCTTAGAACAGTTTCAACTTGCTAGCAAACCGTACGGACAGGTATAGTGTTCTTCAGGACACCTCCATTTTCGTTTATTTACGAACATTTCAAGACACTAATTGTGTTCTTAGAACAGTTTCAACTTGCAAGCGAACACTACCGACAGGTATAGTGTTCTTCAGGACACGTCAATTTTCGTTCATTTACGAACATTTGAGGACACCGATTGTGTTCTTAGAACAGTTTCAAATTGCTAGCGAACAGTACGGACAGGTATAGTGTTCTTCAGGACACCTCCATTTTCGTTTATTTATGAACATTTCAGGACATCAATTGTGTTCTTAGAACAGTTTCAACTTGCTAGCGAACACTACGGACATGTATAGTGTTCTTCAGGACTCTTTAATTTTCATTTCTTTACGAACATTTCAGGACACCATGTCTGTTCTTAGAACAGTTTCAACTTGCTAGTGAACAGTACGGACATGTATAGTGTTTTTCAGGACACCTCCATTTTTGTTTATTTACGAACATTTCAGAACACCTGCGCTGTCCGCGGACACCTACTTTGTTCTGTTTTTTAAAAATCAGAAACTAATTAAAACACAATATAAAAATTTAACTTTATTTAACATATATTAATAATTTATGATAGAGAAGGTGAGGCAGAAATGGAAACAAAAACAGGAGAATTAGGGGTTTCAACATGATTGGTATCAGGTGAAGAAGGGATGGAAGTCTTATCACAATATTTTGGGTTATGGAGAGGGTTTGGGGATAATTGACTGGGATATGGTGAGGGGGGACAAGTACATGTGGGACAATGGTATGAGGTTTTTGTTTTAAAATGATCTTCAACAAAAGTTTTCAAATTATTAAAATTGGTCAACAATAAATCCATTTTTTCTTTTATGCTGTCAAGAGTGTTATCCATAACAGTTTCTTCAGAGGTATTTTCTATTTTGGTATGATCTGTACAAAAAAATACATATATGTTAAATGTATATATAATAATAATAATTAAATGGTTTACATTGTAATGTGTTTACCATTAGTTTCACTATCTTCTGACATTTCCTCATGTGGGAAATGCTCCTCTAGCCATTGCAGAGTACTAGACATTTCCGTGAGAAAAAAAAGATAATATTTTTTTTTTATCTAATACAGAAAGTTTATAAATATACGAATAAAATGAAGTACACTTACTATTTCAGGTAGGATATGTTCTAAGTACTCTGTAGGTCTGGTCTTGCTCTTAGTTCTGTAGTGTCTGTGAGGTAATTGTGTTGGAAGCCAATTTATCTTCTTTCCATATATTCCATTATAGAACATATTGTATTTAAATGAATTGTTAGTGTGTTACATATATGGGTTACATTTCTTATGTATTACTACATATAATGTGTATGTGTGCTGCTTTTTGAATTTGTTAAATGTTCCTATGTTATGATATAACAATCAAACATACCCCCCCAGAGTTTTTAGGTAGTGGTACTGTTCTCCAAACATGTCTGCGGACATTAAAAGAGTTCACGGACATCAAGTTCAGTAGAAGGGGTTCAGTATGTTCCATATTACATGTACATAAAGGCAAAGTTACTATTGTTAAGTTGCGCTAGTAAAAACCTATGAAATTCAGTGAAAAAACTTTGTTAAAGGGACGTTATGGTTAAGTTGTGCTACTAAAAACCTATGAAATTCAGTAAAAAAACGTTGTTAAAGGGAAGTTATGGTTAAGTTGCGCTACCAAAAACCTATGAAATTCAGTGAAACAACTTTGTTAAAGGGACGTTATGGTTCCAAGTAAAACCGAAAAACCCTTGAAGTTCGCCAGTTATGGTAAGCTAAGCAAGCCACTCAGGCCACCACTGTGCACTGCTAAGCCTAACACCCAGGACATCAAAGATGACATCACAAATTTCATTGATGACATCACTGATGACATCACATGTGCATTTACCTTTCATGAAAAGTCTGTACAAGGGATTCTTAGTGTAATGTTAATAAAAACAGTGTCAAGGATTATTGGAATAAATATCAAGTGCTAATCAGTGCATTAAGTTATGCATTGATATAAATAGCATTCTATTATTAATTTCAATCCAGTATACTAAGATACTCATGTAGAAACATAGGCATTGTGTGCAGCATACATGATGGAGATGCAATATTCATAAACTTGCCATGTTGAATAGTGAAATGATAACTGTTTTCATATTAGAGTTTTGCGTACAGTGGAAATTGTGATAAGTAGGTAATAAAACCCACTTACTAAATAATTGCATTATTATAGACAAATCACAAAGAGACAACACCACATACAAATATGAATATATACAAGGGTATTGAAGTAAGAAAAGAAAACAGCAATAGTAGCAGAAAGTGTTCATAACCTAACTGATTACCTTTATGCAGAGAAATGATTGCTCTGTTTCAAAGCTGTTACTTACCCTATCTATATATATCACATGAGGTGTCTGGACCCTAAGGAAAATAGTGTGAGTACAACATATAAAAATATGAGCATATACAGGGAAAGTATATGTAATAAAAAAACATCAAAACTATCAGAAAGTGCTGATAACTCTACTGATAATTTGAATGCACAAAAAGGATTGCTGTCTTTCAAGGTTGTGTCTTCCCCTATGTATATGTTTCATATGATATGACTGGACCATAACGGAATTATTGTAAGAACATACTTGAAGGATAAGTCTACGAATATAGTACATTTACAATGTTTAGTTCCTGACTGTTACTGAAGAAAATCATGTGGCCTAGATGAGTCAGGAAAGGAAAAAAGGCTGTTAGGCATAGCAGTGCACGGTGGTCGCGCGAGTTATGGTTGCTTAGCTTACCATAACTGGCAAATTTCAAGGGTTTTTCGGTTTTACTTGGAACCATAAAATCCCTTTAACAAAGATTTTTCACTGAATTTCATAGGTTTTTAGTAGCGCAACTTAAGCATAACGTCCCTTTAACAAAGTGTTTTCACTGAATATATATATATATATATATATATAAAATGGGTTTGGGTGGGGGTTTTGCATTGAGTGGGGGTTGGCGGGGGTGTCCCAAATGGTGAGGAGTGCAGTGAAGGGACATGTTCTTGATTTGTTTTGTGTTGGCTGCATACCTTTCTGTAATTCTAGCAAGTATTGATGGTGTAAATTGTCCGTGTCCTGCAGGCTAAAGATGTGTGTGACGAAATGACCTTCACGCTGCATGAGTACAGGGATGAGCAGTGGATAAACCACCTACACAGCCCTCACACTTGTACAATCCAACAGTGATCCCAATCATAAAGTTAAAACAGGCAGAGCCAAGGGATATGCCTCCTTTGCCTTTCATTGTAAAGTGGGCCGAGTGCTGTCTATTCTATTAGAAGGAGTTTGAATGTTAGACAGCAGAAACCCAAACAGCAATAGTACAACCAATCCAGATAAAGGAAGGTCCAATCAATGCTCTATAACAAAGATATACATACTTTAAGTAAACAAATCAGCCATACAACTGTAAAAACTCACCCCTGCAAAGACAGAACATGCAGAATATGAATGTATAAGATTTGTTACCGGGGAAACAGGCAAGAACATTCAGCAATGTTGTTCAAAAGAATATGTCTTGGAGGAAAAAGGTCCAACATAGACTTAACCAGTGTCTAGGGTCCCGAAATGGGGACCTTGCAAGTGCCAGATTCCAATGTTAGGCAGTTTGATGTTGTTGAACCAGGATTTAAACTGTTGTGCTTGCGTGTCAAACCAGGTTCACAGGCATAGAGTCTCATTGATTCCATGTGGCGAGTAAGCGTCATGTCGGATTCAAGTTGGTTCTCCTTAGGACAACCAATAGTCCGATGACACACAGCTATACCTCAAGATCGACTCCATCAAGGATATCCATGGGCTCAAAACCTGCCTCTCGCTGATCCAGTCTTGCATGTCCAATGCATAATTGAAGCTAAACCTCTCCAAAACTATTTCCTACACCTCACCAACAACACTGAATACCCGGACAAACAGACCTGACTATCAACCATGAACTCTGAGAGCTTCACACTCGAGCTCACCTCCTGCGCCAAGTTCCTCAGTTCCACATCGACAAACACATCTCCTTCGTAGTACCATGATGCCCTCTGGTGAACGATGTGCATTACTAGTATGCATAATATAACATAACTTAACGTACACATAGCTAAGAAAACTCAGACAGCTTGGTATCAGATCTCCCTCCTGCGAAAAGTCAAGCCCTTCCTCCCTCCAGACAGCTTTAGATCCACTGTTCAAGCACTGGTTCCATCCCACCTGGATGGTGGAAATGCATTCCTCAAAGGCCTCCCGTCATCCTACCTTGTGCCACTGAGAAGTGCTGGGCATGCTGCTGCATGCCTCATCAAGGGTCTATGCAGATATAACCACATCACCCCAGCCCTCATCGACTTTCATTGACTCCCACTGTACACACAAATCACATTCAAGTCTTACTGCATCATCTAAAAGGCTGTCACCCTCAAGTCACCAAACTATCTCATGGAGAAACTCAGCATCTCCGGTGGACAGCACACCACCAGAAGCCAGGACACGTTCAGACTTGAAATCCGCCGCTGCAAAAAGGAAAGGACCAGAATACAAGCCTTCTCTGCCTATGCCACAAGACTATTGAACCTCATCCCCGTCAGTATCAGACTCGCCCTCATGCTCCTACAATTCAGAAAAGAACTCAAGAACCACCTATTCAAGGAATCTCTCCTACTCAACACTTAGTCCATTATGTCACCCCTTGCGCCACCTGACTTGCTAGACGACACCTGCCCCTCTGCTCACCGTCACCCGGTACAGCTGTATCCCTCCTCCTCCCTTCTGTATCCTACCCCACGCTGTAATCTGTTCTGTTGTTACCACTGAAAAGCACTACGTTATGCATCTGTAATCTTGTATACCTCTGTAAAGCGCTCCTTATGTATCTGTATTGGTGTTACCTCTGTAAAGTGCTCAGCTGCTTCTTGAAGCTAGATCCGCGCTCAATAAATACAATAATAATAATAAGAATAATAATAATAATAATAATAATAATAATAATAAATAAGACTGGGCGATACATCCGCCTCCCTAAATGAAAAGGCAAAATCACACTGGAATCTATTTCCACCCGTTCTGCGAAATCAGCATTACGATTCTGCTGCAACAAAACAGTGAAACAGTTCTGTTTTTACTCCTGCCCCATGTCACAAAACAGCATGTAGTTTTGTTCCCATGTTGTTTTTGTGCATGGAGATAACCTTTGCACAGGTATTTTTTGATCCATGCTAGTTTTGCACAGCGACACAAAAAAATTTGTGCAGTCTTTTTTTATCTGTGCTAGTTTCACGCAGCAACATGAGAAACGTTGCAGTTTTTTTGGTTTGTTCTAGGTTTGCACAGCGGCATGAGAAACATTTTGTGGGTCTTTTTCGATCTGTTCTAGTTTCGCACAGCTGCATGAGAAACTTTGCATCGTTTTGTTCAATTTGTGCTAGGCTCAAGCAGCATTATGAGAAACATTGTGCTGGTCTTTTTCGATCCGTGCTAGTTTCATGCAGCGACATGAGAAACTTAGCACTGTTCTTTCCAAATCATTTTAGTTTCGCACAGCTCATTTGAAACTTTGGGCATCGGTTTTAAATCTGTGCTAGATTTGCAGAACAACACAAGTAAATTTGGACTTTTTTCAATTTGTGCTAGTTTTGCTCAGTGGCAAGACAAACTTTGCAAAGCTCTTTTCGATTCGGATGAGCACGGAAATTCCGGTCGAGTCTGCAGGCATAGAGGAACGGAAGATTGGGAGGAAGTGGATCGAAATGTGATAGATTTCTTTTTCATGGCTGGCTCATCAGAATGTATCATTTTTTCCCACCTCTAGTGCTCCTTGTTGTTCAAAGGTGGCAATGAATGATGCTGGTTGATGGATCACCATGACCATTTCACCGATTGAGCGTGATTCGAAGCAATGACTACTGTTTCTTCGAGCCAATGATAATGTGATACTCCAGTGGATAAAAGCAAGGCTGCTTTAAGGGGTCCTATACCAGTCCTTGTCACAAGGAACCCCTGCATTCCGATGTCATACCAAGAGTGTCTTGTTTTGCAGCAACTAGCGGGCACAACAAGGCGAGAAAAGCCCACTGAAAAGTAGGATGGAAGCATCCTTCCTGAAACACCCTTGTGCTCCCTGACTGTCCTTACTCTGCCCCTTTCACAGTCTGCAGCTTCAACGGTTCACTAATGTGCAGCCCCCAAGTGCAAGGCAGCCTCCTAGTGCGAGGTAGTCCTTTGTTATAGAATTGGCCCCTTGAAGATAGGCTCTCGGGAATATCCCAAGCCAGAGAAGGCAGAAGTTGTCTTTCTTTCAGAGAGTCACAAGAGGAATGCATCCTACCTTTTATCCCATGCACTGGAATGCAGACAGGTGGCTCATTTCCACATAGCCTCCCATAGCTGTCTGAGCTCACAGGGATGACACTGGTATGCACAATCAGATGTGGCTTTAATAATTATGTGAACTACCACCCACCAAACACAAATATATGTGGCTTATATTTTCAGAATATTCTACCAGCAGGTGGGCAGTTTATCCTAATTGTGAGGGGTTTGGAACAGAGATGTAGACTAAAATGCAACCTCTGCAATGTGGTGACTTGACTGTCAAAGCAGCTGTCAAACAGGGTGTGTGTTACCTCTGAACCTTCACTGTGCCACTGGGGAGCAGAGGCTGCATATCAGGATACTGATGCAGCAGGGCACAGGTGTGCACTAAGCGTTTGGCATGGAGTTCAATGGAAAGAGGGTCTGGTTAGGAGTCTGAGACTTAATTTACCACATCATGTTATTATTCACACCAACAGATGTGTGTGTTCTCTTTAGCAACTGCCTTTCGATTGAGCCCTAGCTAGACACTGTTTCAGAAGTCATTCTGCAACAGTACTAAAAGTTTCAGTAAAGTTGATACGTGCTTTAGGAGAATCAGTGTTATCCACAACCAGGATGGTAGATAAAAGCTAAGTGGATGCTGAAACAAAGCACTGATCAACCTGAAACCCAGGAATTTCATAAGGGTTCCTATCGGGCATAAAGGGCAACTCCTCTTGGAAGGTAGGTTCATTGGAAAGCCACATGTCTAACACCAAACCAACGCATATGTGTACTGAGGAGCATGAAGTCTTGTTTCCCAGTGCTTAGAGGAGGGCTAGCATACATTTGAATAAAGATGGAATAAGCGTTATTTAATAAGTGCAGATGTACCTGATTGCATCTGAATATATGTGTAGTCTAAGCTGCTGATGGTTGTGATTAAATGTCCCCCTGACTGAGCTTGTGCTTTCAATCATCACAGCTGAAAGTGGTGTCTCACAATGAATGGAGGTACACCTTTGGCTTGTGCCTTGATGTCTGGATCTCTACATGATCAATTTCTCACACTGAGTAGCAAACATGTTGCAAAATGAGCTAAGTATTTTTAACCACCATGCATATTTGCTTATTGTGTATTGGAGCAAAGCCTCTTTAACAGTTCCATCTAGTGTAACAATATAATAAAAGGCCAGATGTATGTTTGTCCAATGCAGTAGTTGCACCTGTTGTCACTGCTGAAGGGAGCTGTTGCCTTAGGATACATAGAGACAATGCCAATTCACATAGCTTCACCTGTTACAGTGGTCCAATTCACATAGCTTCACCTGTTACAGTGGTCCAATTCACATAGCTTTGCCTGTTGTCACTGCTAGAGTGAGCTTTAGGCTTATGAATGATAGTGGTCCTACTCTGTCTCTGAAAACCTGCACTTTGTGTACACAGGCATGTACACTATTATAGTCTACAAAGTAAAACTGGTGCAAATGAGTATTTGATCCATTTTGTTTCTTAATGCAACGTTTATAAATAATCGAATTAGATGGCCTGATTTGCTGAGAGTATGCAACACATTAGTTCTTCTGGGGACTGAGTAACGGAAATCGACGCACAGTCCAGGTGTGTGTGGGAGCACACCATGGCGGGGCCATGATATCTGCAGGGGGCACTGGAGATGCTGGCAGAGAGACAGGTCCCCGGCCACTCCATCAGCATACTTGCTTATGCTAATTCTATCTACCTGGCTCCAGGCACCCTGACATTTCTTGTGGAGATGCCCACTGACGGCCGTCAGATGGCGCCAGTAACGCCCTATGAGGCAGTGCACCCTCCTCCCCGGTGTTTCACCCCAAGTCAGGGTTATCCTGACCTTTGTTTCCCCACTCAAAAAAGACTGCAGTCAAAGTGAAGGGTAAGTAACAGAACTACAGTTCCACTACTTTTATTTATTAATGTTAATAATTCCCTACTTTTTTGCAACCATGTTAAAGTTCCAGAGATGTACATTTGACCTTTGAACATGCTGCTTTTTTTACTTGTACCAGGGGTGGGCTGGCCTATAGGGAACTCTGGAGGTTTCCCGGTAGGCCTCTACACCCTGGGCCTCTTTTGTGTGGTAGATCCAAATGTTCTCATAGGAAAAGGGTTAGGCTTCCTAAAAATGTGTAACATGGGGCCACTTCGAAAATGATTTCCAGGGCCTCTTTTGGTTGCCAGTCAAAGGCGTTGCTTAGGGGGGAGGGGGTTGAAGAAGCTATAGCCCTGGGTCTTTTGGTTGTAGCCGCAGATAGAAGCTCAGGAGTTTCAACCAAAAAGGGGATCTATCCCCCAGTCCCGACAGTCCAGAAATTAGCGTAGCCTCGGATCTTTTCCTGACTTAGCAACACCCAGTCCACCCCTGACTTGAACTCTCTTTGAATCGAAGCACTTGATTCGGGCTCCTAGCTGCTAAGCAGTAAAACAATGCGTAAGACCTTCTTAGGTGCCAGAAAACCCCCTGAACTCAGAACCAAAGGAAAACAGTCCTGGAACCCTATTCTTTTATACATCTCACCCACTTGGCTGTCTGCCCACTCGCCGCAACATTCCTGAACATCTATTGTTCCATTCTAGTGCCCTGCCAACCCAATGCCTCGGGGGACACAATTCCACCACTTTCTTTGTTATTCTTACCTCTGGCTGCAGTGGGAGTGAACACTCAATGAGCACTACCTTCGAGGTGGCCCAGTCTAGCACTCTACACCAGCGCCTCTTCGGCTGTGTGCGTGTTTTGATAATATAAGCAGGAGCACGCGCTTTCATGAGGGGGACCACCTACGCAAATGACGATAGCCCATGTCGTGATAGGCAGGAGCCGCAATTGCTTGCTTGCACATAGCCCATGTCGCGATACGCAGCAGACGCAATTGCTTGCTTGCACATAGCCCAGGTCGCGATACGCAGCAGCCACAATTGCTTGCTTGCACATAGCCCATGTCGCGATACGCAGCAGCCACAATTGCTTGCTTGCACACTTAATGGCACAATGTACCATTCACACTAGGGCCGCATTTTCGGGGTCCACTCCGGGAAGCTGGCGTGGCTGCAGAAGCCCAGATGAGACACCCATTCTTTACAGTTTATGACGGCACAGTGATCGCTGCACAGTTGTTTAATATGAAGGTGTGGTAGACACATCACAGCATGCCAGTACTTCATCAAAACGCCAGAAGTCATGGTGTCTGTGTGCGTGCGCGGACGGCACGTTGCCAGAGGGCGTGAAAATGTGACAGAAGATGTGACTGAATAAAGTAGCTCCAGAGATCTTGCTTTACAACACGATTGCGACATAAACAGGCAACTTAGAAGAGGCCCACTCAGTAGTGAATAACAGAGAGTAGGGCCTTCCCCTTCCTACTATAGGAACACATGCTGCCTTCCAAACACTACTCTAAAAGGCACAGAAATATCACTCTGTAGAAAGGAATACAGGGGCCGCCCTGACTTGTTCTGCGCAATAGAGCATGGTGCCGGCCGAAGGCATGCACATGGGTCTTGGGACCCGTCAGTGCGCACAGTAATGGGTTCTGACGTGAAATGGGCTTTAATGCATCTCTTGGCCGAGGCCCTTGACTTTTTTATGAGCGCACATATCGGGCTGACGACCACAGAACAACAATGGAAACGAGCAAGTATAATGATGGCATGCGCAGGGGAGGGGATCGATCTGTCTTCTGACTGCTGCAGATCTTTCCAGAAAGCTTTGATGAATTCCAACAAAGGTTAATTAGAGACTGAAAGACCGTATTAGTCAATACAGAAGAGAGCAGTGGCGGGAGCCGCCTTCCCTTAGGAATCCTTGCACTGTAACGTTGTTCCTGTTGATCCCAGATTTGTAAAAATATCAGTTCTTCCTGAGTACAAAATGGCGTTTTTCTTCAAAAAGGTCAGGTCGAAGTGCAAACCCTTTCTATTTGGGGTGTATTATCTCGGTCGGCGTTTTCTCGTGCCGGTGGACAATGCACGTGGATGCGGGCGCCCAATGTTTGCACTGGTGCAAAGCTTTGGTAATATGGGCCCTGGCTTTCTAGTTAGGCACCCCTCCGTATTATTTGGTTGTGATGTTCGGCGTTCCTGTGCTTAGATAGGCCTGTAGGATACAAGTGACTTGTAAATGCAATCTTTGTACAAACACCAGGCACAGCTAAAGAGTCCTTTGGCACTTCATGTATTCATGCTACTTACAGAAGGTAAGCAAAGGCAAACCCCAGTGTGTAGGGCTTAGCATCTAACATGCTTGTCTCTTTAGTATTAGTATTATATTTGTGCAGTCTCTCCTTTTAGAGCGAGCTGGCTGCTTCAGGGAAGCCACCCTTTAGTGTCTGGAAAGCAGATATACTTGAAGCATGTTGCAGAGATCACTTGAAGCCTGACCATGTAGCACTTTGTGTGCGCGTCCTCTGAGCCTATGAAGTCATGTTGGGCTCTGAATGGCCACCAGTGGATAGCGTTCTTGCCACTGCGACCTGGCCAGCGCCATTAACGCTGAAGATGAGGGGTATGGACTTTCCATGGATCCCCACCTACACCCCATTTCAGTCGCCGTTCTGGGTCAGCCCTAACACATGGCTCTAAAGCTAATGGTTGTGTTGGGAGAATCAGAGGCAGCTGATCCTTCAATGGCCTTACCAGAGATTTCTTAGATGCAGCACAGACATGCAGTCCAAAGGAGTATTCGGCATCAAAGATAACTCCCACGTGACAGCCCCTTTGTGTTGGGAATGTGGGCACACAGAGGGGGCCAGCAGTTCTGGTGATAGGTGGGGCCTGTAGGAGAGCCCGGTGTTCCATGAAGCTTACCATGCTTGCTGGGCCTCCCTCCATAGGGAACTGCACCAGTCGGCAGGATGATGTGATGCCTACACAGCTGATTCCTCTTTGTGTGACGAGTGTAGATTGCAGACATCCAGGACACAATGCTCATTAGGAAATGCTATGTGGGATTCCTCAGTTGGTGTCTGCATTCCTATTGGCAGTTGGCCTCTGTGTACTCCCGAAGCCTAGAGGATCTCTTAAAACTGCACCTGGGAAGGGAAGACTATAAAGTGGGAACGAAGTCTGCATATCAGCCCTTGTGAGCTTTTGGAAAATGATGGCTCTTTCCTGAAGGCTTTCACTGGGCACGTGAAGTCTGCGTGTCTATGGAAACATCGTAAAGACATCCTGCCTTCGGAAGTAACGCCATCTTAGATCGCCAGAAGATCTGCAGGACAGGAGAGAGCCTGGCTCATATGTGAGGAGTAGCCATAACCTTGTGTTGCGCTACAGCAATGTGACGTACATAAATGCACACGTTCTTGTGGTCCTGTGAGGATTTTAACGGTAGGTCTTGCTCATTAAATGCCTCCAATCAAAAATCATCTCCTTAATGGGCAGGTGCTCCAAATACAATATATTATACTAAGGGTCGGTGAGTGTTCTGGAATAATAGGCCAAAGAAAGAATTCCGGTTGACTTCTGACTTTGTAACAGTACTTGTCAATTGTGAGATCATCACTTTGCATTGTGGTGCTTGTAGTCCTGAATCTCTAGTCTGAAAATAAATCTACAAATACTCCACAATAATTCCTCATGGCAGGTACAAACGCCTGGTTTTGAATATTTCAGTCCTTAGAGGGGACAACACAAAAACATTGTTTCTGCACTTTTGTCTAACCAAATTGTGTAAATAAACATCAGCAGATTAGTGTCGAGTTGTTTACAAGTCTTAAAAGTTACACCTTGGAACCCCAGGTAGTCTGCTAAGTGTGCACTACACAAAAACCCTGACACATACATGATTTAGTAGACAACAGTGTGACTTCATATGTAATAGAAGTAACATGGATTATGTATGTAGTGTGTACTAAGGGCTGAATTGTTCCTTAGCTCGCTCTTAGACCCCCTGACAGAAAAGTAAAATGAAGCATACACTACAGCTGTTAATGAAGCAGACTTTGCCTTGTCTTAAACCTATTCTGAACATGAATGCTACCTCTTTAACAGACTGATAAAATGCATGCTTACTTAAACCAATTTGTTCGGTTGGCCATTCATGTTCCACCTCCCCCCCCCCCAATCGCTCCCTCCACTTCTGTTTGTGTCCCATGAGGCGCTCTATTTATTTTTGGAGGCACGTCTTCCACCCCTGTATTCCCAGAGAATGTTCCTTGTATAAAATAAAGATCAGGATTGCTTTAGATTTTATGCAACAACGCTGTGGTTGGCAATATGCTGCCCTCCAGATTTGTTGTCCTACAAGTACTATGATCATTATCCATTGAGTTTTCTGGCTCGGGCTGATGGGAGTCCCTCCACCCCCTTTCGATTGATCCATGGAAGTACATCTTACAATGCAGGCAGTTTGAATTAAAGATGCACTCCCTTAAAACGCAAGCACGGAAGTAAATGCCTGGATGTTCGTGGATGTTACTCAATGTCGCCTTTGCTTGTCTCCCCTTCATTTCCATCAGCAGTCGGATTGCTGCCTATCATTAGCTCTCCCCACATCTCCCCAGCAAGCGTCCCCACTGCTAGACAGGTAGCAATGGGAACATCTGCATAGGCAGGCCAGCAGATGGTGGTCATGCCATGCGCACCACATAACAAAGGGCCAAAGCTCCAATGAATGCCACAGACAGCAGATCCATGGGGAGGAGGGGACAAGTAGAGGGGAAAATGATTAGCAGTGTAGAGGAGGAAGGACTGAAGAAGATGAAAAGGGTAACTGGGGTGGAAAGTGTGAGGAAGGAGAGAAGGCAAGATTAGAAAGAAGAGAGGTGTGGGGTGAGAGCGGAGTAATAGTAGAGCAGTTGCCTGCAGCGAGGATTACAGCGAGTTCACAGCTGTCACCTACTGAAGTGAGAAGGCTGGCCGGCAACCTAACTGGTTAGTGTGCTGCATACCACGCGGATCCAGGTGAGAACCGACTAAGGGAAGAGCAGTTGCCTGCAGGTGAGGCAGGCGAGGCCCTCTGACATTTGACGGGCCGGTGCATCCGTTTACATTCAAGCTCCTTCCTTTCTCCCTCTCATTCTCAATAGACAGACGTTTGCCGAACAAGGATTGTTGAGAAGAGTCATCTAGCCTCCGGCTTCATAGCCACTGTCACAGTAGATGAAAGCCTTCAAGAGGCTGAAGGCCCAGAGCGATGAAAAGTAGACAAACCCGTTTGGGAGTGGCGAGGGGAGGGGGGGGACCAGTGGAGTTAACATCGACCTAACAGGAGGGAAATCCCTCAATTTTTGTAACAGGCATGCATGTATCATTAATCCCTATTGCTGCTGTTAATTAATACCAATAAAAAATATGGCATCGAAAATAACAGCTTATTTTCAAAAATCAGTAGACCATGAGCAAAGACTTACAGAAAAAGAGACGTTATCAGATGAGACTATTGTGGAAAATATGCCGAGAGCTATAGATCCGGAGAGGCTGATTTCAAATGTGTATCTACATACCGCTGCAGCAGCCACTTGCTTGATAACAAATATACCCACACCTCCTGTTAGTTAAATAGGAGAAACAGCTCTAACGATAGGAGGTGTAAGGGCGGGAAATTTAAGAATGATACAACTGCATGCTCAGCCACCCTTGACAACAGAGTTGGAAAGAAAAGGGACTCTGAGTCTGATAAATCTTGAGAAATATGATAAACGAGTTAATCATGGATGAGGAACGCAAGACCAAAGCATTTCTTTGTCTGCCTCTCAGGTTTTGTATCAGGACTCTATTGTGGAAGAAAACAATGATGGTTCTTCATCATCCAAATCCACACCTACTATAAGTAGCCAGCTAAATTGTTCAAAACATCAAAAGACCCACATTTCGATAAGGCTTTATGGCACTTTGAATGAGAAATTAAATGCCCAGGCCACCCTATTGACAACTATACATTCTAAAATGTCTTTCATTTACGGTTATGCAATAGGCTCTCAAAAGAGGGTAAGGGAAACGGTTAAAGCATGTCAAATTTGTGGAACGAATATTGTTAAACCAGGAGAGAGTTCTTATAATCTCAATCCTGGTGGGTTTTTGAGATCTTTTAATGAGGGGATATACCGCTAGGAAATATTACCTCCACAGGGGAATGAACAACATTAATTGATTGTTACAACAAAGTCGAACTGGAGAGGGAGGTCGCATAGTTGGAGGATCTGATGATTGAGGGTACATCTTTTATAGGTGCTCTGCAATTAAATTCTCCAACTACTCATAGTGAAATCGTAAATATCTCACCAGAAGAGCCAAAGGAGATGGCCATGTTAACCCCAAGGAAAAGGTAAAGTAAAAAAAAAAGAATAGAAGAGTCTGTGAGGAAAGAAAAACAAAGAATAAAATAGCCCTGAGAAAAGTATTAAATAAAGGATCAAGAACATTTCTGCGAATTTGACGACACCAACTACCTTGCCAGCAAGAAAGAGATACGCTGCAGAAATGTCGCTATGGAAAAGTAGATCAGGAGGAATCATCTATGGTAGCCTCAACATATAATGATTTTGAAATGGATGATATAAATAACTTTTCAACCTATTCAACAGAGGAATTACAGCTACCTCCAACAAACCAAGGACCATATATGAGGGCAACTTCCTTGCAGTATGTGGCTGATTACAATTGCTTATTAGAGTAACTTATGAAAATGTCACTCAAAACATGGCACAGAAGCCTGCAGATATGATGATTGAAGATACCATGTTCTACACCATACAACAGAAAAGGAACCATCTAACTAAAGTGAATCAAAATGATGTCCTATATTCACATTTAAAAGAGAGTCTGCAAGAGGACCAGAAACCAACTGATAACTGTTTATTGTTGGAGAAACTCCCTATGTGTAAACATCAATTGACATTAAATAGAAAGAAAGTTCTGAATCTGTTTGACTCAATACCAGCCTTTACAAATAATTGAGTTGACAATTATTTACATTACGTTTTTTTACAAGTTGTGTCAAGAACTTGATAAGGACAATGATTTTAGAAAATGCTGCAGCCTTTCAGCCTTTGGGATTTTACCTAGTTGAGGTTGATAGACTGTCTTTTTTAAAGAGTTTATGGCATAAAAGGGGGTTGAAGGGTGAAGATTCAATCTGTTAAAATCTTGCAGAAACCACCCTTACAATAACCTGCTCGGTTGACAACTCCATAACAAGGACAGTGGACAAGCAGATTGGTATAACAACACATAAAGCTGAAATAGAGGATTGGCGATTGGTGGCAAGCGCAATGATAGGGGAAAACTAGTAATTAACTAGTCAATGGAAATCAGTATTGCACCTTACATATGAGTTGCTGGAATACCAGGGGCTTGTAGTGTATTTTGTGTAGATTTGGGGCCTGGCGGTATTTTCTTACTGCCAAAAATAATGGTAATTTGGCAAAGGCTACTCCTTGCATTTAGATTGGGTTTGGCTTTATAGTGGTATAGTGGTGAGCATAATTTCCTATTTTATTTATGGCCCCAATATACAATCCCCCTTATTTTTGCTTATACTGTTTGTGTGATCACTAGAGGCCTCGGACCTACATTCATAGATACCACAACTTTCACATATAGCATTCTCAATCCCCTGTGGTATTATCACTAATTTATTTACATTAGTGAGATTATGTTTCCATAGGCCTCTTTTTGCTGAATCATGTACGCTCAGCAAGAACTATTGCATTATATTCCACTCAGAAGCCACACACACATACACTGAGTGGAATCACGCACACAGCTATTTATAATTGCTAATGACATTGCTTAATCTGTATAGGAAACTTGGCACATATATTATTTGAACATCTTTCCCTTTCTTGCAGGATACTATTTTAGATGCACCAAAGAAAAACAGAAGCAAAAACACCCTTACCCAGACTGTGTGTTATAACAATTTCATTTCAAAATAATACATTACCATTCTGGTGAGACAGTCCTTTCTGAAATAACAGAAGAGAAACAAATGCAATAATACCACGAATTTCACTTTACATTTGCAACAAGAAAAAGACAAGTTACATCAATAGGACAGCATTTGCATTGCACCATTATAACGTGGCAGTTAAACACAGGGATTGCCTATTGCTATCTTTCCTGCCTGAAAAAAAAACACTTCATACACACGGCACACCCTCAATTTTACGTGATAATTACCTGTTATCTGTAGCTCTCTGGCACGCAAAATCCTTTGGCTTTCCGCCTCTGAGAAGTGACCCAGGGTTGCCCTTGTAAGCTTGCAACTTGAAGGGCATGGCAAAAACACACAGTTTTCAAGCCTGCGCCAAGTGACCAGGAATCCCCAGTCTCTGAAGGTAAGCAGTGCAGATGAAACGACTCCTCCCAGCAGCCCAGCAAAGGCGACCTCTTCACAGCAGCTCCGAAAAAATGAACTGACTTAATTCTGTCAGAGCTCGTCCAGCAAAGCTCTGTTGCTTACGCAACCTGTCTTCAGATATACTTCCCTCCAATCATATTAACAGAAAGTTTATTAGGCTGCCACCCCTGTTTCACAAACAATGGGATCTTCATACTGTAATAACTGTTTCTGTTTGATTTCCTGTTGCCTTTCCGTCCTTCACATTTCAGCGCAGCCAGAGAAAATCAGAGAAAAATGCACGTTTAAACTGAATCTCAGAACAGGTCTTTCCTGCCTCCTTTTTCTACATGGAGAGCACATTATAATGTTATTTAGTTAGAACTAGTGTTAATATTGGTTAATTAAGTCAGTCAATTAGATAGCTAATGTGTTCTCCTGTGAATGAGGCATTTCAAATAAGAAAGAAAAAAAAAATATATATATAGTCTGGTGCTTTTAGATTTTCAGAGAAAAACACAATTCTGGTGTGCTTTAGATTTGCAGCCTGTCTCCATTTGCATACCCATATGTTACACTGGCGACATATGGCTGGCTATCTGTGTGCCACATTATAGCAAAAATGTGATCCCATGCAGTGGCGCTGTACTTCAAAACACAATAAATTATACTACAGGCTTTACCCACCTATTAAAACCTTGGGAGATAACATCCTGCAAGAGACATGGCTTCTAACAAAGGTAGACTAAAGTCTGGGCTTTTACTGGCGGTGAGAAAAGGAAAGAGGCTATCTATACATCCTTGGAAGTGCCCTAATTAATTCATCCAAGCCGTTAAAATAGCATGGCACTGTAACACGTATCCAGGGGTGCATACATTTTTATTGTTAAACCTATACTGAAATCCAAAGGGTATAGGTGCAAATGATTTCATTAAAGAAGTTAAGGAATTGATTGAGGAAGCATTATTAGACAGCTCAATTATGGCCACTATAGTCTGCGGCGACCTGAACATTACATGTAAAGATCTGGATGCCCAGTTCCCAAAACAGAGTATGCCTGGGAGCTAATAGAAAAATGGGAAATGTATGGCAGGAGTTGATGAACTCTAGAGACTTGTGTAGACTAAATGGAGCAATAAAGGGTTACTCTCCAGCCAAGGCTACATGGCACAGTGCGAATCAACAAGCTATTTTCAATTATGTTTATATCTCGAGTAATATACTGCCCTATGCAGAGGAAATGCATGTGGCACACTCAAATAAGAATTATCATGATATGCTATATGTGACGTGTAGTTTTCCGACAAAGCAAGAAAAGACTTGGGTATATACTCCTAATTTGGAAATTACCACTGGTCGAAATAAATTATGCTGGTCAGAGTCTCTAGTGAATAAGTGCAAACACACCATGAACCTTTAGTTTGAGCGTTACACCAGGCACACTCTTGATCAAACAGAGGAGTACACATCGGTTCTAAATTTATTTGAGAAAAGTGACAGCACGCTTGGGAGACCCCACTATAAGCACACTCATAGTTATGATGCTGCCGTCCAAAACAAAAACTAAGAATTCAGGAGAGCAATACGTGCTGTGAGGAAATTGAAGCAAGGATTTAAGAACTGGTTGCAATCACATACTGCTCAACTACTCCAGAAAGATGCCGAATCCATGCTGGCCACTTTAAAGTCTAACAATATATCAGAAGTCTGAAAATTGTTGAAGACCCAGATGTGACAAATCAACTTCTGGGGCATCAGTGTTCCAGGGATGAATATTGGTTTCTAAACCATCAATCAGCCTCACACATCTAGTACACCACAAGGGATCCGAACAGATTGGAAACACAAGTCAATTATAAACCTCCTTGTCCAATTTTGGCAACGTGAACGGAACAGCAGGCTTATCTCCCCAAGGTCGTGGATCGTTGGTTAGTTGCAACACAGCGAATTATTACCCAATGATAACAGGGACTGTGCAGTCAAGGTTGTATACAAATATCTACTTTATTATTATTGCAACAGACAGTTATAGCACACTACAAAATACAACCCAGCCTGTAAAGGAATACAGAGGACAAACAATGTCACATAGGAAAGGGAAGCACTGACAGGAGGGTAGTCGGTAAAGCAATCAGTCCTAACTGTTCAAGGTTATATGTTTTCAGCACCAAGGGAGCAAGGGGTCGTAAATGTCACTAGGGGCTTTCAGAGAAGAAACAGGGGGCCAAAATCACAATGTACCTGGTGCATGAGATGTTCTTGATGCTCTACAGCGTCAAGTCGGTTCCAGGATGCTTTGCAGCTCCTGCGACAGAGTTCAAGACGGGAGACAGCTGTGCGTATCAGACAGCAGGCAGTTTGGCAAGCAAGACTGGATGGACGGCTGCTGGCTGGCCTACGCGATGGCTTGGGGGCAAGAATCGCTGTCTGTGTGCTGGTTGGTGGATCTGGAACGCTAGTCAAGGCGTCTCTGTCGGCTTGAGTGACTGCAGCATGACAACAATCAGTGGTGCAGTGGGTCGCGGTTCGAGTGCTCGACTGCCTCAAAAAATGTCCTTAAAAGATGGACGATGCTTGTGTGGCACTCCTCCAAGCTTCTTCGCAGGGCTTGTGGCATCCTTTCAAGAACCTAGCAGGGCACCCCGTGTGTTGGCTGGTTACCAGTTCTGGAGCTGATCGACAGGTCCTCTGAGTCTGGTATCTCCCTCTGCTCCCATGGAGATATTTATGGAAGGGATCTTGCTTCCCTCTTTGAAATCCTGGCCTTCCTTCACTAGTGGAAGATGTAAGGCAGACTGTACTTTCAGGCAGTGTCCAAATGAGTCCATCTTCCTACTCCTTTCGAAGTGGTCAGATGATCTGATAAGTGAGGGGTTCAGCCCTCTTTTAAAGCCAAGTGGGCCCCAATGATTGGTGCAGGCTATGCCTTCCTTAATGAACCAATCCTGGGTCCCCACCAACAATCTTCCGTTATGCGTGAGGTCAGAACCAGAGTGCTCTGCAACAGGAAAAGTAAGGGGTGACAATGTATACTCCTAAGTCCCGCTCATCTTCCTGTCTGTTATTGATCAAAGTGTCTCTCTGGTTAACTGAGCAATCTGTGGCTCATGTCTCTTTTGAAATGTGTGATGAGAGCAGACTTCCTGTTTCCCTTAAATCACATGATTCTCCCTCTGAAAGGGGTCCACTCTGCAGGGGTTACCTAAGGTACTAGTGGACCCAGACATGCCATTCACTTCCCTTCAGACAGAGGGGTCTAAACTAGCTTCAAGTTGACACATTGCATATCAAAGAGGTGTTAGCCCCGCCTTGCTGTTGTCTGTCCTGCGGCCAAGCCCCTTTTACAGGCTTGCCTTAATTTTTTCTCATTAGTATGCACTGCCAACAGCCCAACTAGACAATAGGGAGGCAGATCCGTGGGGCAATTGATATTTTAATTAGGCTGCCCATGGCCGGAGGAGGGCGTGCCTTCCCCCTTCTTGAGATGCTTTGATGTACCCGTGGCTGTTACATTCCAGCTGAACATGACAGGGAAGGACAGTGGCTGTAGGCTGTGTCCTCCCACAGTACACATGACTATGCATTTTGTGCGGTGAACAGGGAAAATGTGTGCAGAATGGCTCCACACATTCTCAGAGGTTGATCTCCCATCATTTAGTTCTATTACCAAAAAAATCAAATAGGCCCAGGCGAGCGCACACTCCCTATGCGGATGGTCGAATTCCTCAGGTACTACTGAACCTTCTCTGTTACCAAATCCGATTTGTGTGGATAGTTGGGTGAGGCATATTCATACTATATTTGAAAGTTGAAGGCAAGAACCCTCGGAACTCACTTCTTGATGAGAGGGTTCTTGGTCCCTGTCTTTTGACAGGGAATACATCAGTGATCTTATCAGGAAATGTAGTGGCTCTAAAGCACCAGGGTCAGACGGGGTATCGAACTGGGTACCAAAAATATATCCTAAGGCATGGGCTGACATTCCATACAAGATACTCAACATCATCATTAATACAAAAAATATCCCAGTTTACCGGAGAATGGCGATAATAATCCGTTTATACAAAAAGGGAGAAATAACTAGTCCTTTGAACTATCTCCCTATTGCACTTTTAGACTCGCCAGGGAAAATCCTTGCATCAATAATACTCAAGGGACTCAGAATTATCATACAACTCTACTCGGACACATCAATATATGTGTGTTTAAAGGGGTTAAAGGGGTTTGTTAACAAAATAAATTAAGACATCTAGAGGATTGAAACCAGGATGCATCCTCTCGCCCATATTGTTTAATTTGCTTGTACCCGACTTGAAAGAAGATATGATAAAAGCAGATGCTTTTCCACCTAGACTGCAGTGGCTATTTGATGCAGATGATCTGGTGGTTTTAGATCAAACCCTGCTCGGACTGCAAAGATCTTTGAAAGCCCTGCAAAGCTATACAGTTTGTATCCACCTAGAGATTAACATCAATAAATCTAATATTACGGAGATTGCCCCTTAGAACATAAGAAAGAAAAACAATAATTTTTGCTGGCAATTAACTAACACTCCCCTACTAAGGGTTGATTTATACCGCTATTTAGGGTATAATGTCACAAATAAAAAAGGTGAAGCAAAATGACCTATCATATTAAGGACAAAAATGAAGTAATTGACCCTGCAAGGACTATTAATCACAAAAACTATGGAAAATGCTCTATATTGCCACTCTTAAACATCTATACAGTCATGGTAGCACCTATCATCTCATATGGAGCTGACATGCTAATCTCTGTGAGATTAGTGGATTGGAACAAGTTAGAAGGTGCTTTTACGAGTATGTTCCCGGTACAGATAATACGATTTGAGCTGGGCCTACTCTCTTTCCAAGTCACAGTGAAATGGAAACAAGAGCATTTTTATAGGAAGTGGTTGATGGCCGATGACTCCTCTTTGTTCCGTGTCTTGGCGGAGATGTTGAAATCAGATGAACAGGTGTTACTTGGGAAATGGCAAAAAGAATGTCACAGAAACATACTGTGAAGAGGAAAACCTAATTACCAATCTCCAAAATGTTTAAATAAAGATGTGGAGAAGGGATTGGATTAATACTCTGGAACAACTTAATGGCTACAAAGCTTTTGAAACCTTTACCAACGAGATAAAATCATATAATCAAGTTCCAGCTTACTTGCTGAAATAGCCTGACAAGACCTATAGGCGGACATTCATGCGATTACGTTTTAACCTCTTACCAACTCGAGAAGTATTAGGTATTAGATCTGTTTGGCCATCAAAAGAAAGCGGTTGCAGATTGTGTAAAAACCCAGACAATCTGGAAACGATAAAACATCTACTGATAGAGTGTTATGGGGTGGCACAAATCAGAAGCATGAGACTGGACAGATTTATATCACAGTAAAGGTTATCACCTGATGGCTGGTGGGCCATCCTTTTGATTGGAAAAACGTGTTACCCGCGCCCCCAGCAATTGTAGCTGCTATGAAAAAATTGCTACCGGAAATGTAAATAATGATTTCAAAGATTAAGATTGTGGGATTTTCTTTATTTTTTATTTTATTTCCGAAGGAGTGTTATACGAGGTGGTTAATTTCATTTAAGAGGGTTTATTGTCGTTTGGTGTTTGATTTTCTAGAAGAACAATATATGATGTAAACATTTTAACTTTATAGTTTTTTTTATAATGCTAAAGGTTTGTAATCAAGCTAAAAGCATGAAAATAAAAAATGAAAAGAAAAGAGAGTGGTACAAGTAGTGAGGAAAAGTAGGAAGGAAGTGAAAGAGGGAGCGGTTTTGAAAGAACCGAAACAAAAGCAAAGAGTGTACTCTAAAAACTTGCATTTCAGTTTTTAACAGGGGAAATTTGACATCATTGCTTCAGATGTACACGTTGACAGTTTAATATGGTTGACTGCATCCCATTAATGTGATTATTTGGATGGTTTTAAAATATAAGGAGGAATACTGCCAGATTTATTGTATTCGAAAAAGCTTTTGTCTAATGACAATGCAAGACACTACCCCTCAGGACACATTGACATGCTTCTGTGTGATTGAGTGAAAGGTTGTGTGCCTTCTTTGCCAGACAGTTATTCGCTTCTCCTGGTGAAGCAAGTTATTCATTCTGAAATAGCCACACTACACATTTTCTGTATGAGAATTTCAGTATCAAATGTGTGAAACTATATAACACTATACTAACAAAATAAACTAAATGCAAGCCACGGTACCAAGTTCTACGAGGAAACGT
Organism: Ambystoma mexicanum; assembly: GCF_040938575.1. NCBI lineage: Eukaryota > Metazoa > Chordata > Amphibia > Caudata > Ambystomatidae > Ambystoma > Ambystoma mexicanum. The sequence goes on from NC_090935.1 coordinate 539,102,872, forward strand.
TTCACGAGGCAGGAGGAAGCACAAAGGAGTTTTATGCTTGGAAAGGTAAGCGTGATGTGAGCAGGATGTGCCGAACGCAGGATGGCCTTCAGAAGGTTTTAAAGCGTGCTGACAACCCCATTCCACCTGCAGCTTTTCTAATCTGAAAACATCAAGACTGTTACATTTGGCAACAAAGCCAATCAGGGGGAAAATAGCTCAGCTTGTTAAGGCTGTGTCTCGGGCTAGACTTTCTGCATGGTTTCGAATCTGAGCAGCTGTAGGCCAGTAAGTGGTCATTAGAAAAAGAGCAGCAAAAGACGGCAGTATTCTTTTTCAAAAACAGGATTTAGTATAATATAGTATAGTGTAGTACTTATAAAGTGGAACTAAGGCCCAAATGCATCTAGGCGGTAGAGAATGATAGACTGGTAGGCCAGAGAGAGAGTCAGGTAAAAGAGATATCTTTTTTTCAGAACACTGCGAAACCGGGCATGATCGTTAATCTCACACAATGAGAGGGGGAGATCATTCCACAAAGAGGAGGCAAGAACTGAAAAGGGTGGTCCCCATGTGAGCACTCTCCGATAACACAGGGTTTGTAATACATTTTGAGAGGTAGAACCTAGGCACCTAGTGTGATGCTAGCAATTCACTTTTCATTGTAAGTACTGTGTGCGCTTCTATTGTGAATTGCTTGATGGGTAGTGCACAGAATCTGAGAGTTCACAGGAAGCCAGTGAAGCCAATGTAACATGGCCTGTGAAGAAGTGTAGAAGTGAGGCAGGGGCATCTAGAGCAAGCCGCGCTGCCGCATTTTGAAGGATTTGCAGTCGCTGGATCTGGAAGGCCGGTTGTCCAAGATACATTCCATTGCAATAGTCAAGCGACCCCATAATAGATGATGTGACCACCTTCATGCCGCAATCAGAAGGAAGAAAAGGAAGAATCTTGCTGAGAATGTTTCATTTAGTGAAGCCGGCATTACATACTGATGTGATGTGGGCATCTCTGGAGCACGATGGCAACATTTTCACAACTATGCTTTTTACTGAGCTACTGGGGGCAAGGCATGGTCCCAAAAGTCAGGCCAGAATTAGTAACTCCAGTTGGTATTAGGGTTAGGGGAGCCGATTACCAGGACCTCAGTTTTCTCCCCATTCACCGTTAACCAATTTTCTGGCATACTGTCCCCAAATTGCTGATAGGCAACTTTTCAGTTTACATGGGCACTCCAAGACCAGAGAGTCCAGGTGAAACACTAGCTGCGTATGATCAACATAAGTGTAAAAATGCACCCAGTGTTGAAAAATTAGATAGGCCAAAGGGCAAAGATACAAATTAAAGCAGAGGCAGAGAAGAAACCTGAGGGACACCACATGAGAGAATAGTTGGAGTAGAGTGCTAGAAACCAAAAGATACTGATTGCAGACCGCCTGACGGGAATTAAGATAGCCATGCGACACAAAAGAATGTCATGATAAACTGTATCAAAGGCTGCAGAGAGGTCTAAAAGGATCAACACACAACCTCTCCACAATCCAGAAGCAGCGCAAAATCATCTAACAGTGAAATCAGGACACATTCTGTACCCAGACTGAAAAGAGTGAAGAAGATTATTAGCTTCCAAGAAGCGAGAAATCTGAGGAGTTACCATCGCCTCCATGAGCTTCATAAGAACTGGTAAAAGGTATATGGGGCAATAGTTGACCGCTAAAGATGGATCTAAATGCGGTTGCTTTAAAAGTGGAGCGATAAGTGCATGTTTCAAAGTGGAAGGAATAGCAACCGAATAGAAAAGAATATTGAAGAGCAGGAGTGAACAGGGGTATGATTTTCTGGGGAAGGGGCTGAAGGATGTGAAGAGGGATAGGGTATATAGGGGATGCTGACTTGAGTTTATTAAGCACAGTCATAACAGTCTCATCAGTTACCAATTCAAATTGAAAGGTTCCATAGGGCTAGTCTGTATGGATAAAGTTTGGATAAAGTTGCACTTTATGTCGGCTCTAGCAGTTCCGATGGATTGTCAGATTCTACAAACTTTTTCTGTAAAAGAACACTGATTACATCACATTGAGCTTGGGAGCCAGTGCAATGATTTCCTTATGAGGATAGTGAAGATAACTCTTTCACAGTCTTGTGAGGAGCAGGATGCAGAAGTGATGCAGTTGGCAAAGAAACAATACTTTGGTTCTTTAATTGCTCCATGATAAGAGTGCACTGCCTGTTTATAGGCTGCTTTAGCTTCAGGATCATATTCAATGTGCCAACTGCATTCTGCCGGCTGACAGGTCTTCTTACAGGCTAACAAATTTGAATTGAACCACAATGCCAAAGGTTTAGAGCGGCATAACCATGTCTAAATAGAGTGTCAGTGGTTTTACTACCCATTCAAAGAATCACAATAAGTTGCTTCCATGCCTAGAAAGTGGGAGAAATGGCTGCCCGTCTTTCGTCTATTAAGCATTAGTGTTGTGTGTATAGGAGAGGACAGGCACAATTTAAACTGTTGTTATAATTAGGTCTTCACCATGGTCAAGTGCGTGTTCACTTCTCTTCCAGGTTTAGACAGATTGTTAAGCGTTCAGAGATTCTTTTCATATTAAAAAAATGATGATGTTCCTACGAAACAGCCTTACCAGCCTGAGGGGAAAATGCCTTCCTGCACCTAAGGCCATTCCACCACTCATAGTGCCTTTTTGTGGTTCTTGGTAGTCCGGAAACACTTAATCAGACTTCTTGGCACTGTGTGAGCCATTTAGTTTAGTTTAGTTTAGTTTATTATTTATAGGGCGCGCCATACCCTGGGGCATCAGGGCGCACAGGACAAGAAAATGCTCGGCTTAGTTACAAGTACATAGTAAGTGGTAACAGTACAAGGTATCATACAATAGTACAGGGTATCATACAATATACAGTATATAGTAGGCATATATATACGCGGCCGGAGCTAGGTCCAGAGTCAGCGCAGTTTTGCAGGTGTGGGTACACTATCAGGAGTATACAATAATATCTACAGTAGTAATATATATACAATATATAGTGTACAATAATATATACAGTAGTAATATACAGGTATCAGGAACATTCTAGTGTAAAAGGGAGTTGATTTAGATAGTCTGGTATAGGGGTGCCAGTGGAGCTTCAGTTAGTATATCAATGGAAACAGTCAGGACAGGGAGGTTAGTTAGTCGTCATTAACTCTCAGCCAATTGATCAAGTTCTGCTTAAATTTCGCAAAGGGCTGGGGTTCTCTGATGCCAAGGGGAAGTGAGTTCCACAGCTGCGCTGCCTTGACTGGGAAGCTCTGTCCTCCTATAGTCGCAAGTTTAAAACGAGGGACTTGTAGGCAGTTAGCATTTGCTGTTCTTGTGGGTCTGGTCGAGGTTCTAGGGTGTAGCCTATCCTTGAGATATGGTGGTGCTTTGTTATTGAGGCACTTGTGGGTGAGGGAGGCAATTTTAAGTTGAATTTTGTCCTGTGTGGATAGCCATTTATGTTCTCTTCTTACCGAGGATATGTGCTCCTTTCTACTAATGTTGAGAGCTGCTCTCAGGGCATTGTTCTGGAGGACCTGGATTTTATGAATAATCTGTTTATTAGCCCCAATGTATAGTCCATTACAATAATCCAATTTGGAGAGTATGAGGGCTCTGGCAAGCGTGATGCAGCTGTCTGTAGAAAGGAATTGTTTGCTCGCTCTGATTAGTTTGCATGTGTATGCGGTAGCTGAGGCTAGGGAGTTAACTTGTTTAGCAAAGTTCAGGGTGACATCTAGGTAGAAGCCTAGGGTCTTCACTTCCTTCGCTACTTTTATGTTGTTCCCATCGATGATGATATTGGCATAATCCGGGCTGAGTTTGGTTATGTATGTTTGGGTGCCTAGGATAATGAGTTCAGTTTTGTCATCGTTCAGGCATAAGCCGTGTGTGGCCATCCATGCCTGAACGATGCTGTAGATTTTATTCACTAAAGCCAGATCCCTGACGTAGTCACCTGAAAGCGGGAGGAGGATCTGGGTATCGTCTGCGTAATTGGTGTAGGCAATACCCAGATGATCCATTTCGTCAAAAAGTGGCTTTGTGAATACATTATAGAGGGTGGGAGACACACAGGATCCCTGAGGTACCCCACATGTTATGGGGATCGGGTCTGCTGAGGCTGAGGGAGAGAAGACTCTCATAGTTCTGTTACTCAAGAAAGACTTGATCCATATTATGGCCTCTTTGGAGAAGTGGGCTGCAGAATCTAGGTGACTGCATAATACTGTGTGGTCGACTAGATCAAAGGCCGCTGAGAGGTCTAGCAATAGGAGAAGGGCTGCTTGGCCATTGTCTCTACATTGATCTATTTGGGCCTTGAGATCGATTAGGGCTGTCTCAGTCCCATGCTGTGGGCGGAATCCGGATTGTCGTGTTCCAAGTAAAAGGTTGGATTCAAGGAAGTTTTGTATTTGCATGTATGCCACTTTGTCTAAGATTTTTAGAAGAAAGGGCACGGTCGTGATAGGCCTAAAGTTAGTAGGGATGGCCGGGTCAAGGGTTTGCTTCTTTAGGAGTGGCAGTACCCAGGACTCTTTTAGGTTATTCGGTACAGTGCCTGTGGTAAAGGATGAGTTGATGAGTTTGGTTATGAATGGCGATAATTCTCTCGCAGCATCCTTGATTAATTGGGCAGGGCATTGATCACCTTTACAGTTGGATGGTTTTAGTCCCAAGATAACTTTTTCTACCTCAATGGTCGATACCTTAGTGAAGCAGAAACGTAGTTCTTGTTTAGGTTTTGGATGTGGAACTGTAGTCTGTGGGATGTGAGGTGTAAGAGAAGCTTTTTTGAGGGCAATTTTAGTTTGTAGATTGGCTACTTTGTTGGTGAGGGCCGACTGTATGCTGGAGCACCAATTTTTATCCTTGGTACAGTTTTCTTGGGGGGCAATAGGAGTTTCCAGTTCTTTAAGGATGTTGAACAGTTCTCTGACACTAGATTTGGATTGTGATATTCTGGTATTGTACGTTTCCTTTTTGGCTAGTAAGATGTCTTTCTTATATTGGGAGGATGCCTTGGCTAGGTTGAGTTTGTTTTCAGCTGAGGGAGAGAGTCTCCAGGTAGTTTCAAGGTTTCTTTTGATTAGTCTGAGCTTTTTTAGGTGAGGAGTGAACCATGAGTTGAGATGTTTCTTAGGTTTACTATTACGTAGCTTGAGCGGAGCTATGTGGTCGAGGGCTGTGTTGATAGTTTCATTAAATTGTTCAACTAACACATTTGGATCCGTATTCGCTGGGAGCGAGTTCAGACGTGGTAGAATGATGGGCAGCAATTTTTCCGCCGTCATAAGTTTTTTGTTCCTCGTGGGCATGGGAGGGGCAAGTGGCGACTGAGCAGTGGCCGCGTTCGTGGCTACTGTGAATAGTAATAGATGGTGGTCAGTCCAGATCTGGGGTATAGTTTCTGTGATGATTACTCCACAGTTATGTTCCGCTATCCAGTCTAGGATGCGGCCTTTGTCATGAGTAGGAAGGTTAACTTTCTGGGAGAAACCCAGTTCTTCAAGGACCAGAGCTGTGGCTGTGGATTGGATATCCTTGGCGTCATTATAGCCTAGGTTGAAGTCCCCTAGCACTATTGTTTGGGAGGTACTTTTTAGATTATTGGATATGGTTGTAGATAGGTCCTCAGCGAAGGTTCCAGTAGGACCTGGAGGTCTATAGATAAGGATGAGGTTCAGTGTTTGGGAGTTAGCGGTGGCAATTTTGACCGCAAGGCATTCGCAAGATTTCGAAATGGGGGTTGTGTTAATTCTCATGTCAAGACTAAGCTTGGCTATGATAGCTAGGCCCCCACCTCGAGAGGTGTGTCGGTCTGCTCGTAAGATGGTATAATTGTCTGGAACTGCTAATGATAGGGCAGGTCCTGCTGCATCATGAAGCCAAGATTCTGAGATAGCCAGGAAGTCGAGGTTGTCTGCAAGAATGATGTCTGAAATCTCTGTTGCATGTGCTACTAGCGACCTAGCGTTAATGAGCGCACCTTTGAGATGATGTTTGTGACTTTCAGGTTTGGGGTTCGTGGTACTGAGACTAGCAGTGGAGATGAATTTGGAGCAGTTTTGTGAGGGTTTTTTGGAATGCTATCTTTCCTGGTATAATCTATAATTGGTTTTGAGAGTAGGTGTTTTTTTTTTTGGTGATTGAGTTGTTCAATTTTCTTAGCTGGTAGTTCGTACAATTTAGGCAGGCGTGCGCAAAGTTTAAGGTTTCTGTCTGTGGTACTACAAGGCCTTTGTAAGATAGTAACTTCCTGATATTGGTTCACTATAGGTTCTATGATTAGTTGTGATATCGGCATGGTGTGGTAAGGGTGGTGGGAATGGAGTGGCCTGGTGCTGTGGGACAGCATGCTAATTTTAGTAGCTAGGCTAAGTGATAGTGCTGCTAATATAATGGCGGAGGTGATGAGGCGAGGTAACTTAGCTATCCTAAGGTTGGCAGCAATAGTTTGTTTCACTGGATTTAGGGAGTACATGCTAACTGGTTGAAGGCGAGCAGCCTGGATGCGACAGACAAGCCAGGTGCGGTTTGGAATTCAGGTGCACGTAAGAATTCTCAGTGCCGTCAAGCTAGGAGCGTCTGACTAGCTAGGTACAAAATTGAGGTATTTTAAGAAGGTTAGGTATGGGCAGGCTCACTGAGGCTAACGGGCATTGACAAGTTTTAAGGTGGCAGGATGTAGATAGACTAGGTGGTATTACACAGTATACAGCATATATATAATATCCTAGATTCAAATATGCAGAATACAGTGCAGCTAGATTTAAAAATCAGGCACATCAGGGAATGCAGTGCAAATTACAATGCAGCTAGATTCAAATATCGGGCATATCAGGGAATGCAGTGCAAAATACAGCGCAGCTAGATTTAAATATCAGGCACATCAGGGAATGCAGTGCAAAATGCAATACAGCTAGATTCAAATATCAGGCACATCAGGTAATGCAGTGCAATATACAGTGCCGCTAGATTCAAGTATCAGGCACATTGGCTAAAGCAGAGAGCGGTATACACCCGGCTGAGGGGTATGCAAAGTTAGGTTGTTAAAGTAAATTGGGCAGGGCAGTGTAAAGTTCAGCCAAGGTGAGTGTACCCCAGTGAACAGCTAAGGCATGTCGTATTAAAACAAAACAGAACAACCTAGGATAGGCGCTATGATCTTATCATAGTATGCTAAAGCAATCACATACATGGGATATGTTCAAAGTACTTTCCAAAGAGTGTGCAGAGGCACTATCAGGTATGAATCCAATATTCACGTCTGGCACTAACTGTGCGGCAGTGTAAGAGATATGAACCTAGATCCAGGATGTGGTTCGCATAGAGAGGTAAAAAGCATTATCTGAGCAATGGCGAGCAGATAGTCACGAGGTAGGAATGGCGGTTATAGAGACTTCAAAGATGCCCATTAGAAAATTACCTTTGAAAAGCGTCCGGCAGCAAGGCGAACCGTGGCGAACAGGGGCAAACAGGGCCTTATCTCCCGTGGGCCTTTGCTCACGGGGCCGGCTTCCGCCTGCCGGCGGATCTTCCGCGCGCTTTACGCCGAGCGGGGAGCGTTGCTAGGCAACGGTAAACAGAGCGCTAGACCGCCATTTTATAGGGGCCGGCCGAGGCGGGCCAGGCAGCGAGTGTGCCGAGATGTTGAAGTTTGGGAGAGTGCAAAGCGTGGAACCAGAGGATCTTGGTGGTTCAAATGTGTCAAACAGTTCTGGAAAACAGCTCCACACAGTTCAATGGCAAAGAATGTAGGCTCCCGGCTATCTTGGCTTTTAGGGTGCTATGAGTCCTAATTCAGGGACTCCGGGACAGGATGAGTCCTTTTCTTGTTCTCCCAAACATGGGGGAGGCTGACAGACAACTGAATGCCTCCTTCAACATGGTGAAGTCCTGGGTACTGCTGTGGTTAGCAAAGAAGCAGGTCTAGTTCCAGCAACAGGTTTACCCCTTATGGTCCCTGGGGATGGATAGGTGACAGAGCTTGCCTCTGACTTGGAACACCTGCCTTCACTTCAAAACTGGAGGACTTTGAAAAGGGTTGCTCTCCCAAAAAGGCCCAACAAAATATTCTTCAAGGGTTACAGTGTAAAATATGGTTCAAATAAGTAGTGTGAGGCCCCTTCTTTTAAAAGCGAAACCCTACAGGTGATTGGACTTCAGTTAGCGTGCTTATGCTGTCTAATTCATGCTCTTGAAAGAAGTGGATTATGCCTTCTAATATCACACCCAGTGTACTTTGTGCTACACGACGTGAGGACAGAGGGCCAGGAAGGAGAGATAGAGGCAGAAAGAAACGAGATTGTGGAACCATCCCCAACTGTACATAGTTCTACCTGTGTACACTATCTCACCCCTTCCCTTTTCAATAGGATCAAATGTCCCTTTGGTATGCAGCACTGTGGCGTGTGGCTACTCTTTTTGAATGGGTGTGCTCCTTTGATTCCTGGGTCCAGGACACCTTCTTCTTGAGTGGTTCTCTATGGAGGAGAGTGTTACCTACCCTCATCAGGAGATCAAGAAACAGCGTGGCAGGAAAAGCCCATCTGACAAGAATAAACATCACCTTCCACAGCTGGGCTGGCTCACAGAAGCCAACACAAGTGTGATTTCAATTGGATGTGGATGCCATGATTATGGGCAATGCCATGCACCATGCCCTATCTCAGACATGGCTTGGGGGCCTGGCTTGGCACCAATGGAGTGAGGAAGCAACACCACGGAGCTCTGGCCGAGTACTCACAATACGATCCTGCAACGGTGTCAAAAAGCACCCTAAAACGCCCAAAAAAGGCACCCCACGAAAGCAGAAGCGCCTTCCAGCAAGGCGCCACCAACAAAAGGAAGAATCGGATTGGCAAGAACAGTCAGCCCTCCCCCGAAACGGTCCCCCCCAGCAACATCCAAAAGGGCGGGCTCTCCTCGAGGGCGCTGTAACTGAGGAGGAGGGACCCGAAGCTCTGCCCCAGCTGAAAGCTGCAATAGTCCAGACACGCCTCAACGGAGACACCCAACAGCAGACAGCGGACAGAAAGCGTCCGAACACCGACAAACGCCAGCGTCAGCGGAGACACCGAGCCTGCAGGCCCAGAAGCCAGCACGGACGCGAAACGGGAGCAAAACCGCAACGGGAGTAGGAGAGGAACAGCCGTACCCTGAGGTAAATCTGACCAAGAACAGAGGCGGAGTGCAGGAGACAGTGAGCCCAGGACACCTGGAGAGGCGAAGTGGAGCGCGAGGAAGCGACGAGGTGCAGGGAGGTGCATGCGAGCTGGCCGCGGCGAGGAGAAGGGGGGAACGCCACACAAGGGACGCGCTGGAGAACACAAGGTGAGACCTCAACCCGGGGCACAGCAGCGATCAGCGACACGGAGCACACACGCCCACGCCACCAGAAGCAATCAAGCAGCCCAGCAGGCTCGGAGTACAGCCCCTGCAGGGCACCACAACATCCACCACTCCCAGCCCACAGACAACCGATCACAACCAAGCACGCTAACCAGCTGGGGCACCAATGTGCAACATACCAGAACTCTCCCCCAAAGGACCCTAGAACACAGAGGCGCACAAGCCAAAGAAAAGACTCAAACGCGCATGAGGGGGGGGAGGAAAACCAAAGCGCCACAAGTACACACATGACCCCCAGGCATGTGTGAAACATAAAACAGCGCCCAGAAGCAACAATCCAAGCTAGCCACAGAGCTGCCCTGGGAAGATAACAGAAGCCACAGCCAACAAGGGACAAAATCCAACCCCCAAGCCTTGAACAACCTGACCGCAAGCCAAACTGTGGCACAGAGGACACGAGCCCATAGTCAGAGCTTACTGACCCACAAGCCAACTAGAACACACAGGAACAGCACTGCCCTCTAACCCAAACAAACGCTGCACCAAGATAGCTGAGTAACTGAAAAAAGTGAAGGGGAGACCCCAGAAAACAGGGCACCAGCATGGCTGCTGCACCTGGACACAATGTCATCCTCAAGAAATAAGGGAAAGGTCACCATCATGGACTTGTTTGCTTCCACCAACCCACACCAGATACCACAAAAAGGAGAACCCACAAACGAATCCCAAAAAGAACTGGAAGATACCAACAAGGACAGCCAGGTATTAGAGGCTATAGCAGCTCTAAAAACCTTCATAGATACAAAAATAGAAGAAGTAAAGATGGACATGCAGTTAATGAGACAAGACGCACGAAACCTGACAGAGAGAGTAACCAACGCTGAAAAAGTACTCCAAGAAGAGACAGAAAACACTGCGGATCTCAAGATCAGAGTCTCAGAACTGGAAAAGAAGGTGGCCACTTTGGAAGCAAGGTATGAAGACGCTGAAGGGCGTGCAAGACGAAGCAATATAAGTATACTTGGAGTTCCCGAGGGAACCGAAGGGTCAAACCCAATGGGCTATGTTGAGACTCTACTACAACAAGAGATTGGAGCGGGCCACCTAACATAGGGCTTCGCAGTTGAGAGGCCCCACAGATCGCTACAGAAAAAACCACCACCGGGCTATCACCCACGACCAATAATCGCAAAGATTCTCAACTTTCAAGACAGAGCGACCATCCTCAAATACTCCAGGGAAGGAGGAATAATAGAAAGGGACAACTCCAAAATCACCATATATCCTGACTACACTCTGGCAGTACAGAAGGTGAGGAACGCTTTTATTCTGATCAAGGCAAGGCTCAGACAACACAACCTCAAATACATGGTCCTATACCCATCCCGGCTGAAGGTAATCCACAAAGGGCGAGCAATATTTCTGGAAACTCCGGCGGCGGCCAACATGTGGTTGGAGCATAACAACCTGGCGGACGACAAAGAAAGTGACACACAGGCATGAGGAACAGCACAAACAAATGACAAGAGCACTGAAACACCGAGATCACACCAAAATGGCCACTAGACGAGCGCGACTTCCCCAACCAAGCGCAAAGCCCCAACCCACGAACCAAACAGTGCGGGCCTGTTGCCGGCACGAAACCGCTCGCACCCAAACCCTAAATGGGAATAGAAAGTGCGAGAGCACTTGAGCACTATGCATCTCATGCAGTTGCTAAGTGCCCCAGTTCTGTTTATGTTACCTGTTATTGTTGTTACACTGTTCGCTTGCCGCAAACAATAGGTGTAAAAGGGGCCAATAGAGCCCACACTAATGGAAACAAGGAGGTACACGACCCAGGACTGGAGGAAACACCCATGAGAAACAGGCTGAACTCAGCAGTAAATAGAAGGAGCGGGGAGAAAGGGGAAACCAAGACAGGACCATGGCCACCCATCTCAAAATAATGACCTGGAACGTGAGGGGAATGAGATCCTACATGAGACGAAACCGAATCAAATCCTACTTACAACGGAAAAAGATCTTGATAGCCCTACTCCAGGAAACACACTTAACGGCAGAAGACACAATAAGACTGAAAGAACGATGGGGCGGCCAAGGGCAAGGAGCGTCCTACTCAAAGTACGCTAGAGGAGTATTCACGTGGCTGAGCCCAGACATCCCACTCCAACTGCTGGGGTACGAAGGCAACAAGGAAGGCAGATACCTGGCGATCTGGGGAATGGTCGAACAAACTAAGGTATGCATAGTGAACTCTTATTTCCCTCACCATGGCATACCCGCACACCTCCAACAAATATGTGCCAAAATGACACACCACAGGGATGGCCTATTCATATGGGGCAGGGACTTCAATTGCGTCAAAAACACAGCCCTGGGCAGATCGGACTCAACACAGCAGAGGGCCAACACATCCACACATGCATTAAACTCAATGGTAGAACAATTAGACCTAGTAGACGCATGGAGAGAACTACACCCCACAGATCGGGGATGTTCCCACTACTCTTCGCCCCACAATTTACACACCAGGATAGATTACCTGTTTATTGATAGAAACCAAATGACACAGGTAGAGAACGCACAATACTTGGGCAGATCTATATCAGATCACTCACCCCTCACTATACAATGGACAACTAGTGGACCCAGACCCCCTATACTGCTGTGGTGTATGCCAGCCATGGCACTCACAGACCCAGCATTTAAGGAGGAGCTTGGGGACAGACTAGAGGAGTTTATGCAAATAAACAAGGATAGCGTAAACAAAACGGCCATGCTATGGGAAACGTTAAAAGTAGTGACAAGGGGGGAGGTAATAGCAGGAGCTATTACCAGGGTTCGGAGAAAGTTGAAGCTTGAACTAGAGGCCAAGGAAGAGGAAATAAAGCAACTAGAGTCGAATGCCCAACCCAACGTGGCAGATGAGCTAAAGCTAAAAGAGATCAGAATGAGATGCCAAGAAGCTTGGGAAAGACTCTCCAAGTTCGATTATGCCACGCGCACACTAAGGGCCCACAAAGAGACAGACAAACCAAGCCGCCTGTTAGCGCGGTTGTGCAAGCGAGAACACCCTGAACACCTGCCCCAGAAAATAATAGACGATAATGGCACAACACATGACACAACAATCAGTAAACAACGCATTTGCCACTTTCTACTCCAAACTCTACGCCCATGACAACAAAGTACCGATAGTTGACATCAGACAAACACTGGAAGAAATATGCCTACCCAAACTATATAGCGAACAGAGAGAGTCCCTAGACAAAAGCATTACAGTAGAGGACGTGTCGGAGGCCATTAGATCCTTAGCCACGTGCAAGACTCCAGGCAGCGACGGTCTGCCGCCAGAGTTTTACAAAGCATACGAGCCAATCCTGGCGCCTGTGCTCCATAAGGTCTTCATGGAGGCGTTCGAGTCAGGGACCTTGCCGGAAACCATGAGAGAAACACTGTTTGTCCCGATACTTAAACCAAACAAACCTCCTGAAGCCTGCGACTCATACCGCCAACTGGCGATGTTGAATTATGACAGTAAAATACTGACCTCTATACTGGCCAAACGGCTAGCAAGAGTGGTGGGATCACTAATACACGAAGATCAAAATGGATTCGTGCCAGGCCGCAACACCACGGCCAATCTCTGCAGGCTACAACACATAATAGCACAGACAGCGGGAAGTGAGGAAAGACTGGCAGTATTGTCGTTAGACGCAATCAAAGCGTTCAACTCTATATATTGGGAGTGGATAGTGGAGTTGCTGAGGGACTTTGGTTTCGGAGAGGGATTTGTGAGATGGGTCAAAGTGATTTTTAACAACCCCCGTGCCAGAGTGAAGACTGGGAACACAGTGTCCAGGTTGTGGGAGATGCAGAGAGGTACCAGACAAGTCTGTCCACTATCCCCCATGTTATACATACTCGGGTTGGAACCGATAGCCATCTACCTAAGAAAACAGCATTTTGACGCGGTATAAAGATCGGCAGCACACACAATATAATATCCCTATATATGCCCCAATGATATTAGAGATACTAGACAACTACGCGCGCTACACCGGGATACAGTTCAGCAAACATAATTTATGCGCATACCCATTGTCAAAACAGAGAGGGGTAAACCCCAAGGACTTACCTGAGGTGGGAGTTGGATGGCAGGCGGAGGGATTCAGATACTTAGGGGTAAACATCAGACACACACAAGAACTCACACACAAAAAAAATACAGTAGCAGTGAAAAATGCCCTACACAAATCCATGAGATTCTGGTCCAAATTACCACTGTTCATGATGGGAAGAGCAGCAATCACCAAAATGATAATACTCCCGAGGTTCCTATATCATTTACAAAACATATGCCACTACATTCGACCACCCTTCTTCAAGAAACTAGAAGCACTGATTAAAGACTTTGTATGGGGCCCAGCCAGGCACAAAATATCGCTGAACACACTTACACTACCATACAAAGATGGAGGAATACAACACCCTGACATAGAGAAATATTACCTGGCAGCACAGCTCAGCCACGTAGCAAGATGGCTATCAGACGAAACAACACCGGAGACTGGTCTCCTGCAGCACCTGATAGCCCGACATACATTAAAGACATACTGTGGAACCCTCCAACGAGCATAACACACCCACTGATGATCATTACCCTGGGCAGACAGATATGGAACAGAACCAAGGCAATAACTCGCATGCAGCAGCCCTATGCACAGGATGTCCCAATGCTAGCAGACGTCTGCAAAGTGCCCACCGACGTACCAGCGATGAGGAAATGGGAACAGGTTGGACTGTACGCATGGGGGGGACATGTTTGACAACGGGGTTTTTAGAGAGTTTGAAGAGCTGCACGAACAGGTGGGGTTGGCTAAAGGACAATTTCTCTGGTATCAGCGGGTCAAGCACACAGCAAAGAAAAAATGGGACGTCTGGCCAGAAGAACCAACACAAAACCCCATACTCACGGTGATGCACAACTTGAGCGACGGCTGGAGACCAGTGTCCAGACTATACCACCAACTAGCGGACAGGCCCAACCCACGTAGCAGCGACCTAAAGGAAAAATGGGAGAAGGATATAGGCGACACAATGTCAGAAAAAGAGTGGGAAAGGGCACTAGCGCACATGAAGGAGGTGTCCAGAAACACCAGATTTAGACTAATCCAACTGAACATCCTACACAGGGCATATATGACGCCCCTCAGGGTTGCAAGCTTCAACAAACAAGCCTCGCCAAACTGCCCCTGTTGCGGAAATGGACATGCAGACTTAATGCGCATGTTCTGGAACTGCCCCAAGACACAAGGATTCTGGGCTAAGATCAGGCAAGCATGCAGAAGAGCGGGAGTGAGCAGATACGACTGGACTCTGCAGGAATGCCTACTGGGCACATACCCATGACTGAGCAAATATAAACACGAAGTGAAATTCATGGACCTGGCATGTGTACTAGCAAAAAGGACAATCGCCATGGCATGGAAAAACCCCAGAGGCCCTCGATACACACTATGGACCAGTGAAATGGAAAGATGGACAATGGCAGAGACCAACACCTGGACTTGAGGAAACAAAGGACCAGACAGTGATACAAGCCCCACCCTGGAAGCTTGGAAGGCCCTAGTTAGAGATCTGTCCCTCACAGGAGACGACAAACCCCCCTGAAAAAGCACAACATCATCACACAAACTGAAAACAGCACAAAGTTAACACTAACGGACAGCCTGGTCGAAGAACCTCCATGCTCACCACAACAGTGCCAACACCCCCACACCAACTGAGCAGCAACTATTAAGAACCCACCTGGGCAGCTGCAGACAGTTGTTGTTTTTTATTGTTTATTTATTGTTTACTGTTTAAATGTTACCTATTATCTAATACCACAGCCACTTGAACACAACTTTGATATGACTGCTCTACAATCTAAAATGTATGTTGAATAACAAATGTCAATACATTTTTTTATAAAAAACAAAAAAAAAATATCAGACATGGCTTATATTTCCAGTCTACCCTGCCACCAGCATGACCTACTCGTAATTATGATATTTCGGACCACGGGTGCAAATGGCAATCCGTCACAACCAGAATGCCATCCAAATATACATGTTCAGGATATCTCTGAAGACTTCATGAAAAGAGTGTTGAAACACAGCTGGGGCCTTGCTGAGGCTGCAAGGCATGACACAATATTCATAGAAGCCTAACTGAGTCCTGAAATCCTGCTTCCAAACATTACTAGCTTGCAGACAAACAAGGTGATATGCTCCTTCCAAGTCCAATTAAGTGTAGATCATTACTTGATATAGTTGGATTAGGAGCGATAGAATCAATGGCAAGAAAATATGTTGTCTAATTCACAACTTTGATACATGGCCTTTGTGCATTGTCATGGTTTCTCTTTGACCTGTAGGAAAAAGTTGAGTTCAACAATCTAGGATGTGAATGGAATTGCCTTGTTCATCCAATTGATCAAACAAATATGTCAGGCTAACCAGGAATAACCCAGGATTATTGGAAAAGATGTATTTTCTATATAAAGTTAAAAATAATGATATCTACATGGCCTGCAGTTTGCAGGGGAATGGGTACTGTGGTGGGGCAGATAAGACCAGAAGTATGTGGTGTTTCAAATATTTTTCAAGAAAATTTCAAATTTCAGTCTTAACAGAACAAAACTCCCAACAAACAATACTTTGATAAGACAAATGGCAAATATCACTCCAACCCAAAACCCCAGCAGCCTCCCCTTATTCTGAGTAGCTCCAAGGTACGACTCTCTTCATCAATCAGAAATATAGACCAGTCATGCTAGCAGCCCCGGGCTCTGTCTGCTGGGGCAAATGAAGTTAAGGTTGTAATGATAAATCACCATGAATCATGCAACAGAAAAGTCAATTTCTTGGACATTTATATTTCCCACATCTTAGAATTATATTGCTCAAGTATAGGGATTCACAAATACTTCCACCAATATTGCTCTTATGAGAAAGGCCTGGACTCTTGGAGATATAGTAGCACTACCATCCCTAGCGCATTCTAAGACACCATTATAGGGATTTCAGAATTAGGAAGACCCTCAGTCTCTCACAGCAAGCACAGCAGTCTATCCCAGAACTTCCTGTTTAGGGAAGTGCCACCGAATATGTAAATAGGTGTCTGCTCCTTCACACCCCCACCAGTACAGATCTTATTGATCTGCTGAATAGAACTTACTTTCAACATACCAGCATGAACTGGATCAGGACTATTGCCCTTAGCCTAGGATGTAGCGCTCAATTAGAATAATTTTTCTTTATTTTCAATGAATTCGAATCAAGCCGATATCCGACCCGTCTCACACCCCCTTTTACAAATACCCCGGGTCACAATGGACCATGAACCAGTGCGGTTGGTGGAAATTCAATATTTATTTATTTTAATCTCAAAGAAATTCACGCAATCTTTATATGGAGCAGCAATCACCAATGGGGTGATAATTACAATGAAAACCACTGAAATGCACTTGGGTAACCTTTTACCAGAACATAGCCAAAGCAAAAATGAATAAAAGCACTTCTTTGAATAGGATAGATAGCTCCCAAGTTAAGGTTTCCCCTGCAATGTTCCCTCAACTCACAATTCTGACCTTCCCTCACAAAATAAGGGGCAAGAAGAGCTGGGCAAGTCTGGTTACTGGATGATGCCAAAGATACAGCGGACATGCAGGTAGTGGGAAAAAATCCGGTCTGGTAACAGGATGCTTCCCAAAAGGGTACCACAGCTTTTCCGCTTTGTTATTGGGATTTTAGTGGAATTTCTGGATCAATGGCCTGGCTGGGATAGGATCAGCTATGCTTTGGCCTTGCAGTAGAGTCTGGAATCTTACAAAGGTGGATCTGGAATGTCAGGCTATGCAGGTGCTGGAAATTCAGGAGAGACCCTGTTCCTGTGAGCTCCCACAGTTAATATAAAAGCGTGTGCCATCACTGGATTATTATTGGGCAGAACTGAGCTAGACCTACCCCCATGAACCGGATAGGTCAGCCAATGTTGGTTGCCTCTTCTAGGAGGGGACTCAGTTCATGAGGTTGTGTTTTATGAGGTGCAAAGCCTTCCCACAGTCCTTTTTGCCAAAAATCATCCTTAACAGAAATTACACATGTGTACAGTTGTGGGACTTTAACAAATTATATAAGCAGATTACATATTTTATACAGAGCACGGTGTTCCTAGATCTGTACACCATTGATTCACCCTTCGAATAATTTTGTTGCAATTTTAGTGAGAACCGCTTCACCCAAAATCCCACAATTGTAGGTGTGTGTGCATATTATCATAGGGCATATTTCTATACATTTTTAACGTTCCACCATATGTACTTTCCCCATGATTTACATTCTCCTGGCATTTGTGTCCCATACATGCTATGGACGGCCGCGATACCTTGTTTAGAAGCCACGAAAATCACATTTAAACTGTACAACTTTTACATTTCTGCGCTGTCCAGTTACAGAATTAACAGTCTTAAAAGTTTATTCATCAAATAGTATTTTGAGACAGATGGTCAGCCTTTGCCCTTCAACTGGGACCATTTTTTTTCTTCAGCTACCACCAACTGTCAGTTCAGACCAAGGTGGCCATGGGGGTTTCCCAGTTTGATTGAATGTTTATTGCCACTTCCCCACTTCACACATAGGTGTCCCAGATCTATTGTCTCAAGCTGAAGCACAGACAAAAGTCTGATGAGCGTGTATTATGTCTTTGTCTTGGTCCATTCAAATTTTTCAAAGGTAGCAATTAACATGCATGTGTTCCGTAACTCCGTTGGAGAGTAGGGCAAAGAAGGATTCATCTGTAGGGTAAAATGGGGTTCATCAGGTGGGTCCTTCTTTCATCGGGGAGTGGTATGCCACAATCCTCCTGTTGTCTCTCGTTGGAGTGTGTAGTGGCACCCACAGCTTCCCCTTAGTACTTTCTTTGTGGTGTTTTAGTGACACCCCCAGATTTTCTTCAATCTTTCTTTGTGGTGTGGAGCGACACCCCCAGATGTGTCTTTGATCTTTACTTTCCAGGTCCCCAGGGAAATCCTCCTTGGTCTATGCATGGGCAGAACTAGTTTGAATCTAGTAAATAAATAAGAACCGGTTACTACATTTTCCCACTGACTGCCTTCCGGAAGTTTGACAGCAGTGGGACACACATGCATGGCAAACATTACAATACTTTAGACAATAAAGGCCAATAATCACTTACAAGACACAGATAACTACTGGTGTTACTAGAATTTTAGGGAATCCTCACGTATTGACAATGAAAAAAATATTCCCTGTTAAATAATTATACCTATAAACCTACCTGTTCTTTTCTAGTTCTTCTTTTTCTTGTTCTTATTTTCCAGATATCTCCACTATTTGATTTTCTCTTGGCTCCTCAATTTGCTGCAAAGTATGCCTGGGGTGACAACTCTTTAACTGATTAATATGGACCCATTTCTCTTCTGTCAGCTCTCCTTTGGGGGTGCAGATTCTATAGGCGACAGGCGTTCCAGATTATCCAAAATAACGCAGTCAGGATAATCAAAGGCAAATCCAAATCAGACCACATCAGTACATCCAGGAAGGAATTACACTGCCTCAAAATTGAGAGCAGAACCCACTACAAGGATCTTACAATAGCCCACAGATGCATCCACGGGAAGGCACCAGGCTATCTAAAATCAAAAGTACATCCTTATGCCCCAAGCCGCGCCTTAAGATCCTCGGATCAAAGTAGGATCGCAGTAATGCCTCACAAACGTAAGTCTGGACTGGGAAAATCTTTCCCAGTCATTACAGCAGGTATCTGAAACAATCTGGCAGACCACATAAGGAAAGAACCCAACCACTTACACTTTCATAAGTTAGTGAAAACGTATCTCTTTAATTGACCTCGCCACCCTTGACCCACTAAACCTTTGATTTCTAGGAACTGTCTCGTCCCATCTCTGTTTGTCTTCGTATCCATGTTTTTGCGCCCCGAAACTTGCGAGTTACGGCCGCATTACAAATAAATAAATAAATAAATAAAAGGACTACACCAGTTCAGTAGAAATTTCCGCTCCTTGGTCTGGTTCCTTTGGAAATTGTAAAAGTTGACCTTGTCTTCTACTTGGTATTCCTTGTTGGTTGTTTTTAAGTCATATTGAGTCTTCATACCCTCTGCAGATTTTTCCAGATTCTGCTGAGCGTGCGCAAAAGCATGGTGAAGATGTTTTCTTAGATTCTCAACATACTCATGTGTTGTGGAGGCGTTTATTAGTGTCTGCTCTTGTGTTCAGTAGAGCTGATGCTGAGGTAGCACCAACCTTCGCCCAGTCATTAGCTCAAATGGAGACATCTTGGTCGCAAAAGATGGTGTAGATCTGATGGCCATCAGGACAAGCGGTAATCGGATGTCCCAACTTGGCCCAGAATCTGCCACAAACTTTTTTAGAATGCTCACAATGGTTTTATTGTACCTCTCAACTCTCCCACTAGAGGTCAGCGGTATGCAATGTGAAGTTTCCTTTTTACCCCAAATATCTCCCACATCTTTGTCATCACTTCGCTGTTGAAGTGACAACCTCTGTCTGACCCAATCCTTTGGGGTAGGCCAAAACGCGAGAAGATGTGGTTGATCATCAGGGCAGCTGCTGTTTCTGCCTTGCAATTTGGGGACGGGAGACATTCCACCCATTTGGTAAACAAGCACGTTACTGTTAACATGTACTTGTTCCCCCCAGAGGAGCGAATCACAGGCCCAATGAAATCTACTTGTAAATCTGACCAAGGCAGTGTCATCCCCCTCTTCTGAAGGGGAGCTCGGTGTGTGAGTGAAGTTGGCTGAAATTGTGCACACACAAGACACCCCTTCAAATATTGGTCGAGGTCCTGCCCCATGTGTGGCCAGTATGCAACCTTCCGCAAGATTTCTAGAGCAGTATGAAACCCCTGATGACCGGGTATGGCTGCATCATGGGTGTGACTTAGCATCAGGCTTCGGAATGAGGTAAGGACCACCCACTGGTCACAACCAGATATATATCTCCTTACGAAAAAAACATCTTGGATTCTGAACATTTTGGGACACTTCATCAACACTCTGAGGTCTTCTTTCCCAATGTAATCGGTATCCGTTAGTGGAAAGTTCTTAGGGTCCTCAATGTGTTGATGACATTTCCCAATAATCAGATCCCCTGTTTGTGCCATGATTAAATCAGCATCTGGGGTCTCCTTGCTCCACTGGCAAGTTGAGAGTTCATTGTGAGCATTTGTCTGGGACCCAGTGACAGCAGTGGCTTGGATTTCCCCCAACAGGGACTCGATCTCAAGGATATACCCCTGGATGGCTCTGGTTTTGGCCAGCTGATCAGCTAGGTAATTTCCAGTTTTGTCTGGCCCCTCTATTATGGAATGACTCTTGATCTTCTTCCAATGGATGGTCATCCCCTTAGAGGTGACCAGATCATCAATATTTTGTATTAGCTTGCCATGTTAAAGCGGTTTGGTATTAGCACATAGCATGCCTCTGGCTTTCCAATTTACCAGGTGCTCCACGAACCCGTTCTGGACATAATCTGAATCAGTGATTATGACCAGTTTGTGGAGTTGGTGTTGGACGTCAGTGAGGATGACCTGATGAACTGCCATCAACTTTGCCACCTGAGTTTTAAGACTTTCGTCATCGAGACAGTTTTCTCTGGCACAATCATGCAAGTCAGACAGACCTTGCGCGAGGCACTCTTCTTGTTTTGGCTATATCTGACCTCCACCAGAAAGCCTTGCATTGACAGAATCCAGGAAGTTATTTTGCAATTACTCACATTTCCGGCCCAGATTCTGTCACTTTGGAGGTATTGCAAAGGCTGGTGTGGAGTCTCCACTATGATGTGTTCCCCCTCAATGAACGGGCTGTAATTCTTCAATGCCCACACCTTTGCCAGGAGTGCCTTCTCACAATCGTTGAATCTTTCCTCCATGGAGGATAAAGTCTTGCTTGCATAGGAGATTACTTTATTGAATGTGTCATGCTTTTGATATAATAGTGCTGTCAAGCATGTATTGGAAAACCCTGTCTCAAAGAAGAACTCCTTGTTTTTGACATGGTAAGCTAGACAAGGTGCTTGTGAGAGACTTCTTTTGAGTTGTTTTACTACCTCAGCTTGTTCTGGACCCCACTCCCACTTGACCTCCCCGTCAACAGATGGATCAGGGGTCTTGTGATCTCTGCGTAATCCTTAATGAACTTCCTACTGTAATTAGTCAGTCCAAGGAGGCTTCTTAGCTCATGCAGAGTTGTGGGGTCTTTCAGTTTTAGGAGTGCTTCCACTTTCTTCTCCTGGGGACAGAGACCCTCAGGAGTTATATCATGTCCCAAGAAGTTGACACAGGTCCTGCACCACTGTGCCTTTTTCAAGGACGGTTTTGCTCCGGCAACCCTTAACTGGGTCAGAACATAACAGATTTCTGCTATGTGTTCCTCCACAGTTGAGCTTTTTATCAGTACATCATCCACATAGGCCAGGTTACCCCTTTCACCCAAGTCGGGTAGGAAGATGTTGAATTTGTTGCCGGAGTTTATGTATCCGAAGGGAGTCCAGGTCCACGTGTACTGCTGCCCCCTGAAGGTAAAGGCCAACTTGTATTGGTCCTCCCTACTGACGAGCACAGTCCAGTACCCATTTGTCAGGTCAATGGCAGTGTATACCTTTGACCCCTGGATCTGGCCAGCCCTTGGTCAATGTAGGGGAGAGGCCATCGGAACTTGTGGACCCATTTATTTAGCTCCCTAAGGTCTGCGCAGAGTCCCCATTGGTCATTTGGATTTAAAATCCCCAGCACCAGATTACTAAAGGTGCTGTGGACTGGACGAATTATCCCACGGGACTCAAGGTTTTTGATTATTTCTGTCAGGGACTCCATGGATGCGAGAGGCAAGCGATATTGCTTCACAAACACAAGGGACATTCCAGGGTCCGTGGGAAATGTTGTTGTATGTATCTCGGTGCAACTGCAGTCATACGAGTCCACAGCAAAGAGATCTTGAAAATCTAAGAACTTGTTTTTGCTTTTGCTCCGGAGTCTCACAGGCATCAGCTAGGTTGACCCACTTTTCCACCATTTGCCTGAAGCCTGGAAAGATTTTGGGTTTTGCTATCTCAGCGGCCTCCTCCAATTGAGTGAAGAGGTCTCTGGATATAGTACTGACCTTGACAGAGGGTTTCAGGTAGGAGAGGCAGTCATTGTGGACCTGGAATATCACCTCATCCTACCTGATGTCACAGGTCACCTCTTCCTCCCTGTAAGGACAGGAAGAGTACACCAGGAAATTCCCCCCTTCCCGGGTGATGATCCTGTCTGGTGGTATATCATTGTCACCGTCATTGTCAAAACAGTCATTGGGGATTGGTCCTGTCAGCTCATTTCCTGGATTCATGGAAAAATGTCGAACATCAACCGCCATTCCAATAATGGTGACTGCGCCCAGAGTGATACTCCTGAGGTCGCTGTTATCCATCAATATTGGAATGGTGTTGTATTCTACATTGACTAATGGCATTGGGTTTTACCCCAACCCCTGCTGTTGGAGATGGGCATTTAGGTGTACATATGTGTCAGGATTTTGCAGTTTCTGTCCTCTTTTAATTTTCAATTCAAGTGGTAATAGATATGTCTGTCCTGGGATGGTGACCTCCTCTCCAATTTGAACCTCAACTGCATACGGCAGCAATTGGGCTGACCAAAATGCTTTTTCAGAATCATCAAAGCCCATGGGATTGCCCCCTAGTCGGGACCAGGCCATGTAATTTATCAGGCCCAAATTAATTGCAAACCGATTGGGAATGTCACTGCCGAAATAGAATGCAGCAGAGACATCTCTCACGACCCAACAATTATGTTCTATTCTTATGTTACCTATAGAAATTTTGAGCATACACCTGCTAGGCAGGAGATGTTTGGAATTGGGAGTTTCCAGGCCCATTTCCCACTTATTGATCAATTTAAATGTGCAATGGCTGGATCATTTGAGAGCTGTCTGAACGTGGCTTCTCTGAGGAAGCTCTTTTCCTTGTTCACACACACTCTGGCGAGAACAGACTCCTTCCCCTCATTTAACTGAATAGGGAGGAACAACTGTACTGTCATTTTCTGAATGTCCACTAAACTTTGAGCTGGTTTCTCATCACTTTGGCTATAGAATTGAGATTGTCAGATTAGGAATCTGTATAAAATTTCAAAGTGTTTGTGTGTGGAATGCCACTTAAAACTGGAATGAAGGTTGATTTTCAGGAATGGAGAGGAGTTTCCATCACTAGTCTGTTATCCTACAATAATTACGGTCACGTCAGGTATTTGATTTTTCTGGAAATGAAACTCAATATGATCAGATTTTGTTCAACCATGTGGCATGTGCCATTTAAACTAACATGGTTGACACTCCGTTTTTATTTTATTGGCTTGTTAGTCTGAGTCCAGAGGACCTTGTTCAAACAGTCTATTAGGGGGGACAACCTGCGCAGGATGTCATTCCCTAGTAGTCAGGGTGTTCCCTCTGGAGTCACGACTATTCCCGGGTGTTCCACCTTGTGTCGCCCAATTTTTATTTCCAAATCAGCAGCCCCTCGACAGGAATTTCATTCCTGTCGAAGTTCTGGAGTTGTCCAGGAAGAGGGATGAAAGGGATCTGGTGTCGCTCCCCCCGTTCCTGAATTTAGCTGCTCAAAGGCCCTTTTTCACAGAAGAGTGTCTTGGGGTTCGGTGACCACCAGTGCTGAAATTGCACATTGCCCTTGCACTTCAACGGGGGCATAAATCTCCCCTCCTTCTCCTCAAGAGGGCAAAGGTAATGAGCATTTCGGGCAAGCTGGGTGGTCAATTTCTTTATTTTGAACTCTGACACGATGGCATTTTGGACTATTTTCTATGCCGGAGTCTGGGGATCTGTAATAAAAATGTGACATCCTGAAATAGATGGGGACTTTGGAATCCTGTTCCCTAATTCTGTGCTGCCCCCTTTTACCTGGAGGCAGTCACTAGGACCAGTTTGTGGGGAGGATCGATTCTTTACTATTTTACTCTCAGAATGGCAATTCTGGGGTTCAGGGATGGGTGACTCTGAATCAGTCCCCACACCCACCCAGTCTTCATTTGGATCTCTCGGGACCCATTTTTCTTTTGGAGAAATTCCCCCATCCCTGAAGGAGAAGATTGTTTCCCCCAGAATCCTCTAAGGATTCTTCCCCTTCAAATTGGAGGACACTAACTTCCTCCCCAAACTGGGCCTTTTTGGGGTCTTTATTTCTCCTACCCACCCTCTGTTCCCCGAGTTTCAGATTTTCAGGGGCAGGAGATTTTAGTTCCACTTCTGGGGTGTCCAGGGGCTTTTCAGGGTAAGGAAGGAAGCTTCCTCTAAGGCTTTACACCCCCTTCCCCGTGCCTCCTCATCTGGAACGGGTGAATTATTGGGCTTCTCTCCCTGTCATTGTTCTGGCTTGCCAGACGCTGGGTTTGAGGGGTTCTGATCCGCCATGTTCATCTGAGGGTTCTGTTGCGACCCAGATCCTGTGTGAGGTTCTGGACTTGGCGCTCCAGTTGTGAGACCCGTTCCGGCAGGTACAGGGGTCTTTGTTCATACCTAGGGGGTTCACAGGAAGGGTAACTATCCCTTCTCCCAGAGTACCCTGTATACTGGGGATTTTGGTAACCCTCCACCCTTGGCCTACCCTCTCCCAGATTGATTTGTATGGGCTCCTGAAACCGGGGAAAGAAAGGAGGGTTGTCCTGCAGGTTTAGGTTTTGTGGATACCGGAGAAAGAAACTTACCCTGGAATTTGCAGGATAACTGCCCTCCTGAGGGAAGTTAGGAGGGAAGTTTCCTGGGAGAGTACTTACCTGGCGGGACTCCCCCTTTGGGCTGGGGGAGCCATACTTACCCCAAGGTAGGTCAGTTGCCCTTGTATCTGGGACTTACATAATCAGGAGAGTTAGGGGTCCCATTGGTGGGATTACTTCCCTGACTGCCCCCTGTTTCTGATCGGCCTTCTTGGCCTCTGATTTTGCAGGTTTTGGGTAGGTACATTTTTAGCCCCCCCCCCATTTCTAGGTCTAAAATGGGGGCAACCTTCACCTCCGCCACCTTAGCAGCATCAGTGGTGTTGGCTGGTTTGGAGTTTTTGGTCTGGTTTTTATTTTCTGCAGGTTTTTGGACTTCACAAATGCGGGTAGCCTTTTATCATGGAAATCCCTCACCAGCTGAGTCATGATATATTTTGAGAGCGCATGATAGTAGGTAGTAATAAGCTCTCTGCTATCCGTGCGCACCCTCCTAGTGGTTTGTGCAAAGGCGCTTTTCAGCTCCTGCACAAATTCTCGGGGGGCCTGATCTTACCTGCACTCCAAATTGTAGGGCCCTTTGCGAGCCTCTTGGGGGTTTCTATGGGCAGACATTTCTTCAAGATGGCCGTCCTGTAGGTGGACTATCTTGAATGGTTCTGGCCTTCCAGTCCAGCAAAGAAGATGGAGTACTCTGGAGAGAATGTACATTTAGCATACTCTATGCAGTTCCGGTTGTCTTTAAGGTGAAAAGTGTCCATCATAGTACCAAATGCTCCCAGACCGAATATTTTGCGTTTTTGTGGTACAGGGTTATGAATCTCCTAATGGCCTTGATCTGCCTAATGGAGTCTTTCGCCATAACTTTCTTTAGTTTATTTGCCTTCTTTGTCTTCTTTGGCCGAGTAACCTGAATCCACTTGCCTTCAGACTCAGAGGCGCTAATGCTTGAGGACCCCACATGAACTTCTATGCGCTCCCTGATTCTGTGAGCTTGGGAGGGGCTCGCAGAATGGTGGGGCCTAGTTTCTTACCCCCTGTGGTCTGCTGACTCCTCCATGCTTCCAGGGTTGGTGGAGGATCCCCCGACCACCATGATTGTTTGGAGGTCTTCAGAATGCTATTTTTGGGCCTTATTTCATTCTGTTTCTCTACAAATTGATCCAACTGGTCCCTTGGAAGGTAGTATTTCTGCATATCTAATTCCCTGACTTTCTCCTCATAGGAGACTTCCTTATGGAGACATCAGCATTAATGTTTTGGTATCTATACAGGGACGCCCGTCCATCAATTTCTGGCGGGCACTGACCTGTCAGATCCATCATACTAAACCTATTGAATTCTGCCGGTCTCATGGTTTCCGGATCATGTGAACTAGTAGACAGGAAGTCAGCTGTGTTCAATGTATTAAATGGGTTTTAGTCCCTTAGTACAGACGTCATCATACTATGATCAGGGGTTGCCTTGCCCCTCTCTACCTGTTCGGGGTCCCTCCAATTTGGATTAAATCTAGCACCCTCTTTCTCCAACCTCGCTAGTTTCTCCTTCTCAGCCCCTACCTCTTGATAATAGGCAAAGATCTGAGCCTTTTGCTGAGCTATCAAGGCTTTACTGCCCTATGAAACATTATTGAGCTAACACCTGCTGGTGGAGCCCCTCTCTCTCCTCTCAGAGGATCATATTGTCTCTCTGCGCTACCTGTATGGTTTGGGAATAATGAGACAATTTCTGTTGCAATAGGTGAACCTCCTTTTTCTGCACTTTTATTGCCTATATGGCCTGCTCTAACTCTAGTTCCATTTGTCATCTATGTCGCATTAATTTATCAAATTCTTCTTTTATACCAGTCAGTACCTGAAGGTCTGCCTCCCTTTTCTCCAGATTGGTTTTTAAACTGCACATTTCCTGGTATAGAGCCTCTTTCTCCTGACACAGAGCACCCCTTTGTTCCACCAGGTCATTTCTTTGTTGTGTTATGGTGCCTAATTTCTGGCGCTCTTCATGAAATTCTGATTGAGAGTGAAGTTCTCTCAGAATTAATTTATTATTTTCCTCTTCCAATTGGTCTTGCAGCATGGTTATTTGTCCTGAGCAGACTGTGTTATATGTTAATTGTTGACTCAGCCTTTGTCAACCTTTTCCCTACACTTCTCTTTCAATGCATCTAATTGGGCCTCTTGAGCTGCATTATTTTGCTGTTGTAGCCAAATCCTCTTTTAACTTTTTGATATAGTTTCCAGATTCTGCATCAGAATCTTGGCTCTTTTACAATTTTAGTTCCACTAATTTTACTCCAGTCTGGATTTTAGTTACTAGTTCAGATTGATTTTGCATAAGAGTTGTATTTTCTTCATGCTTTCCTGCATCACTCCCATATGGAGATACATGTAGGCCATGAATCTGACAATTTTAATCTGCTCCCCTTTAATTTTCAGAGTCATGCACAACTCACTCAAAGCTTGATGTAATAGGCCACCATCCTGCCATTTGTCTATGTTCATGACAGTGACCTGTTGCACCATTTCTTCTAGCCAGACTTTTTCATCTTGTTCTGGACATTCGCCCCTGACAAATAATTTGTTCAGAAGGTGCTCCGTAGCTATATTGATTTCCACTGTGGCCATTTTGAAGAGTGTTCTATCTTTATTCATTTATTTATGCAAGGGTAATCTATATTCTGTTACTTTTTGTCTATTTTTTGGGGTTGATTTAGCTTTAATTTTATACACAGGCCTGGTACTTAGGATTTTTGTTTTGGGAAGGTGCTTCTACAGCGTAACAGTGTTCCACCCACACAAAGTATCACTACTTTGAAAGTTAGTCTGCTGTGTTATGCTGTCATGGGTGAATTAACAAACCCAATCCCCAGCTATGAGCCCCCAATTTGTGAAGGATTCTAATCGGGCGTCACATACTGGATCAGGACTCTTGCCCTTGGCCTAGGATGTAGCGCTCAATTAGAATACTTTTTCTTTATTTTCAACAAATTCTAATTGAGCCGATACCAGACCCATCTCACACCCCCTTTTACAAATACCCCGGGTCACAATGGACCAAGAACCAGGCTGGATGGTGGAAATACAATATTTATTTATTTTGATCTCAAAGGAAATCACACAAACTTTATATGGAGCAGCACTCACCAATGGGGTGATAATTACAATGAAAACAACTGAAATACACTTGGGTAACCTTCTACCAGAGCATATCCAAAGCACAAACGAATAGGAGCACTTGTGAATTAGGATAGATCGCACCCACATTAAGGTTTCCCCTTGCAATTTACCCTCAACCCACAATTACTCGAATTCTGAGTGGATAGAAAGAAGCAGCATGTAGTCAGGGATGTGAGGCAGCAAACAGAATGAAAATACAAAATAAGAGGCAAAAACCCTTTGCAATGGCCTAAAATAACACTCATATTTTAACAACATAATTAATTATATGTGTAATTAAATAATGATATGCATATGTTTTATCATAGTCTCAGGGAGGTTATATCACTAGCAACTATAAGGGAAGGTATCACAAAAGGCATACAGTTCACAAAGCAGGTTGAAATTGAAAACACAGTGTAGTGAAATCACAAATGGAAAAGTTGCATTTTCCTCTTTTTCAGCTTTAAATGTCAAAAACGTTTTTTTATATGGGTGAAAAACACAGAATCGGAATGCGTTTTTTAGGCTGGGTGATAGATGCACATCACAGGGACAATATAAAAGTGAAAGGGTGACTGACTATAGCTAAAGAATTGGATGAGATTTTCAAGGTGAAAGGAGGTTCGATTTTAGGAAAATAAAGCAGTTAAAAAGAGAAAATTGGTTTGGAAAGAAAGGAAAAGTTTAACTTACATGAGATTTAATGGCTAGAAAAGAGGAACGCTACCCGTGAATATAAAAATTACGCTGCAGTTGTAACCCTTCACACAATGTACCTCTTTTCTTTAGGGAAAATTAATGTATTTAATCAAAATATTGCTAAGGAGTTACAAGATGGGATGAATGGATGGCACTAACACTAGGAAATCAAGGACAGGGTGCACAGAGAATTCTAACAGTCTTAAACAAGTTACCAAGGCAAGGATAGGATTTCTTAAAAAGTGGGACCAAGACAAGGTATCAAGATGGGTAGACTATGTGTTGCTAAGGGATGGGCAAATACTCACAATCAGCACTTGAGTTTGGAATTTGGGACAGCCAACCGCATTTGGGACTCAAAGGGTTCTGGTCACAGGAAGGCAGCTCTCCTAACAGCAAACAGCTGGGCAAGTCTGGTCACTGGATGATGGCAAGGATACAGCAGGCATGCAGGTAGTGGGCAAAAAGCTGGTCTGGTCACAGGATGCTTCCCAAAAAGGGTACCACAGCTTTTCCCCTTTGTTATTGGGACTTTAGTGGAATTTCTGGATCAATGGCCTGGTTGGGATATGATCGGCTATGCTTTGATCTTTGCTGGGATAGGATCAGCTATGCTTTGGCCTTGCAGTAGAGTCTGAAATCTTGCAAAGGTGGATCTGGAATGTCAGGATACGCAGGTGCTGGAAATTCAGGAGAGACCTTGTCCCTGTGAGCTCCCACCCTTTATATAAAAGCGGGTGACATCGCTAGTTTATTGTTGGGCAGAACTGAGCTAGATCTACCCCCATGAACCGGATAGGTCAGCCAATGTTGGTTGCCTCCTCTAGGAGGGGACTCAATTTATGAGGTTGCGTTTTATGAGGTGCAAAGCCTTCCCACAGTCCTTTTTTGCCAAAAATCATCCTTAACATAAATTAAACATTTGTACAGTTGTGGGACTTTAACAAATTACATAAGCAGATTACTTATTTTATACAGAGCATGGTGTTCCCACTCCCAGATCTGTACACCATTGGTTCGCCCTTCTAATAGTTTTTGTGATTTTAGTGAAAACCGCTTCACCTAAAATCCCACAATTTTAGGTATGTGTGCATATTATCATAGGGCATATTTCTATTAATTTTTAATGTTCCACCATATGTACCTTCCCCTATGATTTACATTTTCCTGGCGTGTGTGTCCCATACATGCTATGGATGGCCGCAATATCTTGTTTAGAAGCCACAAAAATCACATTTAAACTGTACAACCTTTACAATTCTGTGCTGTCCGGTTACAGAATTAACAGTCTTAAAAATGTATTGATCAAATAGTATTTTGAGACAGATGGTCAGCCCTTGTCCTTCAACTGGGACCATTTTTCTTCTTCAGCTACCATCAACTGTCAGTTCAGCCCAGGGTGGCCATGGGGGTTTCCCAGTTTGATTGAATGTTTATTGCCACTTCCCCACTTCACACCTAGGTGTCCCATCTCGATTGTCTGAAGCTGAAGCACAGACAAAAGTCTGACAAACGTGTGATATTTCTATGTCTTGGACCATTCAAAGTTTTCAAAGGTACAAATTAACATGCATGTGTCTCAGAACTCCCTTGTGGCTCCTGTTGGTGGAAGGCCTCAGTTTAGCCAGCAGAAAAACCTGTTCTGGAGCTTCCAAAATCCAGCCAGTGCATTTAATTCTTTATTTTATTTCATTGTGTTCTGAATCAGAAGCAAGCATATTGAAATAAAACATCCCATATATGTTTCCCAGCAAAACCCCCTTTACATTGCTAGACCAGGACAGGGCCTTATCCAACATTTATTTTTAAAACAGGTATTTTTCTTTTTTTGCAAAAGCACATTTAAACATGTGGGGAAGTCTGCTGGTATGTCCCTTTCAAAAGGTTCTCTCTTCCATCTGAATTTCCCATATGGTTTTGCAGCCCTAGTAATTTTCTCTCATACTGCACTCTGTTTAAGACACAGATCCACTGAAATTGACATGGGCCCTTAGAGCTAGGGTTTCTTTTGAAGCAGTGATTTTTGACATTTTGTAGCCCAGAAGTCCAGCGTTTTTCTGTGCAGCTGAAAGTAGCTTATGTTGATTTCCCAAACTTGATCTGACACAGCCTGCCATTCATAGATAATGCCCTCTTCTGATGGAGCACAATCTGAATATGGATGGGCATTGCAGGGCCTCACTGATAAAAGCAGAGTAATGTAGGACAGATGAAAAGAGCATCAGAGCGGCATCATTCTAAATGTAAAATATTTCCCTTTTTCCATGCAAAGCTTTGGGCTAGCAGCAAAGCAGTGCAGCTTTTCACTTTGTTTCTTTAGTACACACAAGAACACACCCTGGCAGCCTTTCTCGGGGTGCGCCCTGTTCTAACTTACCCAATGGTGCTTGGCAAAACAGTGCATCCGTCCTTATGTAGCTGCGAAACGCAGTTTTGATGCAAGGCCCTGGTGCTCAGAGGAGCCAGCGCTGCCATTTTGCTGGTATTGCAGAAGTGCAGCTTGGTGATGTGGGGAAGAACTGCTGAGTGGGTAACTATATCCCACACTTTATTACTTTTCCTGGTCTTGTACACTAACAGATCATATTTTTGCCTTACATCAGATTCTGCTCCAATATCCCCCCTCCCTTTTTCTCCCCATTCATTTGTACCAGGATTTGGCCTACCCCGGCTGTAAAGTCCCATACCCATCCAGCAGTAAATTGTAGAGTCTAGAGAGCAGGTCCTTAGCATCAATTGCTGAACATATCAATTTCTCAAATTGTGCGCGCTTTCTAGTGGCACCCTGAGCAGATATTTGGTCAACCACCATCGGTGGAGTTGGCAATCTTGAAACCTTTCTGATGCCCTAACCACATATTGGTGCTTGCAATCTTCGGAGGTCAAGATGTACTCTCCCTGGATAAAATGGGCCACAAATTCACAACGCTTATCCATCCAAACCCAAAAGGACTTTTGTCCATAAGTCAGAGTGAAGCTGGGAATGTAATGAATAGGTCACTTGTAAATATATTGGTCTGTAATCCTGTGCTCATAAGCATAGGTATTGAATAACATTCAGTTAGAAAATATGCAATTCATTAAATGGTTAAGAGTATGGCAAATAAATGAATAGGTTTCAGCTTGAATAGTTTGAGCCCTCATGAACTCTGCCCATGAACATGTAGCATCCAGATCAAAAGGTTTCAACTTAAATGTTTTAATTCTGAAAGGAACACTCTTCCATTTATATACAGGAGTACCGTGTCAATTAGTACAAATGGAATTTATTACGTGAGTTAAACTTTTGAGTAGAATATCAAACAAATAGACCTTGAAACCATGTGACAGGAAGTTGCCAAGAGGTGCAAACTCTCTGGAGTCCAGTGTGTAACTGGCCTCTGCTATTATCTCTGGCGTGAGGCAGAGTAGTGCATAGTGCACCCTTGAATCCCTTCTAGGCACTTCTATAATCATCCTGAGTGAGGTAAAATGACATGACCAGGAGCACACCATTTGGCTCTAACCTAAGCAAACAACATGGAACCAAAAACGAACTAAGACAGACATGGAAGATACATGAATGGAAAAAGGACCTGCTGATAACAGACATACATTGGTTTTAAACCACAAGGTAACAAACATTAGATCGACATCCTGAGATGACAACCACTGGAAGCCACAACAAGCCTACTAGAACTACTCATTGTGTCCTACAACTAAGGACAAGCCTAACAAGATTAGTCATAAGGAATTTACAGAGAAATTACAATTCTCATACTTACAACTACTAGAACTATATATGCCAAATTACCTTGAGAAAGCCCAAGAGATAAACGTTTTTGGCCATAGAGTTGGCACACTAGGCGAAATTGTAAAGAAACCAAGTCACTGATTTATTAACACAACTTAACTTCTATGTCACTAAATGTAAATTACTCAATATGCTTTTAAAATAAGCATGTAGAAGAAACATCACATTTGTCTTACAATTGGAAGCTTGCTTTTAGACCTGGAAACTAGTCAATTCATCAATTGCCTGAGTATTGTTCTAGACCTCTAATAACCTATTGTTGGTGCTGAAATGATCTCAGGCTAATGAACTGATATAATGGCCATATGTTTTGCCCACTGGGATTGATCAAGATGCTACCAAAAAGTGCATGTTCTCCAAATGGGTTCTGTGGACAGACATGACAACACTGTCATCAATTGATGGAAATCAATGATCCTGTAGGTCGTTGTTCCTATTTGCTGATTGCTTAATGTGCTTTGCAATCTGAAGTAAACTGCACTGAGCTAAGCCTCGCAGATAAATTAAGTGAAATTGAGAGTAACACGAAGGAAAGGAAGTAACAGAATGAGGACCAGCCAGGAGAGGCAACAATATGGCCATGAAAGAGAACCCAAGTACTAAAGAGAGTGCTTCAGGTGTGGAGTGACCAGTCGCACAGCAAACAACAGTGAGTGTCCGATAAGTGAAATGAAGTTGCCAAATGTCAGAAAAGATGCTACTTTTTCAGAGCACGTAGGAGCATGACAGTGAAACAAGGAGAAAACAAAGGCAGCAACAGCGAAGAGTCAAGACATGGAGCAAGAAAGCAAGCCGCTAAGCATGAGGAACTTGACGGGAAAACAAAAGAGAAAGAAACTCTCAGGTACTGATAGGAATTGGAGGATGAATGTACGTCAGTGAGGAGAAAGATGCATTTTTAGGATGGCAACATCAAGCAGGCCTGGAGATCAAACTGGATCCAGATACTGAGGAACAAGTCAAGGTAGTGAGCAAGAAAAGAAACACAAACATACTTCGAGAGTAAATAGACTGTGCATAGTGTAATTTCGAAAAAGCTCTAAAAACTCAATTGTTTCAATGATTCTTCCCTTTTCTGGTTTAGAGGCCTGATTGCTTTATCAAGATCTGTACCTACATGTAGTTTATCCTGCCTGGTTGCGCTTTACAGATAAAACAAACAAAACAAAATACACAGAAGTATTCAGTAACACCATAGGGACACTAAAAAGAAACAGGATCCACCCTTGTGCTATTGAAGTGGCCAGATTAATATCTGAAGTGGGTTTGCGCTCTGAGCTGTGTTTTGGGTTTGAAGTTATTGGTAGGTACCATTTGGAAATAAAAGGAAGGGGCCTGGGTAGTTCAATTATTACTACGGTTGTAAAATGGGCATTGTTGGATCAAAGTGTGATTAAGCTAGGTATTTATGTGACTATCGACCTATATATTGTGGGTATTTGTCTGGCGGACCCTTTGTCACCAAATATTGGAGAACTATATTGTAACATGGTGAAGAATCTGTCCACCTATTTTCACAAACCAACAAGTAAAATAAGAAAATACCATCTGAACAATAAGGGCTGGTATGATGAAGAGTGTTTACTGGTAAAGCAGAATCTGCTGAATTATCTTAAAACAACAGGTGCAATTGAGAATGGTAACCTTAGGAGCCTGCATGCAAATTTTAAAGCAGTAGTGGCAGGGAAGAAAGCGCAATATGCCAAAAATAAGTGGGATTAACTGTTACTATATAGTAAGAATGGTGACCAGACGAACTTGTGAAGGTTGGTTGGTGGTATTGAAGTGAAATAGTGGGACCCGTTTGTAGCCATATTCGACCGGCTGAATGGTTTAAGCATTTTAGTATTCTCTACAAAAAGGGACAGGGCATTTGTCTGTTCAACCTCAGTAACAGTACTCCAGTAAAAAAAATGAACAATCTCCTCTAGAATTTTCAATAGCCGAAGTGGAAGAGGCCATTGGGGGACTGGGGAGTGGGAAGGCACCTGGGCCAGATGGAATTACCATAGATTTGTAAAAAGATGACCCCTCCATCTGGGCCCCTTTGTTAACCTGTGTATTTGGTTAAGTCACACTAACGGGAGGTGTGCACGAATCATGGGGGGAAGCAGTTATTATCCCACTGTATAAGAAAGGAGACAATAAGTACCCGGGGAATTATAGACTGATCTCTCTGCTAGATGCAGTAGGGAAGGTCTGTGCAAAAATATTGTTGACCCGCTTACAGGTCTGGGTTACTGAGTGCGAACATATACATCCCCTACAGGCTGGATTTCAGCCAGGTATAGGCACTGTGGACCAATGTCTTCGGCTGTATGCTTTTTTGGCTAAGTATATCACCTTGCAACACAATAGGATATATGCTGTTTTCGTAGATCTATTAACGGCATTTGACAGTGTGTCACACAAAGTAAGCTATGGTCAGTATTAAGAGGCAAATGGGTGCCGGGTGCTTCCGTAAGGTGGGGGTTGAGTGGGGAGACCACTGATACTTTCCCGGTAGAGAGGGTGTGGCGTGACAGGGGTGCGTGTTGCTCCCCCTCCTTTTCAGTTTATACATAAATGTGATTATTGAAGAGCTGTTGTCTAGTGGTCTAGAAACCCTAAACTTGGAACAAATGTTTTGTCCCACTCTTTTTTACGCTGATGATGCAGGGCTGTTATCCACCTCCCCTCTGGGCCTAAGACATCATTTAAAAAATGTATTTAAAAATATGAAGAACTGCCGATGGAGCTCAATGTAGAAAAAACGAAGGTGAATTATTTGGCCGCAAAAATAGTACAATTATCAATTTGAGGATATCAGTAGATGCGTGTTCACTGGAGCAAGTATGTTCATATGATTATTTGGGGAGTAGGTTCACAGAAGATGTAACATGGACAGCCCTCTGCACTAAGGCAGTTACTACTTTAGAAAAATATAGCAGTGGAATAGGACGCTTTTTCAGTACACATGGGAGGGATGCAATTTCTCCTGCCCTTAAACTACACAAAGCCCAGGGATGGGGTGCAACCCTTTATGGGGCCGAATTGTGGGGTTATCATGTCAGCGTACAGAAAAGAGTGGCAGATAATGACTTTTTGAGGGTGTTGCTCATGTAACCCAAGGGTGCCCTGATGGCTAGCTTGTGGTGGGAGTGTGGTCTTAAGCCCCTGCCTGAAGTTGTGGCAAGCAAACCATTATTATATTGGGCTAGATTGTGGAGTACACTGGAATTGGCTAAATACAAGGCAGCTATTGTTAGCCCACAGAATGCCCACGACGCAAATTCACTCTCTTGGTTTAAAATTATCTGCACTGGGTATGAGGATCTCAATTTATCAACGTTTTGGTCCAATCCATTGGAAATGTAGACTATATCAAAAATGGTGGTCAAAACAAAATGTAATGGTGTTATGATTAGGATTATGGTCAGGGCTTGTGCTGAATTGAAGACCGTTGTACCATACTTAATGTTGAAACAAACTGAGGGCTTTGAGCAGTATTTAGATTGTGTAATAACTGGGTACGCGCAAGCACTGTTCTTTCAGCTACATACAACACGAAAGGTGGCCTCTTTTACAGCCTAATGGACACGTTTCTCAAACTCTTATTGGAAAGTCTGTGGTAACTCGGAGGAAACAATAAAACATTTTTTGTTTTTTTGCCTGCGTACACGATCTCAGGAAATGTTATCTTGTTCCATTATTAAGGCTAACAGGTGTTAGACAAGTTGAAGCAGCTCTGACACTCTGTAAAAGTACTAATGATGTGAATGCAGTCTATTATGTCACAAAGTTTCTTCATAGGGCGTGGTTGAGAAGAGGGAAGTTGGCACTGTATGAAAATGTAACCAACCAAATACGGAAGTCTGTTTTTTAAATAGTGCAAATACCTTTAGACTTTCGTTTTAGCTGCACTCCAATGTGCACTTTTATTGTATTAGCTGGACATGAATTGTAAATCTTTTTTTTATTTTCCTTTTTCATAGTTGATATTATTGTGATAATATAGTAATGTAAAGCTTTTATGTTTAATATTCCTGAATAAAGCTTGTTTGAACACAAAAGATTACATGCATGAAGTCAAACTGCGATAGAGAGCAGTACCACTGGAACAGAGAGTTATACCAGTAACAGTGACAACACGAGAGGAACTACAAAATCTGTTTGCAAACCTTTTAAAAGAAAAAGTAGTAGCTTATGTTGAAGAGACACTATAACTAAGCCCAGTGGTAAAAACAAGAAGGAGCGGATCAGACAAGCTAAGTATGTGCATTGACCTCAGAGCACTCAACCAAGAAATAGTGAGAGGTAGCAGTCCACTGCCAGCAGTAACAAAAATGACACAATTGCTCCAAGGTGTGAATAAATTAGGAGAGTGAGAATGCTACAGGCATTATGCTATAGTGAATGGACAAACTGAGTTCAAAATTTAGTGCAAATATAAAAGTGCAGTGGATATGCTTTTTTTCATTTGAACTCATTTCAGAAATGTATAGGTGACCTTATTCGCAAAGGAGACTTGCACATTTCAAGGTTGGCTGAACAGTTCTGCTTGGAGTGTATTTCAGAGTGACAAGCCCTCCTGTCACTGTGAAATGTGGCAATAAATAAACATAAATTCATATCATTTTTGAAGGATAGAAATTCAAGTGGGAGAGCAGCCTGCTGTTCTCCCACTTCAAAGAAAATGAACCTACTGTGCAATGGGCCTTCCCCTGAACCTAGCGAAAACAGACGCAATGGGAGATCTTTCATTTTTGTAAATTTGAAAGAGCATCCTATTTGTGGTTTTGAGATGCAAATTGAAATGCACAAAAATTCCCCCTTTTTTCTCAAATGAGCAAAGGGAGTTGAAAAGGGCATCCGAATGTGAGCACCTAATGTGCACACATTTAGATGTTTTTGGTGGATTTGTGCGCATCTTTCTTGGTGCGGATGATGAGATGTGTTAGCTCATTTCATCAGTAGCCCCAAAAAATTTTTGGGAGAATCTGGCCCACTGTGTGTTCTACCACGAACGCATAAAGTCTTATCAGGTTAATTCATCAGAAAATAATGCAGTTGTGAACCATATTCAGGCAGCAGTTTTAGAGCTCTAGCAGAGCACCATAAAACATCCTGGCATGTTTTGTAAATAATGGGCACTAGCTTCTTTGAAACAATGTACTCCTCTCCCCCTCATTGGGTCTGGGGCATGAGCCCCTTTTGTCCCCCCAAAAACACATCTCTGAGTCAGAAGGATGTTGAGTACGGAGGCAGGGCAGTGGTTCGAAGATGGCAGATCCAACAAAGAGTTTGTAGTTCTAGCCGAGGCAACAATGTTCTCACCTAGCATGGTGCAGTGGCAAACAGGTTTGAAAATGCAGTTTGATTTTGAAGAGCTTGGTGAGTGCCAAAGGAAGATCTGGAGGGTCCTTCTATTGTGGTACGTGGTGAACTTGGTACAACAACATGTTAACTGGTTTGATGTGATGAAACGCAGGGCTTTAGGCTGGCTTGGCCATCAGTATGCTTTGAGTCCCACACTGGGGTCTCAGGGATGCATTCAATCCTTGTTCTTGGGCTCCCTGCAAGGGAGGCTGGGGCACACCTTCAGGGTTACTTCAGCAAGTTGAGGTTCTCGCAGCAGTGTACCTGGCAACTATGCCAGTCTTGTTCCAGCAGCAGGTCCATCCCCTATATTCTCTAGGGATGGGTAGGAAACAGAGCTTGCCTCTGCCTTGGACACTCAGTATTCACCTCACTGGTGGACGAATCTGAAAAGTTAACTCTCCCAACAGAGGTCAAATGAAATTCTTCTTAGGTGTTAGTTTCAAAGTGAATCTGAGAAGTGGTGGGAGATGCCTTCTTTTAAAGGCAACAGCCTGCAGGTGATTGGGTTAAAGGTAGCTTGCTTTAGGGTCCAATCCCTGTCCTTGGACTTTGCCTTCTGATGTCACACCCAAAGTGCTTTGTGCTACAGGACGTGTCGTCGACAGAAAGGAAGCATAGAAGCAGATTGAAAGTAGATGGTGGAACCTTCCTCCAGTTGTCAAGAGCTTCCTCTGTCTACACTAACCAACCCCCTGCCCTTCTCAATCGAATTAAAGGCCTTTAGATATGCAGCACCCTGGCGTGAGGCTACCCCTGTCTCAATGGGCATGCACCTTTGAATCCTGTACCCAGGCCAACTTCCTGTGGAGTGGCTGCTCTTCTGGGAAGGCATTACCTGCCCTCACAATAGGAACAACAAGAGGCAATCCCCCAAAGCTACAATCTTGCTAGCAGTAGCTCGGACAGGCTTGTCTGGGAAGAATACACATAGTACTTTCACAGCTGGGCTGGGCTGACAGAAAAGAGATGTGTGATATTTAGCTGTTGTAGGTCTAATAATTATGATACTTATCATCCACCATACTATAACTCAGGTATTTCTTATATTTGAAGATGTGCCTACCACCAGAACAGTAACTCATAATGAAAGGGTTTTGATACAGGGATGTATGTCTTAAATGCCACCCCTGTGCTGCAGGGACGTGGATGTCACGGTAGCTGTCAGATGGGAACCTGTGTCCTCTGAACCTCCTCTGTGCCACTGAATAGCAGGAGCTGCAGATCAGGCTACTGATGTAGCCGGGCACATGTGTACATTCTGCATTTGGCATGTTTATAAAAGGGTAATCTGCCTGGCAGATTACACATCATTTATTTGTTAATATAAATCAAAAAGGTAGGGCATCTACACCCTTGCCACATGGTAATTCCACAAACTTGGCTAATGTGTTCTGGTAGTAGTTTGGCTTGGTAATGGTGATCAGTTTTATATGTGTAGCTTAGTTTGTCGGGGGTTTGATACATTCTGTGACATCATTCCCTTCAGTTGTGTCAGCTCGTTCTAGAGTGAGCATGGATCTTATACACATATTATTGATTGTGTGCAATTATTGTGTCCTGTGCTTTTTGTAACTCACACCATGCAATCAACTGGTGAGTCAAGCCTTTTGATTGTTAACAAAGACTGCCAAGTGACCAAATCTATAACTAGATTGGCATCCTTGCATTTGAATAATCAATTGAATAATTGATTTCAGAGCAAAATTAACACCCCCTTTCTTTGTGATGTCCAGAAAAGAATATACAGGCTATGTAAAACACTTAAAACATTTTTTTAAATGTGGGTTCTCAATCAATTAGCAATCAGAATCAGTCATGCTTTGTAAAATATATCTTAAAGTGCTACAATGTTACCTTGATATTGTAAGAAAAAGGAAGGGAGGGACAGGGCTAAGATTGAAGCCAGGCGTGGCCTGGCTTACACTCAGTAAGGGGGAGGAGCCATCTGCCCCCCACCTTTATGATGTAAGGATGATGGGGTGGGGCAGGGAATTTACTGTGCACAGGCCGCATCTCTCAAGTGCAGCAAGGCGAGTGAGTGGTGGTGGGGCTGTTGTAGAAGAAGCCGGGTCACGTCTGTCAGGTGATATATGATATGATATGATATTTTATTTATATCGCGCTCATACACAAGTGTTTCAGAGCGCGACCAAGCAAAGGGAGGGGAACAGGGGAGAACAAAAATACGATCTTACTAGGCCCAGTGACATTAAGAACGTGCAAGTTCAAGGAAAAGGGAGAAAGGGGAAAGTGCATTGAGGGGTAGAAGTGGAAAGTGCAGACAGAAGAGAGAACAGAATAAATAATACGTGGGATAAATAAATAAATGAAGACAAAAGGTAGTGCAGCCAGACACATAGCAAGTGCATGATTAGTCAAATAGGGTATATCTGATAAGTCCAGAGGAAGAGTGGGGGACTGCATGGGTACAGCTACAGCTCCCAGTGTCAAGGGTGGCCTGGAGGCAGTTCAGGAGGGAGACAGGGTGCGCAGGTACCTGGGCCTGAAGGACAGAGGGTGGCCAGGTGCAAAACAGAGAGAAACAGATTAGCAGAGGAGAAGAGGGGCAAAGGCAGAAGCGAAGAGGAAGGTCTTGAGGTGCTTCCGGAACCGGAGATGGTTCTCCTCAAGTTTCAGGGTGGTCGGAAGGCTGTTCCAAAGGGAGGCCCCAGCCGAAGACAGAGATCTGCCACAGCTCATTTCTTTGAAAAACACCCGACCCTGAGGGAATTAGACTTAGAGGAGCGAAGGGCTCGAGAAGGGAGGTATTTATGGAGGGATAGTTGAAGGTATTTCGGTCCCAGGCCCCAGAAAGCCTTGTGGACAATGAAGACGGTTTTAAATGTAATCCTTGCATTCACTGGGAGCCAATGAAGGGATTTCAGAGCTGGGGAGGTACGATCACAGGGCTTGAGGCCGAGGACAGTCCTGTTCTGGATTAGCCTGGCTTGCATTTGGTAAGGGGGCAGAGACATCCGCCCTCCACCTTTATAAGGAAAGAAGAGGGTATGGGACAGGAGATTTACTGTGCCTGAGCTGTGTCTGTAAGTTGCGTTCCAGGCAGATTTACTGATGCCGGTGGGAGGCGGGGCTGTCAGTGCAACGCTCCTGTGGAAAGCAGGAGCGCAACACTGACAGACCCAGCTGCAGGGCTCTCAGCACAGCACTCCCTCCCATCAGAGGAGAAACGGGCTAAAAGACCTAATTGTGGTGGGGCTGTCAGCACGCGACTCCCGTTCCTCATGGGAGTGCTATGCTGAGAGGGCAGTGACTGGGGGAGTCACACAGCTCCCCCTCTGATTGGCCAATTTACAAGCTAAAATTCGGTCTATATCAACACAATATTCTGTCTGCACCAAATGATCTACAAATAGTGAATAACTGTGTATTGGGGGAAGATGGTGAATTTTCTACAATGTGGTTGTGGCCTTTTTTTTCGTGATTTTGAAGGTAGTTTAGGCATTTAAAAAGTCATCTTGTTTTGGCAAGTGGTTTGAGACTGTGGCACAACTGTTTCCAGGTCAGGCTGTTGCCGCCACGCACTTGTGCATAAGAGTGCCATTAGGTTATTTTTGCTCCTTTGCATGTTTTAATCTTATCATGGCTTCCATGCTGAGGCTTTTATGTTGGCAGAAGTGCCCACGCATTTCCTTTGTAGTCTTCCGAAGCTTGAGACTGCAAGATAGTAAAAATATGTACTCAAGTGCTTAAGATACATTCATTGAAGTACCAGAGGCATTTTACAGGACATACCCGATAAGGTGATGTGCCAGTCTTTCGATTGCACGGCTGAGCCATTATTAAAGTCTGTGGCTCAGATCGGAGAGACATAAATTGTTAAGCCAGGCTTTGCTTAAACAATGATATACTGTAAAGCGTATCATCATAAGCGGTCCCATTAGCAACCCTCCCCAAAAGAATGGCTTCATATCCTATAACGCAATCATATTCAATAGCGTGAAACCTCATGGTGCATGTATGGGAATATTTCCAATGTGATTTTTCAAGCGATTTTCAAACAGTTTTCAACGGCCTGCAGCCTTCCCAAACGTGGGCTGTCTTACAAATTATTTGTTAGAAGTAAGTCACTGTTGAAAATAAAGGACCGACAACAACTGCTTGCAAAGTTTCCTGGTCTTCGAAATATGGTGTAAACAACCTTGTTAAGAAACTTCTCAAAGAAACCTTAAAACATTCTCCTTGCCGGCATGTATTTTGAATACTTTCATTGAATCTCTGTCCCACGGGTGGGAACAAAAGACCGACCTTGCAGATTCCAGGTTGAAAAGGCATCAGCTTCAGGGTCGTCTATTGTTCCAGGCCTGCTACTGGTCAATTCTGCTGGGTTTCAACCCCTGCAGCCCCTCCCCTCGCTGCGTTGTCCCCTCCCTCCCACTGTGGGCTCCCAGTGGCTCCGTTCAGGGTCTGCAGATCCTGAGCCCAGAACCCTGACACACAGCATGTCTGCTTCTGTGCACAACCTTTTGTCCCTCGGGCTTCCGGGTTCATGGTCTGCAGACTGCGAACACATTAATTCAATATAAAGCACAAATGTGCAAAGAGGGATATTGAACAATAAAATATATTTTTTCAGTTAAACAAAATAGCAAAATAAAAATTGCATTTATTTTTTAAATCATTCAATTTTGTCAAATAATCAGGAGATGCAGGACGTGTGCCTATTTCATGGAGCTGAAAGTAGACTAGCTCACTGAGGGCATGAATCACTGCGCCAAATCAGGATGCCCAGGCTCCACCACTATTCTCAAATGGGCCAGGGCGTCCTCGTAGTGCATAATGGGCGCAATGCTGAAATCTCAGCAGCACTTTTGTAAAATAACGACATAATCGTTATTTTACGAAAGTGTGGCCGAGAACAAGGTTGCACAATGCAACTTTTCCTAGCCCAGACAACCAGGGGCTTTGTTTCATGACAGTAAAACAGCAAGAAGGGAAGAGGGCGGAATGGAGATCTTTATTGGGGTGATAAATTGAAAGGCATGCAGAAAAGCCAGAGAACAAGTAGGGTGGATCATAGATACATGCATACCTACCTATTGTG
The DNA here is from genome assembly GCF_040938575.1 of Ambystoma mexicanum. NCBI lineage: Eukaryota > Metazoa > Chordata > Amphibia > Caudata > Ambystomatidae > Ambystoma > Ambystoma mexicanum. The sequence goes on from NC_090935.1 coordinate 539,146,161, forward strand.
ATGTTACAAGAAAATGCTTTTAATATTTGATGGTGCTTATGATATATGCTGCCCCCAGCCCGAGCTGCCAAGTACACTAAACCAAGCTACTGGAATAATGAATGCTCACCCTACCAGCAGCTTCAATGTTCTAACCTGCCGTGACACAGGATACAACGTTGAAGTTGCGTACTTTACTGGTTTGCCCACCCATCTGCACTGCGACTGGCTTCTTGTGGCACTCCTCCATAATACCGGCACCAAAATGGTACCGCATATGTGCGCCACTTAAGCGTACATTTAAAGGTAAAGGAGTACCACAAGAATACCTGTTTTAAGTGGCTGGTAACGAATGTGGTGGTTGCTAGGTTGTTTTCCCACCCATCCTAGCAACCGCCACATGTATTCCGAAAGTGGCACATTTTATTGACTTCGGAAGAATGCCACCTTCAGAATAAGTCTTAAGTATCGAGAAGGTCGTCAGCGCTTTTAACAACCTTTTCGGTACTTAACACCCGCTTGAGAATAGGACCCTGAGTCTGCTTGCCCAATTCCATAAATGTTTGCATAAGTGAATGTATTCCTGATAATGTTCATCGTTAGCAGGACCTGCGTTCCCCATTGAATCCATTCACATAAATGAACCCCATACAGTAAATACTCAGAAGAAAACACTAGGGAGGCCACGCATCCCCTATACATGCATAATGTATAGCTAAACTGAATGCTCTACCAGAGGACAAGGTTAAAAACATACGATATGATATGATATGATATGATATGATAAGATATTTATAACATGCTTAATACCCAGAGGTTTGTAAGCATGGACCCGGGGATCGAACCCGTGTTGCTCCGTGTCGTCTTGCGTCCAAGAGAAACAGGCATCTCCGAATCTGGAAAACTTGAAAGGAGGGACTACCTGGAGGTGGGTTCAATGTGATAATATCCCCGCAAAAAAGTTGCCATACAAGAATGGGGCTTTTCTTTGTGGAAATATTACCATATGGAACCTGGTGGGACACTCCCACATGTTTTTAAAGAGAGCGGGAGACACCCGGCAACCCTTGCTCCCATTTACCCCATATATTGACCCCATAAATAATGTCGCCTATGCCGTTTCCCGGCGACTATATGTATGGCAATGTTATTTATGGAGATAATATTACCTGATACCCTGGAGGTGTGCAGAGCCTGATCTGAGGGTTCTGGTTGGGCTTTAGCGAAAGAACTTGTTTTGGGGGCATTCCTGGCCTTTCTTGTGAATTGTGCGGTGGGTAATTCACATGGATTTGAAGGAGGCCTGTCGGCTGACGGGCAGCCAGTGGAGTGTCCTGAGTGCGGGGTGATGTGTTCTCTGGGGGAGAGTGTGAGGAGGAGCCGTGCTGCAGAGTTTTGAATCTGTTGGATTTTTCTGAGTTGGTATGTAGGCACACCTAGGTAGAGGGAGTTAGAGTAGTCTAGGCATGAGAGGATGATAGCCATGATTGCCGAAACTCTATGGGGTAGGAGAGATAAGGAAATATCTGCTTGGGGATGCAGAGGTGGAAGGTGCACGATCTAGAGACTGCATTGATATGACGGGAGAGGGTCAGGTCTGAGCTCAAAGTGCACCCTAGGTTTTTGACTGAGGTGGATGCAGTGTGCGCGGGTCCTATTGAATTCGGCCATAGGATGGTTTGGGGAAGGAGAGCTATTTTGCCGCACATTAGGATTTCGGTTTTCTGGGGTTGAGGACAGATGATTTGTTCAACATCCATAGGTCAATGTCGGAAGGCGGGATGCCAGGTCTGTGTGGGGTGAGGAGGGGGAGTTGCGAATCTTGAGAATGATCTGAGTGTCGTCAGCATTTCTGTAACAGAGGAGATTGTGGGAATGGATGACCTTGGGGAGGGGTGAAAGGTAGAGGTTGAAGAGGTGGAGGCAGATGGAGATTATCAGCTGAACTAGTCACATCAGGCATATCTTTTGCTGATACCTTGGTCCCAATCTGTTGGCTACACAACCTTTCATGATTTTAATTATCATTTCACCACTGCAGTTGTCCTTGTCTTTGACTAGTGGGCAAGCGCCAGGGCCTTCACAGGTTGTCCACAAGGATGGTCCAGACATCCAGTACTCTGAGTGATGGAGGTAGCAGCAGCTTTGAGTTATGGCTGCCTTACACCTTACAATAGATTTGGAAACAAGTGATGTGATCCCTAATTTGATGCCACAAAATAATGCATTGACCAAAGCAGTTTGATATTTAGTGCCCATACCTTGGGGTTGATTGAATAGATCATTTTGCAACCACGCAGCCACTGTCACCCCGATAAGTATGATTCTGTCCAGTGTTTTTTGTTTTGCACACCCACCATGCACACACAACCTTTTAGAACACACATATTCATTAGCAGCAGTCAAATCTAGGCCCCTTTGTCTGACTGCATATTTTTAGACATGGGGCTCTAGACGCCCATCGGTCCCCACTGTATCTTACATTCTGCCCACAACACATTGCTCCACCCCTGGGATGTTGATTCTTTTCCGAAAAGTCCAGCTCAATGAACCTGATCTCCCGTAGAAGGCCAATAGTCAAGGGCATTTTATCAGATGCTACTTGATTGGATCCTCACAGATAAATGTTCCACAATCTAGAGCTGCAAACAAGGCTGCCTTCCTCTTGCCAGTCCCCCTCCTTGCCACCTTATTTCACACTGAGAATAATAGCTGCACCACAAATATTTCGAGAAACAGACGGCATCCTCAGTACTGGTCAGGACTTGCCATTCCAACCATTCCACGCCACAGCACAGATGCCTCCACTGTCGCATCTGATTGGAGAGGGTGCTGGTTAGAAATAAGGCATGGATGTGGAGATGGGGAACATGGGCAAAGGACTGGGGTTGTGGTTTTGTGTGAATGCAGTAAGGAAAAATTGCCACATAAAATCTTATTTCCATTAATTGTATTGATTTCTTTTTATTCAAGGGTGAGTGAGATCTGGACTGATTTTGACCTGTGGCCTCTAGATTATATTCAAGAAGAGATAGAGAGAGAGAGAGAGAGAGAGAGAGAGAGAGAGAGAGAGAGAGAGAGAGAGAGAGAGAGAGAGAGAGAGAGAGAGAGATATCCTTGTTTTTTTATTCCCTTAAAGCATCTCTCACACCAATGCATATTGATGAGCATACAACAAAGGTCACCTTTTTTCCTGCCACAAAATCTCACTTTTAGGTGTGAATGGATGCGTAACAAGGCAGGAAAATAAATGCTAACATTTAGGGGCACCGAAAAACATGTTAATTTCTGCCAGAAAGAGTGAGCATTTTTTTTTAAATAGGTTTGCACAAGTTCAAAAGATGTTCAGGAGTGAAACAGTTGTGAATTGTCAACACTAGATGCAACCAATTGAGAGTCCACTTCCTATATGATGAAGGCAAGTCCCTGAATGCTCACACCATAGAGAATAAAACTTGCTAGGGAAGAAAGGCCCAAGTCGATCTTGTAAGGATAACAAGTTTTAATCTCATACACAGTTGAGCGAAAAAGCAAAGAACTCTGCTGCTAAGAACGATCTGCTATAAAGTAGTACAAGCAGAATCTTATAAAGAAAAACATAGTCACCGATGACGCAACATATACAGTAGAAATCCACACGACTGGTTGGTGTGTGCCTATACATGATTCGACTGCTTCATGAGAGATGCAAGGTCACTGATTGCAGCCAAGTCTAATTGTCTTCCATCACAGGGGTGCTGCGGTGATCATCTTCTTCACAAGTCGAAGGTCAAAGAACAAAATAACTACACTCCTAACACAATGCTACTTTATCACTGTACTGTGCACCTGGCATGGCATAAAACTGGCACAATTGAGATTCTGGAACACTCTAACCTTCACGCACACATTTCACTCACTCACTCCCTTCCACACCATCCGGCTCCAAGGTCTCCACCCTCGTTGTGAACTATAATTTATCCCTACCAGCACTGTTTGTCCCCTTTGAACATCTCAGGACTTGTTACTTTGGGGTTGGTGGTCAAAGGGCACCTGGTGCCATGGAATTCAGGGATCTTAAAGAGTAGTCAGTTATATGGGCTATAACTCGTGGTCGCCTGGGGATGGGCCGGGTCATGCTGTGGCCAGCGTGAGATAACATACACACCAGGCGCCGGTCTGTGATCACAGCCTTGTAGGGCACATTCCTCTTGAGTAAAAAACACATCTTTGCAACACTGTTAGAACAATGAATAGGTGTTGTGGTGATTGGGGGTGTGGGCTGTCCTCATGGGGACTTGGGCATGGCTGGAGATTTCCCTCGTCTCGCAATTTGGGCATAGTGCATGCAATGCTGCATTCGCCGCACAGGCCTTGTCTTTTACCTATGATTACTAAAATTCTACACAAAATAGCAATTTTGCTTGCGCCCTGTGATACTCTCGGTTTGGTGATTATATTTGATTATATTGAAGCAGGGTCCTTTATATTCAGAGGTGGTCCGTTCACCTCTCCCCCACTCACGGGGCCCATCAAAGTGCTTTGAATACATCTCGCCTCCCTCTAAAGCACTTAGGGGGTTGGATGTGGCTGCCCCCTTACCAACATTGAGCACATTCGCTATATTTGTTTTATCCGACTTGATGATCGAATATGTTTTAACCTGTTCTCCTGCATTAAATTACAATTGCCAGGACATTGAACAACATGAGAGTTCTGTGGTAGGCTTACATTGTCACTCATGAAGGACCTGTGGAGGGTGTTGCATCGCCTTGGGCTGTCTCTCTCTGCCCTGACTGTCTCTGTATGGGCCAGGTCTAAAAGGAAACTGAGGACTGTGTGTGGACCCTGGTGGCATGTAACATTTGACATTAACATTAGCCAAAAGTACAACATAGAAAGTCTTCTACTAGGCCTTTTTAGAGCAACTGTGACAGGACAGCGAGTTAAATGTTTACTCCCTACTCGTTTTTTGATTCAAAATTAACGATATTCGCAGGATAATGTGACTCTTTTTCTTCTCATCCCACACACGTTTTTAACATACATCCACTGTTTCTTGTGAAACATTAATATTGTAAGATCAATGCATGTATGGGTATGCAGTGGTAATCATAGATTGGAGGTGGCATGACGGGCAAAGCCTTCGATCTATTCTGGAGGGCCTCAACTCATCAACTCGCCCGCATGCTATGGTGCAGGTTAGGCCGCCTAGAGGACAGCTCCTGCTGTTCGCAAGTTAAACAAATACTGCTCACAGCAACAGCAGGCACACAAACAAACTCGCTTAAAAGTTCCAGCCACAATCTCACATGAAACAAGAGAGAATACAGAAGGGAAATAACCCCCCAGGACCCCAACAAACCTGGGCCTCTTCCCGCAGCCTGGCTTCCTCCATTAGATAAAATAACATGATCTTGCCTATTTCCGGGCCGTTGAAAATACAATCTGGAGTGTGAGCATTGGATTAAATATACATTTTTGTGATTAAATATTCATTTGTATTGTGAGGTGCTGGGAGGGATAAATTATAGTTCACAACGAGGGTGGAGACCTTGGGGCCGTATGGTGCGGAAGGGAGTGAGTGAGTGAAATGTGTGCGTGAAGGTTAGATTGCCCCACAATCTCAATTGTGCCCGTTTTATGCCCTGCCAGGTGCACAGTACAGTGATAAAGTAGCATTGTGTTAGGAGTGTAGTTATTTTGTTCTTTGACCTTCGACTTGAGAAGAAGATGATCACTGCAGTGCCCATGTGATGGAAGACAGATGGACTGGGCTGCAAACAGTGACCTTGCATCTCTCATGAAAGAGGCGGGATGTTAGCTGTTCATTCTTCCCATTGGAAAACTCTTTGTGAATCAGGCCCATACGCTTTCAATGACGTTTTGCATAAAGGCAAAGATTTCCATAGAGCTAATACCAATCCTTTGCCCTGGGATAAAGATGCATGGAGAGAAAACGTTGTCCTTGTGCTAACATGCAAATGTGCACCAGTGAAAGGTTTCTGCAGTCTGGCCCCTGGTAGCGTGCCTGGTCCACTTCTTAAAGTTTAATGCCACACAAGGAGGTCCAGCACGCATTTGCAGCTTGCATTTTCAGAACACCAGAATAGCCCTTGCGTCGGGGTAATGTTTCATATGGTATTTCTTTTATGTAATCCCTAAAACTTGAAACAGGACATGCTTGAATAAAAGTTGCGAATAGCACGCTTGTGGTCTGATTTATTATACTAGATATAAGCACCCATGTGATGACACTATGGGCCCGATTCATGGAATATTTGCCCGGTTCAAAGTGAATTTGCATTGCTGAAAAGTGACTTTGCACTGCTGACACAAACACTGATTCATGGAACCGTGCAAAGTGTATTTTGACCGTGCAAACTCTGGACAATGTCATTTTGTACTGCATAAATGACTGTGCTGACTTTGGCCGGACTTTAACCGGCAAAAATACACTTTGCACGGTTCCATGAATCAGGGTTTGTGTTAGCAGTGCAAAGTCACTTTTTAGCAATGCAAATTCACTTTGAACCAGGCAAATATTCCATGAATCGGGCCCCAAATGTATTAAACTCGAAAGAAAGAAAGGCTAAATCAGCCCAGCCATGGAATTTGAATTTGGGAAGTTCAAGCGGTCTGCATGACAAAGAACAGCCCTTTACTCGCAAGCTATCGAAGATAAATGGCATGCTGTCAGACATGTTGCAATGGCGGCATGTTGTACATGGCATGAATATGTCGGCATATATCAGTGCACTATAAATACTCTGGAGTAATCATCATGTAGGAATTTATCCTAAAAAAAATTCAATTAACCTGATTGCCGATGCATACATTTCACATGATATATTCAGGAGCTTGCTCCACTCTTAGAAGATGTGACTAATGAAAGGTTTATTGACTGCAAGACAGTGGTTCTAAGAAAATGAAAGTCATTGCATGACCTAAACATGGCAGAGTGGCTAGTAAACATAAGCAATCTGACCAAAGTAGAACAAATCTCACACTGTCTTGGGAATGACAAGGAATTCTTCCAGAAAGTTATCCAGCAGTTCTAGAAACTGTGTGGGTGACTATTATCGTTCTACTAATTTCTTTCTTCATATAGGTTGAATATGGCAATAACCGCCGAGCCGGCCTCTCTCAAGCAAGTAAAACGCATCTATGCCAAACCTTGGAGTGATCCATAGTTGAGCTGGCTTTCATTTTTATGGGCAGCATGTTTCAATGCGGTGGGGCAAGTAGGAAGAGAGCGTGGAAGCAAGAGAAGGCACAGGAGGGCATGGGACATTGAGGTTGTGTGCAGGGGAGGACCAGAGGGAATGAGATGGACCATGGACAGAGCTACAGCCAGAGAGGTGTTGAGAAGCAAAACCATTGAAAGCTTTGTGGACTAGAAGGAATTTAAAAACAGAGTGGTTGCGCATGGAAAGCCATCCAGCATGGTGTTGGTTATTAGAAGTGGTGGTGGATGTGGGTAGGTTATAGAAAGTGTGGCTAGTGAAGCTGAGGACTTTGTTTAGATTGAGGAAGGAGTAGAGAGGAAGGCCAAGGAGTAGGCATGAGCAGTAGCTGAGTTTGCTCAGCACAGGGGTGGGAGATAGAGTTTTCGTAGAGTAGTGAGTAAGAAATTGACACATTTTCTGCATGTTGAGAAGGTTATTAGGAGCAGCAGAGCAGAAGCAGTGATGAATTGCTGCAGTCAGTGGCTGCTGTCAAAGCCTACTCCAAGGTCGCACTATATGCAACATACAGTAACCGTGATGTACAAATATTAGCTGATTTATTGAAAGAATGTGTGTTGTCCGTGAACCAATAGACAGAAATATCAAAAAGGAAATAGTAACAAAGATTTAGAGGAAGGGAACCAACTTGGATGGTCTTAGTTTTTAATTGTATTATGAATTTTCATACCGTATAGTTCCAATGCACAAAGGACCTAAACAACTGGGTAGGTTTCTACCTACTTTGAAGGAAGCCTTGATTGCTGTCTTACATAACGATGGTAAGGATTTGACAAATTGTCTATCTTAGTGACGTCTGTCATTATTAAATTGTGAAGTCAACATTTTAGCCACAATTTTAATAGATTGGAAAAATGGGATCCATCCCTTATTCATGCTGATCAAGAAGGCTTTGTGTTGATGATTAATACTTTTCAAACTCTTTGGACAGATATCAAGTAATGGAAAAGTGTGGACAAATGGACCCTGCTTAGGCCAATAGCCCACTAGCCCACTTGTTATTTGGGATTGGTTATTCGTGACTGTGGCTAAAATTCCATTTATATTGAACCTAATTGATTAGATCAATTTATTATATGAATGAGCCTTTCCAAAAGTTAGAACGAATGTAGTCATTTCGTCACCATTACAGTTATTCACGGGAACCAGCCACTTTTACAGCAACTATTTGGTATTGAAACATTAACAGTGCTGGTTCGACCGACATTTTGCAGATATGCTCGGGGAGTTTAGGATCAGAATAGTTTGACTGCATTATATGCAGGTGATATTTTGTTTATTTTATTTACTTAATATAGTGTGTTTAAGATATTCTTACAAGTAGGGTGCAGGGATACTAGGGGAACAGGGGTGGGATGAGTGATAGGATTATAAGTAGCAAGACTTTCTGATATGCTAATGGATTGCCCCAATTAACTTTTTAGAGATGAGATACACTCTTGCCCGCCTTCACGCTGGTGGAACCAAACCTGTTTAGACTGCAATACCAACAGTTGCATGTAAAGGTGGACACAGGGAAGCCCTTTGGCAGAGTGGGCCATCCTGATGAAAACTCTTAAATCCGTGGGGTTTGAGGAAAACTGTATATAACTCACCTTTGTCAGCTAAGTGGGAACTTGTACGCACATGCAAGTGAATGTGAAATTATCTGACAAAGTTAGATTGGAAATGGTGACATGAAAGTGTTTCCCCCTCTCACTGCTTGCTGTTAAAATGGCACCCATTTCAAGACAGATCAGAGCTGACCCAGGAATCCATGGGATTAGGATTTGGGGAATGGAGCACACACTGACCAAGTTCCCAGTTGATTTGCTGCTTACTGACCTATCTTATTACTGAACTACTACACTATCAAGAGGGATCCAGACTTAAAGTGAACAATTCCAAATCCGAAATTCTAAACCCCTCTCCCACCTGAGGCGAAGGAAGATTGTTCCATTTAAGTGGGAAGATAAATTGTTGTGATATTTAGGTGTCAAGACATCATAGAACTATACAATGCAAGTTATCACATGCTTTTAGACACTGGGAGGAGATTCGTATCCTGGTGAAAACTGTCAATTTCATAGATGGGAGGAATCCAAGCAATACACAGGAAGCAGAGGGAATACTTTGTTTATTTGAGGCATTACTGACACACGCTGCACTTTACAGTTTCCAAAATGATGCCCAGAACGACATTCGAGGATGAGAAAGAGCAAGGATATGGAATAAAATACTAGTGACCATGTGAACTGGACATTTGCAGTGTCCGCCCTTCCTGACATATGATCCGGATTCTCAACTGAGGATCTTGGGGAAATGGTGCCAGGGAGATACTTCCAAGTAGTGCTGGCACGTGGACAACGCAGTGAGCCGAAAATGCTTAGGGAGGATTCTAAGAACCTCACTCCTTCCAATCCCTTCTCATTACAATCCACGGAAATGTGCATTTCTCAACAGCCAATGACAAACATGCAGTAACGAGTTGCAGAAAGAGATTGGTGTATCTCCAATCTCTTCAAGGGGGAAAGAAAGACATATTTTTCAGAGTGTGAATGAGACTTCTGCCTTTCTGAGAAAGGCTGCCTGTGATATCTCAAAATTAGGCCCAGGGTAACGGGTTCTTCGTTGCGCTCTAATGGGACAGCCCCAAAATAGAATTGTTCTAGAAAGAAGTTATGTGTTCAATTTCGGCAGTGCTACGAGTGACTTTTACTTGGGGCCTGGGTTGTGTTGCCACGCTTCCTCATAATCCTCCTATGACTCTCTGGTGGCACACAGTGTGGGACTTGTTGGCCATGGGCTCACTGCCTATTTTAACAAAATATAGCCCAAAGTTAGTAGGAAGTGGCGACCTCTAGCCATATACTGCAGAGAAATGGTTTGAGCCTAGAATGGATTTGAATTGTACACTGATTGAAATTGGATTGACATTGTTACCACTATAGATTTCCTATTTCTTAATGGGAATTAATTCTGACATTACAGCAAGGTGACGTCCCATCTGGCGACCTTGCTCATGTGATTCTAATGTCATTGAAACATTATCTAGTTTCTATAACATTTCTCTGTCCCTAGGTACGGTTACCAGGAGGAGGAAATGTGTGGAAGTCCCAGAGAGAAGTCTGGATAAAAATAATGGCGTCGATACTTATTTTCAAATCATGATGTGGACACACTCAGCTTAAACAGGCAGAACTTTCAAGAAGGAAAGCTATGATCATACAGTCAGTTAGTTTTCTCTGCATGTTTTGACACAGAACCTTTGATGAAGGCATACATGTATCAGTAGTGAAGTTCAAGTGAATTTCGGGGGTCATGTTCAGCCAGTAAGCACAGTTTTCAGCAATGCCTATACAGAAATTCGGCAGGCCTGAGAGTTCTCCTGATAGCGTGGGATGCTATATTTCAAAGCCTCACGTTCAAAATATCTTCACATCTTCTGGCCTGTTTCAGGAATTCAAACCGCTCTTCTCTCCACAGCGGTCAACAGTTGACAGTGAGGTCTTGTTAGTAAAGTGTTTCTCGCAGTCCTGGTGGACAGTGTAGTGGGCTGCAGAGTTTATGCTTACATTACGCCATCGAAATAGACCGAGACAGAGCTACAATGGACCCCTGTAAGTGTTAACAATCTTAAAAGCACCTTAAGAGGTATTTTGTACAGTCAGAGGCCACAGAACACGCTGGCTACCATCACTCTCAGTTGTCTGATTTCTCTGCCTTCCCAGGTCACGAGCTGTTCAGTGGTCACAGCACGGCATGTCAGGACACAGTGTCTGGAGTGCTTGCAACTTAGTTTGTCCCTTCTAGTCAAAGGAACGTGGCTGGTATGCCCACACAATGGCAGAGCTTCACCCACAGAAAAGTGTCCTTGACGATTTGAAGGTGTCTATGAGTTGTCTTGGGTTGCCTTCTTCCATGTTCCTTCCTTGTTCATCCGCTGATTCGACAAAGTATGCGTTGAAACCCATGGGTTTAATAAGAAATGTGGGTCCTTAGTGTGAACTGAGTCTTGCTCACTAGAAACACTGCAGATCACCTCATTAACACATTTCTGAGACTTCTCCCGGGCTTTCACTGCAAGGATGGGTTCTGATCTTCCTCTAGAAACCATGCATGCATGTGGGGTTCGTGTACTTCTTCCCTGCAGCACTCAATCTCTGAGGCAGCTAGAAGCCATCACCACAGGTGTCCCGATGTGTACCCCACTCACTCTTGCAGAACACAACGTTCAACTGTTTGACACATTACTGGATTTTATCCAGGGTTCCCTGCTCAGGACATCTCTGGGGGCCAGCAGGCTGTATTCCAATAGAAATGCACACCGAAACGATGCCACTAAACCAGGAACCCACCAAATCCGACTGTGCAAAGAGACCTGCACAGGAAACTGGGTGCCCTAGAGGCACCCTAACCATGAAAGACTTAGGGTGTCTCCTGATCACATAATGTGATAACATCTCTTTTGAGGCCTTGGATGATGACTCATATGGGAAAGGTAAGGTTAACTAATCAGAAGAATTTAGTAAAACAGTGGCCTCTCACTAGAGGTGCAGTTTAGGACTTTCAGCCTACATTTATGACCTGTGATTACTGTTTCATGCTCTCTCCATTCTTTGAGGCAATTCCTTTTTCTGGAAGTTTTCTTTTGTGAATCATTGGTTCCAAAACATCCTGGTCAATAGGGATAAGAAAGGATTGCCAGATTACTTGATAATCGTCATTAGTCCAGGCGCATTCTTCCATCTTCAAACTGCAATCCCTATGCATCACAATTTAGACTTTCTTAAAGGTATTGATAATCTGCTGGACATCTCTTGTGATTATGACTTGGGTCTGTATATTGGACTGCTTCAGTTCTACTTCATAGTCCAGCAGAAACGAAGCAAGTTGGTTCTAGTTCGATTGGATGCATTTCCGTGTTATGTTTTTGCGTTTTCACCCCTTGTAAATCGCTTGAAGGTCACTGACTTTCTGCCAATAGTCAATTTCCCGGCTGTAAGAAATCCTTCCGTTTCAATGTGATCTTTGTCCTTTTCTGTTGTATGACTGCAGGAGTCTGAATCATTAGTTTTGGGAAGAACTGTGATGCAGCTCCAAATTCCTGAGGCCAAGTAGGGGAGCCTGCAACACCGTGTAGGTGTTGCTGAATGTCTGTAGCGCCACGCCGCAAATTTTAGAGACAGAGACATAGTACCACAGCACCTTGCCAGTCCCACATTTGAATCCTAGTGCCTTGCATTTTAAGGTTTTTTGATTCAATTTCATCTGAAAACATTTCGCTCATCAGAAGGAAAGAATGTTGGTGCAGGACAAGTTGAGCCTACACGTTTCACACTGAACTTACTTCTTTGGGTTCAAGTACTTATGAAGCGAGACATGGCTGGTGGGATCTATGTGATCGCCTCGACGAAAGAATGTCGAGGACGAAAATGCAGATTCTTTCAAATATTTATTTAAACGCATATCGATTCATATATACGCAGGGGGAGACCCCCGCAACCCTCCCCATTCCTGCCCACCTGTACCCGTACTACCCACTCCCACCGATATATACATCGAAATGCGGACGTCTGCTATTTTGGTACTATACCGGCAGGTGCACACATATATTGGGAAAACAGGTCGATGATAGTTTGCGGAGAACTATAGGCACAGAGAGCTAGAGGTGCACACGGTGTACTCCCCACAAGCATGTGTGTGACTGTGGTCTGGATGGATGGAGTTATAAAGTCCCTATGCATGTCTCAATGTTGTCTGTTTGTTTTGCTCTTTTAACCTGTGCCGCCTTTATTTGTGACAGTGTCTGAAAACTAACGTGTCAAATCGTCTAGAACTACCTTGTTGTCCACAGTAAATAGGTCTTCTGAACACTGCATAGTGCGGGTGATTTCGCATTCAGGCTAATGCATGTCCGTTTGACGCATGCATGCTGAACGCCTTGGACTGCTAAATAAACAACTTTTTATATTAATTGTGATGTAGAATATTGCTCCTTCTTGCTTTGGTCCAAGATTATTACTAATCCCTATTAGATATCACAGAGTTGAGAGTAAAACAATGCATCCTTCAAAATCAAGATATGTCTTCAGACATGTTTTGTGGTCGTTCTTTTCATTAGCATTTTGTGCAAATAATTACTGATTATCCACTTGAACCTGTCAAGCTTATTTAACTTCTACCCACCAGTTCCCACCTTAAAAACACGTTCTTACTGATGAGCAACTGCAACAGGTCAGCAGGTCTGTTGATACCTTATCATTTACTCCTAGGTTACTACTTGTCTCATCTAATAGCCCAGATTAGCTTGACATGTTCTGCCGGAATCATAATCATCACATCATAAAAGAAAGCAATATCTTACAGAGCCACAAATCAAGTATCTATGGATGATAACCATACGAATTCCGACATCATTCACTCAGTTAGGGGGCACTTTGGCCTGTCCTTTGATTTAAAGTCCCTTTCAGCCTCCTGTTGTACAAACAAAGTCTTCTCTTTGCATTGCATCATTATTGCAATAGCTTCTTCTTATCTGCCTCCCAAGCTTTCTCGAGTCGGGGTCCTGAGAATGACCAGCACAGTCCCTTCACGCTCAGTCACCTGCGCTTCTCCTCTGTTATGCCGTCTGGATGCTCTCGTCATTGTACATTGTAACTGGTGACCAATCAAGTGCTTGCTTGATACTCTGTGCAATAATCTCCTCATTGCAGCTCCCAAGTCAGCCCCATCTGACAGTTACGTCACTCCCAGTTAGCCCAGGTTTGCAGCTTTTGGGTTGGTGCCGAGCCCCTCCACTTGGAAGCAGATCTCATGTTGCATTGTCTGAGCTCTTAGAACCTGATGTCCTGTCATCTTCATGTTATTCCCAATCCAATTAAATGTCCCACCGGCAATAGAGACACTGGAGCTACGAGCCTTTATTGTGGTTTTAATGACCATCATCTTAGCATTTAAGTTGTTTGTTTTGTCCAATGCCTCAAGTGAGGCCATCGGGACTCCCCCCTACTTTTTGTGGTCCGGCATCTCACAAGATTTTTTGAATCCCCTTCTCCAGATCTGTCATGCCTGAGTCTCTGTATCTGAAGAATTCCTCTTTGTACCTTGGAGCTGGTTCTCCTTTCTTGCCTCCACATATAGCCATGAACACGTTCAAGCCTTGGGTCCTGCTCCTGGTAGTTACTCTGTGCCCCATTGACAGTATCTTGCAGGAATCCCCCTTGGCACTTCTCCCCTTCCACTTCCCTGCACTTGTGCGATCTGAATGACAAGGCCTAGTAAGATCGCTGTTTTGTCCTCCTTCTGTTTCCCCTCCTTGTCTTGTCGCCCCTAGGAACAATTGTGTACAGGCGTTATAAATGCCATATCATATCATATCATGAATGTAGAATGAGGGTCATCCCTCTCCCCACACTTGACAACGTCTTTGGTGCTGATGGCTGATTCAGCAAGGGACTAGTGTAAGAGTGGGCCGCCACGACCACACTTCGCCCTAATGTCTGCACTTGGCAGAGCACATTGCCCTGACCCTCCTCCAATGAGCGTTAAAATTATCTGCTATGCCCCCAGCGCGTCCACAGTTACACCAGCACACCGTTTCCAGGTTGTGACCCTTACCCAGCGCCAGTTGTATCCCATGAACGACATTGGTAGCAGTGGTATTTAACGTATACATTTTCTATTGGCTGCACCAGTCCACATAACAGTAAATGTTTGCATGTGCCGAATTTGTGGCACTCATGTTCTGTCACTGGGCTTTACATTGGCAGTCCCTGTAAATGCTAATCTCACAATACAAGTAAGTACCTTGAGCGCAGGTTTACAGCAGTGTTAGTGTAAGGTGATGGGAATTATTCATTATTGCCCATAGATAGCCATGCATGGAATGTCTACACTTCCAGGTCCAACTTGGGTCCTTCCTATCATCTATCTCCCTCTCTACCTGTGGTGTTCCCCAAGGGTCTAAGCTCTCACCCTGGCTTTTCAACCTATACCTGGCAACTCATGCCCACTGCATTGCCATTTTCTGCTCATATTTCCAGTGATGCGCTGACGACACTCAGCTGATTTTCAGACTGCCCTCGGCTACCTCCTCTCCCTCTCTCATCTCTGATTTCCTAACTGCCATTCAAGATTGGTGTGCCGCCAATGATCTTTGTCTGAATGCCAGCAAGACGGACATCCTTCTCATCGACACTCCTTCACTATCCTTTCCGCTCACTCTCTGGCCGGCCTCCCTTGGCCCTCCTCCTACCCCCACCTGCGAGGCTAAGAACCTCAGAGTCATCTTTGACTCCACACTTTCCTTCTCTGACCACATCTCTGAGGTCTCTAAAAAGTCAAACTTCCTACTGCACCTCCTCAGAGGTACTCTTCCTTTCCTCTCTTCCCCCAGAATCTCATGGTCCCCCAAGCTCTGGTTCTCTCTAGGTTGGACTATTGTATCCGCCTCTTCCTAAATCTTCCTGTCTCTACTCTCCGCCCTCTGCAACTAATCCAGAACAGGACTGCAAGACTTGTCCTTGGCCTCAAGCTCTGGGATCGTATCTATCCAGCTCTGAAATATCTCCATTGGCTCCCAGTGGATGTAAGGATTTAATTCAAAACCCTCTGCATTGTCCACAAGGCTTTCTGAGGCCTGGGTCCAAAATACCTTCAGCTATCCCTCTGCAAATACCTCCCCTCTCGAGCTATTCGCTCCTCTACCTCTAACTCTCTTAGGGTCGTCGTTTTTCAAAGAAACGAGCTGGGGGTAGATCTCTGTCTTAGTCTGGGGCTTCCATCTGGAAAAGCCTCCCTGCCACTCTAAAATTTGAGGAGAACCATCTCTGTTTCCGGAAGCATCTCAAGATCTTCCTCTTTGCTTCTGCCTTTGCTCCCACTCTCCCCTACTGATCTGTTCTCTCTTGGCACTGTGCACCTGACCACCCTCTGTCCTCCAGGCCCAGGTACCTGCTCACCCTGCCACCCTCCCGTACTGCCTCCCCTTGCACTCCCCTTGCCTCCCCTTGCACTGGGGTCTGTATCTGTACCCATACAGCCCCCCCTTTTTTCTTCCTGAACTTATCAGACCTACCCTGTCTGCTGCCTTAAACCCAGCAATAGCCAATTTCTGACTGCACTACCACTGTTTGTTGCCTTTATTCTTTATTTATTTATTATTATTTATGTTTCTCCTTTGCTCCGCACTTTCCACTTCTCCCCGCTTCCATGCACTTTTTCTCTCACCCTCTTCGATGCACTTGTGTGTTCTCAATGTCACTGGGCCTAGTAAGATCGTTGTTTTTGTTCTCCCCTGCTCCCCTCCCCTGCAGAGCTCTGAAACACTTGTGTACGAGTGTGATAGAAATAAAATATCATAGCCAGAGCCCCGGCTAGCCCCTTTTCCATCTTTATTTCACTTCCTGCAGGTCCGCGCTTAGAAACCTCTGGGTATTTAAGCGTGTCATAAATATGTAACTAAGACAACAACAACAACAACAAAACAATCTGTAACAGTGCCTTGATGCCCCAGGGCTGTGTGAGCGCTTTAAAAATGCAAATAAATTAAAAATAAATAAATAAACGTAAGGATGTGCTGCAAGATATCCTATGTGCATTGGGAACTGAGCATGCGCACAGCCATTGCTACCCTGAGGCTCGGCTGAAATGATTCACAGGGGAAGGAAACATTATCTACAGGCAGCCATTAGACTCCAATACAGTGACTGATAGCCCAGCATCCAAATCCTGGCGTTGTCTAAGCCCGGATAAACGCTTGAATGTTACAAACGTTGTGCTCTTAGGGTGAGGGTTGTGACAAAATACATGACCCCTGAGCCCAGTGTGCACCTAGTGCTGGTAATGGTAAATGAGTTTGGCGGTACTAGATAACTGCCAGACTCATAAAGAGTTCCATTGTCACATCAAAGAGGCAAAAACGAATGAGTAATTAATTATTGGTGGATAAAGTCTAGAGGTGTGACACCTCACTGTTGTGTGCTCAAAATTGCAATGTTAAGTAACTCTGGCATGTGAACATTTGAAATAAAATCTGCTCGAGAAGTTTATAGTGGTGATATTGCTTTGCGAGTGCGAGTGCTAAATTAGTGATTATCTCTTTTTTCTCTTGTCCTGTAGACATCCAACTCAAACCTGGGTACGGATGATGAGAACGAAAATAATGGAGAGAAAGAGCGCCATAGTTGTGCCGTGTGCCTTGATGTTTACTTCAACCCATACATGTGTTATCCATGTCATCACATTTTTTGTGAGCCTTGCTTACGGACACTTGCCAAAGACAACCCATCACACACTCCTTGCCCCCTCTGCCGTACACCAATCGCCAGAGTTATTTTCCAGACAGGTAAGGAGAATCCATCATTACATGTGAACATACACAAGCTGAGACAAGCTGACAGCTTTGGCTTTTGCATAGGGATTGAAAGAAATTTGCCAGATGCCTTCACCATATGCTTTAGTACTCACACCATTTGCCAGCTGTTGCCATCTTTTGGTTTTGCTGGTATCATTGAGTTCAATGATGTGTCTGTCTTGAGCCGGATGTCTTTAAATTCTCAAAACTCCTCAAGACTTTCCTCTTCTCCTCCTGCTTCTCTCTCCCTCTAAGCTGAAAACCCTGTTCTGTTTTTTTTCACTCCCTGCCTCCTCTTCCTTACAATATGCTAACTGGCCGCCGGATGTACCCCAGAGTATCACTGGACCCCGGCACCCCTGCCAGACCTCTCTCGCACTTGCCTCAGGGCCCTACACCCCACCCTCACTCAATGCACTGATAATTTAAACCAAGAGAGTGGCTCTCTCTGCACTTATCCCAGTCTCAACCGACCAGGTGCACTTGATCCTCCCCCTCCCTGTGACTTTCTGTGCACTTGCTCGATCTGTATACATTGCGCCTGAAGATAGTCTGTCTTTCTCCCCTGTCTTTACCCCTTAATTGCACTGTTAAAACTGCAAAATCGCCAACAGGCCTATTTGCTGTCTCCCAAATTGTTAAATGTATTTTCATGCACTTACTCTGCCTGTGCAGACTATTATCGTCTCGCAATTTCAAGGGCTCTTTTTTTCCACATGTTCCCACCCTCCTTGAGAGCTTTGAAACACTTGCCTATGTATAGGTGATATATAAATAAAGAATACCACACCATACCATACCAAGACTTTGGGCCTCATTACGAGTCCGGCAGTAACCCTGCCAGTGCTTCTGGCAGTTTGGCTCCAGACTTGTAACATTTTAATAGGACCTAGCTTCCTGGTGCCACCGGAACATAATGTCCCGGCTGACTGGGAAGCTAGGTGCTGGAAAATGTTAGTCCCCATTCCTGTGGAGTCCCATAGGGAATGACTGTTTTTCGCTCTCACATGCGCAATGTCATTTTCTTGACTGCCTCATATATACCACATCTTGACCTCTTAGCATGTAGACACGTTCCCAGGACTCTACCTGGACTTTTCCTTCTTTGGAATGTACTTTATTCTCTTTCGAAAGCCTACGTTAAATTCACTTGCAAACTATGCTCACCCAGAGTCTGCACTCCTCCCTGTGTCCTTCCACTCTGATCCAGGACCAGCCACGGACACTTCCCACTACTAGAGATACCACCTCTCTAAAGCGTATCGCCGGACATACCTTACCCGTCCAGGATATCCCTGTGGCCACACCAGATGGATGCTCCGAGTTGCACACTCAGCCCTCCACTAACCTCCGCGCACTATCACTCTCAACCTCTTCACTCAAACACATTATACACATACCAAATAAGCCACTGACATATAGCATATGTATTGTTTCTAAAAATTGGATGAGGTGCCACCTCCGAATCCCAGTCTCTTCGAATTGTAAGGATAACGCTTCCAACAGACATCAAACAACAAAAAGCTGCACCTCCACAGTCACCTTACATATCACGTTCCCATCCAACTCTTCTTAGCACCATCGGTGCAGAAGATTCTAGTATGGACACAAAGACCTTTATGCTGTCATTACATGACACCTGGAAATAGGCCTTGCAATCTGCAAAAATCAGCACGAGAGCAAAGCTACCTTACATTTTCCCCTCTGTCCCCAACTGACCCGACGCAAGCCCTCTTTCACTTCTGCCAGAGCACCTGGAGATCATGCAAATATCAGTGGTGTGCCCAATACATCCAAGTAACATAGCACACCATAGCAAAGGAGGACAATACTTGCCAAATGTGTGATTACCTGGTTGTATGATCACAATATCCGAGGTCTGAGCCCATGTGTACAGGTGCTGCTATTATATTCTATAAGCAGCCTGAAATAAGAGAATAATGCCATAATATTCTTTGCAGGCTGGGATGGAAGGCACATGCAGAGTCACTGACAAACACTTGGGCAGAGACCCACATCCAGATGCAGGTAGACACTTTCACAAATCCTGGGGTATGTGCACACTAACACATACACACACACACACATGCACACCCACGGATAGATGGGCACACACAAACAGACAGAGGCTCGCTCTGACTGCGGCACACAGAGACTGAGATAGGCACACACACGGATGCACTGCATATTCTTACAGTGAGGCAAACACATGTAGTCCCTCTGCGACCCTGCTTATGGGCTCTGGTGGGGATGGTGGTCTGACTGCTGTTCTGCTGGCTCTGGTAAACATTTGTTTTTATATTGGCTCAAGTACACAGGACTATTGTTTCCTACCGACATTCCGTTTTCAATGTTTAAGGCACTGTGGAGACCGACGCTGCCCCCCAGGAATCACACAATGAATTGCTGATAAACATGTATTTTACGTTTTGCTGGTGTGAACAGAAAACACAATGTTGATGCACACATGCAAAATATAGGGAACATGTTTACCAGCATGTGAAACATAATTTAGAGGCTTCAGCAGGTGAAGGCGTCCCTGAAGGGCTCTACATGTTTTATTCCTTTTTAAAGAATTTCCTGGTGCTATTATACATATGTTTCCTACGCCTAACAGAACTGGGAAGGACTTTTAAAGCAATAACAAAATACCCAGGGGTCTTCGCTCCCAGTCAGGAAACTCAAAACAGTCCATTAAGTGCTGAGCAAATTCAATTTAAATGTTGTTTGGGCATTTGCCAAAAGCGTACGCAACATCCACGCTGTGCAAGTTATGTTTAACCGGAGAGTAATCAGGTCTAAGTTACAAAATATGGAGATTTGTATTCCAATTAAGATGGACATTTGATGACATAGTTCAAAGCACACACCTATCCATTACAAACATGTTGTAAGCCTATTTGGTTGATAAGACCAAAAGGTCACTGTCCTCCTGTCTGGTGTAAGACATCCTAAACCATTCTTTTTCACGATAGGAGCTAGTTTATGGGGTCCCTGGACTCAAGCTCTGCTTTACAGATTTGAACACCACAATGATATATCGCGGAGAGTCAAGGTCTCGCTTTGATCCCATTACTCTTTAGATCTTCATTCCTTAAATGGACACTGCTTTGCTTGATTTTTTTATTTTATTGAAACAATACCATGTCACACCTTGGAGAACAGGAACAGACTTTTAAAACCATCTCACTTAGCTAGTAAAAACACCACTGGCTGCTGAGACAAACAGACTGTTGACAATTTCAGTTTCCCAGGATAAACCTAACACCCACGTGTCTACATTGTAAAGATTGAAGGCATGGATGGAAGAGAATCCTATTTGCATGCCTACACATGAATGGTCTCTCAAATACTGATGCATGCTGATTATCAAACACTCAAGCTGATATCATGTGCTACAATAAAGGAATGTATCCCTGCCTGACATGCTCTTATAGTAATACATTCCTCAAAGAAACAGTGACACCCACTCACTGGGGGAGGGGTGGGGGCGGTGACACCGAACGCAATCTGCATGACAGACCATGTCATTTACATCATAAAAAGTCTCTGGAGCAAACGGTAGGTTGGCCAGACAAAAGGATGCTTGAACGATGGTATTATTGAACACAAGAGTGACATGCGCACTCATAATGTTATATCCAGACACTTTAATAAGAATAAGCATTTCTTGAGCCAAGTGAAATGGATGGTACTTGAAGTTGTCTCAAACATCAAAGAATATCCAACAGCAATTACTGCCTTTTGATTCGAGATTATTGGATGCATTATTCACAATCTGAATCTCCCCTGAGCATGAATGATGAAATAATTTGGAACCTTTTTTTTAAATTCTTGGTAAAATGTACGACCACTTTATGATTACAATAGTACGTTTGAGTTATGATATGATATGATATGGCATTCATAACGTGCCTATACACAAGTGTTTCAAGGCGCAACGAGGCAAGGGAGGGGGAACAGCGGGAAGACAGACAACAATCCAACAAGGCCAGGTGTCATTCAGATCCCGCAAGTGCATGGGGAAGGGAGCGGGGAGAGTGCAGTACATGGGATAGTAGAATAAATAAGATTAATGAAATGGACAGCTAGTGGTAAGTGCAAGGAAGTGCAGACATAAGTGCTGGTAGGGGGACTGTAGGGATACAGAAAACCATCCCCAGGTGCAGGGGTTGCCAGGGGGCCAGTGCAGGTGTGCAACTGGTGGAGCCTGGGCCCAAGATCAGAAAGGGTGGCCAGGTAACCAGTGCATTTTCAGGCAGGAATTCAGCAGGGGAGAGGGGGAGAGAAAGCAGAAGCAAAGAGGAAGGTTTTGAGGTGCTTCCGGAACCGGAGATGGTTCTCCTCACGTTTCAGAGAGGCAGGAAGGCTGTTCCAGAGGGAGGCCCCTGCTGAAGAGAGAGATCTACCACCAACTCGTTGCTTGGAGAAGCGACTGACCCTGAGGGAGTTGGAGGCGGATGAGCGAAGAGCTCGAGAAGGAAGATATTTAGGAAGAGCGAGTTGAAGGTATTGCGGCCACAGGCCCCAGAAGGCTTTGTGGACAATGCAGAGGGTTTTGAACTTAATCCTCGCAGCCACTGGGAGCCAGTGGAGAGATTTCAGTCCTGGAGAGATACGATCCCTGGGCTTGAGGTCAAAGTCTCACAGTCCTGTTCTGGATACGCTGTAGAGGACGGAGAGTAGAGGCAGGCAGATTTAAACAGAGTCTGTTACAATAGTCCAGACTAGAGAGAACCAGGGCTCTGGAGACAGTGAGCTTCTGGGAGAAGGAGAGGAAAGGAAGAATACCTCTGAGCAGGTGCAGCTGGTAGTGTGGCTTCTTAGAGACGTCAGAGATGTGAGGAGAGAAGGAGAGTGTGGAGTCAAAGATGACCCCGAGGATTTTAGCCTTGCAGGTGGGAACAGGAAGAGGGCCAAGAGAAGCCGACCAGAGAGCTGCAGATAAGGAGGGAGTGGGTGTGCCGATGAGTAGAATCTCAGTCTTACTGGCATTTAGGCAGAGGTCATTGGCGGCACACCATTCCTGGATAGAAGAAAGACAGTCAGAGATGAGTAAAGTAGAGGAGGAGGCTGAGGGTAGCCTGAAAATTAGCTGGGTATCATCCGCATAGCACTGAAAATTGGGACAGAGAGCGGCGATGCAGTGGACAAGGAGTGCCAGGTATTGGTTGAACAGCTAGAAAAAGAGGCTAGATCCCTGGGTGACACCACGGATGGAGAAAAAGACATCAGAGAGGAAGGATCCAAGTTGGACCTGGGAGGGTTGGTCAGAGAGGAAAGAAGTCAGCCACGCCAGAGCCTGACCGGTGATACCCAGGTTATCACGGAGACAGTTGAGCAGGATGGCGTGGTTGACAGTGTCAAAGGCAGAAGAGAGATCAAGCAAGATGAGGACGCACGGGGTGTTTGATTCAAGGTTGGAGAGCAGGTCTTCACAGACGTTCAGGAGAGCAGTTTCCGTGCTTCTGGCAGCTCTGAAGCCAGATTGATGATAATGAAAACAACCAACAGATTCAGTGTGGAGATTAAGCTGGGAGATTGCCAGTTTCTCCAGGAGCTTCCCCAGGAAGGTAGTGATGGAGATTGGGCAATAGTTAGCTGGGCAGGAGGGGTCGGCAGAAGGTTTCTTAAGAAGAGGATGCACAAGGGAGTGCTTCAGGGGGGATGGGAAGACTCCAGTGGTGAAGGAGTGATTGCAGAAATCAGCCAGGGCAGGAGCCAGGGAGGGATTCAATATTCATGTGTTAGTCTGTTTTTGGCCTGAGTTCCCTCCATGTAATTTTTAACAGGAAATATGATGCGTTCATAATAGAGCACCAGGCATGTCAATGTAAGGATTACGATACATTTGACTCTGTCCAGGTTAGTGCAAAACTTGTTATTATTGATAGCATGGAGAATTTATATAGGTAACAAAGTTCCTTTTGACAATAATAGTCAATTTGTGATAATTTCAACAGTTGATGAAGGGTCTTATGTGGTAGTGGACACACAGTGTGAAAAGGTATCACTAAAATAAAAACGGAATCCATACTCTTTAAAAATTGTCTTGAAACTGTGTAGCTTCTCTTTAACCAATAAAGGAGGAGCCAAACTCAGATGGAAATTGACCGTGTTCAACAGTATGATCTTGAACTCTAGTAAAACATACGTATATGAACAGATGCCACCCTTTCAGGATTGAATTCCAGGAAATCCTTATATGTGCATTGTCACTTGCTTCTGATTCGACCAAGCACCCGGTGGCCTCGAAGAAGCAGATATTATTTGTCGGTGCGTGAAAGGTATGAGACAGAGCTGAATATATTTCCTGTTTTATGTTAAGGGTTTAAAAACTCAAGAAGAGAATGGGCATTGACCTACCTGAGGAGAGTGCTGCGCTGACATGCAAAAGCCTTGTTGCTCTTGCCAAACTTTGTGAGGAGTAAGAGCTC
The DNA here is from genome assembly GCF_040938575.1 of Ambystoma mexicanum. Lineage (NCBI taxonomy): Eukaryota > Metazoa > Chordata > Amphibia > Caudata > Ambystomatidae > Ambystoma > Ambystoma mexicanum. The sequence continues at coordinate 539,170,139 of NC_090935.1, forward strand.
TTCTGATACATCCTCTAAGTTAGAGTAAATAAATAAATAAACATATATAGATGCATGTATATATATATATATATATATGCATATATATATACATGCATCTATATATATATATATATATTTATGTTAACACATGGAGGATGGAAAAAACCTGCACTCCAGGCACGAGGTCTATAAATCCCAACAAAATGAGAAAAACTCGAATCCAATTAAGAGGAAAAACCGAGTTTAATGGGAGGTAAAAAATACAAGGCAAAAACACACAACAAACAATACAGGACGCCTAGGCAGTGTCCTTAACGACGCGTTTTTCGCTGCCCTGAGCGCTTGATCACGTTAGGAGGACGTGTAGAAAATGAAGGTAGATATTACAGATTGGTCCTTCTTCCATGTTACCAACAAACCTAAGCTCACAACCTTGCATGACAACATGGCGGCCATTTTAGAGTGTAGTCAAAGGCTGCATTAACCATAAAGAGTGCAAGTTTAGACACAGCAGTAAAAATGCAAAGCACATTAAAAGCCCACGTTAGAAATGTGGAAATGTAAAGTAAATACATGAAAGGGGCAGGCAATATAATGAATGTCAATAACATTTGCTGTACAGAAATTAGTGCACATAAGCAAAAATTAAAATTCATATAAAGTCCGCAGCTGTGACATGAAGTACAAATATCTTCCTATGGAAGCTTAGAAGCTAGTCGTACCGGTAGCTAACAAATATAGATACAAAAAATGTAGATGTATGAAATGCAAGTGCATATCTTTGCTAACCATGGCAGTATATAATATATAGTACATGATAAGAACACAGCTCGGATAAACCTATATGGAACCTCCAAGATAAAAACATATAGCAAACTACAATATAAAGTGCAAGTGCATTAGGCCGTGAGCATATCACTCTAACCAAGTAGCCTGGTCAACAAGGTTTACATAAGCATATCATTGAGGATTTAAAAATAATCTATGAAAACAGCCTCAGTAATAAAACATGTAGCAAACTACAATGTAAAGTGCAAGTGCAGTGGATCGAAAACCTGTCGCTCTAGCAATATGGCCTAGTTAGAAAGGTTGAATGGTCATAAAGTGCAAGTGCACTATTCATTGAGAGTTTATCAATCAGTGAATACAACCTTTAAGATGAAAGCATGTTGCAAACTATTGTATAATGTGCAAAGGCATGAGGTCATAAACTTATCATTCTAGCAGCATAGCCTAGTTGAAGAAGGTTAGGTAATCATAAAGTGCAAGTGCATGGCATAATGTTGGAGCTTATTATGAAAAAGGTACAAGCAATTATACAATGGAGGAGCAATATCAACCACTAGAGTTTCAGGGTACAGATACAATCATGTACTCACAAACTTCAAACCCCCTAAACACAGAAGAAAGACTGGGGCAAGACAGCCAAAGTTCACCAATTAAACAATGAGAAAAGTTGGATGATATAAACAATGAAAATTAAAATAAAATGTTTAAACAAACATTAAATAGATGAACAATTCCAGGCCAGGTCAATATACATTTTTACAAATAAGTAAAAAAGAAAAAGAAAGCAAAAAGCAGTATACATATGGCAGAAGGCCAAGATCAGTGCATAAAGGAACTAAATAATTAAAATAATTAAGTTCCCACAAAAGTATATAACTCCTCGTCCACATTGTGCCCATTAGGATACTTAGAGTCAAAATCCAGAATAAACCTGGTTTCAAGCTGTCTCAGTTTTAAAGTGCGATCACCTCCCCTTGGGTCAATCGGTACATGAGCGACAGCAAAAAATGTAAGTAAACGGACATCACTGTCGTGTTCCTGCCTAAAATGTTTGGCCATGGGATACGTGGGGTCAAAGTTTTTGATGGCTCTAAGATGCTGTAAAATGCAGAGCTTAAGAACACATGTCGTGGATCCCCCGTACCATTTCCGGCAGGGACAGGCTAGAACGTAAACCACAAACAGGGTCTCACAGTTAATAAAATGTTTCAGCTTAAATTCCATGCCCGTGACAGGATGTTCAAAAGATTTACAAATGGTTGCATGAGGGCAGACTTTGCATTTTTGGCACTTAGTGAAACCCTTAGGTAAGGCAGGTAGCCAACTAGTCCTGATGGAATTTGTCTGGACAGGGGGCAAATAACTGGAAACCAGTCTATCCTTTAATGAGGGTGCCTGCTTATAGGTTAATGTGGGGCATTTGGGAAGCAGTGGACCAAGGTCTTTATCCAGCCTGAGGATATGCCAGTGTTTTACAATAATCTTACGGACGTCACATGAGGCCTTATTAAATGTAATAATAAGGCAGGGTTCATCCTGATCCTTATTTTTTCTCCTGCTGGCGGAGCCATGTAGTAACATTTCTCTTGAGAGTGACCGTGCTTTAAAAAAGGCCATCTCAATGATCTTTTTTTGGTATCCCTGATGTAAAAAATCGGCTGCAGCCACCCTGCAGCAGTGATCAAATTCCTCAATATCTGTGCAGTTGCGCCGAAAGCGAATGAATTCGCCATAGGGGATGCTGTTTTTACAGGAGAGCGGATGACAACTCGTTGCATGGAGTGGCAGGCCAGTATTGGTGGGTTTTTTGTGTAGGGAGGTATGGATGCCTAAATTGTCCAATCTTACATTAACATCCAAATACACAATATGGGCGAAACTGTGGCATTCAGTGAATCTCAAATTCATGACATTGGTGTTAATGCTGTTCACAAAACATGCCCACTCGTTCTCATTTCCCTTCCAAATGATAAAAATATCATCGATATACCGCCACCAACCAATAACTTGTGTAGATAAACTAGCTAAAAGTGGCTCAGACAAGAAAGTAGCCTCCCACCACCCCATAGTAAGGTTAGCGTATGATGGCGCAAAGGTACTGCCCATGGCAGTGCCCCTAACTTGATGATAGAAAGAACCCTCAAAAAGAAATACATTGTTCGTTAAGCAAAACAAAAGCATATATAAATCATACCATTGTGCCCCAAATAATTCAAAGAACGAGTGTCCAAAAAGTATTTGCAGGCTGCCAATCCAATCGTGTGATCTATAGATGTGTAAAGGGAGACAACATCTAGGGTTGCCAACATTAGACCCTCCTCCCAAGGTATATCAGAGATATGACTCAAAAAGTCCTTGGTATCACGGAGATACGAAGGCAGGACTGACACCAACGGGAACAAAGTCTCATCGATAAATTGGGCCATATGTTCAAGGAGGGAACCACACAAGGTTACAATCGGCCTGCCTGGTGGATGGATCAAGGACTTATGAGTCTTTGGCAAAAAGTATATAGTAGGAATGGTATGACTCACAGGCACAAGAAACTTAGCAAGCTCATCTTCAATAAGGCCTTTCTCGGCCCATTTGGTACATAAGGTGGTGAGCCCCAACCGTATTTCAACAAAAGGATTCTTAGAGAGCCTGGAATAACAGCATCGATCTCGTAGCTGACGATTAGCCTCAGCCACATAACATTCCCTGTCCTGAATAACTATATTGAAGCCCTTGTCGGCAGGTTTTATCACAATATTAGACAGATTCTGCAATTCATTAAGAGCCGATCGTTGTGGGATGGTAAGATTCTGTTTGTTATTACAGGGTTTCTTGCGAAGCTTACGAAAATCATTCACACACAAATCGTGAAATGCCTCAATACAACCACCTACTGAGAATTGTGGGTTAAACTTAGACTTGTTTTTCAATTTAGTACGTACATCCCAGTTGGGATCAATATCAAAGTCAACTGGATCAAAAGTGGAGGGATTAAACAATTCATTTTGGAGACAGGCCAAGTCCGTCAAAGTGGAGATATCAGAGATATGGAGGTCAGTGCGGCCAAGACGTGGCACGGATGGTTTAATTTGAGGAGGGTTGATGGAGAAGAATTTTTTTAGTCTGACTTTACGTAAGAATTTATCGAAGTCCAAACGTGATTGAACATAGTCAAACTGGGTAGTAGGACAGAAATTCAAGCCCAAAGAAAGTAATGAAGCTTGTGAGCCCGTGAGGGTGTGTGAGGACATGTTTACAATACGATGAAGATTCATATTGTCTGTAGTAGCTACTTCGCCCCAGAGCGCATCGACCTGCGCTGTTGTTGTACATCTGAGCCGCTTCCCACGACAGCCTCGACGGGTTTTTTTCCCTTTGACAATTTCTGATCGTTTCCTCTCCCTCTTCCTCTTCCCCTGTTCTTTCCACGGCCTCTGCCCCTCTTTTGGTTTTTGCCGTCTTGACATAAAAGTCTCATTTCGTCTAAAAAATTTAGTTTAGTAGGCGTTTCATCATTTTCTGACACAGAAACATCAGATTCTGAACAGACAGTTTCTGCCTCCCCCAATTGTTTAGAAGATGATTGAATGTTGGAGCTTTCACGCAAAGAATCAAATCGCTTGGCAAAAGTAAAAATGCGACCTGATTCATAGTCAATTTTATCTCTGATAAACTTTCTGTGTTTACGTTGCTTGATCTCCTCTTCATACGTAATAAGATCTTCTTCAATTTTACTGCGTAGTTTTTTACCCTCTTCAGTACTGGGAATGTCACATAAGTCAGATTCCAATTTGTCGAGATGTAAAAGTACAACCTTACGATCCGAATTGGCATATTTTACTAAAATTTTCAAAAACTGCGCAGAACAGTGACTGCTGGCACCTCCCCACTCTTCCAGCATATTGGAATCCTGGTCCTCAAAGGATGGTGTGATCATAATTCGCAGTCCACGGGGTACACAACCCACATCAAGATAGTTTTGTAGGGAGTGCTCCTCCCACCACTTCGATATCTCCTTTTTACGGGATTTTTCTATTTCACGGAGTAATACAACTTCGGTAGAGGTGGTGGTGGTAATTCTTTTGGTCCCAGTGGTGGATGCCACTGCAGGTAAATCCTGCTTCTCGTTAAATAAATCCCTGGCCTGGAGAAGCCGGGCTGCCACGCTGGCGTCCTGCATGCCTGCGCGTGTGATTGCCAGAAATAAAAAGGGTTAAGCTCGAACAACAAGTAATGTTCTCGGCTAGTACCATCCAAAAATATATACTAGAAAGGTATAAACAGGGAACGACCTCAGCAAGGCAAAAACGTCCACAATGAGTCTAATGTGGAACAATATGCAGGAAATGTGGAAACCGGCGTGGAGTGAGTGTTGAAAGTATGCCAACATGTAAGCCATAGGAAGATGAAAAAAAACAAAATAGACACCTACCCTCGAGCCATTGTTCGTGCGTCCTCCGGCACACAGTACATCAGCTAGCAACCAAGGGCTATCAGTTTTAACTCCCTAGAGGGTGCCACACTCGAACTCCAATAAGCAGACAGTCAGCCGACGGCTGCAACGTTAGAGCCCACAGATGCGAGCGTGGAGAAATTGCGCATAATCCACAGCAGAATAGAAGTTCCTGGTGCTGGTTTGTAACATGGAACGCTCCATGTAAAGATAATGTTAACACATGGAGGATGGAAAAAACCTGCACTCCATTTATATATAAATAAATAACAGGATGTTGACCGCCATCCTATACTTAAAATAATAACCAATTGGTATTGAATTCACCAAAATACGATTGCTAATAACTCTTCTTACCTCAAAATCCCCCTTCAGCACAGCCCTTGAACACATACATGCGATCACAGCAGAGAGCAACAATGAGGGCAGAAAGGACAGCGTGGGGGACATCTTCTGGTGGGACGCCGAGTACCACTGTCTTAACTAAGGTTTTTTCGTTACAATGTACATGTGTACAGTCATTGAAAAAACTTTGTTAAAGTGACGTTTTGGTTAAGTTGCTAAACTAACTAATGACTAATACGAAAACAGTCACTCAGATTGCTCTTTTTCAGTTTGTTAATACTGTTATTCCACCTCAGTTAAACTAGATTCAAATTTAGTTTGAACATTATATGGTGATATATGACGTACAATGTGAGTTATAGGGATTCAAACTGCAGATTGGCATATTTGAAGAATGAATTATCGTTATTAGTCAAAGCATATTTTATGGAACTTTCTGCTTCTTTCTCTTCCTTGTTTTTTAAAGTCTCAATTGATGTCAAATATATTTAACTTTGTGTAAAATGAAATTTTAATTGTATTATGTAAACAATTTTGAAAGATTGAATAATTCAGCCAACCAAAATTAAAAAAATTAAAGTAAAAAATTGAAAAACAAAAATATTTGACAGTTATGTTAGGCTGCGCAACCATAACTCATGCCACTGTCAATCACATATCCTGGGAAGTCGCTTTTTTTAGTGACAGTAATAATTTTAAGCAGATGACTTGATCTGGTCATACTTCATAGAAATATATATGTAGACCTTAACCGTGTGCTATGTTTTCGTTCCTTTCCATAGGGTTTAGCCTGAGTTTATGGTGCAAATACATGGAATAATATACAGGCCCCAGACAGACAATACCATTTTTACATATGGTGACAAACTCTTACCTTGGTGTCATTTTCTGGTCATAGTATTTTTTCCACCTTACTAAAGCTTCCCTGTATGTGCCTCAGATTTGCATGCAATGATGCCCTACATATACCAACATGTATGTAGTGTCTCCTGCATTGTTAGCTGTGATTTCAAATTAAATATTTGTCAAGATTATTATAGGCTTGGAGTTATAATTCTACTGGCCAAACATACCAGATTAAGGATACTGTACTTCTAATGTCCATGCTGCAGCCATTGCCTATGTTTATGTATTATTGGATTGCTGTATTAATAACAAAACTTCAGTAGAACATTTCTGTTTTAATAAGTGCATTTTGTGATAAATGGAGAAGTTTGTGCGAGGCCTACCTATTGTCCGTCATATGTATCTAGCATAACCCATGACCCTTGTCGGGACCTTCCATCTGGATTTTTACAGCGTAGTAATGCCATATGTGATGTCATCAGTGATTTCATATATGATGCCATTTGTGATGTCAACTTTGATGTCCTGTGTGTTAGTGTGAGAAGTGTATGGCGGTAGTGAGAGTTATGGGTTCCACAGCTAGCAAATATATTTTGTTTTTAGATTTTACATTGCAACCATAATCTCCCTTTAGTCAAGGTTATTTTATTGCATTTCATAGGTTTTTATGGGGGTGTGGACAGGAGCCGAGCCATGACGGTGTGAAGCTCTGGAGCTCCCACGTCTGCTGGCTGAAAATCCTGCTGAAACATCAATTTTTGGTATGGATCTGACCATTCTGCCCCTCAAACCAGAGTCGGGAGCAGGTGGGGGCAATCCAGATGCGTGTTTTTGTCGTCCTGAACAGTGCCAGCATGCTGGAGAACAGGAACGGCCCACACCACTGCTGGGAGCATGGTGGCAGGTCTGAGCACATCGCAAGCCGCTGATTACAGTGGGAAGCCCCTGCTGACTCCCGACAGTGATGGGAGGTAGGGGGAAGAAGAAGGAAACCCTGTGAGCACACATAAGGAGCCAGGCTGCACACTGCTGGCAGAATGGAGAGAGCGGCCTCCATTGCAGATTGGGCACGGGTAAGCAGTGAAACCTGCATGGGCGCTTGTGTGCCGTGATAAGCAGCAGGTAACCAGCAGAAGTGGCTACCACTGCTTGAGGGTCTGAAACGTGGTGAGCGAGGAAGGGAGCATTCTGGAGGCACTGTGTCATGGAGACAACATTCCTGCTGGTATGGACACTGGTTGGTGTGGACACTGGTAGGGAAACGTCCACAACAGGGAGCTGGTGTCAGGATCCAAGCTAACACACATGGGCTTTCCAGGATATAGCCAGGAGCGGAGAGCCACAATGTGCATTGAGGATTTGTTGCCTTTCAGCACTTGAGCCATTGGGCCACGACTAGTGAGGGGAGCTGTCCAGGACACAAGCTGACACAGGCCCATCCGATTCATTTGGGGTCTGTTATCCAGCAGCCCCTGGGACATTGCGACAAGGCTGTTGATGGGTGGGTGTTAAGTGAGGAGTACCACACTTTGGGAGTAGAGTGCTCTTTAGAAGGCTAGCTAGCAATGAGCCCTGCTGGATCTGCACTGACAGAGAAGAGGCTGGGTGAGCTGCAGAAATGGTAAAGGGCAGCAGAAGATGGATCAGTTTGTGGGGGCACGACACAAGTAGGGGAAGCGCTGACCAAGAGGGGTTATTAGATACCCTGGCGGGGGTTACCATGGAGGTTCTCCTGCTGCAATAAAGAAATCGAGAGAGTCCCTGGAGGGAGAGATCCAAGGAGTCGGAGTAGATGTGACCCTGAAAAGAGCAGACATGCGGAAGATGACTGAAAACGTGACGCAAGTGGAGCAGAGAGTGAGCGATGTTGAGGATGCTCTGGTCCTATTTAGGAATCAAATGAAGGGCCTTATGGTGGCAACCAGGATACTCGAAGATAGGGTTCTATGTCACTTCCTCAACAGTCTTTTTTCGATTGATTTTTTAATTAATATTTTTCAACAAAAACACTCAGCGAAATTGATTTTTTATTTATAGGGGGCTTCCCTCCAACCCCCCCACCTCCTATTGTTTATTCTATTCTCGCCCCATCCATTTCCCCTATATTTTTCTATGAGTTTTCTTTGTTGAAAATTATTTGTAAAAGCAAACATAAAAAATAAGACTGCGGATGAAAGGACCTTGTAACGAAGAGAGGGCTGAAGATGCAGAAGGCTGTTCTAGGAGATGCAACATCCGCCTGATCGGGGTACTGGAGGGAGAAGAAGGCCAATGCATGGAACTGTTTTTGGAGAAGCTATTACTGGAAGACTTTAAGCTGAGAGGACTCTACAAATTGTTTATAGTGGAAAGGACACATAGGCCCTCATTACGACCCTGGCGGAAAGTGACTGACCGGACCGCCACAGCGTAAATAGCGTTTCCGCCATTGCACGAAGGAGCAAAGTGCGGCCCATTCCGACCCATCGGGCACGAGCACCACGGCATGGCGGAAGTGCAAAGTCTGCGATGGCGGAAATGACCCCAAAACGGCCCACACCGCCGCCGTACGGCGCCCTAGGTGCAATACCGCCACCCATCACAGCGGACACCGCAGTGTGCGCCTACCGGTAAATATACGGAAACGGAAGTAGAAACATGGGCCGGGAACGGGAAACATCCCGCCGTACACCTATAAAACCACTAAAACCACACAACCACTAAAAACACTACCCTGAGACACACCCCAACCCGTCATCCACCCTAGCGAAACCAAGAAAAATGGGAAAAGTAGCGAAGAAAGCGTGCGACCGCAAGCGGCAGGTCCACTTCTCCCGTGAGGAACTCACCGTGCTAACAGAGACCCTCCAGGAGAATGCTGCCGTCGTCTTCTGCACACAAATGACCAGGACGGCACTTGCAAACAAGAAGGCCATATGGGCTCTGGTGGCACAGCGGGTAAGTGCGGTGGGGACCGCACCCCGCACCCCACAGCAATGCCGAAAGCGATGGGACGACCTGCGGATACTCGTCCGCAGCATACTCTCTGCCAACCGCAACATTGCCACAGCCACCGGGGGAGGTCCTGAATCACCCATCAAGTTGACCCCCTGGGAAGAAATCTGTGCCTCCACCATCGGAATGGAGAGCATAGAGGGAGTCGGAGGGATGGAGAAAGGAGTGCAGACATCCGAAGATTCAGGTAGGTGGGCCAAATAAAACAATGCTAAATCCACAATGTCCAATCATGTGAAGTACCATGTGTCCACATAGTGCAACAGAAACACATGTCCAGGAGAACGTCCACACACATCGGCCTGATAGCGCACTTTAAAACTCACAATAAATACATAAATAATTAAAAACCCCTAAAACACCCACTACACGTGCAGCAGGCACACCCTAACTGCAGGCTGCCAAACAACTGCACCCTCACTCCACACACAAATGAAAGCACCTCCAAGGCCCCGACCCAAATCACCCTCAGGTACCACCCCAATGCATGTGATACAATGCCATTCCAATACCCACAGACCCATTAATAACCCTCGCCCTCCTTTACTCCACCACAGGGTCCGATCCAAACGACGAGCATCAGGACACCCCTACCAGCACACCTGCAAAGAGGGCCAAGACCAACGGCCAAAGACCCTCCACCTCAGCTGCACGCATCAAGACACGGCAGCAGCACAAATCAGGTGGCAGCACAGAGGAGGGAACATCAACAGGCACCCCAGCAGCCAGCATGCCCACAACACCACCACCACAGGTCCCCCCAACGGATGCCACAGAAGGCACTGCCTCTGGTGGCAGCAGCACCATAGGTGACACCCCATTGATGGCAGCATGCTCCGACACAGAAGACGGGGATGTCGAAGTCAGATCCATCCATGACCTGTCCCAATCCCCCTGTCTGTCCCATCCCGTACAACATGAGGATACCACGCAGGGGCACCCACAAGACGACGACTGGCCATCCCCCACAAGCCCTGTGGCAAGGCAACATGAGGTCAACAGCCCCTCTGTGACACCCCCGCAAATGGCCATGGCCCAGCAGAGGCAACAGTCCCTCGACCAGTTAATCGTGCAACAGCAGCAACTGGCCACGCTCCTCAAGGACCATGCCGATGAATGTGGGGGCACTAAGGCAGACATAGAACCATCAACTGAGACACTTAGGGCAGAAATGGTGAGAAGTACAGAGACACTAAGGGCACAAATGGAGAGTAGCACCGAGAGCCTGAGAGTCCAAATGGAGACTAGCACCGAGAGCCTGAGAGTCCAAATGGAGAGTGGCACCGAGAGCCTGAGAGTCCAAATGGAGACTAGCACCGAGAGCCTGAGAGTCCAAATGGAGAGTGGCACAGAGAGCCTGAGAGTCCAAATGGAGAGAAGCACCGAGAGCCTGAGGGGGGAACTGCATGCGACGTCCACAGACGTATGTGCCGAACTTGCCGCAGTGCGCCGTGTGCTCACTGAGCTCTCACAAACACTTAGGGACATGCATGGACGTGAGCAGGCAGAGACATCATCCGTTGCAAGTTCCGTCCAGGGCAGCCCCCAACGTAGATCTGGGAGGAACCTGCGCTCCACAGGCAGGGGTGCCCCTGATACCCGCAGAGGGGGCTTGCAATAGCGACAGCCCACTGACAATGAGCATCTTTGGACACTGGTGTTCGGGGGGGAGGTAGGAGGGTGGAGGGGGTGTGTTGGGCTCACTTGGGTGGCGGGTCGATAGGGTGTTCAATATGATATCACATATGCCATAAACAGTGCACGATCAACCAATGTGATGTGTGGACAATGATCATTGTGTACTAGGCCATCATAGGCGTACAGTCCATATTGTGCATGTACCAGACACACACAGTGCCACGAGTACCGTGTCCATGTATCAGCCACCAGGCGTGAGTGCTAGAAGCATGCATCAATGAGATGCTGACGAATGTCACGGCCCTCCGGTGCCTCGCAGACTCCTTGAGGTGCTGCCACATCCCCACCCTCATCATGACCATCATCAGGTGCTTGCAGTTCTGCGTCAGGGGGCATGGGCACATTTCTACGTACGCACATGTTGTGGAGCATGACACATGCCATCACCATCTTTGCAACCTTCTCATGGCGGTACAGGAGTGCCCCGCCAGACCTGCTGAGGCAGCGGAAACTAGTCTTCAGTAGGCCGAATGCCTGTTCAATGACTACACGGGTACGTGAGTGGGCATGGTTGTAGTCCTCCTCATGCTGGTCCCGTGGGTTCCGGACTGGTGTGAGGAGCCATCTCTTCAGTGGATATCCAGCATCACCTGTATGTGGACGATAAACGGATTATGTGGAATGCCATTGCTACGTACGCACACCACCCCCCCCCCCTTCCTGCCAGGTCATTGCCGAATCACATACCCCACATTATCATGCATGTAATGAGACTCACCGAGTAGCCAGGATCTGTTCCCTGCGTGTCGCTCCATGTAGCGTGGTATTGTAGAGTTCCTCAAGACCATAGAATCATGGGTTGATCCAGGGAATCGGGCACAACAATGTGTAATGATCCTGTTGGAGTCACACACCATTTGTACATTCAGGGAATGAAATTGTTTTCGGTTGCGGTACTGGGCCTCCATGGCATGTGGGACGACCAATTCAACATGGGTGCAGTCGATGGCACCAATGCAACCCGGTATGCCGGCAAGTGCATGGAATCCCACTTTCGTGTTTGTAATTTCCTGCTCCGAGCGTGGTAGGGAGATGTAGTCGTCTGCGTGCTGCAGGAGGGCATCAAGCACTTGCAATAGTGTCCGTGAGAACAGTGGCTGAGAAATGCCATGCAACTGTCCGACTGTGTGCTGGTAGGTGCCTGTGGCCAGGAAGTGGAGTACAGACACCACCTTCAGTAGGGGTGGAATGGCGGTTGGGCTATCTATCATGCTGACAAGGTCAGCCTGTGTCATGTCCACAATGGCGGCTATGGTGTCCCGGTCCAAACGGTAGAGGGTGTGGATCTGCTCATCAGTGAGGTTGAACGGATGTGCTCGGAGGCGTGGGATTGCGGCCTGCCTGCGTGGTGGTAGTGGCTGTGCTGGCGGCCCTTGCTGGCCCTGCCTTGCCCTCCTCCTCCTCCTGCGTCTCCTCCATGCGGCCGGTTGTAGTTGGTGTTCGTCTTCTTCTTGGAGTTGGAGTACTTGCAGTGCTATCAGGTCCCCCAGGGCCAACATCGCGAGTCCTGCCGGTAGCATTTCGGAGTGGGTGTGGTTGTGGGAGGAGACTGGGTGTGCAATTTATGTGTTTTCAGGCTGTATGGCCTCCACCTGTGGTGATTCATTCCACCTGTGCAAGCTGCTCTCCCCTTTGGCCGAGCACGTCCCGCACACAACGCTGCAATTCGGTAATGGCATCTTGCTATTGCAATCATGTATTTGTACCCGATGGCCGTGTAACATTTGTTGATATGTACATTCGGCTATGGTCCCATTGTTTCACATACAATCTTTGCCGTCGCGAACAGACTTGTGAAGGGTCAGTGGAACGTAGTACTCGAGTAACGGTGGGCCCTCATGCATCACTGTACCGAGTTGCACCGACGGGCGGGGCGTCCCATTTGTGGGTGAAGGCAGTTGCCATTTTCACACACAGCCGCACTAGATGGATTAATTTGTGATTTCAAACGGCCACAGATGCCTTTTCGACGTGATGTTGCAAATGAGGAATTCGAAGGGCGGCGCTTTCGGTTTTCAGCTCGCGGCGAGGAGATGCCCACAGGTCTGACTGCAAATATAACGTTCTATTGTTCAATGTCCTTGAGACAGGGGCCATGGCGAGGAAGCAATGATTGATATGAATAGTTTGGGATGCGCAATAGCGACGTGGGCGATGAGGCCGGACGTTCCCAAATACATGTTACTTCACAACACTGGAATTACGGGCTGGGGCACTGTGGATTTTGCAGGCTGCATAACGCACAGACTCAATGGATATTTCTAATGTTATGTGAGTAAATGTTCAGGCGTTTTTATACCGGGATGAGGGAATGATGAATGGATGCATGGGCAGATGATTTGATACAGAGTTTGCCATGTTCAGGGCTTCTTGGAATCTATCCGCCTCCCCTGCGCTATGTGATGCAGGGCTGCCATAGTGGGACCATCGTCTATCTGGCCTTGTTGAGCCCTCCCTTTCTCGACGCGCCTTCAGACACTTGTGTCCATGCACGTTAACAATCCCATCAGATGGATTCTGTTTTCACAGACGCATGCACAGGTACACTCGTTTGTGATGGTGTTTACACCTCGATATAGATGGTTATGAGTCGCAAGTGGTTTTGGGGTGGTGATGATCCTTTGGAGTGGGCTAGCATGCATATGGCTGTGGATTCAGTGTGATCATTGAAGTGAGTTGTTCGGATGTAGTTCTGATGGCCATTCTGTTCTTTTTCTTTTCTTTTGGTTGACAGGTATCTCCTCCCCTTTTGCCACTGCCATCTGTATGCCACTCCTGCAGATGGCTTTTACTCCCGACACCTGCTGCTTCGTGTTAATCAGTGGAGCAGCATTACGATCTTATGGGACGATCGCCAATGGGCCACATGCCCTTAAGCAGTACTAGTGGCTCGGAGCAACATTTCGGCCTTTCAGCTGGACTAGTACCTCCCCATTGGGACGGCCCTGCGGTTCTGTGCGCTTCCATGTTGCCTTTTCGTACGTGAATGTGGCTCTGTGTACCATGATGGAACAGGGCGTCACACAAGTAGTGGCTGGTCATTTCATGCGGATGCAGCCCACAATGGTGAAATGTGTTTTGGAGTTCATGGCCTGATGGCTGTATGGGCTTGGTGATTTTGTTGTGCATTAAATTTCTATTCTGATTTGGCCCGTGTAGCTTTCTTCTTTGCAAGTGATGTGGCATATTCCTATTTGGGGAGCGATGTATTGTGAGGAGATCTGCATTGGGTTCCAGCTTCGGAGTTTAGTTGCGTGGTACTGTACTGGGCGCGTTTGCCTACGAAGCCCGTGAGGTCAGGGATGGGGGCTGCCAATATGACTGTTTGAATGTTGTCATGCTCAGGGGCGGGGGATTGGGTTTTGTGTAACAGATGCCGGTCAGCCAGGTGGACTGGTGGAATGATGTGATTTTCGGAATATTGCTGGTCACAGGTGCCTGTGTTTGCGTGCGTTTCATGGTGGGGGACTGTGGTCATGTCCATTGGGATGGCTTCTGTATTCGTGCCATCTGTGCCCTGCAGCTCCCATTGGCCCCTCTTGTGTTTCATTTGTTCGTTGGCATGCATGGGTGACTTGTACATTTCAATGGTTGCATTGTGACTTCATTGCACCTACGGGGAGTTGTACTTTGTGGGCAGGGAGCGGTGTACAGGCACTCAGTGGGGCCGTTTACGGTTGATTCGCGATGCCGTACTTCTCACCATGGCGGAATGGTACATTCCGCCATGCTTGATGGCGTTAGGTACATGTCCGCTAGGGTCGGAATTAGCGTACCCTTGCGCCATGGTGGTGTTTACGGTTTGGCATGGCGCGCGCGCGCGTGCTTGGTGCAGTTAGCGTTGGCGTTCACTACGGTGTCGCTAATGGCTTCGTACTTTGCGGTGACGGGTCATAGTCGCACCGAGCGCTATTCGATGGCGGTATTGCATTTCCGCCATCGTTTTCCGAATTCCGCCAGGGTCGTAATGAGGGCCATAGAGTGTTGGGGAGTGTGCCGCCGCCAGGAGTCCCTGCGTGTGTGATTGTGGCAACATTCTTAAACTTTAGTGACAGGGATGCAGTTCTACAAAGAGCTAGGTGCCAGGGATATTTTTTGAGAGACAGTGGTAAAATCCTCATATTCCCAGACTTCATGCAGGAAGTCTAGAGACAAAAGCAGTCCTTCAACACTGTCAAGGGAAAACTGAACAACTGTAATATGCGTCACATGATGTTTATTCCTGTGAAATTGAAAATACTAGCAGATGGCAAATTCTTTTTTTTCTGACAGCGGCAGAAGTCTGGAGCTGGTTGGAAGATAGAGAAGTGAAGGAAGGCAAACAAGAGCGGAAGCATACAGGGGAAACATGAGTCGACGACTGGAGCAGGGAAAACTGTCTGGGGACCAGTTTGACATGGGGAGGTGGTGGTACAATGAACTGGGGACTTTGAAACAGTCAGAGAAGAATTTATGAAACCCATCTGGAGTGGCTGGAGAGTCAACGGAGTCACGAGCGGTGGCCAGGGACTGGGAACCATGGGGCCCTTGCCCTGATGGGGGAAGCAAACGGGGACAGCAAGGCACCGTTGGTTGTAAGAATTTGGGTTTTGTTAAGAGGGAGCAGCGGGATGCTGCTTGATTTATGAAGGGATCAAGGGATGAGTTACAGTATGGGGGAAAAGGGAGGTGGGAGTGGGGATTGTTTGGGGCAGATGGAATGGCAAAAAGGGGTTGCGGAAGGAGCATGGGGAAGAAAGAGGGGGAAGGGAGCATGGGAAGGGTGGGGAAGTAGTTGGGAGGCTACAGTTTAAACAAGTTTGCTGTTTTGTCTATGGTGCAACTATTCTGACCTTGAATATGGTATACAGAGCATGGGTTGAACGGGCACGTCATAGGGTGGAAGGCGGGTTCATTTATGAAGAAGGAAATTACCAGGTGCTTCAACAATTAAGATACGGACCTGGAATGTTCGGAGTCTGGGGAAGCGAGTAAAGTGGGTTAAAGTGGGGGCTTTTCTGAAGCGGAACATGATGCAGATAGCAATGCTCCAGGAGATGCACTTGTCAGGTAGGAATCTCATGGAACTACGTTGTAAGTGGCTGGATAGAGTAGTCGGGTCCACATACTCCTCATATGCAAGTGTAGTCCTAATCTGGATAAGGGGGGATACTCGGATACGCATCACAGATATGAGGGTAGACTTCGAACGCAGGATGTTGATAGTGCATGGGACATTGGAGGGACAGGCCTTCTGCCTGGTGAACTTTAACACACATAACGCAGATACCAAGAAAACAAGACGTTCAAGTCACTGGTGGGGCTGGGGAAGGTAAGGTTTGGGATGTTCATCTGGTGAGGGGGTTTTAATTGCTGGCTGGCCCCAGGTGGGACAAGTCGGGGGCATCTGACCCGATAAGATCAAAGTCCTATGATTTACTTTGTGGAGTGATATAAGATTTAGACATGGTAGAACTATGGCAGGGATCCCATAGGGAGGAACAGGGATACTCTTTTTACTCCCTGGTACATGGTATGTCCTTGTGATTAGATTATTAATTTGTTGGGAGGGAACACGTGGGTACGGTTTTGAATACAGAGTATCTGGGGTGGATATTATCAGATAATGTGCCGTTGGTCACAGAATACAAATGGGCGAGAAGGCCCCTGCCTATACCACTGTGGCGACAGAGTGGAGTGGAGGTGCTGGAGGAAGTGCAATTTAGAGAGATGGCGTAGAAGAAAATACCTCAGTTCTTTGAGGTCAATTAGGGGTCTGCAGAGGATATGGGAGTGATGCGGGATGCCTTCAAGGTAACACAGAGGAGGACATGTATATCTGCAGTGGGGTCAGTACACAGGGCCCTCACTTACTTCTTGAAACAGGCAGAGCAGAATGTTAAATGCCTAGAAACAGAACAAGTTGGTGGGTGCCGGGTGGGGGAGGAATTATCTAGGGAGCTGCAGAGGAATCAAGATTTGCAGGAGACCATCCTCTGATATGATAGCGAACACTACACTATATGGGTACACAGGAAGGGAGATAAGGCGGCCCACCTCCTGGAATGGTTAATTAGGAGGGAGGTGCCCGAAACCACCATTATGCAGATTTATGACTCAAGGGGCATTCTGGTGACATCTCAGGAGGAGATCAATAGGGCTTTTCAAGAGTACTATCAGTCCCTGTTTAGTAGCGAGGGCTTATATGTGGAGGATGAGGGAACTGATGTGCTGCATGAAGTGAGGTTGCCACGAGTGTCAGGGGAACAGTACGAGTGGCTGGAGGCACCCCTAGATGAATGAGACATTTTGGCTGCCATACGTTCCATGCAGACGAATAATTCCCCACGGATCGATGGCTTCCCTATGGAATTTTACCTCACCTACGTAGAGCTGCTAGTTCCCCAACTGAAAAGGTGTTTGATGCAGCGTTTTGAAAGGGGAGCTTCCAGAGTCCATGAGGGAGGTGCTCATTATGGTAGGATGGAAAAAAAGAAAAAGACTTGTGTTACTGTGATTCTTACAGACCGATTTCCTTAAAAAACGTAGTTGCAAAGATACTGGGGAAGGAATTGGCGAACAGGTTGTCCAAGGTAGTCCCACGCCTGTAACATCTGGACCAATGTGGGTTTGTGGGGGGTAGGAATACCTCCATGAATTTGAGAAGGTTGCACTACGTGATGGAACATGTCTGAAAGGAAAAGGGGGTGATGGCCGTATTGTGTTTAGATTCTGTCAAGGCCTTTGACTTGGTAGAATGGACATGGTTTTTCAGGGTCTTGGAGGTGTTTGGCCTGGGCCCCAAAATGAGGCAATGGATCCAATTAATAAATAGAGACCATATGGCCAGGGTGAAAATGGGAGGGTGGGTGTCCCAGCGATGGGTACTGGATAGGGGGACGAGGCAGGGTTGGCTGTTATCGCCACTCCACTTATCTACGGCATTGGAGACATTAGCCTGTAATTTTAGGAAGTGTATGTCGGAAACGGGGATTGAGATGTGGAGTATTCGGCACAGCTTCTTGCTTTATGCAGATGATGCCTTATTGTACGTGAGTAACCCCCAGGTGAATGTACCAATCTTTTTGGAGGTGCTGGTGCAGTATCGGATGTTAAAAGGATTCCTCATAAACACATACAAGTCTGTTTTTCTCCCTCTGGCATCCCCTCTGAGGGAGAGGCAAGAGGAACTACCAGATGGGGGAATTACCTGGGACTATGAGTCATTTCACTACCTAGGAGTGCAGATCTTCCATGAGATAGAGGAAAGAATTGAACACAATACGGAAAGGGCATTAGCGGGCGTGGGTAATGCAACTGAATTTTGGAAGACCTTGCTGATATCTCTGATGGGAAGAGTGGCCTTGTGCAGTATGTTGAGCCTTCCCCGATCGCTTTGTTAACATTGCGTATCTAATAAAGAAAGTATTTTTTTGGATGCTAGACAGTAAAATAGAAGAGTTGCTGTTGTGTAATGAGATAGTGGGTGTCCTTGGGGATGCTCAGGAGGCCACATATCAGAATAGATGGTTATCCCTTCCGGACTACCGGACTACAAACTATATTTTATGCCGACACTGCTGCAGGCGGTCAGAAGATGGGATGATTCGGAAGAGGGGGAAGTGAGATTGTTGTTGGGAACGCTCCCGACACATCGACAGGGAGGAGAGTTGCAATGGGAGCCTATAGGATTGGTGGGATGGGACAATATATATGTATTTTTGAGGAAAGTGTGAAAAAGATGCAAATGTTACTCCCAGGGTTAGAGATTATACAGCCCGGAACTCCCCCTAGGGTTTGATGGCAAATTATGGGAGCTGGTGAAGCATATAGGTTTCTCCAGGCTATGGAGTGGAGGGTGCTGCACACTGGGTGATTTTTTTGAAGGGGCTTGGTTGCTCACTTTTGGAAATATGTAGGGGCGGTGATGAATATAGCGGCTCTGTGGGACAGGATCCTGGAGGAGCCGGACATATACACGGAGTTACATGCCCTATTCACACTGGGAGGGAGCAGAGGGCCATAACATGTTTATATGGGGGTTTCTGAGAAGGAAAATCGAGGTTGGATCTGAAGGTCAAGGGGAAGTGGGAGAGGGATATGGATATGGGGGAGGGGATAACAGAGGGCACATGAATTAGGATTTGGGAACAGGTAAAAAAATATCTAAAAACGCATGCTTCCAGCTGATCCAATATAACTTCTTACATAGGACCTACATGACCCATCAAAGCTGCATGCTATGGGTCGCAGGGACCCTCACACTTGTCCTAGGTGTGCAGAGGGTTTTTGGCATATGGTGTGGGGTTGTCCAGTGATTACTGTTTTTTGAGGAACAGCAATGTAAAAGATCAATGTGCTGTTCGTTATGGGCATATGGGTGTATGCCAACTATTTGCCTGGTGAGGCTATTGCCAGGGAAGAAGAAGAGAGATAGAACCAAGAGAAAAATTGCCCTGTTTTTATTAATACTGGCCAAACAGCACATTGTGATATCCCGGAAATGCACCATGGGATCGGAGGTGCAAGGATGGCTTAGAGATGTTCAGAGGTGGGGATTTGCAGTGAGGTCTGTATTGAGAACATGTATTGATGCCGATGGAGGAGGAGGGGGCATGGATGGATTGGGGGCAAATGCGTAACAATTTGACATCAACACCAGACCTAATACTGCCTTGATTAAAGCAAGGCAGCAGGTTGAGACTCATGGGCACTTGCAAGTGGGCAGGGCGCAAGGGATGGGGAGAGGGTCTTGGGAGCGCAGTTCAGTATCTATCTTGGGATATGCATTGAATAGGTGTCTACTGCTCTGTCAATTATTGATAATACAAACAATTTCAAGAGTACAAATAAGATGGAAAGTGGATGGAATGGGGGAGGGGTGACCCGGTATTGATGAGAAAGGGAAAGAAAAACTCATACTGGTGATTAACGTTTGTAAATGTTTACGACAACATAGTCATGTTATCTGTAACTGTCCTATTGCACCATGAAAATAACTAAAAAGATTTTAAAACAATTATTTCATAGGTTTTTCTTAGTACAACGAAACCATAACATTCCTTCAAGAAAGTTATTTCACTGGATTTCATAGATTTTTACCAGTGCAACCTAATTTACAATCTTAATAAGTTCTCTTTACAAACTATGCACCTAAAAATCATTTCCCCCCCATATATTAGCTGTTATGTCTACGGATAGTATCGCCAGTCCGCGGATGTACAGGAGGACAGGTCATATCAATATTACCCAACATCACAGGGGGACACAATATTCTTTATTTGTTTTAGTATTAAAAGTAAACGTAGAGCATACATGGATACAATGAATACAA
Source organism: Ambystoma mexicanum (assembly GCF_040938575.1). Taxonomy (NCBI): domain Eukaryota; kingdom Metazoa; phylum Chordata; class Amphibia; order Caudata; family Ambystomatidae; genus Ambystoma; species Ambystoma mexicanum. Next base: position 539,190,553 of record NC_090935.1, read on the forward strand.
AAATGTTTTACATCCCTTATGTGTTTGGGAATGGAAATACTGTTTTTAAAATGATAACACAATATTATGGATTGCAGAATATGTTGACGAAAACAGTACACCCTGTATAAACAATTCACTTCAACACCTGACAACACCTGAGAGGCACTGAAGCACAACATGTGTTGCAGTGAGGAAAACAGTTACAAAACTTCATTAAGTAAACAGTACCTTTTTAATTAATTGATAAACATGTGGTAGGTAATTGTAAACATTGCATATTGTAACAGAAATGGCAAGCACTCTGGAATTGCTAGCGTTGTACTTCCCTATGGAAGACATAACTGAAGAAAAATAACCTAGTAATTGTAAATTATTTTATATGTTTTACAAAAGAATACAATTCTGTTATGTATATATAACAGGGCCTGTGGTTATCGTTAAGTTGTTGATCCCATAGGGAGAGCACTTTTTGGGCATCTTACACTTCACCCGCCCTGGATGAATCCTCACCAAACCTGGCCCCCTTGGATTGGTTCTCTGAAGTTTGGTGATGTATCGTCCAGGGGAGGCAAAGTTATAGGGGGGTCTTAAAATGTGTAGTTGCCCTCATATATGCAATGGAAAGAAAAATTGCTCACACCTACAGGCCGAACTGCTAGATGGATTTTCACCATCTTGTGCCAGGAGAGGTGGCTTGGTCTCAAAAGCGTGCTTTTGTAAATTTGGTGTAAACCTGTCCAGTAGTTTTTGGAAAAACAGCAAAAAAGTAGGTAAAAAGAAATAAGTGATATCTGGGCTCGGTCCGTGAACCCACTTCCCTGACTGGTCCGCGGACATATCTCTGGGCCAATTGAGTCCCGGATTGATGTCCGCGGACACACCCGCTGATTGGATGTTCAAAAACATGAGATCGTCAGACATGTTGGATCCACGAACTCCCGCCATTGTCCCCGGACATCGCAGTAAAAACATATTAAAATACACAACATTGCAACTGTCAAACTAATGAAACTATATCTGGAGAGACCAGGGGTGATGAAGATGGGATGGGATATGACCCAAAAAAAACCAGGTGTTTTTCTTCCATGAAGTCCTCGAACATCTCCGATGTTCAGGGACATCCATGCATTTTTTGTATTACCAGGGTGATGAAAAGCAGTTTTTGGATGGCTTATAACTTTTGCGCCACTCAAAGAAACTGCATGATATTATGTGATGTCGATCAAGACTTTACTTTGAATGGTTTAACAAGGTCTGGTGCTGTTTTGCCAAGAGGGAACAAAATTAGTGGCGGGTCCTAAAATATCTGAAAGGCTAATGTATTTGATGCCGTTTTACAAATGTTTGCAAAAAGATTTAAGACCCAGCTTTGAATGTTATTGCAAAGTTTTGTGAGATCTTGTCAAGAGGGGGACAAATTAGAGGGGGGGTCTCAGCATTTCTAGATGGCTTATAACTTTCTTGCCCTTTGACCAATGGACACCGACGATTTTAGAAGTATTAAACACCCAACCTTGAATGTTTCTGCAAATTCTGAATGGATTTTGTCAAGTGGGGGCTAAATTATATGATTATCGTATGTATGTGTATTTTGACACTTTTCAAAAAATAAAACATGGACGGATTGCAGCAAACTCATGCAAGGAGCATTGGCAAGGATGTGAAAGTATGGTTTTGCAAATATGTCCTGTTTTATTTTTGAAAAGACTCATAATGTAGGTAAAAATAGGGATATACCTTTAGTGACTGCAGTATAGCGTCTGGCCATGGACAATGACCAGATTGTTTGAGTAAATGGCAACAACCATGAACCGGACAGTCTGGCTACTGGCCATGACCACGAGGGACTGGAAGTGGTGTTAAAGTGGGCACGGCCACCAGGGTTCGGCTATGTGGTAACGTTTTTCCAATTACAATTACCTTTAGTGACTGAGGTATTGCCTATGGCCATGGGCAGTGGCCACATTGTTCGGGTCATGGCCTGAGGCCATGACCCGGACAATCTGGTTACTGGCCATGACTATGAGGGTCCAGCAATGGGGTTAAAGTGGTCATGGCCACCAGGGACCGGCCATGTGGTAAAGGTCTTCGAAATTGGACTAGGTTTTGTATGGGAAAACAATTCTGCTCGTGGCTACAGCCCGAAGTGTTGGACTGGATTGCAGCAAACAGTCGTGAGGAGTATAAGCAAGGACCTGAAAGCATGGTTTTGCAAATCTGTCATGTTTTTTATTTTTTCTAAAGTGTGAAAATTTAACTACAAACAATTGTGATATAACTTTGGTGCCTGGGCAATGGGCATGGCCCTGAGCAAGGACAGATGTGTACTCTGATTCTGAAAGCATGCTTTTGCAAATCAGTCCTGTGTTTTACTTTTTGGAAAGTGTCAAAATGTCAAATATTGATATAACGTTGCTGCTGTGGGCCTGGCCCTCAACAGGGACAAATGTCTACTCTGATTTGCCTATTGGAGTATGCGGCATGGCCAAAGCACAGGCCCCTTGGATTGTGGAGACTGGCCATGCAAGTTATAAGCACTGGCTATTGATGACATTATGAAGGAATAGCGGACACTGAAGTAAGATGCTGAGTAGGTGCAGTGCATAACATGGGTGGTTTGGTGGGGGTGGGGTTATGATCGAGCATCGTGCCTTGTGCAATTGAACAATGACTTGTATCCCCAGTATGCACTGGAAATAATGACACACATAAGAATGCGTTGCAAAAAAATATATTTCTTAAAGGAGGTTTATAGTTCTTTGATAAATGTTAAAAGCTGAATTATAACATTATGAAACATTTTCACTTATAAAACCCATTTAATTCACAGAAAAAAACTTTGTTAGAGGGATGTTACTCTATAGGTATGCCAGAAAGGACCAAGGTTCACACTACAAGAGCACAGTTCAAGACACCCAGGGCCCAACTAACCCTCCACCAGCCTACAAACGGAGGATTTAGCCAAGGACAAGTTAGTACTGTCGTTCATTACTCAGACAGGGATCATACAGGACATTGAGAATCTCCCGAAATCACTGCTCCTGAGCCTGTGCCGGGCAATTCTGTTCAGTTATTGCATCACAACATTCCCAAAAAACCTACAAGAGTTCATGATTGGATAGTTCGGGTGGTAGTGCCTATACCCAGCACCTATAGATGTTATGCTATTGGCCCTTGCATGTCAGGTGGCTTGCCTGACCCTTGCCTGAAAACTATCTATTACATTGTTGCAGGGTCACAGGATTATCATTGCCCTTGCCCTCTGCCATCCATCCCTGGATGTGTGTTCCCTGATTGGCTGGAGCTGATCGGGCTATGCATGTGACCCAGCTCTGTTGTCGACTCTCAGTGCACCTTCTCAAGGTGATGAGAAAGACCACTTTGCCTTTGAGAGTGCCCACAGGGTTGCAACGTTGTTAAATAATCCAGGTTTCACTGTTTTTCCCACCGTGGGTGAATGACCATTGTCTGGCTCGGCCGAACCACATGGTCGAGGACACAATGTCAAGCTCTCTGATCTACAATTTGTGAAGATGTATTTAATTTTTCTGCAGAAAGCTCCTTCTCTCTGAGTTTAGGAATGTGCTTCTTGTCTCTGACCTTGGCTGTGAGCCCTGGCTTTTTGCTTGGTGCACCCTGATTCTGCTTTGCTTTGCATTTTTCGTTTTGAGGCCTGTGGCTTCATGTAACCCCACTATGGTCATGCTATAATTGCTATATGTCTATATTGTGCTATTCTTCTTATAGGTTATTATTATCGTGGTCCTTCCAGGTTCCTTATATGATCCTGTGGTTGCATATGGTTAGTTGCAATAAGCTGCTGCAATCTTGCTATGCATCTCTTCCTTGCCTTGGGTTGCACGTTTCTGTATTTGGCTAATGAGGAAAATAATACAAGCTTTTGACAGTATATATATAAATATATATATGTCCTCTATCTATAGAACTGTGTAAGCATGTTCTTCGTGTGTGCACGTGTTTGTCCGTGTAACTTCATGTGTGGATGCAAGTGTCCTTCATGGCTATTGTTACTATGTTGTGGTGTCTCTAATGACATCAGCACCGCAGGATACTTGTCATTTAGTTAATCCTGTCCATTTGGACAGTTGGATCCATGATCAGTGTTCCGGCACCTTTGTCCATTATGATGTTAGGAGAATAGGGTTTGAATGGTTGTCTGAGAGAATATCTGTTTGCATACATATTTGTCACTGGCCCCCCTAGGGGCAGTCATGCTTATGGGGGTCAAGGGGGCATTCCAGGGACCCTCTCTTCAGTCCCCCCCTCTGGTTGACTCATCGACAAACCCACCAAACCTAGTCACTGTAGCCTTTGGTAGCCATATGTTCGTTATTCTTCCAGGATGTCCATAGTAATTTGCATGGTCACTGAAAATCCATGTCATGTAACTGCAGTCTCCTTTGTATTACATCATACCCATTTCACCCAGAATTTGGTGTTGTAAAAGGATAATCAAATGTTATCATCTCAGTCAGGAACAATGGGTACTACATCATTTGTGCTCTCAGGTTATTTCTTTCCTCTACTATCTTGTCTTTTTCATCATTTGTATTTATATCTATTATAACTTTCATCCCTATTGTTTTCTCTGTCGTCTTGTGGCATTGTGTGATGCAAATCTTTATCGCACATTATCCTACTAGTACTAATATTTGTGCTCATAGTAGTATTTTTAGTCCATCCCCCATCCAGGTTGTCATCCATGACCATATATACGACAGCCAGATTTGGTCTTTTCACGTTCCTTTTGCTTCCTCCTCCATTTTGGCGTGGAGTTTTGACAGTCTTGTCACTGCTTCTGTCAGTGTGCCATTTGCTTCATCATTTGTGGGCACAAACGTGCAACAGGAACTCCCGATCTTGGTGCAAACTCCTCCTTCCATTGCTGTGAGAAGGTCTGGAGCATATCTGTTCTGGAGTGCCATCAACCTTACTGCTCTGAGCTCTTCCTTTATCGCATTGAAACCATTTACTCTTGAATTTATTGTCTCCATTAGCTCCTATCTTGTTATCTGCAGCCATTTCCCGTTTGTGTATGTCTGTACAGCTGTAACTACTGATGCAAAGAACATCAGGTGCTTGTCATTTTTTCCCTGTACTGTGTTCACTGGTGCCTCTAGTACTGTATGTGACTTGCTACCTGTGACTCCCTCCTTCCATCCTTCTGCTGTGTGCACCTGGCCATACACAAGCATCTGCGGTCTTTCCCAACATCCTGGTTCTCCTCCTATTTTCTTGGGTCCCTTCTTGGGGCATGGTAATTCTTTCAGTGTTATTGTTTTTATCACACCTTTCTGTGAGCCTTCAGTTATGTATTGTATAGGCTGGTCTAATTGCCAATAATTGTTCATCATGTCAAGTGTCTTTATGTAATTATCTTCATACAGAAATGTTGCCTTGGACATCCATCTCACTGTTGCTGTTCTCCCTTCAAACCTTCCTCGGTTGGTAATCATGGACAGATACATAAGGCATTCTGCTCTTGCTGCTGGTATTTTGGATGCTAAAACCTTCTGGAGGCACTCATGGCATATGGGATTAGGGAGAAGACATAGCAGCTCTCCCCAGTGGTTTGTTTACCTACTTTAATCATGTGGTTGTACCACATGTTATTAGATTCTCGAGCAGTATCAGTGAGATAGAGTTCCACCCCTATGTCTCCATCTGCAGTGTGTCCATCTCTCTTTAATGCACTTACAGTGCTTACCTGTCCACCTGACATAGTCGTTCCACCTGCTGGAGTCGGTGTTCAGTTATTAGAGGATACAGCAGTACTGCTAGCAACATTGGATACTACATGAGAATAAAACACATGACAAAATAATCAGTCTTTTAATAATTACTTCCATCACTTTCACCTCTTGGATCCTTGTGTAGTTTGAAGGGATCAGTTGCCCACCTGAAATGTGCAAAAATGAGCTTTATTGTGTTAAAATTGTATAAATTCAAGGCCAGCGAACAAAATAGTCTGCCATAGCTAGAAGTAATAGCTGTTCCCACATAGCTTTTATTCTGGGGTCATGGAGTACTGATAGTACAGATGGGTTTCCTTTCTCCAGGTGTCGGTACACATGGGACAGATAAGCTATGAAGACGCAGAAATACACATTAGGGTGTCGAGTTCTGGTACTGTTAGTTCTCCTAACAAATTTAACAAATTGGCCTTTCACGAAGAATGTGTGTGGAAAGAAAAATAACAAAAAGACAGTGTGCCCTCTGCTGGGCTCTGCTGCTTCAGAGTTATTGTTTTGCTCTTCTGTTTGTGGATCATTTTCCTGTTTGTTATTGATGCTAGGAAAGACCGCGGCTTTGTAGGGCTTGATGTCCCTAGGTGATTCTAAGTTGTTTTTCTAGCTAGTTTTACCGCTCGCTCAGTCACTAACTCCACAATGTGCGCTCCAGTAAAACTTGGGTGGTCCCACTTTCGATTGAAATTATCTAACAGGACGGTGTTCCCTGGATACACTGGTGGCTGCTTTAAGAGTTCTTCAGCTGCTTCAGTGTTTTTGTTCTTTTTTCCTGGTTCAGGCCTCTCCCTATGTCCCTGCAGTTGGCGAGAAATGAAAGAGGTCCTAGCAATCAAGGAAGCGGTGTATTCGTACATTTCCTGACCCAATACATCAGATACCTTTTCAGCATCTTTGATTGCCCTAGTGGGAGGAGCCAGGGATAGTCACATGCACCGTCCTGTCACCACCTCATGTGGGGTTAAATGGTGGTCAGACACTGGTTTATTGTGCAATGCCAATAACGCTTATGGCAAACAATGAAGTCAACGATTGTTTTTAATTTTGGCTATGCATTCCTTGAGCAAACCATTAAGACGCAGGTGAAAGGCACAAGAAAATGTGTGTTTCATTCCTAACAAGGTTGCGATGTGTTGGAACGTCTCATTGGTGAAGTGATGCCCATTGTCAGACCACAGGACCTCACACACGCCCCATCATGGGAATATCTCCTGAACCAGGAATTCGCCTCTCTAAGGACATCAGGATTGGAGCACAGACCGCCTTCGATCCAATGGGAAAATGGGCATACAACCACAATCATGTAGCAGTACCCTTGCCATACTTTGATCATGTCGACATAGTCAATGTGCAGGTGCTGGAATGGACATGTTGGGTGTGTGGTATGGCTCCTCTCACTACCCTTAGTGTATGACCTGCGGTCAATTGTTTACACATTAGACAATTAGTCATGCATTCAGCCATGTGTTCAGCCAAGTTGGGACAGAACCAGTCTTCTCCTATCTGAGCAGCAAGCACCTCCTTCTCTATTTTGGTAGGACGGTGTAATTGTGGCAGTGCAGTGTGTAATAATGTGAATGGCATTAACACTTTTCCTGTGTTATTTTGCCACCATAAGGCATCTGTCGGGGACACCTTACATCCCCTCTTCATCCATAACTCCTTTTCTTCCCTGGGTTCAGCTCCCTGCAGCTCTATAATCTATACCAGTGGTAATGTGTTATATCCTTCCTTTAGTATCATTGTTCACACATAATTGTGCAGTGGGGATGAAGCATCCATTTCTAGAATGTCCCCAAAATAAGCTGTGTGTTTTGCTTCCACGTCTGCTGCCTCATTGCCCCTGGAGATGGGATCCTCATCCCTTGTGTGTGCCTGGCACTTCACCATTGCCATGCAGAGTGGGAAGTCTATCGCCTCTATCAGTCTGCCCAATAGGAGAGCTTGCTGCACCAGTGACCCATCAGCACGTCTGAAGCCTCTCCTCAGCCAACCTGACAGCCAGAATTCACTGTTGATGTCACGCATGCTGAATCCGTGTACACTCTCAATTCCTTTACTCTGCTGTGCTCTAGTGGCAATGTTAAAGCTACTAATTCTGCTGCTTGTGCTGAAAATGTGATGGTAGACGTGCGCTTGTCACCACCTCGCTCATCCGTCCTCTCTCAATCTCGCTACTGTTGTCCCATTAAGCCTTTCCCCAGTCGTTTGGTCAATTTTTGACAACCTGTTAATAGAAAGCCCATCTCCCCCTCAATTGATAAGATAAATTATATGATATGATATTTTATTTATAGAGCGCCTGTACACAAGTGTTTTGAGGCTGCTAAAAGGCATGGGAAGGGAACAAAGGGAACAAGACAAAGATCTTACTAGGCCCAGTGACATTGAGATTGTGCAAGTGCAGGGAGAGGAAATGGGGAGAAGTGCCAGGGGAAGAGGGGGGTAAACATGCAGGACATAGGATCAACAGAAGCACAAAAACAAAACAAGAAAAGGATGTGCAGCCAGCAGGTGGCAGTGCAAGGGTTAAGTGAGGGTGATTGGAAGCAGGTGGTTGGGAAGTGCTGGTGAGGGGGACTTTAGGGTTACCGATACAGCCCCAAGTGCAGGGATGCCAGGCGGCAGTGCAGGTGTGCAACTGGGGGGGCAGGAACCTTGGCCCAAGGTTCAGAGGGTAACAAGGTAACCAGTGCAGTGACAGACAGGAGATCAGCAGGGAAGAGGAAGTGAGAAGGCAGAAGCAAAGAGGAAAGTCTGAGGAGCTTCCTGAAGCAGAGATGGTTCTGCTCAAGTTTCAGAGAGGCAGGGAAGCTGTTCCAAAGGGAGATTCCAGCTTAATAGAGGGATCTGCCTCCATCTCTTTGCCTGGAAAAACGATTGACCCTCAAGGAGTTGGAGGTGAAAGAGTGAAGGGCTCGAGCAGGGAGATACTTCAAAAGACAAAGCTGGATATATTTTGGTCCCAGACCCCAGAAGGCCTTGTGGACAATGCAAAGGGTCTTGAATTTGATCCTTGCAGACACAGGGAGCTAATGCAGAGATGTCAGTGCGTTCTCCTGTACTTCTCTAGTGTTACTGCATTATTCTAGGTTTGCTGTGCAGTCGTGTGCATAGTCGCTCTCCCTTAAGGGGTCGGGGATGAAAGTTGCTGCATTGACAGTCAGCATCTCATTATCTTGAGAGCTGGGTTTGACACTAACACCTCGTACCCAGAAGTTATCTGTGTTGTCAATGTTCTTTTTGGTCTTTCCAGTATTGCAAAGAGAGCATGCTCCACATAAAGAGTGGTGCTGCATCCCTTGATAATACTCGCTGATTTGTCCACTGCAAATGCAATGGCAGCTAATGCCTGTTTTCATGCATGGTGTCCTCTCATTACTGGGTCTAATTTCCCATTATAGTATACTAGAGGCTTGTGTCCCATGCTTGTCTGTTGGGTCAGCACTGCAGTCATAATGACTCCACCGGAGTGTGAGAATAAGAATAATTTATTTGGTAATCAGTGATCCCTGACACTGGAGCTGTGCATATTGCTTCCTTCAGCTAGTAAAATGCCTCAGTCATTTCTGGTGTCCATTTTAACAACTTCTACCCTCTTTGTGCTGCCTTCAGTGCACTCAGTAAGGGCCTAGTTATTGTGCTGTGTTGAAATGCCCATGACCTGCAGTAGTTACATAATCCTAGGAACTGCTGTATTTGTCTTATGATTGTGGATTTTGCTGTCCTGCGTATTGTTTCTGCTCTTTCTGGTGTCATGTTTCTCCTGTCTTGGGATATCAGTTGTCCAATGTACAACACTTCTGTATGGCAACCTTTTAGTTTGGCCTTGTCACCCTTGTGCCCTTTTTCTGATAATAATGTCAACATGTGTACTGAGTCATTTCTACAATGGTTCTCTGTCTTGCTGCAAATCAATATGTTATCTACGTACTGTATTACCCTGCTCTCCATCTGTCCTTTGCCTAAATCCATTTGAAGGACCCTGTTGAATATGCAAGTTGATTTGCAGTACCCTTGAGGAAGTCTTGAATGTTTCCACTTCTTATTTCTATATAGAAATGAAGTCAAGTTCTGTGAGTCTGGGTGTAATGGTGAGCCATCAACCAAATCTTTGACTGTGAAGTATGCATATTTTGTGGGAATGCTACACAAAATTGTCACAGGATTGGGAAATAAAGGAATCTATGCTTCTGCAATGTGGTTGAGAGGGTGCAAGTCCTGTATAAAATGCCACAACCACCCCAACCCCTTTTTGATAGGGTACACAGCCATGTTGCATGGTGATTCTGATGGCACTAGGATACCCAGCTTCACTAGTGCTGCAAGGGTCTCATATATTCCCTTGTCTGCCTCCCTCGACAGGGGATGTTGGTTAGTTCTTGGTAAAATAGCTACTGGTTTCAGTTTGATTTTCACTGCCCCTATTCCTTTCAGAAGGCCCACGTCATAGGGACGTGAGGTCCATAGGATGCTGGGGACATTGGCCAGGTCCTTCTCCAAATATGCCGCTGGTGCTTTTAGCATCATCGCCATCCTTTGTGGGACCTCTCTGTGATGGTCATTTCGAACACAATCTCGTCTGATCTGTTGTCCTTCAATAATTCCTCGTCTGTAACCGTAGTCAACCTGTATCCTTCTGCCACAGCGATCACTGCTCGCCATGGTCGTCCTTTGTCGTCTGTCCCATGTACTGCTATCCAGTTGCCCCCCCACTATAACTGCCTCCAATTCTACTGGCAACACTGTTCCTTCCTACTCCTCTAACGGTAATTCTGGCCTGAACAAGTACTTATTTGGAAGGTGCCACATTTTTTCCTGAATCCCTGGGAGCCATGCTATTATTATTCTGGTCCCATATTGGAACAGCTCCTCATCTAGTGGCAACCCCCTCTGTACTGTGCGTCCACAATAAGCTTGAATGATCTCCCTCACATTTGGAGATGTATCACTGGTGTGGAACACACTATCCCATTGTCAGTGAATGAAATGGTCATGTTAAGTTTGCTCATGATGTCCCTCCCCTGTATGTTTACTGGTGTCTGTTGAGAATACAGTAGGGGGAAAGCAAAGTCATGTTCCCCATAGAAAATGCAATATCATCTGTAAAAATAACCACTTCATTCACCCCAGAGAACCCTTGAGCATACAGGGGATTGCCTGACATACTATACTCCCCTTAAAGGATGCAGGATCTAGTCGCCGCTATGTCCACAAGAAAGGAAACAGTGTTGTCACCTATCATCACCCCGATGCGAGTTTCCTCCGCAGGGTTGGGTGTAATCAACAGGATGGAACACATGAAGTCCATCTGTGGGCTGTCCTATTGATGGCATAATGACATTCTGTTATTTGAGAATGGGTTGCCCCCACAACTGTGACTCCCACTAGCTTCCTAATGGGAGTTGTCATGGAGTCTGTGCGTGCCACTGTCCTGTTGTTTGGCTGTATGCTGTTCTGCATCTGCGGTATCTGCTGTGCTGTGTATGATTTCTGTTTGTTACCCTGCATCTGCGGTATCTGTGGTGTCTGTGAATAATGCTGCACATGCGTCTGCATCTGTGGTGGCTGTCTCATGGGGTGTTGTGTCTGCAGATATGCGTTTGGTATCTGTCCTTGCTGTTATGTCTGGTCTGGGGCATAACACAAATTCTGCTCCCCTGTGTATACTGGCTGGTATTGCATCCCCCCATTCCGTCGCATTGCACCTCTGCTTTTACATACCATAGAGCAGAGGTCTTCAAACAGTGGGGTGCGCCCCCCATGGGGGTGCAGCCACATCTGGGGGGGCGCGAGAGCCCAGGATAAAATAAAATAATGTTTTTTAAATGTGCATTGGAGGAAATAGGCTGGGATGGCTCACATGGTCGGACTGGAGCATATAAATGTCTCAAACACCAATGAAAAAGTGGACCGCAGTTGCAAATGAATATTCATTACTTACTCATAGACTGTTTGAATAGTATCCAAGGGGGTGTTTTTTTGTAAAAATGTAAGCAAATTGTGATATTTAAAGAATATGTATTCAACAACATTGGTCAAAACTACTAACTGCATAGTGAAATAACTCATCAAACTAGCCCACATTGGCCAAAAAAGTGCTCCATTTTGACTGTCCCACACTAGCATTTTGCATTTTTGGTTCAGGCATTGTCCTATAGGCCAGTCGGCGCCTGGCAGCTCATCCATAATGGGCAGGTGGTGTCCACCCAGTTGCACACTCACCCATTATGGAGGAGCCGAGGAGCCAGCCCAGTGAAACACTGAGCACTCCGTCAGCTGCTTTTTCCAGCTGAGTGAGTGTTCCTGAATGGCTAAACTGTCAAAGGGAAATATGATTTCCCTTTGACAGCTCAGCTGAGTTCCCCAGCCGCACATGCTCACTGAGCCATGTAAGGCTGAGGCGTTTTGCTTCACCAGCCTTGCATAGCTCATTGGAAATGGTGGCTGGGGCACTGCATGTCTGTATGTGTGAGGGGGAGCTCCTGCGCATCCTTGCACATATGGACAGAGCAGCCTGGAGCAAGGGGTTTCAGCACCCACACACAGGCCCCTGCAGAAGGTACATTTATGTTGGTTTATTTTTTATTTAAATATGTGTATGGATGCGTGTATGCTTGTGATATGAGTGAGTGTATGGTGATGGGTGCTCGTATGAATGATAGAGTGATTGCTGTGAGAATGTGTGTGGGTGTTTGTTTTGGTCCGTTGAGCTGATTTCTGCGAGTGGGGGGTGAAGGGGGGAAGAAAGGTTGTACATTTTAAAAATGCCATTGTTGCACAATCCCCCTACCCACCTGCTCTCCTTCTGGGGTGCTGTGGTGCCCAGAAGACAGGTATGGTATATTTTTACTGGATATCTATCATAGATGTCCAGTCAAAAATACCATGATTTCCCCCTTGGCCCCCCAGCGCCAATTTCAAACTCTTTGGCTTTTTACCCATTTTTTTTAAAGTTTGCTTTAAAATGCAACATTTTAAACCATTATTTTAAAAAAATCACGAGGGAAACCGCCCCGATCACCCCTTCATTGGTTCGGGCTCCCTTGCTGCACTCCTTCACTATGGTGTTTTTGTGGGAAATATGTATGCCCCTCCACTTAAAAAAATCACCAGCTGCCACTGGCCCCTGGACTGTGTTCGGAACGGGGTGGGAGTAGCCCAGGGACTGTGGTGGGAGCAGGATGGGCAGGAGCACTGGGATAGTGGTGGGAGCAGGGTGGGAGAGCCCAATGGTGGTCTGTGATGGGGTGGGGAAAGCCCAGGGTGTGGGTAGGAGTGGGATGAGGGAGCCCAGTGACTGTGATGGGAGCAGGTGGGTGAGCCCACGTACTGTACTGGGAGTAGTGTGCAGTGATGGTGCAAAATAGTTCATAGCCATTTGTACATACTGTTCATCTGGCATTTTTGGGGGACCCGGACTGCCCAAATTCTGCTCAAGGGGGCCCAACCCAAAAATGTTTTAAGAACACTGCCCGAGAGATATGTCCTATCTGTCCAAACACCCAGCACTGGGGTGGTTCTCTTATTTGCTTCTGGTACCCTCCAGAGAACCCTTCTGGACCCTGCTGCATTTGTTGCCCATATCTTCAATACCCTCCCTGAAATCCCCCTTGGCCCTGTTGCATCTGATGAACATACCGCATCCCCTTGGTGGCCCCCTCTTCCTCGAAAACATGCTGCACATTCCCCGCCCCATGAACCCCCGTCCCGCGGGCGGCAGTGTGTACTGTGTCTGTGGTGCTCCTTGTCCTCCCATGCTTGTCAATACTGCCCCTCCCATGCATATTTTGGCATATTTAGACAGTTAATTCTGCACTAACTTTTCCTCTCTGTCCTTACACTTTTTCCTTGCATTTTCTTGCATTAGTCTGCAATAATGTACTATTGTAAGTTGTAGTTCTGACCATTGCTTTGCGTCCTTCCCCACCAACTTCTTTAGTTGCCTTTGCCCCTGTTCTGTAACGCTTTGCATAGTACATGATAGAATAATGCCACTGTTTTATACCACAGTTCTCGTGTTTCAAGGAGCCATAACTCTCAAATAGGCTGAATATATTGTAAGGGGTCTTTTACTTCCCCCATTCTGCATGCCATTATTGCACTGATATCTGACGTGTCTGGGTATTGTGCCCGTAGAGCTTGCCATATGGTCACGCGGCAGTTAGCAAACGGCAAACCATTGTGCACCGTATTCTGTGTTGTTACTTCTGGGTTCTCCCGCCCTTTACCATATGTCAGCGGCAGCCTCTCCGAGGACCGCCACTAGTAATCCTTTTACATCCCATACTGCTAATTTCTGTCCTGCTGTAATACTTTCCATTTTGTATATGCATTTCCCTGCACCCGCAGTCAATGAGGGTAGCCTACACATAAAATTATCCTTTTTGATATGTTTCCAGGATATGTACTGAGGTCACCCTGCTCCCTTTTGCATTAAGGGGAACTGGGACAGTCCTGCCCCCATCCAGTCTCCTGGAATCTGGGATTGATATGAGTACCCTTGCTGCTTCCCCCCTCCTTTGTGCTGGAAGGTCTCTAAGTCTTTGCACACATTGGGTTATGTCATCCAGGCTGTGAAATGTAGCCCTAAACTGTCATTGGCCCTCATTACGATACCGGCGCAAAACCATGGCGCTATTAGCACCATGGTTGGTGCCGGTATCGTAACATGTCCGCCATGGTGAAATGGGGAAATACCACCCCATTCCAAGGTTGGCGGCCGGTATTTCCCCATTTCCCCATGGCCCTTCCCCGTTCCCATTTTTACCCCATAGGGCTAATTACGGTTCCGCAAATTGCGATATCGTAATTAGCACCAAGGTCCCTTTGTAGGTCCCTACTTTAATGGCTGGTCTACACCAGCCGTTAAGGTCGGGTCCCGCAAAGAGACCTCGTAATTAGGCGCTAAGTGGTTAACAGCGCCACAGCCTTTTACGGCACCGTTAACCACTTAGCGCCGGGGTCGTAATGACCCCCATTGTCTCTCGTCCTTGTCTCCCAGCACTCCCTGTGTGTCTTTGTCTGCTCCCTACATGGAGCTCTGATCTGTGCTTTTCCCTGATGATCAGCAATCAAGTTTGCCCCCTCCCTCGTCCTCACTCTCTACCAAGTCGTCACCTGACTCAGTGGCTCATTCTCCTCAGTACTTTTGCTCCCTTTTGTTCCCCTTCTATGTCCATCAAGTTCCCAACATCCACTCTCACAGAGAACCCTGTGCTAAATCTGTCTGGCAGTGTAGCTGCCCTGTCACATTTCTTGCTGTGCAATTGCTCCGCATGCCTATCCCTTCCTTCTTTGTTGTCAAAGATGGTCAATCCCAACCTTAGTCTTATGTCTCTCACTCCTCCTCCTCCTTGCATTTGGACTCTCTTGTGAGCCTCTCTAATTGCCACTTCCTCCATTCCCTCTTACCCAAAACTTGTCTTTCCTTTTCATCTTCCTCCCATCTCCTCTCTATGTCTTCTTGCTCTCTCCTGCTCCTCATCCCTCGCTGCTCTGGCTCCTTCTTTTCTGCCCTTATCTTCACCCTTCGCACTTTATTGTGTCCTTCTTGTTCCTATTTTTCTTCTCTCTCCACCTCCTCCATTATCTCTGCCCACCCCTGTGCTCACCTACCTTCCTTACAACCTGCTACTTCCTTACTCACCCCTCCTCGTTCTCCTGCTGTTTTCCCATCTAATTTCAGGAGTATTTGTCCTCCTACCCACTTGTTCAATGCTTTATTCTCTAGCCCTTCCCCTATGCTTGTCTGCGTCTGATTTTGTACCCCTTTTCCACCTGCTGTTTGTCCAGCCCCTTTCTGCAGCCCATCCTTGGTTTATGGTGGAGTTTCTAATATTGGATTTGAGTACTCCTCTGCTGCCTTTAACTCCCCTTTTAGGATATAAGCCCTGTGTATCTGTAGAGAAGGAGCCAAGTATCCCCACCTCAACTTCTTCGCCCATATTGCCTATATGTTGGGAACCAGAGTATGAGACATGTGCGGTACCAGTGAAAATACCGATATCGAAGAAATTCATGGAGGCAAGGTTCCCATTGAGAAAGCCATATCTGCATACGAGACAGTATGAAGGCCATTTGAATGAAATCCCGGAAGAAGCAGGATCAATAAATGGAAGGGAAGAATGGTGACGTTACATGAAGAAAGCTGGCGTACACGGAAGAGATGCAGAGACAAGAGAATGCAGATATTCTATAAGGCATCAAGAAGGTATCAAAGATAAAATATCAAGTTATTTTACATGTGTACAGATGCAAAGAAACACGAGCAGACAAAGTATTGTTGAGGGTAGCTTTATAGTGAATAGATTGCGGCATGCGCCAACATATATATTTTGAACTGAGTAAAAGAATGGATGTTTCCACTACCTATTATAGCATAGTTGGACCAGAAAAGGAAGGCCTTTTTTCCAGTGTGTCGCAGTTAAGGTCTTATTGTGTAAAAGAATTAAACTCTTGTTCAGAAGACATGGACAAAAACAAGGAAGACATCAGAGGTTTATTAGAAAATAGTATTTTAAATACACTAGGGCTGATTTTGTGGTCCTCAGTCACGTGGAAGGATGAAGTTAGACGAACATGATGGTCACACCTATGCATGAGGGCATAGCATGCCTTTACTCCCCTGAATTCTCCAGAGCAAACGAACACTCCCAAGGGCAAGTTCAAGGCCTTAATTGACAGCAGACCACTGAGGTGATGATAGATGAATATGCTAATTGGTGGGAAGCTATGGTTCAGACTATCTCACCAGCACCTGGAAGGCCGGCCTACGTGCTGCTAAATGTAGGTGGAAAAGTACTGATGGAGGTTAGAATGTCAACCAATTGTAGGGGGGGGCACGTGATTAAGGGTCCTATAGTTTGTAAAACCAATGGGACGTTGTGTATTTAGTGACATTCATAGTGACCTGTTTAAGGGGAGGGCTTAGTTGCTCCACCAGATGTTAAGAAACCTATCACTTTTCTTCACTCTCTTAGACGAGTAAGGATCGTATACTTAGATTTTCCTTAAGAACCTATCACAATTGCCACTAGGTTTTTGTAATTTGCCACGTAGGATGACGTTAGTAATACATAGGTTAACAGCTTCAATGACGATGGTTTGCTATAAAAGAATGCTTTTTTAATGCATTTTTTGATGCATTGATATTCTTACGCTGAGACATCCGTTGATGTTGGTTGTACTCCCAGTTTGATATTAAAACAGTAACTTTTTAGCCAACTGCCTGATTATTGATGTTTCAGTAACTTTTGCATCCCCATCCAACTCAAGGGTATTGCTTCTTCATCTTAAAGGGCTGGAGTCCATCAGTTCACATGGTAGTGGAGAGGATGGTTTAAAAGCCATCAAACTAGTAGGATTTGGGGTCCCGGAAATATCGCACAACCTCTGTTGTTCAGCTGAAAGGATGTGAAGCTCCCTGTAGATAGCGGATATTAATTTAAAGCAAGTCTTGCAATCTAGGTTAGACGGGTCCCTTGTTTTCAGGCAGAAACCCCTCCTGGTGTCTACAGGAAGCTGAACAAATGGAAAGTTGAAGAGTCTGATAAAAAGGCACACAATACCGAGAGTCGGAAGTTGAAAAACGGATGGTGGGTAAAACTGAATGAGGTGGCAAAAATGTGAATGGACAGTGGGTGAAGAAAGTGATAAGGGAAAAATGAGTAACGGAGCAAGGTTGAGTTAAAGTAACTGGAGAATGTTGAACATTGAAATATTAGGTAATTGGCTTGAGGAGAGGCCAAGCAATGAAAAGGTATCATGAGGGAAGGTGCCACGGTAAAGGATATGCCCAGTTTCCTGCATTTTAAAGAACATAATGGAAGGAATCGATCCTAGAGCCCTATTGACGGGTGACATAGACTACGAACTCAGTTAAAGATGAGTTTAAAGAGGATGATTCATATCCTAATCATGTTATATTTAGGGGTAGGCAAAGGTCGGTCTTTAGGAGAGGACTGAAATATATGTGGCCGGTCGAGTATGTCCGTTTGTTCGTTTTATGTGACCGAATATGGTGAAAAAACAATAGAGGAATTGATAGATGTGAAAAGAAAACAAGAGATTTGAGAATTCATTATTTATTTGATGGAAATGTAATTGATGGTGTTTAGTGAAAAAGTAGATTAAAGTAAGAATAGAGGGTTTGTAGGATGCGATGATTGGTGCACGCTCATATTGTGCTGTTTTTCTGAAACATATTTTTGAAATCTGCAAAGTGTAAAGGTGAGTATTGACAGTAAAGTGTGTCGAGTCAGAATGGAGAATATTACTCCACTTATGCACCTCTGCAAACAGCTGCTGAAACATGCACCCAAGCTTAGACAGTACAGTGCGAATGGGTTAAAGGAATGGCAGACAGAATGTTCATGCCATGGCCACAAGGGGGATCTTTATCAAAGGTGGTTTTGCAGCATATGACGACAAATTTGCATGCAGCATATATGGGAAAAAAGTTAGATAAACGATTAGCGAGTTTAGAGCTCTGGAAAATGTACCAGGAGGAGAGAGAAGAGCCACCTCCTGAAGACTGGATATTAAATATATGCAAAGAGGGGGGTAAGGAGTCCAACGCGCCTGAAGCAGGCGGCGATAGTAAGAAATATGATGGGTTATACTCATTAAGAGAGCTAAAGGCAGCAACGGGTACACTAATCTGGCATATGAGTCATCTGCGCAAAGCAGTGATGAGGGCCCAGAGAAAATACCCGAGAGAGATGTAATCTCTAAGGTCCTGAGGGACAAGGAGAAACGCGACAAGGAGAGAAGTGTTCAACCAAGTACAACCTAGAGATAGGACGAGAAAAAAATAGGTGAAAAGGAGAAAAAGATAAGACTGATGGGTTAGCACTTGTACAGAACAAATGGATGGGTGGTCAGATTTTGCTCAAACTCAATGGTAAGAGCATCATGACCTAAGGCAAAGGGAAGATTGAGACAAACAGGATAAAAAGGATAGAGAAAGAGAGAGAAGATTTAAAGAACACAGAGTGAAAAGGAAGGTTAGACAAAGACGGGAACAGTTGTATCAAGAGGAGCAGCTGAGAAAGCAGGAAAGAGCAGAGGAACAGAAAAAGTATGACAATAGACAGAGGGCAATCCAAGAGTGAGAAAGAACAGAAAGAAAGAGAGAGGAAGAGGAGGAACAGTAATTAAGGGATCAAAGAATACAAACAGGAGGAGATAGGAAGATCAAATGAAAGGAGAGATATGAAAAGAAAAGAGGAAATCAGAATAAGAGAAGAAGCAAGGAAATGAAGAGAGTTTGATGAGGAATGAGAAAAAAAGGGGGCGGCAGAGAGCATGTGATCTTGAATGTTTGGAAGAGGAATTAGATCCTAATACAGTAGTGACATGGGAAGACATAGAAGAGTTCTTCCCAGCACATGAGCCAATACCAGGTCCGTCTAGAGCAAATCTAGAGGATGGTTTTGACTCTATACGTATTGGGGACGCTATCGAAAAAGTGTATCATGATATGAGGACTAAGAAAGTGCTGCAGGGGAAGGGTAAAAATTATGGACTCGAGAGTACAAAATTGTACGACAAAGAAGGAGCCTCATGCAGTTTTGAGCCAAAGGAGCCGTCTTTAGATAGACTGACTCTGAATAGAGATGAAGAGGACAGATGTCACATGAGTTGGGGACAAAATATGTCAGACGAGAACAGGGAAACCTTCCATGGGGAGGAGGAAGGTAATGCATGTGGTCCTGAAGGGTGCTTTTCAATGGATAAGGAAGTGAGATGGTCGAATCAACCAATCTCGGGCGTCAGAATCATTGATGCGGCTAGATCCACCTAGATGGCAACCCCATGGTGAGCGTGGGGACGCGCCACCTTATGTGAGCAGGTTAAGGTCGCTGCCAGGTAGAAGGCGGAGTGGAACCATTGTCCCTGCTATGGATAGACAGACGATGGGAGACGAATGTGAGTTTGGGATCTCGCAGTTTCCTTTGTTAGAAAAGGGAGGAGCTAGGCCACAGTATATACCTTGGCCACAGATGGATAAGGATAATTTAAGGTGTAAACTCCAGAGTTTAACTTCTGGCGCTGGGAAATGGATACATAAGTTAGAGAAAATGACAGGAGGAAACACGTTAGCGACAGGGGACATTAAAAGTCTCCTGATTGCCATCCTTGGGGAAAGGGCTGATGACGTATTGGCAAGAGCAGGGTATTCTAGCGGGACCACAGTAAACACTGCTCATGATGGGGCACCGTTCAATAATTGTAGGGCAGTGGTCTGGAAAGCACTTAGAGTACTGTATCCGGACAAATCCGACATTGGAGCTATAATGGCAAAGAAGATGCAGGAAGGGGAGGATCCTCTTGTTTACATTCAGAATTTTCAAGAACATTGGGCTTTGGAGACACACAAGGCTTGGGGGAAATCAATAGCTGTATTTTATCATATATTATGTCAAAGGCTGTCAGAAGCAGTACAAAAGCAGCTCAAGAAATTAGTGGGCATGGAATCAAAGCCATGGCCAGTGATTCGGCTGACCATTGCACATTATTGCACGCTTTTGCAAGAGAAGAATCGAAAGAAAGACGATGCTAGGAAAGGCAAAGAGGCAAGGTTAGTGCAGAAAAAACGATCAAAGTAAGCCATTAAAGGGCGATGTTGACTAGTGGAGACGGATCGGGTTCGCAGCAAGTAAGCCGCAGGTGAATAACCAAAGGCAGTTTGATCAAGGTAATAATGAATTTGCACCACAGGGAAGTGGAGGCTTTCGAGGTAGAGGCTTACAGAATAATCAGGGAAACTTCCAGAACCATCCAAGTGGGTTTCAAAACATGCAGAACAATAGTCAAGGCACACAGGAGGGACAAGTTAGGTGACTTCCTCCTCCTATATGTTGGGCATGTGGTATGTCAGGACATTATGCTCGCACAGGTAGAAGTCAAGGATTCTTGCAGAATGGGAAATTCTCAAGAGGGGGGACAGCAAACCCGCTGCATATTCACAGCAGAAGGGACATAGGTTTGCCGAGAAAGCAACAAGATTTTCAAACACAGCAGGCAATAATGAATCCACCACAAGGGCAGTCACAGCAGTCACCTATGCAGATACAGCAGAGTACAAATATGGGTCAGTTAACTACTCTTAGAATAGGAGTTGTCACTGTCAAAGGAGGAGATCCTTTCACGGGTACGAGGATGAGAATGTATCCACAACAGGACAGCTCACTAGGAGACTTGATGTGTTCAATACTATCAGTGATGCCCAATCCTCAAGAGGAACCAAGCGTTGATGTCAATATAGGAGGCAAATCTTTTTCTTTTTTAGTAGATGCGGGTGCAACACGCTCATGTATACAAGAGGGGACATTTTTTCGATGTCTGAAAATGCCAAGAATACTCAAGGGTTCACAGGAGCTACGAGTAGAGTTCCTTTTACTGAACAATTGCTAGTCTCTATAGGAGAGTCTGACTTGTCTGTGCCGTTGTTATACTCAAGGCAGACACCTGGCAATATATTAGGTCGAGATTTAATGACCAAGTTGAACATGACAATTTTGTTCACTGATATGATAAAGGCATAGTGTGTTCAACACCAGGAATGCATTATTTAAACGTGAGTGAATGTATTATGGCATTTGCAGGACAAATGGCCATACGAGGTGTAGCGTTAGAACCAGAAGTTTTTTACTATGTGGTACGCATTCTCTTCACATGGCTGCCATGTTTAGTGGGCAGAACTATGAGAATACCTGATGAATTCTTATTCAGGCCAAAGATACCTATGGATGAAGAGGAAGGGCGAATATTCCCTTTAGAATTACAAATAGCATTAGCGCGAGGAGAAATGGCTTTGCTTGATGGGAATGATTATGAAGGCAGATGATAGTGCACAGTGATTGCCATTGGGGAAGGTGACAGATTGACTGACATCACTGATGAGGATATGTTTGAAGACCATCCATCAGATGACGAAGTAGTATTTGAGATGAGCATTACTTATTGGGTAAGAGCAGTTAAAAGTGAGGTTCCTCAGAAAATGATGTTAGCACAGAAACGCCCTGAGTATTTCGATGAAGGCATGGTGAAAGTGGCAGTTTCATTATGTATGTACAACAGGCCCCTATGATGTAGGCCTATTGAAGGGAGTTGGAGAGGTGAAGATTCAATTGAAACCAATAGCAATGTTACCTTGCGCACAGCAGTATCCTTTGTCTCTAGAGGCAGATGAAGGTATTTTTAAGACGATATCTGCTATGCTGGAAAAGGGCATCCTAGTCACGTCAGAGTCACCGTATAATACTGCAATTTATCCTGTCAAGAAAGGCAAAGAGGCGTCATGGCATCTAATTCAGAATTTATGCCTGATTAACCAGATTGTAGAGGCCGAGTTCCCCCTAGTTCCTAATCCTGCTACGATCTTATGTTATATCCCTGTTAAAGCATGATGTTTTACTGTGATTGACTTGACAAATGCTTTTTACTCAATCCTATTGCATAAAGACTCGCAAGATCTGATGTCATTTACATTCAGACAGACTCGTCTGTAAGGTACTCGCCTACTGCAGGGGTACTGTGAGTCTCCGTCAATTTTCAATAGAGTCCTGCAGATGGACTTAAGCAATATTGGTTTGAAAAGTGTTGTGTTGTAATATGTGGATGCCATATTGGTCTGTAGCACCTCAGAGGAAGAGTGCAGACGCGATTCAGTCTCATTGATGATTATTCTTGCAGACAGAGGATATAAAGTAGACAAGGAGAAATTGCAGTATTGTCAAAAGGAAGTACTATACATAGGTCAGTTAATTTCGCATGAGGGAAAGAAAGTTACTCCTTAGAGGGCTGAAGCTATTTTGAAAACAGTAAAGCGACTCATGACAATGCACATGCAGAGATATTTGGGACTGTGTAACTATGTAAGAGCATGGGTCTTTGATTACAGTTCATACATAAGGCCCTTAATGCAAGCTCTGAAGAAAGCACCGACAACTCAGGAGAACATATTTTGGACTGAGGAAATGGAGGAAGGGTTTGATGAGTTGAAAAAGCCAATTTGCACAGCTCCAGTTTTAGAGATTCCCAATTATGCTGAGGAATTCTTTTTTTTCTGCGCATATGAATGGCACTGTTATAACAGCTGTACTTACGCTGAGAACCAAATTGGGGTACAAGCCCCTTGCATATTACAGTGGGATTCTAGACCCAGTAATGAGGGGTCACTTTCCAGGCGAACAGTCTTTGGCTGCTGCCGCATTCGCCATTGAGAAGGCAGCTAGCATATTAATGGGGTATTCCATGATGTTGTTTGTTGAACATGCATTGTTTGCCATTTTGGAAACACCTAAAGGCATATTGACTTCTCAAAAGGCTCCTGAGTACGCTGAGTACGAGGTAGTCATATCGAATCCATTTATTAAAATAGTCTGATGAACAATAGTGAATCCTGACATGTTTTTAGCAGAACCCCTGGCAGAGGACGAGCATGCGCATGATTGCTCGAATTATGAGTAATTCTTTGATGAATTCCAGAGGGTGAAGGAAAATGCGTTGGCAACAGTGGAGATTCTTTTTATTGATGGTTCTTCTAGAATCGATGAGAATGATGGACAAAGATATACAGGTGCCGCTGTGGTGAAGCACATGGCCAATGGTGAGTTTGAGGTATTGATAAGTGCACGACTACCGTCTCACTTTTCGGCACAGGCTGCAGAATTAGTGGTGCTGATTATCATGCTCAAGAGACACGCCGACAAGGAAGTAACCATGTACAGTGACTCCGCCTATGCGACGTCAACAGTGCATGCAGGATTAGCATGTTGGAAAAAGAAGGCTACCTCTGAGCCGACAGCACTCCAGTGCAACACGCAGCCTTATTGGACAGGCTTATTAGAGCACTACAATTCCCAGTAGCCATGGCAGTAGTTAAATGCACGGCACACACTAAGAGAGCAGACTTTATCTCACGTGGAAATCAAAAAGCAGACGAGGAAGCAAAGCGAGTTGCATGTAGAGATATTATTATGTTGTTTGATCACCTGATGTAAATGAAAGCCTGGTGGGGATGATGAGTGTGTGTGAATGCTATAATAACTTGCCTAGGACTCAATTGGTAGAGATTCAAGGGGAAGCGCCTCAAGATGAGGAAGACTTGTGGACACAGAAAGGGTGTTCTTTAAACCTCTCTGATGCATTGTGCTGACAAGACAGCACTTGTAAACTGGTGATGCCTGTAGCCTTATTAAGGGTGGTGCTGGTACAGCTACACTACCCTGTGCATGACGCAACTAGAGAGAGCCACGCCGCAACTATTGCAGAGGATTGGTTTGTTCCGAATATAGTAAAACACGTTACATTTAATGTAGTAAATTGTATCGTACGTCAAAAGTTTACTGCTGGGCGCACAAAGTGCACAATTAGAGTAGTTATTTGAAGACCTAATGGACCCTTTCAAAATTTGCATATCGACTATGTTGACATGCTGCAAGTATGTAATGTATACAGATATATGATTGGATTGGTATGTCCCTTTTTGAGGTAGATTGAAGCTGGACCGTTTACACACCCAGACTCCGCCTGTGCAGCAACATTTTTAGTACAAAAAGTATTTCCTAGATGTGGAATATGTGAAGTAATATGATTAGATAGTGGCCCTCATTTTGTTAATAAAGTTTTGAACAAATAAGCTTGTTGCTTAGCATAAAGCACAGGTTTTCATCTGAGTATCACCAATAAGCAAATGGATCTGTGAGAGGCTCAACGGCTTGCTTAAAGAGAGAATAACCAAATTGAAGCTTACCCTGAAGAAAGGATGGTTGCATTGTCTACTACTGGCATTGTATGCATTGAGAAATCAACCAAGTTCAGACCACCAAGTTGCACCCCATGAAATAGTGACAGGGAGGCGAATGAGGACACCTCTCACACCTCTGTCTAGAACTAGAAGTGATGCCCAGGCAACTGCAGAATTGTTAGGAAAGGAGCTACGTGATTACTTAACATGCTTGACCTCAAGTATCTCTGTCATTTCAGATCAGCTCAAGCGGAAGGGGTTTGGAGCAGCTCAGAACACAGAAGGCGATGCTACAACAACTGGAGTTGAAAGATAATGGGCCTCATTACAAGGTTGGAGGTAGCCTTGCTGGTAAAATCATCAGGGCTACCTCCAAACTTGGAAGAAAGTCCGGCACCCGCAAATGGGCAATTAACGGGATATTCCAGCCCCACCAGCCCCGGTAATTGCCTTTTCACGGGTGACGGAATTGGGTGTTCCCCATTCTCATTTGAGCCCCGTAGGGCTCAATTGGAATGGGGATGCCTGTAGCACCGCCATGGTTCATTACCATGCCGGTGCTACAGGCCAGCTGTGCTCGCGGGTGCCTTTCATCCTGCCAGGTCATATCTGGCAGAATGAAAGGCACCCAAATTTAATGCTTAACTGTCTCACCTTAAAACGTATAGTGAAAATGGCCATCCTCGCACGAGCCTGACAGAGCCTTTCATATCCATGCCTGAACGGACTTTGAATCCTTTGTTTGTTATCCACGCTACTGGTTCCTTTCTAGGCATGCTCCCATACGTTTGTCATTGCATTGTAACTCCCTTATTGTGCCCTTTACACTACTACCTTGACCACTCCTGAGACTTATCTACATTATAAATAGACTTGATACGTCTCCTCCTCTATGTTGGCCACCTAGCTTTGCATTGAAAAGACGTAGCTTGCCACTTCCTGTCTTATACTGCAGCCCCCAATTCACCTCTCGTGCTTACTAGCAGAGATTGGGGACCTTCTGTCATTACATTTTACATTGTGACCTGTTTGCTAACATTTTTTTATTTTGTACCTTGCTCTGCAACGTGATCAGTTGTACACCATCGTACACTGCCTAGCCTTGCACTGAATGGATTTAGCTGTCTATTGCCTGTATTATACTACAGCCCTCAAGTCATCTCTCATGCTTACTAGCAGAGACTGGGGACCTTCAGTCATTATATTTTACATTGTGACCTGTTTGCTAACATTTTCGTACTTTGCACCTTGTTCTGCAACGTTCTTAATTGTACACCTCTGTTGAACCCATTTGCCTCTAATTTCTCTGCCCTTGCCTGTTTACTCCCCATTATGTACATCTTAGCCTATTCTGCTGCTCTTTACTGATATTCGGTATGTCCATTCCTTTGGCTTCTACACTTACCCACAACTGCATTACCCTACCAACACAGCACACTCACACCAAAAAATCTAATCGCAATTTGTTACGAACAATCAGCTACCGTTCCAACTTGCCACCTTATCAGAGCGACCACTACCCATCTCTTGCCCACCCACTGGCCCACAACAAATCTCAGCACCATTACCATGCATCTGACACTGCGCCCCAATCCTTACCTGAACAACCTTGCCCTATGGTTGGAACACTTTGCAGCCAAACCTACACCCAATCACCCTACACCTCAGGAACCTCAGATTAGGCTCCAGATTCACGCGCACAGCCCATCACAATCCTTCACACGCGCAGTCCATCACCATCCTCAACACCACACCCAAATCACCTTCGTCCTCAAGCATTTCGTCTAACAATGCTAACATACCAGGCAACAAAAATACCTCCCACTTGGTTACGCTCAACATCAACACAATGAAACCCCATTCCACTGTAGAGACTCCCATCAAGGGTGCCCTTGTTAATGCGAGGTCCTTTCCTGCTCACACGCTGGACATCGTAGATTTCATCACAACTCAAGACCTAGATTTCCTAGCGATTACTGAGACTTGGTTACATGCAGCCTCAGGACCCCTACTCTCACTAGCCATTCACAGAGATTATACCATCATAAGATGTGACCGCAACACCAACCAATCCAAAGGCGGTGGGGTTGCCTTTATTCATAAAAGCTCCCTCGGTCTTAGAGTCATTCCTAATGAACAGATCCCTTCCGCGGAGTTACTCTCGGTCAAACTACCCATTTCACCTAACCAAACCGCCATCATGCACATCGTTTATAGGCCACCAGGACCTGCCACCTCCTTCGCGGATGATATTACTTCCATCCTAGCAGACAAAACCAAAATCTTTTAGGGGACTTCAATCTGGGTTTCCAAGACCCCACATACTGCAAAGCACTGGACATTTCCAATACTCTCACTGATCTGGGCTTCTCCCATTGCATTCTTGACCCGATCCATATCAAGGGGAGAACCCTTGATTGGCTAGTGGATTTGAATTGAAGTATCAACCTAGTGGCAAACTCACCTTGCCTGTGGTCTGACCACCACACAATCACCTTTAACATCAAAGCCAATGATTTTTGCTCCAGACAGGACATTAAACCCCCAATTTGTACTAGAAACAAAAAAAGATATAACGAGGGAGAAACTGCTCCCCCTAATCCTACCTATGTTAAACAATACCTCACAGTCATGCACTGACCCTTCAGCCCTTGTGGATATTTTTAACGACACCATGCTTAAAGCAATAAACACCATTGCCCCTACTAAATTGTGGAAACCTAAACCTTGTGCACACCTCAACTCGTGGTTCACACCTCAACTGAGAGTGTTACGCCAAGTAAAGAGAAACTCTGAAGCCCACTGGAAAAGTCACCCATCTGATGCTAACAAGGATAGCCTCATCGTAGCATCCCTTAATTATAAAGTGGCAATCTTCCAAGCGAAAAAAGATACCTATAACAAGCGTATCTTGCAAGTGGAATCCAACACCAAAGAGCTCTTCAAGATACTTAAAGAACTTGAATCTCCCACCACCCCTCCTGATACCTGTAGCAAAGACAGTACATGGTGTTCTAGTATACAAAATGCGCTCCTTAACAAAATTTAAACACTCCAATCTAAAATTAACGCCAAACAAAGCAGCCTTCAGGCTGAATCACAGCCCAACTCTCCCCTTGGAAAGACTACTGTATCTCGCACACTCTTAAACCTTAGAGCTTCTCACCTCTAACTATCTTAGAGGTAGAAAACTTAAACCCTCCAATTGCCTGGGTGACACATGCCCAGCTCCCATCATCAAGGAGGCTACCCATGAACTAGCCCCATTCATCACTGCCCTCATTAATACCTCATTCAGCACTGACATCGTCCCGGATAACCTCAAGGATGCTTCGGTCATCCTTCTCATTCAAAAAAATGTCCATAAACCCGAGCATACCTACTAACTATAGGCCCATCTACACTGTCCCTTTTTTGCTTAAAATCCAGGCCAGAGCGGTTTACCTGCAGATCCAGGACTATCTGGAATCCATGTTTAGAAATTGGTGACAAGGCAGGCACTCTGTTATCAGTCAGGTTTTCCTTCATTAGCTTCTCCCCAAAACGCACATTTTTTTGACTCCATCAATCTTCAGGGAGGCTGTGTTTCTTTGCTTTTTCAGGCGTGTCTTCATTTCTTTTTTAGGTGTGGCAAGTTAATTGACTCTAAGGATTCTGGTACTTGTATTTTTCGCACTTAATTTATCTTGCAGGTGGCTGGAAACAACTCTCTCCCTAGCGCAAATCTCCCCTTGCAAGAAAAATTAAGTGTGAAAAATACAAGTACCAGAAACCTTAGAGGCAATTAACTTGCCACACCTGAAAAGGAAATGAAGACAGCCTGAAAAAGCAAAGAAACCCAGCCTCCCTGAAGATTTATAGAGTCATGAAAACGTGCGTTTGGAGGAGAAGCTAATGCAGGAAAGCTTGACTGGCAACAGAGCGGCTGCCTTGTCACCAATTTTTAAACATTGTTCCAGGAGTCCCAGGCTCAAAAGGCAGCAGCAGCAGGGCCATCATGCCTTACAATGGAAAGCCACAACCATAGTTTTCCCCCTCCCGCCATCAAGGGGAAGATTTGTTCTATGGAGGGAGTTGTTTCCAGCCACCTGCAAGAAAAATTAAGTGCGAAAAATACAAGTACCAGAATCCTTAGAGTCAATTAACTTGTCACACCTGAAAAGGAAATGAAGACACGCCTGAAAAAGCAAAGAAACACAGCCTCCCTGAAGATTGATGGAGTCATGAGAATGTGCGTTTGGAGGAGGAGCTAATGCAGCAAAACTTGCCTGGCAACAGAGCGCCTGCCTTGTCACCAATTTTTAAACACTATCTGGAATCCAATAAACTCCTCAGACTCAGACAATTGGGCTTCCATCCTAAGCACGGAAAAGAAACTGCCCTCATCGATATACAAACCCAAATTGAGGACCTGAAAGACAACGGAAAGTTAGCCCTCCTTTTACGATTAGATCTCTCGGCAACTTTTGATTTAGTGAACCACCACATTCTTTGTTAGCACCTTAAATCAGCAGCCCTTTTTTTCAGATAATGCCACCACTTGGATTAGGTCCTTCTTGGCTAACAGATCTATGAGGGTCTTCTCCCCCTCTGCATCTGCTGAACCAGTACCAGTACTATGTGGGGTTCCGCAAGGATCTTGCGTCTCACCTACACTCTATAACGTGTGCACGAAGCCGCTCTTTGATATTCTTGACTCTCTGGGTGTTATCTACACCAATTACGCTGATGACACGCAGATGCTCATCCCTATCAGTGGAGACCACCTCGTTGATACCAAAGTCCTAAATGATGTTTATCAGGTCATCCAGGCCTGGATGACACAACACGAGCTCTGTCTTAATCATGAGAAGACAGAGCTTCTCATCCTGGGCTCCCATCACCGATTTAGCAGACTAGACCCAATCTTCAAATCTGTTATCATTGATGGAAACACCATTAAGGTTTATAAGAATACTAAAACTTTAGGTATCTATGTCGATTCCACCCTATCTCTCACGAGAAAAACGAATGCTGTCATTTCAGCATCCGCCTACACATGGAAACTTATCACAACATGTCGTCCATTCCTTTCCACTGCAAATTGTACCATATTAGCCAGAAACCTTGTCATGTCCAAACTGGACTACTGCAATGTGCTATACCTACGAACAAGTCAACGTAACCTCAACAAGCTCCAGGTCACCCACAACAACACCATTAGGGCTCCATTAAATATACCCAGGAACCAGCATATAACTGACACTAGACGCAACCTACACTGGCTCTCAGTAGCCCAAAGAGTCTCCCTGAAACCCTTGCTCTCACGCACAAATGCCTGGCCAATCAGGCACCTAATTACCTGGCCAGCCATTTACCCCACACACTACCAGCCATCTGCAGAGAGCAGCACAAGCACACTGCCTCTCTTTATCTAGATTCAAGCTTCAGACAGCTGGGGGTGCCAGCTTCCCGGTCCTGGCCACTAAACTGAGGAACTCGCTCCCCAACCCTCTTAGAACAGAAACCTCCTTCCACTCCTTCAAGAACAAAGCTAAACTGTGGCTCATGGCTCAAGACACTCACAACCACCGCCCCTCACTTGAGCATTAATTCACCTTCCTCGATCACTGACTAATTGCCCTGCATCCTGATTGTAAATTCAGTATAAAGTATCCTGCAACTATATTGTAATGATTGTAAATTCAGTGTAAAGTATCTTGCAAGTATATTGTAAATAAATATGTAAGGTATCTTCCTTATTCTATTTGTGTTCTACTACTCATGCTGTTTCATTATGCCACTGTAACTATGCACCCAGATGCCTTTGGGCCAGGAGCGCTATACAAATAGAATAAATATAAATCAATCCAAATACAAATACCAGCGAGCACAACTCAGAGTTTGCCGGTCTGGATACAATGGTACCGGTAGGCTTACCGGTACCGTTGTATCTTGAATGGAAAACTCGTAATAAGGCCCAATGTCTTCCCAAACATTTCCCTGGTGATTCGGTCCTAATCAGGAATTTCACCAGGAGGTGGCACGAGCCACGTTTCAATAGTCCCTTCATAGTGGAAGACGTGACACTGTCTGCAGTCAAGGTGCAGGGCAAACGTGTTTGGATATTTCTTGGCAATGTGAAAATCTATGCTGGAGAACCTCCTTCGCCCCCACCCCTGTTGGGGAAGAACCACAGCATGTGCAGACTAGGTCTATGATGAGGAAGAAGGACGCAGAAGCTGTTGACTAAAGATAAAGAGTACATTGGACTGTGGCTTATTTCGGGACACTCTTTTCAGTCACTAAAAAAGGAGTTAAGGGAAGCTATTTGTTCCTGAGCCACAGGAGTTTGTTGACATTGGACCGAGACATGTTTAATTCTCGATCATAAAGTAGAGCATGCCAGATTTGGAGTTCCTTTTCAACGACTGGAAGAGGAACACTTCCCTGATTCCTTTCTCACTCAATTTCTTTTCAAAGGTGCCCATGGTGGTGCCCCATGACAACGTTTCACGGGTCGTTCTTGCAGTTTTCCTATTTATTTTGCGTGCATACCTTGCGCTTGTGGGGAGAACTACTAGCATTCATTTGTTCCTGCAAGATCCTAAGAATGGATCAATCACGAGGAGATTGCTTGCAGCTTCCTGAGTACAGGGGGAAAGCGCAAATGCCCCTATCAGCGGATAATGCACATAGACTGGTCACTTTGGTATTCTATTATTTGACTGAGGAATACCCGCATCTGGTTGGAAGACAAACTGATGTCCGTACATTCCAGAAGGATCCGAGGAATAATGCTGCACTTAATGAGATACTGAGAGAGGTCATCGCGCAGGTGAATTTTTACTCTGAGAGAACACTGAGAACTGAATGAGACCTTCGAGGGGAGAGATCCATGACTCTACTGGTCAAAGTACTTTGTTTCATGCTGAAGGAGAATCTTCATGTTGTCTGGTAAAAGGCCAATTTGTGGTATTCACTGGGAACTTTTGTTCATCATCACATAGTCAGCCAGCTGAAGCTGATCGAGGGAATTTATGGAGTAGACTCAGCAGCTTCCAGTGTATTGCAAAATATTGCCCGATTAAAGTTTATTTTTTCCTTCCTTAAAAAACAGTAAAAATGGGCAGCATTAATAGTAATATTATTATGGCAGATCCCGAGAGATCCCAAGAGATGCCCACGATGTGCAAGAAGCTTTTGTTGTAAATGGACTTATCTGTACGTAATTTATTCTTGTATCCTGTTCCTAGTGATATTGCCTTCACTTACAGTACATATTGCTTACTATATAGACGTAAGTGGAGCAAAGTCTCCTGTGCATTCTCCTGTACAGAAGGAGGGGAATGATGTGGCAACTACAAGGCAGCCAAGACCTTATGTGATTGTTCCTACTCTAGAGATACACACAAGGGGAACTGGTCCTGTGATGGAGAAGCCTGGGTTACCTTGTGAAGAGAGGTCACGTGCAGAGATTATAGCAGTCTCCATATGGCCGGCCTTAGCTGCTGCTAAAATGAGGTTTCAGAATAGGAAAATAATTTTAGATCTTTCTACACAGATGGTACATGTAAAAACACCCAGTCCACTGACAAATGTTTCTATGGTTGGTCCAGTAAGGAGAAACTATGCTGACATATTGAATGAGATGATTAGAGAAACTCGTAAGAAAAGAACGAGATTTAAGAGAAATGCTAGGGAGGCTGATCATGAGCTGAAGGATTACCTGGATAGTACAGCACACTTGGGGAATAACATATGGTATAAGTGGGAAGGAGGACCTCAAAGGAGGAATGCTTCGTATGTGCACTCCTGCCCTATAGCATGGGAAGTCTAAGATCTTCATAGCTATTGAAATAGATGTCCAGACACCACATTGTCTTTCACACATAGCACTCTGCCGTACAAGCGGTCAGTTCATGGGCCGAGATGCCTATCTGAAATGGGCAACAGAATGGACAGATCCAGATGAAGATGATTATATCCAATACACAAAGACAAGAAACAAGGCACATATGAAGAATCACGTGATCAGATATAAAAAAAAACCTGGAGTGAAAAGAGCTGAAATCAGATATGAAGTAAACAAAAGACTGGAGAGTCCAGGAAAATCTGCAGAAGAAATTTGTAGATGGAAGAACAGAGGCCAAATGCAGATCTGGGGATCAGTGCTGTCACCAGATGGATGGGAAGAAGGAGTGGAGATCTGCAGAGCCTGGATGGTCATTGGCTGTTATCAACCAACCATTGACATAATGCGGAATGGATAAAAGCCACTATGGCCAAGACTTGCTAAGCTACTGACCTGAGTCGAAGATAGAGGCGGACCCTTGCAGATAGGGCCTCTGGACAGTGCAAAGCTGTGCTTCAGATAAAATGGCACAAGAAAAGTTGGAGAGAATCAGAACTGTGGTGAAATCTTTGATGTACCAGGAATGAAACTCATCATGGATCACAATTGTGCTTGTGGATCCAGAGCATATATGAGACAACCCAAAGATTGGGGAGGACAATGCTCACTAGTGAATGTTCATGTTCCAGCATTGGTGATTCCTAAAAGTGACTTAGTCTTGACAGTTTCTTGAATGTAGATGCTCACCTGAAGAAGATGAGATCTGTGGAGCTGATAAATTGAATGAAGAGGGAGCACTAGTCCTCTGCCAATTCAATAGAAGCCTTTGACTCCATTCTGTATGAGCACAGGCTGTTCAGCCAGACTTCGTCGGTATTCACACTGATCTTCATGCCGAGAATCCAGGTTGGAGCAAATACCAAATGGCTGCAGATTACCAGTTGCTACGAACAATCAACACTACCATAAAAGGATTCAATGCTATCAGGAAAGAGATGAGAGCCATACGACTGATGACTCTTAAGAATAGATACGTCTTGGACATGATTACAGCTATAGATGGAGGTGCTTGTGCAAAAATCAGAGAATCATGTTGCACGTTCATACCTTCTCATGATGACAAAAATGGCACCTTGACAGAGGCCATAGAGATGCTAACAAAGCTACACATCCAGATGATAGACAGAGTAGAAGACATTGCTGATGACAGCTAGTTTGGATCGCTCTTTTCTTGGGTTCCACAATGGATGGCAGACATGGTCAAGTTCCTTGGAGCCCTAATCATGTTGGTATTGCTTGGATTTTGTGTGATCAGGATGGAAGGCCAGAGACTTGACAGATGAAGAAATGTGAGACTTTGTGAAGGCCAGTATCCATGCACCTGAGTTCCTGTATCCAAAGAATCATAAGAAGTATGTGGGAAAGTGGATCTATTGCAGTCCAAGTGGACAGTGCATACCTATGACTTGGAACAGGGATGAGCATGAACAATCAGCTGGGTGCCTGAAGGGAGTGATAAAGATATGGATCCCAAAGACGCATTTCTTCAGACAAGGATGTCTAGATATTAATTAATTAATTTATTTATATTTATTTAAATTTATAGAGCGCACTACAGCCCGCAGGCATCGAGGCGCTATATCAGAGCTTAAGAAGACTTGATTAGGGGTTACAAGGAGCCGCCCAAGAGTACTTGTTTACAGTTCAGCGAAAGTGATTACATAGTATCACAGAATACATGTTAGTGCATGTTAGTGCATGTTGTCAGAAAATACATGTTGACATAGTCAGACAAAGAGGTGAGTTTTGATGGCTTTGCAAAAGGCTGAGTGGGATTCAATGATCCTGATGTGAGGTGGTAGGGAGTTCCAGAGTAGGGGGGCTACGGTGGGGAAGGTAGAGCCACCCGCCTGGGCCTTACGGGTTCTAGGAACAGATAAGAGGTTGGAGTAGGGGGATCTGATGGTCTGAGGGTGGCGGGTTTGGTGATTCTGCATATGAAGGATGATGGGAGAGTGGTCGATGAATCGACCAGTGGGTGGAGTGTAGAGAAGAAGCCAAGTACCCCCACCTCAACCACTTCACCCATATTGCCTATATTTTGGGAACCAGAGTGTGAGACACGTGCGGTACCAGTGAAAATACTGGTATCGAAGAGAATCCTGGAGGCAGGGTTCCCATTGAGAAAGCCATACCTGCATACGAGACACTATGATGGCCATTTGAATTAAATCCCAGAAGAAGCTGGACCAATAAATGGAAGGGGAAAATGGTGACATGAAGAAAGCTGACATACATGGAAGAGATGCAGAGGCAGGAGAATGCAGATATTCTATAAGGCATCAAGAAGGTATCAAAGATGACATCTTGGGATCAAGATGAAGAAACTTATGTTAATTTTAATGTTAATGTTAATGTTAATGTTAAAGGATATTTGTACCGCACACTATCACCACCAGAGTGGTCCCCTGGTGTTCTGGCAGCTCTGGAAAAGGGAAGGGGGAGGGGGGTGATTTAGTGGGAGTAAGGTGGAAAAGTGCAAGAGAGCGGCGATGTGCTGTTGGCAACCTCAGCCCGGTGGGTACGTTGGCTGGGCTTGGGGTGTTTTACCATCGATTTTCATTGTGTGCTGTTGTGTGAATCTATGTGTGGTTTGTCTTGTTGTTGCAGTGTAGTGAAGCTTGTGCGGGTTGCTGTGCTGTAGGTTTGTGGTTGTGTTTGGTAAGAGATTGAGAGGTATATGCAGAGGGGTGAAGTTGTTAGTGGATTGGTTAATTGGCATTGCTGTCCTTGCAATTATGTCTAGGTGTGGTGCTTGCCATCATTCACCATTCCATCTGAGTGTGGCAATTGCTAATCTTCAATATCTGATCTAGATTAGATGCAGACCAAAGTTGAATGTTCCATCTATGTGTGGCACATGATAACATTCATATTTCCATTTAGGTGCGACACAGGATACAGTTGAGCATTCCATCTAAGTCCATCTAAGTGTGGCACATGTCAACATCCACATTTCTATCTGGGTGCGACAAGACTGAAGTTGAGTATTCCATCTAAGTGTGGCACATGCTAACATTCACATTTCTATCAAGGTGCGACGCAGTCTACAGTTGAGCATTCAATCTAGGTGTGGCACATGCTAACATTCGCATCTATCTAGGTGCACATTACTATCTAGGTGCGATGCAGGCTAAATTGAGCATTCAATCTAAGTGTGGCACATGCTAGCATTTACTTTACTATCTAGGTGCGTTTCAGGTTAAGTTGAGCATTCATGTGGCACATGCTAACATTCACATTACTATCCACGTGTGATGCAGTCTAAGTTGAGCATTCCATCTAAGTGTGGCACATGCTAACATTCACATTTCTATCAAGGTGCGACGCAGTCTACAGTTGAGCATTCAATCTAGGTGTGGCACATGCTAACATTCGCATCTATCTAGGTGCACATTACTATCTAGGTGCGATGCAGGCTAAGTTGAGCATTCAATCTAAGTGTGGCACATGCTAGCATTTACTTTACTATCTAGGTGCGTTTCAGGTTAAGTTGAGCATTCATGTGGCACATGCTAACATTCGCATTTCTATCTAGGTGTGACGCAGGCTACATTTGAGCATTCCATCTAAGTGTGGCACATGCTAACATTCAAATTACTATCTAGGCGCGATGCAAGTTAAGTTGAACATTCCATCTAAGTGTGGTGCATGCTAACATTCACATTACTATCTACGTGTGATGCAGTGTAAGTTGAGCATTCCATCTGAGTGTGGAGCATGCTAACATTCACATTATTATCTAGGTGCGATGCAGGCTAAGTTGAGCATTCCATCTGAGTGTGATGCATACTAACATTCACATTACTATCTAGGTGCGATGCAGGCTAAGTTGAGCATTCCATCTAACTGTGGCGCATGCTAACATTCACATGACCATTTAGGTGTGATGCAAGCCAAAGTAGAGCATTCAATCCAAGTGTGGCACATACTAACATTCACATTTGCCTCTGGATGTGACACTGGACAATCTTCACAGTTCTCTCTAGATGTGGCACTAGTCAACATGGGCAAGTAAATAAGTGTGTTATGCAATGCAACATTTGCAGTCCAGCCATGAATAGATTTGGGCTGGTGGTCACAAATCTCTCTAAGTATGCATGGTATAAGTCTATGGCAATCTAGGTTATCGAAAGTAAGAAAGAGTGGTGGGGCTTTCTGAAGTAGAGTAGTTGCTCTACACCCCACCCATGCCACACTCACAGTTTTGTTGGTGTCTGTTGACGTCATTGGTTTCCCACTGCGGACACCTGCAGGCACATCTTGGAACCACCAATGTAGGAGCCACCGTTTGCCGAAGGGGCTGCCCTGGGAAGGTGGGTTATGAACAGGAACCAGCCAATTGGGAAAGTGGGAGAGGGGTGGGCCAGGAGGCAGGAGGAGGGAGAAGGGAGGTGGGAAAAGTCAAGGGAAGCAAGGATGGCTATCGGGGGCAGGGGTGCAGCCACAAAGGCTGAGATGTTGCTCCCCAGGGTCCAGGAAGGTCCTGGGGGGAAATGCACTCACCTGCACCTCTGGTAGTGAAGGAGGTAAGCAAGGTGCAGTGCAGCTACTAGGCTCAACAAGGAGGTAAGCTCCACCAATCAGGGAAGGGGGTGGGCTGGGAGGCGGAAGGAGGGAAAAGGGACACAGGAAAAGGCAAGGGAAGCAAGGATGGCTATCAGGGGCAGGGGACAGCCACAAAGGCCGAGATGTTGCTCCCAAGGGACCAGGAGGGTCCTGGGGGGAGTGCACTCACCTGCACCTCTGGTAGTGAAGGAAGTAAGCAGGGTGCAGTGCAGCCGCTAGGCCCAATGAGGATGGAAGCTCCGCCAATCAGGGAAGGGGGTAGGCCTGGAGGAGGGAGAAGGGACACGGGAAAAGGCAAGGGAAGCAAGGATGGCTATGGGGGCCGGGCGGGTGGAACAAAGGCCGAGATGTTGCTCCCCAGGTCCCAGGAGGGTCCTGGGGGGAATGCACTCCCCTGCACCTCGGGTAGTGAAGAAGGGATGTGACCTAGCAATTCGGGCTTGACAGCCACTTTGAGGTGGGACCAAGCCTGATTTGCATATGGTCTTTCCCCTTCTGTAATGGCTTGGCAGGGGGAGAACGATGGTCTGGAGGGTTTCCCAGAGCAATGCCAGTGGTTAAGGTTAATTCTAAACCTTCCAGCCATCACCTCTTTGTTTTTGCTTTTTCACCCCGAGTGAGACTGGTCTGCTCAGACGTGGGTCCCGCGCGTGCTGAGGCTAGAGGCCCAAGCTACTCCTCACTGATGAGGCCCAACAAGGCTGAAACATGTTTGGGAATGCTTGTGGTTTCCTGCAGAAGGGATGTGACCTAGCAGTTCATGCTGGACAGCCCCTTTGAGGTAGGCCCAAGCCTGATTTGCATATAGTCTTTCCCCTTCTGTAATGTCGTGGCAGCTGAAGTACTATGGTCTGGAGGGTTGCACAGAGCAATGCCAGTGGTTAAGATTCATTCTAAACCTTCCAGCCATCACCTCTTTGTTTTTTCTTTGTCACCCCGAGTCTGACGGGTATGCCTAGACGTGGATCCTGTGTCTGCTAGGCCTAGAGACCCAAGCTACTCCTCACTGGTGAGGCCCAACAAGGCCGAAACATGTTTGGGGATGCTTGTGGTTTAGTACAGAAGAGATGTGACCTAGCAGTTCGGGCTGGACTGCCCCTTTGAGGTGGGACCAAGCCTGATTGGCATATGGTCTTTGCCCTTCTGTAATGGCTTGGCATCCGAAGAACAATGGTCTGGAGGGTTGCCCAGAGCAATGCCAGTGTTTAGGATTCATTGTAAACCTTCCAGCCATCACCTCTTTATTTTGTCACCCGGAGTGAGACTAGTCTGCTTAGACGTGGGTCCGTGCCTGCTGGGCCTAGATACCCAAGCTACTCTTCACTGATGAGGCCCAACAAGGCCGAAATATGTTTGGGGATGCTTGTGGTTTCCTGCAGAAGGGATTTTACCTAATAGTTCGGGCTGGACAGCCCCTGTGAGGTGGGACCAAGCCTGATTTGCATATGATCTTTTTCCTTCTGTAATGGGTTGGCATGAGAAGAACGATGGTCTGGAGCGTTGCACACAGCAATGCCAGTGGTTAAGATTCATTCTAAACCTTTCAACCATCACCTCTTTGTTTTTGCTTTGTCACCCCGAGTCTGACGGGTATGTCTAGACGTGGATCCCGTGCCTGCTGGGCCTAGAGACCCAAGCTACTCCTCACTGATGATGCCCAACAAGGCCGAAACATGTTTGGGGATGCTTTTGGTCTTGTGCAGAAGGGATGTGACCTAGCAGTTTGGGCTGGACTTCCCCTTTGTGGTAGGGGGCAAGCCTGATTTGCATATTGTCTTTCCCCTTCTGTAATGGCTTGGTAGGCGAAGAACGATGGTCTGGAGGGTTGCCCAGAACCATACCAGCGGTTAAGATTCATTCTAAACCTTCTAGCCATCATCTCTTTGCTTTTGCTTGGTCACCCCGAGTGGGACGGGTTTTCCCAGACGTGGGCCCTGTGCCTGCTGGGCCTAGAGACCCAAGCTGCTTCTCACTGATGATGGCCAACAAGGCCGAAACATGTTTGGGGATGCATGTGGTTTCATGCAGAAGGTATGTGACCTAGCAGTTCGGGCTGTACTGCCCCTTTGAGGTGGGACCAAGCCTGATTTGCATATGGTCTTTCCCCTTCTGTAATGGCTTGGAATGTGAAGAACAATGGTCTGGAGGGTAGCCCAGAGCAATGCCAGTGGTTAGGATTCATTCTAGTCCTTCCAGCCATAACTTCTTTGTTTTTGCTTTTTCACCCCGAGTGGGAAGGGTATGGCCAGACGTGGGTCCCATGCATGCTGGGCCTAGAGACCCAAGCTGCTCCTCACTGATGAGGCCCAACAAGACCGAAACATGTTTGGGGATGCTTGTGGTCTTGTGCAGAAGGGATGTGACCTAGCAGTTCGGTCTGGACTTCCCCTTTGTGGTAGGGGGCAAGCCTGATTTGCATATTGTCTTTCCCCTTCTGTAATGGCTTGGTAGGTGAAGAACGATGGTCTGGAGGGTTGCCCAGAACCATGCCAGTGGTTAGGATTCATTCTAAACCTTATAGCCATCATCTCTTTGCTTTTGCTTTGTCACCCCGAGTGGGACAGGTTTGCCCAGATGTGGGTCCCGTGCCTGCTTGGTCTAGAGACCCAAGCTACTCCTCACTGATGATGCCCAAAAAGGCCGAAACATGTTTGGGGATACATGTGGTTTCATACAGAAGGTATGTGACCTAGCAGTTCTGGCTGTACTGTCCCTTTGAGGTGGTACCAAGCCTGATTTGTATATGGTCTTTCCCCTTCTGTAATGGCTTGGAATGCGAAGACCAACGGTCTGGAGGGTTGCCCAGAGCAATGCCAGTGGTTAGGATTCATTCTAAACCTTCCAGCCATAACTTCTTTGTTTTTGCTTTGTCACCCAGAGTGGGAAGGGTATGCCCAGACGTGGGTCCCATGCCTGCTGGGCCTAGAGACCCAAGCTGCTCCTCACTGATGAGGCCCAACAAGACCGAAACATGTTTGGGGATGCTTGTGGTCTTGTGCAGAAGGGATGTGACCTAGCAGTTTGGGCTGGACATCCCCTTTGTGGTAGGGGGCAAGCCTGAGTTGCATATTGTCTTTCCCCTTCTGTAATGGCTTGGTAGGAGAAGAACGATGGTCTGGAGGGTTGCCCAGAACCATGCCAGCGGTTAAGATTCATTCTAAACCTTCTAGACATCATCTCTTTGCTTTTGCTTGGTCACCCCGAGTGGGACGGGTTTTCCCAGATGTGGGTCCAGTGCCTGCTGGGCCTAGAGACCCAAGCTGCTCCTCACTGATGATGGCCAACAAGGCTGAAACATGTTTGGGGATGCATGTGGTTTCATGCAGAAGGTTTGTGACCTAGCAGTTCGGGCTGTACTGTCCCTTTGAGGTGGTACCAAGCCTGATTTGTATATGGTCTTTCACCTTCTGTAATGGCTTGGAATGTGAAGACCAATGGTCTGGAGGGTTGCCCAGAGCAATGCCAGTGGTTAGGATTCATTCTAAACCTTCCAGCCATAACTTCTTTGTTTTTGCTTTGTCACCCAGAGTGGGTAGGGTTTGCCCAGATGTGGGTCCCATGCCTGCTGGGCCTAGAGACCCAAGCTGCTCCTCAGTGATGAGGCACAACAAGACCGAAACATGTTTGGGGATGCTTTTGGTCTTGTGCAGAAGGGGTGTGACCTAGCAGTTTGGGCTGGACTTCCCCTTTGTGGTAGGGGGTAAGCCTGATTTTCATATTGTCTTTCCCCTTCTGTAAAGGCTTGGTAGGCAAAGAACGATGGTCTGGAGGGTTGCCCAGAACCATACCAGCGGTTAAGATTCATTCTAAACCTTCTAGCCATCATCTCTTTGCTTTTGCTTGGTCACCCCGAGTGGGACGGGTTTTCCCAGACGTGGGTCCTGTGCCTGCTGGGCCTAGAGACCCAAGCTGCTTCTCACTGATGATGGCCAACAAGGCCGAAACATGTTTGGGGATATATGTGGTTTCATGCAGAAGGTATGTGACCTAGCAGTTCGGGCTGTACTGCCCCTTTGAGGTGGGACCAAGCCTGATTTGCATATGGTCTTTCCCCTTCTGTAATGGCTTGGAATGTGAAGAACAATGGTCTGGAGGGTAGCCCAGAGCAATGCCAGTGGTTAGGATTCATTCTAGTCCTTCCAGCCATAACTTCTTTGTTTTTGCTTTTTCACCCAGAGTGGGAAGGGTATGGCCAGACGTGGGTCCCATGCATGCTGGGCCTAGAGACCCAAGCTGCTCCTCACTGATGAGGCCCAACAAGACCAAAACATGTTTGGGGATGCTTGTGGTCTTGTGCAGAAGGGATGTGACCTAGCAGTTCGGTCTGGACTTCCCCTTTGTGGTAGGGGGCAAGCCTGATTTGCATATTGTCTTTCCCCTTCTGTAATGGCTTGGTAGGTGAAGAACGATGGTCTGGAGGGTTGCCCAGAACCATGCCAGTGGTTAGGATTCATTCTAAACCTTCTAGCCATCATCTCTTTGCTTTTGCTTTGTCACCCCGAGTGGGACAGGTTTGCCCAGATGTGGGTCCCGTGCCTGCTTGGTCTAGAGATCCAAGCTACTCCTCACTGATGATGCCCAACAAGGCCGAAACATGTTTGAGGATACATGTGGTTTCATACAGAAGGTATGTGACCTAGCAGTTCTGGCTGTACTGTCCCTTTGAGGTGGTACCAAGTCTGATTTGTATATGGTCTTTCCGCTTCTGTAATGGCTTGGAATGCGAAGACCAACGGTCTGGAGGGTTGCCCAGAGCAATGCCAGTGGTTAGGATTCGTTCTAAACCTTCCAGCCATAACTTCTTTGTTTTTGCTTTGTCACCCAGAGTGGGTAGGGTATGCCCAGATGTGGGTCCCATGCCTGCTGGGCCTAGAGACCCAAGCTGCTCCTCACTGATGAGGCACAACAAGACCGAAACATGTTTGGGGATGCTTGTGGTCTTGTGCAGAAGGGATGTGACCTAGCAGTTTGGGCTGGACTTCCCCTTAGTGGTAGGGGGCAAGCCTGAGTTACATATTGTCTTTCCCCTTCTGTAATGGCTTGGTAGGAGAAGAACGATGGTCTGGAGGGTTGCCCAGAACCATGCCAGCAGTTAAGATTCATTCTAAACCTTCTAGACATCATCTCTTTGCTTTTGCTTGGTCACCCCGAGTGGGACGGGTTTTCCCAGACGTGGGTCCAGTGCCTGCTGGGCCTAGAGACCCAAGCTGCTCCTCACTGATGATGGCCAACAAGGCTGAAACATGTTTGGGGATGCATGTGGTTTCATGCAGAAGGTATGTGACCTAGCCGTTTGGGCTGTACTGCCCCTTTGAGGAGGGACCCAGCCTGATTTGCATATGGTCTTTCCCCTTCTGTAATGGCTTGGAATGCGAAGAACAATGGTCTGGAGGGTTGCCCAGAGCAATGCCAGTGGTTAGGATTCATTCTAGTCCTTCCAGCCATAACTTCTTTGTTTTTGCTTTGTCACCCCGAGTGGGAAGGGTATGCCCAGACGTGGGTCCCATGCATGTTGGGCCTAGAGACCCAAGCTGCTCCTCACTGATGAGGCCCAATAAGACCGAAACATGTTTGGGGATGCTTGTGGTCTTGTGCAGAAGAGATGTGACCTAGCAGTTCGGGCTGGACTTCCCCTTTGTGGTAGGGGGCAAGCCTGATTTGCATATTGCCTTTCCCCTTCTGTAATGGGTTGGTAGGTGAAGAACGATGGTCTGTGAGGGTTGCCCAGAACCATGCCAATGGTTAAGATTCATTCTAAACCTTCTAGCCATCATCTCTTTGCTTTTGCTTTGTCACCCCGAGTGGGACAAGTTTGCCCAGATGTGGGTCCCGTGCCTGCTTGGTCTAGAGACCCAAGCTGCTCCTCACTGATGAGGCCCAAAAAGGCTGAAACATGTGTGGGGATGCTTGTGGTTTAGTGCAGAAAGGATGTGTCCTAGCAGTTCGGGCTGGACTGTCTCTTTGAGGTGGGACCAAGACTGATTTGCATAGGGTCTTTCCCTTTCTACAATGGCTTGGCAGGTGAAGAACGATGGTCTGGAGTGTTACCCAGAGCAATGCCAGTGGTTAAGTATGGGTATGGCATGGCTAGCAGGTGAAGAATGATGATCTGGAGTGTTACCCAGAGCAATGTCAGTGGTTAAGTATGGGTATGGCATGGATCCATGCGTAGGTGTGAAAGTCTCATCCTTTCTTGCCTGCCTTGTCACGTGGCTAGGACACCGTGAAATCGGCCTCTTCTTCATGTATTTTCGTGTTTTTGATTTAATTCTACCAGTCTTCTACCATCTGTGGCTTATCTTGACCTTTCTGAACAGGACACTGTTCTTTTCTCTTTAATTGTATTCACTGTTGGCTTTTTCCAACCAGATACGACCTTGGCTCCTTGGCATTGTTACATTCAGCTGGGTTTCGCTCCATCTTAATTTTCGATTTCTTTGCTGCAACGCTCTCCCCTCAAGACCTTTAGTATCCTTTGTTCAATTCTGCTCATGTGTGTAGTGGATTTACACTCATATATAAAGTGCTTTTGAGGTATATATATGTATATGTTGGCGCTTGCCACAATTTATTTACTACTAAGCATAAGCAAGCTTAACGATTTCTTTGCTTCTTGCGGTTTGTTGCATCTGTACACATTTAAACTAACTGAATATCGTCATTGTGCATATGCCATATGTTTCTGCATCTTGACATCAACTGCTTCACCTTAGGCTCAAGATGTCACTTATCCATGGTATTTCGTCTCTTTTTCAGTATTCTCAGGCCATTATATCTTCTATATGTGCGTCAGTCCGATTTCTTAAAACGTC
The DNA here is from genome assembly GCF_040938575.1 of Ambystoma mexicanum. NCBI lineage: Eukaryota > Metazoa > Chordata > Amphibia > Caudata > Ambystomatidae > Ambystoma > Ambystoma mexicanum. The sequence goes on from NC_090935.1 coordinate 539,234,335, forward strand.
ACCATTCGTCTTCCTTTATTATCTTCTTGGCTTCTTCGGGTATTCCATTCTGACAACCACGATTCTGTCTTGACTGTAGATATGGTTTTCTCAATGGGTACCTTACTGCCGAGGTTTTCTTAGATGTCGGTACTTCAATAGGTGCTGTTACTATGGTAGGCACTGGGCAGAGTCCAACAGCTGCTCTTTGCTGGTTTATTTGTTCATCATACATCACATAATTTGGTATGAAAGTACCGGGTACTACGAAGGGGTGGCTGGAATGTGGATGACACTTGGTACTTCCTCTTCAATACTGCTTTACGATTTATTGAAAAGTACATACCTTCAGAAAACAGAGATAATGACCTATGGACAGAAAGCCTATCATTGTACTCTTGTGGAATGCTAACATAGACATTCAATACATTGCAGTTGCAAGATATGCCACAGTAAAGCTGAGAAAACGGAGCTAAAAGGCCTCTGTGATGACATATCATCTGACAAAAATCTTTCCCAAAAATGTTACTGCTTTAGTATCAAAATGCTGTCCTAGAGAGAATGCAGGTCCTGCGAAGCTGCAGATTGTTTAACAGGTACAGACTTATATGGACAATCTCAAAACATTCTCTTGTTCAACCTCGGCCCAGCTCCATTGTGAAAAAGAGTACTAAAATCCTACCAAGAAATCAAATCTATAGCTACAGCCAAAACATCTAAAATAATAATCTGATTGTCATATACTAAACAAACCGAAGTAATGCTTGGGAAAACATGTGCTTTTATGACATAGGCCCAAACTATACATACAAAAACAATGTCAATCCAAATTAGACAGGAAGTCTAGTAAGACATTCCAAATCTAGTCTAATTAACAATGTAAAATTATTCTTTAAATAGGCAGAGCATAGAGAACTTTATTCCATGGACCTACTATAACTATTCAAACCTTGGATAAAAGAGGAAGAATTGTGAGGTGATCATGACACATTAGAAGCTGATTTTAAGGCACATGAAAGCATCCTACAAAATTACAATTTTAAATGGTACAAAGAAATATTAGACAATGAATGCCAAGAAGAAGAAGAAATAGAAAGAATACTAGATAAATACAGTACATTAGTAGTAGTAGATGTCACAGTACATATTGTTGTGGTGATAACTAGTGTGCAGATTGTTGGGGCATTACATCCAAAGTGAGCATAATGTTCTAGCCATGGCCAGTGTTCAAATTGTTGAGATTATTAAATCCAAAATAACTTTTCTGTTGTATGCACTCTGACCTCTATCACTACTACTATTATACTCACACTCCTAAAGTCCTATTCTGCCTCTAGCCAGAGGTCACAAACTTAAAACTGCATAGCTATTAAACCCAGAGTAAGCATACTGTTCTCACCATGGCAAATTGGCTAGATTGTTTAGAGCCTTACATTCAAAGTAAATGTAATGTTGTGGTTATGGGCAAACGCAAAGTAAGCATACTGTTCTGGCCATGCCCAGTGCCACATTATTAGGTGCATTAAAACCAAACTAACTGTACTGTTGTGGCTCTGGCCAGTGGCCAGATTTTTGGGTCATTACACCCGAAATACCAGTACCATTGCAGCCATGGCCAAAAACAAAGTAACAGACTGTTCTGGTCATGGCCAGCGGCCAAATTATTGGCTACATTAAACCCAGAGTAAATGTATTGTTGTGGCCATGGCCATGGCCAGTGGCCAGATTATTGAGAGCATTAAACCCAAAGCATTGTACTTTTGTGTCCATGGCCAAAAGCAAAGAATGTTTACTGTTCTGGCCATGCCCGGTGTCACATTATTGGGAGCATTAAACCCAAAATAACTGTACTGTTGTAGCAATGGCCAAACGCTAAGTAAGCATACTGTTCTGGCTATGGTTAGTGGCCAATTTTTTGGGGACATTAAACCCAAAGTAAATCTACTGGTGTGGTCATGCCCTTAACAATCTGCTATTTCCACAGTCACACTTACTAGCCCCATTACATAAGTATTAAACCCAAATTATTAATTGTTGTAGCATCTAACATAACACCACCTTTCTCATTGGATGTCTGCTGGCATTTGCTGCTGTCTGCAGTCGTCACGGACTGAAGCAATTACTGCGAACACAGCGCCAAACCTGCTAGCATTTTCAGATATAATAACACATACATTGTTCACTTTCTTTGCTCCCCACCCTCCTATGCACTCTTTCATCCTCAACATAACCAGAAATTCATTTTTCGAAGCTCTTTTTACTGCAGTGTCTGCAAACAAAGGGCAATGTTCCCGGATCCAATATGGCAACTGGTTCAAAACGTTTGATGCAGCTCACATTTCTCAATTGACCAATCGGCAGCCGTGTATTATGTCAGCAAACTTTACGCAGCTCCCTGATTGATCCAGGATAGTCTGAGGACACTAAATCAGGAAGTGAGTCTGTGGACCATATAGAGATATTACTTTTTTTAACCTACAATTTGAGCATTTAAAAAAATCTACGGACTGGATTTATACCAAATTTGCAAAAGCATGCTTTCGGGTCCAGGGTGCCGCTCCTCACATAATTTGGGTACAAATCCATCCAGTGGTTCAGGCTGTAGACACAAGCAAACAATTTCCCCATTCAAGTATATCCGAAATTTCAAAAAGTTTGGGACTCCCCCCTACAGCTTTTCTCCCTAGTGACGAATCTGCACGAAACCTGGCAAATGCATTCATAATCGGGTCTTGAACTTTTATGCAATGTTGCGTGTGAATTTCTCAAATGGCACCAAAGTTATAAGCCTCCCAAACACTGCCTTCCTCTGGGAAAGACAAATTAACCACAGCTACAGCGACAGTATCATGTACCCGCTAATACATACACACACACACACATACACTGTCTGACTCGTCACTGTTGCCCTTGATGCAGTGCTGAGCCTTCTCTTAGTGCAGCAAGTGCCAAGGAGATAAGGAGGAGCCGGTCAGGGCAGGCCCTGTATGTCTATAAAAATGCTTCTGTGAAAATTCTCAGAGATGCAAGGACACTCCGGCACTCTAATCCATGCTCATATACTTCTTATTTCAAATTAATTCGAAATGAAAATCCAAATCAGGTGGCAGATCATCCCATATTATCTAACAATGTGTGTCTTCCACAAAGTACTTTTTCCGTGTTGCATAGACATAAAAGAAATCAGTGTGAATACTGATGCAATGTGAGTTTGCATGTGCGTCAACCAATCACAGTCACAGGCCCCCTAAGTGCAAAAGTGTACGTAAACATAATGACATAGAAAACATACTAGCATTGTTATGTTAAAAGGAAAATGTCCACAATGTTACTTCTTACAGTAAAATTGCATGTGCTTATATAAAGCACAACACTTGTTTTTCCCCAGTAACTTCATGTCCAGTTTATGTGACAATTAAGAGATTGTAAGAAAAGCAAAAGTGTCAGAACAGATCATAGAGGGAAGGAAAGAGGAGGAACAAGATGGGGGATATACAGTTGGAGTGTAATCATACTTTTTATCTACTTTACATTAAGGGGACCATGAAAAGGTGTGTTATTCAGGGACTTGCATACTGAGGTGAAAACCAATGATGCAAACTGATTTGTGGAGCGATCACAGTTATATGCTTTAATAAACTTAAGCTAAATATTGTGAGAATATCCAATCTAAACCCTCAATGGGTCCCCACCTTCCTCATAGGGGCAGTAATAATGTTCCCTATTTATGAGGCCCAAGCCAGCTTGAACAGTTACTCAGGTGACATACTATCAACGGAGGACCAGACTCAATAGCTTTCACGGTAAATACATCAGAGTACAAGGCCAGACTTCAATAGATATGGTCTGATCAATTAGGGTCAAATAATGGGGCAATAAGTCAATAAATTCAAAGCTGCAGGCCTACAATCTGTTAAAAATATTCCATTTTACAGTGGTGTTCCACCCAAATTGGCCCAGTCAGGAAACACAAACTACTACTCATGCCAGTTGTGTTCACAGTGTTGTACATGCACATCGATGTAAAGAACTTGCCTTCTAATCTCTGCTGTTGAAGGCTCCTATCACCCCATCTAAGTGAAGCCTCTGTGATATCCATGGCAAGGTATCTAATCAACTAGCCCTACATCCACATTTAATAGCACAATGAGCTGCCACCCTGTTGTTAAAATCCTTGTTTTTAATAGTTGTGTAGCAGGGAAATCATTTGGGAGTTTCCAGGGGTCGCAGCTGTGACACCTGAGGTATCCCTTGCTACTGGTATGGTCTCCCTTGCTACCCCTAAAAAATAAAAAATGTAAAACTTTGTTTTAAAAAAAACGTTTTAAAAAGCTCCTGGGCTGTGACCAACGACATGTGGCTAGGTTTGTTTCTGGAGTGGCTGGCTTTCTTGTTCAGGCCTCTTAAAAAAACAGAGGGTTCCACAAGTTTAACACTTAAGTAGTGACCCTAAATAGGAAAGAATAAGCATAACAATTAATTTTTCTTTCTGGAATTCTATACAATAATTGCTACACTCATTAAAGATTTATTTCAGGTACACTTCAGGGGGTGATTTTTCAACATGAGCTCTTGGCACAATTGTATAATATTGGATATGGTTTATCCGTTAGATTGCCACCTTCTGTGGAGTATATAAGAATATCATCGGCATGCCATATTGTTGTTAGGCTTGGCTCCTTAGTATTGAAGTCTGGAACCTTTCTCTATCTTCTGATTTATTGATCCAAAGGTGTTCTTGCTATGTTGAATAATAAACTTCAAAGAGATTATGTTATTTACTATGAGGACAGTTTAAGGGTCATGACATATAGCCTTACTAGCTCTCAAAAAGAATTTTTGTCCCAGTCATATGTTTGACTGGATGGCACATAGGTATTTCCAACACACCCTCTCATATGCCTTTTCAGCATCTAATATAGCATGGCTAAATATGTTGGTGACATTAATGCACACCTTTAAATTAAGAGCCGGTGTATTACATATAGGGACATTCATGTGTACCTGAACGGGAGAGGGCTCCTTATTGTGCCCCTTTTGCCCTGAATGGAGGGAAACATTAGGCCATGTATTATTCAGATGCACAGCATATTCTAATATTAGGCAGAGAAATGTAAATCCCTGCCCAGAAAATCCCTGAATCGGCGATATCCAGGAAGCAGTAATGTTCTGTAAAAAGGTGGAGCACCCAGATGCAAGCTTTGCTGTTGCCCATTACCCGAGCAGGGAATGGAGGAATAAGAGATCCAAGTTTGTCAAAACCTCTACAGCTACAACCACTCAGATTCACGATTCAAGATTAGGGAAGCTCAGCCAATTTATTGCTGTTCAAGGTACTTTGTAAGAACATTGAATTCTCATTTTGTGAATCTTAAATTAGTTAAAGATTGTATGTTGTTCAACATCCTACTGTAAATTAGCCTTATTAATCAAATGAATTACTTCTGAAGAAGGAATAATTGAATTGATCTTTTACTGTGATTTTAGATGTATATTTACTGAGTGATGTGTCGATATAAAATCAGACACTACTTGGTGGTAAGATTATTGTGCGATGAAACACTCTTTGTAAATGTATGCATTTGCATATCTGTATTGTATTTTGCTTTAGTCTTTCTTTTATGGCACTAAGGCTGAAACAAAGCTTACATTGAGTGATTAGTTGACATAGATTAAGGCATATTATGTTTCTGAAAAGAATGCACATGTTGGCGTTTGACATAGCCTAGTCACTAAAAGTCCCTGTTGATCCACATGGATAATCCTTTTAATTACTGTATTCAAATGATTTGCCAAGGGCTTATAAAACATTCTTAGCGACAATATTAATTACAGAGAATGGCAAAACAAATTGCAGATTGTAGGATGTTTATCTAGTTTCATGAGTAGGGTCCAGTAGAGTTAGTCAGACTATAATTGCACAAGAACAACATGACTGGAGTAAGGAGGTGGCTCCACTTTCTTTACAGCTTTCATACAATCCCACCTGGCCCTCCCTCCTGTCAGATTATTAGTAACATATCAATTTATTCCATAATAAAATGTTTACCAAGGTTTCAAGCATCTTTATTTTCTACTTCAGGGAGTCTGGGATTATCCAGAAAACTGTGAATTACTTCAGTCGATGGTGAAATTTCACATTGGTATACGATTGTGTAATATCTAGGTAAAACCTCTCAACCAGGCCGAAACACGTGTCTGGGGTTGCTGTTGGTACTCTTGTTCAGGTGAGAATTGCCATGCATGTCGGTGCTGAACCGCCCTTGGGCAGAACAAAGACTGATATGTAGTGGAGATTTCTCTTCTGTGAAAGGGTGGGGAGCCAGATACTCTGGTTGAGACTCTGAGATATGGCCGGTAGTAGAGAAACTCCCAGAACCCCCCTTGTTTGTGCATATTAAGTAGCTTTGGGTTTTCACCCTAAATTACAAGGGTAATCCAGACGTGGAACCCTTTCTCACTGTTCTTAGAGAGGCACAGCTCCACCTCACTGATGAGGTCCAACCAGGCTGAAACACGCGTCTGGGATTGCTGTTGGTACTCTTGTACAGAAGAGAATTGCCATGTATTTCGGGGCTGGACTACCCTTGGGCAGGACAAAGACTGATATGTAGTGAACATTTCTCTTCTGTGAACAGATGATGAGCGAAAGACTCTGGTTGAGATTCTAACCCTGGATATAGGCTGCTAGTAGAGAAACTCAGAAAACCCCCTTGTTTGTGCATATTAAGTAGCTTTGGGCTTTCTCTCTAAATTACAAAGGTAATCCAGACGTGGAACCCTTCGTCACTGTGCTTGGAGAGGCACAGCTCCACCTCACTGATGAGGTCCAACAAGGCCGAAACACGTGTCTGGGGTTGCTGTTGGAACTCTTGTTCAGAAGAGAATTGGCATGTAGTTCGGTGCAGGACTGCCCTCGGGCAGGACAAAGACTAGTATGTAGTGGAAATTTCTCTTCTGTGAAAAGATGGTGAGCTAAAGACTCTGGTTGAGACTCTAACCAGGGATATAGGCCGGCAGTAGAGAAACTCCCAGAACCCCCCCTTGTTTGTGCATATTAAGTAGCTTTGGGTTTTCCCCTAAATTACGAGGGTAATCCAGACATGGAAACCTTGCTCACTGTTCTTAGAGAGGCACAGCTCCATCTCACTGATGAGGTCCAACCAGGCCGAAACACGTGTCTGGGGTTGCTGTTGGTACTTTTGTTCAGAAGAGAATTGCCATGCATTTCAGTGCTGGACTGGTGTTGGGCAGGACAAAGAATGATTTGTAGTGGATATTTCTTTTCTGTGAACGGATGGTGAGCTAAAGACTCTTGTTGAGACTCTAACCCGGAATATAGGCCGGTAGTAGAGAAACTCCCAGAACTCCCCTTGTTTGTGCATTAAAATTCTACAAACCGTAGCCTGCTTGCGCACATTTTTTGTAGGGGTGTAATCTATTGAGGGGTGCAAAGGGATATCTTTCCTGCTAATAATTTCACTTCTGCAGTCATTCAGTATATTAGAGATATCCAAAAGGTGTGTGGAATCATCCTGATGTGATTTACAGAGTGAGCAAATGGGAATAAATGAATAACCCCATTGTTGCATTCAGTTATTTTTCATTCCTTTTTTATCTGTGAAAGTGACTAAGACCACCACTTCCGAATTGCAGGCTATTCTTGCCACACTTTGTACCAGAAATAAATAACATGAACACATTCTTGATCCAAGGCAATTCAAAATGTTAAACCATTTCTGGGTCATTAATAGGAGTCCCTTACAGACATTAAGGTCTGGGCTGCTAAATTCATAATCATTCGAAGAACATATTTCTTGGTTTTGTCCCCTTCTAGGGCCTATGAGATTCTAGTATTTTCCTTTTATTAGCAGTAAATGACTATGCATAACTGCCATGTTTCTCTTTTCCAACATTATAAACTCCTATCTGGTAGCCATATTTATCCAGTATTTAATTAATCCTTTTTATAAATGTCATTATTTTATTTGGTTTGTACATTAACTAACTGGGGTCTCTTGTGCCTTATGCATTCTATCAGATTCAGATATCTAAAAACTGTGCATCACGTCATTCTCAACTGGTGATTAAACTGGTCCTGATAACTATGCTGTTTTCTTACCATGCATCAAATCTCCAACGACTAGGAAGCCCCCTCATCACTGAGTGCTTATTACGAATCCTCCTCTTTTTTAAAGTTCCTAGGTGTAGCAAAGCTTGAATAACTGCACACTTCAGCCAGCCTGTGATATCCAGAATATTAACTGCTTTTATTTCCTTCAATTTCTTTACACATTGACATTTAGTATTGAATGATATGTTGAGGCCTCTTCAACTGAATATTGCCAGCTGTGTTTGGGTTCTAAAGTCAGGTATAATGTTTAGCAAGTTGCTATTGTTTCTCTTCAGTCCAGGGCAAATGTTTTTGAACATCATAAATGAGTGTCTCTGGCCGTGTATTTATTTCTCTTAAGTTACAAGTGAATATGTATGTTATTAGGCCTATACATTGAGCAAGTGCACCAGGAACCTCCTGAGTTTAGTTCTGCCCAAGTTAGGGGAACCAGCAGCCCTGTGTGCCCTTTAAATCACCCCATTTAGGTGAATATTTGTATTGTTCTTTAGGAAAGCATGATTGAGAACCTATATTATAACATTTTGTGGGATCTCTGACAGCCTCACACCATTTTGGAATGTGTTCTTCCTATGACAGTTTTCATATGGTTTACAGTTGTGCTTTAGCATTTTACCATGTTGCCCTTTTCTCGGTTACTAATCAAAACATTTCTCAGTGAGATCCACAAGTTTCTAATTCCCATGGATGAATCTTGCGTTTCATCAATATTGAGCATCTGAAAATTCCCCCCATTTTCCAGACACTCCTGAATATGTTGCACTAGCCTGTTTGGCTAATTATAATCCTCTTTGTATTTCCCTTACCCACCCCCATTTCTATTGTGTACCTCTGGGGTGTCCTCCTCTGTCGTGGTCATAGTATCTATGGTAAGTAGTTTTGTTGTGCCCTGTATCTGATTTGCAATTGTGACCTGTCCAATCAAAACTTCAATCTCATTCTGATATGAAACATTTAGAAAACCATCTCACCATTCTGTTAAGTGCTCTGCTATTATTGTGCAGCTATTCCCTGCAGTTCACTCTGGAGCAGGTGGAGTGACCTGTCTCAAGGACAATGTGTTACTATTCCATTCCAAGTGATGGATATCTGGAATCGTTCTCCGTGTTATCGTCATGAGGTGAGGATGGGGCTGAGTACAGCGTCAGGTGCGTGGAGCTAAAGTACCCTCCCACCCCCAGCACAGTCTCCAAGCAGTGACACCGAAACTAAGGAAGGCTGCTCTCCATTGTGTCAAAGGAGTTGACAATCATGAACCCCTTTTTTGCCAGTTCTAACATGACTCGAATTGCCAATGTTTTTGACTTATTCGTGGTTATCTTGGCCCGTACGTTTCCTTCCTCACGTTGCTCCCCGAATGAGGTTTATAAAAGTAAGGGTTGAAGCCAACGGTGCTTTGCCTTTACTGTACTTCACATCCTTAATATTAACAGTGAACACTGTTTCTCTTGTGCTATGTTTTAATAGAGTGGGGTTAAGTAAGGTTTATGACTTCTATTACAGGGGCGTTGAGGTTCTATTTGCTCCACTCAGCACACAGGGAGCTGTTTGTTGCTCAACTTCTCTTGATCAAATTAAAAACAATCTGTGATGCTGAACATCTTAGACTGCTCGACTGCAAGTGTATTCCTCATAAATGGAGTCTTGTTAATACTCCAGGATCCACCCAGTTGGTAGAGCTGAGTACTGATGCTCCTATTGCCTCCGCTGCACATCTCACATTTTCTTTGAATACTCATTCACTCCTCTGTGCCCATATGTAACTCATTGCCTCCATTCCGTCCTATGGGTTTAGATAGGTTAGTAATGTTGTGCATCATACTTCCTTGTCTTTTGCCAGAACTTCCACTCTCCGAAACTCCCATTCCTCTGTTCCCAGCCTGGGTCTCCACCACTGCCTCTTCTTCCCCATAAAGGTCAAGGTTACAATGCTGGGCTTTGCTGATTACAACAACAGCCTATAAAGCTCTGGTGCCGATTGCTACTAGGGTAATGATATTCCATTTGCAACGTTGTCTCTGCATCTACTTCAAATGTGGCTGTAGCTGAATCTAGGACTGTGGGGTTGCCTGTATTTGCACCTTTCGCTGTGTCTATGGCTGTATATTAAGTAGTTCCTTTTGGCGAGTCCTTAATTCATGTTCCTTTTGTAGACATTTTCTGAAGAGAGGTTCTGTAGTTGGAAATGTTATAGAAGGGAACCATTACCCGGTAACCCCGCCCCCCCTTCCCCGGCCCCAGTATAATTAGCTTCATCTCGCTTTAAGACAAGCTGAGCTTCAAAGTGTGCATCTGCATTCCATGGGTTGACCTCTTCCACCATGTTACAAGCATCTATGCAGACCTTCTCTACACTCCTGACACATGGAAAGGTAGCCATCTTGAGCATGGTTCCCACCAACTCTCTGACCCTTCTGGTTTTAATACCCTTACCTACTTTCAAGTAGGCAAGCACATCCAAATGACCAGCCTTTTTCCCTTGAACTGTTGATGAAGATGTCATCGGTATTGGAGTTAATAGGCATGAGTGACGGGGTTATGTTATGGATATTTCTTAAGCGCACGGCCAGCCTAAGGTATCTTGGCGCTAGAGAGTCAGACGAGCATCCACGTAACACCTCTAGTGCTATTGCTGCTACTGCTGATGCTGTTTGTCCTCAAGGTTATTAGCTTTTTCTAAGACCATCCCCCAAATGTAATCCTGGGATATGTATGTCCCTAAACCCCCCTCCCAGCTTCGTTGTTGTATCATTGCCAATGCCCCCTCCTCTTGTGTCCTGAAATTTGACATTATACCATAGTCTTCCACCCCTGGCCAGTCTGCACTGCTTCACCTGAAGGCCACTAACAGTGTCAGGGTATTTGCTATACTTCCATAGCTCACAGAATGCTGATGTTAAGGAGCAACAGAATCGTCTGAACCGTGCACAAGGACTATTGCACGCTCATACTTTTCAGCTAAATGGAGAGGCCCCCATGGTGTTTCTCTCAGCAGCACCTGAAAAACAAAAGATGCATCATGTGTCTAAAATGCACATTCACGGTATGTAAGAATGCTCTGTCCTTGCTAGAATGTGGGCGTGCGTTCCAGTGTTGTTCTAATGCATTAAATCAAAGAATCACACGTGGCTGTCTATCTCTGTGGGGTGCCATCGTTCCTCCAAAAACCCTCAAAAGGCCATCATTGTTATAACTTTCTAGGGATTGATAAAGGGAGAATGCGGACCACTGGGGCTGTACCATTCTTTGCCAAAAGAGTCTTGGGATTAGGCTAATTACGGGGGTGAGCATTAAGGTGTTAGATGGGTCACAATGTTGCTGCAGATTAATATGGCAAAGTTATTTTTAACTAGTACTTTTTTTTACCCATTATTAAGTTGTTATTAATACATTTGAACAGTCCCCTCATGTTATCAGTAGAGATTGTAATCGTACATGAACACCTTAAGGATATCCACATTTGGGAAAATGTGAAATGTGTAGTTGGGGAGAGAATTGGAAAAAAGATAGAATGTCCACTCTTTTTAGTGGCTCCATGGAGTGTATGACTCCTGGAACTATGGGACTATACTTGTCCTGTTTCCAAGTAAAAGGGTTAGGGTATTAGAATCGATGTTCTTCTGATTGACTCATAAGATACACCTCCCAGAGGTGGGGCTAGGACCTATAACTCTGACAGATCAATCTTTGATATTTGTGGCAATAAAAGAGTATTTTAAGGAAAGGAGTAAGGATCACAAACAATGGAGAATGATCATTTCGATTCTGAGTGTGAATCTATTTTTCAGCACATAAAATATGTTTATTACGGACATTGTGAGTCTGGTGCTATCCCAGCAGTAAATCTGCTAATATACCACCACATGGAATTACTGTTACTGCCAATTGGTCTGGCGGTATTATCGCCGGATTACAAGTAGCGGTTTAGTGTTGTGAATCCGGACTCCATGGGGGATTTTGGCAGTAATACTGCCAAAATTAGCTGATTTTGGCGGAAAGGCGGCGGAACTACCTTCAGCATTTTAATGGAGGGTTTTCCTCCGCGTCACTGCCAAACTTTTAGTTGGGTGGTGCGGTAATGTGACGGTAACGGTATTACTGCTGCATTCTTGCTGCACCACCCAGTTTATAATGGGGACCATTGTTTGTATAAACAATGAGAAAGCTTGAGCACATCCTTGCATAGTGTGAGGATGCTTTCAAAGCCACGACTTCCGAATGTGTTACTTCTAATTTCATTTCCAATATGAGTACAAACCCCAGAAAGTATGAAGCGGCTACAGCATAATAGTTTGTGGGGCACTATGGGAAAGATATGGAATAGCTGGAAAGGATAAGTCAGATGATAGGGGATGTGAATAAACAGGGCATAGAGAAGACACAATGAATGGTGGAAGTTACCCCAGGGGGATGTAGCCTGGGCAAGGCTTAGCCAGCGAAGGTTCATCACACCATTAAGCAAATACAGGCAACAAGGGATCCTGTTTCAGGGCAATCAATTCTATGACAGAGAAAAAGAACAAAAAAACACTTTTTCCTAAATTGTATAAAACACTACAGGGCGGATACTCTGCACTTGACTGAATAGACCGGGCTACTAGTGGGTATACATCACAGATCCACCATCAGTACAAAAATACAACAGGGCAGTCGTGTAGGTTCCTAGTCAGGGCACCTGCACCACCCCCCCTGTGGAACTCTCCAACACCAGAAAACTCCTACCTTAGACATTAAACCTCCTTCTGGATCAGAAGAACCAAGCAGTGTTTTGTTTTCCCCCTCTGGAAACATTGGGCCTCATGGTGATCTTGCTGGCATCAAATGCTATTACTGTTTCCATCCCTCGGTCCGGCTGCATAGCCGCCGGATTACGAGAGCCGGAGTGACGGTGTAAATCCCCAATCATGGAGTCCCATAGAAATCCATGAGAAGATTTGCATTCATTACTGGCATCAGCAATACCGGTGCCGGCAATGACAGCGTTTCTTTTGCCCATAGGGCATCTGCCTTAGGTGCCCCACTGGCAAACCTATAGGGGGCCAGTCCGGTAAAGTGCCGATATTCATGAATAACGGCACTTTAATACAGGACCGGCAGACTCGGCATGACGCCCATTGTGCCTTACTAATAGCCTGAAAATTGCATAACGAAATTTAATGTGAAAATCACATGAAATTCCATGCCATTAATGAGAGGTAAACTGCACTGCAAAAAACATCAGCCATGCAAAGCCGCATCAGGGTCAGCGATCACTGAAGGACTCTGACTTGAGAGCCGAGGGTGCAATCGGGTGACCTGAAACATCAGCCGTGGAAAGTGCAGGCCATGGTAGCACACAGGAATCCGCCCACAATCCATTATCTGCAGGCCTTAATCTTACGTAATGCCTCTCTAAGAAGATAGATGATCTGACAGTGTTGGAATATCTTGAGGTCAGGCTTTGCAGAGCTGAATGATGCCATGTTCTTACTCCAGTTCCCATCGGAGAGGGAGTTAGCCCTTATGTGTTAAGAGCTGAAAGATGCCACCATAATACATTGTTATGCTTCTTTGCAAATGGGAAAACTCATGTTTTAATTACATTTGTCTTTTTGATTTGCAGAACTGAACAAATCGACAATATGTTTTTTCCCTAATGAATATTTGAAACGAAAACATACGTTTAAAATAACAAGCTATGCAAAATGTCCCTTACCTTCCTGCAGGAAAGTATTTAGAGTTTTTGGAGGTAAGAAAAACTATACCTACTGTTTTAAAAAATCAAGTTTGCCTTTCACAAGTAAAAGGCTGTGATGATGTTCATGTTTCGTAGTTGTTCACAGCACGCATTGCTCTTTTAAAAGACATTGATGGAGCTTCAAGGAGACGGGTTATCAGTACATAAGATTTCCTAAGCATTGAGAAGTATCACTTTAATGACATTACTTCATATATGTGAACCATCCTTTCTATAGGATCAGCATTGACATAGCCAATAGTTTTGTCTGAAGTAGAGGTATTGTATATTAATGTGTATCCCATCTACAGGTAACTTTCATCAGCATAGCCAATACTTTTCAACTCGTGACATAAAATGTTCCGGTGCTCGCCTCATGCTGAAATGTTAGAGCCTGTACCAAACGGATCTACTGTCAGGTAGGAGAACGTGACACAAGTTATTGCTCAGATGCTCTAACCTGTGGAACCGTGGGCAGGGATGAAAAAGGGAAATGTCTGCTGGGGCTCCCTGTGATGTAGGTCGTCCATGGGCCTCATTAGGACCCTGGCGCTAAGTGTTTAATGGCACCGTAAAAGGCTGTGGCGCCGTTAAACACTTAGCGCCTTACTACGAGGTCCCTTTGCAGGACCCGACCTGACCAGCTGGTCTAGACCAGCCGTTGAAGTAGGGACCCGCAAAGGGACCTTGGTGCTAAGTACGGTACCGCAATTCCCCAGTCCCATTGAGCCCTATGGGGCAAAAATGGGAATGGGGAAGGGCCAATGTTCAATGGGGAATTACCGCCCCGCCAACCTTGGAATAGGGTGGTAATTCCCCATTGAACATTGGCAGACTCGTTACGATACCGGCACCAACCATGGTGCTAAAAGCACCATGGTTTAGCGCCAGTATTGTAATGAGGGCCCATGTCTCCTTGCCCAGTGACCAGTGCATGCTCCTCAGAAAGGGAGCCTTGGAATGCAGCCTTTACAGATGGTTAGAGCCTCAGTTCCAAGCTTGCTGACTGGCTAGAGAAGTGAAGATAGTGTGCAGGATAGAGGAGAAGCATGGGCTGCAGGCTTATATTCATGGCATGAGCCCGAATTCTACATGCACCGATTGTCTAAGAAGGACACAACATGCCCTAATGCATTGTACATATCGGTATCAAGTACTATGTGTTATGTAGACACTGGGTAACCCTGCCCTGCCTCCCAGGGTACAAACCCAAGGAAACGAGGCACACGGAGGAGCTGTGCAAGATACGTCTTTATTATACAGCATATACTTCTGAACTCGTACCCCACGTCGTGTGCTTCCTGTCTTGCTGTCAGACATGGAAACAGGACAGCACTCCTGCAGAACAACTAGAACGCTACACTATGCAATGGCATCAAAAGCCCAAGCGATCACATTTCAAGATTTTATTTTCAAAATCCAAATTATTGTTCACTATTGCCAGCTATTACAATCAATGCCAGGTGCGTTCACCATCCCCATCAAATGCCTAGGTTTTGACACCAATGTTAAGCAGTAAGTTAGCAGAGCCATTGCTAATTTCCACTATGCCCATTTAACATAGCAGTGCTAGGTTCCATTAATTCCAGTTAGAAAAGCAATGACATATTATTTTATATCCAGTTAGCAAAGCAGTGCCAGGATTCCTTATGGCCGGTTAGCAAAGCAGTGCCATTATTCTCACCTGTCCCGGCCAGATTCCAGAGAAATGCTACACATCATAGGTGTGGGCAGCCAAATCGATCCGATTCCGAAATTCAAGTATATTGGGGAGGTTGCGTTGGATGATACAGGTCCCTTTACATATAAAGGCCGAGGCAGTTACAGGATTCATGTGTCCCCCCGGCAGGGTATTTTATCTTGGATCATTGGTTCTTGCTTTGTGGTTTCATGATTGAGGAAGAAAAGCTACAATTGGACCCAGTTTATTCTAAGTCCTGCGTTCCCTTCTAACTCATCAACTGTCTCCAGAGGTCCGTTCAGGTACCTCCAGACCCCTCTAATATACAACAGACTGTTGCCTACTAGAGAGAAATTGTAGAATTAAGTCATGCCCCACATCACCAGGGCATTGGTTATATGTTTAGTCAGAGGCGTAGACAGGGTAGGGACTGAGTGGGCAAAGCCCACCCAAAATCTGTAAATGCCCACTCGGCAGTGCTCCATGGGCATTTATAGACGTTAATCTTAGTGCCACTACGGTCGGCCCAAATACATTAGCTTCAGGACCCACTTTTTAGAAAATACTGGCTACACCTCTGTGTTTAGTGTAGAGAGGAGGGCACGGCCAGAAGCACTCCTAAAGTGTACCCATGTGATGGTTAAGCATGAGCAAGCCAAAACTGCTTCTTTGGGTAGAATCTCTTAGACTAGCTCAAAGCCAGGCCATCAGTGCCCCGTGATCATGGCCTTTTCTGGGCTATCCAGCCACATGACCTGTATGTCTTTCTTGTCATGTTCTCACTGCCCTCTTGATTCTCTGTCTACCCGTCTCTTCCCCCCAACATTACCCATCCTACCCTTCCTACATCGCATAATAGGCACTTTAGGGACTGCAACTGTTTCTGCTCAACCTCATCTACCCCTCTCATCTCCTTCTCAGAATAACCCTAGCCTAACCTCCACCCCACGGACCTCGTCCTTGGGGTCTGGAATGCCCAGTAACGGTGCAATAAAACATCTCAATTGTCTAACAGTGTTGACAGTAACATGGCTTACCCTCACATCACAGCCATGATTACAGCTCTCCACACAAACCCCCCTGCCTTCTCTCACTCTCGCTGTGTGGCCAATGGAGGCAGTGTGGTTGGGCTCAAGATTAGTTGGGCCCCCAATCCGCCCCTCCCCATTCTGACATTCTCCCTCCTCCCTTTGAGTATACTGCAGGTCATCTCCTCCCATCATTCCCTGCTGCCCTTCCCTATTGCCACCCTGGCAGACTCACTTCTTATCCAATCACAGCGTTTACTGGCATCCCTATCCTCTGAGGTCCAGATTGTACTCATGGTGGAACGCAACCTCCTGGAGTTATCCAATGTTCACTGTCTCCAACTTTACTATACCCTTTGTCTGGTCCCGTCCACAGCCTCTCGCCCTAGAGTCGTGACAGCATTCTTTGTTTAAATGTAATTTCTTTTTATATGACAACATTCTTGACCTCATTTATCTCTGCATCTGTTTCCCCCTCCATTGCTCCCGCCTCTGACAACTCCCTCATATACTTCCTCGTGTAGTTTCCCATCTCTGTGTGCCCTCCATTGTCTCCCCCCCCTTTACCTCATTAACCACGGCATGTATTGGAGATGAGATGAAATGCTACTCATGTGTTCGCGTAAGAAATAAGAAATCCCTTTCAGGGAATTCAAGCGAATTTATTGGTGTGCTTTCTTTTATTCTGAAATTAAATGTCATGTCATTTTTTACTGCAAAATACTTTTTCGGTCGCTCTCTTCCATTTATTTGCAGGAGGGCCCCTTTGTTGGGTGCCTTTTATTCTCAAGTCCTTCTATTTAGGAAGTGTAGCAGCATTAGGCCCCAGAGTCTCAAAACAACGCAGGACCCTCTGTCATGAGAGTGGCGAAGCGTGTCTCCCAATCCTGTTTTTTTCCAGGTGGCTAATTTATAGCGGAGCAGGTCAGCCTTACTGCAGTGCTTTTTTGAGAACACACCTGCACCAAATCACAATGCACACCTGCTGCTCACTTCGCCGGGGTAAAACCGCGAGCCTAACGGTTGAGGTAAAGGCAAGTATAATCTCGAGTTTGCATATAGGTGCAAGCTGGATGGGAGTGTTTTTTTATTTGTATTCTCTTACCACGTGTAAGGATCATGGGCAGTTGTCCAATGCATTGGATTAGCGGTCCCGCTGTTGGTGATGGTCTGTGGAGATCAGGTCTCTGTGAGCAGAGTACTTGGCACTTCTGGCATTTTTCAAGTCGCTCTCTTGGTCGTGCTGTCTATTTGTTTTTTTTTAGGAGCCACGTTTTCTGATCTTTTCTTTCAGTCAGAGCCACTGAATTTCTTGTGTTGGTGCTGTAGGTTTTGTTTATAACCATAGCACAATAAAAAAAAAACATTCTTTTTTTGTTGCAAGGGCAGTCTTTTTACCACACAAAAGTAACATTTAAAGTGCTGTTTTCCTTTTAATGTTTGGGGATTCACCAGTATAATACACATACCTGGGTCACTGCAATCATTTTGGTGTGCAAATTAGAAATTAATCTGTTATTTCCTGTCAGGGATATACATGATTTGGGTTATATAGGCCACACCCAGCACTATATAGACCACACCCAATCCTGAGGCCACGTCCCTTGTTTACAGACCCCCTCAATTTCCTGCCCCACTTAAAGCACCGACACCGCCCCCTTCAGTCACTCCACATCAGCATCTTTCCCTTGTCACTACTCTTTTCCTCGCTACTCACGGCCCCTCTTTCACTTGCTCCTCGCAGATTCTATTTCCATTGCTTATACTAGAGCTAAAAGTATTGGCTTTGCCACCGCTTGTTTGTTGTCAGCCATGCACGTGTCTGACCTTTCTACTCTTGCTTTAATATCAGCACTAATGCTAATAACACCATCTAACGCTACTGCAGTAACACACAAACTGCTGCCATGCACACACAATACAATGAAAGACATTCAGGAAAAATTGCCCTTTTTTCAAGTAATTTTCAGATTGCTGTTTCACGAGCAGTGCCTTAGACTCGAGCACACATTGAGCAGAAACCGAATTTTAAGCGTACTTGTACATAATGAACAAGTACATTAAAACACAACTCCTAAGATGTGACACCTAAGGGTTTGGGCGTATAACCAAATGCAATAAATAAATAAATAAAACAAACTTGTTCTATGGTGATTGCAGTGCAGCCCTGTTGACTACATGCGTGTGCTCGTCCCTGTGAGAATATGTCCTTTAGACGGGGCCCATATTTGCTGACGAAGATCACAACACAGCACATGCTGATTCATAGGAAAAATAAGTCTTTTATTTGTTCCTTTTCCACATGCACAGAGAGCCAATAATCGGGAATAATACTACAAATAAAGAATACAGGTCCTGTTTAAAAGCAGCTAGCTTCAAGTTACCTTTTCCTTCATGAGATCTAGACGGAAAGTTTAAAGGTCAAGCTACCGGTGATTTGCCTGTGTGTAAAGGAGTTGAAGCCAATGGCCAATTAAAGTGCTAGGCCCAGTCATTCTGGCAGGGCCTTTGCCATTGAGAATCACTGATTGGCTGCATTGACACCTTGCCCTCCTCCCAGATGCATTACAATGCGAGTTCCTCTGCATTCTGGGAGAGGCTGCCCTACACACCGACTGGGGAGAGGGCTAGTTTGAAGTATGTTTCCTTGCTCTTGGATTGAGTGAAAAAAAGCAGCTCCATTAAAAAAAAAAGCCCTATGTTATGCTCTCATTTGTGACAATATAATTAAAGTTTTACAATATGTCCGTGCATTTTCTTACTGAAACACACTGTTCAAAAGTTTGAATTTTATTATTTAAAGTCTTCACACGTTTTGAGAATTATTATTCGCGTACGTGCTTCCTGGCAAGACTGCTGCCCCCATAAGTACAGTCATGACATGAATTAAATTATGCCTTTTGGGAAGTGCGGTACTGTCACTACAAAGTAAATCAGACTTGTTAGGGAGGGTTAAAGCTGTCTATTGCATAACAGGCAACTTTTTAGTTAAAAAAAATCAAATGAGCAGTGGCTTCATTCCAGGTGAACCAGTGATGAAGGCCATGCAGCTAAACTTGCAAAGCCCCATTATCTCAAGCAATCTCTAGCTTAAAGAGGTGGCTTCAGAGGAATAGCGGAATTATCAACTCTGCATTTGCCACCGAGGTAAGCTATTACTGATCAGCCAGAACACACTCAGTGACAGGAACCCACTGACTGGACACACTCAGTGACAGGAACCCACTGACTGGACACACTCAGTGACAGGAACCCACTGACTGGACACACTCAGTGACAGGAACCCACTGACTGGACACACTCAGTGACAGGAACCCACTGACTGGACACACTCAGTGACAGGAATCCACTGACTGGACACACTCAGTGACAGGAACCCACTGACTGGACACACTCAGTGACAGGACCCCACTGACTGGACACACTCAGTGACAGGAACCCACTGACTGGACATACTCAGTGACAGGAAAAATCAAACAATATGTTCACAACAAATAACCGGAATGAAAGCACGACAGGGCTTATTACCAGTTTGGCATTGCAGTAGAAAATTAGTTTTAAATCCATTACTGGCACTTTTATCACACTGACAAATTCTAAGAATGGAGGTCAAGTGGAGGATTTGCCTCCAGCACATGGCAGGAGGTAAATCCTTCACTCTTTACCTCCAAAAAGCATTAGGTTTACAGTGGGCCCATGCTAAGTCTGCTAAGCCCCCATACAGTCCTATGGACTCTGATAATTGAAATAGAAATGGCCCTTGCACCACTGATGATGGTAAGTCTGTCAGTTTGAGTGGAAGATTCAGTTTTGTGGTAATTCCTCCAGAATTACCACCAAACTCTAATGAGGACCAATGAGTTCAGTGGTTATTGAAATCATTCAGATGAAACCTTCTTTCCTGCTTTGTTCGGTTTTTATCTTTTTTGTGTGTGGTGGTCATGTGCTATGAGCAAAAATAAGAGGCTCTCATTCTGTGACTATTTTCTTTTCCCAATTTCAGCCCCATACATGTCTCTGCATTTGTTCCTGTGAGTAGATTTTTAATAATCAGCAAAAAAACGTCTTGCTGGAGTGCTGCTTCGTCCCCGAGACCCAGGGGCTAGCAGATGACGGTCCCAGATCCTGCGCCTCCATGAGCAGACTGCTTTCAGTGTCTTCTGGAAGCAGTCTTCTCGTCCAAGCGCAGGTTGCTCACATGTCCCTCAGAGCGCAGGGGCTCGCACCGAAATCTGCCAACCGACTCTAATGCTGCATTATCACACTTATTGCACACGAACAACTGGCAAACACGAGTTGCCCACTCACCAAGACTCGGCATTGGGCACTGCATACAGAAACTGCCAAAGCCTCACATTCAGTATTTCAGCCGTCTAAACTGAGCTGGAGCTTCCAGCCCTTTAAGATGAGGTAGCAATACCTTTGAGATGGATGGAGAGGCAGAAATTATTCAAAAATCAATAATCAAAAATACTCAGGTAGTTGGCAAAAGGATAACTGTTTTAATATCAATTATCTAAAACAGGGAGTACAACAGACATCAACGGACGTCTCAGCATAAGGACTCTCAATGCATCTTAAAAACATTCTTTTATAGCAGAAATTCGTCATAGGTGATGTCAATCTATGTATTAGTAACATCATCTTACGTGGAAAACTTCAAACACCTGTTGAAGAAAGTGATAGGGTCTAAGGGAATATCTAAGTATACAATCCATACTCGTCTAAATGGGTGAAAGAAAGTGCTTTGTTTCTTAACATCAGGTGGGGCAACTAAGTCATCCCCTTAAACAGGTCACTATGAACGTCTCTAAATACACAACATCTCATTGGCTACACATACTATAGGACCTTTAATCATGCATCCCCTACCATTGGTTGGCTTCTAACCCCTGTCAGTACTTTTCAGCCTACGTTTAGCAGCATGCAGATTGGGCTTCGAGGTGCTGGTGAGCTAGTCTTAACCATGGCTTCCCACCAATTAGCATATTATCCATCATCAACTCAGTGGTCTGCTGTCAATTAGGACTTTGAACTTGCCCTTGGGAGTGTTCTCTTGCTCTGGAGAATTCAGGGAAGTGAAGACACGCTCTACCCTTATGCAGGTGTGACCATCATGCTCGTCCAAATTCTTCCCTACATGTGACTGAAGACCACAAAATTGAGCTTCTAGTGTATTAAAATACTATTTTTCTATTAGACCTCTGACATCTTTTTGTTTTTGTCCATGCCTCCAGAACAGGAGCTTCATTCTTTCACATGATTTGTTTCCAATGTCAGCTCACCCCAGTCTGATATGGCCTTGGCTTCTTGGCTCATCCAGCCTCGCCTTTCTGAGATTCACTTTGTAATTCACTTGTTTTCTAACTGCCACACACTGAAAAAGAGGCCTTCGTTCTTTAGCCCAGCTCTGCTATAAAACGTTTTGGAAACATCCATTCGTTACTCACTCATCTATACGTATATTAATTGGTGCATGCTGCAATCTATTCACCTTAAAGCTAGACTCAAGAATACTTCATCTGCTTGCATTTCTTTGCATATGTACACGTGTAAAATGCCTCGATATCTTCATCTTTCTGTGACATAAGTTTCTTCATCTTGATCCCAAGATGTCACTTACCTTCGATACTTTCTTGATGCCTTATAGAAAATCTGCATTCTCTAGTCTCTGCATCTCTTCTATGTGCATCAACTGGACTCTGTGTGATGTCACCATTCTTCTTCGCCATTCAGATGTCCTGTTTCTTCTGGGATTTCATTCAAATGGCCCTCATACTGTCTCATATATGCAGGTATGGTTTTCTCAATGCGAACCTTGCTTCCAGGATTCTCCTAGGTATTGGTATTTTCACTGGTACTGAACGTGTCTTACACGCTGGTTCCCAACATATAGGCAATATGGGCAAAGTGGTTGAGGTGGAGGTACTTAGCTTCTTCTCTATAGTCCCCCCTCTGGACGATTCATCGACCACTCTCCCATCATTCTTCACATCTAAACATCCTTGTCTGAAGAAATGCTTCTTTGGGATCCAAATCTTTATGACTCCCTTCAGGCATCCAGCTGATTTCACATGCTCATCCTGTTCCAAGTCATGAGCATGTACTGTCCACTTGGACTGCAAAAGATCCATCGTCGCACATACTTCTTATGGTTCTTTGGATACAGGAATTTCGTACCCTCAGATGCATGGATTCTGGCCTTCACAAAGTCTCTGATTTCTTCATCCGTCAAGTCTCTGGCCTTCCATCCTGACTCAACATCCATCATGATTTTCATCCCTATGGCTTTCTTTGCTGTCTTCTTACATTGTGTGATTATTATCTTGATCACACAGAATCCGAGCAACACCAACACAATCAAGGCTCCAAGGAACTTGAACATGTCTGACATCCATTGTGGTAAAAAAGAGGGGGGGTACCCTTCCTAGTGGACAAGCTCAAAGCTATAGTACTTCACAGGTATAGGAGGGTGGTCCTGCCCACAGATTGATATGTAGGTTGGTCTATTGAGTGATAGATCCAAACCTAAGCTCAAAGGTGTATTGCCTTCTCACTGAGCTAAAACAAAGCAGAGAGTAGCAAGCAAAGATTTTATTTGCTAGTTCTATAGATAAGTATTCAATACATAAAAGTTGAGAACAAATGTTGAAAAAAGTGCAACCTACGTAAATGAAAGGTTAAGACAACATATAATACCATCAATAAAAATTCATAACAAAAAACAAAAGTACAGTATTTACAACAAAGTGAACAAGGAGTACTGTATTATCAATATACAGGTCAATCTTAAGCAGAGTTTTTTTTTTCTATTTTCTTGCATACTAGTGAACCAATTGAAGTGGACACACAGGTCCTTTGTGAAAAAATCCAAGGTTAGAAATTCCTTTATGAATAACCTTGTAAATGGAAAGTTGCTTAGTCGGGTATTACTTTCCAGCATAATGTGTTTCCAGGGTCCTATGGAGAATAAGATATCTTGGTGGCCAACGTGACATAGACTGAATAAACAGGGTCTGATTCAGACAGGAACAGATGAATGTAGCAGTTCCCGGGTGGACACGTTTCGGCGGAAGTGCATTAATGTAGCGTCCGCCTTCATCAGGGCTCCGTAGGGGCGACCCTGGCAGTGCAGTAATCCCAAAAAATCGGTATCCAAATCACCAGAGGGCAAAAAATGGGCCTGGGCAAGGGAAGATACTCAAGTAGGTCCTGTTGAAAAATGAGCTTGCCCAGGGCAGTAGTCGTTGGGTAAAGCGTAGTGCTTCAGGTGGACAAGTGAAAGTTCACTTGGTAGTTGATGGATAGGAATGGTGGCGCAGAGATTCTTCATCAGCGACAGGCGTGGTTACTGCGAGTGGTCCTAGGGGGAACCCTCGCGTATCGGCTCACAAACGTCCAGTCGCGTGTGGTTAAACTCCCCGTCTGGCTGGAGAGAAAGTGGCCGCGAGTGCACAGTGTGGAACCCAAGAAAAGAGTGATCCAAACCAGCTGTCATCAGCAATATCTTCTACTTCGTCTATCATCTGGATGTGTAGCTTTGTTAGCATCTCTATGGCCACTGTCAAGGTGCCATTCTCGTCATTGTGAGAAGGTATGAACGTGCAACATGATTCTCCAGCCTTTGCACAAAAACCTCCATCCATAGCTGTAATCATGTCCAGGACGTATCTATTCTGAAGAGTCATTAGTCGTATGGCTCTCATCTCTTCTCTGATAGCATTGAATCCCTTTATGGTTGTGTTGATCGTCTGCAGCAATTTCCATCTGGTAATCTGCAGCCATTTGGTATTTTCTCCAACCTGGATTCTCGGCATGAAGATCAATGTGAATACTGATGAAGTCTGGCTAAACAGTCTGTGCTCATACGGGATAAAGTCAAAAGCTTCTATTGACTTGGCAGAGAAATAGTTCTCCCTCTTCATTCGATTTATCAGCTCCACAGATCTCTTCTTCCTCGGGTGAGCATCTGCTTTCAGGAAACTGTCAAAATTCAAATCACTTTTAGGAATCACCAATGCTGGAACATGAACATTCACCAGTGTGCATATGCCATTGTAATCTTTGGGTAGCTTCAAATAAGCTTTAGATCCACATGCCCAATAGTGATCCATGATCAGTGCTGTCCCAATGTTAATTCCTGATGCTTCAAAGATACGATCACATTTCTGATTCACTCCGATTTGTCTTGTGCCATTGTTCCTGAAGCACAGCTTTGCACTCTCCAAAGGCACCATCTGCAAGGGTCCTCCTCTATCTTCTACCCAGGTCAGAAGTTTAGCAGGTTTCAGCAATAATGGCTTGCATGGCACCTGTGCATTCCAAATAGTCGATTCAGGACGATTAGTTACCATCCAGGATCTGCAAGGTAACCACTTCTCACCCATCTGGTGATAACACTGATTCCCAAATCTGCATATGGCCTCTGTTTTTCCAAATTTGAATGTCATCTGCAGATATTCCTGGACTCTCAAGTCTTTCTTTCACTTCCCATCTGATTCCTGCTCCTTTCACTCCATGTCTTTTGTATCTGACCACATGATTCTTCGTTTGCTCCCTTAGCCTTGTCTTTGGGTCTTGGATATAATCATCTTCATCTGGATCTGTCCATTCAGTTGCCCATTTGAGATAGGCATCTCGGCCAATGAACTGGCCTCTTGTATGACAGAATGCTATGTGTGAAAGACAATGTTCTCTCTGGACGTCTATTTCAATAGCTATGAAGATCTTCGACTTCCCCATGCTATAAGGCAGGAGTGCACATACAAAGCATTCCTCCTTCGAGTTCCTTCTTCCTACTTCCTTCATATGCTGATGCCAAATGTTGTTCCTGAAAGGCGCAGTACTATCCAGGTAATCATTTAGCTCATGATCATCCTCTCTAGCACTTCCCTTAGGTCTGGTTCTTATCTTATGAGCCTCCATTATCCACTCAAGAAGTATGTCAGCATGGTTTCTTCTCACTAGACCAATCATAGGAACATTTGTCAGTGGACTAGGTGTTTTTACATGTCCTACCTGTGTATGTTCATTCCTAGTCAATCTCTTCCTTTGTCTCTCCTATCGAGCCTGTTTCTGGTGCTCACGAACAATCTCTACAACACTTTTTTCTAGTGAAACAGGTTTGGTAACATTCGTCATAGACCCAGGTAATTTTACACTGTCTAATGGAATAGGAATGACTACATAAGGTCTTGGTTGCTTAGTAGTTGCCACGTCTGTACCCTTTTCTTGTATAGGAGGATACACAGGAATCTTTGCTTTACTTGTGTCTACATATTAAGCAATGCGTACTGTAAGTGAGAGCAGTACCACTATGTTAAAGTTAGTCTCGGGAGGATAGCTCAGTAGCAACGTGCTTGCCTTGGAAGCAAGACGACACTGAGGAACACGGGTTCAATCTCCGGGTCCGCACTTAGAAACCTCTGGGTATTAAGCGTGTTATAAAGAACCTATCATATCAATGTTAAAGGATATTTGTACTGTGCACTATCACCACCGAAGTGGTCCCCTGCAACTCTGGTGGATCTGAAAAGGAAAAAGGGTTGGTGGGGGGGTGAAGTTAGTGGGAGCAAGCGGGATCAGTGCAACTGAGAAGTGATGTGCTGTTGGCAGCTTCAGCTCGCTTAACACTGTTTGCTGAGCTTGGGGGTGCTTTAGCGTTCGGTAGCCGGTGTGTGCTGTTGTGCAAAGCTTTGTGTGGTTTGTTTTGTTGTTGCGGTGTAGTGAAGTTTGTGCGGTTTGTTGTGGTTTAGGGTTTTGGTTGTGTTTGGTTAAAGTTTGAGGAGTGTATGCAGAGGGGTGAAATTGTTAGTGGGTATGTTATAGGCCTCAGTATATAGAGTTGAAATGTGCTCAATTTCCACATTATTTCTAAGTATGGCTTGTGAATATCTCTGCATTTCTAGCTAAATCCGGCCCTGTTTAATATTCACAATCCTGTCTATATATGAAGCATGCAAATATTCCATATTGTATCCAGATGTGGTACTGAACTAGCTCAAGCTTGTCTAGATCCAAATCAAGCTAGCATACATGATTCTATCTAAATATGGCATTGTTAATATTCCCAGTGCAGTTTAGATGTGGCAACGGCTAGTATTCACTATACTATCTAGATGTGGCACTGGCCGACATTCATCATCCTTTCTCAATGTTACGCAAACTAATGTTCACAATTATATCTGAATGTGGCACTTGCTAACATTCCCAATTCTATCTAGGTGTTGGATTGCTAACCTTCAGATTCCTATCTAGATGCGGCACAGGTCAGTATTAATCATTCTAACTAAATGTGGTATTTGCTATCATTCACAATTCTGTCTTGGACCGGAGCAGGCTAATGTCCACGATTCTGTCTCAATGTGGTACTTGATAATATTCATAATTCTATCTAAGTATGGCATTTGGTAACCTACATGAAGTGGGTGAGGTTGTTGGATAGTGTTGGGCATGTATGCTAATTCTGTCCTCATGGGGTTGTCGCTTGTGTTCTGTTCCACGTAGCGTCATCTCTCTTGTTGTTCTAGGAGTTTCCCTTAGTCGGTTCTGGGTGTTGCTTCTGTCATCATATATTCTGTCAATCTGTTCTTTGTCTTTCCTGTTTGATTGTTTAGTTGTTTCAATTTGGTTCTGAGGTGTTGAAGAGCCAGGTTTTAGTCGTTTTTTTAAATTGTAGGTGGTCTTTGGTGTTTCTTATTTATTTTGGGATGTTGTTCCAGGTTTTTGCATCTAGGTGGGAGAAAGAGGAGCCTCCTAGTTTTTTCTTGACGTATGGTTTTGGTTCCAGGTGGATTTAATTGCGTGATCTGAGGAGTCTGGTTGGCTTGTAGATTGTTATTTTCTTTTGTAGGAATTCAGTTCCCTGTCCGCTGATTGCCCTGTGTGTTATGCACATTGTTTTGAAGGTGATACAATGTTTGACTGGGAGCCAATGTAATATTTTTAGTGCTGGAAAGATGTGGTCGTGATAGCAGTCGTGATAGTTTGAGGAGGAGTCTGGATGCATTTTAGATGCGTTGTAGTTTCTTCAGGAGGTATTCTTGTATCTCGAGGTAGAGGCTATCTGCGTAGTCGATTCTTGACATGATGAGGGCGATGATTGTAAGTGTTTTGTGGTTGAAGGAGAGGAAAGGTAGGATTCTTCTTGTTGGCTGAAGGAGGAAGAAGCATTTCTTGATTATTGTGTTTATTTGTGGTTCTAAGGTTAGGGCATTGTCCATTAGGACTCCCAAATTTTTTAGCACCTTAAATGGTGTGGGCACGGTTCCCATTTCCGTCGGCTAGGGAATGTAGGTGTTGTTCTCTTGGTTTTTGGATATAACCATGATGATTTCCTGGGTTGATTTTCAAGTTGTTGGTGTTCATCCAGTCAAAGACTTATTTTAGACATTCTATTATGGTTGCGTGATCGGCTTGAGTATCTTGGATTTTGTAGATGATTTGTGTGTTGTCTGCGTAATTTTGTATTATTTGAAGATCCTGATTACTGGAGTCTGGTAGATGTTGAAGTATAGTGGTGATAGTGAGGATCCCTGTGGCACTCCACAGTCGTTAAGTCATGGAGTAGATTTGAAGGGTTTTATCCATATGGTTTCTGTTCTGTCTGCTAGGAATGATTTAGTCCAGAGTAGTCCCATGTCCTTTATACCTATATCTTCCAATCTTTTGGTTAGGGTGTCATGGCTTACTGTGTCGAAGGCTGCAGAGAGGTTGAGTAGAATCATGTCTGAGGTTGTGTTGGAGTCTGCGTTCGTTTTTAGGTCATCCCAGATGGATAGTAGTGCCGATTTTGTTCCTCTTGCGGGGCTGAAACCGGCTTGTGCTTGGCATAGCAAGTGGTGTTTTTCTACATATTCTTGGATTAATTTGTATATGTACGTTTCTAGGAGTTTTGCTCGGAGGGAATGTTTGAAATCGGTCTGTAGTTGGAAAGGTCTTCCACATCGCCACTTTGTGTTTTCGTAAAAGCGGTGTAATATATGCTGATTTGAAGGATCGTGGTACAGTTCCTGTTGTGAGTGAAAGATTTAGGAGGTTTCTGTAGTATTCTGATGGCGTTCCTTGTGTGAGGATTGATTTGTAGATGTCAGGGGGGCAGGGATCCATGGGTGATCTCGCTTTCTAGCTGTGTTTTACCAGCTTGATGAATGCCTCTGCTGATATTTCAGGAACGTTTTGGAGTTTGTGCTGTGGCTCCACAACAGTAGTTAGGGTTAGTTGGTCTATGAACACAATACAAGTGTAGATTACGCACAGATAAGACCATTTGCAACAATAGCTTCTTGCACATCGTGGACCTCTCTCGTGATCTTCCATAACAAAGTTGCTATTGATGCTGCCCATTTTACTCTTTAAGGAAGGAAAAACAATTTTTAATGGGGCAACATCATGCACTACTTCTGGAAGCTGCTGAGTCAGCTCCAAAAGTTCCTTGATCATCTTCAGCTGGCTGACTATATGATGATGAACACAAATTCCCATTGGATATCACAAATTGGCCTAATACCAGACGACATGAAGATTATTTTTCAGCATGAAACAAAAGTTCCTCGATCAGTAGACTTTTGGATCTTCTCCCCCGAAAAGTCTCATTCAGTTCTCAGTGTTCTCTCAGAGTACCCATTCACTTGTATTATGATGTCTCTCAATATTTAATTAAGTGCTGCATTGTTTCTCGGATCCCTCAGGAAGGTTCTGACATCAATCTGTCTCCCAACAAGATGTGGACATTCCTCAATCAGAAAGTAAAATACTAGACTGACCAGTCTATGTGCATTATCCGGTGACAGGGGCATTTGTGTTTTTCCCCCACTGTAATCAGGAAGCTGAAGGACTTGTTCAATGATAGCTGCTAGCAATCTCCTCACAATTGGACCATTCTTAGGATCTTGCAGTCGTTCACCCCACAAGCGCAGGATAAATTTGCAAAATGACCCGGAAAACTGCAAGAACGATCCGTGAAACATTGTCATTGTACCCCACGATAGGCACCTCTGAAAAGAAATTCAGTGAGAAAGGAATCAGGGTACTTCAACTCCTTCCAGTTGTCAAAAAGGAACCCCAAATCTGTCATGCTCCCCTTCATAATCAAGACTTAATCATGTCTCAGCCCAATGTCAACAAACTCCTGTGGCTCAAGAACAAATAGCTTCCCTTAACTCCTTTTTTAGTGACTGAAAAGAGTGTCCCGAAATAAGCCACAGTCCAATACACTTTGTCTTTATTTGACAGCTTCTGCGTCCTTCTTCCTCGTCATACACCTAGTCTGCACGTGCTGTGGTTCTTCCCCGATGCTTTCTTCCAATGGGGATGAGGGTAAAAGGGGTTCTCCAGCATGTCTCTGAGAAATATCCAAGTGTGTCAGCCTTGCACTTTGACTGCAGACAGTGTTAGATCCTCTAGTACGAAGGGGCTGTTAAAACGAGGCTTGTAAAGTTGTGGGTTAGGACCGCATCTCCGGGGAAAAGTTTGGGAAGACAAAACTTATCATCTCTGGTTGCTCTAACATCTCCATCTGTTTTCTGCGCTGCCCACACCCCTTTCGCTTGAGCTGATCTGAAATGACAGAGATACTTGAAGTCATACACGTAAGATATTCACATAGCTCCCTTCCTAACAATTCTGCTGTTGTCTGGGCATCACTTCTAGTTCTAGATAGAGGTGTGAGGGGTATCCTCATTCGCCTCCTTGTCATTATCTCGTGGGGTGTAAGATGGTGGTCTGAAACTAGCTGATTTCTCAACGCATACAATGCTTTTGGTAGACAATGCAACCATCCTTTCTTCAGGGTCAATTTCAATTTTGCTATTCTCTCTTTAAGCAGGCCTTTGAGTCTCTCCTATGGGTGATACGCCGATGAAAACCTGTGCTTCATACTAAGCAACAAGCTTATTTGTTCAAAGACTTCATTAACAAAATGAAGGCCATTATCTGATCTCAATACTTCACATATTCCCCATCTAGGAAACACTTCTCGTACTAAAAATGTGGCTGCACAGGTGGTGTGTACACAGTCCAGCTTCAATCCACCTTGAGAAAGGACATACCACTACGATCATATATCTGTATCCATTACAAACTTGCAGCATGCCCACATAGTCGATATGTAAATGCTAAAAGTTTCCACTAGGTCCTAGCATAGCTCCTCTAATTATGCGCAATGTGTGCCCAGCAATAAACTTTTGACATACAATACAATTTACTACATAAAATGCAATGTGTTATACTACATTTGGAATGAACCAATCCTCTGCATTTGTTGCAGTGAGGCTCTCTCTAGTAACATGTGCAGGGTAGTGTAGCTGGTCCAATGCCATCCTTAATAAGGCTATAGGCATCGCCAGTTTTCCACTGCTGTCTTGTCATCACAATGCTTCAGAGGGGTTTAAAGAACACCCTCTCCGCGTCCACAAGTCTTTTTTGTCTTGAGGCGCTTCCCCTTCAATCTTTACCAACTGCGCTCTAGACAAATTATTATAACAGTTAGACACACTCATCATCACCACCATGCTTTCATTCATATCCGGTGTATCAAACGACATGATAACTTCTGAACATGCAATTTGCTTTGCTTCCTCGTCTGCTTTTTGATTTCCATGTGAGATAAAATCTGCTCTTTTAGTGTGAGCTGTGCTATTTACGACTACGATGGCTACTGGGAATTGTAGTGTTCCAATGAGTCTGTCCAATAAGGCTGCATGTTGCGATGGCGTGTTGTCCGCTCGGAGGTAGATCCTCCTTTTCCAATGTGCTACCCCTGTGTGCACTATCGACGTCACATAGGCGTAGTCACTGTACAAGGTTACTTCCTGGTCTGTGTGTCTCTCAAGTGTGATAATCAGCGTCACTAACTCTGCAGCCTGTGCCAAAAAGTGAGACGGTAGCCGTGGACTTGTCATTACTTCAAACTCTCCATTGGCCGTGTACTTCACCACAGCAGCACCTGTATATCTTAGCCCATCATTTTGATTGATTCAAGAAGAACAGACAATAAAGGGAATCTCCCCAGCTGCAATGCATTTTCTTTCACCCTCGGGAGCTTGTCATAGAACTCCTCATAGTTGGAACAATCATGGACATGCTCGCCTTCTGCCAGTGTTTCCGCTACAAACATGGCAGGATTCCCTATTCTGCATCTGACTATTTTAATCGCCAGATCAATATGACAACCTCATAGGCAGAAGCCCTTTGAGAAGTCAACGTACTCTTAGGTTTTTCCAAAATGGCAAACAACAAATGTTCAACAAATAATGTCATTGAATACCCCATCACTCTGTTGGCAGCCCTCTAAATGGCGAACGTGGCGGCTGTCAAAGATTGTTCGCAAAGGAAGTGACCCCTCATTACTGGGTCCAGAATCCCACTGTAATAGGCAAGAGGCTTGTACCCGAACTTGGTTCTCTGTGTGAGTACAGCCATCATAACAGTGTCATTCGTGTGCAAAAATAAAAAGAATCTCTCAGCATAATTGGGAATCCCTAAAACTGGAGCTGTGCAAATTGCCCTTTTCAACTCGTCAAACCCGTCTTCCATTTCCTCAGTCCAAGCAATTTTTTTCCGACTTGCCTGGGCTTTCTTCAGAGCTTGAAACAAGGGTCCTATGTATGAACTGTAATCAAAGACCCATGATCTCACATAGTTACACAGTCCCAAAATCTCTGCATGTGTTTTATCGTGATTAACTTTAATGTTTTTAAAATAGCCTCAGCCTTCTCCGGAGTAACCTTCTTTCCTTTATGTGACATTAACTGGCCTATGTACAGCACTTCTTCTTGACAGTACTGTAACTTCTTCTTGTCTACTTTATATTCTTTGTCTGCAAGGATAACCATCAGTTGAACTGAATTGCATCTGCACTCTTCCTCTGAGGTGCTACAAACCAATATGTCATCCACGTACTGCAACACAACACTTTCTAAATAAATATTGCTTAAGTCCATCTGTAGGTCCCTATTTAAAATTGATGGGGACTCACAGTACCTGTGTGGTAAAGGAGTGCTTTTCAGGCAACTTTGTCTGAACGTAAATGACGTCAGATCTTGATAATTGGGCGAAGGTCTTGGATTAAACACCACGACCCACCTTTCCCTTTTTCGGATAGATTGCGGTATTACACAGCGACTCTGACGTCACTAAAATGCCCTGTTCCATCATGGCAGATATCGGGCCTCATTACGAGGTAGAAGGTAGCCATGGTGCTATTAGCCTTAGGTTCTTACTGCATTCCGGGTCCGGGCTCTCGAAACAGGGACATATGGTTGAATGGGAATGGGGATGGAGCTAATAATGGGCCCGCTAATAGTGGTCCCGTTATTAGCTCCCTGGACCCTTAGCGGCTCTCACTAAGGGCGCCTGGCAAAACCAGGCACCCATAGCGGGAGCCGCTAAGGGACCTCGGAATAGGGCGGTAAGGGTTTACTGGCTCCGGTCTCCTTACCGGTGCCCATTAACCCTTATCGCCCACCTCGTAATGAGGCCCATCGTCTTAAAAATACCTTCATCTCCCTCTCGAGACATGGGATACTGTCGTGCTCAAGGTAAAATTGCTCCTGGTTTCAATTTAATCTTAACATCTCCAGCCCCCTTCAATAGGCCTACATCATAGGGGCCTTTTGTCCATAATGAAACTGGCACTTTCGCCATGTCATCATCAAAATACTCACGGCGTTTTCGTGCAAGCATCATTTTTTGAGGAACTTTACGTTTAATTGCTCTCACCCAACAAGTAATACTCATCTCAAATTTGACTTAATCATCTGATGGATGATCTCTTAAGAAATCCTCATCAGTGACGTCAGTCAATCTGTAACCCTCCCTAATGGCAATCACTGTGCACCATCGTCTGCTGTTATAATCAACTCCATCAAGCATAGCTAATTCTCCTCGCACTATAGCTGCTTGTAATTCTAAAGGAAAGACTTGTCCTTCCTCTTCATCCATAGGTGCCTTTGGCCTGAATAAAAATTCATCAGGTATTCGCACAGTTTTACCCACTAAACCTGGCAACTATGTTAACAGAATGCGTAACCTATAATGAAAAACTTATGGTTCTAACAGTACTCCTCGTATGACCACTTGTCCTGCAAACACCATAATAAATTCACTCATGTTTAAATAATGCATTCCTGGTGTTGAGCACACTATGCCTTCATTAGTGAACGAAATTGTCATATTCAACTTGGTCATTAGATCTCGACCTAATATATTGACAGGTGTCTGCCTTGAATATAACAGCGGCACAGACATGTCACACTCTCCTAAAGAGAATGGCAATGCATCAGTAAAAGGAACTCTGCTTGTAGCTCCTATGAAACCTTGAGTATTTATGGCATTTCCAGACATCAAAAATATCCCCTCTCTTATACATGAGCGTGTTGCACCCGTGTCTACTAAAAACAAAAAAGATTTGCCTTCTATATTAACGTCAACCTTTGGTTCCTCTTGAGCATTAGGTGTTATAGATAATATTGAACACATTGGGCCTCATTACAACCCAGGCGTTAAGGGTTTAACGGCGCCGTCAGCGCCGTTAACCCTTAACGCCTGATTACCATTTTAACGCCTGCTTTTAGCAGGCGTTAAAATGCAAGGCGCTAACCCGCCTTGGTGCTAATTACGGCACCGTAATTTACGGTGCCGTAATTAGCGCCTTCCCCACTCCCAGTATGCCCTATGTGGCAAAAATGGGAATGGGGAAGGGTAAATGGGAAATGGGGATTTACCGCCCCACTCACCTTGGAATGGGGCGATAAATCCGCCATCCACCATGGTGTAAACAGAGTTTACACCATGGTGGTAAAGTAGGGAACTTACCGCCTGGGTTGTAATGAGGCCCATTAAGTCTCCCAGTGAGCTGTCCTATTGTAGATACAGTCTCATCCCTGTACCTGTGAAAGGATTTCCACCTTCAACAGTGACACCCCCTATTCTAGGAGTCATTAGTTGTCCTGTGCTGTACTTTGCTGTATCTGCCTGGGTGACTGCTGTGACTGCCCTTGTGGCGGGTTCGTTGTTGCCTGCTGTGTTTGAAAATCTTGCTGCATTCTCTGCGCTTGTGTCTGCTGCACTGTTTGATTCTGAGCAAACCCATCTCCATTCTGCTGCAAATGCGCAGGCGGGTCTTGAGAATTGCCCATTCTGCATAACTCCTTGACTTCTACATGTGCGAGCAGTGTGCCCTGCCATACGACATGTCCAACATATAGGAGGAGGTCTTCTGATTTTCCCCTCCTGCATGCCTTGATTATCATTCTGTGTTTTTTGAAACCCCCCTTGATTATTCTGGAAGTTTCCCAGATTATTCTGGAAGTCCCTCCTTCGAAAGCCTCCCCTTCCCTGTGTTGCAAATCCATTATTTCCTTTATCAAACTGCCTTTGGTTATTCACCTGCGGCATGTTTGCTGCTTGCTGTGAACCTGACCCATCTCCACTAATCAACATGGCTCCTTCAATGGAGTACTTGGATATTTTTTTCTGCACTAATTTTGCCTCTTCACCTTTTCTAACATCATCTTTCTTTCGATTCTTCTCTTGCAAACGCCTACAATAATGTGTGATGGTCAGCTGCATTTCTGACCACGGCTTCGCTTCCATACCCACCAATCTCTTGAGCTGCTTCTGCACTGCGTCTGGCAGCCCTTAGCACAATATATGATAAAATACAGGTATAGATTTTCCCTAAGCTTTGCGTGCCTTCAAAGTCTACTGCTCTTGAAAATTTTGAATGTAAACAAGCGGATCATCCCCTTCCTGCATCTTTCTTGCCATTATAGCTCCCATATCTGACGTGTCCAGATAGAGTACTCTAAGCTCTTTCCAGACCGCCGCCCTACAGTTATTAAACGGTGCTCAGCCATGAGCAGTGTTTATCATAGTAACACTAGAGTACCCTGCTCTTCACCAAACGTCATCAGCCCTCTCCCCAAAGATGGCAATCAGGAGACCTTTAATGTCCCCTATAGCTAACGTGTTTCCCCTTGTCATTCTCTCTAACTCGTTTATCCATTTCCCAGCACCAGAAGTTAAACTCGGGAGTTTACACCTTAAATTATATTTATCCATCTGCGGCCAAGTTATGTACTGTGGCCTCGCCCCTGCCTTCTCTAACAAAGGAAACTGTGAAATCCCAAACTCGCATTCGTCACACATCGTCTGTCTGTCCATAGCAAGGACACTGGTTCTACTTCGCTTTCTACCTGGCAATGACCTTAGCCTGTTCACATATGGTGGCAAGTACTCCCTCTGACAATAGGATCACTATTTAGCTGGATTTAGCTGCATCAATGATTCTGATGCCCCAGATATAAGTAGGTCTAAATCCGACCATCTTACTCCCTTATCCATTGGAAAACACCCTTCAGGGGCACATGCGTTACTTCCCTTTTCCCCATGATAGGTTTCTCTTTCTTCGTCTTACATATCCTGGCCCCAGCTTGTGTGACTTCTCTCGTCATTATCTCTATTCAGAGTCAGACTATCTAAAAACAGCTCTTTGGGCTCAAAAGTACATGAGGCTCCCTCTTTGTCGTACAGCTGCATGCTCTTGAGTCAATCATTTTTACCCTTCCCCTATAATTGTTTCTTAGTCCTCATATCATGATAGACTTTATCGACTGAGTCCCCAATACTTCTAGAGTCAAACTCATCCTCTATATTTGCTCTAAACTGACCTGCTTTTGGCTCATGTGCTGGGAAGAACTCTTCTAAATCCTCCCATGCCACTACTGGATAAGGATCCATTACTTCCTTTTCCATGCGATCAATGTCGCATGCTCTCTGCCTTCTCTTTCGTTTCATCTCATCATCAAATTCTCTTTACTTCCTTGCTTCCTGCCTTACCCTGTATTACTCTTTTCTCTTCACGTCTCTTCTCTCATTTGTCCTTCGTATCTCTTCACATCTACGTCTTTGTATTCTTTTATCCCTTAATCTCTGTTCCTCCTCTTCCTCTCTCGTTCTTTCTCACTTTTCTTGTCTTTCTCATTCTTCAATTGCCCTCTGTCTATTATCATATTTTCTCTGTTCCTCTGATTTTTCCTGCTTTCTCAGCTGCTCCTCTTGATACAACTGTTCCAGTCTTTCTCCATCCTTTCTTTTCGTCCCATCTTCTTTCAATCTTTCCTCTGTTTCTTTTTCCTTTTTGTCTTGCTTATCTCGATCTTCCCTTTGCCTTACATCCTCGATGCTCTTACCATCAAGTTTGAGCAAAATCTGACCACCCATCCATTCATTCTGTATAAGCGCTAACTCATCAGTCTTATCTTTTTCATCTTTCCATCTCTTTATTTCTCATCCTATATCTAGAGATGCACTTGGTCATTCATTTTACTCTTTATCGTGTCTCTCCTTGTCCCTCTGGACCTTAGAGATTACATCTCTCTCCGTTTTTTTCTCTGGGCCCTCATCACTGCTTTGCACAGGCGACTCATATGCGAGGTTACTATACCATTTTGCTGCCTTGAGCTCCCTTAATGGGTACAGCCTGTCATCTTTCTTACTATCGCTGTCTGCTTCAGGCACGGCGGGTGGAGCATTAGGATCATCACCCCCATCTTTGCATACATTAAGTATCCAATCTACAGGAGGCGTGTCTTCTCTCTCCTCCTGATACATCCGCCAGAGCTCTAAGCTTGCTAGTCGCTTGTCTAACATTTTCCCCGTATGTGCAGCATGCAAATATGTCATCATATGCTGCAAAACTGCCTTCGATAGTGATCCCCCTTGTGGCTATGGCATGAACATTCTACCTGCTGTTCCCTTTAGACACTCTGCACTGTACTGTCTAAGCTTGGATGCGTGCTTGGGTAGCTGCTTCTAGAATACCATTCTCCATTTTGACACGTCACTCTGTAAATACTCACCTTTATACTTTGCAAATTTCAAAGTATGTTTTCAGAAAAACAAAACAATATGAGCGTGCACCAATCGTCGCAGGCTCCAATCCCTCTATATCAGGTTTTTTACTTTAATCTATGTTTTCACTAAACACCATCAGTGCAATACCAACAAATAAATAATTAATTCACAATTCTCGTGTTCTCTTTTTCATGTCTATCAATTCCTATATTGTTTTTTCACCATATACAGTCACACAAAACAAACAGACAAACGGACATACTCGACCGGCCACATATATCTCAGTCTTCTCTTTAAGACTGATCTACCCTCTAAAAAATACCCCGATCTGGGATGTGAATCGACCTACTTAAACTGTCTTTAAACAAGTTTGTAGTGTACGTCACCCGTAAATAGGGCTCTAGGTGCAATTCCTTCTATTCCGTTCCTTAAAACGCAGGCAACAAGGGTGTACTCTTTATCGTGGCCTCTACACACAATACCTCTTTAATTGCTTCGGTTCTCCTCAAGTCAATTTACCTAATATTCAACACTCATCGTTCTCAAGTTACTTGATCCCAACCTCCCTCTGTTACTCGTTTTTGCCTTATCACTCTCTTCACCCACTGCCCATTCACACTTTTGCCACCTCACTCAGTTTAACTCAATGGGCCTCATTACGACCCAGGCGGTAAGTTACCGCCTGGGCCGTGACTTTACCACCATGGCGTAAACTATGTTTACGCCATAGTGGTTGGCGGACTTACCGCCCCATTCCGACCTTGGCGGGGCGGTAAGTCCCCAATCCCCATTTACCCTTCCCCATTCCCATTTTTGCCCCATAGGGCATAATGGGAGTGGGGAAGGCGTTAATTACGCCACCGTAAATTACGGTGGCGTAATTAACTCCATGGTCCCTTAGCGCCATGGATTTTAACACCTGCTTAAAGCAGGTGTTAAATCCGCCATGGCGCTAAGGGACCTCGTACTCAGGCGGTAAGGGTCGGCGCTGTTTACGGCGCCGTAAACCCCTTACCGCCTGGGTCGTAATGAGGCCCAATATTCGTGTTTTTCAGCTTCCTGGAGATTCCGGGTGGGGTTTCTGCCTGAAAACAAGGTACCCATCTAACCTGGCTTGCAAGACGTGCGTTACACTAATCCGCTATCGACAGGGAGCTTCACATCCTTTCAGCCGAATGGCAGATGTTGTGCAATATATCTGGTACCCCAAAGCTTACTTATTTGGATGGATATCTAACCATCCTCTGCTACCATGTGAACGGGAGCTTCCAGCTTCCAGCCCTTTAAGATGAAGTAGCAATACCCTTGAGATTGATGGGTATGCACAAATTATTCAAACATCAATAATCGAAACGACTCAGGTAGTTGGCAAAAGGATAACTGTTTTAATATCAATTATCTAAAACAGGGAGTACAACGGACATCAATGAACATCTCAGCGTAAGGACTCTCAATGCACCTTTAAAATAAACTTTAGTTTATAGCAAAAAATCATCATAGGCGATGTCAATCAACGTATTCATCCTACTTCAAAAACCTATTGAAGAATGTGATAAGGTCTAAGGGAATATCTAAGTATAAAATCCATACTCGTCTAAATGGGTGAAAGAAAGTGATTTGTTTCTTAACATCAGGTGGGGCAACTAAGCCCTCCTCTTAAACAGGTCACTATCAATGTCACTAAATACATGATGTCCCATTGGCTACACAAACTCTAGGACCCTTAATCATGCAGCCTCTTACCATTGGTCGGCTTCTAACCTCCGTCAGTACTTTTCCACCTATGTTTAGCAACACACAGATTGGGCTTCCAGGTGCTGGTGAGCTATTCTTAACCATGGCTTCTCACCATCAATTAGCATATCATACATCATCACCTCAGTGGACTGCTGTCATTTAGGACTTTGAACTTGTCCTTGAGAGTGTTCTCTTGCTCTGGAGAATTCAGGGGAGTGAAGGCATCCTCTTCCCTCATGCATAGGTTTGACCATCATGCTCGACCAACTTCTTCCCTGCTCACGTGACTGAAGACCACAAAATCGAGCTTCTAGAGTATTAAAATACTATTTTTCTAATAGACTTCTGACGTCTTTTTGTTTTTGTCCATGCCTTCTGAACAGGAGCTTCATTCTTTCATGTGATTTGAATCAAATGTCAGCTCACCCCAGGCTGATATGCCCTTGGCCTCTTGGCTCATCCAGCCTCGCCTTTCTGAGATTCACTTTGTAATTCACTTGTTTTCTAACTGCGACACACTGAAAAAGAGGCCTTCCTTCTTTAGCACAGCTCTGCCATAACACGAAGTGGAAAGTGGAAACATCTTTTCTGTACTCGCTTATCTATATGTATATCATTGGCGCATGCCGCAATCTATTCACTATAAAGCTATCCTCTAGAATACTTCATCTGCTTGCATTTCTTTGTATATGTACACATGTAAAATGACTTTATATCTTCATCTTCTTCTTGATCCCAAGATGACACTTATCTTCAATACTTTTTGATGCCTTATAAAATATCTGCATTCTCTAGTCTCTGCATCACTTCTATGTGCGTCAACTCGGCTCTGTGTGACACCACCATTCTTCTTCACCATTCAGATGTCCTGTTTCTTCTGGTATTTATTCAAATGGCCATCATACAGTCTGTCCTTAATTCTGTAATGGATGATTTTGCTCAGGAAGTCGACCGGGGGGGTGGGAGCGTTGTTGCTGTTAGATGTGTCTGCCGCTTTTGATACAGTAGACCACCCAACCCTTCTGGCCCGGCTATCAGATGCTTGTATCTCGGGTCAAGTTCTTGACTGGTTCCACGCTTTCCTGTCAGACCAATCCCAGTCAGTATCTTTTCCCCCTTTTTGTTCGCAACCTGGGCTGTTTTGTTCGGGGTCCCGCAGGGATCTGCACTGTCCCCCATTTTATTCAATATGTATATTCTCCCACTCCTGCTTCTTCTTTTGTTACATGGGTTCAGATATTACTCCTATGCCGACGACACACAGATTTTGGTCTGTTTGGACCTCTCCAATGCTGACACTGCTATTCGGCTTAGGAGATGCTTAGAAGATCTGGGCTCATGGATGCCGGCCAATTGGCTGAAACTCAACGGTTCCAAGACTGAGGTGCTAGTGGTAGGCATCTCTAATCCACTTTCCTTCTGGACCCCTGAATTCTGGCCGGTCTCGCTGGGCCCTTGTCCCATGCCTTCTGCCTCAGTCAAAAATATGGGGGTTACATTGTCAAACTCTTTATCCATGGCACCCCAAGTGGGTGCTGTATGTAAGTCAGGACACTTCAAATTGCGCATATTACATAAAGTGCTTCCTTTCGTCCTGGTCCGGTACCACGCTCCTGTGGAGGCCGCGCTGGTGCTGAGCACCACTGAATATTGTAACTCCCTCTTCCTGGGTCAGCCCTGTTACCTTACTAACCAGCTACAGCTGTTTCAAAATGCTGCTGCCCGACCAGTTCTCCTTCCCCACTTTTGAACTCACATGACTCTGCTTCTCAGGCAACTGCATTGGCTTCCCATTGAAAAGAGGATCCTTTTTAAATCAATGTGTGTCGTACACCACATTTTCTGTAACCAGGGTGCAGAATACATCCAGGCTAAGTTTCCCTGCTATGTTCTGTCGTGTCCATTTGCGTTCTCAGTCTGCCCTCTTGGTTTCTGTTACCCGCTTCAG
This sequence comes from Ambystoma mexicanum, assembly GCF_040938575.1. Classification (NCBI taxonomy): domain Eukaryota; kingdom Metazoa; phylum Chordata; class Amphibia; order Caudata; family Ambystomatidae; genus Ambystoma; species Ambystoma mexicanum. The sequence continues at coordinate 539,275,414 of NC_090935.1, forward strand.
ACTCTCTCGCATCGGCGGACGTGCATTTTCCGTGACCACTGCAAAAGCCTGGAATGACCTTCCATGGTCTCTTCGAGCTATCGATGGTCACTTGACCTTTCGTCTGGCTCTGAAAACGTATGTGTACTAGGCTCCTTCACATTGCTGCTTTCCTTTCGCGCCACTTAGCACCATGATGCCCTTTGGCGTACATGCGCTTTAGAAATAAATATAACATAACATACATAACATTCCGCATTCAACCAGTTTCATTCATCCACAGAGCTGGGGCGCAGAGCTTAAAGTATTCTCAACATCATACCCCAACTCCATGCATGAAACCAACTAGAATCTTGGCCTGCATCTAATTTTGCTGTGGTGAAGAGGCATTCATCCCAATGCATCAAACTAACACCTATAGGGTTTTACAACGCCGCTATGCACATATATGGAGGCCAGCCTTACCTTATATGGTGATAGAGGTGTAAAAAGCATATGTAGTGTGATTTGTGATTAGGGTGTAACAAGGCAACAAAACCACTGTATGTCTGCATTCCGATACATCATTTTCACCCCACCACACAACTATCAAAATTGCATGACGATGGCCACAGAGACAAAGGTGTGGCAGCCAATACTCATTTCTGTGTAAATTGGATGTGCAAGTTGGATGTCAATCAAAATAAGCATCATCACGTGACTTACTCATAATTTACAAAATAACTCAGCAGCGCCTATAATTTGAATGTTTGCTGACTTGAGAATGTTTTGCAAACTATTCATTGTAGCGCAGCTTTGCAGTCTAGGTGGCATCAGACTTGCAGTTTTTCATCGCATTTTCTCTGAACAAACGCCTCTTAAAGGGGCTAACCAATGTCGCATGGTGAGGTGTTGACTGTCTGGGGCTGGAAAAACTCAATTATTTCTACATTTGATTTTCGTTCAACACAAAGCATCTCATTATGAGCCAAATTCAGTTAATGTTACTTCTTTAATACTGCCTCATAACTATATGTAAATACTGAAGCTGATATTACTCTCCATTATGGAGTCGGTGCTTAGAGGAATTACCACCAGTGCTAGTTCTGCCAGGTGTAATGCCTCCATTTTGTGCAGGTGCAGTGGTGGAAAAAAGCCTAGCCACAAGCTGGAGAGTGTTTAGCAAAAGGTGGTCGCCGGCACAGAGAGTCAATGCGCCGTTTTTGTGCTGGCGCTCATCTTGCAGGCATTTTGCAAAACAAATTCAAATGAAAGTGCGTGTCTTTCCCACAACCTGCACAGACCGCTAAAGACGCGCACTTCTTCGGCTCCGTTATGAGGTTTCCCTAATTACCATCGAGTTATCTCGCTACGGGAGATTTAGAAAAGAAAACTGGGTGCTCTGTGTGCCTCAGGTTTAACAGCATTGTTTAGATGGTGCAACAACTGGAGCACATGTAAATGCACTGTGTGAACAGCTTTGAGTTTCTAAAAATACACTCGCTACTTAGGAAAAATGAAAAAGAATTAAAAGGTTATGTGGCGTGTGCATGTGCAAAAATATGTCCCAATAATTAGCCAAGGAAAACTGAAAAATCCTCTTTCCAGTTAGTATGTAGTCTACATTTTCTGCAACATGGGAGTCTAAAATTAAAGTTGAAAGAAACGGGACAAGGTAGCTGTCAATCAGCTTTGTAAACATCATCCTGCCTGTTGCGTAGTAATACGCGGTTCTACACATGCGCGGCCCATAACGAGGCTCGCGCATGCGTGTTGGAAATAAAGACGGTCCCGGCCGGCAGTTCACGCCGGAGACCAGAGCAGCAACACGTCTCCGGCGTGTCTTTTAGCGCGCGCTGCGTGTGTGTGCCTACCGGTGGGGCCTGCCATCGCCCCACACCATCACACTGGCAACGAGGACGGCGCTGGAGCAGTCCTCCGCTCCGGTAGCATCCAGAGAGGAGAATGCTGATCCGTGTCGGCACGGGCTCACACGTTTGGCCGGCGGCCATTTTCGATCGAGCACAGAACGCAGTGGTTGCGGCCCGTGAGGGTGCTTGTGCGCCACCTGCAATCCACACCAAGTTCAGTGAATTTTTGGACCGTCCACAGCCTGTGCAGCCACAAGGTTGTGGCATTCTGCCAAGACAACAGAGAGAAAAAAAAAGAAGAAAAGAATGGCACCAGTGAAGGTATTGCGCCAAGGGTGTTCCGGGGCTCAGTCTTAGAAGCAGTTCAACGTACTCCTGTAAGTACCACGAAAGGAAATGGGAGAAGAAGATGAACAGGATGGTGCTCCTGCCCCCATCCCTCGGAGGGTGAGTAGTACACTGGCCCCCATGCCCGAATTTGATACCACAGGCCCACCTTCCAAGTTGGGGCCTAAATGGCTCCTGTGGGTGAAGAGGTTGGAGATGTTCTTCACAGCCTCGGGAATCACGGAGGACGAAGAACGAATTGCAATCATGGTGTACTCGGCAGGGGCCGAGGTGCACAAGATATATGACTCTCTGAACATTCTGGTGGCGACGTATGTGGCACTGAAGCTGGCGCTCCGAGTTCATTTTCTGCCAATGGCAAATGTGGACTTTGATAGATTTGTCATGAGTGCGGAAAGACAGCGAGAGGAAGAGTCACTGGATCAATTCTGTGCACGACTCAGAGTTCTAGCAAGCTCCTGCAGATGGGGAAATGAAGAGGAGATGGTTCGGAACCAGTTGTTGCAGGGCTGCAGCTCTGGTAAACTGAGGAGGCAGGTATTGAGGGAACCTGGCTTGACCCTACAACAGATTCTGGACACAGGAAGGGCCTATGAGCTGGCTGACGCGAGGGGTGCGAAAATGGATGCAGCCACGCATGGGAGGAACGAAGGTGAGGCTTTTGCAATTGGCCGCAATAACCCAGGAAAGTCAAGGTGGGCGTCAAGAGGAGGTGATAACCCGGGGGGGGCCGAGCAACGCCCCCTCGTGCCAATATTGCGGGTATGATCTGCCACATACGGGCGACTGTCCAGCCAAATTGAGGAATTGTGGCCGGTGTAACACCCAGGACATTATGCTAGGGTGTGCAGGGCTTCAGCACCTGTCGCCGCGTCGCGAGGGCCCGAAAGGGTTGCCAGAGGCGGCGCTCGGAGAGTGAGGGGTGTATCATCCTTTGAACAAGGCGTACAGGACCTGAACATCGCCGAGGAGGAGGAGGAGGAAGACAACCCAAGTGCACAGTGAGCATTGGGGAGACACCGACACCGGTCTTGATAGACACTGGGGCGTCCGTCTGTGTGCTGGCGATGGAACACTACAACGCACTCCCTGGTCCACCAGGCCTAGCAGAGTCCACAGCACAGATATACGCTTTTGGAGGACACACACCGCTTCCCATCCAAGGAGTATTCGTTGCTCCAGTCACTCACGGACAAAATAGAATAAGGGCAAGATTCTTTGTCACAGATGTGAGCCCGCATTCCCTTCTGAGTTGTGCTGTGGCTGAGGCATTGGAACTAGTACACTTCTTATTTGCAGTCTATCACACCGACTTGGATAATTTGTTGAGTCGTTTCGAAATGATATTCCGAGGAATAGGGAAACTAAAGGCTGGCCCAATATGCCTCCACATCGATGGGTCTGTGAGACCAACGGCTCTAAAGCACCGCCGCGTCCCTTTCCATCTAAGGACACAGGTGGAACGCGAGCTGCAATCCCTGATAGACAAGGACATAATCGAGAAGGTAGAGGGCCCCACCCCGTGGGACTCCCCGATCGTGGTAGCCCCAAAGCCCAAACAACCGGGGGCGGTACGCATCTGCATGGACATGAGGCTTCCTAACCTAGCGATCAAAAGAGAGCGCCACATAACACCCACCCTGGACGACATCATTGGGGAGCTTCAAGGGGCAAAAGTCTTCTCAAAACTGGATTTGAGGTCTGGGTACCATCAGTTAGAGCTCCACCCTGAGTCAAGATACATCACGACGTTTACGACGCATGAGGGGTTATACCAATATAAAAGACTCAGTTTTGGTATCTCTTCCGCGGCAGAGGTCTTCCAGAACACCATCAGGGGAGCCCTGTCCGGACTCAAAGGAGTGATAAACATGTCGAACGACATTCTGGTCTTTCCCCGTTCCGAAGCTGAACAGCTAAAGCGCCTGGAAAACACACTGGTGAGGTTGCGCGACCTAGGGCTGACACTGCACAAAGAGAAGTGTGAGTTCTTGAGGGACATGCTGGAATTTTTCGGGTTTGTCTTCCACGTCGGGGGCATATCACCTGATCCCGAGAAAGTGAAGGATATCCGGGAAGCGACCCCGCCAACAACACCTTCCGAAGTCAGAAGCTTCCTGGGGATGGTGACGTATTGTGGTCGCTTCATCCGCGATCTAGCTTCCCTGTCGGAGCCCCTGAGAGCGCTAACCAGAAACGACATCCCTGGAAATGGGGGGAGAAAGAACAGAGGGCTTTCGACAACATCAAAAGTGCCCTATCGGAACAAGAAACAATGGCATACTTTAATCCGGATCGGGAGTCCGAAATTGTCGTCGATGCCAGCCCCGTAGGACTGGGGGCTGTCCTCATGCAGGCCGACAATCAAGGAACCATGAGGCCCATCGCATATGCCAGCAAAGCGCTTACAGAGACGGAGAGACGGTACTCTCAGATCGAGAGGGAAGCTCTAGCCATTTTATGGGGGTGCAAGCACTTCCGGATATATATCTTGGGGAAACCGGTCGTGGTGGTAACTGACCACAAGCCTCTCATCTCGATCCTGTCTGGAACGTCATCCAAACCACCGCCTAGAATAGAGAGATGGATGTTGTTGTTAATGGAGTACAGGTCAAACTGCTGTATCGACCAGGCCCTGACAACCCGGCAGACTACCTGTCCCGCCATCCAGGTGCGGGGAGGCCAAAAGACACAGTGGAAGTGGCAGAGGGTGTTGAAGCGATACATCTCGTGGTCAAATCGGCACTGCCCTTTGCCCTATCCCACCAGGAGATCGCAGAAGACTCCAACAGGGACGAGACATTCGCAAGGATCAAGGTTGCCATGGCAAATGGAGAATGGCGTGAGGTACTCCAGGAAAACTCACGAAGGAACGCAGGGGTTCAGAAAGACCTGCAGGCCCTCTGGAAAGTGCGCCATGAGCTCTCGATAGCCGAGGATGGCCTCCTGCTAAGGGGTCACCAGATTGTCATCCCGAGAACACTGGTTGACAAGGTTCTGCAGCTCGCACACAATGGGCACCAAGGGATGGCCAAGATGAAAGCAAGACTGAGACTCAAGGTCTGGTTCCCCGACCTGGAAAGCAGAGTGGAGGAGTTCGTGAGAAGGTGCATCCCCTGCCAAGCAGCCCACCTGGTGGAGAGGGCCCCGCCGATCCAAACCATGGAGAGAAGTGACCAGCCATGGGGGACGGTCCATGCCGACTTTGAATCCACCGGCCGAGGGCTCTACTTTCTACTGGTGACAGACCAATGGTCCCGCTATCCGGAGGTTGAACTGGTGGAGTCGACGGAGAGTGACCACACCATCATGGCGCTGGAGAAAATGTTCGCCACGCATGGTTCTCCGGTGGAGCTCTGCTCAGACAATGGGGTGCCATTTAGGGGGCAACGTTTTGCTCAGTACTGTGAGGAGAGGGGAATACGCCATAGGAAAGTCACACCGCTCTGGCTGAGGGCAAATGGGGAGGTAGAGCGCTTCATGCGAACACTAAACAAAGTGTTCCGCATATCAGCAGATGGAGGCGCAGACCTCCGACGCAACTTAGTGGACTTCCTTCGTGAGTACCGCTCGACCCCCCATCAGTCAACTGGGGTCGCCCCTGCCGAAGCGATCTTCAAGCATGTACCGAGAGGGCTCCTGCCCGAAATGGAAGGCCGCCAGCCGGGGGAGATTGAAAAGGATCAAGTGCGAACGGAGAGGGCAGTGAGGAATGAAAAGGAAACGATCCGGAGGAAGCTCTCAGAGAGGCCGATTGCGGTGGGGGATACCGTATTGGTGCGAAACCGAAGAGTAGAAGGAAAGTTATCGTTAACCTACGAAACCCAGCCCTTGGGGGTGACACATGTGAAGGGCTCGATGGTCACAGCGCCCAACGCACGTGGAACTGTCACCCGAATGTCTCGTTTTTCAAGCAAGTGGGGTCTGCCGAAACTGGTGAAGTCGACCCTCCGGCACCTGAGCTGAGCGATGAACCGCCCCTGAGACCTGATGGACTGGCCGAGACTCAAGGGACACAAGAGATGCCATCGGCCGAGGCATGCAGGTACCCGAGCCGGGCGGGGCGCTAGCCGCCGCAGAGGTTCCAAGACTTTATCATGGACCCTGCCTAGGCATCTAGGTCGTATTGGAACATTTCTGGTTGAAGAACATGTTGTTAAGTTATACTGTTGATCACTGTTCGTTGTTTGGGGAAAAAGGAGGGATGTTGCGTAGTAATACGCGGTTCTAACGAGGCTCGCGCATGCGTGTTGGAAATAAAGACGGTCCCGGCCGGCAGTTCGCGCCGGAGACCAGAGCAGCAACACGTCTCTGGCGTGTCTCTTAGCGCGCGCTGCGTGTGTGTGTGTGTGCCTACCGGTGGGGCCTGCCATCGCCCCACACCATCACACTGCCCCAACCCATTGGACCCATTGCACTGCCGCTCTATATTCCATATTCACCCGTCCTTAAGTATGCCCCTTTAACACGCAAATCAGACTGATGCGCATTGCGTGACTGAAAATGCGCCTCGCACAGCTTGCCTTTACTAAATAAGGCCTTGTGCTCCACTTTCCCTTCAAGTTCTGAATATGACAGTGCAGTAAAAGTGGTGGTAATTCTGTTCTCTCCACATTTTTACCAGGCTGCCATGCTCGCAATGAGGTCTAACCTTGTTGGCCAAAGGGGCCTCATTTCTCCTTACTTTCAACTAACCTTTGCCGAAATTTCCCTCTTGGCAACTGGAACTAAAATGCGGCCCCTTTTATTTTAGTCATCTTGTCAATCTGGAAAAATGAATACCCTTCATTTGAATGATAGACGTAACTTGATGGCCGTGGGCCAACCGTCTTATGCACCAAATTATAGAAATATAAACTGCTATGCTTGACCGACGAGCGGCCATTTTAAATGTAGCAAGAATCGCCATATTGCTTGTTAACCATTGCTCATTGCTTTCTGTCTAGAAACTGCTTTGCAGCTTGCAATTCTTGCGGATTCTGCTTACTCTGCTCAACTGTTAACATTGTTGTCTGAATATGAAAGGACAAGGTCGCGGGACTGAAGAGTTTGCTGAAACTCCTCATGAGTAGCCCAGAGAGGAATGCCCACACTCCCTCTCTGTAGCCTTGGGAGGAAGTTGCAGGGCATTTAATCACTTCACAGCTGCCAGCCAGTCTCGTACGATGGTAGAATATGTTAGAATAATACAGTTAAAGGCTTGAATTATGCTTTTCTTACGGGCCCCCTTTGTAAAACCCTTTAGAACGTGTCGGCTCCCAGGACACGAATAGTACCTCATAGATAGCAAAGCTTGGAATGTGGCTCTTCCCCCGTGTACAGATTGCTTCCAAGAACAGAACCATCATGTTCTAAAAGATGCCTCTGCACTTTCTAAATTGTACATTGTTACTAGAATAGACATCGAAAGCATTACAATCGTCAAACTCGTCGGATATGTCCATCGTCATCCCGAGTTCAAAGGAACTTAATTCAGAGGGGTGTTGAACATGACTTTGCTGATTGTATGATATGCATTTTGTATATATGTAACTGATGTACGTAATTCACGCTCTTGCGTCCCTCGAGGTCTAGGAAACTCACGTCGCGGGGTGTGAGATCAGAATTGGCCAAATGATACTATCTTTTGCTTGCAATAAACCCTAGCATTGGGAATTTGAAACCTCGTGTCTGACGCATCTTTTCGTGTATGGTCATTGCCTTGTTTCCATAGCACGAGGGACCCCTAGGGGTCCCTTTCAAGATGGCGCCCGAACAGGGACCCTCCCCCACTTACCCCATTGTATACATTGTAACGGAGTAAAGGCGGAAGAACGGCGAGGACGGAACGGTCGAGCCGAGATCAAGAAGTGTACGGAGCGCCCTGTAGAAGAGAAGAGAGATTCCTTCCGCAGATCTGCACACATCTGATCCCTGATCAACGTACCGGGCCAGAGGGCAAAGGAGGCGAGGGTCCCGAGACGAGGCAGAAGCCAGAGAAGTGCAGACACGACGTGGGGAGAGGTTGCGTTAGAACAGGCGACTTGTTTTATCAGGTGAGTGATTCCCCGATTCAAAGAGAAACCTGATTTTTGGTAGAGTGTTGATTTTGCAAACTCAAACGTCCAGCTAAAAGTGGCTAACCAAAGGGCAAGGTTAAAGAAACATGCCTGGAGTACTGTCCACTTTAGCGGGGCTTTTCAGCTGCGGTAGACAGTCCTTGGAATATGGCCAAAGTGCACCGCCTGGGGGAACGCCGGCTTATGATATGTATGCAAAATATGGTGTGGGTGCGATAATATTTTGTGAAATTTGGCATAGGCAAACTAGAAAGCAACCCGACCATCAGTGGCCGATTAATGGTAGTTTTGAGATGGGGAGGATAGATAACCTAGAGAGGGTGCTGATTATAAAGAAAGCGCGACCTGAAGCTTTTGAGACCATCAAAGATTGGAGGAGGGAAGCGATGCTCCGACTAAGGAGTAGAGAGAAGCATGCGTGTAGGCACAAAATGAAGCTTGAGATAGCAGAAGAGAAGGAAGAGGAGGAGTGGACTGAGAGTCTAAGACGGGAAGGAAGACGGGACCAGATGAACATAGACAGAATATACCCGCAGCGGGAACTACACATAGCAGATGAATTAATGGAACATTTGTTAACTAACACGGGTTGAGGCCCAAAACCAGAATCGAAACCAAACACGCCAGCAGTGACTGCGCGGGCCCAACCAATAGCTCTCATACCCCCTCCCGCAGCCCGAGCACTTCCCCTCACGCAAGCGTTAACCCAAGCCCCGCCCACAGCGCGAGCACTCCCACAAGCGCAGACCGCGGACACACTATTTCCCAGCACCCAGCAAGGCCTTTCACAGATGCCACCTGTGTCACTTGTCCCATCCGCACCTCCCGCTCCAGAGACAGATTCAGCACCATCCGCCCCTCCTGAAGTCGAGATTGAGACTGGGGAGGCGAGAGGCAGGGCTGAAGGAACAGGATTTGGACGGGTAACTCGAAGCGCAATCAGCAAAGAGAGAAAGATTGAATTACGGCAAGAGGCAGAAATGTACATAGAAGGAAATGATGAGATGGCAGCATTGGCCTCATTTATGGGTACCGAAGAAGAGACGAGAGACAGGTAGTGTTGGAATGCATGGGGGAAATTCTGGTGGGAAAATGGAAAAAGTTGCTCGACAAGTTACCACCACAACGATTGTTAGATTTGAACCAACTAGCATATTGTAGAATAAAAGATGAAGAAGTGAAGGAACATGTGGATAGACTTTTTGATCTTAAAAATGAGTTGGATAATGAGTATGCCGAAATGTTTGCTGCACCGGGGTACAGGGGTTGGGATATTAGAGGAGAGGGGAGAGGGACGGTAGAACCATACATACAGCGGAGACATTCAATGTCATCTGTACAGAAGGGCGAGAAATTGAAAGTATGTATACGAGAAGCGGTAAAATGGGTATCAAATCCTAGTATTCCAACAATGGTTATACATGATATATTTGATGAATATTCCATACCAATGAAAAGAAAGGCACTACAATCGATGGCTGAACATTTGATGGAAAAGGATATAAAAAATAATAAGGCCAGCCCACCTGAGATACTAGCGGTATACAGGAGAGCATTTGAGCGAAGTACAGGAGAAAAGGGCTTATCACTGGACTAATACTATTGAACCTAAGAGAAGGGGGAGGGACCGTGAGTGGGGCATTTCCAATGAGAGAGGTCCCGCCCACGTTTGTACCAAAAGTAGAGATCCCTGCGACGGGTACAGTAGGAGCGCAGGTAACACCAGCCCATTTCACCGCCCAGTATGTGCATGTCCCCTTTTCCAGGCAAGAGGTGAATACTATAAAACAGACGATTCCCGATATAAGAAAGAATCCAGCAGGGTTCTACAAGGAAGTAGAGTCAACCCTGAGATAAGCAGTGCTTACTATGAGCGATATAGATTTGATTTTCCCAGCCATTTTGCCAGCAGATATATGGAAACAGATGAGGACGGTAGATGACGCGGGGGTATTTGGCGCCACATGGGCAGAGTTACTACTGGAGGATAAGAATAGAAAAGTAGGGGAAAATCCAGGAACCCGCATGGCAGATCTACCAGAACGGATAATGTGGAGATTGAGGGAAATAATTCCAGAAAAAAGGATTCAGTCGGACGAATGAACTACATGTGTACAGGGCAAGGATGAGCCAGTAACGGATTATTTCAATAGATTTGAAGGAGTATTCACAGACTTCAGTGGGCAGGATGTGAGGACAGAGTCGGGGAAAAGGCTATTTGTTGATAAATATGTGAGGGGACTAATATCGCCAATTCAAGATATGTTAATGACGTCGGAAAGTTCCTGGGCAGCAAACCGGTGAGTGAGATATTACATATAGCCCAATATTACGAGAACAGGGTAAATGTGGCGAAAGAAAGAGAGGTGAAGGATAGAGTAAATTTAAAAACAAGGGTGTTACTGCAGCTGGTCATTGGATACAATAGAGGTAGAGGTAATGCACAAGGCCGGGGAAATTTGAATAATATGCATGGGGTGTCATTGGGATACAAATCAATGTGCGTACTGTAAGGAGGAAGGACACTGGCGAGCGCAATGCCCGCACCTACAGAACAGAGGTGGGTTTGGTCAGAGAAGGCCTCATAGAGGACATCAGGGGTCAAACGGCCCAAGCAGAAGTAACATGCAGCAGCAGCAGGGATATACCAATGGAGGTACTCAAACCCAATCATATGGCCAAAACCAAGCACAACAGAACCAGACATTGAACCAAAGTGTTTCGAACCAAAATCAGGGCGGGCAGGGCCAACAGAGAAATTATCAGAGTGGAGGACATCGAAGGGGAAATGGGAATATTTTTGATACACAACCAAACACGTATTACAGCAGTAGCGGTGACTACACATCGGACGATGTGTTATTTTCGCGATAGGACAGCCCACGACAGGGGTCGGAACCAGTGTCTATTCCCGTGAATCAGAGAGGACCCTACGTAGAAATGAGAGTCGGGAATAAGGAGCAGCGTTTCCTTGTAGATACAGGGGCACAGAAGTGCTCGATAGACCACCACTTGGTTCCGGAGATACCACTGTCGAATGTTTCTGTAGGGTTCGCAGGTACACCAGTAATTAACCCCATGTCCGAAGCTGTCCCAATTACAATATGACCATTTACGGAACAGTGTCCATTTCTTTTGACAGAAAATTGTGGAGAGAACTTGCTACGATTGAATTTGTTGAGAAAATTGGGGGCAGTCATACATTGTACGCCAGACGGGGTGTTCCTCACGATGCACCGGTGACGGAATTTATGTCAAAAGAGTTGCCAGTAGAGTTAAATAGAGTACCAACTTGTCTGTGGGCAATGCATGATAATGATGTAGGATGCTTGAAAATAGAGCCAGCAAAAATAACTCTGAAAGAAGGTGTAACACTACCACAAATTCCCCAGTATAAAATTTCTTTTGAAGGTGAGAAGGGATTGAAAAGCATTGTTACTGACCTGGTGAGATGGGGGGTGGTTGAGGAAATGGCAGGTAGCACGTGCAACAGCCCGATTCTTCCAGTTTACTAGAAAGGAGGCAATGAGGTACCCTATTGTTTCATAATTGATCTGTGCGCATTAAACAAAGTGGTAGACCCACAATTCCCTTTGGTCCCAGATGTCACAACAATACTGACAATGATACCGGCCACTGCAGAATACTTTAGTGTAGTCGATTTGAAGAACGCATTCTTTAGCATCCCAGTGGATAAAAGCAGTAGATAGCTATTCGCGTTCACTCTAGGAGGTCGATCATTCACATTCACACGCATTCCACAAGGATATACAGAAAGCCCGAGTATTTACAGCAGAGCGCTAAAAGAGCAGCTAGACATGCTAGAACTACCCGAAAGTTGCGTACTCTTGCAGTACATAGATGACTTGTTATTAGCTGCTGACACAAAAGAGATCTGCAAAGAAAGTACTATATTACTCTTGACACATGTAGCGACCCATGGTCATAAGGCAAGTTTGAAGAAATTCCAGTATAATCAAAAGGAGGTGTCTTATTTGGGATACCTACTTTCGGAAGAAGGGAAAAGATTAACACCAGAACGCATAGAAAGTATTTCTAGTATGCCTATTCCAAAAACTCAAAAAGGAGTGAGAGCTGTAATAGGCATGGCCTCTTATTGTCGGCAGTGGATCAGTAATTTTGCGTTGATTGTGAAGCCGATGATAAAATTGACTAAAAAGGATGCAGAGATGCCTTTGCAGTGGGATGAGGAATGTCAGAAAGCGTTTGAGCAATTGAAAGTTGCATTGTGTGCTGCGCCAGTTTTAGGCACTCCCAACTATAAAAAGATCTTCAGACTATTTGTGAGTGAGAGTGAAGGATGTGTATTGGCGGTTTTGACACAGGAACAAGGTGGAAGAAATAGGCCGTGCGGCTATTTTTCTTGCGCGTTGGACCCTGTAGCGTGCGCACTAACACGATGTTTGCGATCTGTCGCAGCGGCTGCTGCGTCAGTAAAACAAACGGAAGGAATGGTATTGGGGCACACTTTAATTCTGATGGTGCCACATGCTATAGACGTTCTATTAAATAGGACGCAGACGCAACACCTCACCTCAGCTAGACTGACAAGATATGAGCTCATCTTGTTTGCACCCCACATCCAAATTATGAGGTGTAGCGCATTGAATCCTGTAGAACTAATGCCACTGCCGATAGCAGAAATGGGTGACAACGAATCACCACCCCATGATTGTTTAATGATCACTGAAGAAGAAACAAAGGGAAGGATTGATTTGAGCAATATCCCACAAAAAGAGCCAGATGGGGAGTTATTTTGCGATGCCTCTTGTTTTAAATTACCTGATGGCACATCAACGGCTGCATATGCAATTACTACCCTAAAGAGAGTTGTAGAGAGCAGAAGGATCCCCTACAATTCAGCACAAGCCGCAGAAATAATAGCACTGACCCGAGCTTGTGAACTCTCTGAGAACGTAAATATTTATACTGACAGCCAGTACGCCTTTGGCGTGGTTCACAATTTTGGCCGAATTTGGGCTGAGAGGGGTTTCTTGACATCACATGGAGCCAGGATTCAGCATGGCCCTTTGATTGTGCGATTGTTGTCTGCGCTCACGTTTCCAAAGCGCCTAGCTATAGTGAAGTGCGAGGCGCATAAGAAAGTAACATGCAGAGTGGGAGAGGGAAACGCGTTTGCAGACAGGATTGCGAAGCAAACAGCCACAGATTTGGGGAATAAAATGATGACAGTACAGACTGAGGAAATACCTTGTATGATAGAGAATGGAGTTGCCACAGTCAAAGAAATGCAGGCTGAGGCCACGACCGAAGAGATTCAGGGGTGGTCTGAGGGCTCTGCTGAGTTAGATTTGGAAGGATGTTGGGTGGACAAGGAAACAAAGAACTGGATGTTGCCAAATTGTTACGTAACTGCAATGGTCATAATGGCGCATAGCCCTACCCACATTTGCGCAAAGAAAAGGGTACAGCATTTATCCACAGTATGGAAGAATGAGCACATAAAAAAGAATGCAGAAAGGCTAGTGCAGAATTGTATCACGTGCCTGCAACACAATGTAGGGAAGGGAACCGTGACTCCAGCAGGTAGTTTCGGCCCACCCTTTATGCCGTTTGAGGTGGTCCATTTTGATTTCATAGAAATGGAAAGGTGCCAGAACTACAAGTACGTGTTAGTGGTACTCTGTGCATTCAGCAAGTGGGTGGAGGAATATCCTTTAAAAGACTGGACTGCCATGTCCACAAGAAAAGTAATGCTGAAGGAGTATTTCTCCCGGTTTGGGTTGCCCCGTGTCCTGTGGTCAGACAACGGCCCCCACTTTGTGGGCGCAGTAGTGCTACAGATCTGTGCAGGTCTGCAAATAGAGAAGCGATTCCACAGTTCCAGGCATCCCAGTTCTGCCAGGCTTGTGGAGAGACACAACGGAATCCTGAAGTCAAAGAAAGCGAAAATTTGCGCTGGGAGCAAGTTGAGTTGGGTGGATGCATTACCCCTAGCGCTGTTGTGTATGCGCACGTCTGTGCAGGCGAAGACTGGGCTCTCCCCCTATGAGATTATAATGGGGAGACCAGCAAATGTATGGTGCGCCCCGCAGCCCAAAAGATTATGTGAGGTCGAGCATCCTATGTTAAGCACTTACTGTGGACTTTTAATACAAAAGTTGCGTTTGATTCATCAGCAGGTGCAGGAGGCATTGCCGATGCGATATAAAGGACCGGGGCACTCACTGGAGCCTGGGAGCTGGGTGTTAATCAAAAACTTTGAATGGAAGACAGCATTAGCACCCAGGTGGCGCGGCCCCTATCAAGTACTTTTGGCAACACAGACGGCCATCCGAGTGGACGGACGGAAGGCATGGATCCATGCGACACATGCCAAAAGATTCCCAGGACTGCTGACAACTTCCAATGGCCAGAGAAAGGAAACGGTCTCAGAAACGAAAGAAACTGTTGCCAGTCCAGTGCCAAAGCATCAGCCTGAGCGATAAGTGAAAGTTGAAACAAAGCCCAAGCGAGAAGTAAAACTCAAAACAGAGTCTGAGGAGGCTGCCAGCAAGGGGAAAGGGCGAAAAGTGCCCCAACGTTGCTCAGCAAAAACAACATCACTGCTAAGCGACACAAACCCTGCATTGCATACACGAGCAGAAACAACGCATGTACCCCTTTGGCGCTCACCAGTTTCTGCAAACGCGCCAAAGAAAGAAACTACATCATTGCCACGACGCCCATCACTGCCCATCATTGTGCCACAGGCTGACACTGAGCCTGATACTGGAAATGCAACGGCACTATTCACGAATCATACAATAGCAGGAGTGAATCGATATAATCTGCAGCCTCGACAGGCAAAGTGATCCACAGATCTTTGGTGCTTTTCTTTTTGGCCTTTGGTTCTACTCACGGACGGAGTAGGAACCAGGGGCGTAGAGGAGAGAAGTGTGAGAATTGTGCAAGTCAGACAATTCAAGACTCACGGCTCCTCGCTGCGCATATAAAAGCACATATGTTAGGAGCCAGAGCAGGACAAGCTGGACGCACATAAGTACTAAGGCTGATAGAGTACATGTGTCCTAAGCCAGAGTGGGACAAGCTGGATGCACATGGTACTCTATCAATAAAGAACTGTTCAGAAATCGTCTGAGCAGTGGGAGGAAGAACAACTAATCTTGCTCGGGAGTGGATAAATGATCCAGGCTGTGAAAAGGCTGGCAGAATTGAACTGTGACATTTTTCGTTGAACTTTTCTGGCATCAAGAACGAGAGACATTCACGACGAACTTCGCCAGCAAGAAGAAGGACGATGAAGAACGAGTCAAGACCGGTTTCATCCTCCTCCTGCACCCCCGCTGAAAAGATAATAGATTTAAAGACTGTAAATTTAAGGAAAAAACATGGTAAAAGGACTAAGGTACTGATTTGGACATTGGTCCTATGTTTTTGAAGTATGATCGTACCTGCAATAACAGCTATTACACTATGGTTCCTGGAGTATGTACACCCATTAGAAACACTTTTGCCAAAAGCAGCTACTGAAAGCACATGAGCCATGCGGTCTTAAAGAAAAAAGATTGCTGGGTTTGCGCCCATTTACCACAGCACGGTGGGAAAGGGTTAGGCTGGTATGCACAACCATTGCAATTGATTTATTCCTGTGAAGTAACGTTAAGTGCAATGTTCTTTGGGAAATGGAACAAGAGCAATACGGGTCAGCTAGATGAGACCAATATGAATGAATTTGAGGAAGTAATCATGAGACCTGTGGGTTGTTCCATATTCCAAAAAGCTCGCGTGTTTGCACTAGAACCTGTGAGAAAGAATACACGAAAAATAACAAGAATAGATAGATTACATAGGCAGAATAGACCAACCCCGCCAGCAGAAAGAACATCAGTAATGACATTTCGGATGAGGGATAAATGGAACAAAGATGCTGTGCCCCCTGCCTATACAGCGGATCACAGCCCCAAAACTGCTCCCCTATGTCTACAGAAAAAGGGTTCCTATAAAGTAGGAACGTTTAGCAACTGCCTGAACACAGTGGTTTTAAAACATGAAATAGAACCCGTGTACGTGGGAGACCCTGTTTATTTTATATGTGGAGAAAAAGCATATCCATGTTACCTAGGAACTGGGGAGGTACATGCTACCTAGGTCTACTGTTTCCAGGAGTGTTCCTCTTGGAAACAGCAGAAGTAGCCAGACGAACAAAAGGTAGAACTTGAAGGAATAGTGAGGATGGAATGATAGCAATGGATATAGCCAAATCATTCATACCGTTCTTGTCCCAAATAGAAAATTCTTACAATATAAGAAAACTGTCTGGAATATTACAAAAAACAATAGATTCCACAACGGATATTTTATTGAATATGACGGTAGAAGAAAAAGAAATAAGACTGATGGCACTCCAAAACAGGATGGCTCTCGATATAATATTAGTTGATCGTGGGGGAGTTTGCAAGCTGGTAAAAACTGCATGCTGTGAGTATATAGATGACTGCTCCCCTACGATATTTAAAGCGATCCGGAAATTACATGTCATAAGTTCCACACTTTCTACTGAAGCAGGGAGTTGGGAATAGAATCCTGGTAATGGGGATTATTGCGGTCTTGGGGATGGAAGTTAATTTCGATACTAATGATGGTACTCGGGGTATTCATAACATGCTGCTGTTGCATACAATGCTTACCAATAATATGCACTGAAATAACTGATGGATGTACTAAGGGATGTATGCACATGGTGTTGAGAGGAAAACAAACACATGGCCGGAATAACAGAGACACTGAGGAAACAAAAATAGTAAAACAATTCATGGCGATAGATATTAATGATGGAGATGATTTAGATATAGATACCCCAGACTCCTCCTCAGAAGAGGAGGATACAATAAATAAATAAGACGTTTGGCACACGGCCAAAAGGAGGGTTTGTCAATCTGGAAAAATGAATACCTTTCATTTGAATGATAGACTTAACTTGATGGCCGTGGGCCAACCGTCTTATGCACCGAATTATAGAAATATAAGCTGCTATGCTTGACCGACAAGCGGCCATTTTAAATATAGCAAGAATCGCCATTTTGCTTGTTAACCATTGCTCATTGCTTTCTGTCTAGAAACTGCTTTGCAGCTTGCAATTCTTGCGGAATCTGCTTACTCTGCTCAACTGTTAACATTGTTGTCTGAATATGAAAGGACAAGGTCGCGGGACTGAAGAGTTTGCTGAGACTCCTCGTGAGTAGCCCAGAGAGGAATGCCCACGCTCCCTCTCTGTAGCCTTGTTAAGACGCTGCAGGGCATTTAATCACTTCACAGCTGCCAGCCAGTCTCGTATGATGGTAGAATATGTTAGAATAATACAGTTAAAGGCTTGAATTATGCTTTTCTTACGGCCCCCCTTTGCAAAACCCTTTAGAACGTGTCGGCTCCCAGGACACAAATAGTACCTCATAGATAGCAAAGCTTGGAATGTGGCTCTTCCCCCGTGTACAGATTGCTTCCAAGAACAGAACCACTGTGTTCTAAAAGATGCTTCCGCACTTTCTAAATTGCACATTGTTACTAGAATAGACATCGAAAGCATTATAATCGTCATACTCGTCGGATATGTCCATCGTCATCCCGAGTTCAAAGAAACTTAATACAGAGGGGTGTTGAATATGACTTTGCTGATTGTATGATATGCATTTTGTATATATATAACTGATGTATGTAATTCGCGCTCTTGCATCCCTCGAGGTCTAGGAAACTCACGTCGCGGGGTGTGAGATCAGAATTGGCCAATTGATACTATCTTTTGCTTGCAATAAACCCTAGCATTGGGAATTTGAAACCTCGTGTCTGGCGCATCTTTTCGTGTATGGTCATTGCCTTGTTTCCATAGCACGAGGGACCCCTAGGGGCCCCTTTCAAGATGGCACCCGAACAGGGACCCTCCCCCACTTGCCCCATCGTATACGTTGTAACGGAGTAAAGGCGGAAGAACGGCGAGGACGGAACGGTCGAGCCGGGATCAAGAAGTGTACGGGGCGCCCTGTAGAAGAGAGGAGAGATTCCTTCCGCAGATCTGCACACATCTGATCCCTGATCGACGTACCGGGCCAGAGGGCAAAGGAGGCGAGGGTCCCGAGACGAGGCAGAAGCCAGAGAAGCACAGACACGACGTGGGGAGAGGTTGCGATAGAACAGGCGACTTATTTTATCAGGTGAGTCATTCCCCGATTCAAAGAGAAACCTGATTTTTGGTAGAGTGTTGATTTTGTAAACTCAAACGTCCAGGTAAAAGTGGCTAACAAAAGGGGAAGGTTAAAGAAACAACATAAATAATTAGTATGTGTGCATTTAGGTGACAGATCTTGATTTACGTAGCTATAAAGAGATCTAGGGGTATTAATGTAAGCTTTCACAACCAGAGTGACTGGTATTAGCAATCAATGAAGGTGGCCATCATTGCCGGTAAAAGGAAACATCAGATGATTGGCAAATGCTGAGTCTTCCCTAATTATAAGTAGGGGTAAGGTTTCCCCAGATAATAGCCAAACAGTATCCGGTATTCAAATTAACATGGGGAGTAACCAAACAGGAATGACATTAGGGAATAAGCTCCAACCTAGGAACTATAAAAAGAGATGGGATAGGTAAGTAGAGGTGCGCAACCTGAAGGAAGCAGATGTGCTTACAGGGGGTAGATTCTAAAATACAAGAAGTCACACAGTGTCATTGTCTGCAAGGAGATATTACAACATTAGATACAGACAAGAAAAACCCAGCTTGGGAGCAGTACAGGTCTGGAAACGATCAAGAGTGATTGTGACCTGGGTAATTGAACAGCGCTTCTCAAAATCATTGGGGAACTGGAATCTCAAACTTTAACACTTTCACATGAAAACCCTTTGGAAACACATAGAGGACTCTGACCCATGGCATGAGGGTGTCATAATTTTGGCTTTCTGAAAAACCCTAAGCAGGACAGAGAAGTACCATTACTTCTGAGAAGCAGCAGGAACCTCTATGTCCAGCAGAGACAGGTCGAAAAATGTAAGAAATCAGAGGTCTTCAAGAAACCTGCTTGGATGGCAAAGATAGCACAAGGTGAGGCAGAAACCTTTCAAGAAATAGATGAAACCCCCAGGTCTGGAATAAACCTGCAAAGAAACCACAAGATCCTATAGACATGTTGAAAAACACAAGGAATCCAAGGTCTGATGAGAAGCAGAAGATCTCTTGAGAAACCTAGGAAATCCAAGGTATGGAAGATGCATGCTGAATCGTGGAACAATGGGAAGGTTTGAACAGATCGACTGAATCTTATATTGAGAAAGCCCACGCTCCGGAGAGACCTACAAGTACAAGTGAAGTGTTTGTTCATCGCTCTGCAACAAAATGATCCTCAGAATGAGGGAGAGCCATTGGATGAGGAACCTTATACAGAGCATCCCTAAACCAGGTACCCGGGAGAGGTCATCTGGGAGCCAGGGAGAAAGCAGGTAGACTGAAGGGAGTCGAGATTAAACCCTAAAAGATCCTTCCAAGAATGTACTGTTTGTTTTTCCTTTGATATGTTAGGGATGGACGTTGAAGAATAGGTTTTGGAGAACTCTTGAGTTGGCCAAAGACTTAAGAATTCTGTGTTAGGCATGCCTGCTAATGGTCTCTGTGCTCACCCTCCCTGATCACGCAGGAGCTGACCAGCATATCGACCGCAGGGGAGCCGGCAGAGGGGCTATCTCTATCAATTAGTAACATCATACTGCTGCAGGACAGTTTTATTTAGGCAGTCTACTGAGAGGTAATGGCGTGAATGCAGTTTTAAAGGCACTATTGTTGCACTACAAATGCATTAATCACGTGTGCTTAAATCCTTGTTGCTTGCACTGAAGTCTTAATGAATACAAGCACTGGCAAAGCCAACAGTTGTGGCTTGTGTATAAGTAGTCGATAGGCATTTGCAAGGCACTGCTATCAAATGCCCAAGTAATCACACTATTTTCCATCTGTTGCCTATTTATGTACAGGTAGTGTCCTTATAGTGGTCCCTGATAAATGCCTATCCCGTGCCTACACAAAAGCCAACACGCAGGACTTTGCCAGTGCCTGTTTTTTCTTACATAAGGATTAGACACATGTAAGTGCTGAAGTGTTGAACTTTTCAGAGAGAAATCACAGCTTGAAAAAGCCTTTTACATGTAATTGTGATTCTGTTGATGTGTTGATGCCTTTACCTGCTATTTGTGGCCAGGCACACGACTATGGCTGCTTCGTTCGTCCTTGGTGGTGCCGGGTTGCGGCACTGTCTGGCTCCATCTCCTCATTGCCAAAATAATGTATAGGCAGATGAGAAGGTAAGTTCAAGTGACTTTATTGTTGTGCATAAACATCCTGGAGGTGCATTCCTCTTACATCCTTCTGTCCTTCAACCATCTCTTTCATGCGCTCCCTTTTTCACATTCGAGACTATATGGCCCAGTTCCAAATGCAAGGAACCAATAACCGGACTGCAACATTATAAAGTATAAGGGACTAGGGTTCAGGCAATGGGGAGTGGAAAGTGGAAAAGGAGATAGCTCCAAAATGTGAGCTGCGATAATCAGCTTGAATTTGTAGATGAGAAAGTATTAGGCCCGCCTGGATTGTAAAGTGGCAGGTCAACAGTACTGTCTTGTATATCTTGAGGTAATTTGTCAACATGCATCCACGTCTTTTGTCGCCCCGAATGGCAGTATCATTATGATGAACTGTAGCTTCTAGCATATTCTGTGCTTTGTACTTGCCTCTTGTAAGCTTGACCTGAAGGCTGTGTGTTTGTCTGTGGGTTGGATGTTCTAGGATTCACCAGTTTCCTCTGAAGTTTTTGATACACCGTGAACGTAAGGGTCTTTGGGTAGCGTGTAATGCAGTGGATGGGAAGGAGAGTAACTATTACACCAAATAACTGAACCAACTCAGGAAGATGGCAAAGGTCTATTGTTTTAATATCAATTGTCTAAAACAGGGAGTTAGAACTGACATCAACGGACATCGCGCAAGCTTTCTCGGCAAATCATACAAACAATGACATTTATATAGCAAAAATTCATCATACATGATGTCATTCTACGTGGCAAATAAGGGAAACCTATGGGGGTTTGTGATACACTCAAGGGGAACATCTAAGTATACTTTCTATTAAGGGTTGGGTTGTGATTTGGTCTCTACTGTCAGGTGTACACCTTTTGCCCACCTCTAGTGCAAGTCATCTTTACCATTATTAAGTACACAGTATGTTATTGGCTCTCAAACTTGAAGGCCCTTCATTATACGGCCCTCTATAATTGATTGGCAAGCTCATGCCAGTCTGGAACATTTAGCGCACTAGCAGCACGTAGGTTCATACCCCAGGTGCCAGGAGGTGGACTTGACTGTACCTCCACACCCAATTAGCCCAACGTGTCACAGCACCCATGCCTTCTGCCATGAAGATTGCCTTTAAACTTGGCCTTGCAAAGTATCCTTCCCTCTAGGAATATAAGGGAGAGCAGGAGCACGCTATCGTTGTTCTCAAATTCTTCGCCCGCTTCTATTTCTATCCTTAGTTCACATGACAGGAGACCACAACCCATTTTACTGCATTTAATTGTTTTTAATGAATAAAACTTGGCACTCATAGTGTTCTTTGTTTGCACCTTAACATGGGATGATTCAGCATCTCACGTTCACTTCCTTCAAGAATAGATAACCAGTCTTGGCTGCTTCAGCCTTGACACCAGGCCAGACAGCCCTTCCAAACTCATCCATGATCTCGGTTAATCCATTTCTGGAACACAGCTCTCGATCCTTCTTTCGCCGTGAGTCTGAGCTTACTAAAGTTGTGACACTGATGTCCAGTGTCTATACAATGGCGGCTTCGCCTGAAGTCTGTTCACTACCCATAGCCAGCTTCTAAGATTACTTGATCTACTTGCAATACAGCATCTGTACATTTATTGAACGGCTTGCATTTTCTGCAGTGCTCTTCACACATGCAATCTTCTTTTGGCATTTGAAAGTTTACTTAATTCTTTATTTTGTCATCAGTTTCTGTAAGGATCATACATTTTCTTCAGCCAGTCTTCTCTGTGTATCACCCTCGCTTCTTGAGACATCACCAGCAACTTTTCTTGCTCTCTTTCATATTCCTTCAGGGATTTTCTCCATGAGATTGTCATCTCTTCGGGAGAACATCTGATAGGGTTTTCTTAGTGGATACCTTTTCTCGAAGATTCGCCGCGGAATGGTCAAAACTGCTGGTGTCAAGCATGGCACAATCTAAGGACTCCAACATATAGGTGGGAGGGGGGGCGGGACTTCCCGTAGAAGCATTTGGCCGCTCCCCTACAAGCGCAGCCAGAAGGGAATCTGCAATGGTTTGCCTAAAGTGAAGGGAAGCAATAGCGTATATTTGACAACATTGTGGGAGCAGCTCAGTGTGAATGAACATAGCCAAATAATATTTTCTCTAAAATGGTTTCTGTTCAGTAGAGTTTATAACCATCATGATTCTCAATGATACTTTATTTCGGCACATAGGCCATAAAAGCAAATATAAAGTCAGTGCAATAAATACATAAGGAATAGAATTTGTTTGGGGTGCCCGTGTAAGAATGCTTAGTGTTATTTTCATGTATATTGAAAGTTCAAATGGTGACTTAATCCTTAAGTAGTTCTCACGCTCATACAATTATTTTCCTCTCAAATTATTCCAGTCTGTGGCCAGTTCAAGAAGCTCATCATCTTTCTGGCTAATGCTCAGTCCATATAGGCATCCTCGATTATCGTCTTACTAACAGGTTTCATCGAGGCTGGGTTCTCCCAGAACTGATCTAACAGTAGTTGATAAAGAAGTGACTTTATATATTTGAGCCAGGGAGGTTTACACATCCCTTTGCAATCCATTAGATCCAGTAGAGTCTCTTAATAGTTTACCCACTCACTGCTTGATCATAGTTAATCCCAATATGGCAATGGCTTAGGTGCTATGCTGTCACTTATCAGTCCTCAGACCTCATAATTCACCCCCATTGATAACCACACCTCTAAAGCAGGTACAACCACATTGATATATGATAGGTTATTTATAACACGCTTAATACCCAGAGGTTTCTAAGCTCGGACCCGGGGATCGAACCAAGGCGAGCATGTTGTCCCTGTGCTATCCTTCGAGACATTATGTGCAATAATGTACAGTACATTATTGTAACATTTCATAGTAAAGTTAAGTACAGCCATACTCTGTTTGGCAAATGCAATATTAGCTTTTTCAAAATGCTTAGACCATTTCACGTTATTACTAAACATAAAACCCTGATAGTCAAAGAAGGTAATCTCATCTATAGGGGAATTTCCTTTCCTGATCGTCCGGTTAATATGCTTTTTCATTTTCTTCACGCATCTTAAATACTTTGATTTGGCTGGATTGGTGGTCAAGCCTTTCCTAGCACAAAATGCGATGAATTGCTGTACAATTCTCTTCAGACCACTGGGTGTATCAGAAATATGGATGGCATCATCTACAAATTGAAGGACATTGATTTTCCACTCACCCAATTTGATCCACAGACAGATTACTCACCACATCATTAAGGTCGATAGAGAAAAGTGACCCCTTTTTCGACATGGAACTTACTGATTGGAGGTTTTACCTCTCGACCCAACTATCACTAAAGCAGTATTGTTTGTGCACTATGAAGACAGTTTATGAGAACAAGATTATCTCTGCCAAAGTCTCCTTCATTCAAAAGGGCATTTTGGCAGCTAATAATAAACCAAAGGAATTGCTCAAAGCCATCACGAATTGTATTCAACCCTCCTGTTTGGCTCTTTTGATTATCCCCTCTCAGAAGTTGGTCCAGGATTGTAATGTTCTCTTTGTTTCTAAAGAAAAGGGCATTCCAGATACACTTTACACATGGCCTAACTCTGCACCAGGCTGTAATCAATTAGTGGGCCCAGGGGCCCTTGCTATTCAGATGTGTTGCAATCATTCAGTTCCGTGTTCGATCTTATACCTGAGGGAAGTGTATGTTACATCATTGTCCCTCTCCCCTTTCGCTCTGCACATGGCCTCCGTCAAGACCATTGAAACTCTTCTCCAGCAGCATAAACCCACTCAGCATGATTTAGATGTTATACCAGCCATTGTGATTGGTAAGATAGCACATCATGTAGCTATAATGGTCATGCCGGTTATTCATCTATCCTTCTCTCAGGACACAGTACCCAACTTGTTCAAGAAGGTTCTAATCTCTCCTCTCTTAAAAAAACAATCCTTGGATCCTTTACTGTTGAATAATTTCAGACCTATTGCTGATTCCTCGTGGATTGCTAAAATCTTCGAGGAAGCTGTTAATGTACAATTACAGGAATATATAGAAAAAACAACATTTTAGATTGTTTCCAATCAAGTGTTTGACATAGGCATGGCACTGAGTTTGCCCTTCTTGTGGTCTGGGACACCATCCTAGCCAAGGCAGACAATGGACAGATGCCTCTTCTGATCACGTTGGACCTCACTGTGGCTTTTGATACCAGGAATCATACTATTCTATTGTCTTGGCTTCAAAATCTGATGGGGATGGCCGAATTTTCCCTAAGCTGGTTCGGGGTTTTCATTCTGAAGGAGTAAATGGTAAAGATTGGTCAATTTAATTCAGAACCCACAAAGCTAGGTCGTGGTGTACGCTCTTCATCCTGTATGTGCAGCCCCTGATGAGTATCCTACACATTTTCCAGCAACAATACCACTCTTACGAGGACGTATTCAAGTTTTTTTTTAAGTATGTGATTCATATGACATAGTCACAGCTTTGGTGGAATGCCTTTGCATGGAGTATGAATGGCTGACCAACAATGAATTACAACTGAGGCATTGCTCGTTGCTCCGAAATCAAAGCTTAATGGTTTGCATTGTACTCCCAACCCTCCTCAACTTTTTTTGGCTCCAGAGACTGCCTCACGGGTGAGAAATGGAGATCTTATGGGACTGGGATTTTTCTTTCTCATCGCAGATCAATGAAGTTTCTAGAGCAGCATTCTTTCGCCTTTGGCTATTGAAATGAGCTCTACCCTTCATTTGAAAGGAATATTGGCACCTTGTCTCCAGAACCTTGATTAACTCTTACATTGATTACAGTAATGCCTTTTATGACTAAAATGCGGCAGAGCGCCTCATCTTCCGGCTTCCGAAAGCTACCTCTATCACACTATTATCAAGAATTGCACTGATACTAGTCCATCAGAAGATAAACTTCAATATCCTCTGCTGGCTATGTAAATACAAACTTGACTTGACCCAGCCTTACCTTAGTTCTATGTTGAAATGATATCAGCCTTCAAGATGCCTAAGGTCGTCCCTGAGCAATCTCTCATGCACGTTGTCATTACAGGGGTGACAGATGCTCTGAAGTCATTGGCCACACAACGCGAGACAAACTCCCCTCGAAGTTTCTCAAGGCTGACACTCTATTGATATTTAGGAAAAACCTCAAAACCTTTCTCTTTTGCTGATTAATCTTAAGGTTCACTTCTTGGTTGACTTATTTGAAATCTGCGCCCAGATCCAGATTCTCCTGTTCGGCTCCTTATGGATTACCGCATTACAAATACAAAAGTACAAATATAACAGGAGGATTGTCTTCAAGAGAAGTTTCGGGATGTAATCATTCATGAGAGTTTCCCACAACTCAGAGCGTGAGATGCCGTCAAAGGCTGTTTTCTGGTCTATGAATAGAACAAAAATTGCTGGATAAATGTATGTATTTGTCAGTCAAAGTACCTAACCTGAAAGCTTGATCTGTTGTGCGGACAACCCTTTAAGAGCATGTTTGAAGGTCACTAATGCAGTTTACCTCAGTTCCCCATTCCTCTAGCCTATTCAATATCAACTTGCCAAAACATTTCCCTGAAGCATCTAGCAGCAACAAAGGGCGATAGCTGGCCAGTAGATTGTACCCTCACTTCTTATATATGCATGCAATCACAGCCTGAGTCCAGGTATCTGGAACTTTGCCAAACTTACCAATGAGATTCATTATGGACTGGAGGCACACAGAAAATACTTTAAACTCCAGTATAAACATTGACTTGTATCATATCCAGGACAGGGGCTTTGCTCACACATTGTGATTTTAAAGCTACCTCCTTGAGGGTAAATTCCAGGCAACTGCACTCAATTTGGTCAGGTGTGACTGGTGGTGCTCTTCCAAATTCCTCTATATCCTCTTTGTATAGCTCGGAGAACTCAGAGAACTTTGTATAGCTCAGAGAACTGGGCAAACCACAGATCCTCTGTGGTTACCACTGCACAGGAGTCACTCTACTACCTGTCCCCTTGTAAGCAAATAGACGGATTTCCTCATTAAGCTTCTCCCATCTCTCAAGTACAACTCCTCCTTTTTTTATCAGTTCTTTATATTCACATGTGTTTTGAGTTCTATTTTATAGCTGCCAATAGTGCTCCGTTTTTGGTTCTGCATTTGCTCAAACCACCCACTATTTCTGTTATTTGCCCCCGTAATACTTTAGGTGTACAGGCTCAGTTGAAATGGTTATGTAGAATCCCTGTTATAGTGACGTTAGCATTGCAAAAATCCTGGTCGTTTGCTGTATCTTGAGTAAGAACTACTTCAAGGGACTGGAGAATTGTAGAGACAATCAGCAGAATGATAGTATTTACCCAAATCAGCCTCCTTCTATTATTTGGGGCTGTTATGTGGCCATTACGAGAACGTCCCTCATGCTTTAAGCCTCCCTTGCTGTTATATTAATGGAGACAGGATATTAGTCACTTTCGCTCCTACCGTAAACATGTACATTTTTCAGCAATTTCCAATGGAGTAAGTCTATTAGAATATAATCGATGTGGCTCAAAACAGGTTTTTTTATATGTATGAAATGGTGGTATATCTCCTGCCATATGGCCATTGTATGCCGTAACTCCCATTCTAAAGGTAGCATGTGTAGTTTCCAGGCCGTACTTATATTGGTGCATTAGCTCCAAACCTGACCTTCCTCTTCAATTAATTCCACTAGCTCACCATATGTTTCGAGCTGTAAGTTAAAATCCCCCACAATCAAAACAGGGTCCCAATTGCTGTTCTGACGTGCCCAATTGTTAACCATAGCTTTGAGCTGTTGCATGATATGCCTAGCTTTTTTCCCATAATGACGGTTATATATATTAGCGAGGACAATATTTAGGGAGTCGCGCAAACCACTGGTGAGGCACATCAAATCTAATGAATTTGTTTCATGCACAGCGATTTGCAAGTTAAATGTGTTTTGTATCCATGCGCACAAACCCCCACTCCGTCGCCCTGTAGCTGGCCTGGGTTTGCTAGTGGGAATTCCAAATTCATTTAAACCACCAGACTCGGGGAATCGTATATCCATGTCTCTTCAGACAAATAAAGGGCTGGTCGGAGATGAAGATGACCCAGTTCTCATGTTCTAAGTTCATATAACCATGTTTTACCTCTTTGTACCTTTCACAGGAGAGAAAAATACAGTTTGAATACATTTTAGACAATTCTCCTCTGAACAATGACTACCAACAACAATCTCAGACACATGTTTCTGCTTTGTTGGTCTTTGTCAGTGAGGTGAGGATGTGTTTATCTGTGGGTACAAAGAGCAGGGGGTCCACATCTGGATTACCCTTCTCACTTAGGATCAAAACACAAGCACACGAAACTCCCCAATATTGTGAGGCCTTGCTACCAAGAATTCACACTGCCAAATAACCTGTTCTCTGGCGAGGTTCCCACTCACAAGGGTCTACAAGCACGTTTTAGCTCAGTCTACAACACAATTTGGCTAAATGATGATGTATACTTGGCGCCATAAATTACTGGGAGTTGGGACCTGTTGCTGTGTAGTGATTCAGAAGATGATGGAGCATTACTTTTGAGTACAAAGATGCTGCTGCAACCACTGAGATGTACGGCTGAAAGTTAGATGTCAAGCATGCCTTATCCACAGCCTAAAGCCTGTATCGGGCCTCATATCTCCTGTTCAGGGGCGAAACAAGGGGGTTTTCTACTGTAAATGTACTTCTTCAGCCAGTATGTCCTTTTTAATATTAGCATGCCTGACTTGTTCTGTGGCTCAGTGGACTAATGCATCCAATACAGAATCTGTGTTTTACCTCATGGTCGCAGGTTCGAATCCTGGCAGATCCATTCAACTGTCATTCTTCCGAGGTCGATAACATGAGAGCCATTAAGTTGGGTAACAATAAGCATCTCTTATCTGTCAATAGCGCCAAGATTCCCCTCTCGTGGTGAGTGGGTGCTCTACACCTGTTATGTTGTGCAAGGATCTGAGTACCAGTACTTCGAAAAGCACTCCTGACTCCGGGGTGGTTTTTCTGATGCTGGTACCTCGACAAACTCTGCAATGTCAAGAATTTGGTCAGTAAAAACTTTGATTGAATGGGGAGCATCCTCGTCTTCATCCTCAATGGTGGTTTGCTTGTCAGGGTTGGGGGCTGGTCAAGGCCTGCATTGCCGTTGGTAGGACCGTTTGCAGCTGCTGGAGAATCCAGAGCCTTTCTCTGAAGAGGCTGAAAGATTGTTGCACCCAAAAACGGAAATATGCAGGACTGGTGGAGTTACTTAATTTCAGGGACAAACACCCAACTAACCTGTGCCACCATTAATTTTATGGAATAGATTCTTCCTAACCTTGACGCGTTATAAGTCATTAAGAGCTGGAATCAGTATATTCCCGTGTGTTTGTCTGTTTACACCCCTCCGCTCGTTTTTATCATCTCACTTTGAACCTGTCACTTAATTTGTAAAGATTACATTAGGTAAACATTGGAAAGTATGACAAAAAAGTTTATTTTTTTTTACAAAACTAATGTCAACAAAAAAAAAAAAAAAAGAAAGATTGGTGCAGTTGAGGACCCAGAATAGTAAGGTACAGGGGCACTGACCTGAATCAGAATCCCATGCAGTGAGGCACAGGAGCCTGGGCTTCATTCTGAGGCTAGGCCACTGGTGCTGTGATTGCAGGGCTTTCTGGGATAATAATAAGGCCTTAAAAATATGTTGTCATGACCTGAGATCTCATAAGTGCCTGGAATATGTCATTGAACCTGTCTTCCTGCATGTTCTGCGATTGTCGTGCACTGGTGATTGAAGATATTGGGGTCTAAGTTGCTGTAATAACAGGGAACCAGAATGGCCGTCTATGCAGAAGGGTCAAGGTGTTGTCTGTGTTGCAGTAGTGGCCTAGGTCAGACAGTCTGGTGCCAACCATGCCAGGTAGTAAAGGAGCCTCATGGCATAGTGGAAGGTAAAGGGATCAGAGACTGATTCTTCAAGTGAAAGACCTTGTCACCATCTCACCTGGAGACAAATCCACCCATGATACCCTTCCAGAGGCCTTCGCACATGTGGGGGCTCAGTATTCTTATGTGCTTCATTAGCACTATCGCTCTTTGCATGCATTTGGTCTGGCACCTTAAGGTGCTTGACCTGTTTCACCTGAAAGGGAATAATCAGGCTTTTCCCTGCTGTTGTGTAAGACCCTTGACTACCCTCGAGACAAATTCTGGGGTCTAGCGACCAAATCCCATAGCATTTACCCAGTGGTTGCAGACGTTCCACTCTCAGGGATATTTTCCCCTGTAGTTCTGTGACTTGACGGCATCCCCTGGGAGTCCTCTCTGGTCACAGGCCCTCATTAACCCTTGGTGGCATAACCACCCATTGCATTAATGCCTTCAGGGCCCGCCATCATGACTCTTGGAGAACTCAAAACACCTCTGACATCTGTGACAGCTACCAGAAAGTTGTCACCTCGGTGGGGTGCCTCAGAAAGAAATGGTACTTACCTTTTCCCAGTGTCCAGTCTTTTATCCTTTCTTTTTGAGTGACAAAGTCATTGATGGGACATGGAGGAGACTCACCATAGAGATCCTTTCTGAGAAACTGTGTACCATTCTTTTGTGACAGTGACCAACCTCTCCTCTCAGGTTGACATGGATGACTGAGCAATACCATGAGTGTTATGTCCACTTCTAGCTGAGCTGTAAAAGAACAGAGGCCAGACCCAAGTTTAATTTGTCTTTTTTTTAAATGTTAGCTAAAGGTGGGTGTTTTCGGACAGATACATTTCAGGTGATATCTTGGAGTATTTAGAAAGCCTGCTAATTCTTCCCTGCCTGAACAATCTTTCTAGGTTGAATTAATAGGTCTTACTTAGTTCTAAGTGGTTGATGTCTCCAAGTGAAGGACCAACAGGATCTTGCCTTAGAGAAGCTTTACCTTGCTGGCCTGAACATTGTGCCAAAGGCACAGCGCAAAGCTCAATCCCACCTAGCAATTGCATGATTTAATGATAAGGCGAGATCTATGTGTTAACTGGAACACATTATGGTCGTGAAATGAGTCTGATGCTCTTCCTAGCTGGAACGGAAGACAGTAGTGACATCTAATTAGGCCTCCTAGTCATGTTCTGGCTAGTGATAGAATCCAGCAGCTTCTGAAATGTGGTAGTTACATTCATTAAACCAAAAGGGCATAACCTGAAATTGGTACAAGTAGTCTAGGGTAGAGACTGCTGATTTCTCCTTGGCATGGTGATTCAAAGGTATTTACCAGTATGTTGAGGGAAAATAATAGTTGGTCTGCTACTGAGCCACCACTAACTTATTCATCAGATCTTCAATTTCTTGGAATGGGGTATGTAATGGACTGGCATTTGGTGATGCTGAGATGGCTTGAGTCATCTTGATTTTGATTAAATACTAGCAGTAGTACCCATTCTATTCTGCAAATGGGTTCTGTAGACAGACTTAATAACACTGATCCTGTAGGTTGCTGTTCAGATTTTCTTATCGCTCAATGTGCTTTGCACCCGGAAGTAAACTGCACTGAGAATGGGTGCACGTAGCTGGCTGACATACCCCGGAGCAGATGTTGGGGGGAGGTGAGAGTTGGTGTGCTGCTGCAAATTGGGACCTTCTGTGCTCTCCCCTCACCTGTCGCCTCACCCTGGTGTGGTGCAGTTCATTGTAGTGCATTGTGGGGCAAATATCTTAACTGTGCAACCTAAGGCCTTGACCTCGATTTTTGTTGCTCGTGTCGGGACCGGTCCTTCTACGAAGTGTGAAAGTGCTGAAAGGGGTTGGGTGTCCAAATGTCATGTAGCTAGTAATGTCCGGAGGGTCCTAAAAGGTAAATATGCAAAATGTGTTGCAGATTGGTGAAACAGTGTGGAATTGTATAAGGAACAACGCTTTGCCACAAACCCACAAACACATGTTGGGCCTCATCACGAGTCTGGCGGTAACCCTTAAATGTGGCAGTAGCGCTATTACCGCCACATTTAAGGGTCTGCCAGATCATGGCTTTGGTGGATTTCCCCCAGCTCTAAGCTGGGGGGAAATCAGAGGCAAAATTGCTGATTTTCGGCATGATTACCGCCAGAGGGAAATCCGCCGGCGGTAATACCGCAAATTTTCCCCATTGGGCCCAATGGGGAATGAGGAATTCCTGAATGGGCCCAATGGGGAATGGGCAATAACCCTTCCACCAAACCCGTGATCCGGCGCTAATAGCGCCGGGGGGTTTGGAGGTAGGGCTATTGGCTGTCCAAATGTCATGTAGCCAGTAATGTCCGGAGGATCCTAACATGCAACTATGCAAAATGTAGTGCAGATTGGTGAAACAGTGTGGAAATGTATAAGGAAAAACGCTTCACCACAAAATCCTACCACAAACAAACACATTTTGACATTTATATATAGAGAGAGATATTAAGAAGCAGGTAATCCATCTCTGAAAGTGTGGTCTGCTGATCAAACACCAATTTCATTAAATGCCATGCCAAAAGCATAGTGTACACATGTGCCCTGCTACATCAGCCTGCTGACAAGGTGCAGAACCTGCTCACCAGTGCATAGAGCAGGTTCAAAGGTCACATGTACTTTCTTGACAGCTGCTCACACATCATGCCTCTGCAGCCAAAGGCTGCATTTAACTTCTGCACCTCTGATTTAAACTCTCATAGTTGTGGCATTATCATTCTGGTGGCCGGGTGAACTCTATGAAAAAGCCATACCTAGATTTGGTACGGTGACTAATACGCGCACTTTTATTAAAGCCACCTCAAATTCGTATCATACAAGTGTCAAACTTGTGAGTCATACCAGCTATGTGAGGGACATGTGGATTCAGAGCAGCCTGGCTGTCTGCACTCTAGTGCATGTGAACAAGACGGGATGCTGCCCTCCTTTTGATTTTCTGGGACGTGGGGTGTGCGCTGGAGCTCTCACAAGGACATCCCCTGCAAATCATACATCAAAGTTTTGCTCACATGACAACAGCCTGCCTCACTATAGGGGCTTGAGCACTAAAGGGCCTTTGAAGCAGCAAGCTTGGGGAGGGGTGCACTCAGTGCAGTCAGATTGCACAGCAGACTTGAGTAAGGGTTGCTCCGTCGTGTTTTTTGGTGGACATTGTTTTCCTTCCTGTCCCTTATACTTACTGCACACAAAACACACACTGGGTTTGATGCAAGAAGTCAAGGGTCACTTGTCACAGGAACAGGAATTGGACCCTTAAATGCAGACTTGCTTCTATCCCTGTGTCCTTTTTTACCGTTAATAGTAAGGGGTATCCCACTCTTTTTAAAATTCTTTCTAGACCTCTAGAATAATTTGACATTGAGATGAATTCAGGTGTTTCCAAGCCAGAAGAGAGCTATGCCCCCTAGCCATGTCTAGGGAACAATGGAGGTGATCCTGGTGAGGACCTAGGCCTTCCACTCTGCTAGCTAACCTCCCTAGGATGGGAGAGGATGTCAAGAACGGACTCACCTTGTCCTAGAGCCCCTGGAGTAGGACTCAGATCACATGAAATAGCCCAAATTAGCCGTGACCACTATTTCATTGCCCTAGTTGCCATCTAAATTATTATACCCTGTCTGGTTCCTTATAACTACACAGGAAGCGCACTGCTGATTTTGGCACTCTCTTCAAACCACTGTTCTGCACCCATTGAACCATTTCAATTCTGCTTTGCACCATCCGAGTGTGTTGCCTAC
This sequence comes from Ambystoma mexicanum, assembly GCF_040938575.1. NCBI lineage: Eukaryota > Metazoa > Chordata > Amphibia > Caudata > Ambystomatidae > Ambystoma > Ambystoma mexicanum. Next base: position 539,308,703 of record NC_090935.1, read on the forward strand.
TTCGCTCGAGCACCAGCTCGAGGATGCATACGACTTGAAACCTCTGCAACTTCAGACACTGCATCGAACCACAAAGGTCTTTGCATCAAATCGCGACTCGCCCTTCTGGAAGCATGGTGTAACTCACTGACTCAACCCAGCAGTTCAAACCAGATACATCATCAAACTGAGCCTGGTGGATCTATTAAACCGCATCACTTGGAAAAGCACATTTAACCGCACAATGCTCCACTTTTGAACCAGACTCACCTCTGACTCATCGCCTGGACCTAATAAAATGAGATATCTAAAAAGCTGTGTAAAATAAATTCAAAACTGAATCCTGAATTTAGATTCTTATTTACATATGGTATCGAAAGATATCCTTATTTAATTACCCTTGGAACACAAAACTCAATCAAAAGAAGTAAATAAGAAAAAACAGTGCTTGTATTTGAAATTAATTCTGAATTTCATTAAGTGTAATGACTTAAATATATAAGAAAAACACAATCAGTAATGATTAAATACAAAGAAATGAGCAATCCTAAAAACAACAATAGGAATACAAAGTGATAAATGAGTGCATATCTACAATAAAGAACAACAATGGGGATGCAAAATAATAAATGTATGCATTTCCACAATAATATCAATTAACAGGTCTGCCTACGTAAAGTTTTGCATGAACTGATGTCTAGAGCGGTCTACAATGCTGTCACTTCAAGGAGCAAAAAGTCCCAACTAGCATAGACCTAGTTACTTTTCGGCATCCACCTGTAGGCCATTAATATCAGAAACCGCCTTCCTCGGGGCAATGTATGAAGGGGTAAACCCTACGGGGAAGCAGACAAAGAAAGATTTTCCAAAAAATCATGAAAGGATTAAAATTTCTATATACTTCTCAGTAGATTGAGATCAGTCACCAGTGAAGTAGAACATATTATTTAGTGTAGTAAAAAGACTACTAATTTAAATATATCCAGAAAGAGCCTTACCCAACAATACTGGGGGGATTTCACGGACAAAATTGCTGGACAGAGGCCCAAGTCGTGACGAGCAAGCGTTCCACAGCAAGTAGTAAGATGAAGAACAGCATTCAGTTATACCATCTGTGGGTAAGCAAATTGGTCCATTTCTAACTGGTCCACAGATGGTCAATATTGTGCATATTAAGTGGAAAAGAAAATTTAGTTGAACGCCTACCTGGTTCTGAAAACTCTAGTACAACCATTGCATGGTGAAATCCTGAATGGATGGGTTTGGCATCAAACACCCGATGAGTGGGTGGTATTCCGTGACAGTGTTTCAATTTAGTAAAGTCCATAAACCTGGAATTAATTGTTGAGCTACAATGTCTTAATTGATCAAAAAATACAGATTTATAGAAAAAACAATATTGTAACACCTCTGCTCATTTGCTTACTTGTCATGAATTTGTTGTGAGTGAACCCATTTAGTGAATATAATGAATTAATGCCAGGTTTGCCATGACGATGTCTGTGAATCGGTAGAGGCTGACTAGTCCCATATACGAATAAGAAACCTGTGAGGAAAGAAAGGGAGTATTGAAGGCACGCTCCTACCGGTAGTAATAAAAGAGATCAAACTGTACGGTTTGTTGTGAGTAAGTAAGGAGTTTGTGTGTTGAAAATATCCCATTGTTCGAACAAAACATGTTGGATGTCATAAGGCATACACCGTAATGCTGCACTGTCTCAGTTATCGACTGCAGATTGGACAAACGCGAAGAATGGATAATACAGACTTACCCGCGTCGCTACAAGGCGGACTGCGAAGTGAGGCCGTGTAGCTCAGAATGGCTTGCGGTCCAGGAAACTTGCTAGGTTAATGGTAGTGCAGGATATTTCCTATTTAATGACGTAGCGATTCATGATAAGATGGAAGCGGCAATCCCTCACCTCGATTGTAAAAGCCAGGCTGACATGCTTGAATTTGATAGGGCAAAAGTTGCAAACCCGCTAAGGTTGGCAACCGGTTGCCGTGCAGGATATTTCCTGTTTAATGACATGGCGATTCATGATAGGATGGGGGTGGCACACCCTCACCTCGATTGCAAACGCCAGGGCTGACATGCTCGATTTTGATAGGACAGAGGCAGCGAATCCCTAAGGTTATCCACTGGTTGCCTCGGAAACAAGGCTCTTGACAAAATCCTGCAGGTGCCACATATGGATTAATGGTTTGTAGAGTGAGAAAACTGACGCATCTCATTGTAAGACCCGCATCAAAAGCCGAAAAGGGTTGATTAGCACATTGCGGTCCGGTCCCAACGTAAGGGACTCATGGTTACATGTGTCAAAAATATGTGGCTACAAGGAATTGCTAATTAGTACGCCAAAATGTTCCAAATTTACTGAAATCCATAGCCAAAATAAAAGAAATCTGCCACTTTTGTGCTAAAAGAGATATTGAGCAAATGTATTTCTAAAGAGTTTATGCAGAACCCACTTAATGATTGAAAAGGAGCGTTGCCTTGTTTTGAACAGTAAGAAATGGTGAAATGTTATAACCGGAGTGAAAATAACTCCAGTTTAGTAAAAAACTGAGGAGTGTTACCCCTATTCTAATTAGATGGTCAATCCAATGCGGCAGCAGCTGGGACACACCCATTCGGGTGTGATTTAGCATTAATGTGCATATTTGGAAATAAATATAAAAACATTTTATAAAACTTTTTTTTAAGACATCTATATCTTATAGGGGTGGAATTCATTCTTCATTCAGCCCTTGAGTGTGAGTTTCTATCCGGAAAATCCAATGCGCTTCTTTTTCAAGTAGGCTTTTGGGTGTGTTGGGTAGAGTTCTTTATTACATCCAATACCCACCACAATATTTCATTAGGTGAATGTTTCAGTGTCATGTAATGATTCACAAGGTGTGCCGTAGTAGTTTTGCACCTAATGCGTGAACGGTGTTCTGATATTCTGATATGTCCCGCTCTGCTTGTCTGTCCCACGTACCTCAGTCCACAGGGACATTCAATACAATAAATGACTTGTTTCGTTTTGCAGTTTGTGAGGTGGGGTAGGACCCATGTTCGGTCTCCAATTTTGAATTCTTTCATCTTCCTAGTAAAAGTGCATGCTGTGCATGTACCACAAGGGTAGTGTCCTTTCGCGGAACGCAAGTCCCAGAGTCCTGTTTTGGGTAGTTGTTTTTGAAAATGAGAATGTACCAATTTATCATGAATATTTGGTGCACTTTTGAGAGCAAAGCTTGGAAAGGGTTCCTCAAGCAAATCTAGTCTAACAATACCCCAGTGTTTAAGAATAATTTTCTTCAGCTGGAAGGTTTTTAGACCATGGGTAAGAACGCAAGTCATCTTACTGTTGTTGGGTGTCTGAGTTCTTGTAGTCAATAAAGAATCCCAGTCTGTAAAGTGTGCACACTTCCGAGACCGGCTAATAAGTTTCTTGGGATATCCTCTTTCTTTTAATCTGATGTCCAACTCTTCTGCTTTCTTGTGAAAGTCTTGAATGTCGGTGCAGTTTCGCCTTATGTGCAAATGTTGTCCATAAGGGAGGTTGTCCCTGAGGTGGCGAGGGTGGTCACTGGTATAGTCGAGTAAAGTATTTCTAGCACTTTCTTTACGATGGAGACAGCATTTAAGTCTGCCGTCATCGTGTTTAATTTCGAGGTCCAGGAAGATGACATATGTTTTAGAATATTCTAGGGTGAATTGGATGTTACTATCGATCTGGTTCACGCACACCTGGAAGGTTTGTAGTTCAGCTTCTGGTCCTTCCCACACAAAAATAATATCGTTGATATAACGCTTGCAATTTGTGATGGATTTGAAGAAAGGATTGGCTTCGCAAAGAATATGTTCTGACTCAAATTTGGCCGTAAACAAAATCACCAAACTAGGCGCGAAGGCAGCTCCCATCGATGTTCCTTTGATCTGGAGAAAGAAGGTCCCATTAAACTCAAAGTAGTTCTTACATAGCACCAGTTCCATCAGCCCATGATAAAATTAGTAGGTACCCTTTGTGAGTCAAATTCCGTCAGGTATTCCCGCATAAAGTCAAGTGATTGTATCTGAGGAATACTTGTGTAAAGAGCTGTTATATCCATCGTGACTAAGATTTGTTTGGTAGGGTCAAATCTCAAATTTTCTAAAATTTGGATAGTATTCATGGTGTCTCTCAGATAGATACTTGTTTTCATACTCAAAGGCTTGAAGAAAGTGTCAATAAATTTACAAAGTGGTTCTAATATTGTGGCACAACCCAAAACTATTGGTCTGCCAGGTGGGCTAGTAGGGTTTTTGTGGATCTTGGGCAACGCATATAGGGTGGGAGTGGGACACTAGCTGGTAGTCAAAAAATTGCACTCATTGTCAGACACCCAGTTGCGATCAAAGGCATATTTAACTACCTCATCAATGTCTGCTTTAATTTCTTTGGTTGGATCCTTTTTGAGTTTTTTGCAACTAGCAGTGTCCTCTAATAGGTGGTTCACCATCTCAAGATATTGTGTGTTAGTCATCATGACTATACCACCCCCCTTATCAGCTGGTTTTATAACTATGATCGTGTTTGATGCCAGTTCTTTAAGGGCTCTATTTTCATCAATTGATAAATTATGTGTGATGGACTGTCTGGTGCTTTTGATTTTTAAGTTGTATAAATCCATGAGGATGCACTTCTCAAAGGTCAAAATGTCCTTAGACACCTGGTTGTCCTGTGGTGTAAATAATAATGGGCAATGGAGTCCCGAATCTTGTTCTGTTATTTGATCAGGACAGTCCTGAAAGAATGTTTTCAATCTAACAGTGCATAAGAATCTACGAACTTCCATTTCTAAAGAATACCAGTCCGTCCCAATTGTTGGGACAAATGAAAGGCCCTTTGACAGAACAGACATTTGGGATTGGTTCAAGTTCAATTTAGCCAAGTTAAAAATGGGAATTTGTGGTACTACTGGATTAAGTGAGTTCGGCATCTCCTGGCCCAAGGACTCCGCATTGGTACATATGGGTGGAACCACAGAGGGCCCAATTGTGGCATTCCAAAACCACCTCTGCCTAAAAAAGGGGTGTTTTGTTGGAAATTGCCAAATTGTTGTTGCTGGTTTTGTGTAGATTGATCGTCTGATCCACTACTACTTGTACTCGAAAAAGAAACACCTCTGTTCTTGTTCCCCGGTCCACGTTTGGCCGCCAGTTGTTTGTTAATAGCTTCTAAGTATGTGTCAGTTATGTATGGAAAGACTTTTTCCACTTTAAACTCGCGGATGTCTGTCGCAAGTTTCTTGGTTTTTTTGGTAATTGTTGAAGCTTTAAATTCCTCAACGAGTTTATTGGTGGAATCTAGTTGATCTTTGGCATCCAAAATAAGCGTGTTAGATAAAAATGTAGCCTCCTCAGACTCTAATGTCTTTTGAATTTCAGAGCTTAATCTTTGAGCTGTGGTAATAGTTAAGACCATGAGGTCCCGGCTGCACTTCATAGCGATTTGACTGAAAGTGGTTGTGTACTGTTTATCAGACAGAAAAAGACAGGGCTCGTGGCGTATGATCAGACCTGCCGGGATGGTGTTGGCTTTCAAATATTTCTGTAAAAAATGGCCATGTAATTCAGTCCGAAAATGTTTCTTTTAAGTTTTAATAGGTCTTCACTGCCCGAAGAGTGGGCTGTGTTACGATTAGTTCCAGCTGGGTCAAAGATAGAGGGGCCACTCATAACCTCTGAGATTTGTTCCTCTGTATAACTAAATGATTGGTTCTCAGCCATTGTTGTTTTAAGATTGAAATGCCGGTTGTCAACCCACACCCGCTCTGCACGCCGGCCAACCAACAACTAGGGTTAGTGTCAAAGTCCACTCCTTTTCTCCTTCCACACACATCACTGGTTTTCATTCTAGTGAGCCATAGATACATTAAACGTCTAACCTTTCCTTGTTTGGGGCTTTAAGAAGTGATGTTATTTCTCATGCCTGAGGACCGTTTTAAGCATATTGACATAGAGGGCTCTACAGTAAACCTTTAGTGATCACCAGGAAAAACAAAATCAGCAAAGTTGATTACCTCATCTGTCATTTTAAGGACACCAATTTGTTGATTCAGTCCATTTATATTTCAATGCATTTGGCTTTCTAGGCTCTATCATGAAAGTCTGCTGCCTTTTTCTAACCCATTAGGGTTGCCTTCTGATTCATCCCTTTAAGTGTTCAGAGTCTTGTTCACCTTAAGATGTTTTAGGTACTCCTTCCCATCCCTCCTTAAATAAGGAGAGGATGCCCCCACAGAATGATCGAAAAGAAGATCAAAGAGGCTAAACTAGGCCTGGGCATGACTTAAATTGCTTGACTTGAATGCTTGTTCAAAACCTTGAAGAAAACCCTTGACTTGGCTTGAACCATTCTTGCCTCCTAAAAGATGACTCACAAGCTGAATCGAGCTTTGTCTGGAAACGTCGATTTATCTAAAATCAGTTTGAACCAATTTGGGCCATGGGTCACTTCTGCTTGATTGGGTTAAAAGACCTTCAAAATCAATGTGGATTTTAATAAAGGGTGGGGTAGATTCTTAAAAGAAATGTGGACGCATGTGATGAGATGTGCTTGTGCATCTCATCACTTGTACCAACAGAAATGTGCACCTTATTCTCAAAAGGTGCCTGGATGTGTGCATCAGAGATTTGCACTTTCAGATGCCCATGTTCACCCCCTTTGTGAATTGCCAGCAATAAGGGTGGGTATCTGCATATTTCTTAGCACCTCCTAAAACCACAAATGGAATGCTCTTTGAAATGTGCTGAAAATAGACACATTCCCCTAAGCCTATTTATAATTGCCACAAGGTAATGCAAAATGAGTAATTTCAACCCTGTCCTGCATGTTCATTTAAATGGAACAGCCATGGTATGAACTGTTGCTATCCAATTTGCATTCTATCCCTCAAACAGGGATAGAAATGCATTTTCTTTTATTTTTTAACATTTTCCAATGACATGCTCTTTAAGGGCAAGTCACAGAGAAATGAGCTGCCACCACCAAGGTAGGTGCTGGGAGCCTATTTACAGTCCAGACACAAATGTAGGAATGAGGCCTGAGCAGTGCATTTGTGCGGCTGTACAGCCTCAAAGAAATGTACGTGTCTCAATTGTGAATGGGGTTATCTGAGCAATTCTAAAAGGAACGCAATTTTAAAAAAAATCCTCTATAATTTTTTAATTTTTAAATTCTCGGATACTGGTTCAGTATCTAAGAATTCAGTATTACTAAAGATCTGTAGTTGAGCTGAGTAAAACCATTAAATACTTGTATCTATACGAATGACTCGAATTCAGGTTTGCAACATTTTAACCATTTCAGTCCTCAGCTCCAAATGGTTTGAGTCATGTGAGCCAAGTCAAAACTCTGTTGTTTAGATAGTCTTGAATCTTTTTCGGGCTGGTTTGCACATCCCCAGGCTAAACCTGGCTCCCTCCAGTGGTATTTCCCTATAAGTCAACAGGAAATGTGGTAGCATAAGATAATGTATTCTCCTGAGGGCCTGCTCCTAAGTACCCAGCATGCTATTCAGAATCTTAAGACTCTCAATCAGATTTTTAGTCTGAGGATGATAGACTTCGTTCCTCCACACTCCATATATAGGTATATAGGTAAACCAATTTAGCTAAAGAACGGCGCTCTCCCTCATTTAGTGGCTGGTGCTGGAAAAACGAATTTAGCCAAATTCATATATATAAAGAAAACACACAAGCCCCTGCATGGTTGTAACACTCCAAACCGCATTCTAAAATGTCATTTTATTTAGGCATAATACAGCACATTACAAAAACAGGGGTTAAATAGTTCACCCCTGTGACAGACGTAAGGTGTCACAAAGCACTCACCCCACGGGTGGATGAAAGTCATGCGTTTCATCTCTTGCCCTTGCAGCAGTCACATGACCGCAACACGCACGTGATGTGAAATGCACGGAGACACTCTGTAACTGCTTTTTGGTTTTATACTCCATGATGTGCAAGCCGCATTTGGATTTTAAAAGGTCTGAGGAAGCCTGAGCATTCAAGCGGGACGCGGGACTTTCATCCACCCGTGGGGTGAGTGCTTTGTGACACCTTACGTCTGTCACAAGGGTGAACTATTTAACCCCTGTTTTTGTAATGTGCTGTATGTAGGGTGTCCTGACCCACGTTTAAGCTACCCTGCTACAACATTTGGTGCTGTGGGCTTAGGAAATTCAAGATGGCGGAAAACCCACATGTGCGCCGAAATCCAGGAAAGCTGCGCAGTTGTGCGCACACCAAAATGGTTACCTAACTTGCCACCCACCAGGGTAAAGAAAGGTCTTTGTTAACAAAATCCACTTTTACTGATGTCAAAAAGTTGCTGAAATCGTGACTCATTGGACCACTTTAAAGATTCAACCCTTTTTGTGGGGTTCCACATAACCATCTTACTGTAAGGAGCCCCATCAAAACAATGTTAAGCAAGGATTTACTACCATGTAAGAACCATTCCTGTTTAGAATGCATTAATCCAAGAAAATCCCAAAAATGGGTGCAGTACCAGTACTCACCACTATCCAAAAGCCGGCGTTTTAAAACCCACTGTGTGTTTTTCTGAAGGCAAGCAAAATGCCTATTTCAAACCTTGCAACATGTGCAAAATATTCACTGAACACCAGCAGACATTTGGCAGAATGGAGTTTTGTGTGCCTACAAAATCTGGGAAATGAAGACCCCAAAAACAATGCTTATAACAAAAATGCTATGGAGTCAGCAGCTTAAGCCTAACTGCAACTGGATTTAAAACCACCAAAATCGAAAATGTTAAATTAAATGAGTGACCTATGTTTGGTGTCACATGCCTTTGTAACTGTTGAAATGTCATAGTTTTGCACTTAGAATTAGCATTCTAGCTGCATGTGTAAAATTACAAGTTATTTTAAAAGCAACAAAAAGTTAGCTGAAGGTCTGGCTTAAGGAACTTGATTTTGCCTAGCAACGGATCCCATCAGGAGTGAAACTTGAGTCACAACTATGTTCCCAGGCCAATGTTCCTTTTGCTGCCCACACTAAGGATATGCCATCTATCTGATAATTGAATTTCCTGTGCTCTGCCAGAGAGTGAACAAAGCCCTCTCCACTCAGGCAAAGGTTTTTATTACAGACATCGTAAAAAGTGGCTTCCTCCTGGAGAAGCTGGGAGGGGCACTGCCTGTGAGAAGCAAGCTGGCTTGGCAGAAACTGGAAAGACTGGTTTCTGTACCATGTGACCTGAAAAGACACACCCCTGCAGCAAGGATATGGTTTTATAAAAAGGGGGATAATTCATAGTGCGGACATGTGAAAATTTTATAAATGATACCATAATTCTTGTGATTTTTCTGCCCACAGTTTAAGACGTGGTAGGAACCGGTGGTATGTTCAGGGGGGTTTTAGCGGAAAAGTGGATATTACTCTAAATGTGTGCATGTTAAAAATCTGAAACTTCATCAGTTAATGTCCCTACCCTCTGCACACATGTATGTAAAGTTGGGTCCATGTCAGAAATTGCAAAATCAGTTAAAAAGTGAAATATGTGCCAGTTCTGAATGCAAGCTCCCAGGAAGAGCAGAGTTTGAACAGGGGATACCTCCTGTAATGCATGATGGGTGCATATGATTTTAAAACAATATGTACCTCTGCAAATATGTATTTGTTTCAAATCTAGATTTGTGTGTAAGTTGACAGGAGGAGTGGACTTTCTGCAGGCTGTAAAATGACATCACGCTGACTCACAGTTCATTCCCCAATCAAATGATAAATGGAAGTTTGACCAATTAGAAGCTGAGAGAGAGGTAGGGTCAGTGATGCTAGAACACACCCACATTCTAAACACATAAAAGCAGACAGACAGGACAGATAGGGACTTTCCAAATCCATCTGCAGCGGGACGCTCTGCCGGAAAAATCCATACTTACCTCCATCAACCTCCAGAAAGCCAAACTAGAGACTTCAATCTATCCAGAACTAAGAGACCAGACCAGAGAGAAAGCAGTGCTGTACCCAGAGGGAGAAAGCAGTGCTGTACCCAGAGAGACCCAGACCAGCAGAGAGAGTGACCAGAGCCCAGTCTAAAACCCTGACCAGATCCGTGATGAGGCCCATTTAATTCAAGAATATAGTGTGAGTACCCAGCAGAACTGTGTAGAACCAATCTCTTAGTTTAAATTCATCTAATTCAATCTATTTAACCTAAGTAGAACTGCCTCCTAGCTGTCACCTGTCAATTCTAGTAAAATTTGTCACTTGTCAAAGTGTGCGTTTAAAATTGGCAAAACCAAAAACGACCTTTACTAAATTGCTCATATCTGCTTTCCATTTGCCAGAAATTCGTTTAACCTGTTAACTATCCCTGCATCATTGCTAGTGTGAGCCTGGACTAATATTAACTAGATACCACTCACCCTGAACCTCTAAAAGGGAATTAAAAGCGTTTCCAGCATATTTCTCATTCATTGCCAGCACATATCAAAGCAATTTGGGCCTGTGATTTCAAAACTCCTATCTGTTTTCTGTTGTCTAAGCTTGCTGGGGTGGACTGATTACATCGATTGCATCTTTGAGAACTGTGTGCGTTCCTCCCATTTCCTTGCATTGCATAAAGAGGGGGGGAGTGAATAGCCAGAGAAAAGTGATTACATTGTTTGGTTGAAATCATATTGCGTATTTTCTGTACTGCATTCATTGAATATTGCATCCACCTGAGCTTACATAAAGCATCCTCTACCACATTATACTTTTGTTCCTATTTACCAGTGTGCTACCTTATCCATTTCATGTCAACTCATTAGTGATTAAAGAAGTGTGCTAGCGCTAGATTCTCCGTTGTTAATATTTACCATATCAGATTAAGTGTGATATTCAATTATTAATTTATTAAAAAGTGTGATATATATTTTAATTTATCAAATAAACCTTTTAAACTTGCAAAACAGAATTACTTCTTGGCTCAGTGGGGTCAGGGGGATTCCAAGAGAGGGGTGTTATACAAGGGTAGTCATCCAGAACGCATGAACTGGACCTAAAGATATATCAATAAGGGTTTTCATTCAGTATTCTAGACTAGGCGTTAACTTGGCTGTAGTGCTGAATTGAATCCTCTTACAAAGTGGGGGCTCGAGCCGAGACGTTGGGTTAGATTTACCACTTGTGCAGCTTAATACAGTGTGCTAACTGACGGGATACATACATCCGGTCGGATCACCACGCTGCATTACGCTGTGAAGCATTCCTCAAAAGGGACACTCCAAGAAAAGTTCTGTTCTGCAAAACTAAAATACTAACTTCTGTAAGTCAGGACAGAGACCAATCTCTAGAATGACGACCTTGGTAGATATGAAAATAGCCAGAGAGCACTTCTTACACAAACTATTCGTGAGAGGTGAATGGACTCACCAGGACCAAACAGTCTGGTTGCAGGCCATCATGCAACAGGTCACGGAAACAGGGTCAGATATATATAGAGATCAGGGTCCATTACACGTGGCCCTGAGTGAACTATATATGGCTCCTAAGGCCAAAGATGAGCACGACAAGATTGTTAGGATAGCGGCATATTTATATTTATACATGGGAGCCATACAGAATAAATGTGCTGAAGGCCATGATCTGGCAAAAAGGCAACAGATGGCGTTAGAGAAGGCCCAATCTGATCTGGACTCTTCTGAGCAAAGGCTGCACAGAAGCCAGGAGTCAGAAAATGAGACCAGACAGTACATCACTAAAATAAAGGAGGATATGGATGTGCTGCAAAAGGAAAAGTCAGAACAGGATACCAGATTTCTGGCCTTGCAGAAGGAACACCAAGAAGGTTTGGACTCCCTACTGCAAAGCCAGAAAAAGCTGGAGCAACAGCTAGACTTCAATAGGGCATGTGCTGAGCAGGTAGTCACCCTGCAAGGCCACCTAGATAGAGTGAAGGAGGAGAGCAATAAACTGATTCTGAAAGACCTGGATACCCAGGCAGAGTTTGATCAGGAGCGCCAGAAAGCTGGTGCCTTCCAAAGGCAAAGGGACGACCTGGCGGCACAAATGCAGGCTCTTAGTCAGGAAAGAGACGCCTTAGGCCAGGAAGTCTGCCATTTAAAAAGGAAAATGGAAGAAAATCACCTGGCCCTCCAGGGGCTGGGCGACCTCCAAAAAGAAAACCAGAACTTGTTAGAGCACACCAGGAGGGTGGAGGATGCTCTAGCAAGAAAGGAGCAGGCCAATAGGGACACAGCTCAGGAGGGAACCCTCCTGCAGCAAAGACTGGCCCAGTGCTCCAGGACCAATCAGGAAACACAGAGGGAAAATGAGGCCCTCTGTCAACACAATGATAGGCTCCAACAGCAGGTAGCGATGCAGGAGAGACTGATAGAGTCGAGTAAGGCCTTAACTGAGGAACCGAAGGCACAAATGCAGGCTCTTGCATTGCAACAGGGAGCAGAGGCGGATAGAGATGAGGTTCGCTGGGAAATGGAAACTCCGGAGCATAACCTCAGGAGCCCTAGTACCAGAGGCCCTCATACCTCTCAGTCCCTGGACTCTGCCACCCCCATGTCCCCTGGCGCACATGAGCACAGGGCCACAGGGATGGCAGATTACTATCCAGCCAGAAGCATGGGGCTCATAGGCCAGTACCATCCAGGAATGGAGGGGTGGGCATCCGGGTATGGGCACCCAAGTACAATACAGTTCAGTGGGGAACCCCAGGAGAGTAGGCCCATTAAGGGCATCCTGAAAACCTCTGCCCAGTTAGGTCAGTGGAGGGGGTACCCATCAAATCCTGACAGCAAGGAGGAATCTGAAGACTCCTCTGAACTGCGCAGGACACAGGAGACCAGGTCCCCACATTCTGCCAGCCATTCCCAGGCTCGCAGAATCCGGGAAAACCTGGAAGAACAGACGGGAACCTCTGGGAGCAGTGCCTCTGAGTCCGACGAAGAATGGACAAGGGTTACCCGAACCAAAAAGGCCAATAAGGCAAAAAGGGCCTTGCTCAACGACCCCTTAAAGCAGATTAAGGCGATCAGGAGCGTCATCACGCCTTACCATAAGAACGCTAAGTATTCTGTTTGGGAGCACTTAGAGTTGTTTGAACAAATGATGGAGACTTTCCATTTGAAGGACAGCCAAAGCTGCATTCAATATGTAAAGTGGACCTTCTCCCCGGAATACTCCAGTTTCTTTGCGGGGCTGGAGGACCAAAATCATTTAAGATGGTCCACCTATAAGGCGGCCATCCTGAAACATTTTTCTGTTCACAGAAATCCTCAAGAGGCTCGCAAGGCAGCCTACAATTTGCAATGTGGGGAGGATCAGGCCCCACAAGAATTTGTGCAGGAGTTAAAGCGGGCTTTTGCACAGACCACAAGAAGGGTGCGCACGGATAGCCGTGAATTTATAAACACGTTTTTCCATGCCTTGCCCAAATATATCATGACCCAGCTCGTGAGGGATTTTCACGAGAAAAGATCTTTAGACTGGGTCATTGAACAGGCTACCCGCATCTATGAGGTGCAGAAGCCCATAGAAAATAAAAGCAATGCCCAGAAAAACCCCAAAGCCAACAGCACCCCTGCTGCTGTCAAGGTGGCAGAGGTAAAGGTCACCCCCGTTTTGGATCTGGAGATGGGGGGGCCTAAAAACCTACCTGCACCTAATAATGCTAGGCCCAGAAGGTCCTCGGGCCAGTCACAGACAGGGAGCCAGGGAGACAGCCCCACAAATGGGGTCCCTCGCTCTCCTGACTATGTAAGTCCACGTTACAAGGGAAATCGACCCATCCTGGGTTATGTGTGGACTCCTCCAGCCCAAGGGGGGGGATCCAGCCAAGCACCTAACCCAGGGAACTTCCCTCCAAACTTCCCACAGGAGGGCAGAAATTTACCAAACCCTGGGCAGAACTTTTTCCCCAGATATCCTCCCGACTTTCAGCCCCAAAACCATCCATCCTTCTTTCCCCAATTCCCTGAGCCCAGACCACTGAATCCGGGAGAGGGGAGGCCAAGGGTGGAGGGGTACCCAAATCTTCCCAACCCGGGGTATTACCAGAGGAGGGACAGCTACCCTTCCCGGGATCAGCCCAGGGGAGAAAACAGGGCCCCGTATCAGCCTGAGCGGGTTTCCCAGTTAGAGCGCCAGGTTCAAAACATGGCGCGGGATCTGGGTCACATACTGAGGGCTCAGCAGAACCCTCAGATGGGCGTGCCGGCGCAGAACGCACCCAACTCTGGACCTGGTGCTCCAGAACAATGACGGGGGCAGCACCCCGATAACTCACCGGTTCCCAGGGAGGAGGCACAAGGGGAAGGGGGGTGTAAAGCCTTGGAGGAAGCTTCCTTCCTCACTTGTAAACAGCCCATGGAAACCCAGGAACCGGAAACAAAATCTCTTGCCCCTGAAAGTATGCCTCCTAAGGAGCAGAGGGGGGGTAGGAGAAACAAAAGACCCAAACAGACTCAGTTTGAGGAGGAGGTACAGATCTTCCAATTTGAGGGAGAGGGATCCTCAGAGGATCCTGAGAAAAGGATCTTCTCCTTCAGAGAGGGGGGAACTCCTCCCAAAGAAAAATGGGTCCCTAGGAATGCAAATCCAGACTGGGGAGATGTGGAGACTGAGCTACCGCTGCCCACCATCTCATCCCAGAACCAACAGCAAGAAAATCCCCTGGTTCAAACCCATCCTGGGGACTGCCTCCAAAAAGGGGGGGGCAGCCCAGAACCGGAACCAGGGGAACCCACAATGGCTCTGATCTCCAGTTGCCAAATTTTTCTTTCAGATTCCCGAGGCTCTCCACAGAATTCTGCCCAAATCTCTTCGCTAGCGATGTCCAAAACCCGAAAATTAGCCCACCAGTTGTCCAAAAATGTACATTATCTGTGCCCCCTTGAGGAGAAGGAGGGAAGATATTATGCCCCGGTACAAGTACAGGGGCAGGGTACAATCTCAGCACTGGTGGACACTGGATCTCAAGCTACCCTTCTGTCCAGAAGGGCCTTTGACGAACTGAATGCAGGAAGGGGAGAGAATTACCAAATTCCTCTCACCTCTCTTCCTGGACAACTGCAGAACTTTGACGGGAAGGAAATTCCCGTCGAGGGGACGGCAGACTTGGACATTAAGATCGGGCGACATAAGTTGAAACACCCGGTCATAGTTGTGACCCCAGAGGGCACCCCTTGTTTACTAGGGAATGACCTCCTGAGAAGGTTGTCACCCCTAATAGATTGCGTAAACAAGGTCCTCTGGACTCAGACTAGCCGACCCATAAAATTAAAACAGAGTGTCAACCATGTTAGTTTAAACGGCACATGCCACATGGTTGAACAAAAATCTGACCAAGTAGAATTTCACTTCCAGAACAACCAAATTCCAGACGTGACGGTAATAGCAGTAGGACAACAGACTGGTGATGGGGGGTCCTCTCTATTTCTGAAAATCAACCTTCCTTCCAGTCTAAAGTGGTATTCCACGCTGGAAGGAAACACTCTGAAATTCTATACTAATCCACAATCAGAAACCCCCACTCCTATAGTCCAGAAAGATGTGAAATCAGCTCAAAGCCTGGCTGATATTCAGCAAATTGGAGAGCAGTTGTTCATCCCTGTTCAGTTAAATGATGGGAAGGACTCTGTTCTCGCTCGAGTGTGTGTGAACAACGGTAAGAGCTTCATCAGCGAAGCCATGTTCCGCCAACTCCCAAAAGATCCAGCCATTCCCACCTTCAAACTGATAGACAAATGGGAAATGGACCTGGAAGCACCTGACTCCAAACATCTCCTGCCAAGCAGGTGTATGCTCAAAATCTCCATTGGCAACAAGAGCATAGTCCATAATTGTTGGGTCGTGCGAGACGTCACTGCCGCCTTTTGCTTAGGCAGTGACATTCTCAATCGCTTTGCCATTAGTTTGGACCTAATAAACTTCAAAGCTTGGTCGTATTTCCCTATAAGTCAACAGGAAATGTGGTAGCATAAGATAATGTATTCTCCTGAGGGCCTGCTCCTAAGTACCCAGCATGCTATTCAGAATCTTAAGACTCTCAATCAGATTTTTAGTCTGAGGATGATAGACTTCGTTCCTCCACACTCCATATATAGGTATATAGGTAAACCAATTTAGCTAAAGAACGGCGCTCTCCCTCATTTAGTGGCTGGTGCTGGAAAAACGAATTTAGCCAAATTCATATATATAAAGAAAACACACAAGCCCCTGCATGGTTGTAACACTCCAAACCGCATTCTAAAATGTCATTTTATTTAGGCATAATACAGCACATTACAAAAACAGGGGCTAAATAGTTCACCCCTGTGACAGACGTAAGGTGTCACAAAGCACTCACCCCACGGGTGGATGAAAGTCATGCGTTTCATCTCTTGCACTTGCAGCAGTCACATGACCGCAACACGCACGTGATGTGAAATGCACGGAGACACTCTGTAACTGCTTTTTGGTTTTATACTCCATGATGTGCAAGCCGCATTTGGATTTTAAAAGGTCTGAGGAAGCCTGAGCATTCAGGCGGGACGCGGGACTTTCATCCACCCGTGGGGTGAGTGCTTTGTGACACCTTACGTCTGTCACAAGGGTGAACTATTTAACCCCTGTTTTTGTAATGTGCTGTATTATGCCTAAATAAAATGACATTTTAGAATAGCTAAAGTCTTGTGTGCTGGAATACTTTTTGCATATGCCTGCTGGGCGTTTTTTTGGAGTGTTACAACCGTGCAGGGGCTTGTGCGTTTTCTTTATATATATATATGTATATGCAAAAAAAACAACAGGTGCGAGCGAAAACTCCTCAATGTCAGAATCTGATTTAACAGGAAGCGATACAGAGGAGCCCCAAGTACGCCTACATTTTTTAGACGAGATGCGCCTGCTGCGTCAAGATGGCAAAAAAAAACAACAAACAAAAAAGAGGTGGCAGTGCAAAGCAGGGCAAAGGCCGAGGAGGCCGAAAAAAACGAGGAGGGGACAAAGGAGCAGGAAGTCCCAAGAACAATATCTCGGCCAGATCTCTGCGCTCTGGGAATTAAACGATGAGGACCCACTAAATGATGGGAGTTTCAAGATAATAAATATGTCTGATCACACGCTAAGTACCTCGCAAGAGAAAGTCCTCAGTTTGGGACTTAACTTTTGTCCTAAAGTTAAAAATGACTATGTTGAAACCAGGATAGATTTAGACCATTTCATTAGAAAGGTCCGCCTCAGAAAATTCTTCGCAAACAACAGCTGGCAAAAACGAAAAAAGGAAGCACAGACAGGCAAAACGGAAATCATAATAAAAGATGTGGACACACTCACTGATTTTATGGAACTTGAGAAAGGGCTCGGCATGAGAGAAGAAAGTCTGTCAATTGATCTCGAAGATGTAGGGATCAATACAGATTGGATGGCAAAAAGCAATCTTAAATCCAAATCGAAATTCAATCCAACCTCGAATATGGGGAGTAACATTGAAGTGTTTCAAAGTTTGGTCATAGAGGACTTAAAAAGCCTACGCCGCAAAACCAAAAATACAATGCTCAAAGATAACCTTTCAACGAACGAAAGAAAAGCATTGAAAGATCTGCAGGAATTAAAGAATTGCATCATAAAACCCTCAGATAAGGGTCGGAATGTAGTCCTACAAAACAAAAATGACTACATCAAAGAAGCATACAAACAACTCAATGACAATACTTGCTATATGAGATTGAAAGACAACCCCATGAAGAAATTGGAACAAACGGTGAAGTCCTTTCTCGAGAAGTTTGAAGAAATGGGTATTATAACAGAAGAAACTTTTTGCGGGTTAGTAATGCGGTAACTCCGACAATATACTTCTTACCCAAAGTACATAAGAATCTGAAGCAACCGCCAAGGAGACCGATAGTCTGCCTAATAGGCTCAGCACTAGAAAATGTATCAAAATACATCAATGAGGTCTTGTTTCCGTGTGTGTCTGTGCTCCCGTCTTATATAAGAGACACCACTGACTTTTTGTGCAGAATAGAGGACATTCCCTGGCAAAAAGAATATTTAATGGCAACAATGGATGTCGTATCGTTATACACATCCATCGGACATGAGGATGGCAAAACTGCTTGCCTACATTACCTGAATACTAAATCATTGAACTTTCTAACCCATACCAACATGGTTATGCAAATGATCGACTTATGCCTAACGAACAATGTCTTCCTCTTTAATGATGAATATTTTAAGCAGGTGCAGGGCACAGCAATGGGGACAACGTTTGCGCCATCGTACGCTAATTTGATGATGGGGCTTGGGAGGAACTTGGGGCATGGGAAGATACTAATCATGAATATACACAGAATGTGGTTTTATGGTTAAGGTACATTGACGACCTTTTTATCATCTGGAATGGTACTGCGAAGGGTTGGGCAGAGTATGTCAAAAAGTTGAACAAAAATACCAAAAATCTAAGATTCACAGAAACTCACAGTCGGACTTTTATTACCTTTCTAGATGTAAACATTCAAATCGTCAATGAAAAAATAACCTGTGAACTTCATAGAAAGAAGATTGGCTCAAACACTCCGTTGCACGCACTTAGTGGACACCCAAAAAATGTAATTTGGAGTATCCCCTATGGGGAATTCGTGAGGCTAAGAAGAAATAACACCACGCTAGAGTCCTACGACCGGGAGCGTAAGATCACGGCCGCAGGCTTCAAAAGACAGATGTACCCTAAAAGGATCATTGAGGGGGCCTTCCTGAAGGCCAGACTAATAGAAAGGTCAACTCTACTAGCTGGCAAAAAAAGTAAAGAAAAATCGGAAGGGGAAAATAGCACACGATGTATGCTCACGTTTGATAGCCAATCAAAAAACATCAAACACATTCTGAACAAGCACTGGAGTATCCTGTTAGCTGAACCAGACCTCGAAAAAAACCTCAAACCTCATCCAGAGGTCACTTTCAGAAGAAATAGATCCTTCAGAGATTTGTTAGTTCAAAGCTTTATGGGAAGTGAAGAGAAGAAGGTACCCACAAATTGGCTGACCGCCAAAAAGCTAGGTTTTTACAAATGCACCCATTGCAATATGTGCAAATATGCAATTACTGGTGGAACTTTTAGATATCCGGTGACAGGACATACTGTGTTGATCCAGCAATGGATCACTTGTGAAACGGATCGTGTAGTTTATGCCCTTACGTGTGCATGCCAAAAATGGTATATTGGCAGTACGAAGTGTAAACTAAAAATTTGTATACAACAGCACGTGCGGGCAATTTTACACAACAACGCTAATTACCCAATGTTGAAGCACTTCGCGAATGCCACAATAAGGAAATTGACAGTTTCAGATTCCTGGGCCTACACAAAATCGAATTGGGTCCAAGGGGAGGAGATAAGGAAAAGCTACTCAGACAAAAAGGAAACAAGGTGTATATTGGACTTCGAGAGTAAACAGCCCAATGGGCATAACATTGATGAGGAGTTGTACACCTTTCTGGGTTGCTGAAAAATGAAAAACAAAGTCTCCTGTCACTATACATATGATGTGGTAGTAACACCAGCCTGCAAAAATTCTGTGGAGTGTCGAAATCAGCTTTGACCATTGTTTGAACCTTAGTTCTTCAGAAGATGTTATCGGATAAGGGAAAAGTAAAATACTAATGTCAAATTCCTGTTTCTAAGGAGAATGAGAAATACCCTTACGTTCTGTTTTCAATGTCTCCAATGTTTTAAAAATGTTTTCAACATGTTTGGGTTTATGGTTATTTATGTTTTGCTTCTAATACACTTGTTTTGAATGAGTAACAATTTAAACAAAAAAACTTTGGTGAGGAAAGAAACAGGAGAGGCTTGTGGAGTAGATTTAAGTTGTGACGCTTCCCGATATTGAGGTCTAGGTGAACGTAGACCGTAGACAGTTTGACAAAGATTGATTATAGATTCTAGGTATATATATTTTCTATGCAAATTGAAGAGAAGCATAGTACGAGTAAATCCAACATACTCTCTCTCTGTTTCAACATGTATATTTGGCAATATATTTTTTCAAGAGAAATTGCTGCTATTGCACTTGTCACTTTAATTGAACAACGAAGGCTGCTAATGCACTAAGCACTTTATTATCTGAACAGTGAAAATGACTAGTCACTATATCTATCTTGCAACTATTCTGATCCATATAGATATGTATATATGTGGAATTGTGAACAAAATTAATGCTGCTATTGCACTTGCCACGTTAAATTGAAAAGTGAAGGCTGTGAATGCACTAAGCACTTTATTACGCTGAGAAGCGAGAGATGTATTTGACATTTTTCCTTCTTTTCATAAATTTCTGCATACAGAGGTGGTCTAAGCTTTACAAAGCTATTCTCTATAGAAGAGATAGCAGTAAAAATGCACTGTGCATTCTAAGCAAAGAATTAGCAAAATATGCAGTACACGTAAAACTGTTCGAAATGAATATCTTGTCTTGACCACATGACATTATAAAACTTGCACGATGCACTTTAGCCTTGTATAAGGGAAAAGGTTTAATATCAAACGGACTAAATAAGTCTGAGTACAACCACACCAAAAAACAGAGAAATTGTAACACATGGGCACTTGCTATTGATTGAAATTGGGTATGTCACACCCTAATAGTAGGATGGGAGGAATCAGAAATCATTGCTTTTTAAATGCACTGTGAAGGAAATGCACAAAATGTAGTAGATTCCAAAGTATGACTGGTAATACCTAAGATTGCATGGCAAAATTAACCATTCCAAGATGGACGAGTCAAAGAGGCAAAGTTTGGGAAAGGCGAAATCAGTCCTTCTATGATTGCTACAATTTGTGCTCCTCCTCCTCCAACTACCCCCTCCCCCTGCTTGCCTGTTTTCCTCACGTTTTAAAACGGCTCTGTAACAATGAGGTTAATTGTTGTGAGCAAGCGGCGAGTTGGCCGCGAAACGCGTAAATGCCTCTTCATGAGGAGTGGTGCACTTGGGAGGACCTGGACATTTTGGTCTTTATGTTTGTTTTTTCCAATTTTGGAATAGATTTCCATGGATTTTTAACGTGACTTTTTCCCTGTGAAATGAATAAAGGAACAGTTTGGAACGAAAAACAACGGTTTGGATTTCAACTTCTTGCAATGGTGACTGGTTGTTAAAATTATTGTGGAGAGTGCAGCTCGAAATATCTACCTAACAGGTAGAAGCAAGAATACATATATATATATATATATATGTATATATATATATATATATATATATTACATGGCCACGGTAGTGGCCATGTAGTTATGGTTAAGTTGGTCTTTCCATAGGAAGAGCACTTTTTGGGCGGCTTATAACTTCGCTCTCCCTGGACGAATCCACACCAAACTTTGCAAAAAAAAGTATTTGGGTCACTCTGAATATTTTTGCAAAGTTTGGTGAGGATTCGTCCAGGGGGGGCAAAGTTATAGGGGGTGTCCCAAAACTTTTTTTTTCCCATAGACATAATGGGAAAAAACTTTGCTCACTCCTAAAGCCCAAACCGCTGGACGGATTTACACCAAATTTGCGGCAGGAGCGGCGGCTTGTTCCCGAAAGTGTGCTTTGCGTTATTTGGTGTAAATCCCTCCAGTAGTTTTAAAAAAAAAGGACAAAAATGTAAGTGAAAATAATTAGTGATATCTGTGTTCGCTTCGCGGACATACTTCCCTGTTCGCTCCGCGGACAGGACGGTGATTGGGCAAGCAGCTTGCGTAATGTCTGCGGACATCTGACGTGCTCTCTCATAGGATGCGGTGAAAGCGTGCAGTGCGTCTGGCTTCAGAGACACCCGCCATATTTGTTCCTCGCCGCCTGCACAGTAAGTCTTGTGTCTGTCTCCTGTTCCTCCCACCCCCGCTCATGCCCCGTGTGTCCTTCTTGACCCCCCCACCCCCACTCATGCTCCGTGTCTCCCCTGTTCCTCCAGCCCCCCCGCTCACGCCATCGGCACACAGTGGCCAGCGGAGCGCCGAGGAACAGGATCTGCCGCCTGCACACGAATGCTGTGTGTCTCTCTCCCTCCCCCCTGCCCCCGCTCATGCCCCGTGTGTCTCTCTCCCTCCCCTCCACCCCCGCTCATGCCCCGTGTGTCTCTCTCCCCTTCCCCCCCACCCCCGCTCATGCCCCGTGTGTCTCTCAAAACTCCCCCCCACCCGGCTCATGCCCCGTGTGTCTCTCCCCCTCCCGCCCACCCCCGCTCATGCCCCGTGTGTCTCTCTCCCCTTCCCCCACCCCCTGCTCATGCCCCGTGTGTCTCTCTCCCCTTCCCCCCACCCCCCGCTCATGCCCCATGTGTCTCTCTCCCTCCCCCCCACCCCCGCTCATGTCCCGTGTGTCTCTCCCCCTCCCGGCCACCCCCCGCTCATGCCCCATGTGTCTCTCCCCCTCCCCCCACCCCCGCTCATGCCCCGTGTGTCTCTCTCCCTCCCCTCCACCAGCGCTCATGCCCCATGTCTCTCTCCCCTTCCCCCCACCCCCCGCTCATGCCTCGTGTGTCTCTCTCCCTCTCCCCCACCCCCGCTCATGCCCCGTGTGTCTCTCCCCCTCCCGCCCACCCTCGCTCTGGCCCCGTGTGTCTCTCCCCCTCCTGCCCACCCCTGCTCTTGCCCCGTGTGTCTTTCACCCTCCCACCCCCGCTCATGCCCCGTGTGTCTCTCCCCCTCCCGCCCACCCCCCGCTCATGCCCCGTGTGTCTCTCCCCTTCCCCCCACCCCCGCTCATGCCCCGTGTGTCTCTCTCCCTCCCCCCACCCCCGCTCATGCCCCGTGTCTCTCTCCTTCCCCCAACCCCCCACTCATGCCTCGTGTGTCTCTCGCCCTCCCCCCCACCCCCGCTCATGCCCCGTGTGTCTCTCTTCCTCCCCCCCACCCCCGCTCCTGCCCCATGTGTCTCTCCCCCTCCCACCCACCCCCTGCTCATGCCCTGTGTGTCTCTCCCCCTCCCGCCCACCCCCCGCTCATGCCCCGTGTGTCTCTCCCCCTCCCGCCCACCCCCCTCTCATGCCCCGTGTGTCTCTCCCCCTCCCGCCCACCCCCCGCTCATCCCCTGTGTGTCTCTCTCCCTCACCCCCACCCCCTGCTCAAACCCTGTGTGTCTCTCTCCCTCCCCCCACCCCCCGCTCATGCCCCGTGTGTCTCTCTCCCCTTCCCCCCACCCCCCGCTCATGCCCCGTGTGTCTCTCCCCCTCCCGCCCACCCCCCGCTCATGCCCCGTGTGTCTCTCCCCCTCCCGCCCACCCCCCGCTCATACCCCGTGTGTCTCTCCCCCTCCCGCCCACTCCCCGCTCATGCCCCGTGTGTCTCTCCCCCTCCCACCCCCGCTCATGCCCCGTGTGTCTCTCCCCCTCCCGCCCACCCCCGCTCATGCCCCGTGTGTCTCTCTCCCACCCGCCCACCCCCCGCTCATGCCCTGTGTGTCTCTCTCCCTCCCGCCCACCCCCCGCTCATGCCCCGTGTGTCTCTCTCCCTCCCGCCCACCCCCGCTCATGCCCCGTGTGTCTCTCTCCCTCCCGCTCATGCCCCGTGTGTCTCTCTCCCTCCCTCCCGCTCGCCCCCCGCTCATGCCCCATGTGTCTCTCCCCCTCCCGCCCACCCCCGCTCATGCCCCGTGTGTCTCTCTCTCCCCTTCCCCCCACCCCCACTCATGCCCCGTGTGTCTCTCTCCCCTTCCTCCGACCCCCCGCTCATGCCCCGTGTGTCTCTCCCCCTCCCGCCCACCCCCCGCTCATGCCCCGTGTGTCTCTCCCCCTTCCGCCCACCCCCCGCTCATGCCCCGTGTGTCTCTCCCCCTCCCGCCCACCCTCCGCTCATGCCCGTGTGTCTCTCCCCTCCCGCCCACCCCCGCTCATGCCCTGTGTGTCTCTCTCCCTCTCGCCCACCCCCCGCTCATGCCCTGTGTGTCTCTCTCCCTCCCGCCCACCCCCCCGCTCATGCCCCATGTGTCTCTCTCCCTCCTGCCCACCCCCCGCTCATGCCCCGTGTGTCTCTCTCCCTCCCACCCACCCCCGCTCATGCCCCGTGTGTCTCTCTCCCGAGCCGCCCACCGCCCACTCATGCCCCATGTGTCTCTCTCCCTCCCCCCACCCCCCGCTCATGCCCTGTGTGTCTCTCTCCCTCCCCCCACCCCCGCTCATGCCCCGTGTGTCTCTCTCCCCTTCCCCCCACCCCCTGCTCATGCCCCGTGTCTGTCTTCTGTTCCCCCCGCTCATGCCCCATGTCTGTCTACTGTTCCCCTCACCCGCTCATGCCCTGTGTCTGTCTCCTGTTCCCATCACCCACTCATGCCCCGTGTCTCTCCCTTGTTCTCCCCACCCCCCGCTCATGCCCCGTGTCTGTCTCCTGTTCCCCTCACCCGCTCATGCCCCGTGTCTGTCTCCTGTTCCCCCACCCGCTCATGCCCCGTGTCTCTCTCTTGTTGCCCCCCACCCCCCGCTCATGCCCCGTGTCTGTCTCCTGTTCCCCTCACCCGCTCATGCCCCGTGTCTGTCTCCTGTTCCCACCCCCCGCTCATGCCCCGTGTCTGTCTCCTGTTCCCCTCACCCGCTCATGCCCCGTGTCTGTCTCCTGTTCTCCCCACCCCCTGCTCATGCCCCGTGTCTGTCTCCTGTTCCTCCCACCCCTCGCTCATGCCCCGTGTCTGTCTCCTGTTGCCCCCCACCCCCCGCTCATGCCCCGTGTCTGTTCTCCCCATTCCCCGCTCATGCCCCGTGTCTGTTGTTCCCCCCACCCCCCGCTCATGCCCCGTGTCTGTCTCCTGTTCCCCCCACCCCTCGCTCATGCCCCATGTCTGTCTCCTGTTCCCCCCACCCCCGCTCATGCCCCGTGTCTCTCCTGTTGCCCCCCACCCCCCGCTCATGCCCCGTGTCTGTCTCCTGTTGCCCCTCATGCCCCGTGTCCGTCTCCTGTTCCCCCCACCCCCCGCTCATGCTCCATGTCTGTCTCCTGTTCCCCCCACCCCCGATCATGCCCTGTGTCTGTCTCCTGTTGCCCCCCACCCCCCGCTCATGCCCTGTGTCTGTCTCCTGTTGCCCCCCACCCCCCGCTCATGCCCCGTGTCTGTCTCCTGTTGCCCCCCACCCCTGCTCATGCCCCGTGTCTGTCTCTGTTGTTTCCCCCACCCCCCGCTCATGCCCCGTGTCTGTCTCATGTTCCCCCCACCCCCCGCTCATGCCCCATGTCTCTCTCATGTTGCCCCCCGCCCCCCGTTCATGCCCCTTGTCTGTCTCCTGTACCCCCCCACCCCCAACTCATGCCCCGTGTCTATCTCCTGTTCCCCCCACCCGCACATGTCCTGTGTCTCTCTCCTGTTGCCCCCCCGCTCATGCCCCGTGTCTGTCTCCTGTTCCCCCACCTGCTCATGCCCTGTGTCTCTCTCCTGTTGCCCCCCACCCCCGCTCATGCCACGTGTCTGTCTCCTGTACCTCCCCACCCCCCTCTCATGCCCCGTGTCTCTCTCCTGTTGCCCCCCACCCCTGCTCATGCCCCGTGTCTGTCTCCTGTACCCCACCACCCCCCTTTCATGCCCCGTGTCTCTCTCCTGTTGACCCCCACCCCCCGCTCATGCCCCGTGTCTGTCTTCTGTTCCCCCATCCCCCGCTCATGCCCCGTGTCTGTCTCCTGTTCCCCCCGCTCATGCCCTGTGTCTGTCTCCTGTTGCCCCCACCCATGCCCCGTGTCTGTCTCCTGTATCCCCCCACTCCGCGCTCATGCCCCGTGTGTCTCTCCTGATGCGCCCCAACCCCGCTCATGCCCCGTGGCTGTCTCCTGTTGCCCCCCACCCCCTCGCTCATGCCCCGTTTCTGTCTCCTGTTCTCCCCACCCCCGGTCATGCCCCGTATCTGTCTCCTGTTCCCCCCATCCCCCGCTCATGCCCCGTGTCTATCTCCTGTTCTCCCCACCCCCCCGCTCATGCCCCGTGTCTGTCTCCTGTTGTCCCCACACCCTGCTCATGCCCCGTGTTACCCCCCCAACCCCCCGCTCATGTCCCGTGTCTCTCTTGTGTTCCCCCCACCCCCCGCTCATGCCCCTTGTCTCTCTCCTTTCCCCCCACCCCCGCTCATGTCCCGTGTGTGCCCTGTACCCCCCCGCTCATGCCCCATGTCTCCCTCATGTTTCTCCCCACCCCCTGCTCATACCCCGTGTCTCCCTCATGTTCCTTCCCACCCGCTGCTCATGCCCCGTGTCTCTCTCGTGTTCCCCCTCACCACCGATCATGCCCCGTGTTTCCTTCCTTTTCCCCCCAACCCCTGCTCATGCCCCGTTTGTACCCTGTTCCCTCTCACCCCCCGCTCATGCCCATGTGTCTCCCCTGTTCCCCCCCACCCCCCGCTCATGTCCTGTTGTGTTCTTTATACACCCCGCCTTCCCTTTCCATGGTGGCCATCTTTTTGTTTTTTTTACCACCCGGCGTTCCCACTTTGAGGACATAAGATGTTAGTGGTCTTCATCTATTGAAAAGGATGTTATGGTGAGGTTGCACTAATAAAAACCTTTAAAATTTAGTTAAAAAAAATGTTACAGGGACGTTATTGTTAAGTTGCACTAATAAAAACCTATGAAATTCAATGAAAATACTTTGTTAAAGGGACGTTATGGTTAAGTTGCGCTACTAAAAACCTATGAAATTCAGTGAAAAAACTTTGTCAAAGGGACGTTATGGTTCCAAGTAAAACCGAAAAACCCTTGAAATTCGCCAATTATGGTAAGCTAAGCAACCATAACTCGCGCCACCACCGTGCACTGCTAAGACTAACACCCAGGACATCAAAGATGACATCACAAATGTCATTGATGACATCACTGATGACATCACATGTCTGGCTCACTCTTTTTTCTTTTGCTGACATATCTAGGCCACATGGTTTTCTTCAGTAACAGTCAGAAACTAAACATTTTATTTTATTTGTAGACGTATCCTTCAAGTAGGTTCTTACAGTAATTCCCTTAGAGTCCAGTCACATCATATGAAACATATACATACGGGAAGACACAAGCTTGAAAGACAGCAATCCTTTTTGTGCATAAAGATAATCAATAGACTTATGAGCACTTTCTGATAGTTCTGTTTTTTTATGGCTGTACTTTCCCTGTATATGGTCATATTTGTATACATTGTACTCACACTACTTTCCTTAGGGTCCAATCACATCAAGTGATACATATACCTAGGGTAAATAGCAGCTTTGAAACAGAGCAATCATTTATTTGCATGAAAATAATCAGTTAAATTATTAATTGTTTCTGCTACTACTTGTGCTTTTTTGCTAAATTCACTTTTCCTGTATATACCCATATTGGTATGTGTTCTTGTGTCTTTGTGTTTTGTCTATAGTAATGCAATTATGTAATACATTTGTTTTATTAGCTACTTATTACATATTTCACAGTACACAAAAATCTATTAAGAAAACAATTATCATTTCATTATTCAACATATTAACATTACGAATATTATACCTTCATCTTGTACACTGCACGCAATGTTATGTTTCTGTATGAATAGCTTAGTATACTAGATAGAACCCCATAATAGAATGCTATTTATATCAATGCATCGTTCAATGCACTATTTAGGGTATGATATTTATTGCAATGATCCTTGACACTTGTTTCGCAACATTATAATAAGAATCCCTTGTACACATATTTCATGAAAAGTACATACACATGTGATGTCATCAGTGATGTCATCAATGACATTTGTGATGTCATCTTTGATGTCCTGGGTGTTAGTCTTAGCAGTGCACGGTGGTGGCGCGAGTTATGGTCGCTTAGCTTACCATAACTGGCGAATTTCAAGGGTTTTTCGGTTTTACTTGGAACCATAACGTCCCTTTGACAAAGTTTTTTCACTGAATTTCATAGGTTTTTAGTAGCGCAACTTAACCATAACGTCCCTTTAACAAAGTTTTTTCACTGAATATATATATATATATATATATATATATATATATATATATATATATATATATATATATATATATATTCACTGAAAAAACTTTGTTAAAGGGATGTTATGGTTACAAGTAAAACCGAAAAACTTCAGAAATTTGCTGGTTATGGTAACCTAAGCAACCATAACTCGCGCCACCACTGTGCACTGCTAAGACTAACACCCAGTACATAAAAGATGACATCACAAATGTCATTGATGACATCACTGATGGCATCACATATCTGGGCCACTTGTTTTTGCTAATTGACATATCTAGGCAAGGTGGTTTTGTTCACTGACAGTCAGAATATTAAAATGAAAAAGGTGCTATTTCTAGACGTTAACCTTGTCATATGTTCTTAAAGTACTTTCCTTAAGGTTTGGTCTCAGCTCATGGTGCACTTACATGCGGAAATAAGCAGGCCTCAAAAGCACAATTCATTTGTACACATGAAGATAACATGTTCTGATGATGCTGTTTCTTTCTTCCTTACTTTAGTTTCCCTGTATGTGCCTCTGAATTGTGTGCATTGTAGGTCTTCATATGTATTGTTTGTACTAGCATAAGTTTGTAGTAAGTCTTCAATTGTCAACTAGTTATTACATGTTTAACGTTACTCAAAACTCTGATAAGGTAGCATTCATTATTTTACTATCCAACATTACAAGATTATAAATATTGTACTTCTATGGTGCATGCTGCAGCCATTGCATATGTTTATGTATTATTAGGTTCCTGTATTAACAACAATACTCCAGTACAATGCTGTTTAGATGAGTACATTATTTAATAGATTAAGTATTTCATGATAGGTCTCCCGATCATTCCTGACATCCTGTTACCAACATTCTAAACACAACCCCTTGGAAGGACATTTCATAAAAATTAATTTCACATGTGATGTCATCAGTGATGTCATCAATGGCATTTGTGATGTCATCTTTGATGTCCTGGGTGTAAGTGTTAGTCTCAACAGTGCACAGTGGTGGCACGAGTTATGGCTCCTTAGTTTAGCATAACTGGTGAATTTCTGAGTTTTTTCGGTTTTACTTGTAACCATAATGTCCCTTTAACTAAGTTTTTTAAATTGAATTTCATAGGTTTTTATTAGTGCAACTTAAACATAACGTCCCTCTAACAATGTTTTTTCAGTGAATTTCATGGGATGCTATTTTCCTACAACTTACTAAAATCACACTTACCCAAATATAGCAAAATTTGTGTCCAATTTACAAAGTTTCACATTAAAAACTCTGCCATTTCCCACTTTCTAGCATAATTTTTAAAACTTCTGTACACCTTTTGCAACTTTTTCCACTGTTTTTGCATCCGTCGATGTCCGTGAACGTCTGATGTCATTGCGGACCTTCCGGACAGTGCCACGTGACCATGCCCTCGTGCGTGGCATGATGATGTCTCTGCGAACGTGTCTGCACTTCAAGTTCGGGTCCCTGCTTCAAGAACAGATCAGAACTGCATTTTCTACTCTTCTAGGAACTTTCAAGCTCAAAAAGTACCCTTACAAAGCTCCGACAACTATCCATATTCATTATCCGTTAACAATCTAGTAAAAAGCCCATACTTGGAAGAATATTAGCAAAACTGTTATGTATCTTAAAAATGGCATCAGCTATTATTATTAATAATAATAATAATAATAATAATAATAATAATAATAATAATAACCAATTAATAATAATAATAATAATAACTAATAATAATAATAATAATAATAATAATTAATAATAATTCAACATGCCATCCAATGCCCTTGCCATCCCTCCTCTGCAAGGGCCACCACCACCACCAGCTGGAGGACCTACACAAAAAAAAGCACAGTACTATTAAAGACAATGAATAGGACCAAGAAGATGAGGTAGAGGAAGTGCCTACCTCTAGCACCCAGAGAGAATCATGGGTGGGGCAGTTCTTTACCACTGTTGGGAATGTACCAAAGTGAAATGCACTGAGTGCAACATTGTAATCAATCGCAGACTACCTGGATAGTACTCCTACGGGACCACCTCCATGCGCCGCCACACCAAATTCAACGACCACAATGCTTTCAGAAAGGTTCTATCTTTCTTAGCAGGTAGTAGCCTGTCTTCCTCCAACTCATCTTCCTCAACCAATGCTGTAACCACACAGCCTACTTCTGTGGGACACAAAATCTACCTTGCAAGCAATAAAAGAGGCTGTTGATCCATATCTTTCGAAGACAACATTCCTCTGCATATGCTGCAACACACCAGGGGGAAGCAATTTCAAAATGCTATTGATAGTGTAATCAAGGAGCATGAGAAACACTGCCCCCTACCTTAGAAGTAACACACGCGCAACATCTTCCCCTGTCCACCTGCCCCTCCATAATAGTGCTTGGTGCCCCTTCCCTCATTTCCCTCCACACCTTACGTTCTACCCCCTCCTGCAAAAAGAATACATCAAAAAATCACAAAAGAAAGGTTCCTTTAGGAACCACCTTTCACAGTTAAAAAATAGAACTAAAAAAAAAAACGTATAGACTCCATCTACTTTACTTTTCTCTGTAAAGTACATAGACCCAATAAGATTTTTCAACATTTCCATTAGCATTTTGTGTTAGGCTAATGGGAATAATGTGGCATTCATCCCACGTTCCAGGGACTGGAACTGGGGATAACGGGCCAGCAGCACAAGTTACTGGCCTAAGCGAAGTGAGGGTGGATTACTAGGGCTCTGGATCGCTATCCCTCCAGCCCTTGCAATGGAGGATGAAAGCCATTAGCACCCAAGGCGGGAACCCTGGGTGCTTAAAAAAAGGATTTTTCTTCCTACACCGGTGTAGGAAGGAAAATCCTTTTCCAAGATGGCCACCATGGACAGGGAAAGGGAAGGCGGGGCTCCATACAGAGCCAATCTTCCCTTTCCATGGCAGCCTGCAGAAGGCGAAGAGAGAACCCTAAAACCTTATTACCACAAGCAAATGTTTGTTTCCCTTTCAAACCTGTCCCACTTTCGAATAGCTTTACCACATAGCCGGTATGTCCCAGGTGGGCATGGCCAATTTAACCCCATTTGTCATCCCTCATGATCATGGCCAGTAGCCAGGTTGTCCAGGTCATGACCTTATGCCATGACCCAGACAATCTGGTCACTGCCCATGGCCACAGGCTATGCCTCAGTCACCAAATGTGTATCACTATTTTTTTACCTACATTATGACACTTGTCAAAAAATAAAACATATTTGCAAAAACATGCTTTAATGTCCTTGGCAATGCTCCTTACACGAGTTTGCTGGAAATCCGGCCATGTTTTATTTTAAATACAATAGTCATATAACCTAGCCCCCACTTGACAACATACATTCAGCGTTTACACAAACATTCAAGGATGGGTCTATAATCTTTCTGAAACCTTGTGTCCACATTTGTCAACTGGCAACATATTTATAAGCCATCTAAAAATGTTGAAACCCACCCTCTAATTTAGCCCCCTCTTGACAAAATCCCACCAAACTTTACAAATACATGTATATCTAGATCTAAATTTAAAAACGTTTTGCAAACTTTTGTGCAGGTTCATCAAATGGCACCACATTTATAAGCCTTTACAATATTTTGGACCCCTCCCTCTGACTTTGTTCCGTTCTGACTAAACAGCTCCACACTTTCCATTCAGAATCAGGTCTAGAATAAAATTCCCAAATTTCATGCAGTTTCATGGAGTGGCGCCAAAGTTATAAGCTATCCAAAAACTGCTTTTCACCAAGCCAGTAATGCAGAAATAGGCGGAGATGTCCACAAACATCTGATGTGTTCGCAAACATTATAGGACTTCACCCAAACATCCGGACTGTTCGCGGACGTTGAGGATGAAACCTCCCTGTTTTTTTTGCTTCTCACGGCCATATCCCATGCCATCCTCATCACCCCCCACCTCCCTAGAGATTGTTTGATGAGTTTGACAAGTGCAATGTTGTGTTTTTTAATAGGTTTTTACATGAGTACATCAAAGAGGAATTTCTATCTTTTTATGTATGGGTATGTATGGGATTTATGAAGTGCAAGTCTAGCTGTAAAGCAAAGGAGAGTTGTACACAGGTGCATGCCCTATGGGTTACAAGTGAGGTACACAGAGGTAGTAGAGGAGCATGGATAGGAAGATGAGCACGTTCAGGGTTCCTAGAGGGGATGAAAAGGATTGAGTGGCATGATTAGCGACTGGCGAGATGTTCTTTGAAGAGTAGGGTCTTCAAGTAATTCATGAAGTGTAGGAAGTAGAGGGACATCTTGTCATTGTTGATAACTAGTTCCAGAGACAGAGTGCATAGCAGAAAAAAGCCTGTTTCCTGTTTTTCCCTCTTACAGTTATGTTTTTCTCTCTGGTGATGTGGCTTTTGCAGGTGCGCTGGCTGATATGTTTTCCGACCAAGTACAGTTGTGTTTTGGTTATGACTGCTTTGTAGCTGATCCAGGCAGTCTTGAACATGATGGATACTTGAAGGGTTTGCCGGTGCAGCTCCTTGAGGATAGAGGTGATATGGTTGATTTTTCCTAGTCCTGTTAAGGGGAATGCCAGAAGGCTTTCAGGGGGCCACCGTGGGTTCTGGGGTTCCAAAGAGGAGGGCATTACCGCTGTCCAAGTGGCATATAAGTAGGGCTTAGAGCAGAGGAAGGTAAGTTGGTACCACACTGCTTGGGTCTTCTTGGAGATGTTTGTTTTAATTAAGAGATCATAAATTGGTAAAGCTGACAGACATTGCTCTAGGCGAGAGTTGATGCATGTATTTGCCGAGATTCATGTCAGTCTGCCAATTCTGGACTTGGCAACGTTTTGTTAAGATTCCCAGGATAATTAATTCTGTCTTTGTATGGTAGAGCCTCCAGTAGGTGCTTGACATCCAATCTTGGATGGGGAACAGACAGGATAGGGAACAGACAGAAGATTCCCAGGATAATGAATTCTGTCTTTGTAGGGTAAAGCTTCAAGTAGGTGCTTGACATCCAATATTGGATGGGGAACAGACAGGATGGGGGACAGACAGATGATTCCTAGGATAAGTAATTCTGTCTTTGCAGGGTAGAGCTTCAAGTAGGTGCTTGACATTAAATCTTGGATGGGGAACAGACAGTGCTTGAGTTGATGGGTTTTATTTGGTGCAATTGATATTTATATTTATCAAAAGTTGTCCTCTATGTGTTGCTGTATCTTGATGTCAGTGTTTGGGAGGAATTTACGAAGAGGTTCTATTTAGATGTGTGTGATACTCTCCAGGTTGCTGGGCAGTGCTGGGGTCTCTTGAGGCCCATCTGAATAAGTTGGTCTCTGTTCGAAAGGAATAGGGTGAACCACTGCAGAACTGTTCCATTGAAGTCCATATATGTGATGAGAATATAGAGTGAGCCTTCATGGTTAACGTTATTGAAGGCAGCAGAGAGGTCAAAGAGACTAATAAAGCAGTGGTCTCCTTTGTCCAGGAAGTGCAGAGCATCATCTAAGCTTGGATGCTAGCAGTCTCTCTACTAAATCATGGTCAGAAACCAGGTTGGTATTCCTGTTGCAGAATGTGCAGGTTGATCCTTTCATGCAAGTGGATGGTGACTGCCTTCTGAACTACTTTGCAGAGGAAGTGTAAATGTATGATAGAGAGTTAGATGGGCAGGTCATCAAGCTCAAGTCCATGTATCTTCAGCAGGGGGATATTCTTTCTCAATCCCAGAGCATCTAGAAAGCTGACTGCTGTGTGGTAATATTAAGAAATGGTGTGAGTGTTTAACCTTTGACAACCTTCACAATGGAGGTGGGGAGAATATCTTCTTTGTAGATGGTGGGTTTGAGGGCTGCATGAGTGCAGGGCTGGTCTACTGGAGTAATTGTCCTGAATTTGGTCCATCTTCATAGGTTGTGGGCTGGTATGGGTGGGATGTCAGTGGTGTGTTTGGAGCTATCAATATGTTGCCTCATATTGTATATCTTGACGATGCTGAACCTGTTGATAGTGTTGCGTTTGTCAGTGGATTTTAGTATAGCAGGGCCTGGCAGTGAGTTAATGCAACGCTTCAAGGCTTGGAAGATCACTTGTTACTTGTTGGATGATTCCATGATGGCTGTTGTGTAGTAGTTTGGTTTGGCTGAGGTGATGAGTGTCCTGTATGCTAATTGGATGGTTCTCAGGGTGATGAGGTCTTGTAGCAGGTGCGATTTTCCACAGCTCCTTTACTTTTTATAATTTTCACAAACTCTTCAGTTGGTGTTTTGTGTGGTGTGATATCAAATGTACCAGTAGTGAGGGGGGTAGGGTGATGGGCTGGGTCAGTATGCCAGCGTTGCCTTACACTGATGGCTTTGTTCTCTTGACTCATGATCCCAATTCTTTACGGATATTGATAGATTCCTCTACTAAATGTATGATACATTTGAGATGATTGAAAATAAAGGCCTGTAAATCAGCTGCAATGATTTCCTTCTAGCAAACAAAGGTCCTCTTCTTGTTGATTTCACTACTGGACTTGACCATTTCCAATGGTCTCTCAATTTGACTATTTGGTCTATTTCATCTAACTCAGGTCAGGTCAAACAAACTAATCATATGCTGCAAGCTATCACTGGACCTTTTAAGAATACATTTTAAAACCCAATCCTTGAACTACATTCTCCAGACCTAAAAAGAAAACATAAAAAGTGCAGCTTTGTAGGACAGGTGTACAGGGTTTCATTAAGGGCAATGATCTGCAAATCGATAGGAACAGTTTTCGCAAGAGGATCCTGGCTGTCCCCCAGTCTCACAATAATTATGCCTTTCATCGGGAGCTTGGTCTTCAATTTTTAATGGCTGTGTTTTATTTGGAGCCTGCTGGACTGTGTTTGAAAAATCTTATCAAACCATAACGCTAGTCGACCTAAATCTATTATTGCTGGCATTTGGAATCCTTATGTGATTCTAAGCATCCCGTATTTTTGTTT
This sequence comes from Ambystoma mexicanum, assembly GCF_040938575.1. Classification (NCBI taxonomy): domain Eukaryota; kingdom Metazoa; phylum Chordata; class Amphibia; order Caudata; family Ambystomatidae; genus Ambystoma; species Ambystoma mexicanum. The sequence goes on from NC_090935.1 coordinate 539,343,561, forward strand.
CCATTGGAAAAGGACTTCATAGGATTCTCCGTTTGGTCACCCTTTCAAGTGCCATCTTTCATGACAGTATTACGATTAATGAGGGTTCACAACCTTATATTACTTGGCCCCTTATGTCAAGCACTGATTTTGTTATGTTTGATTAAACTGTCTGTGGCTGAATTCAGTGACTTCACAGAGTGGTGTGAACCTCCCTAGTAAGGCTTTTGACCTTCCTGCCCCAGGGACGAGGAAACAATACAAACTTCTTGTTTTTTGGCCCCAAGTATAAAAAGTCCAGGCAGTGTTTCTTCATTCCTGTGTAAATTTGGTTTACACTAGCTAATGCCATTCAGCATTAGTTATTTCACTTCCGGCTAATTTGCCTTTGGCTACCTGGGCACTTATTTAATCTGCTTCTACTGCTGTGGTATTAAGACTAATTCTTTCAAGATCTAGATTGATTAATTATGATATATTTAATGAGTCTACTGTTTTATTTACCTGTATTGTTTAACTGTTTTATGGACAAAAGTTTGCAAAAGAATACATTTCTCTTTCGGGTACATCAGTCAGCCACCGGCAGTTAGAGGGGCCCACATGAGCGGGAATCAGAATGTACAGCCAGGCGACAAAAGGACCAGGAGGACACATGTTTTTCATTAGTGTTCTTCACCTGAAGGGTGGGGTGGCAGCAGCATATGGAAAGGTCCAGGCAGGGGCGGAGCATGTTGCCTGCTCAGCACCGCCCACTGCACTGTCTGAAAAGGCAGATGAAGGATGAATGTGAGCTGTTCCAGGGTGTGGGCATACATGTGGGTGGCATATCTGGGTGCTGTGTGTCTTCTCTCCGGCACACGGTACAATATATTTAGGTCCCATTGTTGGTTTGTGGTTGTTTGAATATCTTGTGGATTCATATCTTAGTTCATGAAAAATAAATTGAGGGCTTTTAGTACATTTGATTTATTTGCAAATGCACACACTTTAATTGTGTTTTTATCACAGCACACCCTAACATGTGACAATAGAATATTCAATGACAACTCCAAAACAAAATAACTCTTCAATATTCTCAGGGAACTTGAGTCACCACCTACCGCTACAGAATCTTGCGTGAAAGATGAAGACTGGTGCGGAACAAATTCAAAAAGAACTGGCAGACAGATCTAGAATTGAACTTAAAAAAACATGCCTAAAAAAAACTCAGATGCCACCCTACCCCCCTCTCATAAGACCAACACCTGCCCCCCCTTCTTCTCCCCAGTCTTGGCCAAAGAAGTAGAGATCATCATCAAAGGCCTCAAACCATCCAGATGCCAAGGAGATGTATGCCCAGCTAGCATCATCCAAGAAGCAGCCAACAACCCGGCAACGTTCATCACAACCTTAATCAACTCCTCCTTCATAACCAGTTCAGTCCCCAACAGCCTCAAAGAGGCGTGGGTCATGCCACTACTGAAATAAACCTAGCCTAGACCCTAATAACCCCACTAACTACAGGCCTATCACTACTTTGCCCTATATCCTAAAAATCTTAGATAGATTGAACCATCTGCAAATCCAGAAACATCTGGAGGATAACAACCTCCTGGGCCTCAGGCAATCAGGCTTTAGACCCAGGCACAGAACGGAAACTGCTCTCCTGGATCTTAAAATCCAGATGGACAAGGCAAAGGATCATGGGAAACTAGCCATGCTCCTGCTTCTCGACCTCACGGCAGCCTTCGATCTCATCAACCACCAGATCCTCGCGTAACATCTGGCCTTACCCAAGTGAGGCGTCTGCGTGGGTACAATCCTTCCTATCCAACTGGACCACTAGAGTTTTCTCACCGTCAGCATCAGCACACCCCATCCCCATCCACTGTGGCGTCCCGCAAGGCTCGTGCACATCACCAACTCTATACAACATCTTTACTAAGCTCTTATTCGACCGTCTTGACAACCTGGGGGTCACGTACACCACTTATGCTGATGTCACCCAGGTTCTCATCACGTTGTCAGGATAATATGAAAAGGACACCAAACTGATCAATTACCTCTACCTGGAGATCCAGTCTTGGATGGCTTAACATGGCCTGTGCCTCAACGATGAGAAAACTGAGCTTCTCCTCATCAGATCACAACCTCGCCTAAAAAGCTCGACCCCCGATACTCAGCTATCAACATAGATGGTAACCTGATCAAAGTGGCCAATAACATCAAAACCTTAGGGGTCCACTTGGACTCCACTCTCTCACTCAAAAAGCAAGTAAATACTTCCTCCACAGCCTACACTAATAAGCTCATCAATGCTTGCAAAGATTTCCTCTCACCTACTAGTTGTATCACATTAGCCAGGGCACTTGTGCTCTCAAAAATCAACTATTGCAACACGTTGTACTTGGGCACTTCAGAACGCAACCTGAATAAACTCCAGGTGCTACAGAATAATGCACTCAGAGCAGCATTGAGTATCCCACGCCATGCTCACATTTCCTCCTACAAACGAAATGCACACTGGCTCCCTGTCAAGGACAGAATAGCCCTTAGATCCTTGGTCATCATTCACAAATGTCTTTCAGACGACGCGCCTAAGTACCTAGTAGACAGATTTAACAAACAGTCATCAACCAGACCTACCAGGTCTAGATATTCTCACTGACTCAACATCCCTAAATTCGCTTTAAAAAAAGCAGGAGGGTCAAGCTTCCCGGTCCTAGCAGCAAAACAATGGAACACCATCCCGCACAATCTCAGAAATGAACCTTCCTTCTGAACGTTCACAGCAAAAACGAAATCTTGGCTCGCCAACAATAAATGCGCTACTGTCTGATTAATATGCCTGTAACCTACTACTACTGCGACCACTATCTAACCCGGTCATCTGCACTTATTCCTATGTATTATAGTGTATTTGCTCAAAATATGCTTGTTAACTGTTGTAACTTGTCCTAAATCTCTGGCTCCCAGTTACCCCAGGGTTCGGCACGCGGTACAAATAAAGAAACTAAACTAAAATAAACTAAACATTATTGTTATTTTTGTACTAATATGCTCCTACAAGTCTCAAAATAGCCTACAAATAGCCCAACAGACGATTAAGCTAGATGATGAGGCCTTTGGGTTGCTTCTCCAGCTATTTGCTGAAAATTCAAGATACAGATGTTAGTCTGCTGCTCTTTCTTTCACTGGATACTTAATCCACGGCTCTTGCCTACTCCTGCTTGAAGGCCCTAACAGTAAACTGGTATTAAGGCATGGAGATCGTTATTGACCTCCTCTCGGCCAATCAGAATGCTTGGAGTGTTGTCAATATCTACTGGTATTGACTGTATTCAGGACATTCTCCCTTCACAAGCAGACAGGTAAACAACAATGCAATTACCGGATATTTGTTTCAACAAGACCTTTGCAAGGACCTTTATTTCACTAGAACATTCAATCTAGCATTAAAGAGACAGCTAAAACATTAGAATATTCTTTCATTATCTTTTAGAGAAACAGTTTAATTTTACGTTACTCCTAAAGCATGATCATGGTAAACGTTTTCCAGTTAAACTAAATTTGAAGAGAGCCTTGTTATTTAAATAATACAAAAACAACATCGACATTTAAATGTACTCACACAGTTTGGTATTTACTTTAACTACTGTTGTAACATGTTTCAATTCATCACCAAAACTACAAAACTACATACTGCTAGTACCACCATGTGCTAATATTTAGAGACCTCGGGTGGGGTCATTATCAATTGGGATAATGACATCCCCTCTGTCCATAAGGCCATATTAACAACATGAATACAATGCCCTCGAGTATGGGCTGTGTATCATTATCTGAGCGATTGAACTAGAGGATGTAGTAGGGCTCCATTATGTGGACACAGAGGGCATAAATATGTGGGTACAGTTGGAAGGCGTGACATTGAAAGGGCAATGATAGGACAAGTGCACACTTCCACTGATGTAGGCCATCATGACCTTCAAAAAGGCTAAGCCAGATTCTGTTATTTGGTACTCAACCAGTGACAACGCCTTGGGAAGTAAAGACCTTTTTGAAGTTTGAATCTATCTATGTATATTCCTCAATATGATCTCTAGTTCAAGGTTTCTTTTATCATTTTAAAAGGTCTGAAGTACACTTGCAATTGCCAAAGCGGGCAGGATTGTAATCAAAGGAATCGATAGATTCATGGCTGAGAGAGGGACAGGCAGAGCGAGAGAGGCAGCAGTCTGGCACCCTGGCTCACGCACACAATCTCTCTTTCTAGGAGGCTTCAGCAGACGCAGAGACCCACTCCCCAGAAGACAGTTCCCACATGGAGCGCACAGGCTGGATCCCATTCACCCTGAGGAGGAGATCCATGGATGGCGATTTGATCCGGACATGGTGATCATCTACATTTTTTCGATCAACTGGACCATTGGATTCCTTCTTTTCTGCTTTCTCTGCTATTTCTTCTTGTCTTCATTTTGAACTGAATTTCTCTTTGAAAGAATGCCTGTTCGCCCTAGAGTATCTCTGCGCAAGAAAACTGAACAAATAACTTGATATTATTTTTACAAAAGAAAAAAAATAAAAGATCAAAAATCCAGGAAATAAAATAAAAGAACGCAAGGTTGCAAAGCTGTGGTAGCAGATTCATTGTAACACCATACATTATATTGATGCCATAGACATTGGTACTTGGCTAATCATTTACTAACATGCATTTATGTTGAAAATGCTACCTTGTATTTGATTAAAGCACTATCTGTTTACATATGGTTTGACCATGCAATAATTGTGTTTATTTCACAGACATATAGTTGTGCCAAATTGCATTTGAATTTTGATGGGGGAAAAATAAACTACAAATTGCTTCCCTTGCCTTTAAACTATAATTATATATATATTTTCAGAGCAGTTCAAGCATGTATTTTTTTTCTGAGGGAGGTCATTTTTCTAATGCTTCTGGTGTGAATGTTACTTTACTGTGGAGCATTACGTTAGTGCAAAGTCCAGAATGGTTTAAATACATGAATACAGTTGTATTTCAGAAATGTAAGAAATACACAAGTAAGTAAGTAAGACACATTGTTGACTTTCAAACAAAACATTTTTATTTCCTGAAAGGCATTTATAAACTTGCGTTTGGGAGTAGAAGTCATGAAAAATCAATATCATAAGTTTACTAGGTCCTTATTACAAGTGTGGCATAAATGATCAAACTGGTGGTATTTCTAAATACCGTCAGTTTGATCAATCTGCTGATAATGGGTTTTCTCAAAAATGTGCCTTCTCTTTTTTATTTGTGTCATATAGTCTGGACAAGTAAACCTTAACACAAAAGTACATAAACAAAACAGAAAGAATACATTTGAACAAATATGAATTTCCTTGTAGCTCATAGCAAAATATTTTACACAAGAACAATGTGAACCAAATACTTATGAAGAGCAATTAAAATAGACCTAGAACAGTGATCCACATAAAATCTCTCCCATAGAAATTCCCAAGGATTAAGGACCTGATTCACAGAGCGATTTCCAATGGGGGTTTGCCATTATAAACCCCTTCTGTGAATTAAGCCGTAAGTCTTACTTTGTAAACCACACACTCAAAAATAGTGGTTCTGAAGTTAACCAACACTACACTACACTACAGGGTAGATTTTGCAGTGATTCAGAACGTTTAAAACAGTAACGGCATGTTTATCCCAATAAGTCCTTCTCCTTCCATAAGAATCTATTTTTCATGATCGGAGGAAGATTGAGACGGAACCGGAAAATATATCTAGCGAACTCCCAAGAAGGATATATTAATGAATATGAAGCACTGAATCCAACTTTCCGATGGGTCCTGCAAACGTCCTTATATTTTTTATAGGATTGGATTTTCTCAAAGGTTTGGACCCAGTCATTTTGCCACAGACGTTTCTTTACCTGTAAATTGTTACTCTCTACATCCTCCACACTGACACAATGTTTTTCCAGGTCGGTCCCACATAACTGAACAAAAGGGTTCTGAATTCTAATATGATATTTATTCATCAACTCATAAATCAAATTGGATGGAGGTTGGTACAAATTCCTACGTCGTTGAATTTTTTTCCGTAGAATCCTAGTTTTCAGGGAAGTAAGACCCAGCGTGTATCATATGATGAACATAGGTACTGTCTTTGGAAGGCCCAAACTGCCCTTCCATAAAATACTTTCAATAAAATCAAAGTAATAGTCGTTTAACTAGTGATGGCCTTCCAAGCCATACTATATGACTGTAATTACCTTAGATTCGTGGAATCTTTTTACAGGTTCAAGTGAATATCTTCCAAAGTGAGAGTGAAGAAAGTTCATTTGGCATGACATATGTTGTGCCTTAATAAGAAAGTGCTCACTTAGACATCCTTTTGTTTGAGTACAATAAACATTAAAACCCTAGTATTTGTAGTGTGCCTTCTAGGACATGGAGTTCAATCCTCCTTTCAAAGTGCTGCTAAAGGTTGTATCCGAATTGCAACACATAGTAATTCCACCCGTTCACGCAGAAGGTAGCGGACTCCATGTTTGGGGACAGCAACAATGAAAAGTTGAGTTCCCACCAATAGTGAGTGTGGTAAGTGTAAATGGGCCCGATTGTCACAGCATTTTACATTGGCACAATCCCATTGAATAACGCTTTGTAAATCAGGCGCACGTGAGTTTTGAGGGTCTAAATCTTGCAGTAGAGGCACTTGCACTGTACATGCTTACATGTCTATGTACTTACTCAGCAACTTTATTTATGTTGAGCAAATGTTGTTGCAAGCCAGGAGCTGCGGTATTCTCCTCTTTTGCGTCGGTGAATCCCAGAATTTTAAACATTTCAATAAGAAATATTTCAGAGGAAATTAATGTATTTCAAATATCGTTTAAAGTGTCTGGCCTAAAAAATTCTATAGTAATTCATCTAATCCCCTGCAAAATCCATGTATCATCAAGCACACCTGTTTAAACATCCGACTCATTTGTATTCCTTGAAAAAACATACCAGTCTTAACTTGAAAAGCACGTGAACCATTTTACCAATTGAATCACTGCATGCTGCTGTAATCATAGGATAATGTTAACATTTCTACAATTACACATTCAGTGGACATGTTTTGGCATTTAACTTTCTCATGTATAGTCTCACCTTTATCAGGATCCGATTTTTCAAGGAACTAAAGTCTTAACAAATGTTGTTTGTTTCCTACAAAGATATTATATGATGCAGAATGTTGCTTAGATGTTTTTGATTATTTCATTGGGGTTCATTCCGTGGTTGGTGCTAAGGGAACAACGATGCCGGTAAAGCACTACACACTCCTTTGTACCCTTAAGATGAACCGCAATGTTCATGTTACCTTTTAACTCACTGCGATTAAACATTAATTATAAGAAGCCCCTCAAAAGAATATGCCAGATCCTATTGTCCATTCAGTTCATCAGATCGTAAAGTGGGAAGAAGAAAATACCAAATGTTTCCTGCTAGTTTACTGTTTATGTGATCCCGGCCTCACAAAGGGATTTGGGAACGCTTTCTACTGTCTGGTGCTTCAACACAAAGACATTATGACACATCTAAACAAAGTCTCATGTTACAGGCGATAGGGGGGTTTAAATATTTTGCAGAAATGTTTCAATCACTTTCCAAAATTCTTTCTTCACTAATGCTTCACTTGTGTATAGTTCACGAGAGGGACATTTTAATTAATGCACTTCACAGGAAGATAAGCATATCATATTGCTTGGTCCAAATTCCGTAGCCAATTTTTGTCATGTTGATGAAATGACAGTTGATCAATTGTTACATTGGACATGGAAACGCAGACGCTCTTAGTGTTTCCTGAACATTGTGCCTCGTTTTCAAAATAAAAAACTGCTCATATCAAACGGTGCTTAGTATTTCTTTGATATGTATGTGCTGTGATCAGATGCTCAGGAAACACCCTTTTCATGTCTTCATCCATGTATAAAATACACCATTATTCTTGAGATTTTTTCTTCACTCGTTTCATTAGCCTGTACCATATGCAGAGCACTGATGTTTGGCTAAACTTTCGATTCACGCTGCACTTCCTGTTTTTTCCTATACCTTCTACATAGTTGATTCTGAATACCCATTAACGTTAAAACATATCAACAGAAATACTGGTTCCGTTTCATTTGTGACTCCATTTCAGCAAATACATGTTCACGACAAAGACTTTGAATAAATCATATTCTGTATTAAACTCCTTGGGTGAACCAAAACCTCTTGTAAAATAATATTGCAATCAGTTTCTTGTAAGATCAATTCAAATTCCAAACCTGAGTTGTCTAACCTCAGCACTAGGCAGAAAGTGTATTCTCTTTTCCACAATGGTCACTTTGAATTTGAGAATCAGACATACACTATGTAACCATTCTGATAATTATAGTAAATATAGAATGTCAATTTCCCATGTTAAATAAACATTGCCAGTATATCAAAGACAAAAATGATCATGATTATTCCATAGATCAAACTTAAATATATATATATATTTACATTCTGTGATAAAGAGGTTTGCAAAAAATGGTCCTGAAAGTGTTCCCATTGATCGTCCAGATAATCGTTTATTGTGTTTTCCAAGAAATTGGAAATAACTATTAGAATTGGAAAAACTATTAGTGAGAAGAGAACTCAAAATTCAGCAGATCAGTGGTGAGGCCTGGCCATCGCTGACCCCCAGCCCCCTACTTCCGTTTCTGTGGCCACCATTGATGCCCCAAACACCTCTCAGCTTCACACACCTCTCAGCTTCAACTGCAGCTCCTGAGATGAGCTGAGAGCCTTTAGACAAGCTTTTCCATGGGACCAGGTTGAATATGGGAGAGCATTGATTTATAAATCTTTGGGCAGAGAATTGCATCCAGTATTGCATACCAGTGGTGAGGCATGGACTTCACCACCTCCAACCCATATTACTCAATTTCTGTGACTATCTTTGGTGGCCACCCCCTCCCAGCTTGCTCCGCAGTTCCTGAGATTAATGAAGTTTCATTGGACACGCTGCCTCCACATGTTCGCGACTCAATCGCCATTTTCAGATATGTGTAGGCATCCAGTCATTAGGCAACCAGGCAAAGGTAGGATAGTTAATGGTAGACCTACTTGCTGACTGTTCGCCTGGTGCACCTCCAGGGTCTCACAGGTCCCAGGCTCTCCACCAGTCTTTGCACTTGCCCCCGGGCATCTGCACTCTTCTCACCTCTACTGCACTTCGTTCCATGAAAAGGGTAACCTCTCTGCACTCAACCCAGGGAACTGCTTGACTGTGTGCACGTGTTCCCCCTCTCCCTTTCACTTCCTGTCTGCACACTACATTAGCTAGAATGCACTAGGCCTAGTTTGCCAGGCCTAGTATAGTAGTTTCTCGTTTCTGTATGTTCTTCTCCTTCTCCCCTCCATCACCTCACTGTCATGCACTTGCACTACACTGCTGGCCTAGTACGTTAGTTTATGGATTGTATGGTCACCCTCTCCTCCCCCATTCACCTTCCTTCCTGTCATGCACTTCACTAGTAGTAATACCATCAGGCCTAGTATGCTAGTCATTTTTTTGTTAGATCATTCAGAAACTTCAAGGCCTAAAAATGACTCTGTATTCCCTTGTTCCCTTCCTGCCGTGAAGAGCGTTGAAGCACTTCACTTGTGTATTTGTGATTTATAAAATGCCTTACACCAAGGCGCTGTACAGTGGAACAACTTAATACATAAAAACATGAACACTATAACGGTTGTAGCAAGATTACAATATGAATCATTCAACAAAACAGTGAAAAGAGCAATTAACTGAAGGGGAAAGGGGGAATAGGGGATTGGGACTGGGTAGGTGGGAGGGGTGGTGATGAGTTGGAGGAGGGAAAGGGAAGGGAGAGAGAGGGGAGGTGGGAGAGGGGAGAGAGATAGTCAAGGGGAAAGAATAAGGAGGAAGGGGATGCAGAGGGGGAGGGGGTGTCATGATTCCTGCCCCTCATGTCCCCAGCCCTCCAAGATGCCAGGCTGGAGCCAGGCCACGATCACCTACATGGCCCTCAAGGGCCTCTCCATCCCTCCAAAGACCCACTTCGAGTCAGACTTGGCGCTTGTGGCACCAGACTCACTCACTCCCATAGGATAACATTGGGGATTGGGCTTGTGCTTTGATGGGGACAAGATGGATGCCCCCACATATTTCAGTTCCCAGAACTGCATGTGCAGTCTAGTCTTTTGGGTGTGGTTCAGCCCAGAGACACCTGGGATACCCAGAGACTATTTAAGCCACGCCCAGGCCGAGAAACATGCTTTGTGTTTTCTGCACCTGCAGAGTGACACTCACCGTGTTCGGATCTGTCTCCAGTAGGCCTGCATCTTTCTTCTGCGCTCAGCTTCTGCAAGAACAAGAAAACTGTTAGGAACAGCCTTACCTTGCGGCGCTTCTGCCCATCATTCATCGCTTCTTCTGTTCTGCAGGCATCTTGGGCGGTGTCATTCCCATCCCGGCACGCCGCTTCCTAAGGAAAAGAACAGAAAAAGGCATTAGTAAGCATTCAGCAAATCTTCACTTATTTTTAAAGACTGTACAAGCTTCAAACGCTTACCTGAATCCCAGCCGCTCTGGGGAACTCTGTCTCCGGAACTTCTCATCCATCTGCAAGAGGGAAAAGACACTCCAGGTTAGCGTGGAAACATCTAGAGGTGCTGCATATCATGCTTACTCACCGTATTTCTTCTTCATAACCGGCATCCACGCTGAAAACGTCGCGGCACCTAAAAGACACAGAAAAAGAACTTAGTTCAATACAAATACGAAAGGGTCGCATCGCGCATCGCGCTCTCACTCACCTTCAGCACTACTCATCTCAGCAGCACATCGCCATCCCCGGACGCCGGCCATCATCTAAGGAAGGAAAGGAACAAAGTTAGAGAACTGTTCAAAAGACTCATTATACTTACCTGTCGGACTCTTGCCAGTGAAGTAACTAGGCAGCAATGAGCCCGCATCAATCAACGCGCCCCTGCGCTGAAAGCAGTACGGAGAGCACACTTTCCAAGAAAACAAGGTGAGCTGTGGATCAAAGGGAAGGGTTGGACCCCGGGGAAGAAGGGGTTCAAGCACACAGAGACAATAGTGAGTTAAACTCTACCAATCCTGTGTTTCAGGCCCAGTCTCCAGTCGAGTAGACACCAGGGAAGGGTTCGAGGTCATAAGAGGTCAGAACAGGCGGAGTGACGTCCCCATGGATACCAGGTGAGCGTTACAGAACGAACACAAAGCCTCACATCAAAATCCACCTGGTCGTCATGGAAACGTCAGAAACCGACCAGTTAGCCCACTTGTTGGGGCAGCAACGTTCCGAAGTACATGCAGCCAGGCAGGAGACCAGCACCCTGAGGAGAGAGCTGATAGTAGCCACAGAACGCACTGATGATTTAAGCCAGCAACTTCTCCAGTCACAAGCAGGGCATGCACCATTGCCGGGAAGCGTGCCCTCGATGAAAGCACCATCAGCCAATCCCGTTCAGATAACCCTTCCTGGGGCAGTTCCCTTAGCCCCGCCCGAACGATTTACGGGGGATCCCAAGAGGTTTTTAGCGTTCATGAACCAGTGCCGCCTGCACTTCCTTTGTAGACCAGGGGCCTTTCCGAATGACCAATCATGGGGCGCTTTTTTGCTATCCTACCTGAGTGGTAGTGCAGCGGACTGATCTGTACCCTTTGTGGCCCAAGGCAATCCTTTGCTGCATGACTTCAGGAGCTTTCAACAGGAGATGGAAAAGCTGTTCGCCCGTCGTACTCATGGGAAGGCATTAGACAACGAACTTCTGTCTCTACGCCAAGGGAATCAAGACCTATTTACATACATAGCCACGTTCAATAGACTTGTAGTTGAAGCAGAATGGCCAGTGGAGAAGAGAACCACGTTATTTCATCGAGGTTGCGGGGGGAGTTCAAGGATGTTCTCGCACAAGTAGTGAACCCCCCGAAAGACTGCTCAGAATTCTTTGACCTTGTTGTTCAACTGGATCATAGGTTGCAGGACCGAAGAGCAGATCGAACCAGACCGGACCCTCGCCCTATGTATGTGCGTTCAAAGGACAATATTGCCTGCACAACGGAAGGTTCAGGAGAACCAATGCAATTTAGGGGGGTCAGATCCCCCTTGACTAAAGCGGAAAAGGATAAAAGGAGACAGCAGCAGTTATGACTGTACTGTGGAAGGTCAGGTCATTTCCTTAAAGAGGGCCCTGTGAAGCCACCGAGGAGAATGGTAGGGGCCATGGACAAGGAAGATACCATCAAGGAATTGGAAAACTCCCCAGCCCGGCAAGTGTAGGGGTCCACTTGTCGAGCAAAGAAAGTGAACTACAGACCTCCCATTTTGCTCTATCTGTGGTCTTGATCAATAACCCAACAACCATCTCGGATGCACGCAGTAACAGCGTACATTGACAGTGGAGCCGTTGGGAATTACATCGACCAGGATCTTGATCTTACGGCAAAGATGGGGCTTCCGTTACGCCCTAAATCAACCACTGACACTGTTACCACTGTCGACGGCACGGAAATAGCTTCTGGTCCAGTATCCCATGCACTGCAGCTTTAACCCTTCTATGCCAGGATGGACACCAAGAATCTATCGTTGTCGACCTCATTAAGGCACCACAGTTCCAGTTGATTTTGGGAATGCCATGTTGGTAGCTCACAATCCTCGAATCGATTGACGAGCAAAAGAATTGGCCTTTCCCGAGACTTGCGCCCACACATGTTATCGCCAAGAGAAACAACCAATAGACACCAGAACCTCCATGCTTGTGACTGTGGCAATTGGCACCCTACCAAGTGAATACCAGGACTTTCAAGATGTCTTTCAGAAAGAACAGGCTAATACCCTGCCACCGCATAGACCATATGATTGCCAAATCGATCTGATACCCGGTGCACAAATCCCTTGTGGGCGAATTTACGCACTCACGGAACCAGAAAACCAGCACCTGAAGGCCTATCTTGACCAATACCTGGCCAACAGGTTCATCCGTCCCTCGAAGTCTCCAGCAGCCAGTCCTCTATTCTTTGTACCGAAAAAGGAGGGGGACTTGAGAACGTGCATCGACTATCGCGCACTGAACCAGATGACCGTAAAAAAACGCTACCACCTGCCACTGATCCCTGAATTGCTTGATCAAATCAAAGATGCCCAAATCTACACAAAACTAGACCTGAGGGGGGCATATCACCTTGTTCGCGTAAAACAAGGAGACGAATGGAAAACCGCTTTTCGCACCAAATACGGCTTGTACGAGTATCAAGTAATGCCCTTTGGCCTTTGCAACGCGCCTGCAGCATTTCAATACTTCATGAACGATGTCCTACGGGAATTGACTGATGTCTGTGCTCTAGTGTACATCGATGATATTCTAGTATATTCCACATCAAAGCAGGACCACGTTAAACATGTCTGATCCGTATTGGAGAAACTCCGTCAACACCAGCTCTACGCCAAGCTCGAAAAGTGCTCATTCCACGTCTCTGAGGTGGAATTCCTGGGCTTTATTCTCAGCCCGAATGGAATCCGAATGGATGTACACAAGGTAGATGCTATCCTGAACTGGCCATCCCCAAATTCATTGAATGGCGTTCAAAGTATGCTGGGTTTTGCAAACTTCTACCGCCGGTTCATCCCAGGATTTTCGCAAATCGTGCATTCCATCACGTCATTGCTAAGGAAAAGCAACAAAAAGTTCCAGTGGACATCAGAAGCCGAGCATGCTTTCCAGGAACTCAAAGCAAGATTCACATCTGTCCTAATCTTACGCCACCCTCGCCCTGATCTCCCATACCTGGTGGAAATGGACGCCTCGAGCATGGCTATGGGAGCCGTCCTCTCACAAAAGGACCCCAAAACGGGCCAGTTACACCCTGTTGCCTTCTGGTCGCGTAAATTCACACCCCCTGAACTCAATTACGCTATCACAAAGAACTCCTGGCCATTAAGTCAGCTTTTAAGGCATGGCGGCACTACCTCTTGAGCGCCAGACACACAATCACCGTAATAACTGACCACCGGAACCTCCAGTACCTAAAAACGGCAAAGGCCCAATCCTCACGACAACTACATTGGGCTCTTTTTTTTTTGCTGAATATGACTACGTGATTACATTTCCGCCAGGGGTGAAAAATGGGAAGGCCGATGCCCTTTTCCGTATGGGGGTGGAAGGGCAAGGGTATCAGACCCCTGACCCAATAGCAATCATCCCGAGTGACAAGCTCCTAGGAATCACAGCAACCATAACTCAGAAAGAATTACATGAAGAAATCCAAAAACTTGATGAGTCCGGAGCAATTACAAGCGTGGAGTGCACAAGGAGAACATTACATGATAAAAGATCAGTTGCCCTACTTCAGGAATCGTTTATTCTTACCAAACCAAGAACTTCGAGAACAAGTCATGTCCGGTTATCATGATTCCTTGATCGAGGGCCACCCCGGAATCGCTAAAACCCTAGCTAAGGTAAAACAAAATCATTGGTGGCCCAGGTGGTGTAAAGACCTTATCCAATTCATCCTATCTTGTGGAGTGGGCGCTCAAAACAAGTCATCCAAGCAGAAACTGGCTGGGCTATTACAACCATTGGAAATCCCACCAGCACCCTGGCACACGTTGTCCCTCAATTTTACTACTGATTTACCACCCAGTCAAGGGTTTAACACTATTCTTGTGGTCGTGGACCTATTTTCAAAATGGCACATTTCATTCCTCTTAAGGGGCTCCCAAATGCTTCCACTTTGGCAAAGGTATTTCTTGAAGGCATCGTACGGCTCAATGGGTTTCCTTCAGTTTTAGTCTCAGACCGAGGTGCTCGATTTGTATCTAACTTCTGGAGAAAATGCTGCTCTATGGCCAGATCGACATCCGGCTATCCACCAGTCACCATCCCCAAACGGATGGTCAAACTGAGAGGACAAATCAGACTCTCGAGCAGTATCTGCGATGCATGTTACACCAAGCTGAAGGAAGCTGGTTCAACCTATTATGGATAGCTGAATATGCTCATAATAATTCCCTACACACCAGCACTTGGCAGACATCCTTTTATATCATGTATGGCAGGCACCCACGTACTTCTGAGTTGGACATTCCTACAATCCTGGAAATGCCAGCAGTCAAAACCTTGCACACAACCATTTCTCAAACCTTTAAAAGGGCAGCTGAACACCTACTTCAAGCTAAGAATCGCCAAAAGAAGTTTGCTGATCAACACCGAGCAAAGGCCCCCAACTACCAAGTGGGAGAAAAAGTCTGGCTGGCATCTAAACACGTGTCAATTAAAGGAACCCGAACTTTATGTCCAAGATACCTGGGTCCATTCACTGTCACCTCCGTGATAAATCCTGTGGTGGTCAGACTAGCTTTGCCGTCAAACATGCAGATTCATCCTGTGTTCCACGTGTCTCTCCTTAAAACTGTTCAACCTGGGACCCGGGTAGCAACGCCACCGCACCCAGTAGTAGTTGCCGGGGAGGCAGAATTCGAAGTCAAGGACATCCTGGATTCAAAGTACATCAGATCCAAATTATACTACTTATTAGACTGGAAGGGGTATGGTCCACAAGACAGGACATGGGAGCCTTGTGAGTACATCCATGCACCTTGCTTGCTTAGACGATTTCATCAAAACCATTCAAACAAACCAGGACCAGACAGAAGAGCCACCTTGAGAGGGGCTTTTGGGGGAGTGCTGTCATGATTCCAGCCCCTCATGTCCCCAGCCCTCCAAGATGTCAGGCTGGAGCCAGGCTACAATCACCTACATGGCCTTCAAGGGCCCTCCATCCCTCCAAAGACCCACTTGGAGTCAGACTTGGCACTTGTGGCACCTGACTCACTCACTCCCATAGGATAACATTGGGGATTGGACTTGTAGTGCTTTGATGGGGACAAGATGTGTGCCCCCACATATTTCAGTTCCCAGAACTGCATGTGCAGTCTAGTCTTTTGGGTGTGGTTCAGCCCAGAGACACCTGGGATACCCAGAAACTATTTAAGCCATGCCCAGGCTGAGAAACATGCTTTGTGTTTTCTGCACCTGCAGTGTGACACTCACCGTGTTCGGATCGGTCTCCTGTAGGCCTGCATCTTTCTTCTGCGCTCAGCTCCTGCAAGAACAAGAACACTGTTAGGACCAGCCTTACCTTGCGGTGCTTCTGGCCATCATTTATTGCTTCTTCTGTTCCGCGGGCATCTTCGGCGGTGTCATTCCCATCCCGGCACGCTGCTTCCTAAGGAAAAGGGAAAGGAACAGAAAAAAGGCATTAGTAAGCATTCAGCAAATCTTCGCTTATTTTTAAAGACTGTACAAGCTTCAAACGCTTACCTGAATCCCAGCCGCTCTGGGGGAACTCTGTCTCCGGAACTTCTCATCCATCTGCAAGAGGGAAAAGACACTCCAGGTTAGCGTGGAAACATCTAGCGGCGCCGCATACCGCGCTTACACACCGCATTTCTTCTTCATAACCGGCATCCACTCTGAAAACGTTGCAGCATCTAAAAGACACAGAAAAAGAACTCAGTTCAATACAAATGCGAAAGGGTCGCATTGTGCATCCCGCTCTCACTCACCTTCAGCACTACTCATCTTAGCAGCACGTCACCATCCCCGGACGCCGGCCATCATCTAAGGAAGGAAAGGAACGAAGTTAGAGAACTGTTCAAAAGACTCATTATACTTACCTGTCGGACTCTTGCCAGTGAAGTAACTAGGCAGCAACGAGCCCTCATCAATCAACGCGCCCCTGCGCTGAAAGCAGGATGGAGAGCACACTTTCCAAGAAAACAAGGTGAGCTGTGGATCAAAGGGAAGGGTTGGACCCCGGGGAAGAAGGGGTTCAAGCACACAGAGACAATGGGGAGTTAAACTCTACCAATTCTGTGTTTCAGGCCCAGTCTCCAGTCGAGTAGACTCCAGGGAAGGGTTTGAGGTCGTAAGAGGTCAGCACAGGCTGAGTGACGTCCCCGTGGATACCAGGTGAGCGTTACAGGGGGTTTCAAGGAGGAGAATGGAGGAGGAGAGATTTAAGGGAAGTGTGGAATGAGGAGAAGGTCAGGGTTGAGCGGATTGCGAGAGGAAGGGAGTTCCAGTGCAGAGGCGCTAGGAGTTGGAAGGAGCGGAAACAGGAGGGAGCACAGGGGGATGGAGGTACAGTGAGAAGGAAATGGTCAGCGGATCGAAGGGAATGGAAGGGGGATTAGAAAGAGAGAAGGCAGGAGAGATAAGGGGGAACGAGACCATGGAGGGATTTGAAGACAAGGCAGAGAAAGTGAAATTTAAGTTGGGAGTGAAATGAGATGTAGGTAGTCCAAAGAGTAGGGAAGAGCAATAGAAGAGGCGGGAGAAGATGAGGGAGGAGATTAAGAGTTTGGTAGCGTGGAAAGTGAGGGAGGGACGGATTTTGCGAATATTGAAGAGGTGGTAGCGACAGGTGCGAGAAGTGAGGGAAATATGTTGGGAGAAGGAGAGAGAGGAGTCAAAGAGAACGCCTAAATTGGAGAGAGATAGGGAGATTAGAGGGAGGAAAGTGAATGAATGGGGGAGTAGAGGGAGGGTGAAGAGAGTTGGAGGGAAAGAATAGGACTTCGGTAGTGTCAGTGTTAAGAGAGAGAAAGCGGGAGGACATCCATTTCCTAATGGCAGTAAGGCAGGAAGAGAGTTTTTGGTGAAGGTCAGTTGAGAAGGAGGAGAAAGAGAGAAAGAGTTGAGTGTCGTCAGCATAGAAATGGTGGGAGATGCCAAACTAGGAGATAACAGGGGCAATGAGGGAGGTGTAAAGAGAGAAGAGGAAAGTACCAAGCACTGAACCTTGGGGTGTATAAGCGCTTTACAAATAAACTATTACAATTACAATTACTTGAGCACTTTGCCCTTTCCCAATGCTTCTTGCCCCTGCATCTCTTGTGCACATTTTCTTAGTATTCTCTATGAGCCCCCCACCTTCATCCACTGTCCCATTGAGCCTGAGACAGGTTGTGCTCTATTCTTGACCTCTTCCTAGGTATTCTACTGGCTCTCCTGCCTTTCCCTACCATTGCTCACATTTTTTCTACTTTAACTTTTCCTCCAGTACCACTTCCCCTGCCCACTGCCTCCTTATAGTTCATCCCTCTCCCCACCCTCCTTAGGCAAGCCCGAGGCCTGGAACCTCACATCCCTGCCTGCTTCCTGTCCTTTCCTCCTTCCTTAGCAACCCTTGCACCTCTCCTTCTTGATTGTATCTGTTCCACAGCTGGCCCCATCCCGCTCTCTTCTTGGCACATGTTTCTTTTCTTTGTAAAGGTGTATTCTTCCCTTGCCTTATTATTGGGGTCAAATCCCCCAGCCTCCACCATTTTAGGCCTTCTGCATTTCTATTCTTGACTTCTCCCTTAACTCTTCTTTTTGATCCTTACTTCTCTCTCCATTCCTCTGCATCTTGTGCCTTTTCCTCCATCTGGCTCCAACGCCTTCAGTGACTTCAACAGCTTCTTTCTTCTGATGAAGACCTCCCTGCACTGGACTACTGCCTTCTTTTCCTCTTCATCCTTTATATCGCTTCTAAAACAAAGGACAAATAAATCTACCCATCTGTGTAACCCAGACACGCCTATGCATAAAGGTCAGTGAACTCTCACAGCAATATATGTTGCACTTTTATCATGGCTTTCATTCACAACACACTAAAATGGAAGCTCGGCCCTTCATCCCATTGGTGTTATAAATGAATCCTACATTAATGCAGGCTCCCAATGGTATGCTTTGTGTTCTCATTCCAAGGTGCATGAGATCACCATCAATAAATATAAGGAAGGTAGCATTATATTTCAGGCTCAATACTTCTTACTCAGCAAATTTGCAAAACATGAAAAATGAGGATGTCACAAAGCAATATTGAATACTCCCTGCTAATCATTCTCAACCGGAACAAAAGATGTCCAATTCTGCATTTGTTCACTTTATGGCGGTGCTGGTGAGGCAATCAATGCCCACTCAGCCAGGTATCATCAATTTCCCCTCTCCAACTCACTGCTCATTCAGCTAAAATTACCCAATTCTGAACATGGCTAGCTCCTCCCTAGCCAGTTTAATCCTGAGTACTACAATTCAAGCAACCATTCCCCTTTTTATCTGTTTTGCACCAGGCTCAGCATCCCCTTCTCTGGCCTGGCTCCAACCACTAAGGGAATGAATATCCCCTCCTTCGGAGCACTCATCTTCAGATCTGCAACCAAAGATACAGCAAACATATCTCAATCTATAGAAGACGCCATGGGTTAAATTTTCATTCCTACGCAGATGATACCCAGATCTTTATTAGAATTGTTAACTTTGTGGAAGAATTTAGTAGATTTGGGCAGTATCTGGATGAAGTAAGTGGGTGGATGTCCAAAAATCCATTACAACTTAATGCAGCTAAGACTGAACTTATTTTGTTCCGACCAAGACATCTGTTGACCGTAGCCAAGAAACTGCCCATCCCAACCCTCCTGGGAAAAGAGTTTAAAATTTGAATCCAGAGTAAAGAACTTGGGCTGTGTTTGGCAAGATTATCTTGGTAGCGAAGGTTAGGTGGGAGCAAAGGTTCAGGCAGTGCATTTTATTTTGAGACTCCTACGCCAGGCACTTCCCTATATTACTAAAGAAGATCTGGCGTCTGTGGTCGGTGCCCTGACCACCGCTCATTTGGATTATTGTAATAGTCAGTTGTTGGGAATTCCATCTAAACAAATCCAAAGACTCCAAAAAGCACAAAATGCAGCAGTATGGATGGTCTTTAAGTTGGGCAGAACTGCTCATGTGTCATCATTCCACTGTGACTTGCATTGGTTGTCTATAGAGCATTGTATCAGATTTAAGGCAGCTTGCCTTATTTTCAAACGTGTTAATGACATTGCACCTCAATATTTGAGGGACTTGATTTATCCATACCAGCCTGCTAGACAGCTGCACTCTAGTGACTACCATCTTCTATCTATACCCCATTCAGTGTACAAGTCACAGGGAGACAGAAGATTTGCTGCGTTTGGTCCAAAACTGTGGAATTCTTTACTACTAGAACTGAGGACTCTTCGATCACCCTACCAATTTCGGAGAGCACTGAAAACATTTTTGTTTAAATAGGGTTCTTCTATATTCTTGGTGGTCCTGCATGTGGGATAAGCTGTGTTCTGTGTGAATTATGTCTCGATCAGCACCGCTTTACGGTTTGGTCCGTTCCGTGTGCATTATAAATACCCTAATACAAATACAAAGAATTCAATATCGACATCATCTGCCTGATTAAACCTTGGTTCTCTAACAACTACACCACCTCTATGTCTATGATTGTACCTCATTAACATAATATCCTTGTAAACAATCACACTGGAAATTGTGGCAGACGAGTGGCATTGTTGTTGCTGTCCAACCACAACATCTCACTCATGTAACTGAGCCCTGCTTAGTCCTTTGAAAAGCTAGCCAGCAAACTCCATATCAATAAAAACACTTCCCTCACTTTATTGCATATAGTCATCGAGGCGCCAACCCATCCTTCCTACCAGAATGGTATGAATTGCTTCACTCCTAGTGAAGCAAATGCTCCTAATGGGTGACTTTAACCTCTAGCTTAACTGCCCTTAAAAGAAACTGTCTGTTGCATTCTTTCCGATCGCAAGCAATATGGGTGTCGATCCCTGGGGACTAAACCTACTGACACCAATAGCCATGTCATTTCTATCACCTTCACTTACAACTTCACTCGCAAGAGCATCAACATATTCCCCTGCTATAGCATCATCAAGAATTTCTGCTTTCTGAATGGAATGTCCCTGCACCCACCCCCCTTCTCAGCAGACAGCTCACAAGGCTAGAATTCTCATACAACTCAACAACAAAGTGAGCTACAACAAGACAGTTTGTGTCAAAGACACACAACAAAGCCATTGTTGATCATGGATCCGTATGATGAAAAATGTGAATTTCATGGAAAGAAGTTGACTAGTTTCAGCTAACAGGCTATCCTCTAATGATCCTGTCTTCAACATGAGTTTAGGATCTTAGGTTATCATTTAGATACAACATTTTATGAACAAGAGAGCTGCAAACTTTTTGAAGCATGATTATACTCTGTATGGAAAACCTAGTTTATATATATATCACTATTATACGGCCTTGTGTTTGTGAACTAAATGTTGTATTACATTTTTAATTGCATTTATGCATTTACTAAAACTCATATGTATCAGCTTGTACTGTCTTCATTGTGTACTATTAAATTATAATAGTCTTTTTAATAATCCCCTTGGAAATGTGCTGTTGTTCCATCACTTATCGGTAAACACGATAATTGTGACAAAACGTGTTGCTTGTTTCTGTTTAACAATTATTATGTAAACTATGAACTTTATTGTACATATTAAAACAATGCATTTTGTGATAGGGACATATATGTGACAGAATGAAGGATATAGGGCACACTTTCTAGCATTAAATGAGTAGTCATCCCTGCTGTACACAAAACCAGTGTGGACACACTCTCAGGGTTCACTCACATTCAAGTTTGTTTTACTCACAAGATAATTCTAAGAGTCATTGGGCCACAATGCTATATACAAAGGCGTGCTCAATGCCTAATACGTTGTGATTCCTATATAAATAGCATGCAGTGTATGTATTTATGGCAAAAACCTTGATTATTTACCAAGACAATATATTGATTGTCAGACAGGTTCCATTCATGATTATATAAGACGATCCAATGGATACATGAGAAAAGGTTGGCCATCTAAGCAAAAACCACCTCCACCAGACCCTGGCAACTAATTTAAAGGAGGTGTTAGAAAAAGGAATCACAAATATCAATATAGGGAGCAATTTATAGTAGTAAAACCTTATTTCTAACTTCAAATGAATTTGGGCTTCCAAGAGAAGCCAATGCAGAAAAATAAACATTGAAGACAGTGAATCCAATTTCTTGGTTCCAATGATAAGTTTGACTGCTGAATGAAAAGCTAACTTTAAGTAGTATCTGACACCCCAATCATCATACTGATCCCACCATCAACATGAGACAAAACAAAAGACTGCACTACTAAATTGAACTAGATGGAATATAGTTTTGAATACTTTCAAGAAGCAGCTAATTGAAGTGAACTAACGGAACCTGAAGTCTCACGGTCAACTTAGTGTCTAAAATAAAGTCAAGTGACTTTGCTACAGGGTTTAATTTTGAGTATCATTGCCAATTGAAAGGGATTACAATCACATTTTTCTGAGCCAAATAAAAGAAATTCTGGTTTGGCATTATTGAATTTTAGAAGAGGGGAATCCATCCATTCATTTTTGGCTGAGAAGCAGCGATTCAGACACTCAACATCATCTTCCAGAGACACGGGTAGATATAATTGAGTGTCATCTGCATACTGATGGGTGGAGATGCCGAAACTGGAAACCAAATCTCGCAATGGCATCATCTAGAGAACAAAACTGATGATAAAATGGATCCCAGTGGAACTCTGCATTGCACAGGAAGAGGGGAATGGCTGGATGTCCCAGTGTTAACCACTTGATAAGAATGAAACCAACCCAAAATAATACCCCATATGCCCATGCACTGCAAGATATTTAGAATACCTCATTGGCCCACAGCATCACTACCTGCTGAGAGATCTAGTAAGATTAAGAAACAGACACCACCACCTAAATTGTCATCCCCTCACACATAAAAGCCCAGGTTTGTCCTTTCAGAACCAAGTAAATATGATAAAAAAAATCATTTTATACAACATATTTGCCCAACACACCCCCATCTTGTCAACCACAGCATCCACCTTTTCTGATTACCTACTGATTTAAAAATTGGATCTCGCTGGGGCAGTCAATGGCTCGACTGTTTCCATGGAACAGCCAACACACATAAGATTTGCCCTCTCCATCATACACTTCAGGAAGCATCTAAAGACCCACTATTTAAAAACAAATCACCGATTACTACACTCAACCATACTTTTCCCCTTCTGAGATCCTTCCCTTCCATGCTCCTCTGCCCTTCCCAGCTCCTTTGCTACCCCGGCAATTGTGAATTGTGGTGCTATTCAACTAACGCAGTTATCTGAATCTATGAAAAGGCATTAGTCAATCCACTGGATATCCCCATTAACTTCTTTAATGTACGCTCTGGGTGCAGAAGAATGTACTGACGGGATATACTTACAGTGATCAGCTGTGGAAATAAGGAAATAAGTACTCTACAAGCATCTTAATAACTTCACTGTCACAGGCATTTACAGGCAGGGATATGCATAATGAATGCTATATGGGGTATTAAAGTGTGTATGTCATGTTCTTAGCAGTGTGAACACAGTACCATCTAGGTCAGGGGTCCCCAACCTTTTGTGCGCAATGAGCAACATTGGCATATCAAATTAAATGGTGAGCAACATCCATTTTTCGACAGAATATATCGGCGCACAGTTGGCGGACAAATTGCTTGCAACACAAATTAGAAATGTAGCAAAATTAAAACTGCATATAGAACATTTAATTTGCAGTACTTAATAGTTATCTAGACCACGTGTTATTCTAGTCAAAGAAATGTGCAAGGTCTTTAACTTCATTTGACGTTAAGTGGTGGTTTACAAGGAATGTTGAGGAAATTGAGTGGTCAGTAGTACATTTATAGACATATAGGACCAGTCCAGCTGTTCAAAAATAGAGTAGGAGTAAATAAACATTACCAGGGGTTTCAGGTTCCCGAGCAAAATATTAGTGCAAATGTATGGACAGTAAAAATGGCCACATGAGATTCTGCCTAGGATTTTATGGGATCTCTAATGGCAAATGGTGCATTCCTAAGCATGCAAGACCGGCAATACTGTTCCACAGTCATTGATGACTGTATTGTGGATGTTTTTTTTCCTTCAGGAATGTTACATTTCTTATTGATCAGAGAGTAAACACAATCCTCTTGAGTTCATTTTCCAATGGCCAGGGTAGGCACCACAAAGAAGATAGCTGACAGCCGGAGAGGCTGGTTGGCGATGCCTACGCTTGAAAAGGAGGCATTGGAAAGAATTACTAATTCACAAGAAATTAACATATTCTCTTAAAACTGTTGAACAGTTCAGAGGCCACAAAGGAAAGCGTCAGTTTGTCTGAGTCTTTAGGAGAAACTATCCAGGACAGAGCTATTGGCAAACCGTGCCCCCAAGTTCAGGAGTTCCAGGTTATAGAAAGGGATGCACCATGGTTCGATGCAGAATGTAGAATCTCAAAAAGAAAACTGAACCATGATTTAATGAGGGGTGTGTACACTGCTGGTCAGATTTATAGTTTCAAAATGGCATAAAAAATTGTGGTAAGACAAAAAAAGAATTTGAGAAAAAAATGGAAGCTTTTTTGAAGGATGCCAAATCGTTTTATGTTTATTGTTGTTGTCAAGACAGGCATTATGCCATCCCCTTAGACAAGTATTTCTTGGAACTGTCATGATGTTTACCTCCAAGGAGCCAGGTCCGACCCAGCAACCCCAGAGGCAGGCATCATTTCCCCCAGGGGAGTGCCAGCGGGCCCAAGCTGGGGCCCTTTGGACTCAGTCCTGGTGCCTTAGGCACCAGGCTCATGTTGGACCTCTGTCCTGGCGCCTTAGGCGCCAGGTTCATAAAGCTAGACATGTGTTCAAGTGTTTTAATGTGCACTTACCTGATGCAGACCATGCTGCCACATCCAGGCCCTCTTGAGGCCTGAATAGGAACTACTTTACCTGTGGGACTACTTTCCACCCGGGTGTGGTCGGGGAAGGATACATACCTGATCGGAGGAAGGATACACACTTGGAACTTCTTCCAAAGCTATTTAAACCACACCCGATCAGCAACTCACGCTTCGCGTTGTTCTGCTCCTCGCAGCTGGACGCTCACCGTGTCAGCTCCTGCATCTGGACTTCAGCCACGCCTGTCAGCATCCTGGGTCACCTGCAAAGGGAGACAAGAGACCTACCAGCTAATCTGCACCACGGAGACATCACAGACGATCCTGAAAGGGAAGACATCATTTTTAAAAGCATTTTGTTACGATCGCTGCAGCGCTGCATTTCACTCACCTTTCCTGGGTTCCTCCATCTTCAGCAGCGATCATCCAGATACACAGCCACTTCCCGGAGCCTAGAGAAAAAGACAAGTATAAGAGGTGAGAGAAGGAAGGGAATAGGAAAAGCTCAGTTTCCTTCTAAGACTTACCTGTTGGGTCATTCCCATTTCATTTCGGGTCTTGCTGCTTCCAAGCAGGACCCCGGCCCCTATGGGGAAAAAAGACAAAGACATTAGATGAGCGAATGCAAAAACATTACCTGAGCGCTCATCTAGGATTTACCAGATCTTTACTGGAACTGCACGTTTCACTTCGGGTCGGCGCCATATCTCCGGCATTCCGAACCCCGGCCCCTAAGGGGAAAAGACATCAACATCAGCGCTTTGTTGCAAGAAGTCTCCAAAGGAATCTTCATTCATCACCTGAAAAAAGACAATGAACATTATTATTTAAAGCTTGAACTTTTGAACTTGCAACAGAACTTTTACAGCGCCTTACCAGTATAATCAAGCTTACCTGAACTCCCATCCAACCTCAATCCAGTGAAGTAACTGGGTTCAACGCGCCCCTGCGTCAGAAGCAGGATGGAGAGCTCGTCCTTTCAGACCCTAAGGTGAGACTTCACGGGGAATCGTGGAAGGGTATCGTGGAGGGTTGGAAGAGAGTGGGAGGCTTGAGCATAACTCAGTCAGTAGGTAATACTCCCTTTTCACGCACAGGGGAATATTCCTGCGAGCCGGAGAAGCCAGAGTAGAGGGCCCTTCCTGTCCATCTTCAGAGTCCTGCGCTTCACCATTGAAGAAGCATCAGCACTCGAAGCCAGACCTGCGCCTCCGTGGGAATCAGGTGAGCGTTACAGGAACACCAGCCCCTCAAGGTTATAGGCCAATTCCCTTACTGGACATTGGGGCTTATTACGAGTTTGGTGGCATCTCAACGGTACCTTTACTGCTACTTGGTGCAGTGGTATCACTGCCAGATTCCAAGTGGTGGTTTGGCGGTGTTAGTCCCCAATTATGGAGTCTGTAGCACTCCAGGGTGAATTTTGTCGGTATTTGATTGAAACATAATGTGGTTGGAATTTACATTTTATTGGAGTCTGTGACAAATCTGTGGATGCTGTCCCTTCTCCCCTATGGGGGAGACCATTCCCATGTGGCCAGGGAGGTACATCCTCGGTACAATAGTTCCCCTGAGGGTGGTGCACAGGGAGAGAATCACATGGGAGAGGAAACCCCTTCTGGGACTAGGAACAACCCTACCCTGAGAACGCAATATACTCGCCAATCCCCAGACCCTAGGACCCCTCCCCCCCATTTCTATAACCCAAAGAACAACCCCTTCCCTAGATACGTACTGGGACTATGAAGAGCACAACTGACCCAAGGGAGATCAAGGTTAGAACTACTGAGACGAGGAAGAATGGGGAAGAGTTGAAAGATATGTTATTGACAACCATTGAGACAAATAAGCTGCATGGAGGAATGTAGAGTGTTCTGCATAACCAACATGAGCATTCTAGACAACTTGGAATAAGTACTGGGATGAAGAGGAAGAGCGGAGGCATGAAGACTTCTCCTAAGAACCACAATGAGCAGTCTAGTTGTTGCTGGCCACTCATTGGTCAATGCATAGTAGAAAAGGATGAGGGACTCAGGAAGAAGTTGTCTAGTCCTTCATGAAGGAGCTGCAGGAGCCAGCACGGTGCATGAAAGTGCAAGGAAGCACACCTGGATGCCAAGAGAGGAGCTGGAAGGACAAGGGCCAGTCCACAGTGGAAGGACCGAAAGGCGAGCTGGCAGAGAGAAGCTCCCGGTGTTCCTGCAGACAGGGAAGCACGTGAAAGGAAGACCACGCTGTCCTGGGAAAGATTGACACTGCAGTGTTCCTGGGCAGACCAGAGCCCACTACAAAGGGGAGCACTCAGGCTGGCTGCTGGGTAACACAGTACCTGGCAGGCATGTGAACCATGTCTGTCCCCCAACAAGAGAAACTTAAGAGTCTGGGACCCACCAAACGAAAGCAACAGGAGTCCTCTTCCTTGTGGCGGTACTTGGGAGGAAAGGGCTCCAAGTACTCACACACAAAGAATGTGTCTGGGACCCACTACACGAGAACCACACAAGTCATCTTCCTCGTGGTGATACATGGGAGAAGAGAGCTCCAAGTACCCTCAGGCAAAGAAGGGGGGTTTGGGACCCACTACAGGAGAAACACACAAGTCCTCTTCCTTGTGGTGGTACTTGGGAGAAGAGGGCTCCACAGTAACCACAGAGTAATTTACTAAGGACCACACTTGGCAGGGAAGTAAACCAAGTTAACCCAAGCAGAAAGAGAGAAAGGCAGAGATCTAGGACCTACAAGAGAAGGAACCAGGGCAAAGGAGTCATTGCCCCTGGCTGTGGTCCAATAAAAAGAGAGTTGCCAAGAGAAGGAACCAGGACAAGGGAGTTGTTGCCCAGGTTGCTACGAAGTTTGTGCAACAGAGAAATGTGTAAGAACGTTATGGAACTTTGTTTTATATTTAAGAACTTTGGGTTTGGAACCTGTGTTATTTGGAACTCTGATTGGATCTACAACCTATTCTTCTGAATTAAGAAGACATTTTGTTTTTTATAGGTTAGTAAATGGTGTGAGGGATGGAAATAGGCTTCGGACTTGTGACAGACAGTGGACTATTTACTTTAGACAAGACATACTGGCAGTTTCCTTAGTTTTGGTTAAGGATGGGAAACCCCTCTTAGCTTTAGGGAAAGACAGGAGTTTCCCCAGTCCCCACCCTTTTCCTTTCAATAAAAGTATATGTCAATCAACATGAGCCCACTGTGTCCGAGTCCTACTTCTACATTCTTACAGGTCACTAATGGTTTTTTAAGTCTTATCCAACGTGATACGCAGACATCTCAACATCTGTCCAAAATACAAGATTGTGGAATTATACATTGTTTCCCAACACAAATAAAGGTGACAAGCAGGGATGTCAGTTGGTCCCAATGTATTCCTTCTGGATGTTGATTCTAGTACTTCGCTTAGGAAAGTTAATCCACCCTCCACCTGAAGGGTTCATTTTATAGCATGCACCCTTATGCAGCCTTATTAAATGAATGTAGAGATGAGGGGGCAGTCTCATTTTTATCTGAGCCTAATCTTCTGAAAGAGCAGTGCTTGTGTCAGTAATTTTAATAAGATAGCTGAAAAGGCATCATTCATGATTAAATGGCTTTTTACGTTATTTCAGGTTTGCAGCATTCTGATTGGAGAAGTTGGAGGTATATAAGACAAAGGTCCGCTCCATGATTTTAAGGCCGCAAAATCTAGGGTTGTTAGAACTGTCCTTTCTTGGAGGGGTTGCAAAATAAATTCCTGGGCCAAATAGCAGGTCTCCCTGCAGATACACCTGCTAGCCCCTTGTGAGCCGAATTGAGGGTGTTCAATTTGAGTGTCAGGCCAGTTAAGAATGTTCCTTATTTTTTAAAAGCACATCTGGGATTTTCTGCTAATCATAAAATTTCAGTGCAAGTGCGATTGTAGCCTCCCTGGTGAAGAGAAATACTTGTGGTTATGGTCGGTTGTAAGTCACTGTCCATTTGAATAGGGATACAATATAACTACATTTGGTGCATTAAGCCACCTCAAAATAGCTCCAAAAGCAAGAGCGTTTCCGATGGAAAAAAAGTCAGATGTCCAAAATATACACAGGCTGCCAACTTTAGCCTTATATACAGACTTACATACACATATAAAATGGCAAGGAGAAATCTGTCAAATAAGATTCCCAGAATGCAGGAGGCTGGTGGTAATGGTACGTTTAAATGTACCCACTCCTCAATAAATTAAGAAAGTGTGCAGGAGGAAGCACAAAGTGCGCTTGCAAAATAGGAGTCAAAGATTTGGTTCATTTTCTGTTCATTTGCTGTTGTTTCTGTTTTGCATAAGCGTGGAATGCATGGGAGCTATGCTATATATAATTAATTGTAATGTTCAGACTTGTATATATAGCAAGTTTGATTGTGTTAAAGTTGCTTTTTTATTATGGGCTTGTTCTGTGTGAATTGTATGAAAAATATGAAACATGTTTTTAAATGTTGCTGACTTAATGGAGAAATATAAATATGAATTAGTACTTCAGGTCATTACATGGTAGCCTTTAAAGATCACTTCATTGGGCCTTTGGAGGTTACCTCCTGAGAATTATTTGGGAATGTTATGGCAAATGGTGTGTATTAAAGCTCCAGAAGGCTGTTGCATTGGTGAAAAAGTGGTTAGGAATAAAAATAATACCTTTCTCAATTATTTGGAGCCTATTTACTCTGCCCAAAAGGGATTTTACACAAGACTTAGTGGCAAACATTGGTCAAACCTTTGAGCATTTGATGACCACTTCATAGAGGGGTGTGGTGCTGTTAACTGAGTATTTGAATCAATTAATTGACTTGTTAGTTTAAACCTATTAACAATCAATTAATTGTATTGGAATACAGGGCAAATTAATTATGAAAAATGTGGCATGCATTTACCGTTTCTGCCCATTAACCATGTGCTAGATGGGCAGAGTATCAATCGATGACCATTTTTCTGCTAGGACACTATGTAATAATAAATAGAGGTGGCACCAAAATGAATGTCGATAAATGTACATGGTGGGATCAAACACAAACATCACTTGTACAGAAAGTGTGCATGCACATTATTTAATAAAGGAAAGTTGGGTATGCATACCACCTCCTTGTCCATTATGTTCATACTAGTTGTATCAAAGAACAGAATATGCCAGTTTTCTCCATGACACAAACATGGTTCAAATATTGTACTCATTAATACCTTTGTCAGCTGGGCAAAGTAACTGGAGAGGACAGGGTTTTAGCAATGTCACTACCATAACAAGTAAGGACATTTACTGAAGAAGTATGTGCATGGTGGCACCAAACAAATCTTGCATGTATAAAAATAAGCCAGCTGGAAACACAGCGGCTCATTGGCCGACATTCTTGCACAGTCCAGGACTCTGTCCTGACTACAGTGCTACTGAGGTCTCATCCATTCAGCACCCACTTCTAGGCCTTCACACCATGGCCCAGGGCAACTGGCGAGCAACAATTTAGGGTGCCGTGAGCAACATGTTGCTCCCGAGCTACACGTTGGGGATCCCTGATCTAGGTGGTATGCACTTTGTCAGTGGGAGACTGGTTAAAGACATAAACTTCCTGGTTACATCACAGGCAAGATTGGAGAAAAAGTCGGAAGAACATTTAAGGTTTAGAAATCATTTTAAATTTGAGGGGTCCTCCTTTGTTCGTACAATAGTTTTCCAGCATTATTTGATGTTCCGAGGTCAGCTGAAAGCCCACACAAGAATGCATTTTGGAACTTTCAAAACCATCCATGCTTTCCTAATTAAAATTGAGATTACCGTCATTGACAATGTATGGATTCCAGCCCCTGACAATGGGTAATTGTGTGAATCGGTGAACATAGCAGAACACGCGTTCCGATACAAGGGAATTGTGTTTCAAAACACTATTGTTCAAAACACATTTTACACTTATTCCAGAAAGGAAGACTTAGATTTTGGAGGTAGACTTATCTTGAAACCTTTATATGCCTAGAAGGAATGAAATCCCAGATTGTGAGAAGTCACTGAAGCGATGAAACTGAAGAACTTCACTAATACAACACGTTCATTAATATTAGGGAAAAATCATAAACTTCCCATCAAATGATCCATCTGACCTCATAGTAGATCGCTGACCTCTGACCTTATAGTAGATCTCGATGCAATGAAGCATCCCTCAACTACATATTGAGGCACAGGACAGGCATCCATGTTAATAAGGCATGAATGTTGAAAGGCTGCCTATCTAGCAATAATCGGTATAATGTGGTAGTCTTTATAAACAAAAATCTGTGAAGTGCATGTACAAATCTGCTACATTCATCCAAGTTGTGCATATTGAATAATCTGGCCATTTATGTGGAAACAGTTTCTTTTCAAGGAGCCAAAAGGGAAACTGATATGTGCCTTGTCCAACAACTGCCTTGGATTCTTTATCTAGAGATGCTGGGGGAGTCATACCAAATGTGTATTTCCTACAATCTATAAACAACACAAATTAAGCATAGAAAAAGTCAACACAAACATAATGGGTTAACTGTTCAATAGATGTGTAGGGATAGAGTAGTAGAAACATTTGTTATTACATTACAGATTATTATGAAAGAAATGTGCCTATGAAAAATCTACATGAAACAAGTGCCTGGGCAATGACCAGCATGAAAGGGATCAAAGCAGAAAGGGGTGCTAGCCAGTTTAAGTTAGACTGAGCACCTCTAGCAAAGTTACCTTTACACTTGCAAGTTCTCTTGAAGCTGAGTTTCCGCAAGTGTGAGGGTGGTGGGAGGACCAACGAGTTATCAAGTCATTGGGTCTCATTATAAGTTTGCCGGTCCGGGAACTAGGGTACCGGTAAGCATGCCGCGACTGTCCTTCCTGGACCGTCAAACTATGAATTGTGCTCACGGGTGCCTTTCTGCCCGCCAGGTCGCACCTGGCGGGCAGAAAGGCACCCGCGAGCACAGCATGTTGGATGCACCGGCACCGTTATAAATGGTGCTGGTGCATCTGACCTCCCCATTCCCATTGAGCCCTGTGGGGCTCAGTGTGAATGGGAATGGGGAGTAATGGATTCCAGCCCCTGACAATGGGGACATACAGGGTCCGCCAAGGTCGGAATGGCCCTGTACGTCCCCATTGCCAGAAGCTGGAAAAAATGCAACTCCCGCGGCAGCCGTGCCTGTGTGACAGGCAAGGCTACCGCCAGGGTTGTAACGAGGCCCACTGATTCGACTTGATGTGTCCTTGCGGTGAAGACATTTATTTGTGAAGGAAAGGTCCTGCCAATGATTCTGGGGTCAATGCAGCTGTCACTTCCAGGCAGATACTGTATGCAGTGTGAGGCAGGCCTGGTATCAATAGAGACACAGACTCAAAAGTAACAGTTTGAAAACCTTTATTATAAAACATTGTAGGGTTGGTGTAATACCTAACTGGCCCTAACCTTAATGGGGTTGTTCCCTCAACTGATGCTTCTAAGGGCCATTGGTGGCTGTAAATCCAAAACCAAAGTCTGTCCTTGTCAGAACCTATGCTTGCCCTCACTCTTAAAACAAATGTGATTTTAGGTCTTCTTAAAGAAAAATGGTGATTCAAAAAAAAAATGCAATCTAAGGCTGGTTTCAGGTAGCCTTACCGTCAGGTTTATTTATGCCGTTTAAAAAAAAACAGTTAAACGAAAAAGGGGTGCCCTTGGGATCTTGCAGATAGGGCTCTTGCAGCAGGACAATACAGTTTACAATGTCTCTGGGTCTCTTCGGGTTCCCCTCCCCAAGCTCTGACCACTCCGGTTTCCAAAATGAAGAGTCACAGTTCCTTTTATGCCTCTCAGGGTTCCCTTCCCCAAATCTAGGCCACTCTCTTTTGAACAATGTCTCTTGTAGTTCCGTTTGGGACTCTCAGGGTTATCTTCCCAAAGCCTAGGCCCCTCTTGCCTCAGAAAGTTCACTTAAAAGTTCACAAACATAAAACACCAAAAGTTCACCTTGTCAGGATGCTCATCTCATAGCACAATTCTTTTTTTGTGAGGGTTCCACAGCCTTTTCTTTACTTTGGAGGATTTCGCTCCCACTTCGCTCTTAGTGTAGCTCCCCCTTTTTCCACCTTCTATCAAGTGTCGTTGTACACCTCCTTTGGTCAACACCGGGGCAGAATCAGAGACTTCAAGAAAGCAGGGCTTTTGCTCCTCCCCAATGCGTGACCACTCTGATACCTGACCCCTCTCCTTGCACTCTTTGTCTTCCTTCTGGCAGCTTTTCCCCTAGGTGCCTCTTACACACTTTTCTTTTTCACCTTTTGTCTTTTCCATGCTCTTGCACACTTTTCTGGCATGTTCTGCTTTCCCGTGCCTCTTGCACACGTTCCTGCTTTGCCGTACCTCTTGCACACTTCCTTTGTCTTGCCATGCCTCTTGCACACTTTCTTTACTTTGATGTGCCTCTTGCACTCTTTCTGAACTTTGCTGTGCCTCTTCCACACTTTCTCTCTGTTTGCTTCATCTTGCCTGCACCTTTTTCACTTTTCCTTCTTTCTTTCGGGTCGCTTGCACCCTCTCTTTTCTTATTGTTCTTCACAACTTACTATTTATGCTTTTTCTGCTTTTGCGCTGCTTGCGCATCTTTTCTCTCTTGCTTTCTCTCGCTTTTCATTTATCATACTGCTTGCACCTTCTGTTGACACAGCTCCCACCATCCGCACGCTACTTAGTTTCTCTCTCTCTCTCTCTCTCTCTCTCTCTCTCTCTCTCTCTCTCTCTTTCTCTCTCTCTCTCTCTATCTCTTTCTCTCTCTTTCTCTCTCTTTCTCCCTCTCTCTCTCTCTCTCTCCCTCTTTCTCCCTCTCTCTCTCATGAAACTCAGCCAGTAGTGCGACACTGGTGGGCAGTTTCCCCAGGATATGTGTGTCAAAGGCAGGGTCTCACCACCCGCCCCTCAAACACTTTGGGGACCTGCACAAGTCCCAGGAGAACGAGCACTGGCTTGGATACGGCCAACATGTCAAAGCATTCCCCAATTCCGGCTACATGGTGATGCAGCTCCCTCACCATGCTGCAACCCCTCTGACACACCGGGTCACTGTCTTGGCATCCCGGTCTGCAGTGGATCCTCTGGGCTACTCCTGCTGCCGCCTCCTGTTCCCTGGCTTCCACGATCCATCCTGCAACCCCAGCTCGCTCATTCACTCTGGCAGAACCACACCTTGTATACCCTAACTGGGAGTCAAGAGGGGTCAGGTGTGCATGGTTAATGTCAGGTACCTGACCTTGCCTGACTCTATTAATGGGATTTCCTAGTGGTGTGGTGGAGTATAGTAGGCCTCTACCTGCATCTTCCTCTTCACAGTGTTGTTCCCACGGGTAAACTTTATAACTCTTGGTTGCTGTTTCCACGTCCCAATACATGTTGGAAATGGGGAGAGGGACATGGCATGAGATTGAAAATAACCCCATAAAGGCTGAGAGAGATTATGAGTTGTACAATTGGGAAAGGGGGAATACTGTGTCTTGCCTTTAGACATTCTCCTCCCAATTCCCCGCGGCCCTACACTCAGGTGATCCTCCCTCGCTTGTCCACCAAGGGTCGGGATCCAAAAGCGATGGCCCTTCCCTGGTCACCTGAATGGAAGATCCGGGGGGAGTAGATAGGACAATAACTTCAGTTTTCTCAGAGCAGTCAGAAAATCCACAAAATAGTCACTAATGCAGAGACAGCCCCAAAATGAGGTGTACCCCCTCGCTATGGTTATACTATCATTTCAATCAGAGTTTACGGTTCTGCAGAAATGCTGTTTCACCTCTTGAGTTCTTGGATAATAGTACATTGAGATTATTTTATCTGTGCTCTAGAGGGAGTACACAAAATGTGTGTTACCTATTGAACAAATTCATTTTGCTCTCCACAAAACATTGGGGCGATTTTCTCTCCTGCCCTTCAATATGTCCCCTGGAAGGAATCTTAGATCATTGGATTATAATCTCTTGATTTTCTCAACATTTAAAAGAATGCCTTCATGGCCCCTGCCCACAAACTATGGAATGACTTAATAAATCTTAACCACAACAAACGAGTTGCTGCTAGAAGGTTAGAATTAATCTTAACCTTTGGCATCACCTCTTCTCCTGCCAAGCGATTACAAAAAAGGGGAAAGACCATATGCAAATCAGGCTAGGTCCCATTCCAAAAGGCGTACTCCACTCGAAACGGTTTGGTCACATCCCTCCTGCACCTGAGGCATCTGTGTCTTTTTCTGCACTGGTGCTTGGATAATGGTGGCCAAGGATTAAAGTGAAGCATCCAGCATGGGACTGATTCAACTAATACCAGGCAGATGAAATTCTTCTGCATTATTAAACTACACTTGCTAGTATCCTCACCTGTGCGTTCACGTAAGTTTGTATCAGGGGATACAGCTTATCCACTATGTGAACCTGCACAGCCATGTGCTCATATTTATTTATTTGAATTTTTTGTTGAGTCCTGGCCCTACACCTAGGATCTCAGGGAGCCTTACATGGTTTAAATATTGAAAAGCTGGGCACTGATAAAAGAAGTTACAATGGGTTCTCAGGAAAAAATATAACGATTAGGATAGACAAAAGATAGATGTGGAAGAGGGAGGGTTGTGTGTGTTATTGCTATTGTTATTGTTATTTTGCATTTGTATAGCGCCTTATATACCATTGGTATGGTCTGAAGGCGCTGGTAGGTTGAACGCCCTTGGGAACCGAAGTTCGGGTCAGTGGAAAGATTAGAGAGAGTCCAAAGGTGCGTGTGCGCACCGGTATGTGTGCAGCTGGTGCAGAATTCATATGGTAGCTGCTTCTTAGCGGTAGGTGTGGTGGTTGAGAGATCAGGGATATGTGTTCGGTCTGGCTGGAATTATCCAGACCGAGTGTGGCGGCGTTAGGCCTGAGGAGATACGCCTGGCTGGGGGTGTGAGACCAGCCATGTTTACTTAGAGTGATGGGGGGTGAGCGGCAGATGTTGATATGAGAACAGTTATACCGAATGGTGTCATAGTATCTCTGTGTTCTAGTTGAATGGTGGTGTAAGGAGAGAGTAAGCGTGGGGTGTGATATGCAGTATGCTCTTTCAAAGATTCTTTGCATTCCAAAACAAAATAAGCACGTCGCGCAATTCTGAGCGGTCAGGTCCATTCTATCTTCACATCCGCTCTATGCACTATTCACCCATAACTCTTTTGTTCCATGCGTTCGTTCGTTCGTTCCATACATTCGTTCGCTCTTCGCTCTCCACACATTCGTTTGCTCTCCACACACTCGTTTGCTCTCCACACACTCGTTTGCTCTCCACACACTCGTTTGCTCTCCACACACTCGTTCGCTCTCCACACCCTCGTTCGCTCTCCACACCCTCGTTTGCTCTCCACACCCTCGTTCGCTCTCCACACCCTCGTTCGCTCTCCACTCTCAATTCGCTCTCCACTCTCAATTCGCTCTCCACGCTCAATTCGCTCTCCACGCGCCTCCACTCTGCACGGTCCTCTGATCTGGACACTTCAGCTCTCCACGCTCCTCGCCTCTCTGCACTCAACCTCTCTCTACACTCACTCATGTGCTCTCCACATTCATCTGTCTTCCACATTCATTTGCTCTTCATATTCGTCCGCTCATTACTCTCAGCTAACCTCCACACTCATCCGCGCTCCACACTCGTCCGCCAGCAGCGCTCCTCCTCCCAGCTCATCTACACTCATGTATATGCATTCGGTCTCCTATTCAGCTCTCATCCTCCGCACTCATCCGCCCTCCTCATTTATCTGTTCTCGACTCTCACCCGCTCTCGACTCTCACCCGCTCTCGACTCTCACCCGCTCTCGACACTCACCCGCTCTCGACACTCACCCGCTCTCGACACTCACCCGCTCCCGACACTCACCCGCTCTCCATACTCACCCGCTCTCCATACGCATCCGCTATCCATACGCATCCGCTCTCCATACGCATCCGCTCTCCACACTCAGTCGCTCCCCCCACTCAGTCGCTCCCCCCACTCAGTCGCTCTCCCCACTCAGTCGCTCCCCCCACTCAGTCGCTCCCCCCACTCAGTCGCTCCCCCCACTCAGTCGCTCCCCCCATTCAGTCGCTCTCATGCTTCTCTGCTCTCCACGCGCCTCCGCTATCTACGCTCCTTCACTCTGCGCGTTCCTCCGCTCTGCACGCTCTTACGTTCTCCACGTGCCTCCGCTCTCTGCACATAGCCGCTCTCCACACTCGACTGTTCTCTACACTCGACGGCTCTCCACACTCTTCCGTCCTCCACATTGATTTGCTCTTCAAATTCATCCGCTCTCCACACTCATCCGCCAATAGTATTCATCCTCCTACACTCTTCTACAACTCATCTATGCTTATCCACACTCATCCTTACTCATTCGCTCTCCCCACTCATCTGCTCACGTCCTCCACACTCATCCGCTCTCCACAGTCAGCCGCTCTCCACGCTTGTCAGGTCTCCACGCTCATCCGCTCTCCACGCTCCTCCGCTCTCTACACTCAACCGCTCTGTACATTCATGAGCTCTCAACATTCATCCGTCTTCCACATTCATTTGCTCTTCATCTTCGTCCGCTCTTTACACTCAACCGACCTACACACTCAGCTGCCCCCCACACTCACCCGCCGACAGCATTCTTCCTCCACACTCATCTATACTCATCACAGTCATTCGTAATCCGCACTCGTCCAATCACGCCCTCCACACTCTTCTGCTCTCCACGCTCGTCCGGTCTCAATGTTCATCCGCTCTCTGCACTTTCTACATTCTCAGTGATTTATTCCTATTGTCCACTTCGCCGTTTTTCGATCTCCATTGCTCGTTTTAGTTCTGTTTGTCATTGTAGGTTACAGCCTGGTTACTTTACTCGTCTTGGGAACAGCAGTTTAACTTTAAACCTTAAGAGAAATCCAAAGGACTTATCTGCGACACTGCACTGAAGGTGCAGTGCGTCACAATACAAAAGGTGATACCTATAGAGTTTGTCAGACTCCAAAACCCAAAGAGATCAAATCAGATAAATACATGAGTGAGAAAAAGGTCACTCACTCCAGGATAAAAAAATCTAATGTCCTAAAGACCAGCAAAATAGCTGGGGGTCTAAGGTTGAAGGAAATTAGCAGAGAAATTAGAATTCGCCCCAACAGGCACCACATCATATGTTGCTAAATAAGAAGTGTTTAGCTTTCCCTACAGTGTTTGTTTTTAATACAAGATTATTTGAGAGATCACGTCAACGGCAAGATTATACAGACCTCTATAATGAACAGAAGAACGGAAGCATCCAGATAAAAATAGTTCCATTCCCAGGAAAATGGCACAGGATTGTAGGATGCAATAGCGAAAAGGGCCATTAAGTGAGAGGCAGAGTGTTGGGTAAGAATTAGTGCAGTCCAAATGGTGCGGGACTAGGCAAGATTTACATCCTTGGTATTAGGTAACCCACCTTTAAATGTAAGCATGTACTGCACAATTGGTAGTGTGATGGAGCAGCCAGGCTTATTTTAAGAGGGGTAATGTGAGCTATAGAGCTGTGCAATGAAACCAGTAAATACAAGTATCCAATTAAACACTTAGTTCTATAATAAATATTTATACACAGATATTTAAAGCATTCTTCAAAAAGCAGTAATTAGCTGTAACATTAATCTCAAGTTAGTATTTGATTAAAACAGTGAATAAAGCAGGTGAGTAATTCATTCATATGTTACAGCACCCAGAGGTGACGTAATTTGGAGGTTAGTATAGCGGTTATATCGTGTCATCTGCAATATTGCGTTTTTAAGGAAGGGAAGGTTAGGGTTAGATCAGAACAGGCTCATAGGTTATAAGGACAGTTCAATTCTCTCAAAGGGATTGTTAGGGAGAATTCTCAGAACTGTGCCAATTCTTCCCACCTTAGAGCCCATTCAGCTCTTTTGCTAAACTTTGGGACTTTGAACTTTTCAAATCAATATGTTTTCTGTGTTTCTTTTGGTTATGGAGTCTAACCAACTCCATAGGCATCATCTTTACACTTGTGTCACAAAGCACCTTCAGTGCAGTGCCACAGGGAAGCATTTCCGATTTCCCAAGGTTTAAATAGCATCTCTGGGATCAACTACTTTCCCAGACAGTGGAGTGAAATTGACTTCACTTAGTCCTGTACATTTCTAGATCCAGCACACCCCATCTTACAACAGAGTGCTGGAGGGGTTACTTAGTATCCCCTATGTCCAGTTACTCATGTAACAGTCAAATGTTACCCTTTCCTCCAAGAATGGCTGGTGGCAGTGGTTTTACAATGAACTACCATGATTTACCCCAAACGCGAACTCTTCACAGCTCGGGTAACGTTAAATCGTGGGAGCCATGTTTTTCAAGATGGTGCCTGAGCCTCCTTTGTTAAAACAGTTTCCGGCCTTTTTTCACCATTTCTTTGTGGAAAGGTCCCTCGAGTTTTTCTCTGCGCACCAAACCAGGTTTGGTCTCTTTGTTCATTCACCTTTAGCGGGCTTGAGGCGTGAAACCCGCCTCTGGCTCCAGAGTGTCTGGGGCAGGCAGGAAGTGAGAGAGGTGCCTGAAACTCCCTGTACTTCGTCTCCTAGGAGATCCAAATGCACTCTGTGGTGATTGGCTGACTGTCCGGCAAGGACAGTCACCCTGCTGGGGTAGTGGCAGCTAGGCTGGAATGAATGGGAGTGAACTGAATAAAAGGCGAGTCTCTTGGCTTGGAAGGCAGAGTCGACCACTGGACGAAGGAACCGATGAAGAGCTTGAAGAGGACGGCAGCTCCAACTCCTGGACCGTTGGTTTGCCCGGTGAAGCCCTGCTGCAGGTCCGAATCACCAAGTTCGCATCGACAGAGAAGTCCTGCAAAGGACGACTTCTCCCTTTGAGTTGGTAGGACCAATCAACTCCCAAGTAAGCCACCTAGACACCCATCTCAGAGCTGGTTGCATTTCCTCAGAGTGCTACAGGAAACTGTAGAGCCAGGGAGAGGGACATCAGATTGTGTGCGTTGCTTGAAAGCTGGCCTAAAGCTTTTGGGAAATCCTCTCGACTCCCATGAAGCCGGACTGACCAATCCTGATCCCACCCTCAGTCGAGTGCAGGACTTCAGATGTGGGGAAAATCCACCTTGACAGCCAGTAACCACGCTTATTGCCATTTGCTGTACCGCAAGGCGCTGAAACGTGAAACAGCCACTGAAAGTAAAGTATGCCAGTTAACAGCTTTGACCGAGCCAGTGCAGGAGCCCCCCCCGACATCCTCTCTTGTCCCCAGTACTGAGGCCCAGAAACAGTGAGATCTGTACAGCTGTACAGAAACGGAAGTCTTCAGCTTCATCTTTTTCTTCTTTACTAAAGTACTGTAAAAACTAGCCTAAGAGAACTTACCTCTTACTGTGGAAGTGCTTGTAACTTATGCAACTCACAAATCTAATCAGCTTGTGGCCCTACTTTTGTTTGTTTGTTTATTATTTATAGGGCGCGCTAAACCCTTTGGTAGCTGGGCGCACATCATAACAAGATTACTTATAGCTTAGTTACATTTTCATAGATAAGGTATATACAGGTGCATATAAAGGTACAGTTTACATAGTTACAGGTGTATACATGTGCATGGGTAATAGCCGTTAGTACATATTTACTGACTGAAATGAAAG
Source organism: Ambystoma mexicanum (assembly GCF_040938575.1). Taxonomy (NCBI): domain Eukaryota; kingdom Metazoa; phylum Chordata; class Amphibia; order Caudata; family Ambystomatidae; genus Ambystoma; species Ambystoma mexicanum. The sequence continues at coordinate 539,383,902 of NC_090935.1, forward strand.
AAGAGAGAGCGAGCATATGTGGCTATGGTTACTGGTCTTTGTGACATAGCCAGTTGCGGGTGTTGCGCCTGAAGCTGTTATAAGATTGGTCTCTTCTTAGCTCGACTGGTAAAGCATTTCATTGCTGAGCTGCTTTTACTGGGAAGCTATTTCCACCTGTTTTTTGTAAGCGGAATCTGGGTATTTGGAGAAGGTAAGAGTTGGCTTTTCTAGTTGGGTGTGTAGAAGGTTTTCTGGTTATTCTTTCCTTCAGGTATGGGGGTGCTGCATTATTTAGGCATTTGAAGGTTAAAGTGACCATTTTGAGGAGGATCTGATCAGTAATTTTTAGCCAGTTGTGATTTCTTCTGGCGTTGGAAATATGCTCTCTAGTAGGGAGGTTCAGGGCCGTTCTGAGCGCATTTTTTGCAATATTTGTAGTTTGCTAGTGCTATATTTATTAGCTCCTGCATAAAGTGCATAGCAGTAGTCCAATTGAGAGGATGAGGGAATTGGCTAGAATAATACAGCTAGCTGGTGAGAGGAAAGGACTGCATGCTTTGATGAGTTTGCCAGTGTAGGCAATGGATGAGGCCAAGGAGTTTACTTGTTTTTTTTAGGGAAAGTGTGGAATCCAGGTAAAAACCTAAAGTCTTCACTTCTTTGGCAACTGTAATTATATTACTGTCGATTTGTCATTGAGTTTTATTTAAGTTGTTGGCTGAGCCAAGAATTAGGATCTCCGTTTTATCATCATTCAGGCAGAGGCCATGGGTTGCCATCCATGCCTGAATGAGGATGTAGATTTCATTCACTAAGGCTGTATCTGCTGTGAAATTGCGCGTAAGGGGTATAAGGAACTGGGTGTCATCTGCGTAATTTGTGTAGGTGACACCCAGCCTGTCCAATTTATCAAATAAAGGCTTAGTGAAGATATTCTACATGGGGGCGAGACGCATGAGCCTTGGGGGACTCCACATGTTATGACTGGGTCTGCAGAAGCTGCCGTGGAGAAAACTCTCATGCTTCTATTATCAAGAAATGACTGGGCCCAGGCTATAGCTTCACTTGAGAAGTTGGTTGCCGATGCTATGTGTTTGCATAAAATTGCATGGTCCACCTAGTCAAATGCCGCCGACAGATCAAGGAGGAGTAGCATAGCCGTGTTTCCTTTATCGTTAAGTTCATCAATTTGGGCTTTAAGATCTATTAGAGCGGTCTCCGTGCCATGTTGGGGCCTGAACCCTGATTGGCGAGAGCCTAATAGTTGGTTTGTTTCAAGGTATTTTTGAATTTGTAAGTCGGCCACTCTGTCAATTATCTTCAGGAGAAAAGGGACAGTGGTGATCGGTCTGTATTTTGTTGGAATGGATGGGTCTAAGGTTTTTTTAAGAAGGGGTAAGACCCAGGATTTTTTTTAAACAGCTTGGTACAGTACTTGACATAAAGGAAGCATTAATGAGTTTGGAGATCAAGGGGGCTAAGTCTCTGGCTGCATCCTTGATCATTTGGGCAGGGCAAATGTTGCCTTTGCAGTTTAAAGGTTTTAGTGAGGCAATCATTTTTTCCGTTTCCTGAATAGATATTTTGGAGAATTTGAATGGTGCTAAGTTAGGTTTGTTACTAGGAGGGGGGACAGTAGGGGTTTCCGTGAGTGGGAGTGAGGCTCTTTTTTAAAGGCAATTTTGGTTTGCAACGTTTTTGTTTTATTTGCCAAGACATTTTGAAAGTTGATACACCATTGTTTATCTTAAGGTAAATTATTCGGTGGAGGTATAGGGGATTCTAGTTCACGTAGAATCGTGACTAGTTCCATGGTGATGGAAGATGCTTTGGCAATCCTTTCATTATAGACTTTTTTTAATTTGAATGATTTCAGTTTTGTATTTAGTGGCAGAGAGTTTGAGTTCTAATTTATTTTCATCCGTGGGGGTATGTTGCTGTATGGTTTCTAGCTTCCTTTTTTCCAATCAGAGTTTTTTTAAGTGAGGGGTGAACCAGGTGTTCAGGTGGGCTTGTTTACTCTTACAGTTCTTAAGTGGGGCGATCGAGTCTAGTATCTTAGTCATAGTTTCATTATAAAGATCTACCAGCATCTGGGTTGGAGTTACTTGGTAGGGCATTAGTCACTGGAAGGAGACAAGGTAGGAGGTTATTAGTTGTGATGTTTCTCCTTGATCTGGTAGGGAGAGGGGGGTACCATAATAAAGAAGTAAACAAAGAAAAAATTGAGTGTTAGGCTAAATTCAATCAAGAAGTGGTTGGTCCAGGGTTGGGGTGCGATTTTCATGATTCTAGGTGGGCAGTTTGAGGTGGCTACCCAGTCAAGGGTCTTGCCTTTGTCATGGGTAGGGGTGAGGACTTTTTGGGAGAGCCCGTGTTCATTAAGCATGGTGGCTATTGCTTGCGCTCGTTTGTCGCCTGAGTCGTTAAGTCCTCGGTTGAGGTCGCCAAGGATTATTATCTGAGATGATTCTTTAGTATTGCTGGCTATCAGGCTGGAGATATCTTCTTCAAACGAGCCTAAGGGCCCTGGTGGCCTGTAAATGAGGTAGATAGTCAGGGTGTGGCATGGGGATATGGGCAGTTTAGCAGATAGTAGTTGACATGATTTTAGTGGTGGTAGAGTAGAGAGTCTTAGTTCCATGTTAGATTTAGCAATGATGGCTAAACCACCTCCTCTAGCGTTAGGTCTGTCCATTCTTAGGAGTATGGTACTCTTTTGGAATAGGCAATGATGGCGCTGGGCCTGTTGCATCATGTAGCTAAGTTTCTGTGACCGCTAGGAGGTCAAGATTGTCCGAGGTTAGGATATCAGCTATTTTGCTGGCGTGGGCCACGACAGATCTGGCGTTAATTAGGGTTCCTACTATTGTAGTGGTTTTGGGTGGGCATTCAGTGTTCAAAGATGTTGGGGTAGGTGCATTCAATTTAACAGTAGCAGATGTTTGTGGGGATGCTTGTAACAGATTCCTAGAAGTGTTATTGGGGTTGATACAGCGGGTTAGTTGCGTTTTATTAGGCAGTTTGGGTTCGTGGAGGGGGGAGAATCTAGCATGAAGCCTAGTGTTTCTAGACATGGTGGGGCAGGGTGCGTATTTAATTTGGTCCACGATTACCGATGTTAGTTGCAAGAGGAGCAGGAGAGCAGGTAGCAGCAGAGAGGCGCTGACGTACATAATGCGGCGGATAAAGCCGGTTGAAGAGAGTGAGGGCGATAGGTCTGTGGCTGAGTACATGATGTTCACAGAAGGCTAAGCTTAGTACTGGCGCAGAGGAGACAGGGACTGGGGCGTTTGCGGTTTGGGTTGATCCGCTCCATCGTCACCGCCCTCTTGCTCCTAGTCGGTCTCCTCGTTGTCACCTTAGTAGTCGCCCTCGTCGGGTCCCAACCCCGAGGCTGGCAAACTCTACCTCTACCTCTGAGGAAATGTTCGTGCCCTGGAGGACTACCGTATTGCGCCCCCCCCCCTTTCTGTGACCAAGGGAAGACTGTATTTGTGAAGTGTTGGGCATCACCTTCTCCGGAGTCTTTTTGATGGGCTGGAAAGAGGACTCCCTCCTAGCAGGCAGGGATACCCTCGCCTTTGGGCCGTGCCCTGCGAATCCGCCTCGGCGGCCTTCGCGAGGGATGCTGCTACCACTTCGAGGGAAGCCTTTGTCTGATGCACCTGGGCCTTCGCGGTCTTGACCGCATCCGCAGCCTTCACCTTAGGGGGATGGCCAAGACCTTGCTCCCCCTTGGCCTTCTCCGTCGGTTCGGCTTGGGTCTTCTCCAAAAGCTTGCCCGGATGGTCCGACTTCCTCTTTGAAGAACCTGAGCGTTGGCTCGTGGCTGAAGGTGCTGGAGACGCTGAACTCGCCCTGGCCGCCGAGGAGCACGCTGCAATGGCGCTCCAAGAGGCAGTGGACTTGCGGTGCTTAGCCTTATGTTGGGCCGCCTGGGAGGGGCGCCCTCAAAGATCTTAGAAGACTGCTCAGTTTTCTTCTTCTGGGCAGGGGAGGCATGCTGCCGGGTCTCACCCAGAGCCGGGGCCTTGGCCTGCCTCCACTTGTTGAGGCGCTTGCATCAGTCAACCCGCGTGTGCAGCACCATCTCCCGACAAGCTACGCAGTCTTCCACCGCATGAGTCTGGTCCGAATGCAGGCAGTAGAGGCACAAGGAACGTCCATCGTCCAAAAAGACGTTCCGTAGATTGCAGCCAGGGCAAACCTTGAAGAGAGGCGCCGATCCTTCTCCGCCATATCCACACGGTGTAGGCCTCGAAAAAGCTTCTGCAATCCTCCAAGAAGAAACTCGATGAAAATCCACCCTTGAGGGGGCAATGAAGAATCCGAAAGGGGTCGCCGTTGATCGGAACGTTGATCGATGGAGCTTGAGACTCGATTGACCGAAAAAAATTGAGCCAAACTCTTAGGGGAAAAAAGAAAAAAAAACACGCAAAACGAAGTAAATGCTCGAGAGCTATAGCACCAGGACTCCCAACACTTGAAGAGGGGCTTGGATAGAGGGTAGGGTAGTCATTGGCTGGGGTAGTATGACCCAGAGACCAGTGATTGGTTGTTAGGAGAAAGACAGTTCAGAAGTGAAACTGATTTTTTTTTTACCAAGGATTCCCAGCCTGACGACTGGGAATATTCATGAGCATGTGAATCCATGCCAGACCCCATGCTGGAGAACTGGCCAGATTCAGAAGACAATGCACTACAAGTGCTTGAGGTACCCCCAGGTATTGGGCTTCTGCAGCTATGGAAAGTCACAGCAAGTCGGGGTTGCACCAAAATAGAGTTTGTCTCGAGGCTAGGGGAGGAAGACGTCCATTACCTGTCTTCCCTGTCGATTCGAAAAGGGGGTCAGCACAGCTGCAGGGCTTCACCGGCCACTTCGCAGTCCAGGTGGGTGCCTCCGGCGTCTTCTCTAGTCTTCTGCTTTGAATTTTGTTCTCCAGTGGTTGATGCTGCTCTTCCTCCCAAAAACCTTGCTTTCTATGCAAGTTCCGATTCATTCACAGCCCTAGGCTGTCAATCACACAGGACAACCAGCTGGTCAATAGGAACTGGTTTCACTCAGGCACACCAAGAGACAAAGGACAAGGAAGTTTCGGGACCCTCCCTCACTTCTGGCCTTTGTAGACACACTGGAGCCTGTGCGGGCTTCAGGGCTGAAGCCCGCCAAAGGCAAACTACACAAAGGACTCAAAGAATAGAGTAAAAGCCTAGAAGAAACTAACAAGAAATGGCGAAAAAAGACAGGGGCCATTTTGAGAAAATGGTCACACTTGTGTGCAGCACTGCAGCTGAAGTATCAGCCTGCAGATACATGTCTCTAGGTAGTAAAAAAAGAAACCACTAACCCATTCATCATGTAACATTTTGTTACACAAACTCATCTGAATGGCTGGTGGCAAAGGAATTACTATGTAACCCCTCCAGCAGTCCATAGTGTGGTGTGTGCTGGCCCACAAAGTAAAAGGTAAGTAAGACAGGGGTCATCTTACTACTCTTGGGAATAGTTCACCCAAGAAAATGTAGTTCAACATTATGAGAAATCAAAAGGGGGTCCTTAGTGGCACTGCACAAAAGGTGATGTGTCACAATGCAAAAGCAGATGCCTATGGAGTTTACCAGACTCCATAAAACATAAGGAACATTGAAAATCATAGTCGGGAAAACACGAGAGTGTGGGGAAACAGGTATGTTTTGAGGCTCTTTCTGAATGTGTTGATGGATGATGCAGTGCATATTTGGAGAGGTAGGATGTGCCATGCCCTGGGTGCCCAGTGGGTAAATGCTTGTTTTTGTATGCATGTGAGTTTGCAGAGAGGATTGTGTAGATGGTGTTGGCTGACTTGTCTGGTTTTGTATGGCTTGCAAGGGGCCAAGGGTATTGTTGTGGTGAGTCCAGTGAGGAGAGCATTTCCATAGTCATCAGGAGGAAGGATTTGTCTGATTTTGCATAGGAGGTGTAGTTGCAGATTGCATGTTTTAGTGACAGATGCCATGTGGTGTGTGAAGGAAAGATGTGGGCCAATGGCGAAGCCAAGGGGTTTAATAGGTGTGGAGAGGGATATGTGTGGGTTGTCCGTGGTGAATTGTTGAATCCAGGGGGTGGGGTTTGGTTTGTGCCTTAGGGACAGATGAGGAGGTATTCTGTTCTGGAAGGGTTGAGTTTGAGGAAGTGGGTGGCCATCCAGTTGGTGATGGTGGAGAGACAGGTTTTGAGGGTGTGGAATTGTGAAGGGGATGACATTTGTAAGTATATTTGTGTGGCATCTGCATATTGGTGCGAATGTACGTTGTGTTTGCTAAAGTTCTCTCCAAAGGATTCTACATATTAGTTGCAGAGGAGTGGAGACAGGGAGGAGCCTTTCAGGACCCCATACTTGACAGGGGTGGGGTCTGATAGATAAGGGGGCATGGAGACAAAGTGTGTCCTGTCAGTGAGAAAGGAGGGGAACCAGTCGATTACGGTGCCAGAGAGATTCATACTGTGGGCTAGGATGTCTAGTCAATGGTGTTGTTGATGGTGCTGAAGCCTGCAGAGAGGTCGAGGAGTATGAGAAGTGTTGTTTTTCCTTTGTCTGTGATGTTGTGGAGGTCATCGAGTATGTGAAGAGTAGCAGTCTCAGTGCAGTATCCAGCCTGAACGCCAGATTGGAAGGGGTTGAGTAAATTGTGGTCACAAGTTGTTGCAGTTTGGTAGTTATAAAGCATTCCCTGATTCTGGTGAGGTATGGTAGGATAGTAATGGGGTGATAATTTGCATGGAGTGTGGGGTCGAGATATGTTTTTTTGAGGCGGGGTGAGAATTGTCTCATTTTGAGTGGAATGGGAATAGTGCCATGGGAGGGACAGGAGTTGATGATGCTGATCCAGTGGGGAGCTAAGGTGGTGATGCAATTGGATGCAGCTTGAGGTGGGCATGCATCATTCAGGAAGTGCGCAGGTTTTGTTTCGGCAGTGAGGGTGATGAGGGTGTTGGTGCTGATGGGGTGGAAGGTGTCCCATGTGTTGCAATGTTTGGGATTGGGGGTGTGAGTGGGAGACCTAAATTGAGGACTGTTCTGATGTTGTGTACTACAGAGTTGTAGTAGTTCATGAGGGGGTTTAATACTGCAGTGGATGGGGGTGCAGAAGGTGTGGATGTGGGTTTAGAGAGGGACTTGACGATGGCAAATAGTTTTTGAGTACAATTGGTGGCAGACTGGAGTTCTTGGAAGCAATGGATTGATTTGGCATTGCGTATGGCTGTTTTATATTTTTAACGGCAGCATCCTGATTATGGGGCATAGGTTTTTTTGCAAAGGTTTTTCTGGGTGTCTGGCTTCCTGCTTGATCGAGAGTAGGGTACTGTTGAACCATGATTTTTGGTGGTTGTTATGTTTTTTTTGTAATTTGAGGGGTGCAATTTTGTCGAGTGCCTGAGTAATGATGGTGTTGTTTTGGTGTAGTAGGATGGAGGGATGTGCGTGTGGGGAGCGTGGGAGTGGTATGAGTGGTGCTAAGGTTATATGTGTAATGTGTTTTTGGTTTGTCTGGCTCGGGGATCACAGGGGTGTGTGGTAGGCGGTGGGATTTTGTGTAGTAGTGTGAGCGTGAAGGGGATAGTAAAGTGGTCAGACCACGATACCCAGATTTGATTATAGGCAGAGGCATGATTTTTGCTTGCGATCAAAACATCCTTGGTGTTGCTAGAAATGTGTGAGGCGTAGGTGATGAGTTGTGTGAGGTCATAAGGGATGAGTGCAGCGGGGCTCGTCTTCAGAATGGGATTGCTATCTGAAGTCGCCAAGGTAGATGTTGTAGGGAGAAGTGTGGTTGTTAGGAGTGAAGTCAATCCAGTCCGTGTGGAAGTTGGGATTGTAGCTAGGAGGGCGATAAATTAGGTGGAGAAAGGTGGGATGTGAGTGTGTTAGAGGGGAGCATGTGAGAGAGTGTGCTTCAAAGGATGTATATGGTGGTGTGTGGGATTACTAAGTGTGAGTGTGTCTTTATATATGATGGCAACGCCACCACCTTGTTCATATCTGCATAGCTGCATAGAAACTGTTTTTAGTGCTCTGCATGGAGAGTTTGATCCTATTAATTGTATATACTTAGCTTGCCTCTTCCTTGCCCCTCCTGAGTCTTGAATGCTTCTCTGCTGTTTATATAACATTGCATTCTGCATACCTGGCACGTGCCTTTGTTGTGGTGCTCTAAAAAGCAACCCTAGATGCCGGCAATGCTGCTTATTTGTGTTTCTGTGTGGCCTGTGCCCTTCAACCTTAATTGGTGCATACTGGTGCATTGTGGGGCTCACTGATCGAGACCTCTCCTGCATCACTTTACATCCACCTGGGTCTATCAGCAAGACTGCCTGCAAAATGGATGACCGTGAACCTTTCCTCCTGTCTTGGCTTTGCTGAGAGTGATCACTATTATAAACAGGAGGTATAATGCGGCCCACGTGGTCGATGAAGTGTAGACCACAAAAGTACTCTTTTTATATACTCCTTATATAGATGTAGTGTGAGAAAGTGTTAAGATTCTCCATTTGAACAAAACATTGAGAATACTTGTCTTCGGGTAATTCAGCTATGGAGGCCGATCCTTCCTTGTTAGGGGGCATAATCTCGGGAGCACACTACCCCGTGGACTTGGGTCAATAGAGGTCTACACCTTCTTCAGGAAGCACTTGAAAACATATCTCATTTCTGACTGACCCACCACAAAACTCCACCTGGTTCTGCACCGACATTGCTTCTCAGTGCCTAGAGGGCCTGCTTTGCAAGTATACCTAACATAACATTACACAACAGAGGAAGAACACGGACCTGAGCGAAAGCTGGCAGAATTCTGAACAGGCAGCTGATGGGGCGGGAGTGTTTGATTGTATCCACAATGCCAATTTACTAGTCAGATCCACCAGCAAAGTAGCATATGTAGTGATATATAATTAATACTCCACTGGCCCTCTGGACTGAACAGTGCAAGGAGTTACATTGTCTAACATTCATGCTGTTGTTCGAACGGGTAACACTTGCCATCTGGATTCAGGACTCCGCGATTAAACTTCATGGTGGTTTATTGATCTAGAAACAGATCAGCTTTATAGTAAAACCCCAAATGCAGACTTTATCAGATACCCAGCAGGCAGAGAAGCAACCGCGAGGGTCCTACATAAGGCGAGCAGGTCTCGTCCGTTTCATGCAGGCATAATTGATCTTTACCATTTATCATAAAACAAAACAAAAAGCATCTTACTGTCGACCACAAACCCACTTGCAACTAGTTCCAGAGGCCGATAAAAAAGATGCACTGAATTATTAAGTGCCCCATTAGGAAGGCCTTGGTGAACTGCAAATACAAGGCCGCCCTTACATCCATTAGGCCAAGCAGGAGAAACGAGTAGCAGCTCCATTATGAGGTTTAACAGGTTTTGTAAATAACTGGAATACCTTAATGAATGGGGGCATCAGTCTTTTGAAAGTATTTCTTTGGCAGTAGGGGGGCATCAATGCACCCACCCCTGGGCACCACCTAGATCTCCAGCTTCGGGTCCCTTTCTCTACATTCATAAGTCATATCTCTCACAGCATCTTTCCCTTTGTGCGCTAGTAGTGCCAGGCGTTATTGCAATCTGCATTATAATGCAAGCCTGAGTGCCTGAGTGGCTGAGTGCCTGAGTGACTGAGAGTGGATGGTGTCAGTAATGCAGTGATGCATGGAACCGCGGGCATGGCAGCAGTCCATGTCAGTTGATGCTGTGACCAGGTGCATGGATGCATGGTGCATGTGTGTGTCTCCTCTATGTGATGAGGAGACCTGTTCATGATTCTAGTAACTTAAGAATGGAGCAAGAATTAACTGCCATCTTGATTCCTGATGGCAAACTAAACCGTAATCCTTGGTACCTTGCAATATTACCATAACACATTGGTTACAAGGTAAACAAACATTGGTAATGCCAACAGTTTGGGCTTTTGTCTAGGCATGGGAAAGGCACTTGCCAGGCACTGCCGTAGTGGTGTCAACTGGCCATTGATGGTAGCAGGTGCAAAATGATGTGAGTACCTGAGCATCTAATAGCAGTGCCTAGAAAATGCTTAATTCCTATACACAAGCCAAAGCTGTTAGCTTTCCAAATGTTTGTTTTTAACAGGACTTCAGTGCAGGACAGGCAGAGTGCTTATTAAACGAGTGGCTGAAGGCAACCTGGTTAAGACATGTTTGTTACACCAGTAGCGGGTTTACAACTCGAATGAAGTCATTAACTCTCAGAAGACTGCTTTGAAAAAGAATTGCCAGGCATTGCGCTCATTACGAGTATGGTGGTAAATGGTAACTCAGTTACCTCCAATTTTACCACTACGTCAAATTATGAGTTTTGGCTATGAGTTGAAGCTTTACCTCCAGCAAAACCCTGGAGATAAATCTTGCCACTCAACGCCAAAAAAAGCACCATTGGGTCCAATTGACCCAAAATAAATGGGGATTTACACCGCTACCACCACTTGTAATCAGGCGGAAATTCCACCTGACCAAGTGGCGGTAACGTTTGGTGGTATTTCAGAGGATTTTCCTCTGAAATACTTCCAAACTCGTAATGAGTGCAACGTTTGATGGCAAGACTTGTTTAAAGCGAGCTCAATAAGTTTCCATGGGGAGGTTTGGGTGGAGAGGGGCAGGAACTCAGGAACTGGGTGGGAATGGCCATAGGGATTAACATGGCCATGGGCAGTTAATGTGCCTCATTACAGGTCCGGCGGTAAACCTGGCGGTGCTACTGGCAGGTTGCCGCTGGACCCGTAATAATTTACCAGGAAATCAGGCACCGGCAAATTGTAAGTCCCCATTCCCATAGAGTCCCATGGGAGTCTATAGGAGTGAGGACACGGAAGCACTGGCACTGTCACACCTGTCGGGTCAGACCTATCGGGCACAGAGGCTCTGGTAGGCAGACTCATAGTTTACCAGTCCCGAAACAAGGATGCCGGTGAGCTTCCCGGCACCCTTGTTTTCAGGCCGGCAAACTTATAATGAGGCCCAATGAGTGGGCAAATAGCCAAAGGACACGCACAAGTGTCTCTCCTCATATGACATGTCTCCCTATCTGTACTCCAATGCAATAGTTTAAACTTATAGGTGTCGCAAGTGATACCTAATAACCCAAACTAACAAGGCGGCTAGGTGTAGGGGAAGAAGCAATAGCAGTCACACATCGCCTACCCCCCAAACATGACAGTAATAAGATAATATCTATACCTGTATCAGAAGAATACGCAGTGGAGTCCTCGAGGCCATGACGATGGTGAGCCCATATTTGGAGGGTGAAGGGACGGTTCAACTTCAAAAGATCAGCGGTTCTAGGAGACGTGGATACATTGTGATGAGGGGACACTAGCAGTAGCAACTGCGCTGTTGCTACCAAAACTTAGAACACCAAGAAGTTGCAAACAATAACCTTACTTCTACACCACCGGGTACAAGCAGGTGTCCTTGCATAAGAAGGGTGCCAATGGATCATGCTGAGCCAAGTCGCCATGGTACTATTAAGCACTTCAAATGATGCAGGCATACCTGAGGCGTTAGGAGCCCCTGCTAGGTGACTTAGCTAACAAATTGAGATTGGAGTGGTGATCACGGAAAGGACACTACCACAAGTTTGCTAATGTAGGTATAATGGGAAAGCAGTCTAAGTTGCCAGGAAGGCGTGTTACTTAAGCACCTTTATATTGGGGATTTACTAAAGGTGAGGGAGTGCATTCCCTTCCCTAGTGTTCAGTCCTTGCATATTAGCACCAATGTTATTGTATGGCACTCATCCCACATTTATGTGGGTACTTTACTCAAATCAACACCTGCACTTATCAGGCTATTCTAACAAACAGGCCTATCTAGAAAGGCGTTGAGAAGGGAGTGTGAGAGAGGACAGCATGCACTGTGCTGGAATGCAGAGTTCTCATCTGGCTATTGGAGTCTCGAGTCTTGTCGCTGCCATGGCTGGCAGCCTTGCAGGAAGGTACCTTATGGAATGTCATCAATGCGTCAAACTATGGGTTCAACAAGATGTCACGTGACCACACTTGACGAGAGCCCTCTCTGCTAATGACGTCAAACGCTGCTCTAGCAAGGTTTTCTACTCACAATCGTATCCAGGCCAATGCCGATGTGGGTGCTTAATGGCAAATTCCAGGAGCCCCGGCCTCACCACTGCACCACATGGTGTAGCACATATCACTGTGCCTTGAGCATGAGGGGAATAACATATCAAAGGCAGTTTTCCTAGAAATATGCACACATGTTGTGACAAATTGACTTATAATTGAAAGGAGGATGAGTAGAGGCTAAAAGGTCCACTCAGGCCTCATAGTGCTACAAACCAAGAGCCAACACAATAATGTAATGTAATTTGTCATTTGTATAGTGCCTTTTTCCATTGGCATGTGTGAAAGCACTGTAGGTGAACGTCCTCCTGGTACTGAAGTCCAAGGTGTGGAAAATTCATCAGAGGGGTTTAGAATGTGTGTGTGCATTTTAACAAATGCAAAGGTTGTTAGGGATGGCCAAGTCCCTACTGGCTACCCATATCGAGCTGGCAAGTGGATGGGTGCTTTGAGCTCGCGTAGATAGTATGTGAGTGCAGATGACTCATTATGTGACCAGCTGGACCGAATTTTTGTTAAGGGAGATAGCTGCATTCTAATGGCAGAGGTGTTGCGTGATGTGTCATGAAAATGGTGTATGATTGCAGATACGTGCGAGTGGGAGACCTTACATTCAGCTATCTTCCATAAGCATAGAGTGTGATACGTACCAGTGTGTTCTGGCTGATTTCTTGGTTTTGTAGCTGTGGTGAGAATTATGTCCTGTGGTCTGCTGGAGATTCACTGAGTATTTTCATGGAGGGTTTATTGCAGCTCTGGCCTACCACAGAGATGCTTAATCAGCCTGAGGAGGGCGTAGAATTGTCAGGATGCAGGGGGGAATAGTCAGGTCTTGAGAGTCTTTGAGAAAGCAAGAGGATCCGCTATGCATCGGATGCTGAGGGGAATTGAGTTTCACAAGGAGGGGGCTTGGAGGGAGAAGGATGATCTGCATATTCTTGTCAATTTGAAAGGAGGGATCACAATCCTAAAGGTAGAACAGACACAATTATGGGATTTACCTACTTTGCCTTTCGTGGTAACGTGGGCCGAGGAAAGGCTATGCTCGTAAGCGGGTTGTGAATTTGGTTCAGTAGCAACCCAAAAAGCTAACATTAACAGTGCAAAATAAAAGAATGCCAAATCAAGGTTCTATAAAATTATATCATTTAATTAAACACACCATGTACAATAATAACTAACTAGAAAATACCGTAAAAATCCACACCTCTAGAAAGGACACAGACTTGGCAAAGATTAGCAGATTCAGGGGGAGAAAAGGCAAAGTCGACATTGTTTAAAGGCTATGTTCTTGAGGTTGCAAAAGGGATTACAATGACATATCCAGTCTATGGGTTTCACAGATGAACAGGGGGCAGATTATAGTCAATAATACTGCTGCAAATGTCGTGGGGGTTTCTCTGCATTAAACCATGCTTCTCAGCATCAATTGTGGGATGTTTACAGTTCGAAGATGTAGCAGGCGTGGTGGTCCAGCAGCAAGCTCTGGAACTCTTTGTCCCCCAACCTTCGGGCCATAGAAGATCATTTTCTCTTCCAGCATGTCATGAAAACCCATCTGTTATAAATTACTCTCAGCCTCTGTCCATATCCCGCAGCGCCACAATGCCTCCAGCGTATGTGTGCATTATAAAAACTAAAATCAATCAATCGAATCAATCAAGCTGCGGTCAAGTCAGGGTTGAACGAAGATGGCTTCATTCTCGAATCATCTACTCATGCTGTGCACATCAGGTGGTTATCAGGTTCAGTTGGTGGTTGACGTTTCACAGTGGTGAGATGGTACTAGGATGAGCAGGTGAGCTGCGTCTAGGTGGGGCTCGGAGGTCGCTGTTTGGGAGGCACCAGGGTTGGGTTGACCGAGTTACAGCCATGGTGATGATGAGGCAGGTACTTCTGACAGAGACTCCTGCAATGCAAGGCAGCGGTACTTTATTGGTTCGAGCAGAGGCAACGGCGCTATTCAGCTGGTGTGGTGTAGCTTTGCATGGAGTCGAACAGGGAAGCAGCATTTCCAAGGACAATGAACGCCAAAGTCAGTGTCGAAGGGTTCTGATAGTTCACACAGTGTCAAAGGCACTCAAGTCATGGCTCGTAATGGGTCAACATTGAAAACAGGGATCTTGGTTGTTCTGGCTTCCGGGTGCTGTGAGTCCTTCTCCAGAGTCTCAAGGGCCAAGGTTTATCCTTTTCTCTGGCTCCAAACATTGAAGAGGCTGGCACATACTGTGAGGGGTCCTCCAACATGGGGAGGTTCCAGGCAACAGGGTGGCTGGCAGAGATGCATTTTTGGTCCAGCATGGCTAGGGGACAGAGCTTGCCTCTGCCTTGGAACACCTGCTTTTACCTCACAAATGAAGGACTCTGGAAAGGACTGCTCTCGCAGCAGGGTCCAATGAAATCTTCTTTCATGATTGGAGTCCAAAGGATGATACAAACAAGTGGTTTGTGAAACCTTCTTTTAACAGAGAAAATCCCACAGGTAATTGGACCTGCATTAGGGGTTTGATCCCTGCTCTTGAAAGGAGTGCACTTTGCCCTTCTGACATCACACGCAAAATGCTTTGTCCTACAAGTGTAGTGGACAGGAAAGAGAAAGAGAGGCATAGAGAAACAAGATTGCAGAGGTTTCCCAAACTTGTACAGATCTCCCTCTGGCTACACTAACGCCCCCCCCTTCCTTTCTCAATAGAATCACAGGCCTTTAGGAATGCATCACCTTGATGAAAGACCAAGACCTTTGGGAATGGGTGTGCCCTTTGATTCCTGTTCCTGTGGAGTGGCTGTCTGTGGGGAAAGGGTGCTTCCTGCCCTTACAAAGGAACAAAGAGAGGCAATCACCCAAGGCTGTAAACCTGCCGGTGGGCCTTGTCTGGAGTGAATACACAGAACCCTTCCACAGCTGAACTGGGCCCACAGAGCTGACACATGTGTGATATCAATTTAATGTTGCTGGGATAACTCAGAGATGCTGGACCAATACCCTAACTCAGGTATGGCTTATATTTACAGTTTACTGTGCCACCTGGCCAGGACCCCCAGAGTTATGCAGTTTTTCAAACAGGGGTGCATATCTTAAATGCACCTCCTGCACAGGAGAGATTTGGATATCACTGCAGCTTAAGAGGGCACATGTGACCTCTGAACCTGCTCTCTGCCACTGTTAGAGCATACACTGGGAATCAGGATTCTGATGCAGCAGGTCACAAGTACACACTATGCTGTTGGCATTGAGCTCATGAAATCAACAGATTTCCCTTTCAGGGATGGAATTACCAGCATCATTTTATCATTTAATAAAAATCAAAAAAGCCAGGGCTCATACACCCATGCCAGATGGCAATTCCTCATACATGTCAACAATAATGAATTGCAATTAAGTGAGGGTTTGCATACCACTGAGGGCACTCTTGGAGGCACAGCTCCACAGGGTGAGACTTACTTTAACCAGTCATATGTCTGCAATTGAAATGCACGAGTATTTACTATCAGATGATTGCAGTCCATTAATGTGGCTGAGCAGGCATATTTTGCACACATATTTTCAGGGATGTCAATTCACCAAAATAACAGAAGAAGCGGAAGTGACATCACACAGCCGGTGTCATCAAAGGAAGTGTCATATTATCTTTGACCCTTATGATCTCACGTGACATTTAACCCTATGGCACCTCCTGAAGTGACTGATGGGTTAAAAAAAAACATGCATAAGCATCTGTTCTAAGACTTTTTAGAAACAGACATCATTTAGGTTGCTGTCTTGATATGCCATGGCGGAGGATATTTTATGACGGGGTAGACCCAGTAGGATGTTAATGTTAATGTTAAAGGATATTTGTACTGCGCACTATCACCACTGGAGTGGTCCCCTGGCACTCTGGCGGATTTGAAAAGGGAAGGGGGTGGTGAGTTAGTGGGAATAAAGTGAAAAATTGCAAGAGAGCAGTGATGGGTCATTCGGCTGGGTTTGGGGCGTTTGCGGTCGGTATTCGTCATGGGCTGTTGTGCGAGTCTATGTTTGGTTTGTTTTGTTATTGCAGTGTAGTGAAGTTTGTGCGGATTGCTGCGTTGTAGGGTTGCGGTTGTGTTTGGTTAGAGTTTGAGAGGTGCATGCAGAGGGATGAAATTGTTAGTGGATTGGTTAATTGGCATTGCTGTCCTTGTAATTATGTCTAGTTGTGATGCTTGCTATCATTCACTATTCCATCTGAGTGTGGCTCTTGCTAATATTCAATATCCTATCTAGATGTGAGGCAGGCTAGTGATCACGATTTCATCTAGGTGTGGCACTTGGTAACATTAACGTTTCTATCGAGATGCGATGGAGGCCAAAGTTCAGATTTACATCTAAGTGTGCCACGTGCTAGCATTCACATCTCTATCTAGATGCGACGCAGGCTAAATTGAGAATTTCATCTAAGTGTGGCAGATGCTAACATTCATAATCCCATCTAGATGTGACGCAGGCTAAAGTTAAGAATTCCATCTAAGTGTGGCAGATGCTAACATTTATAATCCCATCCAGATGCAACGCAGGCTAAAGGTAAGAATTCCAGCTAAGTGTGGCAGATGCTAACATTCATAATCCCATCTAGATGTGAAGCAGGTTAAAGTTAAGAATTCCATCCAGGTGTGGTGCATGCTAACATTCACATTTATGTCTAGATGTGACGCAGGCTAAAGTTAAGAATTCCCTCTAGGTACATAGACCACAAATATATGGTGTGCACAATGCTTACCTAATTTCTTTCATGAACGGCTCATCTTCTCTGTTCAATGACTGCAACATGTCTGAAAAACAATGGAATACGTGTCATAATGGTAAGGTGTATTCGCAAGGATAAAGGGCAAAAAGTGCAAAATGTCTACTATTTGCAAGGACAAAGGGTAGTTAGTGAAGAATTTACACTATTTGCAAGGACAAAGGGCCAAAGGCTAAATAGTGCAGAAAGTCTACTAGTGTAAATTCACAAGGACAAAGGATAAATAGTGCAGAATTTCTACTACTTGAAAGAACGATGGGACAAAGGGCAAATGGTGCAGAATGTCTACTACTATAAGGACGATGGGATGAAGGGTAAATAGTGCAGAAGTTCTACTATTTGCCAGGACGAAGGGTAAATAGTGCTTTAGTCTCATTGTGAATGCTAGTTCCCATTAGAGTAAAGGCCCATTTTGCTTCCCTCGTAATCAGGTCCTGAATAATAATGGGTTTTCGATTATTCTCACTGAGAATGTCAAACCCCATCAGAGAAAGGCACCAACTTAAATTTTCTAATGGGAAATAGCTAATTTTACGTAAAACTATTATTACTGGAAAGGCACACTTTTGTCCTTTCCCCCTTATCACAGTTTAGTAAGTCATATCTGATGGGAAATATTAGACCGTAAGGTCATTTGATTAATTATAATACAAGCTTTCACAGATATAGACCACTCCCTGCTGCAGAAAAGGATGCTTCTGTGCGTTCAAAAATGTGGCCTATTTATTTTTTCAGAACAGACTAGCTCCCATTAACAACAAGACCATGGGGTTGTCCCAGGTTTGAGGTCTCTTTATCTAATGGGAAATATCAGCTCCATTGTGAATAGGTTAGTTCCCATTAGATGAGAGAACCTTTCTACTTCCCCAGGTTGGAGCTCCATTTCTCTAATGGGGAATAGCTACTTCATTGTGAATAGACTAGTTTCCATTAGATGAGAGGACCTTTGCTTCACTGTGAACAGACTAGTTCCCATCAGACGAGAGGACCTCTTGTTCTCCTGTTTATCATCAACTTGTCACGAATGTACTCTTTCTGACAATGTTCAAAATAACCCTTTATAGCCAAATCTTGCAGTACTGTAACAAACTCCTCAATGGTGTCATAATGTTTCTGTTGTCTGATGGCAAAGTGGTAAGAAGCCAAAATGTTATCCCCCTTTATCTCAAAACGCTTGTTCAACTTGGCTATGCATATATCAAACTGAGTCGGTTGCCCATCTCAATGGATTTAGGTAGTCTTAAGCAATTCTTGTCCAGCTGGACCTCGACAATGAAACAACATTGCCTCTTTCTTTTTACTCGAATAATTAGGACCATATACTGCCAACATATACTTCTTGAATCCTTCTTTCCATTGAATAACCTAGGAATAACTCTGTGCATGTTGTGTTAATAATATCTGAATTTGTTTCTATTGCTTCCCTATTTTCGTACCCTTGGTATTTGTCTCCTTGTTTACATGGACAAATGTCTGGAATCTCCCTTTTAAGGTCAAATGAAAGAAATCGTCTCAGAGTATCAGGCAATTTTGCTATGGCATGCTCCCTTCTTTATGTGTGTGAGTGAAATGCACCACATTCATTTTTCTAATGGGAAATAACTAATTTCACCTAAAACTATCATTACGGGAAATGCACACTTTTGTCCTTTTCCCCTTATCACAGTTTGATATGTCATCTCTGATGGGAAATATTAGGTTGTAAGGTCATTTTATTAATGATAATATAAGCTTTCACAGATATAAACCAATCCGTGCTGCAGAAAAGGATGAGTCTGTGTTTTCAAAAATGTGGCCAATTTATTTGTTCAGAACAGACTAGATCCCATTAACGACAAGACCTTGTGGTTGTCCAGGTTGGAGGTCTCTTTCTCTAATGGGAAATAGCTCCTTCACTGTGAACAGACTAGTTCCCACTAGACGAGAGGACATTTCTGCTTTCCCAGATTGAAGGTTAATTTCTTTAATGGGAAATAGCTGCTTCATTGTGAACAGGCTGGTTCCGATTAGACAAGTGGACCTTTCTGCTTCCCCGGGTTGGAGGTCCATTTCTTTAATGGAATATAGCTGCTTCATTGAGAACAGATTATTTCCCATTAGATGAGAGGCCCTCTTGCTCTCCTGTTTATCATCAACTTTTCTCAAATGTACTCTTTCTGACAATGCTCAAAACAACCCTTTATAGACAGCCATCTCAGTGTGGTAACAAACTCCTCAATGGTCTTATAATGTTTCTGATGTCTGATGGCAAAGTGATAACAAGACAAAATGTTATTCCCCTTCACCTCATATTACTTGTCCATCTTGGATATTGTTGGGCAGGAGATGGTCCTATCCCACCCCCCTCACCATTTCCACAGTAAATAGATCATGTGTAGGCCAAGGGAGGCGAGGCACCCACCCCCACGGCATGCTGTCTTATGATATAACCTAGAGATTTACATTTCTTACGTAGCCCACAGCCCCGACAACAGACGCCATTTTGTATTGGAGCAGACACCATCTTTTTACTAGGCCCAAAAATCATCCCCTGTAAACTCAACTCTCCCTTCCCCAGCACCTCGCACAGAGAATCCCAGACATCGCCACCCCCTGCCATCTCTGCATAGCCATGTTCTCACGGAAGACCAACCATTTATTGTTGCAATTATTTAGTATTACTTTCTCAGAATGCGCTCTTTGCAGAGTGTGAGACCAGAGTAGGCCCCAGCACAAGTGCCCATACATCTCCACTAAACTGCTCATGCCCTCTCAACCCCCACCCCGCCAGGCCATGGCCCACCAGTCTTGGACCCTTCACTCTCTTTCATGGTGATACCCATCTGACCCCCTCACATTGAACATTCCATAACACCCACCATAGACTTAAAGCCTTGCAGCAGTACATTCGTCCCAATCCTAACACGTGCGTCCGAATCATGAGGCATCCGGGAACATAAATAGTAGATCAAACCCCCAGGAGGAGACACCTGTGAGTGGGACCCCTGTATGAATGAGGTCCTGAATGTAGAAGTCGGAATGACAATATATCAGCCCACCTTTTCTAAATACCCCCTTGAAGCAAGGATGTTATGGTTGCCATTATTTTCATATTATCAGCTCCTCTTGTTTAGTTTAGACAGTTAGGATTGTATTACATTTGCCCTGATCTTCACCGAGGAGATGAGACCAGCTGACCCTTGTGCCACCAAACTGGTCACAGCCTGGCAACCCCTATAGAGCAGGCTGTGCTATATGGGCCTACCAATCAACACTTATGATGCAATTGTAACTTATAATGTGCTGCCTGTGTAATTTTTGTCAGAGCGCTCTCGGGCAGCAGAGTTCTTTTCTTGCATACTTTATTTTATATAAAGTTTGTTATCCTTGCAACTTATTTCCTGGTCTCATTCCCGGACTGGTTGTGTTATCCTTATTTCTGCATATTGTGAGGAAGCATGTTGGATGCCCACCTTCAATATGCATATATCTGAGTCAGTTGCCCATCTCAATGAATTCAGGTAGTCTTAAAAATGTCTTGTCCAGCTGGACCACGACAATTACTCTTTCATTTTACTCGAATAATCAGGACCATGTACTGCCAACATATACTTCTTGAATCCTTCTTTCCATTTAATAACCAAAGAATCTCCCAGTGCATGGTGTGCTTGCCAAACTATTTTAATTAGTTTCTATTGCTTCCCTGCGTTCGCTCCCTTGGTATTTGTCACCTTGTTTACATGGACAAATGTTTGGAACCTCGCTTTTAAGGTCTAATGGAACATTTCCTCTCAGAATATCAGCCAATTGTGCTATGGCATGCTCCCTTCTTTATGTGTGCCAGGGCCCCTTTTGGTCTCTATACATTGTGTGTGGTAGGGGCACACCACAGAATGCAGTGCCTGCAGGGAAGTCATTCAGCTTGTTAAGTACCTCTGTTTTGGTAGAGTTTAACACCAGAGAGTGAAAAGCCATCCAATATTTAATGGCAGAGAGACAGTTGAGCATTTTGATAGAAATCAGAGAGTTCAGGAAAAGAGAAGATGATTTGGGTGATTTGGGTGATTTGGGTGTCGTCTGCAAAGAGTTGGTGTGAGAACCCAAAGGAGCATAAGAGTGTCCCAAGAGCAGAAGTCTACAGTATAAAGAGGAGGGGACCCATGCCTTGTGGAACACCAACAGTTAGAGGAGTGAGTTGAGAGGTGTTGCTGCTCCAGGAGACTGAAAATTGGCGAGGTGCAAGGTAGGAATCAATCCAGGCATAGGTTTGATCGCAAATCCCAAGACAAAAGAGTATTAAGGAGATCAGATTGATAGACTGTGTCAAAGGCAGCAGACAGATCAGGGAGAATTAGGATAGAGGATAAGTCTGAGTGCTTAGCAGAGGTGATAAGGTTGGGCACATTCATGAGAGCATCCGTGGAGTGACAGGAGCAAAAACCTGATTGTAGGGGGTCTTGAAGGTTGTTGATGTCTAAGAAATTGGTAAGACACTTGAACACAACCCTTTCAAGCACTTTAGAGAGTGCCCAAGGAGGGACACAGGGCAAAAGTTAGCCAGTAGGTTTGTGTCAGTCCCTTGCTTTTTTAGGAGAGGGATGACCGTGGCTGTTTTGAAAACAGAGGGAATTCAAGCAGAGTCGAAGGACAGGTTGAAGAGTTCAGCAAGGTGAGAAGAAATTATAGGGGCAATAAGCTTGACTAGCTGAGGAGGAATAGAGTCTGATGGGACACAAGAGGGGTTAGCACTCATCACTATAGATAGCGATTTGTCTGTATTAGTGTGACTAAAGTGGGAGATGTCTGCAGTAGGTAATGGTAGAGTGGGAGGAGTATAAAATGTAGGAGTAGGGAGTGTGAGGACGGTCAGGAGAGAGTCTCTAATTTTGGTAATTTATGCAGCAAAGTATTCTGCTAGGTCATTAGCTGTGAGAGTGGAGTTGAAAGTCATAGACTTAGAAGGAGTGAGGGGTGAGTTTAGGGTGCCCTGTAGCTGGTGAGTATGGTTGGAGTGAGAGTCAATGACGGTTAGGTATAATTACCTTTTAGCTCTATTCAGAGTAGACATGAGAGAGTTCAGGGCATAGAGTGAGATTTGCAGGTCCTCATGTGAGTGGGTACACCTCCATTTGCGCAGCAGCCAGCGCATATCTACGATGAGAGACCGTATGTATGTGGTGACCCATGGTTGAATATGCTGAGATTTAGGGGTTAAAGTAAGCAGTGGAAAGTGATAGTAGAATGAGTCATATAGCAGGGATTGGACTTCAGTACTGGCAGTGCTGGTGGAAGAGGTATTGGCTGTGAAGGAGGAGAGTGAGAACTGGAGGTTGGAGAGAAATGGGGGGAGTTGCAGAAGCTTCAGTTTCATTTTAGTAGTAGGTGAAGCAAGTGGTGAGGAAAGGTCAGAGGGTGGAATGAAGATGTTGGTGGAAACAATTGAGTGATTAGATATGGATGGTGTGATAGTATTAGTGACTGAGAGAAAGGTGGAAATGAATAAGAGATCCAAAGAGTATTATCCTGTGTGGATTGGTAGGTTGTGGATAGAGTGGATAGCGTGGTCACTAATAAAAGACTGAAGTTCAGATTTCTGAGAAGCGGTTGGAGAGGGAAGGTTAAAGTCACCTACGAGAATGAGGAGATGTTTAGTGGAAAGACCATCAAGGAGTTGCCCAAGGTCATCAAAGAATGTTCCAGTGGGACCACGAGAACGGTAGATGTAGATGATGTAAACCGAGTGAGGTAGAGCAACAGTAGATATGGTGAATTCAAAGGAGGTAGGGTAGGACGTGGCAATGGGGATTTGTGATGCATTGAGGCTACTTCAAAGGTTTGCCATTTGGGTATTGATTTATAAACAAGTGCGTTTGTGGTTAAGATCAGCTTAAAACATTAAACAGTTTTACAACAGCTTCATAACGTTCTTTATGTTGCATCATCAGACGTTTAGCGATTCTTCAGGGAAAGCGAGATTCCCAGCAAGTTATGCTCTTCTCCGTCTGAATAACCTTTTCCAAAAGGGCAGCCTTCTTGACACTCTTCTTTCCTCACTGCATAAGTAACCAAATACTGACAAGGATAAGGTCTTATTCGGCTTCTTCCTTGGTTTTGGCAATGTGGGATTACACCAGCTTTTGTTATATGCTTCTTGAAATATGGACAACAAGTTTCACAACCTTTGGACATTTCATTAGTCCACTTCTACCTTTGTCAATATTGGTTGGATTGGAATTGCCTTGATTTTGGTTTCTCTTGGCTTGCGCAATAGTTGTGTGCATTATCTTCTAATAATATTGCCACCTCATGTTGCTGGGTTCTCAAAAAACTCACATGCTTAAAGCCAGTCATTTGGTTTTGACAAATACTGTTTTCACCATTTTCTGATAGTCTGGCATTCAAATTTACTTTTAGTATTACTTCCACTCATATGCAAGTGTTTTCTACTTTGTAAATGCCTACCTTGAGCATGCGAGCATTCTCGGAGTGCTCCGGGGTCACAATTAGCTTGTGAACGCACTGGGTAAGGCGTGATCTTCTGATCCCATTGCTGCTCGCAGGTGCTCTGCTTCTGTAGCTCCTCGCGACCTGGTAAACTGGTTCTCCTGGTCCGCTGTTGCCTACACCACGTGTAAAAGGAGCATCCTTTGCCCCAGAGGCTCTCTGGTGCTCGCCGGCCACCGGAGACAGCCTCTTGGGAAGGAAAGCTTCCCTCGGTTTCGCTTCACACGTGCAGCCTCTGCAAAACAGGTCTTCAGAGGGCAAGCTTCCCTCTATCCTGCTTCCCACTGTGCAACCTCTGCACTTAAGGCTTCTGGAGGCACAGACCCTCTCAGGACCGGCTACTGTCTTCTGCTTAACAGTGGTCCTGGTGTCTTCTCCCTCCTCCAGTATTTGCGTCAGTTGCATGCACAGGTCATAATGCTCTTCCTGCTCACTCTGCTCGACAATGGCCTGCATCTCAGGAGGCCTTTTAAGCCTCCAGTCTTACTCAGGTGTGAATCATTTCTTTTTACAATCTCACCACTCCCGCAGCATTGCTCCTCTTTAGCCCTCTTTTTCGTCCCAGTACTTTAGGAATTACGGGCCTTGAAGTCCCTAATGACGTTAGTTTTCTAGCTTGATTTTCTTTCGTAAACTAATTTCTCTTCCTCATAATATACTTTAGCGAAATATCATAAGGATCATTCACCAGACATGATTGTAAAGAGGAATAAAGTTCTTTAGAGTTTAAATTATTATTCACAGACTTCCTTTCACTGTACCTTTGGGAGTAAGGGGGGGTTTTAGCTTTATAAGTCTCCAGGGTTTTGGTAGGGGTTTATTTCTCCCAATGTCTAGGGATTTGGGATTGTTTTTACCCAAATGTATATGTTTAACTTGTGGCACACAACGATTGTTATGACAACAAGCCATTACAAACTTTGGTATAGAGGAGGTGTCTTCCTTAGAGGAAGATAAATACTGCATCTCACCCCACGGAGTCCTGTCATTCTCCTGGGTCCTTTCTCCTCAAGGTGATCCTCCCACAGAACACCAGCCCCAAGGTCAGGATCGGAAAGTGTCTGCCTTTCTGTGGCCAACTGGGAGTAGACTTGTTACACAGCGTCACAGATGGTCTTTGTGGGCACGTACCCGCTTGTGCGGTACTCTTCTTACAGGTAGTTCCAAGATGGATGCCCGTGGGATTCCCCATACTACCTGCAGTGGTCCAGTCTTTGGACGTCTCTCCGACGTACGGCCAAGCGCTCACGTGATCCTTTATCCGGAATCAAAGCGGACGATGCTTCGCGTCGCTTCTGCTTTTGGTGCTCCATTCTTCCTTCAGTCTTCCTCGGCTCATTTCTCCGTCAGACCAATCCGGCAGACCGGAGTGTTTCCCGTTCCTCCTAGACTTCCATTAGAGTAAGTTCAGTCCCTTGAGAGCTCCCCCTTCACTTCGATTAGGATTCTCACCTGTTGATTCCTTCCAGAGTCTCTCCCGCTGCTCCACTAACCATCCGATCTCCAGTCCTGAATATTCTTCCTCCATCTTCGTTCCTTCGATGGTGAGAGGATTATTTTCTGTTTCCTACTATACCATTCTACTTTCTTTCCGTCTCTTACTTCCTCCTGTTTTTCTTCTCCCGTGTACCTAGAAGAAGCCTCCTGTGTGACTTCCTTGTTCTGCCATCGATCCGAGATGCTTCTACTTCAGCCTCCCGATCCGCACGAGTTTGGACTCGACCAGGGTTTTCTTCCCATTAGAGGGTTTCCCTGGCAGTCCTGTCCTCTCCCCTGGGTTATCCTATCCCGGGTCGGAGAAACCAGGGCTGTCTCAGGGGAGCTTTCACTGCTGCATTGGTCCTCCCATTTGGATTCATTGATCTGTCAAGGTGAGCTTGTTGCAGACTTTGGTAGTAAAAGTCTGTTTGACAACAGCTTTATTAAATTGCATACTGCAGTATTAACAGTTAGCAACGCCAAAAAATATTGACAGTCGATATCCCAAATGGAACAACAAATGCAACCACTAATGGCGGCGATGCAGGCCATGTCTCTAGAGATGCAATCCTTAAAACAAGACAATGCGCAACTGTGGCATCAAGTGGCCAGAGCCTTTTCAGACACTCCCCCGTCATCATTACATACTATCATGTATGATGGAGATCCTTATAAACTTAGGGAATTCCTTGACAGTTGCACAATCCAATTTACCTTTAAATCTCGCTTTTTCCCTACAGATAAAGATAAGGTGGGCTATGTGATTTCAGATCTTTCTGGGCCTGCTCTAGCATGGGCAACCCCTCTAGTTACCTCCAACAATGTAATCCTAGATTCTTATTCCCCTTTCACCTCCAGTCTCAAAACCATGTTTGGTAGGAAGGAAATATCGGTGGCCACTCAAGAAAGGCTTCTCGATCTGAAGCAGGGCAGTAGAGAATTGCTATGGTACATTACTCAATTCAAACACCTATCGTCCGAACTGGGTTGGCTGGATGAAGGTCTTCTTACTCTTTTTCGTAGAGGCCTAACTGATGAACTCAAAGATGAGGTCTCTAAGGTCCCTCGTCCAGCTAATTAGGTGGATATGATTAAATTAACAATGCAAATCGATTACCGTATGCATGAACGGTCATATGAGAGAAAAAAGGGGAAAGGAACACGACCACAGCAGGAGTATTCCCCAGCAACTCCGAAATATCATACTCAAACCAAAGAACCCATGCAGATAGGGACCGTCCGAGGACCGATATCTGCGACTGAGAGAGAGAGGAGACGATCATTAAAGCTGTGCATGTATTGTGGGTCCTCCTCTCATGTTCTGAAAGACTGCCACTTAGTCCCTCCACGCCATTCTTCGAACCCAAAGTCGGGAAACTTCAAAACCTTACCGTTAGGGGAAGACCGGTAAGCATACAGACTCACTCTTCTCCATGTCAGACAAGTATGTCGCTAGACAATTCTCCAATAAACCAGACCATGGTGGTAGTTTCTTTGTCTGTGATACTATCAGATAATCTCTTATCTGGAATCCCTGCTTTGATTGACTGCGGAGCAGCTAGAAATTTTGTGGATAATAATTGGGCAAAAAAGTACGGGATTTCTCAGGTATCAAAAACTATTGTCACTCCTATTCAGGGAGTGGATGGTAGTCCCTTAAACTCTGGGCCTATTAAGGAACAGACCGTTCCGCTCACTTGCATGCTGGCAAATCATAAGGAAACCATAGTCTTCGACGTCATTAGGACTGCCCATTTCCCTATCATCCTGGGGCTCCCTTGGTTAAGACTCCACAACCCGTATATAAACTGGTCTGCTGGGACCCTTTTTCTGGGGTCAGAGTATTGAGTCCACCATTGCCTGTCTCAAGAGTCGGTGGGGATCCGCATTCCCTCTGAAGAGACGCTACATCCTACGGTATCCACCATAAATCAGCTGGACATTCCTGCATGTCATTTGCGATACCGATCGGTATTTGAAAACCCCAAATTTCCTACCCTGCCTCCTCATAGAAGGGATGATTGTCACATTGACTTACTTCCAGATCAACCCATTCCTTTTGGTCGTATGTATGTTCTTTCTCAACGTGAAAAGTCGGTTCTGAAAGAATATCTTCAAACCCATTTACGTAATGGCCTTATCACCGAATCTGTGTCACCGGCGGGAGCATCACTATTCTTTATTCCTAAGAAAGACTCTGATGAACTCCGTCCTTGTATTGATTACCAAGGACTCAATAAAATAACCACTGCCGACAAGTATCCCATGCCACTTATTACGGACATCATTGAAGCAGTTCGAGGGGCTTCTCTGTACACAAAATTGGATCTCCGAGGTGCATACCATCTCATACGTATTGCTCTCGGAGACGAATGCAAAACCGCCTTTCGTACTCCATTTGGACATTACGAATACCATGTCATGCCATTTGGCTTGGTCAATGCTCCGGCGATCTTCCAGAGGTTCATGGACCATCTGTTTGCTGACATATTATTCCGTTTTGTTATCATCTACTTGGATGATATCCTTGTTTATTCCATCAACCCGGAAGATCACATTCAACATGTTAACACTGTTTTGGAACGCCTTCAATCACACCGCCTCTACTGTAAAGTCACAAAGTGTGAATTCCATCAGGAACAAGTAACCTATTTAGGTTTTTGTTATCATCCCAGGGAATTTCTATGGATCGTAAAAAGGTATCAGCTGTATTGGAATGGCCCGTTCCAGCTGGTATAAAAGACATTCAGAGGTTTTTGGGATTCGCAAATTTCTATCGGAAATTTATTCCCTGCTTCTCAGAAATTATTTTGCCTATTACTCGACTTCTCAAGAAGGGTGTCTCATTTTCCTGGAATGAATCGGCTCAGAAAGCTTTCAACACGTTGAAGAAGATGTTTACTTCCGATACCATCTTGATCACCCCTGACCAAACCAAACAATTCATTGTTGAAACAGATGCATCTCAGAATGCTTTGGGAGCGGTTCTCTTACAACTATTAGAACAAGGGGATGAAAGACCCGTAGCATACTTATCTAAGACCTTCAATCTGGCAGAGCAGAACTACTCGGTTCTTGAGAAAGAACTGATGTCTATTAAGCGCGCCTTCAAAGAATGGAGACATCTACTTTTGGGATCTCCTTATCCAGTTAAGGTACGCAATGATCACCAAAATCTCAAATTTCTTCAGAACACTTATACCACTAACAGTCGACAGGCCCGATGGGCTTATTTCTTTCTTTCCTTTCGGATTGAGTTCACCTTCTGGCCTGGCAAACATAATTTGAGAGCAGATGCCTTATCCCGTAAAGAATCTCCGACATCCACGTTTAGCTCCGAAAAAATGTTTCCCAATGCCCAATTCATTGCAGTTCTTACTGACTTCCTTCAAGAATTACGAACAGCCACTAATCTAAATAAGGCTTTATGTGAAAGTATCGCCTCTACCCATCATCTTACCAAAGAAACCGAATATTACTTGCATGGAACTCAAGTACTGATTCCCATCCCTTATTTGCAACTAGAAGTGCTGAGGATTTGCCATGACTCACGAGCAGCCACATGGTGGCCATAAGATCAGATGTCCGGGATTACGTTGCAGCTTGCAAAATCTGTGCTCATGAAAAGACTCCTCGATCACCACCTCTGGGGTTATTAGCTAGAATGCCTATTCCAGACCGGCCTTGGCAGATCATATCAACTGATTTCATGTCTGATCTACCCCTATCGGACAATATGACTGCAATCATGGTGACTATTGACTACTTCACCAAACTAGCGCATTTTACACCTTTGCGAAAACTACCCGGAGCACCATTAATGGCAAATATTTTCCTCTCTGAAATTTTTTCTCGTCATGGTTTACCAGATACTATTGTTTCAGACCGGGGACCCCAGTACACCTCTCTCTTTTGGCAAAATGCTTGTCGCATTTTGGGTATCAAACAAGCCCTCTCTTCTGGATACCATCCACAGACTAATGGGCAAACGGAGCACTTGAACCAGACCCTAGAAGGTTACTTACGATGCTTTATTTCGGCAGCTCAGGATAACTGGGTAGAGCTGCTTCCGTTTGTGGAATTTGGTTACAATAATTCCAGACACTCGGCCCTCCAGACCAGCCCCTTTTATTGTTCTTATGGCTATCATCCATCCTTTGTTCCGAATGTGACGACCTCTGATTCTGGCTGCCCAGGGGTGGATTCTCTGATTGCTGATATCCACGAAGGACAAAAACTGGCTAATCAATCTTTACTGAGGGCTCAAGATTGAGCGAAAAGAAATGCTGATCTGCACCGCCGTGAGGCTCGGGTACTTACCGTCAGAGATTCAGTATGGTTGGCGTCCAGATTCCTTCCTCGCCACCTGGTTCCATCACAAATGTCTCCCAAGTACTTTGGGCCATTTCAAGTGTTGTCCAAAATCTGCACGGCTGCGGTCAAACTTTCTTTACCGGCCTCTTGGTCTCGGATTCATCCTGTGTTCCATTTGTCTCAGATTAAACTGGTTGTGCAGGATCGCTTTCTGCGGACTGGGGGACCCCCACCACCTCCGGTTCTCACGGACAGTGGTCCCGAATTTGAGGTGGCAGCTATTTGTGACTCACGCTTCCGACAGGGTCGGTTGCAATTCCTGATCGATTGGAAGGGTTATTCACCTGCTGAAAGGACCGGGGAGCCGGCTTCTGGGGTTCATGCGCCTCGTCTGGTGCAGCGTTTTTTTCTTCTTCATCCGGGTAAGCCCGGGGCGCCCCCCGAAAGAGGGGGCATACTGTTACACATCGCCGCAGATGGTCTTTGTGGGCACGTACCCGCTTATGTGGTACTCTTCTTACAGGTAGTTCCAAGATGGATGCCCGTGGGATTCCCCATACTACCTGCAGTGGTCCAGTCTTTGCACGTCTCTCCGACGTACGGCCAAGCGCTCACGTGATCCTTTATCCGGAATCAAAGCGGACGATGCTTTGCGTCGCTTCTGCTTTTGGCGCTCCATTCATCCTTCAGTCTTCCCTGGCTCATTTCGCCGTCAGACCAATCTGGCAGACCGGAGTGTTTCCCGTTCCTCCTAGACTTCCGTTAGAGTAAGTTCAGTCCCTTGAGAGCTCCTCGTTCACTTCGATTAGGATTCTCACCTGTTGATTCCTTCCAGAGTCTCTCCCGGGGTTCTTAGGATTCATCACACCATCATTGGTTGTAAATTGGGGTGCGTTCTGAGAACCACCTTTTCCCTGTGGAAGCTAATAGACGGTTGTTCTGCACAAAATGATTGAAGCTCACTTATCCAGCAGGCCTGGGTGACAGCAACCAAAAAGATCACGTTCAATGACAATCGTCGCCAATTGACATGTCAAACAGTTTTCTCATGAGCTCCAACAGAACCACATTGCGGTCCCACTGGTTGTGCATTATTCCCCTTAGCAGGTAGTCTCTGTAGACCATTAAAATGTCTCCAAATTGTTTGATTTGCTAATGACAATGTCCACAGTTAGTTGTTCTAATATTCCCCTATTGCTGCCAAATAGGTTATACACATGACCACAGACACACCACTTTCCACTAATTGTGTGATGAAGAGTTCTCATCTAGGCTTGCCTGCATTGGGTTTTATCACTCTGTAAACACCTGTGTCAAATACACCTCCATTTACTTGAGTACTGTGACCTGATGGAATCCTCCTAGTGGCCCTAATGCTACCCATGTTCTTTAGAGAGGGTCCCCGGTGACTGTAACCTAGGTCCTGTAACGATCCTTCAGATGGCGTCACTTCTCCCCAGCGGGTGGGAGTCTCTTTCCAAGAGGCTAGGGAGGTAAGGCTGCTAATCGATAGTCCCCCTAGGGGTTGTAACATGAGGGAGGACCTCATAGGGAGGAACTCCCTGCAGGGAGGAGAGTTTGGGATACGGCGCCTTTAACTCCCAACCACAAGGGATAACACCCAACTCTTCCTTGCACATAATAAAATCAGAGAAAATGTGTTACTGTAGTGTTTCAGACATTCTCCCTGTGATAAGGACTGCACGAAGAAGAAACCAAGAATGCTAAACTCAAGCATGAAGAGTATTCAACCAGCAGCTCTCAATCAGAGTGACGTTACGCTAGGGCAGTCCCAGCTACTTAAGACAAACAATAAAGAAGGAGTAGGAAACCCACCTCTGGAGAGGTAGCTACCACTGGGAGGACACTCTGACAAGTGAGGATGTCACCAAAAAGCCTGCAAGGTGGAAGCAGGGCGTTCTGAGGCTGTAGCGTGACAGAAGGCTGAACTGCTGGAGTTAAACCAAGGTATGCAAGGGAAGTGTCTTGTCAGTTAGTGTAGAGCCAGCAAACCTGAATTCGAAAGTTAGTGCAGTTGTGGACCTGTAGTGGGTGGATCCTATGATCCTAGAACGATGCCCTGACCATTAGAATGAATCTATGGCGGAGCCACGTGGGCAATTGCATGGGAAGTATGAGAAACTGTGGTGGTTGCGAGACCTGTATTTTATTTTTAAATGTTTTTATTGGCATTTATATAGTTACAGTTGTACATCTCTGTTTCCGTTCATATGCCTACATTTAGGTGAACAAAAACAAATAACCATTAACAAACAACTTCCTACACGTCCCGCGTGTTATTTATAACCTCAGTTGGGGCAATCACTTCAATGTTTGGGGCTTAGACAGATCGCTCCTCATGTCGCCAGCTGGGCAATGTCGTTTGGGTGCTAGGGTGTGACCTGGCTGGGCACCCTGCGGGCGATTCCTGTTTTAGTTGGTGCACTCATGGGGGTTTGTCATCAGACGGGTGAAACATGTCCAAGAGCAAGACTTTCCATGCTGCACATTTATCAGTGCCATCAGGTTCCGATCTGTTCGTCCCTCCACCCACACCTTGGTCTTCGCCTCTGCCCAGCTTTCGAATTCCTTGCGCCATTTTCCATATTGTGGCCCTGCAGCAGCTTGCCAGGACATGGCGATGGTTCTTTTGGCTAGTATGCATGCCAAGTCCATAAACCTAACCACGTGTTTGTGTTTGCTGATCCTGGGATAGTCACCAAGCAGGCATTCCTTCAGTGACCACTCATACCTCTTTACTCCAGCCTCCCTACATGCTCGCTCTATGCGTGCCCAGAAACTTTGCATGCACACACACTCCCAGAACATATGTAGCTGGTCAGCATCCTTACCCCTGCACCACAGGCATTGTGAGCTCGCTTCATCATTAAACATAGCTATTCTGTACGGGGTCATGTATGTACGGTACAGCACATTCAATTGTATTAATTTGAAGCACTGGTTCCTCGATACAGCCTTAGTGAAGCCCAGTATTCTCTCCCATTCTTTCTCCGTTATGCTTGCACCAAGGTCTCTCCCCCATTGTTCTTTCAGTGGTGTGCCCTTGGGATTGGGTGTGTCTATCAGCATGCTGTACAGCCGAGAAGTCGGCCTCCAGCTGTCATTTAAATTGTACATCAGGGTCAGCAGTGGGCTCGCCTGCGTTTCCTCTGGCCAGCCCTCCCATCTTTCTTTGGCCTTTTCCCGGACTCTGCGGTACTAGAGAAATTGCTCGCTCGGCAGTTACTCTCTTTCTTGCATTGAGTCGAATTCCCTGAAGAGCTCGTCTTCATATACATCTCCCCATCTGTATATCCCTTTCCCTTCCCATTTTCTTACCACTGCCATATCTGTACTGTCCTTGCATGTGTCTGCTGTTATTGGCACCTCTGGTGAGTAGAGGTTTGTTATTTTCAGTAAGGTTTGCACTCTCTTCCATACCTTCCTACCCAGTGTTATCATCATTGGGGTACGTTCCGGGCACCCTGTGTTACCCACAGTATTTCTTTTAGTTTGGTGGGAGCCACTAGGTGCTGTAGTAGGTGTGTTTCCGAGGTAGTTTCGTCCACCAGCCATTTAATTGCGTGACTGAGCTGGGCTGCCTACTTCTCGAGGTCTGCCTTATCGTATGGTAGAGATAAAATTGCTAGTGGGAGTTTGTGGCAATTTGCGCCCCACAAGAATTCTCAGACCAGCACCTCTAAGGAGCAGAAAAAGGACACCCCAACATAGTAGTGCATGTTGTTGAAGAAGTACAAGAATCTTGGGAGAATAATCATTTTGGTGATGGCTACCCTACCTAACAGTGATAGTGGCAGCTTTCGCCAGAACTTCATGGACTTCCTCAAGCCCTGCACCACCTCTGCCGTGTTATGTTTGTGTATTTGTTCCGGTGTGTGTCTAATGTTCACCCCCAGGTACCTGAACGAGTCCACCTCCTAGTTAAGTCCCACCACTGGTAGTTCGCTGACACTCCTCCCACTCAACCCCGCTAACGGGAATATGCAGGATTTGGTCTTGCTGCAGTGTATCCCTGACACTTTGGTGTAGTTGTCGAGTATGTCTAAGATCACCAGTACATTCAGGTGCGGATCTCTCACGTACATCAGCACGTCATCCACGTAGAGTGACAGCAGGTGTCCCATTCCCCAACCCAGACACCAGCATCGAGGTATTGATTCCTGAGGTATATTGCTATGGGTTTCGGGCCCAGTACGTATAGCATAGGGATAATGGGCTTCCCTGTCTCGTCCCTCTCTTTATATCCCAAATTGCTAACACTATCCTCCCTGTTTTAACCCTGGCCTTTGGGTTTGTGTATAATATTCGCACCCATCGGATGAATCCCTCCCCAAATCCAAATTCCTACAGTGTTGCCACCAGCCATTCCCAGTATATTGAGTCGAACGCCTTTGTGGCGTCCAGGGAGAGTATGGCATAGTGTTCTTGGGATGCCGCCGTTTGTTCGAGTATGTGTTGTAGCCTGCGTAGGTTCAACTCTGTGCTGAGTCCTGGTATAAAGCCATTTTGGTCACTATGTATTAAGCCCCCCATTATTCTGTTCAGGCGCCTGGCCAGTATGGTGGCTAGAATCTTGACATCATAGTTCAGCATCGCTAGCGGGCGGTATGAATCACAGTCATCCATTTGCTTCCCAGGTTTAGGTATCGGAATGATTAGGGTTTCCCTCATGGATTCCGGTAGTTCCCCTTTGGTGTATGCCTCCCGGGAAAGCTCAAGCAACAACAGTGTCAAGGTTGTTTCATATGTTTTATAGAATTCTGGGGTGAGTCTGTCACTTCCCGGAGTTTTACTAGAGGCAAGTGACCATATTGCCTCCATGATATCATCCCCTGTTATTTCGGCATCTAAGGATTCCTGTTGTGTGTTGGGTGTCATGACCCACGTTCGAGTCATTATGCTACAACATTTGGTGCTGTGGGTTTAGGAAATCCAAGATGGCGGAAAAGCCCACATGTGCGCAAGAATCTAGGAAAACCGTGCAGTTTTTGCGTACACCAAAATGGTCGCCTGACCTGCCACCAGTGCGAGCGTGCTGGGTCAGAAGCGCCATGAGTGAAATGTGGTGCCAAAGGAAAAACACCAATGCCATGTTAAGCAAGGATTATATACTATCAAGCAAAATCCCCTTTTTGAAATGCATTAATTCAAGACAGATCCCAAAAGTGGGTGCAGTACCTGCATTTTCCACAAGACAGCGCTAGCGGTCTAAACTCTGACAGGAGAACTGCTACTCCAGAAGCTAATCAGCCTCCTGAGACAGCTGGAAACTTCAAAGCCTCCCTGAAGACAGGCTGATTCAATTAACATTGCAAGAGGCTGGGAAACCTTCTCACCTCATCGGAACTACACACAAGAAGGCAGGATATCACATGGCCATGGTGATTGAGAGGGAGGGGACTTCCTGCAGCCTGCTGAACCCAACACAATAGGCTCTTGCAATTGAATGGAGTATGTTAATTTGGGTGTGGACTGTAAACAGAGCTCTGACAGCAAGAAGAGACATGTGATCCTTGACTCCCATGTTTCTGGGGGCGGATCCAAACACTGAAGTGAATTGAATTGAAGGCAAATATATGTTTTATAAGAACACTGATAACTGATTGTAACCAGATGACAGAAATGTACAATTTGGAGATCCTTAATCTAAGAAATGTACCCACAATTTAAGACTAGACTCAACTCTGTACCATGTTCTGAGGCAAAACCCCGCTAATTATTAATACTACTGACACTGTATGTATGCTAGAGACACGATAACTTAGAATAATATGCTCAGGAAGAGGGTACAGGTCTGTGTAAAGATTTGGTGAAAAACCAATGTTGCAAAAGCTACCAAAAACGAAAATAAGTTGTCATTTTTGAATACAAGCTCTTAGGAAGATCAGAGTTGAACAAGCATGGACCATAAGTAATCTGTAATATGTACATGTAATGTCAAACAACTGTGTATCTCGGAAATATGTGCAGTTATGAAAAATTATTTTCTAAGGTAAAAGCAAAGGGGAGTGTTCTTTCTGTATGCCATAAAGATGACACCTCATGACTCACTCTGACACACAATTCTGTTCTCCAGTGAGAGCACAGACAATTCTTCAACCTATCAGAACCCTGAGTGGGTTGGGCATAGAGAATGAGCCGACCCACGCACTTTCAAAACACATAAAAGGAGACAGTGCAGGACAGGCAGGACATTCATTTTTCACTTTCTGCTGAGTATTTTGACAGACAACTTCACATCCAGACTTCAGACTTTGCATCCAGACTGACTCCAGAACAAAACTCCAAGAACTCCAGAACCCAACAGCTGAACTCCTATCAGCAGGCCTTCAAAACCTAGCAACCAAACCAAACTATTCAAACAGCCGGGCTGAGCTGTCTGATTCTGGCTAGTACCCTGTGCCAGTACCCAGAAAGCAGTGCTGAATCCAGAACCACAGACTAGACCAGAAAGCAGAGTTGTATCCAGAACCAGGGATCCGTGCAGTGCCAAGATCTTTTGCCAGAACCAGAGACCAGACCGCTGTGAGCAGAACCATCAGGAGTCCAGTCCAAACTTGACCAGATCGGGGACGGAGGCCCATTCCTTTCAAAAATATAGTGTGAGTACTCAGCCAGAACCGTGCAAAAACCCAATATCTTAGTTTAATATGATCTAATTAAAACTATTTTAACCTATTGAGAACTGCATCATAGAAATTGTGTCCCTTCTTTTGATTCAAGGCTGCAAAACTGTCATCTGTAATTCTGAACTTTAAAATTTCATTTCAAGCATCTACCTTCACAAAATTGTCCGTATCTCCAGAACCGTTTGTCCTAGGAACGTAATTTAACTTTCATCTTAGAGCTAAGATTCTATGCTTTCCAACGAGCCCTAAACCCTGGTACTCCTCATAGTGCCTCCGTAATCGCGGCCGACGCACTCGGAAAAAGTGCTGCGATTTGCGATTTGGCTCGTGTCACGTGTCAAAATAGCAGCTCCTTGCTTTCCTTGGCTGAAATTCGTTTGCAACCTGACAGTCATCATAGAGCATTGCTAAAGTGATCCTGAACTAATTTAAAGTAGCTATCACTCACCCTGAACCTCTAGAGGGAATAAAAATAATTTTTAGCATATTTTTCCCTTCTTTGCATACCACCTTTAAAGTACTTTGCCTGTGTTTAAAATCATCCCTGTTGATCTAAGCTTGCTATGGGGGAACTGAATTGGGATTGTACTGTGATTGTATTCCTGAAGACTGTGTGTGTCACTTCCACCTCCTTACATTGCATAGAGGGGGGGGTGAATTGCCAAAAGGGGAAAAGTGATTATATTATGTTTTGCTGAAATCATATCAAGTTTATTCCTGTGTTGCTTCTTTTCCACCTTGCATTTCCTTGTACCATATAAAGCATTCTCAGCTACCTTATCCTCTATACTACTCCCTAAGTAATTACCCAGTGGGCTAGTATCACATCATCCATTGTTGATCACTCACTGTCATATGTCTAAGTGTGATATCAATTATTAATTTGTTATAAACGTGCGATATATATATATATATATATATATATATATATATATATATATATATATATATATATATTGTTTGATTCTCAAATAAACCTTTTAAATTTGCAAAACAAACTTACTTCTTGGCTCAGTGGGGTCAGGGGGATTCTAAGAGAGGGGTGTTATATAAGGGTTGTCATCCAGAGTACACGAACTGGACATAAAAATATGTAGTATAATAGGGGCTTCCGTTGAGCAATCCCAGACAAGACACTGACTTAGTGGGAACGCTTGATTGGAGTCATTAACATGTGATGGATCCAGTTTGGGAATCCTATTTCACCCAGCGTGTTTAATATGTCAATTAGTGGCACATGATGTTCATGACTGTAGAGGTGGGTGTAGAAATCTGTAAAGATTTTGTTGATTTCCTTTTGTGTTTTATGTGTTGTGCCTGCTGTATCTTTGATCTCCGTGGTTTGAGATCATGGGAGGTCTCTCGTGCATAGTCACGCTAACAGTCTGCCTGGCTTATCGCCCTCGGCATGTGCTTTTGCGGTTTTCACTGAATAATCAAACTTGGAGAGCTTTCCCCATGCCTCTTGGCAGTCTCCTCGCAATCGTGTTAGTTCCACCTCCTCCTCCCTTGTTCCCCTTGTGTCTGACTCTTTGTTTTTATCTCCTCCTCCAGTTTCTCCAATTCAGCTCTTAGAGCTTTCCGTATGCCCCCCGCACCCGCCATGGCCTCACCCCTCACCACTACTTTCATTGCTTCCCAGACTGTGCCCCATCTTTCAACCCTACCTACGTTCTTTTCCACATATTCCTCAATTTTATCTCGCAGCTCCTCCATGGAGGCCGGATCTGTTAGGGCGTCTGGTGCCATACACCACAGCGGTATGGGCGGTCTAGGCCCCCACGTTTTCCGATTCATCAGCAGCAGTGAATGGTCCGATATTGACCTGCCTAAGTACTGTGCCAATTCTATTCGTGTTTAGTGGCCCTTGGCCACAAATAAGTAGTCAAATCTCGTGTGCAGGGAGTCTGGCTATGAGAAGTAAAGTAACCTTTCTCTGTGGAATGTAGCTCCCTCCACACATCTACTAGTTCCAGGGCTTCCACCATTGTGTTTAGTGCCCGTGTTGCGGCGTCATTTCTGGTTGCTGTCGGTTTAGACCTATCCAGCTCCCAATCCCTAACACAGTTGAGGTCCCCTCCCCATATGAAAAAACTCTCTCAGCATTGGGCTAGTGTGAAAATGAAAGCCGCCACAGACTCCAGGTAAGTTACATCACGTTTAATGTCCAGTTCCTGCACCTTCTTCATACATTAGGATTGCGGGGAACACAAGAACAAGATAGGAAGGAGAAACACTGGGACAGCCCCACACCCCACTAACACTCTTACACTCTGCTAGGCCCAACCGTCACCCGCAGAACTCCACAGCCTTCACATTCCACAGAGATGACACCCTCAACATTCCACACAACCACTTATGAGCATAAGCACACATTATAACACTTCCCCCTCCCTTGGGGAAACAAAGAGACGAGGGAAATATGACCAGCACTCTACCCAAGTCATCACAAGACCAGCACTGAACCACAGAACACGGCGGCCGTCCATGTTAGCAATCACAGCACCCAAAACAGGGAAAACTTTCACAGGGCCAACCGGCCCACTACCAAAATGCCCCACAGGCCCAACCGGACCATTACCAAATGGCCGAAACACAATACAACCAGAATGCCCAACTCCAAGCCCAATGCCACTTTAACTGCATAGATCAATTCTCCCCCAGCTCCAATTCACCACAGCCAATACCCAAAACCCCTCGGTAGGAACCTACAAGGAACAAAAATAACAAATGATGCACTTCCACCATTCCGAACTGCCCCTCGGAACCCAAGACTGCCACTCTCAGATCAAACAGTTCATTACAGAACACAACTACCTACCAAACCCTATACCACCATCGTGCAAACATCCTCCCACTCTGGTCTGCCCCCCAGAATCTCAGAACTGCCACTACCGAGCACAACCCAGCTCAACAGAGCACAACAAATGCCCGACACCACAGAGAGTCCACGCAATTACCAAACACCCACACAACTCCACAGGAACCTTACTAACTGAATAACTAACAACTCTACCACTGCATCTGAACCGGAATTAGGCATAATGACAATGTTAACATGCCCCAACCCAACCAGGTAGTAAAACACTGGGGCAACCCGTACAACTGACATGGCACATACATAGCCATGGCACTGGCACACTTATTGTCTACACTACGCATCTAACACGGCCATGTACATCAGAAATGTATGGACAACATGACCCTAACAAGAGCACAATAGCTACATATAAAATGCAGACTCACTCCGGAACACCAACTGTTCCTACATCCTAAGCAGAAACGACACCGACTCACCACGGAATACCAACTGCTCCTAAACCCTAAGCAGCACAACACCATGCTCAGATAGGAAGGAGAAACAATGGGACAGCCCCACACCCCACTAACACTCTTACACTCTGCTAGGCTCAACCGTCACCCACAGAACTCCACAGCCTTCACATTCCACAGAGATGACAC
Source organism: Ambystoma mexicanum (assembly GCF_040938575.1). Classification (NCBI taxonomy): domain Eukaryota; kingdom Metazoa; phylum Chordata; class Amphibia; order Caudata; family Ambystomatidae; genus Ambystoma; species Ambystoma mexicanum. Next base: position 539,423,181 of record NC_090935.1, read on the forward strand.
CCTCAACATTCCATGCACCCACTTATGAGCATAAGCTCATAAGCACACATTATAACAGCTAGTTTGGCCCCCAGTGTATCTAGATGTTTCGGGATCCTATGGTTGGGGAAGTATGAGTTTATTATGCAGACCTCCACCAGTTCAATGCATCCTTTTACTATTAGGTACCGGCCTTCGGGATCTGCCCCCCAGCTTAGTAGTTTGAATGGAGTTCCCAGGCTTATCTAGATGAGCACCCCCTGACATATTTTGAGAGGGGGCCCCATAGCATTGCCCATCCCAGTGTTCTGTTACCGCGGCCATAGTCTTCCTGGTCATGTGGGTCTCTTGCAACAATGCAATGGCCACCCTTTTCCTTTTAATGAAGGATTTCACCCAGTTCCTGCGCATATAAGTTCCCAGGCCTTGGACATTCCATGTCAGTACTCTAATATCATTGGCCATTTCGATATGTGGATCCCTGCCAGCCCTCTCGCCCCCCTGGTCTCCCATTACTTTCCCAGGTTTTTCTGATTGTGTCACCCCCCAGGTAGCCACTGCCCCCGTTATATAAGACCACATTCACACATTTCTTGGCACATACCTCGCTCCGTGTAGGGTTCAAATCATTACAAACTCCAAACCAAACCAGAACTAGAAAACTGCACTCAGCTGCCACTTTCCAACCGTGGCGCTCGAGCACCCCCGCATCTGCTTGACTCATCCGGGCTTCAGCATGCGGGCTATGGTGCCCCAGCAACTGGCTGACGCCTACCAGTTTGTGGGGTGTGTCTGTTCGATCTGTTCAAGGTGCTTACCTCGTTCCTGCCGTATTGCAAACAAAAAAAAGAAAACAAAACCCAAAAAACAAAGTGTATTACTGTTTCTTGTCCCTCATCAGCCTTCCATCCGTGGGTGTATCGTGTCCCTCCCCCCTTCTCCTTTCTCCTTTTGTGGCAGCAGTACCTCATGTTACTGCCTCTTTTCCGTCATCCAAGTTGTTGTGTTCCAACCACATTGTAGCCGCTGCTGGCGTTTCCAGGAAAACAGCCCGTCCTTTATAGAGTACTATTAGTCTAGACAGGTGCATCAGTATGTATTTGAGGTTCAATTTCCTGGGCTTCGCTTTACCTGGTACAAACAAATTCCTTGCCCTCTGCACTACCGGTGTATAGTCCGGGTATATGGCTATGCTAGCGTTGTCTCAGCGGATCTCCCCACCTTCCCTTCAGAATTTCAATATTGTTTCTCTGTCGTGGAAATTCAGTACTTTTGCTATCATGTGGCGAAGGTGAGTACCCGGTGGTCTTTTTTTCTGTAGGGATCTGTGGGCCCTCTCTATTACAAACCCTTGTGACAAAACACCTGCCCCTATTTCTTGTAGTATCAGATTTTCAACAAAGTTCATTGGGTTGGATCCTTCCATCCCCTCCGGGACACCCAGCAGGCGTATGTTGTTGTGCGGTGCGCATCCTTTACGCGTCTTCCGCCCGGGCCTCCAACTTTGCATTGCTCCTCGCCAGCTCTGTCAGTCGTTTCTCCAGTTCTTTGGTGGTTTCTGTCGTCTCTCTTAGTTCTGTCTCAGCCGTTGGGACATCCTGCCTCATCAATTGCATATCCAATCTGACCTCCTCAATTTTCGTGTTATTAAAGGATCTTAGTGCTGCAACTGCTTCAAGCACTTGACCATCTTTAGTGGTGATCTCCTTTTCTGGAGGCCCCGGTTGTGCCTCCGAGGCGGTTTGTGGTTTCCCTTTCTGCTTGGCCGTGTTGAAGGAGTCAATGATCGTTGATTCCTTCTTGTTCTTGGTAGAGGGTGTTTCTCTAGTAGTGCCTGGCTATGTTTTTGTGCGTGGACCATTTGATGTGTGTGCTACTAATTGCGTGCCAAAAGTCCTTCTCGTGGGGGGGTCCCTCAGATCAGTTCGGAGGCTAGGCACCCGATTTCTTGTTTGCACACTTGTGTGTTTACTGTTTTGGGTGCTCATCGCTGCTTGTGGAGGTTTGGTTCTGTTGTGTGGTGTCGCTGTCTTCCTCTGGTGACGCTGTTTGTGTGTGCCCCCGCTCCGTGGCTTGGTTGTGCTGTGGGTATCCCCTTACAGTGGGTTGCGGTTCTTTTTCTCTCCAACCGGAGCAGGATCCATTTTGTCATCCCACTCTCACTCCTTGGAGTGCTCCTCGAGGAAGTGCCCCTATTGTAGTGTGCACCTACTGTTGCATTTGTACCATGCCTCTGTTTAGTCACTCACTTATCTTGCTGTCTCGGCTGCATCATTGCCTGCCTTAGTTCCTCTTTAACCTGGTCGCATGAGTGCAGTCAAGTCCGCCCCTGGGCTGCTGGGTCAGATGCGGTGCCGTTTGTTAGTTCACTTGGGCGCAAGGTTGTGCTGTGTTGGGGGGTGTGCTGAACTGTGCTTAATGCTGGTAGGCTGTTTCCCCCATCTAGACGAGGTTGTTCTCCTCGTATCACCCAACGCGTGCTCCGTGCCTTGGGTGCAGTCCCCACAACCTTGCTAATGCTGTGTTGTCCCTCCTCTCATCTCCGGGCAGTATGCTTTATGGTAATGGTACCTGTGGTCATGTGTCCAGCGCTGTTCATTAGCCTCAGCATGTCCTCTTGGAGCTGTAGCTGCGTTCACTTTGTCCTGTCCTGCTTGCTTGGTCACGCATTCATCGTGCACTGAAAAGTGCCAGTGCTCCTGTCGGTGGGCAGTGCCGCTCTGCCCACCGACAGGAGCACCGTTGCCGCCTCCCTTGGTGTGCTCGTCGGCAGAAGAAGGCTGGTTACAGCAAGGCGCATGGTCTGCTATTACTTTTCTTCTTCTTCCCCCCGACCGGTACAGACTGTGTCCCTGGTTCGGTTTGCAGCTTCCTCGAGCGATCCGCTGCCTGGTGTTCTTTTTCTTGGAGCACCTCTGCACTGTGTCGGGTTTCGTCTCCTTCTGCTCCGTGTCTCCGCATTGGTGATATGCGGTTCACTTAGGTCTGGGCACAGCTTCCAGTTGCTTCAGCACCCTGTGATTCTGTGTGGGCAGACCAAGCAGCACCTTCAGTAGGTCCTTTCTGCGGTGGTGGTCTGCGCCCCAGGCACAGAGAGGGGCAATGCCTGCGCTCAGTGGTTCTCGTCTCGCTCAGGCTCCTAGCAGTGCTTGCCCATCCCCCTCCCCGCCAGAACAGTCCCCATCTTGCTCACCCCAGGGTGTATCTTCGGACAGTCGAAACAGCATTTTCCCCGCACCAATTTGCATCGGATTTCCTCTGGGGTTCTGGTTAATTGCTTTGCCCACACTCGTAGCTGGTTTTTGCTGCAGTTACTCATTGATGAATGCAGTATCAGGATCAGTTATAAGGATCGCGGCAGGAACTCAGCTCAGCGACGTCCTTACTCCATAGGCTCAGGCCACGCCCCTGGTTGAGAGACCTGTAATGGGTGGACTGTTTGGTCCGAAACTTGAGCCCTGACAGCAGGTCATAATGGACCACTAAGTCAAGTGGGCCTAAGAAGAGTAGAAGAAGAGAATGACGGACCACAAAGTCTAGCAGACTGAAGTGAAGAGTGACAGGCTGCAAGGTTTAGCAGCCGAATGAGAGTGGAAGAAGAAAGTAGAAGATTGAACCTGTGACCCCTTGCAAAACCGGTCAGGAATTCCCTGAGAGAAGGTAAAAGGAAGAGTGATAAGTCTGGGAGGGGCCTGAGATGACTTATGAACTGGAAATAGAGACAGAAGAAGTAAACCATATTGTGAAGCGATTCCCTGGTCAGTTCTATGAGACTGTGGTACTCAGTAGTTGCAAAAGACTTGGGGAGCTTGTGCCTCGCCAAGTTGAAGGACAGCGTTCAAATAAAGAGAATACCAAACCCTTGGAGGGAATTAAACACGTTGATGAAGGATGTAAAGCTGAAGTATACTTAAGAGGATCTGTGTAAGCTGGACATTAGCTTGAAGGGAGCCATTCTCATAGTTTTGTTACAAGTGTGGAACTTTGTGACCTCAGAACATTACAAGACTTTTAGTTTCCTAGGTTGTCATAACAACTTTTTGGTTAGCTTAGTTGTTTGTGTTGTGGGCACAGGGATATTTTAGGATTTTGACTAGGACGGAATACTTTCTTTTTGATGCAGCACATTTCCAGGCAGGAGTTTTAGTGTTGCTGAGTTAGGGAAATCACCTCCATTTAGGGTTAATATAGGATGTCCATACTGTTATCAATAAATAAATGCTTATAAGAATAACCATGCCTGTTTTTTGTCAGACTCCTCATTCCAGGTCACCACAGACCAGGCCATCAAGGAAAGATGTGTGCTTGGGTACAAGAACAACCCCCTTACTGTTTGAGAAGATCCAACCTCAAAGGTAAGCTCCATGGAGCTTCCAAACTCAGTGCCTTCTGGTTGGAGTACCACAACCTCTTGGGCCAGTTCCGTGAAATCAGGATTAGATGGCTTTTGCTGGTGCTCTTGAATTTGTGAAGGGGACTAGAGGGCCTGGTGGAAAGGTGGAAAGAGTCCGGCCATCTCAAGAGAGGAGAAAGGCATCCTCATGGGAATTCTCGCCCTCCCCTTCCAGGATACATACAGAATACACTTTTTTCTTCTGAGTTGCAAAGAAGTTGAGAATCAGCATAACCCAAGGTCAGAAGATTGATGTAATGTTTTCACATGCTGCTTCCATTCATGGGGGACATATGACTTTCAACTCAGTACATGCCTTCATACATTCTCCGATTTCATTGCAGGCACCAGCCCCACAACGAGTGCGAACATGAAGAGAGGTGCAGACTTCATGCTGCCATAAAACAAGGTTGTTGTGTTGTTAGCATAGATCAACGCGCAGTGACCCTTCAGGTGGCGCAAAACACCTTCAATGGCAAATTGCTCCGAGTTCTAGTAAATTTATAAGGCATGCCTGTTCCTCTGAGCTATAAAGGTCATGGACCTCCCATTGCTCCATTAGGCTCTCCAACCAGATAGATTGAAGTCCATAATGAGGGTCCTGCTCAGGGATGGGTAAGAGACATTCACATAGTCCGGTTGCTTCCCTCCATTCACCCCTGCAATTCCTCATGACTTTGCTCCACCTAAGCCTATGAACACTGCATATCCCTCACTTGTTAGGTTATGTTACCAATATTTGTAAACTGCAGCAAACACCCAAATGTATCTTGGCAATAGCTAGCAGAATGAGGATGGAAAAAGCTAGAAAAGCTACGTTTTTAGTAAACGCCTAAGTCGGAGATTGTTCTCAGTGGCACCTAGAGGCAGGGACGTCATTCAGGGGTGGTATGTGCCTCTTTGTTTCTAGAGTGGCAGCCTTTCTTGTTCAGGCTTCTAAAATAAAAACAGGGGGTTCCACAAGTGTAACACTTTGAGTAGTGACCCTAAATAAGAAAGAATAGGAATGACAAATAATGTGTCTTTCTGGCTTTCTAAACAATAATTGCTAGACTCATTAAAGGTTTATTTCAGGCACCCTTCAGGGGGGAGTCACTGATTTAGTTTGTTCTTAAACACCTCAAATTCACAATGCAGACAAAATCCTTCAAAAAGCATTTAGAGTAGAATAAGCATCCATTTCAGACTATGTATTTTGCTTCTCGCAAGTTGCAGTTTCTGCTGATACATATGGTGATCAATTCTTGTACAAAATGTACATCATGTTACAGTGATATTGTAACCATATTTTTCATAGTGTACTTAGAAACAATGCTATGTGATGCCACTTCCTGTTTTGTCAGGGGGTAAACAGTCGTGTTCCATCGCTTCCCATGAAGTCACTTTGGTGTGGGGTCAAATGACATCACTTCGGGTGATGTCATCAGAGGTCAAGGGTCAGGTGATGTCACCTCAGCTACCCCTGGGATTTTGGTGAAATGACGTCCCTGCCTCGAGCATGGGGAATAGAACTCCAGAGCTGGGACTCGGTGACCGAAAAGGATTGGTCCCCAATACGAGTGGCCTTGAATCGGGAAACAGAAACAAGGCAGGCATGCGCCAAGCGGAGTGTCAGAGCAGGAATGTACAGACAGAATTTGGCCTGTAGATTTTCTGCACCAGTTCAATAAAAGGCATGATGAACTAGACATAAGGCCTTGAACTGAATGTGCTTGGCTATGGGTGCCAATGAAGGTGGCACAGAACCAGAATAATGTGAGCACATCTAGGTGTGGAAGTGGCTACTGTGGCTGCAGAGGTCTGCAGGACTTGAAGGCATCATAAGAGGTAGACAGGTTGTGCCAGAAATAAGGTGTTGCAGTAGTCCATGGAGGACATAACAAGTGGAGACACCTCAGGGCAGGTAACTGGGAAAGGAGAATAGGAAGAACCTTACGAAGGGTTTTCAGTTTAAGATAGACCCTTTGACATACTGCACTTATCTGAGATTCCGCAGACATAGAAGCTGATATCTTTAACCCTAAATCATTCACTGGTGGAACAGTAGAAGGTAAAGGGCCCAAGGAAGATGGCCAAAAATAGGGGGTACAAAAGGCAGTAGAGGAAGCAGGGTCCACCTCCAACACCTCTGTTTTTCCCCATTCAACTTGAGACAGTCAGTACACATCCATGCACCTACAGCTTCGAGGCAGGCCCTGAATCTAGTCACTGTCTTGTGTGAGCGGTCAGTAATGTCAGGCAGACAGTGGCTTGTAGATTTCTCTAAATATGACATTTTATTAAAGTAAATAAATGAAAAATTAAGCTTTGCTTGTCCTACTCTACTGAGGAATTCCCTGCCTACTCTTGAAGCTAAGGGAACAAGCTCTAGCATGAGTAAACTGGCCCTCGTACTAAACAACAAACATACAATGAAATCATATAGCAACACCATAAAATAAACAACATTAACCTAATATCTAAATGACCTTTTTCTTATCCTGGGTAAGATCCCTTCACCAGGTTTCAAAGCCAACCAAAATGTTCTTCAAAGAAAAAGACAGTCTTGAACCAGCTCTTGATAGTTCCAAGTTAAAGAGGTTTATCCAGAAAAATCCACTGGTAGCAAATCTGTGTTTCTGGACGAGAGATCCTCTTCCAGCTACCAGAAAAGAAAAGGCATCAATGGTTGTCCTGGTTATAATAAATTGGCCCTCCTTCAAAACCACTTGTAACACTTTTAAAAGAAGATGTAATATTTACCTTAAGGCTTCTTCATTCCAGCTTTAGTTACAACTGTATAGATGTCTACAGTTCAACTTTAGATAAAACTGTATATTGGTATATTTGTCAGGATGCTTTTTCTTTGCTTCCACTTCAAGAACCACACTTCTACTGTTGGTACTATGAGAAGAGTCACCTTTGTCCCACCGTATGCTACTGCTTCATACCACTTCAATGCGACATCTACTGACAAACTTTTTATATTACCACAGTTTAATTGTTTCTATAGCACAGTACTTTGACTTGTTAGACAGGCTTCAACAGGATACACTTCAACCTCTTCGGGTAGGCAAAGCACTCTTCCATCCTCTTTGCCGCTCCTGTCTTCTGCTACATTATGAAAACAACAGACAGGGAACAAGTTAGTTATAGAGTGATTGGTTTCTCCACCATCATAAACTTGCTAAAGTGATAACACACATGGGATGTATTGTGAACAGATCAGTGAATACACTTCAATTAGGTGTGTGAATACACTTGACGTTGCTAAAGCTGACCCTAAAATGAAGCTCACCCTGACGCTGTCGGGGAATGCTATCCCTAGGTTCACAGTGTTGTGCCACCTATCTAAAAGGAAATAGAAGAGAATTCTATCCCTTGACTAAAAAAGAAACTTAAAAAACACTAACTTGAACAAAGAAGGCAATAATTGAATTACTTAGCAGAGTCAGAACATTCCAAAGGGGAGTTTCTATCCTGTTGATTGCTATATTCACCTACTATGCAGTGTGTTCAAGACCAAGGAGCAGGTCAGGTATGTCTACACAGAAGAAGGTAACAAAACAGTTATTATAAACGCAGAAGCGGTGACAGAGGCCTGCATCGGTAAGTACACCCCCCAACGGGGATTGCTAATGTTGAACAAAGTATCCTGTATCAGTCAAAGGATATCACGAAAAGATGAAAGCGTTGACCAGTTTCAATGACGGAGATTAGTATGTCATCTTCTTTAGGACCAAAGATTTCATTGATGTGTGATTACGAAGTGATCCATAGCTCAGCAAGATGTGGATCTGGCGGCCATCCTGTGTCCTATGAAAGGAAGGGAGACATGTGTACAAGTCATTTCAGAGCGGGTCAGCTACAGGTACCTTAGTGCCGAAAGGACTTGGGCCTCATCACGAGTCTGCGCAAATAGCATTACTGCTACTCTGTCCGGGGAATACGGGCTAACGGTTATTTCCCATTCCCCATTGACCCAATGGGGGTTTCATGGTACTATTAGCGCTAGTGGTATTAGCGCCGAAAATGGGCAGACAGCTGGATTTTTACCTCCAGGAAAAAGCTCCAAACTTTCCGCTCAACTCATAATAGGGCCAGCCCTTAAATGCAGCGGTAATAGCTTTTAAGTGCTACTGCAAAACTCGTGATGATTGCATTAACAGATGTTGGTTTCCGGTAAGTTTTGGTCTTAAAGAATTTACACTCCAATGGAGTAAGACTTCAATTGACTTTCTAGATTTAACAGTTTCATTGTCTGAGAATGGTTTTAAGACCAAAACTTACCAGAAACCAACATCTGTTAATGCAGTACTACATGCAACAAACAGTCATAAAAAGACAGTAATTAATAATATTCCCAAAGGCGAATATATTTGGGCCAAGCGGAACTGTTCAGAGATTATTGAATTTGATGAGGAAAGGTAATTCATGAGAAATTTAAAACAAGAGGTTACAAGCCCCGAGTACTTAATAAAGCGTAATGAGAAGTTTCAAGAATGATGAGAGCTGAATTGTTAACTCTACGTCAAAAATGTACTAAACAAATGAACCAAGTCGGACTGATAACTAGATTTAATGCTGACAGTAATAATAGCTATACAATTTCGAAGCGTCATTGGCATCGGCTACATTTAGATCAAGATTTAGCAAAAATCCTTGAACCTAAACCTGGCATTATCTTCAGCAGAGCTCCAACGCTTAAAAATATGTTGTGTCCATCACACATGAAAAATCAAACAAGAAGCAGTACATGGTTGTCTCATGGTTGTCCGAATGGTTTTCACAAATGTGGGAACTGTAATATCTGCGCACACACATTGGAAGCATCAGTATTAGACTTCGGAACTTTGGGGAAACATATGACCAAATCATTTACCAACTGTAATACCAAGTTTGTATAACATGTATTTGTGGATTATGTTATATTGGTAGTACTATTAGACCCCTCAAAACTCGGATCATAGAACATTTGTCATCCATGTCCAACCGAGAGAGAAAATACCCTCTAGCAGTGCACTGGCAGGAAGTGCATCAAATGGATGACAAACAGGCTATTCGATTTACTGGTATTGCTCAAGTAAGTGCGACACAAAGAGGGGGTAACCGTGAACTCAGATTAAGACAACCTGAGGCGAGATTCATTTGCAAATATAGATTGGTAACCCGAGGCCTCAATTCAGACCATGAATTTCATGTCTTTCTTTAAGTATAACCCACAAACAGAGACAACGTATTATGCATTTTATGTTTTTAACAAGTGGTATTATAACCAAGTTCATGAACTCTTAACTTTAATATACATATGTGATTAATTTGAGATATGCATCTAATTTGAAACAAGTACTTGGATAAATCAGTGATTTTTGTGAACTTTTTCTATTCTATTGATGCTATTACAATAGACTAATGTGAAAACATGGATTGAATTAAGTGTGTGCCATGACACTGTCAAAATATGTATGCCTCAAGCCTAAAGAGTTAACTCCTAATGATTGTATCAATATGGAATTGTCTATTATATACATCCTTGATTTTACTAACACGCAATGATCGAGTCAGCGGGTAATGTCACATCATGCAACAAATGGGCAAATGGTTGTGAGTATATGTAGCGGACTAATAATTGACTATATGAGATTTGAATGTCAGGTTAAGCTTATCCGGACTTTCCGGTTGCCCTAGATGTTGATAATGATCTTAAAGGCTTCTTAATTGACCCAGATAATTAGGCGTTTAATAATCAGATGCATTGTGTATATAATTCAAATATCTTGGTGAGTTGACTGAATCTATATAGATTAGCAATGTAAGCACATTGACTATGGTGAAGTTTAGTTTAGTCAACGGACGATTTGTGTAGGTACTCACTCAAGATGGCAGACATGCTGCACTGGGCAACAGTGCAGTTGCCAACAGTCTAGCTTTAATATAACAAATGAGGGAGACACGACTGTGAGCTCTCCCGCGAAATAGACAGATGCCGAAAGGCTGGTGAGTAAGATGGCTGTTAGTTTTTGCACGGTCCCTGGAGAGACTTTATGAACCTTTTAACATAAATTGGTGGAATCAATGAGTAATTAGGTGCCCGTCTGGGATTTGTCCTCTTCCCCTTTACTTTTTCTGGCTATCCGCAACAATTGTAAACATTGAACACAATCGGGATGTCTGGATGACATATGAAATCGCACACTGGCAGAGTTGGTGCTAATGCACGAGAGTGGAAGGTAATAAGATTTTCTGGCATAAAAAAGTTGTACGGTAATACTGTTTGCTACAGCATGGGTGCTAATTATGAGTGAATTTGACATGATTCTTTGATTTACAGATGATGTGGATTGCTTACATTTATTTTTGGTGGTAAATTACGACTTTATTAACTAAGTGAGAGTTAATAGTAAGTATTAATGTATTAATGGATCTATGAAGTTAGATTTGAAATCAATTGATGCTAATGGGCATCGTTTTTTTATTTTCCATATGTGGGGAAATAACACAAGAAATCAGACTATTGGAACTGGTAATTATGCATTTTGGTTACCTCTAGTATGAGATTTACATGATGTGACACACTGCAACAATGATCATTGAATTGAATGCATTTTGAAATAGACTAACATGTTTTCCATTTTCCATTCTTTCTCTTTTCTTTTTTCTTGATTTACCTAAATGGTATGTATTTTTGGTGAAGTATGACATTTTGTTATATGATTAATTGTAATATGATATGGATTTTGCCATCCCTTGATATACTTTGTGTTCTGCTACCAAAATGGGTTATCAATTGTGTCTTTGATTAACTTTTATTATGCTGAATGCATACTTCATTATGCATATAAATTGATTACATATCAGCCTCAGAAGAAGAGGCATTCTCGAAACATGTGTCAGGCTGATCAGATCTACCATTAAGCTATGCATAATCATGCATTTTTAAAAATATATTGTTTGGCGCAGTGTGATTGTATAGACCTTGCATGACAGTGCTCTTGGACTGTGGAGTGTAGGGCAATACACCCACACCATACTAATCACCCGCAGCTTTATAACAAACAATTAATGAGACTAAGTGCAAGCGCTGGGTGTCTCTTTCCTTATTTGCTCTACAGTCTTTCGACAGATGTATTATACATACATGTCCCATTCAGAAAATCCGTAAAACATCTTTTGAACCAGACAAGTGTTCTGTGAAGAAACACCATCCACATTAATTGAAGCTCTAAAAGTGGTTACTGATGTTATTACTACCAGATCAGGCAGCTGGGTTTCTGAAAACCAAAACCAATAATTGTAAAAAATGACAGATGAGTAAAACATGCCTGTTTCATTTTTTATGTTTCAAATATAAATGACAAATAGAACATGTGAAGAAATGATATCACATGTCTAATAAAAGAAAAAGTTGCAGAAAGATATTGCAAGTCTGAAAACATAAAAAGCCTACAGGGAACATGTAATGAATGGCATGCACTGCTCCTATAGCAGCAATACGCACATACAACACCCAAGATGGCGTCTGGAAACACACCATCACTAAAGAAATGTAGCGGTGTAGTGTTCTATGAAAGAACATTTAATACATACCCAGGGAACACGCTTACACTACGCATTGCATCCGGCATGAGTAAACAAGATGAAAGGATAACGTGAAGTAAGTACCCACGTTGCGATTAGTTTCTTAGATGTATATATAATCTTTTCCAAAAAAAATGAATACAATGAAGAGATGTCTCTAATGTATGGACATTTGATTTATTAAAGTATATATTTTTTTGGCTGACAACTAATGGTTTCCTGCCTCAGTGTTTTGCCGAGATTCCTGAATGCAAAACTGCTTCCTGGAGTGCCTTCCGACTTCCCTGCACTTTTGTACAGGGTCAACCACACACATATATATATATATATATATATTTCCCATTGGAATTGCTTTGTCGGCAACCGCATAAAATATTGGCGGTAAAACATGCTCAATAAAGGAAGTCAGCCCTGAATCTTTAAAAGACACCAGCGGACACTGCGTGAGATTCCCCTCGGAAAGCTGAGGAACATAGTGCATGACACGCGAAGAAACATCTTAAATATCACGTAAGTGTCAAATGCAAGTTTTCACACAAGCATCATGGGAATAAGAGTCTTGAATTAGAAAGGGGCATTATAGAGACATATCTTTTTTCGTTAATAGCACTCTAGTGGTATACGAGTAAGAACACGATTGTACCAGTGAAAATCTCAATGTCATTATGCACATTTTGGTGACTATATAAGCAGAATGGGTAGAACGACTATTAAATGCCTGGTAACATGTATACTTGTAAAACTGTAAAAAATCAGAAATGATGGCGTTATCAAACTGTGAAAACGTTGTGTGATAAATACCTGTTCCACCATATGATAAACGTTGGGACACAAATGGTGTTCCCCTTTTAATGTCTAAATGACATTTCCAAAAGTGCTAAAAACATAAATGCTTTCTGCGTTTTCTTCCCATTAGCGTGATAACAATTACAACTGATGGAGGATCTTCAGAATAATAACATCGGAAATATGCCTTCTCATACGTTTCAAAGGAATTGAAGGTTAGTGCAACACTCCCTCCGCATAGATAATAGAGATGATACACAGGTCTAGTTTTGTTTTTAATGTTGACCATCTTGTTTTTTGCAGCACTTAATGCGAAGTCCATGAAGTCCATCGTAGACCATCTAAACACACCAAAGTCTTCGACGTATGTCCAACGAGAAGTGTCCTGAAGACAGGCCCAAGAAAGTTTACCATGTAGATTTAGCCAACAGTAGACTTTAATTCTTGGACCTAGCAACACGATTAAGTACTCAGTGTTGACACACCCAGTGTTGAATGAAAATAGAGAGGGCAGACATAGTGATATTTGTTCCAAATAATGCCCCTCACTCCTCAATACTAACCTCACTTTCTACCCCTGCACAAATAAGGAGCATGTGTATAAAACTGAGACAATTTATTGCGTTACATCGCAATGAAGTGTATTTTTTACATGTTTTTAGTTTGTGTTAACATATTTCGTATATTGATTAAAACATGAATTGTTTTTTTTGAACATCCTGTGTACGTCTGTCTAAATCATATATGACAGCTCTATGTACGTGGTAAAGTGGGACAAGCACAACTTGACCATATGAAGAGTGGGTAGCCGTATTGTGGAACTGTCTTTGCCTGATATATGTTCTGGTCCTCATCCACATGGCCCCCAAAAAATGAGGACCCCTTTTTTGCTCATTTGTAATACATACTATTCTTTATAGTATAGTTATATTTCTGCTGTTTCCTTGCCTTTGCCCACGGGAGATTGAAAAGTGGCATGATTCGAACTATAGTTTGATTCCCATGGTGTGTACAGCGTATGTACTTCTTCTTTCACAAAAGGGGCCAAGGAGTAGTGATGGAGTCATCCATGGAGTCTCATGGCGCCACTAGGTGACTGCTTAAGGTCTTTTCAGTCTAGATTTTGTCAGTGCTAGATTTCAAATATGTGGCATGCCTGGGCGAATGATTGTGTCCATCAGAAAGAACGTTGCCAGTATACTCCAAAGGTTGACACTCTGTTTGGCCATGCCTAGTGTGCTCCAAAGATTAAGTTCAAATATATTTTAGTTTTGCTTAAATTACTTACTGCACACCTTTTGGTTATTGACAATACCAGATGTTCAGAGTTATTTTTTAAACCACCACTGATGTGGGATTTGGAGAGACCGACCTGCCATGTTTCCTCCACGTTGGACCAAATCCACTGACAAACACGACAGAAAAGTTAGACTTCACTCTTAGGAGCGGTAAGCACTGGTTTAGGGTACAGATCACTCCCAACTTTCCATTTGCTGTGCCAGCCTCCTATTACAGCTCTCCTGTTTCAGTTTCCCCACTCTTTTATCTGTTTACCTTTTGAAGCACTTTTATAACGTACCATAACACAGAAATACATGTGTATACCACACTTGTAAAACAGTGCCTGGATTATATGTGTACACAGAAAGAAATGTGCAGAATTGACAATTCGCAGAATGATATGTTCCAAGATGGCTGACAGGTTGGTAGTATAGATCATTTTCTCCCAAGACAAGGAAACCAATCCACGTGTTTTCTAATTTGCTTTTTGACATCTAGCTTAATGGCAACGTATTTTGTGACTGAGAGACAGTGGCAATTGTTTTCATGTGTTTCTGAACCTACAAATATTTTGGGTGAGTTAATTGATGCAGGAAGGTCTAGTGGAGCGGCAGAGACTTTATGCTTAGATTGTGTTACTCGGCTCGTCAGGCTGGGCCAAATTGTCCCTTTTTTTCTTTTCTTTTGCATACATTTGCTTGTACTTTCTCATTGTTAAAGGTGACAATGTATCATCTAGAAACAACATTTTAGGCTACAATTGGGATTTGATGGGGTATTTGGGCACTGAGTCACTCCTGGTCTAGTTGGATTCGTTGTTGGGTGGCATTGGTGTATTGTTCTGGGGTGATGTTTTTTGTGTTGGGGTATTGGGGTTCCAGGGAATTGTTTTCTTCTGGAGCCTGGCGTAGGGGTGGGGGAGTGTAATACATTGCGAGGGATCACAGTGTCTGGTGGGTGTGGAGTGGTGCCTGTTCGGATGTGAAGAGCTTTGTGTTCAGTATAACTGTAGCGATCATGAGAACATTTTCCATCCAGGCAGGTGTGAGGTGGATGCAGTCTTTGCTTGCAGGCAGTGTTTCTTTGCAATAATGAGGATGTTTTGATGACGAAGTGGGCACTCATTGAAATAACTGAGCCGTTTGAACTTTTATGCAAGGTGCCCTCAACAAAACCATCAGGACTCTTTTTTTTGGTGAACTGTTTTGGTAAATGTTGAATTAATGGTGTATCGCACATGGTACATTTTGCGATGATACCACTTGCCCGGATTCCCAAGTTGAGAGGGAGGGGGCTCAGGTCACACATTGGGGTGGGTGAGGTTAACCAATGGATGGTGGTGTCATGGGTCTTCTGATGGAGAGGTGGTTCCTTGCAGGGGACAAGACTTGTGACTCAGTAAGGTGGGGTTGGGAATAGGTGGAATGGAATTTGGGTGCAGCTGGCACAGAGTGCATCAGGACTAGAGAATGTAAGCAGAGAGGGGGATGATTTCTGTAGGTCAGGAAAGCTAGGCGCTAGGCAAGTAGTGGCTAAAAGGGTCTACGGGGGTAGAACAGTGTTATTGCATTTAAACAAGGGACTGTCTTCCATTGCGCCTTTGAGA
Source organism: Ambystoma mexicanum (assembly GCF_040938575.1). Taxonomy (NCBI): domain Eukaryota; kingdom Metazoa; phylum Chordata; class Amphibia; order Caudata; family Ambystomatidae; genus Ambystoma; species Ambystoma mexicanum. The sequence continues at coordinate 539,438,783 of NC_090935.1, forward strand.
TGTTATTGGAGGAGGTAAAAGACAAAGGGACTCTTTACAACTTTGCCGGTGCTGTAATAATGTGCCGGTATTAACACATACCGGCACGTTACTGCACCGCAAAGTAAAGGTTTACATTGGGATGGCCTGAATTACCTCCAGCTAAAAGCTGGAGGTAATTCCGCCATCCTACCTGCAAAATTAGCCGGTATTTCTGGCACCGGTATGAGACTCCATGGAATGGGGATTTACTGATGTTACTGCCACTTGTAATCGGTTATTAATTCTGCCAGACCAAGTGGTAGTAACGGTGCTGCTGGTTGCTGGTATCCTGGCAGTAATACCAACAGGATACTGGTAACCTTGTAATGAGATCCAAAGTGATTGATTTTCCTCAGTGTGCAGCTGGCGATGGGTCATGAAAATCTGGAGACACTCACCAGTCTGGATTTATGTGGGTTGAATAATCCAAGAGATGGGAAATCTTGATTGTACTATGAGCTATTTTATGACGTGTGTATGTATATGATAATTTTACCATAATCAATGGTCAATACCCGCTATTTGCGACAGGCCAGTTAACATGCCATTCCACCCCCAGCTTGTGTTCCCTTCCCTTTGATCACTCCATTGTCGGTAAAAGACATTAAAAAGACATTCTGGAACTCCCTACATATATGCAGAGCACATATTAATTCACATTAATTTAACTCGAATTACAACTTACACCTTGTAGTAAGTGTTGGCATGTGAGTCAGTATATAATGCAAGCAAGATTCATAATCTGAGGGTGATTCTTCCTCCACCATTACTAGTGGGGTTCACTAAATTAATTGTGATGGTCAAAGAGTGAGTGTGCGTTGCCCTCCGGGGGTAGTTATGTCCTTACTGTTTGGACATGGAGTGAGCGTTGATGAAAAGGCACCTCGTCCAAGGGATGCTTTCGGCCTGATCTGGATGGTGGTGCTGTCAGGTATCTAGTGTGTGTGTGGTTGTTAATCCTGCAAGAGGCTGTACAGGGTCCACTTGGGATATGAATTGCCTTGCTGGCTCGGCTAGTTGGCTGTGTGAGCTATTTCAATATGAGTTGTAACTTTTATGAGGCTACAGTGACGTATACCTAGTTTATAGAACCTAATATTATTGGACGCAAGTGCATCATATCTCCTCTATACACCTAGCCAGCGCTTTCCCTTCGATACATGTCCAACTCTTGGAGCTAACGCAGCTGTCAGCTGGCTTGGCAATCCCAGTCATCTCCCCTGATACAGGGATTGTTTCTTACAAACTAATCTCGTGAAAGCCTCCACACTGTTAGGACGTGCTTGAGCACCTCTCAAGCCCACCATGCCAACCACTGAACAAATACATCCAGCGCCATGCTCTGGTAGTCTAGATTTTACCAATAGAGTAAAGCTCTGATCTAAACTGAGATGCACATTCCTGAGTCCCCATATCCATGACCTTTACCCCCATTCCAATTGTTTCACTCTCTTAATAGGTTTGTTTTACTTTCTTATCCTTCTTCACTTTCCCCAATTCCATCAGTTCTCCTTTTTCATTTTCACAGACTAAGGTGTGACAACACCCTGGTGGAGTTACACTCACTACACGTGCTTTTCAGACTATGCTTAGAAAATGTATCACATTGAAAAGTGGACTTTTCTTTTAGTTTCAGCTGATTAGTACTTGTTAACCGTAATTGATATCCTATAGCAAATATCCCTGGCCCATTTGAACAAAATACACGAGTGGGCCCTGTGGAAAAGGCCCTCCAAGCGTACATGGCTCCGCAGGAAAGGTCCATGTGATCTTATCCTGAAGCCTCTCTGTGTTCCAGCGAAGGCACTTGCTGTTTCTAATATTAGCACAGAACGAAGTAACAACACCAGCGCTATTATTGAGAATTTGATAGGGTGAATGTGTAAGGTGCAGGGGCTGGATTGACGGATCCCATTAGTATGGCCGTCCTATCAATGTGCGGGGCTGCTAACCACGTCAGGCGTTCCAGATCCCCTGTGCGGCTGGCAGCTCCACTACTAAGCGCCGAGAGGATGCCGGGGGAGGACCTCTGAGGCAGGATCCGGGCCAGCGCATTAAGGACCATTTTACTACTCCGGCGAGACCGGAGCCCTAGCTCTCATTTGGGTAATGAAGCGGCAGACGGTGCCCCGGGAATACAGGCAGAGGGAGTCTTCCGAAGGCTGGCGGCCCTGAAAGCCCTTCACTTCTGAATGGAAAGGCTCGGCGGCAAGACATGGTTGTGTTTTGCCTGCCTCAGAATCGATGCTGAAAGCAAGGCTCGTCAGTATGACAGCATTGGGATATTTCTGCAGGCGCCGGGATGCTGCTGCTGCCGCCGCTGCTGCTGCTGAGGAGAAGTTGAGCTGTTTTTTTGTGTTGCTTCACATTTAGGCGAAGCGTTTTATGGGCGTTTGAAAGCGATGCTGCAAGGCACGACCGCCGCTTCTTCGGGACATACCGTTCTCCTTCAAACTGAAGGTTACCGGCGGCGGCGGCAGCCTTCCCCGGCTCTCTGAAGAGAGGGAGGGGAGCCCGGCCCGGGGCTCCTGGCCACGGTCCTCTCGGATCCGCACGCCCTCGCCCTGTTGTCTCGGCGTAGCCTTGTTTTTTGGTGGATGTGTCTGCATGAGTTCTGCACCGAATGGGCGCAAAACCCGCCCGCGCTCGGCCGGATCTCTCTTCCAGATCAGCGGCAAAGCCTTCCCTCGAGACGCTGAGCGCCGGGGGAGCTCGGAGAGCGCCCACCGGACCCTGCGAGCCCTGGACGTCTGCAAGATGGTGGGTATACCGTGCGAGCCCTTCCCTCCCCCTGGCGTGCATGCATGCCTAGCTGCGCTGCCACTCCCCCCCACCCAGTCTTACTATTCCCCTCACGTGCGGATGCACTATTTTTAAAACTGCAGTCCCCCTCGCCCGAGCGATGATGTGATGTGCGCCTAAATAAACGAGGCGCTGGGGAGAGCCGGCCGGGCACCGCGTGCGGGCTGGGGAGCGTAGCTGGTGGGGCGTGTCAGCATTTCATGGGTAGCAAGGCTATATGTAAAGAGCAGAGTGCACCCTTTTAAAACCATCTGGGCCTTTCATGTCGAATTCTATACATCACTAATCGGAGCAAGGGTGCGTTGGTCGGGAACTGTGCGTGTTGAGTTAATGGCAGGCAGGGCATATGAACGGGAATTGGGATGATGATGTTGTCGTGGCCTGTATTTCTCTCTACTGCAAGAGGAGAGCGTGTTCTTCTTGAAGTGCTTGGGCGTCCTGTGCATTGCTTATTTTCAGCCCGGCTCTGTTGAGTGCAGCGAGAAACGTCACTATCCTCATTCTGACGGGATGTGAGAACACTTGCCTCCGGCACACACTACGACTGTCCCTGCGCCTGCGTGATCCTGCTGCCAACAGCTGGGGCCAGGTCGGCTCGCGGAAGCTTTTGCTGCTGGCAGTACAGCTGCCCAGGGGGGCGCAGGGGGCATTACCCTAGTTCAGGCAACCGGCGAGTGACCCTCAGGGGACACTGTCGTAGTTGGATACTAAATGGAATAGAGCAGTAACCGCTGTAACTGCGCAGCATCTCGCGTTGAGTTGCGTAATAAGTAGCAGCCCAGCCTGGCCTCCACAGTAAGAACTTCCCTGGCTTCCTTCCACTCTGCTGTCGTCCATACTGTGACTGCTACTCCTTGAGCTCCTCCCTGTTCCTCCTTCTCGCCTGTCTCCTAGGTTACAAGGCCCCTTACTTATATGGCGAGGCGCATAGTGTTTAACTGTCTACTGACCGGACAGCAGTATGCAAGTGCTTTAAAGTGACCTACTCTACACTTTGAGCTCAATAAAGTGCAGTGCCACTTTCATTCAGTCTGAGAAAATGCACACTTTACGCCTCATCATTCCAGACCATACCCTATAACTGCTCGCCTGCAAATTATTCATGTCAACACATACAATTCCGATGTACAGTGTGTGTCTGTGTGTCTGTCGCGCGCAGCAATGGTCAATGAGTAGTTTGGTTTATGGTGCTGTTGAACCAAAATAGAAAGATCAAAACGCTCTAGACCAACTAGAGCAGCTTATCAGCACTGCCTCGCCACTCCCAGGTTCAAGCTCCAAAAGGCAGGTGGTAGCAGCTTCCCCACTATTGCCAGTAAACTCTGGAACTCACTGCCGCTCCCCCTCAGCTCTAAGCGCACCTCTTTACTCAAAGCCCAAGTAACTAAGTATTCCTATCAGCCCATCGCGTCATTACCCCCTCTTACTCCTCCCTGAATCTGCATTCTCTGTATATTATGCTCACGTTATCTATCTGTAATGGCATTATCTTATGCAATGTCTGTCTTTTACCTGCTTGTGTAACAATGGTAACTTCTACATTCTGTAAGAAAGCGCCCAGATGCCTTTGGGCTTGGCGCGCTATATAAGCTTCAAAATAAATAAAAATTAATAAATAAACAAAGGTTATTGTTGGCATAACACTACATTAAGCCTGATACTACTTACACATTTTTCTTAACCGTTTGGTAAAAAAAAAAAGTCCCCTTTTCAATTTGGTGAAAGGAAAATGCCCAATTGTGAATAGATGAATGCGATTTTGCTGAGCCGCGTGTATATTTTGCACCATGAATCTAAGGCTACCTGTGTGTTGTGGATTTGTAGCTTAATGGGCCTGCTGATGTCCCAGCTGGTTCGCCCCCTCCCATGCTTTCAGCCTTCTAATTCACTGATGTTCAAAGAGGCTGAAATTATGTTTCATCTCACTGTGCTGTTATAAAGTGTATAGTATAATCCCGTCATTGAATTTGAGATACCCTCAAGGTGACAGTCAAGTTTCAGCTACCAACCTAATGTCAGATAAGGCCTTCACAAGGGAGCAAATTCTCAAGACACACGCGCACACACACAACAAATACATTGGACTTGTCTGAAGGCAAATTATACAGAATATTTCAAAGGGATTAAGGGCCTCATTACACGGACGGCGGTAAGGGTTAACGGTCACCGTTAATGGTACCGGTGACCGTTAAACCTTACCGCCTTACTACGAGGTCCCTTTGCGGGTTGGAGAATTCAATGCCTGCTTTTTGCAGGCGTTAAAAACCAACCCGCAAAGGGACCAGGGAGCTCATTACGGTACCACAATTTGCGGTGCCGTAATTAGCACCTTCCCCATTCCCATTATGCCCTATGGGGCAAAAATGGGAATGGGGAAGGGCAATGGGGGAAGGGGGAATTACCGCCCCACCAACCTTGGAATAGGGCGGTAATTCCCCTTTCCACCAAGGCGGTGCCAGTATTTTACCGGCATGGACCAAGGTGCTAATAACACCTTGGTCCACCGCCGTCCGCGTAATGAGGCCCTAAATGTTTCTGCAATAGAACAAAAGCAGGCATTTCTACTTTTGAACCCCTACGCCCCTGCTCTCTCTTGTGTGCCTGGAAAGTGCAATATGAGCAGGGCATTCAGGAGGATTTAACTAGAAAAGTAATCAAACTCTCAAAGGAACATAATTCCCCTCTGCGAACCATGCTGCTTATTTTTCAATGTACCAGTGGCACCAGAAGGGCAGGGATGTGGGCGCTACACAATCAAAATGCTTACCTTTGTGCAGCCAGTGGTGTTCACTCTCGCTTTATCACTATTAGGGTATGTTCAAAACGTATAATAAAAAGCCTCCTACTTGAAACGGGAGAGTAGAATAGGCCATTTCAGCTAAGTCACACATGCTACAGCCCCACCCAGTAGCCATTCATAGATGTCCACCTCCAGTTCAAAGCCACTGTGTAATGCATTGTGGGTATGTAAATTAGCTCAAACGTATGCCTTTTGCTCCAGAAAACTGGCTTTGTCTTATGGGGCAGCACTATCTTATACATAGCTTCATCAACCCAAGAGAGACAGCTTGCAAAGATGCAGACAGACACATAGAGAAATCTTAAGGTAGATTTACTTTTTATTCAATTTTAACGCGACCATAACATTAATGGTGTTTGATATATAAGCAAAAATAGTCAATGAAAAACACCTAATCAGAAAAGTATGTAATGTCTTTATTGCATTGTTAGGACAAGATACAGGGGCACTTCGGAGGCTTTTCAGCGGGGCATATATATATATATATATATATATATGTGTGTGTGTGTGTGTGTGTGTGTGTGTGGAATAAGGTACCACATACTTTATTTTATAAGGATATTGCAAGTTATCTAAGACATTTGTGCCCAAGTTGAGGACTGAGGCACAAGGCTGACTTGCTATAGAAGGTCACAGAACTCAAAGGTGAATTACAATATCCTTTTTTTGTACGGTAAGGGGTCGTTTCTGTCTTATAATACCTTGCTGCGCCGTCTTCCACTTTAATACGTGGCCTCTTGCTTACAGTAATGTAAACTTTCTTTCAGTTGTTTATTAAAATAATAAAAGAAGTCTGTGTTCGGATGACAGAAATCCCACTAAAATGAGCCTGTAATGTGTTGCAAAAAATAGGTTAAGCATATTGATACAATGCATAGAAAAGCTGTTTTGTGGTTTAAAATAAGAGTTAACGTTACCGAGAAATAGCAGTTTGAGCTCTCAGTTTATGAACACGCAAATGTCTATTTTCACCGCTTTCTTGCAAGAAAATAGACAACATCCCATCCTTACCTCGTAAACATGACTAAACTGCTTCGCCACCAAGGTATGCTACCCTAACACTTCTTTAGACACTCAGCCCCATATCTTGCAAAAGGCCTACATAGACCTTCAGTCTATTCCCGCCTCCCACCTGTCAAAGAAACGTATTATGTTGTCACGAGGGTCCTTCCTCTATTTCCATGGGCCCCAGGTGTCAGATGGTAATCGACTTCCTGGTCATGATGATGATTTTGACGCCTTCAGCGCGCCCTCCTTAGGCGAGGGCCGTAGGTCCCACACCCCCTTACGTACTTTCAGTCCCTGATGTGGGGCTCATTGTCTTTACCGGTTTAAAACAGTTCAGGCCTCACAACAGGTTATTACCCCGAGCTTGTTGAAAAGTCCTGAGCTAAATATCTTATGGGGCATGCATGCACAGTTCCTACCATCATCCACAAGCATTGCCTTAGGCCAACAGGATGCAGAAAACCCCCAACAGAGTCTGCTGCGATTTAAAGAAAAATAAAGAACACTGGGGCCAGTAATACATGGGTGGGGCGAAGACATAGCAAGGGGAAAGAACAGTTCCAGGTAGAAACGCTTTGTACACTCCCCACTAGTTTCAACACCCTTCCCACACCCCCATATTTCCAGCAATGACGTCACTCTACTTCATTATACCTTCTAGGTCGGGGTTTGCGCATGTTCACGTAATGATAGTAAGATAGAAGATAGATTGTTGCTTTCCTGTTTTAAACTCAAGAAGTGCAGAAAATAAACACATTGCTATCATAAACATTCATTTAATGATTACAAAGTGTTCCAGAAATCTGCCCCAGAAAAAAAGTATCAGAAAAACCAGTCAGAGCTTTAACTGTTCCCGTGGTAGCTGGAATTTTGCTTTGTGTTGGCTTATGCAGCAAGTATTGTGATGTCACAAACAATTGTAATACATTATTATAGTTCTGAGTGATGTCATTTTCTTCTTACAGCTGAGTAGTGATGTCACTACCATACTGTAGTAAAGACATTACGTACGTGGATATTGCAGATTGCTATGCGTGTTTATGTATTTATTAGGGTGACTCTGTAGCTATGGTTACGGTGGATATCCCAGAGGTAACACACTCTTTGGGTGTATTATAACTATGATGCCATTCAACGATTCAGCACTAAACATTTCTTTTTCAAATACATGGCCGACTGAATTCTTTTGGAAAGTACGGTACAATTTCGTAAAGGGCAGATGCAAAATTATAGGAAGGTCCTGAAACATATGTCAAAACGTACGTTTTCCAATTCTTCCTTTATAGATACTTTTTTGGTCAACCCTAAAGCCCGAACCTCTGGATGGATTCCCAGGAAACCTTCACAAGAACTTGCGCAATTCTACTTGCAATTCTTTTGTGGTTTGGTGCAAGTCAATCCTCTGATTTCTTTCAAAAGTGCGCAAAAGTAGTCAAGAATCAATTAGTAGTATCTGAGTTTACCTGGTGCAGTCTGCTGACACTTATATTGTCAATTGGCTCCCGGGGCAGGAGAGCCAGCCAATCCGATTGCTCGAATAACGGGCTGAATCCCACAATCTCAGCGTGGGGCGACTACTTCCCCACCCCACCATCTTAGTCCCTCACCCACCCCTCCCCTTGGTCACGATTTCTTCCCATCCCTGCTCCTCTTCCCCACTCAACTTATTGATTTGGTGGCAGTAGTTGCTGCCACAGCTCCAACCTGCTAATGGCAATAATAACGTGTTTGGTGGGCTTTACCGGCCCAGTAACGTCACTGGCCCCTCCGTGTTTAGACCCTTAATTCACTTGGGTGTATAACTTGGGTCCTGGACCATTACCGACCGGTCAGGCACACCAAACCCGTTATTATTGCCATATTGCAACGCTGATTGGCTACTTTGGGTACGGGTCTGTGAATAGACTTCTGGAAGAGTCGCTGACCAAGCAAGGGTAAAGATTGGCTAGTTGAAAAGCATCCAGTTGTATTGCTTTGGGGCTTGGAACATTGTACAAATGACTGCCACTGTGGTTCATGAACATTCAACCCAGTTCTACGGGCACCACACTGCAAACTACACTGCAAGAAAATGGAAATGGGAATATTGCAGGCCTCTGCATGTCCCCATGACGCAAGTGGTGGGTGAGAGGGGGCCACATGGAAAAGGACCCACACAAGCAAATAAGGAAGCTTCATTCAGAATGGACACAGGAAATAGGGTATGTAGGTCAACCAGGAGGTTGACCCACCAGTGTCCTTACCAGTGGCCGTTGTGCTGCCATGAGGGCAAAGTGGCTACTTATCAAGCCAAATGGAAACATTGGATGTCTTGGCGGGGAAGTCATGGTCTGAGCTAAGTAGCCATTGGCCATGGTTATACATAAATACAATATGGAGATCCCATGCACATATGGCTTTTGTAGGGTGGTTTATACTTACCCTTTTCCCTATTCCCTTTTTCCCATTGTGGTTCCCTACATTTACATTTTATATAGAGCATGTCTTGGATCTGTCACTTCTGACAGAACACTTGGTATTCCTAAATTATACACCAGGGATTTTCAGTAGCTCCTAAAACACACTACCTATTAGTTCTGACCACCACACTTCCAGGACTTCCAGAGCACACCTCAAGGCCATCACACAACCATGCTGCCACTCAATCGAGTACTTCTTCCACAGTTGGAAAAATGTTGTGACCACAAGTTTTCTTATGTTCCCTTTCTCTAGATCAGTGTTCCACCCATTACATACTCACCCCCCTGGTATATTCATATTCCCTCTTCCACTATCTCTTTGTGTCTTTCCAATTTGTTAGCTCTGTGCCTATTCTATTTCTGCTTCCCCCTGCCTCCACTTTATGTGCTGTCTTCACAGACTATGGTATTGTTACCCTGGGTGGTGGCACAGTTCACGATTTTCTTGAACAAGGTACAGGTGCCCTGAGTTGTTGTTGTTTTTGTTATTATTATTATTATTATTATTATAATTATTATTATTATTATTATTATTATTATGGCATTTATTGAGCGCAAGCCTAGTTTTGGGAATCAACAGAGTGCTTTACAATCATAGGGGGAAGAACACGGTGAAGGAAGCAGAGAAACAAGAAGCAGGGAGCTAACAACTTGGGAGGCGGGGGGTGGGCATATGCAACCAGGGAAGGAAGGTTCCATGTAATAATGTCCCTGCAAAAATGTCGCCTGGCAAAAAAGGTGCCACAAAATGGCTGTTTTTTGCAGGGAAATTAATACATTGAACAAGCGGGGGACACCCTTGCAAGCCCCATAATCTTTTTGTTTTAAAGCGGAGCGGGGGACACCCCCACAACCCCTGCTCCCCTTGATCCCATATGTATAGTCACCATTTATAATGTCATCACAACCTTTACCTGGTGACATTATGTATGTCGACCATTTATATGGGGAAATTATTACCTGATATCGGAAGGAAACTGGGGGAGCCAATCATCCAGTCTTAGGTAGGGTGGGGAGTTGAAGGTGTGTGGACCTAGGTGTTAGAGGGGAACCATTCCTTAACATGGAGGGTGTTAAGCTCCTTCCTGAACTGTAAGGTTGAGGGGGTGAGTCTGATGTTGACAGGGAGGAGGTTCCGGAGACTTGGGGTGCAGACAGAAAATGCTGTCTTCTTGTTCTTTCCTTCCTGCACTGGCAGAATTCAAGTCTGCACCTGTCCTTAATTCTGATGGATCATTGGGAATTTCTCAGTGAGGTAGCTTGGGGACTTTAAGGTTACAGCCTTGTATACGAAGCAGCAGGATTTGAAGATGCTACTGGCTTGCAGCATGCACCAGTCCAGTTCTATGAGGGTCGGGTGATGTGGTAGAATGTACAGAGTCTTTTGATTAGTTGTGCTGCAGGTCTCAGGGTAGTCAGCGGAGGGCCTACCAAAAGGATATTGCCACCATTCAGAAGGGAGAGGATCATGGCTTTGACAGCAGGTCTAAAATTGTTTTCTGAGATGAAGGGCTTGACATTCTGCAGGAGAGAACATTATTACCATTCATTATTAAAACATTTCTCATAAGCAAATATCAAACTTTCCCAAAGAAGAAATGAGTGAAGATGAAATCTCTAAAGGTAAACAATACATCTTTCAATATAAACAAACAATGTAAATTATGGAGAGCTCATTGAAATAATAACATCTTCTTTTCTTATAATACATAGTTTACATGAAGAAACTACAGCCAGTGCTCCAGATGGGATTTAGGAGTGAGAGTACTTTAGTCCCAATATTTTGAATTAGAGAGTAAATCCAATTTCAAGAGAGTAAACATGATTTTCCTCCTTTGCAAGAGAGTAGAAAGTGTCTGACAACTATCCAATTTGTGCGTAAAATTAAAACGTTGTTTTGAAAACATAAGTGACAAAACAGCTGTATTCCAAAGTGGTTCTAAATAATTTATTGCACCTGTAGAAAACATTTCCCCACACAAGAACCTTGTAGATGCACACTACCCAGCCTAATCTTCATGATACTTGGGCACAGACTCTGTTAAGAGTTACTACAGATGCCAGCTAGTTACATTGGGTGATTCATAAATCAAGTCCCTCACTCTACCAGCATCACTTCTCTGCGTCTCGGGCCTGCTGTTGCTGCCTGGCACTACCTGCTTGACAGCCACTCCATGTTTTTGCTCCATCTCTCCTTCCCTTTGCTGCTTTGTTTCCCCTGTCTCTCACTTTCTGACGCCCTTAAGTGTTGCGATGCCACGTTTTCTGGTCTGTTTCTGTGTCACTCTGCCTCTACCATCTCTGCATTCTATTGTTGCCTTTTCCATCCTATATCTCGCTGTATCGGTTGATATAACTCCTCTTCCTCTCTCATGTCTTTAATCGGGCTATATCTGTTTTTTCATTTTCTCAGTTGTGGTTGCTACTCCTTTTGATTATCTTTCTAGCACTGTCTCTTATGTTATTGGCCTGCCCTTCTCTAGTCTTGCTTTTCTATTTCCATCTCTCCCCACCTGATGTTGATCTGTGTTTTATTTTACTGTCTCCAAATGTCTCTTTTGCTCTGCTTCTATCCCTCACTCCTATTGTGTCTTAACTCTGTTTACCTTCTCACTTTCTTTGTTGCCCTATCATTTACCTCAGTGCTCTCTCTTCCTGTTGCTCGAATTCCTGTTTTGGATTGTCTAGTATGTTCTCTGTCCCTTCACCCCCGCTCCCCGCCTACCTTTGTGCTTCTGTATTGCTTAGGTTCACAGTTGCTCTTCCTCTCCTGTTTTTCTGTTTGTCTTTTAACATAGCACCAATAAATATCCACAAAGCTGAAAATGACTTTTCTATTTAAAAATCTAGTGCAGCTTTACCATTGGGTGCCCCTTTTTAGATGTGTGAAAATCTTCTTTTGGCCATTAGGCTGGGAATTATAGAGTTAGAGGTGTGTCTGTCCAGATGCAGCACTTGCTTGAATGCAGACGCTTTACCAACACTGTATGCCTTTACAAGTACAGCAGCCCATAAGAGATGTGTGTTCTGAGCCATTACAGGTATAGCAGCCCTGAAGAGATGTGTGTTCTGAGCTATTACAGGTATAGCAGCCCCAAAGAGGTGTGTGTTCTGAGCCATTACAGTTATAGCAGCCCTGAAGAGGTGTGTGTTCTGAGCCATCACAAGTATAGCAGCCCTGAAGAGGTGTGTGTTCTGAGCCATCACAAGTATAGCAGCCCCAATGAGGTGTGTGTTCTGAGTCGTTACAAGTATAGCAGCACAAATGAGATGTCTGTTCTGAGCCATTAAAAGTATAGTGGTCCTCATGGCGTGTTCTGCGTCTGAGCTATCACAGGTATAGCAGCCCTGATGAGGTGTGTGTTCTGAACCATTACACGTATAGCAGTGCTCATGGGATGTGCTTCTTCTGAGCCATTACAAGTATAGCAGCCCAAATGAGATGTGTCTGTTCTGAGCCATCACAGGTATAGCAGCCCCAATGAGGTGTGTGTTCTGAGCCATTACAAGCACAGCAGCCCTGAAGAGTTGTGTTTTGAGCAATCACAAGTATAGCAGCCCTGATGATTTGTGTGTTCTGAGCCATTACAAGTATAGCAGCCATGAAGTGCTGTGTGTTCTGAGCCATCACAGGTATAGCTGCCTTGATGAGGTTTGTGTTCTGAGCCATTAAATTGAATGTTACCTGCATCTTAAGTGCATATCTCTGATGCAGACTCATTAACTCACCTAGTGACAGGATTTGAAATAATAGGTTACACAATAATCTCTGCAGCAGGGTTATTGGCCCATCTGAGCTGCCTTTCCCTACAGACTGTTGACACTGAAAGGCACATAGGGTAAGGGCACTGGCAGTTCCATGTGAAGCTTGCCTGACATAAATGGCTTGTCAAAGCTTTAAGTCTGTTTGGACTATCCTACATTAGTCAGGAGATTCATAATGAGGCTTTGAAATGTGCTAGATTGTTGGCAGTGGGACTCAGTAATCGGACATGGGAGAAGCAGAGATTTTGAAAAGCGCAAGACCGAGTGGAAGGGATTGAAGATTATGACAGCAATGCCATCTTCTCACACTGTCGGAGGTTGGTGGGAAGAGCCCAGACGTTGTTCTTGCTCTGTACTTTAGCTCACTGCAGAAAATGACAACACATGTTCATGCTTTCTTAACAGCAACTCTAATAAGAAATGCAGGTACTGTCCCAAAACCTAGCAGTCCTGCTAAGAAATGTGGGCATAGTGCAATCAGCACTGCTGTGAATATTAGGCATTGTGCCATGACATGCGTATGGCATAGCAGCTCCGTTGATAAATTAGGCTACTTTGCCTGAAGATATAGTAGTTTTGTGAAGAGGTACAGGTACAATCTGTGCTACTGAAAATATATACAGCACTGCTTCTACATGCACCCATTATATCTGCTTGCGGTGGATGGTCAGAAAGGGAGTTGAGGTTCGGATCATATGCCTAGCTATGCAATTGGTGTGCTTATCTGATGAAAAGAAAACAAATTATGAAATGCCCATGCTGCTGCAACTGCGCGGCCTATTAATGCCAATGAAGCAGAAATGCAGCCCTTGTTTAAGACAATTTTCATTTTACACAATGCTACCTGTGTCCTAAAGCAAAGTGAAAAGCAGGTGCATGATTCAAGATGCTGTAATAACACTGTAACCTACAAAATGCAGGCAGTTGAACGAAGTGAACGAAACACAAATTCCCTTTTGCATTACTCAGAAAGTATTATCTTGATAGAATTATTAACAAAGGACACTGTTAAAAAAATCAACCGACCAGGACTCATCCCAGTTGCTTCTTTCAAGGAACAGTGTTGATTACTAAAGTAAAGAGTGGATTTGCAAACTGCTGCTAGCCAGGTTGTCACCAGTTAGCGCCATGAATTATGGGGGTGCTGCCATAAATAATCTGTGTAATTGGTACGCAACAAAGAATGAAAAGGGCTGCATTGACAAGATTTCTGTGTGTAAAAAGGCCTATATGCACGTTATCTGGTGCGCTGATCACACCACAGATTAATGATGCAGAATCCCAACAATCATTCTGTTCAACTATACAGAATGAAATAATGAAGTTGTCTTCAAAATTGGATACATTTAGCAATGCCTTTAATGAACTTTTACATTATGTTAAAAATCATGTTATCAGAAATGTTGATTATCACTCTCCTACTTATACCTGGCTCTCTTCCCCCAGAAATAACTCCAGTCAAATTCACAAAACATAAATCAAAGATGCTTTGATGAAACTTCTCTCCCTCCCTCCTGAGATGATGACTTTATTGAAATTCCAAACTCTCTAATTTATGTTTCCCATTCTACTACCCCATCCCTTTCATAAATACATTTATGTTTTCTACTATGAATATCTTGTATATTAATGTGTAATAAATTTGTATTTTTTTCTTTACAACCCTAATTAATAGTGCGCAGACATCACAACTGTTCGGAGGGTCCATTTACGCAATGGGGCATCTGCGGACATCGAGCCCTGTCCGGGCATGTCCAGTTTCGTATGACGCACATCTAATTACTCTGCAGACAATGCGCCAGTTTGCGGACATCTATGTGCATGCACCCTGTATCTCCAGCTCGATGAGGTCCGTGGACACATGTGAACACTGCAGCAGATGCCCCCGGATGTCATCATGTGACCGCACCCATGCGGCATGATGGCGTGTCCACAGACGGTGTCCATCATGGTGGACAGTTTGAAACTGCATTTTTGTGCCAACCTAGGGTGTTTCAAGTTAGTTGAAAGTGTACCCTTCCAGAGCTCCTAGACCCATTCTTTGTTGAGCTGTGAACTTTTTACAACTTTTGGCACGGTAGTCTGCGAACAGTTCCTCTTAAGGGACCCACCCACTACTTTTAGTCATTCTGAATCTGGCACACCAGGAGTGAGCATCTATTGACAGCTGCTTCCAGGAGACTTCCAGTAGTTTAAGAATGGCATGTGTCATGGCCTTCCCACCTTCCCAGGGGCCACCACCATCACCACATGGAGGGCATGGACAGGGGAACAGATGCGATGATGGGGATGATGATGACGATGAACAGGAAGATGAGGTAAAAGAAGTTTCTACCGCCAGCACCCAGACAGAGTCATGGGTGTGTCGGTTCTTTAAAAAAATGTGTAAGTACCAAAAGCTCAAGCTGCTAAGCTTCTATGCATTAAGTGCGGGGTCATACTCAGTCTCAGACAGCCAAGGCAGTACTCTTTTGGGACCACCTCCATTCAATGCCACACTCGCTCAAACCACCCGGGTTTCTGAGAAATACTGCTCCTTTCTCAGGGAGCAGTAGGTTATCTTCCTCTACCCCATCTTTCTTGACCGATCCTGCCACCACATAGGCTACACCTGTGGTGCAGTGGATCCCACCGGCATCCACTCAGGCCACACATAACACTTATGACCCTTACCTTTTGAGGGTCACAATACTCTGCAGGGGGGAGCAGTTTGAGAGTGCTTTCAAGGCTGTGGACAAGGAGCATGAGAAACACTGCCACCGACCTTTAAGGCACAAAATCTTCCCCCGTCTACCTACCCCTCAGTATCTGTGTTTGGTGCCCCTTCCCTCCCAGACCTCCTCCACTTACCACCTCGCCTCTCCTACAAAAAACAAAATCCCCCAAAAATATAAAAGGCAGAAAGACAAAACAAAAAGGTTCTGTTAGGACCACTCTTCACAGTAAAAAATTAGAACTAAAAATAAAAATCACAGGATCTTTTGCAGTCTGCATAGTCCGCGGACAGTACGAAAGTTCACAGACACCTGGCAAATTTCAGGTGTGGGGTTTGGGAATTAAAATCAATTAACCTTTTTTGTTAAAAAATTGTGGCTCTTTAAAAAAGTTTGGACGTATCCATATTTATCGTTGATTGATTTCCCAAAAAACAATCTTCACTGCTGGAAACAGTTCCATTTGGCTTCTGAATATATCCTTCATGGGAACCTGCAAAGATCCTGCAGTCAAATAACCCAAACTGTTGCCTCCACAATGCTCAATGATAATATCTGGGTTTTTACAGTGAGTCATACTGTCACAGAATGTTAATAAAGCTTCCCACTTTAAGCCACAATCCACATACCACAAAACTCTTTTCTCTATGCCACTAGTAAAAAGAGTAAAAGCGGGTGGGTCCAGCTTCCCCTACCTCGCGCCCACCCTCTGGAATGCCCTACCTCCCACCATCCGTGGCGAGGACTCCCTCACCATCTTCCGCAAAACACTGAAAACTACCCTCTTCACATAAGGACCGACACATCAGCACAAATACTTATCATTTAGGTTTGTAATTTACGCCCAAATGCAATATTTGTAACAACAGTATGATTTCCTGTACTACTCATAATGTGTCAACAATCGCTATTATATGTACCATGTAACTAAGTTATTGCAAGTAACAGCGCCTCAATGCCCCTGGGCTGCTTGCGCGCTATATAAATTTAAATAAATAAATAAATACCAGGAAACTCCACTTCGCCAATACAATAGTAGCATAGATGCCAAGAGATTCTGTATAAACCTTTAATGAATGTATCCAAGAATCTCTAGCTATCTTTACTACACACAACAAAGAAAATACTTCCTACCCTGTACTCCTGTACACTTAAACTCCTTCTCCAGACCCACAAAACCTGATTGGCTAGTCTCCAATGTAATCTTTCCATACCAGGCATCTTCAAAAGACCCAGATGGCACGTGCGGGTCTGCAGACTACGGCGGTGTCTGCAGACATGGGGGCACCTGCAACGCTTTTATTCACCTATAGAAACAGCTCCCTATCAACGTTTTTCCACTTCCCCACCCTTTCTTGGCCCTCTTCCGGCCACAAAATCACCCCAAATGTAATTTTCACACCCTTTTCTCACTGTGCTGTCCGCGGACAACAGAGATCTCTGCAGCTCCAACATGGCGACCGTTTCAAAAAATCTGACGCACCTCATGTTTTTCAGCATCCAATCAGTGCGCGTTTTTGGTGTCTGTGGACATCAAGCTGCCTCCTTATTGGCCCACGGGTGTCCGTGGACTCCGAATCAGGAAATGGGTCAGTAGACTGGACCCAAATATCAAAATGATTTTAATCTACTTTTTGACCTTTTTTTAAAAAAACTACTGGACGATTTACACCAAATTTACAAAAGCACGCTTTCGGGACCAAGCCATTGCTCCTTGTGAAGTTTGGTGAAAATTCGTCCAGTGGTTTTTCCATTGTGTCTATGAGGATTTAGAACATTTTGGGACTCCCCCTATAACTTTGTCCCCCATTGATGCAACCGCACCAGACTTCTCAGAATAATTACGAGGGGGACATATGCTTTATTTGCAAGGTTTGGTGAGGATTTGTGTATGGGGGCAAAGTTATAAGCCACCCAAAATGTCTGTGTATATATTTCTTCCTCATTGCCCGTTTACATGTGCACCTCCCCTCTTTTTTAGGTCGTGCATATTTCCCCAGTGTGAAAATCCCTTCTGCCCCTCTCCTATAATACTGTGTCCTTTGCTCGTTCCCCCCATGAGAAACCTTTCTATCTGATCGCGTCTTGCAATTTTGTCAAGGTAATCCTGGGAGATTTCCAGGGTCAAACAAAAATAATTTGAATCAAACGGACCCTCCAGCCCAAACACCCCCCCAAACTCCCCATTTGGTCTACTTTCACCCAATACAACCTTATCTAATGACAAATCTCCTCTTTCTCACCTCCAAATATAATTTTAAGCACTTGTCTTTTTCGTGTTTGCAAATGATTATTGCAGGAATCACTCCCTTCAAGCAAAAAGAAAAAATGGCAGCTTTTAATTGAAAAGGTGCCGTGCTGCATATTAACATTTCTTTGAACCGGAGTCGCCCCCTTCTGTGTCATATTTTTTATAAGTTACTGGACGGATTTACTCCAAACCAGCACACTTAACACCTGCAATGCTTTCTGCCCAACTTGCTCCTTATTTTTGCACAAAGGCATCCAACAGTTTCCCAAGGATGTAATTTAGGGGTCGCCAGAGTTCGCAACTGCGACCTCTGAAGGCTCCCTTGCGAGCTCTGTGGTCTCCCTTGCAACCAGTAAATAAATAAAAACGAAAAAAATTATTATTATTATTATTATTATTTTTTTTTTGGCCATGCAAGCTCCTTGACTGGGGCCAGCACCATGTGGCTCTTTACTTCTGGAGTGGTTGCTTTCTTGTTCAGGCCCCTTAAAAACAGGAGTGCCAAAAGTCTAACACTTTCAGCACTGACCCTAAATAAGAAAGAATAGGAATACCAAATAATGTGTCTTTCTGGAATTCTATACAATAATTGCTAGACTCATTAAAGATTTATTTCAGGCACACTTCAGAGGGTGAGTCCCTGATTTAGTCTGTTCTTAACCACCTTAACTCAGCCTTTTACCCTTCTGAGGTCAATAAATGAGTACCAACACAGGTTGGGTGATATTGGGTGTATATTTTTTCTATATAAAGCGCTTAAGCGTAAGTGCTATATAATAACACATCATTATCATTTGATCATGGACGTCTGCTTGCATTCAAAGTAATTTGGTAATATGGGCCTATACACATGGCGATCCATTCTTATATGAAACGTACATCACATTATCGTAACCATATTTTTTGTAGTGTACAATGCTATGTGATGCCACTTCCTGTTTTGTCAACGGGTGAAAGGTTGTGTTCCATTGCTTCCCACAATATCACTTCGGGGTGGGGTCAAATGACATCACTTCCTGTGATGTCATCAGGGGGTCAAGGGTCATGTGATGTCACTTCCACTACCCCTGGCAATTTGGTGAAATGACGTCCCTGCAGTTTCCGCTGTGCGCCTCTTCAAAGGAAACACCTTCTTCTCTATGGGGAAATGAATGGACTTCGGAAATGCATATTCTTCACTGAATATCTTTCAATCCAATTTCATGACGTCCAGTGCCCATTATTTTCTTTTGAAAAATTTGAGCTGGATCCAGCAATCGAGCAAAAAAGTTATTGCCAATAATTGGAATGCTTGCAAAAGTCAATGTTTCATAGGTTTTATATTAACTATAGTGCAGCCTATAATATATATGCATGCACACATATTGTTGGTGCAGTATAACATTATGATATGGCATAGCCTTCAAAAACATTAAAATTCCGACAGTTAAAGGGGAGTTATGGTGAAGTTGACTCAACAAAACCTATGAAATTGAGTGAAAAAAACATACTTACATTGGTGTTACGGCTGCAGTGCAAAACAACAAACCCCAAATAATCCTCCAGATATGGTCTCTAAAGCACGGGGTTGCAGGTGGTCTCCCCGCATATATATATATATATATATGACCAAGTGTATTCGATGTAATCACTGTTAACCACCTTATACACACAGGAGAAAGAGAGAGACAGAGACTGTGGCCCCTGAACATGCATAATCCATGGCATGTCAAAAAGGCACACAAAGTTGTAGTAGTTCCTGAAGCCAAAGAGAAGGTGTGAGAGAAAAGGCCAAACCACAAGCCTATGAGAGAGTGGAAGGAGAAAATGAATTAGCCCTGGCTGAAGGAAAAGTGGGGAGAGAAAAGGGAAAGGTTTGACAAACAAAAAGGTACACAGACAGACGGCTAAGCTTTCACTAAGGAAAAGGCACAGAAAGAAAAGCAAATTAAGGAAGTCCTTGACAAAAGAAAGGACAGAACAAGCAAAGGCGGGTGGTCTAAACCAAGAAGTGAGACAATACATTGGCAGTAGAGTGGTCTGAGCACTAATTCAGGGAGAAGACAAGAACCTTTTAGAGAGCAAAACCTTGAGAACCATCCTGAAAAGATAAATACATTGTTTAACTTGATTTCGCTTTATGCTTCATTTCTAATGCTTTGTTACTTTGTTGCAAGCCCCATCTCTTTAGAGACCTTTTTCATCTATAGGCCCATCCAGGCTCTCCCCTATCTTGAGGACTAACCTTGACCATGCACGCCCCTTATTGAAAGATCATCATTATCTGTGGACAATTCTTGCCTGAAGGGCCTATTCAGAATGCATTGCCCCTCTCTTTTCTAAATCCCATCTCTGATATAAGGCTCATCCCTTACCCAAAATCCATCTCTGACCAAAGGTCCATCTCTGGCAAGAGCCCATCTCTGCTCCAAGGTTTCTCCTCCCTTGCCTGCAGTCCTTCCCTGCACTGAAGTCGACACTTGTTCCGTGATCCACCCGTACTCCTCGCCAAAATTGTATTGGCAGTAAAGGAGTATAAATGTGGGAAAAGCACACAACGTAACAGGGCAAGCAAAGTAGAGCACCGATTTTCTGTTTTGAGGTGTCTAAATAGAAACATCTAACCCTCATTGGCAGGGATGCTGATGAGTACCTATGCCAGATCTTAAGAAAGGCTTACGGGATTTAAATAGTGCCTATGAAGGTGAAGCATGCAGCCCCTGGGCCTTTCATACTCTGTGGGATATATTTACCAACTCATCAGTACTTCCTCACATCATCCAGCTGCACTTCAGCAGTTAACAGCAAAATGGCTGCGCTGGCTCCTTGGACCACCATTGCCACGCATCAAAACTGCGTTTTACAGCTACAAAATTATAGCTGCACCATCTTGCCAAGCACATATTGGGCAGGATGGAACAAGGGGGCACACTGAGAAAGCCTTCCAGTGTGATTCTTACATGCACCAAGAAGACTATTGAGAAGCAGCACTGCTTTGCTGCTTGATCCAAAGTCCCCTTGAAAAAAGAAATATTTGGCCTTTATAATGATGGCACTCTGACGCTATTTCCATCTGTTCAGCATCACACTGCTTTCATCAATGAGGCCCTGCCATGCCCACCCATATCCAGATTGTGCTCCAGCAAAATAGAACATTGTCAGCCAAATATGAGAAATCAAAAGAAACTTTATTTTCATTCGCACAGGAAAACGCTTGACTTTTGAGTTACAAAATGTCAAATATCAATGCTGCAAAAGAGACTCTGGCTCTCTGGGCCTATGTCAATTTCAATGGACCTGTGTCTTAAACAGATTGTTGTATAAGTGAAACTGACTAGGGCTGCAAAACAATGTGGGAAATTCAGAGACAAAGCCTTTTGAAATAGTCAGCCCAGCAGACTTCACCATGTGTTAAATTGCGCTTTTGCAAATAAGGAAAAATGCCTGTTTTAAAAAGATAATGTTGAAAGAAGGCCAGGTTTTGGCCTAGCAATGTAAAGGGTTTTTTTTGCTGGGAAACATATATGGGATGTTTTATTCAACAGGCTTGCTTTTGATTTAAAACAAAATAAAATAAGAAATAACGACATTGGCTGCCTTCTGAAAACTAGCCAAACAGGTTTCTGCCATGGCTCAAGGCACGTTTGGCTGACAACAGGAGTGGCCTAATCCCCGAAAGAAGGAGCCACCATAGATTCTACAACACATGGGTGATAATTGCTACCTTGGAAAATTTTGAATGGGCCAGAAGGCCACATATCACATGCTCATCAGACTTTTATCTGGGCTGAGGCCTCTTACAATAGAGATTCTGGGACATGGAGATGTGAAATAGGCAATCACACGTCCCTGCGACTTCTACTGGGAGCTTCAAAGCCTACTCAAGAGCAGCCTTGGAACTATGCCCTTATATGGTGAACAATGCTGACCATTTTGGCTCTAAAGACTATTTTATTTATACACTTTTAAGACTTTTATCTTTGCAACAGGACTTTGCAGGAATGTAAAAAATTAACAGTTTAAATGTAATTGTGTGTTTTTTAATTTAAGATGTGGTAGCCTTCACTACCATATTGGGAAAAGAAATGGCAGAGAATTGGACAGTTTGAGGAAAGTCTACATGATGCCACTGTGAAATTCAATCCTTACATGCCTTATGATAATCTATACCCATGTATAAAATTATAGATTTTTAGGTCAAATATTTATCACTGAAAATCACAAAAACTATTAGACTTGTGGAAAAAAAAGTCCCACAAACATGAGGGTGGGACTGCCATGCCATGCTCTGTATAAAATATATATGTAATTTGTTAAGATGCAACAACTGTAAAATGTGACATTCATGCCATTCATGCCAAAACTGGATTTTAGCTCTAAAGTAACTGTGGGATGATCCTATGCATTGTAAAGCCACTTCATAAAGCTGATGTCCCTAAAAATCCAACCAGCTGACAGCAAGGTGGTAACAATCACCCTGCCCAATCCAGTTGTTAGAGGCACGGCCGGCATAAGCCGGCCCCACCATATAATCCTATGATGTCACCATGCCTTATAAATAAGGGAGCCTGACAGAACTCTAAATACACTCTCTTCTGAATTTTCCAGCGCCTGTGTATCCAGATATCCCACCTTCACTCTGCAAGATTCTAGACCTCACTGCCAGAAAAGTGATAGTTGACCCAGACCTTCCTATCCAGACAGGACCACCCTTCAGCACTAAAGCCCCATAGCTAAATCCCACTAACTTCAGGGAGAAAGGTGAACGGTGGCTGAGCCCACTTTGGGTTTCTCCAGTGCTGCCTGCTTGCCCTACTTGCGTGCTCCATCCAGCTGAGGCGTCGCTGTGCCGTGACCAGACCTCTGCCGATCTGTCTTTTGCCAGGAGAGGCCTCGTGTGGTGATCAGAGCCTTTGAATCCAGAAACCGGTTGGCTGTCCCGAAATCCCAAACTTAAGCGCTGATTGTGAGTATTTCCCCTTCCCATGGTAACACATAGCATACCCCATCTTGACCCCTTTGTCTTTGCCCTTCTTTCTAAGTAATCATATCCATACCCTGACAACTTGTCTAAACTGTTCTAATTCCCTGTACACCCAGTCCTTGTTTTTCTAGTGTTAGCGCAATTCTTTCATTCACCTCACTTTGTAACTCCTTAGCAATATTTGGAATCATTTAAATTAATTCCCACATAGATCTGAACACGGGGTGAAAGGGTTAAGATGCAAATTAACCCGGAATCGTAGCGTGCCTTTCTTTAACAATTTAGTCTGAATAATCTAGTTTAAGTAAAAATTGTCCTTTTTCTTTCCAAACAGATTTTCTTTCTTTAACGGTTTTATTTTACCAAAACCAACCCTCCTTTTATCTTGCAAATCTCATCCAGTACTTCAGCTATAGCCTTCCTTTCACTTCTATATTATCCCTGTGATGTGCATCTATCCCCCAGCCCAAAAACTGCATTCCAGTTCAGAGTATTTCACCTAGTTTTCTGAAAAACCATTTTGACATTTAAAACTGCAAACTAGAAAAAATGCAACTTGTGTGATTTGACTATACCGTGTTTTCAATTTCAACCTGCTTTCTCAACTGTGTGTCTTTTGTGATACTTTACCTTATAGTTACTCGTGATATGATAGCCCTGAGACTGTGATAAAACATATGTACATCATTATTTAATTAGACATATAATGTGTAATATAATATAAAATCAGAGTGTCATTTTAGGCCATTGCAAAGGGGTTGCCTTTTATTTTGTGAGAGAAGGTCGGATTTTGATTCTGTTTGCTGCCTCATATTCCTGACTACCTGCTGCTTCTTTTTATCCACTCATTAGATTAATTGTGGGTTGAGGGAACATAGCAGGGGGAAATCCTAACTCTGGTGCTATCTATCCTAATTGAATAAAATAAGTAAATATCGTGTTACCACTCACCGGCCTGGTTCATGGTCCATTGTGACCCAGGGTATTTGTGAAAGGGGGTGTGAGATGGGTCGGGTATCGGCTCAATTTGAATTAATTGAAATTAAAGAAAAAACATTCTAATTGCGTGCCACATCTAAGGCTGAGGGCGAAGGTTCTGGTCCGGTGTGTGACGCCCAATTGGAATCCTTCACAACTCACAACATAAACCTGACCCATCCCTCCCTCTATTGCTACCCGGACCAATGACGGTAATCACACCACCCCACTCAGGGGCTCTCACTGGGAACCACTCCTCTCAGTGAAACACCTGCCGCTCATATAACCTCCTAAGACAGACTAAGGGAGTTGTCAAGCTGGTTTACCTACCTTATGCACCCAGCCTTTTCTGATTGCTACTTTCAACCAGCAGTGAGTCTGGGATGCCCTTCCAAACATACCCGTGACTGACCTCTCTCTGGTTTCCCAGACAGCAGAATCCCTTTTGTGCCCCTCATATTCACAGTTATTCCTGAAGGACCCTAATTCAAATAGAAAGATCTAGAGTTACAAATGGTTGTATATGATATAATCTCTGGAAATAACATATAGGGTACTCAATATTTAAAAGAACAAAATAATAAAAAGGCACTAATGACCCTCCCGAACAAATTTGAAGACTGGTGTATTTATATAAACAAACTCCAGTCCTACAAAATTTAGGGAAAGTGTTGGATTATGGAGGTGATTAAATTGAATGATGATATGCTTATGCCTTATATAAAACAGAGTATCCTAAAGTAAAATAACATAATTCAAAACAAATTTTCTGCAGACAATGAGCAATAGTTTGATAGTACTCACCGGAAAGTGGATTGCTTGCTGCAAGTAGAGATTCTGGTGAAACTGAGTATTCCTGGAGGTGCTGTCTCAGGAAACAGATTGTATTAATTATAGCAATGATATAGCACTGGCAACAAATGTAGACAACATTGTAAATATAATATATTAGTTATGTGATTTTTTTAGTGGTCTTATTAATTATTTATTGCATTTAATTGTACATTTATTTTGGACTTTTATGGATGGAGTTGTATATTTTGGAGATAAATATTATTGGACGAATGTTATTTATTTATTTACATTTATAAAGCGCTCACACAGCCCGCAGGCATCGAGGCGCTGTTACAGGAATTGTTAGTTTTTCTTAGTTGTGTTTTTTCTTTGTCACGTATTTATAACGCGCTTAAACACTCAGAGGTTTCTAAGCGCGGACCCGGGGATCGAACCTGTTGTTGCTTTGTGTCGTCTTGCTTCCAAGACGCGCACGCTGCCGCTGTGCTATCCTCCCGGGACAATAGCAATATGTTGATTTTATTATAATGTATTGTGTGATGCTAATCTTTTTGAGTACATGAATTGTATTTCTAGTGTGAAAGGTTTTATATTAAATTGTAACAGACTAGTAAAACCATAACCCCCTCTGCCCCTGACTCAGACGCTTGACCTCCATGACATCCTATTTCCAGCCTCTCATGAGTAATCTGTCCACAGGTATTCCATAACTCCTAGGTATTCTAGTTTCAACAGAACAGGGCTTATTCAGGTTATTCAACCTAGTATCTTCCTAGTAAGAACTAGCAGAAGGGAAAGAACTGAAAGCGCTGTTGGCATTAAGAAAGGCACCTCAAGATGTCCCTCCATGAGACAGTGATTAGCACGAATAGCAAAAATAAATGTAAGGTACACACCTCACCAGAATACACCAATAAAATGTTAGCAGACTGCTACCTTTGCTTCCAAACAGGTTATAAGAGAACAAACGTATTATTCTTTACCCACTCTAAAAAGAAAAGGCTGCATCTCATCTGCACTACGCTCACCATTGAACAGCTGACAAAATGAACCATTGACAAAGAATCCATGCAAAGGAACAAACAACATTAGCCTACACAATCAGTTGTTATGTCAGGATCTGGTAAGGATCCAAGCTAAGTCCTCCACCCCTGATTCTTTCGAAACAGTTGCATATCTTAATTGCAGGGCCAGCCAGCCATCAAAAAGTCACTTGCCACCTCAATTCTTCATATAGGCACAGCACAGCATTTCTTACTCGCCAAGATCCAATTACACTAGCCAATCGCTAGTGACCAGGGCACATTTTGCACACTGGTAATTGTTTGACAGTCTTTCTGCTCTGACAATCTGCACCCTCACCACTTGTTCACACTCCCAGACCCACAACTGAGGTAAGCACTAGAGGTAACAGACCAAATCTCCTCATCCACAGCATCATACCCTCGTGGGAACAGAATGTGTGTCAAGGAGTTCCCCCCCTTCTCACCTGGGTCCGTTCTTTGCTGGAGTCCTTGGTCGCTGCCTTCTTGCGGACGGACCCGGTCTAGAACAAGTCTGCCCGAGTCTCTTCTGACTCCAGAGTGCATTCAGTTTCCGGGACACGGGTCCAGGAATCCGGGGAACTAGGAAGGTGCAACTAGCACACAAGTCCAGGAAATAGGAGGAAAGGAAGGGGCAAGGAATGAGTAGTTAGACAGGTACAAGGAAACAATACCGCAAGCTACGGGACACACGTTGCATCGCTACTTTGCAATAGCATTTAGATGCGCGGAGCCGCGGAAGGCGTGGTCTATTAATAGAATATGTTATGTCCAGCGCGTGGAGCGAGAAAGGGGTTTCACGCTGGACGACCATGTTGGGAGTATTATGGAGTGCAAGCCCCGTTGTGACAAGGACCAGGAAGTCCAAAAGGGACGTGTTCTGTAGTTCATGACAATGTGGCCGAAAGTATACTGATAACCACCCCTCAACATGACCATTTCTCAGAGGACCTCTGTAGTTAGCTCTTCCTCAACCCACAATTAGGTTGCTATTCTGTTCTGTTATAGAGCCCCACCAAAGACATCTTGACTTATCCTTGGAGGACATTTCCAACAGTGGCATAGCCTTAGAGACCCTAAGTTTGACATGCACAGAAACACATTGGGATACATCAAGGCCCAGTCAGGTAGCAAAATTGCACTGAACATTAAAAACATCTTGAAGTCATTAAACCGGTCTTACCAGCTGCAATGAGCTACACACGCAAGGCAGGGTCCTTCCCTGAATTCACTCTAACATGTTCAAGTGCCATGCTGTCCACTGATGTCTTTACAAATCCTTTGAATAATGGTCACTGAAAGCAGGTCTCATCATCAACACGTACCTGCTCACCATCATAGCCTGCCACTCACCAGGACTGAACTCTAACTTCCTGCCACAATGGAGAGCACTGATGGCAGGTTGTGAAAATGCTTCAGACAAGAATCTTATTAAGTGTGATCTGAATACAAATGTGGGCAGTCTGGGAACCATCCCAGTACAGGATTTGTTGGCCCACTGTTGGCCACAATGGAAGGGGTAGGCGCCAAACCTGATTCACGGCCTCTCACTCTCACAGCTTCACTCTGGATGTAATGTTCTCTTCCAACTATATAATTTCCAAGACCTTGGAATAATCACTCTTACTGGGGGTTATCTTCATTCACCACCTAGGAAAATCACAAAAGAGCACAGACCTGCATTGGGCTCTATTACAATCCGACCAGAGAAAAAAAGTCTCCCTGAAGGACTTTGCTAACCTATTCTCTTTCAACTCAGATGGCCTGTCTACAGTAATGATTCAGAATCCATTCTAAATTACCTTCATTATGTAATGACAAAAATTATGGATGTCAGTAACCCACATCATAAAATATCTGGAGCCTGCAGACATGGCTAGGAATGAATTGTTTAAACCTGAACTAGCCCTCGTGAAAAAAATAGATCAAAAGCTGGTACAAACCTGGACTAAATGCCAAAGTCACATAAAATAAAATGTATTCAACATGTGAAAAACTATACCTACATTGTACAACAGAAGAAAGTTCATAGCTTACACTTTCATATTGAGTCAGCAAGTAATACATCTAAGGGATTGTTTACCATCATATAACTAGTTAACCAATGAAATCCAAACTGCTTCATCTTTGGAACCATTACACACAGTAGGAGACAATGGGCCTCATTACGAGGCTGGCGGTAGCCGTGCCCTTATTAAGGGCATGGCTGCCGCCGGTAATGAAATTTTACCGGGCCCATGGAATGGGCAATTACTGGGTCATGCCGACCTTGGTGGACCCGGTAATTGCTCATTTCATGGGCCCGGTAAAAATTGATCCCCATTCTCATTCGAGCCCCATAGGGCTCAATGGGAATGGGGAGGGAGCTAACAAGGGGCCCGTAAATAACGGGCCCGTTGTAAGCTCCCTGGTCCCCTCGCGGGACCCAGAAAGGACGTCTGGTTTTACCAGACGTCCTTTCTGGGTCCCGCGAGGGACCCTCGTAATAGGGCGGAGTGGGTTTAACGGCACCGGCACCATTACTGGTGCCATTAAACCCATTCCGCAAGCCTCGCAATGAGGCCCAATGTGGTGATCCTCTTCAAAGGTACAGCCGAAGCCATCAGAAGCTCTATTCTGCCCCCAAACCACCCAGAGCCCCCCTAGATCTGTGTCAGAAGTGAAGTACACATCAATCTCAGCATTCCACCCACCCTCCCTCAAAGACACACTGAATACACTCAAAAATATAAAACCTGCGGGTTGTAGCCGAGATGGCCGATGGAGCAGTCACTTGTTGAGAGGCTCCAGGACAACCACTCCCCAAAAGCATGTTAACTCTGCGCTTGTGCTGTTCCTATGAAAATGCAAGGATAATAAAAGGCGAGGACACTGGGGACGGCGATGGATGTGGGAGGGCCTCCAGCAGCACTAACACTCCACAAAACTAAGAAGCATTCATGTAAGCATGGCCCGGCCTGACCTTAAGATGTCATCCACTGCTCCAGGCATGAGAGAAAACCTGCAATCCTAAGTACGGTAGACCGGGCGACCACAAGGACTTGAGGTGAACGGGGGGTAGAGTGCCTTAGTTACGAACCCGCCGCAAAGAAATGCATTAAAAAGGCAACAGGAATCCAAGTCCACTGTGGGCCCCTCACCCACCTGCCCTGCTTGGGACTAATAGGCGGTGACTCAGCACAGAACTTCAAGGGAGGGGCGAACAGCATACTGGGTAAGAGTATAGAATCCCACTGAGTCAGAATTAAACACAGAAAGCACAGCATGAAATACCAGAGTCTGTCCGCTGAAAAAGAAGGCTGGCGCCAAGGTATAACAAAAATGTACAAGCCATTCCAACTGCCAGACTTCTGATGAGGCCCTATGGGTCCAACAAGTGATTTAGTGATCGAAAAGTGAAGCCCATACTGATATTCACCTAAATACAGATTCATTATGATAAAGGTGAACAAGCACATTAAGACCCACTCGTTAAAATCGTTCTTAGAAAAAACAACTCGAATGGTAAAGGAGAGGAAGGCAATATGGCCGCTGATAAACCCTCAGAGGAACATGCTCATGTAGTAACCAGAGATACAGAGCCACTGACCAAAGGTATATTAATCTCTACACTTTGCTCCTTCAAAGACTTCATCTGGGAAGTTTTAAGATACACAATATCATCCCTGAAGGGTGTGTTAACAATGTCTGTCTCAGAAAATAAAAGGGAAATTGTGGCCATCGCAGAAAGAGTAAATCAAAATGTAAATGTGATATGTACACTGGAAAATAAAACCTTGAATATCGCAATAACTGAAGGAGCTTACCAAAAGCTATGAGATTCTGCAGAACAAGTGTCATGATCTCTCAAACAGGTCAAGGAGAGACAATCTCTGAATAAAACGCCTGAAAGAGGGAGCAGAAGCAGAGGATATATAGGGAAGCATCAAAGAGCTATTTAAACGACTACTAAAAATACACCTGAGACATGTGTGAGGATTGACAGGGTCTACCGAGTCCAAACACAAAAAGGAGATCCTAAATATTAATCCACCTAATTCTGTCTGCAATGTAAAGTTAATTTATCATGTGTAGAATATTTTCCAAACATTTGTGAATTATTTAGAATTACCTGAAATGTATTTTTGCAAGAAAAACTACCAATAATTGTAAATACTAAAAGGTAAAAAACATGTTACATTTCGATGCTAGACAATTCATGTGTTTGTCTCCACTGACATACCAAAAAACACAAAAACACAAATGAAAAAATTTACAAGCCAGTAACAAGCACATTAACAATGCATATTGCACAATGACAAAATGACACACATGGTTTATACACCAATGGAAACCAGACACTCATAAATTCTTAGACATGTGCCCATCCTAATTAAACCCAACAGAGAATATAATTTGGGTCTGTCCAGTGGTGACCATACCCTAAACGTTACTGTGAGTTAAAAGAATCTGTTAGGATTAGTCATCTGCCAACTCGAGTTTCGTCTTTCAGGGTTTCACAATTTCTCTACCCAGCCTTCCTCAGGGCAAATCTTATTTCGTCACACGGGAGAATTTGGAATCAAATTCAAAATATAATTTTAAAAAACATTATTTTATATAATTGTACCTACTCACTGGCAATGAGAGCCATACAGTCATTAATTTCATATGTATTTCATCACCGTTAAAACACGCACATGATCATCTATAATTATGTGTGTTAATAATGGAGAACCATTAAAAGAATGTGAACTGTCCCCACAGGGACGGGTCCTGAAGCAAGTCATGTGATGGAAGCAAAAAAATGAGTTGCCATCAGGTACTATAATCGTGGAGCATAATGGTTAACAATAACCCTACAAGGGTTAACAACAGCCCTGCAAGGGTTGGGAACAAACTCAAACATACTACCTTTAGACGTTGAAAAGCTAAAGGTAATCACATGTCACCTGAAAATGCAGAGATAACATTTGAATTACTAATACTGCTGCTAGTCTATAATCGAGGTAGAGTACACAGAAAATGCTATGGCTCTGTACATAGTGTATGCACTACGGGTGGTAAAGGGCATACCGGCTTATAAAGTCAGGCCTGAGTATAGCATAGAGAGAACACAGAGACCAAGGTTTGTGTTCTCGTTTTTAAGCAACACCTGCATTTCATCTCTGGGTCATCATCGCACGGAGGGGCCTCTGACTGGATTTATGTAAACGCATTAAAGTAGACTGAGGGAACTACTACAGCGTAAGCATCTGGTGAGAATGGCCATCCATTCTTACCAGATGGGGAGGAAGGATAGCTCAGGGTCAACACATTTTTCTTGGAAGCAAGAGAAGCGCAACGCAACACAGGTTTGAATCCCGATCCCACGCTTAGAAACCACTGGTTGGCATTAAGCACGTTATAAAAGAACTGTTATAATAATTATCATAAAATCTGTGGCTGCCATCTTGAATGAAACAGCTGTAATTTTACATTCACTAGAGCATGTGCTGGAATACCAGTTCAAGAACCTAAGGCTCATAATCAAAAATATAACGCTAACTCTAGTTATATTGGATGCAGCAAAAAACCTTTGGAGAAATGTTGAAAGCACAAAACACATTGTTCTTAGAAACATAGACCCTCTTGCCTAGGAGTTAATCTCATATGAGGACAGGGAAATAATCCTAAAATTGCAGACCGTTGAAGGTTGTCATTCAGGCCTGTTTGGTGGGTTTTCAAATGGTGAATCCAGATGTGTTCCAATTTAAACAGCCTACTGATCATTGAATAGTTATTTCTGTCAGGTGTTAACTTATCTATAACCCTCCATCTAATATATCGATCATTGTGGTTGTTATCTATAAAAATGTTCTACCAGAAGGGCTGTTAATGTTCTATTGCATATTCTGGAACAATGTTTGCTAATCTGTGAATCTGCTTTGCAGGTTCCAATGTAGATTTTAGGACAGGCATCAAAAACCAAAAAGGCTATAATACCCTCTTTTTTGGTGACGGGGGGGCTTGACTCATGACAGTAGTAGCAAGGAAAATGAGTCAGAGCTACCTCTCCTTTCAAGCGCTAAGCAGAAGTTAACATGTATCTAGAGTCTAGTGGGAACATTAACTCGCACTAGGTGAGCACACAAAATATAAGGAAAAAGAAAATGTATTCTGATTAAGAAATACTGACATAAAAACAGAACAGGTCAAATCAAAATGTTTCACAGTGCAAAATGCATTTTAAGATGTTAAAAGAGTCAGGAGTCAATGCATGGCTCATGGCAAAACTTGTCGACAAGTTCGGGAAAAGTTGAGCATTTCAAATGGAGTTGTTTAGTAACAAAGTTAATAGAGAAAATCCGAACTATCATCAGGACTGGTCGTGTTCTTTAAAACGCAGAGATGCGTGATAATAGTTGATGAGGTGCTGTTCAAAACATCATCTAAAAACAATATGAACAGGATAAAATAAATATGTGTGTTGCCATAATAGTTGGCTATACTCTCGATAAGAAAAACATACAAACATACCTCTAGCTAGCGATTTGGCGCTCTCGGGTTGTGGACGTTGGTCCGTAATGGCAAGCGTCGGGTGATCTAAATAATGCACCAAAAGAACCTGCAGTAGACAGGTGAAGGAAGTTAATCATAGATGTCAGTGGCTGGAATTCTTTTATTCGCTGACAACCCCATTTTGATCTTCAAAGCCCTGTGGCGGCTACATAGATGGCTCAATGCTCACCATGTATGAAATGTAACTCACAGTTACTATTCAGAATAAACTGCTAGAACAGGTACATTTGTATGACTACTTGGGGGTTATTATTAATGTGAACATAAAATGGTCATCAAAAGTGGACAAACATTCTACCATTCTGGTAAGGCAAGGTTGCACCGTCTTGAGACATTATGTTGGCAATGTGATCATTCCCGCTTTGGAGGTGCACAGAGCCCACACTATACTGGCTGCACTATGTGTTCCAGAGATATGGTGATTTCCTTACTTTTCTGGTTTACTGAAGGATGAGAATAAACATTGGAAAATTCTCCTTATAAACTCTGAAGAACGCTGCAACCGTCCATACAAAACTAAAGTTGGGTCTAGATGGCATCCAGCATTCAGTGAATGTGCATACTTCATTGTGTTGAGGTCCTGTATGGTCTGCTCAAGAACTTGCCAGATACAGAGCAGCGGGCTCTTTTTAACTGTGTAGGAGGTGGCTTGACCCCTCGTAGAATAATTGAGTCATGGAACATGTTTATATTTTTTCGTTTTCCGATGAACATTGCAAGAAATTGATGAGCGGGCCAGCAGCTTTCCCCCTGCTTCCTGATAACTTTGTCCCCAATGATGAAAATATTGGAGATATTTTGATGCAAAAGAAAAAGAAACCTTTAAGGACAGAATTGCATGGGAAATTCATGCTAGAATATTTACGTTCAAAATGTGTTGTACGTGTTGTAATTTGTTTTTTCAAAAAAAGCATTCGAATAATACACATTTTAAAGTATATATTCAACTATGGCCCCAAAGTGTGTAGGTTTAAAGGAGGTGTCTCTCTAGGTGCTTTTGGTTTTGATTTACTGCCAGTGTGAGTGGAGACACTATTTTGTTCCGGTAACCCTTTGTTTTGCAAGTTCAGCATTGTAGAAGGCAGGTATGGAGAGGGGGGGTTGCAAGTGGCATTTTTAAACAGGCACATGTGGAGGGGACAGAGACAGGGGCCCTCCCAAGTCCCACAGCCAGCCTCTGAGATGGCACTGTCTTTGGTAGACACCCTTATAGACTTCCTGGCCCAGTTGACCTCCCCACCTTCCCATGTTCCCAATGTCTTTCTTCAGTAAAGATGTGTACATTCACCTGAGACTGGGGATTTTTCCAATTAATACCTATTCCTAGAAATGGAACAAAATGCTGACTATGGTTGAATGGTACCTGTTTGCCATGGTGTCTTTCTCTTTTGCCCCCTTTTCATCAGACACTGACATTTTTTGCTTCATGATAATAATAAAGTGGTCTTGTAAGGATCCCTTTTGCCATTTGCTGGCCTCGTTACTTACGACTCTGCAAGAAAAGAGGAAGGGGATTGTTTGTGGGATAGGAAGGGATGCAGATGGGAAACCTGTGGTGTTGATAGTTGCAGGTTGGAAGTAAACGGTTCCTGTGTGCTTGTGTGCTTTCTATGTTGTTGGAGCTCAAGAGTGTTGCTCATATTTTGGTGATCTTCCTATGGTGTTGACAAAGCCTGTAATGGGGTGTGTTCTAGTGTGGTGTAAAGTGAAGATTCTGAGGGAGCTTGGTTAGCTGGGGGTGGACATATGGAGTGAACATTGGTTAAATGGGGGTAAATATATGGGGGAAAGAGTGGTGGGAAAAAAAGGAAAGAAGCAAACATGCATTTAGGATAGTGGCAGTGGTACTATTCACCTATCGGTGGTGTAGACTGGTTGTTTGTTGCCTATTTCCTGTGGTAGTTGTTACTTTCCCTTTTGGTTACATGCTGTCTGATCCTTGTTGGTTCATTGTGAAGGGCTGTTCAGTGGGGTGAGGGATGGCTCGCTTTCTTTTATGTAGTTTTGAAGGTTATATCTGTGGGACAGTGTTAGGACTGATTTTGTAAACTCTGGCCTGGTGGACAGGTGTATAGAAGGCCACCCTATATTGTGACAGGAACCACTCTGGGGAGCTGCAGCCGAACCAGTTTAGGTAGCAGTGACAGGCGGTCTAGGCTGAGTTCTTCAGACAGGGTGAGCTTGTAAAGGGTCCACAATTAGGTCACACAATCGGAATCACAGATTACACTTAGACAGGATGTATACAAATACAGTTATTTAATTATGGCCAAAACACAGTATAGAAAAATGACTACAAGCAGGTAGACGTATCTCGCAACAATATCAATCTAAATACATATATACATTCACTTGGTTATAGGGAATAATACAAATCAGATACTCCTGCAAAGGAAAGGTTAGACAAGCATGAGGCACAAAACTTTCCACATACATGATCCCTATCTAAAAGTGTCCAGCCCTAAGTTGCCTGGGGCCTTGTGCTCAATAGTTCAGGATACAGTTTCACAGAATTTAGGATGCAGGAAAAAATGCAGGTTTGGGTCTCTGGGGTCCAGTGAAGGGTTTTCAGGGTTAGGGTTCAAGTTAGACTAATGCCCAAAAGTAGCCACAACAGTCAGAAGCCTTGCATAATCAAGCAATAGCAAAGCCAAAAGTGTTAGAAATAAGGTTTATTATAAACCCATTGACTTATAATGGGAGAATAGGGGTAGGTTAGAAACTCTGTAACTTACCCCCTTAACCAAAATCTTCCCCAGACTTGATAGAACAAAGGAAGGATGCCCGTTGTTGCTTTTCCCACTGAAATCCATGGTCTTCGATTCCCTGGAGCTGCTGGTTCGAGCTGAAATCTGGTTGGTGTAATTTGCTGCTGCAAGGACTCATGGTCGAGGAATGCAGAAAAACTCAATGCAGCACCCCTCTCAGGACTGGACTCGGATCAGATAAGCAGTTTTTGGATTGTGCACACTGCATACAGCAATGCAAACAGATTCAGTAACCGCGGTCAGACTGTTCCTACTATCATGGGTCTCCTTGATGCTAGGATGCCGAAATTTGGCAGGAGGTAGTCTTGCAGGACCAGCTGAAGATCCCCTAAATTTCAGGTCGCAACTCAGGTGACACCGGCAGCACGGTAGCCCAAAAATGAAGCTGGTCAGCCACAGGACAGTTCCAGGGCACTTCTGAAGGCTCCCATTGGCAGGGCACAGAGCAGACGTCGGGAATGGATGGTCCCTCCAATACAAGGGTCATAACTCCTCCCAGGACTACTAAAGATCAAGAGCAAGACAGGGCTCCTACAGGACAGCAGCAGAAGTTGGTTGCCTGGT
Organism: Ambystoma mexicanum; assembly: GCF_040938575.1. Taxonomy (NCBI): domain Eukaryota; kingdom Metazoa; phylum Chordata; class Amphibia; order Caudata; family Ambystomatidae; genus Ambystoma; species Ambystoma mexicanum. The sequence goes on from NC_090935.1 coordinate 539,474,254, forward strand.
CTCCTTCAGTCAGGTCTCAGGTTTCTTCGCGGGTCTCACAGCTGGATAGGATACTTGGCTCCTTCAGGTTTCTCCAGGATCTCTGTAGAACGTATGCAGGGGTCCCCTTCTTATCCTAAAAGCCAGGTAAGAGTTGAAACTCTCACTAGCCAATAGCAGGACTAGCCCACACACACACCCCAGCAGTGGTCCGATCAGGGCCACTGGCGGGAACATTCATGCATACCACTCAGACACACTGAAATCAGTTTGTGGATTGGACTGAGACTGACCCAGCCCACATTCTGCCAGCAAACCCGCACAGCCCTCCAGTAGCCCGCTAAAAGCTCCTGATTTCCCGAGCACTGGAAGTCTTTATTAGGATTTTCCTGGCCTCTGAAGCCAGGAAGAAGGCTAAAAGACAAGATGTCAAAAACATCTTGTGGCACGGCCATGTTTGACCAGTAGCCACAGTTTGAAAGGGCAAATGCGGTAAACGCAGTAAAGCTAAAACAAAAATCCCCCAAAAGTGCCACCAGCCTATCCTTTTAGAAAACCTAGAGTAACCACAAATACTCTGAGTGTTCGTCTAGGGCAAACCAAAAATGCACCCCATTGTACTGCAGTGTAAACTGCTGTGCACAATGATAAAAAGTTACCACAAGTGATACAAAAGTAACCAAAGTAGTGACATAGTAACTTGACTAGGGAAAACAATATTTTTCAGTACTGATAGCCTGAATAACATATCAGTTTCCCCATAACATAGGAGGAAAGGCCAGTACGGTGAAGCTTAAGGCTTCACTGTACTGCAAAAAGTATAGGTCAGAATTGAAAATTAAAGCAAAACGTTTGGGGTTCCATAAAGATGGAAGGACATGTGCAGTAAAGAGAAATCTTTCCTAACAGCCGGCAGGCAGTTCTGGTCAGTGGTCTTGTGGGATGATCATTTGAAGAGACATGTTTTAGCGGTTTTCTTTTGAAGGTTATGTGGTCTTCGTCTATATGGAAGTTTTTGGGCATTTTGGTTTTTGGTTGACAGGAAGAAGAAGGTGGAGCATCTGTGGCATTTCTGGTTAAAATTAGGTATAAATACAAATACAAATGTTTTTGAGTGTTTTTGAGGACCAGTAGTGCAGGAATTTTCTTCCTGTTGATTCTGGGCCTTTTCCATAGTAAGAAAGTTAGGCGACAAATAGGATTTTGAAGTGGATCTTAATTTTAATTGTGAGATAGTGCTTTGAGCAATGTTCTTAGAAGTTGTGTTTGTGTCTTTTCAGTCTTAGTAGTAATCTCACAGCTGTGTTCTGGACTCCTTGGAGCCTGTTAAGTAGATAGTCTGGTAGTCTGAGGTACAGACTTTTGGCATAATCTAGTATTGATAGAAGCAAAGAGATTACTGCCATTGTCCTCTGGTGGTCAGGTAGGGCATGTTGTGCCATAAGGTGCACAACTGTACGAAATGGCCCCTGAAGTTTGACTTAATCTGTGGCTGGCATGAGGTCGCTGTCCATTCTGACTCCAAGAAAGAGTGTACCATGGCTACTTCCAGAAAGAAGTGGGAAAGGTCCCGTTACATCTAGACAGGGAATTGCTGCACGGTTCACAGGTGTAGTTCCAGTTAACATCAGGTCTGTTTCGGATGGGTTCAAATTAAGTCTGTTGATGGTCATCCTAAAGTCCACCTGTGTGAGACAGGTGTTGAAGTCTGTTGTGTCAATTGTGGCAATATTCATGAGTTTATAGACAATTTGGGGGTCATCTGCATAGTTGAAGCAGTTGATGCCTGTGTTACAGATGAGTTCCAATGTATTTGTTGAATAGGAGGGCAGGGATTGAAATACATTTTTCATGAGCAGGAGTTAAAACTAGCTCCTAGGCATCGGGCATCAGCTAGTAGGCAGGAGCTACCCCAACAGAGCCAAAAGCTAGTACATAGCTTGCCGCAAATGTAACTTTCATGCGAGATGCAGACTCACTTTTTTTCCCTTACATACAATCATTATGCTTTAAATGTCTTCGCGATGTCGCTTATACATCTTTATTCACATTCCCAAATAGAGAAATTTAATATCACATAGGTATGTTTGTATGCCACTAGTGAGCCCTGCGAGCCAAATGTATCACCTGGTAGCTGTTGGTGTTAAGCTAACCGGGCTCTCCTAGTCTAGAAGCAGGAACTAAATAGCGGTTGAGAAGGGTTAAGGGGTTCGAGCCTTGGGGTGCTCCACTTGTAAGGCTGCATGGCTTAATCCTTTCTTTAATGATCAATATCTCTTTATGGATCCTGATGCTATATAACTGTGAAGCTATACCAAATGTTAATATGTTGCATGATGTGCAATTGGTTATATTTCAAGATTCTGGAAGTTTCGAAAAACAGCAACTCAGATGATCTGTTCAGAAGTCGATGAATTTAAATGATACCTATTTATTTGTTGTGCTGGTCTGTTTTAAAGTTCTGTTGATATGAATTATTCGTATTGTTTGTATTACTTGTTATATTGCTGTGTTGACTGTGTTTTTGCTTTTATAGATAATATATCCAAAGTATATCATATTAACTATCTATCTGAACATACTGTGGGTGTTCATGACATAGACCAATCTAGTCAAAAGGCGAAGAGGGCGAGCACGCTATATTGCATTCAGGTTTCCTAGTTATTAGGGATACTGGTTCTTACTATATAACATCCATCCCGCTTCGTGACACTATGGTGGAATGGGATACCTGCGTATAGGTACTAGGATTTCTCTAAAAGGGAAAAGAAAGTTCCTGATATGGAACAATATAAGCAAAATGTGACAGACGGGGGCAAACGAGAGTGCATTTGGGTAAATATTAGGGGAACCGGGATTTCTTTGGATCTTGGATCTAAGTATAGTTTAAGGATTGTCTTAAGCGGCTATAGCGCCTAGATTCCTTCTTGATACTCTCTGGGATATAGAACCGAGTATGCCTTTTGATTCTCAAAGGATGTTTTGGATATAGCACCCAGCATGCTGCTTGACCCACTCTTACTGATGTAGCAACCAGCATGTTTCTTGACTCTCAAAGACAAGCTCAGGGAATTTAGCACCAAGCTCACTACTGGTAATCCTTTCAGGCAGGGCCCAAAATGTACATTCACCACTAGCCATTGCATAGATACTCTTGATGAGTAATAATGATGTGCTTCGTGTATGTGTAGAATTGAGGTGGCAAATTACTTTTTATGTCTGACTAGTAGCGAGCAACTTGAAATGTTGTCTCCTGTTTCCGGGATAAGTGCCTGTCTCGCTTCTTGGGTTCTTATTTACAGTTTCTAGGATATGGTCCCCAGCTCGCTTATTTAGGGATATGGTCCCCAGCTCGCTTATTTAGGGATATAGTGCCCAGCTTGCTTATGTAGGGATTTAGTAACCACTTCACTGCTGAAGGGATGTTGTGCCCCACACACCTCTTTAAGAATATTATGTCCAGCTCACGTCTTTAGCAGTGTAGTGCCCAACTCACTTCTTTCAAGGTGGTGACGCTCTGTTTCAGGACATATAAATCCTCAGCTGTCTTGGGAACTAATAGTCTTTTCAAAACCCTAGGATCTAGTTGGTATAGTTGTCACAAATAACCCTCGCTCGGCAACTTTGGCATGGTGCCTAGCCTCTTTGCCCCTATTCCTGTTCCTTCCCACTGCTTTGAGCAACTTCTGCTTCCTCCTGGTCCTTTCCTCTGCTCCATGGGCCAGATTCCCAGACAATGGGGCATTCTAAAAATAGAGCAGCAGAGGATGCATTTATTTTAGCTGCCCAATTTTTGTAAATGTGCAAATCTTCTAATCCACAAAGGTAACCTGCGCATTACTAGGGCATTACCTGCGCTGGGCAACTCCCTGGAGTACATCTACACTCCCAGCACTAACATATAACCGGCTCTGGGTGCTTGGAGTGTATGTCACACTGGCAGGCTGCTAAAGGGCTCATCATTGTAAAATGTAAATTTAAACAAATCATTATTTTCCCTGTTTGGGGATAGAAATGTAAGTATGACGGCAGTGTTCTGTACCAATGCTTTCACACTTCAGTCAAAATGCATGACAGGGTCAAAAGTGACCCTGTAATGCGTTGGACCTCCACCTGTGCCTGTACGAAACAGGCATAGGGAAATGAGTCTATTTCTGGCACATTTTAATATGACTTCCGTTTTTGGATTAGGAATGCACCTTGAAATGTGCAGAAACAGTCCCTTACTTGTGCTAATGGGAAAGGACGTGTAAAAGAACATCTGAATGGGCACACCCAAGGTGTACATATTCAGATAGGCCTTTTTTGAATTTTGTTTCAACTTTTTTGGGTGCGCATCTCATCACTTGTTTCAAAAAGGCTTTTTGGTAATCTAGCACTATGTCTCTATACTGCCCATGTTTCATTCCCCTGCCCAGACACATTGCCTTACCTGTATAAACCACTAGTCACCAGACAAGAGAGGTTTCCAGAAAACCTCTTACTGGACTTCCGGCACATTTTATCCCTCCTCCTCCAAGCAATAAACCCATTCCTTTAGAGTTTGATCAGGTCTGTGATGCCAATGAATGGAAGTGATGTATGATGACATATTTGCGATCAAGTGTGACCTGATGGGAGGTGGAGACCTCTTTCCATAGGAGTGCTTGTAGTCTCGCCTCCTCAGCCAAAGGGCTAATGTCCTCCACCACCATGATGACACCCTCTTACTTAAAATAACTCATTGTTTAGTCCAGTTCATGCCAGATTGTTCTGCTGGGCTCCAGCAACCACGCAGGGGATGGAGCATACAGTCCTCATCCTCTGTGAATGCTTTCTTCAATGCTTTCACTATGAGGATTTGGGCGACACAATATCTTAGATGTGGCAGATGTTACCGCAGTTCATATGGGTTTTGACCTGACTCCCTCCTGGAAAGAAGCCTCCTTTCATTCTTTCTCCCATACCTTTATGCCTGTATTTATTTACTAAAAGACATATTTATACAGTCCCCACTTTTGCACTCCAATGTGACAACCTTCTCAGTCAATTTTTGTTGTTTTAACCTTTTTCACATATTTTTATTGTGTTACATGAGAAAAGATTTCATGGCAAATGGGCCAACGTGGTGAGGCATTTGCTGCTACCCTAAGATAAATCACATTCAGAATAAGCGCTTGGTCATTTTGAATAGCCCTCATCATCTATAACTCTAATTTGCACCTGGTTAGATTCATCATGCATCTGCAACAACACGATTGATGGATGCAAATCTTCATAATGTAGATTTTCAACAGGTCTGGAGGGTCCATTAAATACTACCACCTCACTCTCGCTACAGCAGCATCGGCAACAGGAAAAGATAACTATCAAAGAAACAAAAAAAGAGTATTATATCCACTGAGGTGGTGATGAAAGGTTGTTCATAGATTTTCATAACCAATCACATAAATTGCATCATGGGCTATCTCAAATGGCTTTTACTCCTCATTGAATATAACTTCCAAAACTTGCAAGCCTTTCTTTACATCTGCCTTAGTTCCGCCAATAACTCTTAACAAGTTATCAACTGAATTAGAACACCCTTAGGCCACCTCAGCTTAAACTCCATGTGTAAGCTTCCTGATGCTGTCTCTTATGTGGGCCAGAAAACATCAAATTGTCTGGTTTCTGTCTGCAAGACAAAATGTATGTCCACTGACTGCACAGACACCACTTCTACAGAGTTGTTCTCCTTTTCGGAGCAATTGCTTACCACGCAAAGTAATTTCTGTGGCCTTCAAATCCCAGCATATTTTATTGCCCGCCAGTACCATCTGGCCTCTTTCTAACATGCTAAGACATTGTAGCTGGGGAGGTTGCAGGTGCCATATTTCCAACTGGACCCAGTACCTAACCCACATTAGTATCCGGCGAGGGTCAATGAGCTTGTTACAAGAAAACCTATTGGCCTTTGCCCGGGCCTTACCTCGCCAAGAAGGCTCGGAAGCCTCTGCTTCACCACCGCCTCTGTGGTGCCTTCCGTGACTTGGCGCCATGGAAAGGGAGAAGGGACTAAACACAGTCCCTTCTCCCTTTCCCTGGCTAAAATGTTTAGTTACATTTTTTTTCTTCGGATGAATGCCCACCATGGAAAGGAAGATGGGACTATGTGTAGTCCCTTCTCCCGATCTCTGGAAGCCATTTTACTTGCTGTTTCTCAACGTTTGCAATAATTCATACGATGTTCAGGGGTACTAACAGCAATATGACCCTCAGAGTGGGGACCATTACCGGTGGGGTAATGCCCCCGGGGGTCAGTTTAACTATGGGTCTAAGGGTCTGGGGGTCTTCTAACTCTGTCTGCATCTCAAGTCACAGTGCAGTTTCCCAACTGGTTGGAAGGAGCTGGGAAATTGCACTGTGACCTGAAATGCAGACAGAGGAATTGAAAAAAACGGTGGTGGCCAATCAAGCATTTATGATGAGATATCAAAACCCAGACCTAGCTATCTGACTGGCACTATTGTTCCACTGAGACTATGAAGCAATCTTAATGAGATAAAAAAAAAAACATGAATGTTTTAAAGGCATGTGAGACCATGTATTTGATCATGGAACATGGCCTATTCTCCTCATGTATATTGTACTGGCATACTAGAACAAACCTTTGTTATTTCTGTGTTGTTCCTGAAACTCAAAGTAGTTAACAGAAAAGAAAACAATTCAACTGTGTCATTGAAATCCATTCTTAACTCAAAATCCGGCTCTTCTGAACAACATCTGCTCTGTACAGCCACCAAGAGGAAACCCACAGATATGGCTATCGTTATGTTACTGTCATTATTTGTTTTATCTCTGAGGTGTTACGTTCACCATGGCTGTGGCAACTGATCTATTATGCTGCATTTCCCATTCCCCTTGTGTAATTCAGGGAGACAATAGTGCATTAGATCAGAAATGTGTGTTAGCTCAGGCAAAGTAACAGTTGCATCAGTAGGTTTAATAAGGTTAACTATAGTCCCATTCTGAATAACTGGGAATTAATGGCTGTTGATGCGAAGCTATAGCTTGGGCATAGCTCTCAGCTGAAAGCCCATTTTTGGGGTGCCTAAAGGGACACTAAGGTGGTTTAGATAAGAATCTTGAAAGACAGTCAATGCCACATTCCCAACTTCCATTTAGATCCATTTAGATCACAAGCACCCTCTTGCCAAGATACTATGTACCAGGGCCATGATTCAACATCCACAGTGGTCACCAATGAGAGAAGTTGTATTTTCCCAACTGCCACCCTTGCCGTGTAGGAATAGACTCTAATCCACTTAAAGAAAGGGAGCCAACCCTCCAGATAAGGTCATGTTTATGCAATGAAATCATGTAAATGCGCGTCAATTATTTTTTCTTGTGTATCATTTATGCAGGCAACACACAGTAGTTTCTTTTGAAGTACTATTATGTATTATGTCCTGTAGGTGGTGATGCAGTTTAACAAGAATCAGGTGGAAGCCTTGTTTGTCAACATGAGAACACCACACCGAAGTTGACTTACCTTGGGGTGGGGGTTGGGGGGTGCTTGATGCTGAGAAGAAGAAAGTATGTTCACTAGAAAGTGGCAGAGCAAAGAAAGACCAACCCCTCTTGCTCCCTTGAATCCTCCAGAAGCACCCCCTTCCTAGACTCCTGTTGTATGATGTCAAGCAGAAGAGCATCGTCAGATATTGCTAAAAGCACAGCTTTAGAAAATGTAATCAGTATCAGATGCATGAGTTAGCCAGCAGAAGAGAATCTTGCATGTGCTCCTGTACTACAATTAGCAAACTGCATATTGATGCACGTAGACCCTGCCTTTGTGTTTCAAAAAGAGTTTACTTTCTGTTTGTCCTGGACAGCAGCAGTAGGGTGAGTAAGGTCAAGGGAGCTTCACACAGGCGCACTTTAGTGTAAGGTCAATGGACTTGCATGTGCATTGCGGGGCCTGGAGAAGGAAACGCGCTTCAATGCCAGTACATATTTGGACTGCTCATTGCTTGGGTTCAGCATAGTGTGTGATGTCCAAAAATCTAAGATAAAATACGGGCAGCTCAAAGGACTTCGACTTGTGGAGCTGAGAAATGCAAGCAGTGTACTGTGTGTCGTGAACATACTCCAGTCAATGCTGAGCTAACCGCTACCTGATACGTGTCCAGCCCATGTCAGTAGTGGGCCACAGCTCCTCATTAGGATTGGTCTGTGTCAGGCTTGGTCGAGGAATATATTGAAGCCAAATGAAGAGTGTAGGGTAACTCCACAGCAACCGAACCAAAGAAAAGCAACACGCTAGGGAAAAAGGCTAGGTGCACCCTTTTTCCAGAAGAACAAGAGCTTTAGTTTGCATACAAAAAGGAAAGGGTGACAGGGTATTATAAATCTGCTGTCATAGAGCTCTCCCTCATTCTTAAAATGGAGTCTGTCTTATAAACGTGCAAATAGTCATTCATGACACTCAAAATACAGTATTCATCCCCCCACCCTGATTGGCAGCCGCCTATGTATATGCTAATAATAATTACATATAGCCCCTCCACTGATTGACCTTGTCATCTTTTACTCCATATTCACCACACATGGGTAACGGCCTCTTTCACCTTGAAGCGCTGCAAAGTAATTGGTTAAACTTGATAGACACCACCCTGTCTTTACTCCCAATCACGTGATGTGCACCTGGTCATCAACATGAACTCGGCAGATAACTTCAAGGTCAGCCTAGTCCTTTCAAACAAAGCAACTCTTTTCTCATCCCAGATATGCAGGCATCCCCATCATGCCTCCCCGCTGTATGGGCATCACCATTGCCTCTCTCTGGTACAAATCATGGCTTGTGTTGTTCTCTGCTCCATCCTGTATCAGTTCCCCCTCCCATAGCGCTGGTGTCCCACTAATCAATCAAATTCACAAAGGATTTAAGACTCATATTCCTGCACCTCTGGTAGTTCAAATAGACTGACCATCATTCTGGGAGCGCTAGTATCCTACATCTTAGGTCATGTTTTTGCAACCCAAGACATCTGCCCCAGCTCCCATGAATATGGCCTTCGAACTGGGCTGCAGCCCTTCACTTATTTGGCTGAGTGCATTCCTACCTAATTGTTCTAAAGCCTAACTAGATACATTTATATGGGGATGTACGTGTGTGTTCCTTGCCGTGCCTGAGAATCGGAATGTGATAATCAAGCAGGGGATGAGGACTCATTGTTCTGTGTCTCCAACACAGCCTGTGAGGATTTGGGCCTACTCTTAAATGCAGTATTAGTTCATGTTATAACCTTAAATGAAGTATTAGCTCATGGTATAACCGTCGCACACATGCTATGTATTCAATATGACACTATCGCAGAGAAAATGGTTAGTTCCCCCCATATTACTTCCCACTCCGGCCAGTTGCTTCCACCCATAAAGTTTCACTCTGCCCCTTAAACCACCCTTTACGCATTCTCCATGATTTAATATATTTTCTGCAATCTAAATCATTTGGGAGGGGTGGCAACTTGAATGTGCATCCCAACAAGAGTATTGCTTTCTTTAGTTTGAGAAGAGGTGGGCTATTTTGTTGAAGACGGTACTGAGATTGGATTTATTTGGGCAGAAAATGAATGATGCTGTCATTCTCAATTAATTCTGTACCCCTGTTGAGCTCTTCTGATACATTTAAAGGAAAGTTTATGGACGTTTTACTGGCTAAGTCCTACAAGGTCATTGTGACATGTCGCAAGCAGCCTCACAGTCACAATCAGGCCTGGGCTCCTAATTTTAAACGTGGAATTTTAAGTGTTTTCCCTACTGCAAGTCCCCATTTTTATTCTGTTGCAAAACGTGTTTCAAGTCTTTTAAGTAATTTTCCAACAGGGTTAATGCAAAGTACTTTTGAGACGTACAGGAAAACAACATCATTCAATACCTCAGAGCTATGAGGAGTTATGAATATGTGTGCACAAGATTTAGTGGTAGATCGCTGCAAATAGACAGTTATAGAAAACTCTTGTCACTCACTGTGCACATGTTTATACATTAATGTGTTTAAATAGTGTACACATATAGTTAAACAATGCTTACTTTTGCGTTAGCACTGCTAGCTAATCAGTCAGTGGACCTAAGAAATACACAAGGTCTTCAATATAAAGGGCACTAGTGGCTGGCATCAGACTTTCAAGCTCTTTGACTCTAAGATTCAGCTGTGGAAAAAACTAGTGGTCTCTTGATATGCCTAGCTTTGTAGCAGTAGATGTAACTCCACAATGATCTACACCATCCTTCAACGTCCCCTACCCCCCACTACCACCCACCTTTCATCTCTCCTCCAGGGCTCACTACCTTGACTACAGCTTTTGCCCCCTTTTAGGCTTTCTTCTCTATTCTTCTCAACAAATAAGTACAGAACTTTGCAACTCACTCACTCTACAACCTCCCACACTCCTCACTCTACAACCATCTTAACGCGGGAGTGCTCATCATACGACATTGATCCCTTTGGTATTTGTTTGTTCTTATATTCAAATCCCTTCATGGTCTATCCCACCCTTACTCTAGTCTCCGAAAGAAAAAACATTTAGGGACTTGGACTGGTAGCTAACATGTAAATAACCCTTATACGTTAACACACTGTGAAGACAGATTAAGTATTTAGTTGTAGTTATTTATATTCTGTTAATGAATACAGCTAATCTTTCCCTACAACCAATCTTTCTAAGCCCTCGTCGAGTGGCTACCCCTAGTTTGTGGTGGTGCACCGCTTATCTAAGGTGAGGGGACAGAAGAAGAGCCTTGCCCTAACTCGTAGGAACAAATTGAAGAAAAGTGCAACAAATGGCTAATATAATCCTTCAACGACCCCCTGCCCCCCACTACCACCCACCTTTCATCTCTCGTCCAGGGCTTACTGCCTTGAAAACAGCTTTTAGCCCCCTTTAGGCTTTCTTCTCTATTGTTCTAAAAAAAAATAAGTACAGAACTTTGCAACTCACTCACTCTACAACCTCCCACACTCCTCACTCTCCAACCATCTTAACGCGGGAGTGCTCATCATACGACACTGATCCCTTTGGTAATTGTTTGTTCTTATATTCAAATCCCTTCATGGTCTATCCCACCCTTACTCTAGTCTCTGAGAGAAAACACATTTAGGGGCTTGGGCTGGGTAGCTAACCTGTAAATAACCCTTATACGTTAACACACTGTGACAACAGATTAAGTATTTAGTTGTAGTTATTTATATTCTGTTAATGAATACAGCTAAACTTTCCCTACAACCAATCTTTCTAAGCCCTTGTAGAGTGGCTACCCCTAGTTTGCGGTGGTGCACCGCTTATCTAAGGCGAGGGGACAGAAGAAGAGGCTTGCCCTAACTCGTAGGAACAAATTGAAGAAAAGTGCAACAAATGGCTAATATAAAAAAACACCTCCTGGGTGTTTGCATGGCCTGATGGGTGTTCTCTGCATCATCACAGCTACCAGGACTGTTGTCCTACTGGTTTAGGAGTCCATCCCTGCATGCAAACACTACTGCCACCCACTCCCAAACTAAGGACAGACTCAACAGAGAACATGATACCACCATGAGCTATTAGCCTAGCTAAAATACTCCATCATTAGATTTCTGCAGCACCTACTGTCATAAGCGTAAACATGGCTAGTCGCTCGCAAACAATATTTACACATCTGATGTTTAACTACAGGTCAGATATCTTGGTGGTATGTGCTTGTAGCAAGTCTATCTTCACATGCTCAAGTCCTTGTCTTGCTGCACTTGCGTGGGAGTGGGGGGATAACTTTGTACCAGGTGTGGGATATATTGACCCACTCAACAGTATTTCCCCAATTCAGGAAGCTGCATGTGCGCAGAAACAGCAAAATGGCTGTGCTCGCTCCTGTGAGCGCTATGGCCTCAAAACTGCATTTTTGCAGCAAGCAAAAGATGGCTGCACCTTCTTGCCCAGCACACAGGGGCAGGATGGAACAAGGGGACACACTAAGGGAGCGTGCCAGTGTGTTCTTACCTGCACAAAAGAAATGGAGTGAGAAGGCAGCACTGCTTTGCTGAAAGCCCAAGATCTCCATTATAAAGGAAATGTTTCACCTTTAAAATAATGCTGCTAACGCTATTTCCATCTGTTCTTCCTCAAATCACTGTGATTAAAAAGGCCCTGCCATGCCCAGTATCTTATTGTGCCTCAGCAAAACCAGGCATTATTTCTGAATGACGGGCCCTGTCAAACCAACTCTGAGAGAAATCCACAAGGAATTTCCCTTTTACTTGCATGGGAAAACGTGTTCATTTCTTTAAAAATGTATCAAAGCTCAGTAATTGAAAAGAGACTCCAGCTATCTGAGCCATGTCAGTTTCAATGCATCTGTGCTTCAGATAAACTACTGCCTAGAAGAAAATAACTATGGCTGCGAAGCAAAATTGGGAAGTCAGATGGAAAAATCAAATTTGAAAGGAAATGCTAGCAGTTTTCAACACATGTGTAAAGATGGGTTTTTGCCAAACTAAAGGAGAACAATGCCCATATAAAAAGTAAACTCTTGAATGAAAGCCTGCCTATTTAGCAATGTGCAGGGGTTTTGTTGCTGGTGAAACTACATACATGGGCTATTTTATTCCAGGACCAAATATCAGAAAATGAAGGTTTTAAACTGCCTTGGCTGGATTTGCAAGCTGTCAAAAACAGGTTATTCTGGTTGGCAGAGTTAAAGCTTCCCACTAAGAAGGGAACCACACCATAAACTTCCAGGATACAAAAGTGATAATTGCTAGCTTGAAAAACTTTGAATGGACCAGGACAAAGAAAGTTCACACGCTCGTCAGACATTTGTCTGTGCTCCAGGCTGAGACAATAGAAGTCCTGGAACACTAACCTGTGAACTGAAGGGGGCCATAAAACCTTAAATCAAACTGGGAACCCCTACCCCACACAGGGCTGAAGTGACAGTTGGTGGCAGCTGAAAAAGAAAAAAAATGGTCCGATGACAGACAGACTGCCATTTGCTTTCAAAGACTATTTTATAAAGCAAGCAAGAATTTGTAAAAATGTGAAAATGTTATAGTTTCAATATAATTTTATGGGCTTTAATTGAAGACATGGTAGAATTCACTGACACTTTGGGGACAGAAATGGCAAAGTATTGGACTACTGCAATACTGCATCCATATTGCAAATACAAAGTATTGTACATAAATCCCTTATGATCATCCATACCCATGTATAAAGTTATGGAATTTTAGGCCGAATATTTCACAGTGAAAATGACCAAAAAAGTATAAAAGGACAAAACAATGTCTCAGAGATTGCAGGATTGGATGGCTGTGCTCTACATAAAATATGTAACCTGATTATGTCAGTTATTAAGGTGGCACAACTGTACAAATGTGTAATTTCTGGTATGACAGATTTTTGGCAAGAAAATGTCTGTGGGAAGTCATTTTACATCATAAAATGCAACCTCCTGAACTGAGTCACATCCCAGGGGAGGCAACCAACATTGATTGTCGAATCCAGTTTTTTAGAGGTGGGTTTAGCTAAACCGGCCCAGCAATATAGTCTATGATGTCACTATACATTATAAATAAGAGTCCCTGACAAGACTCAAGACACACACTCTACATGACGTTCCTGCACTGCGTTCCTGTTCCATCCATCCAGATTCCAGATCCCAACTACAAGGCCAAAGCATTGCTGACCATACTCCAGGGCCCACTCCAAAACCCAAGCAGTGCTGATCCTATTCCCAGCAAGGCCTCAATTCTGTAATCCCACTAAAATTCCCAAATAACCAAAGGGGAAAGCTGTGGTGTTTATGGGAAGCATCCTGATACCCCTAACTGCATGCTCGCTGCTTCCTGCCATCCAGCTGACCTTTAGTATCCAGTGATCAGAATTGCCAGTCCAGAAGTGCCATCCGGTGACCAGAACTGCCCAGCTGTTTGCCAGGCTCGCTGCCGTGTAGTGACCAGAACCTTTGACGGTCCAAAAATCCCAAAACTAAAAAGTGGACTGTGAGTATAATCGCCACCCCATAGAAACCCATAGTATACCTTGGCTTGCCTTTGTCCTTATCCCACTCTATAAGCTATCCTTTCCTTATACTGATAACTTGTAAAACTGTCAGCATTATCCATGCAACCCTGCCCTTGATTTCTAGTGCTACCGCCATCTCTTTAGTAATTTTGTCTTGTGTAAATCCTAAGCCATTAGTCATATTTCGAGTGATGGGACTGGTTTCCAACAGGATTGGGTGCTGGAGTGACGGGGTTGAAGGTGCGAATCAACCCTGGCTCTTACTGTGTCCATCATTGGTGGCCTAGCCTGAATACTCTAGTGTAAAGTAAAACTGTTCTTGTCACAAGTGATTTCCTTTCCCATTCCACGGCTACATTTTACTCAAAGCGCACCTTTTTATATCTTGTATAACTCCTCCAATTTACCAGATAGAGACTTAATTTCACTTCTAGAATATCTCTGGGATATACCTCTATACCGCAACCAAATAACCACACTCCTAATCAGTGTTTTTCACCCGTTTATATTAAAAACTGTTTGGGTAATTTCAGGCGGGAATCAGAAAAAATGCAAAGTTTCCAATGTGTCATTTTGCTGCAATCTGTTTTAAACTTTCCTCTCATTTTTGAACTGTATGCTTTTGGTAATCCATTCTTTGTGATTATTAGTGTCTTTGCATTGTTGCTTTAATGAGGAATTATATTTGCTTCAAGGTTTTTAACACACATTCATTATTTATTTGTCCATTTCCGAGTGTCATTTTGTAACATTGCAAGGGGTTTAAAATCCATTTTTCTCTCTTATTTGGGGAGGGAAGGTCAGATTTGTATTCCGTTTCCTGTTTCTTATTCCTGCTTACCTGCTGCTTCTTTTTATCCACTCAGAATGTATTATTTGTGGGTTGAGGGACCATTGCAGGGGGAAATTCTAACTTGGGTGCAATTTCTCTTAAACCAAATAGTGCTCCTATTCCGCTGTGCTGTGTATATGTTGCACTAGAAGGTTAAACCCAGTGCATTGCTCACATTCTCATTGTAATTATCACGCCATTGGTGATTGCTGCCCCATATTAAAAAGTGTATGATTTCTTTTAAATTTTAAAATAAATAAATAAATATTGTATTTTACCAACCAGCCTGGTTCATGGTCCGTTGTGAACTGGGGTATTTAAAAAGGGGGTGTGATATGAGTGGTGTACAATCTCAATATTGAATCTATAACATAGAAAGATAAGCATTTCAGTCGTGCGCTCCCTACTAGGCCGAGACCAAGGTGTTTGTTTTGTTTGTTTGTTTTATTTATTTGTATAGCGCTCCAGACCCAGCGGTATATGGGCGCTCAAGGATATGGTTACAGGCAGGGTAAATACATTAGAATATATGTACAAGATTTATACAGTTGCAGCAGTACAGTTAATGCAGATGGCAAAGAGACAAAATGTAAGGTAAGCATTTTGTAGTTACACAGAGTTATAGGGCTATGGAAGCTAATATCGCTGTAAGCTTTTTGCTTAAGTGTGCTATGTACAAGGTGGTGGTGGGTGGATGCTGGAGGGTGTGTGGGGTGTCCCAGGGCTGGGAGGTGTTAGTATTTGTTTAGTAGCCAGGTGATGACCTGAGTTCTGAAAGGTTGAAAGGTGGCGATGGATTTGATGTTCAGTGGGAGAGTATTCCAGAGTTGGGCGGCTAGAACCGGGAAGCTGGATCCCCCAGCTCTTTTTAGGTTGTGTTTAGGCACCAACAGGCATAGTGTGTTGGTGGATCTGGTGATTCTGGTAGCAGGTTTCAGTGTGAATTTGTTAGTTAGATAAGGCGGGGCAAGGTGATTCATGGCTTTGTAGGTAAGGCAGATAGTTTTTAGATCTATTTTTTGTTGGATAGAGAGCCATTTGCATGATATTCTGATTGCAGAGATATGATCTCTCCTGGGAATATTCAGAGCAGCTCGGAGTGCGTTGTTTTGGAGGACCTATAGTTTGTTGATAACAGATTGATGTGTGCCTACATATAAGCCATTGCAGTAGTCCAATTTAGACTGTATAAGTGCTCTGGCTAATGTAAGGCAACTGTTAGTGGATAGCAACGGTCTACAGGCTCTGATCAGCTTACCTGTGTAGGCAGTGGCTGAAGCGGTCATGTTGATTTGTTTGGCGAGGTTGGTGTTGGTGTCTAGATAGAAGCCTAGGGTTTTGACACTTTTCGCGATGGGAATAGTGTTACCATCAATGATAAAGCTAGTATAGCTGGGGCTGAGCTTTAGGATGGTGTTAGGGGATCCAACCAGAAGCAGTTCAGTCTTGTCATCATTCAGGCAGAGGCCATGAGTGGCCATCCATGCCTGAATGATGGAGAAGACTTCATTGATCCGGTTAAAATCCGAATTGTAGTTACCGGAGAGTGTTAGGGTGTCATCTGCATAGTTAGTGTAGGTGACACCCAGATGGTCCAACTTATCCTGATTGAAATCCTTGACACAGGGTAGCGCACGTCATTGGGTGTGGTGGCTCCTAAAAGAACCTTTGTTTTTTAGTGTTTTTTTAATTTTTTTATTTTTTTAAAGGTGCTTCCCTAGAAACACTTTTTTTGCGCTTTTCATACGTGAATGTGTGTTTTGAACTGCAGCTCACAATCTTACAGTAGGGTCTTCAGTGCAGTCTGTAGATTGTGCACAAACATTTAATTGCCACTGGCTGACAAAAACATGCCATTTCCCTTGAAAAGGTGTATGTATTGTGAACCAATGTTTTCATTCTCACAGGAGAACATCCCAGCAGCACTCAAGAAGTCACACATGCTTCTATTGATGAGACCCCTTCTGACCTCTGGCTGTGGACAGGAAGCATTGGAATAATCCCAGGCGATTCTCGGCAGTATACATGAGAAAAGCACCTTAGCAGTAGGACAAATACACTGCACTGCTTTCATCAAAACCTCCAGTTGACTGAACACATGAGAACAAGGCATGCAACCAAAAAATAAGCCTCCAAAGTGCACAATATCAACATGTACAGTTGCCGAAGAGGCCACGTGTCGACTTTCTAGAAGCAGTCCGCCGACATAGCATGATTCCATACCACTCCACAAAACATCCACTCCCTCCAAACCTAAATTGCTAGACAAGTCTTCTTGGAGGGCATACACGCACAGATCTTCCACAAAGTAATCAACCACAACGAAAACTGTGTGCCTTGCCATGTTTGCCAGCCGCAGTACACAAAGTTCTGGAAAAGTAAATGCCTCCCTTACCTGTGACGCACACCCAGAGCACCTGATTGGCCAAAGTTCATAGTCCCATTTCCATTGGCCAACATGGTGAGAAGGGCAAAATGTGGTACGTGCCTTTCTCCAATCACAGCGAGGGAGGTGCCCCGGTGAAGCAGGAGGACTTCTTCTCCCTATTGGTGCACTTTTCTGTAACGTACACCCTGACCACCTCATTGGCCAAAGGGCATAGTCCCATTTCTATTGGCCAGCATGCTCACAAACACAGAATGTGGCACGTGCCATTCTCCAAGTACTGCCTGGGCCGCGCCCCAGTAAAGCCGGAGGAGTCCTTCTTCCTATTGGCGTCCGTTCCTCTGACGCACACGCTGAGCAGCACATGATAGAGCAATCGCTACAGTCCCATTTCCATAGTCCAACATGGTGAGGAGTGTTGAATGTGGCACGTTCGAGTCCCCAAGTTCAAGGGCTGGGCCCGAGTATTAGGGAGAATTCTCAAGAATGTGCTAATTTCCCTTACCTTTTGAGACCCCCAGCAACTTTGCTGGATTTCAGGGATTTTATGTTTTACCTGGGAGGAGTATTATATAATATAATTAATTATATATATATAATATATATAATTATATAATACTCTTCCATGTATTGTGTGTGTGTTTTACTTTTGTGTTCTTTGGTTATGGAGTTTTAAAACAACTCCATAGGCATCACCTTTTTCTGTGTGTCACACAGAACCCTAAGTGCAGTGGCACAGGGGTGTCTTTCAGACTCCCCAAGGTTTAAATACCTTCTCTGGGATTGACTACTGTCTCCCAGAGCATGTCAAGTTAAATTGACTTTACTAGTCTTTTTAAATTTACAGACTGAGAACACACTATCTTACTATAGAGTGCTGGAGGGGTTGCCTGGCTTCCCCTGAGTCTAAACACTCATGTAACAGTCAAATGCTACCCTTTCCTACTTTAAATGGCTGGTGGCAGTGGTTTAGATCAAACTACCATGATTTTTCCCGACCGCGAACAACGGTAGCTGAAAATCGGTTCAGCCATGTTTTTCAATATGGCGCCCAAACAGACTCCAGTCATCTTTTTTCGCCATTTCTTTTAGGAAAGGTACTTCTTGTGTTTGTCTCTGCGCGCCAAACCAGATTTGGTCCCTTTGTTCATTGGCCTTTGGTAGGCTTCAATGCCGAAGCCCTCCTCTGGCGCCTGAGTGTCTGGGATGGACAGGATGTGATGGAGGTGCCGAAACTCCCTGTGCTCAGTCTCCTAGGAGACCTGAATGCACTCTGGCGTGATTGGCCGGTTGGCTGTCCGGCAAGGACAGCCACCCTGCTGTGTGAGTGACAGCTAGGCTTGAATGAATGGGGGAAAACTGTTTAAAAGCAGGTCTCTGAGACTTGGAAAGCAGAGTCGACCACTGGAACGAAAGAACCGAAGACGAGCTGAAGGAAGAGGACTGCTGAAACTCCTGGATGACCGGCGAAGCCCTGCTGCAGGTCCAAATTGCCTGAAACTCCATCGACAGAGAAGCCCTTCAAGGTTAACTTCTTACCTTGAGTTTGGTGGGAACAACCAACTCGCAAGCCACCTGGACACCGTCCCCATCCTGGTTGAAAACCGGATAGCCAGGGGGAAGGAAACCAGCTGGTGGACTTTAATTTAAGACACTCACACCTTAAACCGATGTTTTGCCAAGCTTGTGACCTCATCCCTGGGCAGTGCAGAAACCTCCCAACGTCCTCCTTCTTGTCCCCACGACTGAAGCTCCGGAACATCGAGATCTGCTCGACTGTCAGGAACAACTGCCTCAGCTACAGCTTTTCTTCAACACTAAGGTACTGTGCAAACGCGCTCCAGAAATCTTTTCGGCCACGGCAAAAGTTTGTGAAACCTTCCCGACTTCGAAGGCTTGTCCTTCCCTAAACATTCGTCTAACTTTTCGTCTGACCAAATTCTTCTAAGATCCGTGGCAAAGACTTAACCGTTTACTACCAGAACTCTGCATTCAATACAAAGACTCTGAACCATTGCTTTGGCCCAGGCCTAGGAACTGAATTGCTGGTTGTAGTTCACTGAAACAATTTGCCCTGTGTATGCAAGTATTTGTGCTGTTAATTTTTATAACCTTGTCTTTTTACTCCTTTTTATACTATCTGAAGTGCCATTTCGCTCCAATTTAGGGGAGCTGAACTTGTTCAGTAACATATTCATTGTGTATTTGTAGTGCATTAGTAGATGATATTCTACTACTGGAAACGTGGCAAGGTCTTTGCAAAGTGCATGCATATCGACGAAATGGCACTCATACACAGCGTTCCACAATACGTCCACTTCTTCCAAACCAAAATTGCTGTCAAAGTTTCTTTGCAGAGCACAGTTGTGCACATCTATTGCAAAGGGAGCACTTACAAGCAACACAATACGTTTCGCCATGTCAGCCGCTCTCAGTACGCAGAGTATAATGTGCAACAGTTTCACCTCCACTTCCTGTTAACCACACCCACTCTTCTTGATTGGCTAATCCCCACACTGCCATGGCAATTGGGCAAGGTGGTGCAAAGGTGCAGATTTGCCACGTGCACCTCCCAAAGTAGCACGTTGCCCGCACCCCTGTAAAACTGGAATAGTCCTCCTTCCCTTTGCACTATCTTCTCTGCAGCTTTACCTCATTAGGTTACTGGTAAACAGGCACACACGCATCCACCAATCGCATTAAAGGCGCCATCATCGAACACTGTCACTGCTGTGCAACACTTGAAATGTACCATTACACATTCACAGTACAAATGTTGTGCCATTCCAAAGCACATCCACACAAACTTCAATCCAAGTATGCTTGATTTCTCCATCCGCATACATCTACATGGCCACCCAGGCTGCGGCATGTGCTATCCTGAAAGTATCGCGTAATCCACTACCTTTTCGTGATAGTGAAGGGGTGGATGAATGTTAAGCAATATGAAAGTAGGCAGGGGAGTTAGTCTTCCAGCGCATATGTGTGAACTTTTTTTTGTCTGTATTTTCTCTTTGTATGCGTTTCTATTTGCCTGTCCTCACATTTTTACAACATTCTGGTCAATGCTTCTTGCACAGTACGAAAGAAAACGGCATTTCCAATGGCTCTCAAATAAATGCCATTTCTACGGAACCACTGCATATTTTGTGACCTCATGATCTCATAGTGGATGGAAAACATGCCAGCAGTCTGCATAAACCGACGCTAAATGTGTTTATAACACACCTTCCGACCACTGGCTGGGGACAAATTACACTGTCATGGACCCACACTGCTATTGGTGTAATGCATGAGTAAACCACCTTGGCAGTAGGGGAAATATACATCACTGTGGTCAGCAACCTCATTAGTAGACGGATTAATTGTCCACACAACATGTAACCCAAACGTGCACTTAAATAGTGCACCACGACACAGTCCACATTCGTGATGGAGGCCACATATCTGCAAAGGCGAACCATCCCGCTGAAACTGTAGTCACCCTGACAGACCCAGAAAGCGTCCACTCCTTCTAACCCGAATTTACCAGCAACGCCTCTTTGCACGCTACACCTGTGCAGATGGCGCGCAAGGATATCACCAACGATAAGCACAGTGCATCTCTCCACGTTCGTGATGGGCGCCACATATCTGCAAAGCGAACCATCCCGCTGAAACTGTAGTCACCCTGACAGACCCAGAAAGCATCCACTCCTTCCAACCCGAAATTACCAGCAATGCCTCTTTGCACGCTACACCTGTGCAGATGGCGCACAAAGATATCACTGACGATAAGCACGGTGCGTCTCTCCATGTCGACGAGTCTCATGACACAGTATTGTGCCGAAATGGTAATGCCCCATTCGATGAAACACGACCTAAAATCCTAATTGTCTTTTTTCCACAATTCCATTTCCATTTCCACCCTGCTCATAATGGGAGGATGTGCACTTGCGCTTTCCCATCTACAGTGAGGGCCACAGCCCAATAAAGCTGTGCCAATACTTCTTCCCTTTGCACAGTCACTTTTTGCAGCACTCCCCAAATTGGGTGCTGTCACATTTCAAAACACGCATGCACCAATTGCATACAAAACCTCTGCATTGCATACTGTCATTTCTGTACACCACTCCTTTTTTACCGTTCAACACTATCAGTACACGTTCCATTTATTTGCAAAGCCCCTCCACCAGAAATGTCTGCTAAAGAAGGCAGTATTGCAGCATCCACAAACATCCTAATACACCCCCAGCACACCTTTAGGTATGCAGACAACATTGCAACCCTTTCCACACCCACCGCAACACTGCACCTCCAAGCAAGCGACCATGTGGGGACCCAACATTAAGCACAAACGTTACATACGCGTAGCACCAGTTCTACCCATCTCCCTCAAACCATAAAACACCCATGCACGAAAACGTGTTACACTTAGCAGAAGCCACAACCATAGTGCAGCCTGCACCCCCCTACGCACTACCGATCACATGCTATTGTGTCACTGCCAACCTATGCACACCACCTTCACAACATTGGGCCTACCTCAATAAATGTGCACACAGCAGAGTAACCAACCACATATGAGCTGCCCTTCAACCATACCCACTTCCATAGTCACATTATGTACGCACTGCACCCTGTGGCCACACTACCCAACTTCTCACTGCACCATCTCCTGCCGCACACCAAATACTGTGGCATGTTCCAACTATCACCACAACCATAGAATGCACAATTCACACTTTGCAACTAACTAGGTCTGCTGTAGCACATCGACAATGCGCTTCAAACACATTTCCCAAACATCACCACCCGGTGCCGGATGCACTGGCAAACCTGCATTGCTCCAGTGAGTCTGCTCCTTGCACACATTCCCCCCACCGTAATTGAACAATACATGTCAGCATACCACCAACTACCACTATGCACATATGCACCACTGGCACAAGCATTGCACCCCGTGCCCACATAGCGTGACTTTTATCGCAGCAACTCCAACCACAGAGCACCGCCATGGAGGTATGCAGTAACAAATTGTAACAGTTAACAGTTACCATAATGTACAAACAAGACACTCTCTCCTGCATCCCTGTACACTATCATTCACAAACTATTGTGACACTGCCAACCTACCCATAAATCTATTTGCAACAGGGGCCTATAATGGCTGAAATGGGCTCCACACCCATTCCTTACATGTCACCACCCTCTAACTCATGCACATTTCGGCCATGCATCCAGTAGTCTAGGCCTTGAACACACTCACGCCAATGTAATACCACCATGCATGTCTCCATGTCAGCTTCTGCGACAATGCACATAGACACCACTGCCACCAACACTCCTACCCAACATGCCATCACGAACATAGGTCACACTTACCAGAATGCACAAACACACCACATCCTCCACCACCTCTACCCACAGCCATTCACAAAGTACTGTGTCACTGCCAACATACCCACAATCAGTTTGCAGCACTAACGCTACTGCAACCAATTGGCACACAGCGGACTTTGCAAGCACCACCCTGTACCGGATGCAGACTGAAACATGCCTTCCTGTGGTGTGTATGATGCAGCCCTACACTCCTCAGTGCATGCCCTACAGCCTACGGGCTATGGCCTTCGCCCATGCACCCAATAGTGTAATCCTTCCACAGACCCACTGCACCTTCATTCACCCATGCATGCCTCCATGTGCCCAACTACCACTTTCAATCCGCATCGCACCGCCACCCACGCTCCCACCCAACCTATCTCATGTACAATGTACTCCTCATCTGCAAATGAGCTGCCACCACTCACCATGAAACCAGTTCCCCGCAAACAGGTTGCGGCAGAAACTAAGGGACCGCTTCTAAAGCTGCCTCAATCACCACAGAAAATACTAGCCTAAGTATGTCACATGAACCACTTCTCACTCCCCCAACCATTCGTTTCTTTATGGCCACCGACACAATGCGTACGGTACATTTTGTAGACCCTGCCGACCTTGCCGCCGCCGCACTGTCCTCGGATACACCAGGGTGGCTTTCCCAAAAAATATTGATGCACAGCACGCTTCCCTCCAGCTAACCATCGGGGGCATCCAAACATCTCCGACACCACTTCGTACCGCGATCCAATGACACTTCTGTCCGCGGAGCGAACAGGGAAATGGGTCCGCAGAGCAGACCCAGATATCACTAATTATTTGGAACGTACATTTCAGTATTTTTTAACAAATTTACTGGTCTGATTTCCACCGAACACACAAAGGCATGCTTTCTGGCCCAAGCCCCCATATGATGTTTTGTTTATTCATGTTTGTTCACTTTCCTTTGATACATTGTTGAAACACATTACTCAATGCATTTTAATGTTATTGTCCCAAAAGAGGCAGTTACATTAAAACATGTTTGTGAATATTTGTTTGTTGTATCATATATTTGAGGCTGTCCTAATCAATTTGTTTGTTATATTCAGGAGAGTATACCAGGCAGATGGAAGTTGCAAGAGTGTTCATATAAAAATAAGAAAACCCCTGGCAGGAGAGTATACCAGGCAGATGCAAGATGTAAGCATGTTCATGTGAGAAAGACCTGGCAGGAAAGCATTCCAGGCATCATCAAGGTGGACAGTGTGTAATATACAGTACTCAAGGAAGTCCTGATAAGAATACATCAGGACAAGCAAAATGTTGTGGAAACATATTAAAGAGGTGAGAAAACCTGGCAGGAGAGTACACCAGGTATCCTAACAAGATACAGACTAACAGACAAGCAAGTTGTTTTGTATACCAGTTGTGTTGTTGATCAAGAGAAACTTAAGGAACTGATATTTTTAATATAAAACAGAGTGAAGAGAAATCAAGTGGTAGGGAACCACCCTCTGGAACAAGGAACTCTATCCTTCTGGAACTTTCGCATTTCCTTTTTGAACTTTGCATAGTACTAAAAGACAACAACATTTTCCTTTTTCACCTTAGTTGTTTCTTAGAATGTGAGGGCGAGAATAGTACTTTGGACAGAGCATATTCTGCTTTGGACATTCTGAGATTGACTGACCCATAGTTTTGTTTGAGGTAGGGAAAGACCTCTTAGAATATGGAATGAGAGAAGCATTTCCCAACCCCCTTTTCTTTTGTTAATAAAAGGTTATGGTCAAAATCATAAGTCTCTGTGTCTGTGTATCATTCCTAGTTCCTCACACTTACCTTTACATTTGTAAAGGTTATGGTATTGTGCATTTTCCTTTCTACTCTGTTATCAATTATTGTATTGTGTCACTTGTTTAGTTGCTTGCATAAGGATAATTAACAAGGTCCTTCCTATTTGTTAATTGTTAACTCTTAAAGAGTTATGTTACTAGCTGAATCAGGCATATATCTTGCACTCCTTCTCTCTCTCTCCCTCTCCACTCTTTTTCTCTGTGCTCTCTTTCTCTCTCTATCTCACTCTATATCTCTGCCTCTTTCTATGAGGGCGAGAATTGTGTTGTCAAGTACGTTTTTGAA
Organism: Ambystoma mexicanum; assembly: GCF_040938575.1. Taxonomy (NCBI): domain Eukaryota; kingdom Metazoa; phylum Chordata; class Amphibia; order Caudata; family Ambystomatidae; genus Ambystoma; species Ambystoma mexicanum. Next base: position 539,498,942 of record NC_090935.1, read on the forward strand.
AAAGTAGCTTTTAAAAAAACGAGAAAGTATGTAATTAAACAATGATAATGATAATTTCTAAAGATCACTTCCGATATAAATTTTAGTCCTAATAAAAATATTAGACTTATCATTTTGAACAAAGCATATTATCAAAAACTAGAATAAACACGTACATTATTTTCTAATAGAAGGATATGATATCAATATTCCAAGTCTGGTATGTAACTATTGTACACTTATGAAATACCACTATGAGAAAAGTGAAGAGGATGAAAAACACCAATGTGCACTTCAGCCTATTTTTCATAAAGTCAAAGAGAGTTTTAGGAACAAAAGAATGACCACATATATTTATATTTGACAAATATCTCTGTGATAAAGAGTTGTATTCTCACATTAATATTAAAACGTTTGTATCGTTCAACCATATATGCAGACATTTTTGAAGTTTGGACGGGAGGATCGCGTCGTATGACATCTGTCCTTTTGTTGCAGTTCAAAGGCCATCTAGGAGCTAAATGTAAACTGGTCTCATAATAGGGTGGCTGCACACATCCTCAGTTCCCAATGTACAGGCATCTTAAGATAATGATATATATATAGCATCTTAGTGTTAGCCACACCCTTCCTGTAATTTTCTAGTCCCATCTATATTCACGCCTGTAGTTTTTTCCCCACATTGTTTATATTTATGCGTATTTTACATTATTTCAAATGAAAATTGTATGACTTACAAATTCTAATTAAACTTTTATACTGAAATACCCACATATTTGAAGTACAATTGAAAATTCAATGCTTTGTTCTTAATGGAGGAGTATTTGAGGACTAGTCCGAAATTGCAAACCGAAACATTTGTAAAGCTCTGGAGCAAAATTAAGGAATTTATAATACTTCCTGTTAAATCTTTTTCAGTGCTAACACTCATATTACATTAGTTTCCCTGTGGGGAGGAGGGAAGAAGGGTGGGCGCTGTGTTGAGATCTGGTTCCCTTTGACCAAAACAAGTTATTGGGCCTCATTATAAGTTTGCCGGTCTGGAAATAATGGTACCGGTAAACTTGCTGGTACCATTATTTCCAGACCGCCAAACTACAGGTTCTGTGAGCGGATGCCTTTAAGCCCACCTGGTCTGACCTGGCGGGCGGAACGGCACCCGCGCACAGACCTCGCCGAATGCACAGGCACCATTTATGGTGCCTGTGCATTCGGCCTCCCCATTCTCATTGAGTCCAATGGGACTCAAATGGGAATGGGGAGTAATATTTTAATATTTTCCAGCGCCCGGGAATGGGCAATTACCGGGTCCCATTCCCGGGCGTCGGCAAACTCATGAATTCGGCAGCAGCCGTGCCAGTATTTACCGGCATGGCTACCGCCAGGGTCATAGTGACCCCCATTATGCCTCATTATCAGTTTGCCGGTCCGGGAAACAACGGTACTGATAAGCTTGCTGGTACCGTTGTTCCCGGACTGGCAAACTACAAGTTCTGCGAGCGGGTGCCTTTCAGCCCACCAGGTCTGACCTGGCAGGTGGAAAGGCACCCGCACGCAGACCTCGCCGGATGTATGGTGCCGGTGCATCCGGCCTCCCCATTCCCATTGAGTCCAATGGGACTCAAATGGGAATGAGGAGTAATATTTTCCGGTGCCCGGGAATGGGCAATTACTGTGTCTGCTGGGGCTGTAATGCTCGGTAATTGCCCATTCCCGGGCACCGGAAAATTCATGACTCTGGCAGCAGCCGTGATTGTATTTACCAGCACGGCCACTGCTAGGGTCATAATGACCCCCATTAAGTATTGTATGCATTTGTATGCCTTTTGCTTGTCATTAATAATGTCCTTTAATTTACAACACCAAGCTTAGTTTTTTCTTTTGAGAATTTCCTGTTTCTAATCCGAGTGGTTGAATATTCTCTGAAATGCTGCTTTTCTATCTGTCTCTCTGTTTCCCCCTTTGCAGGTAAGCCAAATTGAAATCAAATCACAGACTATTCTGCTCGCTGCTGCCTGAAAATTTCTGAGTTACCCCACTTTTTTGCAATTCAAGATTGACATTACTCAGAGCAATCTATGCAAGGCCAGGATTGGTGTTTGCAATAATGGGGCTGTGTGTTTTTCAGCTTGTCCAGGAATTCAACACCCAGGTGGCCCTGTACCGCGAGTTGGTTATCTCCATTGGCGATGTTTCGGTGAGCTGTCCCTCCCTACGGGCTGAGATGCATAAGACCCGCACCAGAGGCTGCGAGATGGCCCTGCAGGCCCACCAGAAGCTAGCTGCCATATCTGGGTAGGAATTGCCTGTCGAATGTGCTTTTTAAACATCCCCACCTCGATCTCTGTGTTACTCATGCTACTCAACTTTGTCATTTACTGATCATCCCTTCATGTCCAGGGGCATTAAAGTGCCATAGTTACCATCACATAGAACTTGCACTCCATGCACCATTTCTAGGGATTGAGTTTATGATGTCATCATCAAGATTTATATTCTGTTCCTTTGCAGAACCTTGCCATGACTTGCATGTTTCATCTTGTTAAGAATAAATATTGGAAATTAAAATTGATTATGATTCAGAAACTGCATAAATACTGGAGTTACTTTGGGGTTGTGTAGGTTTCTTTGTGGCCTCGTGGTTTGCTTGGACATTGATGCTAAACTAAGCTGTCATTAGATCAAATTACATTAAACTAGTAGGCCCATCCTTTAGCCAATAAAATGTACACACGGGTGAGACAAAAGTCACACACTAGGCCGCATTACAAGTGTGGCGGTCAGGCAACAAGCGTGCTGGTAAGCTTACCGGCACCCTTGTTTCTGGACCACCACACTACGAGTCAGCCTGCCGGGGCCGCTGCGCTCGACTTGTCTGACCCTGCCGGACGCAGCGGCCACGGCAGGCAGAGTGGCCATGGAAGCACCGGCACCATTAGCAACCATGGAGCTCCACCAGGACTTATAATGTCCCTGTGGCACCAGGAAGTCAGGCAGTGGATCCAGTGTTACGGGTCAGCTGCAACCCGCTGGCCGCACTGGTGGGTTACCGCTGACCTTGTAATAAGGTCGACTGTTTCTTAGGTTACAGTCCTCATCATTTGTGAACTACTTTATGACCAATGAAAGTGCAGAACAAAATGCTAAAAATCTCTCAACCCAGAATTCAATTATCCATCTGGTAGTCATGCTTACAGTTCAATGGCTCTGGCACCAAAAGATATACTATTACACATAATCTGAAAGATCTTGCCGCCGCCCTTTTTTTTGTATGAGAAAAGTGTGTGAAGTCATGTGTGTGGCCAATGCTGTTTTTGAGACAGCAATATATTTATGGTTTGCCCATTTTGGGATTGTGTGTGTTGGCACTTACGTTATGTATGCAGTGTAAGATATGGGTGTCTTAATAACATAATAACACATTTTTCAATACAGTACAGTACTGGTTATATGGGTACCATCTCTCCAGCTGGATGGTTTCAGGTGAACGGCACTAGTAATGGAATACATTTCAAAAACTGGTTAATTACAGTAAAAGTTCATGCTATCTTTCACCATCTCTCAATATGAAAATTAAATAGTGACAAGTTTTGTAGACATGTTTGATAACCACCTTCACAAGTAGCATCAAAATAGATAGGTACATTATTTAACCAGGTGATGAAGGTGGCGACTAGTCTCTTAGTGTGAACCAATATCAATGAAGTATACGGAACATGACCCCCTTCAAATCAGGCCAGCCCAACACTGAAACAATTCAGAAAGCAGTTTGAATCCCCACCGCTTCAAGGAACACTTCTTCCACTTCTTATGAAATAACCTCATTCCCCTATCAACTGCGGCAGCATGGCTGCCATTGCTGTCCCACTCTCCCACCCTAATGCACTGTTGCCTTGCGTTGGTTCTCTATCGTTTATCGTCTTTTCCTCATGGATTCATTTATTTCCTTGTGTCTGCCCAAATCGGAAATATTCTTACCACTGCCTCTGCCTTACTCTAGCATCCTAAGTTCATATAGATGCCAAGGAGACATATTGGTGGAAGTCTGTGATAACATAGTAGCTCAGAGTTTTGTTGCAAAGTACCGGGGAGTGGGTTCCATTGCCAAACGTCAGCAATATGGAGGGAGTGGCGTTTTCAGAGATGGGAGAGTTAAACTTATCTGTTTACACAAGTACAATAGCATTTTTCATGCTTGCAATCTTTCTCATTGGAGTGCACTATGGCTCAGATGGTTCATTATTTCAAAGTTTGTTTAGTATGAATGAAATGGGATTGGCCAATTACGCAATTTGCTTCTGATTGAAAGACGTATTGTATATTTGGGTACAGTAAACGTATATGACTTGCACTTCTGCTCCAGTGAGTGACTGAGCAAAGGTTTTGGGGGGCAAGAATGGTCTCAACCATGTACGTTTTTTTTAGCATTTCAATATCAGTATCTGCATTCTTATGTTCATGGCGAGCATTGCTGAGAAGTCTGTGTAACACACGCGCATGACTTAGACTTCATTCTTCAATTGATTCATGGATTCACATAACTGGATTGTGATTGCCAAGGTTTATCTTTTAAACTGATTTTGAGCACATGTGTCCTCTCTGAATCCTACATCTGTCATCAATTTTGCTTTGTCCTATTCCACTTCCCCTTTGAAGCCTGTTGCCATTTTAAAGGACATTTGGGACAGCATTCAGACATTTTTGATGTGGCTAAGTCAGAGGTTAGTAAATTATTTCTTTGTGACCCAGGTTTATGAATTGAGGTAAAGAGAATTTGTGAAACTTTTCAGGTTTATTCAGATGCATCTGTATAAATAAGAATGCATGCAATTTTCTGTTATATGAAGTGTTTTTATGTGTGACAAATCAAGTGTGTACAATGAGAACAGAGTTGTCATGTTTCATGCTGCCATGTGCTTCAACAGGATTGTCTGTAATATAGAATAATTTGTTTACTTTTTGGTGTGAGATGATGAGAAGAAAGATAGCCAATTAACCCAATAAGAAACTAGGGATATGGAATATGTATATTCATGTGAGCTTTAATATAGCGCCAAAAGACTACCTTTAATGCTCTAAGTGGTTGTATTTAGTTCTTTGGCAAATATCTGAAAGGAAACATTTGGTGTGAAGAAGTAGTTTTGGAAAGACAAGGAAATAGGTCCAAGTTTAGTCAATAAAGATAATAAAGGATAGATTAAGGGGCTGGTAGCCTACAGTGTTCCATATGGTGCCAATATAAAATGGCTGTATTAACCAGAGAGTCTTGCCTGTGTCTTGTATGTTGGAAAAAATAGACTGTGAGAGGGTAACTATTGTTCTATGTGAACATATGCCACAGAAGACGTGCATATATGGGCTACTTAGAAGAATTAACATGGGTGAAATATTAAATATAGGCACATTATCTGGTCACCAATATTATTTTTACCAAAGATAGTGGTGATGACATTATTAAAAGTACTTGTCTCCCAAAAAGTAAATAATCCATAACAATATTTTGTAAATTGGTCTGGAAGGTGTTTATATTTAGTACTCAAACATCCATATGTTTTTGTTTAAGTAAGTTCCAACAAATATAGTTTTGTTAGTAAGTATTGGAAAATTAAAGCCCACATTCGGTCTGCGTTCTCCAAAAAGTGAACTGCAAATACAGATCATGCATATATGATTAAAAGTTACATGTTTAAGAAAGCATGAAGTGCATGATCAGTATTCAAAGTAAAAACAATAGCTCTGAGACGGCATATTCAAAGTGCTTCACATTGTCTCAAATGCAGCGTGCCGTTACCTCAACTGCAGGATTTGTTTATTGTAAAGGTTGTTCTTGATTGGTAATTAATGTTATTGTTATCCTAGTGGGTTACTTGGAAGTAATGCATATCAATTACTGTTAATGTCTGTAAATGATTCACAATGTGTTCTTTGAGTAGGGGCATTGTACATCTAACATACATATGTTTTAACATGCATACAATTTGCCATTTTAATTAGCTAATTCTACAGGTGATTATATATTTATTTTGTACATTTTGCATGCACAATTATTATAATTTTTTATTTAGTGTATTTACGGTGCATTTAGCATCCTTTCACACTACCTTTAAAATACAACACAAAACAGGAATAAGAATATAAAATACAGTATAACAATATATAAAAACAGTTCTTTCTTTCTAAAATAAGAAAGATAATTTCCTAAAACAGAAGTTTTCTTGCTAAAATCAAATCAATCATATCACTTAAAAATTGTGTATGCCATATTTATCTTTAACCAAACATGAAATGCCACAGCAGGAATCACGTAGGATTCTGCACAAAACAGGGTGCTCCAAAACTGTTCGGCACCATAATTGCCAAATTTTGCATATCCCCTTTCATAAAGTTCGGAGTGAGCCGGACAATTGATCAGCACATGACGGGCTATTTCAATTTCAATACCACACAAGCGACATTTGCGCTCCTCTCGCCGGGTTTCCCTTCAAGCTCCTGTATTTGAAAAAACTGGGAGCAAATCAAATCGCACCTGCAGAATAAAGCGTATCAGGGCCGGAAGTAGGAGCGCAACCAGGTACCTCCTCGGTGAGTCCCCAAATAGCCCGTGATGTGTATAAATGGCATATTTGCACATCTTCGACAACCTACCCAGTGAAGAAATCCGATCCAACAATCGATACTTACGAACCAAATTCAACGAAAATAAAGGGACATCCTGAGCCCCTGGTTAGAAAATATCAATATCCTGACAATGGACCTCATTACAAGCATGGCGGTCTGGGAACTACAGTACCGGTAAGCATGCCGGTACTGTAGTTCCCGGACCACCATACTACGTGCTCTGCTCGCGGGTGGCGTTTCACCTGCCAGGTTTTTCCTGGCGGATGTAACGGCACCCGCGATCAGAGCACGTCAGATGCACCAGCACAACTCTGTATGTGCCGGTGCATCCGACCTCCCCATCCCCATTCAGCCCTATGGGGCAGAATGGGGATGGGGAGGCCCTTGATTCTGGCACCCGCAAATGGGCAATTACCGGGTCCGCCAAGCTCGGCATGACCCGGTTCTTGCCCATTTGCAGGTGCCGGAAAAAATGCAACTCTGGCGGCAGCTGTGCCCTTTATAAGGGCACGGCTACCGCCAGAGTTGTAATGAGGCCCAATGACTTTCCGCCAGGGATGCTAAGTCTCTAAAACATATATCACTGGTTAGGCGATCACTATGTGCCTGTGTGCTATATAAGAGAGAGTCAGTTGCTTTCCAGTTGTATCTCATGTCCAGATACAATTTAGAAGCAGCCATTTTACATAGTCGCATAAGTGATTGAAGCCCTAACTCAAGTCTCAGAGCCTCCACAGGCACTGCATTAGAAAAATTCAACAACGAGCTGTGTATTTTTGCTTCCAGTTTTGGTAGCCAAAGAAACTGCCTTGTCGGTGTAATGGACACCCTATACACAATACACATTGCCTAAATGGACTTACCGCCATTTTGAGAAATAACCTTTCTTATCACCAACCATTTACACCAAGACCTGGTCACAACACTTTCCTCCAAAAGGATACATGAGGATGTTGCCTGTATAAGCATTCCGAGATACTTTTAGACTGGTACTTGTTTGAGACTTTCCCAGTTCAACACCCACGTAAAGGAATCATTTCTATAGGCCTTCCTACCGCAGGTCCTCATTTTGGTCTTTTTGATATTTATTGTCAGGCCGTTTATTTTGGAATAATGTTGCAATGCGATCAAGGACTGCTGCAGTCAGATTGCCATCCTATCCATAATTACTGTATCATCAGCACACATTAGGCATACAGTTTTAAATTTGCGATATGAAGTAGGAAAGTTAGTTGCAGCTTTTAGAGCCATGTCTAAATCAGACACATATAGGTTATAGAGTACGGGTGCCAAAGCGCATCCCCGCTTAAGGCCCACGTTTGTGGGAAAATGTCCTGATAGTGCACCTGCCAGGGAGAGGCTTACTCGCACTTTTCTATCCCCATATACAAGTTTTATAAAATACAATAATTAATTATTAATACCCCAAGCCTCCAGCTTCTCCCATTGAGGCGATTCACACTATCAAAGGCTGCGCTGTAATCTACAAAACAGACACACAGCAGAGCCCCTGAACCGCGACAGGCATCTGAAACAAGGGTCTGGAGTATCCAAATGTAATGGGAGGTATTGGACCCCTTTCTAAAACCAGACTGATGTTGGCGCAAAAGAGAATTAGCCTCAACACAGGAGGGCAACAGTTGCAATAATAGACTAGGAAAAAGTTTAGAGCTGCTATCCCGCATAGCTAGAAGATGATAACAACCAGGATCCTGGCTTTACCCTTGCTTAAACACCAGAATCAAGATTGAACCACGCCAAAGATGGTATTACAGAGGCCATCAGGACCAACTACTCAGGAAGGTTTAGATTTCATAATCAATTTCTCAAAATCTGACAAAGCCATATGTAAGACAACTAGAGAGTTGGTCATCGATCTGACAATCTGAGGAATGGTAGAGACCTTAGAAGACCAAAATCGGTCCTCAATAAATCTATCCCATTCAGCTACAGACACAGAGCTCACTTCTCTCGCCTCAAGTCCAGCACAATAACTTCTAAGTATAAACCAGAACTTTGTGGCATCCGTTTTAATCCAGCTATTGATAAATTGCCATCTGGCTGACAAACAGCTGGCTTTATGTGCCCTCAGCCAGGCTTTGTACTCATTTTTTATATTATTTGTTTGTGTTTTCAAAATCTCAAATCCACTAACAATGTCCTGCTTTTTCCGCTGTAAAGCAGTACTGACTTCTCTCTGTTTGGCAACTATAACTGCATAATAAGGGGCCTCAGGCTTATCACCTCTGATCGAGTAATCAGTCAACTAGCCCCCTCCAGCCAAAATACCTTCACCAACTGACCTAAGTCCCAATTACAAGATGGTAGTAACTCCTCACCATACAACTCCCTCATCCTAAGTGCCCCATTGAAACGGTCAATATTCAGGGTAGACCTGGGGAGACTCTCTCAAATAATCTGGGGTTTTAGTTTGTGATTTATTACAGCTCATTCGCATAATGACATGTTCACTCATGTCAACACAATAGGTCTGCAATGATGGCATCAAGTTCAATATGGCAGAATTAACAAATATAAGGTAAGATTCTGAGGCAGGTACAAGCAAAGGCATGAGATCATATTCTATCAGTATCTCACAGCAAACACATACCTCAAACCCCAGGTCATAGAGGGATTTCACGTTTTTACAAATGTGCTCAGATACAATGGATAATATGTATGCAGAATATTAATAGCGTGTTTTTAAGTCTTGCTTTGAATGCAATTTTGAAATCCTCAGACCATGTAGTACTTCTTGTGTTTTTAGATGTAATAAGCGTGTGCCTAGATTATTTTTGATTCAAAGTGCTCACTTTACATTTTATTTTGTTAATCCATAATGTATTGTTTTCAGTATTGCTTTTTATGTCAATGTCTGACAATTGTCTTGTAAATGGTATGACAGTGAATATTGTATGGTTTGATAAGTTTAGTTGTGTTTCTTGCAAGCCCTCTATATTTTATTGACATTGTTGCTTCTTAGTTATAGGAAAGTCGGTGTGTTCCCATTCTGCAACCCGTTGGAATGCTTTCAATGAAATGAGATCATTGCAAACCCTGTCTTTTAATTCATCTTCAGCATTCTCAGTCTACTTGGTTTTGATATTTGTGGGTTTAATGGAATTCTCTTTGATTCCTAAACGTTCAACATAAAGTATATTTTTGATCAGTTTGCATGAAGCACATAGTTCGTTTCTTTCAGTTTACACTACAAGATGTCATATATAGTGTTATGCTCAAGATAAATCGTCTGCTGCAGTAAATGTGTTTTGCTTATACTATATTGCATGGGTAGAAAGCTGCCATATGGACTATTGTTAGACTTATGCAAGATACTCTTCTACATTGCATGTATTGTCATTCCAAAATAAGTGTGTTGTTGATTTGAGCCACCCTCAAAAGGAGATGTATTCTTAAAAATGATGAACAGCATCTATTTTTTGCAGTGGTACCCAGAATACCTGCTTTAGCTGGAATTTCTGGGTGGCAGATGTTGAGCATGCTAGGAGTTTCAAAATGGTGGAAGTGGCCCTACCTGGCCCTGAGCTCCCTCTCTGCCTTTGCTCCACCCATGTCCTGCTTCCCTATGAAAGATTGGACCGTAAGTGCATGTACTAATCCCTAAACATACCTCCTGTACATTCTCCAAGAGCCTGATCAGTTCAAATACAGGAAGTCACCTTCTCACACATATATGAGGTGTGAAAGTGCCACTTGATGTGGCAACATGTCCCTGCTGGTTTGGGCTGAAGCCAGCTGGTTTCTGTTCTGTGAGACGGGCTGCAGAATAAACTATCCAAAGTGATTGGGTGGGGTTTCTCAAACTGAACACTACCTCAGCTCTAATAAAATACAGGCATGTTTTATTTTTTTTAAGTGTCAAAAAGGACACTGGACTAAATAATACAGTGTCTCCTCTATCCCATTGCATCTTCCTTCAGCACTATTCTTTAAATTTATGAGCACTAACCTTCCAAATTGTAAGCTGATAGTGCCACCAAATGTGACACAATATTTAAAAATGCTAATGGGTTTTTAAATTGGGGTTTCATTTAGAAAATGTTCCCCATTCCGCAAAGGCACTGTAGAAGTCATATAGATTGGCATTATACTTTTTCTGATTGATAGCTTTTCTGCAGGTAAGGTAAGTGGTGCCAATTGACAACTGTTTAATAGTGTCTTTATTCTTCACTAACCGAACAAGAAGAGCAGGGTCATCAGCAGGTATTAATTTATGCCCGGTGAGATAATATTTAAGTTTGTGAACAGCCCTTTGAATATTTTGAAATTCGAGGTTTAAGGTGGCGTAGTTGCTTTCCCATGGGTAACACCTTCTACTGATGTATAACATGCATGTTCTAACCCATGCCCTACCTGCAAGAGCATGGTTCCACCGATTTGTTAAACAAATAGGTCTAAAAAATCAGGCTTAATGATGAGGAGGGTCTGAACCTGGGATTTTTTCAATTGCCCCAAATCCTCCTCTGCTTCAATAGTTCATAACATGCAGTTTCTCCTAGCTCCCTTCAGTGGGTCTGTACTGGGTCTGAGCAGAGAAGTTGGGGATCCATTGGTTAATACCCTATCATTTCAAACACCACCCATAAGCTAAAACGAATGCATTGGAGTAACAATAGGAGAGCAATGGGATGTAAGGAGAGACACACACAGCCGGTAGGTCTTCCTTGGCTATTTACCCACCCATTGACAGGGAATGGCCATGCCAATCCCTGAGACATTCCCACGCACTAACAGCCCCACAACACTAAACACACCCTTCTGGGTTCTCTTTGAGCTAGCTCTGTCATGCAGTAACATCGAACTATGTGCTGTATAGGGCCATTGTTATTTATAAACAGTCTTCTGAGAGTTAATGGCTTAATTGCCACTGTAAATGTGTTCTTGATGTAATGAAATGGCGCAATCAAGTGTGCTATGCATGTGCTCTCATATGTTCCTTGAACTGGGGTCCTTTTCAAAAAGGTATTAGCAAAGAAAACAGTTTTTGATTTTGTATAGGTATTAGATAGCCAGACACTGACACCATATGGCCAGGTTTTCAACCATTTCCCAGCTATTGCCATCTGATGTGCATGTAGTACCATTACGGCAGTGCCAGACAAATGCCTATACCATGCCTACAACTAACCCAAAAAATCTGGCCTGGCCAATGATTGTTTCGCTGTGGCAAAGGGATTCTTCTAACTGCTTCCACTTGTCCAACTGTAGTTGCTGGTCCCCTGTTTTGACGCCAAGGTGTTAGACAGTCATCAAGCCGAGATGCCACTTCTCTGGGCTTGATTTAATTCCAGCTTTCATTGAACTCTTGGTGACCAAACACAAGGGTTCCATGTTGTCGGCTAAGGACTGATTAAAGATGACAAAGTCATAGAAGTAGGCACACGCATAGGCTAAATGGGGTTACAGAGTATTGTCCATGATGCATTGAAAGGTAGCAGGGGCCCAGTGAAGACCAGATGGCAGGCCTGTGAAGTGGAAAAGGCCTGCCATCTTATCTCAATCCTCTGGTGCCACTGGAATTTGCCAATATCTCTTAGTCCGATCCAACGTAGAGATTAATATGGCTGGCCCCATTTTTTCAATCATTGCAGGGATTCATTTTCCTACTAACATGATGGGAGATGAATTGTTGCCTGAGAAGGTTCCATTAACCCTAACTCCAGCATCTCCTGAGCTTTGTATGGGCTGAGTAGCATTGTGCCTTTGCTGGGTGATAAGGCCATAAATGTACTGCCTTTCCTAGTGATATCTCAGTGTGGTGCAAAAACCCTAGATGTCTTCCTGGTCTGTTCACCAATACTTCTCAGAAGTGATGAAAGGAGCCCCAGAGTTCATCTTCAGTATGGGGGATATTCCCGAGACTGGGTGTATATTTTTGTGGCTAAAACTGATTGGTCTTCTATTCTTTTGTAGAATTTGAGCCAATGTACGTGACACATCTGTGCAGCCATCCATCAATTATCTTGTTATATTTGGTAATTTACTTCTCGATGGACTTCAATCTTCTTTTATGGCCCTTGCCACTTAGCCAAGAGTTTGTTCTCCGATGTCGGGTGTAGTACAGGTACTTGGTCATTCACTTTAAACTAAGCAAAGTGGGTTTGCTGATCGTACATACAATTCTCTTGACGCCTTTATATGTGCTGGTGAACTAGGTATCTTACCAGTCGGATTTTTTTCTGGAATCTTTTACAATTTCTGCAGGGTTTTAACATATCTCAAAGCAGGCGGACCTCATAGGGATCCATTTTACAACTACGCTTACAACCTCCCTGACATGGTCCAATGTCGGGGAAAGTTTAATTCCAATTGGGAACACTGCTTACCATGTGTCCATGCTAAGCAATGTTCCCAGTTCACGTTTAATTGCAAGCACGGTAAGCAGTGCTCACACTGAAAAGTAAACGCTCCCTGGCATGCAGGCAGCATTTACTCTCTTTGCACTGTGGAGTGCAAATTTGAAGGGCAAAAGGTGGCGTACATGCTTGTAAGCTGCCTTTTTCCGTTTACAATTGCACTCCGCAGTGCAAATGACGAACATTGTGTGGCAGAAACCCACTTATGTTACAATGTAAACTTAACAGCTGCCTGCCACAAAACTACTTACTGCAAAGAAGGCCCAGGGTAGAAGATGATCCCAATTCCTTGTGTCCTTATTGACTAGCTTCTGCAGCAGGCTTCTAAGGGTTTGATTGAAACTCTCCCCTTGGCTATGCATTTGGGGTCCATTTATGGAGTTGCAGAAGGTTTCATTATGAAAGAGGCTCAAGGTCCATTATATGTTTTGACTTAAAGGTGGAGCCCTGGTCTGTCAAAATTTGAAGAACCTCACTCTAAAAAAGTAGGAATCTAGGCCCTCGTTGTGAGTTACCTGGAAAACTGCTAATAATTCTGGTGTGCCAGTAGTACCTTTACTGCCAAACAAACCACCAGAATTACCGGCATATTACAGTTCTGCTGGTGCGTGCTTCCGCCTTGCCGGAAATGTTACTACCCTCATACCTGAATTACCTGCAAATACTAAAAACTATTGCTGATTCTGGCAAACATCAATGACCATGAGATTAAGGTACTAAATGAGGGACTATCCTTTGCTCTGACTAAGTCAATCGACTATATCAACACACAAATTGATCTCTTTAGATTTATGAGAAAATTAAAACTCAAACCAACTTTTCACAAGAAACTATTGGATAGAGCAAACATTGACACCTTAATATCACTGAGTGCCTTTACCTTTGGGGAAATTAGGTTGCTCTTATTGCGCCATGTTTTTGGCGTTATTAGCACCGGACATGGACTTGTGATGCGGCTATGTTTGCGCCTCATGTGGCTGACTGTAATTGCACCAGATATAATAGTGCCGGCTGTAATTGCGCCGGCTGTGATAGCATGGCTGTAATTGCTCCGGCTGTAATTGTGCAGGCTGTAAGAACGCTGGCTGTAACTGTGCTGGCTGTGATAGCGCAGGCTGATTTTCTTGTGGGCGGTATTTGCACTGGTTCATGATCTGGCAGAGCGGTATTATTGCCACTTTTAAGGGTTACTGCCGGACTTGGGCAAAGGCCCATGTCTTCATCACTAAAGGTGCCTATAATACAAATATTTGATTTAGAAATGTGTTCTGTTTCTCATTAGGTGCACATGGCGATATTACATGACCAATTCACAGTTCAACAATGTAATATCCATCAAGTGCCCACCTTCTAAATCCCTGCACATAGCACATTTCATAAAGTGAATTCACTTGCCCAAGAAGATAGCAATCCCTCAATTCTTAACCACCGTTAGACATGAAACATTGCCTCTAGAGCAATGTGTGCTCCAACCGCTGTTCATCATGATGCAAAAGATGAGTGTCTCGAAGAAATTCTATCAACACTTTAATGTGAGAAAATCTGCAGAGGGTCGATTTCTGCTTGTATGGAAATTAAAATTGTTAGGGTAATTCCCAGGTAGGCCAGAGGTCATCTTGTGGTCCGCCCGACGCTCAAGGGCCCAACACCCTTCCCCAGAATAAACAGAGGACTCAGCCAGTGGCAAGTTAGAACTCTGGTTTATTACAAAAAACCAACAGGGATCATACAAGACAATCAGGATTCTCCAGTACTTCTCAATTTAACAATGCATGTTCCCCAATTTTGTAGTGATATTACGTCATCACCTGGGCCCTCCCCCGAAAAACCTATCATCACAAATGATTGGGTTTTGAGAGTTGTAACCCTTATGGAAGTACCCTATAGAGGTTATTCTACTGGTCCTCACATGTCAGGTGGCTGGCCTGTCCCGTTCCAAAGAGACTATCTATTACATTGTTGCAGAGTAGTGGGATTACAGTTGGTTCTTGCCCCTTGCCATCCACCCCTGATTTTCTATGTAGTGATTGGCTAGAGCTGATCTCCCCAGGCCTGGGACGCGATTTGGTTCTCAGCTCTCTGTGCGGCTCTTCAAGGTAATGTGAAACGATTATGTGTCTTTATTGAAACTGCTAGTGTACCACCTTTGCCTATGAGAGTGTGCTCTTACATTTCAACACTTGTTTCATCCCTTGTCTGGTTTGCTGGGATCGGCTCTGCTTTCCCACGACTGGTGAATGCTCATTGTCTGGCTCGGCTCCATCACATGCTTATAGACCACATAGTCAAGATCTTGAGCCTGTATTTATGAGGATTTATTCCCTTTTTCTGCAGCTGGTCCCTTGTCATCTAATGTTTGGAATGTGACCATGTATCTCTGACCTTGGCTGTGAGCCTTCTTTGCTCTCCGTGCAGCCTGAATCAGCTCTTCTTGTTTTGTGCTTTGTGGCTTGAGGCCTTCTGTAAGTTTCCTTAGACTTATAATATGATTTCTACATGCTCTTGTTATGCTAGGTAACCTGTAAATTAGACACACATGGTCCTATCAGGCTCCATATATACTCCCGTAGTCCCATAGGGTTAATTGCCTTAAGCATCTGCAAGTTTGCTCTAGATCTCTTGTTGCCTTGCATTTCTGCGTTACTGCATTTGGCTAATGAGAAAAATAATAAAGGATTTGACAGTTTGTATATGTATCCATCCTCTAGCTATAGAACTGTGTAAGCAAGTTCTTTGTGTATGCGAATGTGTGTTCGTGTCAGGTAGTGCAGGAGTACGAGTGTGCTTCATGTCTAACGCTGCTATGTCGTGGTATCACTAATTACATCATCATTGTGGATTCTTGGTTTCAAGACTGTCAATAGGGTATTCCCATCCACGATCTCTGTTGTTTCCCGTATACCCGTAAGAATATGCACCGATTGCATCTGTATGGTTGATTGAGGGGATACCTTTCTGTGTATGTTTCAGCAAACAGTTGGGATTCGTCTGAAATATGCTATGCATGTAATTGACATATTTGCTCTAGTAAGCTGGGCTATCGGTTTAGAACTCACAGAAATGCACAAAATGTTAAATTATCTGCCCTATGTATACACCCAAGATTATGATTGTTTGAAAGGAAAACAAATATTGCCCTTCAAGCTCCATGGATGATTTGGGTGTATTTCATTTAGTATCTTCTCATGTAAGCACAAGACCATTGGTGAAATTGTACTTATTTCCAATTACTTTGGGGAATTTTCACACTCATGTTTAATACATTATTTATGGCAAAAAGGAAGCAGAGACCTTCAAGAGTTTACAGGGTATTCCCAGTCAGCAGGTCCCTTCTGATCTCTTTTTCCCCTGTAGGGAAGCTGGTCTGCCATAGGTACAGTTTTCCTTGTGGATATGGCCCAATCACCTCCAGATAATATTCAACCTCAGTTCCCATCCATTTGAGCAGGTGTTACCCTTCTCTTCAGCCTTTCCAGAGCTCTCGTTATTCTCTGTCTTTCTCTACTTTTATAATTGGAATTATTCCCACACCATGTCATTGTGACCTAACAATTTTTGATTGTTCAAGTCTTTCCATTGGCTTGCCTAATAGGCAGACACTCCCGGAGCACACACCCCTTAACTTTCTTAAGTTGATCATATTTTTAACATGTAAATGGAGAAGCTGTATGCTCTGCAAATGTTTTATTTCAAAATCATATTTTATTTCATTTGTTGTCAGCAACATAACACATTGATGAAAAATGTCCTTCTTTTTTACATATTTAAAAACCTTTGTTTTGGTTGAAATCCAACCCTTCAAATATAGACATTCACATAACAATTCTTTTTACATTCTGTTTACCTCCATCTTACTAAACAGCATAATCTACATCCTCACTTACATGGATCATACATTAAAAACGAAAACCATACAAATACAATTACATTTATATCAGAAAAAATAAGATAAAATATTATATATTCCAGTTACAATCATAGAAGAAATGGTAGAAATAGTAGGTTAAAATCATATGTTCCAAGTTCGTTCTCAGTTCCAAGTTTATACCGAAACATAACGTTACAGGTTTTTTTATTCTTTTGTGCGGTTGTCGTTATAAATCTAGTTTAAGCAAAAAGTGTATTGTTGCTATGTTCATAGAAACCGGGTGTGCATTGAATATTTTACACCACAATTGTTTAGGCGACAATATCCTGAATCCTTGAAAAAACCTACAAAAGAACTCCTTCCTCATGGAGGTCAGACTTGAGCAGGAGATCAAAAGATGTTCAAGACTTTTGGTTACCATTTCATCATTATAGAATCTACACTAGTAGGAAGATGTTGGATCCTTTGATCTCAAAGCTAATATGGATTTGGTTGGCCATAGATTAAGGCAGAGTCGCATGAGGTTATTTCTAAATTTCATATCTGGGAATTTAAAAAGGTATTTTGGAATTTGATTCAGCGATTTAGTGTTAAAATTACCATTCATTAATGACTTGTATTTTTGGCAGTTATCCCACAGGATATCCCAGTCAGACTGATGTAGTTTTACTTTAGCTCGATCAGATTTTCTATAAGTAATTCCTTGTCAATATTCACTTTTTTCAAGCAGTGCCTCTTCCACGAGTCTAAGGATTTATCTTGTTTTTTTGTTAAGCAATTTACAATAGTTTGAATTAAAGTTAATCGATGATCTGCATATATTAGACATTTCCTATATAGGGCCAGTGTTTGCCAATCCACTACCATTTGGAGGGAGACCAAACCTAGTTAAAAACTGATTATCTGTATGGGAACACTTTTAGGGAGTGATAACATTTTTTTCCAATAGATCCCTTCAAGATAATCTCATCTGGGAGGATTTCTGGGGAGTTTTGATTGGGCTCCATAGGTGACTACTGGTAGCACTTTCTTTGCTATGCATCAGAATTTGCGATGAAGACTTTCCATTTTGAATTTAATTTCTTTTTTATATGGCGTTTCGCAGTTCTTGTTGTTGATATTCTGGCCTAAGTAGCACCACTCATTAAATGATTCCAATTGTTCATTGCATATGCACCAGTTGTAATTAAGCTTTTTCTTCCCCTTGGTAGCTGATAGGGTCAAGATGTTAGATTTAGTTATATTTATGACCAATGAGTTTGACCTGTGTTCTCTGAAAGACACAGGGGACCCCACACTCTGGGTAGGAGTGTTAATATAGTAATTAATCACAGAAAGACATCCAGAGGATACAATTCAAAGGTTTGGTATCAAGGGTTTTTATTAGACCTGATACAATTTAAATGTATGAATCAAATCATGATTTAATCTGCACTTTTAGCAGCAATTTACATAGCAGGAAAAAACATTTTAAATGAGTTTGACCTGACATATGTTTGTAGAGCATGCAATTGCCTCATCAATCCAACCGGAGTCCGAGCCAGGATAACTAGATGAACTCTGGAAAGGAGCCAGGAGATGACACTTTCAACTTAAATTCAGGATTCCCATGGCCCCCATAAATGCAGAAATACCTGACTTGAATATGTGCATAGAAGTATGCAACAGTTATTAATATTTATAATCTTACAATTCGGCAATTTTGCTTGTGTGTGGAAAAATCTGTGTCATGTATGGGGCACTATCCTAAGGTGAGCAGGTAAACTACCTGCATCCCCAAGGGGCACCCTTTTCATGGTAATTGAAGAAAGCACAATATGTAAATGAGGCAATGCATTATTCTGGCACCTCTCACTTCAGATTCAGGTAGACTTCATGTCTCTTTTCTTCTCCACTACATCCCCCACCTCACCCCTGTTTGCCCAAGCTAAAACAGCCCTCCTGATAGCATTATTCAAAACTCTTAGAAATAACCCTTATGTAGTAAACCATATCAATCCAAATTCCAAGCAATATTGAATCTGAAAAACTAGGCACAAGTATGAACTGCTCTGCAAAACACAATAACTGAATTTATGTGATCACTTTATGTGACTTCAGAGTTTGTAGCTTTGCTGGACCTACATTCGCGGGATTCCATTTCCTGGACTACCATCCCACCCAGAGAGCCTCATTTTGTTGTCATGGTTCTGCTCTTATGGCACTTCTGCTGCTTGGGCAATAGAAGGGCTACTGTACTGCTGCTTTCTCCTCACTGTAGATGGCATACTGGTGACTGTTATATGTGAACAGCAGCTGTCAATGATGAACCCACTGACATTTGCTCCCAGTGTCTTGGAGCCCACTAGTTACCAACCTCCAGCACTCCCTCTTTACTCGATATGACTGTGACAGGTATTGAAGTAGCTGGATTGTTGTGTCTCTAAAAGAAATGTCCTTAGATTGCCTTGCCTCTGTTGTTAATTACTCCTTCTCCTGGAAAAAATTCACTCAAGATACGACATCAGATAAGAGAAGTTTAGCCTGTTGATTTGAAGAATCACACTCTGAGTGTGGTGTGGTGGTGTAACAACATTTTGGTGCCATTGTGCAAGAAGAGGATACTTCTTAACAACCTCTATATTAATTGCTCCAACTCTTGAACCAGGTGCAGGGGACCGAGACCGGCAACCGGCAACTGCTCGCTTCAATCAAGCCCATCAACCAGGGGCAGCTCCGGCCACCCAGGTCACCGGGCAAAGTCTAGCTGAAAACTTCCCACTTGCCCACTGAAGGCCCGCCAACGCAACAGATCCTATCAGGCCCCTTTGGAGGCCTGGTTCCAGATTGTAGCTACTCTCTCTTCTGCAGTGGCCACCTGCCTCAATACAGTCCACAGGTACTTTGGCTCTCCAAGCAGCCCTAAATGGCACTGTCACAGTTGCTATCCCTCCCCTTATGTGAAAACATTTCCTAACCTCCACTGCTTATAGGAGGGATTAAGGAGGTGTCAGAATGGCAGGAGAAGCATGCAACAGCCTCCCTGCCTCTATGAAACCTGAGCAGAACCATCTCTGCGTCCGGAAGCAGCTCAATACTTTCCTCTTTGCTTCTGCCTACTCTCTTCCTCTTCCCTGATGATTTCCTGTATGATACTGCACTGGTTACCTGGCTACCCTCTGAACCATGGGCCCAGGTCCCTGCCCTCCCAGCTGCACACCTGCACTGCCTTCTGGCAACCCTGCACATGGGGCTGTATCTGTTACCCTACAGTCCCCCTACCTGCACTATCTATCACTTGCTGTTTTGCACTTAAGCTTGCACTGCCACCTGTTGGCTGCACTTCTTGATCCTTGATGTTTAGATCCTATGTCCTGCACTTTCTCCTCCCCCCCTTACCCTCAGAAAAGTTTCCCCATTCCTCTCCCCTGCACTTGCGCGATCTCAATGTTACTGGGCCCAGTAAGATCGTTGTCTTGCCCCCTCCCCCCTTGTTGCCTCCCCTGCCTCGTCGCGCTCCGAACCATTTGTGTATGGGGACACTATAAAGAAAATATCATATCATGTGTTTTACCTCCTACTATGACGTAAGAAATTAAAGGAGTGCACTTCTGCACAAGCTGCTTGCTTCTGTGTCCCATCGTCTTGTATTCTACATATTACGTGATTGATTACCCCACAGAAGGGCCCCATGAAAAATGTGGCGAGGGGCCCCAATGATACGTATCTAGTGCAATGCTCATGCCTTTGTGCCATCTGGGGCCTTCTTCTGGTGGGGGCTCCCCTTCTGTCGTATGGTCTGCAGTCTTCTCCTGTACGCCTCTGCTACGTACCGCTGTGCGCAGCAAAGCCACGAGCACCCTCTGCCAGGCTTCAAATCTTGGGAAGGTAACACTGTACAGGTACATGTTTATTCACACTGTGACTACAATTTTACCCAGGGCTGCCTGTGCCGGGAATCTTCCCTTGGAACATTTACATGAATACATGAATAAAAAAGAATGCTACCACACATCAAAATGCATTACTCAAATGGAGGTTCTGCTGCGCCAGTGACTCAGCCACTGCACATAAAAGGGCGGCAGCCACGTGGCAACGAGGGCCTTATCTAAAGCTGGAACATCTGCCAGGGAGATGAGTCTCCACCAATGGACGCCCGAAATGGCGAATTGAAAATAGGAAATATTGTTGCACAGTTTGTACATTGAAGAAAACTATCTCCCTTGGCTGATGTGGAAGACGACCAGTCATTTAAAAATGTTATAAAGCGTTGCCAAGCTCAGCATTTTCTTGCAACGAAGGACGTCATTCCCCTCAGACAATGTTAACAAAAAGGCAGTTTCACGCCATTCAGTTCTTTAAAGCTCAGAACTGCACACTTCTGATATGTGTTCATTGATTCAAGCTTGTGTATGGCGCCCCTTACAACATGCATACTTGCCAAACTATTTCACTGACTTAGAAATCTGGTTATCATCCTTGGGGTGGGATAGTCTACTTCCGTTCAATACATGTTAGTGAAAGTGAAGGATTAAACTACGACTGGCTTCAGGGGCTTCAGTCACTTTACCACCTCAGAAAGCTTTGAGGCGTCCACATATGATAACGAGTGGAGTCTAGGGCCTCCATTTTCCTCCGCCTCGCTTGACTTCTAGGTGTTTGGCTCACAAGCCCACATTCCTCTGTCCAGAAAACGCTTCCCTTGTGTTATCTAAACTGCTTTTGGTTTTGGAGGGTTTTCTTTTCCAAAATGTCTTCAAAGTTCTGCAATGGCAATAAAACTGCCACTCGTTCAATGTTTGCATTGCCCCTCTGATGTGGCTTTAAGTGACCTTTGCACATGAGCCAGAGTGGCATGACGTCAAGGGGTCAAAGGTAATGTGAGCCAATCAGTCTGCAGAAGTGCTCCCCATTTGCAACGTGTAATACATTTATCCAGAACAATGTTTTCCAAATCCATGAAAAGGCATCAGAGAAGCCAACTGAATATGCCTCTGTAGATAAAACCGGTTAAACAACATGTAGGCGTTGTTCCTTTCCGAACTATGTGGTGCTTCAACTGAGGAAATTTGAAGAGCAAAATGGATCTGTTTAAGGATGAAAGACAAAAACCTACAAGAGAAAAAAGATAAGGCCGTATTAAAGTATATTTTGGAGACATGTAAGCAAGGCTACATATGAAAACGTGGGCAAGGAGGCGCGGCTGGCAGAAGGCGCTCCATGAAACCCTAATACGATGAAGAACTGACTGGCAAGGCTGACACACTCACTGTGGCAGCAACTTATCATCGAGGTGATGGTGGCTGGACACAGCCTAATTCTGGACTGTAATTAAGAACATCTTTTGGACATATTGCTATTTTATTCAGCCCAAAAACGCTGTTTCATTGATACATGCCACCACTATTTGGCCCCAAGATATCTTAGCACATCATGGGGCTGGTAAAGCTCTGCCAGGCAGTGTCAACTGTTTCTCGAGTAGGTTTCTCCTTGCCATTTGGTAAGGATCGTTCAACAGGGTTCCTCATGGCTGCGCATGTAGGCTCTCGCCACATGCTGGCGCTTTGTCTTACGGTATGTACATTCTCTGGCACACATGGTGTACCAGAGGTTAGATACAGCATTTAACTGGAAGCTGAGCAGTTGTGGCTTAAATTCCCCTGGGATTCCACCATTTTCCTCTCCCCATTATTAAATATAATAATGATGCCATGCAATATAAACGGGCATTTGCTTTTTCATTTCATCCCAGTTACTTCTCACTATGTGACTGGTCAAGATTTTCTGTGCATTCTGGGACTGAGGATCTTGCATTTATAAAGAGGAAATTGGCAGTAAGACAGCACATTTTAGCTGGGCAAGCATCAACAGGATGAAATGGCATTTCCATTTCTCTGCTCTGATCGACTGGAGGCTTGCAGCATTCAGACCTTTTTCCCCACTCTTTTCTCCTTAATTTATAATTCTTTCTTTTGAATTATTTGTCCTTTCACAACCTTTGGTTTGGCAATACGTTTCCCTCTTCTAGTTAAAAAATATTTGTACCATCTTGTATTTCAGCAGGCACTTTTCGATCGCGGAGCCGAACCCCTTGTTTTTGCAGTGCCTAGGTCTGCAGCACACTTGGCATGCGTACCCTTGTCTTGCCACTTTACCAGTCAGAAAACATATTTGAAGGCTTTGTCTCTGGGAGAAGGTTTCAGATGGTTTCTCTGCTCCACTTGCAATAATTCATCAACACAAATTAAAAGTAGAAGGTCAATGATCCTATTTTTAGAGCACCGCTGACTGGTGGCCTCTTTCAAGACGCAGCTGGCTCCAGGAGGGGACTTCGTGGACCTTGCAAGTCTACCCATGCGTTCTGGGGAAACCCTGAGGTTTACCATCGAGGGGTTTATTATTCTACCAGCAAAGCCCAGGGGATCTCCAACAAAGGGCTAAGACTGGTCACTGGGCAATTGACTGAGGATCCCCTTTTAGCGGAGGTAATTATGGAAGTGACCCCAAGGCACCCAAATGGCAAGCCATTTTTGGGTCTTCTGTGTCTACTTTGGTATCTCTTTTGAAACTTCTTTCATTAGAGACCCTAGGCCTCCTCAATCCTCACCACCAGTGCCTTCTTTGAAAGGGATCACTTGTCACCCTTCTCTACTGTAATGTGTGTGCCCCTAGCTCAGTTGCCCTTCCTGAAACTCGTGCCTGTGGAATTGTGGTCTCATCCAGCTCCTCCTCCCGATCAGTGCAAACCATTCTAGCTAGTGCCAGTTGTTACAGCCTTGCCACCTACAATATCCTCTGTGCCACCTATTGTACCACAGCTGGGGGCTCCTCCTCAAGATGTTCACCCTTTTCAGACTCCTCTGGTTCCTTCAGGGTACCTGTTGCTTGTTCCTCCTCAGCCCCTCACCCTGCTCATCCCTGTGGAAACGGCTCAACCTGTCATAGGTATAGACCCTTCAGATCCTCAGGACAACACAGGTGATAAAATCCCCTCATCAGCACGAGCATTCCATGAGTGCACTATAGGCCTAATGGAATTTTCAGATACTCTGTTGTCAGACACCGCAGAAACCGAACCCACGGTATTGGCAGGGGTGTTCCCATTTAAGACAACTCACTGATCAGGCATTCCCTTACCGAGGGATCTGCTCAGTGAGGCCCATAAAGTGTGTTAAAAGCACCCACTTCTTAAAGGTAGTCAATGAAAGAATTGATTTGTGGAATCATTCGTAAGCTTCTGAAAAGATATGAGTCACCTCAAATCCTCAGCGAGATTGTGTTCTAAGTTATCTCCTTCTGAGTCAGCAACCCTGGCCTTTATTACATAGTACCTGATAGTACCTGATCAGGAAAAAGGTGTATCAGAGTTTGGATGCTCTCCTAACAGCGGCTAATCAGAAACTATAGAGGGAGATTTCAAACTTTGATGAATTCCTTCCTGATGATAAGATGGACCAGCGCATGGCAGGATTGGTTGATGCATGAATAATAGCACAAGATATTTCCGAATTGGCCCCTCAGAACGTCAATACCGCTGCTTGTGAGATGTACTTGGATGCAGACATTAAACATCAAGTATGTCTTCATGCCAACATGTTCAGTTCAGATTAGTCAACTCCCAGACCCTTACTATTCATCTAATTTATAGACCCCCTGCCCCATCGGGACTTTTGAGGAGGACAAAAGTCAACAATCTCAAAACCTCCTCTCAATTACTACTATTAGGTGATTTCAACCTGGGCTTCAATGACCCAATGCATAAATATGCCACATCCACCGCCAACATCCTGTCCGAAACTCGGCCTAACCCAAAAAATCAGTGCACCTACTCATAACAAAGGGAGAACCCTTGACTGGGTGGCTGATTATGACTGCACTGCTAACATCACCTCCATCACCCTGCGACTCTGGACGGACCACTCCCTCCTGTCTTTTTCGCTCACAACTACTAGACCACTTCCCCTAGTTGCCCCCACTGCCCCACCTTGCCTAACGAGGAACAAAAAGAATATTACGGTGGACAAACCTATTCCCGCCATTCTCCCCACCCTCGACTCACTTGCGGACAATCTAGATCCAGGAACGCTTGTTAACGTGTATAATAAAATCATGCTAACATCGCTTGATATTATTGCCCCAGTTAAACTTAGACCAAGTAAGCCCAAAACCCAGGTGAACAAGTGGTTCACCCCACAGCTAAAAGATTTAAGACAAAACAAAAGAAAATGTGAAACCTCCTGGTGATTACTCCCTTCAGAAGCTAATAGAATCAAATTGACTGAAATCTCATTCCAATACAAAAAGGAAATTTGCCTGGCCAAATGTAACTCCTACAACAAACGTATCTCTCATGCTAACTCCAGTATGAAGGAACTGTTTACAATCCTAAAGGAATTAGAGTCCCCTAATCCCATACTTGACATCTGTACCAAAGATAAAACCTGTTGCTCAGATATCCGGCACTCTCCAATAAAGTAACTACCCTCCAAAATAAAATAGGTAAATAAAAGCCTCCCTAAACTGTCTATCACCGCCCAATAATACTGACCTCCCCCCCAAGGAAACGATATGGGACACCTCTCCTGCCCGCTTCAATTTTACTAAAACCTCCACTCTTGAGGTAGAAAAAAGTTATTCTTTCTCTTAAACCATCTAATTGCCAGGGTGACCTCTGCCGAGCCCAGCTTATAAAGGATGCAGCGAGAGAACTTTCCCCTTTTATCTCCAAACTTATCAATGCCTCATTTGCATCCGGCACCATTCCTTCGAACCTCAAACAATCTTGGGTGCTCCGACTGTTAGAAAAGCAAACCCTAGACCGACTTATACCAACCAACTATCAACCTATTACGACAGTACCCTTTCTATTAAAAATACTTGACACGGTTGCCTACCTTCAAATCCAAAAATATCTGGAACTTCATCAACTCTTAGGAGCTCGACAATCAGGCTTCCGCCCCCAACATGGAACAGAGACTGCCCTTATCGACCTGAAGACCCAAGTCAATGAGCTAAGGGAAAAGGGGAAAACAGCCCTCCTTCTCCTCCTTGACCTCTCAGCTGCATTTGACCTCGTGGACCACAAGGTCTTATGCTGCCACCTAGACTCAGCTGCCCATTTCTCCAAAGGGGCCATAGTCTGGATCAAGTCTTTCTTAAGTGACAGGACTGTGAAGGTCTTCTCTCCCTCAGCAGTGGCAGACCCCATCCCTATTACTTGTGAGGTGCCCCAGGGCTCTTGTGTCTCCCCTACATTGTACAACATATTCACCAAGTCCCTTTCCGACGACATGGACCATCTTGGTATCACCTACATTAACTATGCAGATGATACTCATATTCTCCTCCTACTTTCTGCGGATTACGTTAAGGATTTGGGCTTGTTGAACAGGGTGTACCTCATCATCCAGGCATGGATGGCGACCCATGGTCTATGCTTGAATGATGATCAAACTGAGCTCATCATCATTGGTACCCACACCAACATCAATAAATTAGGTCAGGATTACTCATCTTTCATAATCAATGGTAACCTCATCAAAGTTGCGAAGGAGGTAAAGACCCTTGGCTTCTACCTTGACTCCACTCTCTCCTTCACCAAACAAGTAAATTCCATGGCCTCGGCCACCGCCTGCACGTGTAAGCTTATTAGAACCGGCAAACCCTTTCTCTCCGACGGCATTATCCTGCCCAGAGTCCACATCCTCCTCTCTAGGCTAGACTATTGTAATGCCCTCTACATTGGAGCTAATAAATCAATTATCAGAGGATCCAAATCCTCCAAAATAATGCCCTCAGAGCAGCCCTCGGTGTGGCTAGAAGAACCCATATATCTGAGATTAGGCGTCAAAACAACTTGCTCTTGACATACAACAAAATCCATCTAAAAACCACATCCCTTACCCACAAAGCCCTGAACAACGCTGCACCTAGTTATCTCACAGACTGATTCTGCAGAAGAAACTCCAGCAGCCCCAAGAGTCTAGCTAACACCAATTGCCTCACCACCAATTAAGCTTTTTCTTCCCCTTGGTAGCTGATAGGGTCAAGATGTTAGATTTAGTTATATTTATGACCAATGAGTTTGACCTGTGTTCTCTGAAAGACACAAGGGACCCCGCACTCTGGGTAGGAGTGTTAATATAGTAATTAATCACAGAAAGACATCCAGAGGATACAATTCAAAGGTTTGGTATCAAGGGTTTTTATTAGACCTGATACAATGTAAATGTATGAATCAAATCATGATTTAATCTGCACTTTTAGCAGCAATTTACATAGCAGGAAAAAACATTTTAAATGAGTTTGACCTGACATATGTTTGTAGAGCATGCAATTGCCTCATCAATCCAACCGGAGTCCGATCCAGGATAACTAGATGAACTCTGGAAAGGATTACCAGATTTGAGCTTTCAAAAGTAGATGGCTGTAGTTTCCCATTCAAAGCGGGCCAACTTTGGAACTCCTTGCCACCTTCAATTAGGGAAGATCAACCCTACCTGAACTTCCGACTTAACTATATCAACTGTTTCAAGTCCACCGATCATTAGGCCCGCTCTTCCCCCACCCTACCTGCTATACCGACCAGACATTCTACCCACAGCTAACACACAGCTTGCCAGTTTTTGCTTACTCCTCATTGTATTTACCAATTTATACTTGTTTACTGCACCTATATATGCCCCTCAGTATATTTATTGACTTATACTTGTTTCTGTGCCTGTACTATTGCTGCTCATCATGTGTAACATCTTGTAATCTAAGCTTTGTATATTCTGCGCCCTGATATCTCCGGGTCTGGCGCACACTACAAATGAATAAACAAACAAACAAAACAAACAAACAGACAGGAGTTGCCCAATAATGTACTTGATTTCCCTTTTGAGGGGATTGATTTTTTTCATAGCTCAACTGATGATGGGCTTACAGGAAGAAGGCAAGTACCCACATGGCCAAATACTCAATACTAGAACATTCTTTATCAATGAAACAGGCATCTCACCATGGTGGTTCCAGATAATTATTTGTCTGATAGGCTCTTGTGTCCTGGCAGTTCAGTTTGCCCATGGAATGATGCAGAAGCTTCTGCTATTTTTATGGACACCCTGGTCTAAAAAACATCCAAACCAAAATATACAATGTTCATGAGTCCTCCAACAACCCGGCTGAATCTCCTGTGGTGGTGCTATGCAGGCAACTTGATGGTGGGTATATCCCTTTGTAGATATTCCATCTTTAGTAAGCAGTATGACCAACTTGTCTCATGTGGGATTTGCGAGCCACCAATGGCAACCTTCAAGTTCATGATCTTTGATCCTCAAAGTATTGTCAGTGTAATATTTGGTTTAACTCTGCTTTCCTATGCTTAGCCTATTGTGCGTGTCATAGAAAGTTGTGATGCGATATATTTAGAACCTCAGCAGCTCGGCCATCTACCTTTGGCAGTTTTGCCAGTTGAAACCTGCCTTTCAAGAATGCAGTGGTATTGCTTTTTTCTGTCTTTTCCTATTAAAGAGTCTTACTGTAGCAACTATGAACCTCATGAACTTATTTACAACAGTTGCAATAAACTGATCTGGCCAAGTTAAAAGCCAGTAAGAGGCATGCAGAACACATCTGGCTTAAAGAGAAAAGTATGGAAAATAAGGCGACTTGAAGGATTTTAGAAAAAACATATAAAGACAAGATCATTGAAGCTAAACACAGCTACTATAATGATTAGATTGAAAGAGCTGGTGATAAAACGAAGGAACTTTTTAAACTTTTTATATTATGGGAAAAACCAAGAGTGCTTATACAGACCATCACTCCGACACAGGAAGACTGCACGAGAGTCCAGAAGGCCTTCTTGGATAAACTGCGGTGTGCCCAAAACAAGATCAGTGATGAGTTAGAGGGCCTGAAATCTGGTACTGATGCCACCACTACGGGTAATGTCCATGCCAGTAATGTGGTGGGTTGTTCGCCCCCTAATACAGGAGATTGGACATTCCACCGGGTTCCGTTTTTATAAGCTGTCCGTTGTAGAAACTAAAAATATCTTGAAAGCTATGCATCCAACAAGCTGTCCTGGGGACCTTCTTCCTTTAATGATAATCCTGAAATACCAGGACATCTTTTCACCCTATCTATGTAGATTTGTTAATGCGTCGTTCAGACACTGTATAATTCTGCAAGAAATCAAAGATGTGACGGTGACTCCTTTATTGAAGAAAGTAGGTCTCGATCCAAATAATACTGCGAACCTTCGACCCATCACAAACACTCTGTTCTTTCTAAAAATGATTGATAAAGTGGCTGTGACCCAGTTACAATCCCACATGGAAAACTCTGGTACGCTGCATAAAAAGTAGTCAGGTTTCAAACGCTTTCATGGCACGGAGAGTGCACTGATTTATCTTCAGACCTAGATGCTGACTATGCTGGAAAAAAAGTAGATTGGGGCTGCTGGTGTTCCTGGATTTATCAGCAGCCTTTGATCTGCTGGACCACAAGATCATATTGGAATGGGTGGTTGACACAGGGGGCCTTTCCAATGAGGCAGTAAAACTGGATGAAATCATTATTGGAAGGCAAAAGATCCAGGGCATATTGGGGAGACACTTCGTCGGAGGCTGAAATCATGGATTGTGGTGTCCCTGAGAGGGCATGTTTGTCCCCATTACTTTTTAATATTTATATAGTACCTCTCTGCATAAAGTTAGAAGATTAGTACTTTTTTTCACGAACAATGCGGATGGCTTCCAGCTGGCCATGGTGAGTACCGGAAACTACAAGGAGGATCAGGATAAGCTAAATAAGGTTTATCAGATTATAATAAACTGGATGGCCACCAATTGGTTATGTTTGAATGCCGGGAAGACCGAACTAATGATATATGGGTCAAAACAATCAAGGGAGAGCCTTGATCTGGTCTTCGCTGGCTTTCAGATCGAGGTTAGCCAGCTAGCGGTTGCCACCAGAGTGAAAACCTTAAGCACGTACATGGAAGCCACCCTGAATGCAGGTGCACAAGTAGATGCCATCGTAAAAAAAGGAAGTTTTAAGACAGGTTGCTCACATGATCTTCAAAGACAATCGGGCCAAGCTGGTCAGAGCGGTCATTCTTCCTCACCTAGATTATTGTAACTCTCTTCTGGGTGGCGCAAGCAAGGAAGATATCCTTAGGCTGCAGAAAATCCAAAATGCTGCTGTACGTATTGTCCACGGTATGACACAACATGAACCGACCTCTGCAGCCAGGAAGGCATTGCAATTGCTACCTGTGTCAGCTAGGATTTCTTTCAAGCTGTTGACACTTGGCCACAAATGTATCTTTGGACGCACCCCCAGATATCTCAAGGAAAATGTGATTGTACATCAGCCAACCAGGGTCCTGCGATCCGCCACTGCCCACCTCCTCAGAGTGGATCATGTTAAGTGAGCTCATGGAAATGGACACTCCTTTCCAGTGCTGGTGGCATGTGCATGGAATGAGCTACCTCAAGCACTAAGAAGGGAGTAAAAACACCTGGTCTTCAGAAAATCTTTAAAGACCAGACTGTTCATGTAAAGTCTTGGGGCCTCATTACACGGTAGGCGGTAAGGGTTTACCGGTACCGGTATTTTACCGGTACCGGTAAATCCTTACCGCCTTACTATGAGGTCCCTTTGCGGGTTGGGGAATTTAACGCCTGCTTTTTGCAGGTGTTAAAAATCCAACCCGCAAAGGGACCAGGGAGCTAATTACGGTACCGCAATTTGCGGTACCGTAATTAGCACCTTCCCCATTCCCATTATGCCCTATGGGGCAAAAATGGGAATGGGGAAGGGCAATGGAGGAAGGAGGAATTACCGCCTTCCCAACCTTGGAATAGGGCGGTAATTCCTCTTTCCTCCAAGGCGGTACCAGTAAATTACCGGCATGAACCATGGCGCTAATAGCGCCATGGTTTACCGGCCTACCGTGTAATGAGGCCCTTGGTCTGTACGTCTACGCTTTTCAATTTTCCTGTTTCAGCGCCAGGATGCCCTAGGGCTTTGGCGCTATACAAATCCAATAACATAACATAACGTAACGTAATTCTTCTGGAACCAGTGTTTCTTCCTCCTCGCTCATAGATACCTGATAGTAAAGAAACAGAGGGATGGTAAATGGAAAAAGAGTCCAGAGTTTGTGCACCTATAAGCTTTTCCTGTGTCCCAGCAATATCACCCAGCCCTTTTCACACGCAACCCTCCCCTACCAATCAGCGATATTGCACCTGTTAAAAATGTCCATTAGTTGAGAGCTCATTTTTTACTTGACTAATTATTTGCATTATTAGACTGCTTCGCAGAGTACATGCTTCTCCATCATGAAGTGAAATTTCACTTTGGGATCATCAGTGTCACTTTGCACAAACTTCATCTCTAATTCAATTTGTGTTCCCCTGGCTCAGTTGCCCTTGCTGACACCTGCCGTCTGTGGAATTGTGGGATCATCCAGCTCTCCTCAGAGCTGACCATCTTTGAAGGATGGAATTTTCACAAAATTCCCAAACCTCATGCATATGATCCTGTTAAAACCTATTTTGGGGTCATCATAAGGAAGGTTATGCCTCTAGCTCTTCAATAGTGCCAGTGGTTACAGCCTCGCCTCCTACAATATCCTCTGTGTCACCTAGTGTATGAATTGAGATTTCGGAGCGATCCTGCTAGTAAATCACTTTTGCATAACGATAAGAGGAAAAGAAGAAAACCCACTGAAGCCTGTCATACAATTTGCAACAGTGTTTGGGTGTCCTTTTGGCGTTCAGTGTGAGAAGTCAGAAGTGAGAAGCTGACACAAAGAGCTAACATTCTCAACATTAGCCATTTTATTAACAGAAAGGGATTTGGATGAAGGCCTAACTTTCCCTATCCTAACACGAATGTCCTTTCGTATGAAACTTAAGCAGGATGACCTTGTGTCTAAACTCAATCTGATCCTCACACTAACATATACAAGCAAACAGTGCAATGCAAATGTTTCAAAGTTCAACTTAATAGAAAAGTGCAACAACTCAAACATATAACTTCAAAAAAACACTTCAATCCAGGGTTGACCCCTTCCCCTGGATTACTTCAGGTAAATTATTGACAATGCATGTGTATCAAGACCGGTCTCTTAAAGGCATTACAAATGTCTCTTTCACACAAACCCTTCATCATGATGATAAAACAAATGTTCCTTTCACAACTCTGGTTAGGATCAGGCAAAGAAAAGTCTTTACTACTTTTCAGGATGGCAAAACAATGTATTTTTCATAACAGTGATTCATGTATGGCACAACGCATGTCTTTTCAAAGCTTCTTGTTGACAAAGATGTTCAATTGAAACAACAACTTAATATGACCAAGTCTCTTTAAAACACTAACTTAAAGTAAGTTTCTTGGTACACACTCCTGCCAGGACACCTCACAACTACAACTGAAAACTCTTCATATCCCAGTTTACTCTCCTGCCAGGAATATCCGTCATTTGATTCACCTAGATCACCTGGTGTACTCTCCTGCCAGGTCTCCTTCCACAAAGGTGTCACTACCTGATGCACTTATCAGGCTTCTCTGCAACATTCACTCTCTTTTTAGGTATGTTTACAATTGCACCTCTTCAGCGGCACAGCCCTTGTTGACTTCAGTTAGCACTTGCATCAATTCCCTCATACTGGCATCCCTTATGTGAGGGTTTGTTAAAGCTCTTTCTGTCAACTTCTTTTATACTGTCTCTTGGCTCTTGGCAATGCTTGTTCCAGGTTTCCCCCAATTGACATCTCATGTCTGGAGAATTGCACACATTTAGCCTCTTCATTTCTCTTACAATCTCTTTTGGCTCTTGGCAATGTGCGTAACAGGTTTCTCCCAACTGACCAATGTCAGGAGAATTGCACCATATTTGCCCTGTTGTTCCTTTGGCAATATCTTTTAGCTTAGACAATGCTGGTCACAGGTTTCCCCCCAACTGACATCTCATGTCAGGAGAATTGCACAATGTTTGCCTTTTCCTTTACGTTATACTTAATCCGTATTCAAAGGTACTTTCAAAATGCTTTTTAGCACATGCGCACGTCCTGGGGCCCCCTCCAGCGTTAGGCTGACTCAACAGTTCACCAGTTCCTAGTGATAGCCTCGACATCCAAAGCATCGAATGCAAAAGCCAACAAAAAAAAATGCATTGATAAAATGCATTTTATTTTTCTTTTTTTTTAATGGGGCGGGGGTCCCCCAACCTCTATTTTTTACCCCTTAAAACCCATTTTAATACAAAAAAAACTTTACCTACAAAAATAATGCATTTTTCGATGCATTTTTTTCAAGGTTTTGGCATTCGATGCTATTTATTTGAGGGAATCACTGGATACCCAGTTCACCATGTGTCGGCTTGTGAGGGACCAGCTTCCTCTTCTGGGCAGAGTCTCTTTGGGTCTCTGCATCGGCTCTCCTGTCCTTTGCTGCCAAGACCTGCACAGCTCTGCCGGACTACGTCTCCCGTTCCAGTCCTGCTGCACACCTCCTGCTCTCTCTCTACCAGGGTTCCTCTCCTCCGGTGCTGAGCGATGTCAGCCTGCTTCTGGCTGGCGTCTCTTCTAATCGACTGCACGTTGTTTTAAAAGTCATATTTCCTCCACATGAACTTCTTGTGCCTCCTCCTCACCTCAGTACCTAAAGCTTTGTGGGACTTTGCGTTCCAATAGGTTTAAAATGATTTTGGACCACTTTGTTGAACACTTGTGTTGTAAATACAATCAGCAAAAACATCAGATGTTTCATATGCTCTTGGTTCATCATGTATACATTAAGATTGTTGAGGGTTAAGTTTAATCAGAGAGTTTCTCAAAGTTTTAACATCAGACGATTGTGAATGCTGGCAGCAAGTCATCAACACTCTGGAATTAAATGATCTTCCTCAAAAGAAAGAGGAGTATACCACCTGTCTCCAGTTAGAGTCACTACGCTCCCCTGACAGCCGTCTTCTCCCATGTGATCCACCCTTAGAATACCATCCCCAGGGTCTGGATCAGGTAGCAGTTGACTTCCCCTGGCCACATGGGAGGAGGCTTTAAGATGGGGATCAGTGTTCACTCCGCAGGATTCATCAACTCAGTCACTCACTAGCATCTAAGGAATTGATTAGTGGCTGCTAAACTTTACAGAAATATTTCATTATTTATTTATTTATTTATTTATTTGAATTTGTAAAGATCACACCAGCCCAGGGGCATCACAGCGCTGTTACAGTGGGCTTGCTTGGTTACAATTATAATTACATGGAATAGGAGAAAAAGCATAACAGAAAAAGCAAAACAGGTATTACCTAGTTATAGTGGTTGTAGACAGGCGCTGAGGTTTCAGGAGGACCAGGAAATATTTGCATGTAGGGCTAGTTGAACAGCTTGGTTATGAGTGTTTTTCAGAAGGCTGTGATGGAGGTTTCATTCCAGAGCGTGATGGGTAGGTCGTTCCACCTTTTGGGTGCTAGAAATGGAAAGCTCGGCCCCCCAGCTTTGGCTCTATTGACAGTCGGGACGAGAAGCTGGTGGGAGTGTTGGGCTGTCTTGGGTCTAATAGAGGTGACTCGTGAATTTTTTCTTCCAGTTAAGGAGGGGCTGAGAGGGAGAGGCACCTATGAGTGATGGTCAAGGCTTTGAATAGTATTCACTCTTCGACAGGAAGCCAGTGGGCTTGGAGTCTGGCCTGAGAAATGTGTTCCCTACTAGGGATGCTTAATGCCGCTCTAAGGGCATTATTTTTGGGTGATTTGTAGTTCTTTGAGGTTTTTTGTTGAGGTTCCTAGAAAAAGAGCGTTGCAATAATCCAGCTTGGCCCCAATACTGTCTCTAGCTATGGTGAGGCAGTTATTCGGAGAGAGGTATGTTTTGACTGCGTTTATGATGTTTCTGGTGAGTGCTGCTGATGAGGAGATGGCGCTGATTTGGCGAGTCATTGAAAGGGTGGAATCCAGGCAGACCCCCAGTGTTTTGACTGCTTTTGAGGTTCTCATTATTGAAAGATTTATATTGGCTGTCAAGTTTATTGAGGGTTTCCTTAGGTCTCACTAGAAGGATCTCTGTTTTGTCTCCATTTAGACAGAGTCCATTAGCCGCCATCCAGGCTTGGATGAGGGCATATGTTTTGTTGAGTGTGGCCAGGTCGAGATCGTAAGAGCCAGAGAAGGGGATGAGAACTTGGGTATCATCGGCGTAGTTGGTATATGCTATGCCGTTATTATCCAACTGAATGAAAAGTGGTAGGGTAAATATGTTGTATAGTGTTAGCGAGGTGCAGGAGCATTGTGGAACTCCACAGTTGATGGTGGTTGGGGTAGCACAGGCCTGATCAGAAAAGACTCTCATAAGTCTTCCTTCCAAAAAGGAGGTGATCCGCTTAGTGCTGAATCGTTGACTCCACTCTAAGTAATTGATAATTAGCAAAGATGTATTATTTCAGTTCATTTTAGTAGTTTATCATGTTGATCTATCATGTTATTTTGTTTTGTTAATTGATTACATTAACTCATTGTGTTAGCTTGTTGTGTCAAACCTACACTATTAAACATTAAAAAAGATTCCTGCCATATTAATTCTTTATCCAGGCATACAAAAAGTCAAACATTCTATGACCATGTTAGTGATAATTTCATGGTCAGATGCGCTAGTATTCACGTAAGTGATATGATATGATATGATATGGCATTTGCAATGCGCCTAAAGACAAGTGTTTCAAGGCGCAACGAGGCAAGCAAGGGGGAACGGGGGAGGAAAGAGACAACAATCTTACTAGACCAAGTGACATTGAGATCACGCAAGTGCAGGGGGTGGGGGAGGGGAAAAGTGCCAGGGGAAAGGGGAGGGGGCAGTGCTGTACATGGGATCAAACCAATAACAAGAAGTGTGGCGAACACGGTGGCAAGGGCAGGTTTGAGTGCAGACAGCAGGTGTCCAAAAGTGCAGTTAGGGGGGACTGTAGGGTTACAGATACAGACCCAAGTGCAAGGGTTGCCAGAGGCAGTGTGGGTGTGCAACTGGGTGGGCAGGGACCTGGACCCAAAATCAGAGGGTAGCCAGGTGACCAGTGCAGTATCGGACAGGAAATCAGCAGGGGAGTGGAAGAGCGAAGGCAGAAGCAAAGAGGAAGGTCTTCAGGTGCTTCCGGAATCAGAGATGGATCTCCTCAAGTTTCAGAGAGGGAGGGAGGCTGTTCCAGAGGGAGGTCACAGCCGTAGAATGAGATAAACCACCAACATGTTGCTTGGAGAAGCGACTGACCCTGAGGGAGGAGAGAAGAGCTCGAGTAGGAAGGTAGTTACAAAGAGAGAGTTGGAGGTATTGAGGACCAATGCCCCAGAAGGCCTTGTGGATGATGCAGAAGGTTGTAAACTTAATCCCTGCAGCCACTGGAAGCCAATGCAGAGATCTCAGTGTAGGAGAGATAAGATCCCTGGGCTTGAGGCCAACGACAAGTCTTGCAGTCCTGTTCTGGATGAGTTGCAGAGGGCATAGAGTAGAAGCATGCAGATTTAGAAAGAGGCTGTTGCAGTAGTCCAGCCTAGAGAGAACCAGAGCTCTAGAGACAGTGAGCTTCTGGGGGAAGGAGAGGAAAGGAGGAATACCTCTGAGGAGGTGCAGTTGGTAGTTTAACTTCTTAGAGACGTCAGAGATGTGAGGAGAAAAGGAGAGTGTGGAGTCAAGATGGCCCCAAGCTTCTTAGCATCACACATGGGGCAGGAAGAGTGCCAAGGGAGGCCGGCCAGAGAGTGACAGGAAAGGAGGGTGCAGGTGTGCCTTTGAGGAGAATCTCTATCTTACTGGCATTAAGGCAGAGATTGTTGGTGGCACACAACTCCTGGATAGCAGACAGATAGAGATGAGAGAATGAGAAGAGGTTGCACAGGGGAGCCTGAAAACGAGCTGAATGTCATCCGCATAACACTGAAAGTTGGAGCAGAGAGCGGCAATGCGGTAGGTGAGAGGTGCCAGGTATTGGTTGAACAGCCAGGGAGAGAGGTTAGACCCCTGGGAAACACCACAGGTCAAGAGTGAGATAGAGGAAAGGAAGCACCCAAGATGGACCTGGGAGGGCGGAAGTGGAAATTGTGGGACACAATTACCCTTCACTGAATAAGTTGGTGGCCATTTCCTACTCGCCAGAGCGTGGAGTAAAGAGATAAAGGTGCTATCTATAGCAAGGAAGTGATTAAGGTAGATGTGAAGGAAAAGAAACAAACAATTGCTAAGTAAAGGACAGCAAGCGTTCATAATTCAACTGGGGATAGAGCCGGTTTTATTTGTGGGAGCTCATGGGAGCTCATTGCATTCAGCAAATGCCATGAACTGCCCAGCAAGAAAAGTGATATGCAACAAATGTAATTGAAGGGCATTTTGGGTGCCTCAGGAGTGTAAGCACAGTTTAGGACATGCAGAATGAATAAGGAAGTGTGATAGACAAAGTAGATAAGGAGGATGATGATGATGATGAAGATGAGGGGTATTCGTTGAGTGTTCAAGAATTACTACTGATTCAACTGCAACTCGGAAAAGGCATTACGTGCATAGACATATTTATAACAAGGTCAACTGTGACGAATCAACTTCCGGGGCACCAGTGGTCCAGCGATGAATATCGATTTCTAAACCGTAAATTATCCCCACACCTCTAGTACACCAGAAGTGATCTGAACAGATTGGAAACACAAGTCAATTATAAACCTTCTTGTCTAACTTTGGTAACATGGATAGCATGGCAGGCGTAGCTCTGCAAGGTTGTGGATCGTTGGTTGTTAATACACAGCGAAAATTACAATTATTACCCAAGGATGATAAAAGGGACTGTCCAGTCAGGGTTATATACAACTATCTACTTTATTATTATCACAACAGACAGACCTAGCACACTACAAAATACAACCCAGCATGTAAGGACTGCAGAGGACAGACAGTTTCAAAGAAGGAAAAGAGATGCACTCTGGATACTGACAGGAGGGTAGTCTGTACAGTAATTAATCGCAGTAGTTCAAGGATACTTGGTTTCAACACAAAGGGAGCAGTGAGTCATAAAATGCCACTAGGGGCCTTCGGAGAGGGACCAGAGGGACAGAACCACAATGTACCTTGTGCTTAGGTGTTCTTGGTGCTCGACAGGGTCTGGTTGGTTCCAGGGTGCTTGGCAGCTTCATGAAAGGTGTTGGTATCAGGTGTCAGGCAGTGTATTTATTTATTTATTTATTGGATATTTGTAAGGCACCTATACAACAGATGGTGTTTCAAAGTGCCACATGACAAAAAGAGGGGAGGGACAAGGGAGAAAGATAACAACGGGGCTACTAGGCTTTGTGACATTCCGATTGTGCAAGTGCAGTAACAAGAAGGGCGGGGGGGCAGTGCTGGTTTATGCGAAATGCAAAATGCTAGGGTCTGAAAGGGAGTGCACAGCAAGAGGAGAAAGTGGAATTGAAAGGAGGGGTCGAGCAGGGGGCCTACAGGGGCTAGGTGAGTGCTTAGGGGAGGCCAGGGATTGTATGGGGTGCAGTGGGTGAGGGTCCACATGCTAACTGCGCGGAAGGGGGTGGACTGGGCGGGGGGGGCTGGTACCCTGTAGAACTCAGAGGGAAACCAGGTAGCCAGTCACTGCGGCAGATGGGGGTGTTAGCAGGGGATGGGGAGAGGGAAGGAAGAAGAGAAAAGGACGCTAAAGGGAGGATAAAGGAAGATTGAGGAAGAGGCTGTTGCAGTAGTGCAGCCTAGAGAGGAGCAGAGTTCTGGAGACATTGAGTTTCTGGGGGAAGGTGAGGAAAGGGAAAATGCCTCTGAGGAGGTGCAGCTGATAGTGAGCCTTCTTGGCAAGGTCCCTGATGTGAGGAGAGAAGGAGAGCTAGGAGTCAAAGATGACATCAAGGTTTTTTGTCTCACAAGAGGTTGTGGGGAGGAGACCCATAGAGGATGGCCTGAGGTTAAGAGGGAAGGAGGGAGCTGGGGTCCCAATGAGGCTGGACGGATGGCTGCAGGCTAGCCTACACTGCAGCTCGGATCAGGAATCATTGTCTTAGTGCTGGTCAGCAGTTCTGAGGCACTGGTTGAGGCATCTCAGGCAAGGTTAGCGACTGCACCACAGCAACAGTGAGCGGTGCAGTCGGTTGCAGCTTGAGGGGCTCGACTGGCTCAAAAATGTCATTTAAGGTGGATGTTGGTAGATGCTTGTTTATGCACTCTTCCTACCTTCTTCACAGGGCTTGTGTCATCCTTTAAGGCGGACAGCACAAAGCTGAGGAGAGTGTTTTGCCTGCCTCTGCCTTGTCCTTGGTTTGGTTCAGAGACTCTCTGGCACTTCACACCTAGGAATATCTCTGCAGAGCCTAGCAGGGCATGCTGTGTGCTGACTGAGTACCAGTTCTGGAGCTGCTGGAGGGTCAGCTGGATTCAGCATCCCCCTCTGTTCCATGGAAGATGTTTAGGGGAGGGATCTCTCTTCCCTCTTGGAGATCCTGGCCTTCCTTCACTGGTGGAAGATGTAAGGCAGACTGTACCTTCAGCCAGTGTCAAATGCTGAGTTTTTCTTGCTACTCCTTGCAAAGTCTTCAGATGCTCTGCCCATAAGAGGGGCTCAACCCTCTTTTAAAGCCAAATGGGCCACAGGGATTGGTGTAGGCTAAGCCTACCTTAATGAACCAATTGTGGGTCCCCACCAACAATCTCCTGTATGCATGAGGTCATAACCAGAGTGCTTTGCAACAGAAAAGGTAATGGGGTGAAAACATGTAATAGTAAGTTCCACCCATCGTCCTGTCTGTTGAAGATCAATGTTTGTCTCTGGTTAATGGAGCTCTCTATGTTTCCTGATTAAAGCGGCATGTCTCCCTTAAAGCTACAGCAAGAACAGACTTTCTGTTTCCATCAATCCACATACTCGTACTTTCTGAAGGGGGTCCCCCTGCGGGGATTGCCTGCTGTAAATACATAGTCCCAGACATGATAGGTTGCTGCCCTTGATTGATACTGAGTGGCAGGAGCTGGCTTCAGGTAGACACAGCGCATATCAAAGGTTGTTGGGGGTTTCCTGTCTTTTGTTAGTCATGCGACCAAGTCTCCCTTTGGCCTGATTGAATTAACTATGGTTAGTATGCCAAGCTGCCAACAACAGGGCTAACAAAGTACAGGGCAGATCCTTGGAGCCTTTGTTAGTTAATTAGGCTGGCCATGGCAGTAGGAAGGTGACAACTACTGAATGAGAGTTAAAATAATAAAGTTTATGACAAACCTCATCATAAGCAGTCTGAGAAAATAATTGCCAGAGCTCCAAAATAAGTGGCAGGTCTAAGCCCTGGCAAACACCCCAACAAATTAGGCACTGCTTGTGTATATTGGCACATCCAGCATAAACGTTTTCTTACAGTGGAATTAGTGCATTTTAGGCAAAGCAAACATGAGTGTATTCTCATGTGGCAATACTTGCATATATTGGTACAGCCAGCATGGACATGTTTTCTTACAGTGGAATTAGTGCAGATGCAGCAAAGCAAAGATGAGTGTGTTGTCACATACACTGGCATTACTAGCATTAGGCACAGCAAGCATTAAACTGTCTTCCTACAGTAGACAACCGACCCTTTTTGTGGGATACTCATCCTGAACAGGCTCCTGTGTCCTAGCAGATATTTGATTTTTTTAGTTGAAAAACGATTGTAAATTGTATTGCTGTATACGCAACTATTCATGACAATTGTGTTGTAAAATACCCACTTTTAACTTATTATTTGAAAACATTTCTCAGGGAAGTGCCTTCCACAGTGTCCACTAGCTTGCCTAAAACTCATTTGTTACGTTCAGTTAATTGCGGCCTTTTGTAGGAAATATTTACACTGGACACATTTTATATTCATCATACAAGAGGAACAAATGTCATAAAAAGCTAGGCACATGGTAGGTGTATCAGGTGGTACTGCTGTTGCATATAGTAAGCTTCAAATAAGATCAAATTCCAATCATTTACATTGATCCAGAAGAATGTGGAGTCGTATCGTTCTAAGCTTATCCAGTTTTGAGGTGATCCCTCTCCTGGGTGGGAATTCCGGTTTAAAAGACCAGTATTAAAGGCAAGTCATATGCAAAACACAACGTGTTACTGTTTTCTTGTTCAAAAGGCAGAGATTTGAACTGGAGGAGGCACAAGTGTTTACATTATTTATATATACACTGACCGCATCACTAAAGCAAGAAATACAGAGACTGCAAAGAGGAAAAGAGATACACTTGGTGGGGTACTGATTATACCAAAGAGAGGAACGCGCCTAGATGGAATATAAAGCTGCTGTACTTAAAAATAAATTTATAACGTGCAGGATTGGGTTGCCCGCCAGGAATTCCCTGGTTGGGTACACTCAGCAGTGGCAGGAGATCCAGGTGAGTCATAGGGCCTCATTACAAGGTCAACGGTAACCCGCTGGGGCTACTGGCGGGTTGCTCCCGACCTCATAAAACTGTTTCTGCCACTTGATATCCCGTTGCCACTGGGATGTTACAAGTCCCGGCAGCCCGGGATGTCAGATGGCGGGAACTGTTAAGTCCCCATTCCCATGTAGCACTCCACGGGAATGGGGATCGGAAGCCCTGGCACCGTTGGTAACAGTGCCGGTGCTTAGGTGAAAACCATGCCTGCAGGGGCCTGTGCTCCCGGCAGGACAGACCTACCGGGTGCACCTGCCCCTATAGGCTTTCTCATAGTCTGGTGGTCCGGAAAGGGTGCCGGTACGTTGCTACCGGCACCCTTATTTCCGTATCGCCAGACTTAAAATCAGGCCATACTGAATCTGTCTCTCCTTTGAGTTCTGGATAAGCAACATCCGGTCCTGTTCATCCCTCTGACTCCGAGAACACACATAGTGTTACCAAATCTCGTTCAAGAACCCTACGTACACACAAAAACTCCCCTGCTCGCAGTATTTCTCAGAGAGGTTGAGTGCGTATGCAAAGACCAGGAAATGGACCCATTACAGTACCAACAGGAGAGTTAGCTATCAGCATCAACATTTCATGGCAGCTCCTCGTGGGATTCATAAAAAAAAGATATAAACTGTACTTGATGGGCCTTAATGGAACTCTACTGCCTTTCCTGCTGGAAATATGACCCCTGGGGCAGAATAAGGGGATCCGCCTTTCACTAGCAACATTTAAACGACCCTGCCGAGCACTTTCGGACTCTTCGAAATGTACAATATTGCTCGTTAATAAACGTGCATGCATAAACAGTCATAATTTACAATCATTTTGCGTCTGTTTTGCTGTGCAACACGTTTTTCCAGGCCTTATGATGACTATGAAAACGGGCCTGTTTAGTATAATAGAGATGAAGAAATGCTCCCCATAGAACGCCCTCCTCTCCGTGTTCTACTCACATAGAATGGCCTTTCAGTGTAACCCCTGCAGCTGTTGAATTGCTAACCCTGTTGTCCGGTTTCAAGGTGGCTTAAGTTCTGAACTGCAGGGGAATAACATTGCAGTGAGAGCGATGCGACGGTGTTTCTTTGTGTTGCCTATGTCTTAGTTCCCTGGTAGAGACAGTAGCTTCCACTTGATCGTTTGAGTAGCGCTCAACATTTGGTGGGCAATATGTGGTACTTTACAGGCTCATCTGAATGATGTGCTCCAAACTAAAACTTCTGCCCATATCAATGACTTCTTAGCAAGGCCCCTGCTTGCTTTTTTGTGTGTTTTTTAGAGGGACATTTGGACATATTATTCATTTTTATCACTCAAAATGGGCACATTATTCACACGCAGCAGCATTATTTTGGTGCCAAATGTGTGTGCGATAAGGCTCCCAACAGCCCTACCAGAAGCTGAGGTCTTTCCTTGTCATTCCACTTGGGTTATTATGTTATGTTGTTATTGTGGGATTTATACTGTGCATAACTGTCATTTTCATGGTTTCCAGTCCTTCTGGCCAATCTGAAAATAAGAGAGGGGTTGATTTATTAGTGGGAGGTCGAAGTTCAACGTCGCTAAGTGAGTCAGACGGTCTCTTCACTATTCATTTTTCCTAGAGGATTGAACAGAGAGAGCTAGCATCCCACTGCACCATTGCGGAGCACGTTCTAATGCATACGATAATGGAGTAAGAACAT
Organism: Ambystoma mexicanum; assembly: GCF_040938575.1. NCBI lineage: Eukaryota > Metazoa > Chordata > Amphibia > Caudata > Ambystomatidae > Ambystoma > Ambystoma mexicanum. Next base: position 539,541,876 of record NC_090935.1, read on the forward strand.
TAAAGCTATGGTAACAATTACCACATGCTACTTGATTCAACCAACTGATGACTCAGATTTTACTTGTGAAAGATGAGGTTTGGCGCAGTAAACTTTGCTGCTGAAGCTATGTTTTTGATGCATTGCCTAAAAAAGGAATAGTGGAGACACTGTCTGGCTCACTTAGCAATGTTGGACTTCGAATAACATTGACTACAAACTGAAAGAGATATACTCCAGTCAATTGTAATATTAGAGAATGCACATATAGTGTCCTAGCGACACTTAGGTCCCCTTTGGTTGCATTATCTGCTGCCAATAGTTACACCAGTTAGGCTAACTATATGGTCTGTTTACTTTTGACTCTTTTTCACCTGAAGAAGTTCCCCAAATAGTTTTCAGTTAATAGATAAGGAGCGAAACAGGTTGGGTTTTACATAAACTCCTACATTGAAAAGTGTTTAGAGATCAGCTCATGATTGAGGCTATTTATGATGTTGCTAATTTCTGCACTCAAGATAAAGACTTGATTAATCTTTGAGGAACTGCTAAATCCAAATTTGGGGACTTTTTAGAAGGTATCATTTGTTTTGCTAATACTTTGTGTATGATTGTTAACACATTATATTTTGGATATGATTTTTTAGCGTTTTTCCCGCACGAGTCACTTTAGAGGTAGTAGGCACTGGTCATTTTGTTTAAGCACAGGCCACTTTCAGATGTTTTTTAATTGAAGTGTTTTATAAATGTATAAAGAATAAAATTGGTGTATGTTTCAGAAATGGTGTCCTGCTAATTTAGGTTGAATACTCCTGATATTCAGGGTGTGCTGTTGGAATGGAGTAAGAATACAATGGCATTGAATGGTTTGAACTCCTAGGTAGTCTATACCATAGGGACATAGAGGTAGGGAGCACCAGAGAGTATATGTTCTATTTGTATCCAGGTATGCTCCTTACACTCATATCCCTTATTGTTAGTTGCATTGTGTTCCCGCTTATGCCAGCAAATCTACCCTCTCTCTACAATACATATGACTGCATCGATGCCCATGCACTTTTCAGGCACACAAACGTTCAGGCATATGTTACTGCCAGAACATTGCTGGACCAGAATTTAGCACATTGTGAGTACAGCCACACACGTTGGGTATGAGCCTCATCACCAATGCTCTCCTTTAACTATAAAAGAAATCATTAGTCCAGCCATTTAATGTGATATCAAATATCTATGTATGTCAGTAGGCTCAAGGAATCATCATGGGAATAGCATTCCGTGCCTATGCTGCATGACAGTTGATAATGCAACATGTTGAGCATGGCTAATCCTTTACATTTGGGCACTTCACTTTTTTAGCAAGTGCCACAGAGTGGAGAGGATACTTGTGCAATTTTTCATTTTTGATGTATCCATGATAGGGGAAAAATAAATACACAAATGTGCCTAGCCAAGATACATCATTCAAATAGCTAGGAAATAAAATAACCAATGTTTCCAGTAGGTAAATTCTATACATAAAAAGAATGTAATAAGAGGCGACCTAAAATAAATGTCATGACCTGAGTGTATAAATACACAACAATATATATATTAATGAACACAGGATCCTCAGACAATGCAGGATCAAAGATGAAATAGAGGTAAGATTAAAAAAAACAAGGCCAATTCGGGGTCATTACAAGCAATGGTATTTGGCACATACTGCTCTTTTTACTGCACCTAACCCAGGGGTAGGATGCAAATATACTTGGAGGAAATCCTAGAGAACACAGGCAGAGGCATTTCGAATCAAATTTTGCAAACTGAATTGTGCCAATTTATACATCCACCCGAGAGGTGCAGAAAAACATGTGAAATTGACCCCAACATATGTCTAACTTTCTTCCCTGTACTGAAGCAGAGACAATCCCCTTCAGTACAGCAAAAACAATGGTTGCATTGTGCCAATGGAAAAGGGTGAGAAGGTGGACATTTCTGATGCAGTTCTCTCGCCACTTTTTATATTTAACGCATAAAAGGGTCAGAAGTGATCAGGGTCAAAATGTGCGGTGGTGATCTTAATTACTACTTACTGTACATTATTAATTTGCACTATCAAATCGATGGCGGAAATTATTTTTTTTTAAAGTGGTAATTTTGGAATGCAGCTGCCGATATTCCAAGAATAACTCTGCACTATCACTGGGCCTGGTGTTACCTCTGATTAGGTCTATTTTTGGGAATATATAGAGTCCATTGTAAAAAAAATATATATATTTCAAAAGCATTGGACTCTTCTGGAAATTATCCAGCCTTTATATAATGACTAAAATGTCTAATGGGCAACTATTAGTCCACCAGTTGTTCTTACACAACATTTATATTTATTGCAACTTAAAGTGAGTCTTGCATAAATTCATCAGTTACTATAAATCAATCAATCTCCTTTTTATCCTGCATATAGTTTTCTTGAAACACATTTATTTCGAACATTGATATTATTGAACGATGGTATAAACAAAGAAAAAAGAAAGAAGAATAACAAATCAACATTTTCCCTTTTTGTGATTGTGTTTCCTTTCATTTGTGTGAACCAATATTTTGCTCTATGTGTTTCGGAAAAATCCTTCCACAGGAGCTGGCTAACATCAACTTCACCTGAAGACATATTCAGTGTGATATAAACATGAGGAAAGGCACATTTTGTATCAAATTAGAAATAAAGGATGTCATTTTACCCATCAAAAAGAAAAGAATGGAGATACGGTAACATTTTCTGCTGTGAAAACAACAGTGAATAAATGCATTCGAAGAGGCAACATATCAAGACTCATTTAGAGAGCATTATTCCCGAACTGAACATATCATTGTAGTTGATATTAGTCCGTTCCTGAGGAAGGAATTTTTTGAAACATGTAGCGCAAAATATTGGCTTCAGGAAAATTATGTCAGATGAAAAAAGACAGACTGATTTTTAATAACATGAATTTAAGCAAAAAATACTTCAAGTGGCAATGAATATACATGTTAAACAAGAGAATCTGGCGTATATTTTTACTGGCAAATCAGACATTTTAGTAATTATCGGGAACATATAAAGGACGGATCATTTCCATTCTGCACACTGTATTTTGGAGGATCAAGTGCAGGTTCTCGAGCATTAGCACCAATACATTGATTTTAAAAATCATATAAAGAAACGAACATTTGACAAGAAAAAGGAGTGCTAACTTGACACACATTGATTTTTAGGAATACCAGCGGTAGAGTGGGTATTTTCCTCTTGCAGTAGTTCTGTTAAATATCCCCTGACACCTAATGAACCCCTGAGCTCAAGCAGCGAGGTACCACTTCCTGAGAACACATCTTGGTCGGCTAACTGCATCGGCTTTACCAGAGTGGACTTACAGCTGGAATCCATCAGGGGGATCGACCTCACGTGCAGATGCAAACGCTTTTTCCACAGAACCCGTTCATTGAAACACATGGGCTTCTGCGCAGTGTGTAATTGTCCTTTTTGTGTAGGCACACGTATGGAGCATAGTGGGATGGAGTCATGTTGCCAAATGATTTAGATGGGGACGGCCCAGCTTGTGCTGGCAGTTGCTTCTACCGATTCTCCGGGAGGAGAGGACCATGGTGCTAAAACACCATGGAAACTGCCTCAGCTCTCTCGGCATGTGCCAGCCGGAGGAGTGAAGCCACACGCCAAGTAGCACTGAAAAATGCCAGACACCATCCAGAGAGATATGAAAGCATGTGCTGTTGCTTACCTGGTGAGGTACTCGCATAGCTCACAGCCATGCTGTCGGAAGGCCCAAACAGACTTCCTCACCCTACAATCATCCAACATAGCAAAGACTCTCCGTAGCCATGATGCAGGGCTACACAATAAAGTCATCATTGTGTTCTCATTATATGACAGAAAAACACCATGCTTTCACAGTACCGCCAAGTGCCAATCTAGCACTGTGTAGGGCCCAGCAGGAGAAAGCACTCAGGAACACCAACTTCCACATGGCAAGCTCACTCTCAAGCACTGGTGCAGGGGGGCCCCCGCAGCACCATGCTGCCCATGCCCTGTGGGGGAGGCAGTGTGCGGTGGGGGGTCCCCTTAGCAGGGCTTGATGGGGGGGGGCCCACATTTTGTGTTACGTCACTGCTCTCAAGGGTGCCCTTGGGCTGCCGGAACAGATATGACAATATTAAAATCCCAACTTGGAACAGCCAGAAGGTCCTTGAAAATACGAGTTAGCAACATAGTTCTTCAATGAAAAACAGTCAGCAAGATCAGCAGGGAACGTAAAGTGGCTGGGTCACACGAATGAACACAATCGTGAACCACATCAACTACTTTTTAATTTGTGCAGCACTTTCGTGATCCGTGGCTGCCGAGAAAAAAGCATAGGCCCTCATACCAGCAGAGGCCCGGTGGATAGCTCAATCGAAATGCACTGGCTTTGGGAACAGCAGGATGATGCTGTGTGACATGTATTTGTTACACCAGTTGACCCGACTAAGTCATTCATCCTCATGAGGTCGATAAATTAAGAACCACAATTCCAGTGTCTAAGTGCTGTAATCAACTGGTTATTATAGCACTTAGAAACTGGAAAAATCCAGTATGACGTAAGCACTATACAAATTGCTAAATTATTATTATTATTGTTATTGTTGTTATTGTTGTTATTATTATTATTATTATTATTATTATTATTATTATTATTATTATTATTAGCTAGTAAAAAGGCTTTACCTAGTGAACTTGGTTTGTGACCCATCTATCACTTGGAGTTGAATTCAGAGGCAAAGAGGTCTACCTCATGATACCTCCACTCCCAAAACACAAGGAGAAATATGTGGTCATAGAGGGACCACTTGTGTGACTAGTACAATAGCTGGCTCGGAGCAGCTTCCCTCGTGTTCATCACTCCTGCCAATTGCTGGTCACCGTGTCAATTCGCAGTAAAATGTCTCATTTCCACACATAAGCCACTGGTAGACAGAGAGGGAGAGAGATGGCTCGGTGGCCACCCATTGTCAACCCAAAACGGATCCATAGGAACCCCTAACCATAATCTGAAGAGTTGATTATCAGAGGCACAGACTCTTCAGGGCCATGAAGAGGATCCCCACCAAGAACATTGGCACTGTCCACCCCCCATTCCACACCTTCCTCAATAAGGATAGGATTTGAAGAGGGTATTTTTCTTGAACCAAGAGGGATACCAAAAACAGCTGCATGTGAAGAATCCTGATGCTAACGTTATGTGCCACTTAGATTGACCAGGCAATGAATTCAGCGCTCTCTGGACACACTATGCTAGAGCCACTCCCTGGGAATGGAACCAGCGTAGGTCCTAGGGCAAACCCATGACCCTGGCCTCAGGGACGGTGTTATCTCAGTAGATGAACCAGACCTTTTGTAGATGAACTTGGGTACATTGACCTCAAGACCCATGGTGAAAAAGAGAGCCGTGAGTCGACATATGACCTGCATATCAGAGATAACCTAGCTCTCTGCAAAAAATATCCCTTAAAACATAAGATACGTGTTAGCCTGGTTCTCCAGTCTGGGTTCTAGACTAAAGTGGAACATGAGCATCAGTGTTTGGTTTCAAGGGCCAGATCCATCCTAGGTCCCACCGTTACTTTCTGATGTAATCTCTGATGCAGAGCAAAAATCGTGCAACTGAGAAGGTTACAAGGCTGCGTACGATCACAAGGTGAGCCATCTTGTCAGACGCATCCTGTTCGGCACTTCTTTTCTCAATGAAAATGCTCACACCAGCCCAAATCTGTTTCAGTTCTTGGTGAGGTCTCACCTTCCATGGGCATTCACACTGACTTTGGGTTGTTCCTCTCCAGGTTCTATTCAGCTTTTTTGGGACTTCTTCTTAGACTACTCATGGCACTATGTAAGGTGCCTAGTAAATGTTCCCATATTCTTCCCAAGATGTAAGACAGCCACATCCACATTCAGAACCTCTTATAAGCACCATATTTGGTCCACTGGTCCTGAATATTCCAAGTGCTGCCAACTGGCTTTGAATCCACTGGCTCATGGACCTCCAACCACAACCTGATGAGGATTCTCTTCACAAATATTCCCTAGCCAGGCAGGCAGGAGACACTGGGCCTCATTACACGGTAGGCGGTAGGGATTTAACGTTACCGGTAATGGAATACCGGTAACGTTAAATCCCCATGCGAATTATGACCCTGCTCACCGCTATTAGCGGCACCGCTAAGTACGGTGCGACTAATAGCGGGCAGGCCGCGTGCGCACGACCCTCCATCCCATAAATAACGCCATGCCGCTAATAGAACACCATCACAAGCCGAGCGGACATGCCAATAGCGGCATGGTAAAGCCCCCCTAATCCCTTACCGCCATGGCGCTAATACCGCCATTGCGAACCACCCGTTAAGAGAACGGAGCAGTGTTCCCACCTGCCACAGGTGGACACAATCAGCACAGTTGGAGGCAATGGAGACTCTGGCAGCACAAAAGGAGCACACCACACCCCTTCCCACACCAAGATGGTCCCAATACTAGCAGCATTACATGGGCTGTAGGACATGATTGCAGTGCAGCAGCAACAACAACAGGCAGCACAGAGGAGACACAGGAGGAGGAGGAGGAGGGCAAGACAGGCACAGCAAGCACCACCACGGCACCTAATCATACCACAGAGGCACCCACCAATCCCCAGGATCAGAGCTAGTCCATTTAACCTGACCCCTGAGCAGATACACACCCTGTACCGTCTGGACCGGGATACCATCACCAGCATCGTGGACCTGATACATGATGACATTGTGAGCCTCATAGACATCAGAACTGCCATCCCCCCTCTACTAAAGGTGGTGACCGTGCTCCACTTCCTGGCCACAGGCACCTACCAGCATACAGAGGGGCACATGCATGGCATCTCACAACCAGTATTCTCACGCATGCTGAATCAGGTACTCGATGCACTCCTGAGGCATGCACCTGAACACATATTCATGCCACGGACTCCCCAGGAGATTGGAAACACCAAAGTTGGCGTCTTTTCACGGGCAGGCATCCCAAGTTGCATTGGGACCATCGACTGTACCCATGTGGAATTGGTGGTCCCACATCACAATGAAGTTGTCTACCGAAACAGGAAGCAATTCCACTCCATCAATGTCCAAATGGTATGTGACGCCAACAAGGTAATCACACATTGTTGTGCCCGTTTCCCCGGATCAACCCATGATTCCATGGTCTTGCGGAACTCAACCATCCCTCGCTACATGGAGCGAAAAGCCGGACAACGTTCGTGGCTACTTGGTGAGTAGCAGGGCAAGCACATGGCAGTGTAAATGGGGGGGGGGAGATACATACTCCAACTGGGTGTGATTGGGGGGGGGAGACATACATACTCCAACTGGGTGTGATTGGGGCGGGGGGAGAGATTCATACTCCAACTGGGTGTGATTGGGGGGGGGGAGAGATACATGTTCCAACTGGGTGTAGCTTGTCGTCCATAGGACAAATGCACGTACAGATGGACGCCAATGTCCATCTGGGAATGCCGCAATCTACCTGAGATGAACCGACATGCAAGTATAAGCTACACAACATAGAGAACAATCTAGGTCTAGAAACATTAAACATCCATCCACATCCACATTACACAACATTCAACACCATAAGATACACAAATCTCCTACATGCCGTCAAGATAGTCATACAGATTCAGCGCTGCACAACCACAATAATGCAATGTGCCCCTGAATGCATGCAAAGGGATCACCCCTACCCATAGCATTGTACCACGCACCTATAGCACCACTGAAGTTATGCCTCTCAGCATGGCAACATAAATGTTTGAATGGTAGTACACTAGCAGTGTGGTACCAATTCTGCCTGGGCCCAGGGTCATGTAAAACCTGGTCTCACCCAGGACATTTCAATTACTTTTGGAGGCATTAATGGGGCATGGTCACTTGCAGGGTCGAACTCAACTTTGCACATTGTAGTCACACAGATCTTCTGCATGCATGCTGTTAATTGTGGACTTCAATCACAATGCAAAGTCAATTTGTGTGATATGAACAGACCGCTCTTGAGGTGAACAGTAACCAGACCACATTCATCCCCCCATACAGGTGCACATACCCGTACCCGCATCGTGATCGAGCAGAATTTTGGCCATTTGAAGACACGGTTTAGGTGCATTAGCAGGTCTAGTGGTGCTTTCCAGTATGGCCATGAGAAGGTGGCCAAGATCACCATGGCATGTGTCATGCTGCACAATATGTGTATCAGACGGAATGTGCCACTGGACCCGGATGCAGAAATAGAAGCACCTGATGAGGATGATGATGGTGATGAGGACGGAGTTGACGGGGATGCAGGTCACGCAAGATGGGATGGCCAGGAGGGACATGCTTTGAGACCGCATCTGATCAACCAAATATTCTGAGTTACATTTTTTCTTTTTGTGGGAATGGATATGGGCAGTTATGCACTGGTGTCTGTTTGGAAGCGCACAATGGACCCTTGGCCAATAAAACACACATACACAATGAAGAAATCCAAGCCTGTGTATGGATCAAACACCAGTGTATTGAGAAATGTAAAGTTGTAAAAGTGCATGTCCCCTAACATCCCCCCACCCTTACCCCCCACCCCCCACAACAGTCCCAAAACACCCTTCCCCCCACCCCCCACAACAGTCCAAACACACCCTTCCCCCCACCCCCACAACAGTTCAAAAACACCCTTCTCCCTTCCCCCCACAACAGTCCAAAAACATCCTTCCCCCACCCCCACAACAGTCCAAAAACACCCTTCCCCCCACCCCACAACAGTCCAAAAACACCCTTCCCTCCACCCCCCACAACAGTTCCTCATGTGTCTGCCACAAAGTTTTTGTCCAGCCATACACGCGGAAGCCTGACCATGCACTCCCTATTCGCCATTGCCACCACCAGCATTGGGAGGCGGCCTAGACCTGCGCCTGGTGGTGCATGAGGAGCGGCGGAGGGTGCTTGTCTGCCTCGAACTGGCGGATGAGGAAGTGGCTGACTGTCCAGGTGGTGGTGGTGGTGGGAACTGGCAGTCCATTGCGTCCGCTATCCGTGTGAGGACCTCCCTAAGTCGGACATCTCCCCACACAGCCTGTCTGTACAGGCCTCCATCCCCTCCCTGGAGTGCCTTGCTGTCTCCGTAATCTCAGCCCTGAGACGGGCAGCCTCCTCCACATGCTGCCCAACCAGCACAGTTATTTCCTGTTGCCGCTGGCTGATGCTGGCCAGGTCGAGGGCAGTGTTGCGTTCTGGTGGTGTGGCTGCTGTGCCCTCGGATGCAACCAGGTCAACAGGTGAAGCCACCGGAGGGCTACTAAAACCTCCCACGTTGTCCTCGCCAGTCACACTAGACCCAGGTGTCTGCTGTGGTGATGCCTCAGGGATTCCAGGGGGGGTTGGGGTGTGCATCTCCATGTGGAGAGTGGTTGTATCCTCCACATCAGAGAGTGGTGCAGTGGCTGCCGCCTCTCCTGCGGAACTAGCTGCAGCTGAAGGTGGGCCCTCCGTGGCTGGGATCGGTGGTGGTGGGTTCACCTCCAGAGGTGGGGCAGTTGTTGGTGGTGTGGACACTTGCGTCTTGGCAGTGGCGCTCCACCGATGTTTGCCACTCTGCATGTGGACCCTTCTACCTTTGCCCCTTGATGTTGTGGGGGTGTCCTCTGTGTCCTGTGCCCTTGATTTCTTACTCACAGGGGGTGCCTGAGATGCAGTGCCAGCATCCTCACTGTCTGTATGTGAGCCTGTCGGGGACAAAGAGGGGGATGGCATTGGTTACGGTTATATGTACTTAATGCAGTATACATCAATAATGCAGTTGTGGCCATTTTGACTTCATTGTTAAGGATGCAGGTGATGTGTCAGTTCAGTGGCTCATCCATGCATGGTTGTGTGTGGCACTTGTCTCTGGTGATGTGTGCATGTGTGTGTGTTTGGGTTTGACACTGACATAGCCAGGGTTAGATGCATCTGTGGATGTTTGGCCATTCATGAGGTGATTCTGGCCTCACATATGGGGGGACCAGTAGATTCACATTGCATACTTTCATGTGTACACTCACCTCCATCTGAAGTGGTTGTCACGCCATGCTCCATCGTCCCGACTCCCTCTATGGATTCCACTCCAATGAGGTTGGCACAGGTCTCTTCCCATTCCTTCAAATTAATAGGGGAATCAGATCCACCTTATGTGGCAATGTTGTGGTTTGCTGATAGGATACTTCTAACACGTAGGCGGTGATCATCTCACCGCTTTCTGCACTCACGCACATTGCGGGTGGTGGTGGCCACAGCACTGACTTTCAAGGCAACATCAGCCCAGATTGCCTTCTTTCTGATTAGTGTCTCCCGACGCATGTCGCTGGCAAAGACCACGGCAGCATTGGCAGCAAGGGTCTGGGTTAGCATCATTAGCTCCTCCGTGGTGAATTTTTCCTTCCTCTGCTGGTCGGTAGTTTTTTTACAGCCTTAGGCATGCCGAGGGTGTCCCTGTGGATTTCATATTGCACACTACTCAGAACAGGTCCAGGGGGCAGAGGATGGCAATGGATTGTGTTTTTAAAGATGGCCGCCATGCTCTTTCCCGTTCCTGTGCGATGACGCTATTTCCGGTTCCGCTATTTTATAGATTTTCTTCTGGAAGTTCCTGCCCTCCCTGCCTGTAGGTGCAACTACTGTTGTTCAGAGTCCTTGACCTCATTTAGAGCAGCAAACGTTCTGAAATACTGTTCCCGCCACAGTATTATTCTGCTTGTAGCTGTTCACCAGATGAGCCTCATCACGAGTAGGGAGGTAGGCCTTAAATGAGGTGGTAACAGTGTTAACACTGCATTTAAGGGTCCGTCCAATCACGAGTCTGGCGTGTTTACCCCCAGCTCAGAGCTGGCGTAAAAATACTGGGGAAATGTCAATGTTTGGCGCAATTACTGCTGCTGGTATTACCGCATGGTTATTGCACCAGAAATTCCCAATTGGGTTCAATGGACCCCATGGGGAGTAACGGTTAGCACCCAACCCATCATCTAGCAGTATAACGGGTGGGCACTAACTCAAATAAAGTTGGGAGGTATCCCAAGCGGGATACCGCCCAACTCGTGATGAGGCCCTTGGTCCTCTACTGTACAGAAACCCTAATAGAAAGAAAAAAAACAAGGATGCCCTGGCATTATCTTGGCAGCCACAGGAAAACACATCCAAACTCTGCCTGGTGTAAAAAGCTTTGGCAAAGGGAGTTAGTTGGTGCAGAAGGGTGTGGAGAAGGATGTTGCAGCCATGGGCACGGGCGCAGTCTTACATGCAACCTGGACATGGCATGATTCCGGAGGAAAGGAGGATAACACTTACCCATATTGAGAGTAGCTACAACTTGTGCGAAAGGCTAAGGAACGCTCTTTCACTTCAAAAAGAGTTCAGAGTCAAAACTTAGATTAGTATACTAAGTAATACAATATTAAGAAACACAGGCATTAGAGAGGGAGCCTGCACAGGACACTATGACAAGAAACCATGGACAAAGGTTCAATGTTAAATTGAGCAGCGCGCATTGTCTGATGTTACAGCGTATTTCCATGTCTTCACCAGTACAATATAATAATCCAGGGACATAACCCTCCTCAAGTCGCATGCCACTCACTTATCACCTAGACTATGTGAGTTATTGGTAAACAAATGCATCCCTCCCCACCAGATGATTTAGAATGTGTTATTAAGTGGTAGGACAGCAATGTGAATTTGCAAAAGCTTGAAGAGTTTGGGATCACAGTCTCTCTTACCTGGCCAGTCCCAAGCTTGCATTGCTGGTCCACACACTCAGGAGTGGACTGGCCTATTGGAAACTCTGGAGATTTTCCATGGGCTCTGTTCTGGATTTGTTTATTCTTTTACAAAGACCACACTGGAGCCGGGCACACACTTTTTAATCCTTTATTCTCTATATGTCTACTGCCTTCCCTCCTCCCTCGCCCCTTCCCTTTCCTCCCCTTCCAGTCTCTTCCCGCGTCCCCTGGCTCCCTTTCTTAAAGGGGCCATGTTCTGTTCACCCGCAACACCCCCTCCTTACTTATCACAAGAGTGTGTGGCCTACATCTTTTTGATGAGGCGTGGAGGCTTGTGGATGGTTTGGTGGGGCCGGCGTGGTGCTCCAAGACTCTCTTCATTGAGTGCTCTCGGCAGGGGATCCTCAGGTGGTTCCTCGCTGGGTTCTTTTTCTTCCTCTTCATGTTTCTCTGTCTCCATGTCCTCTTGGAATATCTTATGAAATAACAAATCATTCTGGGTTATCTCTCCTTCACGTCCCGTGGCTGTGGCCTGTACCTGGTGTCCGTCTGTCTGTTTTGTTTCTGTCAGACAAGTACAACTTCGCCCACTGGGATTTGGTGTTCTTCGGTTTTCTGCTTGCGGTCTGTCCATTCTTTAGCCTTCTTTCTTTTCTCTGCCTCTCTTTCTCTAATCTCCTCATCTTTCGCTGGTGTGTAGTTTTCCAGCTGCGGGAGCCTGGGTTTGTATCGTATCATGAGCTTGGTGGGGGTGCATCCGGTTACTTCATGTGGGGTGTTGCGGTAGCTCCTCAGCAATTGTGAAATGGCTTGCGGCATGAACATGAGGTCTGAGGTTGCTTTTTGTTGAGTTCTTTTTATCATGGCCATGAAGCGCTCCACCATGCCATTGGCCTGCGGCCATAAGGGTGTGATCCTCTGATGGTGGAATCCTAAGTGTCCTGCAAATGTCTTGAAGACCTGTCCTTGTAATGGTGGGCCATTGTCTCTTTTCACTATGTTATAGATCCCCCACTCACTGAATAGCTCATCCACCACTGTCACCATGTGGTGAAAGGCTGTGGATGGGACGTGCTTGACTATTGGGAACCGGGAGTATGCATCTATGGTTACCAGGAGATGGCCTCCTTCTTCTAGTGGTCTGTAAAAGTCCATTGCCACCCTGTGCCAGGGCCCCTCGGGTAGCGGGACTGTTTGGAGTGGACATGGTGGTCTGTTTAGCACAGTCACTTGGCATGTCGCACATTGTTTCAGTGTGTCTTCCACTATCGCGTCCATTTATGGAAACAACTCTGGTTCCGCAGGATTTTCTTTGTATTTGCGATTCCCCTAGCCCCTCATGTGCTATGAGGACCAAGACTTTCCTGAGACTCTTAGGGGCTACTAGTCAGCTGTCCCTGAGCAGTGTTTCTTGTACTGTGGTAGCCAGTTCACTTTGTATCCTTGCTATTCTGTGTAGGTCTCTCCTGACCACCTCCCCGTTTTCAAAGCGTTCCATGTCCATGTGCCGCCACCTGTTGTGTTGGTTAGTTGGATGGCCGCTTGTATGGTGGGGTCAGAATTGCTCTTTTCAGTGAATATGTCTTTTGTGATGGCTGGGGGGAGGGCGTTGAGGGACAAATATGCTATGTAAGCTTCTGCCTCTAGTTGCATGCTGTTCTTGGGTGTCCCTCTGGGTTGCCATGAGAGATAGTCTGCGGGGTTGGCCTCTCCCCCAGGTTTGTGGATTATGGTGTAGCTGTACTCCAGCAACCGAATACCCCATCGTTCTATGCGAGGTGGCATCTTTAACTTGGGGTTCCCACAGAGGGAAAATGGGGCCTGGTGGCCCATAACAAGGATGAATGTTCTCCCAATGACAAAGTGGTGAAACTTCTTGCATGCCCACATTGTGCCTCGCATTTAGCCTGAGAGTAGGCTTGCTCGGTGAGCCCCCTGCTGGCGTAGGCTACTATACACCCATCTGCTTTCCCTTTCGGATCTATCTGAGCCAGAATAGCTCCAAGCCCCACTGGACTGGCATCCACCGTAAATTCAGTGTCCCAGTCGGGGTCGAAGTATGCCAGTTGGCGGTCGCTGGCCAGTCACATTTAATCACATGGAAAGCTGCTTGACCCTCCTCGGTCCATGTGAAGACGAGAACATGCGTGAGGAACTGTCTGAGTGGGCTGGTCTGCGTTGCATAGTGTGGAAGGTAGCAGGCGCAATAGTCTGCCACGCCCAGGAATGACCGTAGCTCCGCTACATCCTTCGGGGCCTCTAAGCTTAGGATGGCATTGATTTTCTCGGGGTCCGCTCTTATGCCCTGGTTGGAGAATATGTGTCCAAAGATACGCAGGCTGTGCATGTTGACGGCACACTTTGGGCCATTGAGTGTGAGGCCGCTGTCTTGCAGGATGGTGCAGACCTGCTGTAGTGCATCGTCATTCTGTTCCTGTGTGAGGACGAATACCAAGATGTCATCACTGTAGTTGAAAGCATTCGTAACTGGTGCGATGAGTCGTCGGATGGTCTCCTGAAATATTTGGCTGCAGAAGATATGCCGAAATTGAGATGTTTTTACCGGAAGAGGCCCTTGTGGGTTGTGAAAGTGGTAATGGGTCTGGATCCTGGGTCGATGATGAGTTGGTGGTATCCTTGGTTCAAATCTAACTTTGAAAATCGGGTGGCTTGGTTAAGTCTGACCAGCATGTCTTCAATCTTGGGTCCTGAATGTCATTCTCCCTGAATCGCTGTGTTGGGAATCTGCATGTCAACACAGAGACAGAGGTACCCATCTGGATTTGGTACTACCACCAACGGGGATACCCATGGGGTGGGTCCATTGACCCTTTCGATTATGTCATTGTCGACTAACAGTTGCAGCTCATGCAACACTTTGGCTTGAAGATGAAATCCTATTCTCCGGGGGTGTTGTGGTATGGGTCGTACCGTGGGATCGATGTGCAGTCAGATAACAGTGTCCTTTAGCATGCCCATTCCTTGGAATAGGCTCGGGAATGTATCTTTCAGTTCGTTGATGTCTAGCTCCTTTTGTGACAGGGTCCTTACAGTGTGGACCTATGGAGGAGTGCCTTTTATTGTCTCCGATTGGTTGTATCATATGTTGATGAGTTGTAGAGCGGTGGCAGTCTTATAGCTGAAAAGGCATCTCCCGGTCACTGGGCTGTTTATGACGTGTATTGCAATGGGGACGCATTGCCCTCTATGAAGCAGGTTGCACCAGAACTGCCCTTTGGATTGTAAAGGTATGGTTGCACCCCATTGCAAGATGCAGGCTTGGGACAGCTGTAGAGCGTACGTGCCTGCTATGGTAGCATATGCTTTGTCGTTCATCACATTTACGGTTGCTCCCGTGTCTATGAGGAATGGGCTATGAAGCACTCCTATGTGTACTTTCACTTTCGGGGCAGTGCTATCATCAGACGTGTCATATTTGAGTCTGACGTATTCTCTGCTGTACCTGTCGTATTCATGGTATTGTTCGTTACTCGAGGGTTCCTCTTCAATTGGGGGGTTCTGATACGGGTCTTCTACAGAAGTCTCTCTTCTGTATCTGTGGTCTTCCTCCTGGTATGATTGCGAGTGGAGCGTGTGGTCTGGTGACTCAAGTGATCCGCTGGGTGCATCAGCTTGTAGGTTTTCCACTGCTCGTATGAATCCTGGCTGTGTCGGGTATGCCGCTGTGTTTCTGCTGAAGTTGTCTCTCTCTGGGTATAGCCGTGTGTTGGAAGGCCTCGGTATGTCATATAATGTATGACATACCTCTCCTGTTGTTTGATGACTGCAGTACGGGTCTGTATGCTGGCAGTAAGGGTGCTTTCTCTCTGCACATGATCTGGAAATGGTTTTCCTGGCTGCACCGCATGCACATTTGACCAATGGCTGGGCATTGGCCCTTGTGTGGGAATTCAAACCCACATCTGTAACATTGACTTTCGGGTGGGTTTCTACGATTGCTGTTCCATGAGTCCTGTCGGGTTGCCATGCTTGAGTGCCGGGCTTGTCCTTGTGGGTTGGATGTCATAGATGCTATGGAGTCTGTTTTTTGGGGGTTTTCGATGGCTGCTTGTGTGTCGCTAGGTCTGCGACTTCCTTCAGGGGGAGAGGTTTTTTGAGGAGGTGTTTACGGAATTGCGATGAAATACACCCCTCTATCACCCTTAGTCTACTGACTTCAACGTCGCTAAAATTTGTAAAGTCAACGTATGTGATTTTTCTCTGGAGACGTAAAATTAATTGACCAATGGTCTCATATGGGGGGCCTGCGTGCACTGATTGAATATGTATAGTTTGTAGTCCCGATTGGTGAACTACTAGTTGTCCGTTGATAGCAGTGATTAAGAGTTGGTATGTGGATTTTTCTTGAGCCAGTATGGTTTTAATGATACCCTTTACTTCCTTCCCTAACAGGTTTGTAAATATGTCCAGTTTATTGGGTGCATCCTGGTTGCCTACTGCTCTCAGGAACTCCTCAAATTCTTCCAACCATTCTTGCCATCGTTGGCCTTAATCCTCATGTGGTTCGAGTTTAAAGGGGTTTGGGTGGCTTAGGAATGTATTGGGGTTTGTGGGCAACCCCCTGCTTCATTTGGAGCTGGCGCAGCTGCTCCTCCTGCGCCACTTTGGGACATGGTTGTCTGTTCTTGTATCATGCCCCCTTTAAGATGTTATGGCATTGGTCGGTGAGGGCCTTATTGCTGCGTGTCGGGTGATGACCAGCAGCTGAACAGTGTGCTGCACGTGGCTTTGAGCGCTCGCATGCAAGACCCTTTAATCTTCATTGTAGGTTGCACTTATGGGGTTGGAACAGTGCCTACGTCGTCACAAGCACGGCTCTTGCACCGGGTATAAGCTCTGATCCTCGCTTTCAAGTGGATGTCTGTTTCATTGTTTGATATTTTCTGGTGGGTTCATAACGTGAATATGTTATATTTTAGTCTGTTATCCTCACTTTCAAATGGGCTTATGCACGTAATATTGATGCCTACGGCGTTAGTGGGTGTAGTTGTGTGGGCTCCTTACAGCGCGTCCTCAGCATGTGTCCTGTCCCATGTGGCATGACTCAGCTCTCCCTCTTGGGTCGGTAGCTGACTCACTTTCCGTCGCGGGCAGCCATCCTGGATTTCCCGGTCTCGCCGTCTTCTTCCACTGACTGTGCTATTGCCAGTGATCCTCCAGCAGCCCGGGGCAGTTCTCCTTACCGCCGTCTGGATCCTGTGAGACCTCCTCATAGGGCGTGCAGCTTTTTTGGCCACCTCTGCAGGCCGTGCTCGATCCAACCTCCTCCTCACACTTCAGCAGCGTCGGTCACCTCCGCAGGCCACGCTGAGTGGGCGTCTTCCTCCTCCATCTCTGGCAGCCTCGGCCACCTCCACTGGACACGCTGGATCCGTTGCTAGTGTCTCCTCCGTCGCCTGGACGCGAGTGGTGCACACAGGCAGGTCGACTCTCCTCTCTAGACCGCGTCCACTCCTCTATGGGGCGGCGGGCGTGGCCCGTAGCCTTGTTGTCAGTTGTTGTGGATTTGTTTATTCTCTTACAAAGATCACACCGGAGCCGGGCACACAATTCTTAATCCTTTATTCTCCATATCTCTACTGCCTTCCTTCCTCGCCCCGCCCCTTCCCTTTCCTCCCCTTCCAGTCTCTTCCAGCGTCCCCTGGCTCCCTTTCTTAAAGGGGCCATGTGCTGTTCCCGCAACAGGCACCGTCACCCTTGGCCTCGTTTCTGTGGTTAACTATTTTTTTTTCAAATGTTCTCATAGGAAAAGGGTTGGGCTTGGGGAAATTGTGTAATAAGGGGCCACTTTGAATGTTATTTCCAGGGGCTCTTTTGCTTCCCAGTCTACCCGGCACACACTGGCCCCTGCTCTGTAGCGTTGCCAAAGGTGTGTTTGCACACACAAGCCCAGTGCAATAATACTGATGGTTACAGAAGTCGATAAAAAAATAAGCAAAACGCGGAACAAGGCACGAGAGTGCACACGAAGGAAATAGAAGGGACGACTAAACATTGGACACCACATTTACATGATGTCAACCCCTTTTTTAGGGGTGGGAATGTAAGAATGAGAGGCATACCGTGCAGGGTGCCTGCATGCCTCTGTTTACGACACTGCCTGGAAGGCAAGAGGTCTGTAAAGCTTGCTTCTGCCTTGGCCTTGCTCGAGCTACTTGACTACTCCAGGGGTGCGCATAACCGAACACTCCCCTCTGAGAATCATGGGTGTGCCCGGGAATGCACTTAGCACAGTCCACACTGCATTGCAGTTTATCACCTCATGTGCCCTCTTATGGAAGGAAACTGTGTGTGTGCGAGGAATGAACTAATTAACCGGAAACCATTCCAACACAAGTGGCATCAAATGACTTGATCTATTTGGCTAATGGCTGTAAGACAGCCACATCCAGATAGAGGCAAGTTGGCAGGATAAATCTTTCTGAGTAGAACAGATATCCGTTGATGGATGAATTTGTGTCCGCTCCTGCTTTTAAAATTCCCTGATGCGTCGTGTCAGATGGATACAAAGAGTGCCAGCGCTGACACAATATTAATGCAACCCTTTGGCCACCTCTGCCGGTTTTCTAGTTCTAAAAGCCGAGCAGAGATTGTGCACCTCAGTTTAGTGTTGCCTCTCCAAGACCAGGCCGCTCTGCCCTTCTCTGCCTGGGTGCACCCACACTCCTGTGCGAGGAGAAACAATCGAGGTCCCATTTCTGGCAGCAGGTCATGAAGAGTTGTGTCATGTGTAGGCCCCTCTGAAGACGTGGGCTCAAGCTCTGGAATAATGAAATGGTCGTGCATTTTTCTTGGAGTTTCCCTCCCATTCTTAATGCTCGTGATTGTTCGTGGCTTCACCATCACACTTCTCGGTTCATTATGCGTCACTCTTCTATTTTTATTTTTTTAACATGATGTTGTAATAATCGCTTTGCCTTTTAGGACGCCCTTTCCTTTTCCCCTCATCGCCGGAGCGCTGCTTCGGATTGGAGCAGTCAGTAAAGACAGCGGCCTATCAGGAAAGAGCTAACTGGGTGGCAGCTAAAGGCGGGTTCTCACCTCGAGTCACCCAACAGGGACATTTGGGATCGGAACGTTTACCCTGATTGGACGAATATTCTCAGTGGGATAGAGCCCTCAAACAAGGTTACGTGTTGGCATCTTTCATGGGGCCAGGCTGCACTTAGCAAGGGATCATTCTGTGCCTGGGATTAATCTACGTGCATCCGTCTGAGATAAATGGGGTGCTAATAAATGGGAGAAATAAAAGCTCCTCTTACTACAGTGTTTAGTAGCAGGGGGAAACTGGCGTGAAGCTCCACAGATAAGAATACACGTTATTATTATTATTGCTGTTAATAAAGATGGGTTCTAGCTCAGATCATTTCCCAGAACCCCAGTGAACGTCCGACATATGCATAGCGTTTTGGGGGAATTACCCGGTGGAAGAGCCCAGAATTGCCCGATTTGTTGCACAGTTGTCCTTCCAAGGGAGGTCGTCCTTTCGTTGAGGAAATGAGCCGTGACGGATTTGCAATTGTATGACCCTGGGATGGAGGGCTTTATTGCCGAAGCGAGAACTGTACATGGTCACCGGAAGAAGCATTATAGATGTCGGTGTCCAATGCTGAAGGTGTTCGTTTCTCTCCCTTGCATCAGCAACTTGCCTAGTACTTGAGATGTACGGTTCTGCAACACAACCTGGGGGTTTCCGTTCGTCTTGGAATTTTTTTTTCTGTATGTACATACTAAAAGTGCACAGAGTACATAGAACATTTTCTGTGCAGGGTCTTCAGCTTTGCAACGCCCGCCCTCCTGCCCCCCATGGAGATCTCTGGTATCTCAGAGATATGTTATGTGGTATTTGCATAGTGCCTAACTGCCATGTGTATGGCCTCGAAGTGCTTTGGGCTGTCTGGTAGTTGGGTACTTTCATGCTAAAACGTACTTTACAATGCATGAGAAAGACAATTACATGGTTATTTACATTAATGATTGCATGCAAACGGCAATTTTGTCAGAGGTAAGTAGTACCTTAACTGTATATTTAACAGATTCCTATGTGGAGTGTGGGGGTGCTGTATGATTTGCTATGTCAGTGAGTGTGTGTTTGTCGTGAGACTCAGTTTAATATGGCACGTGTTGCTAAAATGTTGAAGGAGCAGCATGTGACTATCCCAAGGGCTCTGCACTTGCTGTTGAGTGCTCTCCAATTGCAGGTTAGACATTACTGTAGTGTTCATCAAACCCATAGGGAGGCGGGTTGGCCAGTAACAGCCCGATAGCTGTAGCCATGGAAGGCCCGAGTGAGGCAAGGGCCTCCATAGGGACGGGGGTCCAGGGAACTACTGAATAGGGCCACACCATGAACCGGACAGTGTTTCCAGCTGGCTATAATAGCCAAAAATGAGCCGAGCCAGAAAAAGACTGTACAACACATGGAATGGAACGTTTGGCCAATCTTGGACATATTTGTACAAATTAGAGCTATTGCTTGCAAACATATGTGGTAAAGTGCCTACATATCATGCTGGGCTCACATGTCGTCTTCACCACTTTGTGTGATCCTGGGCAAATCATTTAATATCACCGTCTTTTATACCAGAATTGGTAGGCCCTGGAAGTGATTCGAGTCTTGGTGTGAGGACCAGCAACAATCCACGTGAAGTAATGTGTCTGGTTACAATGCCATCTCTTGCAGGTACCATGTGTTTGGATATAGTCCCTCCATCAATTTGAGCTGCAATGTTTCTCTACAGTGCTAACCATCTTGTAACTTTGATTGTAATCGTCATTTATATAGTGCCCCTTCCCCATATGAATGGCCTCAATGAACTTTGTGGTTGGAACGCCTTCGGTGATCGAAGTCCATGTATGGGAGATTGTAATAGTTTACGATTTGTGTGTGCATTCTGCCATGTTAGGACTTTGGGGGGGTTGGCTGTACCCAGTAAGCAACCACAAGGTCTGGCATGTGGGCGGGTGCTGTTGGAGGATTAGGATAGAGTGCTAGTGCAGGAGATTTGATGTGTGCCCACCTAAACGGAATTGTTTGCGTAGGTTGGTGCTGTATACTAATGGCAGAGGTGTTGAGGTACATCAGGGCTTTCAGTGTGGATGGCTATGCGAGCTGCTACGGTTGAGGCCCTTATGCGCATGCGTGGCGTTTTTACGGGAATCTTAGCTGCCGTGGGGTGAAAGATTAATCACTTTCTGCCTTTCAGCTGAAGTTTCGCAGTGCAAGAGCCTGCCTACCTGATCATCCTAGCAGGCAACGCCTATCCAGCTTCCACGTAGCAGTAGCCACCCCTTGTCTTCCCTATAATAAGCCGGGATTCTTGAAGATCTTGGGACAAAATCAGGCCACATGGTAGAGGACCATGGGACATCCTTCCACGCTTATTTGTCTAAAACATCAGCTGCTGTATTCCAGTATGTGTACATCATCCTCCTGATGAAGACGTTGTATAAATTAACATTCTGTGTCGAAACGGGTTGAGAAAAACTCAAAGGGATGTGATCTGAACTGTAGCTGTGATCCACCTTTTCAATTGATTTGTTTAATAATTTCTATTGTTTTCTGTACAAACCATTAATGTTTTATTGGGGAGAAATCATGAACTGCGCTCCTCCTAGGTTTATAATTCTATTTGTCTGGTTTTTAACAATTTGTATGAATGTTACTGATTGCTGAGGTGTGTTTGAATGCTGCACTATGAATGGAAAGTGTGTGTGATTTTTACTAGCCTTTTTAGGCAAAACAATGTTGCTACGCTGCTGTATTTCCTAAAAATTATGTAGTGTTTAATAATTTGTGATTCATTCACTTTTTCTAATTTTTGTATCATTTGAAATACATTTTGATATAATTTTGTTAACAAATTTCTCTGGACAATTTTTTCTGCTATACTATGCGAGCTGCTAGACCAGATTTGCATAGCCATAGCTGCATTCTAGATTGCATAGATGAGGAGCCTTGCATACTGAATTTGTCCACAGACGTGGTGCAAGTTATGCATACCTTAGTTACGGGCAGATTTTCGTTCCATGTCTTTTTCTTCGGTCACTCCCGATGGTAGATTGGTCGTTCGAGTGCATCTATCGTGCTGTTAACATACTACCTTTGTGGAGGACTTGACTGGTGCCTTTCTTTGAGTGCAATAAGAAATACCTTAAATTAAATAGATTTTGCCACCATGGCAGAGACCAATAGTATTGTTTCCGTCCCTGAAGGGAAGAACCATCTAAGTGCTTCTTAGTGTGTCTCTGTTTCCACCCCCACTGCTATTAAAGAGCATTCCGTTCCCAATAGCCCTGCTTGAACTCGCGCATTTCCTCACTACCCCCAGTGTGAACTATGGGTTTAGCATTCTATGTGCTTGGGTAAGCCCTGTGATGATTAGGTAGGGACCTCCAGCTGAGTGCGCCTGTTCAAACTGATCCTGCTACCATTGCTCTCTACAGTGATCCGTCTGAATGAGCATTCCGTTCCTTTTAAGTTGCCACATCCAAGGTGCATCAGATGTACTGGCATTGTTTAGTGACCAGATTGCATCGGTTACAGAGTTGGTGGTTTGGGCGTGGGCGGAGAAGGGCTTGGAGATATACAGTGAACTATGATCGTCTGTGGGGGAGTTCAAGGACCCCACGGTCTGCCGCTACCAACGCTGCCGGCCTCTGCAGTGGAAGAGTAGGTGTTTAATTGGGTCTGGGCCAGTACTTGAGTGCATGGGGCAGGAAGTGAGTGCACGTTTCTCCTGATGTGCCACTGCGAACGCTCCCTCCAAGAGCCCAAGTACATGTGGCCATCAGCCTGCTTCTGCCTGCAGTTCATGGGCTGTCACTTTGGTAAAGCTCTGATTCTTAACAGCGTCGGGCTATAGCCCCTGTTGTGGCCCTAGCAGGCTCACACCTTTCCTGACTCTCCCAGCTCTAGGCCTCCACAAGCGCTTATTTATGTTATTGTTGTATTTCATTGTGTAAGGGTACGTTATTTATAAGGGGCTTTTTTAGTAGAAGTAGTTTTTTGTTTTTTTTACAAGCGTGGGTCGGGATTCTAACCTCTGTTTGCTCAGTGTGGTCTTGCGTCCAAGACCCACGCGTTGCCACAGAGTTATCCTCCCGTCCTGGGACGGGAATGGCTCAGAGCCATTACTGGCCAATACCACCCTCCAAATCTGAAATTAATGCTATTGACACTAGGGGGCACCCGGCAGTGTGCTATTCCTTTTTTAAAAAGTAAAATGGGACCACGCCCCCAATGCTAGCCTGATTTCCTCAAATGAAATTTAAACCAAGAAGGCGCATATGTCCCTTTTCTATGTTGCTGATGGTCATTTCAGCAAACGGAACAGGCGGCTTGAGACCGGCGCATCGGCTGGCATGTAAGTGTGGTAAAGGGGTGGAGAAAGACGGACCAGACTGCAGAAAGAGTTAATGTAGGTTGGAGGGGCGGATTCAGAGAGGAAGTGGGGATGGGATGGCAGCATGGCAGAGTAGCACAGGAGGCTGGAAAGCAGCAGTGCAGGCCTGCGTTACTTCTCTTATTGGCTTGCTGCACTCTCCACGGTGCAGTTTTACATTCCGCGACATCTAGGGTTGCAGGTGAATGATAATTTTGGCAGAAGTGACTTCTGATTCTGTTATTTTCTAATTCTGTAAATACTATTCATTCTGTTTTAAGGACCGGAAGGATAGCTCAGAGGCAGCACGTTTGTCTTACAAGCAAACACCGCAGAGCGACACAGGTTCGAATGCCGGACCAGCAAGTAGAGACTGGTCTGTGTAATAAAGGGTGAATTAATTCAAGCATGATCAAGCAATGCTCATGCAAAGAGGCATTATAGTTAGCGTGTTGAGATTGAAAACATTATTACAAATCAAATTGAATTGATGAAAATCAAAGATGAAAGCCTCTTACAGATAAGCGCCACTGGTATGTTAAAGCTCTTGTAAGACATACATAATTGAGACTCAATAGCCTTTTCTAGGTTCAGTTTCCATATGCATGGGCAGTTAAAAAGAAGTCAATATAGACATTTCTGTCTCTTTTTGTCTGTGCTCCGATAAGTGATGGAAAGACTAGCAAAAGCATTCACTCTGCCGGAATATGCCAGGAATCACATTAACTGTAACACTTCAAATGAGATTTCGGAAGCGCAATTGCGCTAAGTGGCTTCAGCATAGTCCGCATTATGCAAAGAGAGGAAGGAGCCTTGCCACAGATCTGTCTGCCTCTGATTGTGGATACTGAGAAGAACATCTGAGAGTGGGTTGTGACACCAGCCACCCATGCCCACAATTAAACGTTCACACACGTATGATACACATGGCCCTGACAAAGTGGCGTAACAGAAAATGCGGGGGCCCCCTGCGAGCCACGCTGAGCCCCCCCCCAACTCAGCAACAAATCACAGGTTGTGCTACACTCTGAGCCAGCCTCGATTATCACGCTTGCACAATATGCATGAACGTGCTGCTGAAGGGGTATGCCGCACACTGTACTAGCAGAAGGATATAAATATGTGCTTTAATGCAATATACAGCACACTTTCTGAGAAAAATTGGCTAAAAAGCCAGAGTGTTTGCAATTATTTTGTAGGGTAACACCAATCCAATACATGCAAGTCACCAACAGTGCACAGGAACATTAATGCTTTGCTATTAAAAATGCCATGCCACATCGAAAACATGTCCCACTGGCTGCACAATGTAGACCAGTGTAGACACATAATAACATTACAGTAAAGCATGCCAGGCGATATTTAGACATACCTAGACTGGTTGCACAAAAATGCCAGTCGAAGCAATAACACTCATCAATAGGAGAGCACACCTTTAAGCCCGGGTCTCTGCGGCCTCTAACAACATGGTCAAACTCTTTAAAATCTGCACAGAACTGGTAAATCCTGTTGCGGTCTCCACCTCTCCTGTTCCCTCCCAGACCCTCTGTAAGGCTCTGGCCTCTCACTTCTCTGCTAAAACTCAGGACATCCTGTCCACTATCTCCTTTTCCTCCCCCTCTTCCTCTCTCTGCCCCCCTCTGGCCATCTCTGGCCATCTTTACCTCTCCTCCTTTCTCCTCTTTCTCTCTGACAACATCCGACAAGGTTTCTAGACAAGTCCGATCCATGAAAGTGTTGTCCAAACAGGTTCTCCCCTGCTCCTCCAGAACCATCAAGGACCATATTGACCCCCTTGCTGCAGCCTTGGCCGATTTCTGTAATCACTCTTTCACCACTGGAATGTTCCCCTCTCCCCTTAAGCACTCCCCAAGAAGCAGCCTGCCGATCCTACCTGTCTGCCAAACTATCGTCCAATCTCCATCAGCCCTTTCATGGGCAAACTCTTGGAAAAAAGCTGCCCATCTCCCAGCTTACTCTCCACATTGAATCTGTTGGTTGTCTCCATGACCATCAGTGTGGCTTCAGAGCTGCCAGAGGCACGAAAACTGCTCTCCTGAACACCCGTGAAGATCTGCTCTCCAACCTTGATTCCAGCATTCCTTCTGTCCTAATCCTCCTTGATCTTTCCTCTACTTTCAACACAGTCAACCACGCCCTCCTGATCAATCGACTATGTGAGAACCTGTGCATCACGGATCAGGCCCTGGAGTGGCTGACCTCCTTCCTCTTAGACTGCCCCTCCCAGGTCCAACTTGATCCCTTTCTCTCTGCCACCTCTATCTCTACCTGTGACATTCCCCAGGGCTCTATCCTCTCACCTTGGTTTTTCAACCTCTACTTGGCTCCTTTAGCTCACCTGATCTCTACCTTCTCCTCTAACTTTCAGTGTTATGCGGATGGCACTCAGCTTTCCTTCAGGTTCCTCTCATCGCTCGCTCATTCCTGACTGTCTATCCGTGATTCAGGATTGGTGCGCCTCCAACTATCTCTGCCTTAAAGCCATTAAAATGGAGATCCTTCTCATTGGGACCCCTGTCCTGCTTTCCCTCTCTCACTCAGGCCCACCACCTTGGGCCCTTTTCCTTTGCCATCTTTGACTCCACTCTCTCTTTCTCTCCTCGCATCTTGGATGACACCAAGAAGTGCCACTACCTACCAACTGCTCCTCCTCAAAGGGACTCTTCTCTTTCTCACTTTCCCCCAGATGCTCACTGTGTCTAGAGCCCTGTTTCTCTCTAGGCTGGACTACTGCAACAGCCTCTTTCTCAAGCTGCCTTCCTCTACTCTCCGCCCTATGCAACTAACCCAGAACAGGACTGCAAGACTTATTCTTGGCCACAAGCCCAGGGACCATATCTCTCCAGCCCTGAAATCTCTCCACTGGCTCCTGGTGGTTGCAGGAATCTAGTTCAAGACCCTTTGCATTGTTTTGGGTCGGGCCCACACTACATCCAACACTCTCACCAAAATACCTTCTTTCTCAAGCCCTTCCCGCAGCTACCTGCAACTCTTTAAGGGCTAGACACTTCTCCAGGCAGAAGTTGGGGGGGGGGGGGTTAGATCTCTCTCCTCTGAAGATGCCTCCCTCTGGAATGGGCTGCCTGCCCCTCTCAAACTTTAGCAGATCACCTGATGTTCCGTAAGCAGCTCAAAATGATCCTCTTCTCGGCTTTTGCTCTCTCCCTCCCCTACGAACCTAACTGACCTACCTGTCTGCTGTACCAACTGTACCACCACTCAGGGGCTGTAACTAACCCTACAGTCCCCTTGTTCTCCTTGCACTACCCAGAGCCGCACTGCCCTGGCTGCACTTACTCAGAGCATTATTGCAGTTTTTTCCCTCCCTTCTTCCTTGCACTTACCCCCTCCCTTTCCCATTGCATTTCTCATTCTTGCACTTGCACAATCTGAATGACACAAGGCCTAGTAAGATCATTTGTCTTGTCCTCTCTCTATCTTCCCTCCCTTGCTTGTCGCACCTAGAAATACGTGTACAGGCATGTTATACTAGACTTATATAATATAATTTTATCAAAGATGTCCAAAAATATATACAAAAAAAGTCATACCAAACTGAGGAATAACTAGACTGGCTGCACCAAAATGCCTCTCTAGCCACTAATACAACATATCATGCCTGGTTAGCCTGGCCATGGGCAACCATTATGATTTATCACACAATCTCGCCCCCACACATCCCCTCTCCCTCCCATGCCCTACCCCAACCTCCAAAATCACCTCCTTGGCCCAGAATTACCTTGACATCCCTCTTCCTTGTCCCAGAGCTTACGTTTGAGGCTCCTTGCCTCATAGGTAAGTACTGGTATGAGAAAGAGTGGATTAGGAGTAATGAAGATACAGGTAGCTAAATCAGGCATTACCTCCATGCACCTCAACCTCATCCCAGTACTTGTGTATGAGGCATTATGCCTCATACACAAGTACTGCCTCATACACAAGTACAGGGACGAGGAAGAACAGGGCTAGGAGTAATGGAAATTACAATATGTAATTAAGGCATTAAACACAAGTAGGGGCTTAACAATATTGAGTTGACTGGGTTTCAGCACTCACCCCCAGACATTTTGGGCTATGTTGGCTCAACCTGGCTGACCTTCAGAGCAATTGCCAGATAGAACAGGACACAAATTTTAAACAACACCTGGGTTTCGCTGTTAATAAGGGCCCAGCAATTACTAACGTGAAGCATTTCACTGTTAGTACCTGCAATCAAATGCCAAATCATTTAGGCATTTTAAATTGTGACGTGGGTCTAGTACTTTCATGCCAGGGAAATGATTTGGAGGGTAGAAAGGGAACAGGAGACATTCTAACAGCAGTTCATAAGTGGGTGCTTTCATACTTAAAGGAGAGAGTTAACTATTTGTAACATTGAAGCTGCACTAGAGTAGTCTCATTAAAATGTGTAAAGAAGTTAGATGCCCCCACACAAATAGGTTTTCCTGTCCCCCACTGCCCGTGAAGTTACAGCCTCTCCCAACATTTGAAGGATCAGTCCCCCAAAATGTAGGTTTTGTTGTGCCCTTGAACACAAGCACACACACCATTCACCCTATACATGCATGCACACCCAGCCATCCAAATATTTAAGTGTGCACTCTTTCACCGTGCAGGCACACCCAGGCAGCCATCCATACATTTAAGTGTGCACCCTTTCACCATACAGGCACACACACCAAGGCACCCACCCATATGTTTCAGTGTGCACCTATTCACCATACACTCACACAGGCAACCACCTATACATTTGTGTGCACCCTTTCACAATACACTCACACAGACAGCCACCTACACATTTAAGTGTACACCCTTTCACAATACACTCAAACACGCACACGTCATGGGGTTGAGGGGAGCCCTATTACTTCAAAAGTAAATTGTTACTTTTTGAAATCACTCTGACTTCATAAATAAATTATTTCCGTTAAGGACAGAACCATAACGGAAATCATTTCTTTATGAAGGCAGAGTGACTTCAAAAATAAAATATTTATTTTTGAAGTCATGAGGCTCCGCCAGCCCATGACATGGAGGCCTCCAGCCGGGGGTCTTCCATGTCATGGGGTGGGGGAAGCCCTCGGACATCAAAAAGAAAGTTTCATTTTGTAGTCACTGTGCCCTCATAAAGACATTATTTCTATTACAGAAATAATGTCTTTATGTAGGCAGCGTTATTTCAAAAAGAAATAAAAAAAAGATGTGAAAAAATATTTGTTTTCATTTTTTTTCTCCAAGTGGGGCGCCCCTCCCAGGACATGTGCTAGCGGGGCCCCCCGCACCGCGGGGGATGCGGGAGCCCCTGTTATGCCAGTGACCTGACAACCTGCTAAGGCCCTATATGGCCATATCAAGGACCTGTTATGTCTCCCACCCTGAACGCTCTGTAAAGAAATGTTCTGCTAAAGGCAGGCACATGCATACAAACATGTTCATAGGATGAGAGCTAGGGAGAGAATGCACAACTACAATATTCAGCACAAAATGCGCCATCCCAGAAACGCATATAGGTGAAGCAGTCCACACAGGATCCCCACCTCAGCACAACATGTTTATCTATCCACTAAGGAACCCCAAGAGGATCCCCAGCTGAGCACAACATACACCATCAATCATCACAGAAACACATATCTGTGAAGCAGTCCGCACAGGATCCCCAGCTCAGCACTACCCCAATAGGATCCCCAGCTCAGCACAACATGTGCATCTATACACAAAGGAACCCCATTAAGATCCCCAGCTGAGCACAACATACACCATCAACCATCGGAGAAACGCATATAGGTAAAGCATCCACACAGGAACCCCAGCTCAGCACAACATTTGCATCTATCCACAATGGAACCACAATAGGATCCCTATCTGAGCACAACATACACCATCAACCATCACAGAAACGCATATAGGTGAAGCAATCCACACAGGATCCCCAGCTCAGCACAACATGTCTATCTATACACTAAGGAACACCAATAGGATCCCAAGCTGAGTACAACATACACCATCAATCATCACAGAAACGCGTATCAGTGAAGCAGTCCGCACAGGATCCCCAGCTCAGCACAACATGTGCATCTATCCACAAAGGAACCCCATTAAGATCCCCAGCTGAGCACAACATACACCATCAACCATCACAGAAATGCATATGGGTAAAGCATCCACATAGGATCCCCAGCTCAGCACAACATGTGTATCTAGCCACTAAGGAACCCCAATAGGTTTCCCAGCTGAGCACAACATACACCATCAACCACCACAGAAACACGTATTGGTGAAGCTGTCCACACAGGATCGTCAGCTCAGCACAACATGTGCCTTTATCCACAAAGGAACCCCAATAGGATCCTCAGCTGAGCACAACATACACCATCAACCACCACAGAAACGCGTTTCAGTGAAGCAGTCCGCACAGGATCCCCAGCTCAGCACAACATCTGTATCTATCCACTAAGGAACACCAATCGGATCCCCAGCTGAGCACACCATCAACCATCATAGAAACACGTATTAGTGAAGCTGTCCACACAGGATCCCCAGCTCAGCACATGTGCTTCTATCCACAAAGGAATCCCAATAGGATCCCCAGCTGAGCATAACATACACCATCAATCATCACAGAAACGCGTATCGGTGAAGCAGTCTGCACAGGATCCCCAGCTCAGCACTGCAAGTGTATCTATCCACAATGGAACCACAATAGGATCCCTATCTGAGCACAACATACACCATCAACCATCACAGAAACGCATATAGGTGAAGCAATCCACACAGGATCCCCAGCTCAGCACAACATGTCTATCTATACACTAAGGAACACCAATAGGATCCCAAGCTGAGTACAACATACACCATCAATCATCACAGAAACGCGTATCAGTGAAGCAGTCCGCACAGGATCCCCAGCTCATCACAACATGTGCATCTATCCACAATGGAACCACAATAGGATTCCTATCTGAGCACAACATACACCATCAACCATCACAGAAATGCATATGGGTAAAGCATCCACATAGGATCCCCAGCTCAGCACAACAGGTGTATCTAGCCACTAAGGAACCCCAATAGGATTCCCAGCTGAGCACAACATACACCATCAACCACCACAGAAACACGTATTGGTGAAGCTGTCCGCACAGGATCCCCAGCTCAGCACAACATCTGTATCTATCCACTAAGGAACACCAATCGGATCCCCAGCTGAGCACACCATCAACCATCATAGAAACACGTATTAGTGAAGCTGTCCACACAGGATCCCCAGCTCAGCACATGTGCTTCTATCCACAAAGGAATCCCAATAGGATCCCCAGCTGAGCATAACATACACCATCAATCATCACAGAAACGCATATGGGTAAAGCAGTCTGCACAGGATCCCCATGTCAGCGGTGCAGTGAGTTGCAGCTGGAGCGGCTCAACTGGCTCTAAAATGTCCATTAAGGTGGACACTGGTTGAGGCTTGTCGATGCACTCCTAGCTTCCTCAATGGATTCTTGTCACCCTTTAAGGTGGACAACCCAAAGCTGAGGAGAGTGTTGCAGGCAATGGACTTGTCCTTGATTTGGTTCAGAGACCCTTTGGCACAGCACTTCCCACCTAGGAAGCTTGCTTGCAGAGCCTAGCAGGGCACGCTGTGTGCTGGCTGAGTAGCGGTTGTGGAGCTTCTGGAGGGTCCTCTGTATTCAGTATCTCCCTCTGTTCCATGGGAGATGTTTAGAGGAGGGATCTTGCTTCCCTCATTGGAAATCCTGACTTTCCTTCACTGACAGATGATGTAAGGCAGACTGTACCTTCAGCCATGGTCCAAATGTGTTATTCTTGTTATTCCTTGCAAAGTCTTCAGATGATCTGGCCAAAAGAGGGGCTCAACTCTCTTTTAAAGCTAAATGGGCCCCAGTGATTGGTGTAGGCTAAGCCTACCTTAATGAACCAATAAAGGGTCCCTACCAACAATCTCCTGTATGCATGAGGTCATAACCAGAGTGCTTTGCAAATGAAAAGGTAAAGGGGTGAAAACATGTAATTCTAAGTCACACCCATCATCATGTCTGTTATGGATCATAGGGTCGTTCCAGTTAATTGAGCTCTCTGTGGTTCCTGATTAAAGCGGCAGGTCTTCCTTGAAGCTGCAGCGGGACCAGACTTTTGGTCCCTGCCCAACCACATACTCGTACTGTAAGCGATATTCAATCAACACTACAGCTAAGTCAATGCCTAGTCTGGGATGCTGAGGGAAACCCTTATTGATGTATTTTTATGTCCAGTTCAGTACTCTGGATGACAACCCTTGTATAACACCCCCCTCTTAGAATCCCCCTGACCCCACTGAGCCAAGAAGTAGGTTTGTTTTGCAAATTAAAAGGTTTATTTGAAAAATTAAACAATATATATGTGTCACACTTTTATAACAAATTAATATCTGATAGTACACTTAGACATATGATGTGGATCCACAATGGGTAATGTTACAGTGGTACACTTGATTACTTAGGAGTAGTATAGAGGATGAGGTAGCTGAAATGCTTTATGATTTCAAGGAAATGCAAGGTGGAATAAATGCAGTACAGAAAATAAACTGATATGGTTTCACAAGAGATAATATGTTCACTTTTCCCCTGGTCGCAATTCACCCCCCCTATATGCAATGCAAGGAGATGGAAGTAACACACACAGTCTTCAGGAATACAATCAAATACAATACGGAACTCAGTTCCCCCCCAGCAAGCTTAGAGGAAACAGGTAGAAGTTTGAAACACAGGCCCAAAATGCTTTTAAATGTGATGGCAATGGATGGGAAAATGTGCTAACTGATTTTAATTCCCTCTAGAGAATCAGGGTGAGTGAGAGATGCTTGTTGGTATTAGTTCAGGCTCACTTTAGCAATGCTCCATGAGTTATTACCAGGTTGCAAATGGATTTTTAACAAAGGAAAGAATGGAGCTGCTATTTTGACAAGTGGAGAAATTGAGCCAAATCGCAAATCGCGGTAAATTTCGCGAGTGCGTAAATCGCGATTGCGGAAAAAGTATAGGGAGTAGGAAGTCGGTTCTAGGTTCGTTGGAAAGCCTAGAATCACAGCTTTACATTTTGTTCCTAGCCCAAACGGTTCCAGAGATACGGACGATTTAATAAAGGTAGATTTTCGGATTTAAAGTAAAACTCAAAATGACAGGTGACAGCTTGCAGCTGCAGAATTGACATGTGACAGTTGTGCAGCTTTAAAAATGACAGATGACACGATTTCTAGGAGGCAGTTCTACTTAGGTTAAAATAGCTTGAATTAGATTATTTTAACTAAGAGATTGGTTCTGCACAGTTCTGCTAGGTACTCACAATATAAATTTGAACTAGGCCTCGTCACGGATCTGGTCAACACGTCCGGCGGCGGTTCTCTCTGCTCGGGGGGTCGATCAGGCACCGGTTCTGCTCACAGCAATCTGGATCTCTGGTTCTGCTCACAGCGGTCTGGGTCTGGTCTGCTCTGCTGGTCTAGCCTCTCTGGATACAGCGGCCTCTGGTTCTGGATACTGCTCTGCTTTCCGGTCCGGATCAAGTGGATTCTTTATGTAACACTGCTTTCTGGGTACTGGCAAAAGTTCTTGGCAAAAGAATTCATACAGCTCGCCCGGCTGTGGAATAGTTTGCAAATGATTTTAAGGATGCTGAGGCCTGCTGAGAAGAGTTCTCAGTTTGTGGGTGTAGGCCCTTGCTTTAAGTTCTGAAGTAAATTTCTGGTCTCTGAAGATTGATGGATGTGAAGTCTGGAGTCGCCCGGCAGAGCTTCCCGCAGAAAATGGAATTGAATCTCTCTACCTGTCCCAGCAGTCTCTTTTTATGTGTTTTGGAAGTGGGTGTGTGTGTGGCATAACTGAGCCTGCCCCTCTCTACTTGTCATTGGCCCAATTCTCCCCTCTCCCATGATTGGGGGAAGGAGATGGATTGTCATCATGATGAGGTCTGTTTATGGGTCAGAGGATCCTCCCCTGGTCAATTTGCCCACAAATCTATATTTGATTCAAATACATATTTCCCAGATGGACAATTTGTTGAAATGACCTGTACACATTATATATTCCTTATGGTCCATGCTTGTCCGCCTCTGATCTTCCTGGGGGCTTGCATTCAAAAATGACAACATTTTGCGCTTTTTGACTAGTTTACCAATATCGGACATCTACCAAAAATTACACACATGTGCGCAAGGAGTATGGACATTAATTGATGAAGTGTCAGATTTTTAACATGCAGACATTTGGAGTGAAACCCTATTTTCCGCTAGCAACCCCCCAGAATACACCACAGGGTCCTAACGCCTCTTAAGAATAATGATATTACTTATATAATTTTGACCAGTCCGCACTATGAGTTATCTATCTTTTTAACTTATGCCCTGGTCAAAAAGGGGTGTGGCTTCCCACATCACATAGTGGAAGAACTGGTTTATCCACTTCCCCCAAGCTCAGCTGGCTCTCACAGGCACTTCTCCTCCCACTTCTCCCAAGAGAAAGCCACTTTACGGCCCCCCCCAATATAACATTTGCCTGAGTCCATTGTTCAGTCTCCTGCAGTCCCGAGGTAATTCAATCAGAGAGGTGTCACCTCCTTTTTGTGGGGGCAGCAGAATGCAGCCAGGCCTGGGAACACAGCTGTTGATCCAGTTTCAACTCCTGTCGGGGGTAGTTGTCAGGCAGAATCCAATTTCATTAAGCCAGGTTTCAGCTAAATGTCACTTTTTGTTCCCAGTTTTCTACATTCAAATCAAACTGACAATTTTTACACATGCAGCTAGAGTGCTGATTCTAAGTTCAAAACTATGACATTTCAACAGTTATAAACTATGTGACACTCAAAAGTAGGTCCCTCATTTCATTTAAACATTTCGATTTTAGTGGTTTTCAGTTCAGTTTAACTTAAGCTGCTGACCTCCACAGCTCAGCCAGTTTTGTTATGAACATTGTTTTGGGCTCTTTTTCTTTCCAGATTTTGTATGCACACAAAACTTCATTCTGCCAAATGTCTGCTGGTGTTCAGTGAGATTTTTGAATATCCTGCAATGTTTCAAATAGGCATTTTGAGCTTGCATTCAGAGAAACCAAGGTGATTTCAAAGCGCTTTTTAAGCTAACAGGCACTGCTGTTTTTCCTTTGGCACACATTCCACTGATGGCACCCCTGGCCCATCACGCTCGCACTAGTGGGTGGAAGGTTAGGCGACCATTTTGGTGTGCTGGATTTTGGCGCACATGTGGGCTTTTTGGCCATCTTGGATTTTCTAAGCCCACAGCACCAAATGTTGCAGCTTAATGACTCAAACGTGGGTCAATACACCTGACAGTACCTTCTGAATGGGGTCCCCTTGCAGGGATGACTACTGACATAGTTCCAGACATGACTGGTCATAGCCCTTCATACTGAGAGGCAGCAACTGGCTTCAAGTTGACACAGTGCATATCAAATGTTGTTGGGGTTTTCCTGTCCTTTGTTATTCCTGCAACCAGGCCTTCTGTGGGCCTATTTGAATTAACTCTGATTAGTATGCAAGGCTGCCACCAGCAGCTAACAAAGGAAAGAGTGGATCCATGGAGCTACTGTTAGTTGATTAGGCTGGCTATAGCACATGGAAGGTTTTGCTTTCCCCCTTCTGAGATGCTTTGATGTACTCTTTTCTGTCATATTCAAACAACACAGGTCTATGTATATGTTGTGCAGTGAGCACAGGAAAATATGTGCGGATTAGCCCAACACATTTTCCAGAAGTTGAACTACCATCATTCAATTTAATTTAAAATTTAAAAAAAGCCCAGGTGAGTGCACACCCACCATGCAAATGGTTTAATTCCTCACATCAACCATCACAGAAACACATATAGGTGCAGCTGTTCACACAGGAAGCCAGCTCAGCACAACTTGTGCAGCTGTCCACACAGGGTGCCCAGCTCAGCACAACATACACCAACAACAATCACAGAAACATGTATAGGTGCAGCTGTGCATACAGGATCCCCAGCTGAGCACAACATGAAGTGTCACAGAAACACGTATAGGTGCAGCTGTCCACACAGGATCCCAGGCTCTACGTAACATACACCATCATCCGTCACAGAAACACATATAGGTACGGCTGGCCACACAGTATTCCCAGCTAAACTAAAAAGGACAAGCCACGAAATAATTATTTTTGAAAATAATAATTGTATTATTTAAGTGCAATAAACATAACCGTATAATTTAATCTTCATGGGCAAACGACAAAAATAAAAATACCTCAAGTCGGGTTAATTTCCCATTGTCAGGTGGGCAGTGGCTATAAAGTTACCTGTGCCTTGATTTTTTGGGATCCCTCGCAGTTGTTTGATATCCATAAACAGTACCATTCTCATAGCAGATCCAAAGTTTCTTGAGTTTAATGACGGGGAAGAACAAAGCAGTTGTTCCCTTTAACATCGAACGAAACGCACACCGAAAATTTCATGAGTAAATTTATAAGTGTATTATAAACACGTGCCAACAGAGTGAGTGGTCCTCTCGCAAAGCAGGCAGAAAAAAGTCAATATGAAGCGTAACAGAATAGAAGCCCGTGTGAGCAGGGAGGGTCCGTGATTAGCTCCCCCGAGCCGCCAGATCTGTTGCTGCCAATTTCCTACCCTCTCTCTGCCCTGATGCCTCACTGCTCCCTTTTTCTGGTTTTTCCTCATTGTGTTCTTCCCCCCATGATTGTAAAGCGCTCTGTTGCTTCCCAAAGCTAGGTCCTTGTTAGGGAGAATTCTCCAGAATGGCTAATTTCCCTTACCTACTGAGTCCCTCAGCAGCTTTGCTGGATTTCTAGGATTTATTTTGTTTCACCTGGTACGAGTGTGAGCCTTTTTCCCCACTCTTACATGTGTTTTGCTGTGTGTGTTTTACCATTCTTGTGTTCATAGACTGTGGAGCCTCACCTACTCCTTAGGCATCATCTTTTTACTGTGTGTTACACAGGACCTTCAGTGCAGTGACACAGGGTTGCCTTTTAGACTTCCCAACTCAGACTCTATTTTCTGGGACTGACTACTGTCTGCCAGAGCATGTAAAGTTGCCATTGACTTTATTAGTCTCTTTAAAAATCCACAGACCCATCTTACATAGAGTACTGGAAAGGGTTAATACTTATCGGTTTTTGTCTGTTTCTCTAGGAGCATTGTTTCACTCCCTTTTCATCAAGACTTGGCTGGTGGCAGTGGTAACTACCCGATTTTTCCTACCGCGGTTATCTTAAATAACCTTGGTATTGTTTTAGGCTATCTTGGTAGCGTCGAACTTAAACCCGCTGGACCATATACGTTTTTATACAGTTCCGGCTGGGTTTATTCACCATTTCTTTTTGAAAATGTCTTTCTCGTGTTTTACTCTGTGCGCCGAACTAGGTTTGGTTCCTTTGTTCACTGTCTTTTCGCAGGCTTCTCTGCAGAAACCCTCCTTAGGCACCTGAAAGTCTGGGTAGGCAGGATGTGAGGGAGGGGTTTTAGGACCCCTGCCATGGGTTCCCTTGGTAACCCAAGTAGCACTCCTGTTTGATTGGCTAGGTGACTGTCCCGCCAGGACAGCCACCCTGCTGTGTGATTGACAGCCAGGCTGTGTCAATGGGGGAAAACTGCATAAAAAGCAGGTCTCTGGGATTGGAAAGGCAGAGTTGCCACTGGAACGTAAGACCCGACAAGGAGCTGACAGAAGAGAACCCTCTACAACGACTGAACCACCTGGTGAAGCCCTGCTGCAGGTCCGAATCTTCAGACTCCAACAACAGAGAAGATCTACCAGGAATCTTCTTCCCCTGAGCTGGTGGGACCAACCAGTTCGCCCAAACTGCAAGCCAGGACTCCCTCCTCTGGTCGAATTTGCTGTACAGAGCTACAGTGAACCAGATAGCTAGGAAGGTCGGACCCTGCTTGGGTTTTAAGGAGCGCATCTTTTATTTGTTGCTTTGCTCTGCTGCTGATTTCTTCCATGGGCAGTGCAGGACCCTCCAGTCTTCCTATTTCATGTCAGTCCGACAGTCGCTTCAGGAACCATGAGCCTTCAGGACCTGCCAGGAACGTCTGCCTCAGCTACAGCTTCTTCTCCATTTAAAGGTACTGTGCAAATCCGGTTGTTCGTTTCGTCCAGCCGCGGTGAAGGTGTGTGAAACTTTTCGCCAATCCGAGGGCTTGTCCTTCTCTACTCTTTGAACTAACTTTTCTGCTGACCAACTTCG
The DNA here is from genome assembly GCF_040938575.1 of Ambystoma mexicanum. Classification (NCBI taxonomy): domain Eukaryota; kingdom Metazoa; phylum Chordata; class Amphibia; order Caudata; family Ambystomatidae; genus Ambystoma; species Ambystoma mexicanum. The sequence goes on from NC_090935.1 coordinate 539,579,329, forward strand.
TCCGGAACTCTTGGCAGAGACTTAACCATGAACTACCCTGAACTGTGTGATCTTGAGCAAAAGACTTTTGTCCTATTGACTTTGGCCCTAAGCCTTTTTTATTTGATTCCGTCACTGTAGTTCCTCTTTCTAGATTGCCCTGCTTACTTACCTGTTGGTGCTGCTCAATTTTTACCTAACTTTGTCTTTCCCTCCCTTTTTAAATTACTGGAGTGCCATTTTGCTCATACTTAATTTTGAGTTTAACTTGTCCAGAATCTATTGGGAGTGGTGTGGTGTAATAAGAGTGTGATTTTACAACTGCTTTACTTTAGTGAGTTGTTTACAACTGATGTGTAAATAAATGTATGTTCTTTTACTCATAAACCTTGAGTCGGTGTTTGTTTGAATCATAGTAATTGCTGTCCTTTGTGTAACTATTGCCACTGCTCACTTGCTCTTGAGATAAGTCTGGCTGCTCAGCCATCGCTACCACTTTACTGTGTAGTACGGGCTTGTACCAAAGGTGAAATTGTACTGTCACAGTCCTCACTCAATAAATACCCTAATAATAATAACCCTGATAATAAAGAGGATTGAAACCGTCCCTTACCAAGAGAACATGTAAAGTATTCAGCATATGATGAAATTGAAATGCAAGTCAGAATAATGTGCACACTTATGATATCAGCAAAAGGCGGTGTCTTACACGCAGAGATGTGGGCTGGCAAGACCATGCTTCATCTAATGAGTGGTTGCCCATTTGATGCTTTAGGAACACAAACACAGGTCCTGGTCCCGATGGAACCACACATCATGACTCTGGGTCGTGTTGGAATGATCTCGCAGGGACACTGCAGTTGATATGTTGAAGCGCCGTAGGGTCATGGTGAGTGTGAGTATCCAACAAACCGATGCTGACTCTTAGTTAATCCAACAGAAGCTTCCAAGAATCACATGGGACACTAGATTACACTGTAAATCAATCTCAAAATCTGTGTAGTAAGTTGCAAGGGCTTTGGAACATCAATGGAACCACATCAAATTCAGCTGAGACACCTCCACAATGTATTGGCACCAGGCAGCCAGTGGCTGAACGTCCAACCACACACCTGTGTACGGAAGGAATAACTGAAAACATGATACTCAATCTAAGCAGCAGTATTGACCTCCCTGATTCTTTTTGTTGTTTCGCTGCCTTATGGCACCCATTGCTGTTCTTTTGGAAAGTGTTTATAAGCACCCCTAAAAGGATGAACTCCTTAATTGTAGAGGGTGGATGCAGCTACATCCCCAGCAATATCTTTGAGTTGTAGAGGATGTGGATCTCTACATCCCTATATCCTTGCCTCACCTGCTAGTTAGAAGACACACACTGAGTCAGAAATGCCACACTGCAGTTATGTGGTTAAGGACCCTATTATCTGTTGTTGCCAATGAATTACTCTATAGAAAGGAGGCCCCAATGAAGACAAGTATGCAGATGAAATCCTGAAGAAAAGATGCGTGACCATTGGATGCTTGGTGGCTGTAACTAACCAAAGTATCTGGCAAGCTGATGCTCAAAGAAAACTGAAAAAGATGCTGTCAGATGGGTCTTTGTTCAGGACTCCGTGCCTCAAAGTCTCTGTAGGGAAAAATTGTCCAACATTTCACAATTAAGGTTGACATGTAGCTTCCAGTGGGGCAGCTAAGCGTCCAACTAAATTGTTATGGATCTTGTAAGCTGTGAATTCCTCCTACCCCCCTTCCTAGAGTGCCCTCCAGCTTATTTCGACGAACTTAGGTTCCAATATGGAATGTGTCCCTCTAAGTTCCTATTCACACTCGTCAGACATTGGGTCCTCTCTAGACCTTTTGGGGTGTTAGAAATCATTGTGACTCTCCTGCATACTCACAGTTTGTAGGCTACTCGAAGTCAGGAGGCCCCTACCTCAACGTTGTTCGGAAAGTTATAACTTTCCAAATTCTGAATTATTTTTTCTGTTCTTACATTATGAGCAAGTTATTTTCGTATAAGCCCTTTAAAATAACTTCACCATACTAAATTCTCGTTCTTTATTTTAGTATGTGCACCCACCTCTATATCATTTAAATACATTTTTAAATGTAATTTAATTTTTAAAATGTTTCACTGATGATGCTTATTAAACTTAACTCCCCTTCACATTTGAAGGAGTGCTTCTGCTCTGTCAGCCATTAGCAGTATTCATTGTTCTCGCTGTGGTTGGGTATCAGGGCTTGAGTTTTACAGGGGTCTGATGCAAATCCTTTTATCCCCTTACGGATTTTCCAATGTACTAAAGGTCAAGAAAAACCATCACAGCGAAAAACAAAGTTATGTGGAAAACAACCTCCAAGATGAAATGAGTAGAACACTTAGTGCAGAAAAACCTCCAATGCAGTCAGGCAAAATCTCAATTATTGATGCATTTTATGACTTATGTAACGGGCTTAAAGTGAGCTCCGCACAGAAAAGGCTCCTGGTTGCTGAGCAAACTTCCGCAAGAAGAAATGCATCGAAACAAGAGCAGAGTACATGAGCACGCTTCACTATACATGTTCTTAGGCGGGATTGAGCTGCAGTGCAGATGGAGCCAGCAAGGTACACAGAAGAGCAAAACAAAGCAAGCAAAGATGCTAGCTCAAGCACAGCATGCTTGATTTAGGAGGAGTGCAACAATGCAGTGTGAGAAGGGATAGCAGCACTCTTCAGGGCCGACTCAGCCCTTTATTCGTCCAAGATCGAAAAATCAAATAATCACATTGATTATTAAAGGCCTTCAAAGCAATCTGTCTGCATAAGGCGCATGCATATGTTACGTTACCAGGGAAAGGCCATGAACATTTAGTGAATCCAGTGTCCTTGGCACGTGAATAGCAGGCATGAGGTTCCGAGTTATAGGACGTCTTCCAAATGTGTGATTTTTGTAAATGTGGCCCCTGGAACACATGCAAGACAATCAGCTATCAAACCAGGGAAGCATCGTGAAACCACATGCTCTTTACATTCATCACATTGAATGAGACTCAGCACATAGTACTTCATGCTGATTAAATTTTGTCGTCAGTGGTTTTGATGGTTTTCTGAGGAGGGCAATCCACATTTGGGCACCTTCGTATCGAACATCTCTTTGGGGATTTTACTAGAAGTATGATTGGCTCGCTGCCACTTGACCATTTTGAAATGACCACATACTAAATAGCAGACCTTTACTCATCACTGTTACTTGCCTTGAGTTCCTTTATAGGAGCAAAGGAAATATGCTGTTGTGTTGTCCATTCTGCTATCATTGGCTGAGCAGGATGAGCAGGCTTTTTAGCCATTACAACGGAATTCCGGGAACCTGATCTGGGTATTTTCTCAGTATGACATTATTTGTAGAAGGCCAAATGTGGATTTTGACAAAATAGATATGCTGTTGGTGCCCCCTTACATGTTATTCACTGGTGTGTCAATGAAGCTGGTTTGCCTCAATATCAGCATATGCCATATTCTCAAAGATCAGTGGTACTTTTGCCTATATCATAGCTCTTTATGCCCTACCGCAACTTAGGCCTGGGCCAGAAACATAGCTCAGGGGCAGTTCATTTGTCTTGGAAGCAAGACAACGCAGAGCAACACAGGTTCGAATTTCACTGCTGTGCTTTGATACTGGTCTCCAGTATTGAGCACATTATAAAAGATGCATTCATTAATTATTTTTGTCACTGGAAGGTTCTGTGTACATTTAGAGACTCCCAGGACCCCCTTGTTAATTTGCATAATTTACATAGCTTTGGGTCTCACCCTACGTTACTAGGGGAATCCAGATGTGGACCCCTTGCTCACTATTCTTAGAGAGGCACAGCTCCACCCTACTGAAGAGGTCCAACCAGACCAAAATACATGTCTGGGGTTGCTGTTGGTACTCTTGTTCAGAGGAGAATTGCCTAGCATTTTGGTGCTAGGCTGCCTCAGGGCAGGACAAAAACTGATATGTTTTGGAAATGTCTCCTCTGTGAAAGATAGTGAGCTAAAGAATCTGGGTAAGGCTCTCGTAACCAGGAATAATGTCTGGCAGAGAGACTGCCAGGAACCCCCCTTGTTAATTTGCATAATTTAAGTAGCTTTGGGTCTCACCCTAAATTACTAGTGGAATCCAGATGTGGACTCCTTGCTCACTATTCTTAGAGAGGCACAGCTTCACCCTACTGATAAAGTCCAACCAGACCGAAACACGTGTCTGGGGTTGCTGTTGGTACTCTTGTTCAGAGGAGAATTGGCTAGCATTTCGGTGCTGGACTGCCCCAGGGCAGGACACTGAAATGTTTTGGAAATGTATCCTCTGTGAAAGATAGTGAGCTAAAGAATCTGGGTAAGGCTCTCGCAACCAGGACTAATGTCTGGCAGAGAGACCCCCCCTAGAACCCCACTTGTTAATTTACGTTCAGGGGAAAGGTTAATGTAGAGCGGAAGCATTGAAGACATACATTTAAGTTACATTTCAAACACTCAAATCCATTGATGTGCAAATGGCAGATACCAATCATAATGGATGTTTGTGTGAGAGTTAAGTGGGAAGGCCGCTAGGAAGAGTAGGGTTTTCAGCTGTTTCCTGAACTTACTGATGGTGAGGTACCAGATGGTAAGGAGACAGGCTGTCTTTAAATTATTGCATTTTGTTTCCAAGTCATGATCTGGTGGGCTTCCATTGAATCAACCTGTTTGGGGCGGCTGAGCATAAAGAACTATTGAAGGACTATAGGCCAGACTGCCTCTGATGTAATTTGTACAAAGGTACAGTTGGCTTTGCAAGTGATGCATAAAAGATTCAATATAATCTATTGTTTTGCTGCCAGCCAATGAAGAGACTGGATTCTTTTGGTTATATGATTGCATTTCTTGAGACACAAGATCATGAAAACGGACCTATTTTGGATTACCTGGAAATGTTGGAGTTCTTTTTTGGGAGACCCATGTAGAAGGTATTACATTGGGCGACTTGAGAGAAGAGCAAGACTTTCACTAATATGATCTGTGTTTGTGGTCCACGAAAGTAAGGATTATTTTTAAAGCATGGAGTTGGTACTGGAATTTGTTGGTGACTTTGCTGATCTCTTGAGTGAAGTAAAGGTCATGATCAAACAGGTCATTTTAACTCTTGACTTTGTGCACTGGGACGAGGAAAGTAACTTGAATGGGAAGCAAAGAGATGGGAAGCAGAGGAAAGAACAGGAAGCAGCACAGACGGGTCTCCATTTTTGAGTCATTAAGGAAGAGACAGCATGTGTTTATCCAGGCCTGACCCTTTCACGATTTCATGTCACTTTATAGAGGTCGATACATATTTGATGAAGTCAGACTTGTAAGTGGTCACAAAAGATGAAAGGGGAGTTTTGTGTTGCCATAGAGGTAGACAAGGGCCTCATGCTGGCAGCAACAAGTCAGTATGCATTGTCATCTCCATACCTTCAAGTGAATTCTCTATTTTCACTGATTCCTCTGTGATCTAAATGGGTGCAAGCATTAGAATATAGCACCTGCTCTAGGGCTCACTGTTCTTTGGAGCTTACTACCAGATTCATTTCAGAGAGAACAGGTGTTACCAGCAACGTCCTCACTGAGGATACTCCAGTCCCGGCCTACACTCTAGACACCCATCATCCCTGCTACCAGGATCCATCCCAGGGGTCTCTTGAGACACCCATTATCCCTACTACCAGTATCCATTCCGAGGGTCTCTTGAGCTCGAACCCCAGGGGCTCCACGTTGATGGGCAAAAGCCCTTGTGCCCTCACTCTTCAGGTCGCAGTATTCACAACATCGCCGATCAAGAGAAGATGATGCACAGGGGGCGCAAAAGTATATCAGGGAGCATGTACCCACCTTTCCCAAGGCGATACCTGCCAATGGTTCTGACCCACATGTCATTACCCCTGGGTTGCCAGCATATTTTTCACTGTGGGAGCTGGATGCAAGGTCTATGCCCAAAAGCTGTGAATCTTCAGTGCCTATGCATTCCTCAGTGCCACAAGGTTTGTTCATGCCATTTTCAGTCCAACAACTGGAGCACTTCTTATCCAAACTTATCACCTGCACCTTCATCATCTGCAACTCCTCCATGAACTCATGTCGGATGGGTTCCATCTATATCTTCTTAATGAATTGCTCCTCCTTTCATGCCACCAACAACCTTGTTGGCTCTGATGACAGCTACCACTCTCAGAGCATTACCAAGAACTGGTTCTTCAAAAGGTTTCAGACCCTCATGAGGTCTAGAACCATGACGGAATATGTTAAGGGGATTATTGAGATGATACTTCTGCCGCCTACATCTCCTGTCGTCCCGTCACACCAAAGCCAACCATGACTACTCTTACGACTATGATTACAGTGGTGAAAAGCCTCCCCTAAACCCGTGGCCTGCCCCTTATAGCTACCAACACCAAAGCCAATCAACTCTCTGCCGACAACACCAATACAACTACAGTCTCAGAGATTCCGCTGCCGCCTCAGCAGCTATTTACTTCGACCACAGGTCTTTCCAACTAGCAGTACAAGGATTTGGCAAGCGAAACCGAGGACGATGTTCCTCATTCAGGTAAGGCATTCTGCGGCAGATGCTCGGCCTGTCGGAGTTCCTGGGAGTTCCAACTCCTGAAGGGCCTCAATAAGAGTCAGGCATCCTCTCTGAGGTCCTGGCCCTCCGATCCTCCAATAGATCCAAAGGATATTTTGGCAGAAGCTTGCAAGATTTGGCAAAAGCCACCAACAGGAGACTTGAGGCATGTTAGAAGCCCCTCACCTTTGAAAAATTGTGGCTCACCATGCAACCATAACCACACTCGGCATCGCTTTACACTAAGCCTTCTACATCAGGCAGTTCCTCTACTTCTCCAGCCTTTTGCAAACTCTATACAAATGCCTTGTTGCACTTCAGACAGGCCAATGCTGACATTCTTCTGGCCTCTGCTAACCAAAAGCTTTGTAGGGAAATTAGCGATTTTCAGGATTTCCTCCCCACTTTAAAAATACAGACCCTATCTGCTTCTGAGCCTTACACTATTTTCAATAAAGACAATGTGATTTTATGCACTTACTCTTTCTTTTGAGCTAAAGTAGTCCTCAGTCTATATGAACGAGGAGGTGGTCCTGCCCACCTTTTTCCTGAATCCTCACATTAACGTCGCTCTTTTCTCTCTCGATGTCGGGGAAGCTCTCAAATTTTACTTGCATTGAACTAAACATTTTAGGATATGAGACAGCGTTTTCATTACTTCTGGCAGTTGGCACACCCTAGAAGGCCACTGACGTCAGGTGACTAGTTTCAAACATCAGACACTGCTGCTTCATGCAAAAGCACAAGCTTCCTAAAGTCATGCATGTTCATGCCATCAAAGCCTTCGCCGTTGCTTTTCAGTGCAACGTCCCTTGGGATGTTATTAGCAGGGCACCACATGATCTTCACTATCTGTTTTTGCAAGCATTATTGTCTGTGCACCAGTGCCAGGGCTGAGGACAGTGTTTTGACCGACTATCCTGCACACCTTGTTTGGGAGTCAGTAAGGTTTACGTCCTCCACAAAGCTCCTTCTTGCTGTGAAATCTCACATTAGTGTGGAGGAAAGGGAATGGTACTGGAAATAGTTCCTCACTGTATGTTTAGTCCATAGTCCTTTATCCTCCATACAACCCACACTTCGTCCCTTGTAAACTGGTTTGATAGTAGTGGCAGACGAGCAGTCATGGACTGAAAGGCGAGGCTGGTGGGAGGAGTCAGCGTGGGCAGGTGCGCCAAGACACGTTCGTGCGTGCAATACACTTAAAGGAGAAGTTGGTTTCTTGCAATGCAAAATGACTGCGGTCCCATCCTCGTGGGACGGACTCCCTTCATATGGAGGAAAGGGGACTATGGACTAGGAGTACAGTTGTCACTATGGTGAGTACCTATTTCTAAATGTGTGACTACTATAGACATATTTAGCTAATAAAGTAAAGTGGCTATTTGAGAGGATGAGGTCATCAACAACAGAATGGCAAGGAGAGTTTGGCTTTTGATGTAAACCAAAAGGAAATGATTTACAAAAATGGAAGAGAGGCTGAGAGGACTTTTACTCCCTGCCTGTTAAAGTTCTGTGCCATTTGCATCAGCTTGTCACTTTGGGACCTTCACGAGAGGGGCTTGCATGTTAGTGGAATAGTAAGAGGAGACGCAGATTGATTTTGCTAATGTGGTGGTAAGAGTCAGATCAAAGATACTTTGAGTCAGATTAGAGATACTATGCTTTGGTGCAGGTAGGAATGGAGTTGTGGTGTGTGTGTATGTGTGTGTGTGTGTGTGTGTGTGTGTTGTGTGAAATCAGAGAGTTAACAGTTGCTTAATGTCGGATGGTACTCGAGCATCTTATTCGCCTGCATGTGGATAATCTTGAGGAGCAGTTGGCATGTCAGTGTGAGCTGTGACAGGCAAGTAAAGGTTTGCGGGTGAGTGGATACGCTCTACACTTCAGTGGTAGATTAATGTTAGGTGGATGAAGGATGATGCTAGTAATGTATCTCTGCGGGGTGCTAGTATATAGGAATGTGGTGTCATTTACGATTAGAGGATGAGAATTAGATGTCAATGTTTGGATGTCCATCCTCCTTCCACTGACCTATGCAGACTGTATTTTCACCACAGTCACAGTGTTTCTGTTTAAATGGACCAGATCTTCACTCCCTGCCAGCCCAATTGGTGACATGTTAGGGGAGTCCACTTGGAGGTCAGACTCTATAAAACTATCCCTTGGTATGCAGGTCCCCAACTCTTACTATAAGTCTGTACTACCTAAAGGATTGGTAGAATGGCAGAGCAGCCAGGCTTATCTTATGAGGAGGATGTGAGCTGTAGATAAGTACACTGAGCCCAGTAAATACAATAGTCCAAAGAAACTCTTACACACTTAAAGTTATATTAAAAATATATACGTTTATTCTTATATACACAAGGCAGGTAGGTAAATACTTATTTCAACTAACCAAAACACATAGGAATTATTAACAATACTTTTCAACTGTAGTTGATCACGGTTACAATTGTTACAGAGAATGGCACTAATGACAGTTCTGCCGAATTAATAGTAGTGCAACGCACTAGCATTGGTTACAGATAAATGGTAATTGCATTCATTTAGTAAAGTCACATCAGACAAAGTCAGTGAGAAGGAAAATGAGGGTTATTCACACTTTAGCAATTCCCTTGATAGTAACTCTGTTCAAGGCTTTAGTAGTCCAAGCCATAACTATCCAAGAGTTCCTCAAAGTCAGTGTAGGAGTGGAACAAAAGCTTTAAGGAGCAGCAGGAAAGGCAAAGTGAGTCACTTCAATAAAAATGCTTAACAAGATAACACTTGTTATAAGGACCCTGCAAAGGACTCCATTGGACTCCCAAATAGGACACAAGCTGTTAAGCCTGGGCCAGCGGTATGATTAGACACCCAAACACCTTTTCACCCTTCTCCAGTCACACAGGAGCCACTAGTTGGCTTAAGGTAAGTTCTACCTTTAGCCGCAAAGTACCTTAGGGTGGATGGTGAAAACATGGCAGGATTCTGTCCTGTGCAGCAGCGACATACCTCGTCTCCTGATTCCTCAGTCCGGTGGTGAACGGAAGGACTCTGAATGGGATGTCACAGCTGCAGTCGTGATCGAGGAACCTCGGAAAGGATTCCTCTGGTTGCCCAATTCGGTCTGCAGTTTTGGCACCTTTTTATCAGCTCCAACAAAGAATGGTTACGGCCCGGTCAATCTTCCTTGATTCTGCAGTACTGCACTCCAGTGAGGGCGATTAGATGGGTGGGATTGTGCCCTTGGACGTCCAACTGGATCTCACCAAAATTCTGAGCCGGTTCATCCACGGCAAGAATTGCAATGCAAATGGGCCAGAGGTCTCCTTATATTCGTGGTTTGCAGCCCTGCAAGGGTCACAGCACTTTGGGACATGGCTTGATTGGCAGTTTGTCTTGGGGCTGGTTGGAACCACCAGCAAAACTGAAAGAGTCCTCTTCGGAGCTTCTCTGTCAATTAGAAAACAGGGTCAGGACAGCAGTGGTCGCTTCATGGTTGCTGGAAGGGTCGGCAGGCATCTCTGGTTGTCTTCAGCTTCAGAGCTTATGTTCCAAGTGTCACCTTGGATTCTGCCTGAGGAACCTCACCTTTTTATTCAATTTTCCCATTCACTCCTCTGCAAACTCTTTGAGCAGTTTACAGAAAGGGGCGGAAGTCTGTCCAATCAGGAAAGTCACCCCCCCCAGTGGTAACTGGTTCCATTCAGGCACTCTAGCAGACAAAGGAAAGGGGAGTCCTCGCAGACACACTGGAGCCTAGGCAGGGACACCCAAGGGTTACCACCAAAGACAAAACTCCCACACAGACCTCCCCCTCCCAGAATAGAAGAAGGGCTAACAAAGGACAGCCATATGAGAAATGGTGAAAAAAGAAAGGAGCCACCAAGGTAGAACATAGGTGACCCTATTGTGCATAGCCAAGGCTGGGAATTGAGTCTGTTGCTAAAGAAAATAGCACAATAGTTGGCAGAACATGTCCACTACCACCAGCCATAACTTTATGGTTGTCACTGTGACTAAAATGTCACAGAAGCAGAGAGAGGGCGATACTAGTGTCATGATCACCAGCAAACCAACCCCAACCTTCACCAGCAAATCAATCCCCCTGCACCTTAGTAGGCGCACACATCTTGGGAGAATGACAGAACGCTAAGTTTATCCCTTCCATATGGCCAGGACCTCCATGGCTGCCCTGTGCAGCCGTCTCGCCTACATCCAACATGGCTGCCAGAGTGACCCATGAACAGGCTGCTGTACATGCGGCCAGTTGCATGGGTGTGGTTACTATATGACCCACACCCCATGCCTTTCTTCTTGCTCTGCGTTACACTGCTTTCGCAGCGTAACATTTACCAACAGCTCCGGATCATCAGTGCCAGCACCCCGGTCCCTGAATCAACAGAAGGGAAGAAGAAAAGCAGTTTAAATCAGAGGCACGCGAGAAAACCTCAAGGGCCAAAGACCTGGATAAGAACTGTCATACTCACTGTTCCCATGTCTGTCCCTCACTTCACGCTCCTCGGAAACAGCATCTGTCCCTCAATTCTAGGACAACTCCGCCGCACGACCAGACCTCCTGCTGTTGGTATCAGCGTTGCTTGGCCTGAAAGAGACAAAAAAGTAAGAGAGCTATATATAAACCCTAACAGCGCTGCTTGAAAACTACTGGAACTGAAAGCATGGGCTGCAAGATGCACAGTAAAGCGAGTTGCTAGGGAAAGACTTAAGCAGGAAAAGGGAAGAAAGTGGTTCCAAGAACAGACTCAAGGGACCCTTACTCCCAAAAGACTATTACTGCATACTGCAAAGAGTCAAAGAGACAACCAGAGACTATAACCAAGAGACCACTACCCGCCTCGAAAACACCACATCCAGCTAGCCACTGCCGGTCCGGACAGCACCAGTGACACAACTGGCACAGAGGAACCCAGGAATCCTCACACCTGTGCAGTCAACAGGTGTGTTCAGCCTTCCTCTGGGTGAGGGTTCTACAGGGGTACCCGCTTGCAGAACATTGACCTATGTTATTCGCCCCTAGGATCCCCGTACCCGATTCCTGGCAGTCCTGGATAACAGTTCTACAACACATCCCAACAACACATCCCATTCATTCCCTTGCTCCCCTCATTCAGGATAGAAAGAAAAAGGTCCAGAAGTCCCGCAAAAAGTGCTGGGAGCCTCGCAAGGAGAGGGGATTAAGCATAAAACTGATAAATCTCCCTAACACATGGAACGACCAGACTGTAGATAGACCTGTTTTGCTGTAGATTGGGAAAATGTCTTTTGGCAAGTGGACCTAATCTCTGCACTACTTATGAAAGCACACATAGGAGGAAATGTTTGCCTCATGCATCTTGCAGCTGCCTTTTGTACTGGGCCATGGCAAACATTTTCACAAGGGCTCCAATTCACTGAAGGTGACGGAAAATGAATGTAAGCCTCTGCTGTGATCCATTGCGAGTCCTCTGATTCCTAAAGCGCCAAAGTGTGGAGGGGGAGCGACAGGCTGTGAGGGCAAGGTGCGCAGAGCCTTTTTGTCCATGCATACTTAGGTTTCGGGCACTTATGCAGTGATGGAATGGCGTTCTGCTGCTCTGGAGCTTGGCCCGCCCTTCTAACAATAAAATGAATAAATGGCACATCTGGGGTTTAGAAAAACTGAAGGGCTGATGCCTCCGAAGGCCTGCCTTGGCCTGTTTTATGGGAAGAAATCTAAACCATCAGTAGGACTGCTCATGCTTTTAAAGTGCCTAAAAAGAATACAATTATGATATTGTTGCTTGGTTGTTTGTAAATATTAATCTTCTTTTGAATGTTATTCTGTATATTTTATGAAATGTACTGTGTTGTATAGGTGAAAAGTTTGAATTAAAACTATATGGCATAATAACAAATAAATAAATATTGGTGAAAGTGCAATCTCTGTCATGAGCCACCCAACTGCTAAGAAAAATGATCATAATGGGAATCCCATCCACCTAGGACGAGCAATCTCGTCCTTAGCACTTAGGCTAGGTTAAACAAAAATAAAATGCATTGTTCGTTACTCTAGATCCATTCAAGCATTCATTCGTGTTTTGCATATTATTAAATGTGCTGTCAAATGCTCTGCGGTTAGCTTTGCGTTGGTCCACCGTGGAAGCATCATTCTAGAACACACGGGCTTTGTTTTTCTTTTTCAGCTGCAAAGAGCGACCTCCTCTTCCGCGTGCCACCTCCTCGGAGACCACAGCACGTCTTTAGTTTCCTCTTGCCGGGAGATGGTAGTTACCGGCGCAGAGCTTAGCAGCCGAGAGCTTTCCGCTGGGGAATCTGCCCGCCCGGGTCCCCGTGCTCATATTTGCAGTAGGTGAGGTGAAGATTCGCAATCTGGAATCGTTCATGTGGTTCAGCTGCTTTCGGATGGAGCGGATATAAAGCTGTCTCAGCCAGCCCCACCAGAAGGCTGCTGTGCCAAAAAACCGTTCAATGCCCTCGTTTGATTTCACTCGGGGGACTGTTGCCCCAGAAAGCAAAACGTGTGTACCTTAATGATCTGGCTCTCTGGGCTGCTTTTCCGCGTGGATCAGAAGCGCGCGCTGCCTCCCGCAGGTCTGCTCCAGGCAACCCGTCTCCGGGCCTGACAAAGGAAGCGGAGGGACGCCCAGGGCCAGCGCGTCCACGACACGCACTCCAGGCAGTTCCCCAACTTGCCTCCACGATACAGCTTGCGTCGGGGATACCGGCAGGTGGAAAGGCAGTAGAGAGGCTAGAGTTTCCAAGTAGCGTTCGAGCAAGACTTGTTTCTCTTAGAAGTTGTACATATTCTCGGAGAAAGTAAGTCTGTTTTGCCTCTTTGGAAGCAACTACGATGGAGGACATTTGTAATCCTGTGCTTCCCGTGGACAACAACAACACGTTCTGTCCTTGATAGTAGCCCTGAGGGTGGTAGGGCTTGTGGTTCAAAGAAGCATCTTCTTTATTTGTTTTACTAGTGCATTGTTTTTCTTCGCTGCACTAGTGTTTAAATGTATTTGGAATAGTCACACCTGTGTTTTTGCATGCGTCATGTGTTTTTATTTTCTAGACACGACACACAAATATATATGCAAGATAAGAACGGTGGAGCATGTTGCTCTTAATTGGAAACGGTGGTATTTAGTATGCAGTGGCTCAATTCTATAGAACAATGCATAGGGCCTCATTACACGGATGGCGGAGAACCATGGCGCTTTTAGTGCCATGGTTCATGCCGGTAAAATACCGGCACCGCCTTGGCGGAAAGGGGAATTACCGCCCCATTCCAAGGTTGGCGGGGCGGTAATTCCCCCTTCCACCATTGCCCTTCCCCATTCCCATTTTTGCCCCATAGGGCATAATGGGAATGGGGAAGGCGCTAATTACGGTACCGCAAATTGCGGTACCGTAATTAGCTCCCTGGGCCCCTTTGCGGGTTGGCTTCTAACGGCTGCAAAAAGCAGGCGTTAAATCCCCCAACCCGCAAAGGGACCTCGTAGTAAGGCGGTAAGAATTTAGTGGTAGCAGTATTTTACCGTTACCGGTAAATCCTTACCGCCATCCGTGTAATGAGGCCCATAGTTGCCTTCCCCCTAGGGGCAGAGCAACCCATCTTCCGTTGGCAGGGGATCTTTGGTGTTGCATGAGCTCCCAGAATATGCACACCATCATACTTCCAGTGGCGTCGCTAGGGAGGGGCCTGGGGGAGCCGGGGCTCCCCCTGTGAAACCCTGTGCCCCCCCCTTGTACCTCCCCTACCTAAGACGAGCAGTGACCATGTTCTCCCTATACTTTTGTCTGTGCCCCCTTACTTTTGTCTTTGGCCCCCTCTGTGCCCCTCCTGAATTTGATTCCTGGAGACGCCACTGCATACTTCTGGTTCTAAAGATTCTCAATCTTTGTGGTCTCTAGCAAAAGGGAGCCCGGACCCCCAAAAAAGACTGTCCACTAATGGTGGCTGGTGAGTTATTTAATTGGAGAGGCATAAATATTTGCCACAAACATACATGAGTGACCGAGCGTAACCAGGGGTGGACAGGGAATCAAAAGAGGCCCTGGAAATAATTTTCAAACTGGCTCCATATTACACATTTCCAGCAAGCCCAACCCTTTTCCTATGAGAACATTTGGAAATAAAGTAGGTAACCACACAAAAGGGGCCCAGGGTATAGGTGCCCACAGTGAAATCTCCAGAGTTTCCTATAGGCCAGTCCACCACTGATTATAGCGAGGGAGTCCAAACCGACCAATAGGAACATTGGAAGGGGGAATTATGGGTTAAAATGGTGCATTATACAACACACTGGGCCTCATTACGACCCTGGCGGAGTGGGTTTACGCCAGCGTTATTCGCGGCGGACCCGTCCGCCCTACTACGAGTTCCCGTAGCGCCATGGAGCGTTTTCCGCCTGGTTTTTCCGGGCGGAGAAATCCATGGCGCTACGGGACCTTGTTGTTAATTACGCCACCGTATTTTACGGTGGCGTAATTAACGCCTTCCCCACTCCCATTATACCCTATGGGGCAAAAATGGGAATGGGGAAGGGTAAAATGGGGAATGGGGATTTACCGCCCCGCCAAGGTCGGAATGGGGCGGAAAATCCGCCAACCCCCATGGCGCTATCGGCAGCTTTCCGCCGTGCTCCATGGTGCATTTTGCACCGCGATTTCCGCCAGGGTCGTAATGAGGGCCACTGTCTGTGAAAAATTGGGTAACAGCTTGCAAACGGTTTTCTATGGTAATGCATGAAAAAATAGTACATGTACATTTTCATGATGCCTTCACTCACAATATATACCAGTTCAAAAAACGTTTCCACGCTGGCTGCACCAATACATTTCTATATGGGCTGCACCTATACATGCCAGCATTCACATATAAGAACATCATCATATTTGCTATGCTTTGTTCATATTACTAGTAATGATACTATATGAAAACATGTACATGCTGGCTCTGTCAATATATACCAGTACATGCCAGTACCTGCACATAAGAACATACTCCTGTTGGCTTTTCCATTAAAAATGCCATGCCACAATAAAAAAAAAAATGTCCTTCACGTAATAACACTTATGATTGCTTTATCATAGATACCCATTAAAAACTCCATCCTAGAGTAAGAAATGGCTAGTCTGGTTGCACCAAAATGCCAATCAACCCACGTAATAAAACTTACCATATTTGCTATATCATAAATGGCCAGTGAAACATGTCATGCCACAGTAAGAAACGGCTAGTTTGGCTGCACCAAATGCCAGTCTAGCGACCTCATAGCACTTGTCACGCTTGCTTTATCATACATGCCCAGTAGAAAATGCCATGCCAGAGGCAGAAAACGTAACCCGAATGGCTGCAGCAATGCAGCCCAGTCTAGCCATGTAACAATACATGAAAACATAATAAGTGTTGTTACATGGCTAAACTGGACTGCTTTGCTGCAGCAAGTCTAGTTACGCTTCATGCCTCTGGACATCATTATAAAATCAAATGATGTTAGCTTTAACATTGAAACCCAGTAAAAAAAAGTGCCCCCTCATCCCTCAGCCTCATCACCAAATCAAAGGCCTCTGATTTGCAGGTGTGGGGGAAAGGAATGCCTCCAAATCAAAGGCCCACTAACCAGCATGCTGCTTTGCAATTACAATCCTATGTAAAGATATAGAACCCTAGTCTCTACTTGCCAATCTCCTTTGAACAGGTACTTCTTCCCCCTTGCTTGGGGTAATTGTCAGAGTTAGATTTGTAGAATTGTAAAATCCAGATATATCCATGTATATTCACCATCTGGCCTTTCAGGTAGTCAGTGCCGTCATTGACATAAGGGTCTCTCTTGGTCACCGTGTCATCCTCTGCCCTCTTTCATGTGTGCTAAATTCTAAGAATCTGGCCCAAAATCTCAACCATTTTGAACATGTAGCAAACGGAACCTTTGGAAAAAACTAAGAGCATAGTGGTTACTTCCATGTAGATCGAGAGAGGAATTAGCCCAAGGAGTTTGCTTTGTATTAAATTGCATATTTTGTTCACAGTAATGATGAAAAGGACATCCAGTAAATGCAAAATACAGATAGATGCTCGCATGCCCAATAATATTGTAATAGAGCGAAAGTGTCTTTTTGGAATGCAGTCATTTCGAGACCTGATTTATACTTTAAGGACACAATTGGAATGTGTCCACTTATTTAACTTTTGACTCATTACTCACTAAGAAAATGTAGAAAAAGGCAGAGGGAACTTGTAACCGTGAACATGTGGGAAAGACAAGGTCCACAACATTCCAGTGCATTTACCTTCCAAAAGAATTCAGATTCAGCAGCCTCATAATGTTTGTTGAAGAACATGACACGGAAACAGGAAAGACTGGTATTTCATCACCAGTGCAATCTTCTTGGATTACCAGAATACAAAGAAGATCCATTTGTTCTATGAACATGCCCTGTGAAGAGAAAATGTATCTGCAGTTTAAATATGATTTGTATTCAATTACCATAGAATGCAAAATGATATAAAATGTAAGGTCTACTGACGTCTCATGTGAGGCATCAGTGTATTTTGTCCTGCCAAGACCTAGCCATGTGATGGCTGAGGGCAATATGAAACTGCAAGAGTTCCCCTTTCTGAAGCTCCTGCTTAGGAATGCAGAATATGAAAACATGAAGAGGCCATAGAAAGACCTTGTTTATCATCAGGTTTTGTGTGAGTTATGAAGAATATACAAACAAAGACACAAGATGGTCATGGACCCTGGACTTCAAAGTGTCTTGTCAACATTTGTCAAAAACATTTCCCTTAAAAACTTATTTGCTGAATAGCGCAGCAGTTGTCTACTCTCCATGAGAAGCCAAAGACATTCTGCCTTGAACACATTCCCTCTCCCCTGCTGATCTGTTCTCTATTGGCACTATGCACCTGGCCACCCTCTGTCCTTCGGGCCCAGGTACCTGCTCACCCTGCCACCCTCCCACACTGCCTCCGGGCCACCCCTTGCACTGGGGTCTGTATCTGTACCCATACAGCCCCCCTTTTTCTTCCTGCACTTATCAGCCCTACCCTGTCTGCTGCCTTAAACCTAGCACTTGCAAATTGCTGGCTGCATTACCACTGTTTGTTGCCTTTATTATTTATTTATTGTTATTTATCTGCTTCCCCTCTGCTTCGCACTTTCCACTTCTCCCTCCTTCCATGCACTTTTGCTCTCCCCCTCTCCCATGCACTTGCGCATTCTCAAAGTCACCGGGCCCAGTAAGATCGTTGTTTTGTTCTCCCCTGTTCCCCTCACTTGCCTTGTCGTTCTCTGAAACACTTGTGTACGAGCGCGATAGAAATAAAATATCAATCAATCAATCAATCATTGGTATGATGTAAAAGGGGTATGCAGGAGATGTATCAACAGTGCCACCTTCAGGCCAAAGTCAGCAACTCTGCACCAGAAAAATAAGCAGTAAACAACACTTGCAAATAACAAAATGTAATCTTAAAAAAATCGTAACTCTGTGAATAACACCAAACATTTTGTAGCTAGAAATTATATCTACCAAACCATGTAAATATGGACATAGAATGTTATGTAAAGATTATGTGAAAAATGGCAAAAACACATATATCCGGAAATATTTGACACACAGCGATGTTCCACATCTTCATTTGTGCATACTGATCTCTAGATCACAGTGATCTATATTTTATTAATTTCACATGTTCACATCTTAAGTTAGATCAACAAAAATGAAATAGCCATTTTAATATTAGGAGTGGATTCACCTGTGTGTTTCATGAGACTGGTAGAAACCACACCAAGTCACAGAGAAGAGGAGGAGTCAAAAGATGTATAATGCACACAGAACATAAGGGAATATTGGGAGGAAGCTGGTAGAATTTTTACAAACAAATGAAGATGGTTGAGCAGAGCTGAAACTATTTGTATGACTGACCCCATTGAGACTGGAGACCAGCCCATTAAGAGAGGGATGGCCAATTAATGCTGGACATTCGTTTCCATATAGCCATCTGAAATGCAAGCTTTTTGATGGAGTAATTCCAAATTAACTTGTTCCTTGCTGATTCTCCAAAATAAGGCATCACCTTCAAAAAGGTAATCAAGACCCCGATTGTAACTCCCAAATTCTCCATATAGACTGTTCAAGCTAAATACCGGGCAAATAGAGGGCTGCGAGTCCAGAGGAAGGAATCTTGAGAACAGGAGCACAGGTGCAGGTAGTCAAAATGCTGTGTTTTCCCTTTTGCATTGAACATAAAGTAAGATCATTTCCTTAAAACCCAATGCAATTTTGTATTGAAAGGGTGAGATTTCAAATAGAATGTAACTTTGGTGCACTTAATTTCAGACTGCTTTTGTAAACTTAAGCACCACTAAATATAATCCATTATTCACGCGGACAAAGAGTCATCTGGTCATAGTGAAGTCGACCCATTATCACTTAGTATGATGTCATGCAAAATTTCGTAGCATAGGGTAGGTCCAGCCATAAACAATATATTTGTGAAAACTGAAATTAGCACTGAAAATTCATCCTATACTTAGATAATTGTGCAAACCCTTCAGTCCCTTATCTTGCAAGAAAATCAAAACAGGCAGATAGATCCTTGTATCCTTTCGGTTTTAACAATGTACGTATTACTGAGGAAGATTATCTCTCCAGTCCACACGCGTGGAGCTGAAGGAAAACTCAATAGGCATAGATTGAAAGCAATACACAGAGGTGTACTTAAAGTTACACATATGTATTCAAAGTCACTCACACGTATATATTGAAAGAACCACACTCATGTTTAGAGAAAGGTGCACACCTGTTCAATGAAAGCGGCACCTACATATTCTGAGAAGACTACATACATGTGTTCATAGCAGAGTAAGCAAATCTCTGATAACATTACTTTTCTGCAGGAGACAGAAGCAAGCGGGCCATTGTCTATTTGTAAATGACCTGCACATTGGCTGTACATTCACTAACTCACATTTGTACTGGTACATTGGGAGCCAGGGTGAATGTAAATGTGTTGATCAATATATGTCCAAGTAGTTTTTCTCTGCCACCTTACTTTTCTTGATACTGGAGTAAAGCAAGTGTCTGGAAATTGTTCTAATCGACAAATGCTACACTGGCAGAAAAGCAGCCATGTTAACATTGAGAAAGATTTTGTACTTAGATAGAAGCAATAGAAATGTTTAGAGTGCCTAATATCCTTTAGAATATATAGCTTTATATGAAGTTGGTTTGATTGCTTGTGTAACAACAGTAACCAGAGTCTTATAGGCATGTACAATGTGTTTGAATGACAAACTGCAATTGCACCTATAACATTGTAATGATATTCATGGTGTAAAGCTGGAGACCACCTTAGTTGAAGGTACTTTATTCTTGTGTGAAACACATTGGCTATTTTATTGTCTAGAATTGTGGGTTGTAACTGTATTAGTTGGGTATGCTATATTGGAATGCTATACTAACAAGTACCTATAATTAAACACATAAAAATATAAATATTCTGAGGGTGACATGGCTTGGCGGCCATGCATTAGGCAGCACAGCTTTAGAGCTCCGTGAAGCTCCTGTATGTGAATCAGTAAAACTAGCTAGATTTGAGCAATAAACATTGCGAAAATACAACAAGAAGGTGGCTAAGTGTCCAGAGAATGCCTAGGAAGATTTCCGTGGAGAATCAGAGCAAGAAACGGGAGAAAAGAAATGGAGAAGATCATAGCTGCCGATTCCAAGATGGTGGACGCATGCAGCGCCACTCTCTAAGGTAGACCCTCGCAGTGTGGGAGCCGAAGTCGGCCCGGAAATGGATGAGAGGCGAGTGGTGGTGCGACTAGCGAGGGCAGCCGCTCCACATACAGTGTCCACAGAGCACGGCGAGAGCAGCAGATCGACGGCGGAGCTTCAGTGGGAAAAGGGGCACCTAGTTTGCCCAGAAGGCACAGATGACACCGAACACCAGCTAACGGCCGATCCGGGTGCAGAACATCGAGCGCGCCAGGGTAGCGGGCAGGCCCTCACCAGCGCGTGCCGTGCCTCGTGCGGTCCCTGGTCCCCAAGTGCAATGAAGAGATTCGGGACCCTGGCAACTTCTCCCCTCCCCCACAGGGAGCAACCGTGATTCATGGTAACCCCAGCAGCAGGAGCCGGAGAAAGCAGCCCCCCGGAGGTGGATGCAGATTGTTGCCTGCCTGAGCCACGACATACAGACACAGTGTGACATCAACTCCCACCCTACACAGCGAGACCAGCCTGGAGCTGCAGCAGAACCAAAGCGCAATCCATGCCTACCTGGCCACATCACAGCAATGACAGCACCCGCAGGCCCTGCATGGGGGAGAGAGATGGGCCCGCATACAGGGGCCACTGCAGCACCCAGGGGGAAGATGGAAGAACCAGCAGATCCCGCTAGACCAGCAGGCCCACGTGAAGGTGAGAGATGCCATCCCCAAAAAAGGCACCGGAGGGCAATATAACCACAAGGACCACAAAAGGGGACACAGCACCAACAAGATTTCGGACTCACCCAGCAACATGGGAGGCCACAATCCACTGCAGTATTGCACTGGGTTAGACGCTGACCAGGACAATCGACCCAGGTCCACGGAGTCAGGCCAGGGGCAGACCGCTGAGGCAGTAAGGCGCTCCCTGGCCCGTTCAGAAAGGACAGAAGATTCCATTTGTGGATGCTGAACAAATCCACTGCTTGCAGGCAGACCACTGCGCGGAACACCCAGAGGCATATCCGGGCTTGCAGGACTTAGCGTGGACCCCCCGTGACACCAGGGTAGAGTTAGCGAGAATAACCCTTCACTGTGAGAGAAGAATCATCAACACGGTGCACTGAACAGCTGAGGCGGATGATACAAAGCCATAAGGGGTCCTAGCCAAGGAGGATGACTATCTCTGAACCACTACTGGCATAAACACCTGAATCAAGTGCAAATATTTGAAAGTTGATGCATGGGAGGGCGTAATCCATGGTGTCCCCAAGGCCACCTGAACTATACGTGCACCGCCTGGCCCGGCGGATAGTGGACAAGTGTGCCTTATGAGCACACAACCCCATTGAGTGATGACAACAAAGACCAAATAAGCACGAGAAAGAGGAGAGCGCCCTGTACCAGAGAAACACACCTGTGACACGTGATACCCAGATAGACATAGCAAGCAAGACATTGAGTGAATCCCCAGAAGGCCTCAGACAACAGCGACCAACCGAGCCTATGAAAAAATAAAAGGGTGAGGGGAGACCCTAGTCTGGTCTGACAGTAAGGGTGGCAGAAAACCCATACACAGTACCACCAAAGAAGACCCTGTAACAGGGCAGAGACAGCTTTAGACATCCCTGCAGGGACGCCACCAGCGGGAGAGGGCCTGCCCCAGACACTAAGGAGCCAGTCGAGTCTCGCATCACACCAAAGGGAGCAGAATGCCAGACAAATCAAAGGGCGGAAAAGGTAAACAGACCAGCATGGAATCTTTCGCTAACACGGTACGTTCACACATATAGACAAAAACCACAGACATTCTACCTGCCCAATCCTAAATGTCAGATGTATTGCAACGAATAAAGACCCTCGAGCATAGGGCAGAAGATGCAGAGGGGAGGGCTTGACAAAATATTGTCCGGATTGTCGGATTGCCGGAGGGGGCGGAAGGCAGAGACCCCACAAACTATATTGAAAACCTCTTGCTGCAAGAGATTGGAGCAGGAGTGCTGCCTCAGAGCTTCGTAGTGGAGAGAGCCCACAGGGCCCTGACTAGGAAACTTCAACCAAGAGCCCCCCAAGACCGATGATCACCAAGATCATGAACTTTAAGGAGCGGGAGAAATTACTGATATTCTCATGGGAAGGGGGGGTTGATATCCAGAAACTCCTCTAGGGTAGCAATCTACCCGGACTGCACAGCTCCGGTCCATAGACAACGGGCTTGATTTGGACCGACTAAAGAATGCCTCTGGGTAGCAAATATAAGATATATGCTACCATACCCTGCTAAATTAAAAGTGATGCAGGAAGGCAGATTGCACTTCTTTGAAATGACGGAGGAGGCCCATGCATGGATGGATCAACAGGGCATCCCCCAACAGAGAGCCAGAAATGAGAACAACAACGGGAATCCAACCCAGTGAAAATACGTGCAGGATTAATTTCGAATATGGACATCGCAGACAGCACTGATATGACGCAAGCCAGACAAAGTATGAATGAAGGAGCGATGAACCTTGGTCCTGCCACAGAAAACAACGGGACACCAAACACTACAGATTTCCACAAGTTCAGATGCCAGTTTTGAGGCATCATGCTGCAACAGGCCTGCCCCAACTTGGGAGGGCAGAGCAAGAGAAGCAGCAGTGCCTGAGCAGGGGGAGGGAAGCTGGGCGTTTGTTCAAAGTTAAAGTGATTTGTTCAGAAGAAGGTACATGAAGTGGAGGGTACATTACATGGATAAGATGACAGGAAGGCGCAAGAAACGAAATGAGTAAAAGGAGAAAGAGAGGAAGGTCATGCATTGCACCACCTAGCTGTAGGAACTTTGTAAGAGCCACAAGGCATGGAGGGGGCATAGACACCCGAGGATGGATGACGCCAGTAAGCACTAAACTCAGCGACATAAGGACAAGAGATCAGGACACAAGCAAGAAAATCAAAACAGGCCCATGGGAACGGATGGGAGAAGAGAGGACACAGTGATATGAACTCTGAGGAACTCACAATAGCCACCTGGAACATCTGAGGGCTGAATGCCTATGTCAAGAGGCTAAGGGTGCACACCTGGCTCAGCAAATCAAGAGTCAAAATAGCGAAGTTGCAAGAAACCCACTTGACGAGACACAAACAGTGCAAGGTAGCGACCAAGTAGGGTGGACAAATGTTCAGCTCGACCTATTCCACCTATGCCAGAGGGGTGCTAACATGGATAAATCCGGGGGTCCCCTTTCAGTTGCTAACGCAAGAACATGGCAGGGAGGGCAGGTGGGTTTTGGTGCACGAGATGCTAGAAAACAAGGAAGTGTCCTTGGTTAACACATACGCCCCGAACCAGGACACAACAACGTTCCTCCACAGACTAGCATCACGGCTGGCCCCATACAGGGAAGCAGCATTCATTTGGGCGGGAGATTTCAACTGTGCCTTGGACCTGCTCCTAGATCGATCAGACGACAAGTGCAAGAAGCTGGCCCCATCGGCGAAAGCACTGCAGAAAAACATGGAGCAGCTGAAATTGGAAGACATTTGGATAAGGCTGCATGAAGATAAGAGAGGATAATCCTATTATAGCGCCCCACATGGTACATTCACACGTATAGATTACATCGTTACTGGCAGTGAGACACTAGGGGAATTCACCAGTGCGCACCTCAGAGCTAGGACACTTTCAGATCATCATACCCCGGTGACAGCAATATGGGCATACACGCAATGAAAGGCCCTCATACCGACCTGGAGGCTGAGAGCAGAGACACTGCAGGAGTGAGAGGTCCAGGGGCATTTGCAGGACATAATAGATGATTATTTCCAACTCAACACACGTAGCGTAGACAGATCGGCTATGGTGTGGGATGCCTTCAAGGTAGTAGTCAGAGGTGCAGTGATTGGGAAGACAGCGGGACTCAAAGGAAGGGCCCTGACAGAACTTGGGGAATCGAACGAGAGATAGAGAGGATGGAATTGCACGCAGGCTCATTGGGGGAGGAACCACCTGAGCCTCTGTCCCTCAAGATACAGTGCAACACAGTCTGGGAGAAATTGGGGAATCTATACTATTAGAAATTTACACAAAGACTGCATGCCAAAGGGAATAAACCAGGGAGGCTCTTAGCCTGGCTAACCAAACAGAAGGTTAAGAAAGTCCCAATCAACGTGGTTAGAGATAACACAGGAGAGGCGGTGAGGACCCAAGAGGGAATCAACCAGGTTTTTTCGCATTTTTATGAGGTCCTATACTCGAGCAGTCGAAAAGCAGACAGCTCAGACATTGCTGACGCCCTTGACCATATTGAACTCCCAACATTGGACGCAGAGCAGGCGCAGTTGCTCAAGGCCCCCCTAACGGTAGAGGAACTGGAAGCGGCAATAGACAGCCTCCCAACATCCGACACCCCGGGACCCTACAGACTATCCGGAGAGTTCTACAAAAAATACAAGACCACTTTAGCTGCCAAATTACTAGATGTGTATGAGGAGATGTTTGAGAGAGGCCAGTTACCAGATAGCATGTGAGAAACTATTATAATACCCATCCTGAAACCGGGAAAACCACCCCTGGATTCTGGCTCTTACAGCCCTATTTCATTGATAAAGCAGGACTGCAAAATCATAACAGCAGCTCTAGCTAATAGGCTAAAAAGGGCTATACACACGCTGGTGCACTCGGACCAAACAGGCTATTTCCCGGGCGCAACACCACGGGAGATAGAATGTAAATAGAATGGAATTTGCAGAGGCTACACCATGTGGTGAATCAAACCAATGACCAGTGGGGAGAAGGCGTAATAGCGTCCTTAGATGCGGTCAAGGCCTTCGATTCTGTGAATTGGAATTGGTTACTCAGGGTGCTGGCTCATTTCGGTATGGGTGAGAGCTTTCTTAGATGGGTCAGGCTACTGAATAAAGACCCCATAGCCAGTGTTAAAACAGGGAGGCATATCACAGACGTTTGAGGCACAAAACAGGGCGGCTGCCTGCTATCCCCAATGCTTTATATATTGGCATTAGAGCCCCTGGTGGTCTTCCTACGATCAGCATACACCGACACAGGAATACAAATAGACAACCTCTCACATCTAGTGTCACTGTATGCTGACGATATGCTTCTCTTTGTCACAAACCCTCGAGAAAACCTCCCTGACCTGCAGGAGGCAATAGACGCATATGCCAGACTATCAGGCATTTCCACAAAGAAAAATCTATCCTGTACCCCCCTGGCACTCGGGCAGGTTCCCATTGAACATTTGCCACACCTGGGTCTCATGTGGGTGCAATGCACATTCCGCTATTTGGGCATAGACATACATCACGATCCCATAGAAACACACCTTGTCAACATGCAAGCAGCCCTAGATAAAACAGAGAAGTCCATGTAGTTCTGGAGGACATTGCCACTAGGGATGATAGGGAGGGCAGCATGTTGAAAATGACGGTTCTTCCCTGTCTGTTATATTACTTCACAAACAAACCCCACAACATACTTGGGACATTTTTAAAGAAATTTAACATGATAGTGCGAGAATTCCTGTGGGGAGGTGGACGGAACAGACTAGCCCTGCAGGCTTTACAAAGGGACTACCAGTCTGGAGGAATCAATGTGCCTGACTACGAGAGATACAACTTAGCAGGGCAGCTACAATTCGCGGTCCAATGGCTGGGGAACAAAGAATCCATAGACTCACTACTGTTTCAGCCAGCACTACATACTTGCTATTTACGAGAACTCATCTGGATGGGAAAGCCCTGGACCGAGAGACTGCCTACCCTGCTCAGATTGGGGCTAATGCTATGGAAGAGGGCGTAGAAGATCCAAAGAACCCAAACCCCATGTTCCTTGCAGATTCCCTGGGCGGGACTTGCGGGCACCCGACAAGAAGCCCTGGCTGCATATAGGACTCATTGGAAAGCCAAAGGAGAAGCAAAGGTGGAGACTTGTCGAAAGAGGGTAAATGGGTGAACTTCCACACCCTTAGAGAACAACACGAAATACACAAAGGACAGTTCATGCTGCACAATAGCATGGTGCAAACTATGAAGAAGAGGTGGCCAGACTCACCGGAGAGGGGAAATCAAAGGAAGACCTAGACACATGGTATGACATCTTCGAAGGAAGACACAAGACATCCAGGCTTTACGAGCAGCTTATGAAAACCAATAACACTAAGGAACTGCACAGATAAGATAAATTGGAGACGGAATTCCAAATGCCCTTTACGAATCAAGAATGGTCAAGGGTCCTGCGGTATACAAAATCAGTCTCGAGAAGTGCAAGATTCAAGCAGACGCAGCGCTATGTCACCCACAGAGCATACCTCACCCCAAAAAGACTATCCAGGATGGGGAATAAAGACACTCAAATGTGCCCCAGATGCGCCGCAGAAAATGCAGACATGCTTCACATGTTCTGGGTGTGCCCAGTAATACAGACATTACGGGAAGGCATCAAGGCAAGGGCGGGAGTGGACGGATTACACATGCAACAATGGACGCCAGAAAGCTACTTGCTAGGACTGTTCCCAAGGGGAGGCAAACAAAAGACACATATAGCCAAGATGAAGGACGATGTGCATCCTGGCAAAATGCTGGATCGCAATGGCATGGAAGGCCGACACAGGGCCCAGCAGAGAAGCATGGTGGGCCGACCTGAATCGTTGGACACTGGCAGAGACAACAGTATGGACCAGCGCAGTACAGAAAGGGTCAAGAGAAAGTAGTGACAAAATAGTGGCTTGGAACACACTACAGGATATGCTGGGATTCAGAGATAACAGAGACACGAAGGACCCCGGCAGGTCAGAAAGTGAGGTTACGAACCAGATGGACCAAGAAGAAAACCCCAACGAAAATGCCTAACCAGCGTGGGAGCTACTCGAACCCAAGCTCAAAGTGTTTGATGAACTGATAAGCAGCTAAGAGGTAATCCGAGGACTGTGTGCATAGATATGAGAAGGAGCCACGACAATTCCAACGGTGAGAGACTCCACATAAGCAGTGCCATTCTGTATGTTATGTTATGATGTGTGTTGTATTGTTGTTTAGTGTGCAATGTTATAAAAAGAAAATAAAGTGTTTAAAAAGAAAATACAATATTCCACAACACACACACTCCTTGAGCCATCTAATCATCGTTTTTACACCCATCCCCCACTTTCCCAGAAAGTATTTTGTGCACCCCAATGTTCCACCTGAAAGAATATTAGCGTCCTAGTAGTATTAAACTGACCTGTGCAGGCTTCCCGGGATGATCTAATGAGGAGTTTTTCTCCTTCGCAGTAGCATCATTTTGTAGACTTTTGTTTATGTTTAAAGGTGTCTTCTGTTCTGCTGCCACTAGCTGGTGTGCCTTTCAGAACCGCAAGAAAAGGCAAGACTTGCTTCGGTGGGTCTGGCAGCAACTCTCTCTTGCCAGCTATTAATTAAAATAATCATCTCTCTCTCTGCATATCTTGCATTATGATAGCATCGAATGGGTTTGATTTATCAACATTTTTTAATATTTTTGTCATTTGCAAAATACTTACAAAATTAATCTTGAACTGCTCCGTAGCGACCATTAATAAACCACTACGTTTACGTGTGTTGAAATACTGCATGTATGTCTCAGAATACATAGCACTCCTCTGCATTCGGTTCAGTCCTGTTTTTTGTTTTGAAAAGGCTGCATCCATCGCCCAGAGCAGTGGTGTTTGTTCACCTTCTCTTCTTGCTACTGCCTTCCTGGCATTTTCCATGAACCAAGAGAGCCCTGTTTAAGATTTACTTTAATATCATTTCTTTATAGGAGACAAGACAGCACCACATTTAAATTGTTTTCTTATACAGCTCTTTTCTTTTAATGTGTTCGCTCAAAGATCATGGTAGGAAACTACCATATAATGAAACCAGGTCCATAGCATAAATACCAGTAGCTAAACTAAATACAGGCCAATACAATGTGTACATCAACACATTACTTCTCAGACAAATAAAAACAAAATTTGAGAAATGCATCATCACCTTGAATGCAATGACATGTACACGCTTTCACAATCACATAACCCAGGTGAGAATGCATTGATTCTAAACTGTAATATCATGGAAGAATTAACCATCTATGTGACTGTATTTCAATGGACCCACCTTTCCACTGACCAGCAATGTCATACCCTCTTGCACATCTATAAACATTTATAGGTGCTATCACCTTCATTGCCATAGCATAGACCATGTCATGTTTTTGTTTTTCACTGACTTGGTAATCTTATGTCACATCGCATTTTGAATTTCAATAGTTATGAATGAATTCAACCAGGGAGTTATTTTCCTTAGTTCTGGCCACACCTGCGGTCACAACCTTACCATGTCAGCAAATGTGGCACTCCACATCAGCATTTGAAACACATTTTCTTTGGAGTGGTCTCATGTATGCAATAGTTGCACAGTCACATATCCTCTGTGCAATACATTATACTGAATTTGCCTAAACCTCAATTTATGGGCCACCTCATGGGTATCTAGAAATGTTTGCTGCTATTCAGCATCAGCTAGTTCCCTGCCTACATTGTTCGAACATTATTGTGACAGAGGCAAGTCTGGTAATAGATTTAACATGAGATCCCCTTTCCAGCATTGCTGGATGCAGTTGTGTTTCTTTAGGTTCGTCTGGAAAGACTGGCTGTTCTCCCCACAGCCCAGCTGCGAAGCTGCAAGTGATAACTCGGGTGGCTATTAGATTAAACCATAATTCCCACAAAGGTCATTAAGTTCCAGCAGTGACATGCATCTATTCATTATATGCACCTGGTCTCTCTCGGACGACAGACATCAATAGAGTGAGCAGCTGTCGCAAGCATAGGCAACAACCATTTGGATTATACAGGACTATCATTAATCCTGATATGGGCTTATTCTGATGATATTATGTTCGAAGTGATCAGAGGGAAGTTAGTAAACCCTTACACCCAAATACTTGAATAAAGAATAGGCAGGATTTGTTACGATGTATCCGCCATCCGGAACAAAAACCATAACATTCAATGATTTCTAAAGCTAAGGGCATGTTTTGCATAAGGTATTGGAGAAGAAGAACAAACAATTAGCTTAGAATGCCAAAATATTCCCCCTGCCCCTGACCTCTATGCCCCTTCCTTAACCCATTGAGAATTTGGTTAGCCAGAGGCTCCATCACAATGCCAAAAGGGAGAAATCACGGGGGAAAACCGTGTCTGGTTCCACATTCCACCCCCTACTCTTCTGAGACAATGACTCCCATCAAGACGCTATATCACGTAGTATGAAGGCACATCTCACCAAATTCAATGCCCTTTTAGCATCTAAAGACAAGGGATTCACACATGGATTTAGGTACTAGTTTTGAAAAAGCCTCAAGGAGTTTGGTAGCCACTACATCAATATATTCAGAACAGAATAATTCGGGCACATCTGCACTGCTGACTGGAACACATTTCAAAGTAGTGTGCTTTAACTGTGGGGTCACAATTGTATTTTTATTTCCCCATTATACATGGTTGATTTCTAGCTTTATTTATTAATTCAGTGGCTCTTATAATGTCTCCACTTTCCTAATGAGCATATTCAGTTCATACATGGTGCACGTTCTGATTTTGTCTTTTCACCTTGATAACCAGCAACACACCAGAGTAAGCTTTAGGTTTTGTCATTCTAATATTGCAAGAATGGTTAATCAATTTAGCCTTAGAATGATAGGGACATTAATAAGTTAAAAGCATACATTTAAAAACAATCTTTCCTAAAACAATTATTCTTACTTGTGTTAGGGCAAGACCTGGGACTGTCTATGTAAAGGAAAGGACAATGAAAGTGATCCCAGGACCATCTTTGGAGACATCCAAACAAAGTGAATGACACACATGCTTCCAGGCATACTTCTTTAACCAATTCTAATAACAATACTTGAATGCCTTATATTTTTGAGTTAAACAAGGAAACTAGCATTATGCCTAACCTCCTAATGCTACTCAACCTCAACAGACAAAGTTAGAAATAAAAACATCACCCAAACCCATAAAGGCTGATGTCGGAAAGGGGTTTAGCCTTCTGTATTGATCCCACTACCTTATTTTCTTCTACTGCTCTGCCTCAAATACAGCCCTTCTCATCATCCTCTGTAACATTGTCACAGAACTTAATCGTGACCCTGATACAATATCCTGCATCTCGACAAGTCAGCTATAATGCATTTATTTCTTTCCCCATTGTTTATTTGCCTAAAACAGAAATAACTCCACCCTTCTATCTTCTCCTAGGCTTAGTGCTAGGCTTAAACCAAACTGGCCATCTGCAAGTGCGTAGCCTTACCTAAAATGTGACATTATCTTAATTACGAATTAGTGGATTTGGTAGTTGACTCTCAGAAAAGCTGTGTAGTTACTGAAGTTCTTAAAGTTCTTAATCCATAGCTCACAACCCATTGGCAGACTATCACTAAAGTACCAACATATAGGATATCATTTAAGGGTATGAATTCCTATGTGGGTGTATTACTGTGTGCATGTATTCCTGAGGCCAATAGTACATCTTTACATCAATGGCCAGTGGGGATTTTATTGACTTGAATCAATGGAATACATCAAAATATCTAACATTGGACTATTTTTACGGGGAAATGCCCCTCGTCTTACGTTCCCCACCACAAATGTCCCACCATAAAATCTGGGACAAGAAATAGATTATTTTTAATATGAATGTGCTGTGTTATTTGAAATAATAACCGAAAAAAATTAAAGGCAGTCCCTAACTTTGAAAGCTGGACAAGTCACTCACGGTTTTATACATACATACAGGCAGCTTATCTTTAGAAAAGAGACACAATATGCCTGCTATTATCTTTCAAATTTTTACATTAAAAATGCACACACACATCCATAAATATAAAATAAATTTGAATTACTTTTCCAGACACAAGAGTTAAATTGTCTCCTATATAAACATACAACTTATCATTGCTCGGATTCACAAGAAAGCCAAAACCATTCTCGGAGTCACATTGTACATACACCATGCTCACAAACCCTGATAGAATCTGCTGCTGTGAAAAGTCAGGGAATTAATTAATAACTGTCAGACACTAACATGCCCTGAGTAATCTAGATTCTAGTAGGGAATTTTATAAATATGCTTCCACTAAATGGCAATTACAGGAGCACTCCCTCACTAGGGACATAGTTTGCAAACAGATATCTGCCAAAATACATTCAATTGCCATCTGGAATGTAACCAAATATTGGGACATTTTTCTAAATGCACTGGTGTCTTTATCTTTCAAAGGCCCAGGACAGGTACATCCATCAACAGATTATGGCATTCTGCCAGGTAACCCTTTGCTTTCAGTCTGTTCCCCAACTTCCAATTCCTTCTCAGGCAACCTGATTCTGTCTTGGTAAAGATTTCTGCATCAAGCCAGCTCTAGAAAGGCCTTTCTAAAGATGAATGTCCATTTTCCACATCTAGGTGCAATCCCAAATATCTGTTGTTCTGGTCGGACAGGCTCTCTTGCCCTAGCTTTCTCAAAACATCACCCAAATTCATATGTGTTTAACCTTAAGGACACAACACAAGCCACCCCCACAGCATTATCTGATGCAGCAATTATGGATTGGAGAGATCCTGTGATAAGTTCCTTTTTCTTATACACACCCACTTGTATCTTTCTCTTTGCTTCAATTCCACCCCTCAGGAATTATAATCGATTGGCAGAAATATGTCTTTCTCTAAAGAATTCCATGTATGAACCTGCAGCATTATTGAGAACTGCATATGCCGAATCACTTAAAAATTCAGAATTCATAGACAGCATTCATGTTTCTGTATCAAAACACATAACAGTATTATTAAAGTATGCACATTTGTCAATCATGCATACATTTTAATATTTCTTTTTTATATACATGTGATCGGCCGCTTCAGTGATTTCAAGTCTAGTCTACAGTTTTGAATCAAGCAAAGGGTTAAAAAAATTAGAGCCCATGTGTTACAATATATTTCACTCTAAAGTCATTTCTGTGATGTGCATTACATGTTTCTGTTTCATGGGAACTTGATAGTAACAGAAGACATCTGCTCAAACATATCTTGGGAAAAGAAGGGATAATTTTAATGGGGTGCTTTTCATGCATCCGATATATAATAGATGAGGCTGTATTGCTCTGCTAGGTCAAGGTTCAGGGTGTGTGTAAACATCCGTACCTCTGAAGTGGGTAGTTAGTTTACCAGATTTCTCAATTTTACTGGAATTTTAAAACAAGGCCTTTGTTGACTATTTCAAGCTACATGTAAAAAGGAAACATTCTCTTTGTGTATTTGTTGCTATTAACAGCTATTTGAGAAAGTGTAGGCATGTTCTTCATGCAACATGGCTGCATAAACAGAAACTCTTTTGCATCAGCTATTTTGTTTTTAAGCAACCTTATTCCTGTTCTATTTAACATTAGGTTACTGTCATGGGTACAAGCCTAAGCAGTACTACCAAGTCACCTTCATATTTGGATGGCAAGGGGGGAAACTGGCAGGAGTAATGTGGGTGAGAGCATGGCGAGCACGGATAGGGTTAATATCCATTTCACCCATTGGTACCCCCAGCACCCATAGGGTAACATGAAACTTCCTGTTTTCACTAATATGGATCCTTTAGTGCCAACTCAGAACTAGGTTGAATGCTCTAGTCTTCAGGCGTGGCTATCTATAAAAGCCACACCCAATGAACAAGCCATGCTTCGTATGCATTCTGTAGCTTTGAGCACATGCTTACCTGGTTCCTGACTCCAGAGGCTTCTACAGCATTTCGCAGCTCTCGCGACCGGCCGGTCAACCCTCTTCACTGCGGAGACTCGCGCCTGAAAACAGAAGGTCAGAGACTTTAACTGAACAGACCCACGTTTTTCTACTCACCTTTCCAGCGGCCGCCCGGATGTTTCCGCAACTCCTTCTTCTACTCGCGGACCAGCAAGTCATTCGAGCTTTGTCTTCTCTGCAGCCGCCTCCGGATTTCAGACTCCGAGCAACTTTTGACAACCTGCAAAAGAGAAAAGCAAAGAAAAAAACAGGTTAGAACTTGAAGAGCATTGTTAGCAATAATATCCATAGATATTATTAACCTGAACTTATCACACGCTCTAACCCAGTGGAGAAACTGGGAAACCACAGACATACAGCACTTACCTGATCCGATTCTAGCGATCCAATTGTGCACATCTGCCATTCTGACAGTGCGAAGGGTCCAGTGAGGTAAATGGCCATGGGGACAATCTTCAGGAGAATCACAGAACTCCGCTAACTAAATAAACGGCAGTGCTTAACATTGCAGTGCCAGCGCATCAACCAGCAAAACCAGTACCAGGCCAGCGCATCAGCCAGCAAAACCAGTACCAAGCCAGCGCATCAGCCAACTGGTCCCGCACC
Organism: Ambystoma mexicanum; assembly: GCF_040938575.1. Taxonomy (NCBI): domain Eukaryota; kingdom Metazoa; phylum Chordata; class Amphibia; order Caudata; family Ambystomatidae; genus Ambystoma; species Ambystoma mexicanum. The sequence continues at coordinate 539,613,029 of NC_090935.1, forward strand.
ATAGTGCCCCTGCAGATGCAGGACAGAGAGCCCATCATCCTAAGCTAAGAGGTGAGCCCCCAAGACACTGTATTCCAGCACATAGGGAATTGGGGAAGAGGGTTCCCTGGCTTTAGGTAACGCCACTCACTAACCCGTCGTTTACCTACAGGTAGAATTCCCACTATTCCGGGTGAGGAGAAAGCAGGGCAAAGGTCGGCGGTCTCCATCGCTCCTGCAGAGATTCAGGTCAGCGTGACAGTTACATGATATTTCAATACAAAGTCATTCAAAGGGCATCTTGTTTAATGAAACACATTCCATGCTTGTTAAATAGTAATTACAGGAGGAAAAACAAAAAGAAATGAAAGAGCATTGATCGCCACAGAAATGGAATCATTTCAGCATCTGGAGGGAACACAGTGCCCAGTTTGGATGGGAGAGGTACAAACCCTGAAACTGTTTTTCAGAAGAGAGCACAATGCTCTAAAGTGCTAAAAGGAGAACATAACAGAGCTGCTAGGTACACTGTTGGTAACTGGAGTGCACCCTTCACTTACTCATGCAGTAACTACTTTTCTTTGGCGAACCAGACTCCAGAGGGGCATCACCAGAGCTTCTCCACCAGACTTAGGCATTTTGAACTGTTGGTCCTCCTTTCTTGAGGTTCAGCTACAAAAGCTATGGTGTATTGTTGTTTCTCCACAACTAAACACTGCACCTGCAAGGGCCAGAAATCCCAGCACTGAAGAAAGTGTGCAACACATTAATATTGGAAACTGCTTTGATGAAAAGAGCAGGATGTTCAAATGTGCTTGAAACAGAAAACTCGTTTCCAGGTACACTTTTGGCAACTGGAGGGTGACCCACACTAAACGATTAACATACCATACATGGAGAGGCCACCAGGGGGCACACAGGCAATGGCTGCCTGAGTGCACAGCTCCCGTCTTGACTGGGATATCGTAGGGGATTGAGCCCCCTCCTGATCTCCCTGGCAGGCCCAACTCGACAGATCTGCCTGGGGACCCCCCCGGGCACCCACCAGGCGAAAGAGCGGCGCTCGGGGTCCCCGGAGAACCGAGGATCGGGACCCGGGCCTTCTGAGCGATTTGCAGGGCGGCCGCGGAGCCGGAGGAGAGGCGGTCCCCTCTCGCGCCCTTCTGGTCCCTTGACTTGACCTGTCCCTCGCCTGCGGCCTACCCCCTCGACGGGAGCGGAGGTCCGGCCTGGACGGAAACCGGACCCCTGAAGGCCAGGAGACACCGCGGCAGCCTGGGGGACGGGACCCCCCCGCCCTCCGCCCCTCCCCCCGACCCGGACAGCACCACAAAAGGATCCCTCAGCGAGGCGGAGGACGGGGACTCACTTAGCACCTGTAGGCCCGGCACGGCGGGTCCGGTGCCCCCCCTCAATCCACGTGGACAGCGCAGATCTCCCCCCCCTCCGGGGACCTCGATCGCGGGCCGGCGCGGCCCTGTGGAGTGACGTGGCGGCTGGGCCACGGAGTGCCCGAGACCCCTGGTGGGCTTCGGTGGGGGCCGCAGAACCTCAGTGGAACGCGCAGCCCCTTCCCCGCACACAGAAACTGGGCCACAGGCCCCTGGAATTACCCGGGAGCGAGTCCCCCACCTGCAGAGGGTGGGGTGTGTGCCCGCCTGGAGGTGGCCCCTCCACCCCCCTACTTTCTGGAGAACAGGGTTCGGCCAGGTTGCCGGGCCTCTGCGGGCCGGGTGCGGGAGTTGAGGCTCCTTTCCCTCCCTGTCTGCTTGGACGCCCTCCTTTTTTTCCTGGAGACATGAAGCCAGCGCACCTCGACGTGGGGGATACCCGGGTGTGAGGCCCCTGCCGGCCGCAGGTGGGGCGTGTGCCCGCCCGGGGGTGGACCCCCATCTTCATATCTAGTGTCCACTGGCTGAGGGTGAGGGCCTCGGACCCTATCCCCCCACCCAACGAGAAAAATCTGCCTGACCAGGCCACGGGGGCCCTCCAGGGGCCATCGCCCCCCTCTCAGGGAGACCAGAGGAGGCCCAAATCGGGCACGACGAACTTGACCAGGGTGTGAGGCCCCCGCCAGCGGACAGGCGGGGCGTGTGCCCGCCCCCCCAGACTACGAGACTCCTCAGGGGGCATCGGTGAAGACCCCAACTGGGCGAGGGGTGACCTGACCGCGCCTCCTCTTCCCCAGCACGCCCCCCCGAGACGGTCCATGTGGGCGACCAAGGACTGGTCCCCCGCCCCCGCTCGGGACCGCGGAGCATTGGCCTGCAGAGCACAGGGAAGCATCAGATGAGCTGGAGGGAAGCCCTACAGGGATACCGCTTCCAGGACACCGCAGGGGGCAGCGGGGGCACGAGCCTCAAGAGGACCATGGCCCATTCGGAGGGTGCAGCCCCGTCCTCGGCTGCAATGGAAAGGGGCTTTGCCTCGATTTTACATGAAATCAGGGACATGCGGTCCGACATAGCCCAGAAATTTGAGAAAATGTACCAAAGTGTGGACAAGGTCGAGGACAGACTGCTGCAGGTCGAGACCATCCAATCGTCTTCAGCAGCCCAGGACGTACAAACATACATGAGGCTGGCGGCCCTGGAGAAGAAGGACGAGGAAAGAGCTCCGCAAATGGACGATTTCGAGAACAGGGAGAGGAGAAACAACCTCAGAATTTTCGGTGTGCCCGAGACAGAAGGGGAAACGGAGAGGGACATCACCCGAGTGGTCCGCAAGATGATTACCCTCTTGTTCGCAGAAGAGATGACAACCAAACCCACCTTCGACAGGGTACACAGAGCGGGGGGCAGAGTGGGAGCCCCCAGATTGATTCTGGTCCGGTTCCACTACTACACAGAGAAAATGAAAGTGCTGGAGGAGGCCAGAAAGGCTAGAGAAATCACCTACAATAACGTCCAGGTCTCCATATACCAGGACCTCTCGGCCTACACGCTGGCTAAGCGTAGAATGTGCCGCCCCCTCACACAACTGCTCAAGGAAAAGGGCATACGCTATAGATGGGGCTATCCGTTCTCCCTAACTTTTGAATACATGGGCCAACGCTCGACCCTGACCACGGAAGAGGATATAAGGGGGGCTATTCAGGAGTACACAGTGGACTCGAACCCCAGGAGGGGCCCAACGAGGCCGGAGCATGGCAGACCTAATGGCCCTGGTCCGTCCGGTGAAAGAAGAAAGCGCACCGGCGCGAGGAAATACAGGAAAATGAACACCCCCTCCCCAGCGAAAGACGGAGAACGGAATGACTCAGAGGACTGATACGGGGACGACCGATCGGGTCCTTAACAGATGTGCGCAGATCCTGAGATTTCACTATTTACATCGTCCTACTGAACAGCAAGTATGATGGGTTCACACGCGGGACGCAGCTGAGGGGATATTCTGGGGGGCTCAAGGGGATGAGCATGTTACGTGGATTTCCTGGCCGAGGTGGGCAGGCTGGTGGTTCGGCCAAAAGCCAGTGATGGCGGAACTAATTGGCTGGACGCCGGGGTGGGGGGTACACAAAAGTTGGGGTTGTTCAGTTAGGGTTTGGGGAAGGGGGGCAGTTGGGGCTTCGTTCTAGGCCCACCCGGGGGGTAGAGGAAGGGGGCGCAGGGGAACAAAACACTATCCAATGGGAGCATGCAGGGAAGAGCTATGGGAAGAAGTTGACCGAGAAAGAGGAAATTCTAGATCATGGCTGATAGTCTGCCCGCCCTGGGGGTGGGCTCCCTTAACATACGAGGCTTGAACACCCCTACGAAAAGATCCCTGGTTTGCAGGGAATTTAGACGGGCAAACCTCGATTTTCTCTTCGTTCAAGAGACTCACTGGCCATGGGGGAAGGAGCCCAAGATGCGGGGAGGAGGGATCGGGGAGGTCTTCAGCGCTTCCCACAAATGCAAAAAGAGGTGGGTCGCCGTCTTAGTAGCGAGGAACGTGGATTTCGAGAATGAGGCCACTCTGAAAGACCCAGGGGGCCGCTATCTGCTAGTGCGAGGATCCCTGCAGGGGGCCCCACTCACCCTTGCCGATATTTACGGCCCCAACGAGGGCCAAGCACAATTCTGGGAGGAGGTGAACGATAAACTCAAGCATTTCGTCCAGGGCACGGTAGTGGTGGGGAGAAACTTTAACATGGTCCTGGACCCTGTCCGAGATAGGAAACGTGCAGGACCCCAGCCCTCCAGAGCGGCAGACGAGATCATGGCTCGTAACTTCCAAAGGGTCAACTCAGAACTGGGCCTGATGGACACGATTCCGACCCCCAGAACAGACGCCACCTCTTTCGCATATTATTCTGCGGTCCACACGTCTTTTTCCAGGATAGACTACATTCTGGCAGACGAGATCCTGCACCCATTCATCTCGGGCCACAGGGTTCACCCGGTCCCCTGGTCCGACCATGATCTAGTCCGCATCACTATAGCGAGGGGAGGGCTAAGCGATCGCAGGGGGAGGTGGAAGTGCAATGACTCCTTGTTGAAAGACGAGGTCCTAGCCCAGGAGGTTCTCAAGGCCATCACAGACTTTTTCGAAATCAACGATAATGGGGAGGTAGGTTCGCATACCTTATGGGACGCCTTCAAGGCTACCCTTCGGGGAGTCCTGATCAAAATGGGAGCCCAGAAAAAAAGGGAAAGGGAGACCCAGGAAAGGGTTTTGAGGGTGTAGATTGCCCAACTCCAACCGGGTGGCCCTCCCTCTGACCCCTTGGACCGTGCTCACATGGCCGCTCTGGCCGACTACATGCTCCAGCTGAGGGATCTCCAGACAGAGAGAAGTCTCCAACTGGTCAAAAAAAAGTATTACGAAAGGGGGGACAGGGCGGACAGGATCCTGGCTTGGAAACTGAGGGAGGTTTAGAGAAGTAGATTGGTGAAGGCAGTGAAGAACGAGGCGGGTGTGGTGGGCCACGATACGCCCCACATTGGCGAGGCCTTCCGCTGATACTACGAGAAGTTATACTCTTCGGAATACAATGGAGGTGAGGCAGAGATTGAGGGGCTCCTAAACTCTTTACAGATCCCGGCCCTGTCCAGAGAGATGGCGGAGGGGTTGGAGGGTCCGGTGACAGAGGACGAGGTGGAACGGGCGATCCGAGGTATGAAAGTGGGCACTTCCCCGGGGAAGACAGTTATTCGGTCTACTTCTATAAGAGGTTCTGCTCGACCCTTTCACCCCACTTGGTGAAGGTGTTCAACGTGGTGCTGGAGGGGGGCTCCCTCCCGGACTCCATGATGGAGGCTATCATAGTGGTTCTCCCCAAGGAGGGCAGGGACCCCGCGGAGTGTTCCTCTTACCGCCCAATTTCTTTGTTGAACACTGACGTAAAAATCCTGGCCAAGGTGATAGGGGGGCGGATGGAGGGATCCTGCCGAAACTGATACATGGTGACCAGGTGGGGTTCATCAGGGGAAGACAGGGCTTCGATAACATCCGTAAAACTATTGATCTACTCCACTATGCCCAGGTGTCTGACCTAGACGCAAGCGTCCTGTCCCTCGATTCGGAAAAAGCGTTCAACAGGGTTGAGTGGAGATTCATGGAACTCACCCTCCAGAAAATGGGCTTTGGGTCACACATTAGAGAATGGGTGGCGGCGTTATATATGGCCCCAAGGGCTAGGGTCCAAGTGAACGGCAGGTTGTCAGAACCATTCCCCCTCTCGCGGGGAACAAGGCAGGGTTGCCCATTGTCCCCTTTGATCTACGTCCTCTCCATGGAACCCCTGGCATTTGCGGTCAGAGCTCACCCGGACATAAGGGGGATAAGGCGAGGCGAAGTGGAATTCAAACTCTCCCTGTTCGCGGACGATATCCTGGCCTACCTGGTGGACCCGGTGTCCTCGCTTCCCCCCCTCCTGTCCCTGATGGCAGCCTTTGGTCGCCTCTCGGGCCTTAAGATTAATGCCTCTAAATCAGTTCTGCTCCCCATGAGATCCCCGGACCCGGTCTTGGATCCGCTGGTCAGCCTGGAAGGGATAACAATAGGGAAGGTCTCCATTCGAGACCTGGGAGTCCTTCTTACCCGGGACCTGTCCAACCTCACCCAGGCCAATTATGATCCCGTTGTATCAAGGGTCACTGCAGATCTTAGGAGGTGGGGGGCAATGATTCTGTCATGGTACGGTCGGATGATGGCGGTGAAGATGAACTACTATACCTCTTTACCGCCCTCCCGACTAAAGTCCCCGACCAAACCTTCAGGGTCCTCCAGAACGCGGTGCGGGAATTTATATGGCAGGGTAGGACCCCGAGAACCGCAAAGGCCGTCCTGACCTTGCCGAGGGAAGAGGGAGGGTTTGGGCTGCCAGACTTTCAACTCTACTTCCACGCTGCCCAGCTGCGCGTAATTTTGGAACACATGAAAGAGGGGATGGGCACATACTGGTCGTACCTAGAGGACATGGACGCTCACCCGCTTAAGGTTCGGGACCTCCTGTGGGCCCCAAGCAAATTCATCCCGAGTAGACTCAAATCACACCCAACTTTGGGAGTCCTCTGGGCGATCTGGAAGGAAGGCCCCCAGACGGCCCACTTAACGACATGGCCGTCACCAATGTCCTCGCTCTGGGGTCATCCCCTCAAACTGGGAAGCAGGGGATTCCGCAACGCACAGTCCTGGTCCGACTCGGGGATGGAGTGGGCAGGGCAAGTGTTTAGGGAAGGAGAGTTTCTGCCCTATGAAGATTTGAGGGAGGCCCTGGGGCAGGGGTCCCTCACCATATTTGAATATCTCCGCTTGAAGGGAATTCTATGCGATCAATCCTGAGGACAGAATTTGAAAAGACAGCTGACCCCCTTTGAAAAATTCCTGGATACAGAGGCCACCAGGAAGGGGGCGGTCTCAGGGATGTACAGAATACTGAACACTGTTAACCTGGGGGAAAGGAGGAGATTCCGTGCTTTTTGGAATGACTTGGCGGGGGAGGAGATCTCTGAAGACGCCTGGGCAAGGATATTTAAAATAGCCTTCCATGGGAACCTATTCACAGCGGACATGGAACACAACCTCAAGATCCTTCAGGGGTGGCATAGAGATCCCGCAAAACTGTCAAAGATGTTTACGGGAGTGTCCCCCGCATGCCCGAGGGGTTGCGACCAGGTCGGTACAAGAGGGCACATGTGGTGGCACTGCCCGAAAGCACAGGCGTACTGGGTGGAGGTTAGAGGCTGGATCGCGGAAGTCTCGGAGGAACTGCTCCCCCTAAACCCTCTAACAATGCTACTGGGCCTCCCCCCTGAGGACGCGGACATAGCCAGATACCCAAGAATGTGGGAAACAATGCTGAGGGCGGGAAGGGTGGCCCTGGCCCAGGATTGGGGAGCCCGGAGACCCCCTCAAAGGAGGACTGGTTAAAAAAAGTTAAAAACATGTTCCTGATGGATAAACTCACGGCAATGATCAACAATGGTCTGGGCGCATTCCAGGCCAACTGGTACGTGGTACAGCAGACATGGGGATCGGACGTTCACTGATCCACAGGGTAGAGTCACGGAAGGAACGGGCACCCACGCCCCGGGAGACGGCAGACATTACACAGCCACACATGCAGTCAACGCTCAGGCTCTTTCTCAAGCTCCGGATACATTGAGCTCTCTACGCATCTCCTTAAAAGAAGCAGGCGTAAAGGGGACTAAGTTTGTTTGGGGGGTGGGTTCGCGGGGGGAGTGAGTGGGGGAGGGTCACCGGGCCTGTTATAAGTATAATTTTTTATCTTTGCTGAAAAGGCTTCATGCCCGTTTGTTCTATTATGAAAATGCTAATAAAACAAAGTTTTTTTAAAAAAAACATACCATACATACATTGTTTCTCAAAAAAGTAGCAGTGATATATAATGCTCCCCATGTAACAAAGCCCTTATCTAAAATGCTGTTAGTTTTGAATCTGGCGGGCAACCTTTTCAAGGAAGGGGTGGTCATTGTGGCCGCAGGTTGTTCCTACAAGGTTGGGCAACACAGACCATGCACACACAGAATGTTCAAATACAGAACTCCGACCAGCAGGAATTCCAGACTCGCAACGGGGCATACCGATGGTAAGTGTACCCTTACCTGTATTTAATTTATCCCCACATAATTTGAGTAATACAGAGATGTCAATATTACAATGAGGCCTCTCATTTCTACCAATGCAAACTCCGAATGCAATGCACTGACTAGTGAGATAATGCAATTCTTGCGCAAAGTGAGACTGAAAACCTTCTTTGCCAAAACGGATATTGACTTTGAACAGGATACTACTGGCCTGGCTGTATCATCCACTTTTACTCCTAATGCTGTTCTCAGGGATCTCAATAAAACTGTCTCCTCCCATCATCATGCCTTCTATCCTAACTTAACTCGTGATGAGTTCCAGGCCATTGAGACACTGTCCTGTGAATAGGCAATAGTGATAAAAGGTGCCAATAAAAGTGGAGGAGGTGACTGATGGAGGGCAGTATGACCAAGAGGTCTACATACTGTTGGCCATTCCTGGCCACTATCTGAAACTTAGCCTTATCCCTTCCGGATCCATAAGATTAAAAATACTGAGATGGAGTGAAAAGTGTCTAGAAGAGGGGTTTCTATCGAAAAAAGAATATGAATTTATCAACTATTCAGCCGATCAACATTCCCTCTTCTATAAACTTCTTAAGATCCATAAAGACACTCAAAACCCCCCGGGATGGCCTATTGGGTCTGGATGTGGTTTAATTCTCAAACCATTGTCCAACTACATTGATTTATTTCTTAATGCAATTGCCATGACAACTTCAACTGTCTTGTTAGAGACTCCAGAGATGTCATCATTAGAGTGGAAGGGGTGGGTTTGAACCGTCTAAAGAATTCTTGATCACTATGGACATAAAGTATTGAATACACATATTCCTCAAGAAGAAGCAATACGCAGTATAGAGATCATGTTAAATATATGTCCGATACCCCATGATGTACCAACTGATTTTTTGACTGCATGTGCACATTTAGTGCTGGAAAATAGTTTCTTTATGTTTAAGGATGACTATTTTTTGCAGTGCAAGGGTGCGGCTATGGGCTGTAATTTTGCTCCCAATTTGGCCATTAGCTATATGGCTTTGATCGAAGAACAGTTGCTCTTAAATGATGCAAATCCTTTTCTCCAAACAATTTTTTTGTATCATTGGTACATTGACGATATCTTAATTATCTGGAATGGTAACACAGAGAATTTAAGTCAATTTGTGGAGTGGATGAATAAGATGAATCCACACTCCACACTCCACATTCCACACATGACTACTCACCACAGAGAATATCTTTTTGGGACATGTCAAGTTTTCATAAAGAAGGTAGCCACCAGGTAGAACTGTTTAGGAAGGCTACTGAGATAAATACCACCTTACATGTTGGCAGTCAACATCCCAAAATTGTATTACACAGATTGCTTTATGGCATATTTTTGCTCTTACGGCAGAACTGCACAGACACTTCCAAATTCAATGCCCATGCAGATATTTTACAGACTAGATTGCTGGAACGGGGATAACCCAAAAAAGTAGTCCAACATTGCTGGAAAGGGGTGAGAGTCACAGATTAGGACAGTTTACTTCTTCCAAAAACAAATACCTCTTCGATGGACCGGATGGTTTGTTAATCCACGTTTTGCTACCATTGCATGGCAATTCAGGGAGCAATCTTAAAAAACTGGAGAGTGTTGAGTACTATAGGAATTAAGATGGACAAACCTTTGTTTGCTTTTAAAAAAAGTAAAAACTTAAAATAGAAGCTTACAAAGGCAAGACGATTACCTGTTAGACGTGCAACCACTCTCAATGTTCACCATGTCCAAGTGATTTGACACTACCCTGGTACCTCATATGTAGAACGTAGATACTCAATGAAAATTCAATCTTTTGAACATGAGGGGAAAGTATGGCCACTACGTGCACTGACGACCTGTAAAAGTAAGAATGTTGTGTATGCTGTTTTATGTCCATGTAATAAGATCTATATTGGCAAGCCATCTAGAGAAGTCCACCACACAATCAACGAACATCATTCCAAAATTCATACAAGGACACCAAATGCCCCGTTGGTAATTCATTTTTTAGAGGTGGGGCACAAATTAGAGGTCCTGAAGTGGTTTGTTTGTTTGTTTGTTGGTTGTTGGTTCTCTGTGGATAAAGTTTAAGAGGCCACTGTGGCTCAAGAAACACAAACATTGGCCTATAAAGAACAGCTTTGAATCTTTAACCTCAAGGCATTTGAGAGAGGTTTAAATTCCATGAAAAAGTATGGAACATAACTCCCCCCAAAATCCATCTTTACATATTCGCCAAGTGCAGCTAAAATTGCTCTGCTTTGCAGCTCAGTTGAGCTACCTTCTTTAAATATTAACATCTAATGTTTAAATATTAACTTTCAATGGTAGAATCGGAGTATAGAATATAATTTCCCCCAAAATCCATCTTCATATATTCTCCAGATGCATCTAGAGGTGCCCTGGTTGTCATCTTAGAGGAATTGTCCTCTTCAAATATTAATATCCAATGGTTGGTACACGCATATGGAATGACCATCTTGGTGTGGTCTCTTGTAAAGTATTGAATAATTCAGAACACAGGGCCTAACACTTTAGTCAACCCGTGTTCCTGTGATAACAGCATGCATTGTTTGTGGTAAATATATGGACTGACACATTAAGTGGGGATCAACAGGTTGAGCTCACATGGTAAAATATTGAAAATTGAACTCCCGCAGATAAATGGCCTTCCTCGCCCTCCTATTCCCCAACTGAGGTTGCCTTAATAACAATATGTAGTACCTAAGACTGGTACATGGGCCTACAAGGCTCCGACAACAACAACATGCCGTAGGTTCCTCACCCTTTCCCCCCAACTGAGGTTCCCACAATAACACTATGTAGTACCTAAGACTGGTACATGGGCACACAAGGCTCCGACAACAACAACACGCAGTACCTGAGACCAGTTTGTGTGCTGTTTACTATTAATGCGAATCACCCCGTTAGCCTAGTATAGCTTGTAATTGTACATATGAATGCCCAGTCCATATTAGACTGGTGGATTCAAGTCTTGTAGTATTCCCTTAAATTGAATATGGCCATCATACGTTGCACATACCAATATGGTCGCTAAAGTAATTATGTCCTTGGGTCCTGACTAGGAGGATGTAGTTTACAACATTACGGGCCACTTCCTTATAGGTGTCTGTTTTTTGTTTATGCATGCCGGGTAGATGTGACAACACAATCTATCACTACCAGGTCATGTGACTAGCACGTTCATCTGACACGGTAGATAAAAACGTATGGGTTGGATGTGCAAATATTGCTATAATCGGGATCCAGCAAGGATCGCTGGAGTGGAAACGAGCTTCCTACAAAATTAGGTAAGTGGCACAAATAGAATGAGAAAGTTATCTTACACTCATTGAGCCCCGCTGTGTGTGTTTGTGCCATTGGTGAACAGTGGACACCCATTCAGGTGATACTCTGGCATGGGTAAACAGTACAGCTAGACCCATGTTGCTCAAAATATAACGAGCTAACACATGCAATAGAAACATATTTTTGTTAAACATTTCCATGTTGCAAAGGTAGCTGATGAACGTATATAGTTGATCTGTCGGCATTGGACAATATTCCATCTATAGCTAGTCCCTTGCAGTATTTAGGTGAATGGTGGGCCCTCCTTGAGGTGTGTCATTTTAAAGTCACAAAATAAAAAACAATTGTCATTTATGAATTCAACAAAACATTTAATTAGTTTCATTCCATTTTGACAGAAATGTGGTCCGGAAACGTCATGAAATGCCTCAGTGTGAATCCAATACTGCATGTTTATTCAGTACAGCTAGGAGTAGCAGATATGGGTGTTGTGTAATGTGGAACTCACTCATGCCAGTAATACAAAGTTCATGATCAGTTATTTACCAGAACTATAACACAATGGGACGATTGCTCGTGCTACTAGCCATTAATACACTGCCAAGAGCTAATGGTGTCTTTCTGTTATCTAGGTCATATTAGATCTAGTGCCTTAGCCACATATACACAGCTATGGAACAGAAGCCCCCATGCTGGGTAAATTGTCCTTCATTTAAATAGTGATGGTCTGCACAGATAACAGGAGATGGTGTCGGGCACTCTGCTGGCTGTGTGTTCGCTCTGTGGGGCACGTCTTGCTTTTTAAGGCATTTTAGGTTTTCTCAGAGACTTTTTGAATGCACTAGATGCTCCTGAGCATATGGATTAAGGGTGATGATTGGTATCCATGCAGTATGAATGTTTTTAAGAAATATGTGTTATGTAGGTTTATGATCTATTTTATATGTTAATGTTTTAGATGAAGACGTGGTCAAATTGTGCCTAATACATCGCAATTAATTGTAATTGTCATTTGTTATTCATAATGTGCTTAATACCCAGAGAGCGCGTACCCAGGGATCGAACCTGTGTTGCACTGTGTTGTCTTGCTTCCAAGGTGAACGCGTTGCCCCTGAGCTATCATCCCGAGACTAATCGTAACTGGTCGGTCTTGTTCTAAACACCTGGAAATGGGATTATGAAAATGAACTAATATCCGCTCCAGGGGAAAGATAGAAAAATGGTCAATAATTGTGATGCTTTCCAGAAAAAACGTTTTATGTGTGTGACTGTGACGAGTGGATGCAGATATGGATATGCTTGTTTAGATTGAGGCATTATGCCCAGTGTGGATGTAAGAGATAATTGTCTTTTTATTTTCTTGCATTCAGTTATTGTTCTTTGATTTGTTCTTGATTTATTCAACATTTTTATATTACCTAAATAAATAATTGTTTCACCTCTGGATTCTTTCTTTCTATAAAAAATGTGCCATTATTTGACTGAACTGGAAAAAATATTTCTATTGGACAAATGATTTTTCTTGTCTTCAGTGGTGACATGTTGTGGTTTTTTTTGGGGTTTCTTGGCCAGTCACCTACTGACAAAGACTTTGGTATATTGAAAAAAGTCATATCTGTTGTAGGAAAATGAATATGAGCTCCTTAGTGGGGAGGGCCACCTGCATATTCCCAATGCTGCATTCCTGATCATGTTGCATTTCTGAGCGCATATGAACCTACGTTCAGCCTAAGCCGCCTGTGCGCATTATGGACACAGCATGCATGTGCAGGCACTGTTGACTGACAAGGAGACACCAAGTGATGAAACGATAGAAAACTTCTTGCATGACGGTATCAGCTGCGCCTTAGGGATATTTGTGGCTGCAATAGTGGCAAGATGTGCTGATGAAATTGCTGTTTCTAGTGTGAAAACAGAGCGGAATGCTCGAATGTTGCTCTCAGTGCGCTAGGTACTGTTCTGTGCTGTTGGCATATCTTTGTTGCTTTCCCTTTCAAGCTCTATTTCTCTTGAGTGATGACGTTTTTCTATCTCTCTAGCACAATTCATGTTTTCTTGTTTTGCAGTCCAATTTTGCTTGACCTAATTCTGATTTACACTTTGGCTGACCTTTTCTTTCCAGCCTGAAAGGCTTTGTGGAGTGTTTCCATGTTGCTGTGGTACCTAGTCGCCTGCACAGGAAGTGGAAGTGGAGAGCAGTATACACCTTTAGCGAACTTCCTTGAGGTTGGCCTGCCAACGTCTGCTCGTCTAGGTTTCTGAGCCCAACAGGATAATCCGTGGGCAACTGTGCATGGCACAGAACCTTCCTCTTGCTCCTGATGAAGTGGCATATGGTGACAATCATGGGTTGGATTGGAGCTTCTGTCGTGTGGCCCAACTGTCGCTCTGGCAGTCTCACAATACCCTGTGTATAGCGGATGAGGGAGGAAATTAAATGAGGAGTGAAGGTTTAAATCAATAGGAAGGGTGCTAACATTATCCTCTGGAGACATGAACCTATTGCATGGGATTCTTATTCAAATGCTTCCATCGCCTATTGGCTTAGGGATGAACCCGTCATCTCCTGATCATGGAAGACAAGATGCAGAGACAGTCTTGGACAAGAGCATGGACCTGGCCTTCAAGACTTTAAGCTCACATCTGGATGCGTCCATCAATTCTCTTGGTGCTCGCTCCTAGACCTTGTCTATAGTCAGATGTATACCCATTCACACCCTTGTCCCTGGTGTTGTTCTCTCTGTCGAGAAATTGAGACCTGAACCGCTGTCTTTATTGAGGACTTTGTCCCTAAGGGGCTGAAGGCTCAAAAGAACAAGCACCTTTTCATTTTTCATGGAGCACAAACATAGCAAGCCTTTAAGGAGGTCTGAATATCGCTAGGGGTTAAGGCATACCTTAGTCAGTGTGGGAGAACAGTCCTTACAACACAACTGTGAAGCTGGAGGGAAGCAATAATGGCTATTAAGGTTTTTCGTCATTGTTTATCGTCATACACGATTAGGAGTATTCAAAGTCCTTTTTATCTACCATCTTAGAGACTTAAATTGCAAATACAGCTTGTAATGAGACTACTCAAAGACTGAGACGACGGGTCATCCATTTATTATGATTGAAACACTAATTGTGTTTGATTGCTTGTGTTGTACAGTAGAACTGAATTTAAACTGCTGCAGAGCAACTCCAGCGGACCGCTTGAGACTCCAGCTCTCTCATCTGGTTGGGAACAGGTGCAGTGCCAACATGAGTCAATTGGCTTTCAGCTGTAATCCGAAATCCCTGCAGGCCACTTCATTGAATAACACAGAGAACTTGGAAAGCCGGTTATCCTATGCCGGGGAGAAATAGGCGCAGACAAATGAGTGAAGTGGGTAACACAATGGTGCATTTTTATCTGGGGGTTCACTCTGAACACTGTAGGAGAGTAGGGAAGAAAATGGCTACATGTGCCATATATATTATATAATATTGCCATATATATTATTTCAACATTTATTTTTTAACATGTAGTGCAATTTGTTTATTTTGTGTTTTCTTAGGAAATGTAAATGTCATATTGAAGTCTAAGCACGGCCATATTACCACAATTGCATGCTTGCACTTCCTGTACACACATGCATAATTGTGCAAGTTACCCAATTCACAAATGGGAAGATACATATTTTGTTATGTGATCAGTCTGGAATGCTTGTGCCTCTCTGGGATCGTACTGTGATTATTAGCCTGTGTCGCACCCTTAGAAATGTGTTCATATTGATTTCAATCACACCTAGAAAGCACCACACCAGGATAGTACTGTGAGTATTAGACTATCCCTCTCTGGTATAGTACTGTGATCATTAGCCTGTACCTCTCTGGGATAGTACTGTGATTATTAGCCCGTGCCTCTCTGTGATAGTACTGTGATCATTAGACTGTGCCTCTCTGGGATAGTACTGTGATTATTAGTCTGCATTGCACCCTTAGAGATCTGGTCAAACTGATTTGAATCACATCTAGATAGCACCACAATAGAAGAGTACTGTGATTATTAGCCTCTGCCTCTCTAGAATAGGACTGTGATTATTAGCCTGCACCTCTCTGGGACAGCACTGTGAATATTAGCCTACATTGCTCCCTGGGAGAATTGTTGATAGTACCTTGAATCACATCTAGAAAGTGCCAAATTGGGATAGTGCTGCAAGTATTGGCCCATGCTACACAAAGATAGTACTGTGATTATTGGCCAGTGCCATACTGAGATGATTCTGTGAACTGTAGCCGGTGCTGCAGCCTACTGAAATGCTGGTGTTGCCTTGAGTCACACCCAGAGAGTGCCACATTGGGACAGCATCTGAATTGCTCTTTGGAATAGTACTGTTATTATTAGCCTGTGTCGCACCCTTAGAAATGTGCTCATATTGATTTGAATCACATCTAGAAAGCACCACACCAGGATAGTACTGTGATTATTAGCCTGTGCCTCTCTGGGATAGTACTGAGATTATTAGCCTGCATTGGACCCTTGGAATGTGTTCCTATTGCTTTGAATCACATCTAGAAAGCACCACACCAGGATAGTACTGTGATTACTAGTGTCAAGTTGGGAAGCACGAGAGGGCTGCTTACCTGGTTTCTTGGTCTTTGATCTTGCCGAGGTCGCCAGTCTGTATCCAGTCGAAAGATGAGCTTGTGGCACGAGAGACCAGCCTCTCCGCCACCCAAAAACTGATACTGGGTGGAGGATGGGCCGATTCCCAATGTCACGGAAAGCACTCTCCTGATTAACGTGATGAAGGGACTGTGCAAGCACAGGCAGGAGAGGCTACGGTCTTGTTGCAGATCACGGGCTGGGATGGAGTCCGTTGGAATAAAGTCCAAAGTACGTGAACTGAAGCAGAGGTCTAAGATTCCGGCGTGGCAGGTATATTCTTGGTCCACAGGAACGGATGAAGAAGGTAAGGCCGGACAGGAAAGGAAGGAACCAAGGCTGAGTAGGAGATCTAACTGAAGGAGCCTGAAAGGTTACTCTAGGGCAGCAATTGCTGGGGACCTTGGTCAGTGTATGCTGGCAGACCCAGGGAGGTCCAGGTAAAAGTATGCCGGCAAATCCTGAGTTTATTCTGGTAAGTTGCTGGCAGAGCCAGGGGAACCCAAGTATGGTACGCTGGCAGGCCCAGGGAGAACCCAGGTAAGGTAAGCTGGCTGGCCCAGGGAGAGCCCAGGTAAGGTAAGCTGGCAGGCCCAGGGAGAACCCAGGTAAGGTAAGCGGGCTGGCTCAGGGAGAGCCCAGTTAAGGTAAGCTGGCAGGCCCAGGGAGATCCCAGGTAAGGTAAGCTGGCAGGCCCAGGGAGAAATTCTGGTAAGATATGCTGCAGGCCCAGGGAGGAACTCAGGTAAGGTAGACTGCAGGCCCAGAGAGGAATTCAGGTAAGGTAGCAGGCAGCCCCAGGGAGGAACTCAGGTAGGGTAGACTGCAGGCCCAGGGAGGAATTCAGGTAAGGTAGCAGGCAGCCCAGAGCAGGCTCAGGTGAGTGGCAGGCAGCCCAGGTAGGAAGCTCGCAGAACGAAGCAAACCGCATTGAGACGTGGCTTGCCTCGAACTGCGGCTCCTTTTATGGGTCGCCGGCGCCCGTGAGGCTTGGAACGCAAGCCGCTTCACCTCCGGGCGCCGGCGTATCCAAAGCGAGTCCTGGAAGGCAAGCCCTTCCTAGGGCTGGAGACCAGTCCACGGCGCATGCGCGGAACCGAGACAGAGGTCTTCCGCGCATGCGC
Organism: Ambystoma mexicanum; assembly: GCF_040938575.1. Classification (NCBI taxonomy): domain Eukaryota; kingdom Metazoa; phylum Chordata; class Amphibia; order Caudata; family Ambystomatidae; genus Ambystoma; species Ambystoma mexicanum. The sequence goes on from NC_090935.1 coordinate 539,630,129, forward strand.
CGTAGCCCTCCGGCCCCGACACCCAACGCTCTCCCTCTGGCGAGCCCCCAAGCGCAGAAGCGCGGGTAGACTCGCCAGGAGGTGAAGGGACGGCGGGCGCGGTGGACCCCGGTCTCCAATGTGGCGTGACACTATGCCCCCTCCCAGGAAGGCCTGGGGCCCCGGGTTTCCAAGGAAACTGTCTATAGAACTCACGCACCAAGCGGGGAGCGTGAACATGTCGATGTGGTTCCCAAGTACGATCACAAGCTGGGTACCCTTTCCAATCCACCAAATAGTGGAGCACCCCCCTGCGATAACGAGCATCGCAGATCTCTTGAACCTCAAATTCCGGGACACCGTGCACAATGACTGAGGTTGGGCAAGGGCAGGAGCGGCCGTAGGTATCGACAACATAAGGTTTCAACAAGGAGACATGGAAAACTGGGTGTACATGCCAAGAGGGGGGTAACTGGAGATGGAATGCTACTGAGGACAGCCGCTTGGTAATAGTGAATGGACCAAAATAACGGGGAGCCAGTTTGGTAGGCAAATTGCGAAGCGGCAGGTTCCTAGAGGATAACCAAACCTTGTCCCCGACTTGAAAATCTGGTTCCACACTCCTCTTCCTGTCCGCCTGAGCCTTCATCCGATCCTTGGTTTCTCTCAGGATCTTGCGTGCCAACTCCTGTTGCTGTTGGATGCTTGAGACCAGGGAATCAGCAGATGGAACAGTACTGGTGGGTATGGGATGGAAGGGCAGCACTTTGGGATGTTGGCCAGTTGAGCAGAAGAATGGACTGACCCCAATGGAGGCATGAACAGTATTGTTATAGGATACTTCAGCAAGGTCTAACCCAGCCTTCCATTTGGACTGAGTAGCGTTAGCAAAACAGCGGAGGTATTCCTCCAACGTCTGATTAGTCCTTTCGTGAGCCCATTGGTCTGTGGGTGATAACCCGAGCTTAGAGCTCTATGAATTCCTAGATGGCCACACACCTTACTCCAAAAAGAAGAGATGAACTGGGAGCCACGATCTGAAATGATCTTTTCCGGAAGGCCATGTAACCGATAGATGTCATGCAGAAACGCAGAAGCCATTTGGGTCGCCGTAGGAATCTTGTTAAATGGAATGAAATGAGCTAATTTAGTGAAACCATCCACAACAACCATTATGCAGGTAAATCCTTCGGAAGGGGGCAGATCCACAATGAAGTCCGTGGCGATGGTATGCCACGGGTAGGGTGCCACTTCAGTAGGTACCAGCAATCCCAACGGCCGTCTTCTCGGAATCTTGCACTGGGCACAAACAGGACAGCTTTCGACGTATTTCTGAACTTCGGTAGCCCATCCAGGCCACCAAAACTGTCGGGATATTAATTCTCGAGTAGCTCTCATTCCTCGATGTCCTCCGATAGGTGAATCGTGAAATCCATGCAATATGCTTTCTCGGATTGTTCCCTTAGGAATGTACAGCCGTTTCCGGAAAAACAAGAGCCCATCATGTTCGTACACTGACCGACGTCTAAGAAGGGCCGACCTTTCAGGATCCGTCCGGGTGGCGTCAGCGATTGACTCAAGGTGAGGTGACAAAGTCAGTAAAAAATGCTGAGGGGAAATCAGTGGCTGATTCGAACAGGCCGTCTCTACCTCTTTCTCCAGGGACCGGGAGAGAGCATCTGCTTTCAGGTTGGAGGTTCCCGGAACGTAAGTGACATGAAACACAAACGGAGAGAAAAAGAAGGCCCACCTGGCTTGACGAGGCGTTCGACATTGCAAGGAGCGTAGGTACTGCAAATTGCGATGATCAGTCCGAACTTCCACTGAAAAACGAGCTCCGAGTAGATGATGTCTCCATTCCTCAAAAGCGGTCTTAATAGCCAACAGTGCCTTTTCAATAACCGCGTAGTTTCTCTCGCTGGGATTCAATTTGCGAGAGAAATAGGCTACTGGATGTTCTACTGACGTTGCTGGATCTTTCTGTAGGAGAACAGCTCCGACAGCGAAGTTGGAAGCGTCGGCCTCCACAATGTAGGGTAGATCATCCTGTGGATGGTGCAGAATCGGGGCTGCCATAAAGGCTGACTTCAAGGTGTCAAAAGCCTGCGAAGCAGAGGAATCCCACTTGAAAACCACTTTACTACTGGTCAGCCTGGTAAGGGGCGCTGAGATCTGAGAAAACTGTGGAATAAAGCGCCTGTATAAATTGGCAAATCCCAGAAAGCGCTGAAGAGATTTCACGTCGTGGGGTGGTTTCCACTCTTGGATTGCTTGCACCTTCTTAGGATCCATCTCTATCCCATCCTGGTTAATCATAAATCCTAAAAACTCGATACTAGGCTGATGAAAGCGAATAGATGATTACAGGACAACCGGCGAAGGACCTCCCGAACTTGTTCCACATGCACTTCTAAGGATTTGGAGAAAACCAGGATATCATCCAAATACACCCAAACTGACAAACCAATTAGATCACCAAAGATGTTATCCATAAACCGTTGGAAGATAGCGGGGGCATTGCATAGACCGAATGGCATAACTCTATATTCATAATGCCCAAAAGGTGTCTTGAAAGCCGTTTTCCATTCATCTCCACTCTTAATGCGGACCAAGTGGTAGGCCCCGCGGAAGTCCAGTTTGGTGAAGATCCGAGCTGTCTGTAAAGTTTCTAGGATACTGCGAATCAATGGTAATGGATAACGGTCCTTTGTAGTTATGTCATTTAGTTGCCGATAATCCACACAGGGTCTCAAGGTGCCTTCCTTCTTCTTCACAAAAAACAAGGGAAATCCTGCGGGCGACTTGGACGGAACGATGTATCCTTTCTGCAAGCAATCTGACAAGTAATCCTGCAGTACTTGTCTTTCATCCCGGGTTAAAGCATACAGTTTCCCATGAGGAATGACACAGTCCGGTAACAACTCGATGGAGCAGTCGAATGAACGGTGTGGCGGAAGAGGTATGTCGCCTGGTTCAGAGAATACCTGTTCAAAGTCAGCGTACTCCTGCGGATCAGAGAAGGGGCACAAAGACGGACCCCACTGCCATATGTTTCCAGAGCGGTTGAGAAAACCTGGGTAGGAGCTGATAATTTGCATTTCTGGGCGCAAACTGCAGAGGAAAAGGTCAAAGTCTGTGTTCTCCATTCTATAACCGGGTTATGGTGTTGTAGCCAAGGTAACCCCAGGACCACCTTATAGGTAGGAGACTTGATAACATCCAAGGCGAGTTCCTCAGAATGACCGGCGATCTGGAGGATTAGACCCACAGTAAACTGTCGGACAGGCCCGGAGGACAAAGGAGTCCCGTCAATGACCTCAACTGGTAGTGCACTGAGTCTAGACAAGAGCGGAATCTTGTGACTGGAAGCAAAAGTCTTGTCAATGTAATTACCAGAAGCTCCGCTGTCCAACAGCCCAAACACTTCCAGATTCTTATCAGGCAACTTAATTCGGATTTTCAAGGTCTGTAATACCGCAGGTTGCATGGGAAGAAGTATAGAACAAAATGTGGAAAGGTCTGAAGATGGAATATGACCTGTCGCTGCCCTTCCATTACACGACAGGTCTTTTAGTTTCCCGCCTTCTTCTTCTGTGGTCGTAAAGGACACGTACCCAGATAATGCCCGGCAGCTCCACAATAAAGACATAGGCGTAATGTTCTTCTCCGTTTCTTCTCTTCCTCAGACAATGGACCTCTCATGGCTCCCAACTGCATTGGCTCTGATCCTGATTCAGTAGGACCGAATGATCCGGCGGGTAAACTAGTCATTCTGGCATTGTTTCTTTCGAGCCGGCGTCTTTCTGCTTTCCGCTCGGCTAGCCTCTGGTCAATGCGGAGCACCTGATCAATCATATGTTGGAGACTCTCTGGTTCAGGGATATGGAGTAACTCGTCCTTGTACTCCTCTCTCAAGCCTCGACGAAACAGGGTCTTCTGCGTGATCTCAGGCCACTGAGAATCGGTTGCTAATAGTCGGAAGCGGCTGATATAGGTTATGATGTCGGCGCTTCCCTGTTTGAAGTCCATCAGTTGATTCTGTGCAGCAGAGGCCAGATTTGGCGTTTGGAACACCTCCAGGAATGCCTTTTCAAAGGCTGCAAAGTCATTCAAAATAGGACTGTTTGAAACCACAAAAGGAGTTACCCAGGCTAAGGCATTCTCAGTTAGGTTCCCCAAGATGTACCCGATCTTGGCCTTATCATTGTTGAAATGAGTCGATCTGAAAAGAAAATGAATTCGGCAGTGGTTACAAAACTCCGACACCCGTCTAGGGTCTCCATCAAACTTGATTGGTGTTGTATGAGCCAAAGAACCCTCCGCCTGTGAAGTACTCATTGCTCCTTGGGTTATCATTTGACGTAGCGTCTGATTCTCCTGACGCATGGCGACCATCTCAGCCCTGAGTGCTTGTAAATCGTTCCGCAGGTCTTGCGAATCCTCCATCTCCATGTCTGAAGGCAGGCGTCTCAATCTGTCAAGTTGGGAAGCACAAGAGGGCTGCGTACCTGGTTTCTTGGTCTTTGATCTTGCCGAGGTCGCCAGTCTGTATCCAGTCGAAAGATGAGCTTGTGGCACGAGAGACCAGCCTCTCCGCCACCCAAAAACTGATACTGGGTGGAGGATGGGCCGATTCCCAATGTCACGGAAAGCACTCTCCTGATTAACGCGACGAAAGGACTGTGCAAGCACAGGCAGGAGAGGCTACGGTCTTGTTGCAGATCACGGGCTGGGATGGAGTCCGTTGGAATAAAGTCCAAAGTACGTGAACTGAAGCAGAGGTCTAAGATTCCGGCGTGGCAGGTATATTCTTGGTCCACAGGAACGGATGAAGAAGGTAAGGCCGGACAGGAAAGGAAGGAACCAAGGCTGAGCAGGAGATCTAACTGAAGGAGCCCGAAAGGTTACTCTAGGGCAGCAATTGCTGGTCAGTGTATGCTGGCAGACCCAGGGAGGTCCAGGTAAAAGTATGCCGGCAAATCCTGAGTTTATTCTGGTAATTTGCTGGCAGAGCCAGGGGAACCCAAGTATGGTACGCTGGCAGGCCCAGGGAGAACCCAGGTAAGGTAAGCTGGCTGGCCCAGGGAGAGCCCAGGTAAGGTAAGCTGGCAGGCCCAGGGAGAACCCAGGTAAGGTAAGCGGGCTGGCCCAGGGAGAGCCCAGGTAAGGTAAGCTGGCAGGCCCAGGGAGATCCCAGGTAAGATAAGTTGGCAGCCCAGGGAGAACCCAGGTAAGGTAAGCTGGCAGGCCCAGGGAGAAATTCTGGTAAGATATGCTGCAGGCCCAGGGAGGAACTCAGGGAAGGTAGACTGCAGGCCCAGGGAGGAATTCAGGTAAGGTAGCAGGCAGCCCCAGGGAGGAACTCAGGTAAGGTAGACTGCAGGCCCAGGGAGGAATTCAGGTAAGGTAGCAGGCAGCCCAGAGCAGGCTCAGGTGAGTGGCAGGCAGCCCAGGTAGGAAGCTCGCAGAACGAAGCAAACCGCGTTGAGACGCGGCTTGCCTCGAACTGCGGCTCCTTTTATGGGTCGCCGGCGCCCGTGAGGCTTGGAACGCAAGCCGCTTCACCTCCGGGCGCCGGCGTATCCGAAGCGAGTCCTGGAAGGCAAGCCCTTCCTAGGGCTCGAGCCCAGTTCATGGCGCATGCGCGGAACCGAGACAGAGGTCTTCTGCGCATGCGCCGTAGCCCTCCGGCCCCGACACCCAACGCTCTCCCTCTGGCGAGCCCCCAAGCGCGAAAGCGCGGGTAGACTCGCCAGGAGGTGAAGGGACGAGCGGGCGCGGTGGACCCCGGTCTCCAATGTGGCGTGACACTATGCCCCCTCCCAGGAAGGCCTGGGGCCCCGGGTTTCCAAGGAAACTGTCTATAGAACTCACGCACCAAGCGGGGAGCGTGAACATGTCGATGTGGTTCCCAAGTACAATCACAAGCTGGGTACCCTTTCCAATCCACCAAATAGTGGAGCACCCCCCTGCGATAACGAGCATCGCAGATCTCTTGAACCTCAAATTCCGGGACACCGTGCACAATGACTGAGGTTGGGCGAGGGCAGGAGCGGCCGTAGGTATCGACAACATAAGGTTTCAACAAGGAGACATGGAAAACTGGGTGTACATGCCAAGAGGGGGGTAACTGGAGACGGAATGCTACTGAGGACAGCCGCTTGGTAATAGTGAATGGACCAAAATAACGGGGAGCCAGTTTGGTAGGCAAATTGCGAGGCAGGTTCCTAGAGGATAACCAAACCTTGTCCCCGACTTGAAAATCTGGTTCCACACTCCTCTTCCTGTCCGCCTGAGCCTTCATCCGATCCTTGGTTTCTCTCAGGATCTTGCGTGCCAACTCCTATTGCTGTTGGATGCTTGAGACCAGGGCATCAGCAGATGGAACAGTACTGGTGGGTATGGGATGGAAGGGCAGCACTTTGGGATGTTGGCCAGTTGAGCAGAAGAATGGACTGACCCCAATGGAGGCATGAACAGTATTGTTATAGGATACTTCAGCAAGGTCTAACCCAGCCTTCCAGTTGGACTGAGTAGCGTTAGCAAAACAGCAGAGGTACTCCTCCAACGTCTGATTAGTCCTTTCGGTGAGCCCATTGGTCTGTGGGTGATAACCCGAGCTTAGAGCTCTATGAATTCCTCCGGCCCCGACACCCAACGCTCTCACTCTGGCGAGCCCCCAAGCGCGGAAGCGCGGGTAGACTCGCCAGGAGGTGAAGGGACGAGCAGGCGCGGTGGACCCGGTCTCCAATGTGGCGTGACAACTAGCCACTCTGGGCTAGTACTGGGATAGATACATAGATAGTACTGTGATTATTAGCCCATGACTCCCTGGGATAGTACTGTGATTATTAGCCTGTGCCACCTAGGATAGTACTGTGATCGTTAGCCTGTGCCTCTCTGGGATAGTACTGTGATTATTAGTCTGCATCGCACCTTTAGACATTTGGTCAAACTGATTTGAATCACATCTAGATAGCACCACAATAGAATAGTACTGTGATTATTAGCCTCTGCGTCTCGTGGGATATTACTGTGATTATTAGCCTGTGCCTCTCTGGGATAGTACTGTGATCATTAGCCTGTGCCTTTCTGGGATAGTACTGTGATTATTAGTCTGCATCACACCCTTAGAGATCTGGTCAAACTGATTTGAATCACATCTAGATAGCACCACAATAGAATAGTACTGTGATTATTAGCCTGTGCGTCTCTGGAATGGTACTTTGATTATTAGCCTGCACCTCTCTGGGACAGCACTGTGAATATTAGCCTACATTGCACACTGGGAGAATTGTTGATAGTACCTTGAATCACATCTAGAAAGTGCCAAATTGGGATAGTGCTGCAAGTATTGGCCCCTGCCACACAAAGATAGTACTGTGATTATTGGCCAGTGCCATACTGAGATGTTTCTGTGAACCGTAGCCAGCGCTGCACCCTACTGAATTGTTGGAGTTGCCCTGAGTCACACCCAGAGAGTGCCACATTAGGACAGCACCTGAATTGCCCTAGCTATATAACCGCGACAAGACCTTCCCCACAGCCACCAACTACACATATGGCCTCATTATAACCTTGGCGCAATGGGTAAATGGGTGCCGCTCATGGAGGCGGACCCGTTAAACCCATTCCGCCTCATTGCGAGGTTCCCTTGCGGGACCCGGTAAGGCTGCCTGGTAAAACCAGGCGTCCTTACCGGGACCCGTGTTGGGGACCAGGGAGCTAACAACGGGCCGGTCGTAATCGGTCCATTGTTAGCTCCCTGCACCCATTCCCATTGAGCCCTATGGGGCTCAATGGGAATGGGGAAGGTCCGGGCCCGGGTTCCCTGAAGGAGGAATTACCGGGCCCTCCAAACTTGGAATGGCCTGGTAATTCCCCATTCAGGGAACCCGGACTCGGCTTTGGTGGCAGCCATGCCCTTATTAAAGGCATGGCTACCGCCAAAGTCGTAATGAGGCCCATAGTCTGTCTCACATTAGCCACCTATTGAACCAGCCACTAGTCATCTAGCAATTGTGCCACCAGACAGAGCCCTAGCTTGTATCGGATAAACCCACCTCACCCAGACTAACTCCATGAGATAACCGAAATAAGCACGAAAGACTGACTCTATGTAATGACAATCAACGCCACAGCGTACTGCCAAACAACACAAAAATGCTGTGAAAATAAATTGGACCAAAAGAAAGACAAATGGCAAAGAGAACAAACCCAACTGAACGCCACCAAAGATCCACAACTGCAGAACACACCCCCATCGACAAGAACAAAAACAGAACCATTGCCGAAAGGAGACAAATGCCTATACCTAACACCATACCTCACAAACAACCACTCACCGGAATGAAACGACCAAACAAACGAATCAAGAAAGACCAACAACCAAACACAACCATGAGGAAGAAGAACAGACAAAGCTAGAGGTAACAAGAACACAATTGACACCCTAACCCCATACATCACCAAAACAAGAGGACCTTCCCTTCAACAGCTACAAAATTTAGAAGAGGAACCTGATGAAAACAAAAACCCAAGGCTTAACCTAAAAAAGCTATTCGACGACAACACAGATACAAATGTACCAACACCACAACCAGAGATCGACTTGGAAGGAAATCAAAACACCAGTCAGAAGACAACGCTGATAACGAAGCACAAACCAAATTATACAATTAAAAACCACTGCAACCTAATAAATGCAAGATCTATGTCCAAACATTCAACAGAGCTCTTCGACCTGCTCTATGACAATGGTATCGACATCCTATTCATCACAGAAACATGGCTGGACAACAACTACAAAATCACACTCCAAAGCTGCCTCCCCACCAACTTGCCTTCAGTTAAACAGGAAGAAAAGAGTAGGCCTCGCAATAGCATTCAAAGAACAACTGCAAAAAAACAGACAAACCTCTAAACATCATGAACTGCAAATCCATGGTCATACACCTATCAGCGAATCCAAAAACAAACATTAAATTCATACTGGTTTACATACCACCAACATAAAATGTAACCTTCGTCGACAACTTCATAGAAGCCATCACCAACATAGCCATACAACATGAGCATCTGATAATCCTGGGGGACTTCAACATATGGTTCGAAGAAAAACAAGCCAACTCACAAAACGTACTAATCGGTCCACTAACAACCAGCTGGTCAAAGGAGCAACACACTCGGCAGTACTGCACCACTAATACAAATACTTTGGAACAACCATCTCATCATTCTATTTGTAATCACGCTACCGACCAAAGCTACCATCCACCCCCTCAAACTCCCAAACACCACCAAAAGGAACTGGAAAACCATCAAAGCAAGCAACCTAATAGAACAACTCGAGCTGACCAAACCTTCCACGACTGAACTGGAGAAGGCAGATCAAGATGGGAAACTGGAGCTACTTCATAATGGATTGCTGATACAATCGAAAACATCTCCCTGGAAAAACTGTTTACCCCCTCAAGAAAAGGATGCGTATGCAAACTAACCCATGAACATGTAGAAAAACACCAGCTGCTAGACCAAGCACAAGTTGGTTTCAGACCCGCAGGAGGAACTGAATAAGCACTCCTATCCATCTGGGACAAACTACAAACAAACGCTGACTCCAACACAACCTCAGCCCTGATTCTGCTCGACCTCTGAGCAGCTTTTGACACAGTATGCCACCATGAGACCCTGATCAAATGATAAGAAGATAAAAGGTATAATGGACATGGCACTAGTCTAGATTAAATCATACATAGGAAACAGAACAGAAACTGTTTGGATAAACCCCTTCAAATCTACTCCACGAGTTAACGACTGTGGAGTACCACAAGGATCCTAACTATATCCACTGTACTTCAACATCTACCAGACTCCGCTAGTCAAGATTTTTAAAAAATACTTATGTTACATGCTACAACTACACAGACAACACTCAAATCATCTACAAAATCGAAGATACACAAACAGATCACTCAACTCTAGGAGAATGTCTAAGAGAAATCTATGACTGCATGAACGCCAACAACCTAAAAATCAACCCAGGAAAGACAGAAATCATGATTATGTCCCAAAACTAAGAGAACAACACCTACATAGCCTGGCCGATAAAATTGGGAACCATGCCAACACCATCAAAGGTAGTCAAAAACCTGGGAGTCCTAATGGACAATGCACTAACCTTAGAACCACAAGTAAATGTGACAATTAAGAATAGCTTCTTCCTCCTTCACTGAACAAAAAGAATCCAACCTTTTCTATCCTTCAACCACGAAACACCAACAATCGTCGCCCTCATCATGTCAAGAATTGACTATGCAAACAGCCTCTACCTCAGTATGCTGTAACACCTCCCGAAGAAATTACAATGCATCCAAAATGCAGTAGCTCGACTACTCCTCAAACTATCTAGAAGAGATCACATCACTCTAGCACTAAAAATGTTACACTGGCTTCCAATCAAACAACGTATTACGTTCAAAACAATGTGCATAACACACAGGGCAATCAACAGACAGGGAGCAGAATTCCTACAAAAGAAAATAACAATCTACAAGTCAATGATACTCCTCAGATCAAGCAATGAAATCCACCTGGAACCAAAACCATACACCAGGAAAAAACTAGGGGGCTCCTCTTTCTCCCACCTGGCAGCAAAAACCTGGAAAACCTGGAACAACCTCCAGAAAGAAATAAGAAATACCAAAGACCACCTACAATTTGGAAAACTACTAAAAACTTGGCTCTTCAACTCCTCGGAACCAGAGGAAAACAACTGAAACAATCAAACAGGAAATTCAAAAGAACAAACTGACAGAATCCAGAATCCAGGACAGCACAAACAACACCGAGAACCGACTAAGGGAAACTCCGACAATAACAAGAGAGACAATGCTAGGTGGAACCGACCACGAGTGACAACCCTATCAGGACAGGTCAATAGAAAACAAACCTAGCACAAAAGGCAAAACTACCAACCTACCCACTCAGACAGGGCGTTGGGTACGGGCATAGGTCACACGTAGATTAATCCAAGAGGACTAGCTTGCACCAACCACAAACTGGGATGTAGCGACTGCCCAAAACGAAGAAAGAAATACAAAGACTTGCTAACTTAACATAATGACAGAGAGATGAGAGGCAGCTTTATCATGCTGAAATTAGATCACTGAAAGGAAAACGACCTTGTTCAAATCCCGAAAGATACACAATAGGAGTGTACAGTTCTCAGGACAACAATGCTACTAACCAACCCTTGAAAAACATCCAAAAACCTCACCCCTCTTCGCACACCTCTCACACTTTAACTAAACACAACCACACCTCTTACACTGCAGCTACCCGCGCACACTTCACCACACCACAACAACAAACACACCACACAGACCCTCACACAACAGAACACGACGCACTCGGACCGATTACAACACCAAAAAGCCCAGCGAACAGTGTTAACCGAACTGAAGCTGCCAACAGTACATCACAGCTCCCTTGCTCATCTCCAAGCTTTATCCTACTAACACACCCTCACCTACCCCCCTTGTCTTTCAGATCCACCAGAGCGCCAGGGGACCACTCAGGTGGTGATAGTGCGCGGTACAAATGTCCTTTAACATTAATTAACATTAACATAACATATGTTGCATTTTAGAAGCACTGCTTTCTGTCCAATTGCTCTAGTAGTGCTCACAACCTCACTGGCACAAATCTCCCAAAGTGGAGATATTTTAAAGATTTTGAACTATTGATAATTCAAGTTTCAAGTTTATGTTACAACATGACTTGAGTGGGTTATGGAACACTGTACAAAAATACAAACGCAATATACAAAAAGTAAAAAATAAGAGGGAACGTTCCTGATGGAAAAAGTTGATCTGAGAGTGAGCCCAGAATAGGGGCAGCTTAGTGTTGAGGGTAGAGTGTTGCAAGTCTCAGAATCCACACGCGAGAAACTGTGTCCTCTCAGTGTAGTGTGAAACACCTTTGGCACAGCGAGGCGCATGCCCCCGACCACCGTGGTCCGTGAATATTTGCCTTTGTGCACAGCACACGGACAGCCCATAAGATGGCATTGCCCATTTTCATGCATAAACAGCCGGTATCCAGTGCAGAACGTGCTCAATGTGGTTAGTGTGCTCGAAAAGTGCAATATGTTGCAGTATTCTAGCAACAGGCACTTCTCCCTCAGGGACAGCGAGAGAGCGGTGTGCAGCCGACTGAAGCGAGCTGATAAGGATGATGGAGGGTCAGGATGCCGTGCTCTGGAGCTACATTGTGCAAGGAGAGAGGCAGAGACCTGTAGATGGGAAACTTAGCAGGTACCTCCTGGAAAGGTAAACGGTAAGTGAGGGAAAGCAACCTATGATAAAGGCAATAGGACAGGCGATAGCTGCACTGCTTACATGAGCATCCCTGTGTTCTTGAAAGTGAGGGTGTGGTCATTATTGGGCGGCACCTAGATTTTTTCAAGAGACTGGACACGGACCTTGGGTGCCATTTGTTTTCTGTTCTCTCTACACTTTCTCTCAGAAAGCAACCACACGAGTAAAACACCCACCCTTTGAAATTCAGGGTTGGGTTCAGCACCGCGTCTCTTTGCCCCTTTATAAACATAGATAGAATCTGGACTTTCCATTTGCAGTAACACTTTCGTATGGGTCTAATGTAGTATTCAAACAGACCCATTTACCCAGGGTACAATATGCACAATTTCAAGCACAGCGAACGGCCCGTTTTAGTTTTGGCTATTATGTGCCGCTAGATCTCCACTTATAAGCCAAAATGATGGCATTAGAGTACAGCTAGAGAGCACTGGCATATAGGGAGGGACACACAGATTGTAGGTGTTGTTTGGTTACTTACCCACCCATTCATTGTCCATGGCCATGCTAATGCCTATTCTATTTCCATTCCCACCCACATCCTGCCCCTCCTCCAGGGATCTCTTTGAACTCGCTTTTTCAAGCCTTACCATCAAACTTTGTGCTCGCAGTTGTGTTTTCTCAAAGAAGCCTTCTGGGAGTGAATGACTTAATTGGAGCTGTAAATGCGCTGCTGGTGTAATAAAACTGTCAACCAATTCTGCCTTGAGCCAATTGTTTTTAAACATATGTGTTTCCTTACTAAAGTCCTGTTAAAAACAAGCATTGATAAAGCCAAAGGTTTTAGCTTTTGCGTACGTCTTATGCATTTGCCAGGCACGTCTATTGTATGCAAAGTACTTGCACCATTTTGCAGCTATTACCATCAATGGCCAGTTAATAGCACTACAGCAGTCCCGGGCAAATGACTTTCCCATGTCTGCACAAAAGCGAAAACTGTTGGCATTGCCAATGTTTGTTTGGATTGGTGGTAAAACAAACACACTTTAGAAGCCCCCAAATAAATGGTGTCATTAACATTCACCAGAGAAACCCAAACGCAGCCACCAACAGCTGCAGTGTGCTGTGGTTTTAACTGAGAAAATAGGTAAAGGAGTGCCTTTCCCCAACAGAAAATACTATGCGCCTCATTATAATGGCCATAAATCTGCCAAATTACCACCAAACTCGATTACCGTTACCGCCTCTTTTCCAGTGGGGTTAATGCTGAATTACAAGTGGTGGTCATTTTTGGAGTCCATTGGACTCCATGTGGATTTTTGTCGGATTTACCACCGGCTGAATTACTGCACAGTAAATCTGCTGATTTTTGGTGGTGAAGTGGCTCATTAGCTTCCAGCGTTTTGCTGGTGTTAAATCCTGCACTTCACTTCCAAACGCATAATTCAGTGGTGCAGGAAAAACTGCAGTAATTCCGGCATCCTCCCAAAAGGTGTCAGTAATGGAATTGCCACCACTTTTTTCCTACACCGCCGAACTTGTAAAGAGGCCCTATGCAGGCTTTCTTGTTTTGGTCCTATGTCACCTTCCCAGTTTTGTACTGTGCACCTGCGGTCCAAGGGTTGCTATAAGGGTGGGCCAAACATCTTTCCTTTCTATTCATTATTCAAGCCAGTCCTGGTGGGAGGACAGGCTTCTTTTTCTCCAACTCTCTGTGGGCATGCCAAAGATTCCCCCGTGCGGGCTCCCTTTATTCCTTTTCTCTTTTATATATTTTTTCTTGCCGGGAGCGATGGAGAGGCCTGAGTGGTAGGTGCTTCTCTACCGCTCCAGCCATGTGATACTCAGCAGCCTCACAGAGGCAGCATTTTCGTTCTTTTATGCTCCTTGTGTTTCAGGGAGCGAGGCCAGGATATGAACAATCTCTTTTTTTTTCTTCTCCCATTTCTCCTCATACAGGGTAGCTGAAATGAGGGACTTCCAGGAGTCAAGGTACATTTTCTTGGTAAGTATTTTCATATAAAAATAGAGGCCCTCCTGTTGCAGATGGATGTGGCAAACAGAAGAGGTGCTCACTTATATACAGTGCTGTGCGACCCTATGAAAGTTCCACGTCTCCTGGGAGACCACCAAACATGTTTGTTATGATTTGTTACAGAAATGGCAATAACAACAAGATGCACATTTAAATTCAGCATGAGATCGTAACATGTTTATGCGTACAGTTTATACAAGTACCACAATCTGTTTATTTATTTCAGTTACTTCAGAATGTTTATCCCCTTACATGATAATGGTATCAAAATAGGTTTACTATTTAAAGTTTCTAATTACAAGTTTAAAGATGCATCTTAAGTAAAACAGATACTAATGACCGTATAAGGAAACACATGTGTATTATGAATAATACTGATGACCTTAACAATTGTATATATAAAATAAAATATGTATTGGAATCAATATAACAGTAGCACAGCAGCAGACAGAAAGACATCTATCACAGGACTTCCTAGCCCCCGGGAGCCCCACTGCAGAACAGGCTGCTTTTCGGTTTTTCAACACCTGACAGCATGGACATCCGGATATGGGCCTTCTCATTGTATGACGAAAGGGACAGTCCAGCTCGAACTGCTAGGTCACATCCCATCTGCATGAGACCACACACATCGCTAGCCATGTTTCAGCCTCTTTGGGCATCATCAGTGCGGAGTAGATTGGAGCTCTAGGCCCAGCAGGCTTGGGACCCACATCTGGGCATATCCGTCTTATTCAGGGTGGCTGAAGCAAAACCAAAAGATGATGGCTGGAAGGTTTTGAATCAATCATAGCCACAGGCACAGCTCTGGGCAACACTCCAGACTAGAGTGTCTAGGTCTCACAGTTGTGGATGACAATCTGATGGAAATTGGGTTCCTTACATGTGTGCTGTGGCTTTGTGTCCCAAAGAGTTCAGGCACACCTCTTCTCAAAGACATACTGGAGGAGCCCGCAAAGGCCTAATTTGGTTACCCCAACAAACATAAAAGCTAGAACGGAACTTGAACAGCTGGTCTCTGAAGAGTCAGGGCGCCCTAACCCATCTTATTCGGTGGTGGAAGGAGCCTGCGTCTTTTCTAAACCTGCAGTTGGCTCTGGAACCTCTTCTTTTAATGCCTCTTCTTCCCCACCAGATAAAGGGCCTGATCACGTGTTGGGCGGTAGCCCTTAAATGCGGCGCTAACGCTAATACCACTGCATTGGAAGGCTGGCCTGATCACGAGTTGGGCGCTAAACGGGCTGTGTTACCTCCAGCTTTTTCCTGGACGTGAAAATCCCATTTAGCGCCCCGTTTTCAGCACAATTACCAATGGCGGTCTTAGCGCGCTGTAATTGCTCTTAAAATGCCCCATTGGGTCGAATGGACTCAGTGGGGAAGGGGGATTTCCCGTTATCGGCCAACCCGTGATCTGGCGCTTATAGCACCGGACCAGCTGGTGCTAACGCAATTGACGTAGGGCAATATCGCGGTGGTATTACCGCCGGGATATCACCCACCTCGTGATAGGGCCCAAACAGTAGAAACTGCTAGATAGCTTAGAGAAAAATGTATATGACACCAAAGCCTTGCACATGCAACAGGCCAATGCCATTACATACTGGCTGCTTCAAATAAGCACATGTGGAAGGAGAATCAGATTTCCAAAGAGATCTTCCACCAAGCAGCTTCTGCCCAGACATGGCAAATGCCTGTCTGATTTCTCATTACTTGTTGGAGGTATCTGTGCAACGTAGTGCAATGACAGCCAGAGATATGTGTTTGGTTGAGGACATGTGACACATGGGCTGGTTATGGGTGCCTAAGCTCATCCACATGTTCATAAACAGAACCTGAATCTTCTGTTAGAAAGCTCAGGGGTCTTTCATAACAACACAGACAATCCACTAAGAAAATAATATTGGCGCAGACTGCTAAGTCCTCAGTAGTGCTAACAAAGCCAGCACAAGTGCCATTTCAATATTATTCAAGGGCAAGGCAGGATGGCAGCTTCTTGGAGCGCCTCACTATTCCCCCAGCATGCCATGAAAGAAGCAAGGTAGAGTTGTTATGCCAGCCTCCCTCCTCGTGGCTGTTTAGAAGCCTATGTGACATCATCAGAATCCAGAATTTCCCTGTTGGAGTCTGCATGTCTGTCTTTCTAGCAGGCTGAGAATTAATTTCTTTTTTACCGTGGATACTGTTTGTGGTCTCAAGGGATTACATGCTTTCCCTTCCCCTTTTCCACAATTCCTCACTTTCTCTTTTTCAAGCGGACTTGACTTCTCTATCACAAGTAGTGGAGAATCTATTACAAATGTGAGCCTTAGAAGAGCTTCCTACCCAGGAGAGAGGTCTGGGTTTCTGTTCCAGGCGTGTTACCATCCCTAAAAAGAACAAGGCTTTGCTGTGGAGCACCCTGACCCTATTTCCGCAGTGCCTTGCTTTCCTAAATGACGATGGCCAAGACTGCCAAGATTCAGTAAGCCCAATGGATCCTAAAGGATGCTTAGTTACATGTGCTAATTTGACCTCCACACTCAAAATTCCTTTACCTGTCCCTGGCGAGAAGATGTTACCAATATAGGGTCCTTTCTTTGTCGCTAAATGCAGCCCAGAGAATGTTCACCAAAATGATTTTGGTGGTGGCTGCCCATATATGTTTGAAGGTGATCCACATATAACATCTACCAGTACATGGACCGCTTGCTGGTCAGAGCCCCCTGGGCAGAGGTAGCGCAGGGCTCACTCGATAATGTTTTGGCTTTCCTCTGTGACCTCGGCTTCTCAATTAGAGTTAGCACCAAAACGATTGATTCAGTTCATCAGCTTTGTTGGAGCCAGGTGTTTCTGGAGAGAGTGAACGACCCGAAGGAGGCAGCATTCTTCTGGCAACACGTTCTTCTCATTCATTGGACAAGCATGGCAGATTATTCATGCCCTCCTGTGCCATTATTCCACAGTGTGAAACAGTCCCAGAGATCTTCCCTCATACTGGTGACTCCTCATTGGCCATCAAAGTTTTGAGACCTCAAGATCTTGATGAAACAATGGCCAACATGTCTCTCAGTGGTTTTACATATTTTCTCTGAGAAGAAACGTTCTTCACCCCTCCCCTCAACTACTGAACTTGGCTGTCTGGTTCCTGAGGATCTGGAGAATATGAGGATTATTTGTGAATATACACAGAACCAGTAGTTGAGCCGGTGGCTCTGATTCTGTCACTGATCCCTGGGACCTTCTGTGTTCTTAGGACGAAATACTCTCCTTTATCCGTCACTTACAGGTGTTGGATATAAACATTGACTCATGCTACAATTATTTGGCACCCGTTAGTTTCTGAAAAGAGCTTGTCCTTTTCAACTTTAAATCCTGTGACCGGATGTCATTTTGATGGGCTGACAAGGATTTGTCTGGCAGTGCGAGTCCAATCCTCCTGCATGTGGCTAGAATATAGTGTTGTTGGCTCAGTCACACAAACCATCTGATCCCATGGCTTTAAACAACATCAAATTAGTTATTGGGATATGACCTCTTTAGTGGCAGTGAAATCAGCTAGATATATCAGCGAGATTCCGGAATTATCTGCATCAAACCCTTGCATAGTCATTCCGCGGGATAAGGTGGACTTGTGCATGCATCCCTCCTTTTGTTCCTACAGTAGCCTTTTCATTTTTTTCAACTAAGATTTTTTACTGCCCATATATTTTCCATCTCCTGAGTCAGGCCGAAGCATACCCTCCACTCACTAGGTATTCACCATGCTCTTAAATGCTATGTGGATAGAATTTGGAAATAGCAATAACCGTTTTGTGAAATGTAGTGGTTTCCAACCAGAATGAACGCTTCTAAGACATCTATTATCCAATGGAAAGTATTATGTACCATAGGATATCAAAGACTGCAGGGCAAGGTTCTCCTTCAAGGTGCCCATGCTCATGAGGTCAGAACTAAAGGAATGGTTCTGTCTTTCCAAAGACACAATCCTTCGGAGGTAATTAGCCAACTGTAAACTTGGGCTTCTCCCTTGAACTTTTTCAAACATGACTGTATGGAATAAGTGCTAGGTCAGATGCCAGGTTTGATCAAGCGGTCCACCAGATCCTTTTTGCCTCAAGTTCATCCTCCTCCCTGGTATTCTCCCATAAATATGGAGGAATGGGGACAGGATGTAGGCGTAATAAAATATTCTCAGGCATTCGACCTTTCATAGACTCACATGTGCATTGAATATCCCTACACATCAACGGACTCCTCCAGTTAGAAATATGCCAAAATGTGTATGTATTAGTCCTACACTAAGGTCTTTCCTCTAAGGTCAGTAGAGCTTGTTTTAGTCCAACTTCCACCAGCCCTGCTGACTTACTAACTCCAACACTATCCCCGCAAACTGCAAGAATTCTGCTGCAGGAATTACTTTTTGAGGAGGAACCTGAGATGTGAGGTGTTGCTTCACTTTTATTGCAAAGGTTTGGGATTTCTAGTGAATCAGGACTCACAAATAGAAGAGCCTCTTTAAGCATCGTGCCAAATGTGGGCAGATAAATGTCTCAGATAAGGTCTCTCACTTGTAGTGTGCCTATTGTCACTATCCGGACCGTGACGTGCCAAATTGTGAAATCTTCCAAACATTCTCAGCAATAATAAGAAAGGAGAGGGCATTGGGGGTGTCGTATGCAAAGGCAGAACAGGAAGGCTCTGAGAGGCCTGGGGAAAAACCTACAGTTCCTGAGAAGGTGAAGGTGCATGAAAACACAGCATTTTCACTGTGGCACAGTCTGGGGAGGCGAGAGAGGTTGGAGATAAAAGAATTAGAAAGCACTCCTGGTGCTCAGTTACTCCAGCCCTGGGGTTTGTAATCTGATGGTTGTCCCATATATTGAGCATTCATTGGTTGAATATCAATGGATTTCCATCAGTTCCGTTGTTGATTCACTGGGCACCTCACCCGTTGCTATCAAAATATTGCATGCCAAAGCCATCTTTGTCGACCAAGCTAAAGTCAAAGGCTGTAACATCAGCAGCTTCAGCACCATACTCTCATCGACATTACTTATTCAGCCTTGATGCCAGTGGCTCCGACTGCCTCTGCCTACAGTAGAGGATAAGGCATCGCATAGGACTTCAATCCCAGTTGCTACTTAAATGCAAAGGATAAGATGCTGGAGGAGTAAGGTAATGTGAGAAGGAGCTGGAACAGAAAGCTAAGAGGAGATATAAAAAAGAACATACAAAGACAACTGGAGAAGGAGAAAGCTAGACAAAAAGAGAATTAAGCTCAGAAAGAGAAACCAAGTTCTGTTTGGCCTACTTTAATGTTAAGACCATAGCTTCTATGAAAGCTTTAGTGGGTGAATAAGGGGTGAGCAAATCACTGCCTGTACATACTGTGCTTAGGCATGTGGTACATTTAGAAGAAGGAGAAATGTCCCCTTCAATTGAGGGGAAAGAAAAAGGCGAAGATAATGATGTAGTGCCAACTTATTGGCACTACAAAGAGTGACCAAAGGATATCTTGGATAAAGAGGATCCAGTGCGAGTTCCGTGGAATGGTCCTTGTGAGGTCTGCAAAACACCAAATTATGTCTCTGATCCCTGACCCAAAACTCCTTTGAGGAGTGCCTTCATTGCATTAATGCAAAGAGTTAGTTTCACTTTAGGATAACCATGTTCTAAGCAAACAGAAAAGGATCCTGTTTGCTTAGAACACAAGAGAAACAGGCTTCTCAACCCATATTGATCGATATGTATAGGAAAGGGTTTGAAAATGTTTAAGATGCCCATTTCAGCCCTACCTTTTCCCCTTAAACTGATTAAAAAATAAAAGACGAGGGAGGATGCTCTCATGTGTTTACTTGGACTAACCTCACCTGATCCTGTTGTGACAGAAGACGCTAGAAGGGTGTCTAATCCAGTGGTGGTTACATTTCTCCAGGTAAGAAATCAAAGAAACAAAAACGTCTGAAAGGGAATTTTCCTCTACATTTTCTCTCATGTTTATGGCAGCGAATGCTGCAGTGATGCCGGCCAGGTTTGACCGAGATAGTGGAAAATGGCAAAGCTCTTGGCTTTCCTGCCAGAAGATAAGCAAAAAGAGTCTGCAGGCATTTTAAGGGGCGGCAGATTTCGCCTCTAAGCATTCCATGGAGAATGAGACAGCCCTTGATGTAGCAGACACTGGATTCCACAACGTGTACAACAAACAGGTCATGCACAGGCAGGCCTGGATCAAATGTTTAGATTGCTGGCACGATGACCAGGCTAAGATTCTTAATTGCCTTTTATTACAACTATTGTGGCCGAATTCCGAGTTTGGAGGTAGACATGGCAGACTCCGGTCTGGTGAAGGGAGTAATTACCGGTCCAGTCCGAGGTCGGCGGGACCGGTAATTCCCCATTCACCAGAGCCATTCCCCATTCCCATTTGAGCCCCCATGGGGCTCAATGGGAAGGGGGGAGGCGTCAATAACGGTACCGCAAATTGCTGCACCGTTATTGACCCCGGTATCCCTTTGCAAGTCCTGTCCATAATGCCTGGTAAAACCAGGCGTTAAGGAAGGGACCCGCAAAGGGACATCGGAATAGGGTGCAAAGGGATTACCGGCACCAGTGTCATTACCGGTGCCCGGAATCCCTTTGCGCTCAGGTCGTAATGACCCCCATGTGTATTTTGTTAAGCGCTTTGGATAAAAGTGCTATATAAGCTTTGTAAATAAATAAAAAAAATAAATTAAATAAACTATTTGGAGGGGCTGTGAAAGCAGTGTTTACAGGTATCAGAATGGACACTGAGAGAGCTAAAACTTGGGCACAGACCTTTCAAGGCAGAAAAGGAAAGCTGCATGGAGCCTGCTAAACATGTGTAGGAGAACAGCAGAGGTCCTATCAGACCTATAAACAGTATATAGTAGATATCGCCAGAAAAATTCCCAATGCAGCCAGCAATCTTACGGGATGCCCAGAGATCTTGGAGGGGGCAATGCCACAAAAAACATCACAATAAAAGTCTTTTGAAATGAATTTCAAATTATGAACTTCTTTTAAATTCAATAGTTGAGTTATGGGTGAAAATACATGCAGGCTTTCCGATTATAGCCTTAACTGTCATCAACACAAGAATGTCACCCAGACAACACCTATGGGAACAATGTTTGCACTCTCCATGTTTTATGCTCGAAAGGCATACTAATGATTTACAGAGGAGCACAATATTATTTCATTAACAAATTGTAAAGATGCATACACTTCAAAGAAAAAATGATGCTTGCTATTAAATTGGTTTCTCATGCTCTATGAAAAAGGATGCCATCTTCTGTCATGGCCAGGTCTCTTACTCTAGTCTTGAAGAGAATATGATGTCCAGCGTGCAACAGACTCCTCAGAAAACTGGCATGGATCGAGGATCCCTCAAATCCATACTACCACTATCAAAATGCACCTGCGCACAACCTTCAAGACCCAGCCAGCAACAATAAGAAGGGACTGTTTTCCCAAATAGGAGTGGAATGAGCTATCCCCTTCAGACGCTGATTAGGAGATCAAACATCCACCCCACAAAACCCATACTGGATGCAGTGTAGCTGTGTGGTAGCAGCAGCAAAACTGAAAGTGGCATAGATGTATGGAAGACCCAGCAACACTCCCCAAACTCTGTTTGAACAGTAATTTATCTAAGGCAGGAGAGAAACAGAGAGCAAACACCCCTCTTGCCACATGCATGTCTGGAGAAAAATGAAGAATCAAAATGGAGCAGGGCTAGAGGGCATTTTGAAGACTTCCATGGGAAGTACCATCCCTCAAGGATATAGGGTCTGTGGTGACTTGGAATGTGTCTCAATTTTTAAGATTTGTTTTATGGAGAAACATCCCTTTTCTAGCCCCCCCCCCTTCATTATGACCATTCCACCCCAAAGTTTTGGGACAAGAAACAGATTGCACCAGGTCTATTGTACTTCCTTTTGGTTTGTCTTTTAAAGTCCCTGGACAGCTAGGTACATCAACAGCTTCAGGCAGCTCCAGAGTATCACCCTCATTCAAAATCCCCCTCAGACAACCTATTTCAGTCTTGAGAAAAGGTTCTGCCTTTGGCTCCCTTTGGAAAAGGTGTTCTTAAGGAGGATTTTCATCAAGTACATCCAGGTCGAATCGCAAATCAGCACTTCTCCTGTCAGACAAGTTTCTTTCTTCTGCCATTTTCTCCAAGAACACTCTCAATTTCCTATGTGTTTGCCTTAAATACTTGATAAACTGCACCCATGTAGTATAATTTGATGCAGCATTTTCTGGATTGGGCCTATGATAGGTTGGCTTCATATGTTGGCCCTCCCAATTGTCATTCCTTTTATTTAGGTTGATCCAATGTATTTTGCCATTTGACAAGGTGAGGGCTTCCTCTACACAAGAATTATGATCAAGTTGCAGCATAATATATTATTATAATATATAATAATTGGTCATGTATAACACGCTTAATACCCAGAAGTTTCTAAGTGATCGAGCCTGTGTTGCTCTTTGTCGTCTTGCTTCCAAGAGGAGCACACTGCCCCTGAGCTATCCACCCGAGATAGCTGAGATAACATCCCCTTATAATTTCTGCTACCGACCTGTACCATTATTGAGACCTACATATTTGAGATTGCAAGACAATTCAGAGTTTGTAGACATTCTTCTTTTTCTAATAGTTGGTAATATGAGAAAGTTACTGAAGTATGTAAATGTATTAGTAATTCATGCATATTAATATATCATGTTTATGGGCAGATGATGTGAAGTATTTTGCTGAATTCAAATTTTTCAGTTTCTAAATCCAGCAAAAGAGTTCAAAAGTTATATGACTTCATTTTGATGCCCTTCAAATTAATGTATTTACTTTGTTTTTCATCAAAGGGATCAGAGTTGTATGGCGATCTAATCTTTGAAGCATTATTTTACTGATTAAGCAAGCCTATGAATGTTTGGCCCTGCTTGCCTCAATTTCTTGTATTTTTAAGTTTGAAATATATGCTCTAAATACCTGCAGTTGTGTCTATCGACCTCAGCAAATAGATTTGTTTATGATTAATGGTGTGTCTGTTTTACCACAAAGTTGACCTCTGAACCTTCTGCCTTGAGAACTGAGCTCAGATAAACACAGGCCAGACTTACAAGGCCCAAACTGCATTGACCATTTTTAACTGAAATGCATTTTAAAAATCAATGCTAATGTACGTTTTACTTGATAAGAACTTAATCATGTAAGCCTTATCAGCACATTTAACTCAATATGCGTAATACATGATATACACCTGCTTGTCATTTCTCACGGCATATTAAAATACACATTATGGGTCCTTTGTGAAACAGGGCTGCACAAGTATTCACTGATTCATTGGCCATTTGCTGCAAACCATTTCGTTTTTTGACCTTAACGTTATAGGGATGACACACCATGCAAATTAAACACTATATTGTGAAATATGGTGCATTTGTATTAAATAAACATGACACACAGACAGAGATTGGCCATGGGGAGCAGCCGACTCAGGGAACCAATGTAGAGACAGAGATTCTGGGAGGAGGGTGGAGAAGAGAGGAGACAGACAAGCAAAGTGAAAGGTAAGAGATGGCCATCAAGAGAAGCAAGATGCCACGGCATTTAGACAACCCCACTAAGTCCTGCACAATGTCCCTGAGGGAGCCATATATGGAATGTCTACAACCTTAAGGCCTCCCTAGTGCATGGGAGAGAATAAGACGTAGGGGTACCACGACTGCAGAAAAAATTATGTTTTAGCACACTGTTGTGGAATTGGGATCCTGCCTGACGAATGTGGGTCTTTTCAAGGTTATGGGAAAGGATGCAGGTCCCATCCCTAGACTGGGAACCCGAATTGTTTTTTGTACACATTTTCAGAACATAAGTTGAAACTGTTTTTTTTTTAATTTAGTGGTTCATTGAGCACCTTGTCACAATAATCACCTCTGCGTCCGAGGACTTATGCACAAGGTTGAGTTGATGTCTTCATCCTGGATCAGTGTATAAATATGCAGTCGAAAGATCTGACCCTTGTCCCAGAATAGTTTGTGTAGACGAGACTGAAATATGGTGAAACATCTATCCTTCCTCTTTGCAGGTCTTGGAGCATGCATCACTGCAAAACTCTTCAAATATATGGTCAAGAGAATGTATCGCTGAAATTCTCTTCAAGTATTAGGTCGACCGTTAGGGAGTTTATCCATAGTTGTCAAGGTTGAATTGATGATCAGGTGGAGAGATCATTAATTATTGTTTTGGACACCAAAAGGGATTCTGCATACAACTGATGTGGCATTTATTTACATGATGCACATGGTGGTGTACATCAGGTTTAGCCTCAAGTAGGATCTGAGACAGCCCACTGCAGACAAAGAAGTAATGTATATTGTCTGCAGCTCTTTCATGAGTCTCCCCTCAATTCTGTATTTAGGGCTTTTTGACAAAGCATGTATGACCTTGAGGCCCCCACATTATTCCTTATCTCGTGTTTTTCACTATCCTATTAGCATGACTGAGCATGATCTGGTAGAGGCAGCAGTGTGTCTTGATATTTTTGCACCAGGAAATACGGGGAAACTTTGGATCATATTTTATCCCCCATTGTCCCTATCTACTTTTCTATTAATGATCAAACATATACACAAACATGCATACACAAATATTATATGTTAGGACAAAGTGATGAAATCAGGAATCCTTCTAAGATGCCCCTCGCTTTCTCGCGAATGCATATAAAGAAGGGGAAGTTTGATGATATGTTACATCATGTCCAGTAGTGAAATGGAAGGGCAGAACTAATTTCACCTCCCTCATGAATATGATGCAGGTGGGTCTCAGACTGAGGACAGCACGGAATAAAAAGAGGTGGGCGGGTAAGAATATAACATTGTAGCTGGATGAAGCATGGTCATGTTCACAAAGAATTCCTACAATTATTGAGGTGAAGATGCTTCACATTGTTTGCACATCAAGGGACCCACTATCATTCACACGTGGATGTGTGGCAGGTCATTACTCGCACCATGACACTCGCAGAGTTGTCATACGTTTGTGTCAGATCATTATGAGAACATGCTAATGTGCAATATTCAGGTAGGATTCCCATAGCAATTAATACAGCATTGGTGATTACTTTCACATGAAGGGAACAAAACGAACAGTGTTGCAATTACTACAGGATTTCAGATAATATATACTAAACAATGTACCCCTAACTGTACATTTTAGAGGTAGCATACAAAGTAATGAGATTGGTGACATTTTGGCGTAGAACTCCAATGAGATTTATAATATCCTGATAATGTACATGTAATTGTGTCCGTTGGTTCAGTGAATTTGTAAGAATGTTTTAGAGTTTGAAAGGGTGCCTTTTCTTTTTGCAAAGGCAGCTGTCTGTGTGTTACTGCACCCAGGTATTTTCATGACAATGCAGAACAGGCCTCCTCGGGTTGCAGCTCTCTCTCCTGGGCCTCCCGTGCACTGGCATATCAGTGAGTGGTGTGCAATGAAATTGGCCTTTACTGATGTCACAACTAAAATATTAAAATGTTTTTGGAAATGTGCGATGTCACAATTAGGGAATAATTATCAAAAAACAAGAGGTGTGCACATAGAATTGCAGGTGGTTAGGTCTTATCAGAAATGTTTTTGGCCAAGGAGCTCCAAGAGACATCATAGACAGTGAGAATCAAGCTCAATGTGTCTATCCTCCCTGAAATAGAAAGCAACCCTTTGTTGAGATTCACGCATGTACATTTCTGGGTTGGGTGTGGCCCAAATGCTCCATTCCCACCCTTGGGCTGTCTCTATAGGCAATATGTAAATTAAAAAATACCTGGTAACCTGCCATGCTTCTCCTACCACATTACCATCTTCATGAGTGCCCTTACTCCCACAAAATGGCAAATAAATAACTGACCCAGTTTTGCCAGCACTTAGGGACCGTGCCAGTCTTATCTCTTGCACCCCTTCCACAACAATAGAACAGCAAACTATACCTGCTATACAGGCACACTCCCTTCATGAAAAAACATATCTGCAATACTGTAACAATCGTTCGCTCGCTTTATTTGGTCATAGTCCCCTCGCCTCACACTACCAATGTTCTGCTCCACCAAGAGGGAATGTGAGTTTCTGGCCTGTAACATTGACAGGCCTCCTACTCATGCCATGTCATACCATGGAGCAGTACATGGTGGTGGGCCGTCGACCTCGAAAAGCCTACTGATGCGACGAAAACGATTGTGTTGCAGAGTAAACATAAGGATGGGCTTTCTACTGAGCATGGCACTGTTCCAGCTGTGAGTGTAAGGGCGCGCTCTGCTCAGTATTGGGCCTTCCACTCAGAAAGGCCCAATATTGGTCGCAGGGCACCTGGTTTGTGTTAAGGCCTTGTGGCCTTTGGAAAATGAAGGACGCACACCAAGGAATGAACTAACGTCTTCTTTATTCAGTATCTAACAGCGTACTGATTAACTCCCCTCAGACCTCCTCCCACCTCCCACATCATGGCCCACGTGACCCAACCGACCTGGGCCTGTTTCTCTCTTAAAGAGACATAAGTCATCTAACAACACCCCCGGACAAATGTCCTTGCTTCTGCTCAACATTCTTCAACAAGTCGCAGGGGCTTCCTGATGATCCTTTGTGGGCGACCACTGGGACCTGCACTTGGACCCGCTTCAGCACTATCAGCCACTTCCGCCAGGAGTCGAGACAGTGACCCTGTAGGGATCCAAAGCTCATCCCTGGCCTCACGAGGCTCTGGGTCCGGTTCAGGAGGAGTTCACAGTGGTCACCATTGTTCTTTTGACATCCCCTACATGAAATTCTTTTGGTCGGGCTCCTCTTCTTTCATCAGTCTCTCCTCAAACCCTTTCTTTCCGTTCAGTGTCTCTCCTTATGACTTCCTGATCTGCTTCCGGTTGGCCCACAGGGTGGCTTTTAATGTGAGTGTGAACTTGATACTTCATCATCAGCTCCGCCGGGGTCTTATTTGTGGCCTCGTGAGGTGTGTTGCGGTAGTCCCGTAGCAGTCAACAGAGCGCTTGATGTGGGTCAGTGCCTTTAAGGCAGGCCCTATGCATGGTTTTCTTGATCTAGGCCATGAACTTCTCCGCCATCCCATTGACTTGCGGCCAACAAGGTGTGACATTTTGTTAAGTAAACCCCATGTGTTTTGCAAAGGCTGCAAACTCATGGCCGCTGAAAGGTGGACCATTGTCTGACTTAATGGTCTCCGGTATGCCCCATTCACTTATGACTTCATCAAAGATGGCGGCCACTTGGGCAAATGCTGTGGAAGTCTTTTTTACAATCGAGAATCTCGAATGTTCGTCAATAAAGAGTAATAGATACTCTCCCGATTCAAAGGGACAATAGAAGTCCACAGCGACCTTCTCCCAGGGGTGTTCCAGGATCTGTGTCGGTTGTAGCAGTATCGGAGACTCAGCACAGGCCGTACACTGGCATGCTGCACAATTTCTCACCCATAGCATCCAAGAAAGAGACCCACACATGGCACCGGAGCTGTCTCTTGGTGTTGTCAGCACCCCAGGAGCCTTCATGGGCTGTCTTGATGACTTTGGCCCAGAGGGTCGCTGGGATGAGGCGTCTGCACCCCCTCAAGAGAATTCTTTTGTCCTTGACGGCCAGCTCAGCATGCACCTTGGCTAACCTCTCCAACTCATCTCTGCACGCACCTGGGTGGGTGGGTCAATACAGCCCGGAGGTAGTCCTTTCATCTATTGTTCTCTGTGAGGCTAATTGCCAAAGCCATGGAGGGGTCCGCAGCTGTGGCTGCAGTGACAGTTTCGAGCGAGACAGCCGGGGGAAGTGCATTTGATGCCAGGTAGCTGTTGTATTCGGTGTCACCCGGTCTAGGGACGGGCTTGCCTGTGCAGTGTCTAGACAGGTAATCAGCCGCGTTGTTCTCACCCCCAGGTCGATAGTTGATTTCAAAGTCGTATTCCTGGAGCCTGATGCACCATCACTCAATCCTGGGAGGCATCTTTGTCCTTGGGTTCCCAAAAAGTGACATCAGGGCCTTGTGGTCTGTGATCAGGGTGACCCTCTTCCCCATAATGAAGTTGTGGAAATGTTCGCACACCCACACAGCTGCCCGACTCTCCTCCTCGGCCTGTGAGTAGGCGGATTCAGGTGGGGCTACCGCCCTGCTGGCGTATGCCACGATGTGTCTCGGTGGGCATCAATCCCATTTGTCTGCGCCAGTATGGCACCCACCCCCACTGGACTAGCATCCACAACCATTTCCATGTGCCACTCCTGATCGAAGTAGGCCAGCCTCCTGGTTTTGGTCAGAGCCTGTTTGATGGTGTCAAAGGTTACCTGGCAGTAAGCTGACCATGCAAATGGAACGTCCTTCTGCAGCAGACACCTTAGCGGCTCCGTGATAGTGACGTAGTGTGGGATATATCTGGCACAGTAGCCTGCCATCCCCAGAAATTATCTCACATCAGCTGCCTGTCCTGGTTCTTGAAGGTTGAATATGGTGGAGACTTTGTCTGGGTTCGGTGCCATGCCTTCAGCGGAGAAAATGCGTCCGAAGTATCTTGTTTTGCTGAAGCGGCATTTGTCGATATTGAGGGTCAGCCCTGCTCCTTGGACAGTAGCACAGGTTGCCCGCAGGGCAGTGTCATGCTCCTCACATGACTTCCAAACACTAGGATATCGTCACTGTAGTTTAACGCCCCTCGGACCAGTCTGATGACCTGCCTGATGGCATCGTGGAAAATCTCGGCCGCCAACGAGATGCCAAAGTTTAGGTGCTTGTAGAGGAGTAGGTCGTCATAAGTAGCAAAGGTGGTAATGCCCCTTGACTCAGGAAGAAGGTCCATCTGATGGTACCCCTGATTGAGGTCAAGTTTGGAGAAGAGGACAGCTTTGTTGAGTTGGACGATAATGTCCTCTATACGTGGTATGGGGTGTCGCTCTCTCTGAATGGCAGTGTTCACCATCCTCATGTCCACGCAGAGTCTCAGTCGACCCCCTTCCTTTGGCACGATCACCAGTGGCGAAACACATGGAGTCGGACCTGTTGCAGACTCGATGATTCCATCCTCCAGGAGTTGGTCGAGTTCCTTTGACACAGCAGCCTGCAGATGAATCCCGACTCTCCTTGGGTGTTGTGGAACAGGCTGGACTGCTAAGCCTATGTGCAATTTGACAGGGGGACCTTTCATCTTGCCTAGTCCTTTGCACAGGAGCAGAAATGTGTTCACAATTGTGTCTCTCGTGATGGTGTTCTCGGGTGATTGACTGCTCCAGATGCTGCAGACTTGGTCTTTTGCCTCAATTGTGGGGGCTGCCGAGCGAATGGTGTCTCCTTCCTGGACGTGATTGTCAATTAGGCCCAAACAGGATGCTGTCCGGTAGCTCAGAAGGAACCTTCCCTTGGTCGGGCTTCAGATCACATGGATGACTGTTGTCGTGGACCGGTTGCCGTGGATGAGCCGGTGCCTGAAGGATCCGATGGAGTGCAGAGGGACATCAGCTTCCCACTGAAAGATCTTGGATACCGTCTGGGCTAGCGTCGATTTGTTGGAGATCTGGTTAAATTCCTTCTTGCCCATGATATTAACAGTGGCCCCTGAGTTGACCAGAAAACAGAAGTGTCTACAACAGATCTCCACTGGTATTCTGGCTGCTTCTCTGGCTTCTTTCTCATCCAAGATAAGGTTCACATATTCATTTTGGGTGAACTGGTCGCACTGGTCACTCTCATTGTCCACCCCTTGGGGTGCCATCACGTAATATCCTTGACGCAGTGGTGGCGGTCAATCATATTCATCTCGAAACTGTGGCTTCTGGTCATGGGTCTCGAGTTCTTGGTTATCTTCTTCACGGTAGAAGTCTTCCACAACCCTCACATACCTTCTCGGGCCTTGCTGATATGGGCACATCTGGTATGTCTGGTTCTGCGGGACCCCGTTGTATGTCTTGTACTGTGGCGATGGTGACATGCGCGGTGTGGGGAAGGGTCTGCCTTCCCTACAGGCAGACTGGAAGTGGCCTTCTCTTCCACAGTTTCCGCACCTCTGGGTGAGTGCGGGGCACACCCCTGAGTGAGGAAAAGCCACCCTGCACCGGTAGCACTACCGCTGCATCCTTGGAGTCGTCGGGTATCCGGGTCCAATACTCTTGTCTCCTGCTCTTGCGTTGCTTGGTTGGATCGCCGCAATCAGGTCACTTCTGTCTTGTTTGGGCGTGGTGGTGCCCAACATCTAGGTGACCTGTATATCACCTCTCTCGAAAGTCCTGGCCATTTCACTGACCTTATCAATGGTGAGCGGTCGTCCAACGAAAAGGCGTGGGATTGGCAATGAGCTCCTTTGACTTGCAGACGAGTGATGAATTCATCTATGGTCTCATCAGCTCTCTGGGTACATTGATTGAACATGTACCTTTTGTAGTCTCTGTTGGGCTCGAGTACCAGTCTCTTATTGAGGGCCGTGAGCAGCGTTGCAAAATCAGGATGTTCGGCTGCTGGGATAGTCTTAATGAGTGTCTTTACTTTGTTACTTCGTTATATTGAGGAACATGCTGCGTAGTTTCGGGGAGTTTTCCTCACCCGCTGCTGCAATGAAGTTGTTAAAGTCTTCCAACCATTCTACCCACTGCAGGTCTTTGTCAACTTGTGGGGTCATAGAGAATGGTGGGCGCATATGCCACACAGTGGCAGTGGACCTCATGGGAGGGACTTGCACCGCCTGAGGCTGTCCTGCTTGACCAGGGGGCAAACTCATGATGGCTACGGGAGATAGATGTTGTTTGTGCCGCATTGTAGGTAGTCCTGGCAGTGCCATTTGCCAGGCACTGCTGTAAGGTCACTGTGGACACCCCACTGACTGGTGGCTGCAGGCGAGAGATAGTTCGATTTGGGCCTACACACGGTGCAGCAGGGAGCACACGAGTATGCAGGGAAAGTAGGGCCCAGTAGGGGAGGCCCTGGGGTGGGGGCTGGTTTGGACCAGCTCAGGCAGTGAGCTATCCCACATGTGAAGCTAGCGGGCGTGGCACCGCAGGAACAGTGGGGGAGGGGAAGCCACCCACCAGCAGGAACACGTGGACTTCAGGAGCTGGAGCCCGACCGCTGGCTGATTGCCGTGCAGTGGTGGGACTGTGCGCGCTCTTGTCTCCCGAAGGACCATGCATAGCAGCAGCAGGCAGAGGATGAAGGCGGGGTCCAGGATCAGGTCCTTCACTGAAAGCGGGCTGGCTTGCACACACGTAGCAGTAGGAGGCGGAGGAGGATGGCGGGGCCCGGGACCGGGTCCTTTGGAGACAGCAGACCGTCTTTGTAGACACGGCCGTGGACGCGGTCTGGTTGCGGCCGAAATAGTAGACACAGTGTGGGATGATCGCATGAGTGTCATATGGAGGAGGAACCTGGCACGCGAGTAATGGCCTTGACGCCCAGTTGTTAAGGCTGTGTTGCCTTTGGAAAATGAAGGAAACACACCAAGGAATGAACTAACATCTTCTTTATTCGGTATCTAACAGCATACTGATTAACTCCCCTCAGACCTCCTCCCACCTCCCATGTCATGGCCCATGTGACCCAACCCACGTGGGCCTGTCTCTCTCTTAAAGAGACATAAGCCAGCTAACAGTTTGCTGTGCTTCTTATGTGTCTTGGAAAACCTGGGAAGGCTACGACAATGCGTATTTGGTGCAGGGTTGGGTAAGAGCTGCGGTGGAACCTGGCATTTGCAGCACCTGTGGCGGGTGGAAACAAGTGTGCGAGTAATCTATTGCTAGGGACCTCAATGGCCCTATGCGTTAAGATGTAAAACACAATAGCATATTCAGCAGTGAGTGGTTTTAAAAAGTGTACCTTGAGAACTAACTGAGTCGCTCTTACAAACTGAAAAGATTGAAATATTAAGAGAGTGTCCATTTTTAATCTTAGTCAATATGAGATTAAATGAGTTGCCCAGGATCACACTCTTTTGTGCAGTGGTGAAGCAGGGATTTTGAGCACACTCTATCTACAATTTCAGCAATTGGCCTCTTGTTGCACAGTCTTGTGCAGTGTAGCAAAGTGGTCTGTCCAGGATAACAGTATGGTCCGGTGCCCAGGGTATGGGCCTTTACACTATTTCCACTGCATCACAGTTGGCTACCTGATCACCTCTTGTGAGTAACCATCATGCTATTCATCTTCCCTGTTTTTACACCTCTTGTTTAGAGGGACTGAGTGTTAAAACCCACACCTTACTGATGCATTCTAGAGAAAGTGCCTAGTTGTCTAGCACACTGATATCATCACCAACGTGTATGCACTAAAGTTTGTCAAGCCCAGAGGGAGGATGGGATGAGTGTGCCTTGCTAGAATGTGGAATGCGATCAAACATGTGATCAAACATCTCTAGCACAAGTGCTTCACACACTAAGCTATTTTCTGAACCATTGTGGCACTCAAACCTGTCAATATTCAGTTCAAATTTGGTTATTTGACGTGATTAATGTATTGCCAAAGATAGGTGAAAACAATACACACGTTGTACGCCAGTGAACCCAAATATTGTATTTACAGCAATGAATACATTATACATTGCAGGTTTAATTATTCAGAGCGGAGCTCATTTGGCAGCAGGCTCTGAGTCTCAATAACACGCTATACAACATGATGACATATTATTAATGTTTTATACAAAATGTGCACTGACTCATTTGCGTCAAACAGCTAGGCGGGGACCCCTATTAGGGTGGGGCAGAATGCACGTCCCCCTTTTGCCCTCCAATGAAGGTGCCTCTGATTACCAACATTATTGATGCAACTTTCCTAAAGTCCATATTAATTAATCATAATTAAGTTTTAAAATCACTTTAATATGTTTGTCGTGGAGTATCACTGGGAAATAAACCAAACCTACAAAGGGTGCAACTTTATTATTAAATAAATATGACAACATTCTGTTTGCAGTGGCATGGATAGTAGCATCCCGTGCAACTCGAGGGCTTTGAAATGCACACAACTATGACTGCTAAATCAACTCAATGGATTTCAATATGAGTCTGGCGGTAGCTGTGCCGGTAAAACCGGCAGTCTGCCACTGGACTCGTGAATTTTTCCGTTGCCTGGCTTCCTGGAATAACCAGGTGATTACGACCCCGGCGTTCCAGGAAGTCAGGCGCCGGAAACATTAAATCCCCATTCCCAATGGGAATGTGGATGACGGAAGCACCGGCACCATTAATAACAGTGCCGTGCTTCCGTGAAAGTCTGCCAGCGGGTGCCGTCCCGCCGCCAGGTCAGGCCTGGGGCCGGGACAGCAGCCACTCATAGACTCGTAGTGTGCCGGTCCGGTAACAACATTACCGATAGGCTTACCGGCAACAGCACCTTTGTTACCAGACTGGCACACTTGTAATGAGGCATGTTTAAGGCACAGGGGAGGGAACCACTGATGTTTATCCGGGGACGTAAGAGCGCAGATAGGATGGGCAGATTGTTAGAAATGTACAAGAAATACTCAGCTGCAGACCCTCCCTGGCCCATACTTGGTCTCCCTTTCCCTCCATAAATTATATCCCCAATGTGTAACATTCTTTAACCCCTTTCCATATCCCTCTACTGTTCCCTTAACATTTCTTCTTTAATGGCATCCAGATATGTGTATCCTGTTACTGTGTCCCCTCCAACATACCCTTGACATTCTGCCGTATTTAACTATATCTATATTTGTGTACCCTGTTACTATATCCCCTTTATCATACATACCCTTAACATTGTGTCCTAAGTAATGGGATCAAGATGCTTATATCCTGTTACTGTATCCCCATCACCATACCCTTAACATGATGTCCTATTTAATGGTATCCAGGTGTGTGTATCATGTTACTGTATCCCCTCCATCATACTCTTACGATTCTGTCATATTTAATGGTATCCATATTATCGTGTCCTGTTACTGTATCCCCCCATCATCCCCTTAACATTGGGCCTCATTCCGAGTACGGCGCTAACCAATGGCGCTATTAACGCCTTGGTTGACTCCGTACCCGGACCGGCAGAGCCTTGGTGGATGGCGGAATTACCGCCCCATTCCAAGGTTGGCGGAGCGGTAATTCCCCATTCACCAAGGCTCTTCCCCATTCCCAAATGAGCCCCCATAGGGCTCAATGGGAATGGGGAAGATGCAAATAACGGTGACCGTTCATTACGGTCACCGTTATTGGCTTGGAGGCCCCTTTGCGCCCTCGACTTTAACACCTGCTCAAAGCAGGCGTTAAGGGCGAGGGCGCAAAGGGAACTCGGAGTATGGCGGTAAGGGATTACCGCCACCGGTCTCGTTAACGGTGGCCGCTATCCCTTACCGCCATACTCGGAATGAGGCCCATTGTGTCTTATGTAATGATATCCAGATGCTTCTATCCTGTTACTTTATCCCCTCCATTATACCCTTAACATTTTGTCCTATTTAATAGTATCCATATTCTTGTATCCTGTTTATAAATGTTTTATTGTGTAACTGTTTATTGCCCTTCCTCAATATGGGGAGTTCCTTCCCTGCCCAAGCCAGATGTCGCTCAATAAACTGTTTAACTGTAGTTACTTATTCAGCCCAATTTCAGACTTATATAATGCCCCATGGATTCCACCCCCTTAGCTACCAATGAGCCACCTTCTTTGTGGCTCACAATTAAACTTCTTGTTACATAAATAAATCACACAAATTGGTTAGAAAAATACAAATCACAATACTTTGCTTTCGATTTTCCTGCATGCTTAAAACGCTAGCAGTTTGGCTTATGGATTTGTGCAAATGCATGTGGCAATTATTATTTCACCCACAGTTTTGCTTTAAAATAAACATAGGGTGATTTAGCAGTTGGTTATTCAGACCTCCCTACTTTGGATTGTGTTGGGCAAGTCAGACTGCAAAAACTGGGATAATTTAACAATTGTGGATTTCAGACCTCCCACCACTTTAAGTACTGTGTTGGAGAAGCTGGACAGAAAAAATGTGGATAACCTGAGAATTTTAGATTTCAGAACCTCTGTGGAACTCTGCCAAGGGAAACTAATTAAATTAATACTGTTTATTAAATAGGCTAAGGATCTACACAATTGTGTCCCCCCCCACCCTCTGCCCACTATAAAGGTAAAGGATTTAAGGCAAGCAGATTCCCCCACATTTTGGTGTGAATAGGCTCAATTCTACTTGCATTGAAAACCTCTACCCTCCACCAGCATGGCAGTTCGCAAATTCCGGACATGTTCGGTGCAGCCAGGAACTTAGCTGGCCATTACAATGCCCTAAATCACAGGTGGATGAATGTTATTTCAACAAAATCGCCTTGAAATTATATAAATAATTATACAGAAAGGAGGGCAGTATGATATATGGTTGCTGAGAAAAATGCATAAGTTATAACAGTCTTTTAAAATTAATAAGAAACCTTTGTGTTCATGCAAAATGGAGCTCTCCTGTCTACAGGCTATTTGCCTACAAACCAGAGTTGCTTTATTTTTTTATTAGCCTCTTGGTT
The DNA here is from genome assembly GCF_040938575.1 of Ambystoma mexicanum. Classification (NCBI taxonomy): domain Eukaryota; kingdom Metazoa; phylum Chordata; class Amphibia; order Caudata; family Ambystomatidae; genus Ambystoma; species Ambystoma mexicanum. Next base: position 539,665,974 of record NC_090935.1, read on the forward strand.
GTTTGGAGTTGGTAGGCTACTGTTCATAAATACTTGGGATGCACCAGCCAAACAGATGTCCCCCGCTGCAGATAATGAGCTAGGCTGGCCCTCTGATGTCACGATGCCCTGCAGAAATTTGATATCATGTCCTCTTTTCTGAAAGGGACCACCATTTCGATCTGAAAAGTTTCTATGTGCTGGTATTTTTTTCAGAGTTCAGCCTTGATTGCAACCCCTGTTTTTATAACTACTCCCTACATTCCAGTCATGCACTGGCCATGCCATTTGCCCTGCACGGAGATGAGCTTCCAGAGACACCATGTCTGGGGAAAGTTTGTTTTTAAGACCTCTTAGCAGACCACACTTTATTGCAGTTGTAAACAGCTGGAATGCAAGCCAGGCTTTCAGTGGGGGAAGCCATTTGCGCAGTCTGCCCAACAACTAGCCAAAAGTGTCTGCCTCTGGCCTAAATGAAATCTTCATGTGACTCATGGAACAAAGTTTTTCTTTTCACTTCTTGCCGGTATTTTGCACATGAAGCATAATATATATTACATCTTGTCAACCCACATTAAGTATTTTCCCTGACATCTTTATATTATCTGGGGAACATTGTTCTCATGCCTTGCTTTCAAACTGCAAACGCACATGAAAAGCCATTTTCGTGTCAATGATTGCAAATTCTGCTTTTCCTGTGTAAGGCTTTTCCTTTTGTAATGACAGATAGGCTGTTTTCGCCTTGCACTTCCTTGTGTTACTTGCAGACCCCCCACAGTCTGCCTTAATAGGCCCATTTTCAGTGTGAAGGTTTTGTTATTTTTTCATGACGACTGGCAGGTCATTTTTGCAGTGGACCCCTTAGTTCTGTTGGCTTGGGGCCTTTGATTACACCCCGCAATTGTTTAGAGCACAGATCTAACTTGAGAGCAGCGGAGCACTATACAGAATGTGGGTAGCCAGGGTTTGGGCTAGCATCTTTTAACAGTAGTGCAGTACTGTGAATTTAGGTTTGTGCATCACTATGTGCATCCATTGAAATAACTTCTTGGTCAGGTGTCATTGAAAAAGCCATGTGTTGAGAGATTTGCGAAAAAGGAGAATTGTGGCAGTATTCCGAGCCGACACCATGATTGATTTCCAGAGGGTGGGTGAGTGACAAGAGAAGGATGGTTTGTGGGTCCTCTCTTTGTAGACAAGTTGTGATTGAAGCCGGTTAGTCAATTTTCTGTGCAAGGAATGTGTGCCACCTGATATGTGGAGCCTAGCCACCATGTACGCTTGTGTACTACGAGTGACTGCTTTATAGAGGACCCATACAGTCTTGAACATTATCCTGGCATGCAGAAGAAGCCAAGGTATTGCACATAGGACGTAGTGATTGGGTCAAAATTATGTGCACCACTAATTAAACGTACTGCAGCATGGTGGACGGCTTTTACGGGAGCCATGTGAGCAGCTGGGAGCCCCATCAGGAGGGCATTTTCTCAACCTATGTGCAAGACCACAAGTGCCTACATTACCGTCCTGAATTCATGCAGCAGATTAAAGGGTTTCTGGAAAGACAGGCTACTGTCAATGGTGAAGCCTAAGGATTTTGCAGAGTCCAAGTGTTGTGAACCAAATCCTTCTAGGTGCATATCAATCATAGTGGGTGGACTGATGTGGACGAATTCAGTCTTGGATAGGTTTAGTTTGAGGTAGGCAGTCGGCATCCAGGACTGGATTATGGTTAGGTACTGTTATTGTATCCCCTCCATCATACCCTTAACATTTTGTCCTAATTAATGGTATCCAGGTGCTTTTTCCTGCTGCTGTATCCCCTCCAGCATGCCCTTAATATTGTATCCTTTTAATTATATCCAGATTTGTGTATACTATCATTGTATCTCCTCACTTTACAGCACTCTTTGGCATCTCGGCTACAACTAGATTCTTGCTATATAAAACGAAACACACAGCTATGCGTTGCAGTCAACTAGAACAGTGATGCCACTATACCTTACTTTCTATAATTATTTTGTACCCACAATGCCAGTCATTTAATAATATGAACATCAAATCAAAATATCTTTATTTTGGTTAATAAAATGTTCCATAAAAGTGCACATATAATGCTCCCTAATACCATGGCCAAAAAAGGCAATGGGCCTCATTACGACCCTGGCGGAAGACCATGGTGCTATTAGCACCATGGTCCATGCCAGTAAGTTACCGACTCCGCCATGGAGAAAGGGGGAATTACCACCCCATTACAAGGTTGGTGGGGCGGTAATTCCCCCTTCCTCCATGGCCCTTCCCCATTCCCATTTTTACCCCATAGGGCTCAATGGGAATGGGGAAGGCGCTAAGTACGGTGCCGCAAATTGCGGCACCATAATTAGCACCAAGGTCCCTTTGCGGGTCCCTACTTTAACGGCTGGTCTACACCAGCCGTTAAGGTCGGGTCCCGCAAAGGGACCTCGTAATTAGGCGCTAATAGGTTAACGGCACCGCAGCCTTTTACGGCGCCGTTAACCCATTAGCGCCTGGGTCGTAATGAGGCCCAATGAAACACAGTCCACACAATACAAAAGACCACATTTCTTTTTCTCTGTAAAGCCCTTTCTCTTACTTTCAATGCTACTCTTAAAATATGTAGACAGTCTAATTCCAAGCGGAATACAGTCTGAAGTGTGTACATTCCTGAGGCTTTAAAATAAGGAGTGTAATTTGCATTTAATGTGTGAGTAAAAAGAACAGAATAGGATAGTATATTTTTTGCCATCTAATTTAAAGAAAATCGGCAAGTATTACCTGTTACATCATAATCCCACTACATTAAAAATGTAGTGTTAGTCAGCAAAGTGTTAAATCTAAAACGAGTGACAGTCTACAATGATATAACCAATTGCACTTTAGCAGACTCTTTACAGTGGAATTAGCGGAGGCTATTTGTCTGTGGTTTCTATTGCTATTGTTATACATTTCAGAATGCGCGTGGCTCTTAAATTAAGGTTAACTAATTTAATTGAACAACTAACTGTCATGGTGATTGAAGCTGGAGACTCAAGCCAGATTCTTAGGTAATCAAATTCTTCAACATTCGCCTGCTGAGAGTCATTTAGGGCAAGCTCTGGCAAAGACAATATTTTTGGCCTCTGTGTAGGCCTTATATAGGCATTTTCCAGGTGCTGTCATAATGGTACTGCTGGATCATAAAATGGCAACAGCTGGAAAACAGTGTTAGTTCCTGGGCAAATTATGACAGTGCCTGACAAATACCTAGCTAATGCTTATTCACGAGCAAACAACTATTGGTTTTGCCATTGCTTGTTTTTAACAGGAATGTAATGAACCTATGAAGGGACACATATATTACACTATATAATAAAAATACCATATGTATGTTTGTCCGAAGCCATCCAACCCTCTTTGCCTCTTATCACCACTAGAGGGAGCTGTTGCCCTATGCATACAAATATAAGACGTCAAGCTCATCTTCCAGGCCAACAAAATGTGTATTTCAACAATGATAACATACAATTAGCTGCAGAAAAGGCCCAAGACAGCATACTTCAAGTTGCATGAACTAAGAAACTATATACATTTTTTTTTAAAACCATATAAACAGAAATTCATTGGATTAAGCACTATTTCTCTAACAAAATAAATTACCTTTTTTAATGTATGTATGCATTATGTAATTATTCATTGTAATAGTGGTGCCATTCTCACTTAATAGGAACTTAGCAGCATATGCCTTATCAACAAATGGAACTCCATCAGCTTAATACATACATGTATCCACTTGCCATCTTCTCCCCGAATATTATACCACACTTTATGGGTTAATTGTGCATAAACACTGTTTGTGCTAAGAAATACTTTATTGTGTGTCACTTACTATTTTGGGGATGAAAATCCATGCACAATGCAACTCATTCAGCTAAATCCATTATATTTGTAGTAAATAAACATGACACTGTGCTAAATGATGATACTACAATAAAGAACACGTGTGAATTATTATCTGTGATCTCAGTTTATGCTGACCTCGGTTTCCTCTGACAAAAAGAAAGTGCACTTAGCACTGTAAATGCACTGCTAACAAATCTCCAGATCCAGAAGCACAACCATTAGGCCATATTAAAGTGGTTGGGGTGTTTTGAGTGCCAGCAATTCTGATCTCATCAGTTTTATAATAGACACCTGAGCTATGGCCAAAAATGATGCTCCTTAACTTCGAGAAGGGGGGATGAAGTGGACCTTCTGTGTCACCACTCTATTTCCCTCCTTTATTCATCTAACAAATAGTTTGGCAGGGCAATTTACAACAGAGTTCTGGAATGGCTGCACGGCTCTTCATGCATCTGTAAAGAGATGGGTACAAATGCACAAATGTTAACCCTTCACATTATTGTAAGTACAAATGTATAAGTCCAGGCTAGGAGGCTCTATCTGATCATCATGGACTGGATTTCACCTTTTGGCTCTGTCATCAGGGCAACATCATGGGATGAGCTCGCTCACCTGGGAAGGCCCCTTTCCCTCTGGGATGCCTCTTGATCTCATAATGTTGCTTAGTTACAAGCCAGCTGGTGAGACAAATCCTCTTTCTCCATCAACTAGTGCTGCAATCCACGAATGTGTTTTAGCACCCCAGCTTTTCAACGTAAGTAGACATCTTTTAGAAGACGAGTTGGAAGGAGTGGTATCGCATGCACCAGACTGCAGGAAGTGCCTAATTCATATAATCTGTGTGCAGCTGATGGGGACAGGTCTTGGGACTGACTGAAATTGGACAAAAAGCTACCTCCACTGTCATTCTGTCCCTTGCGCAGAATTCACCTTTGCACGTGGTAACATATTTTTTTTGGTAATCATTTGTATGGGTATGCGAACATTTTGTCCTTCCACCTTCTCTTGCATTTGTATATGCCGAGTACAAAAAAAAAACACCAAAAAGCTTACAATGGATTTGTTCAGCACTCAGTGGCAGACTCCCCAGGAATTATAAGCAGAATCCACCGATTCTGCGCTGCTAAGAGAACTTTCCCCCAGCGTTTTCCCCAATAGCCCTCCAAAAGCTCACAGATGCCCGTCAGCCATACAAGAGAAGGGCGGAACTTGAAATGAACATATTAAAGCTATGTGTGGAACACCTAAGCCCCAAATATAAAATGCTGCGATCAGATGTGCTACCCTGCAGGCAAAACCTCATTCTTGCATGCACATATGGAGGTAACTCAATGCTCATGACCCATTCCCCTACAGGCCCCCAAAAAGCTCACAGATGCCTACACAGCACACAACAGGAATAGAACATTGAACTTGAATCCATCAAAGTCTTGTCTCCTGCAACATGGCCCCAGCATAACATTCTGAGCTCAGCTGTGCCCCACTGCAGTGAACACCTCGTTCCTACACTCAAATATGCAGACAATGCAGTAATCATGGCCCAGTCAAAAAGCATGGCGGATTGCTCAGAATCAGGAGCTTGTGTCAACTAGAAGTAATATGGCAAGGTGATGCCCACTGATGGCCATGACTAAATATATATAATGCCAAAACAGCCTGGAGAAGGGTTTACGATATATATCTAAAATGGAAGATGATTTTTTTTCACTGTTTTATTCTCTGTTCTCTCCTCTTCTCCCTTCTCCCTTCTCCCTTCCCTCCTGCACTTTTTTCTGTGCACTCACTCTATCGGAATTGTACCTGGACCTAGTAGGATAGCACCAAATGTTTGTCTTCTCCCCCTTCCCTTATTTGTCCCCCCGCCCCCAGCACTATCTGAAATGTCGTCAGGCCTAGTACGGCAGTCGCTTGTTTTGTTCCTCTTGCTCCTTTCTCCTCCCTTCTCCCTCACCTCTTGTAATACTCTGGCTCTTCAAGAAATGTCATCAGGCCTAATACGGTAGTCACCTGTCTATCCCATTTCCCTCTCACCCCCTCCTTCTTATCTGTGTCAAAGCTCTTGCACTATCTGAAATGTCGCCAGGCCGAGTACGATAGTTAATTTCACATTCCTGTTTTTCATGGCCTATAAGAATGTCATTGTATTTTCCCTTGTTCCCTCTCTTCCTTGAAGCGCTTTGAAACACATTGGGCCTCATTACAAATGTTGTGGTAAGGCAGCAAGAGTGCCGTTGTTGCCATTTGCAACATTACGCATTTGATTGTGGGGGCCACTCTGCACGCCGGGTCAGACCAGGCGTGCAGAGTGGCACCCGCGAGCAGACCAGGATGGTTGCAACGGTACCGTTATGAACGGTACCGCTGCTACCATCCTCCCCATTCCCATTTGAGCCCTATGGGGGCTCAAATGGGAATGGGGACGTATTGGCTCTGGGTCCCCAAAAGGGAATTCCCGGGCCCTCCAAGGTCGGAATGGCCCGGTAAGTCCCCTTTTGCGGGACTCGGACCCGAGTTTAGAGCTACCTCCAAACTCGTAATGAGGCCCATTGTGTATAGGCACTATATAAATAAACTATCATATTATATACAAAACCACTTCACCTGTTATATATAGAGATGCCTTCATAGTAAGGCGACTGTTATTTCTGATGACAATTGGCAAAATGATCATCTCCCTTTAACCAACGTGCTTATTAAAAGCAATCTGCAAAGGGATCATTTGAGCAAAATAAAATGCTTAATGTGCTCGAAGGATTTGTTAGGCAAACATGGGTTGTCAAGTTGATTTAAAAAACAGAATGTACCCATTATCCTGCGAGGCAATTTCTTTGGAGGAAAAGAGACAGAAAGAGAAAGCCTATCATTAGTTAAAGCCTCTCCACGTCGTTATGCGTTGTTCAAATTGAGTGGCGGAATGGCCTACTATCTGCATTAGTTGCATAATGGACAAGCAAAAAACATTTCCGACTAATTTACACACAATCAGATGTGTTTCTGGCAAGTGAGGGTGAACCTCAGACTGACTTTAAACATGGCTGTAATGATAACTACTTGAATCCCTGATACTCTGTTTTGCGCTGTTCGCACTAGATTCAGGGAATAATATTGTACCCTCACTCAAAAGAAATGCGCATTTTTCAAAGGGTCGCCAACTGCGCCCGTTTGCACCTGCTCATGATACTAGACCCATTTTAGTTTAATCTTGTGCGCCAGACTGATCAGCATGTAATGGCCTTCTGACATCCTAAAGGAATGTAAGCATGGCATACATTGTCCGATGACATCTTTCTACCTGTAGCATGCACTGTTTTATTCCTGTCCGATTGTTTGTTTTACGATATGGTGGACTGGGAACCAAGAGTGGTCCGGGAAATAATGTTCAAAGTGGCCCCATATTATACATTGTCAGCACGGCTAACCCTTTTCCGAGGAGAACATTTGGAAATAAAATAAGTTACCACACAAAAGAGGCCCAGGGTGCAGAGGCCTATTGGGAAGCCTCCAGAGTCCCCTATAGGCCAGTCCACCTCTGCAGGGTGCAGAAGCTTAGCAGGAAACCTCCAGAGTCCCTTATAGGCCAGTACACCTCTGCAGGGTGCAGAGGCCTAGTGGGAAGCCTCCAGAGTCCCCTATAGGCCAGTCCACCTCTGCAGTGTGCAGAGGCCTAGTGGGAAGCCTCCAGAGTTCCCTATAGGTCTGTCCACCCCTGGCATATGATGAGGCATTCTATAGTTGCATTTTGTGGCGAAGATTTTTGTATCTAAAATAAAGTAAATATTGATTGACTGATTGACAGCGCAGCAGGTCTAAAAAGAGGGCATCCCTCATCGTCTGCCTCTTTAGAGTTGGAGGACCCTGGGGAAGGTTCGGAAACTACTTGTTTGCTTCTGTGAAGCCACACCATTGGCCATCAGTTTTAGCTTTTTTTCTGGTGTGGCGTCACATCTGTGAAATAAACCATCTTAAACTGTCTGTTGGCTCAACATAGAGTTAAGTACCAAGAAATGCATTGGAAATTGAACTGTCCCGTCAAAAAGTGATTGTATGTTTGAGCGACCCGTGTTCATAATTGCCCCCTGCAGACTAAGGAATGACATAATTATCTTACTGAAGTAGTCAAACAAAAAGCATTTAGCACATACGCAATAGTTGTCAAATATGAATCTGCATCGGTTATCCTTGAAGGCACAGAAGATGTTATGGGGAAATGTAAATACATCTTTCACTATGCACGGCTGAATTGGCGCCATCACTCGACCCATTTCGTGGTATGGAAATATATTCCAGTGTGCCAAGCCACACTGGTCAAGGGCCCATACCATAGCGTGCTCAGTGATTGTCCAGTCTGCCGCCCAACCCCCTCGCATGATTTGTGCACCCTGCGCTGTGGAATCGGTCACTCGTGCGTGTGATGTCGTCTCTTTAGGCGGACACCAATAGGCGATTATCTGGCTTCGTTTAGCAATAACCACCCTGCATATCTGGCACCCTGCGCTCTATGTCACATCATCCCTCTTCTAAAGCTGGATGCGTGGAAAAAAGGAACTGAAAACGTGCAGTTAAGCGCACCAAAAGGAACGGTGCATCCTGCATGACTGCAAACATTCCAAAAAGGGCACTTTCAGTGTCATGGAGAGGAGGACTGAGGTTATCCTATGCGAGTGCATTGGGCCTGTGGTTCGTTGCTCATGTTATTTATAAAACGCTCACTCCTGCGCTTGGAACGCTCATCCTGCACTTGGAACGCTCATCCTGCACTTGGAAAGTAGGCGCTTCTGAATTTGCACACCCTGGTGGAGAGATCAAAACAGATGTGTTTTTAGCTCATTCCTAAAGGGGCAGCTCAAGGCCAATGGGTACTCTGGAAGATCCTTACTACATTTGGTGTACTCACTAAAGTGGGGGCCTGACACGCACCATATATCATGTGCCATTTAAATATTTTGCGCTCTTAAGGTTGTATTCAGGTTTATAACTACAGACCTTGATCTTAATCTAAGAAGGGGAGTTAGGGAAAAGGCATTTGTGAATTACGCCTTAGTGCCTTGAGCGGCAGGAATTCATAGACATCAGGTGCCTAGAAGCCTGACTTAACATCCAAAGCAAAGGGAGAGAGGCCAGGAGCCTTTGCATTGACTCTGCTGGGCACGCAAATACCGGGTAATAGTGTCTGGAATTTGCTCGGAATCTTTGTGCCCGGTTGGCTGAGCCAATCAGAATGTTGCAGTCCAGGTTTACAGAGCTGTAATTCACATTTTAATAGACAGCCGGTCCAACATTTTGACATACATGCCAACATTCCGAAGCACCTGGGAGGGAGATATAAATTCCCCCACAAATTGGGGCTAGAATTATTTTAGGCGGGAGAATGTGAAAAAGAACAATATTTTCACAGGAAAATCAGGAGTCTCCCGCCTAAATCGGGAGGGTTGGCATGCATGTTTACCAGTGCGATCCCCATAATAGGGTTATAAACAAACAATGTTATTTGAACTGTTGTTTGACTTCTCTATAAGATTGCAAGGCCATTTGGTCTGAACAATTTCTTAGTGCTTTCAGGCTTTGTCATTCACGAACTGGCTTCATTTGTGTAACCTGTTATGTTATGCATGTTATGTTACGTTAACAGAATTTATTAGAGCGCACGTATGCACAAGGGCATTATGGCGCTGAACCTAATGCTAGCACTGCGCCTTGTCTCTATTCTTTCTGTCTCTTCCGTGAAGTTATTTATGAGAAACCAGACGAGAGCCCACTGGTCCGTCTCTGGTGTCTGTGCCGCAATCCGCTTGACTCGCTTCATCAAAGAGCCGAATGAGACCCTGATCTCAAGTCTGAGAACCTTAAAGTAAAAAGATCCCTGTAAAATATCTCTGCAAGCAAGAGGTATTGCCTAACCACAACAAGGTGCCCACCGCCAGAAGAGGCACTGGAGTTGGTATCTTGTGTTTGCAGCAGGGCTGAAGTCGAGGGTACACGTGGCTGGACAGAGTATACACACTTTTTTCAGAGGGCACCCTGTTATGCTAATTTCTGGTGATGCCCCATTCAATGGGTATGTTATTGAGTCCCCCCACTTTTTCTTTAGGACTTGTCCCCTGGTTAGCAGTTATGGACAACTTTTGTGAAAGTTAATGTCCCCATTGTAATTAGTCCATTACAGAACCATAGGAGGGACTGACCGGGCAGCAAGAGGATCACAGCAAGCATCAGCCCTGCATGTGGGGCGCGGCTGAAAGTTGGTGTTTGGCAACGAGGCGAGTTACCAACATAGCGTTTCCCACCCTTGAGGCACTTGCACTGAGCAGGGCCTAGAGTCAACCAACCTCAAAAGCTTTGCCTCTTCTGGATACGGGGTGAAGATGAAAGAACATTTGCACAGATAATATAAGCAAGAAAGTGCCAATGCATGAGTATATTCGTAATCCTCCCAGTTTTCTCTGCACCTGTGAAATCATTAAACCAGTGTTTTAAAAGAGATTCGCACTATCACACTTGCAAGTCCCAAAAAAGATGAAAGCAGCTGCGAATACTGGTTCAGCATTAACCCCTTGCATTTCTGTAATTGTAGGCTGTGAATTCCGCTGTTGCTATGTTAAAAATATTTATATGCAAAATGCAGGTGTTTTAAAGTGAAATGTGCCCTATGTTTGCATTCCAGTGTGAGCAGAATTCCTCGGAAATAGATCATATTGAGCCTCATTACGACTTAGGTGGTAATTCCGCCATAAACCCGCAGAAAACGAATTACTGTTACCGCAACTTGGTCAGGTGGAATTTCCGCCCGATTGCAAGTGGTGGTAGAGGTCTAATTCCCGACTTATTTTCGGACTATTGGACCCAATGGGGCTTTTTTTGGGACATTTTCCACGGCGGAATTACTGCTGCTGTCATTCGGCCAATGTAGCCTATTTTTGGGTTTTGAGTGGGAAGATTTACCTCCAGGGTTTTGCTGGAGGTAAGTCCTCCACTCAAAGCCAAAACTCATAATTTGGCATACTGGTAAAATTGGCCGTAACTCAGTTAACGCCAATTTTACCACTTACCGCCCAACTCGTAATACCGCCCCATGTATGTAAACATATCTGCTATCTTCCAATAGTATAAGATGCAATCAGTTTGATATTTGTGTTACTGAAAAATATGTTGAGTAGTTTCACAAGATAAAGCAAACGTTGTGAGTTAAAACATAGCAACCTGAGTGAATTTGATGATTGGTTCAAGACAACGCCATTTAAATTAGTTCATTTTGTGACTATATATGTGTGAAGGATTAACATCTAGCAATGGTGTAGAAGCGCTAACTTTTTATATTTTGATGAATCATCCAAGATCCAGGTAATCAATTTTATAAAGGGTGGTCTGCTAACCGGCCCCCATTTTCATATAACGGCATGCTGAAAACATATTGTCATAGTTGTGAACCGATGCACGAGACACCTGACAGAGCTGCACCACTGGCTCTCTAGTGGCACAGACACGGTTTAAAGGTCACATGCGTCCTTATTACAGCTGCTGGAGCACAAGGCACCACAGGCAGAGGCTGCATTGACTTCAGCACCTCTGGATTAAAATATAATCATGGATTTATCAGTCGGGTGGCAGGGTAAACTATAAAAATAAGCCATATTGATTTTAGTATATTGACTGATAGAAACATAATTATAGAAGCCACATCAAACTGTGATCATACAAGCATCAACTCTGTGAGCTGAAACCAGCTATGAGAGGCCATATGGATTCAATGCAGTCTGATGTCTGCATTCCAGTGAATAAGACAAAAGGCAGTATATAGGTCTCTGTTGGCTCTTTGGGAGGATGTGTAACTCCTCCCTGGCAAACATGGTAGCTCCCACCAGGAGGCCTCCTGAGAGCCTAGCTTCACATAATGACTTTCAAATCCAAGAGCCACTTCACTCTAGGGGGTTGCACACCAAATAGATGTTAAAGCTGTAGGCTTGGGAGAGGTGCAGACTTTGGGTAGTCAGAGAGCACAAGTGGGCTCGAGGAAGGGGTTCCTCCATCTTGCTTTTCAGTGGACTTTTCTTTCCTTCCTGTCCCCTCCACCTCATGCAGAACCAGACACTCTTAGTATGACATCAGGAGGCAAGGGTCACTTGTATCAGGAACATAGATTGGACCACTTAAAGCAGCAAGCTTCCGTCCAATTTCCTGTAACCATTTACCTGTAAAAGAGGGAGTCTTCCACTCCTGCTTTGATTCCCTTTTGGACCTTCAAGAACATCATATAGAATCTGTCTGGACCCTGTTGGGAGAGCAATCCTTTCCAAAGCCCTCTGCCAGAGGTGAAGGTGGGTGTTCCAAGCCAGAGGAAAGCTCTGCTCCCTACCCATTCACAGGACACATTGGGATGGCCTTCCAATCTGCTCACAAACCTGCCTTGGCTGGGAGAGCAAAGATTGAAAAGGGTATTCTTGTCCTGGAGCCCCCTTCATTGGGTCTCACGGCATCCAGAGAAGCCGAAGCAGCCTAATCTTCTATTTTCATTGCTCCAACCACTTCAAATCGAATTTGAATTTGAACCCTTTTTGACACTTTCGAGCCAACAGGAAACAACAGGACCCACGGTGCTGCCTTTGGCACTTGACTTCACTTGCATCCTTCCAGCTGGTTTGACATTGAATGGGGCTAGCAGTTTCCCTCACCCATCCAGTTCAAGCACTAGCAAACTGTGCAGACGTCTTTGGACTGCATATTGAACAATCTGGACTTCACATCGAACCTCAAATCGAACCTATTAGAAGAAAGCCCAAGAATGACCTGCAAAGGTATGGAAAAATTTGCCGGATCCTGGAGATGCTGATAGTGGAACAAAGCCTCAAAAAGCATCCAATTCCCTTATCTTAGAACAGGAAAGTTGTGTATTTAATGGGCAAATCCCAATCGGGAAAAAACCCCAAGCAGAAAAAACCCAAGCGGGAAAAAACCCAAGTTCAAATGGTGTGTAGGAAGGTAGCTGAAGTTCAGAAGGAGAGACAGTGATCAGCTGTGCAGGGAATTCCACTGGACGGTCTTCCACCGAAAAAGCAGGGGACAACTGAAGAGAAGGCAGAGCCACCCGACAGCACAGCATGCACTGCAGGTTGATGATTAGCGGAGCCTGGAATTCACAGAACGGTAAACCGCAAGCAGAGCAGAGAGTAGAGTATGGTCGAGGGTAAGCAAGAATGCGAGGGATAACAGATGTTGAGAAGCAAGGTTGCAAGGTGGTGGTCAGGAACAGGGAAGCCAGCAGGAACGGTAAGTCAAAGAAGGAACAAAACAGAGAATGGGAACAGAGCCGGCAAGTAGTGCCAGAGAGAGAAAACGAAGGCACACAAATATAAGGAAAACACAGCATATGGCTTAGCAAAGTGAAGCAACGTGAGGAGTTACCTTCAGGCTGTCATTAATACAGTCCGATCAGGGGTACTCATCCCACAAAGCAGCGTGGCTCCTGGTGGCCATCTTGGGAAGAACAAGAACACTGATTACTGTACCAGGAAGCACAAAAACAGAGCTCCATCTTGAGGGTGAAAAAAGCTAGCTATGATGTCTTCTTCTCCATCCCTGCCAATGGAACCAGGCATTGGTAGGAGCCCTGACAGAACCGATGGGGCATCGCATCACTCATTGACTCAAACCAGGGGTATTAATCATTTTGAACCATGATTGTCAAAATGTCCTGGTGATCTATTGACCTGCATCACTCGATGACACATTTGAACTGCATGAAGCCCCGCTTCAAACCCAACTCAACTCTGACTTGTTGCCTGAGATCAAGGCGACTTGGATGGTAAGCTATGAAGTCACCTTACCAATGTTAACATTCATAAAGAAGAAGAAGAATAAAGCCTTGTAAATATGTATTTTTTTTAAAACAGTGATTCAATATTACTTAGATGTAAACTTTGCAAAAATATTGACCTTCCATGCCAGATGAGAGCAGATCGTGAGATGATTTCTGAATATTATTTCAATGGTAAATGGTACATCTAGGAGGCAGTTTGCGCCCTACAAAGAGGCTGGTTAACTTCAACCGAATGCCTCAAGAAAAGAGTGACCTATGTTACATCGTAATCATCCATAGATTTGGAGGCGTTGAATTGAATGGTACTCCTTCAGGGTGAACCAGAGTGACCCTGGACTTGGAGCTTTGGGGTAATAGAGGTGCAATGCCTCAGCCACATCATGTGAATGGAAATGGAAACATGTCCACTTATAGATAGTCTTGAACTAAAGATACACATTGCAGGGAATCTGATGTACATTTAGTCAGCAGGACAGGAAAGTAGATTTTTAGGCCAGGACTCTCACCAAAATTAGACTCTGCTCAACCACAGGCACAATTAGTGTTTGTGGATGAATTGGTCATTTCAAATTGCTGTGGCCGATTTAGCTGACTTCTTTGCAGCGTTTTGACTAAAAAATATATGCAGGAGGTATCCCCCCGCAGCACCCTGCCCCCAATACCCCAGTATTATTTATTACCACAAACCCACACCCCCACATATATTTTCGGTCAAAACGGCTGCAAAAAAAACCAGCCAATTTGGTCGACTGCAACTTGGCTAATATAAAAATTAACACCCTGGGGGGGGGAGCAAACCAATCAGGAAGCTAGGAAAGCGGGTGGGTGCTGCCGATCTAGCTCACGTTGCAAGCCCAAGCCGCCTGATGGCCGGCTTGCCTGCACGCAATCTTCCCCCACCATCCGTTCCCTTTTTCAATTTTCCCTCCCCACTTACCTCCTGGAAGCGGTGGCAAGTGCCGCCCGAGCAACTGCTGCTGCCACTCCTTCCTATCTTCCTCATTTGGCTGCACTGGAAATGGAGGAGGGGCTCTGTACGGAGCCCCGCCTTCCTTCTCCATGGCAGCCATGTTTGTGTAGTATTTTATTTCCGTGAACGGGACGCCCCAAAGGGACCCGTTCATGGAAAGAAAATACTTTAAATTAGCCCTGGCCCAGCCTATGCTAATAGCGTTAACTTGCTATGCTCGGGCCGTTACCTCAGACCCCGGGCCGTTACCACCCATTTCAGCTTGTGGAATGAGTGGTTAACATTTAATAAAAGAATGGCTCTTTAAAGTGAAACAGTCTCAGAATGCTGGTAGCTAGCTGGCCACCAGCCCTTGTTATTAGCCATTGGGCACTAGTTAAATAACACATGTATCTAAGTGAGAAAAAGTCGGTGAATTCCTGAAGCACTTCAAGGCATCATTCAGAATGTACCACTCCCTTAGGTCAGATTGCTGGTCCTCCCAAAAGGATCCTGAATGATTTTCAATTTCCACCAACTCAGACCTCCTTCCCTGATCTGGGGTCTCCAACTGTAGTGGCCTAGAAATGTCGCACTAGAAGTCAGTCCTCTCAAAATGCCAGTTCGGGCTTAGCTTTTAGGAACAAACCAAGGGAAAACAAAAAGTAGGTGTCTTGCAGAACCAAATAGAATTAAAAATAATCTAAATCCATGTTTCACATGGACATCATTAGTAGGTTAAAAGGGAAATTATAAAAACTACAAGTCAATTTAAAAGGCGTAGCATAAGGTGTGGACTGTAAGAATAATTTCTAAAAAAAAAAGCATAATAAAATGTGTCAATGGCTACAAAAGACATACATTTTATCTCTTTGTAAGAAAATAAGTCTAACAAATGAAAAAGCTTTAGGGACCTCCAGTGAGGCCATTAGTGAGGTAACGTGACCATAACACATTGTATGGCCCGAACTACGCGTCTATAAAGCTATGAGTACCCAAAGCAAACACTGATTTTCTCAGCACTCTAATGGCAGATATGGGAGTTGCCTCGCGACAAAGCCACCAGTGAAAATGAGATGGCTTTATTTGGAGCCTACAGCCACCGGGTGTGGTGTACTAAGAATGGCTTTATTCTTATGTCACCAGAAGCTGTTTAGGCTCAGGAGAAATCTTTAGGCTATACTGGTTCGTAGAGCCCACAGACTGGCCAATAGAAATGTGGAAAGTGGGAGAAGATAAAAAGCCGAAATTACTATTACTGAAGGATAGTTGCCAGCCCTCAGTCCTATCCAAGGTGAATTTCCGGGCCATAGGTTAAATAAGGGCCATCGTCTATGTGCTAATGACCTCTCTAGCCACTTGCTAAGTTTTATCATCATATGCTTAGCTCTGTTGATCGCAGTGTGGGTGTCCTGATTGCGTCATGCATGTCTACCCCAGACTGTTTATTCTGTTTTCTGTGCATTTGCACTATTTGGCACCAGATCTCTACTGGGCAGCGCTACATCACTGCTTTATTGTATCACATTGTCCAAAATGATGTTTTCAGCATCTTAGCCACATGGCCAATGGCTTGCGTTCTGATGTCACCGGTCTTACTCGAGTACCTCTTCCTTCCCCAGGTCAATAAACAGTAACCTTATGTCACCTACAAATTGTACCATGACCTCAAGTGACTATGACTCTGTTTTTATCTCAATTGTACATAGTCAGTTAGATCGCTGCTGTATGTACAAACGCACATGAAGAATATTGGTACAATCTAGTTTGTTTCTGCATCAACATCTTATTCCTTAGTGTTTTCTTCTTTGTGACTGTTTGCGTCTTCATACATATTATCAGAATATCTTTCTTCATAAAGCAACTATGATCCATGCATTCTAATTGGCTGAGAGGACCAAGTGCTAGTAGGCTTTATAATCAATTTCTTGATATTAACTTTGTTCTTCTAGCCCATGCGCCATGAGTTGTTCTAGTGAACCATGTAAAAATGACATGTTACATATGTTAAGGGCGGGCGAATAGTCCCCCACCCCAACTCAGTGGCAGAACCGGGGTGGCCAGGGGGAGGTTGTCACCTCCAACTCCTCTCAGGAACCTTCTCAGTGTGCGGTGCGCCCCCCTGATTGCCATAGGTCTGGTGCTACCTCTGTGTGTTTAAATAAAAAAATAAAAAATAAAGCTCACTTGGAGGTGTTCCCAGGTTACTAAACAACTAACAAGTTGAGTTGCCGTCCCTATCCATGAACCACGCATTTAAGTCCTACTCGGACGGATCAGCGCTGACAGAATTTGTACCCACACAGCGCCTGTTCCTCGCCAGGACTGGAGACAGAAGATTAGGGAAGCAGTTATTTTTCAAAAGTGTTTTTAGCTATGTCTGTGTGTTTGAATGTAGTGCATACAGTGTGTGTGTGTGTGTGTGTGTGTGTGCATGCAATAGGTTTGACTAAGTCTTTGGTGTGTGTGTATATTTGTTAGTGTCAGTATGAGTCTCTGTGTGAGCAAGAATCCAAACTATTTATTTGATTTGTGTTGAAGGGAAGGAGGGGGTAACAATGCTTATATTTACTGTGGAGTCAGCTTCATAAAAATGATCCATAGTAAACATTACAGACATAGATTGTCTGCAACCTTATGCAAACGTTTTGTGGTCCCCATTACTGTCATAGATTGATTGCACCCGATGCGTCTTGCAAGTGATGTACAGTGACCATTTCTGGTACAGATTGTTCGTGGCCACAGCATCTTGTCATAGAGTAGCTGCAGCCGCATACACGCGATTTACAGACTGTATATCACCTTCACGAAGCTGTGGCTATTGCTGGCATATATATTTGTGGCCACAGCTTCATGCAAGTGATTTATATATTGATTTGCAGAATTATCTCTAGTGGTCGACCAGATACACTCCAATATACTTCCAGGTTGTATTTCCAAATTAGCTCAAAAATATTAGAGCATGCAAGCTCTGATAGTGGTATTCATTCATTTTGACTTGTTTTTTCATATTTTAAAAACAGGCATCGTGGCTCTAGTAAACACAGATGGGCCATTAAAGTGAATGCGATGGGCTTTCAAAAGAGCCGAATTCTGCACACATGCACGACACCAGGTGAACTGAAGATCACAGCTTAGGTTCCCAGGATGTCAAAACTACATGAGATATATTCTGTCCCTTTTAACAGAAAAACATGTACTTTATTAAACTGCAGTTAAACAATACGTGATCACTCATGTGATTTGTAAGAAACGTTCTATCTATCATTGCTCTGTACAATACTAACATTCAGGGTGCATGGTTCTGAATGTACCCTTTCATACTTTAAATGACCTTTCCTGGTGTTCATTGAAGCCTACAACATAGCATGTAGTTCCTGTGACTGTGACTCTGTATTATCTGTTTAACATTAATTACTTGGAATTTCAGTGGAAGATACAATCTGAGCTGCCATTATTTAATGTAGTGCATTCCATTGCATCAAAGAACACCCTGTATGATATCCAGGTCTTTTTGTCCATGAACAATGATGTATTGCAGCTTCACTTTCCGACTTCAAGTTCCAACATGCAATGTTTTCCTTTAGCACTCACCTTTATGGGCCCTGACTCCCACGTCCAGCATGCCATTTTTCCCTTCAAATGTCACTTGCTGTTTAGGAACTCCAAATGCAAGTTCCTGCATTCAGTGTGTCTGTTTAACTTTCTTAATGTGCGTTAGTAAGAGCCATTCCAAGTTCCAGTATGCAGCCTTATCCTTCATTTCACTTTACTGTCTAGGAGCTTCAAATGCAAATGCCAGTGTGCCATCTTTCTCTTTAATATCACTTTGTCTTCACACCTACGAGGTAATCTCTCACTGCAGTTGGCATATTGGTACCACCTGCAAACCTATACCTACACCAGGAGGGGCACAATATGCCACTATCCAGATACGTCTCTGCACTGTAAGACCACAATGGTGGTGATGGGTGCAGTATAAATGCTTTTTAGCATTGCCTACCATATGATGATTATAATAGGTATATGTGTGCATTATTGTGGCATACAAGGCTTCACATACCATGTGGGTTATACTTTAGCATATGGTGACTACACCAATGATTTGGTGACAGTAATCTCTGACATGGTCAGTAGTCTGACCGGTATCAGGTAATATTATCCCCACCAATAATATCGCCATATATATGGTCATCGGGAACGGCCATAGGCGATATTATTAGTGGGGATACTTTTTGGGGTAAATGGGAGCGGGGGTTGAGTGGGCGTCCCCCGTTCCGTTTAAAATAATATGGGGGTTGTGGGCGTGTCCCCCACAGGTTTAATGGGTTAATGTCGCCGCAGAAATATGGCGCCGTCTTGTATAGCAATATTTTTGCGGGATATTAACACATGGAACTGTCTGACCTTGTCAAGATGGGATGGGACCCCCTTTCAACCTGGGTAGGGAGAAATCCAGAACCACTCCTAACCCAGAGTGGGACAGTGAAAGGTAGGTGCGGGGCCCAGTTGCTGTGTCCTCCCTGTGTGCCCATTTATTTTATGTGTAGTACCCTTTTGCATCACCCCATACCTGTGACTTCAAATGCTGTTCTTTCCAGAAATGACATAGACACTGTCAAAGATTACCCACAATAGTGAAAAAGATCAGCACCCCACACAAAAGCATTTGAAATCCCTGCTGGAGAGGGAGAGTCAGCCAGGAAAGAACCAGAGGGGCTGTGCACTGGCACAGACCACCATGCGAACAGCACACAGACACTGCCTAAGGGTAACAAACAGAAATGGCAGTCAGAGCTCCTACGCTGCTGCTGATCACCTCGCACACCACAGGTCAGCCTCAGCCTGCCTAGTAAGGATGCTGGCATAGCTCACCTAGACCATCAGGGACAAAGGGAAAAAAAATCACACTCATGAGAGACTGGATAAATTGCTCATGCACGGCCAGGCCAGACCCCCTAAAATGAAGTTGAACATTGTACACAAACCACCATTTCATAATGCAACATGTGAAAACTTTGTTTTATGGAACACCTCCCAGACAAGGAAGCCAGGGCTAGATTGGCCTGGGACAGGAGAGTACGCAAAAAATGTAGGGGGTTATAAACAACCCCAGAAAGCAGAACATAGTGAGTTGTTCAGTGAGATCAGAGGAAGAGGAGGTGGCAGACCAAAGACCAGCAGGAGGTATGGTGTGGAAGTGGAGTGCGGAGGTGAGCTTATGGCCCTTTTTAGGAACGTGCATATGTAATGGATGGGTTCCTACCAGAATAAATCTGAGTCCAAATAACGGAAACAACTCAGGAAGATGGCAAAGTACTGTTTTATTAACAATTATCAATGGACATACGCTCAGTCTCTCAATGATGTCTTCATAAAATTTGTATGGTTTTTATATGAAAAATACATCAGAGTGACATCATCAGGAGTTGGGATTGGTTAACGGAGACATCTAAGTATACTTTTCTATATGTGCTAGGATTGCTATTGGTTGTCCATTATCAGGTGGACAATGTATGCCTACCTCTAAAAAACATGTAATTTCAGAAACATTAGATACACAGTTTCTCTTTGGTCTTCAAACTATAAGGTCCTTCATTATATGGACTGATATAATTGGTTGGCATACTTGTGCCATGTCTAGAACATTCGGTGCATTTAGCAGCACGTAAGCGAAGACCCTGGTGCAGGAAGGAAGGACATGAAGCTACCTCACCACCCAATTAGCCCAACATCTCTCATCGCCCATGCCTTCTGCCATGAAATTGTTCTTGTACTTGGCCTTGAAGAATATCCTTGTCTTTGGGAATTCACAGGAGTGAGGGCACTCGCTATCATGTCTGGGGCGTCAAGTACAAGCTCTAGTTCCACCCTGGGCTCACGTGAAAGGAGACCACGATTTGGTCCATTTTGCAGCCTTTAAATGCTCTAAATGAATTAAAATGTGACATCCTTTGTGTTCTATCTTGCACCTTAATGCAAGAAGGTACATCCTCTGCATACTCTTTCTTCTTCAGAACAGATAGCTTCACAAGCCTATTATTCTTGCTGTGACACCATTTTCTATTCCGGATTCATGGGTTCTGGCCTACAAAACTCATGATACCAATGTCCAATTTCTATACAATGGTGGCTTCACCTGTATTCTATTCACTACTCATAGCCAGCTTCTATGATGACTTCATCTATCTTGCTTTTCAGCAAATGTACATTTACTGAATGGTTGTTCTTCTGCAGCACTTCATGCACATGCAATCTTCCTTTTCTATATTGGGAAACTCACTTGATTCTTTACTTCGCCATTCGTTTCTTCAGGATACATACATACATCATCTTTAGCCAGTATCTCGAGACGTCGTGCACACTTCTTATGGCATCATTAATTCATTGGTCAACTTCTTTTCACACTCCTTCAGATTTTTCCTCCTGCAGGTTATCATCACGTCGAGGATACATTCAGTAGGGTTGTCTCAATTGGTATCTTCTTTTGAACACTTGCTGTGGTATTGGTATTATGGCTTGTGTTAGGCACGGCATGATTTAAGGTCTCCAATACACAGGAGGTAGGGGGGCAGGATCTCCTGCAGCAGCACACAGCTGCTCCTTTACAGAGGCGATTCTTGGAGCAGGTGAGGTGTTGGTTAGTGACTGCAAGTGGTACTGCATTGTGAGTGTGCGTGAAAGAGTGATGACTGTGCTTAGGAGACGGAGTGTAGGGAGTGCATGTAAGGTACTCATGGAAGGGGATTAGTAGTGTGGAGGAGTGAGCAGTAGTGTGGAGGAGGGAGTAGTAGAGTAGTGGAGGGAGTAGTCACATTAAAGGGTGGAGGCAAGACTTAAAAGGAGTGGGAGACATCACAGGGACAGAGAAGAAGAGGAGAGGGTACAGTTGGAGGGAGGTGAGTAGTAAGAAAGAAACATCAGAAATTTAGAGGGAGAGAAGCACAGGGTGTGATAGGAAGGAGACCAAATCGGACAGTGTCTGAAAGGCACAACCCATGATCCCTTTGCATACAACTAACCACTGGATAGCATAGGGTCAGTCTAGGAAGTCCCTGAGGGAGGTTAGACAGATAAGGCATGAGGACTGGTGCATTCTCGATGAGAGAGTAAAATCCCTAAGGCCCTGAAAAAGCAAATAAGAACTGTTGAACTTTAGTAAGGTACACACAAAAATTAATAAATGGGTCCATTTAAATATTCATGTCGGTACCTTACTATGGTTTGTGTACTTTTCAAGCCATCTTTTATAAACACAGAAATACATAACATATTTTTATAAAGCTTTGCCGACGGATAAAGCCAGAGGCGTCTTTTCCGACAAAGCTTTATAAAAGATGGCTTGGATTGTTTACTTTCCCAGCCATATTTATAAACATAGAAATATGCAAAGATGGCTTGAAAAGTACACAGTTGACCCTCTGTGAACATGGGGGCTCCAGGTTTGCCGAGGGTCAAAGATGGCTCGTTGACCTGGGAAGGGGGTGGAGAAACAAAAGGACTGTAACTTCCTTTTGTGACCCCTGAGAAGTGCCAGCCAGCCACAGCGTTGCTGGATTTGAGCAACGCGGTGGCTGGCTGACACTGCTGTCAGCTTGTCTGACTTGAAAAGGGCAGGCCCATCTCTTGTCGCGGCTGCGGCCGTGACAGGATAATATGTTCCGCCTTGGCATGGTGGGACCGGCGGCCCCAACAGGGCTCCGGCTCAGCCCCATTTTTGGAGACTTCCGGGCTGGCCTCGGCCCACTTAAAGCACTGCCAAACATAAATACATGAACAACCTTGCACAGAAATAAACCCCCGAACAGAACACTTCTGCACAGCTCAAGCAACTTATGTATCCAGCCAAAAACACTATCTATCAACTTTGGCAACAAAAGACTATCAACTAAGGTCCAGCCCTCCGGAACAATCTCCCATTATCAGTGAGACTGGATGAGGACCATCAGAGGTTCTGCAATGCCATACAAACTCAAATATCACAGAGAGCCTTCGACTGACATTGTGGGACATTCCCTGGTGCTCTAAACTGTGGCTCTGATGCTATGCTACCTCCATACGGTCCAGAGTAGGGCCTTTTTCTAGGCTCTGTAGGCTGCCACTTATGTAGGACCACGTTGTGCCCAATGGTATTTTACTGTCATATCATTAAATAATATGCTTAACGTCCTCCCAGCGTCTATATATGGGGGATCAGATCCTACTCAATGGTATCTTACTGCATCATAATTAATTAATATGTATTTACCTTGCTTGCTCAAATGTTGTCCACGTTGAAGACTGTGCAGGTGTTTATAATGGATTTGACTGTCACAAAGTATTGTCGGGCGGTGCTCTCTCACTTCCTCACCCTACTTCTTTCCAGCTTCTCCCCCCTACCTCACCCACTCACCTCCACCTCTCCTAGCTCCTCAGCCCCATTTCTCTTGCGGCGCTCTGGGTCATCCATCGGCTGCATGTAGCAGGTTGTAATGCCCTGTATAATTAAATATGTAAAATCCTGCGTTTTAAACATAGGGCGGATATATGGAAACTATGCTCCGGCAAGTAGCTATAGTATACTGTAGCTAAATGCTTGCGGAGGAGCCTCAGGCAAAATAAGGCAATCCTCATCCAGGCCACCATGATGGAGCGAGGCCATGGATGAGCAATAGACCATGCATCAGGATATGGTGCGGGAACATTAATTTGGATTGAATCTTTCTTTGAAAAACCTGATCAAAATGTTCCTGAGAACACGCTGTGGAAGGATTCAACACGACACCTGTGTAATGGGACGTGTCAAGCGCCTAGCAAGCATACGTTCATATAACATATGATAGGATCATCATTTCAGCATGGGCGACACTTGTGGCCAGCGTATTTACATTACAGAAAAGTTGTCACCAACGTAGGGCAATTTTGCACTGATGCAGGGACATTTTGCAATGACTTTTGCAGCGACTTACTAGCGCAAAATAAAATGTGCATTGACTGTCCAGTGCAAAGATGACATTTTGTTCTGGTAGTTGAGTGCAAATGACACTGTGACATTTTGAAAGGCGCTGGAGCAATGTACATAATCTGGCCCCTTGTTGGTATACATAGGGATGAAGAGCCTGTAGACTGTTTCCTGTTTAGTCATTATAAGGAACTATTTGATGCATGTAATAAACAGGCAAAAAAAGAAAAGGGTAAATAGTGTGAAAGTAAAGGCAGGAAAGGAAGGGTAATGAGAATAAAGAAGTAAAGGAAAATAATCAAAGACAACCCAATACGTTTTAAATGTGGGCAGTCTCCTGCAACGTCTCTCACACAGGAGCTCTCTAATTGGCTTGCCAGCACAACAAGTGCCCAATCGAGTCTCAGGGAGGCGAGAGCCGGCCTGCGAGAGAAGGCTCACAGACAAGGCTCAGATCCTGACTGAGGTGACCGAGCATGGCCGTGCTCGCTGTGATCCGGTGCTCGCGGTAACCAGGTGAGATGCTCGCTATTCCTGCAACCCATATGCTCACCTGCTAACCTCCCTCCTCCATTCTGCAAGTCCCCACATTGCGCGTGCTGTTCACAGTCTGCTCCCCTCCTAGCCATAGCACAGCCTGGTCTACCCAAGTGACTCTCTTCACTGCCAAGTAGCACGCAGCTAACTACATGGCTGTGGGCGCATCCCCCCACTAAAGAATCACCGCCTACATCAACCCATGCCCACATGCTAAACGAAACTCTACCAACGCAATGAACTTCTAAGGCATCCAATGCTATCGTGCACAGAACTGAACTACACCTCGCATTTTGGACATGCTAGTTTGCTCATCAAATGGTGTGCACTGTATTTACAGCTAAACATTCCATGCCCTGCCTCGTCGTTGATGTTTAAGTGTTTTACCTGGTCTATTGTCTTACTGGCCAATTCTTTCGCTCCAATGCATATTTGCCTGCATCCACATGGTGTGCACCATAGAAATGATCATAGACATTGTATCGGCATACTTGTAATTTGAATCTAGGCATTGTGTCAGCTTACTTTGGAACTTGAATCGAGGCATTGTGTCAGTTCACTTAAAATTTGAATCCAGGCATTGTGTCAGCTTACTTTAAAATTCGAATCTAGGCATTGTGTCAGCTTACTTTGGAACTTGAATCTAGGCATTGTGCCAGCTTACTCTAAAATTTGAATCTAGGCATTGTGTCAGTTCACTTTAAAATTTGAATCTAGGCATTGTGCTAGCCTACTCTAAAATTTGAATCTAGGCATTGTGTCAGTTCACTTTAAAATTTGAATCTAGGCATTGTGTCAGTTCACTTTAAAATTTGAATCTAGGCATTGTGTTAGCCTACTTTGGAACTTGAATCTAGGCACTGTGTTAGCCTACTTTGGAACTTGAATCTAGGCACTGTGTTAGCCTACTTTGGAACTTGAATCTAGACATTGTGTTAGCCTACTTTGGAACTTGAATCTAGGCACTGTGTTAGCCTACTTTGGAACTTGAATCTAGGTACTGTGTTAGCCTACTTTGGAACTTGAATCTAGGCATTGTGTCAGCTTACTCTAAAATTTGAATTTAGGCATTGTGTCAGCTTACTTTAAAATTTGAATCTAGGCATTGTGTCAGCTTACTTTAAAATTAGAATCTAGGAATTGTGTCAGCTTACTCTAAAATTTGAATCTAGGCATTGTGTCAGCTTACTTTAAAATTTGAATCTAGGCATTGTGTAAGTTCACTTTAAAATTTGAATCTAGGCATTGTGCTAGCCTACTTTAAAATTTCAATCTAGGCATTGTGTCAGTTCACTTTAAAATTTGAATCTAGGCATTGTGCTAGCCTACTTTAAAATTTGAATCTAGGCAGTGTGTCAGCTTACTTTAAAATTTGAATCTAGGCATTGTGTCAGCTTACTCTAAAATTTGAATCTAGGCATTGTGTCAGCTTACTCTAAAATTTTAATCTAGGATTTGTGTCAGTTCACTTCAAAATTTTAATCTAGGCATTGTGCTAGCCTACTTTACAATTTGAATCTAGGCATTGTGCTATCCTACTTTAAAATTTGAATCTAGGCATTGTGCTAGCCTACTTTAAAATTTGAATCTAGGCATTGTGTTAACACAC
Source organism: Ambystoma mexicanum (assembly GCF_040938575.1). NCBI lineage: Eukaryota > Metazoa > Chordata > Amphibia > Caudata > Ambystomatidae > Ambystoma > Ambystoma mexicanum. The sequence continues at coordinate 539,691,700 of NC_090935.1, forward strand.
ATAGCATCTAAGCTTTTTATTGTGCAAAATGTACCTACCAGGCATCTACTCAATTCTGTTGAGAACTATTCTCCACCTTATAAATCCTATATGTCTTCATAGTTCCACCCTAAGCTCGGCCACCATAGGCACCACCTCACCACCCCCCACAGAGCCCCACGCCACAACCATGCTGATCCAATTCTTCCTACCATGCAGCTTCTCTAAAAGAAATACCAGACTACGGTCCAGACTACCCAAACTGCACAAGCCTCGAGCCAGGGACTCTATCCAGTCCAAACTGACTAACCGTTCCACTACCATTTGCACCTGTGCCAATCTTACGCCGGAAAGACCCAAGTCCAGCCTACCCAATACTACACATAATCACAAGACAGCCACCAGCCCCACCCCCACTAAAACTACTACTGCACCTATAAAAGGCACCCTCATTAATGCACGCTCCATAATAGCCCATGCTACAGATATAGCAGACCTCATTATAGCAGAAGATTTAGATCTCTTAGCCATAATCGAGTCCTGGCTCCACGTAGCCGCAGGTCCAGCCCTCTCGCTAGACATCTCCGACGACTACATCATCCTCTGTGCGGACAGAACAGAATCTAGAGGCGGTGGCCTGGTGTCATGATCTCTGCTTCCAAAAGGTCAGGGTTTTCCCAACTCCCTTGGAAGCAGATCCATAACCCAGGTTCCGAGTGCCAACCAGTCCCAATTGGACCTTTTGGACCCAGTCCTGGCGCCAGTGGCACCAGGCTCATAAATATGCCCAGTCCCAGCGCTGGAAGCGCCGGGCTCATAATGCTTGGGTGGACTTACCTGCAGCAGACCATGCTGCTTACTTGCCTGCCAGTTGAGTCTCTGATCCTCTTCTGTTTGGGACTACTTTTCCTGTTGGGTGGGGCAGGAGCCACGCCCTAGGTTCAGAACACTGAAACTCTTCTGGAAAGCAGGAACTCTTTTCTTACCTAGGCGTGGCTGTGGAAGGAGACACCTAAGCACTACAGGAGGCTATTTAAACCACACCCGATGGATGAATCTTGCTTTGCGCTATTCTGCATCATCTGCAGCAGAACGCTCATCGTGTCTTCTGCATCTGATCCTGGGCCTAAGGAAAAAGGCTTACCATCCTGAATCCAGTCTTCAGCAACACCTATAAAGACAAGAAAGAACAGGTTAGCATTACGGTCTTCAGTGACATCTCTTCACTTACCTGGTCCATCGGCTGTCACCAACGCCTCGCGCTGCATTCCGGCATCTGAAAGACAAAGGCTTACCTACTCTTCGTGCGCTCCGGAGGTCTTCACACTGCATTCCGGCATCTGAAAGACAAAAGCTTACCAACTCTTTGCACGCTCCGGAGGCCTTCGGCGCTGCATCCCGCATCTGAAAGACAAAACAAGGTGCGTTTAAAGACATTGGGCAACTTTAATACTCACGTGCCATTACTCCTTTCCACATTTAACCCAGTGGGTATTCCGGCACCCTGCAGCCGCTCCGAACTTGTACCTGCAAAATAAAAAGACAGTTAGAGCGCATCGTGAAGCAGGCAACAAGCGCTTACTTACGTGCTTCCAGGCGCTTCTATTCATCACACGGGCTCCATCTTCAACTCACTTCAGCCCGTCATCCGCCATCGCCAGAACCCTGCAAAACAAGAAACATCATTACTAAAGACTTTAAAGACATTAGAATTACTCGAAACTTACCGTTCGTGCAGTAAACGACGGACAGCAGTCCTCTGAAGTCAAGAGGCCTGCTCCCCGTATCCAGTGAAGAAACTGGTTACAGCACCCTGCCCCGAGGCAGATGGAGAGCACGGCGTTCACTTACCTAAGTTGAGAGCGTTAACCTTTGGGGTTCTACAGGAGAAGAGAAAGGGAAGAAGAGAGAGACATTCAATAACCCAGTTCCTTAATCCCATATTTTCTATCTGCAGACATCTTACCCTTCAAGTCAGACATACAGTGCACAGAGGTCCAGCCCAAAGAGCCAGCCGTGTGTTACACATCACCTTTGCAGATACGGTATACGCCCAGTCAAGACCGGCGCCTCTGCGGGAATCAGGTGAGCGTTACACCTGGCCCTAATTGCCAAAACACATCTCACATCAGACTTGACTCCTCTACCCACCTCCCATCATGCAAAGCACTCACAGCTAAGCTGCCTACTACCAAGCGATAACCATTCACTTACTCTACAGACGTCCCAGACCCTTAGGATCCTTCGAGGAAGACCTCAGCACCATCCTTACCAATAACCTAAAAAACACCTCCCAGAGCCTCCTCCTAGGGGACTTCAACTTAGGGTTTAAAGACCCTAAAGATCACCAGGCCACCCTCATCAACAATACTCTCTCTGAATTAGGCTTTACCCAAAAAGGAAATGTCCCCACCCATAACAAAGGGAGAACCCTCGACTGGGTAGCAGACTACAACTGCACGGCCTCCACCACCGATAACTCCCCTCAACCATGGTCCGACCACCATCTCCTCTCCTTTACCCTCAAAGCCTCAAGCCCCATCATCAACAATACGCTAGCCTCAGCCTAGCCTCAGCCGTCCCGACGAGAAGCAAACAAAATATCACAGTGGAAAAACTGATCCCTCTCATGCTCCCCACACTCAACCAACTCCCTGCTACCTCCAACCCCTACGACCTTGTAGAAGGCTGCAACAAAACCATGCGCAGAGCCTTAGACTCCATTGCACCATTAAAACTAAGAAAATGTAAACCGAAAAAACATCTCAACCACTGGTTCTCTAGTCACCTAAAAACTCTTAGATTAGAAAAACGCAAACATGAACAAGCCTGGAGACAATCTCCCACAGACCATAACAAAATATTGCTCAATAAAATAACATCTATCTATAAAAAAGAAATCGTAGCTGCCAAAAAAAAATCTTACAACCAGAGAATTGCACAATCCAACTCCAGCACTAAAGAGCTGTTTACGATCATTAAAGAACTGGAAACACCTGTGCCAACTCCAGACACTTGTGTGAAGGACAAACAATGGTGCACCAGTGTCCAAAATGCCCTAAACAATAAAGTCACAGGCCTAAAAACTAAAATTAAAAACAAGAAAGATTCCATAGCTCGACCAACCAACCCTACCAATACGACCCCGCGCCCCACACCCCAACACCCTCCTCCCAACCCCAATCGCTTCAGCTTCTCCTTAGTCTCCACTCTCGAAGTGGAAAAAATCATTCTCAGCCTAAAACCATCAAACTGTCAGGGCGACCTCTGTCCCCCACAAATTATTAAAGATGCGGCAAGAGACCTCTCACCATTCATCACCAGACTCATCAACGCCTCCTTCACCTCAGGTACCATCCCCAGCAACCTCAAAGAGTCATGGGTCCTCCCCCTACTCAAAAAGCCCTCTCTTGACCCCTCTACCCCCACCAACTACAGACCTATTACCACCGTCCCATTCCTGCTCAAGATATTATACAAGACAGCCTACCAACAAATCCAATAAAATAAACCATCTCCTCGGTATTCGGCTATCAGGCTTCAGACCCCAACACGGGGCAGAAACGGCCCTTATCGACCTGAAGGCTCAAATTGACACTCTTAGAGACAAAGGGAAAACTGCTTTATTGCTTCTCCTTGACCTCTCCGCGGCATTTGATCTAGTTGATCACAAAATCTTATGCGATCACCTGGATTCAGCTGCCCAGTTTTCCCAAGAAGCCATCGGCTGGATCGAGTCATTCCTCAGTAACAGATCCATGCGTGTCTTCTCCACCACAGCTGCCGCTGACCCCATTCCCATCACTTGCTGAATTCCCCAGGGCTCATGCGTTTCCCCTACACTGTACAACGTGTTCACAAAGCCCCTGTTTGATGATCTAGATGGTCTGGGTATCACCTACACTAATTATGCCGATGATACCCAGATCCTCATCCCATTGACGGGAGCTTACAACCATGTTTTGGCCTTGGTGAACAAGGTGTACCTCATCATCCAGGCATGGATGGCAACTCACAGTCTATGCCTGAATGATGACAAGACTGAACTCATCATACTTGGCTCCACCGCAAACCTAACTAAATTGGACCTTAACTACACCAGCTTCCTTATAGACGGGAACCCGATCAAAGTAGCCCAGGAAGTGAAAACCTTAGGAATATACATTGACTCCTCCCTCTCCTTCCATAAACAAGTTAGCTCTATGGCATCCTCCATGGCCTACACATGTAAGCTTATAAGAGCAGCCAAACCCTTCTTATCCACCCAGAGCTGCATTACGTTAGCCAGAGCCCTTGTATTATCAAAACTTGTCTATTGTAATGCCCTCTACATAGGAGCTAGCAAATAAGTTAGTAGCAAAATACAAATGCTACAAAACAACGCTCTCAGAGTAGCACTTAGCATCCCCAAGAGAGAACACATCTCTAACATCAGGCGAGCCCATAACTGGCTCAACACTACAGATAAAATCCTACTCAAAGTAGCCTCCCTAACACACAAATGCCTCAACAACGCTGCCCCTGCTACTTAGTCAACAGAACCGCCAATGCTAATCTACTCACGGTTCCCAGGTTCAAACGCTCTAAAATGGGTGGTAACATCTTCCAAGTGAAAGCAGCCCAACATTGGAACTCCCTACCACCCTCTCTAAGGACTCCTCAAACCTACACACACTTTAGACGCAACTACATACAATGGTTAAAGAACAATGACCGCTAATACCATCCAACCCACCCCACCGTTATAAACGATGTAAATGTGTACATTTGTAAATCTGTAAAACTCTTGCCTTTATCGTGTCTGCTTGTCCCATTGTAATTACTGTAATACATTGCAACGTGTAACCAAGCAGTGATTAACCTTGTTGCTCCTGCGCCCTCAAACCCTCGGGTCTGGTGTGCAATACAAATGAATAAACTAAACTAAACTAAACTCTTATGTTTGGACCTGAATTCCAATGAAATGTTCTCATTCCAATGACTATGCGTGCAGTTCTAGTCTGGATTGCTGGGAGTTTGGGGAGCCCTTAGTTGGGAGACCTACATACAGTCTAATGTGATAGTAAAATGTACACAGTGCCAAGGTTTACATATCCATGTTTCTGTGTTTAATTTCCAGTGCTAGCAGGATTTTCCACAACATATGCATTTGTAGCTTGTGTGGTTAGGGCAACTGTTTACGGAATGAAAGACAATTAGCACCGAAGACGAGCGAGCAGCCAATCAGATTCTATGAAACACAGGCTGATACCGCTAATCTCAATCCATGTTCTATGGAACCCGCAGGCTGCCTGCCCTGTCGTGAGCCATCATATTGCCCCCCCCTTTTCTTATTTTTGTTACTTTTCCCAACCCTCTCTCCACAGTACCACTTACCTGATTTTCGCAACTTTCTTCCTTGCTTTTCTGGCCACCATGGTAATATAAGAGAGGCTCTGTATGGACCCACACCTTCTACAACTAGGGCGGCCATTTTGGATAAGTATTTTCTTTCATTGAACGATGAACGAATGGAAATACTGTTTTTGTTAGCACCCCACGTTAATCCTTTTGTAACCCAGGGAGCTGGGGCGTTAGCACAACGTTCCAAGGGCTGTAACGGGGTTAACAGCCCAGAGGCCTCATTAACGGCCTTCACTGCACTTGGGCCGTTTGCAGGGGCTGCCGGGTCGTTACCCCCCGTTTAAGCCCTCAGAATGGGTGGCTAACGCCACAGTTTTGGTGGAAAGTGATACCTAGGTTCCAGACCTTGGTTGTAATGGTGGAAAGGTGTCCCAGGGATGTAAACCATATTCCTGGAATGATGGTACTGTGATTGTGTTCTCATACATTTTTTTCAGAGAGTTGTATGCCATCTACAGAAGTTCCTGGCCTCATTACGACCCTGGCGGAATTCGGAAAACGATGGCGGAAATGCAATACCGCCATCGAATAGCGCTCGGTGCGACTATGACCCGTCACCGCAAAGTACGATGCCATTAGCGACACCGTAGTGAACGCCAACGCTAACTGCACCAAGCACGCGCGCGCGCGCCATGCCAAACCGTAAACACCACCATGGCGCAACGGTACGCCAATTCCGACCCCAGCGGACATGTACCTAACGCCATCAAGCATGGCGGAATGCACCATTCCGCCATGGTGAGAAGTACGGCATCGCGAATCAACCGTAAACGGCCCCACTGACTGCCCGTACACCGCTCCCTGCCCACAAAGTACAACTCCCCGTAGGTGCAACGAAGCACAATGCAACCAGTGAAATGCACAAGTCACCCATGCATGCCAACGAACAAATGAACCTCAAGAGGGGCCAATGGGAGCTGCAGGGCACAGATGGCATGAATACAGAAGCCATCCCAATGGACATGACCACAGTCCCCCACCAAGAAACGCACGCAAACACAGGCACCTGTGACCAGCAATATTCAGAAAATCACAACATTCCACCAGTCCACCTGGCTGACCGGCATCTGTCACACAAAACCCAATCCCCCGCCCCTGAGCATGACAACATTCAAACTGTCATATTGGCAGCCCCCATCCCTGACCTCACGGGCTTCGTAGGCAAACGCGCCCAGTACAGGACCACGCAACAAAACTCCGAAGCTGGAACCCAATGCAGATCCCCTCACAATACATCGCTCCCCAAATAGGAATATGCCACATCACTTGCAAAGAAGAACGCTACACGGCCCATATCAGAATAGAATTTTAATGCACATCAATATCACCAAGCCCATACAGCCATCAGGCCATGAACTCCAAAACACATTTCACCATTGTGGGCTGCATCCGCAAGAAATGACCAGCCACTACTCGTGTGACGCCCTGTTCCCTCATGGTACACAGAGCCACATACACGTACGAAAAGGCAACATGGAAGCGCACAGAACCGCAGGGCCGTCCCAATGGGGAGGCACTAGTCCAGCTGAAAGGCCGAAATGTTGCTCCGAGCCACCAGTACTGCGTAAGGGCATGTGGCCCATTGGCGATCGTCCCATAAGATCGTAATGCTGCTCCACTGATTAACACGAAGCAGCAGGTGTCGGGAGTAAAATCCATCTGCAGGAGTGGCATACAGATGGCAGTGGCATAAGGGGAGGAGATACCTGTCAACCAAAAGAAAAGAAACAGAATAGAATGGCCATCAGAACTACATTCGAACAACTCACTTCAATGATCACACTAGATCCACAGCCATATGCATGCAAGCCCACTCCAAAGGATCATCACCACCCCAAAACCACTTGCGAATCATAACTATCTATATCGAGGTGAAAACACCATCACAAACGAGTGTACCTGTGCATGCGCCTGTGAAAACAGAATCCTTCAGATGGGATTGGTAACGTGCATGGACACAAGTGTCTGAAGGCGCGTCGAGACAGGGAGGGCTCAACAAGGCCAGATAGACGATGGTCCCACTATGGCAGCCCTGCATCACATAGCGCAGGGGGGGCGGACAGATCCCAAGAAGCCCTGTACATGGCAAACACTGTATCAAATCACCTGCCCATGCATCCATTCATCATTCCCTCATCCCGTAATGAAAACGCCTGAATATTTACTCACATAACATTAGAAATATCCATTGAGTCTGTGCGTTATGCAGCCTGCAAAATCCACAGTGCCCCAGCACGTAATTCCAGTCTAGTGAAGTAACATGTATTTGGGAACGTCCTGCCTTATCGTCCACTACGCAATTGCGCATCCCATACTATTCATATCAATCATAGCATTCTCGCCATGGCCCCTGTCCCAAGGACATTGAACAATAGAACGTTATATTTGCAGTCAGACCTGTGGGCATCTCCTCGCCGCTAGCTGAATACCGAAAGCGCCGCCCTTCGAATTCCTCATTTGCAACATCACGTCGAAGAGGCATCTGTGGCCGTTTGAAAACACTAATTAATCCATCGAGTGCGGCTGTGTGTGAAAATGGCAACTGCCTTCACCCACGAATGGGACGCCCCGCCCGTCGTTGCAACTCGGTACAGTGATGAATGAGGGCCCACCGTTACTCGAGTACTACGTTCCACTGACCCTTCACAACTCTGTTCGCGACTGCACAGATAGTATGTGAAACAATGGGACAACAACAGAATGAACATATCAACCAATGTTACACGGCCATCGGGTACAAATACAAGATTGCAATAGCAAGATGCCATTCCACGAATTGCAGCGTTGTGCGCGGGACGTGCTCGGCCAAAGGGGAGAGCAGTTTGCACAGGTGGAATGAATCACCACAGGTGGAGGCCATTCAGCCTGGAAACACATAAATTGCACAGACAGTCTCCTCCCACAACCACACCGAAATGCTACCGGCAGGACTCGCGATGTTGGCCCTGGGGGACCTGATAGCACTGCAAGTACTCCAACTCCAAGAAGAAGACGAACACCAACTACAACCGGCCGCACGGAGGAGACGCAGGAGGAGGAGGAGGCCAAGGCAGGGCCAGCAAGGGCCGCCAGCACAGCCACTACCACCACGCAGGCAGCCCGCAATCCCACGCCTCCGAGCACATCCGTTCAACCTCACTGATGAGCAGATCCACACCCTCTACCGTCTGGACCGGGACACCATAACCGCCATTGTGGACATGACACAGGCTGACCTTGTCAGCATGATAGATAGCCCAACCGCCATCCCACCCCTACTGAAGGTGGTGTCTGTACTCCACTTCCTGGCCACAGGCACCTACCAGCACACAGTCGGACAGTTGCATGGCATATCACAGCCACTGTTCTCACGGACACTATTGCAAGTGCTCGATGCCCTCCTGCAGCACGCAGACGACTACATCTCTCTACCACGCTCGGAGCAGGAAATTACCAACACAAAAGTGGGATTCCATGCACTTGGCGGCATACCGGGTTGCATTGGTGCCATCGACTGCACCCATGTGGAATTGGTCGTCCCACATGCCATGGAGGCCCAGTACCGCAACCGAAAACAATTTCATTCCCTGAATGTACAAATGGTGTGTGACTCCAACAGGATCATTACACATTGTTGTGCCAGATTCCCTGGATCAACCCATGATTCTATGGTCTTGAGGAACTCAACAACACCACGCTACATGGAGCGACACGCAGGGAACAGATCCTGGCTACTCGGTGAGTCTCATTTCATGCATGATGATGTGGGGTATGTGATTCGGCAATGACCTGGCAGGAAGGGGGCGGGGGGGGGGTGTGCGTACGTAGCAATGGCATTCCACATCATACGTTTATCGTCCACATACAGGTGATGCTGGATATTCACTGAAGAGATGGATCCTCACACCAATCCGGAACCCACGGGACCAGCATGAGGAGGACTACAACCATGCCCACTCACGTACCCGTGTAGTCATTGAACAGGCATTCGGCCTACTGAAGGGTCGTTTCCGCTGCCTCAGCAGGTCTGGCGGGGCACTCCTGTACCGCCATGAGAAGGTTGCAAAGATGGTGATGGCATGTGTCATGCTCCACAACATGTGCGTACGTAGAAATGTGCCCATGCCCCCTGACGCAGAACTGCAAGCACCTGAAGATGGTCATGATGAGGGTGGGGATGTGGCAGCACCTCAAGGAGTCTGCGAGGCACCGGAGGCCCGTGACATTCGTCAGCATCTCATTGATGTATGCTTCTAGCACTCACGCCTGGTGGCTGATACATGGACACGGGACTCGTGGCACTGTGTGTGTCTGGGACATGCACAATATGGACTGTACGCCTATGATGGCCTAGTACACAAAGATCAATGTCCACACATCTCATTGGTTGATCGTGCACTTTTTATGGCATATGTGATATCATGTTGTACACCCTATCGACCCGCCACCCAAGTGAGCCCAACACACCCCCTCCACCCTCCCACCTCCCCCCCGAACACCAGTGTCCAAAGATGCTCATCGTCCGTGGGCAGTCGCTATTGCAAGCCCCCTCTGCGGGTATCAGGGGCACCCCTGCCTGTGGAGCGCAGGTTCCTCCCAGATCTACGTTGGGGGCTGCCCTGGACGGAACTTGCAACGGATGATGTCTCTGCCTGCTCACGTCCATGCATGTCCCTAAGGGTTTGCGAGAGCTCAGTGAGCACACGGCGCACTGCGGCAAGTTCGGCACATACGTCTTTGGACGTCGCATGCAGTTCCCCCCTCAGGCTCTCGGTGCTTCTCTCCATTTGGACTCTCAGGCTCTCGGTGCTACTCTCCATTTGTGCCCTTAGTGTCTCTGTGCCTCTCTCCATTTGTGCCCTAAGTGTCTCAGTTGATGTTTCTATGTCTGCCTTAGTGCCCCCAGATTCATCGGCATGGTCCTTGAGGAGCGTGGCCAGTTGCTGCTGTTGCACGATTAACTGGTCGAGGGACTGTTGCCTCTGCTGGGCCATGGCCATTTGCGGGGGTGTCACAGAGGGGCTGTTGTCCTCATGTTGCCCTGCCACAGGGCTTGTGGGGGATGGCCAGTCGTCGTCTTGTGGGTGCCCCTGCGTGGTATCCTCATGTAGTACGGGATGGAACAGACAGGGGGATTGGGACAGGTCATGGATGGATCTGACTTCGACATCCCCGTCTTCTGTGTCGGAGCATGCTGCCATCAATGGGGTGTCACCTATGGTGCTGCTGCCACCGGAGGCAGTGCCTTCTGTGGCATCCGTTGGGGGGACCTGTGGTGGTGGTGTTGTGGGCATGCTGGCTGCTGGGGTGCCTGTTGATGTTCCCTCCTGTGTGCTGCCACCTGATTTGTGCTGCTGCCGTGTCTTGATGCGTGCAGCTGAGGTGGAGGGTCTTTGGCCGTCTGTCTTGGCCCTCTTTGCAGGTGTGCTGGTAGGGGTGTCCTGCAGCTCGTCGTTTGGATCGGACCCTGTGGTGGAGTAAAGGAGGGCGAGGGTTATTGGTGGGTCTGTGGGAATTGGAATGGCATTGTATCACATGCATTGGGGTGGTACCTGAGGGTGATTTGGGTCGGGGCCTTGGAGGTGCTTCCATTTGTGTTTGGAGTGAGGGTGCAGTTGTTTGGCAGCCTGCAGTTAGGGTGTGCCTGCTGCACGTGTAGTGCGTGTTTTAGGGGTTTTTAATTATTTATGTATTTATTGTGGGTTTTAACGTGCGCTATCAGGCCAATGTGTGCGGACGTTCTCCTGGACATGTGTTTCTGTTGCACTATGGGGACACATGGTGCTTCACATGGATGGACTTTGTGGTTTTGGCATTGTTTCATTAGGCCCACCTACCTGAATCTTCGGATGTCTGCACTCCTTTCTCCATCCCTCCGACTCCCTCTATGCTCTCCATTCCGATGGTGGAGGCACAGATTTCTTCCCAGGGGGTCAGCTTGATTGGTGATTCCGACCCTCCCCCGGTGGCTGTGGCAATGTTGCGGTTGGCAGAGAGTATGCTGCGGACGCGTATCCGCAGGTCGTCCCATCGCTTACGGCATTGCTGTGGGGTGCGGTCCCCACCGCACTTACCCGCTGTGCCACCAGAGCCCATATGGCCTTCTTGTTTGCGAGTGCCGTCCTGGTCATTTGCGTGGAGAAGACGACGGCAGCATTCTCCTGGAGGGTCTCTGTTAGCACGGTGAGTTCCTCACGGGAGAAGTGGACCTGCCGCTTGCGGTCGCACGCTTTCTTCGCTACTTTTCCCATTTTTCTTGGTTTCGCTAGGGTGGATGACGGGTTGGGTTGTGTCTCAGGGTGGTGATTTTAGTGGTTGTGTGGTTTTAGTGGTTTTATAGGTGTACGGCGGGTTGTTTCCCGTTCCGAGCCCGTGTTTTAACTTCCGTTTCCGTATATTTCCGGTCACCGTACTTTACGGTAGGCGCACACTGCGGTGTCCGCTGTGATGGGTGGCGGTATTGCACCTAGGGCGCCGTACGGCGGCGGTGTGGGCCGTTTTGGGGTCATTTCCGCCATCGCGGACTTTGCACTTCCGCCATGCCATGGTGCTCGTGCCCGATGGGTCGGAATGGGCCGCACTTTGCTCCTTCTTGCAATGGCGGAAACGCTATTTACACTGTGGCGGTCCGGTCAGTCACTTTCCGCCAGGGTCGTAATGAGGGCCCCTGTCTTTTGGGTAGGAATAGATAGGTTGTGTAGTGAGATTCTTAATTATGTGTCATTGGCAAATATATTGTATGGGATGAAAAAGTGGTCATGAAGGTGGTCCAAAGAGTAAATGCAGATTGAAAACCCAGTGGGAGAGGGATGAGCCTGGTGATGCCCCACATGTGAGGGTTGATTTGTATTCTGAGAACAAAGCAATTCACGTAAAGGCTAAGAAGCTTATTCCCACGTTGAGACGGGCCAGGGAAATATCATGATACACATATCACAGGCATCCAATAGGTCCAAGGGTATGTTAGCTGCTGAATGTATGGACTCAAAGACCTGCAAGGTCCCTTCACATGCATAAAATACGCTGTGCTTCTACATAGGCAAATGCAGCACTGTTCCTCATGGAAAGGAAAAAGAGTTGCTCCCTGAAGTATTGCAATTGTGTTGTCTATTCTGTCAAGATTTTTGCCTGGACAGTTAGTGATCCGGTGGTAGTCGTTGAGAATTGATGGGTCTGTGTTCAGTTTTGTATCATTAAAATCAAGACACAGTCCTTGAGGATGGCAGTGACTTGTCCATATGCAGGGGAGGCATTGCAGGGAGATGTTGAAGGGGAGATGAAGTTGGTTCTAAAACATTTAAATAGGTGGACTGAATAGGGCAAAACTTGAGCTGTAGGGGATTTGAGTTTGCACGCAATCTTGCAGATTTCCTCTTCCTGCACAATGCAGAACACGGTGGCAGATTCAGTCACATGTCAAGCATTCATGATGTAGACACTTTAGTCAAGTATGATTGCAATGTTATGAGTTCTGTACCTGGGGAAAAACAAATAACATATTTATACTGTGGGCGGCCTACGGGTTCAGGGAGCCCCATACATGCTTCCAGCACTAAATGTAGGCAAGCACGCTGGTAGGGCATCATTTGAGCTGCAGCATTGCCCCCAAGGAAATGCGCAAGCCACCTTTGTGAATAAGGTGACCTGCACATTACTCAAATGAATGCAAAGAAAAATGTTCATCCTCTGCACATTTTGTATTTGCATTACCTTTTGGGATGCATCACCTATTTGATTTTTATAAAATTGCAATGTTTTGGTCAGCTGCTAACAAAGAGTTAATTTTGGTTTCGATGTTAAAGAAACAGGCCGGTGCAAGACATTAGTCATTTAGACATTCTTTGACAATCCCTGGCAGAAAGGTTTGTGAACATTTGGCCTATTCCATTAACTTTATACTTGGTTTGCTTTGAACATATGCTGGCAGGACAAGGTCTGACCTCTGCCACCCAGTGTTTACAGCAACTCTTATGCGCATGAATTGCCAGAAGCTTCACCCGAATCTGCCATCCAAATATCTTAGAGGTTCGCCAAACCTAAATCACTAGAATACAGTGAAAATGTGGGTGATATGGGGTTCGGACAGATGTATGAGCTCAGGCTTATTCCTGGCCACTCTTACCTGTTATGGTGTGTGTCAGACTTCCACATGCACCTGCTCTTGACAAGCCAGGAAGCAATGAAATTCTTCCCAAACTTCTACATCTTTCAGCATTGAGTGTGCCAATGTGTGATAAGTATCTTCCCCCAAGTTGCATGTTGCTAAATGGTGTACCCATTTTATGGATCTGGGGGGCGTGCCTCTTCGTCCATTACATAGGTATCTGATGTGTGTAGAACCCTATGGCGATATTAAAAAATCTACTTTGAAGAGGCCTAATTTTCACAGAGACTGCCAGCAGCCCCCCGACTGGATCTAGCATGATAACATTTCCAATTATTGGGCAATATCGGATCCTATATTATCCCAAAAGGACCTGCCCTCCATTCAACCTCAAATTAAACAATACAAAATGACATCTGGGGCATGGCAGCTGGCACATCTAGGTTTGTAATCAGAGCTATAAACGTGTTTAAGGTAAAGCGTGACGTAACATCACATGCATACTTAATCATATGATGCCTCACATTAAAGGAGACCTTCTTGGACAGTATATACACTGCCCTCCATATTCCACTAATAATATATATACCTGTATCTTTGCTCTCCCCCTCCTGACATTTTGTCCATGCCTGTATGCAATAGCACGATATGTTATGGTATGTTATGTTACTTTGCATTTATATAGTGCCTTATTTACCATTGGTATGGTCTGAAGGCGCTGGTAGGTTGAACGCCCTCGTGAACCGAAGTTCAAGTCAGTAGAGAGAGTAGAGAGAGTGAAAGGTGCTTGTAAGCACCGGCTATGTGTGCAGCTGGTGTGGCATTCATGTATTAGCTGCTTCATAGTGGTAGGTGTGGAGGTTAAGAGATCAGGGGTATGTGTTCATTCTGGCAGGTTTAATCCAGACCGGTTCTAGCTGTGTTAGGCCTGAGGAGATTGCCTGGCTGGCGGGTGTGAAACCAGCAGTGATTAGTTAGAGTGATGTGGAGTATGAGGCAGTTGTTGGTATGAGAACAGCTATACCGAATGGTGTCATAGTATCTCTGTGTTCTAGTTGAATGGTGGTGTAAAGAGGAGAGTAAGCATGGTGATGTGATAGGATGGTTTATATGCTTTTTCAAACGTTACACGCACTCCGAACCATTCCACGCACTCTGAACCATTCCGCACACTCCGAAGCATTCCGCGCACTCCAAACCATTCCGCGCACTCCAAACCATTCTGCGCACTCCGAACCATTCCACTCACTCGCTCTACGCACTCATCCGCTCTATGCACTCACCCGCTCTTACGCACCTCTCTTCCCTTCCGCACTCATTCGATCTTATGCACTTGTCTGCTCTATACATTCCTTCGCTCTACCCACTAGTCTGTTCTATACACTCCTCTGTTCTTACACACTCCTCCGCTCTACACACTCCTCCGTTCTGCGTACTCCTCCGTTCTGTGCACTCCTCCGTTCTGCACACCCTTCCGCTCTGTGAACCCTTCCGCTCTGCGCACCCATCTGCTCTGCGTACTCATCCACTCCGCACACCCATCCGCTCCATGCACTCATCCGCTCTATGCATTCAACCGCTCTATGCAATTGTTCTTTCCACGCACTCATCTGCTAAATGTACTCGTTAGTTCTACAAAGTCGTTCGCTCATAGGCACTCATCCGCTCCGTGCACTCATCCACTCTATACACTCATCTGCTCTATACACTCATCCACTCAGTAAAATCATCTGCTCCTGCGTTCTAAACACTCCTCCGCACTTCTGCACTCATCTGCTCTGCAGCTACGCCCGCTCTACACACTCATCCGGCCTACACTCTTTCACCTTGCACATTCATCTGTTCTATGCACTCCTGCGTTCTAGACACTCCTCCGCACTTATTCACTCATCCGCTCTACACAATCATCCACTCTACACACTCCTCCGCCCAGCACACTTATCTGCCCAATACACTCATCCGCTCAATATACTCGTTGGTTCTATACATTCATCCGTTTTATACACTCATCCAATCTACACACTTATCTGTTCAACGCATTTGTCCACTCAGCATGCTCATCCGTTCCGCGCGTTACATCCATTCTAACGATTTCTTCCGCTCCATTCACTTTGTTCATTCATCAAGCATTATAGATTAAGGCCATGTCACTTGTCATACGCACTGGATCCGTTCCGTGCTCTCTGTCTATTTCATGCACTACTCTCGTCTCGGGTACATGAATCTTTAATTCTGTACTTTCCATTTATGCCATGCACTCATGCGGTCGGAGTCATCTGTCTGTGTACTCATCAGACTCTTGTATTCATCTTTCCATCCTTTTCTCTTTATTCATTTTGCCCGTTTTGATCATTTTGTCCATTGCACTCATTACATCTCTCATTAATTTATACTTCACTACTGTTATTGTATAATGTATTCTTTTATTCACTTCACTGCTTTGGTCTATTTTACTTGTTCTATTCTGTTTGTTCTTTCAGTTTACATTAGGGATTATTAGATGTCAATTTCTCACATGGATCTTGATGTTGTATTGTTATTTGTGTTATTGTTATTCAGGATCTAGTAGTTTGTTGGATTGGTGTCATTGCCCTGCTTTTATATTGTTTGGGCAAGTTTTCGTACGGGTTGGTTTTTAGGGGAAGAGCCAGGTTTTCAGTAATTTGCGGAAAGACATTAGATCTTATACCTGGTGGGTAAAGCCCTCACAATAATCTGGAGAGGAATAGGAAGTCCACGGCAGAGACAACGTCACTGTTCGGGGTAACTAGTTACCACAAATGAATGTTCCAAGGGGCAGAGATAACCTGAATTGTGGCACAATATGACGAGTCAGCTGGGTCAAACACATCCATGTAGTGCCCAACTGGGACGGCAGGAGTGGATAACCCTTAAAACTGGCTTATTATGTTGAGCCATACTCGACGGAGTTCCTCCAGAATGGGACACCCTGGGTGATCTTTATGTGGCTGATACCTACAGATCTATCGACTCTGTTGGGTGGCAGGTCTTGTACTGATGTTAATGTGTGAAGGAAGAGCAGGCAGTTTTTCCCTGATTTCATGAAGGATTGACCACTGCTCTCTTTTGCCCTCCAGGCAGGGGTATTAAAACACAGATGAGTAATCTTTATATCATGCTTTTGCATACAGACATGGACAGTATACAAAATGTCAGGAGGGAGTAGAGCAGAGATACAGTGATAGAAATGCCTTATCCATCTTTGACTATGAGTCATGGACGGAGGACCAAAATGTATATTGCTGACTGTTTTAAAGTAAGCTGTACATGCATCCACCAGATTAAGAAATTGCATTTACTTTTTCACCACCTGAGCAGCCCTTGGAGGGAATCGCACAGTGACTGTTGATGTTTCAGATGCTGGATCCAACGCAACATTTCCATTCCCAGCCATTGCCACTGAGTACACCTGTGAGTTCTGACACGGCCAAATAACATATGGAAATCCAGTACATCTATATTGGGGTGGTATATATTAACACGCATATATTTCTTCCCCGTCTAGAATCCTCTTTTCCACAAAAGATCTAACATCAACCCCAAAAACCACATTTTCTGACACAAATGAAATGGACCAATGCACCATTAAAACAACCCTGAGAGCACTAGAGCCGGGCAAGTCAACATGACTTCCTATGGACTTCTAATGCATCACAAATCTGTCATGCTCCATCTTAGTTATATCTCTGCTCTGCAGGAAGGCCATGGTAGTTTTGTACCTCAGCAGGTAAGCCAAGACCTTACATTGAGTGATATGTTTATTGAGGCCACTCACATTCCATATCAGTAGCCTTATAATCTTACTGCCTGTCACATCAGCTAGATCTAGGATGGTGGTTCTTTTGGATGATGATGTGAGTCTGATTTCGCCAACAACATCAGCAGTGATTGGTCCAATCATGCTGCCAGACTACTGAGCCTAAAATGTACTGCTCCTTTCTGCAAAACCCTAACGTCCTCGCACATGTCTCCTACGCATTCACCCCGTCTGCACCTAAACCTTTCAGCTGTGCCACTTCTCACCCCTGACCCTACACCCATCCCAAACAATGTCCAACCTAGGAGTTCACTTTGTGATACTTCGCTATGCTCTGGGAGAACTTAACACACACAAGACTGTTCGTCATTGAAACGTGAACCCCAGCCACAGCTTTTTCTTTAAAGATTCTTAGTATCGTGGAATAGTTTGTGTACACCCGAACTTAGCAGTCATCACCTCAGCCTGTCTGCTAACATGACCAGCCACCGGCCGGACCAGAACACTGACCTCCTAACCCCACTCTCCCAGACTGTCCATCCAATTTGCTCACACAAGCCTCTCCCCACCAGTGCTAGATTCGGTACACCAATCCTTCCAGAGCATGCCATCTGGTTCAGCCGATCTACTGGCAGCCCCTACGACCCCACCCCAGTACAGGAACAATGTAGCATGCCCCCCGGGAGCACTTTACACGTCTACATCAGTAAAACTGTAGTGATGTGAAACATGGGGTGCCCACTGCATTCTCATGCATAAAAGAAATCTCATACAAACAAACTATTCCAGAGGGGCTGGAGAGCCCCAAGTTCCAATGATATTTAGGTTCTATGTGATTTCATCGAGAATGTTTAATTGTGGGAGAATTCATCTATTTTATTTTTACCTTTATTATTACCCTAAGCCACCCCACACATTCATTTGCAGCAAAATGCAAAGGCACGTTTATTATTTTCCATCAACAGTAATGTCTCCCTTTGCTGACATTGGCCTATGTATCGCATCAATGTCCCTCCTCTCCGGGGTTGGGCAAGATCCACAGGAGCTGTGTGCCCATTCCACAATGAAGACATTGGACAGTGTAGCCACCTGGAGGGCTTGCCAATCAGACCTCCTACCACATCTTCCATTGGTCCCCTAGGACTTGTTGTGATGGATTGCTATTTGGTAGGTGTGTAGAAGCCCTGGCATTTTTGATTTGTACTAAATTAATTAAATGATGCAGGTATTTCCATCTCTGAAAGGGAAATCTGCTGATCAGAGTCCCCTTTCATACGCTCCATGCCAAAAGCATAGTGTGCATCTGGTTCCTGCTGCATCAGTGTCCCGATTCAGAGGGCCTGCTCTAGGAGTGGTACAGAGCCGGTTCAGATGTAACAGTTGCCCATTGGTCATTGACAGTGACCGCAAAATCTCTGCAGTGCAGGGGCTGCATTTATGATATGCACCCCTGTACCAGAACTATGATTCTCATAAACAGCCCATAGTGATGGCATGATAAACTGTAAAATAAAGCAATGGCTGAGTTAAGGCATGGTGCATGGCACTACTTATGATCATTATAGCCACATCCAATTTGATATCACAATTTGAGTACAATGAGGTAACTCCGCCTGCCCTGGGAATCACTACACTGGGATACGACCCATGCGTCAGAGGCGGCCGTTCTAGGCTTTGCGGCCTGACGTTTGTAGGTGTTAGCTCCCAGATGCTTGGTCCTTTCCTCTAGCTTGACTGTGCAGAGAATCCGGAGCTTGGAGACTCGCTCTGCGCTTTTTCTTGATGGTGACAGTGGAGCAAATACTGCAGTGATGAATGCTGGAGACCGGATGGTATTGGGGGATTCTGTTCCTTCGCCATATGCTTGCAGGATCCACTGTGGTGCCTCACTGAGCCCTGCAGTATGCATCACGCTGCTCAGAGGTACGCTGTGAGCCCGCTGCATTTCATGGTAAGTGGTCGCCTTTTTTTTCCCTCTTTCAACTGCAGTGCTCCTGTTCTGCCCTCGTTGTTCTTAACTAATTTGTAAGAGCTATGTCACTCACAAGGTCCTACACCCTGAATAATATGGGAGAGAAGTCAGACCTGCCTACGGGGTTTGTCCCTGGGACATTGCTGTATTCCAACCCACACATTGCTTTAAGAAGGGTGGAATCCTGTCTACAGCCTTTACAGCTTACATCTCCTGTCTCTTGCAGGAGTAGTAGCCGCCTGGCGGATGTTTTGGCCTTAAGTGAAAAAAGGAGACAAAGGGTTCATAAAGCCCCTCTCCCCGGTATGAATACAGCCAATGAGAGTTTAGCCATAAAAGCACCCCCCATACCCACATATAAGCAGCCACTGAGTGTGGCTCCATCCTCCTATGAAGCTCATGCAGGGGTACATGGGGTTTCATCAGAGGGTAAGGGACCTGTTAATTTAGAGGAGCCCGTGTCTACGTGTGCTTCGACTACTCCAGGCCGTTGGCAAAATTAGGGGAACTTACAGGAGAAGTCTCCTCTGAAGGTTCCGGCAAAGGTTCTGGTGATCTTAACACTCCAGGAAACTGGCTGCTCCTTAAGGAACATATTATGCGGGAACTTGATGCATGTCTAAATGCCGAGGATTTCTGTGATTGGGTTTCTTTAGCCTCCAAAACTTTTTTGCGACACCTACTGAGCCTGGATAAATCCTGTCAATCTGAGCTCAGTGGTGAGGAAAAGTCTTATCAAACTTTGCATACTCTGATTTGGATTCATACAGGCCCATAAACCTGTCCTGAAGAGTCTCTTCATAAAGGATTGAATCCTCTGGTTGGTGTAGCTAAGCCTGTTTTGGTTCCTCTGGTGAACCTTCCACGGGTGGTACTCTTTCATCCACTAAACCAGTTACTCTACCTGATCTCCCATCCTTGAAGGATATTCGCCTTAATAAGTTATCTATGACAAGAATTGCTGACACTATCTTAAGCAATGTTGCCATGGATCCTCGAAACATCATTATTACCAAAGTGAACAAGCCTAGGGAATACGAATCCGGGGAGGCACTTAAAAATAAATTTTTAGCCTGGCTCAACCAAAGAGTGGGTCAGAACTGTATCAGAACTCAAGATCTGGGAGTCCATCGAAGAATACAGATCGATAACTGATGCTCTCTTGACAACACATACTTTATTATTATTGGATGTGGTTCAAGTAGTTTACCCTCATTTGTGAACAAAAGAATAAAATCTGTAGAATATGTTTTCCTTTATCAATTTAAAAATTATTGTGAACTGATTTTTATGATTTTGCATATTTTTTATTAATTTCCTTGTCATTGATGCTCTTATATGCCTGATTAGTATATGTATTTTATGTTATCCTGTGCATTTTTGTTATGTTGTGATTTTTGTTAGCGCACTGAGGCCTACAGGTTTGTTTTGCTTTACAAGAAATAAACTAACTAACATGTGTCAGACAGGTGATGTGTACTCTGGCCAGACAGGCCGGATCTGCCAAATGACAAGACAGGAACCTGAATGGTCATTCCTCATCTTTGATCTCTTTATGAGGGTAAATAATGCCCTCTGCCAGAAACAGCCGACCACCAAGCAGCTGCCCTGGGCCCAGCAATCAAAGGAGCACAACCATTCAAAGGGAGTAGCCTCACACCAGGGTGCTGTATACCTAGAGGGATTTGATCCTAGTGAGAAAGGAAGTCAGGATTTCCAGGGAAGCATGATCCCTCCCCTAAACATCTCCCAGGGAACAGGGGGAGATACTGAATACAGAGGACCCTCCAGCAGCTCCAGAACCGGTACCCAGCCAGCACACAGTGTGCCCTGCTAGGCTCTGCAGCAAACTTCCTAGGTGGGAAGTGCCAGAGAGTCTCTGAACCAAACCTTGGACAAGGCAGCTGCCTGCAACACTCTCCTCAGTTTTGGGCCACCCGCCTTAAAGGATGACATGAACACCGTAAAAAAACTAGGAGAAGTGCATTGACAAGCATCTACTGATGTCCAACTTAAAGGACGTGTTTGTGCCAGTCAAGAGCCTCGAGCCGCAACCGACTGCACTGCTGACTGTTGTTACACGGCAGTCCCTAGCGCTGTCCCAAGACGCCTTGAACAACGCTTCAGACTGACCGACCAGCACTGAGATGATTCCTGGCCCAGAGCCTCGTGTAGGGGAGCCTTCAGTCGTCCATCCAGTCTCGCTCGCTAAACTGCCTGCCGCATAATACCAACAGCCGTCTCGCATCTTTAACTCTGTCGCAGAAGCCACAAGGTGCCATGAAACCGACATAAACTTGTCGCGCACCAAGAACATCTACAGCACAACGTACATTGTGGTTCTTTACCCCTAGTCCTTTTCCGAAGGCCCTTAGTGACATTTTATGACCCATTGCTCCATTTGTGTTGAAACCAAGTATCTTTGAAATATTGCTATTAATTACTTTACCGACTACCCTCCTCAGTATCCAGAGTGCATCCCTTTTCCTTCTTTAAAAATGTCTGTCCACTGCATTCCTTTACAGGGTGGGTTGTATTTTGTAATGTGCTAGAACTATCTGTTGTGAAAATAATAAAGTACATATTTTTATACAACCTTGTCTGGACAGTCCTTTTTATCATTGGGTAATAATTGAATTTTCGCTGTTTTGCAACTAAGCAGCGATCCACAACCTTTTGGAGATAAGCATGCCATTCCATCCACGTTACCAGAACTGGACAAGGAGGTTTATAATTGACTTGTGTTTCCAATATGTTCAGATTCTTTCTGGTGCACTAGAGGTGCAGAAGGGTAGTGGAAGATGACAGGAAGACAGCATGAGCAGTGTTTCTCACCAACCATCCCACGGGGAGAAAGTGTGGTTTCTTAACACTCGGTAATGCCCCCCGGCCCTTTGTTAAGCTCTGACTTGTGAATATGGGCCCCAGGGCCATTACCGGACCTCTAGTGAGGTGAGGTCCCAGGCCTCAGCGCAGTTTCTAAGTGGCCCAGTAATTGTTCCGGCTGTTAACGAGGAAGCAACTAGAAAGCTCCTGCTCGAGGGGAGAAACAGCGGGACATGATCACCATAGAGCTGCACAAACTGGTACTCAAAGAGAAGAAGGAGGCCAACATATCTACCTCTAGTGAAAGCAGCAGTAGTGGCTCAAACAAGAGTGCCTGGAATAAGCCCCGGCGGCACATCCCCAAAGATTTAGCGTAGGCGTAAAAAGTGGGAAAGGATATTTTTGACTGGTTTGAAGTGCTCAAGCTGGCATTTCAGCTGAAGGAGGTGGATGCGCTGATGAGTCACTTAACAACACCAGCGACTGATTCAATTTGTTGCTGTGTTGCAACTAACCAACGATCCATGACCTTTCAGAGATAAGCCTGCCGTTCAGTTCACGTTACCAAAGTTGGACAATGAGGTTTAGATCCCTTCTGGTGAAATAGAGGTGTGGGGCTGATTGATGGTTTAGAAACCGATATTCATCCCTGGACCAGTGGTACCCCGAAAGTTGATTCTTCACAGGTATAGCTCTTAACTGTGTCAGTTTGGCTATTGGTTTATTGAAGTGTGAGGGCTTAGTGGGCAGTTTCCCCCTACTCATCCTTCTACTGTTGCAGAGCAGAATCCAATTCTTCACTCTTATTTCTAGGACTTGTATGTTGCCAGACCAGGCCCTACTTTCATGGTCCGCTGCACCTACCACAACCGCTTTCAGTGCCATTTATCTACGTTCCTTCAGCATGGTGTTATTTTAATCAGTGTTCCTGATCTTCCGCTCTGCTTCACCCAATGTATGTGCAGTTCAATCAACTTAAATGTGGAGGTCTATTTTGACAGAGACCTAATTTCAGGGCAGGTTGGGTGTCAGGTCTTGCTGTTTTGGTTTGGTGGAGGGGACTGCATGGCCCTTGGGGCCAGTTCCCTTGGTATCGCTTGTCACTGACTTTGCAGGGGGGAAATCTTACCCTCTTCTCTATTTTGTATTGAGTTTCCCCATCGCAGACAATTCCTAAAAAATGCAGATAACTGCACGCTGCTTTCTTGCTGTTGAAGGGCTACTGATATTGTATTGTATTGTATTTGGTTATTTATATTGCGCTCTTTCCCCACTTGAATTTCAGGTGCTTTGGCTGGGCAGGATCTTGAACCAGAGCCATCTGCTGAAGTCCCTAACATTATGTGACTCCTCAAAAAATGTTCATAAACTTGTGAACTCTCAAAACACAGAATCTCATTTTAAATTGTTTTGCTCTTAATGCAAAGTGTAGCAGGACTGTGAAATTGTAGACAGTAGATATTTTTTTTTAGTGATTCATATTAACCAAAATTGTGTTTTCTTCATCCCCCTAGTTATGGATTTGTATTTATTTGTTTATTTTTTGTTATTTGGTTAATTATTTTATACTGCAGTGACTAGGCCCTAAGGTAGCGTCGCGCGTAACTGAAAACTGTGTGGTGGCAAAAGGGGACTGTGAAGCAAGAAAGACTCAGGTGCAATGGGAAAACAGGGAAAAAATGTTTTAATTTAGTGTGCAAATAAGAGTTTTTTTTCCCTAAAAATGATAAGAAAGGGGGCTAATCATAAATCCCTGATTCATGGAATTATTTGCGTGTAAAACAGGGATTTGCGTGCCATTCTGCCCGCAAATCCCCATTCGTCAAATAGGAATTTGTGGGCAGAACGGCACACGCATCTCTGTTTTTCATCCACATAATTCCATGAATCAGGGCCCAAGGCAATTCCATAAGCCTGAAAAAGCAACAGAACAAGCTCGGTTGGAAATTCTGGCTGTTCGTGCTTTAGGAATATTCATTTGTAAGGTCTCCTTACTTCCGGTGGAAGGTCTCCTTACTTCCGGTGGAGCGGGAGCTGCCGGCTATCTGAACCCTATTGGCAGCTAGGCCATGTGACAGAGCACAATGGCCTTACAAGCCAGCCAGCCAACTTTAAAATGAATTCTGTCGTCCGGAGGAAGCCAATGAAGTTCAGTCAGGATGGGGTTCCGGAAATTTGTTGGCCATTTTAGCAGACAGGGTTTAGTGGTGATTGCTGGGTTCAGGTGCACAGAATCTATGCCATGTTAGTGAGAAGCTTAAAAAAAAGCTGTGGCGGAGCTTTGCGCTGGATGGCGATCCGGCGAGTGTGTCAAGTTCACCCAGGGCTTCACAAAGCATTGCACAGTGAACTTGTAGCTGGAAGACCGTTGGGGAGGTTGGGTGATAATTAGTTATTTATAAAGTCTTTAATACCAGAGAGGTTTCTAAGCGCAGACCCGGGATTTGAGCCGGTCTTGCTCTACGTCCTCTTGTTGGGTGTCTTGGCCCACGTTCAAGTTATTATGCTGCAACACTTGGTGCTGTGGGTTTAGGAAATCCAAGAGGGCGGAAAAGCCCACATTTGCACCAGAATCCTGGAGAACTGCGCAGTTTTGCGCACAACAAAATGGTCCCCTGACCTGCCACCCACCAGTGGAAGCATGATGGGCCAGGGGTGCCATGAGTGGAATGTGTGCCAAAGGAAAAACAGCAGTGCCTGTTATCTTAAAAGCGCTTTAAAATCACCTTTGTTTCCCTGAATGCAAGCTAAAAATGCCTACTTTAAACATCACAAGATATTCAAAAATCTCAATGAACACCAGCAGACATTTGGCAGAATGTATTCTTGTGTGCATACACAATCTGGAAACAGAAAGAGCCCAAAACCATGTTCAGAACAAAACTGGCTGAGCTGTGGATGTCAGCAGCTTAAGTTAAATGGACAGAAAGCCACTAAAATCGAAATGGTTAAAATAAATGAGTGACCTACTTTTGAGTGTAACATAGGTTGCAACTGTTAAATGTCATCGTTTTGAACTTAGAATCAACATTCTAGCTGCATGTGCAAAAATTGTCAGTTTGATTGGAATGTAGAAAACTGGGAACTAAAGTGACATTTAGCTGAATTCTGCCTGACAAGTACCCCCAACAGGAGTTGAACTGGATCAACAACTCTTCCCAGGCCTGGCTGCATTCTGCTGCCCCTGCCAAAAGGAGATGACACCTCTCTGATTGGATTAGGGGAGGAGCACCTGGGGACTACAGGAAACTAAACAAAGCATTGTCCCTGGCTCAGGCAAATGTTATATTAGGGGGGTCGTAAAATGGCTTCCTCTTGGGAGAAACTGGGAGGGGCAGTGCCTGGGAGAGCAAGCTGAGCTTGGGGGAAGGGGATAAACCAGAAATTCCACCGTGTGCTTTGGAAAACCACACCCCTTTGGGGCCAGAGCATGATTTTAAAAAGATGGATAATTCATAGTGCGGACTTGTCAGAATTATACAAATAACATCAGCATTCTTGTGATTTTTCTGTGCACATTTTAAGAGGTGTTAGGACCCTGTGGGATGTTCTTGGGGATAGTAGCGGAAAAAAGGTTGTTACTCCAAATGTATGCATGTTAAAAATCTGACACTTTATCATCTGAAACCCATACCCCTGGTGCACATTTGTGTAAAATCTGGAAAGGTTTAGAGGTCGTTATCTGGATGAAAAGGGGAGAATTCTGTCATTAAGTGGACACGACATCGTACAAAGACAGGGATTGGATGGTTTGGTGCTACAGAAAATATGTTAACTGGACCTATAATATTAGAAAAATGTTACATAGATAAATATGTATTTGGGTCAGAAATAGATTTGTGTGCAATTTGACAAGGGGAGGTTCCTCTGACCATAAAACCTACAGCATCACTCTGACACTCCATTTCTTTCCCCCAATCAAGGGAGAGAGAAAGCGTGGCCAATGATATGTGAGAGGGGCAGGCTTAGCTAGGCCCAGGCACACACCCATTTTCAAAACACATAAAAGGAACATTGAAACCAAGGTAGAGACACTCACTTTCCACTTTCTTGCGGGACGCTTTGCCGGGAGACTCCAGACTTCAAATCCATCAATCTCCAGAGACCAGAGATCCAGAGAGATCCAGAGAGACCAGAGATCCAGAGAGACCAGAACTGTGCAGTGCTGAGAACAGAACCAGAGACCAGATCGCTTTGAAGAACCGCTAGCAGAAGTCCAGCCAATCCTGACCCGATCGGTGACGAAGTCGCATTCCTGTCCAAAATCTAGTGTGAGTACCCAGCTAGCACTGTGCCAAAACCAATCTCTTAAAATAATCTAATCCAAACTATTTTAGCCTATTAGAACTGCCTCCTAAAATCGTGTCTTTCTGTCATTTTTAAAACTGAAAACTGTCATCTGTCATTCTGAGCTTTAAAATGTCAAATCCGAAAAACTACCTTTACTAAATCGGCCGTATCTCCGGAACTGTTTGTGCTAGGTTTTAACTGTCATCTTAAAGCTAAGATTCTAAGCTTTCCAACGAGCCTAGAACCGACTTCCTAGTCCTTATAGTGCCTCCATAACTGTGCTCGACACACGTGACTAAATTTGCCGCGATTTGACATTTTGCTTCATTTCAGCCACGTGTAAAAATATTTGTCCTTGCTTTCCTTGCTGAAATTCGTGTGCAACCTGACAATCATTCATAGAGCATTGCTAAAGTGATCCTGAATTAATTTAAGTATCTCTCACTCACCCTGAACCTCCTATAGGGAATTAAAAGCATTTTTCGCATATTTTTCACTTAATTGCAACCACATCAAAGTATATTGCCTGTGTTTAAAACTCCTACCTGTTTTCCTCTAAGCTTGCTAGGGGGGAACTGAATTATATTTGATTGCATTCCTGAGAACTGTGTGCTTTCCTCCATCCTCTTTGCATAGAGGTGGGGGGAGGGTGAATTGTCAAAGAAAAGTGTTTACATTGTCTTTTGTTGAAGCCACATCAAGTTTATTTTCTGTACTGCATTTTCATTCATCATTGCATTGTCCTTGAAGCCATAAAAGCATTCTCAGCTACTTTATCCTCTCTATATCACTTCTAAGCCATCAAAAAGAGTGTACCACTGTAACATTATCCATTGTTGATCACTATCATCTTCACAAGTGTGCTATCAAACATTAATTTATTATAAAAGTGTGATATATATATATATATATATATATTGTTTAATTTTCAAATAAACCTTTTAATTTGCAAAAAAACCTACTTCTTGGCTCAGTGGGGTCAGGGGGATTCTAAAAGAGGGGTGTTATATAAGGGTTGTCATCCAGAGTAAACGAACTGGACATAAAAATATATCAATAAGGGTTTCCCTCAGCATCCCAGACTAGGCATTGACTTAGCTGTAGTGTTGAATTGAATCCGCTTACACTCTTGCTTCCGAGACAATCGTGTTGCCACTGAGCTGTAGTACCCGTGCAAGTTGTGGGGTGGAGTGGCTAGTGGGAGTAAATAGGGGTGATTGAACGGGAGGATTCTGCAGAATGGATCGGTACATTGTTAGGCACAGTGTGGTCGAACCTTTTTTTCCAGCCACAAGACTTGGCAGACTATAATGAGGATTTGACGAGTCGCAAGACACATTGAGAGGCCCCACAAATGCTAGCAAAGATCAATGTGGCACAAATATTACCACTTAAACCGCTTAAACTAAATTGGTCATTTAGGAGGCAACTGTTTTTCTTCTTTCAAAATCCTTCTTTGTGTGTTGCCACTAAAATGCCCCAATTACACAATGCCAACATAGTTCCGGATAGGCTTGTGTAATCAGATGCATAGGGTACTGTGGATGACGAAAAATAGCGGTAGTTTGTAAGGTTATGCTGGAATTCTCATCTTAACCTGACATACTGCACAACTTAAGTTTGGATTGTGACCCTAGAAGAGCTATTTTTGTTCTTCCCAAATCTCAGCACTTCTGTGTAACTATGACGTGTAGCAGGGGAGATTGTGAATGTGTTACACAATGAGCATGTCCCACCGATGAGCAAGCTTCCACACCATGCTTGCTTTCATCACCATTGTTTCTATTCTTTATGCATGCACTCTTTCAGTTCCTCTCTTTTCCTCAAACCATTTTCTCCTTCCTTCCTTCCTTCCTTCCTTCCTTCCTTCCTTCCTTCCTTCCTTCCTGTTTTGTCGTTGTAAAAGTTTCGGTGTATGCGCATGGCTACAGAACATTTTCGCTGTAACGACTGTAGACCCTATGGCTTGCATTAAGGACCGGAAGTGAGATCCGGGGTAAAATAACCTGCACCTTCTTTATAAGGATAATCCGAAGCAATGAGTTATGGACTTCCGAGGGTTGGCTGGTAGACAGGGGCGTAGCCAGGATTGTCTAACAAGTGGGGCCTGAAGCTAATGTAGTTGAGCCCAGCGCACAGACATTAACATCTGTAAATGCCCACACAGTGCTGCTTTGTGGGCATTTACAGATTTTGGGTGGGCCTTGCCCTCTCAGGCCCTACCCTGTCTACGCCTCTGCTGGTAGTCGACCTGCTGTTGGCACCATGGTCCCGCATCGTGAGCACACTGAACAAAAGTACCGCATTGATAACTGTCACATTCCTGACAAACCGCTTGAAGGCTGCAAGTTTGCAAGCCAGAAATGCATTGGCAGGCATTTGCCAATATTACTGTGTAGCACCATTAGACGCTTTTTTTAACAGCCTGCCAGCGTATGACAGAGAAGATGTATGAAGCGCGTGAGCAACGTATTACTGGCTCCGATTGGAGAAAGGTACCCTTTAGCAAAGACATATAAGGGTTGTCTGAACCTGAGACTTAGAGATCCGCACGTCTCTCGGATGATTTTAAATATATGCCGCAGGTAGACAGACTACTTGAGAACCTGTAGTCTTCATTCTGGCTGAAAGAGAGTGATTATCCCAATTGTGAGTAGTTGTTTTGTACGCAGTCTGGGTGCCGCAGCGCCAGAAGTCTGGCTCACAAAAGGTTGCGCCAAAAGTCCCGTGCCCCGGGCTTACGGCGCAGCGGCACACAAAGCTCCCAAGGGGGAGTGAAGCAGACAGCCGGAGAAAGCATCAGGTAAGTGCGGGAGGAGGTGGGATGGGGCACTGGGTGACGCATAGCAGCGGCTGTTTCGCGGGGACCCCCGACATGGAGCGGAGGAGAGTTGCACACAAAGGTTTTCCCCTGCAGAATTGCGCCCTTTTGTGCTGCAATCGTGGGTGCGACCTTTTGTGCGTGGCCAATAGACATAGAACCAGTTCTTTTGCCTTCTGGATGATTTGGGGTCTTACTCACAGTGCGTTTCACCATTATAAAACACTTCTGTGAATCAGGCCATTTGTGGTCCCGAATCTATGTGAAAGGTGATAGAGGATGTTCTTAGGAGGAATGGTGAACAACAGTTCTATGATAAGCGTTACATATTTTATTGGCGGTGAAGTTTCACTCAAAACGGCCTGGCACGTGCTTGAAACTGGTACAACCGTTTCCTCTGGGCGTTGTCACAAAGGCAACCCTTTGCGATTATGAAATTTTATAAAGTGTTAGGCTGTCCTTTATCTTTGAAAGTGCAGTTTCATATGGAAATCTGAAATCATATATATCAATGATCATCTGTGGTCAGCCATTTCAGAAGATTATAGTGTGCGTGCCGGGCAGCCTACATTGTCCTTATATATCTAAGGCCCAATAGTTTACCCTAATGCTTGGTGCAGCCCTGCTTTGTACAATCCCAAAAGTGTGTATATTTCTGCATTTTCAACAGTTGCCACCTATTTTACTGAGAGACGAGAGAGTCAGACTAACCAATAGAATCAGCGTTTGTAATAATAAGAATATGTGGTGTTTTCTATACCGCCACATAATAGAGATGTCAATTTCATAGTGCTTAGCAACACCTGTTGCTAATTACCATCGTTGTTACCCACACTCAATTCATGACCTCAGATGCCTGAAGGCATGAGTGACCCGGGAGGAGTATGGAAGGTTGCCCCAGCAGCAATTCCTCCTCGTCGCTGGATTGCTGTTCACTCCTGGGATCTACAGCAGGGCAGGAAAAGAAATTTGCTACAGGGCAAAAGTTGCTATCAGAAACATTGCGCATCAGCTGGGGGATATCCACCATTAAACCATTTATTGCGAGATACAAAGCCAGAGTAACACTCTGTGGCAACGAGACTCATTGCTGTTTCTTAGTGAATATTCAATCAGCATTTTGTGCCAATCAATGAAATACCATTACCGCTCCTGTCATGGTTTGCCAGGATTCTTAAGTCTCACGAAGATGCCAGTGAGCTTGAATCAAGTGCAAGCTACCAAGATAGGGAGTCACTCTGGTCTTCTGGTTCTACCACAGTTAAGAATTAATCAGAAGTGAACAATCCCTCAAGAAATGAACCATATGTCCAAAACAAAAAATTGATGAACAATATGAAAGTGAACAGATATTCAATATCTGTTAAAAAAAAACAAGACACATGTATCTTCCTGATGAACTATAATGTAGTAAAACATAGTTACATGTCTTTATACCGAGATATTGTATACCAAATGCCCATATAGAGAACATATATCTTGAAAACCTTAGTATTGAATGCATTTGTGGTCGGGGAGGCCCCCAAACACATGTTTCCAACCCCTAAAAACCCATCCTGACCGTTTCCCAAAAAATGTTAACCCTTTAGCCCACCCTAAATATATTCGTTATAAAGGTTTTCAAGATATACGTTTAGATATATGTGGAATTTGATATACAATATTCAATATAAATACTGTTTACCATGAAACACCTGCCAGAGATGTTGGAGATTTGAGGCCAATCAGAATGTAATGATCAAAAGAAGATTCAAGATATAGATACAGACCAATACATATTTTCCGATTTGCAATGTAAATAGATAATATAAAATGGATCAAGAAAAGGATTGAACAAATTGAAAAATCAAAGAGCTGATACATACATCAAGTTAAGAACTGAGAACCTCCAATAATCAAGAATTAAGAACCACAGATTAAATAACAAAAATATTAATTAAGGAACAAAGAATTGAAAATATCACATTGTATATTGGATCAAGAAAAAGGATTGAACACATTGAAAAATCACAGAGGAGATCCATACCTCAATTTAAGATCTGAGAACCTGAAATGATCAAGAATGAAGGACCTGCAATTTACTATGATAATTGTCATACTGACTCCAATTGACATATTGGCTCTATATTGCATATTGATTTTTTTTAATTTAATGTAATACATCTTTGTTTATTGATTTATTTATTGGGCATTTGTATGCCGTCTATACACAAGTGTTTCCAGGTGCCCACATAACAGAAAATGGGGGGCAGGGGTGAAGAGGAACAAAACAACAGTAACAGTCATACTAGGTCTTATGACATTCTGACCATGCAAGTGCAGTGACAAAAGTGCAAGGCGAGGGTGAAAGAACAGGGCGTAAGGGCTGGGATGAGGGAAGGGGGAACAGGGGGGAGTGCAGGAGGAGGGGGCCCAAGGAGCTGAGAAACTACTAAACGGAGCCACTGAGGGCAAGTGCAAGGGGAAAGAAGAGGGGAGTGAGAACTAGTGCGATGCACGGGGTGGACCAGATTCAGGCTAGTCCGGGAAGGGTGCCCGAAGGCAAATGCTGGTTAGGGGTGCTGGGGTAGACTGGTCGAGGAGAGCCTGGCCCCTCTAAGACTCATAAGGGACCAGGCACCAGTCACAGTGGCATGTGGACATTAGCACAGGAGGGGGAGAGGGAAGGAGGAGGAGAAAAGAAAAGTCTTTAGAAGTTTCCAGAACTCAGAGACGTCTGATCTGCAGAGAGTTGAAGCTAGAGGACCGAAGACCATATGGAAATACTGCATGATTTCTAGACAATATTGCACATTAACGATTTAATTGAATACTGTATATCTACTAGTGGCTGACAAAAAATCTTAAAGATATCCTAATGCTAATCGACATCTTTTTCAATGTACTGCACTACTAGTCATAAAAAGCTCAAATCAATCAGGATTCTGCTCTTTAAGGCCATACACATTCAAGTGTACCCTAACTAGTTGTCTGTCTCACCTAGTTTATGGGGTACTCAGCCTTTATAGTGTACAGAATGCGATCGCTGTATCTTGAGCACTCCAGATGGAGTACTGAGGACATAGGGAAGAATTTGTCCCCGTCCCATTTTGAGAAACTCTGGTGTAGTCCATCTTTTCCGGTCCAATCTGCCTCTCCATAGAATAGTTTGTCTATGGCCGTCCACACAATTGAAAACAAAATGCAATTCAGAGAAAGACTCACGACACCTGTATTGACTTTGCAATTTGAATGATCATTTTCTCATCCAACTTTTCTCCAGCATAGCTGTCCTTTTCATTATAATAATAGGTTTTGTATACAGCATTTCATGCTAGATTCCTACCATAGCTAAGTACTGTAATGATAGCTGCTACAATTTAATAGTTCTTGATGTATTGAGCTCGGTAGGGTGAAGAGTCAAGTCGAGCATGTTGAGTTTTAGACTGGCGAAGTGCAGGCTTGCACCATGTCAGAGGCAAAACCTAAACCTGTGAACTATCGAACAGAAAGCTAATAATAATTCTGGTGTTTTATATGACGTCACTCTCACCTGGAATCCCGTTTTGGAGCACTTGGTGTATAATGTTACTTATTATTGTCTTCATTACCCACAATGTTGTACTCAGTTTATGACCCTTCAGGATTGGAGGTAAAGGGCAAACTGATTACACGAGTTATCATCTTGTTTCCAAGGTGAGCACGTTGAGCTTGAGCTATCGTCCCGACTAAAAACAGTGTTCCATTGTTGATTGAGTGGCTTCCAAACATCACTTGGTGTCTGACTACAGCCTTGGTGGTAACAACAAAACAGGTAGTATTTACACAATTCTGCCTGTTAGTAAATCATCTACTCTTACCATTGGTACGGTGCTATGCAGTAATTGCGCTAATTTACCAGGTCACCATCAGCAGTATTTATAATAACCATTGGTGAGAATCCTCAAACAAATCCTCAAAAATTCCAACACAGCTGGCGCGCGGCCTCAAATCAGTTGTTGTGTAGTGCGTGGACTTGCCAAAAACATTGTTTAAAAGGAAGTGAAAAATAACCTTACACTGATAAACCTTCCCATTAAAAATATTAGATTATTCTTTTTTTTAAAATGTTTGTTGTCTTCCCTTAACCTTTAAGGAAGGAAACGTTTGGAAGTGTCGAGATGTGCATGTGTTGTCTTTCCCCCCCAAAAGCAATTCTTTTCTGTCCTCTTATGAACGGGTGTATTTGATATCCCCTGTGAGAATCTGTCCTAAACATGAGTGTTGGTGGAAGTCTAGGTGGGTAGTGTTGGAGACGCTTGGGTATGTTCCCTGCAGAGTGACAGACAGCACGATTGAACAGTTGAAGTCAGTTCTGCGAAGTTCAGACTAGCCGCACGTGTGAGGGTGTTCAGGGCAATAGGACTAGAGTAATGGGGCAGTGGCATTGCTCCGTTAATGTAGTATGCTGATAGCTTACTACCCTCTGCTAAGGCTGATTGTGTGAGTAGTGCAAGGTGCATAGATGTGAGGATGAGCCAGTTAGTGGAGGAATGTGCAATTGTGCAATCGTTATACAATGGAGTAATTCTTTGTCAAGTAAGTTTAAATATATGTTATCACCAAAGCATATATCTGCGTGTATGTTATTCTTAGTTGTGCCTAGTTATCTATGCAGATTAATCGATGCAATTTTGCCTTCCAATTCTTCTTCGTATCAGGAAGCAGGATCGCACTGCTAAGCTGGTACCACTGATCCGAACATCTCTGTGGAGCTGTCTGGGAGAAAGTAGGGGAGCGGCCCCATTTGCCAGTTGCTTCCTATTTTTGTTTGGGAGTATTTTCTACTCCCAACTTTTTTTTATGTTGAGAGTATTTTCCATTTTCTAGGAATGAGTAGTGGCCAGTTCACTGCTTATCGATCAGGATGGTTGAAATACAGTGTGCAGGTTTATGACATATTCATGAAACTGAGCAGAGGAAGTTCCATCTGGTCAATGTTACCTAACGTGTCCGCATCTTAATTGAGGTTTGAATAGCAGTTGAACAGTGGAATAGCAACATTGTTCGGTTTTTACCCGGAAGAGCAGGTTGTTTTCTTCTGTGCACACACATCTGGGCACAGAATGCCATCGTTTGAGCAGGACGAGCACGAAGAACCTCTGTGGCATTTGCAGTCTGACATGGCCACTAAATTCCTGTTGCGGGCCGAAATGTATTGACTGGTTTGTAGTGGATGAAGGTTAATTAAAAGAGAGGAGAGGAGGTAATGAGAAGGTCTCTCACCAGCAACATCAGAGCCGCTCATCTGATAATGTAATAGTGAGTTGTTTGAATTTGCCTCAATTGATATGTCTCATCGAATGTTTCTTTCTTTTATGGCTATTGTATGTCCCACCCAACGTGTATCAATTTGTCTTCGTCCCGTTGCTTACATTTAGCAAAGGATTAAACATATTTAAAAATACACCCATACACAAGGTACAATTTAAAAAAGGAACATCCAGATATTAGTGTGCAAAATAATAATAGAAAGAATCTTCCAAAATAAAGCAAGTATCTGCTGTCAAATGAATGAGGGCCAGGGGCAGGGGTTGCAGGAATGGAGAGGGGCTAAAATGAGAAGCACGGGAACAGGAAAAGAGGCAAATGGGGCCAAGCTACTTTGGTGGAGAGGGGCTAAAATGAGACAAGCACAGGAACAGGAAGAGAGGCAACTGGGGCCAAGCTACTTGAGAGCGGGGCGTGGGCAACAAGAGTTGGGGCACCCTTCATTATGAGGTTGGAAACCAGGAGAAAAGCGGGGAAAGGAGTGAGCCACAGGTGTTCCAAAGGCTGCTTACAAGGAACTGGGAAAGTGAACAATCAAAGAGGGTATACAAACAGGGGCATTACTGAAGAGGATAAGGCTTCAAAGAAGCGAGCATCGGTGTAATGCTGACAATTAAGAAGAGGGCAGAGAGAAAGCTGACGCTGGAAACACGTAGAACCTTTTTTTTTTTTAAATATGCTTTTACTGTAATGCCCTCTGCCAGTGTTGCGTTGCCTGGGTCTCTCCAGTCATGCCTCTCAGGTGGGGACAAGTGTCAAACAGTAACCTCATTAAAAGCCGCTGTTCACCAGGGCTCAAGTCGAGGGATTGCGCGTGTGAACCGCGCCCGCCTCCATGTGTGTTTTAAGAAAGTAAAATAATAATAATAATAATAATAATAATGATGATGATGATGATGATGATGATGATGATGATGATGATGATGATAATAATAATAACAGGCTGCAGTGCTTCGGCCAGGACTCGCACCCTGGCCTCGCACCTATAAAAGGAGATACGTAACCACAAGACCACGACAATCGTGCTTGGTGGAACTGCACACTGTCTCATATATGACATGTTACCCTACAGGGCATGTTTTCTTAAGGTTCTCACATTAAAAAGATGTGTACATGTTATACTTAAGCAGCAAGGTAATATCAGAATCTGTTCTCTAAGTAAATGCTTTTTTTGTCGTGCGTGGTTTTAACAATCATGAAAGACAAGCCTAAGTGAAATTTGCATATTTCATTTTGATGTCCCGTGACATCACTCCCCAATGCGCGTCAGCGGCGCCCTACTTTTTTCGAGGCCTATCTTCATCATATAACATGTATGGCTGCCCTGCAACACCACCGCAGCCAATTGCCTCTCACTCGCATGTGCCCAGCCTTGATGGTCTCTGCATCATACCTAGTGCTGTGGACAGCGGAGGCCCTATAGTGCTGCTGATAAAAGTGACTTTTCATGCGCAGCTTCTTCTACTGGCCGCCTGTTCCCACCCCCCAACTACAGCAATCTGACCTTTCATTTATCCACCAAATGTATTGAGTGACGTGTAGATTTAGTTCACTTGAATTGAATGAAGTAAGGGCTCTAATAAAACAAAAGTAGTAAAACAAAAATAGTAAAACAAAAATAGTAAAAATAGTAAAACTGCAATAAGGCCTGGAATAGGGTGTCATGGACTCTTATAGCAACCTTACTGCGGCCTGGAGCAGCAACATGTTGAAACATAAAATACTATATAGTCTCTTGTCTACTTAATTTCATAGCATTATTATCATCATTTTAATTAGTGTATTTATTGACGGAGAACCTAGCTTTGGGAAGCAATGGAACGCTTTAAAGATCCTAGGTGGGTGGGGGGGGGGGGGGGAACTCAGTGAGAGAAGCAGAGTAAGTCTGGAAGTGGTTTCAGCTAGGCCATGAACCAGACTTCACTACCAGTGTCTCAGTTCCACCCAGCCCAATAGGCAACAGGTCATCTTGGAGCATGTCTGCCACTTGGTGACTCTTCGTAACTTCTAGGGTCCCTTCACCCCATCACCACATGTGACCCTTTTCACTAGAGCAATCAGTGGCACTTTGTGCCGATATTTTCTTCCCACATTTGCATCTCAGGGTAGAAAATATAAACTTTAACAACCCTGTATACAGTCCCAACAACATAAAACAGGACTCATTTGCGATGTAATGATACATTTTCCGTGAAGTGCATTATGCACTGCGATCGGAATTTACAAATCATTACCTGCGCTTAAAAATGTCCAATGCTTCTTGTCCTTAATCTATGTATGTCTACTTATGTATTGTCCCCTGATGACTTCCATTTAGTCCCCTCCACAACCTGGTCAGAATGTCTCTCAAACTCATCCCCTTGTAAGAAGCTCACTGCTTGCCGTCAAATCTTTCTTTTGTGATCAAAAGAGCATTGCTCGTCCTGTATATAAAGTAATAGATAAAAATGAACTGTGGTGCCCTTGTATGCAGCTCAGAATCATAAGGGGCTTCAACCAGTCAGTGTGTGTCCTTGCCGTAGAGGGGGTCTTCCCTGTGAACAATCAGGAAAGGACCCCTCCCTTGACTTCCAATGCCGCCTTATTGAGCTAGTACCCTCACTCTGCCCACTCATGCTGTGCAGATGCCCCCCCCCCACCCCCGCCAAAAGCAACATGAAAAGATCTAACGTGCTGTCTAGGCACTGGGAATTCGCCAAGGCACAAGGATGGCATCACTTCACAATATTTCCAACTGCCCATGGATGGATCGTTGTCTATTCATCCAAAGGGACGAATATCCAGGTGTGTCTCATCAGGAGCAGTACAAGTAACGTTAAAAGGAATATGCCAGCCCCGGTGTGGCAATGCCCTTTAAATATATATATATATATGTACGTGTGCAACAACGAAATGAAAGGCATGCTGTGCAGGCATTCAGGTTCCTCATTGCATTCAGCTTTTGGAACACAAATTGACAGCTTTTAAGAACATATTAAAAAAGAATAAATAAAGACTGCATTGTATACGCTAACATTTATAAATTACACCTCTATAACAGTTGCTTTCTACTTTGCGTCTAAATCAGTTATTTGCCTGTTTATGCATATTTGATTGGCTGGACAACCTCCTCCTGAAACAATGGTTTTGAAACATGTATAATAGTTTACAATCAGTACTGCCAGCTTTTCATTGACAAGGGCAAGTCACTCTAAACCCTTATTACCATAACCACAATTTGCTTGACATTTATTAAGCTATAAGCCCTAAACCGGCGGGCCATTACAGTGTTCGGTAATGCCCACGGGGCCCATAGTAACAAGTCAGAGCTTGAGAAAGGCACTGGGGGCATTACCGGATGCGGTACTGGGTCGCCGACGCGGGGCTTATTGCCATTCGTACCTCAATCCGTTAGACCGGGGTACTATGTTTCGCAGCTGGAAAAAAAAGGCTGCCACAAACTGGGAAACGTCGTCTGTTTTTTCTTTTCGTGGCAGCCATAGTGAACAAAGAAAATGGCAGCGATGCAAGGGGATAAGTCCCTTCACCCCTTCAACTTCTCCCCTTCCATGGCGGCCATTAAAGTAAATGAAAGAATGTAAACAAAAAGGGAGTCCCTTTTCCCTTTCCATGGTGGCCTGAAGAGAAACAAAAGAAAGGAAGACCTATTTAAGGGACATTCCGCAACGTGTGGGGCCTTACCGGTAAGGTAAGGCTTGCAAAAGCATCAAACTGGGCTTTTGTTTCAATTTTCATTTGGCGCACCGGGTACTAATGTCCATTATATGCATCATTTTTTGCCCATGTCAGATGATTTTTAATATTTTACATATTTAATTGACACATTGCAGCCCTAAAAGAAAAGGAAGAAATGCATACCACGTACAACACTTGCTGAGAAATCAAACCCAGGTCCAACTAGCCTAATTAGTTTAGGCTATAAGGTGGAAGCACCACCCATAAGACAGAACTATTGCATTAGACTAGATAAAGGCAGAAATGGCATATGAGGAGGGACACAAAACAAAGGTGTTCTTTGGTTATTTGCCCAACCATTGTCTGCTCATGGCCATGCTAATCCCTATGGCCAGGCCCGCCAGGTCTGCCCAGTTCCTGCTCCTCCACACCCATCACATCCTCCTGGGATCTCTTTGAGCTCACTTTTTCAAGCCTTACCACATTGGGGTGGCATCCAGTTTCTATCGTGTAGGACAGTAAATAATGCAACACAGTGAGCATAGTTAAACCTGAAGAAAGGCTTTACCGAGCCCCCAGTTTCGCCGAGGGAAGCTGGGGGCTCCATGATCTAATTGCTCTGTGCTCCTTTCCCCAGCCGTCATCCGCGTGTTTGCAGATTCTATTTGCTCGGCCTGTTTCTTTCTTCTGGCCTGAAAGGGACACCAAGGGAATCAATGGGCCGTGACTATCACTTGGGTGGGGGCCATCACTGTTACAAGCAGGCTTTCTACATGCTGGGCACACTATTGTTTTACAAATGTGCACCTTACACTTTCATAGAAAGAACAGTAATTTCCAAACTCAAACATGATGCTTTAAGTTGCATTCACATACAGATACCCAGTAAGTTTCGTGTCCCTTCCTTTGTGTTTTATCACAGGTTATAGCTATGAAGATGTTATATGCTTGTCAAACTACTTAATCACACAAAAATACTTCGGTTGTGCTGACAGCAGTTATTAGATTAAAGTGTAAACGTTAGATTTTTTACTACACGGACAGAAATACTCCCCACCTCTGCCCTGAATACAAGCAAGCAAGCAGCCAGACACATTTTATAGCACTTCTTTTTTATAAGGAATTGCAAAAAGTAACAGAATGTACCACCAGTTTTAAATATACAACATCGGCAATGGTCTCTGAACCTGCTGAGCAACCCTGGCAGCCTTCTACCGTAAAACGGGTCTATGGATCCCTTAAGGTACTAAAAATCACGGCATTACCAACAGTATTTTGGGTGCACCACTGCCATGTAAGTGATTTAAAGTTGAATTGGTGTACATTGTGGAGTTTGGAAAGAAGCAGCATGAAAGAAATTACACAATTTTAAAACTATTATTTTGAACATTTCCTTTGAGCGGAGTTCAACTGCCAGCTCCGCCCCCTCGGAACTCTTCCCCCTTCTCGAAATTCCACTCCCACCCCAGCGCCTTGTAGGATCCCCTTTTGCATTTTTTCCATTTCCGCCACTGACCACAGGAACACTACATACCAAGTAGCATGCAAATGCTTTGTTGGTCAGCACAACATGCCACAGGGCCAAACAGAATTAGAGAACTATACCAAGCCGCAGTCAAGTAACGCACTGAGGTTTCACACAAATGAGCAGCAGGGATTTTCGTCTATGCCAATAAATGTGGACTAACCGAGACTAACCCTAGCATATGTTTGCCAGCAAGATTCTGCAACACAAAGTCATGAATTAGTTTCAAGTGAAAGCAGAATCACACTGTGTTGACCTGCCACAGCACAGGGACCACTCTGACGAACATTTATTTTCTGGACAAGGGTCCTGAACACACTCAAACTCTCTCTTGTCTCCGATAAGGTTGACTACATGACCTTTCTTGGCAGAGATAGAAAATGGAAGTGTTGTCAGGGATGGCTCTATAGTGGAACCTATTGATTTGTCCAATCAAAGTTTCTGTACTGGTCAACGACTTTTCACATGTCACCCGAATGCACTCTTTGGCCTTATACGAGACCTGTTATCTGGGCTAGTGACCTTTGCGTTATTTCTTTTCATCTCTGATAAGCTTAAAGCAGAATTAAACCTCTTCACTCCCGTCACAATGTAGTGGTAGACGAAACTGCACTGTCCTGACACTAAGGGCCTGATTCATGGAATATTTTGCACGGTGCAAAGTACTTTTCACTGGTGCAAAGTCACTTTGCACTGCCAACAAACACCCTGATTCATGGAACAGTGCAAAGTGACTGTTTACCATGCAAAGTCACATTGCAATGCAAAAATACACTTTGCACTGCATCACCCTGATTCATGGAACAGTGTGAAATGCATTTTTTTGCTGTACAAAGTGACTTTGCACGGCAAAAATGCACGTTGCATTGTTCCATGAATCAGGGTGTTTGTTGGCAGTGCAAAGTCACTTTGCACCAGTGAAATGTACTTTGCACTGTGCAAAATATTCTGTGGAACTCACTCCCCTCACATATTCGACACACCCAAGACTACATGGCCTCCGCAAAGCTCTAAAAACCTGGCTATTTCCATTATGCTGATTAAGAGCATCTAAGGCTGCTGAGACCTTGGAACCTGCTGACAATTGTTCAAAGAGATCCCAAGCAATGATGCCACTGAATGCTCCTATTAATTCACTAATAAGTTTACCCTGAACGCAGCAATCACAAATGCGCAATTGAAATCCAGAATAGTGAGCTTGTTAGATCAAAACCTCCACCCAGACACTCACCTCTCCTATCACTACGATCACTCTATACTCTACACCAACACACAATAGAGTGCAGCTACTCCCTCGATCAATTTCAGCCTAGCTGCTCACATACGAACAATACTTTATGAACACCTCAACATTCTAAAAAAACGCGTCTATACCCCAGAGAAATCGGCCTAGCTGCACACATAAGCATCCTACACCAACCTCCAGACTGCACACATGCAACCGATATCAAATACCACCACACCCAATGCTAGGATGCAGCTACCTTCAGGCAATCGCATCAGCTGCACACATAATCGGTGCACCCAAGCACCCTATGACACCTTACTTACTCTCTCGACTGACCTAGACTACTGTCCTCGAGGGCATTCAACCCACCAGCACTTTCAGGTCTTACCAATGATATATAGAGCGCTATATAAATGCCAGATAACATAACATAACGTAACAATGCCTGGATTATGTAGCTCTAAGGACACAGCGTGTACTGTACACAAATAG
The DNA here is from genome assembly GCF_040938575.1 of Ambystoma mexicanum. Taxonomy (NCBI): domain Eukaryota; kingdom Metazoa; phylum Chordata; class Amphibia; order Caudata; family Ambystomatidae; genus Ambystoma; species Ambystoma mexicanum. The sequence continues at coordinate 539,733,061 of NC_090935.1, forward strand.
TAACTGTATTTTAAGTGTGTTGCCTTTCTCTTAACTGTGTAGCAGATTCTTGGCTGAGGGAGGGGCACAGTACACTGAAGCCAAATACATACAACTATCCTATCTGTGTAGGCGTATGGATGCATACTGTCCACTAAATATGGTGTATGTTTGTATGCTAGCAACCAAGTGCCCTGACAGTCCTGAGATGGTGTAGGAGAAAACTGTCCCCCAAATGAATGGAGCAAAACAAGTGGCCTGATAACAGTTTAGACTGAATGCCGCCATTGGCCAATCATGATGAGGTCACAGCTGGTGGTGAAGATAGTAGACCCATCCATTGACAATATCTTAAATGGTACAATGTTGAGCAAGAAATATGCGGTAATGAGCCGATTTGGGCAGGGTAAGAATCACCGGCTGCAAAGAGATGTGCAGATGTGAATGTGTAAAGGAGGTGGTCTTCCAGCATGTTGCTGACAAGATGGGATATTGCCATCAACCCAGATTGGGTGCAAAGCCATAATACTTGCGCAATCCAGGCCTGTCATCGTAATGTACTGTTGATTATATTCATTGCAGCGTTTTCCCAGAGAGAGGATTCCTCATGTGGCAGGAAACTCTCCCCCACTCCAGTAACTACATATTTCCTTGGTTTGACCAATGAATGGTGGGAGCATATTGTTTGAAGAAACTTGTTGGATGGAGGCAGATGTGAGTAGCTGGGTTCACTGCGTGATTCTCGTTATGTGACCAGTTTGGATCTACATCAGGTTCAGGGCCAAGAACAGAGGGCAGAAAGGGAGAATGGAGGGTGGACTCAGGAAAAACAAATCGTCCCCCGACAGTGCTTCCTCTTTCAACTGAGAGGAGATCCCCAAGAAGGCTTAGTGCTTCCCAAAGGCAAAGCCTAGACAGTTTCTCTGAGATTTACCTACTAATATGCAAGAATAAATGAGACTCAAAGAACGAGGCATCACAGGACATTTCCCCATAATGTCAAACTGACCCTCCCCCACTTCTACAGCCTATTCTGCACTTCTTCAGCACCTATTCCTTTATTCCAAGAACCATGAGGGAGTGTGTTGCCCATTAACATTCCCAAGTCACTACAAAGAAAGATGGGGGAGAAAATCCTCACATTTTGACCAGGGGTGGACTGGGAACCAAAAGATGCCATGGAAATAATGTTCAAAGTTGCCCCATATTACACATGTTCTGCGAGCCCAACACTTTTCCTATGAGAACAATTTGAAATAAAAGAGCATACCACACAAAAGAGGACCAGGGTGCAGAGGCCACCGGGAAATCTCCAGAGTTCCCTATAGGCCAGTCCACCCCTGATTTTGAGCGAGTCATCTTTTCGTTTCAGATCCTACTATAGTTAATTTGGTGTCTAGACATTAAGATCAAAACCATCACCTGCTTGCAATACCATTCTGAAATGGAAGTCACAGAAGGTAAACCCTTGAGCCTCATGTTTGATGTGTGGGTGAATGGCCAAGGGCTCCATAGTGATGCTATGGGGGGCATAGAGGGGGCAAAGTGATCAGCTCTGTTTAGTTAACCAGATAGTTTGGAAAATCTTATATTTGACTGAGAGGCACCCAAGAGGGGCTGGGTCTAGAGATTTAAAATCATTTTAAGCATTGTTCTGAAACACATTTGTACACGGTAAAGGTCGCGTAGCCCCACGCCACCTGATTAAAAGCCAATTCTACATCAGTTAAGAAGACAGTGTGTTCTAGTGACAATCTATCATATTGCTTAGCACCTGCATAGAACCCCGATCCAGGCTATAAGAGGTATAAGGCAGCACACATGCTTCTCATGCCTTATGCCTGAACCTGTGCCCCAACTGAGATCAGTGGTGTATGTGTAAAGATAAAACAGGTCGAAAGTGAAGTGTATTCCTCCTTTGCCTCTGCTTTGGTAATGTGGGCAGAGGGCAGGTTATCCACTTCAAGGTTGCGAGACAGTAGCAGAGGCATTTAAACAACAATAGTACGGCAATTGCCAAATAAATAATTGTCTTAAGCAAAGTTCTATTAAATATGCACTTTACGTAAGAACAGACAACAACAAAAAAAACACTAAAACTCACCTCAGGAAGGGAAGTACGCATATAAAACAGAACGAGATACATAGACTATACTCTCTGTATATTATTTTATTTCTTTATTTATTGTGCATGTGTAAGGCGCTTATACATCAAGTAAATTGTGTTTCAAAGTATCCACAGGCCAACAGGGTGGGGACATGGGAATGAAAAGCAACATAACAATGAAAGATAGAGGCGGACCTACTACGCCCTGTGAGCATTCAGAACGTGCTGGTGCAGAGAGAGAGAAGGGCTGAGGGACTGGGGGTGTAAGTATGAGATGTGCCAAATGGGATAACTGCTAGGTGTACCAAAGGGGGATGTTCTAGGGAGTAAGCAGCTGTTAAGGGACTTGGCAAGAGTGGTCAGCTGCCAATAAATAAGTGCAGGCCTGTGGTGGCATAGGCCAGTGGGTGCCAAGGCAAGTGCGGGGAGTGGGCGGAGGCTGAAGGCCATTGGGTGTGGGTGGCCAGGACCCAGGAAGACATGTAAGGGCCTTGGTCACACATCTCAGCAACTGTGGGGTTTAGAAGAGGAGGGAGCAAGGGAAGGAGGAGGTGAAAAAGAAGGTCTTGAGGAGCTTCTGAAATTTGAGGAGATCCAGCTGAAGTCAAATAGGAAGGGGGATGCTGTTCCATAGGAGGGAGCGTGCCGAGGAAAGAGGTTGGCCACCAGCTCGCTGTTTAGCAAAGCGCTTGACACACAGAGTGTTGGTGCTGGAGGAACGTAGAGATTTGGAGGGAGAGTATTTCTTTTATTTATTTATAGTTTATTTATACAGCGCTTACACACAGGTGAAGTCCTTATTTAGTGAGCGCCAGTAGTAGATAGCATGGACCCGGCCAAAAACAGCCTTATGGATGATGTAGAGGGATTTGAATTTTATCCTTGCAGGAACCGGGAGTCAGTGGAGAGATTTTAGGGTGGAGATATCCGGCCCCTGGGCTTGAGGCCAAGGATACGTCTTGCTGCCCTATTCTGTATTAGCTGGAGAGGTTGTAGAGAAGAAGAGGGTAGATTAAGAAAAGCCTTTTGCAATAGTCTAGCCGAGAGAGAACCAGAGCTCTAGTGATATTGAGCTTCTGGGGGAAAGTAAGTAAGGAAAGGAAGAATTTGTTTGAGGAGGTGGAGTTGAAAGTGGCCTTCTTGGCAAGGTCCTGAATGTGAGGGAGGAAAGAAAGAGAGGAGTCGAAGATGACTCCAAAGTTTCGGGCTTCAGATGAAGGAGAAGGGGGAGAGCCCATAGAAGATGGCCAGTGTGAAGGGAAGAAAGGGGGAGCAAGAGTCCCAATAGGAAGAATATCAGTATTGCCGGCGTTGAGGCAGAGATCATTGGAAGTACACCAGGACTGGATGGCAGATAGGCAGTCAGAAATGATGGAGGAAGTAGGGAGAGGATCAGAGGAAAGTTTGAAGAAGATGTGTGTGTCATCTGCATAACACTGAAAGTTGGGGGAGAAGGTGCGAATGAGGTGTACAAGTGGAGCAAGATAGGTGTTTGTTAGGCAGAAACCTGTGCAGTTCCCTTGGGGAACACTGCAAAAGATTTAAGACTACAGGTATAGCAGTAAACCCACTTGGTAGCAGTCCGCACCACCCAGATTTACCTGGTAGCTGTGGCTGAGCAGTCAGACTTCCCTCAAGAAGAGTTAGGCAGTATGTAAAGTATACACAATAGGTACTCAAATACAATAGCACAAGCAAACACTGACCAGAGCTTGGTTTCAAAAGTATATAGTTATCTATTTATTAAACACACATAAGTTGAAATCACTCTAGCAAAATATAGTAAAAACACTTCAAACACAGTTATAATGAAAGCAGTTTCAACCCTTACTCCTATCTAGACAACTCTAAGTTAACACCACATAATTAAAACAGAGGTGAGCGCTTAACGTTAGATGACACTCTAGTAGGTTCAAGAAAGGGGTAAAAAGAAACAGAAATGGGTTAGACACACCACTCTAAGGTCCAGAACACTTGCAATAGGCTCAAAGAAGCACAAAGTCACAGGTGAGCAAAAGTCACTAGGCAGGGCCCACTCTTAGAGTAGCCGGAGCAAAAATGTGCCCAAGATCACACTGGTATTAGGGATTCAAAGTCTTGCAAAGAGTTAGAAAGAGTTTAGAGTGGCTTAGAAAGTTTAGCCAGGGTGTCCCAGGTACTCCCAGGGTCGAAAGCCGGGGGCTAAGTCTACCCCGTACAGTCGGTGGCAAGGGAAGCCAGGCGGAACACGGTACCTTAAGCGGAAAGGATCCTCCAGCGGTGGCAGTTGTTCCAGGCAGTGGCAGCAAGGCTCGACGTCGGTCAGGGGAGAAGAAGTTCTTGCTGAAGAGCAGAAGAAGAAGGTCGTTGCACTGCCCGGGAAGAAACCAGCCGCGGAGTCCTCCGGTTAAAGGGTTGTACTGACTTTCGCGGTTAGGGGTAAAAGTGTGGTATTCCGGTTGCCGGGGTGCTTGGCACGGGCAAGGCGGCCACGAGATACCTCGAGAAGCGAAAAGAAGGTGAAAACTGGTTGTCCTCACCAGTCAAGGGAAGGAGCCACTCCGTTAAGAGTTCTCCTCGGTCGTCGGGAAAAGTGGTGAGACGGTTCAGCAGGGCTCCACCGGGTGGTGTCGTCGAAGCAGGTCGGCTCAGCTCTTCCCTCGTCGGATTCTTGGTCCTGTGGCGACTTCTGAAGTTCCAGTCCCCAAAGCCCTGCTTTTATGCAGCAAACCCCCATTCACCCAGCCTAGCTGTCACTCAAACATGCTAAGTGGTGAGCCGGCCGGCTCACCACTTGGGCCAATCAGGACGGAGTGCGACTTGAGTTACCAAGGTAACTCAGTCCAGGGTGCCTAAATCCCCCTCCACCCCTCCTAAGTACCCCAGACAGAGTGGCACCACTTTGGAGGGCTTCTGTGGAGAAGCCCGCCAAAAGTGGAACAAAGGGCTCCACTTTGGGTCAGAGTTACAGAGGCGAACGCCAACGCCATTTTAGAATCAAGTTTTGGCAAAAAGTACCAACCGGAGTTATAATAATAAATATATAAACCGGCGGTATGTTTAAGGCTACCGTAAATAAATAATTAAATGTGTTAGCCTAAAACAATGGGAAATCCCATAGGGAAATATTCGCGGTCGAATATAAAAAGTAGTTTCCACTGCCACCAGCCAAAACTCGATCAGGGGGGACGGAGACGTGCCCCCTCGACTAACAGACCCTGGGGCAATCGAATTGCCCCAGCCAGTACGTCCACAATATGATGGTTTGTACTGGTTCTGTTCAGGATTCAAGACTAGCAAAGTCTTTGGTGACTTTACATGCCCTGGGAGACAGTAGTCAGTCCCAGGGTATGGAGTCTATGTTGGGGAGTCCCTAGGACACCCCTGGGTCACGGCACAGAGGGTGCTGTGTAACCCATATCACAAAAATACATGAGGCCCTATGGAGTAAAAGACCCCATAGCCCATTCAACACAAGGTTTAACCAAGAAAACACACTTCAACATGTCCAAGAGTGAGGGTAAAAGAGTCTCACTCTTGGCAGGAGAAAAAAAGAAACCCCAGAAATCCAGCAAAGCTGCTGGGGGACTCACTAGGTAGGGAAATTCAGCCCAAACAGAGAATTCTCCCTAACACTCGCCCCCCCCAGACTAAGGGACAGGAGGATTTAATCCACTCCTGGATGAACCTCATACCTCTAGTCGATGATATACATCCTAGAGAGTCCATCAGCATTTTGATGGTGACACCCTGACCTGTGCTCAATGGTGAAATCAAACCCTTGCAGGCAGATTGACCATCTCAATAGTTTTGGGTTTTCCCCTTTCATTTGCATTAACCATCTCAAGGGTTGGTGGTCAGTCTGAATAACAAAAGTAGAACCATATAAGTATGGCCTAAACTTCTTCAGTGCCCACACAATAGCAAAGCATTCTCTTTCAATAGTTGCCCACCTTGTCTCAGGATCCTTCAGTTTCCTACTGATGAAGCAAATGGGGTGCTCCCTACCCTTCTCATCCAGTTGGCTTAGAACTGCACCTATACCTACATTGGAAGCATCAGTTTGTACAATGAAAGGTTGGTGGTAGTCAGGAGCTCTCAATACTGGAGCTTGGCAAAGAGCTCTCTTCAGTTTTTCAAAGGCCTGATTGCACTCCTCATTCCATTTTACCTTTTTAGGGAATTTGGGAGAGGAGATTACATTCAGTGGAGAAGCTATGGTCCCATAGTTCTCAATGAAATTCCTGTAATATCCAGTGAGGCCTAGAAAAGCTCTCACTTGGGTTTGAGTAGTTGGTGTTGTCCAATTTTGCACAGCTTCAATCTTGCTGGGCAAAGGCCTTATTTCTCCACCTCCTACCTCATGTCCAAGGTAGACCACTTTACTTTGACCAATCTGGCACTTACTGGCTTTGATTGTCAAATGGGCCTGTTCCAGAGCCTGCAACACATGTCCTAGGTGGTTCACATGTTCTTCCCAGGAGTGGCTGAAGACTGCAATGTCATCCAAGTATGCCATGCAGAAATCTTCCATCCCAGCCAGAACTTGGTTCACCATCCTTTGGAATGTGGCAGGTGCATTTTTTTAGTCCAAAAGGCATGACCTTAAACTGGTACAAGCCAACTGGGGTTGAAAATGCAGTTTTCTCCTTGGCATGGTCTGTCAGGGCTATTTGCCAATAGCCTGACGTTAGGTCAAATGTGCTGAGGTACTTGGCTGCACCAAGTTTATCCACCAACTCATCTGTCCTGGGCAAAGGGTGGGCATCAGTCTTGGTGACTGCATTTAGAGCTCTATAGTCCACACAGAATCTCAAGTCTTTGGATCCTGCCTTTGGTACTAACACAACTGGGCTAGACCATGGACTGGTAGAGGGCTCTATTACCCGAGATCAAGCATCTTCTTGACCTCTCCTTTGATGTGGGTTCTGATATGTTCTGACATTCTGTACCCTCTGCTTTTGACTGGCAGACAGTCACCAGTGAGTATCTCATGCTGGCCCCAAGGGGTCAAGCCTGGTGACAGTGAGAACAGGGAGGCAAACTGATTTAACATAGATTTGCACTCCTCTTGTTGCTCAGGTGTCAGGTCTGAAGAGAGATTGACTCCTTCAACTTTTTCATCTAGAGGCACACCTCTGAGGAGATCAGGGAGAGATTCACTCTCTTCTTCCTCTGCAGCTGAAGCTAGAAGCAAGGCTCCTACATCAGGCCTGGAGATGTATGCTTTTAGTCGGTTGGTGTGGAAGACTCTAGGAGCTTCCCTGGGTCTGCCCAGATCCACTAGATAGTTGACCTCTCCAAGTTTTCCCACAATCTTGAAGGGTCCCATCCATTTGTCTTGCAAGGCCCTCTGCCTTGTTGGAAGCATAACTAGAACTAGCTGGTCTTGAGTAAACTCAACCATGTTAGCCTTCTGGTCATGCCAATGTTTGACCAGGGCTTGACCAGCTTTCAAGTTGTCACTTGCTTCTGCCATCATGTGCGACATTCTCCTCCGGAGACCTATCACATAGTCAGTCACTCTGACTGGCTTGGGGGGAGGAGCACCTTCCAATCCCTCCTTAATCAGGGCCAATGGACCTCTGACTGGATGGCCATAGAGAAGCTCAAAGGGAGAATAGCCTACTCCCTCCTGAGGGACTTCTCTATAAGCAAAGAGAAGGCATGGCAGTAGAAGGTCCCACTTTTTCTTAAGGGGTTCCTCTAAAGCACCTATCATGCTCTTCATGGTTCTGTTAAACCTTTCAACCAACCCGTTTGTCTGAGGGTGGTATGCTGTTGAGAACTTGTAAGTAACTCCACAGGTTTTCCACATGGCTTTCATGTAGTGGGACATAAAGTTTGATCCCCTGTAAGAGATTACTTCCTTAGGAAACCCAACCCTGGTGAAAATACCAAGGAGGGCCTTAGCCACAGCCGGAGCTGTAACAGTCCTCATAGGAATTGCCTCAGGGTACCTAGTAGCATGGTCTACTACAACAAGTATAAACATGTTGCCTGAGGAGGTTGGAGGATCAAGGGGACCAACAATGTCAATCCCTACCCTCTCAAATGGGACTCCCACAACTGGGAGAGGCACTAAAGGTGCCACATTCTTGGAACCAACCTTACCAGAAGTCTGGCAGGTATGGCAGCTCTTACAATATCTATCTACTTCAGCCCCCATCTTTGGCCAATAAAAGTAGAGTGAGAGCCTTTCCTTGGTCTTCTTGAAACTCAAGTGACCAGCCAAAGGTATCTCATGGGCTAGTTGTAAGAACTGTTGTCTGTTCTCTTGTGGGACTACAAGGCGTTTGTAGTCTCCAGGTTCAGACTCAGTCGGTTCACTGTAGAAGAGGCCATCTTCCCAGTGTAACCTATACTTCCCAGGCTCTTGCCCATCAGCTTGAGAAGCTGCCTGGTGGCGGAGACCTTCCAGAGTTGGACATTCTCTTTGCCCCTTACGAAAAGCTGCCCTGCTAGGCCCACCTTCTGCCAGTAAAGACTGCAGCTCAGGATGGTCCTCAGGGTCCAGATCTCCAATAAGGTTGGGGCCTCCTTCTAGCTCTTCCTCAGAGTCTAGCTCAACCACACAGGGTTGTACCTCCCTCTCAGCCTCAGCTGGAGGTGGAGTTACAGGTGTAACTTTGGACAACCTAGGGGAAGTCCTTGTTGGAAGCACTGGAGTGCTTGCTGCTGGCTTTTTCCTAGGAGTCTTGGGTTGCCCCTTTGCTCCTGATCTGGTTGATACTGCAGTAAGTTGCTCCAGTGGGAGAGGAGTGATTTCTGTCATCATCTCCTGAGATAACCCTCTCAGGGTTTTCTCTCTTGCAGGTTTTGTGAGCTCCTGTAACCTTTTGCTAGGGGGCTGGGGGTATGTGACACAACTCCAAGAGCTTTGAGGTCATTACCCAACAGAACCCTACCTGGCACTTCACATTGTACACTGACAGGTATTTTTACAGCCATATCATTACATTGGATGAGAACTGGTAACTGGGGACACATCTGCACAGGCCCACCAGCTAACTTGGTGAGGCATTTGGGTGCCTTAGCAACATCCTCTGCCTTGAAAAATGATTCATCCACCACAGTTATGCTGGCTCCAGTGTCCCTAATGGCAGGAGTCTCCTGACCATTCACCTGGACACTGTCCTTATAATACTCTTTAGTATTATCTGGGATAGAGTTATAGACATCTAAATTCTGTTGTTCCCACAACCCCAGAGAGACTAAAGAAACACTAGCTGAGACTCCAGTGGGTTCATCAGCTAGTAATAGAAAGTTTCCACTTGCCATATGTACTTCCTCTTCTGGAGCGAAGGCTAAGGAGGCAAGCTGGACCCCTGAAGGTTTACCCTTACATCTGGGATCTCCTTTCACATGGTCAGTAGCCTTACAAACAAAGCATGAGCCAAAGGCTCGCTGGAATGGAGGCTTGTTCTGACCTCCTTCTGGTCTGGGACCAGGAGGTACACTAGCCTGATTTGGTTTCCCTTGTGGCTTACCCTTATAGTTTTGTTTGGGGCCCTCTTTGGAATTTGTAGTATTAGAATTCTCTTTGGAGTCCTTTTTGGGCTGTTTCTCCCCATCCTTCTTCTGAGTGACCCCAGAATCCTTGTGAGTGGCCCTGTTGGCAACCCACAAGCCAGCAGCCTTAGCTAGTTTCTGGGAATCTAATTCCCTGGAATCAGCCAAGTGTTGTCTGAGCTCAGGAGAGCAGGCATCATAAATAGTCTCCAACATAAACAAATTCTTCATACCTTCATAAGTGTTCACCTTGTAACCCTTAATCCATCCCTCTAAGTTTTTCAAACATTCACTCACCCAGGTAGCCCAAGGGGTACCATCATGCTTTTTGAGGCTCCTAAACCTCTTAAGATACTGGGAAGGGGTCTTCCCAAACCTAGCTATCAAAGCTAGTTTCACACATTCATAGTCCTTCCTATCCTCCTCCCCCATCTCCATTACCACATCAGTTGCAACAGGGGGAAGCCTAGAGAACAACCAGGTGAGTAAGTCATTTCCTGTGATGTTCTGGAGCCCATGATTATATTCAAACAGAGACAACCAATCCAACACATCCAACTTAGGCTCATACATACCAATCAATTCTTTAGGCATCCGGGGTCTTTTAGGACTGGAACTTCTAGAGGAGCCAGAGAGAGAAACATTCTCAACAGATAATTTCTTCATTTCTAAGTCATACTTGAGCTCCATTTCCCTTAGCCTTAGTTCTTTGTCAGTTTGAGCATTAAGTTTCTTATACTCCAATTCTAGTTTCATTTTCTCCAGTTCAAAGTACTGAGGACTAAATGTGGGACCTGGTAAAGGTCCAGTAGGTACAGCAGGTAGAGCAGGCAGAGGCCTAGGGGGGACAGTCACAACAGCCTCACCCTCCTCTTCTGACTCTTCCTCAGAATCATCAACATTTTGCTCCATGTTAACTTCAATACTGTCATCTACAGTTGCTGGAGTGATAGGTTCCTCTGAACCATCACCCAGACTTTGGTTAGCTAACAATCTTTCAATCAGCTCCATTTTCTTGCCCTTAGTCAGGAGATCCTTATGTTTACAGAGCACTCTTAAACAATCAGCAGTTTTGGCTGCAAGGGACTCTTGACTATAGCTTTCTATAACTGACATGTTAGAGGTTTACTTTTACAGTGCTAAGCTTTGTGGTTAGTTGCACTAAGGTACTTAAAGCACAATAAAATGTATACTCAATACAAATCCCACCGCTGTACACCAGTGTTAGGCAGAAACCTGTGCAGTTCCCTTGGGGAACACTGCAAAAGATTTAAGACTACAGGTATAGCAGTAAACCCACTTGGTAGCAGTCCGCACCACCCAGATTTACCTGGTAGCTGTGGCTGAGCAGTCAGACTTCCCTCAAGAAGAGTTAGGCAGTATGTAAAGTATACACAATAGGTACTCAAATACAATAGCACAAGCAAACACTGACCAGAGCTTGGTTTCAAAAGTATATAGTTATCTATTTATTAAACACACATAAGTTGAAATCACTCTAGCAAAATATAGTAAAAACACTTCAAACACAGTTATAATGAAAGCAGTTTCAACCCTTACTCCTATCTAGACAACTCTAAGTTAACACCACATAATTAAAACAGAGGTGAGCGCTTAACGTTAGATGACACTCTAGTAGGTTCAAGAAAGGGGTAAAAAGAAACAGAAATGGGTTAGACACACCACTCTAAGGTCCAGAACACTTGCAATAGGCTCAAAGAAGCACAAAGTCACAGGTGAGCAAAAGTCACTAGGCAGGGCCCACTCTTAGAGTAGCCGGAGCGAAAATGTGCCCAAGATCACACTGGTATTAGGGATTCAAAGTCTTGCAAAGAGTTAGAAAGAGTTTAGAGTGGCTTAGAAAGTTTAGCCAGGGTGTCCCAGGCACTCCCAGGGTCGAAAGCCGGGGGCTAAGTCTACCCCGTACAGTCGGTGGCAAGGGAAGCCAGGCGGAACACGGTACCTTAAGCGGAAAGGATCCTCCAGCGGTGGCAGTTGTTCCAGGCAGTGGCAGCAAGGCTCGACGTCGGTCAGGGGAGAAGAAGTTCTCGCTGAAGAGCAGAAGAAGAAGGTCGTTGCACTGCCCGGGAAGAAACCAGCCGCGGAGTCCTCCGGTTAAAGGGTTGTACTGACTTTCGCGGTTAGGGGTAAAAGTGTGGTATTCCGGTTGCCGGGGTGCTTGGCACGGGCAAGGCGGCCACGAGATACCTCGAGAAGCGAAAAGAAGGTGAAAACTGGTTGTCCCCACCAGTCAAGGGAAGGAGCCACTCCGTTAAGAGTTCTCCTCGGTCGTCGGGAAAAGTGGTGAGACGGTTCAGCAGGGCTCCACCGGGTGGTGTCGTCGAAGCAGGTCGGCTCAGCTCTTCCCTCGTCGGATTCTTGGTCCTGTGGCGACTTCTGAAGTTCCAGTCCCCAAAGCCCTGCTTTTATGCAGCAAACCCCCATTCACCCAGCCTAGCTGTCACTCAAACATGCTAAGTGGTGAGCCGGCCGGCTCACCACTTGGGCCAATCAGGACGGAGTGCGACTTGAGTTACCAAGGTAACTCAGTCCAGGGTGCCTAAATCCCCCTCCACCCCTCCTAAGTACCCCAGACAGAGTGGCACCACTTTGGAGGGCTTCTGTGGAGAAGCCCGCCAAAAGTGGAACAAAGGGCTCCACTTTGGGTCAGAGTTACAGAGGCGAACGCCAACGCCATTTTATAATCAAGTTTTGGCAAAAAGTACCAACCGGAGTTATAATAATAAATATATAAACCGGCGGTATGTTTAAGGCTACCGTAAATAAATAATTAAATGTGTTAGCCTAAAACAATGGGAAATCCCATAGGGAAATATTCGCGGTCGAATATAAAAAGTAGTTTCCACTGCCACCAGCCAAAACTCGATCAGGGGGGACGGAGACGTGCCCCCTCGACTAACAGACCCTGGGGCAATCGAATTGCCCCAGCCAGTACGTCCACAATATGATGGTTTGTACTGGTTCTGTTCAGGATTCAAGACTAGCAAAGTCTTTGGTGACTTTACATGCCCTGGGAGACAGTAGTCAGTCCCAGGGTATGGAGTCTATGTTGGGGAGTCCCTAGGACACCCCTGGGTCACGGCACAGAGGGTGCTGTGTAACCCATATCACAAAAATACATGAGGCCCTATGGAGTAAAAGACCCCATAGCCCATTCAACACAAGGTTTAACCAAGAAAACACACTTCAACATGTCCAAGAGTGAGGGTAAAAGAGTCTCACTCTTGGCAGGAGAAAAAAAGAAACCCCAGAAATCCAGCAAAGCTGCTGGGGGACTCACTAGGTAGGGAAATTCAGCCCAAACAGAGAATTCTCCCTAACAGTGTTAAAGAGCCAGGGAGAAAGGTTGGAGCCCTGTGGGATGCTGGAGGTGGAGATAGAGGTGGGGGAGGAGAAAGAGCCCAGAATAACCTGGGATGGACGAACTTTGAGGAAAGAGGTCAGCCAGTCCAGTGAGGATGGAATGGTTGACCGTAATGCAGATGAGAGATCAAGTACAGTGAGTACAGCCTGAGAGTTGAAGTCAAGAGATGCAAGTAGTTCCTCACAAATTTTCAGAAGAGCAGTTTCCAGGCCTCTGGATTGTTGGAATCCAGATTGATGGTCGTGTAGGCAACCAAGAGGTTCAGTGTGCTGGGTCAGTTGGAGGAGGACCAGCTTCCACAAGAGTCTCCCAAGGAAGGTGGTGATAGATATGGGGCGGTAGTTGGCTGGACAAGACGGGTCTACAGAAGGTTTTTTCAGCCGGGGGTGCACAAGGGAGTGCTTGAGGAAAGAGGGGAAAGATCCAGGAGCAAGAGAGTGGTTGCAGAAATCAGCAAGTGCAGGGGAAAGAGAGCCAATATTGTCCATAATGGTTCTGGAGGTACATGGGGAGACCTGTTTGGAGGAGACCTTCATAAAGCGGACAACTCTGGTGACATCATCAGGTATTATATGAGAGAAGGAGCAGAGAAAGGCATGTGTCGGATGGGAAGCCATAGGAGGCAGGCGGTGGAGAGAGGGAGGAGAGGGACGCAATGATGGCCTGAGTTCAGCAGTGTTGTTGGATGCACCAGAGACATGAGACTGGATGTGGGCCCTTTTTCTTGAAGCAAATGGAAAGTCAGTATTGCTGTTGGAGCAGGCAACAGGTCAATCTGTCAGAGGGTGAGCCTGAAGTCTGCCACTTTCGTTCTGCAGATCTACACTTGCGTTTCAGGACTGCATGTTGGGACCCGTACCATGTGTTACGCTTGGAAGAATGTTTCAGGCGGATCCTCATGACTGGGGCAAGGATTTCAAGGATATTATTGATGGCAAGATGGAGGTTGCTGAGAGCGTAGTCAGAGGTAGAGTCTGTAGTGGGGATAGAGGGGATTGAAGGTAGATGTGAAGGCAGTAGCTGGCACTTGTTTAATTGGATGGATGTTCGTGAACGAGGTTGGCAGGGCTGAGGGAGGTGGGGTCAGAGGGCAGAGGGACCTAGGTGAGAGGAGAGGAGAGAATGGTCTGACCAGGAGAGTGGTGTGATCGGTGGGGGGCAAAAGATCAGTGTGGATGAGGGCATCAAGAGTGTGTCCAGCCGTGAGGGTAGGACCAGAAGGGAGAGGTGCAGAGGTCATTGAAGAGAGTGGATGCCATGGTTAAGTAGTCAATGTGGATGTTGAAGTCACCCAGGAGAAGGGGTTTAGAGGTGGTTGTGAGGAGGGAGGAGAAGAAATAAGCCCATTCAAAGATGAACAGGTTGGGAGAGATGACCAGCTTGCAAACCAGGCTCTCAAAGGAAGAGTAAGGCTGGGTGAGTATGAGGGAAGAAGGGACCCACTCAGGGAAGATCAGAGCAACCCCACTGCCAGGATTGTTAGGGCGAGGCTTGGAGATGATCTTATAGCCATCAGGGAGAAGGGAGTCAAAGGCTGTAACTGAGCTGGCATTGAACCACGTCTTGGTAAGAGCAATGATATCAAGATCAAGGTCTTCAAGGAGTGGGCAGATGTCGGCAGAGTGTCTGATGGCAGAACGAGCATTAAGCGTGACTAGATGCAAGAGGTCACCAACTTTGAAGGTTTTCTGAGGAATTGTGCAGAGGCGTGGTACACCAATGGGACGGGGGGCAGAGAAAGTGGAAGAAAGGAGTAGCAGATGTGGGAAGGAAGTTGATGAGGGATGGCAGGAACTTGTCAAAGAGGAGGGGGTTGGGTTGAGGACCCTTAACCAAGATGGTGCCAGTGTGATAGACATTAATGATACACCTGGATGATGTGAAGCCCACCAAGAGCACTTCCATCTAGTGCCACCATTAATGGGTGAAGATGTGAGAGAGGAAAGAGTAGAGATGAGATGAGGAGTCCATAGATATGGAGAGGGCACAGAGAATCGGATATCCGTGAAGATCTGTCTGAAGTTGTGCTGACATAGGTGTCTGCGATAGTTAGGCCAAGGTTAGTGGCCTGGGTGTCTTTCTTAAGCTTTTTTCATCCAGACTTCGTCGGAGAGGGATGATAGGTAATAGTATAGTAATTAGAAAAGATGGTGAGTGCCATAGGGGTGGCAGAGGATAGGAGGAAGAAAGAAAGTGGAGGGGCTGCACAGCACAGTACAAGCACAAACTCACCAGGCGGCCTAGAAGCCAAGGGATGCCAGAAAACAGATGCACTGGGAATACTTTAATACCGCAGATGGGTGCAGAGATGTTAAAAAACACACCAGGCTTTGAATTTGCACAAGAGAGACAAAATGCAATGCAAAATGGGGTGAGAAGATGTTAAAAAATAAACCAGGCTTCGAATGTGCACACGAGAGACAAAATGCAATGCAAAATGGGTTGCAGAGATGTAAAAAAAAACACACAAGGCTTCGAATTTTAACAAGAGACACAAAATGCAATGCATAAAGGGGTGCATGGTGTTAAAAAACATACCAGAATCCGAAAGTCCAAAAGCACAGTAAAACAATGCAAAATTGGTTGCACGTTGGTAAAACACACTAAAATCTGAATTTCCAGAAGCACAGCAAAACAATTCAAAATGGCGGTAAAACATACAGAGAAAGGTTTAAGGACAGAGGACTAGGTTAGAAAAAAGGAAGAATGGTGAAGGCACACTCAAGTTCAGGCAGGACGTGTTCTGGCTCCCCTCATATTAAATGTGTATGTCTCTGACTTTGGTGATGCCTTTCAAGAGAAAAAGAATGTGATTCCTAGATTGGATACAGGAAAGTTGGTTGGCTTGGATACGCTGATGATCTGATTATATTTGTTAACACCTTTATGGGAATCTGCCATAGTGTCCAAGCAACCATAAAAGTATGCAGAATTAAATGGTTTTAAGGTGAACTTAAAAACCAAATGTATGGCAGCCGGTAGGAGAAATAGAAATAGCCTGGGGCTGGTTGAATGGGTAACTAATTAAAGGTGCCTGGGCTGCGACTTAACCACTGAGAACAATAATGAAATACTGCTAAAAAATAAAAGAGCTAAAGCTCTATCCTCTATGTCAGCTATAGCCCAGTTTCCTAAAAAAAACTGAGGGTTACAGTCTTTTCGGAGTCATAAATGTATACAAACAGAAATGAACAGCAGCCTTTCTCTACACCCTCGAAACATCAGATGATGATATAGCAAATTGGGTGGATCGATTAGAGGGGCTAATATGGAGAAAGATATTGAGTCTCACAAACTACACTCCAATTGTGGCGATACGCCTTGAATTGGGCCTTATCTCATTGTCTAGCTTAGTGCCTATTAATAGCGGTAAACTATATGTTAAGATTCAGCTGGCGCAAAAAAATACATTACATTCGGCATGCCCTAAAGCATAACAAGCGTGCTGTACTACAGGTGTACAAAAAGCTAAATTAGGCTTTCTTTACGAACATTTCTTGGAAGCGTCATTGGGACTATAGAGAAGGTTCACTGCTGAAATCTCTTAAAAACAGTGCGGAAGAGTGGGATTGGTCAAATAGGCCTGTAAAAGTGGCCACAAAGAAATCTCCTAGTACGTTTGCAAAGATGCACTTAAGTTTAATAGGCCACAAAATTACACTAATTTGGTTCCCTGCCGTTAGGATTTAATAGGTTGGAGGTTGTAGATGTTAAAGGTGCATGGTCAGGTCTTTTAAAAGAAAAGCGCTCATGCAGGCTATGTGCAAAGCTGAACAGCAAGTAGAAACGATTAAAACATCAGGCCCCGCCCCTGCAATTCATTCTATGTACAATATTTGAACTTGCATGTGGAAAACTTAGAGGGAATCACAAGCAACCTATTTTGGCTGACATGTGTCTCAGGCTGAAGCCGAGGTTTGTTGGTAGCGGTAGTTCAGATTTGAAGAGGGGTAGAAAGGCAATTGGTGAATATAGATGAAGCGGGATGATCTTTATAAACACATGAATTGTTTTAAGTGGAAGTAGTGTTGATGATATTATTGATTTGTATGATGATTTTAGGGTAATGAATTGTATTATTCTGATGAATTATTAATGTTTGATTCATGTGTTGATTGTGTTAATGTATTGGGAAGTATGGATGATGAATTGTTTTGTATATTTTGATAAATGTATATGAAAGTTTATACGAACTATACATAATAAAAAATAAAAACATATATAAAAAGTAATTGAGAGTCATAACCCTGTTCCTGTGTATACCAAAGACATCTCATTTGGAGGCAACCTTCTTTGGGTTGGCGGGTATCTACCCGGGCTGTACTCCTAGCAAGTATTTCAAATGCAAATGATACGCCTATGTAAGTTAACAAAAACAGCTGGGAGTTCACTTTAAAAAAAATAAAAATGGTGATTGGGCCTTTAAAACTGCACTATGTGGCCTAGGCATGCAGGCTTTATTAGGTGTAATGTTGCAAGGCAAGAGAGGAAGCAAAAAAAAAAAAAACTAGTGTGCCCAGGTCCAAACGTGTTGAGCCAAATCGTGCAAATTGCTAGAAATCCACCCCAGCTGACCCGTAATCAACCCCAAAAACCATCACAGTCAGAAGCTGGGTATAAACAATATAGTATACATTTAAATTCAAGCCAAGCGATAAACAAACACATAATCACAGCATTGTACCACAGAAGACACAACCCGGATATTAAGATAAAAGAGATATAATTTACAAGGCAGCAGTGCAGTGTCCACTCCATGCATTCATAATCCCCAAGGAAGCACTCTGCTTTGGTGCTGTCTCTGAAAGCCTATGTTTGTGTATCCACCATTAGTGTAAAAGCTGCAGGGTAAACCATCTCTACAGTCTCCACTGACCAGCCACTGCTTTATGCAGTGTGCTGAAGAACAGCATGTGTATTGCCTTGCTCCCCAGATGATGCCTTTTGTTTCTCCTTCACCTCTCTCAAACAGTGGTCGAAGTGTGCGAAAAGAAGTAGTGGAGCTATGTTCTCTGCTGGTCAGCCCCTCTCCCCACAAACTCCATCCCTGGCTCTCCTCCCACACACAATCCAAACCCCCAAACAAACACACCTGCTATTTATGGGAATGTGCAGTGCAGTGCACTGAAGTGCAAGCTTCAACTTCTTCCTACACGTTTATTTTAAAACTAAACCATTCCAGAACGGTGTCTTTTTAAAAGCAAAGTATAGAAACTGTGAAACTTAAAAATAAAAAGTATGAGAGCGCCGCTCCCACCCACTTCGACCTCTGCTCTCAAAACCGTCTCCTTTACAGGGAACCTGAGAAATGTAACTAGAGATAGTCTGCAGTACTTGGCCCTCTTTCGGTTCAAGAACTCGGGCGGGAGCGATCATCCCCTTCAGCTTCAAGCTGCTTTCCTGTGTTATGTTTTTCATCAGTTCGGGGATAGCCTTCTGGAGAAACTAAGCACACCTCCACTTTTCAACTCCCTCCGGAAATTCTGTGACCCCTGTGTTATTGGAACTCGGGTAATTCTCCAGATTAGAGATCAGGATGTTGGGAGCTTGAAAAACTGCCTCACTGTGGTCAGGTTCCTCTGTCCTTTTCTGGGCTCATGTATAGTCTCTTCAAGTTGTTCCATTGATTGAGTGACCATGTACCTGATGGCCATGTTTATCTTCATTTGCAAACAGCTCCAGAGTGGTTATGCCACTCATCTTTGTTTCTTCTAGTAGGGCATGAGCTGCCATTTTACAGGCTCAGTATCCTTTTTTTCACCATCACCGGCACTTGAACTTGCGAGCCAGAAACTACTCTGATGTTCCGTGCCATGGCCTTGTTGCTGTATGTTCTATTCTGCAACCATTCTTTGGCATGTTCTATGTTCTCCCATTCTTTTCGCCTAGTTCTATTTGTATAAGTCGATTCACAGAGGGGCATGCTCTTTCCTCATCGTCTTTGCTTGGTCACGGAACAGCAATTATTCTTCAGTTGCTACTTCTTTGTCATAGCATTGAGGGTGGGATTGGCCATCTGTTTGCAGTGTGTTACCCACATCGATGTGTGCTCTCTGGAATATCCTTCCTTAGTGATGTCACTATGTCTCTCCATGTTGCCACACATGTTTCTTCTTCTTTTTCGTGTTCACTTGCTTTGCGCATTGAAGGTTGTGAAAGGAAAACAGGAGAGAGCTAATTGCGATTGCTAACTTCGACTATATAATATGTTGTAATTCTCATACAGTAACAATACCATGTTTTTATATAGCACTTTATGACCGAGTCCACCCTCTCGTAAAATCTGCAGTAACCTTCCTTCCGCTAACCTACTATTGCAAAGCACGCCTGCTGTGATTTTGCTTATACAATGTCTCAGTCTGAAGTACTGTCTCCATAAGCAAATCATTTCAAAATGATAAATAGCTGCATTTAAATGGTACTCCCTTGCTCAACCTGTGAACGAGAAAGGCCGGAAGTGACACTTCTGGGACTGGACCATGTGAATGCAGGTTGCACACAGGTGTCTGAGACAAGCACACAATTCGCCCAGCCATCTTCTTGGTAGAAACGTGTGTCATGTATGTGTGAAATGTATGACAGATGTTTGTGTATTTGTGTTACAGTTGTATTCTGCAATTGTGCAGTATGTTTCGGTTGTGTGGCTCTTTACTATAGTAAAAGAAAAGTTCAGCTGAACATTTAGGCCCTGATTCATGGAACGTTTTCCTATGGGATTGCGCCATTATACAACACTTCCATGAATCCAATGAAGGCCCTTAGATGCTTTTCATTAAGCCTGATGGCAGTGCCTACAGGAGCATGTGAGTAAACCCCCCGCCCCGCTTCTAAGGTTTATTTAAAGCAGCAGTTGCATCATTTAGACCAGCAAGTGACCTGCTTGACTGAACTCCCAGGGTGCATCCTTCGATCTAAAAAGAGTAAGCACAATGCAGCTTCTTCTCTTACTTGACTCCCATTATCTTGGTGCTGCACAATGGATCCCAAGACATGTCAGCAAGAAAGCACACCATTGATTTTAATTAAAGATGCCCATTTAGCTTGAGCATCCTGCTGTATTGTGGAAAGGAGGCTGATTGAGGCTGCCATGTTGGAGATGAGCCAAGTAAACACTTAGACGGTCCACGTAGCCCACCCCACCGCGGCTCCAAATTCCTTATATAATGATCTGCCACATGAACAGTGCACGCAAAGCCACACAGCAAACGAAAGTCCCTTCCTTGATAGGTCCGGACTCACACAGTTAATAGGCATCATTTAATCGCTGAGTTGATCTTTTCTTTTGATTTGAGCTTGATCTTTAGTTTCTACAAACTCAAGAGCCTCGGTTGCCCACTTAAGCCAATGTGGCAGCAGTAACAGTAGCACATTCATTCTCCTCAGCTTTGGCCTGTTTTGTTTTAAGGCTTTTTAATAGGCATCACAACAAGAGTAAAGCACAAAACCGACAAAGCATAGAAAGTAGCTTCCACCATGGCATCTAGGCATTTTTAACATCAACTTGAGAATCGTAAGTGATTATTAGGGAGAGATAGAGGAGAAAACGTGGGCCAGGGAATGATAGTTTGAGAAAGATAGAGAGGGGATGAAAACAGAAGGGGATACTGAAACAAATCCTGCACAAATCCTAGATATCTAAAGAAATTAAGGCCATTGGGCCTCAATATAAGCCACCGGAATCCTGGCAGGAGATCCACATGGATACCGGCAAATGTTAGTACAGTTTCCGGCACTCAACGCCAACAGATTGTGAGTGGCGGAGTGACAGTGTTAATTCCCATTCATTAGGACTCCATGAGGGGATTTGCCAATACCGGTGCTGGTAATGACATCTTTTTCTGCCGGTGCAGTGCTTTTAGCTGGAGGTAACCCAGGTAACCCAAACCTGTAGTCAACCCGTCCGGTAATGTGCCAGTATACATCCATATCGGCACTTGTTTAATGGACCGGACAATTTATAATGAGGCCCATTGTACTTCCTTACCATACCATAGATAGGTATATATTTTTCCAGATCAGTTCATACTTATTATGCTTTCAGCATTATGGAATTGCTTTTTCCAGTTGTGACAGATACATTAAGTCCTCCAACCAAGTTTGTTTCTTCATTTCTAATGGGCCCAATTTTGCAATACTTCTCTCTACACACTTGATTTCATATTCAAAGTGATCTCTGAATTTTTAAGCTGCTCTTAGGACTGGGCCCTACAGCCTTTTGATTCTCCACAGGTTTTTCACCAGAACCTCCATCAGTCCTTGTCAGCATAGTCAGTGGTGAAGCATCATAGGAGTCATGCTCCAAAACATCTGAAGAGCTGCAGGTCATAGACCCCTGGACTACAGCAATACAGAACATGGTGCCCTCAGAACATATAAAAGTCATCAAATAGCAATTCTGCCATTCCAGCTAATGTCTTAGTTAACAGACTAAAAAGTTAAATAAGGATGTCAGTTGCATCCACTACTTTATTTGGATCACGTGAGCTCCAGGTCTAGCTTCAAATTTCTCTACGATTTTCTGAAAGTTATGTACACATCTCCACGTGGCTTTTCCATTTTGTTTCCATTTTGTTTCATCCGGTCCGGCAGTGTGTTTGCACAACTAGCTGAATTTGAGGTTCAGCGCAACAGAGTGCAAAAAGAACTTTCTTGCACAATCACAAGGTTCCAGTCCAGTTTAGTCTACCATTCAGAGAGTTTGCATATCATGCAGAATTTTTCTCACGTAACTTAAGCCTCTCGCAAAGGCTCTGACATGCCGTGGCGAAAGGACTTTTTCTCTGCAGGAGTATAAGGATGAGTAGTGGCTAAACCGCCTATTCAGCCCCCATACTTCTACAAATCAACAGTGTGATGAATTGGATTCTGCTACACAGGAGTACAGGGTAAGTATTGGTAAAATGGCCCACTCAGCCCTCACACCTAAACAAACCAAAACACAATGCAATCATAAAGGTAAAACAAGGGCATTTAAGAGATATACCTCCTTCGCATTTTGTGGTAACTTGGGCAGAGGGAATGCTATACTCTCAAGAGGGATGTGAAGGTGACCCGGTAGTGATCCAAACAACACAGTATCACAGTGCAAAATAAAGGGAATGTCCAATCAAGGTTCTATAAAAATATGAACACTTTAATTAAAACACACCATCTGCACGAAGAATGAAAAGAGATTACTACAGACACAAAAAACACCCCAAAGGAAGAACAGAAACGATGCAACAAACCGGAGACAGGAGTGATCGTTACATAACCAGTACCTAGGGTCCATATGGACTGAAGGGCAAGTACAAAGTCCACAGTACTTGCATTCAGTTCTTGATGGTCTGATGCAGTCATACCCGGGGTTGAACGTTGATGCAAGCTGATCAGGCTCAGTTCAGGCACATAGGATTGTTGAGGCCCCAGCAGCAAGCGGGCATTGAATAGGGGTGAATGTGGGTGCTCTGTGTGGTGGAACGGCAGCTCTTCAAGAATGCAGGTCGGGGCAGTCCCAGAAATGGGTCGCAGTTGACCAGGCCGAGTCAGGCTTTAGCTTCTGTGAGGGGTCAATGAGTGGCGCTCCAGCGGTTCGAGTTGGTAGACAAAGATCATCAAATTCGTGAACTTGGGTGCACCGATGTGCGATGATGAGATGGCAGTTTGAGGGATAGCTAGGTGGAGCTATGATTGAGGCCCCAGGTTAGAGTCGGTGAGTGACTCTCCTGTGATTTGGTTTGGGTCGCGCTACTGAGCAGTCGCTTCAGGCCTACCAGGTTGTCTGGGACACAATGCTGTGTGGAGCTTATCGAAGGTGCAAGCAAATGTTCAATTGGCGGACGAGCACAGCAACCAGTGCTGGTGACTGCCCTCTTTTTCCAGGTGTTGTGAACATGGAGCGACCCTGTTGGTGTGGGGAACAGGGATGTTCAACTAGTCTGGCCCTCCGGTTGCTGTGAGGCCCTTCCAGAGGGACTCGAGGATAGGATGGTTCCATTCAGGGCCTGCTCTCCCAGCTCAGGGGATTCGGGTGCGGAGTGGTAGCTCCTGATCCAAAGCAGAGGTTACTCCCGCCGTTCCTTGGGAGTGGCAGGGTACAGATCTTCCTTCTGTCTTGGATGATTCCTTCTTCACCTCAGGCTGAAGACTTTGGAGAGTGCAACTCTCCCAAAGGGAGTTCAGTGAGAACTTAAGAATTAATCTGTAGCCTTAAAAGATCTGAGAGGAGCTAAGGAAATCTTTTGAAGGGATGGAAGAACTCTTCTTTTGAGGACACAAGTCCTGAGGTGATTGGACTACCTTAGTGGTCCAATCCCTGTTCTTGAACAGAGTGTACTTTGCCCTTTCCTATGTTACACCCGGAGTCCTTTGCTCCAGAGGAAGTGGAGGGGACAGGAAAGAGAGAGAACAGTGAAAATCAAGATGGTTGAAATTAGAAAATTAGAAAATCAAGATGGTTGAAGTCTCCTTCCCTTGACAAGATCCTTCAGCCTTTCATGATCCTGCCCCCTTCTCTTCTCACTGAGGACAAAGGCATTTGGACATCCAGCACTCTGGTGTGAGACTACTCCTTTGGAATGGTTGTCCTCCCTTGATGCCCGGGCCATGGCCAGCTGCCTACTGTGCGGCTGTCTCGGGTGGAGGGTGTTACCTGACATTACAAAGAGATCAAGGAGGAAGCCTGCCCTCCAGGTTCTCGTCCGGCCATTTGGCAGGCTACACCCGGCTGACTAGAATACACATCACCTCCCATAGTGGAGCTGGCTCACATGTGCGATATCAATTGGAATGTGGCAGTTATGATCATAAGTAGCACCATGCACCATGCCTAAATGTAGGCATAGCCTTTATTTAGAGTTTACCCTGGCACCAGCATGGGTGACTCATGATCACTGTAGTTTTGGGTATAGAGGGACATATCCTAAATGCTGCCCCTTTGCTGCATGGACTTGGATGTCTATGCGGCAGTCAAGTGGGAATCTTGTGACTTTTGAACCTACTCTGTGCCACGAGTAAAGCGGGTGCCGCAGATCAGGCTACTGATGCGGCCGGGCACACGTTCACTATGCTTTTGGCATGGAGTCAACCGAAAAGGGAAATCTGATTGGCAGGTTATCCCTTTTTGAGACAGAATTATCCTCATCATTCTATTTGTTAATAAAAATTAAAAAAGCCAGGGCGTTGCACCCTTGCCAGATGGCAATTCCTCACAAACAGTGATCCCAATCAAGGGTTAAATAGGCACAGCTAAGAGATATGCCTGCTTCACCCTTTGTGTTCTGAGGAAAGGATACACTCTCATAAAGGGTGTTAATGTGTTCCATTAGAGAAATACAGCAGTCCAAAATAAAAGGAATGCCCAATCAAGGTTCAATAAAAAATATATATATGTACTTTTATTAAACACACCAGTGTACACATAACTATAAAAACACTATAAAAACCCACCCTTATAATGAAAAGAAAGGGAAATGCAGAAAGTAATTGTGCAGCACTCTGGGTTTCCATCATGGAGGGAAATAGCCAAGAATGCAACACATAATTTAAAAAGGATATGTTCTTGTTGGAAAAGGATGCAAAAGGGAGTTGGTCATTCTCTAAGGCCCCAAAAGGTGGTCAGTGGGATATAGTCAATTCAAAGTACCTTAACCCAATATTCGGCAGTTTGACAACATTGAACCAGGCTTTGAGCTGTACTGAAGTGCACGTCGAACCAGGCTCAGGTGCAGAAAGATCCCACTGCATCGAATGTGCTGAAAGTACAAAATGTGGCTCAACCGGTTTGATGTTATAGATCAGTGATCCTGGCTGATCTGGTTGACCGAATGCTGTGAGACCCAATGCATGGGGCACTAGAACAGGGCAAGTCTTTTCAGGTTCTGCTCTTCCAGGCTAGGGATGTTTGGTGCAGAGGGACAGGTCCTCGCTCACAGCAAGAGTCACCCCCTATGTGCCCTGGGATTGGGTAGGGAGCAAAGCATGCCTCTGCCTTTGAATCCTCCATTTTCACCTCAATGGCTGATGGCTTTGTAAAGGTAAACTCTCCCAAAAGATGCCCAAATGAATTCACCCCTAAGTCCTGGATTGTACAAAAGTATGCCAAAAAAGATATTGAAAAACCTCCATTTTAAATGCAAAAGCCCACATCTGATTAGGCAGAAGCAAGCCTGCTTTAAGTGGTCCAATCCCTGTCCTTGTGACAAGTGGTCTTTGCCTTCTTACATCATAACCATAATGCTTTGTGCTAAAGGAAGTGGAGGAAGGAAGGAAAGGTGCAGAGAGTTGGTGGAATTGTTTCCTAACTGCTGAGCTTTGTCTGTATCTACTAATTCCATCACTACTTCTGTCTGAGACCCATAGCATCAACCACCATTTGGTATACAACAACAAGAGGTGTTACCCGACCTAACAAAGGATCAAAAGAGAGGCATCCCCTTTGGCTATGGCCCTGCTGGCTGCAGCAAAGACAGCCAGTCTGGGTAGAATACACACTGCTTATACATGGCTGACCTGGCACACACTGTTTACATGTGTATGTTATAGTTACAGGTCTGGCATTAATAATTACAATAAATACCGGCCACCATACCCCAAACACAAGTATGACTTAGGTTTAAAGATTAAAACTGCCACCAGGAAGATGATTTCTTGTCATTATGTAGTTTGGGAACAGGGTTGCATATTTTAAATGCAGATCTTGTCCGGAAGTGATTTGACTACCACTGCAGCTGTCAAGTTGGCACCAGTGACTTATGAATGGGCTCTGTGCAGATGCTGTGGGGTGCTGATGCAGCAACCCACAGGTGTTCACTATGCTTTTTGCATGAAGTTTGCTGAAAGGGGGGTCTGGTTAGCAAACCACTCTTTCTGAGAAAAAATTGCCTGCTTAATTTTAATTTAATATTGAAACAAATTAAAAAAGGCAGGGCTCCTACACCCTTGCCAGACAGCTAAACACATGCACAAAACCATCCTTGGTGGCAACATTGCCCAGAGTACAAACAATGTTGCTATTTTTAGACAACAGTCTTCTTGCTTTTCCATTCAGTTCAATTCTTGTGTTTCTCTGTAGCAGCTACCAGTTGTCTATGCATGTGTCCTCATTAAATTGTGTATTAGAGAGCATCCATTCTTTTCTAGCATTGGTGATTGTCTGAAGCCACATATCATTTGCTGCAAAAGGCTTAGAATAATATTGTGATTGATATCGTTCATGACTACCGAATTTAGCAAAGTCAAAGATGGTACATCTGAATTGTCACTTCTTTTCCAGGTTTCTGCTTGATCGTGGCCAGATGGAACATGTTTAAACCTCCTAACAGTGGTCAGTTAGGGATATTTTGTAGTTTATTTCATCAAACATCTGGAAATGTGCATGCCATTGTTCACATTGTATAGCAGATGCAGTAAGCACATTCATCTTTTGGCAATTGGCTATCCCCTTAAGACTATCTAACTTCTTGCCCCCAGATCCGACTTGAGTTCAACCATCATCTGATCCAAGTTTGCATCCACTAATTTAATATTCCCAGATATTTTAACACCTCTGTTTACCACCTCGTCAGCTCTGCATTGAAATG
The DNA here is from genome assembly GCF_040938575.1 of Ambystoma mexicanum. NCBI lineage: Eukaryota > Metazoa > Chordata > Amphibia > Caudata > Ambystomatidae > Ambystoma > Ambystoma mexicanum. The sequence continues at coordinate 539,759,582 of NC_090935.1, forward strand.
GCCACAGAACCATTCCTTGGAAAGAGTTTGTATTTCACATTTTTGTTGATTATTCAATCGAAAACTAATAATGTGTCTCCTACATACACCATTAATTAATATTTTTTTCCCTACCATTTGTGCACCTCCGATGCCCCATTGTACCACTTTGAAGATGAAGCGAGACATTCCAATGCCAAATTGAAAAGTAGATGCAACAGCAAACAGACTTGCCATGTTCCACATTTCCATTCTGCACTTGTTGACTGTAACACAGACTTTTGGTTGATAGTATATTATTACCACCATCTTGAAGAACCCTCACTGAACCATATACTTGCAAGGCATTGAAGAGAAACGCCCATTGAACCTGATTAAAAGCATTTTCAACAAATATATTGAAGCTGTAGGACCGTACAGGTTTTCTTTGAGGTTCTGTGTGTCTACCCGAAACCTGATGTTATGAATTCCTCCTCTCTCTCAGGTGAAGCCTACCTGTCACTTCTTTGTGGATTTCTGTTGGAATCTCTCTTTCTAGCCAATTATCAAAGGACTTAGTATATAAAGCAATATTTTCTGATAACTCTGATTTCTTCTTTTTGTGCATTACCATTAATAAGACCCGATTTTGGGTTGCCAGTAGTGATTCACGTTTCGCAATTTCTCTGATTGCCTACAAAAGGACTAAGATATTCAATTTTGGAATTAATTACAAAATCTACAGGCAGTTACAATGAAGTCCCCTGTCTTAGCCTAACTGTGAATGAAGGGATCGCCAAGATTACAGGTTCTGCCACAAACCAAGTGATGCCGAGCCAGGGGTGGCATGGGGAGAATCTTCTGGCTAACATGCCATCTGAGTGTGGCAAAAATAGCCACATGGTGCCAGTATTTGATTTAGTCCATTCGGAGCATCAGGAGTTGGCCTTTAGAGTTCTGCCAAATTCCTTGGGGAAGCAGGGAAGGGCCCGCAGCCCCTGTAATAACACATTTGCCACTGCAGCAATTAGTCAGAAGAGAAAAGTCTTAGCAGTTGATCTGAAATGCAAAAGCCCACAGCAGGAACAATTTCCTGCCAGCTTGATTAACGTGTACAGTTCCCACGCTGCAAGGGGGTTGTCTGTGCAGAGAATGAGTGAGTTGTGGTATGCTGCACAAGTGTCAGAGAAGAGCTGCACAAGCACTCCTTTTCACCCCCTTCTACAGACTGAGTGGAAAATGAAGATGGTTACCTGGTCACTTGATAGCAAGTCCTCAGGCCCACTGCTGGATGTTGAACCCCATTACCGCCAGCCGGGAAACCCATTGTTCCAAAAAGCAGTCAGCAATCAGCATGCACCCAATTTCAAGTCTGTTCAGGGGATACAGGGGACCCACTGCGGGAGAGAATGCGTGTGTTTGGAGGAGGAGATTAGGGAGAGCATGTGTGACAAGAGCATGGAGGTGAGAGTTAGGAGGTTGGAAGGAAAAGGAGACTGGAAATTAGAGAAGAGGAGTGAAAGAATGCAGAAGAGAGTATATGGCAATATGACCGCAGTTAAGGAGGTGGTAAAGTGGAGATCGGAGATGGATGATAAGGGTAAGAGAAATAGCTGACTAAGCGGAGAGGGGAGGGTGTGGTCAATCGGAGAAAATCAGAGGGCAATAAGACGGAAGAGGAGTATGCATCTAGGACGAGAAAGAAAAAGCTGCTTAAGAATATGGTGAACAGGTGCTGGAGGAGGGCAGGAGGGATCATGAGAAAGCAGTTGGGAAAGCAGAGGATAAGGCAGAAAAAGTGAAATCAGGAAGAAGATGACAAAGAGGAGGAAAGGTAATAGTAGAAGGAGGTGACTGAAGAGGCCAGACAATAAAAAATCAGGTGGAGTTTGTGAGCAATATGTATAACGAGAGAGACAGAGGAAGGAGAGGAACATCACCTAGGCAGTGGGGAAGGAAAGATGCCAGTCCAGTGCTATGGAAGGTGAAGTAGAGTGAGGGGAAGGGTGCATATGCCTAGCTGTATGGCAGAGAAACACTATTGCATTAGCTGCATTTTTAAAGGCATTGTTACTGTTGTGCTTAACCATGATATAATGATATAAAGTCATTCAAAATGCACCTTGTTTAATGAACCACATTACATGTTTTTCAACTAGTCTTTACAGCAGGGATCCCATTATTATTTACAACAGGAAAGAGAGGGGCCTGAATTATGGCGGAGTCTTGACAGTCACCCAGCCATCGATCTGCCATACAAGGCCTCCACTTGCATATAGTTAAAAACAATTAGGTTAAGGGAGTCTACACAGGGACAGGGTTGGGACATGACAACCAGAGATAAGAACCTCTAAGTGGAAGGAATAGCCGGCCTCAAGTTTCACATCAGAAATAAAAGCCATTGTTGGGTGAGGTCCACCATCAAATACCCACATCAGTGACATCAGGAGATACATCTGAGTCCCTGTTCCTCAGATACAGGCTATAAGCTAGGCCCAAGGTGTAGCAAGCAGAGGCGTAGCCAGGATTGTCTAACAAGTGGGGACTGAAGCTAATGTAGTTGAGCCTACCGCAGTGACATTAACATCTGTAAAGGTGCACACAGCGCTGCTGAGAGGGCATTTAGATATATTGGGTGGGCCTTGCCCACTCAGGCCCTTCACTCTCGACGCCTTTAGTTGCAAGCACGGAGAGGACCATCTAATGGGAGGGATGAGCCAATCCCCATATCAGGAGGCAGAGCCCAAAAGCCATTTTCCACCCTATCTAACACGTCTGAAACCCCTTTCACCAAAGAGTGTCTAGAAGGCCAGCACACAGCATTATAAGTAAATAGTGATGATGGAGCTTTTTCACGCTTCATCTTTGAGTGCGCCAAGTATGCAATCCTTTTCCTCTTTGAAATTTATTTATTGCATTCCACATAACATATGCTGTCAATAGACTTTGTCTATCGATGTCCAAGAAATGTTTTGTTTGGCAGGAGAAAGTAATTGAGTTTGCCTTGCTGGGGTCGTGTAGAGGAATAGGTGGGGCTGAGGTTCGCATGTGGAAGCACATGATCCATTATTGTAGAATTCTCAAGTAAACATTCAGACAGTGCAGGTATCAGGTTTTTGGAGACAAAATGGCATCGATTCTTGAGAAGGATTTCTTTGTTAATGAAAAGGAGGAATAATAGGTGTCCTGATTTCTGGGACATTCCAGTATTTATTCTGTCACATTTCGGATCCATCGCTGTGTTGTGTTCTGCTGTCAAAAGGACATTACCACAGTTAATTTCAAGTAACATTTGGGAGAACAAGTTAAAAACATTTGCGTCAGCTTTTTACAGTGTTTAGGCTATGGCAATCATACCATTTGTTTCATCTAAGATCATTTACATTGATACAATCTTGCCCTCTGTTTCAGTGCATTGTTTGATCATTGAATGTGATATAGCTTTACAAATCAGGATACAAACTCAGTGGAGCTGGTAGAGTATGAGTTATAAATGTTATCCATGAACCATTTATTCAATCATTTGTCTGCCTCATCCGGAGATAGGAGTGTTTCCTGACTTATTCCCACATCACATTTATTTCTTTTCCATGTAAGATATATTTTTTCCTTTAAATTGACTGGTACAGCCTATTAAAATATTACCATATTGGACTATAATAATTTTTGGAGCTCTTTATAGTTGAATGTACTGTAAATTCTAATTAAGTAATCAGCATGTAAGCGCAGATTCTGCCATTTTGTTAATAAGTAGCGTGAGTACCGGATCTAAGAAGTACATTCCTAGTTTGAAAGACATTTTCAATTGGTTTAGAAATGAGGTTATTGAAAGGGTAAGGAAACACTGAGAGGGTTGATATAATGGCAAGCAAATTGCATGCGGATTCCCAGCATTTGTAGCTAGATAATTCAACATTTCATTTGCTGTCTTCCAACATAATATGCACCCGTTTTCAACCCTTGGGCTATGTTCTCGCTGCACCTAAACTAGCATCACATATGTGCATGTGTAATATTCCCATTTTGTCTGGTGAACACAAAATGAAATGGTCAGTGACAAATCTGTACTACAAATATGTTATATTCCTTTTTTGTCCTTCTGTGGCACACCCACTGTAAAGGGGAGATACAGCCATATATTTAAGCAAGAACCCTGAGACGTGGGGGCATTACCGAGTCCGGTAAAGCCCTGCGGGTCATAGTTACAGACCAGAGAGAAGGGGCCTATTGCTATTAGTACCCTGGCCTGCAAAACCGGGGTACTAATAGCATTGTTTTTCTGTTCCAAAACACTCTGAAGGAAAAGAAAACAAAACAAAAAATGTTAACAAAAATGTCCGCCGGGGAAGGGAAAAACGGAACCCGTTTTCCCTTTCCATGGTGGCCATTTAAAGTGCATTGAAAAAGGTAAATAATTAAAATGGCCACCACTTTCCATGGCGGCCATTGAAAAAAATAGAACAAAAGTAAACAAACAATAAAATGACCACTTCCTTCTTCCTTTCCACGATCGCCTGTAGCGGATTGGGAGCGGACGTGCTGGGGGCAGAGGTGTTCCCAGCAAGTCTGCTCCTGAAATGGACCAAAAAGAAGATTAATGGGATTGGGAGGGCGGGGAGGGGATTGTTTGGGGGTTGAGGGGAGGAGGGTTGGGGAGGGAAAACACTTACCTCACTCCCCGGTGGGGGAGGGTGGCAGCCTCCAGCCGTGTGGTGATTTGGAGCGGGGATTACCCCGTTCCGAGCCTCCTCATTGGCTGAGGGGCTGCCACACCCCTCTGCCAGAGACAAAGGAAAAGAACGCCAGGAGAGGGATTCCCAATCGGGTAAAGCCCCGGTGAGGGCCAATCAGATTGCATGTTACCATCTGATTTTCCCTCGCTGGGTACTATATAAAGTGCCACAGAGAAACCTGCTGCTTTCTTTTTCTAGTAAACATGTCCATGCCTCCTTGTGCCAAACAACTCAAATCTTCCTCAGTACCTAAAATGTGATCTGGTCCCTGGTGAGGTGGAGCTTTTACTCACCCAGCTTTGCTTTGGAAATCACTACCTCAATATCTGAGAAGGTTTGAAAATCATAGATCTTTTATATGTTTGTGTTTGAGATTTACACATGTCAATCGTTTGCTTACCAGCACCCAGCACCTGGATGCCTATGGGCACATACTTCCCTGATAAAACATTTAACCATTCAGTCTAAATAGTTCACATGACATTATCAGAATGATCCAGATGCAGATAAAACTTTCCGGACAGGGTGAACAAAAAGAAGGTTATTACCCTAATGTGCCACCAAATCATTTGGCTCCTAGATCTGAAGCAGCAGGATTCTCATCAAGGTCTGCCTGAACATCCTTGATGGAAAATGTATCTAGTCTTAAAAGTACTTGCCCATACCGCCATTGCTCCAATGCAACCACTCCTTTTTGTCTATTCCCTCCTATCCTGCCTTGTTGTTGTAGTCCCAGTACCTACTCCTCTCTTTGTGACTCTGTTTCGTACCAGTCTATTTGCCTCTAGTTTTCAAGTTCCTGTCTCAATCCATCATCTATTATGGCTGCTGAAGGCCCTTCCAGCCCTCTTCAATTAGTCCTCTTCAATCATTCCTACCTGTTGAGAACATTGACCTTCTCTCATCGTCTGTTCTTAGTCTTTCGACTAATCTTTCAGTCAGCGTCATATCCCCTCGACATTCTCTGCAATCAGATTTATCCGGAAGCCTCCCCCTTTCGGTTTATCCATCTCCTTTCATCTAGTTGCAACCTCTCTGCTAACCGAGCTGACAAAAGCATCATTTCTCCTCTACTCCCCATTCTCAGTCTCCATTAGCCCTGCTCTGAATGTGTTGGTTCTTCTCTTTGTCTATCCACAGCCACTGGAGTAGTTGCTGGGTGCTCTTACTCTGGATTGGAGTATCCTTCCGCAGGTGCCAAAGGATAGCACCCATATGGTGGTGGCACAGAGGAACCTTCTGCGCCTATCATAGTTGACCCCCTTTCCATATCTCGGTGGGTCCCCTTTTTCTAAAATAGTACATTGCTTTCCTTATTTAGAATCCTTTTACTGCGTTACTAAAAAGGTATGCATATTTTCTAACATCCTTTTATCAAATGTCCCTTCCTCTGGCCATGATTTAAACATTTTCCCCATAGTTACTTGTACTCATTCCCTGAAGTACTTTAAAAATGTCACTTTATTACCTGGAAGCACCTGGCACAAAGCCAATTCTTCCCTCCCAATTTCTTTAAATATTTCCCCCAATCATTCATACACTTCTTAGTTACACCACAATTGTCTCACTAACTTTTTTTCCCTGTTCAATTCAAAGTCACTCATACACAAAATACAACATGTTATTACAGCACCATGGCCAAAAAATCATCTTTTACCCCTTCATCTCTTTTACATTGCTCTCGCCTACAACAATATATTTTGTTGACTTCAGAAGGATTCCCATCTCTACTTTAGACTAACCAATAAAATAAAATAATAAACAAAGTATAAAATAGAAAAAATGGAAAAACATACAACATATAACAATTCATTCACTCCTGCCACCCTATCTAACTCCATACATATGCATCCCAAATTATCATTTCCCAAAGAAATACAATACATAACCCGATCAAAAGACCCACCTGATTTCCTGTCAAAGTGCATTTAAATAATCTAGACGTCTCCCCGAAGCTCTCAGAAGTGGTGCTTCTCTCAATTGTCCTGCACAGCTGGGCAGCAGCACCACTTTGGGCAGCCAACAGGCCTTTAACCAATATGGCGCATGAAAACGTCTCTCTTAATCTTAATATGCGCAATAACTGGTCCCCTCATAAATGTGCCGCAGCCATTATGTGCGGACAGGAAACTCCCAACGTCTTGCGGAGCCTGGGGATCACGTTGGTCGGTCACCAAATGTCATGGCTGGACTCGGATCTCTGTACTCTAAAAACATCCCACGTCTCAAAAAGTGAATGCACATTGTCATTAAACCAAGTTTATTTTCCAGTGGCCGCTGGGAGAGAGGCTACACAACTCCATAGAAATTGAACCAACCTGAGTCTCTATCTGAACCACAGAACAGATACAATATATATATACATTTCCAGAAAACTTAACACACCCCCACATTTCCCTCATGTTCCCTTACAAGTCATTCCACAAAATACAAATGGGTTGGCGCTATACAAGGAAATCTAATCCCCACAATCACATTGGCTGCCTACGAATATGGCACCATCCCCTTGAACATAGCGTTGCAAATATAAGCCCAACCTTATTCTTTGGTTTCTTCCTGCAAGATACACAATCCTAACATGGCAAACAATACATTTTTAGTACAGCTTCCACTTATCATAGACCTGCAATGCTAAATCCGACATGCATGGTTTGTGTATGGACACTTTATGAGGTTATAGAGCTAACAAAAAACCTCCTTTGATTGAGCACTAACACGTTTCTCCAAGGACTCTGACATATTTATTCTCGGTGTTCTCTCGCCTTTTCATTGTGCGCTACAACCAGTTCATCGCATCTGGCATCTGTTCCCATTATAATCCTTTTCCTGCTAATCTGTCTAACTGTCTCGTAGGCCCATGGTCATCTTCGCTCCGAGTCGCCCTGTTACAAATGTAGCTACTACCTCTATATTGACAATGTCAGGTGGCAGATGCTTCTCTAGCTACTCGCTTAACAATTTGCAACCTGAAAACCTGGGTTATTCTATTTTAGCTCTAAATAGCCATTCCCATATGGTTTCAGCGGTCACCCTGCCTATCACTTCCGTGGCCAGCCAATTTCCCTGAAAAGAATGTGTGCATGTTTATTTTTATATACATTTATATGTATGTGTGTTCAAAAACTACTGCTGCTCCTTTTCATTCAAGAGCTTTTTTCTATTTTATTTGAAGCCTTTGTGCTTTAAATTCTCATCGTGCTAAGTTGTACAATGTGCTTCCATATTCTTTTTACACAATTTATGTTGTTTCATGTATACAAATATAAAATGTATCCAACTAGACACAAAATAATACTAAAAGTAACCTTTTAACAAACCTCCATTATCTATCCTCGATAGTGCAAAACTGAAACATTGTAATAATATCGCATCCATTTTGTCCTTTAATATGGTACGCACAACCTGAATTTTTCTTTTTCATTTGGTTAATATTGATCAACATCAACAATTTCTGTGTGCACAAGTGAAACTTAAATATTTGAATTGTCGTAAAATAGTTTTGAGCCTCCAGCAGAGCTGCATTCATTTGGACAGCACCTCCACTGTGTCGTTAGAAAGTATCTTTTCAAGATCTAATGATATTGGGGAGGTCCCCACAGAAAGAAAAACATGCCTACAGCCTCCTGGGAGTGTCAGGCCTTCTGCTGCTGGAGGCTTGAATACATTTAAGAACAGATAATTAAACTTTGTTTTAAATGTTGGTTGTTTTCTTAGGGATAGGCAGTGGGCATTTCGTTAATTTCTTTTAATGGGCTACCTGGTTCATTGCGCAAAGTATTCTTTCTTTGTCTAATTGATATTCTGTACAAAAATGAATAAATGCTCATTGAGGCTTCCTTCCTCTTTAGTAGCATTGAACTAATTTTATAAGTATTCATTGACACTTATTCAAATGTTGATATTTTACATGGAATTGGGATTTCTACTATTTCTATGCCCACAAGCAAAATGTAAAATAAATATCAAAATTATCATGAGGTGTCACTTTGTAACTGTATTTGCTGCTGTAGAAGGTACTCACTCCAGAGTGCTTTGGAACATCTTCAATTAACACCCAGATTATGGAGCTCGGCCCATCAGGATGCAATTTTTATTTTTTTAGAATGAAGCAATATGTTGTATATAGTAGCTAAGTGATAATGGACTGATATTGGCGATAGAGAAATATTTGTGTGATTGTGGTGATATATTTTGAAAAAAAAATGTAGTTTTAATACAGAGCTTTAAGTGAAGCACAGGCTCAGTACCACTCTCATTGAAAAAGTATTTACAGCCAGGACTCATTAAATTGACTTTCATCTTTAAGTTTTTTTATGAGATGTATCAGTAATAAGGGTGTTTTTTTAGTAGAGGATGTTAGTTTTAGTTTGATTTAACAACACCAGTTGAAGGAATTCGAGATTGGATGTTTTAAAGGGATTTGATTTTGTGTTGTGTTATGTTGAGATGGTGCCCTTGGGACACCTTTGATTGCTATGTATGGGATTATAGGGTATATGGAGCCCTATTGGTAAGAGTCTTTATTATTGAGTATTTTTGTTTTGGCCAAAAGTTTATGTATGAATAACCATATTTGGAGCACATTTTTTCACACTAGAATTTGTCACCATTCATTAACCATATATGGATTAAATTGGCCTCATTATATCATTTATTTTAAAAAATTACACAAGTCACTTCCCATTTTTAAGGTTGTATTCGTTGTTTTAGATGTTATTTAGACCTATGCCAGGTACTTTATTTTTAGGACCTGATAATAGACATTATATCAGTACACATCAGAGCCCTGCACCCATTTTTTAAAATCAAATTTAACATCATAGGTACGTTCATAGCGATAGATGGTTCATTTTTAAAATGCATATACTGTATGTGTGCACAGGATAGTCACACAGATAAGGTAGAAAGGCATGTTGAGCAATGGAAAGAAACCATTTTTAAAGTTTAGGCACATTATTGAAAAGTAAGTTGGAAAAGGGAAAGGTGCATTACCCAATGGTTTTCCAATATATAATGAATGAGCACAGGGAGGTGCCTCCCAAACTTGTGTTAAGTAGTATCAAAATGATTGCAAGAGCTGTAAGGGCTCTTAGATGTGTCAGTACATTATCAAAAGGAAGAGCAGATGCACACAGTATATTTTCATAGAATTCGTAACAATAACAAAATAAGGAAGTACGTCAGAAAAAGGAAATGAGAAAGTAATTGAGGAAGAGAAATGGTGGTGAGAAAGGAAACAGGCGCGGGAAAGCAAGAGTGAGATAGAGATTGCAATGAAGACACAGGAGAGTGCTACAAATAACCAGACAGTTAGGACACTGGTCAGAAGAGTAACCGAGGACAGAAAGAGGGGGGACAGCATATCTCCCACTGCATTGCACAGAATCATTGAAATAATATGCCCAAGATCACACATGGTGCCCGGCATGTTCTGAGAATGCAAGTAAAATTATAAATGCAAATTATACAACAGAGAAGGTTAATGCAATAGTAAGTGACACCAGATCAGGCACAGCAAGCACTTACATGAATACAGCAGGAATTAACAAGATTATAAGCACTTTTTCAGAAGTGCCATGAAATGCGCATGCACTGACACAAACATTTGTATTCAGAATGGAGGGAAGTAATAGTAATGAGAGAGAGCACTCTCACCAGCACAATACTGAAGTTACAGGTGGGCATGATCGTTTTACACCATTATTACATTTCTTGTAACATATTAACATATATATTGGGGAGAGTTTTGAGTAAGTGAACAGGGGATAACATGCACTGTTTTAGGGGTTAATTATGTAATTACACAAGAAGTCAGATTAGTATTTTAAGGCCATGAAACCTTAAGGGTTGTGCCATTAGGCAAAGAAGTATTTTTTATGGAGTACACACCCTGATTAGCATGGCTTTCAAGAATAAAGGGTTGATTGTTAAGATTACTTATATAGTTTTTGTTTAGATAAAACATACCCATGGATGAGAAAGAAGGAGAGTAAGTAACAAGAACATTCTTTTATATGTGTTTATGTAAAAATGTTCATTTATGTTACAGATAAAAAAGTATTACATTTAGAGATAGAGAGATTATACAACCTGTAATATGATGCAATGAGTCAATCAGCGCAAATTAGCACAAAAAGACTTTATTCTAGGAAGATAACATTTAAATAAAATTCTATAAACAAAAGACAGTTCATACAGAACAAATAGTAAACAGGACACACCAAATGTAGTGTGCAATTCATATACTAGATACAATAAAGTGACTATTGACCTATCTAGGTTCTGAAACTCTTATAGATAGAGCCAGTTATTGTTTGAGGGAGATATATTATGTATGGTCTCCAAAAGGTATTAGTAACACTGTGTAGTTGGAATTTATACACACATTACCTCTGCTTTTGGGCTTTGGTGCATTCTCAACATGTTTATGTTCACGTTTCAACAGATGTTGGGCTCACTAGTAATCGTAGGACTCTATCATTAGGAGTCCCATCAGTCTCTAACAGGCATAGAGTTAGAAATAGATAAGGAAGGGGAATTAGCCAATAAGAAACTAGACAGCTTAATCAGTGACCTTGGCAGTTGTCTGGAGCATGTGTCATTTCCAAAACCTGTTTTTTCCATTTTTAAGGTTGTGAAATATATCTTGTGGTTTGGTGAAATTTGGAAAATAACAAAGTCATGCTGATTAACAAAAAATAGGTCATTGTGACAGGAAATTATCATGTGTTTCAGGATGTGTTTATATCCAATAAAAAGGGTCAGTACAGAAATGTGACCAATTGCATTATAAGGTTCATATTAGAACAGAAATTATGGAATATCTTAAAATCTATAAAACCATGATGGATGCAAAAATGCAGTGAGGTCTTCTTTTTGTCAGCCTGTAAAATGGGTGATTAAAACAAAATACTGCGAGCTAGTAGTTATCTGTGTCTGTCTTTTACACATGGTAGGTTCCCTACCAGGGTGGCTGGCAGCAGGAAATTAATTATCCTAAGAAATTGACTCTTTAACACCATTGGAGCTTAAACATACAATCATTTCCTGGCCTTCCTCTTTAGAACTGTCTTGAAAATCAAATCTATGACTTGTTAGCCAATTTTGGAGTTACAAATGTGCTTGAAAATGCATTGTCTGTCCCATTTCCTTCCAGAAATATCTTGAGAACAGGACACCGCTCTCCAGAGAAATGTTGTTAAAGGTTACCCTGCTCACTCTACAACTTGAGCGGTTGGTTGTTCGCACCCCCTGTTCCTTTCACAAGCGTGGGTGTTGTCCCTGACTGAGCAGGTTATTGATTTTGACAAATGTTTGTGGCGCACCACAATATTTGCTGAATCCATAGTTATAAAAGAGAGAGGGGAGCGGTTCTGAACTCAGAATATCTGGTTGCCATAGCAACCGGCAACGCCACAGCATGAAAATACCATATTACTCAAGTTTAATTTCCCTAACAATATTTGATCCAATCAGCAGCTTTGTAAGAAGCAAGTTGGGTGCCAGGCGTTCTAGTTCCCTGACATGCATTGATTTTAAGGTTGTGATAGTGGGCTATTTTGGGTTGTTCTCTGGACAATTGGGCTTCTAAAACCCCATTTTGCGAAATTACGTGTGTGTGTGTGTGTATGTTAGGCAAATTTTGATGGCAGATCTGGTGTTTTAGTCCTCCCGAGGCTGCCTCTCTACACCCAGCCACCCCACACCCTCCACGCCACCCACCATACTCCCACTCTCTCTACCCCCACCCACCTGTCCCACCCCAATAGATGTGCTGGTCGAGTTTTGTTTTTGCTATTTTGGCCAACTTTTGACAAGTCTTCCTGGGGCTTCTTTGTTCTTCATATTTTCTGCTCCCCCACTCCTCTCACACTCTCTCTACTCCCACGCACCCCAGTCTCCACTCTCTTTACCAACACCCTCCCACCATAAGCCACTCTCTCGACTCCTACGCTCCCACCCTACCTCCACTCTCCCTATCCCAAACCACCCACTGTACCCCCATCCTGCCTACCCAAACCTCCACTCTGTCTACCCCATCCATTCACCCACCCCAACCTCACTCTCTCTACCTTCACCAATGCCCACCACCACTCTCTCTTCCAACACCCTCCCACCATAAACTGCTCTCTCTACCCACACCCTGCCAACCTACCCGCACTCTTTCTTCCCCTACCCTGACTCTCTCTATCCCCAGTCAACCACCCTATCCCCACTGTCTCTCTACCCCCAGTTACCCACCACCCCCCAACCCTCTCTTCCCCATTCACCCACCCTACCTATGACTCTCTCTAACCCCCAGTCTCCCTGCCCACACCCAGTCTCCCTAACCCTATCCACCCAACCTAACCCACTCTCTCAAGCCCCATTCTCTCTGCATACCCACCCTCCCTCTACCCATCTCTTTACTCCAACCTACCCTCAAATCCCTCAACCCCCACAACCTCACCTCCACTCTCTCTATCCTTACCCACTCATCCTAGCCCCACTCTCTAGCCGAACCCACCCACCCTATCCCAACTCTCTACCCCAACCACTTTTTCTACCCCCACCCACCCTACTCATTCACTCTCTACCCCACCCACCCATCTTACCCCCTCTCTCTCCACCCACTCCCTCTTCCAACCCCCACAGAACCTACCCCCTCTCTCTATCCCCACACAACCTACCCACTCTCTCTCTCTACTCAGCCTTACTCATCACTCTCTATACCTCCAACCATGCAACCTACCCCCTCTCTTTCTAACCCCACCCACCCTATACATTCTATTCCCCAATACCCCCTCTCTCAATCTCCTCCCATCCATCCACTCACACTCTTCTTTGTTTTTTACCCTCTGACTCTCACTCTTCTTCGCTCATATTTCCTCTTTCTCATCATCGATGGCACCTTCTCCCAATGTCTTCCTCCCTTGCTCTATTCCTCTTCTCATTCTCGTGCACACCTGCACCCCTTATCGCATCCTCCTTTGAAACTTTGCACTTTCTTCCTTGCATCCTGGTGTCTATAAATGCAAAAATGCAAAGAACAGCAGTAAACTATTGCCATTTCCAATGTTTGGTTTTTGTTTGTTTATGAAAAATATGACAGGAAATGGTGAATACAAGACCTAAAAACCACTGCTTTTTTGGCAATTCGAGGATGCCTATTAATCACACATTTGTCCCAGGTCTTCGAAACACAATGTGGAACATGCCATTTATTTAAATATGAAGTCTTGTGTGCAGCACTTCACACCAGTAGTACTTTTTATTATTAATTTAATTAACCGACCTGCAAATATCCTGCTTCCCGACTTGAGGCCTTCTCTTAGTTAAGAAGTGTTGATATCCCTCCCAGAGTTGACCGATGACAGGTATGTCACTTTGGAAAAGAGGAACAGCAGTGCACACTTGATTAGATCTGGGCAGCCGGCCATGCAAGGAAGGAGCCATGTTTTAAAAATAGCTGGACATTGATAACTGTTAATACAGTTTTGGAAATGAATGTGGCTCACTCTGTGAAATTGTGGTCACATTTCAGCAAAAGGATGCACATTTTCTCACTTTGTACCATTACTATAGTCTGTTCCCACCACATTTGATGTTTACATTATTTTCCATTGATACCTATTCTGAAGTCCAATGTGGGCTGCCCGGGATTTAGGACGCCACACAGTGTCTCATGCAATAATGATGCGGACACCGGGTAACATGAAAAAAACCTCCTTTAATAACTACCGTATTCTAATTGAATGTTTTCCTGTGTTTCTGTTGTGTCACTTCCCATCGCGTTCCCTAGGTCCCACCCCAACCATGACTACACTTTCCATCTTTACCCGATGCTACAACCCCCCCAATTTAAATGTTAACTGTCTCTCTTTACTCCATTTCTTCAATAAGTCTATGGGGCCTTATTCTTGCCCTTTGATGTCGATCATATCTCGACTCTGAATGTCCAGCTCTAAGCACCACTGCAGGGTCATCGTGCGCAGCGCCATCAGTGTCCTCACCATCACCCTGAAAGGACTCATCCGAGGAGTAGATCAGCTTAGGTTCAAAGGTCTGCTCCTCCATTACTGGTTGGTCACTGACACATTTTTGGAGTGTGACGAGTTCTGCATCACCTGACGCCAGTTCTTCTTCAGCTGTGATCATGGACCCCTTCTTTCCTGTGATGACCAATAGGTCCTCATGAAACGTGGCAGTGTGTTTGCTGGTTCTGTGCTGTTTCACAACTACCACATCTCCAGGTGTCAGTGAGGATTCCGTAGCCTGCCTCCAGGTGTCAGCATACCTTTCATCTTCTCCTTAGCAGCCAAGTGCTTTGCTCTCATCACACCATCCTTCACATGTTTCTTAGATTCCGTATTGTGTTGGGACATCCAAATGCGAAAACTGCGACCAAACATTACCTCTGCAGGGCATTTCCCTGTAGAGCTGTGTGCCGTGCTCTGGTAATCTCGCAGCAATTGATGTAGCACCTGTTCATATGGCTGTCCCTTCACATGAAATATTTGTAGAACTCTCTTTAAGTTGGCCATAAAGCGCTCAACCATCCTGCTAGCCTGGGGCCATAACAGAGTTATCTTTCTGTGGCTGAACCCCATATTTTCAGCGAATGTCTTGAAGTCTTGGCTTGTGAATGGGGGTCCATTGTCTGACTTTACCTGTCTCGGAATACCATAGACTGTGCATATCCTGTCCAGTACTGGAATAACACGGTGGGTAGCCGTGGAAGTGGCCATCTGTGCTTCAGGGAACCGTGAAAATGCATCCACAACTACTAGCACATATTTCCCCCTTCAATCAGTTCAAAGAAATCAACGGCTACTTCCTGCCACATTCTTTTTGGAAGGTCAGTCATTCTTAGTGGTTCAGGGTGCCTTGTGGGTGAGGTCAAGCAACATGTGGGGCACTCTCTCAGTAGGACTCCTACCATCGAATATAGGTGTGGGAACCATACCTTCTGCCTCAACATTCTTTTGGTTGACACAATGCCCCGATGCCCTGCATGTGTCAATTCCACTACCTGAGTTTTCAGCGGCATAGGCACCACCATCTTATTACCCTTCAGCAGTAACCCTCCATCTGATATGGACAGTTCTTCCTTCACTTGCAAGAGGCTGTCCTCTTCTCTCTTCACTTCTTCAGGATCAAGCCGGCTCCTATCCTTGACTCTCCTCCACTTCCCTGACTGGAGAACTTCTATGATGAAATGAATGACTGTGTCACTGTCTGCCTCCTGTGTTAGCCTCACTGGATCCACGCCGTGAGGAATTGCTTGTTGGACCAGGGATCTGATGTACCGATCAACCACAGAGGGTTCCGACACGTCCTCTGATTTTGGATGACGAGATAGAAAATAATCTGGATTGCCCTCCTACCCTGGCCGGTGAAAGATATTAAATGCGTAGTCTTGCAAAAACAGGCCCCAACGAGAAATGTGAAGAGGCATTTTTCGCCTAGCGGTTCCTTACAGAAACAAAAGGACCTAGTGGTCTGTAACTAGCCTAAATGTCTTCCCGTAGAGAAACAGATGAAAATGTTCACAGGCCTAGACAACGACCAGGCTTTTCTTTCAACCTGTGAATATGCTTGTTCAGTTTTCGACAGATCCTGCTGATATATAAAACAATATCTCTTTGTTGGGAGTTGTCTGGCACCTTTTGGGCCAAAATGGCGCCCAGTCCTATAGGGCTAGCATCTACAGTCAGCTCAGTCTCTCTCTCTGCATCAAAATAGGCCATGTTGTCAGCCTCTGCTATCTGGTCCCGAATGGTTGTAAATGCTGCCTGGCACACTGTCGACCACTGGAATGGTACTTGCTGCTTTGTGAGGGCCCTCGGTGGCTCACTAAAGGTAGCAAAATCCTTGATATATCTCATGCAATAACTTGCCAGCCCTAGAAAACAGCGAAGCTCTGAGACCTATGTTGGAGGTGGTGTTTCATTAGGGGCGGCAAACTGGGGTAATTTCTTTCTCTAAGAAGATGTGCCAGAGAAACAGAGGTTTCCCTTCCAAAACTCACATTGGTTCCAGTTTAAACTGCGGTTGGTTGATTCCAATACCATGCATACTCTTGAGAGGGAATCATGGCGTTTTTCTGCAGTCGTACCAAATACTAGAATGTCATCACTGTAGTTGATGCAATTTGGAATGTACTTTATTAATTGTGTATTTCTGCCTGGAATATTTCCGAATACGACTAAACCCCAAAGCTCAGGCGCTTGTACCTATATAGCCCAAGATGATGCGTAACAAACGTGATAATATAGCGGCTTTCTGTGCTCAGGACCAGCTGGTGATAGCTCTTATTCAGGTCTAGTTTGGAAAATACCTTGGCATCATTTAAAAGGTGTACCATGTCTGTGATGAGAGGGGCCAGATGTCGTTCCCTTTTGATGGCCTAATTAGGCCGTCTCATGTCCACTAACAGCCAGATAGCTTCAGAGCCTTTCCTTGGTACGGGCACAATAGGTGACACCCAAGACGTGGGCCTGCCATTGGTTTTATATAATGTTTTGTTCCAGTAATTTGTGGAGTTCTTCCTCCACCTGTTGTTGTAATTGACAGGAATGCATCTTTAGTATTATGCCACTGGCTAAATGTCCTCATCAATATGAAGCTTGATCTGTCTGTTGCGTAGTTTTCCTATGCCTTTGAAGAGTGTTGGAAATAGCTGGTCAATCTTGTCCACAGTGTCAATACATTTGTTCACCATTAACCTGTACATGACATGAATCAAACCCATGTCGACAGCGGTTCTAAAGCTTAGGATGCACCCACATTCCATTGATTTGGAGATAACATTTTCCGGAATCCTTCTTTTTTGCGGCTTATATTGGAATCTTGCCTCAAATTGACCTAGGCACCTCACTGGGGTTTTGGACCTATACGGGTATATATCCACTTCAGATGGGAAAAGTATGGGTGCTTGTGGGAGATTCTGGTATACTTGCTCACTTATGATGTTCACTGTGGTATTGTACGATATTAACTAATTTAAAAGTCTGACTAGACAAAAAGTCCTAAAAACCTATGTACCAAAGGTTTATTTACTAAAAGTTCGACCTACCTTAAGGTAGGTAAAAGAAAACAAAAGACTGCAGGGGTGTCCCCTGCAACATCCCACTCACCATACTATACAGTATAGTGAGCGGGGGTTGCGGGGGACACCCACGCAGCACACCAGACAAAAAAAAAATTGGGCTGCGGGTGTGTCCCCTGCAACACCCCACTCACTATACTGTGTAGTACAGTGAGCGGGGGGTGCAATGGACACCCCCGCAGCACTGCCGAGAAGAAAAGAAAAAAAACAGGGGCTGCAGGGGCGTCCTCCGCAACACCCCACTCACTATTCTTTACAGTATAGTTAGCGGGGTGTTGCAGGGGAAACCCCTGCAGCTGCCTGAAATAAATAAATAAATAAAAGGACCCTGCAGCACCAGTTCCCAATCACGGAAGTGAAAGGGAACTGGCGCCGCAGGGACACAAGGCATCTTCAAAGGTAAGTAGGGTTTAGTTATGTTGGGGGTGTGGGTGGGGGTGTGTTGTGGGTGTGGATGTAGGTATGTAGGGTTTGGAAATGTATGTTGGCAATGGAAATGTACAAAACCTTTGTGGTGCGTACATTTCGATGCAAACCTTTCCGTCGCTGACTTTTCCGTGACCGAAAAATCACGCAGATCCGTTCACTGTAGCACCAGTGTCTCTGCCTCTCGTTTAGGTGCATGAGCAGCACCAGGCAGTGTTCCGTTGCTTGTTTGTTGGCTAAAACGTATGGGTATCGTTTCCTCCATTGCTCTCCCTCTGATAAACTCACTTACATTTCAGATGGCGACTCTTCAACCAAATATCATACATGGCATCTTGATCGTCTCTCTGGTCATGAGGACAAGTCTCAGTATCTGCTCCGGTCTCTAACTTGCCTGTCCTCCCTATGATCTCTTCCGGGTTTTTTGTCTACTGAATTGGGGTCTTGTCGACCCCCTTCTCTGTGTTTTTTGTGTATTTGGGTCACACTTTGGGAGGCCTCTGAGGCTGTGGTTGGTGCCTTCTCTCTGGACCTGGTCATGCTTCCAACTTCACTATCTCCGTTCTCCAGACTTCTGGACATCCAACACACTGATTTGAAGTGGTTATCCCCCCGACACACTGAGTACCTCTTTCCTATCTCCAGGCACGTGGCGTCATGGGGCGATTCATACCCACATCTGTAGCAGAACGGCTCAGCTTGGGTCATTTGCGCCTCCATAAGTTTTTGATTCATCTCTGGGTGCACTTGCGAGCCCTTAGGATTTCCCATGGCTTCCACTTGGGTTCTGTGTGATTTCATTGACTGACTTTTCATCGCGGGGTTTTTTGCAGCAGATTTTTTTTTTATATTCCCCTAGACACACACCAAATGTATTTAATTTTTAACCCCCAAAAAAAATCAATGTTTTTTTTCGAAAAAAAAATCACGGCAAAAAAACCCGCGATGAAAAGACCGTCGATGAAATGACGGTATACCTTCCACTTGTGACTCCACTGCTAGTTGTGCTCTCGCCAACATCAGTATTTCCTCTAGTATCCTGGATTTCTGCAGTAGCTTTCTCCTGAAGTCTTGAGATTTACACCCTGCAATTATCTGAGATTGCAAGACCTCCATGTTCACATAATGAATAAAGTCACAGTGATTTAACTTCAGGCGTAGTCTCATCACAAAGGCATCCATAGTTTCACCTTTCTGCTGTTTGGTAGCGTGAAAAACATGTCTCTCATAGTCCACATTAGTATGTTATATGACATATATGGCCAGAGCAGTTTTTAAGCCTTAAATAGTGTCTATGGAGTCAGCTCAAAGTTCATCTATAATGTCCCTGGTGGCTGGACCTGTCACCAGCTTCAATCGGCACTGTTGTCTGTTGTCTTCCATGTGCCCCATGGCACCACATACCGGTCAAAATCCCTGATCCACCGGCCCATCTCGACCTCATTTTGCTGATATTGGTAACATCAAACACCCCCGGCAGCTGCACTGCCAAGGATTCCTGGACTCTCTGTTGTGCTTGCTCCTTCAGTGTGACAGGGACGGTGGCTGGAATGTCCTGATCAGAAATTGTTAGAACAGATGATCACCTTTGGTAGAAGACTGAGATATTTTGGCAGAAAGAGAAATTTGAAAACCTGAGCGCTTGTACTGTCATATTAGAAGTGAATTCGGCTGCGGGCAAATGCAAGGCGTGGGTCGCCTGCCAAGCTTGCCACAATTTGTAAGTTATAGAGCAAAGGTTGCATTCACACTGTGCACAAATCACAAAAGTCCATGCGTAAATTCCATGTATTTAATTGATTGTAGGTCAGCCTGACACGTGTTTCGAGCTATGTGATCTTCGTCCTCGGCTAAACATATCATATACAAAAGAGTTTTAAAACCACGTCAAAATAATATTTCCCTTGAGGTAACACATACCAAAAGACAGTTTAGCAGGGCAGAGAACCATAAGCCGCATGACAATTCATTCGGGTTGGTGCAAATAAAAAACAATAATAATTTTGGAATTATACATTCACAGAAACATACAATTTTACCCATCCATGTAAGTATTGCATGTAATATAAAAAGGATATCAGGTGGCAGATATGCACATAAAGATGAAGAGATGGAAGAGATGGGTAGGGGAAAAGCAAACACAGAATATTAAAATTAATGTTTGTAAACAAATCATACATGGTTCAGTGTGCGCACTGTATCCAAGCCTTGCAAGAGCCTCATTGTATATAATAATAATAAAGGGAGTATAACTTGTGTAGTCTTGGTGTCAATCACTACCACAAAAGAATACATTTACTGGTAAATAACGTGAAGCTATCACTGGTTAGATACAATTCTAACTAAAGAGTGGCTAAATATAAATACTGCCTCTTACCAATTGTCGAGTGACCATGGGCGCACTTATTGTGCAAGCTGTCATCTGAAAGTAATTGTAACAAACAATACTAATTAGATTAGACACCCTTTCGGTTTTAAATTGCAATCAAACTCATATTGATAAATTTAAATTGCACATACCTATATAAACCGCTCTTGCGTGATTCAATTTAATAGGTAATGGTAATTCCAGCATTCGTGCAGCATTAGTAAACAATAAGTGTCCAAATGTGTATCCACACGTGTAGCCATCAAATCCATGATTTCCATGCACACAAAAGTAATAGAAATGTGTACTCTGTTAGCTTAATTGGTTAATACCATCATTATCCACATCACTTGTGCGAGGATAGACCCCATTAGACCACCAGGGGTCATATAGAAAGACTCCTTACTCACCCAGCCTTTCGGCGTGTGATCCCTTCTGAAGCAACTCCATTACTGCTTGCTGGCTTGACTATATCCAATGCATGGTGCCGGCTAGTGAAAACACAAGTGTGTGCTCAAGTAGCCGCCATGTTGGATGAGTAATTCTGATCTCAAGAGTAATGTCACATATATAAAACACTCAATAGTGGTAGCGGATATGTACCCCAACTGAAAAATAGGAAACATTTTTTTTTGTGTTGCAATTGAGGCTGTATTAGCCTGAAAAAGAAAAATAAACACCAATATCGAAACGCGCATTACACCCTACTTTTAAGCGCGACTAACCATACTGTTTCCTGTCAACATACAAGGTCAATTCCAACGCTAGATGGCATCAAATGTGGTTGCAACCTCGTTGTTAATGCTGCTCTTGCAAAAACTAGTCAGAGCGCACACACATCCCCATGCTGCAGATGTATATGTAACACTGGCACTGAGTATTCAAAGCATTGACATTAAACTATGTATAGTGAAGTACTGCCTCTTAACTATAAAAATGTGAGGTCATGCATCTCCAACAAACACCAGTAGGAGTATGCAGGGTATCACAAAAATACCAATAATTCATGTTCTGTATTGAGTCCACACAGGGCTGTATGATATTGGCAAATATGTCGTGCTTCCAATTGTCGAAGTTTCAATACAAGGTTGCCCCCTGTCTGAGGTAAGGTGACTTTTGCCAGACCCACAAATTTAATTGCTTTCTTGTCATCCATTTGGTGTACCTTTTGCCAATGTATCGCTAATGGGTATTTAGCATCCTGATTTGATATAGTCGACAGGTGTTCCCTTATTCTGATTTTAAGTAGCCAAATCGTGCTCACCATGTAATAGTCTGCATATACATAAGATGCAACAGACACAGAATTTGGAATTGCAATTGTTAAAAGAATTCACATGGTGTGTTCCCAAGATTCCAAAGTCAACTGTTTTGGTTTCCAAGGCATAGGCACACGGCTGCCTCTGCATTTGTAGAAACCTTTGTTCTGTGCCAATTGCAACCAGGTTTGTTTTGATTGCGCGTTGGGCATAAAAGAAGAGCTAAGTATGTTCTTAAGAATACTCGCTTTGTTATAAATGAAATTAAGATATGGGTCTAGCCATGTACTGATGTCCTTGTCAGAATGGAGCAAATACCAGGGTCGTTTCATGATTGAATATATGTTAGAACTGTTTGCATTGTAACGTGTACTAAATCTCAATGTATTACTGTAAGTAGTCTTGGTGCGTAATTTGGGGGTGAGCAGATCCTCTCTCTTCATATTGTTCACTTCAAGAATCACTGTGTTATGGGTGTGATGGTCGTAGCCTCTTTATAGAAACCTCTTGGTTATCAATTCACATTCTGTTTTGAAGTCACCAATATTGGAACAATTTCTTCTGGCCCTAATAAACTCCCCCTTGGGGATATTGGTGATACCCGACTTCCTGTGGCAACTCTCAGCATGCAGTACTGCATTGACCGAAGTTGACTTGTGAAATGTTGTGGTTGCAAATCCTTTGTCTGACATAGAAATTGCTAAGTCTAGGAAATTAATACACGTGTCACTATATGTGTATGTGAATTGGATTCCCCAATTATTGGTGTTAAGGTATTTCACAAAATCAAGCAAACATTCCACCGTACCAGACCATACCATGATCACATCATCTATGAACCATTTCCACACATAGATATGCTGTAGGAATTGCACATTTGAAAAGACAAATTGTTGTTCATATTGATGCATAAAAATGTTCACCTGGCTCTCATAGTCCACATTAGTATGTTACATGACATATATGGCCAGAGCAGTTTTTAAGCCTTAAATAGTGCCTATGGAGTCAGCTCGAAGTTTATCTATAATGTCTCTGGTGGCTGGACCTGTCACCAGCTTCAATCGGCACTGTTGTCTGTTGTCTTCCATGTGCCTCATGGCACCACATACAGATCAAAATCCCTGGCCCACCTGGACCCCATTTTCTTTTTTATGTGGTTTTAAAACTCATTTGTATATCTTATGTTCAGCCTCGGACGAAGAACACATAGCTCGAAACACGTGTCAGGCTGACCTACAATCAATTACATACATGCAACTTGCGCATGGACTTTTGTGATTTGTGTGCAGTGTGAATGCAACCTTTGCTCAATCACCCTTGGTAGACGTCACAGGCCTGAGTAGTCAAAATGATGGCAAATGAAGTAGGCAACGTGGTGCTTTTAATAAGAATAGAAAATGTGAGGTCTTAGAATAACTGGATCATCATTGGGGAAATCTGCATTGCCCCTCTACCAACAAGTCATTCGGCCAGACAGTTTCTTGTCCCCCACGCTCACCTTATATGCCAGGGAGCTAGAGCACCCTCCAAAATGGCGGCTGCCTATTAGACACGAGCACCACCTGTCCAGCGTGTGCACTGTTTGCCTCTAAATATTCGAAATCAGCACTGCAGCACCATGCTTCAATTTGACAGCAAACACAACGCTGCAGCACCGGGCTGAGTAAAGTGCACCCGCTTGCCATGTGCAGGCCGCACTAATCATTGCACGCCCAGGTGCATGTAAACATGAACAGCGACCCACCATAGTGATCTGCCAGACAGTTATCTCCTTCATCACCAGTGTGACGTCCAATGGGGGCTGCTCGGGACTTAGGATGATGCACTGCATCTCATGCAATAAGGACACGGACATCGGGTAACATGCACAACTTTCTTTAATGACTTCCAGATTCTACCTGAATCCTTTCCAGTGTTTCTGTCTCATCACTTCCCACCCCGCTTCCTAGGTCCCGCTTCCACCTGTGACTACACTACCCAGCTTTCCCAGAGGTTACACCTATGTACAAATGTTATCAAGCATCACCGAACTACAGTCTGCAGTCCCATTAATCAAGCATGTTGTAAAGATCAACACTTTCCCTCAAATGCTATTCATATTTTTGGCATTTACTTGTCTGTATATGCTCAAGTATCGGTATATTGTTATTACTTCACCATTTGAGGATTGGGAGGAAATGGACATCTTATCATTTCATATGTTCTGCTATCTTCAATAACTATAAATACAAAATACAAATCAGATTTAGAGAGATTACAACTAGTTTGGCATTCAGTAAAAACATTGCCCTTTATAAGAAGGGCATATTTAAGCAATAAGCCCCGAGCCGCGGGGGCATTACCAAGTCAGGTAGGTAATGCCCCGGCTGCGAGGGGCTTATTGCTATTAGTACCCTGGCCCGCAGGACCGGGGTACTTTTTCTGTTCTGAAACGCTGCAGCATTTTGGAATAGAAAAATTAAGTTTAAAAAAATGGCCACCGCCAAAGAGAAAAGGAGTCTGTTTTCCCTTTCCATGGTAGATATCGGGAGCGCACGTGCTGGGGACAGAAGTGTTTGCAGCGCTTTTGCTCCCGAAAAAGGACCAAAAAGAAGGTAAGTGGGGTTGGGCGGGCAGGGAGCAGATTGTTTGGGTGGGGGTTGGGGAGGGAGGGAGGGACAAAAGACTTACTTGAATCCCTGGTGGGGGACGATGGCAGCCTCCAGGTTTATAGTCATAATTTCGAAATCAAAAATTTCGAAAGTCAAAAAGTCGAAAAAAAAATGTCGAAAAAAATTATGTCGAATTTATTTTTTATGACGTTTTTTTTCGAAATGGGGGGTTCCCCCCCACCCCCGTTTTTTCTTTTTTTTTTGTTTTTACCTATTTTTTTATATAAACTAGAGCCCAAAAAAAAAATATCGAAAAAAAAAATAATTCGACATTTTTTTTTTCGACATTTTTGATTCGACTTTTTTGCCATTCGAAAATTTGTATTCGATATTATGACTGGACACCCAGCCTCCAGCCGTGTGGTGGCTCGGGATGGGGATTACTCCATTCCAAGCCTCCTCAATGGCTGAGGGGCTGCCACACCCCCACCCTCCCAACCGGGGACAAAGGAAAACAAAGCCGGAGAGGGATTCCTGAGCGGGTAAAGGCCAGGCGAGGCTCAATCAGATTGCACTTTACAATCTGATTGTCCCTCGCCGGCTACTGAGTGAAGTACAACAATATAAGTGCAACCTTTCTGTTTTACTGTTCAGTCTTAAAACACTCACAGGGATGAATGATCAGACACTGTGTTGCTTTGAGAGCAGTCTAATATACCGGGTACAAGTGATGAACATAGTCCCATTCACCTTGGACCATATCAGATTACGCTGTGGATTTCCTCAGGGCTTACCTCTATCACCCCTCCTGTTAATGTTTTCCTTCAACCATGAATGAACATCTTTTATAATTTTTATGCAAATGATATTCAAATGTATGTTAAAGTCTCAGCCCCTTCTGATACCTTCTCATTACTGGAGGGACTTAGCTTAGCGGGGTACATAAATGAATGTTAAGTAAATGGTAAATAAAGACTTGCAGCTCAATCTTGCAAAAACTGAAATACTTTTTGCTAGGACCCAGACACCGGCTTAGGGACCCCCACTGGACGCTAAATCCTCCATGTCTCTTCGGTCTCCCTACCATATTCAAGCCATAGGTTAGTGTGACAAATCAACTTCCGGGGCACCAGTGGTCTAGAGATGAATATCATTTTCTAAACCATCAATCATCCCCACACCTCTAGTGCACCAGAAGGGATTCGAACAGATTGGAATCACAAGTCAATTATAAATGTCCTTGTCCAATTTTGGTAACATGGACAGAACGGCAGGCTTATCGCTGCAAGTTCGTGGATCATTGGTTTGTTGCAACACAGCGAAAATACAATTATTACCCAATGATGAAAGGGAAT
This sequence comes from Ambystoma mexicanum, assembly GCF_040938575.1. Classification (NCBI taxonomy): domain Eukaryota; kingdom Metazoa; phylum Chordata; class Amphibia; order Caudata; family Ambystomatidae; genus Ambystoma; species Ambystoma mexicanum. Next base: position 539,785,362 of record NC_090935.1, read on the forward strand.
GTCCAGTCAAGGTTGTATAAAAATATCTACTTTTTTATTATTACAACAGACAGTTCTAGCACAATACAAAATACAGCCCACCCTGTAAAGGAATGCAGAGGACAGTTTCAAAGAAGGAAAATGGATGCACTCTGCATACTGACATGAGGGTAGTCAGTTTAGTAATTAATCGCATTTAGTTCAAGGATACTTGGTTTCAACACAAAGGGAGCAATGGGTTGTGCAATCTCACTAGGAGCCTTCGGAGAAGAACCAGGGGGACAGAACCACAATGTACCTTGTGCTGTAGATGTTCTTGGTGCTCGACAGGGTTGAGTAAGTTTCAGGGCCCTTTGCAGCTTCTGCGACAGAGTTCAAGACGGGAGACAGCTGCGGGTATCAGGCAGCAGGCAGTAATCAAGCAAGGCCGGACAGACGGCTACAGTCTGGCCTACACGGCATCTGGGGTCAGGAATTGTTGTCTCAATGCTGGTCGGCAGTTCTGAAGCACTGGTCGAGGTGTCTAGGACGGCGTTAGCGGCTGTGGCGTAACAGTCAGTGGTGCAGTCGGTTGCAGCTCGAGGGGTTCGACTGACTCAAAAATGTCCTTTATGGCAGATGCTTGTCGATGCACTCCTCCTAGCTTCTTCAATGGGCATGTATCGTCCAAGCATGGCCCAAAGCTGAGGAGAGTGGTGCAGGCAGCTGCCTTGTCCTTGGTTTGGTTCACAGACGCTCTGGCGCTTGCTGCAGAGCCTAGCAAGGCATGTTCTGTGCTGGCTGGGTGCCGGTTCCGTAGCTGCTGGAAGGTCCTCTGGATTCAGTATCTCCCTCTGTTCCCTGGGAGATGTTTATGGGAGGGATCTTGCTTCCCTCTTGGAGGTCCTGGCCTTCCTCACTGGTGGAAGATGAAAGACAGACTGTACCTTCAGCCAGGGTCCAATGCTGAGTTCTTCCTTCTTCTTCTGGTGAAGCCTTCAAATGATCTGCCAAAAGAGGAGCTCAATCCTCTTTTAAAGCCAAATGGACCACAGGGATTGGTGTAGGATAAGCCTACCTTAATAAACCTCTCCTGGGTCCTGACCAACAATCTCCTGTATGCATGAGGTCATAACCAGAGTGCTTTGCAACAGAAAAGGTAAAGCGGGGAAAACATGTAATACTAAGTCCCACCCAACTTCCGGTCTGTTGTGGATCAAAGGGTTTCTCTGATCAATGGAGCTCTCTGTGGTTCCTGATTAAAGCGGCAGGTCTTCCTTGAAGATGCAGCGAGACCAGACTATCTGTCTCAATCCACCTGTTTGAATTAAACTCTGATTAATATGTGAAGCTGCCACAAACAACAGAGCTAATCTAAAGGACCGGGCTGATCCATGGAACCTTTGTTAGTTAATTAGGCTTGCCATGGCAGGGGGAAGGTTTCGGCTCTTCCCCTTCTGAGATGACATGGTGTAATCCTGGCTGAGCCAAAACCCGAAACTAGCTTTCTAAAATTGAGCACGATTTTTAAGGTCCAAAGAGAGTTTTTTTAAATATTTAAACTTTAAACGTGCCTTGGCCATCTAGACCTCAATAACTGAGAAGCCCCTCCCACTTGACGGTTCTCCTCTTAGACAACACACTTAACGAATTGGAAACTACTGGCAAACTGGTGGATGGAGATGCTGAGGTCAGCAACCACATCGCCCAGCTATTCCACTTCCGGATAGTATGGATTACATAGTTCTGGAGACAGAATAGACCCCTCGCACCCTCCACGCATTACAGGAAAAAGAGCCAACGGAGAGTATTGTTGTACTAAATATGAAATTATGGGAAAAGCTATATTTTAGCTGCTGTACCTGTGGTTTTTAAAAGGACATCCAGTGTAAAATAAAACAAACTGTGTTGAAATTAAAAGACACACATTGAGAGCATAAGCATACAAGCGGTAATGCACCCTGGAAGAAGTGGTGCTTAGACCACACCTTCATTGGCTGGCATCAGTGGCTTCACCACGATCAAAGGGTCCTACGCCATGTTGTAGATTTAGTTCTGACTGTCAGTGTGTGATATTTAAATTTCATTGGGGAAATTCATAATGTTTCACTGCACAAAATTGCAAAATCATGAATTTATTTCTAACGAGCACTTGGATTTGGATGCTGGCTGGGAGTAAGTCAATTGGGCGCCACAGAACTTTAACTACTTTAACTCGGGCCTCAGGGCGTTACCACCCATCCCAGCCTATGGAACGTGTGATTATTGCAAACGTACAATAAATAGATATTAGCAGTGTAACTCGTATACTCCTGTATACTACGATGAAAGTATGAAACTACAAGGACCTACAACAAGTACACAGAAGACATCTGGAGAAGCATGCAGTGACAATGAGCATATGCTCAAGAGAACCGAAGTTGGGAAGGGAATATCCCAATAAACGCGTTTTTGGCAATGAATACAGTAGGTTATATTGTTTAGCTGAAGATGTTAAATAATGTTCCCAAATCATTTCAAGTTACAGCAAATAAAAGAATCAATAGCAGGTTTATCCAACAGCAAGTACATGGGGAATAGTACATTTCCTGGCTCAAGACCTCATACTTGCAATTAGTAGAAAGAAGAGCATGCCCTGCTGGCATTCATCCCTGCTGGCATTCATCCCTTTCGGCTGATTCTTGTAGCATGCCCTGCTGGCATTCATCCCTTTCGGCTGTTTCTTGTAACATGCCCTGCTGGCATTCATCCATTTCGGGTGTTTCTTGTAGCATGCCCTGCTGGCATTCATCCCTTTCGGCTGTTTCTTGTAACATGCCCTGCTGGCATTCATCCCTTTCGGCTGATTCTTGTAGCATGCCCTGCTGGCATTCATCCCTTTCGGCTGTTTCTTGTAACATGCCCTGCTGGCATTCATCCATTTCGGGTGTTTCTTGTAGCATGCCCTGCTGGCATTCATCCATTTCGGGTGTTTCTTGTAACATGCCCTGCTGGCATTCATCCCTTTCGGCTGTTTCTTGTAGCATGCCCTGCTGGCATTCATCCATTTCGGGTGTTTCTTGTAACATGCCCTGCTGGCATTCATCTCTTTCAGCTATTTCTTATAGCATGCTTGCTGGCATTCTTCTCCTTTGGTTGCCCCTTGCAACATGCTTTGCTGGCATTGTTCCCTTTCAGCTGTCTCTTGCAGCATTCCTTGCATGCCTTGCTGGCTTTCTTTCCTTAAGGTTGTCTCTTGCAGCATGCCTTGCTAGTATTCTCCCCTTTTGGCTCTCTCTTATAGCATGCGTTGCATGCCTTGCTGGCATTCTTCACTTTTGGTTGTCCTTTGCAGGATGCCTTTCTGGCATTCTTCTCCTTTGGTTGTCCTTTGCAGCATACCTTGCTTGCATTCTTCACTTTTGGTTGCCACTTGCAACATGCCTTGCTGGCATTCTTCACTTATGGTTGCCACTTGCAACATGCCTTGCTGGCATTCTTCACTTTTGGTTGTCCTTTGCAGCATGCCTTTCTGGCATTCTTCTCTTTTGGTTGTCCTTTGCAGCCTACCTTGCTGGCATTCTTCCCTTTCAGTTGTCCCTTGCAGCATTCATTGCATGCCTTTCTGGCATTCATCTCCTTTGGTTGTCCTTTGGAGCATGCCTTACTGTCATTCTTCCTTTTCGGCTGTCTCTTGCAGCATGTACTGCATTCCTTGCTGGCATTCTTCTCTTGTGGTTGTCCCTTGCAGCATGCCTTGCTGGCATTCCTCCCTTTAAGGTTTGCCTCTTGCAGCATTCCTTGCATGCCTTGCTCTCATTCTTCCATTTGGTTGTCCCTTGCAGCATGCCTTGCAGGCATTCTTCCCTTTCAGCTGTCTCTTGCATCATTCATTGCATGCCTTGCTGGCATTCTTCCCCTTTGGTTGTCCTTTGCAGCATGCCTTGCTGTCACCCTTCCCTTTCTTTCAGCTGTCTCTTGCAGCATGCCTTGCATGCCTTGCTGGCATTCTTCACTTTAGTGTGTCCCTTGCAACATGCCTCGCTGGCGGTCTTCCATTTCGGCTGTCTCTTGCAGCATTCCTTGCATGCCTTTCTGGCATTCTTTCTTTGAGGGTGTCTCTTGCAGCATGTTTGCATTCCTTTCTAGCATCCTTCCCTTTTGGTTGTCCCTTGCAGCATGCTTTGCTGGCACTCCTCCCTTTCAGCAGTTTCTTGCAGCATGCATTGCATGATTTGCTGGCATTTTTCTCTTTCAGCAGTCACTTGCAGCATTCCTTGCATGTCTTGCTGGCATTCTTCATTTAAAGGTGTCCCTTGCAACATGCCTTGCTGGCATTCTTCCCTTTTGGCTGTCTCTTGCAGCATGCCTTGCTAGCATTCTTCCCTTTCGGCTGTCTCTTGCAGCATGCCTTGCTGGAAATCTTCCCTTTCATCTGTCTCTTGCAGCATGCCTTGCTGGCATTCTTCCCTTTCGGCTGTCTCTTCCAGCATGCCTTGCTGGCATTCTTCCCTTTTGGCTGTCTCTTGCAGCATGCCTTGCTAGCATTCTTCCCTTTCGGCTGTCTCTTGCAGAATGCCTTGCTGGAAATCTTCCCTTTCATCTGTCTCTTGCAGCATGCCTTGCTGGCATTCATCCCTTTCGGCTGATTCTTGTAGCATGCCCTGCTGGCATTCATCCCTTTCGGGTGTTTCTTGTAGCATGCCCTGCTGGCATTCATCCCTTTCGGCTGTTTCTTGTAACATGCCCTGCTGGCATTCATCCCTTTCGGGTGTTTCTTGTAGCATGCCCTGCTGGCATTCATCCCTTTCGACTGTTTCTTGTAGAATGCTCTGCAGGCATTCATCTCTTTCAGCTATTTCTTATAGCATGCTTGCTGGCATTCTTCCCTTTTGGTTGCCCCTTGCAACATGCTTTGCTGGCATTGTTCCCTTTCAGCTGTCTCTTGCAGCATTCCTTGCATGCCTTGCTGGCTTTCTTTCCTTAAGGTTGTCTCTTGCAGCATGCCTTGCTCGTATTCTCCCCTTTTGGCTCTCTCTTATAGCATGCGTTGCATGCCTTGCTGGCATTCTTCACTTTTGGTTGTCCTTTGCAGGATGCCTTTCTGGCATTCTTCTCCTTTGGTTGTCCTTTGCAGCCTACCTTGCTTGCATTCTTCACTTTTGGTTGCCACTTGCAACATGCCTTGCTGGCATTCTTCACTTATGGTTGCCACTTGCAACATGCCTTGCTGGCATTCTTCCCTTTTGGTTGCCACTTGCAAAATGCTTTGCTGGCATTCTTCCCTTTTGGTTGTCCTTTGCAGGATGCCTTTCTGGCATTCTTCTCCTTTGGTTGTCCTTTGCAGCCTACCTTGCTGGCATTCTTCCCTTTTGGTTGTCCTTTGCAGCATGCCTTGCTGGCATTCTTCACTTTTGGTTGCCACTTGCAACATGCCTTACTGGCATTCTTCACTTATGGTTGCCACTTGCAACATGCCTTGCTGGCATTCTTCACTTTTGGTTGTCCTTTGCAGCTTGCCTTTCTGGCATTCTTCTCCTTTGGTTGTCCTTTGCAGCCTACCTTGCTGGCATTCTTCCCTTTTGGTTGCCACTTGCAACATGCTTTGCTGGCATTCTTCCCTTTTGGTTGTCCTTTGCAGGATGCCTTTCTGGCATTCTTCTCCTTTGGTTGTCCTTTGCAGCCTACCTTGCTGGCATTCTTCCCTTTTGGTTGTCCTTTGCAGCATGCCTTGCTGGCATTCTTCACTTTTGGTTGCCACTTGCAACATGCCTTACTGGCATTCTTCACTTATGGTTGCCACTTGCAACATGCCTTGCTGGCATTCTTCACTTTTGGTTGTCCTTTGCAGCATGCCTTTCTGGCATTCTTCTCTTTTGGTTGTCCTTTGCAGCCTACCTTGCTGGCATTGTTCCCTTTCAGCTGTCTCTTGCAGCATTCATTGCATGCCTTGCTGGCTTTCTTTCCTTAAGGTTGTCTCTTGCAGCATGCCTTGCTCGTATTCTCCCCTTTTGGCTCTCTCTTATAGCATGCGTTGCATGCCTTGCTGGCATTTTTCACTTTTGGTTGTCCTTTGCAGGATGCCTTTCTGGCATTCTTCTCCTTTGGTTGTCCTTTGCAGCCTACCTTGCTTGCATTCTTCACTTTTGGTTGCCACTTGCAACATGCCTTACTGGCATTCTTCACTTATGGTTGCCACTTGCAACATGCCTTGCTGGCATTCTTCACTTTTGGTTGTCCTTTGCAGCATGCCTTTCTGGCATTCTTCTCTTTTGGTTGTCCTTTGCAGCCTACCTTGCTGGCATTCTTCCCTTTCAGTTGTCCCTTGCAGCATTCATTGCATGCCTTTCTGGCATTCATCTCCTTTGGTTGTCCTTTGGAGCATGCCTTACTGTCATTCTTCCTTTTCAGCTGTCTCTTGCAGCATGTACTGCATTCCTTGCTGGCATTCTTCTCTTGTGGTTGTCCCTTGCAGCATGCCTTGCTGGCATTCCTCACTTTAAGGTTTGCCTCTTGCAGCATTCCTTGCATGCCTTGCTCTCATTCTTCCATTTGGTTGTCCCTTGCAGCATGCCTTGCAGGCATTCTTCCCTTTCAGCTGTCTCTTGCATCATTCATTGCATGCCTTGCTGGCATTCTTCCCCTTTGGTTGTCCTTTGCAGCATGCCTTGCTGTCACCCTTCCCTTTCTTTCAGCTGTCTCTTGCAGCATGCATTGCATGCCTTGCTGGCATTCTTCCCTTTAAGGTTTGCCTCTTGCAGCATGCCTTGCATGCCTTGCTGGCATTCTTCACTTTAGTGTGTCCCTTGCAACATGCCTTGCTGGCGGTCTTCCATTTCGGCTGTCTCTTGCAGCATTCCTTGCATGCCTTTCTGGCATTCTTTCTTTGAGGGTGTCTCTTGCACCATGTTTGCATTCCTTTCTAGCATCCTTCCCTTTTGGTTGTCCCTTGCAGCATGCTTTGCTGGCACTCCTGCCTTTCAGCAGTTTCTTGCAGCATGCATTGCATGATTTGCTGGCATTTTTCTCTTTCAGCAGTCACTTGCAGCATTCCTTGCATGTCTTGCTGGCATTCTTCATTTAAAGGTGTCCCTTGCAACATGCCTTGCTGGCATTCTTCCCTTTTGGCTGTCTCTTGCAGCATGCCTTGCTAGCATTCTTCCCTTTCGGCTGTCTCTTGCAGCATGCCTTGCTGGAAATCTTCCCTTTCATCTGTCTCTTGCAGCATGCCTTGCTGGCATTCTTCCCTTTTGGCTGTCTCTTGCAGAATGCCTTGCATGCCTTACTAGCATTCTTCCCTTTCGGCTGTCTCTTCCAGCATGCCTTGCTGGCATTCTTCCCTTTTGGCTGTCTCTTGCAGAATGCCTTGCATGCCTTACTAGCATTCTTCCCTTTCGGCTGTCTCTTCCAGCATGCCTTGCTGGCATTCTTCCCTTTTGGCTGTCTCTTGCAGCATGCCTTGCATGCCTTACTAGCATTCTTCCCTTTCGGCTGTCTCTTCCAGCATGCCTTGCTGGCATTCTTCCCTTTTGGCTGTCTCTTGCAGCATGCCTTGCATGCCTTGCTGGCATTCTTAAGCCCTGGTTAACACTGCAGATTTGTCTGGGCGTTGGGATAAATCACGACCTGCAGGACTGCCCAACACCCTCTTTCATTAAGCCTCCAAACCCAACTGCACGAGGCACATAAACTGCTTCATTGCCATTGTGCACCAAATAGCCCAAGCGAAACAAAGAGGCAGAACACAACAGCTCGCCTGTTTTTTACATTCAGCCTCATTTTCATGGGTTTTCCTGGATGGGACAGTGACCCGGAGCATAAAGTCCGCTCTGCCCGTTCCCCATCTCCGAAGGGACACCACCAGCGCCTCTGCATGGATCTAGTTTGGATCATGCAGATGGGCAGGCTTGAATCCTTAAGCAGGTGGATTGCGTAGGGTTTTGATGTAGGCATGCCTGTACATGGTGCCTGGCATTACCACCTCCTTTGTTGACAGCATGTACAAATGCACGGCAGCCCAAAATCACCCGGGTTCTCTTGCCTTTTAACAGCCTGAACAGACAGGACTCAGTATCCCATGGAGAGGGCCGCTGACCCCAGCGAGTCAGTGTATGCAGTCCTTCCCCCGGGATTTATACCCCACTCAGAGAGAGCAGCAACGTGGAAAGCCACCAGGGTCGCGGAGGAGTCTTTCCTGCAGAACCCTTTAAGAGGGCTGCGGAGAAAAGCAATTGACATCCCAAGCCCAGTGCTCCATAGCAGGCACTGCGGAAAATTGATCAGAGCAAGAGACATTTTCTTTTAAATTGTCACGTTCGAATGAGGGTTTTAGTTTGGCTTTTGAATGTATATTGATGTATTCATAATTATGGAATATATATATATGAAAGATATATTCTCTCACTTTTGATTTGTTGTTTTTGTTGCTTAATTTGACATGCGGCCACATAAACTTTGAAATAGCGTTCACTAATTGTATTTTCCTTTGGGAACTTCTCCTGCTGAGAACCTTTTCGAGGGTGCCCTAGTTGCCACTCCAATGGGGGCAGACAAAGCTGCGAACACAATGGAAGCGAGACCGGATGCTGATACTGAATCTGCAATCCACTGCCGCTCACCCAGACCGAGGGGCCTGGTGAATGGCTGGCCTCTGTCATTTCCGTTCCAGCCTCTATCCCTAATTCGCGGATCCAGTGTGTTTACTTAAATGTTGTGCCGCACTTTTCCTTCGTTTTCAAGTGTTTAATTGAGAGGTTAATTTCCGGCGAAATCATCTTGTGGTCAGAATTTGAGGCAGACGGAAAGGCCGAATTCAGGTGATTGGGTTCAGCAGAAGTTACGGACATGCAAAGACATCCATTAATGTAATACTGCCCTCTATAGGACTCCCAATACATTGTTAGGATTTACACCGTTTTTATGTACACTAAAACCTCATGGGCGGTCAATGTGTCATTCGGTACAGTTCTTTCTTGTGTACAATCGATAGAAATAGTGTATCCATCTGCATCTCTAAGAAATAGAATATGCGATTCAACTAAGATATACTTAATTTTGTGATCCGTCTTTATTAAGTAACCCATTTTTCGAATTGGGCTTAGTGTATGGTATAGATCTTATATGGGCATATGCAGCTTGGACATTTATATATTACCATCTTTCAAATCATTCTCTTGCTGACTGGTAGTTCTATCACCTTTTCCCCCAAAAGGAAGCAGTTGAGTGGCGATTATCCAGAGACGGTTCGTGTGTGTTTTTCACTTGTACATTGGGATACAAATAATCACCCCATCCAGCCCCTGCGATGCAGCTGAACCCCCTGAGCCAAGGTCTGTCAATTTCTTGGGATGATATGGATATCAGAGGCAGCACTACAATGTGTAGGGGTGCACACTCCTTTTGTGTTAAGCCCCTATACTGCTATGTTCCATCCAGTGCTTCAGATAAGATTTTGAAGTGGCCTGTTTTTTAAAGTTGGGAGTAAAGTGACTTTTTAGGGAGTACAATTGTAAATTCAATTCCCAATGGGAGTATTTTATAAGCGAATAAAAATATGTTTTAATTTTAAAACAGGAATCTTTTTATAATTGTTCCTTTGCACCTAGTTATTCATAGACATTAAAAGATACATGTTTACTTCTTCCGATCAGTCAGTAATAATAGTAGTTTCTTCCTGTGGTGCTACTCGCATTACTGGTGCAAACGTATCCATGCGCTGTGTGGGTTAAAGAAGGGGCGCCAGGTCCTACGTGTTTGCTTCCTATTTTTTGTTTGGAGTATTTTTACTCCCTATTTTTATTTTTTAATATTTGCCTTTTTTTATGCAGTAAAAGTGGCCAGTACACTCCTTATCTGTAAGGCTGGTGCCATCCCTGTTCCCCCTTATTCTTTGGAGTAACTTGCGCCATTTTCACGAGTTTGAATCCTCAACTGTCTTTTTTTCTAGTGCATCAAATTTTGTTTTTACTAAAACAATATTTAATGCACCAGAAATAAAAAAGACAGGCAGGCACTCTAACTAGGGTCCAGTGGTTGAAGTGGCTAACCCTTTCCCATGGCACCACGGGAATCCCTGGCAATCGCAGTGCTCTTTGACATGTTGTTTAAGGGCTCAAGTGGTCTATTTCCCGAGCGGTTTTCACTGTGTCTTTGCCGTGCTGTACACGGCAAAGTGCAGTGTGATTAGCAGAGACTTTTGTTGTTCAGTGATGTAGGACTAGCCTATTCGGAGTGCCTGCCTTTTTTTTGTTTAGAGGCTTTATGTGGCAAGCAGTCTATTGAATAAAACAAAAGCAATCCAGCACCGCCCAAATAGCACAGTGTTGTGCTAATTCGTAGGTGCTGGATTTTTTTGTTTCATTTAATAGACTGCTTGCCACATAAAGCCGTAATAGGCTTAATGTGGAAAGCAGTCTATTGAATGAAAGAAATCCAGCACCTCTCAAATATCACAGGGGCTTGGCACAGGAATTTAAAAAAGTTTCTTTTCTTGCTGTTGGGAGTGGTGGGTGATTATATTTAATATGCATTTAAATTACCACAACTAGTGTGTCGTTGCTCCCATGGAGCAGGCTGCGCCACCAAAGCCATGTGCCCATGAATGGATCCCCAATCACGGCTCCTGGGTCCTGCGCATTTAAGAGGAAGAGATTGAAATACAATGACAGAAAAATAACAGTAAAGCCAACCTTGGTTAAAGGCAAGGCCCTCAGATAACAATTTAGAGGACCAGATAATAATCCAGAATCATGGCCTGCATGCCTTTTTAATCTTCTCCCATGACTGTAAAATGCAAGAAAGACTCAATTGTGATTCAAAAAAGGTACGATTGCAGCATCTTGGGAGTGGCGCAACTGTCTAACCACGAGCTCGATCTCGTCAACAGGACGGCCGCTGCCTTTTAAGGAGCACCACAATAGCCACACTTCATTATTGCAGGGTGTCCAGTGACTCTAGAGCCCCACGCATCACTCCCATACAAATTCCAGCAGAGGTCTCCCTCGTTTGGCTCCCAACTTCTCTACACTGAGATGACGAGTTGGAGTTCAACAAGCAGAATGGGCAGGGCTTTCATTGGACTAGGGGTTGGCCAGGGCAGAGCCCTGGCAGTCTTCCAAGAGTGTTCCCGAGCCCGGATTCTGCCGTGCTCAGGACTAGCCCCCGACCCTTGAGACGCCAAACACGTCAGGCTGCCCTGAGCCGCATGGTTAAAGGGCTGCCTGCAAGGTCAGAGCTTCTAATTTGAAGGCAGCCCTTGAACCACAAGGCTTTGTTTAGTTAAGGGCTGCCTGAGAGGTTTAGCGCCTCACACAAAAAAACAAAAGTAGAGGCACTGCAAGTCTTTTGGTGCGTCCTCTTTTGTTTCTTTATCACCAACTCAGACCACGTTCGAGCCTGTGATAAACAAAACAAAAGGAGAGGGCACATCAATGCTCCACGCCGCTCCTGCTTGCCTCTGACTATGCCCCCCATGCCTCAATCTCTCCAAATCTCCCCCATCACCACTCAAACTTAGGCCACGCCCCCTCATTAGAGCCCCCCTCAAAACCTTGCCTCACTTATAGCACTGAAGACAATCCCATTCACGTATACATACATACAGAGATGGAAGTGTAATATAAATCATTGGTACGCCATACCTCTAGTTCTTTTAAATTTTACATAGTGTAACTTTAGTTCAAAGACTCAAGAAATGTGTCCTTGATCTTTATCTTTCTCCTGAGCCAAATATAGTATCGGCTCAGGCTGGACATTCAAGCACTGCCAGTTTCCCAAGTGACAGCTAGGCAGACACACGCCGTACGTGGCTCTGGAATTCGTTAAGGTTCTCAGGTTGCAAACATGTCTTTATCAGCGGCAGAGACTTTCATATGCATGATGTAGCATTTCCAACTCAAAGAGCTCACAAAACACTAACTACCTTGCACATCTGTGCTAGCTAATGTGAGCAACACAAAGCGCCCAATAAATATGTGTTTATATCCATGAAGTCTACTATCTTGATATGCAGAACAATAAAGTTGCTTTAAGTGACTAATCAATGGTTTTCAACATCATGAATAACAACAAGCTGGAGTTTTGTGACAAAGATTCTGCATATATATCTGAGTTTATTACACAACTTCTTTTATTGTGTGTCTTAAATCACTAAAAGTATTGTTTGGTTAGCTAGATTGTTCCGGTCTGCATTATCTTGCATTCTGGGACTTATAGTTTACCATTCAGGATGTGAAAATTAAAGCCACAATGATATTCTTTTGGCTTAACATGTTGCTATAAGGATTTAAATGCTGCCATGTCTCTTTATTATGCAATTTATTTTTTTCTAAGTAAACTCTATGAGACATTATTGCTGTAGGCCTTGAAATCCAACTATTTCAGCTAAAGTTTGTGATGCTGGTTACCCCCCTCCCACGCCCTCCACCCACTCTCCCCCCCCCCCGACCTCCCGGTCTTCTGTCCGACCATCCCACTCCCTCCTTTTTGGATGCAGCCAGCGTGCCACTAGTTCTTTTTTCCACTTCCACCGCTGCATAAATACATGTGTGCTGACACACACGTGTACGTGGAAAGTGTTTCTGGACTTACCTGCTCAGGTCTCCTCACCTTCGCACTAGAAATCACTGAGTGGGACCTCGCCCTCTCGGTCTCCTGCGCACAGGTGAGAGGCAGACTCCTAATGCCCCTCCGTCCTTTCAGTGCTGCGCTATGGCTTCTGCGTGGCGCCCTTGGCGCAAAGGCCCAAATCTGCACAGCGAAGTATACTCCACCGCTAGGCGGCAGGCCGCAGAGTTCCCATATCAGATGAAAGATCAAAGTTTAGAATTGTAATCTAAAATCACATTCATTCTCCTAAAACAAGATGGCGGCGACGTAGCGTCCCACCTCAGCTGCCACCAATGGACAGATACATCGAAAAGTAACTTCCCTTGAATAGAGTTGCCTGGCACTAATTAAGCACGCGGAACTTTTGCTATGCTCCACAATGCCAGACGTTGCTTGATATAAAAAAAAGGGACGGCAATTCATAATGCGGGCTCTTAAGCAAATTGCACTGTCAGCGTCCTCCATGTAAGCACTTGCTTGGCCTTTACAGAGGGTTGTTGGCAAAGTACGACTCTTTCGTCTGAGTGTTCCTGTGTAAATGAATTAAGGGGGCTTACTCCTTTGCAGAGGATTGCCTCACTGAGGAAAATGGTGCCAGCTGGGTAATCAATACCCAAACCAAACAGGGCTGATTTAGTGCTCGTGAGGTTGATGCATCTGTTCTTTTCCATTTGCCTGGGCTTCAGATTCTTGTTAGGTTGCGATATAATGGCGCCTATGTGAGCTCTGTGAACTCGTGCCCTATCGCTTGCGCAAGTCCCTGTAAAATATGATATCATGTGGGTATATTTACGAAATTTAACACACGTTAAAGGAAAGGCCGGAGTGTGCTCTATTGCTTGTTTACAGACAGTAAGTGCGCTTAATCGAAATGTTCTGTGTTTTTACTATTTGGTTAAAGTGTTAGACAGTGTCTGCACATTTTCTGCTCAGTACGCCATTCCAAAGTTGCCCCCTGGCATCATGTCGCAAGATTTTCTGTGTGCGCCTCTGCTCCTCCCACGCCCCCTGTGCTGTTCTGGCCCCGTGCGTGTCGTAGGCCCAGAATACAAACCAATCCCCACAATAAAATGCCAGTCCAGCCATGTAATAACACATACCTTGCTTGGTTCATCATCGAGTCCCAGAATCCTCTCATGTTTTGCTATTCCTTTTCTATGTAGCGGCCTGCAGGGCCAGCATGCACAATGATCTTAACTGAAAAGCTACAACTAGAGGATGGCGACTGGCAAGGGTACTGTGGCTGTTGTGTGTGACCCTCCCAAGTGCATTGCCCCTTTAAGAGGATGTGTTTCTCCCACGTTTATTGCCCCTTTAATCATGGCCCAAGCTAATGAAAGGAGCTCTTGCAGGCACGTAGAACAGAACGGCTGCAGACTCCAGAAGAGGAACTCCTGAGTCTGTGTCTCATTGCATGTAGGCTGCAGGCCTACACGTGGAGGCCCAGGCCTGCAGGCCCTGATGCCGTGGGAACCTCGTGCCAGGACGGTGGCAGAGGTCTGCATGGTCAGGGGCCTGGCAGGCTGTGGCCCCACCCCCGATGGTGCTGGTGCCCCATAGCACCATGGGGCCTGCCGGGTGTCCATGGCAGGCCCCAACTCCCACAGGTTGGCAGGCCTGCTGTGTGCTGATGTGATTAGCACCAGGGGTGCCTGCCGGATGTCCATGGCAGGCAACCCCTAACAATGGCGACAAGGAAGTCAGACTCTTATTTTTGAAAAGGGGAGAGAGGACGTCAACGAGCCCCAACAATCTCTCGTGTGTGTTGAGAGAGGAAGATGAGGAAACGAGCACCAGACCCCACCATAAACCAGGAGTGGCCGGTGCCCCTCCGCCTGAATCATGGTGGAGGCCCGGGCCATCCTGCAGTGAGGTGTGTGCCGCAGCACCCAGCCGCAAAGAAGAAGACAAGCGCCCATCGGCGCAAGAGAGGGCATGCAGCGCTGCTCTGCAGCTCGCCATGAAAAGCCGGATGGCAAGAGACCTGCAGATGGATCCTCCCCGGCCGCGGCACTCTTGGAGGAGGTTGCTCGTGCGGCCGGGGAGGGAGCCATCCTGCCCCTGTAGCATCCGCAGTGCAGCGATCCCCTGCGGCTTCCGCCATGTCGCACCTCCGGCCCCAGCACATCTGCCGCTGCGCAGGAGAAGTGACAGCCTGCTGTAGTGGAGAGGTGCGGGGGAGTCCTGTCACGCGTCGCTCTGGCCGCGGCCCTCACTCATGGGGGTGCTTGTGCAGCCGGAGTCGAGCGTGGGGACAATTCTGCTCCTCTGCAGCATATATGGCCATCAGGGGGAGAAGAAGTTGAGCGGCCATAGCCACGTGAAGTGAGGGAGAACCCTGATGGTGGACACCCAACCTGGCCGCTGCCCCGCTGCGAGGGGAGTGCTCGCGCGACCAGGGGGAGGGGCAAGACACTGCCCGGCAGTGTCTGCCGCCAGTAGACAAAAGAGAACAGGACCACCTGCCTGTGGTATATGACGTGAGGGAAGACGGGCTGTGATGTCCCCCGCCCTACCGAACGAGAAGAATGTTGATCTCTGTGCCGCAATGGGGATGGGGGAGCCCTGCCGGTGTGTCCTCCCTGGTTGCGGCCCTCTGCGAGGAGGTGGCTCATGCTGCCAGGGAGGGGGGCGGCATGTGAATTCCTGTGGCGTACGCCGCCATCGGAAGGACAGGAGGTGGGTGCCTCGCAAGGGCAACACCATCCAGAGTGGTAAAATGCTGCTGCCGGAGCTGTGGGATGTTTTTACCCATGCATCCAAGCCCTACCATAAAACTGTGCAGTACTGGCATGGAAAACATCATATGGCCAGAACTCCCCAGAGAGTGCACAGGGAAAACATGAAGAATAGGCTGCCACCCATTTTTGCCTATGTTGTGAGCACAGGAGGGCACCGCCTAAAACCACCATTGGGCCACACACACAGTAGCCTGAAACCATTGGGAATGGCAATGCTGATTGCCAAAAGCAACCCAGAACTGTGGGGAATTAATTTTCTTAATAACAAAAATGGATGCAGTACCGGTGCTCACCACTATCAGAAAGCCGGCGTTTTAGAACAATGAAAATAGGCCTACCATCCAAGGACTCCCCTTAGTCTGTTCCAGCTGGAACCTCCCGTAAATTCAACGGATCTGCAATGCAGCAAATGATTAAGAAATATTGCAAGTAAAGAAAACGTTTTACCAACAGTGCTACAAAGCCACAGTGGGAGTACATATACGCTATGCCAATGAGATAAATAATGCTTTCTAAAGTGATCATCCAGAGACAGAGTCTTTTTAGTTTTGGCTATTAGGTGGCGCTACTGGCCTGCGAAGTGACGAAAGGCGAGAGATGGGATGTGAGGCGGGACGCATCGTCTGGGTGTTCTTTGGCGTTTGACGGCCCATGGCTACGCTATTCCCCAAGGTCGTTGCCATATTCCGGCCCAGAATATATCCCTCAGGGATCTCCCTTCCTGGTGGCAACGCCCATCTTTCAGTGACCTTTGCTCCCTCGAAATAACAATGGCAAACAAATACAATTAAACTGAAAAGGAATTTTAAGCAATATGCTTTGAGGTCTAGTTTGAACAAATGCTGTGCATCAGTACATACTGATTGCCCATTAAATACTACAATCCATATCCATTCTACAATTATACTAAGTAGCACTAAATATAACTCCTTCCTACTTGTAGTAATGATGCAACTTCCAGTTAAAAGAATTTGCATTGATATGGGAATGTTTTCTTTTCAGTCTTGTGCATGTACAATCAAGAAAGCCTATTAAAAGTGGGCTGTGTTGCATAATAAAAGACTCACTGTTCTTCCTCTGTGACATACATGTATCACGTGGCTTCGCTGTCCCATGCTTCAATTAGTGAAGCCCCCAGGAACCCCCAAACGTCCATGTGCTTTGATGTGGCCAGACAAACGAACATTGCCGAGAAACGTCCAGTTGCAAAGTACATTCCCCTTAGCCTTGTCTTTGCTACATGTCTGCCGTGTCAAACCCCACCCTCCACGTATCTGTGCTGTTCTGGCCCCGTGCGTGTCGTAGGCCCAGAATACAAACCAATCCCCACAATAAAATGCCAGTCCAGCCATGTAATAACACATACCTTGCTTGGTTCATCATCGAGTCCCAGAATCCTCTCATGTTTTGCTATTCCTTTTCTATGTAGCGGCCTACAGGGCCAGCATGCACAATGATCTTAACTGAAAAGCTACAACTAGAGGATGGCGACTGGCAAGGGTACTGTGGCTGTTGTGTGTGACCCTCCCAAGTGCATTGCCCCTTTAAGAGGATGTGTTTCTCCCACGTTTATTGCCCCTTTAATCATGGCCCAAGCTAATGAAAGGAGCTCTTGCAGGCACGTAGAACAGAACGGCTGCAGACTCCAGAGGAGGAACTCCTGAGTCTGTGTCTCATTGCATGTAGGCTGCAGGCCTACACGTGGAGGCCCAG
Organism: Ambystoma mexicanum; assembly: GCF_040938575.1. NCBI lineage: Eukaryota > Metazoa > Chordata > Amphibia > Caudata > Ambystomatidae > Ambystoma > Ambystoma mexicanum. The sequence goes on from NC_090935.1 coordinate 539,802,359, forward strand.
GCCTGCAGGCCCTGATGCCGTGGGACCCTAGTGCCAGGACGGTGGCAGAGGTCTGCATGGTCAGGGGCCTGGCAGGCTGTGGCCCCATCCCCGATGGTGCTGGTGCCCCATAGCACCATGGGGCCTGCCGGGTGCCCATGGCAGGCCCCAACTCCCACAGGTTGGCAGGCCTGCTGTGTGCTGATGTGATTAGCACCAGGGGTGCCTGCCGGATGTCCATGGCAGGCAACCCCTAACAATGGCGACAAGGAAGTCAGACTCTTATTTTTGAAAAGGGGAGAGAGGACGTCAACGAGCCCCGACAATCTCTCGTGTGTGTTGAGAGAGGAAGATGAGGAGACGAGCACCAGACCCCACCATAAACCAGGAGTGGCCGGTGCCCCTCCGCCTGAATCATGGTGGAGGCCCGGGCCATCTTGCAGTGAGGTGTGTGCGGCAGCACCCAGCCGCAAAGAAGAAGACAAGCGCCCATCGGCGCAAGAGAGGGCATGCAGCGCTGCTCTGCAGCTCGCCATGAAAAGCCGGATGGCAAGAGACCTGCAGATGGATCCTCCCCGGCCGCGGCACTCTTGGAGGAGGTTGCTCGTGCGGCCGGGGAGGGAGCCATCCTGCCCCTGTAGCATCCGCAGTGCAGCGATCCCCTGCGGCTTCCGCCATGTCGCACCTCCGGCCCCAGCACATCTGCCGCTGCGCAGGAGAAGTGACAGCCTGCTGCAGTGGAGAGGTGCGGGGGAGTCCTGGCACGCGTCGCTCTGGCCGCGGCCCTCACTCATGGGGGTGCTTGTGCAGCCGGAGTCGAGCGTGGGGACAATTCTGCTCCTCTGCAGCATATATGGCCATCAGGGGGAGAAGAAGTTGAGCGGCCATAGCCACGTGAAGTGAGGGAGAACCCTGATGGTGGACACCCAACCTGGCCACTGCCCCCCTGCGAGGGGAGTGCTCGCGGGACCAGGGGGAGGGGCAAGACACTGCCCGGCAGTGTCTGCCGCCAGTAGACAAAAGAGAACAGGACCACCTGCCTGTGGTATATGACGTGAGGGAAGACGGGCTGTGATGTCCCCCGCCCTACCGAACGAGAAGAATGTTGATCTCTGTGCCGCAATGGGGATGGGGGAGCCCTGCCGGTGTGTCCTCCCTGGTTGCGGCCCTCTGCGAGGAGGTGGCTTGTGCTGCCAGGGAGGGGGGCGGCATGTGAATTCCTGTGGCGTACGCCGCCATCGGAAGGACAGGAGGTGGGTGCCTCGCAAGGGCAACACCATCCAGAGTGGTAAAATGCTGCTGCCGGAGCTGTGGGATGTTTTTACCCATGCATCCAAGCCCTACCATAAAACTGTGCAGTACTGGCATGGAAAACATCATATGGCCAGAACTCCCCAGAGAGTGCACAGGGAAAACATGAAGAATAGGCTGCCACCCATTTTTGCCTATGTTGTGAGCACAGGAGGGCACCGCCTAAAACCACCATTGGGCCACACACACAGTAGCCTGAAACCATTGGGAATGGCAATGCTGATTGCCAAAAGCAACCCAGAACTGTGGGGAATTAATTTTCTTAATAACAAAAATGGATGCAGTACCGGTGCTCACCACTATCAGAAAGCCGGCGTTTTAGAACAATGAAAATAGGCCTACCATCCAAGGACTCCCCTTAGTCTGTTCCAGCTGGAACCTCCCGTAAATTCAACGGATCTGCAATGCAGCAAATGATTAAGAAATATTGCAAGTAAAGAAAACGTTTTACCAACAGTGCTACAAAGCCATAGTGGGAGTACATATACGCTATGCCAATGAGATAAATAATGCTTTCTAAAGTGATCATCCAGAGACAGGGTCTTTTTAGTTTTGGCTATTAGGTGGCGCTACTGGCCTGCGAAGTGACGAAAGGCGAGAGATGGGATGTGAGGCGGGACGCATCGTCTGGGTGTTCTTTGGCGTTTGACGGCCCATGGCTACGCTATTCCCCAAGGTCGTTGCCATGTTCCGGCCCAGAATATATCCCTCAGGGATCTCCCTTCCTGGTGGCAACGCCCATCTTTCAGTGACCTTTGCTCCCTCGAAATAACAATGGCAAACAAATACAATTAAACTGAAAAGGAATTTTAAGCAATATGCTTTGAGGTCTAGTTTGAACAAATGCTGTGCATCAGTACATACTGATTGCCCATTAAATACTACAATCCATATCCATTCTACAATTATACTAAGTAGCACTAAATATAACTCCTTCCTACTTGTAGTAATGATGCAACGTCCAGTTAAAAGAATTTGCATTGATATGGGAATGTTTTCTTTTCAGTCTTGTGCATGTACAATCAAGAAAGCCTATTAAAAGTGGGGTGTGTTGCATAATAAAAGACTCACTGTTCTTCCTCTGTGACATACATGTATCACGTGGCTTCGCTGTCCCATGCTTCAATTAGTGAAGCCCCCAGGAACCCCCAAACGTCCATGTGCTTTGATGTGGCCAGACAAACGAACATTGCCGAGAAACGTCCAGTTGCAAAGTACATTCCCCTTAGCCTTGTCTTTGCTACATGTCTGCCGTGTCAAACCCCACCCTCCACGTATCTGGAGGGGTCTACGTGATCCGACAGCGGCTGATTTTGCAGCAGCCGTGATGTTCGCATGTGAAATGTCTGAGCCACAAAAGGTTTGTACATTTCCCATGCAAAGACACGTTCAAAACCCCTACGTACCCACACCCCCACCCACACTCACCACACACCCACGACACACCCCAACCACACCCACACCGCACTTACCTGTCATTGCGTCACGCTGTTTCCCTTCTTCGCCAGTTCCCTTTCACTTCCGTGATCGGGAACCGGCGCTGCAGGGTCCTTTTCTTTTTATTTCGGGAGCTACAGGGGTTTCCCCCACAACCCCCCGCTCACTATACTTTAAAGTATAGTGAGCGGGGGGTTGCAGGGGACACCACCGCAGCCCCCGTTTATTTTTTTTTGGGGGGGTTGGTTTTTTTTTTGGGTGTGCTGCGGGGGTGTCCCCCACAGCACCCCGCTCACTATACCACACAGTATAGTGAGCAGGGTGTTGCGGGGGAAGCCCCCACAGCTCCTGCAGTGTTTTAAAAATGTGTTTTATACTTACCTACAATGCTACCACCAAAGGTTCGAACTTTTGGTGGTAGCATTTTTCTGACTTTTTGTACGGTCAGACCTTTTGTTTTCGGTCCGATCGTACAATTCCATCTGGATCAGCCCCAGTGGAGGCACTCTCAGTCTAAAGTTGTACCGATGCTCGTCCCCATTTTTTGAAAACACCCCCTTTTCCTTGTTTTTAACCTTAATTTTTCCCCCCCTTATTTCAGAAAACAAGGAGGCGGTAACGTCTGTTACACCACTCTTATGCGTGAAAATGCAGAGTGCCACACATTTTTCTTTAGGATTCCTTTTTCTTTGTAATATACAGACTGGCCTTACTTATAGGCCTACAGGCTTTCTTTCCTTTGATTCCTTTTAATGAAAATGGTCCAGGTTGGGCAGTGTGTCATGCTGCCATGGAGCAGGTGTGAACATTACAGAGGGAGGGGGCACGGACGTTGTGAGGGGACAGCTCTGTGTAACTGTGAGGAAATTGGACGTGATGTGAGAAAACACAGCACCTCACTGCGTGAGAGATGGGGCCCACTGCGGGGCCCACTGATACGAGGTGGCGACTGACCGGGCTGTGCGAGGGTGGGGAGTATTATGTGAGCAAAGTGGACACTGTGTGAGAAAAACAGAGATGAGTAGGGACAAGCATTGTGTAAAGGGACACTGTGAAAGAAAGGCGTCCTATGCTAATCAGAGGGATCAGAGTGACAGATGAGCACTTCGTGAGCACAATACGAGGCAACAGGAGCAGTTTGTGGGGGGTCACTACCGGTCACATGTATTACACCAAGCCCCAAGTGCAACTTTTCCCAGGGCCCTTTCCCAAACAACTGTGCCCCCGGGCCAGGTGCATGCTGCATATCACGAACAGTGTTATGCTTGCACAACTTTATAGGAAGTCTGGTTTGCACCAGGCAATCCTGTGTGGCCTGTAAGCAGTGCAGGTCCAGACTATGCTCAACGGCTACTCACTTCGAGTAAAGTGGGGTTACGCACAGAGGCTATAACTAACTTTGCACATACATTTTTTTGTGGGTGGAGGGGGCTTAAACGCTCATTTAAGCCACAGTATGTGGGGGCAGGGCAAAGCAGAGGGATGTTCCCCAGAGAGAATTCTGTAACAAGTGCATAAGGAGGTGAGAGTTCAAGCTAGTTTTTAGCAATGGCCACTGCTGCTGCAAAACATAGCACATAAACAATAAACATAGTATACCACCAAAATGCTTTGGGAGGGAGAGGCGGGAATAAGACGCATGCGGTTGCTTTTGACAAAATGGCCCATTTTCTAGAGACCTGAAGGCTATCCAGCGTACACACTAGTTACCTCCTAAACAACGTTCTAATACATCAAAAAATACTGTCTTCGCCCCTCTCGTTAAGAATAATAGCAATCCACTTGCAGCAACTTTGTTGTTATAGTTTGTTTTGCTTGTGAACCTATGACCTGCATATGAAACACAGATCACAGCAACAAGCACTCAACCCACTTAGCTACCTTACCAAATAAAGATATTTAAATCCTTTCTCACTCCTTTCCTCAGCTGGAGCGCAGTACTCTGCGTCAAAACGTTTCTCCCACACATGTATATTTGACGTGACTGCCCCCCCGCCGTCCACCAGCCATACCACGAGGACACGCATCATAAGCGTGTCCTCACCACTGTGCATTCCCCACTCCCACGCCATGATGCCTCAAGTTGTGCATCACTTTGCCCCAGGTCGGGGCAGTAAACAAAAGATTTCCAATGAAATTCCCGTTCGATTGACAGTGCCTGGGGCCTGGAGAAAGTGCTCTTTTTTTAATTTCAGCTCTAATCGAACACCACTGCGGAAGTGAGACCCGTGTGGTATTTGCTGAGAGAGAAGTCAGCTGCTCGAAACCGTTTGCAAAAACGGAGTCATCGGGCTGTCATGCGAGCTGCATTTGGATTAAAACGTAATAAAGTGCAAGTTAAAAACCAACATGTATCTAGCAATTTAAGGCTGAAATAGCAGCAATAAACAAGCTTTGATGACACATCGTCAACACATTGTTTTCCTACAAATACATTCAACCGTGTGCCCAGGCAGGTGTCTGCAATGAGAGCATACCTCCTGGGGCGCGGGGCATCGCCATTGAAAACTAAGTATGTACCTGGGAATTCTTCCAAATTAAGTTTGTAGGGACTGACTTGAGTTCAATGATATGATTGGTTATTTATAACGCGCTTAGCGCAGACCCGGGGATCGAACCCGTGTTGCTCCGTGTCATTTGGAGCACTTTGCCCCTGAGCTATCCTGCCAAGGAAGCAGAGGAGGTCCTGCAACAATCTAGACAACAATTTAAAAGCAGGGTGCCAATTTAAGCGAATTGCCTTCAACCCGTGCCCCACACTCTGGCTAGCTGAAGTGGTCTACAGGAGCCAGCAAAGCGAGCAGCAAAGTCATCAAACCAGCCGAACAAGAGCTTTCACACAGAGGTATCACGCACAATTCCAAGAGTCGAGTACTTACTCGCCAGGAAGTTGCGGGGCGGTCTACAAGCCAGGTCCACAAGATAAAGCAAGGCCTGAGGGGCTCAAGGCAAAGGACACACCACGCACGTGCCTCTGATCCCTAAACTGAAGAACAGTGAGAAAGAAGGTGGCAACGCATGCGTGCGCGCCCATCACTCCACCACACTATAACGAATTTCATTGGTTGGCAAACAGCCAATGAAAATTCATACAATCTGTTACTCCCTGTTACTGTGCTATATGGAAGGTACAGCCCGGGCCTACAGCCAATGTTTGCAAACCTCTAGGTCCACACCTCAACCACCCACCCACCCATAAACACCAAAAACACAGAGAGGAAGAAATAAACGGCACCTTTTCCCTTGAAAATCGAGGAAGCACATCTCCTCGATTTCAAGTGGAAAAAGCACCCCTTTTCCGCGTTTCTGGAGACGAACATGCGTGCCATAAATATGGGTGAGTGCCATCAGCAGGGGAGCAGCCTGCTGCTTAAAACAGCTCCCCCATCAATGTCACCGTAGGTCTCACAGCCAGGCAGGTATCCTCGAACTAGTGGATATTGTGGGACCCATATTATTTGGCATTCACTAGATGGCGAAATAAACTGACAGATGGTGATCTAATCCTCAAGTAAATAACTGCAATGGGTGCTCTTCGTCATACTCCTGAGCATACAGGGCCCCCTCCTGGCCTTCAACTGTATCTTCACCCATTAGGTCTCGAACCCATGCAGAATTCCTCAATCTAATGAATAACGTGGAATCCGCGTTATGGGAGACTCAGTCAGAGGCGGCTCGCCCATCATTTTTTAATGGCAAAGCCAACAGGAGTTTGTTCTTACATGGGCTACTACCCAGGGGAGCAACTACCAATAGGGCGGAACCAATAGTTTACTTTTGGGATTGCGGTATTGAAGTGGTTCAACAGCATTACTTCAGAAATGTATAGCCTAGTCACTGTTGCAAAGTGAATTAGCTGTTTACAGTGACAATATGTTTGCAACCTGCAGGAAAGAATGAAGGACCTGTCGCCTGTAGAAAGGATGGATTCAATGCAGACTGGCTTTCACTTCAGAAGGTTGAGATTTTGAGAGTAGTTTTTACCTTTGAAAAGCATGAGCTAAGGGGAGTCACCAAACCACATCACCCAAAGATTAGGAGAATCTAGGAGTTTGCCTATGGAGAGAGAATTATCACTTGTCCCATAGAAAAAACACTTAATTTCAAAAGTAAAATTCTAGATATTGGGGCTCAGTCCAAGTCCGGCAGTAACCCACTGGTGCTACCGGCAGGTTGCTGCCAAACTTTAACACTGTCTCCACTGCCTGAGATTACGGTGCCACCGGGACAAGTCCCGGCAGCCCAGGATATCACGCGGCGAAAAAATGTTAGTCCCCATTCCCATGGATTCCCATAGGACTCAATGGGAATGGGGACTCAGAAGCACTGGCAACGTTCCTATCAGTGCCGGTGCTACCATGACAACTGTGCCTACCCGGGCCGTTTCACCCAGAAGGTTAGAACTGCCACATGCAACGGTGCTTGCAGGCACTGTTGTAGTCTAACGGTCCAGAAAGGGTGCCGTTGCGTTGCTACCGGCACCCTTATTTCCGGACCAGCAGACCTTTAATGAAGCCCATTGTCTCACTCAGAGCAATGAAAGATACCACTTATTTACCTCTTGAAATAATGGCTTCGGGGGAATTGCCAGGTCTGCAGAGCCACCCCAGAAGAAGGCATGGCCCTACAGATTCATTGAGGAAAAGAGAATCTTTCCCCTGTAGGAAGTGGAGATTCTGGTATTTGCTCAGGGACAAAAACAACCTTTCCCTTGTAGGAAGTAGGGATTCTGGAGATTCACCCATGGACCCATGGACAACACGCCTGTCAACGGCAGAAAAGGTGGATTGGTGGGGTTTGCCCAGGGTAAAGAATCTGCCACATGCCAAAGGAATGCGCTCTATCGGTCAGCTCGAAGACAGGAACCCTGTCAATACAATTTGCAAACTGCACAATTAAGGGATATAAAAACACAAGTGTATTGTTATGCTGGGAGAATTGGTTCTGATGATTAGCAAAGAGGTGGCAAACTAATCACCTATAGGACGGATGGGTTCTGGGGTGCGGTCCCAGTGTAAACAAGTACTTGTGGGTTGATTGGTTTGGGGGGATTCACCAGAGACAGAGAAATTGCTTGTTTGCATTAAGGATGAGTTCTATGGATTCAGTCAGAAATCGAGAACCTATGAAAAACCAACCGGGAACATGGCTGTAATTTAATGACTCGAGCAGAGCTCCCACAACATCCTATTCAACCAACCAGTCAGAGACAGGTCAACAGCCTGTGCTAAGTACTCCTAGGTTACAAATGGGAAGCCTAAAGTGAGCTGAAAACCTATTCCTGCCAAATGGGCCATGGATGAATGACTCACAATTACAATGACATTAAGAATAAAAAAAATCCTACAGATTAAGAATGTATTCATGTGATTAACACAGGGAATACATTTAGTCACTTGTGGGAAGGATGGTTTCTGGGTTTCTGGGATGCGCTCACCCAGGGATATAAAATATGTCACTCAGATGAACAACCTGTTCTGCTGCTTCAAAGAAGGTCATGTGTAGTATGGACAGCTTCTGGGGAGTCACCCAAGGATATGAACAGGTAAACTGTACTAATTGCCGGTTCACACAGATGGGAAAACTGTTAACCCTAGAACAGATTAGGTTGATGCAGCAGGTGGAGGGTCTCCATATGAAGAAGGAATGGGTATGAGCATTCTCTCCAAAGGCTCAGAACTTTGTCTGAAGGAAAGATGACTGTCTCAGGATTCACCATGCGGAAATAGAACTGGTCACATGCAGAAAGGAACATTTCTAGTAATTATGTCAATCAGACCAGCTGGCAAGTTAAGCATTTGCCTTAGACATGTGTTTTAACCCAGCAAGGGAAACTATGAGGTCTATACATTGAGTACAATTACAATGGATAATAACAACACATACTATTACATGACTTAGAGGTAGGAGTAAACCATTTTGAAGTGCTACACAAACACATTATGCCAAAACAGTTCAGAATTCTGGAATTCTGGAATTCAGAATTCTGGAATTAGCACATGCATGCAAAGCACTCCATCCCTCAGGCTTTGTGGTCCAGGTACTGTTGCAGCGATAGAAAGTCTCCCCCTCTACAGAAGAGTGGACTCAAATGATTGCCCAGGGACACAGATCATTCCACTTGCAGGCAGTGCGGTATGAGCTCAGTGGATCAGTGCAAGTGTGCAAAACATTTCACTTCAAACAGTGGATAGGTCCAATAAGACCGGGCAGGAACAAGGATTTAACAAAATAACAGAACTTCCACTGTATGAGAATTGATGGATTCAAAGCTGTTCCCAGTAACATGTGGTTTAGGAACTGGCACAGGTATCGAGGACCATTTCAACACCTTCCTAATTAAGAGTGTATCCATGCATATATGGGCAACGCATGGGGATGCCTAATTCAACACCTCACACACTGAAATGTTCACATCAGGGATTGATCAATACAGTGCTTTCTGGTTTCTTTCTGGAGTCCTTCCATTGAGGTTGTTGTGTTTACCTGATAGTCCATTCTTTGGCGTCTCTCAAAGGGTGTGAAGTCTCCAAATGACTTTGGATGTTAAGCCAATGCAGTACCTGGCCTATTACAGCAAATGCTCCTCTTAAGATAATGAATTCTGTATTCATTCCAATTCAAGATGTGTCCTCTCTGGAGAAATCGTTTCAAAAGGTGAGATGCACACTTGTTTTACTCATATACCCCTTGTATGAAAACACCAGTGGGACACCTCTCCTCATCACCTTTGCCCTCTCTGACATTTCCCTTTATCTACCTGTCCACCCCTTCCCATGATCCCTCTTCCATTGATCTATCACCATTAATCTACATGCACTTCCCTGTTCCAATCCAGTTGAGCGGTTCGGGTATAACTACTGTAGCACTTTATTTTCCTAACAGACTTACTTTATGAGTTCACCTCTAATTACGGATGTCAGCAATTCATGATCCATGGGGGTACAGAGACCCAGGGAAGAACATGTTCTTATGAGAATCCCCAAAGTGTTTGATTTGGTCCCATAATGTCCTCCTGGAGACTTAACGAGAGTAAGGGATGCTTAGCTTAAGCAGTGCTTTGTGGGTTTGGAATTTGGAATGTGTTACTTTCTACTGGAGGATGGGTTGATGTTTGCTAGGCTGGAGCTGTGGATTGTGTGGCCTCTGCCTCAATCTAATGTCTGATAATGTGTCTCTCGATCCCTGGACTACTGGCCTGGCACTGATGTGTGGGCACTCTTAGTGAGTGGGCTAGCAGCTGTCACCTGAATGCCAGCAGATTGTGCTGCATGATCTTGCCCAGCTCAGAAACATGTATATCAATTTTGCTTGGGCCAGCCTGTTGCCATGGCAGGCCTCTGTGCAGTGTGCTGTGTGTTACGTTTGTAAAGCAACAGTCACCTGAAGCAGTCGAGGCACAACAAATGAAACAGACATCATTAGTCATATATAGGAAGCAGCACTTTCAAAGGAAGATGATTGGAACAATATGAGCATGTGTTAAGTCCAGGCCAGCAAAAGTCTTTAAAGAAGATTAAAGTGTGCGCACAAGTAACATAACATAAAATGAGGAGTCCTCCCAATCTCCTTATAGAAGTGCATACTGTGCCGCAGACTCCCAGGCCTGAATGTTATGGCATGTTCCCAGTCAATAAGGCCAGAGAACACCACATAGTGCTGCCCAAGGAACCGTTAGGTGCTCCCCGAGTTTCTGATCCCTCAAAACACAAATGTTTATGTGTTTGCAGGGTTCATAAATCTGGATTATAAGAGTCCAGAGTGTGTTCAGGTCTGTGTACCTGTGCAAAAAAGTCAGCACATTCATGAGAGAATTTAAAAATAATCAAAAATACAACCATATTATAAACAGCTCACAAGTAGTTCAGGCAGCCAGACAACAGATCATGTCACTATGGGAGCCAAAAAAGAAACCAAAATGGATGCCAGCTTTTATGTGGCATAAGGCCTGCTCAATGGCATACCTCATGACCCTGGGCTCACGGCCCAATTAGGGATTAAACCAACCCCTTCAGCCCAGTTGCAACCAATGGTGCCATACATAGCCAGGGTGATGATAAACTGCCCTTTAAAAGCTGCCAGCTCAAGCAGGGATTGTCAGTCTGTAGGAGACCTGCCATCAAGAAGACTGATGATCCTGGAAAACCCCAAAGGTCAAGACTTGGCAAGAATTTAAGGTGTATGGAAAAGCCTTTGTCATCTGGTACTAGTTTGCAGCTATGTGAGAGAAGTGTTGGGAAAGTTGGAGCATTTAAGGGTATTGAATCTTGAGGCTGAGGATGGCTTTGTGGGAAAAGTTATAGGTCTGGATGGGAAAAAGTTCAACTGGGAAAATAATGGAAATTGGAGTTAGTGATAAAAGGAAAAAGTAATTTAGAAAGATTGAAGCTGGGATGCAACCCCACATTCAGAACCCCTAGGGAAAGGTATGCAGGCTTTTGAGGTGGGCATTTGTAGACCAGGAGGAATAGATCTGGTTTGGAATGGAGTTGCTGAATTGGAAAGTGATGAGTTGGAGTCAAGGATAGTGAAAGAGAGGTTTAATTAGTGCAGTGATAGACACAGATGGATGCTACCTGTAAGAGATAGATGAGGAGAGGCACATGGAATGAGGATGAGAGGACATGAGTACAGGAGAGAGAGAGAGAGAGAGAGAGAAAAAAGAGAGAGAGAGAGAGAGAGAGAGAGAGAGAGAGAGAGAGAGAGAGAATATAAGAGAGGCACAGCACAGATTTTGTGAAGAGAGGGACAGTAACGGCTTTGAGAGGGGGAAGAACAACATTGTTAGCCACTTAACTGCAGAAGCGGACAGGGCCTAAAATGATTCCATATGTAAATTCAGGAGGACTATACTCGTCCTTAGCACTTAAGCCATACCAGAGGATGCAGAGGTAGATATTACAGTTGACGACATAAGGGAGAGAGTACAAAATAGGCTAGAGAGGAGAATACCATCTGGGAGATGAAAAGGCAAGGTATTCAAAGAGAATAGGTTGTTGTGAAGAAAGGAAAGAATATGACAGGAAGTTGAAAGAGAGTTGGGAGGTGAAAGACAGTTACCTTCAATAGAGGCAATGAAGGGTTCACAGCCTATAGATTGGAAGAGGCTGAGACCCTCAGAAAGCAGACAGAGAAGAATAGAGGTGCTACCCAGACAGAGGAGACAGGAATGTCTATGAGACCATGTTGATTCAAGGAATAGTGAACAGACAAGTGGAGGAATCAGGAAGCCCAATTACACTGGGGGACAGGAATGACAGCCCAAGAATTGAAAGGGCAGGTCAAGCGTCCAGGGTAAACTGCAAGAGGAGCATTGGAAGAAATGCGAGACTAGCAACATGCTTCTCCATTGAACCCCGCCTGGGTGCAATAAACCTTTGCTGAGGTGCCATCCTGAAGCACAGCCTGGCTCTTGGTCTTATCTGGTCTGTCAGAGGGCTGCCACACTAAAACTGCTTAGGGGGCAGAAATCAGGGGTGGGGGGGCTGCAGCATCAGGCTGCCCAAGGGCTGTCGGTCTACGGCAGAAGCATGTTTACAACCATATTTAATGGATGTGGGCTGGAAAAAAAACTGGCATGACCCCAGGATGAGCAACAACACCTTCTGTAAACCTTTTGCATTGACTTTTCCATTTGTTAAGACTTAAGGATATTCAGAGCATTTTGTTTTGCAACTTTTGCTTGTTTTGTATTATTTTGAAGTGTTTCCTGGAACTTTGGGGAAACTGACTATTATGTTGAGGAAACCTTTGGCTTAAGAGGGAGAACCGTGTTTTTAAAGTGACTGTCCCCTCTTTTCTCAAATTATCCTGACTCTTGTAGACCATATCATCCTGATGTAAAACTGTTATCCTGACAGGTGGGACATGAGCATCATGACACTATGCTATATTCTGAGTACTTCAGTATCCTGACATCTGTTGCTTTAGGATCATATATGAATGGGTAATAAAACATTGTCACAGTCTGTCACACATTGGTTGTTTTACTGACATGAAGACACATTTGCAATTAATATGTTTATTTTTATTAAGAAAAACAAGTGCCTGAGCAATGGACAATGTTCCAAGAAATCGTCTGTCTGACAGGATTCGTGAGGAAAGCAACATGTTCCTCGGTGAGTCCAGGGTACAAGTCCCTACAGTAGCTGGCTCAGTTTCTATAGTTTCTGCAGCAAACTAAATGAGACTGTGACAGAGATCAATGCTCGTGAGCTGCCCGGATGAGATCTTCAGAGGGTAGATGGCCAGTGGAAGAGACATGATGGGAAGTTGGTGTGGAGCAAAGGATACACCTACCTATGTCAGGGAGATCCCATGGAGCTGCCGTCGCGAAAGGCAATGCAGAATCATTGGCTGTCAGAGAAGGAGTGCAACCGGTGCCACTACAAGAAGCACCACTGGAGCGAAGCACAGATGTCAGAGGAAATGACCTTCTTGTAGTGAGCGGAGAATCTCCTGGTAAGTCTGTAAAGAATCGTCACATGCCCAATGCCCCCAAAACAGTGGCTCCATGACACACATACTGATCTCATGAACATCCCATCCAATGGTTGGGACCGTACCATTAGCCGTTCTTGTGTTTGTGGGTAGTGACAAATGTCTTCAAATCTTCATCTGCTATCTGAGTCTCCTTTCTGAGAAAATTTTGGTAAACTGACATTAATTCCAGAGAGAGAGTGCCAGAGAGAGCGTGACTGCACGTGCAGGGTGAGAGAGAGAGTGACAGCATGTGCCGAGAGAAAGTGCGACAGCATGCACAGCGAACAACAGAGAAAGCAACAGCGCATGCAGGGAGAGAGTGACAGCGCATGCAGAGAGAGAAAGGGAGTGACAGCGTGCGTAGGGAGAGAAAGAGGAACAGCACGCGGACAAAGCGACAGTGCAAAGAGTGAGAGTGCAACAGTGTGCACAGAGAGAGAAAGTGACAGCGCATGTGGGGAGAGCAACAGCGCACATACAGAGGTACAGCATGCAGACCGAGAGAGCCACAGCATGCGGAGAGAGGGAGAGCGACAATGTGCATAGAGAGCACAATTGTTGGAAAAATAGCAGCGCTTTTCCCACATAAATGAACCCATGGCCAGGAGACATTAGGCAACATTAGCTGCATGCACATTTCTTCAGAGCTCTGGAGAAAGCAGCCAAGCACTGGGACTCCATTTTGGCAAACCTTGGGATACAAGACATCAACGTCTACCTTTCAGCTTAGCAGAGATTTGGAGAGGGTTCAGACCACAGAGGCTCCTCAATTTGCACTAATGCATTTGCCTTCCTGATTCAATTGGCTTGGAATAACCTCTGTATGATAATGACTCTGCCAAGGGAGCGCTTAGTCCTTTGTCTATGAATGTACTCGGCATGGATTGTGGGCTTTGCGTGAACCTTGCAATAGGAAAGGCATCTGATTACCACTGATTCCGATTTCATCAGAAACATGCCCTTGTATTTTAATTTCTGCTTGCATTTGACAAGTGCAACATAGATGTACTACAGGAGAAAAGCCATGTGCATATTTTAAACAATACACTGTATTATTAAATACGGTCTACTACTAACATTGAACGCTAAAAACAATACCACCACTCTTTTCACAAGACAAGGTTGTATTTGGTTTACAGGTGTTGAGTACTGTGTATTGCAGTGCTTACAAACATGTGCCTATGCTTCTTCCTATAGTATTAGACATAAAGGTTGCGCCTTTCATCCATCCAAAGTCAATGAACTGAGAATCAATAATTAGGGTATATAATAACTAATGTTTACAGAACTATGAAAGGGTAATGAATGACTTAAGTAGCACTATAGAAAAAACAAGTATTATACATTGTGGGGGACTCCATCTCGCAAGATCTGGCACACGAGATCTCGCAAGATTTGCATCACGAAGCCCGCGAAAGACGGGTAAAGGAAAAGAGAACCCGCCGGAGGCTGCAGCGGCGAATCAGCCCCGGTGCTTCTTCCACCTGAGGCCTACAGCTAGTGCAGGGCCTGCCCACAGGAGCCCAGACAGCCAGAGCGTAATACCAGGATGAGGGCAGCCTCCTGGGTGCTCTGGCTGTCATGAGTATGTGAATCCTAGCACACTTATGTGCAGTGAAGTCAACTGCATGACTGGACTGATCCACAGTGAGTAAATGCCCCAGCCTTGCCCAGAACTCTAAATACCCCAGAACTGATATGATATGATATGGCATTTTGTAACGCGCCTATACACAAGTGTTTCAAGGCGCGACGATGCGGGGGGGAACAAGGGGAGAACAGACAACGATCCTACTAGGCCAAGTGTCATTCAGATCGCGCAAGTGCAAGGGTAGGGGGGCTAGGAAAAGTGCAAGGGGAAGGGGAGAGGGGAAGTGCAGTACATGGTTAGTAGAATACAAGATAAGTAATAGGGCCAGCTGGTGGCAAGTGCAAGGAGAGTGCAGTACATGGTTAGTAGAATACAAGATAAATAATAGGGCCAGCTGGTGGCAAGTGCAAGGTAAGTGCCGGGAGAAGGGGCTGTAGGATACAGAGACAGTCCGTAGTGCAGGTAGGCAGTGCAGGGAAGAGTGGCAGGGCCAAGGACCGAGATCGGTGAGTGGCCAGTTGCAGATTCAGGGCAGGTTTAGTGATTTTAGCAGGGGAGAGAGGGAGAGAAAGCGGAAGCAAAGAGGAAGGTTTTGAGGTGCTTCAGGGAGGCAGGAAGGCTGTTCCAGAGGGAGGCCCCTGCTGCGGAGAGAGATCTACCCCCAGCTCGTTGCTTGGAGTAGCGGCTGACCCTGAGGTAGTTGGAGGTGGATGAGCGAAGAGCTCGAGAAGGAAGATATTTAGGAAGAGAGAGTTGAAGGTATTTTGGCCCAAGGCCCCAGAAGGCCTTGTGGACAATGCAGAGGGTTTTGAACTTAATCCTCGCGGCCACTGGGAGCCAGTGTAGCGATTTCAGTCCTGGAGAGATACGGTCCCTGGGCTTGAGGCCAAGGACAATTCTCCCAGTCCTGTTCTGGATGAGTTGCAAAGGGCGGAGAGTAGAGGCAGGAAGATTTAGATAGAGGCTGTTGCAGTAGTCCAGCTTCGAGAGAACCAGGGCTCTGGAGACAGTGAGCTTCTGGGGGAAGGAGAGGAAAGGAAGGATACCTCTGAGTAGGTGTAGCTGGTAGTGTGACTTCTTAGAGACGTCAGATATGTGAGGAGAGAAAGAGAGTGTGGAGTCGAAGATGACCCTGAGGTTTTTTGCCTTGCAGGTAGGAGCAGGAAGAGGGCCAAGGGAGGCCGGCCAGAGAGCTGCAGGGAAGGAGGGAGTGGGTGTGCCGATAAGTCGAATCTCAGTCTTACTGGCATTAAGGTAGAGGTCGTTGGCGGCACACCATTCCTGGATAGCAGAAAGACAGTCGAAGATGAGGGAAGGGGAAGAGGAGGCCGAGGGTAGCCTGAAAATGAGCTGGGTATCATCCGCATAGCACTGGAAGTTGGGACAGAGAGCGGCGATGCGGTGAGCAAGAAGTGCCAGGGATTGGTTGAACAGCCAGGGGCAGAGGTTAGATCCCTGGGGGACACCACAGGTAGAGAAAAAGATGTCAGAGAGGAACGAACCCAGTTGGACCTGGAGTGTCGATTGGAGAGGAAGGAGGTCAACCACACCAGAGCCTGACCAGTGATACCCAGGTTATCACGGAGACGGTTGAGCAGGATGGTGTGGTTGACAGTGTCAAAGGCAGAAGAGAGGTTGAGCAAAATGAGAACACAAGGGGTGTTAGAGTCAAGGTTTGAGAGCAGGTCCTCACGGATGTTCAGGAGAGCAGTTTCCGTGCTTCTGGCAGCTCTGAAGCCAGACTGATGGTCATGAAGACTACCAACAGATTCAGCATGGAGATTAAGCTGGGAGATGGCCAGTTTCTCCAGGAGCTTGCCCAGGAAGAGAGTGATAGAGATTGGGCGATAGTTAGCTGGGCAGGAGGGGTCGGAAGAGGGTTTCTTAGGAAGGGGGTGCACAAGGGAGTGCTTGAGGGGGGATGGGAAGACTCCAGAGGCGAAGGAGTGATTGCAGAAGTCAGCCAGGGCAGGCACCAGGGAGTCGATGTGGTCCTTGATAGTTTTGGAGGACAGGGGTGGACCTGTTTTGACGAGACTTTCATAGATCGGACTTGTCTCGAAACCTCATCAGCAGAAAAAAGGGGAAAGGCAGAGAAGGAGGGGTGGCTGCAGAAGGGCCAGAGGGAGAGCAGGGAATAGAGGAGAGGAGGTGATAGGAGGAGAGTGAGGACAGGATGTCTTGAGTTTTTGAAATGAAGTGAGAGGCCAGTGCCGTGCAGAGGGCCTGGGAGGGGACAGGAGAGGTGGAGACTGCAGCAGGGTTGGCCAGCTCCTTGCAGATTTTAAAGAGTTCGGCCGAATTGTTAGATGCCGCAGAGATGCGGGCTTGGATAAGGGCTCTCTTCTTAGTGAGAACGGAGAGCCGGTATTGCCTTTGGAGCAGGCGGCAGGCCAGTTTGTCAGAGGATGAACATGAAGCACGCCATTTCCTCTCTGCCACCCTGCACTTGTGTTTAAGGGTGACGAGATCCGAGTCGTACCAGGAGTTACATTTGGCTTTGGGCTTCAGGCGGATTCTCATGACAGGGACAAGGATATCAAGGGTATCAGATATAGCAGAGTGGAGAGTGGAGAGGCCTGTGTCAGGGTGGGAGTCAGCCGAAGGGGGAGGGGGGGCGAGAAGGTGGAAGCGAAAGCCTCAACTGACACGCGCTTCATGGGTCGGATGACCGTGAAGGTGGGTGGCAGTGATGAGGGTGGCTTTGCCTGTGGGGTAGGGAAGGTGAGGTGGGAGTATAGGAGAAAGTGATCACTCCAAGAGAGAGGTGTGGAGAGAGGAACAGAGAGGGGAAGGTCAGAAGAGATCAGAGCATCAAGAGTGTGCACTGCAGAATGGGTCGGCCCAGATGGGAGAATAGAGAGTGAGAGAGAGTCGCAGAGGTCGCGAAAGAGTCCAGAGGGAGGACAGGAGGCATCAAGGTGGATATTGAAGTCTCCAAGAAAGAGGAGTTGAGTGGTTGAGGACAGGAGTGAGGAGGAGAGGTCAGCCCACTCAGAGAGGAAGGAGGAAATTTGACCAGGTGGCCGATAGATAGTAGCCACGGTAAGGGAATGGCTATGAGAGAGAGAGAGTCGGCAGACAAGGCATTTAAAGGAGCAGTAGGTCTGCGTAGGGGTGACAGTGGCAGGAATCCACTCAGGAAAGATAAGGGCCACACCCCCCCAGCACGGTTGGGCCTGGGCAAGGAGAGGATCTTGTAACCGTCAGGTAGGAATGTGTCAAAGCTGGTGACAGAGCTGGCTGTGAACAATGTCTCAGTGAGACCGAGGATGTCAAGGTCCAGTTCCTCAAGAAGGCGACAGACATCAGACAAATTTTTGACGGCAGAGCGAGAGTTGAGAGTGGCAATGAGGAGAAGGTTGCCATCCTTAAAGGACTTCCGGGGAGGGGTACAGATCAGAAGTACGCCCTGAGGAAGTGAAGAGGAAGGGGCAAGAGAGAGGGCAGGGTGAGAGGGTGGAGGCAAGGTAGCCGAGGACAGAGAAGAGGGGACAGCAGGAGAGGAAAGGAAGTTGATGAGGCGCGGGAAGCGTCTATCAAAGAGGTGGAGGTTGGCCTGAGGGCCTTGGACCAAGACGGTCCCATTAGCATAGACATTAATGATGGCCTTAGAGGAGTGGAAGGGGGCCAAGAGGACATCCCAATGGGTGCCACCATTAATGGGAGAAGAGGAGTAGGGGAGAGAGCACAGAGACCATATGAAGGGTCCATTGATCAGGGGAAGGCACGAAAAAGAGGATGTCAGTAAGAGTTTCCTTGGAGGAGGCACTGGTATAGGTGTCAGCGATAGGGAGGCCTGGGTTGGAGATCAGGATATCTTTTTTAAACTTCTTCCTACCAGATTTAGTGAGGAGAGCAGGATAGTCAATGGAGAAGCAGTGTGAAAGCGGCAAGCCCTAGTTTACCACAATTACAGAGCAACAGTAGCACAGTAAATACGAATTAGGTACCCAGTGGAGAGGCCACCTAAGTTTGAGAGTCCTGCGAGGGGAGAAAAAGCCCTCGTTTACCACAATTAGCGGTACACACTGAAGTGTAGAAACCATGTGAGTGAAAAGGAAAGGAAGGTGTAGGAAGTTGGGCTGGGCAGCAGGTGGAGCTAACCAGAAAGAATGACGGACTGGCACCTGGCGTCCCCTGCGGACACCTGCAGACACAGGGAGCTGCAGCCTTAGGAGCCGCCCTTTGCCTAAGGGGGCCCTTAGCCGAGGGGGCTGCCAGGCAGGGGGGCTGCCCAGGGGGGTGGGAATTTAAGGCAGGAGTAGAGGAAGGGGAGGGGGGTGTGGGCGGGCAGGGAGGCGGGAAGGGAGTGGGGAGAGGAGGACCAGGAAGTGAGGTGGGGAGGGGGCAAGGGGAAGCACAACGCGCTCGGAGCGCCAACAAACAAACAAAAAATGCCTGAATTAAACTTACTGCAGGCCCAACGGGGCCTGGAAGGCAGCCTCACAGCAGGCCACACAGGGCTACGGGCGACCGCTCAATCCCGCTCAGGCTCAACAAGAAGCGAGCGTGGAGAGCGGTCGTCGCGTAGTCCTGGAGGGACTACGAGGACAGCCAATCAGAGGGGGTTGTGGGCTTACAGGGAGGCGGGAAGGGAGCGGGGAGAGGAGGACCAGGAAGTGCGGTGGAGGAGGAGGGCAGGGGGCAGCACAACGCGCTCGGAGCGCCAACAAACAAACAAGAGGTGATGTTACAAGAGGTGCCACAATAAACCACCGTGAGCACAATCTGTGCCCTGTCGTTTGTCCAGACCTCTACATACATACATTGAGCGCTGAATTTAAATATTGAAAATGAATGAAAACAGATGAAGGCAACATTAGCTGCCGAACTCAAAATCACAACATTTTAGCTGCCGAACTCAAAATCACAACATTACATATTGTGACGATGGGAGACCATTTTGGTGTCATTTACACTTGTTTTAAAATAACATTGGCTGAGATAAAAGGATGATAGCGGATACAAAACCACAGATTTCTAAGGCATTACAGAAGGATGTTGCTATTTCTTCGAACTGTCAACCCCAGTGTAATTCTATTTTGTGGGGTTGAAGAAAGATAAAAGGATTTGGCATTAAAAAGCACCCCAGACACTACCCAGAATGCTCACATGTGTATAACGTGCTTGTAAAGTTTAATTATCTCAATGGCGGCTGAGTGTGATGTGAAGGTCACGGCCGCTTCCTCGTTTTCCTTCATGGTTGCAGACCAATGATTGCCCTCGGGCACGCACAAACCCTGGGAAAGAGCCCTTTAATGCGTTCCTTTATGAGGGTTTCTGTATGCCTGCGGACTCTAGGTTTCTCTCTGCCGTTCATAGGCTGAACTGTAGAGAGAAAAAGAAGGAATATCTTGTTCTTTTTTCATTCCGATTGAGATCCTTTTCACTTCACGTGACCATTGCTCTGTGGAGCACCATGTGTGAGGCCAAGGCGCCTTCCAAAACAGCTGTGCAACAGGGCGCACAATATTTTCAGAACATAAAAATATATATATTTACATTTTAAAAAGCAGACTGCTGCTTCGCCTTGTGTCTGCAGGTCTTGGGGCCTCCTGCGCCAGTCTCAGACAGCTTCTAGGGAGCCTGTTCCTCTACCGTAAATCACTGCTGTGCACCCATTTCGGACTTTGCCGCCAATGGAGGACACGCTGCATTGTAACAACAAAGGCAGCTCGCCTGCCTCACCGCCGATGGAGGATGAGCTGCATTATACAACAAAGACAGCTCTCATGGATGCCTCAGTGTCCGTCTCCGAAGAGATCACTCCACCGTTGAAAGTCACAAAGACACATGACATGTGACAGTACTCGTGAATGGACGAAAATACATTAAACATGCCAATACTGGATTACCTCCTTTTAGGCAGAATTACATACAGTACCCTTTGGGAACACTACACACAATTAAGACTACAGGTGTAAGCACAATCTCACCTTTGGTACAAGCCTGTCCTACACCGTTATGTGGTAGCAGTGGCTGAGCAGCCAGACTTATCTCAAGTGGGATGTGAGCAGTACAAGATGTTACACAAAGGACTTGCACTCACAGTAGTTCAAACAAACACTTACTCAAAGTTTCTTGGTAAAGAAATATACATTTATTTACACATTTAGTTAGAAAACATTCCACTAGTAATAAGCAGCTCAATATCACACACCAGTACACTACAATACTAAACCAATACGTTTCTGAACAAGTTTGGCTCCCCTGAAGTGGGAGCAAAATGGCAATTCAGTAACTTTCAAAAGGGGTAGAAATACAAACGTTATAACAATCAAAACACAGTTACTTTCATAGGCAGGGCAAATAGTTTCAGTTCACTACAAGAGGCAATTCAATTCAATAGGCCTGGGCCAAAGTCAATGGTTCAATGTCTTGGATAGGATAGCACAGTTCTGGTAGTAAATGGTTAAGTCTTTGCCAATGTTCTTGGAAGTCGTTTGCAAGAAGAAGAGTTATATGTCAGATTAGGAGCGAACAAGACTCCAAAGTTTGGAAAGTTTCACAAACTTTCACCACGGCAAAAAGGATTTCTCTACCGCATTTGCACAGTACCTTATGGATGAAGAAAAGCTGTAGCTGAGGCAGTTGCTCCTGGCAGTTCCTGCAGATCTCGCTGTTCTGAGCCTTAGTCGTGGGGACAAGAGGGAGGATGTCGAGAGGTTCCTGCACCGCACAGGGAAGCAGCCACAAGCTTGGCAAAATGTTAGTTTAAGGTGGGAGTGCCTTAAAGTCCACAATCTAGTATCCTTCTCACTGGCTATCTGGTTTTCAACAGCACTCTGATGAAAATTCATACAGTATGGAGATGGTTTCCAAATGGCTTGGAAGTTGGTTGTTCCCACCAGCTCAAGGGAAGAAGTCGTCCTTGAAGGGCTTCTCTGTCGAGGGAGTTTCAAGCAATTCAGACCTGCAGCAGCGCTTCACCTGGCAGACTAACGGTCCAGGAGTTGCAGCAGTCGTCTTCCTTCAGCTTGTCTTCGGTTCTTTCGTTCCAGTGGTCGACTCCACCTTCGAAGTCCCAGATACCGGCTTTTTAGACAGTTTTCTCCCATTAATTCCAGCCTAGCTGTCACTCAACCAGCAGGGTAGCTGTCCTTGCTGGACAGTCAGCCAGCCAATCACGCCAGAGTGCATTCAGGTCTCCTAGGAGACTAAGCACAGAGAGATCCAGGCAGCTCCCTCACATCCAGTCAACCCCAGAAACTCAGGCACCAGAGGAGGGCTTCAGCACTTAAGCCCGCCAAAGGCCATTGAACAAAGGGACCAAACCTGGTTTGGCGCGCAGAGACAAACACTAAAAGGACCTTTCCAAAAAAAAATGGCGAAAAAAGTCGATCAGAACCTGTTTTTGTAGAAGGGGCTCAGACGCCATCTTGAAAAACATGACTCCGGTGGATTTTAGATACCAGAGTATTTAAACGGGTCGCGGTTGGAAAAATCATGGTAATACCACTGCCACCAGCCATTCTAAGAGGAAAGGGTAGCTTTTGAGGGATATATGAGTTTTCAAGGCATAGGGAATACTAGGTATTCCCTCCAGCAGTCTGTTGTAAGGCAACGTGTGTTGGGTCTAGCAATTTAAAAAGACTAGTAAAGTCAATTTAACTTTACATTCACTGGGAGACAGTAGTCAGTCCCAGAGAAGGTATTTAAACCTTTGTGAAGTCTGAAAGACATCCCTGTGCCACTGCACTGACGGTGCTGTGTAACACACAAGAAAAAGATGATGCCTATGGAGTTATCTAAAACTCCATACCCAAAGAACCCAAAAGTAAAACACACATCAAAATACATGAAAGAGTGGGAAAAAAGGCTCACACTCTTCCCAGGTGGAAATTAAAGTCCTAGAAATCCAAGAAGTTGCTGAGGGTCTCGAAAGGTAAGAGAAATAAGCACATTTCTGAGAATTCTCCGTAACACCTCTACGTAGTAATACAGGAATGAACACTTTGTGCATCAGGGGATTTTATGGCACAGCATTTCCAGTTGTCATGCCAACCACCAAGACCGCTTCTTGAAACCCCTTTCTTCTTGTAGCAATGTTTTGGTAAAATTTGTTGACTAATGCCACCAAAAAGCACCAAACTAAAAAGAGGCCTGTAGCATCATGCGATACCATCATCATCAGACGGGTCGATGGAAATGACGGGTCATGTGACCCAGGATGATGCGCGCGCATCGCACGCGAATAAAGTGTATTTACCGCTCTGCATCCTGGTGTCTAGGTGTTTGAGGGCACTCTCGCAATGATCGGCCCTGTGCGCGCCGAGCCCCTAGCTGGCACCGAGGATGGGATTCGACCCGCTGATAATCAGTGGATCACATGTGTGGGATGTATTAACCCACTTATGCTCTGCCCTGCGGCATCACTATGTTCTGGTGGTGCCAGAATTATCAAAATGGCTGAAAAAACCCTTGGGTGTGCCAAAAACTATGGAAATCGCGCTCTACAAAGCACAAAAAGATGGCTGCCAAATCTACCAGGCATGTTGTCAGTGGTGGAACAGAGAGCGCACTCCTGAAACATGTCACTGGGCTGCCCAACAAGTGAAAATGAAGCCTGCATGAAAAGCAGTGCTTTGCTGAAAGAAATCCAGAATCTTGTTTTAAATCTTTTTCTTGGTTGCTAAAACTGCAGAATGCCGGTACAAAACACCATCAAACATCCAATATTCTTGCTGGGTGCTACAATTCACTGAGTTCAAGAAATCAGTATGAAACGATAATGTCCTGAAAAGTTGAATTTGTCATGAAAACATTCACAGCAAAAATGTGCCTGCCTGTGAAATCTGTCAAAATCTGGGCGCAGTCCCCGTGGCCATCTGTCAGAAACCTGCTTTAAAACTGTAAACTTATACAACTGAAATCTAATGTCTGAAATCAAAGTTACCTGTTATTGAGAGTAACCTAGGTTGTAACTATTTCTGGAATAAGTGTTCTAGCTACTTGTTTGGAAAAAAAATTTAAACCAAGAAAAAAAATGTAACAAAATGACATTGAATTTAAGACTGCCTCAAAGCCATTTAACCAGTCCAACAGCTTCCCCCACGGAGGCCAGGCATCTCCCTTCTGCTGACTCCACCAGGAAATCACACCTCTGTGATGATTAGATTAGGGGAGGAGAATTTGGTCTGCCAGGGGAAGAAGACAATGGACTTCCTCCAGTCAAAGGAAGGCTAAGTGTGAAGAGTCGTAAAATGGCCTGGGCCTCTGGAGGAAATGGGAGGAGACTGCTTCTAACTACAGAGAGCCAGAAGGAGGTGGAGATAAACAGCCATTTGGGGCTGGACATTCACAAAGAAACATTTTGTTAAAGACATATAACTCACCACGTAACATTTTTTAATTACAAAAATCACATATTTGTGTATCTAAATTCTGACTGTACATTTTAAGAGGCAGCAAAACCGTGTGACATGTTCTAGAAGCAAATGGCAGAAAAGATGGTTTTACACCAAATGTATTTGTGCCAGAAGTATGAAACATTATACCCTTATGCCCATGTTCAACGCGCATATTTGTACAAATCTTCGGATAAACTGGACATTGTGTTCCGGTCAAAAAGGGTGAAATTCTGTCAAGAGTATCTGCTGCACAAAATATGTGATCTATATATGTTATTGTTATAAAGATTGCACACATGTAAATATGTATTGTGTAAGCGATATTCAATCAACACTACAGCTAAGTCAATGCCTAGTCTGGGATGCTGAGGAAAACCCTTATTGATGTATTTTTATATCCAGTTCAGTACTCTGGATGACAACCCTTGTATAACACCCCCCTCTTAGAATCCCCCTGACCCCACTGAGCCAAGAAGTAGGTTTGTTTTGCAAATTATAAGGTTTATTTGAAAATTTAAACAATATATATATATATCACACTTCTATAAATAAATTGATAATGGATATTACACTTGTGAATATGAGCAGTAGTCAGCAAGAGGTAACTTATGAATAGGAACAGAAGAATAAGGTGGGAAAGAATGCTTTATATGGTTCAAGGAAACGCAATGATGAATGAAATGCAGTACAGAAAATAACTTGATATGGCTTCAACAAAAGACAATGTAATCACTTTTCCTTGACAATTCACTCCCCCCCCCCTATGCAATGTAAGAAATGGAAGGAGAGCACACAGTCTTCAAGAATCCCAACAAAATGCAATACGAAATGCAGTTCCCACCCAGCAATCTTAGAGGAAAACAGGCAGAGGTTTGAAACACAGGCCCAAAAATGATTTGAATGTGATGACAATGAAGTGAGAAATGTGCTAAAAATGCTTTTAATTCCCTCTAGATATTCAGGGTGAGTGAGAGATGCTTGTTGGTATTAGTTCAGGCTCACTTTAGCAATGCTCTATGAGTTATTAGCAGATTGCAAACGAATTTTAGCAAAGAGAAGCAAAAAGCTGCTGATTTCTACAGATGTAGAAATCGGACCAAATCGCAAATCGCAGTAAATTTCGCGAGTGCGTGTCTCGTGATTACGGAAAAAGTATAGGGAGTAGGAAGTCGGTTCTAGGTTCGTTGGAAAGCCTAGATTCTAAGCTTTCAGGTTCCGGAGATACGATGATTTAATAAAGGTAGATTTTCGGATTTAAAGTAAAACTCAAAATGACAGGTGACAGCTTGCAGCTGCAGAATTGACAGGTGAGAGTTGTGCAGCTTTAAAAATGACAGATGACACGATTTCTAGGAGGCTGTTCTAATTAGGTTAAAATAGCTTGAATTAGATTATTTTAACTAAGAGATTGGATTCTGCACAGTTCTGGCGGATACTCACTCCTAATTTTGAAATGAATGGGCCTCGTCACGGATCTGGTCAACTGGACTGGACTTCGGTTCTCTCTGCTCAGCGGGTCAATCAGGCACCGGTTCTGCTGACAGCGGTCAGGATCTCTGGTTCTGCTCACAGCGGTCTGGGTCAGCTCTCTGGATACAGCGGCCTGTGGTTCTCTGGATCTCTGGTCTGGTCTCTGGCAATTGTTCTTGGCAAAACCATTCAGACAGCACGCCCGGCTGTGGAATAGTTTGCAGATGATTTTAAGGATGCTGAGGCCTGCTGAGAAGAGTTCTCAGTTTGTGGGTTTAGACCCTTGCTTTAAGTTCTGAAGTAAAGTTCTGGTCTTTGGAGATTGATGTATGTGAAGTCTGGAGTCTCCCGGCAGAGCGTCCCGCAGAAAATGGAATTGAATGTCTCTTCCTGTCCCAGCAGTCTCTTTTTATGTGTTTTGGAAGTGGGTGTGTGCCTGGCATAACTGAGCCTGCCCCTCTCTACTTGTCATTGGCCCAATTCTCCCCTCTCCCATGATTGGGGGAAGGAAATGGAGTGTCAGAGTGATGCTGTAGGTTTTATGGTCAGAGGAACCTCCCCTTGTCAAATTGCACACAAATCTATTTCTGATCCAAATACATATTTAAATATGTACCCTTTTTCTCATATTATAGGTCCAGTTTACATATTTTCTGTAGCACCAAACCATCCTATCCCTGTCTTTGTACGATGTCGTGTCCACTGATGAAAGAATTCTCCCCTTTTCATCCAGATAACGACCTCTAAGCCTTTCCAGATTTTACACAAATGTGCACCAGGGAGATGGGTTTCAGATGATAAAGTGTCCGATTTTTAACATGCATACATTTGGAGTGAGACCCTATTTTCCGCTAGCAACCCCCCAGAATACACCACAGGGTCCTAACGCCTCTTAAAACGTGCACAGAAAAATCACAAGAACAATGATATTAATTATATAATTTTGACCAGTCCGCACTATGCGTTATCTATCTTTTTAAAATGATGCTCTGGTCAAAAAAGGGTGTGGCTTCCCACATCACAGGGTGGAATAACTGGTTTATCCACTTCCCCCAAGCTCAGCTGCTAGCAGAGGCACTGCCCCTCCCAGTTTCCCCCAAGAGGAAGCCACTTTACGCCCCCCCAATATAACATTTGCCTGAGCCAAAGAAGGCCCATTGTTCAGTTTCCTGCGGTCCCCAGCTGCCACTCCCCTTTCAATCAACAGGGCCATGTGACTTCCTTTTTGTGAGGCAGCAGAATGCAGCCAGGCCTGGGAACACAACTGTTGATCCAGTTTCAACTCCTGTCGGGGGTAGTTGTCAGGCAGAATCCAGTTTCATTAAGCCATGTTTCAGCTAAATGTCACTTTTTGTTCCCAGTCTTCTACATTCAAATCAAACTGACAATTTTTACACATGCAGCTAGAATGCTGATTCTAAGTTCAAATCTATGACATTTCAACAGTTACAAACTATGTGACACTCAAAAATAGGTCCCTCATTTAATTTAAACATTTCGATTTTTGTGGTTTTCAGTTCAGTTTAACTTAAGCTGCTGACCTCTACAGCTCAGCCAGTTTGGTTATGAACATTGTTTTGGGCTCTTTTTATTTCCAGATTTTGTATGCACACACAACTTCATTCTGCCAAATGTCTGCTGGTGTTCAGTGAGATTTTTGAATATCCTGCAATGTTTGACATAGGCATTTTTAGCTTGCATTCAGAGAAACCAAGGTGATTTCAAAGGTCTTTTTATGCTAACAGGCACTGCTGTTTTTCCTTTGGCACACATTCCACTCATGGCACCCCTGGCCCATCACGCTCGCACTGGTGGGTGGAAGGTTAGGTGACCATTTTGGTGTGCGCACAAACTGCGCGGTTCTCCTATTCTGGCATGAATGTGGGCGGCGATAGCTCATCCCCACATCCACCCAGTCTATTGATTTAGTTTGTTCTGGGATAGAATAATGGGCGGCAACAGCTCATCCCCACATCCACCCAGTCTATTGATTCAACATGGGTCAAAACCCTTGACAATTGTACCAAAAGTAGATTTTATGTTCAAAGGGACAAGGGGAGGATTCTCTAACTCATAAACCCACATCATCGTGGTGACACCCTGTTTTCTTCTCCAATCAAGGGAGAGAAGAGACTCTAGCCAATCGCCTGCCTAAGGGGGCGCGCTTAGGATAAACCAGCACACACCACTTTATTATAAGCATAAATAGAGACAGCTCAGACTGAAAAAGGACAGAGACAGATTCACCCACTAACCGATTGCTGGCGGAGCACCCTGCGAGAGAACCATCCATTTTCCTTGCTTCAGACTCCAGAAACTTGGCAAGCAGAAAGGCCCATTCCATTAGTTGAACCATTTTCAACTAGGCTTGAATTTCCACAACCAGAAAGAATCCCACAAAGCTAAGGGGAACCAAAGAAACAGCCGGGCTGTGTTGTAACTGCTTTCCTGCTAAATAATTATCTTGGAACCAAGAAGGGCAGATTAAACCCAATCCTGTGCCGTGCTGTGCTGATCCTGTCCAGTCCTGCCGGGCGGTGACCAGAGCGCATTGCTGATTGCAGACCCAGTCCAGTCCGGTGTGCCCAGCAGTCTGTCCCAGAACCAGAATCCCTGACCAGAATCCCTGATGGTTCTGTTTGAAACCCATATAGTGAGTATTTATAGAATAGAACTGTGTCACTAGCATATGTACTGTCCATAGTCCAATCCCTATCTAAATCCATCCTATCTTGTCTTTAGAACCTGATATTGTTAGGAGTAGTTTGAATTGTCGGAGCGTTTCTTGCACTGAGTTCTCTTATTTGTATTCTAAAATCATAAATCAATAGTGTTGTGAATAAATAAATTGAATCCCAGAAATAAATTGATTATCCACCACATGAAGGGTCCCTGGCCAGGATTGATGGAGATTCATGTGTGGCATTCTCTTTTTCTATAGTTATAATCTAGTATAAAAAATCCCATTTGTGTTTGAAAAGTGTATCCCTGTTTTCCCATTCTTGCGCCTACCTCAGAAAAACGACCTCCACTAAAAACGTCTATAAATTCCTCAAATATTATGATAAAAACAAAATTCTGCTTGTAGCTAACATCCTCAGCTTTCCATAGAACTGAAAACCGCATTCCAAATCCATATACGATTACTGCGTGCAGAAAAGTTTGCTGCAAATTTAGTTTTAGGAAATTTCTGACACGTGTAAAACAGCTTTTGATTGCACCCAACCTCAATTTTAAGTTTGCACATTGCTTATTCAACTCATTGCTAGTGCTTGTCTAAAACTATCTAAAGTGGCTCCCATTAGAATTTAAACAATTTCAGCAATTTAAACCAGATTTAGTGTTTTACCCTATCCATTCTCAGATAACTTTAAAACCATTTTGACAGTTTGCCAATCAGTTCTATTTCTCTTTTGTGTTTGCTAGGGGAAATTGGGATTGACATTTGGTTTGAATCCTGCATTCCTAAATACCTGCTATCTCTCCTCCTATCTCTTTACATTGCCTGTTGGGGGGCTGAGGGGTGTGCAAGGGGAAATAGTAACCACATTGCTATTTGTTCTGAACATACACATAAGTATTATTTCTGTTCTGAATTGTTTTTGCTCATTATTACTCATCGTAATTAAAGAGATTGCTTAGTGTTACATCACCCCATTGGTGATCATTGTATATCCATTAAACATAGTGTGATTATATTGTGAACTACATAAATAAATATTTGAACTTTGCAAACCAGCCTGATTCCTGGTTCAGTGTGACCGGGGGGGGGTTCCAAGAGAGGGGCGTGATATGAGTGGTACATCGTTCAGAATAAAAGAACTTTTAGACACAAAATAAATAAGGATTTCAGTTGTGCATTACACGCTAGGCGTTGACTTAGGTGAAGTGCCGGATTGAAATCACTTACATATGCGGAGTGCCACGGTACCCAAAAGGAAGCAGATGCCACACGGAAAACGAAGGAGGGACCGACAAAGTGGTCTGTGGCCCATGGTGAGTGCGCAGAGCACATATAGCACCATCAAACAGCCTGGAACACCCATAGATGCCCCAGTGCCCAGCATGCAAGATAGGCTCCGGAAGGTGCATTAGTCTTCCAGCACAACAGAAAAGGGTAATTTTCGCCTAGACACACAAGCAAAGTATTAAAGGCCAGAAGACACCATGTCAGACCAGGATCAGAATCCAGCCGCACATGCCCACACACAAGAGCAAAAAGGGAGAGATGCATTCCCTGTATCGTCAATACTGCCTTTTGACACAGGAGATACCACCAGTCTGGGTCCACAATGGACTAGGTGGATGAAGGAGTTTGATGCTTACCCGGATGCAGTACACCTTCAGGAGTACCAACGCATCATTGGCGTACTCACAGTCACTGCAGGTCCGGAGGTATGTGACATCATTTTTGAATTACCTGAAGATGTAGAATACAAGTTCGATAAACTCAAGAAGATATTAAAAGAACACTTTGCCAGGCACCAAAATGCGGACTAGGAAAGGCACATCTTTCACACCACCACACAGCTAAAAGGGGAGAGCATGGACACATTTGTCACACGATTAAGTGCCAGAGTAAGACACTGTGAATTCCACTTATACAATAAAGAGGAGGCTATAAAATCCAAAGTGATAGCAGGTTGCGAGTCACTGGTGTTAAAAAAGAAGTTGCTGCAAGTGCCGCATTTTTTGGTGGATATACTCGTGCTGGCGAGGACATCATCAGCCCTAGACCTACAAATCTCCACATTGAGCAAGGCACACATCACATTGCCTATCATGAAAACGAGGAGATGATAAACAAGATGACATCACAGCTGACAGCCTCATATGACATCAGACAGGAAAAACTGCAGTGTTTTCGATGCAGACACGACCTTCCCCATGACGGGTCACATCCGGCCATCGGTCAGACATGCGGTGCCTGAAGGGGAGAAGATCGTGCAATGTGCCAAAATCCAAAAGCAATGAGGACCACTTCCACAGATCAAAGACTGCACAGACATCAGTCCCCACTCTGATATCACAGGGAGGAAAGAACAAGAGACACTGAAAGGAAATACCACAAGGAGAGACCACACACAAGAGGCAAGCACTCAAAATCCCTGAGGGTCACCGAAAAGGGAGAAGAAGAATACAAATACTCAATACTACACAAGCCCAGCAAGGATGAAAATCCAGCGGACTTCTTCTCTCGACATCCACTCACTAGAGGTACGACTTCACGTGATAGGGCGGATGGATATATCAATTACATAATTCACCACGCAATGCCACCCACCATTGCAATGACAGAACTTGCAAAACACACAGCCGAAGATGCCACGCTAGCATTAGTGCCGTCCTTTATTAGAAACGGAAGAGACATTCAGGCAAGTCTGGCGCTGGGTGAGCGGTTGTTCAAAACACTGGCAAAGACGAAAGAGGAACTATCCATATCACTGTCGGCTCTACTATTAAAAGGAGACAGAATAATAATACCAGAAACCCTCCATCAGAAGGTGATAGAGATAGCACACGAGGTTCATCGTGGGATTGTCTACACCAAACGCATGTTATGAAGCAAGGTATTGTTCCCAGGAATGGACAGGCTAGTAGAAAAAACGCTAAAATGCTGCCACATCTGCCTGAGCTTGCAAACCACAATATTCCTGGAGCCACTACGCTTGTCAGAACTCCCTGATGGAGTATGGGAGGAAGTGGCAATAGACTTCTTTGGACCCCTAGGATCAGGGGAATACGTGCTGGTAGCACTAGATGATCATTCCTGCTACCCCGAGACAGAAATTGTGGTGTCCACAGCAGCCACTGCACTGATACCGGCACTTGATCGAATTTTCTCTGCATTTGGAGTACCAAAGATAGTCAATTCAGACAATGCCCGACATTCACCAGCAAAGATTTCCAAAACTTTGCAAACTATCTGGGATTCAGACAAAAATAAATCACACCCCTGTGGCCCCAAGTGAATGGAGTGGTAGAGTGCTTCATGGCCAACATCAAAAGGGCAAGCCCTCTGCCAACGCCTAAGAGACTACCGGAACACGCCGCATTACTCCACAGGGAAATGTCCATCAGAACTCATGTTCGGGTGCCCCATCAGTTCAAGAGTACCACAGGAGGATCAGGAAGTGGAGGCGGGCAAAGAGATGACAAGGACAAGGAAAACAGATAACAGAGCAAAAGAAAGAATGCAGGACTACGCAGACCGGACGAGAAGTGCACGAGCGGCAGACATATTGCCAAGGGAACTAGTGCTAGTAAAGCAAACCCAGGCCCACAAGGACATGCCACTGTTTGATCTTAGGCCCATGAAAGTATCTCACATCAAGGGATCCATGATCACTGCAGAAAGAGATTGATGGTTCATAATGAGAAACAGCTTCTTCTTCAGAAAAGCAGGAGAGCATACCATCCAGACATATAGGCAGGGAATGAAGATGAAGCAAAAAAGCAAAGGGGGTCAGGATACTCGGCAGATGAAGATGAGCCAGACAAAGAAGAACGCAACAGCATGGAAGAACACATGTAAGCGACAGTTTCGTCTCCTCGACAAGGAAGACCCTGTCGAATCATCCAAAAGCCTTGACGCTGGATCGAGGAAACGGGATAGGACTGTAATTATTTTGAGGGCAGATGTGCCATCGCAGGATGCCACTGTCATCAAATGTGTCGATGGAAATAAAGGGTCCCAGGATGATGTGTGCGCATCGCGCGCAAATAAAGTGCAGTTGCTGCTCTGCATCCTGGTGTCCGGGTGTTTATGTGCGCTGCCGCCGCGACCGTCCCTGCGCGCCGCTGGCCCCTAGCTTAGACATCACAGGGCCCTTGCCTGCAAAGTGGTGCCGCTGCTTGTAAAAGTACTGAACTATTTGACAGAGTGTGTCAGAGGCTCTGAAAAGCCATTCGACACAATGTAATGTTAAAGCAGGCTTTTCTCATTTTTCCAAACATGGATGTCATGTCCTTTTTATTTGTGATAATCTTACGCTGAGAAAACAAAATGAGAACATGATATTTTAAAAGTAGTGCAATTGCAAGTGAAGCCCCACTGAAGTGAATTAAGTGCCCGCCTTCTCAAATTAAAGATACGCTTTCTCGGTTCTTGTTGCTGCTGCGATTACAATCTAAAACTTGTGCTTGTGTGCAAGGCTCCTGTGTGTGGTTTTGCTATAGCTTTCATTCATTAATAGGGGCAATTGTAGATATACCTTTAATGCTGTGACATGTGTCTGTTTGTTACCTAATAATGATGACGTGTTTACAGCTATTTTTTAAATGACTTATTCTATTTTATTGTGCTGTGAATAACAAGATTTTCAAGAAGTTTAGCGTGGAAAGATGAAGTACATAGTGCCCTGTAGGGGCTTGATATTGTGATCTGCACTGTGAACACAGATCTCAAGCATCTTGCCAGAAACTCACTGAGCTATGTTACAGCTTTATTTGAATGTATTTCCTAGGTGTGCTGATGTATCAACTGCACATGGAACTTTTAGTGAGATTGTAAAGAGTGTGAGGTAACCCGAGCTAGTCTGGAGCTTGTTTTACCATATA
Source organism: Ambystoma mexicanum (assembly GCF_040938575.1). Taxonomy (NCBI): domain Eukaryota; kingdom Metazoa; phylum Chordata; class Amphibia; order Caudata; family Ambystomatidae; genus Ambystoma; species Ambystoma mexicanum. Next base: position 539,835,542 of record NC_090935.1, read on the forward strand.
TACCATACTGCAAAGATGCCTTGTGCAACAGTCCTGGTCGCTTCAGGATTGCAGTTGCAGTGTGGTATTATGGAACAGCTCCATGCATCTAAGTTTGTTTTTGCTGCAAACTTACATGTGCTGGAATGTGGTTGTGGAAAGGCCACATGTTGCATTGTGTTTGTTTTTTGGGGAAAGGCTGCATACATTGCAATGTATTGATGGGGAAACTGGGGATAAGCTGTACACATTTCAATTTGTTGTGAAATGTTGCATACATTTCAATTTCATTCAGTTGTAAAATAGCTACATATGTTGGAAAGTGTTGGTGTGGGAAGGCTGCGTATGCTGCCCTTTGTGTTTGGGAAATGCAGCATGCATTTTTATTTTCGGTTTGATTCAACGGTTGGCTTTGTCAGAGGGCATTATAGCATATGAAATGTTTTTTTTCTATTGTGTTATTATGGTTAAATGAACCTTTTTACACATGTATATTACAAAACACAGAAATAAGAACACAAGGATAATAAAAATGAACATTTAGGAAATATAAAATCATGAAACAACATATAATTGTCATAATAGCTACACACACTGTAAAATACCGTACAAAATCTAAAAAAAACCCAGTGGTTACAACCAGATCCATTAAGCAACCACCTTCATACTAATAAAATGTATTCAATTGCTTCCAGCTTCTAATCCTAGATTAACCCTCAGCAACCAATAGCCTATATATTTTCCGACTAGTTATACATTTAGAACTTTTTTATCCAACGCATTCTGGATTTGCATCCATATATGGTATACTGTTAAATTCAGTACTGTGGAGTTACCTGAGAATATTAGTCCCCAGGATTGGTCCGATGCAAAATACTTCAATTCATATTTTATTCTAAAATAACTCAGGTTATGTATTATAACCATTTCACAACATTCGGTCAATAGATGTCTTGTGGTCTCAATCTCCACCTTACTTAGCCAGCATAACCTTAGGTGATACCCAATACCCTTCCACGCTCCAGTTCTCGAGAAAGTGGGTAGCCAATCGAGTCTCAACATCATAAGAAACCTCCTCAGCCCTATATTAAAATGAATGGTACGGTACAAACAAGGGGTATTAACCGTGAATCCCTGTTTAACATAGAGTGCATATTTTCGATGTTTAGCAAGTTTTGTTATGTTAGCATCCCGGTCCCAAACATGGGCCAGTTTTGTAATTTGCTTCTCCATAACAGTGATCGGTATTTCCTTATCCATTAGAAATCCAATTTTATTAATTTCATTCACCTGAAATTGTTGGCCCAGATTAGGCCTTTCCTTAGCAGATCCAACTGTGCGGCAATTGCAAGAGCAATTATTGGGGCCCGCATTGACTACTGCTCCAGCCTTCTTCAGGGTATTGGAAAAGCGGAACTGGCAAGACTCCAGGTCATTCAAAATAACACTGTGAGAGTGGTGGAGGGTCTCAAACGATCGGGCCACATCTCCGCTGCCAGACAAGGTCTCCACTGGCTTCCAGTGGAAGAGTGACTGACCATTCGGACACTCTGTATTACATACCAATGCCTCCACTGAAATGTCCCTAAATAACTTGCTCAGAAAGTGGTCCGGTTGCCAGAGAGAAGAGTCCTAAGATCAAACATCTCTAATCTTCTGCTCATTCCCAAGGCAAGACTGGGCATGGCTGCACAGAACTCCTTCGCCCACAAAGCCCCCAGGCTATGGAATGATCTTCCTCCTGACCTGAGGGCTTGTAGCAGTTTCTGAAATTCAAAAAGGCATTTAAAACACTCCTTTTCTGCTAGATTGTTTGCCCACACTTGCCCGCCTTTCGTCCAGATATGTTTTGTCTTATATGTCTGTCCCTGCACTCTTACGCCTACGGGCTGTGTCGATGTGCATTACAAATAAAATAAATAAATACAATTTTAAAAAACAGTGTATCCTTTTTACATTGATACAGTGCACAACTACTGCTATTATTTGTGAGAAGCGAGCAGAAATTGGAGAAGAGGGACTCATGATCCTCACATTTGAGTAGCATTCGTACAAAAAAATAGGCATCTTTATTTTCATTTGCGTGTTAAGATGTATCAGACCAAGTTCTAAGAACATGCCTTTAATCAGAATATTCTTCAGGAGACACATTATCCTAGACTGAATTTTTCTTTCTAGTTTTTTAAGCCAAAGACACTCTTTCACCATACGTATCTCTAAACCATAGCACCTACAGTGAATAAGGCGTGTTTTATATAGTTTTAGCAAGCCTTCCACAGAGAAGCCACTCTTGCATACATCTTATGAAATTGGATACTGCTAGAAATTTCTTTTCAATATTTTGACATACAAAAGTCTCAATCACTGACACATTCAGGGTATCAGATTGAATAATTCCCAAATATATGTATAAATGGACCACCTGGATTTTAACATTCTCTATTTCCCAAAAGCTTTTAACACATTTCTTCTTTTGGAGACAGATTTCCATAATTTTTGTTTTACTGTAATTTACTTTTAAGTTATAATTCTTAGAATATAGAGCTAATCTGTCCATACAGAGTTGTAACCCAATCAGTGTCTGGTCTAGCAGGCGGGTATCATCAGCGTGTGCCAGCCAATTTATGTGTTGTTTTCCAATTCTGGGCGGAAAGTTATGGCATTCCTTAAGAAAAGGACCCAAATCAGAAACATGCAGGTTATAAAAAGGTGGGAACAAAAGGGCAGCCCTGTTTTAAAAGTTAGTTGTAACTATTTCGCTCAGGCAGCCCTCCTGATTCAAGCATATCTGTATCACATTGTCAGAATATAGCTTCTGCATGAAGTCTAATAGCAGAGCATTAAGGTTCCATTTTCTCAATCTATCCCATATCTCTCTGTCTACAGTATCAAATGTCCCCTTAAAATCTATATAACTTAATAGTGATTTGTCTCTATCTTTCTCGTGTATTGGAGAATGTGCCCATACCTTTTCTGAAACCAGTTTGATGTTAAGTTATTTAGTTTGGTCAACAGCACTTGGGCAAAAACATTTGAGCAGGCATCTGACATTGCAAGCAAGCAGTAATTATTTGGGGTATCTTGCTCACCCTTTTTAAACACTGGGATACGTATAGAAGCTTTCCAGCTAATAGGGATAAAACCAGTGTCAGCTATCTTGGTAAATAAATCAGAGAACAGACTTGCCCAAAATATCGGCCTATATTAGGAATGCCATCAGGGCCAGGCGACCTGGAAGGCTTTAATTTGGAGATTATATTTCCTGTAGTCTCAACTTCCAAGTTTAAAATGTGCCAATCTACTTATTCAATTACATAAGGCCTCTTTACACCAACACCATCGGGTCTATAGTATAATTCGCCAATATGTTCCATCCATACCAATTCCTTAACACGGTTCATCTCTTTTTGGCCACTTTATTACAGTGAGTTTCTTATAGATCCCAGAATCTACATCCATCAGTATATTTGAGAATGTTGCGAAAATAGAAACAATCCCTGGGTCCCTAACTTGTTTTCTTCGACCCACAATTACTCTAAACAGCTTGTATATTCTTCAATGTTCATCGTGGACCAATATATTCTATTACGCCCCCATATTTATTGTATTACCACTCGATGTGAATACCTTCACCACAGCCTCAGTTTGTAGGGACAACCCCTTAACTACATGATCACTAGCTGTACTGGGTATCAAGCATAGGGGACCCACAAAGTCAAGAACAGATTCAGAGAGTAAAATATAATCAATCCAGGATGAGCTATTCCTCCCACTCCATGCATAAGGGCAACTAGCCATCTCTAAATTTTCAACATATAATTGGCTTAACCGGTTAGCCTATACAAACTGTTCCCTAAATCCATATGCCTAGGAATCTCTTCCAATTCTTGCAAAAGAGTAACTCCCAGTCGGATTTTTTTTGTCATGACAAAAGGAGAATCTAAATTGGGAACACCCCTGTCTTGCATAATTAACATCACCCATAATCAGATAATGGGAATTAGAATTAACTCTAGTCCACTCATCAATTATTTTCTCCGGTGCCTCAATGATCATGACCGTATAATGATTATTAGGTGGGTTATATACATTAATCACCAGTATCTTTTGTTCTAAATTGTTTAATTTCATTCAAGTGTGGCAGCTAACGCCCACTGCAATTAACCACTTGGGCAATATTCTTGTAATCTTAGATGTTTTTTTGCACCCAACAGCGAACCTCCGGCTGGGCGTCCCATTTTAGATCTCTTTGCCTTACACTGGATAATTTGATATTTAAAGGGTAATTCATAGAAATTCGCACAAAAGTGGCGCACGCGGCTGGCGCACAGCGTGCCCGTGTGAATGTCTGCGCCAGCCGCGTGCGCTAAAATCGATTTCTGCGCACAGCGTATTCATGGATTTTCGCATCCAAAACCAGACGTGGCGCAGCGTGGCGCAGCGACCCTGCAGCAGCGCCAGTTACGCCCCCAAGAACGCCCTCGTGCAAGGAAAAGCCTTCAAAATCCCCAAATAATCGCAAAGGGCTGCGCTAACCCTGTACCAGTTCACAGAGCTGGCAAACAGCAAACGCCAAGCGGGGAACGTGTATTTCAGTGGTTCGCGGGAAGTTCCACACGCGATTGTCCTGTGTACGTGTGCATCAGGGGTGCGTGGGAAGTAACACACGCAAAAGCAGCAGGGTACATGTATTTCAGGGGTGCGTGGGAAGTATCACACGCAAAAGCAGCAGGGTACGGGTATTTCAGGGGTGCGTGGGAAGTATCACACGCAAAAGCAGCAGGGTACGTGTATCTCAGGGGTGCGCGGGAAGTATCACACGCAATTCCATCAGGGTACGTGTATTCCAAGGGTGCGCGGGAAGTATCACACGCAAAAACAGCAGGGTACGTGTATTTCAGGGGTGCGCGGGAAGTATCACACGCAAAAGCAGCACGGTACGTGTATCTTAGGGGTGCGCGGGAAGTATCACACGCGATTCCATCAGGGTACGTGTATTCCAGGGGTGCGCGGGAAGTATCACACGCAAAAACAGCAGGGTACGTGTATTCCAGGGGTGCACGGGAAGTATCACACGCAAAAGCAGCAGGGTACGTGTATTTCAGGGGTGCGCGGGAAGTATCACACGCAAAATCAGCAGGGTACGTGTATTTCAGGGGTGCGCGGGAAGTATCACACGCGATTCCATCAGGGTACGTGTATTACAGGGGTGCGCGGGGAGCACCACACGTGAATTGCACGTGTGGGTCCTCCCAGGTGTTCCCTCTACACCCTCCACGGCCCCTACAGGTGGCCCACACCACAGGGGCCTACCCTGCACATGTCCTGCAGGCACCCCATCCACCATGGCCATGCCCCCCAGCCAACCCACATGTCACCTTGCACTACTGCCCACCAACGGATGTCCCCCTGCACCCCCAGCCACCAGGGGCAGCCTCCACCAGGCCCCCACCCATGTCTACCACCACCCCCAACCCCCAGCCACCAGGGGCAGCCTCCACCAGGCCCCCACCCATGTCTACCACCACCCCCACCCCCCAGCAGTGCAGGGGCAGCCTCCACCAGGCCCCCACTCATGTCTCCCACCACCCCCACCCCCCAGCAGTGCAGGGGCAGCCTCCACCAGGCCCCCACTCATGTCTCCCTGCACCCCCACCCCCAGCCACCAGGGGCAGCCTCCACCAGGCCCCCACTCATGTCCCCTATCACCCCCACCCCCCAGCCACCAGGGGCAGCCTCCACCAGGCCCCCACTCATGTCTACCATCCCCCCACCCCCCAGCCACCAGGAGCAGCCTCCACCAGGCCCCCACTCATGGCTCCCATCACCCCCACCACCCAGCCACCAGGGGCAGCCTCCACCAGGCCCCCACTCATGTCCAACTCATGTCTCCCTGCACCCCCACCCCCCAGCCACCAGGGGCAGCCTCCACCAGGCCCCCACTCATGTCCCCTATCACCCCCACCCCCCAGCAGTCAGGGCCAGCCTCCACCAGGCCCCCACCCATGTCTACCACCCTCTCACCCCCCAGCATTGCAGGGGCAGCCTCCACCAGGCCCCCACTCATGTCCCCTATCACCCCCACCCCCCAGCCACCAGGAGCAGCCTCCACCAGGCCCCCACTCATGGCTCCCATCACCCCAATCCCCCAGCCACCAGGGGCAGCCTCCACCAGGCCCCCACTCATGTCCAACTCATGTCTCCCTGCACCCCCACCCCCAGCCACCAGGGGCAGCCTCCACCAGGCCCCCACTCATGTCCCCTATCACCCCCACCCCCCCAGCAGTGCAGGGGCAGCCTCCACCAGGCCCCCACCCATGTCTACCACCACCCCCACCCTCCACCCACCAGGGGCAGCCTCCACCAGGCCCCCACTCATGTCTCCCATCACCCCCACCCCCCAGCAGTGCAGGGGCAGCCTCCACCAGGACCCCACCCATGTCTACCACCACCCCCACCCCCCCAGCAGTGCAGGGGCAGCCTCCACCAGGCCCCCACCCATGTCTACCACCACCCCCACCCTCCACCCACCAGGGGCAGCCTCCACCAGGCCCCCACTCATGTCTCCCATCACCCCCACCCCCCAGCAGTGCAGGGGCAGCCTCCACCAGGACCCCACCCATGTCTACCACCACCCCCACCCCCCAGCAGTGCAAGGGCAGCCTCCACCAGGCCCCCACTCATGTCCCCTATCACCCCCACCCCCAGCCACCAGGGGCAGCCACCACCAGGCCCCTACTCATGTCTACCACCACCCCCACCCCCCAGCCACCAGGGGCAGCCTCCACCAGGCCCCCACCCATGTCTACCACCACCCCCACCCCCCAGCAGTGTAGGGGCAGCCTCCACCAGGCCCCCACTCATGTCTCCCACCACCCCCACCCCCCAGCAGTGCAGGAGCAGCCTCCACCAGGCCCCCACTCATGTCTCCCTGCACCCCCACCCCCCAGCCACCAGGGGAAGCCTCCACCAGGCCCCCACTCATGTCTACCACCACCCCCACCCCCCAGCCACCAGGGGCAGCCTCCACCAGGCCCCCACCCATGTCTACAACCACCCCCACCCTCCAGCAGTGCAGGGGCAGCCTCCACCAGGCCCCCACTCATGTCCCCTATCACCCCCACCCCCCAGCAGTGCAGGGGCAGCCTCCACCAGGCCCCCACTCATGTCCCCTATCACCCCCACCCCCCAGCCACCAGGGGCAGCCTCCAGCAGGCCCCCACCCATGTCTACCACCACCCCCAACCCCCAGCAGCGCAGGGGCAGCCTCCACCAGGCCCCCACTCATGTCTCCCAGCCAACATGTCACCACAATGTACATCCCTGGCCCTTATGGTCAGCCTCCAAATGGCAAACACCCACCCGAGTATTGCATCCACCCACTTAGAAATGGCAAAAACATGATAGAAGCCCAATTGCAAGTTTGGAAATGAACACATGTCCCTCACATACACCCAATGGGTGTCAGTGAATGTCAAAACCCATATCATGATATGCATGAAACCAATGAGATGATACTACACATTGAACTTTGAAGAAAAAATATGTATTAAAAGCAACATAAATTGAATCAAAAATAAACAAACAATAATAGAAATTAAAAAAAAAAAGCAGGTCCATGAAATAATGCAAAACCACAAATCATAATGCAAAGGAAAGGTGTCCAAAGTCACAGTCCACAAAAGTAAATCCAATGGAAAATTAAAATCGAAAACCATTGCTCCATGGCGAAATCATCATAAAAATTGAAAATCCAAAAGTCAACTCTGTACAGATAAACAATCCAGGGTCCATGATCCCAACCGAAGAAATGAAACCTATCTAATAACACTACCTTAAAAAAATAACTATATACAAAAATGTGGCCCATTGTCCAAAAGGTCCAAAAAAAAATGCTAAACCAAAGGAAACCTAACACTATCTATATAACTATTTACAAGGGCAGCAGGCTAGTCCGACGGCTCACTTCGGGATGTTCCGGGCCAGGGCATCATCGAACTCCTGCTCAATGTCCCGGAGGCGCTCCTCCTCCATGGCCCCGAGGGTCCGCAGGGCCATCCACATGTTCCCCCCAAACTCCCTGCAGATTGCCTCGAGGCACTCGGCACGCCTCAGGGCCCTCCGCATGGAGTTCTCCGCCCTGACCATCGTGAGCCGTGCCTCTTCCGCCCGCTGCCGCTCCGCATCTATTGTGTGGCCCAACCGCTGCCACACGGAAGACACTTCCCGTCCTGGGTCCTCCTGCCCTCCGGCCGATGCCTGCCCCTCCGATGTGGAAGGCCCTGAGCCATCATGGCTCCCACCACGTTGCTGCTGCTGCTGTTGCGCCTCTCCCCGTGCACTGCCTCCTGCTGCCTGCACATCCTCCGCTGGCTGGGGTGCAGTCGTTGATGTGGCCACCCCTGCTGGACGTCCGACTCCCGACTGTGGCAGGGATGTCTCCTCCACCAGCCTGGCCGCACCGTCAGAGGCAGCTCCACAGGGCACCCAGGTGACTGATGGGTTGGAAGATGGCACAGAGGACGACTGGCGCATAGGGGGTTCAGTTGAGGAGGGGGTCGTAGCAAGCCCCATCAAACGGAGGAATCCGGCCTGGGTGACCTGTCCCAGTAGGCCGACGCAGTCAACGAGCCATTCGAGATGACGTGCAGTCTCCTCATGAAAAGACTGCAGGTCACCTCGCATGGCCCGTTGACGCAACGCCACACCAGTCAGGACAGGCTCAACCCGGACCCGGATAGCCACGTCCGCAGGCAGAGGAAGGCCAGTTGTCGTGAGCTCATCCCCTGCCTGAAAACGGGTCTGGACGTAGGCATCCCTGCTGGTGCAAGATGATGCAGTGACAGGATCAGGGACAGGATTGCACACAGGCACCTCTGCGGCGACCTGTGCTGCCTCCTGTCCCTGGTCCTGCACTGCACCACTAGCACCATTGGAATCCCCACCTCCAGACCCCGTCTCTGTTGCTTGCACGGCCTCCTCCTCCACCAAACCCCCACCAACCTGGATGACTCCTGCCATCTTTCCCCGTTGGGCCCTGTGGGGTCCCAGCTGCCCCTTCTGCTGCCGAGGAGTCCAACTCCAACCTCCGCCTCTTGGACCTCCCCCCGGCAGCTGCGGCCTGGGACGCGGCACCGGACTCCTCACTCCCCAACGAGATCACAACCTGGGAGGGGAGCCGGGCCTTCGTCTCCGGCTGGCGGTGCGATCCCCACCGCTGTGCTCCACAGCACCTTCTCCGCCCTCTTCATCAGTTGACGCTGCAGACAGGGAGAAATAAAACACAGGCATCAGGGCACTGTACAATAGACACATACACACATGACAGTTGCACATGAGTGGCATTGGCAAACCTCAGACATGGCATCACAATCGGCAACACACATGTCATGTCAACTTGCACACATGAGCCATACCACAGCCACATCGCAACTGCCAGCACCATCCATACACATACAACAGCATGAGCAGGCAAAGGTGAGCCAGACATCACATGCAACACAGGGAGTGCACTACACATGCACTCACACCACCACACTTGCATGCATGTGTACACCTCAGCCAACTGTCGCAGTGTTCCGATGGGCATCCATGTCACATCTGCCGATCAGGCTTCCAACATGCATCCATGTTGCCTCACTGTTGCACCCTTGTCAAATACACACACATGCACATGTACACAGTGCTGATACATGCAGCTGAAAACAACATACATGCGTGACATCACGAACATGCCCACTTACATACACATTCATCCAAACATGTGTGCCCACACAACTGCATTTGGCATGCAAGCCTACACACACAAGCACCATCCATGTCTCACACATGACAGCCCTCGCATGTGTTAGCCTCAATGTCCTGTACACCCCCACCCATACTCGGCCCCATACAAACAGATGTGCAACCGGCACACTACTGGCACATCACCACACGCACAGCTTACAATCATGATGCATGTACACTTACCGCTCGACTCCAGACGGGTCGGCCTCTCAAGGACCTGGACGTGGAGCGCTGGGGATATGCGTTCCAGGACCCTCATCTGATCTTCCGACAAGTGGCCCCGGCGCCCCTTAGCATCCGCTACCTTCAAGAGGCGCCGGGCCTTGTTCAGGGTCCTGGACCTGAAGTCCTCCCAGCGCTTCTTGACATGTTGGAAGTCGCGGACTGCCACCCCCTCTGCGTTGATGGCAGTCACGATGTCTGTCCAGATCCGAGTCCGTCCTTCCTTGTCGGCGCGCACACTTCCGTAGAGGGCATCATACTGCCCCAGGACTTGCTCCACCAGGACACCAACTTCCCTGGCACTGAAGCTGGTGCCCCTCTGCCTCTCTGGCCGGGGGTTGTCAGTGGTGCCAGATGTTGCAGTGCCCGACATGACAACCCCAGAGGCAGGAGTGGGTGGGCAACTGGGTCCTGGGGCTGGGCTGTGGAGCGATGGAATCCCAGTCGGGAGTCTTCGGTTCAAGCAGGGGTGGTCACAGCAACAGCACCCCTGGCTGATGTGCAGGCAGCAAATGGCAGGACACGTGGGCAGCAGGCAGTCAGGCAGCAGCAGATGGCAGGTGGGAGCGTGCTCGGGGCTCTGGGGGGCAGTAATTCAGCCTTGTGGGCAGAAGCATGGTCTTCCGTGTGCTTACGCGTGGCCAGCTTGATACGGAGTGATTTGGCACGTGAAAATCCTGCACGTCTGCGTGTAAATCGAGGAAAGGCCCTTAGCGCGTATGCACGTCAGCACGCATATGCGATTTCATTGGACCAAAGGCCCTTAGCGCGTAAGCGCGTCTGTGACGTGATGCGCGCGGATGTTTCCCTCATTACATGTGATGACAGAGCACACGTGGATTTCCACCAATCGCGTGTGAAACTTCCTGCGCACCCCAGAAATACACGTACCCAGGCCAATCGCGTGTACGCTCACTTCCCTCTGATTACACGCGATGACACTCGGACGTGCAGTTTTACCACGTGTGCTCGCATATGCGATTTCATTGGCCCAAAGGCCACAATGCGCAGCTGTGACGTCACGCGCATGGCCGTAGAGAATGGCGCGTGTAAAAATGAAGAGATACACGTCCGAGTGTCAAAGCGCGTAATTGGTGGAAATGGCCTCATCGCTTATGCGCGTCTGTGACGTGTGTATAAAAGGTACGTTTAGAACGCCATTTCCTTGTACGTGCTTTTCGTCGAGAGCGAGTGGGTGAAATCTGTACTTCTTGTCGGTTCACACGCGATTTACTTCACAGCGTTTCCAGTTCGTACTCCCTGTTACCTCTGACAGCTTTTTCTCTTGTCCTCTTTTTCCTGGGCCTGTTTCCTCAAACAGCGTTCCCTTCTACTGTTGTCCTGTCTCCTCAGACACCGTACAATTCTTCTTTTGGCGGGGGTGTTTCCAACGCGCACACGCGCATATTTTTCACGCTTTTGTTCCTGGCAACGGTGAGTCGCGCACGTATTTAACATCTGTGCTTGCCCCGTGTGTCGCGTACCCCTTCAGAGGTCATTCTAGGCTGCGTGTGACATGCATACGTTCATTCTTGTGTTTCTGGGTGCCACAGCGTAGTGCAGGTTCATTTTTCCACGCACGTGGTCTAGGAGGGGTTGCGTGCACCTTACTTCCCTTTTTTGGGGTGCCTGTGCGTTGCGTGACCCGTCATCTTTCCCCAGGGGTGACATACAGCCTTGCTAGAGCACTAGGGTACGATTACCATCTGGTACCCAACCCCTTTGACCCCCAATTGCCCAGGACAATAGTTCACATCGACTCCCATACGCACAATAATACCAGTGCCATGGCTGGGAGGCGACCAAGCCGTAAGGGTGGCAAAGGTGGCCGAGCCCCAAGTGGTGGCCGTGGTGGATCCAGTAGGGGACGTGGCCGTGACTTGCAGGGTGCCCCTAGCCCCGATGTGTGGAGGAGCAGTCAGGGACACCCATGCCCCCCCTCCTGGTTGATGTTAACGTGGCTGACAACATCCATGCTCAGCCCTTGTTGGACCAGCCCACTGTGGAACCAGACCTGGCACAGGGTGACTCCTTGGCTGACTTCCAGGTCAGCAGGTCTAGGCCACGTGCGCCGGTGAACGTTGGTGTCATCAGGCCACGTGGATCAGGGGCAGCTAGGTCATCTGCTGCCCCGCGTAGGCAGGCTGGGGAGGCTGCAGGGGCAGCTGCGGCTCCATCCACCCCACCTCTCACACACCCAGCCAGGACAGTGTCGGTCCAAGTCCATCATGCTGCATTCCCCCTGACACTATCACACTTGAGCACATGACCGCAAAATGGTGATTGTTGCAGGATCCAAGACCACACCTGCACAACGTGAGGCACACTGGCAGACCATTGCGGACATCATAAGTGCCCTTGGAATCGTGAGGCGCACAGCTAATGAATGCTACAAGTGCTTGAATGACATGAAGCGCAGGGCAAAGAATAAGCTGGCCTCAAGTCATGCCGCAACTCTAGTGACTGGAGGTGGGTCTCCAGCAGACGACATAGAACTCACTCCACATGAGCAGGTTGCTGGGACCTACGTCACGGAGGAACAGATCCAAGGCGTGGGAGAACTGGCAGATTGCGAGGCATTGTCCGGTGAGTGCACATGCATGTGTGTGTCATCCATGTGCATGGTGTGTGTGGGAGGGCTTCTGTTTGGGTGCCAGGTGAGGGTGTGTGTGCCTGAGTGGTTTGGGTCACCCATGTGCCTCTTCCTATACATTCTTGGCACCAGCATTTGGGTATAGCAGCATCCCTTCTGCCAACTTTAGACATCCAGCCCAACACCACGCCAGTTGCCCTTGGAGTGTCATCTTGCCACAACATTGTTGCTTATTTACCTCTGTTTATTCAGGCAGATTGTTTGCATACCACCACTTTTACTCGGGATTTCTCAGTCCTATTGTCACATGTCTGACATGGCTATGGTACAGTGGACTGGCTTAGTTTCCTGGACATGATTAATTTAGACATGTCCCTGTGCTATAGGACCATTTTGGACTGGCAGCTGCAGGTTAAACATTTGAACCATTTCAATGAAAAAATCAATTATATGAGCAAACTGGACTGAATGAACAATTGGTGACCTCCTCTCCCTCTTCACTTCATGGCTAGGGTACATGCCATCTGTGTGATGGCATGTGTATTTGACCTGCCAATCACTGGCCAATGTGTGATGCCACTGCTAGGCAGCATGCAGCAAATGTGTTCATCTTCCATCTTGTTGTCATCAATGTGTGCCATCTGCCTCCCCATCACACGCAGTGACGGTGCATGCATGGGAGGGTTTTAGTCATGTGGGACATGTGTCAATCAAGTACTGTTTCTGTAGCCTCTCAGGCCTAATTGTGTGCTATAGTGCTAATGCCTGTTTCCATTTGTTTTCTTTTATGTCTTTGCAGGGGATGAGACTTGATACTGCTGGGGTTGTGGAGATGGTGCAGACCCAGGAGGGGTCTGAGGGCCGACCGACCACCAGTGAGGGACGTGGTGTGGTGGTGGGTGAGAACCCACAACTGCTGCAGGTCGTGCTCTCAAGGGGTGTCTCTGGCTGCACCTCCCCCGAGCTGTATTCAGGTGTCGATTCGGATGATGAGACCTATGTGCCGTCGCAGGTGAGTGTTCCTGGGAGGGATTCTGTTCTGTCCGACCCACCTGCACCAGGGTTAGAACCCTCAATGGGGATGTAAGTGTTGGCAGGTACGCCTTTGGTGGTTACGGATGCAGGGTCACACTCCGCGACATCTGATCCTGTTCCTGGGCCAGCAGATCAGAGGGGGAATGCAGTCCTGCAGCCTCAGGCAGTGCCGGCACAGCAAGGCGCAGTTCGCCTTGCCCCAGACAGGTGTGGTGCCCGCCGACGTGGTGGCCGTCAGCCACCTGGCAATACCGCATGGGAGCAATCCATATACGGTATGGCAACCCAACAGGCAGCATCATCAGAGATGATGGCTCAGGCCATGGATAGGGTGGCCACTTCCATTGTCCCCCCCGAAAGGCTGATGGAGCGACTACAGCAGGCAACCGACTCCATCTGCCAGTCACACAGGGAGGACATGTTGGCGTCCGACAGGGACAGGCGGGCGGCACTGGCGACTCTGCAGGAAGCCATTTCCATAGAGTCCCAGGGCCACAGGGAAGCCCTGAGGGTGGAACTCCTTCACCTCAGGACGACTCTTGTTGAGCTTGAGGTTTCAACAAACAGAAGGACAGAACAGCAGCTGGAGCGTCTCACATGTACGCTCTCAGCTGAGATGCAGGCAACTAGGGCGGAGGTCCGGGCATCCCGTGAGTTGTTGCATGGGGGCGTCCGCACACTTATCCTCCAGAACAAGACCTACCACACCCGCATGCTTGCAGCCATGGAGGAACAGACTAGGGCTTTGCGTGGGCTGCCTCCCATAGTGCCACCACCTCCTGATGCAGCGGCAGAGGGTGAGGAGAGCGACAGCAGTGATACTCCCACAATAGGGTAGCCGTGTAGGCCATGAGCCCATGGTGGTGTTTTTTTTTTTGCAAGATTCACACAGGTGGGTTTGGTGTGCACCCTGTCCTCGGACCTCCTGGGTGGCCTCTCCCACCCCCCTGGCCCATTAATGGCCATTTTCTTTTTTTGGGACAGTGTGTTGCCTTGTGTGGCTCCCGTGGGCATACGCTGCATTGTGGCTGGGCACATGCAGGCTTGTCAGGAATTTGGTTCAGATGCTTGGGTTTTTGTGACACACACCCCTCCTGATTCCCGTTTCCATGGGCTTGCAAAGGGTGTGCCCAAGTGACATTGACGTACATGGTGACATTGGACTCCCATGAGCTGTGTGGGCAGTCTGTAGTCAATACTGTGTATACATTCATAGTGCATATTGTTGTTGTATTGTACACTGCATGGTGTATTGATATGTGCCTCTGCATCCATCTCATCCTCCTAATTTGCAGGTCCATTCCTCATGTCTTCACAATGCGGTCCACCTTGGAACTGGAGTCCATGTTGTAAGCAGTGCACCTACACTCTTGCGTGGCGCTAACACTGTATACTTGGAAGTGTTCGGAGGGCTGGCATCATCAGGTAGTGAGGCTAGCAAATGTTTAAGTGTGTAATGTCATGTTTAAGGTAGGTTGGCGGTTGTGTAGGTAATTGGTATTTTTGGTAAGTATTTGGTAATGTGTGTTGTAGGTCCTGCATTACTGTGAGCATTTCATGTGTGGACATGTTTCCATTAGGGACACTGTAGCTGGTGACACTTGGGGCATGTTGTGGGGATTAATTTCTTTCCTCTCACATTGCATGACATGCCATGGTGTGTTGTGTGGCCGTGCCGGGGAGGGGTTGGGTGACATGGCACTGTTTTCATGTAATATTTTACGAGTGGGTATTCATTTCTGCAGCATGGAAGTGTCTTTTGATGACACTGCATTGGTGGTGTTTGTGTAGGTAGGGATGCACACATTGTGACACTTCCACATGAACAATCTCAGGCTGCTATGGTTCTGACAGTTGACTGTCCCTTTGTTCGTCTTAATTGTCAGGTCGAGTCATCATTGCTTATCAGATGGTATGTGCCAGGCCTGTGTGCACTCCACTGGGGTGTGATTTCTATGTGAAGTAATTAGCCACCAGCTGCGTACGGGCTGCCTCACCCCGTGCCCTCTCCCCTCCCATGCGCAGCGGGCGTGCATGTGGTTGTGGATGTGGGGGCACCACCATGTCCACAGACAGGCCCCGGCGTGTTGCAACATTGTGCAGGACACATGCTGGCACTATGATCCTGCACACTACTGGGGGCGCATATAACAGCTGCCCGCCAGAATGGTCAAGGGAGCGAAAGCGTGACTTGAGCATTCCGAATGTGCGCTCCACTATGCCCCGGGTTGCAATATGGGCTGTGTTGTATCTTACCTCTGGAGGCGTGATGGGGTTCCGAATTGGCGTCATCATGTGGGTGCTCAGAGGGTAGGCATTGTCCCCTGGTGAGGAGGTGATGGGTATCATTAGTGGGGTAGTGAAATAACTCTGCATCTGACATGCATGCATGTGCAGTGGCATTCATACTCACCAAGCAGCCATGTATCGCCATGCCGCCCAGCTTCTAGGTCCCGGTTTAGGGTAGACATTCAGTAAATGAAGCTGTCGTGGGTGGACCCTGGATAGTTGGCATATACTGAGGTGATGATTCCCTTAGCATTACATACTACCTGCACGTTGATAGAATGCCAGTGCTTGCGGTTCCTATAGATGTGCTCAGATGCCCTGGGGGGACGTAGTGCCACATGGGTGCAGTCAATGGCACCTAGCACTTTTGGGAATTGTGCCACACCGTAGAAATCGAGGGTGGCAGCCTGCCTTTCTGCAGGTGTCCTGGGCAGGTATATGTGCCTACGGACTGATGGGCGTGCAGTGATGATGTTCAAGACCTGGTGTATGCAGCGTGACTGCGTGGCCTGTGACACCCCACCCACTATGGCACTTGTCCGCTGAAATGATCCTGTGGCCAAGAAGTGCAGTACATTGAGGACCTTCTCCAGGGGGCTGAGTGCTTGGGAGCACAGGGTGGGTGATGTGAGGTCATCCTCCCACCCACTCACTGACCAGGTCCAGTATTATGTGTGGTGGAAACCTGTACCTCTCATGCACCTGGTCATCAGGCATCCCAAAAAAGCTGGTTCTGGGAGTGAACATTCTGGCCCTCACTATCCTCCTCCTTCTCCTTTGGTAACCCACGGCCACTGCTGCTAGGAACGGTATATTCATCCTGGCGTATGAGCTTGTTTGTTGTTTGCGCGCACTTTTATGCTGCGCGGGTCGACGTACACCTGCTTCATGCTGGCGTACGTGTTTCAGGATTGGACCATTTATTTTTCGGCACGTCGTAGGCGGACGTGTGAATCTTCCCGCCCACCCCAGGAATACACGTAGCACGCTCTCCCAGGCCCAGTCGCGAGTAAATATTCCCGCCCACCCCTGGAATACATGTACCCCACTCTCACAGGCCCAGTCGCGTGTGGAAGTTCACGCGCACCCCGAAGTACACGTACCCAGGCCAATCGCGTGTGGAACTTTCCGCGCACCCCAAAGTACACGTACCCAGGCCAATCGCGTGTGGAACTTCCCGCGCACCCTGAAGTACACGTACCCAGGCCAATCGCGTGTGGAACCTCCCGCGCACCCCGTAGTCCATGTACCCAAGCCAATCGCGTGTGGAACTTCCTGCGCACCCCGTAGTACACGTACCCAGGCCAATCGCGTGTGGAACTTCCCGCGCACCCCGTAGTACATGTACCCAGGCCAATCGCGTGTGGAACTTCCCGCGCACCCCGAAGTACACGTACCCAGGCAAATAGCACGGCTGGGGGTGGGGGTGATGGGAGACATGAGTGGGGGCCTGGTGGAGGCTGCCCCTGGTGGCTGGGGGGTGGGGGTGATGGGAGACCTGAGTGGGGGCCTGGTGGAGGCTGCCCTGCACTGCTGGGGGGTGGGGGTGATGGGAGACATGAGTGGGGGCCTGGTGGAGGCTGCCCCTGCACTGCTGGGGGGTGGGGGTGATGGGAGACATGAGTGGGGGCCTGGTGGAGGCTGCCCCTGCACTGCTGGGGGGGTGATGGGAGACATGAGTGGGGTCCTGGTGGAGGCTGCCCCTGCACTGCTGGGGGGTGGGGGTGATGGGGGACATGAGTGGGGGCCTGGTGGAGGCTGCCCCTGGTGGCTGGGGGTGGGGGTGGTGGTAGACATAGGTGGGGGCCTGGTGGAGGCTGCCCCTGGTGGCTGGGGGGTGGGGGTGGTGGTAGACATGGGTGGGGGCCTGGTGGAGGCTGCCCCTGGTGGCTGGGGGGTGGCGGTGATGGGAGACATGAGTGGGGGCCTGGTGGAAGCTTCCCCTGGTGGCTGGGGGGTGGGGGTGATGGGAGACATGAGTGGGGGCCTGGTGGAGGCTGCCCCTGCACTGCTGGGGGGTGGGGGTGATGGGAGACATGAGTTGGGGCCTGGTGGAGGCTGCCCCTACACTGCTGGTGGGTGGGGGTGATGGGAGATATGAGTGGGGGCCTGGTGGAGGCTACCCCTGGTGGCTGGGGGTGGGGGTGGTGGTAGACATGGGTGGGGGCCTGGTGGAGGCTGCCCCTGCACTGCTGGGGAGTGGGGGTGATGGGAGACATGAGTGGGGGCCTGGTGGAGGCTGCCCCTGGTGGCTGGGGGGTGGGGGTGATGGGAGACATGAGTGGGGGCCTGGTGGAGGCTGCCCCTGCACTGCTGGGGGGTGGGGGTGTAGGGAGACATGAGTTGGACATGAGTGGGGGCCTGGTGGAGGCTGCCCCTGCACTGCTGGGGGTGGGGGTGATGGGAGACATGAGTGGGGGTCTGGTGGAGGCTGCCCCTGCACTGCTGGGGGGTGGGGGTGATGGGAGATATGAGTGGGGGCCTGGTGGAGGCTACCCCTGGTGGCTGGGGGTGGGGGTGGTGGTAGACATGGGTGGGGGCCTGGTGGAGGCTGCCCCTGCACTGCTGGGGGGTGGGGGTGATGGGAGACATGAGTGGGGGCCTGGTGGAGGCTGCCCCTGGTGGCTGGGGGGTGGGGGTGATGGGAGACATGAGTGGGGGCCTGGTGGAGGCTGCCCCTGCACTGCTGGGGGGTGGGGGTGTAGGGAGACATGAGTTGGACATGAGTGGGGGCCTGGTGGAGGCTGCCCCTGCACTGCTGGGGGTGGGGGTGATGGGAGACATGAGTGGGGGTCTGGTGGAGGCTGCCCCTGCACTGCTGGGGGGTGGGGGTGATGGGAGATATGAGTGGGGGCCTGGTGGAGGCTGCCCCTGGTGGCTGGGGGGTGGGGGTGGTGGTAGACATGGGTGGGGGCCTGGTGGAGGCTGCCCCTGCACTGCTGGGGGGTGGGGGTGATGGGAGACATGAGTGGGGGCCTGGTGGAGGCTGCCCCTGGTGGCTGGGGGGTGGGGGAGGTGGTAGACATGGGTGGGGGCCTGGTGGAGGCTGCCCCTGCACTGCTGGGGGGTGGGGGTGATGGGAGACATGAGTGGGGGCCTGGTGGAGGCTGCCCCTGGTGGCTGGGGGTGGGGGTGGTGGTAGACATGGGTGGGGGCCTGGTGGAGGCTGCCCCTGGTGGCTGGGGGGTGGGGGTGAAGGGAGACATGAGTGGGGGCCTGGAGGAGGCTGCCCCTGCACTGCTGGGTAGTGGGGGCGATGGGAGACATGAGTGGGGGCCAGGTGGAGACTGCCCCTGCACTGCTGGGGGGTGGGGGTGATGGGAGACATGAGTGGGGGCCTGGTGGAGGCTGCCCCTGCACTGCTGGGGGGTGGGGGTGATGGGAGATATGAGTGGGGGCCTGGTGGAGGCTGCCCTGGTGGCTGGGGGGTGGGGGTGGTGGTAGACATGGGTGGGGGCCTGGTGGAGGCTGCCCCTGGTGGCTGGGGGGTGCGGTTGATGGGAGACATGAGTGGGGGCCTGGTGGAGGCTGCCCCTGGTGGCTGGGGGGTTGGGGGTGATGGGAGACATGAGTGGGGGCCTGGTGGAAGCTGCCCCTGCACTGCTGGGGGGTGGGGGCGATGGGCGACATGAGTGGGGGCCTGGTGGAGGCTGCCCCTGCACTGCTGGGGGGTGGGGGTGATGGGAGATATGAGTGGGGGCCCGGTGGAGGCTGCCCCTGGTGTCTGGGGGGTGGGGGTGGTGGTAGACATGGGTGGGGGCCTGGTGGAGGCTGCCCCTGCACTGCTTGGGGGTGGGGGTGATGGGAGACATGATTGGGGGCCTGGTGGAGGATGCCCCTGGTGGCTGGGGGGTGGGGGTGCAGGGGGACATGTGTGGGAGCCTGGTGGAGGCTGCCCCTGCACTGCTGGGGGGTGGGGGTGAGGGAGACATGAGTTGGACATGAATGGGGGCCTGGTGGAGGCTGCCCCTGCACTGCTGAGGGGTGGGGGTGATGGAAGACATGAGTGGGGGCCTGGTGGAGGCTGCCCTTGCACTGCTGGGGGGTGGGGGTGATGGGAGATATGAGTGGGAGCCTGGTGGAGGCTGCCCCTGGTGGCTGGGGGGTGGGGGTGGTGGTAGACATGGGTGGGGGCCTGGTGGAGGCTGCCCCTGCACTGCTGGGGGGTGGGGTGATGGCAGACATGAGTGGGGGCCTGGTGGAGGCTGCCTCTGGTGGCTGGGGGGTGGAAGTGGTGGTAGACATGGGTGGGGGGCTGGTGGAGGCTGCCCCTGCACTGCTGGGAGGTGGGGGTGATGGGAGACATGAGTAGGGGCCTGGTGGAGGCTGCCCCTGGTGGCTGGGGGTGGGGGTGGTGGTAGACATGGATGGGGGCCTGGTGGAAGCTGCCCCTGGTGGCTGGGGGGTGGGGGTGATGGGAGACATGAGTGGGGGCCTGGTGGAGGCTGCCCCTGCACTGCTGGGGGTTGGGGGTGATGGGAGACATGAGTGGGGGCCTGGTGGAGGCTGCCCCTGCACTGCTGGGGGGTGGGGGTGATGGGAGATATGAGTGGGGGCCTGGTGGAGGCTGCCCCTAGTGGCTGGGGGTGAGGGTGGTGGTAGACATGAGAGGGGGCCTGGTGGAGGCTGCCCCTGCACTGCTGTGGGGTGGGGGTGATGGGAGACATGGGTGGGGGCCTGGTGGAGGCTGCCCCTGGTGGCTGGGGGGTGGGGGTGATGGGAGACATGAGTGGGGGCCTGGTGGAGGCTGCCCCTGCACTGCTGGGGGGTGGGGGTGATGGGAGACATGAGTGGGGGCCTGGTGGAGGCTGCCCCTGCACTGCTGGGGGGTGGGGGTGATGGGAGACATGAGTGGGGGCCTGGTGGAGGCTGCCCCTGCACTCCTGGGGGGTGGGGGTGATGGGAGATATGAGTGGGGGCCTGGTGGAGGCTGCCCCTGCACTGCTGGGGGGTGGGGGCGATGGGAGACATGAGTAGGGGCCTGGTGGAGGATGCCCCTGGTGGCTGGGGGGTGGGGGTGCAGGGGGACATGTGTGGGAGCCTGGTGGAGGCTGCCCCTGCACTGCTGGGGGGTGGGGGTGCAGGGAGACATGAGTTGGACATGAGTGGGGGCCTGGTGGAGGCTGCCCCTGCACTGCTGGGGGGTGGGGGTGATGGGAGACATGAGTGGGGGCCTGGTGGAGGCTGCCCCTGCACTGCTGGGGGGTGGGGGTGATGGGAGATATGAGTGGGGGCCTGGTGGAGGCTTCTCCTGGTCGCTGGGGGGTGGGGGTGGTGGTAGTCATGGGTGGGGGCCTGGTGGAGGCTGCCCCTGCACTGCTGGGGGGTGGGGGTGATGGGAGACATGAGTGGGGGCCTGGTGGAGGCTGCCCCTGGTGGCTGGGGGGTGGAGGTGGTGGTAGACATGGGTGGGGGCCTGGTGGAGGCTGCCCCTAGTGGCTGGGGGTGGGGGGTGTGGTAGACATTAAAGGGGGCCTGGTGGAGGCTGCCCCTGCACTGCTGGGGGGTGGGGGTGATGGGAGACATGGGTCGGGGCCTGGTGGAGGCTGCCCCTGGTGGCTGGGGGGTGGGTGGGGGTGGTGGTAGTGTTAGGACAGTTTTTCTGAAGTCCAGTTAAGGGCCTAGTAAAACCATTCAACTGAGGCAGTACAAGACTCCACTCTTAGTATAAGACTGTACCACCTGAGTACATGGTAGCGTAGGCAGAGCAGCCAGGCTTATCTTAGGAGGGAGAGAGGGCAGTAGATACAGTACAAGTGAAAATTGTAATACAAATGATCCAAAGAAACACTGAAACACTATGTATTATAAAAATAAAGGATTTATTTAAATACAAGTAGGCCCAGATAAATCTAGGGGTTATGTAAATACTGAAACATTATATGAAATCACAATATAAAACACAACACTATACTTGAAA
Organism: Ambystoma mexicanum; assembly: GCF_040938575.1. Lineage (NCBI taxonomy): Eukaryota > Metazoa > Chordata > Amphibia > Caudata > Ambystomatidae > Ambystoma > Ambystoma mexicanum. Next base: position 539,857,366 of record NC_090935.1, read on the forward strand.
GTACACAGACCCAAGTATAGACCTTATTTGGAACACCTAACAGTAGTTCTAGGGAAGTCAAAACCTTGTTATACACATTTAGTATAGGCCAAGCCTATTCTTTGGGAGTAAAAGACCAATGGTTACTTTTAGATTACTTTTGGTAATACAAGGACAGTAGGCCCTTCCAGTTGTACAGTGAGTCTTGGAACAAATCACACAAACAGTCAACTGGACAATATACTTTTGGTGAATAGTGAAACACTTATTCTAGGTGCAGTAAAAACCTATAACTACTTTTGTCATAACACACCGTTATACCAGGTGAGTAATACCTATGGATGTAATGTACAATTACAGATGCTTTGGAAATCAGGGAACCCCAGATTGAGATAAGCAATAACTCTTGTAACTTGTTTTGGATGGCACACAGCTAACACAAGGTAAGTAAAACCCACTTACTTTAACTTCACAATGAAGGGGAAAGTAAAACCCAATGTCACACTTTACTGGATAGATATTCTAGGTAGGCAACAACCTAATGTAGACTTATTAAAGACAGGCTAGCAGCAAGTCAGGGGAAGCAAGACCCAGTTGGGGGACACTCATACAGTTATCCTAACAGGACTAACCTGGTGATACCAACAGTTGGAGGACACTCATACAATTACCCTTCAGGAATAATCTGGTGAAACCACCACATTACTTTTGTAAAGAGGCACAACCTAATCACAGGAGAGTAAAATACCTTCACATCTACTTTCTTTTAGACTGGCAAAACAGTGGCTAAGGAAGGAAAGATGTTAACCATACTTTTAAGAATAGTGCATCACACATCCAAGATCAGTAAGAACTTTTGTAACTGTTCACTCTTAGAATTAGAGTTACCAACCAACTCTTTACAAGTAAGTAAAAACACATGATTTCTTTTCTAGGCAGAAGTCCCAATCCCTTCAAAGTGACCAACAGGCAGTGTTAGAATAAGTTCTTTAGTAGCAAACGTCAGAGTTTCCTGAGGAAAACTGGCAAACAAGTGAGTACTTTTACTTCTAGGGTTAGAAGAGGGTCCAGGGGCTTCACAGAAGACACCCCAGCAGGATTCTAGCAGTGGGACTGGGTGTACTGGACGAGGGACCTCCCAATCACAGAAAACACCCCAGGACTACACAGAAATCCCAACAGGCTTAAGGTAAGTATATACCCAAGCCAACACAGTACCTCAGCAATGAAGAAGAGATTGCAGCAGGAGAACTTCAGGGACTGCAGCCAAATACCCGGTCACTGGATTCCTGGTCCTGGAGACTGAACACAAGACCTCAGAAGGGATTTTGCAGCAGGGATCGATGAAGAAGGCTCTAGGCAAGATTTCTCTCGCGGCTGAATGCGGTTCTGCGGGTTTGGCGCCTTTTCAAGGAGCACAGAAGAAGACAGAAAATCACGGTTGAATTCTCGTCGTTTAAAAGGTCCAGCACTCTTGTGCGGGAACTTTTTGGACTCGATTCGTGTCTCTGGAGATAGACCAAGATGCCCACGAAGTTTCAGCGACATTCGGAATTCGGAAGACCGTGCACCGCACAGTGGCAGGCGGTCCCAGGGTATTGGGGTATTGCAAGAACGCAAGGTCGCAGCAACCCGTGGGATGGCTCAAAATGCATGTCGTCTTGAGTCTAGTGGGTCTCACTAGGCTCTGGGTTCGGGTCGTCGTTTTCGGAGACTTCAGGTCAGTCGGAAGGAAGGGCTGCAGCAGGCTCTCTGGCCGCTGGAAATCATTCCCGCTGCTTTTCTTTCGTCATCCTCTTCGGTTTTCGGTTCCAGTGGTCGACATGACTTCAGCTTCCAGGTTTCCAGTATTTATCAGGAACTGCAACACAACCTCTGCATTCTCTCCCCGCATTTTACAAGAAAGGGGCGTTTGGCTGTCCAAACAGGACAGCCAACCCCCCACTGGGATCTGACCCAGTTGAAGGAAGGCCTAAGACAAAGGAGGGGGGAGTTTGGGACCCCTCCCCCACTTCCTGTGCTTACAGACTGACTGGAGCCTGGGCGGGGTGTCCAGGGGACTCCCGCCAAAGACAAAACTCAAACAAAGGATTTTCCGGCCCTGGATGTCAGGGGAAGGAACAAGAAACGACAAGAAACACTAAAATAGCAGAAAAAGAAGACAGGGGCCATTTCGGTAAAAATGAGCACCCTTAGGTGCCTTTACTGCAGCTGTGATTACAGCACGCGGTAAAAGTGCAACAAATTAGTAAAAGGTATCACTGCCACCAGCCATTAAAGGTAAGCTTGTCACTGTAACAGAATTGTTACAGTTTAAATGTGAAAGGGGATACATTGTATCTCCCCAGCACTCCACATAAGGTGGGGTGTGCTGGTTTCACAGAATAAAATGTAAAAGGGATCCAAAGATCCTTTCTACCCTTGGGAACTGTAGTTCACTCAAGGTTAGCACAAGAAAGTTAAAGGGGGAGCCCCTAGGGCAACCCAGCAACAACAGGCACTTATTGCCAATAACTTTAAAAAGACACTATGGAGAGTCTTAAAAATGACACCCATAAAAAGAGTTAAAGACAGGTGAGTGTGGAAAAAGGTTCCCACTCACTGAGGTATTAATGGAAAATATCTCACTAGAAAAGCAAAAAGTTCTGGAGTTGAACCAGGCAAGGAAGATTTACCAGCCCTGTGGAAATCTTACCTAACAGGTAGACATGGGTGGGGGCCTGGTGGAGGCTGCCCCCGGTGGCTGGGGGGTGGGGGTGGTGGTAGACATGGGTGGGGGCCTGGTGGAGGCTGCCCCTGGTGGCTGGGGGGTGGGGGTGATGGGAGACATGAGTGGGGGCCTGGTGGAGGCTGCCCCTGCACTGCTGGGGGGTGTGGGTGATGGGAGACATTAGTGGGGGCCTGGTGGAGGCTGCCCCTGGTGGCTGGGGGTGGGGGTGCAGGGGGACATGTGTGGGAGCCTGGTAGAGGCTGCCCCTGCACTGCTGGGAGGTGGGGGTGATGGGAGACATGAGTGGGGGCCTGGTGGAGGCTGCCCCTGGTGGCTGGGGGGCGGGGTGGTGGTAGACATGGGTGGGGGCTTGGTGGAGGCTGCCCCTGCACTGCTGGGGGGTGGGGGTGATGGGAGACATGAGTGGGGGCCTGGTGGAGGCTGTCCCTGCACTGCTGGGGGGGTGGGGGTGATGGGAGACATGAGTGGGGGCCTGGTGGAGGCTGCCCCTGGTGGCTGGGGGTGGGGGTGCAGGGGGACATGTGTGGGAGCCTGGTGGAGGCTGCCCCTGGTGGCTGGGGGGTGGGTGTGATGGGAGACATGAGTGGGGGCCTGGTGGAGGCTGCCCCTGCACTGCTGGGGGGTGGGGGTGATGGGGGACATGAGTGGGGGCCTGGTGGAGGCTGCCCCTGGTGGCTGGGGGTGGGGGTGGTGGTAGACATGGGTGGGGGCCTGGTGGAGGCTGCCCCTGGTGGCTGGGGGGTGGGGGTGGTGGTAGACATGGGTGGGGGCCTGGTGGAGGCTGCCCCTGGTGGCTGGGGGTGGGGGTGATGGGAGACATGAGTGGGGGCCTGGTGGAGGCTGCCCCTGCACTGCTGGGGGGTGGGGTGATGGGAGACATGGGTGGGGGCCTGGTGGAGGCTGCCCCTGCATTGCTGGGGGGGTGGGGGTGATGGGAGACATGAGTGGGGGCCTGGTGGAGGCTGCCCCTGCACTGCTGGTGGGGGGGTGATGGGAGACATGAGTGGGGGCCTGGTGGAGGCTGCCCCTGGTGGCTGGGGGGTGGGGTGCAGGGGGACATGTGTAGGAGCCTGGTGGAGGCTGCCCCTGGTGGCCGGGGGGTGGGGGTGATGGGAGACATGAGTGGGGGCCTGGTGGAGGCTGCCCCTGCACTGCTGGGGGGTGGGGGTGATGGGGGACATGAGTGGGGGCCTGGTGGAGGCTGCCCCTGGTGGTTGGGGGGTGGGGGTGGTGGTAGACATGGGTGGGGGCCTGGTGGAGGCTGCCCCTGGTGGCTGGGGGGTGGGGGTGATGGGAGACATGAGTGGGGGCCTGGTGGAGGCTGCCCCTGCACTGCTGGGGGGTGGGGGTGATGGGAGACATGAGTGGGGGCCTGGTGGAGGCTGCCCCTGCACTGCTGGGGGGTGGGGGTGATGGGAGACATGAGTGGGGGCCTGGTGGAGGCTGCCCCTGCACTGCTGGGGGGTGGGGGTGATGGGGGACATGAGTGGGGGCTTGGTGGAGGCTGCCCCTGGTGGCTGGGGGGTGGGGGCGGTGATAGACATGGGTGGGGGCCTGATGGAGGCTGCCCCTGGTGGCTGGGGGGTGGGGGAGATCGGAGACATGAGTGGGGGCCTGGTGGAGGCTGCCCCTGCACTGCTGGGGGGTGGGGGTGATGGGAGACATGAGTGGGGGCCTGGTGGAGGCTGCCCCTGCACTGCTGGGGGGTGGGGGTGATGGGAGACATGAGTGGGGGCCTGGTGGAGGCTGCCCTGCACTGCTGAGGGGTGGGGGTGATGGGAGATATGAGTGGGGGCCTGGTGGAGGCTGCCCCTGCACTGCTGGGGGGTGGGGGTGAAGGGAGACATGAGTGGGGGCCTGGTGGAGGCTGCCCCTGGTGGCTGGGGAGTGGGGGTGCAGGGGGACATGTGTGGGAGCCTGGTGGAGGCTGCCCCTGCACTGCTGGGGGGGTGGGGGTGATGGGAGACATGAGTGGGGGCCTGGTGGAGGCTGCCCCTGGTGGCTGGGGGGTGGGGGTGGTGGTAGACATGGGTGGGGCCTGGTGGAGGCTGCCCCTGCACTGCTGGGGGGTGGGGGTGCAGGGGGACATGTGTGGGAGCCTGGTGGAGGGTGCCCCTGCACTGCTGGGGGGTGGGGGTGGTGGTAGACATGGGTGGGGGCCTGGTGGAGGCTGCCCCTGGTGGCTGGGGGGGTGGGGGTAATAGGGGACATGAGTGGGGGCCTGGTGGAGGCTGCCCCTGCACTTCTGGGGGGTGGGGGTGGTGGGAGACATGAGTGGGGGCCTGGTGGAGGCTGCCCCTGGTGGCTGGGGGGTGGGGGTGATGGGAGACATGTGTTGGTGATCAGTAGTGCAAGGTGACATGTGGGTTGGCTGGTGGCATGGCCATGGTGGATGGGTTGCCTGTGGGACATGAGCAGGGGTGCAGGGTAGTACCCTGTGGTGTGCGCTGCCTGCAGGGGCCGTGGAGGGTGTAGAGGGAACACCTGGGAGGACCCACATGGCCAAATCACGTGTAGCATTCCCCGGCACCACCGGAATACACGTACCCTGCTGAAATCACGTGTGAATCTTCCCGCGCACCTCGGAATACACGTACCCAGGCCAATCGCGTGTGGAACTTCCCGCGCACCCCGAAGTACACGTACCCAGGCCAATCGCGTGTGGAACTTCCCGCGCACCCCGAAGTACACCTACCCTGGCCAATCGCGTGTGGAACTTCCTGCGCACCCCGTAGTACAAGTACCCAGGCTAATCGCGTGTGGAACTTCCCGCGCATCCCGAAGTACACGTACCCAGGCCAATCGCGTGTGGAACTTCCCGCGCACCCAGGAACACGCGCACACGCTATTTTTCACACAGCGGGTGTCCGTGTTTGTCGGTGCCCCTTTGCACCTCATTTGTCCTAGAGGGCCACTGTATGGCCCATTCATCATGGCTGTATATGGATGCTTTTTGTTAGCGCACATTTTGGCGCACATTTTTTTCAGTCGCAGGGGCACTACCGCCTGCTTTCTTGTGGCGTACTTGTTTGGCCCTGTGCGCGTCTTTGACCATGCGCTGGTTTGCCCTATTCGATTCCATGAATACGGGTTGTAGGCGAGCGTGTGGGCTTTCCGCGCACATGCCTCCTGTACTTCCCCCGTGACACCCATATTTTCACGCGTTGTTCCCCATTCCGAGTGTTACGCCCCGTGTTCCGCCTACTTTTGTGATGTGCGCCGCGCTATGTGCGATTTCGCAGTGGCCGTGGCGCACGCTGTTGGATGACCTGTGCGCCGGTGTGCGCCACGCACATTTTTAGCGCACATCCAATGTTTTTCTCCCGCATGGACTTCCATGAATTGATGTGCGCTGGTTTCCCTGCGATTTTTGCACTTGCACTGCGATATTCGCACTTTTACTGCGATTCGCACGTTTTGGCACCTCTGCGCAGTAATTTTCGGCGCACATTATTTCCATGAATCGACCGAGTCACGCACGTTTCTTGTAGACCAAATAGGTCAACATTCAACAGAAAAGACATTCCATTAATATTGTACACAAAAGATTGAAATCCTCCAGTATTCCATGTCAGGAATTCAATACCTTTGCATATACCAAAATACATTCCGAGACAATTGGTGAGATCAAATGTAGTATACCCCAATTTGTCTCCTTAGTAGTAACGGGTGTTTCTACTAATGTAATGTCCTATGAAGTTATCGTCTTCAAATATTCTACTTGGTGCAAAAGTTCCAACATATTCATCCTATTCAGCAAAGGACTTTCATTAGAGGCATACAAATCCATAATGTTGATCTTTGTGGTTCTTAACCCTAAGGGACAAAGAATATCATTTAAACCCGGCTCTTTATCAAGACCTCTCATACTTGGTGCAGGAGCTAATTCGTCAAATTCATTATCGTCCAAATCATCTATTATATCCAAATATTCAATGTCAGACTCATACTAAGGGATTTGCTCCAACTTCCAGTCTATCCTTTTTCTTATCCATCCAGGTCACAACTGACTCTTGATTCCCAGAGACAGCTCTCTTATCAAGTGCTTTCTTTCCCATTTGGGTTTTATTTTTGGATAGAGCTGGTCGGGTATGGTTTGTTAATGTGCCTTCGTCAGATGGTTGGTATTTATCCTGTGATTACGTACATGAGATTTTTTTGGCCAGAGCTTGATCTACTCTTTTAATCGTCTGGTTTTGATAAAAAAAAATCTTTACATTACTCAATTGTTTTATTTTCTTTTGTGGTTGTTTCCCAGCCCCTTTAGGTTATTTGCCTTCAGGTGCTTTCCCAGCCACCTCAGTAGGGGCAGGTGAGGTAACATGCTGCCTGTAAACCAAGCTCTGGTCATGCATCTTGAGTATTGAGTCCTCAGGATTCAAGCAATCAGGCGTAAACTTCCCCCTTTCACCTAACCCTACTGTACCAATCTGTTTAGAATTCAATCCTGCCAAAACTTCGAAATTCGGGAGAGAATCAGCAATTTTATCTATAACCTCCATCAGCCTACCAAATGCTTCTTTTAGTAAGCGTTGATAACTAAATATGGAGCTACACATGGTAAATAAGGCTTTCAGTATTTTAAGGTGTTCAGACTCCCCAAATATATCCTCCTCGGAGGAGGACTCTCGAGTCGAAAAAGAGGAGCCCTCATCTATATGTTATGAGAAAAAAGCTTTTGCTGCTATTTCATTTAGGTCATGTGTTCTATCTATGTTATTGATTGGGTCTCATCCCTGAAGGAATGACCGCTGCTGCACAGGGAGTCTGCCCATTCGTTGTCTCAGTGACCTTCTTTAATTTTAGGCACATATTTAAAAGTGAGTTTTTGTCGTCAATAGGCGCACAATCAGGCAGATGCTCATGTTCTAACGGGGTACCAGCCTGATGCACATCTACCACCATTACAATCGCTGTAGCTAATTGTCCATTACTCGGTTTAAGGTAAGAAGTAATATTGTCTTGTGCCAGGTGAGTTGCAACCGGAGCTAATCCAATCTGTGTTTTATTATTAATAATTTGTTTTTGTTTAGCAATCAGTTTGTGTGCCCTCACCACATGGTGCAGCTTTTTCTCAAAGCATCTACCACTGCTTGGTAATTGATACTTCTTCATGGCAGCCGGCATGGTCTAATGATAACCAATTAGACCTGTACCACCTAAATGTGCATTAAAGTACAATATCAGGCACCAGGGAATTACAACTTTTCTAATTGGGAGAAACAAAATATGTCCTATGACACACTACTGCACCTTACTACACCAACACACCACTACCACCCTAACAGCCTAACAGTACTCAGAGGGCACTCTTAGTTGTGCTGATACTGGTACACGCGCTCGTCTGGATTTAAGTTGTAACGGAAAGTGGGGGGCGTGGCCAAAAAATTTAAAGCGAAGTTCACTGCAATTTCTCCAAAATAAAAGCAAATCTAAAGTATAAAACAGAACAATATATTAGACTTCAAGGTCTTTAGAGTCCAAGGGCCTCATTACGAGTTTGGAGGTAGCCATGGTGATATTAGCGCCATGGCTGCCTCCAAACCCTAGTCCAGGTCCGGGTAGTCGGAATGGGGACTTACCGGGTCATTCCAACCTTGGAGGACCCGGAAAGTCCCCATTCTGAAAACCATTCCCCATTCCCATTTGAGCCCCCATAGGGCTCAATGGGAATGGGGAAGGAGCTAATAACGGTCCAGCAAATAGCGGGCCCGTTATTAGCTCCCTGGTCCCTTAGCGGCTCCCGCTAATGGCGGCTGGTAAAAACCAGCTGGCCTTAGTGGGACCCGCTAAGGGACCTCGGAATGCGGCACTAGGGGGTTAATGGCACCGGCATCCTTACCGGTGCCGTTAACCCCCTACCGCCGTACTCATAATGAGGCCCCAAGTCATTATAGTTGGATGTAGGCTCGATATAGCTCAGTAGCAATACCTCATGGACCGACAGCAGTTGAACAGTAATGGAGGCTCAAATGTCTGCCGCAGTCTCTCCCAGCCTAACATCACTGAGAGGGCACTTTGAGGTGCACGCGCTCCTCTGTATTTAAGTTGTAACAGCAAATGGGGGAGTGGCCAAACAATATAAAGTGAAATTTGCCATAATTTTTCCAAATTAATAGTGAATCTCATGGGCCCACAGCAATTGAACAGCAATGGAGTCTCAAACGTCCTCCATAGTCTCAGCCTAACAGCACTCAGAGAGCACTCGGAGGTGGGTGAAAATTGTACATATGAAATGTTCAAATGTGGTTGTTATTTCTGGATCTCGTGGTCTATCCAGGCTCTGTGTTGAGCATGTGATAATGGTGCTGAGGGGTAAAGAAGTACTGAACTTCTGTTTTTGATATTTTGTTTCATGTGAAATGGTGTTTAGCATGTTCTGGAACATGTTTGTATAAAAAAAAGATTCGGCTCACTATTCAACTCAGGCCGAATATGTAGGCCAACTATTCTGTATTCGGCTGAATAGTAAATGTACTATTCACCCCTATGTTATATACCTCAACTAAAATTGTTGCACTGAGCTTAAGTCTCCCCATGAGTGTGCTGCTGCAGTGTTCTCCATACTCACGGTTAGGAAGGAAAAGATAACTCTTTCGTTATCGTGCTTGCTCATGGAACAACTCATATATCCTGAAATGGGGCACAACAATATTTTCACCACATTGAATAAGAATTGGCATCTGTCAACTCCAGGAAGCGATCCCCTTCGGATCTCTTTGACTAGCTGGTGGCCTTCCTTGCAGTGATGTGTGCAGCTACTTCATTCTCTAACACGTTCCGTAATCTCTGCAGTCGAACCAAAATCTATCCCTCCAGCAACAGAATTGAATAATCCAAGTGTTCTTGTCTAGAAACTTCCATGCAAATGAATAGGTGCTCAAAGGTTAGCAAGTCTTTAACGACAAGAAACAGTGAACTCAGCACTCATCTCCCTGTCAATGTGTGTACCTTCAGTAGGTCAGCCCAGATCGCAGCTAAAAGAGGAGACTGAGTGCACCATCTCTAATGCTGATTTCCTTCATCTATTGCTGAAGTGTCAAGCAGTGGCTGACCACTTGGCCATCCCTCAAACGCAAACATGGAACGAATTTGCCATGGACATTGGGACATAACCCTGCTGGCAGCACCTGGAACAATCAGCTTGATCTTTACTGAGACTAGAACTGATGCTACGTTTTTTTTGCTTCTTTATTGTATTTTGCTGTATGCAGAGATTGAGAAAATATGCAAGGGAGCACAATTAAAAAATCAGTCAGGCCAAATGTGGCCTGGAAACTCTGCTGGAATCTCCATACAGGTGCAGTTTGGTGCTGCTCAATTCTCTCTCTCTTTCCCACCCGCCCCTGCCTACTGTCGCTCTTTAGGGCCGATTTACAATCATGTTTTCAATAGGACTTTCCCATATTAAAATGTTTCTAGAAATCAGGCCCTTTGTGTCCTCTATTGTTTTATATCTGAACTTGCGGTACATAGGTCTTTCTTGTATCGTGCAGGGTCCATGATGGCATTTCCCATGCCTTTCAGTGGGCTGAGTGCTTTTGAGTAGAGAAGCAGGGGGTGGCTACATCTTTCAGCAGTGCAGGCATATCTCCTTGTGTGGCCCAAGCGGGCTGAGAAGATTTCAAGTTCCCTGTAGCAGTGCTAATGGGGATTCCTGTGCTCCTGGGGGGGGGGGGTGGAGGGTGCTTCTTGTGTCCCTTCAGATGTACAGATGGTGCTTCCAGTGCTCCCAGGGCTGCAAAGGTGGCTCCAGTTTCCCACAACGGTGCAAACATTGCTTGCTGTGGTGTCTCCCCACCAGTCCAGAGGGGACTCCCTGTGCCTCCAAGGATGTAGACCTGATTTATTGTGTACCCCAAGAGTGATGAAGGGGCTGTCTACACCTTCCAGGAATGCAGTGGGTCTAAAAATGCACTGCAATGGTGCAGCAGTGGCTCTCTTTGTCTTCGGGGCATGCAGAAGGGGCTTGTATCAATTGCACCTCTTTGACTTCCAAGTGTGCTGTTCATGTTCTGCTATGTCATGCTCTGGAAACTGGTGGTGCTTGTCTGTGCCCTCAGCGGGTGCCTGACTATATATTGCTTTCTAGTCATGAGTTGCTAATTGCTTTACAGTACAAGACATACGTTAGTTTTAAAAAATTGATTAGCAGAGTTTGCTAATTAAATCTGTTTTGATTAGCAAACACACCCATTTGATTAGCAATTTTGTACTAATATTGTCCATGTCACCAGAAGTCATTTGTACCCAAGACATGAAATGAGCAACAATACAGCTGTTTTGCGTACCGCTGAAATAAGACATTAGCCAGAGGAGGACTTGCATATTCTTTAAACTTCAGCTAGACCTGCAGGTTGTGTAACTTAGATTACCTATTCAACCCAAGAGAAATGCACTCTACCCATAGCAACGGAGGACAACAAATTTAAAATGGGATTTCTATAAAATGATGCATGTCACAACAAACCCACTTTATGTTTAGAACACTGCTGCCACCCAGAGGCCAGCCATGCACAGTGCAAAGTCAATGTTAAATAAAAGTTTCAAACCTCTTCATAAAGGTGTCCGGTCATTTGGTCGAAAATAAATGGTCGAATGACCATTTGATCGAATCAAAATGGTCGAAAAAAAAAAGGTCGAATTTATTTTATTTATATATTTTTTTTTAGTTTGGTTGCTTAAAAAATATTTTTTAATAAAGAAAAAGGGGGGTTGTGGGGTTAACCCCCCCCCTAAAAAAAAAAATTAAAAAAAAAAAATCGACCTTTTTTTTCCGACCATTTTACATCGATCAAATGGTCATTCGACCATTTGGTTTTCGACCAAATGACTGGTAACCCTTCATAAAATCTACTCGACTATGCGAGTGGGCAAAAAGACTTTGCGAGCCATAGATGAGTTTCTGTAAAGTGTAGGTTAGCTGCATGAATGGACAAAAATACATAAGATAAAAAGGCTCTGAAAATAGTTTGGCCAGCTGCCTCCTGCAGGTAGTAATATAGAATACAATCATAATCAAAAAGCAAAGCAAGCTCTAGAGGCCAACTCAAGTGTTTGGTATTGCAGTAGAGTTGTAGATGTACAGACTGGATGGAACTATTGATCAATACTTTGTGTAAGCATCTAGTTTGCTTTGTGTATTCGTTATATAAGAGGTAAGAAAGAGACTAAACAGAGTGGATTGTGTAGCTGGCAGACACCTGGGCAAACTACGTGGAATATTGTGGTTTTGTGGTCATCTCACTTTCAACGGTACCTGGAATAAAGGAACAGGGTGATAATATAGAATGTCATAGAATGTCAGGGAGTATGATTTCACTCATGGTAGCACCGGTTGCAAGATGTATGCAACCTGCAGGTTAGAGAACTAGGTTTGCCATGAAAAGCATTTGATCATGTACATTTTCAAAGTGTTCACTTTTCAATTTGATGCATCTTCCCCTACAAAAAGTAGTATAGTTGACACTATGAAATTTAGATAACATTAACATAAACCTTACAGTAAAGCATGGAGATGATGCAGTATTTTACACCATCAATACTGTAATTATGCATTATGTAACAACTTACATTTTAGCAATGGAATTGCATGATTGTCTTTAAAAAAAATATAAAGTTGACACATAGTGGTCTTTACCAGACAGGATATTGAACGCTTAATAAATGTATCTTCCTGGTTACTTCTGGTTTGCAATTATTTGAAAAAGAAATGCTTGCCTAGCACTCCCGCACATGCCTTTGGCACTTAGGAGCGAAGGAGATGTTTACTTCTGCACTTTCTCTCCACTAGCACATGAAGTGAACAGGGAAAAGAGATTGAAGAGAGCAAACAGGACAGAGGAATGTAGGGCGAGCTGTGCTTTAATTGAAGAGGGCAACTTAAGTAGCTAACTTTGCTATACAAGTGCTCATTTGCTGATTGCTATGCGACACCGCTTATTTTATGCCTTGCAGTATCCACTGTGTAAAGGCCAGCGGAGCGGGAACAGCTGCTTTTCTGATCCACTGAACCCCGTGCATTGGGAGTGAGGGTTTATTGCGTATTCAGAAAGGAGAAGGGGTTTCCAGTCCTCTGACAGGATGTGTAAGCAGTGTTTAGGTGCAGAAGAGAAGGAGACTCCGTAGTTCTAGCCCAGTACCAAATCCCTGGGGCAGGCAGCATTTCCAGCTCTCAACCCCCAACACTGCTGGTGACTCTCCTTCCTCCCTTCCGGTTTCACCCCAGAGCCCATTTGCCTCACTGCACCCTCTACTTGTTAAATGGTATCCTCGCGCTGCGGTGGTACACACAACCACTGAGCACCCATACACTACACATGCAGCCACACAATATGCAATGTTGATACACAGCACTGTATACATATATGCGCAGAATGTACATAGAGCCGCGCACTGCCGCGTGCTCGCACTGCAAATGCACACTAATTCTGCACATACACTAATCATATTCAACATACACCCACAAAATCCACATACCCCTTCACACTGCGCATATGCCCACATGCTGCACAAATGACCACATTCTTGACATATAAGAAAACGATGCACGCACGCCCACACATTATTTAATGCCTATTGGTTGTGTCGATGCTTCTTTTACTGAACAGGTTTATAGGGCACGAAAAAGGGCATTGTCGAAAACGATGGAACCCTCTTGAAATACGTGTCTAGATTCGATCAAAAACATGGTTCATGTTTAAGATAACACGGCGCAAACTGTGTTTACGATTCTCAGAATATATCTGTTGCTCGTCGTGTCTTCTTTCTCTCCCTCTGAATATCATTTGGCTTCCACTTCACGACCCAGATTTTGTTTTATTCTGTTTCACACTGTCGAGTTTAAAAGATGAAATGCTTTTATTTTCATCACGCCTCTTCCATTCTTTCCCTAAAGTCGCACGTTATGTGTTTTCTCACCAGGAAAAGTGTGTTGCAGATAAAGGTGTTGCTTTCAAATTATGCGTGTCCCTAACGGGGATCCAATGCTAAATAGGCAGTCTGAACACCTGTTTCTCCAGAGCAACCTTTTAGGAGCCCCACTGAAGTCGGAGGGGGTATTTGTTTTATGGAGATTGCTGTGAGGAGGAGTGTATTGGGGTGGAACCGCTCTGCTTTAAGGTGCTTTAAAGTATACTGCAGCGGACAGTCAATCGGAACATTGTCACGCTCCCGGAGGCTGCAGCACGCAGGGCCCCCCTGCAGAGCATGATGCACAGATGTAGCTCACTGGTGTGAGTAAAGGGATTTATTTCAAGGCCTCCAGACTCTAGGCCAGGGGTCTGCAGCCTTTGGCTCTCCAGATGTTTTGGACTACAGCACCACGGTCAATGCTAAGGAATCTAGGGAGTTGTAGTCCAAAACATCTGGTGAGCCACGGGTTGCAGACCCCTTCTCTAGGCTAACAGGGAACTACTGGAATAAAGAGCAAGGGCCTATCTGCTGCTGCCAGGAAGAGCATCACAGTGCATTGTGAAGGTGTCTCACCCACTATTCGCCGGGACTCTGTCATCCAGGTGGCCAAGACACGGCCATCGCTATTGGAACCAGTTCCTGGGGGTGGACCAGTGCGGGAGGATCCCCTGGATGAGGGGTCTTCAGGGAGTGGAAGTGGGACACCCAAGGGTGAGAGGCGGTATCCCTTCCCTGTAATAACCTTTCCCCATCCAACCAGGTAGGATACCTAGAAGCTCAACCCCCCTTTCCCTACACAAACATTTTATCGTGGACAGTTCATCGTGAGCAACAACGGACTAACACTAGAGCCGTATACCTGACATGTCCCAACACCATGTTCAGGCAAGGTCAGGCAATTACAGATCATTACACACACCTGACTCCCATCACACTTCCCCACATGGATAAAATACGCAGCACGAAAGCACACTCTGAGCAAGGAAAAGCACTCAAGGAAGCAGCAGTTCCAAGGTGGTGGTTTAGCACAAGAAGAAAGGAGGCAAGACCAGAGAAGGTTGCAAGGAAGGAAGTACCGTTGACCTCTAGAAACCGTTATTTTCACGAGCCTTGGAAAGTGAGAAGCCTAAGACCGGGAACTGAAGCTGAACAATCCTACACTGTGTGTCAAAGGTATCCGGGGCATTCCTGTGTCGATAACCCAGGCCAGGCCGGGAGGAGCGATTGCTGCAGTGGTACTGTCCTTGGCTCATGCAAGAAAGCTGTGCCAGTAAAAGCAGCACAGGGGAGTCAGGAAACTGAGACAGAATCAGCTTGTGTTTAAACCAAAGTCGCAAGCGGCAATATTGTATGAAGAAATCCACAAAGAACAGTGTTTGAAGCAAATGTAATGAGAGGCTCTAACGCGCAAATGTAAATAGAGGCTCCATGTTTAGGCAAGGTCAGGCAATTACTGATCATTACACACACCTGACTCCCATCACACTTCCCCACATGGATAAAATACGCAGCACGAAAGCACACTCTGAGCAAGGAAAAGCACTCAAGGAAGCAGCAGTTCCAAGATGGTGGTTTAGCACAAGAATAAAGGCGACAAGACCAGAGAGGGTTGCAAGGAAGGAAGTACCGTTGACCTCTAGAAACCGTTATTTTCACGAGCCTTGGAAAGTGAGAAGCCTAAGACTGGGAACTGAAGCTGAACAATCCTACACTGTGTGTCAAAGGTATCCGGGGCATTCCCGTGTCGATAACCCAGGCCAGGCCGGGAGGAGCGATTGCTGCCATGGAACTGTCCTTTGCTCCTGCAAGAAAGCTGTGCCAGTAAAAGCAGCACAGGGGAGTCAGGAAACTGAGACAGAATCAGCTTGTGTTTAAACCAAAGTCGCAAGCGGCAACATTGTATGAAAAAATCCACAATGGACAGTGTTTGAAGCAAATGTAATGAGAGACTCCAACAAGTGGAAACTAAAGGAGTCAATTTACTTTGAAAAAGCCAAATAAGATACCGTGTACAGAGTGGTCTGGCGCCCCATGGTTGCTCATTCAATGGTCTCCGTTAGGTATCCAACTAAATGGCAACTGCACTGTAAAAAAGGGACTTTGTATCAAAGTGGTCCTGCAATGGGTCAAGCAAAACCCTGTGCACATTTGAAGATCTTCGATAAGTAAAAAGTGAACTGCAATTGGTCTGAGCCCTGCTGAGGGAGACTAATTGAAAGTGGAAAAGGGATATGAGCCCGGATGAGGGGGATCTGCAGTGAACCGTGAGTCACCCGAAAAGGAATGTTTTTGGAACGTTAAAATAAAGGGATCTGAGCCCGGAAGAGGGGTATCCTCTTTAATGGAAAAGGAATGTGAGCCTGGAAGAGGGGGATCCACCGTAATAGAAAAGGGATCTGAGCGCAGCTAAGGGGGATCCAGGGTGAGGCACCCGAATCACATAACTGTATGAAGAAAATAACTTTCTGTTTGTGTTTTGTACATCAGGCCCTTTGAAGGGTTCCATGTAATAATGTCATCACAAAAATCTCGCCATGCAAAAATATCGCCGAAAAATGCCCGTTTTTTGTGGCAACATTATTGCATGGAACATGCGGGGGACACCCCCGCAACCTCCAAACTTATTTATTTTTTCTTTTTTTTAACATTTTTTTTTTTGCCCCTGTCCCCATATATATGGTCACCCATATAATATTGCTGCGACCTTTCCCGGCGATATTATTTACGGTGACCATATATATGGGGATAATATTACCTGATACCCTCTGAAGCTAGAGACTTTGATGAGAAAAGAGACTTGGGCACAGAAGACCCCGATGCTGGAATTGGAACTGTATCCTCGTGTCGAGGAAGCCAGAGTGTGTGCTTGGCTCGAGTCAACCGCCTTGCCCCATGCTGAAAACGCAAGGAAGGGAAGCCAATGCCCCGAACATCCTGACTTATCATTTTCTGAACACTTCTTTCTTTTGCATGAACATTCCCCACACTATTTGTAAATTAGCGGTAAGGATTGGCAATAGGTATTTTTAGAATAGGCCCTTTTATTTTGACAAGACTCCACTAGGACTAAATGGGCGAGTGTCGCACACTGAGACATCAGGTATCAACCTGCAATGACTTAAGGAGCCCTGACTCCAAAACCTCCACTCTCCAAGCAAGCAAGGACATTGTTGGGCACTACCAGTTTGCTGTTCACCCTAACCCCCACCTACCCAAGGACACCCACCAACCAGCCATGATAAAGACCTTTAATGATATTGGTCGGCACCTCATGTTAATCAATACCAATATACCTGGCACCACATGTTAATCAATGTCAATATTTCTTGACAACTAACTGTACAGAGGATAGTTTAGCAACTTACCAAGAAAAAGACGAAAGTCAACAAATAATAAAAAATGAATGAAAAACAATGAATTTTGTGGACTCTACCTTCCTACTCAACCAAGTAGGCTCAAGCTCTTTCATATCACTACTCCACTAGGACTGCATTATTATTATTTGATGGACGTAGCTTGCTCCCATCTGTAGATTTAGTTTTAGGTAGGCATTTTTCACCCCCTTGTTAAAGTTCAATAAACACCCTTGAACTGTGGTCACTTGTGTCTATCTTACTTCGATCCCAGGCCTTCCTTAAAGCGTAAGAAGGCAATAGATCTCTATGTGATCCAGTGACACACCACACAAATGTACCGCCCCCTGAAAAATGTGGTGAGGAGCCCCTTAGATTCCTACAAACCAGATCCATTATAAAAGCCCTGGGCCGAGTAGGGAGCTATCGTAATAGCATGAGCTTCCCTGAACCACAGATCCTTGTTACTCAGTACACGCTACCCCCAATGTCATTAACTCACTTTAGAGGAACAGGTGGATTCATTTTCCCTAACTCCTGCTCCCTCACCATCATCATATTGGAACAGTAAGAGAAGAGCCCTGTATGGGACTCCATATGTTGTCCCTATACCGCATTGAGTCTACGAAAGATGATATGCACTCAGACAACTGTATCGAATGTATCCTCACACTGAGAGAGTGTGAAGATATTGCGTGGATGGATGTCAGCTTGCACCATTGGACATCATCGAGGCCAAGAGGAACAATGACACCCAGCATAATTGAATCAAATAGCAGTAAATATGTGATTGAAATGGAGACATTTGTGGTGTCTTCACACGTGATTCAGAAGTCGAAAACAAGGGCTATTCATTAAGCTAGTGATGTGCTTACACTCCCTCAAATGTTCTAGAACAGAGGGCAGGCTACAAGGTCAACTACAGACGAGAAACGTTGGCTCATGGTCATGGGCATACTGATGGGAGATGATGGACTAATTGGGAAAGTGGGGAGTAAACTGAAGTCACTCAAACACCTAGGTTTCCTTCCACTTACGTACTGCTAGCTGAGCCCAGGATTGGGTGGGAATGCCAACCAATCTGTGGGTGAAAGGGGAAACCTGCTATACAATGTTGCGTAGACCAATCTGCTGCCATTTTGTCAGCTATTATCAGTATTATATGTATTTAGAGGTAGTTCGAGGCATGCCTCACAGATAAGAGACAGCCAATGAAGTACTAGCCCATATATACTCTATAAGTAGAAATGTTTCCCTAACCAATCCCTCCCATCAATAGGTTAAATGGTTTGCCACATAGGATGATATCATAGATGATGCATATTGGGATACAAAACCTCTGTGTAATCAAGTGTGTGCATGAGTGTGCGTGCATCAGTCCGATGTCTGCTAGTTTGCCCTGCTTTATTAAATTGAGAATAAAGTAGTACTTTGCCATATTCTTTGAGTCTGTCGGTTATTTGGTCTGAGACCTTTATTGGTAATCCCATCTAGCACAAGAGATGCTTCAAAGTTCTATAGCACATCACCAAGAGCTAACACATTGAAGGCTTTGAGTGGGTCACAGGGTCCATCAGTACAACGCTACCAATTGGCCAGTATGTATCACTAGCTCTTATCTTTAAGGGGACCCAATTTTTCCATGTCAGTGAAGTACCTTTTATCTGGCCCTGGGCTTCCCTTTTACCAATGATTAGTATCAGGACTAATTTTATCAAAGTTACCTAAACCAGTTGCAGAGTTAGTTTATTGTCATTGCAATGCAAGAATCCAACCGGTTGGAGTATCCTCATCTGACTAAATGAACCCCAGAACAAATAAAATGGCCTATTTGTATACCTTTTTCACCTCTAACAAAAAGCAGTTTATTGCATTGGACCTATCTCTTCTCATGGCCTTGCACATATTTCCCTCATCTGGGGAGAGAACCGCTTACACATCCTCTCTTCATACAGTCTTGCGTATCCTCTCTAGAGTACACATCCCTGCTTCATCTGCTCATGTGCAATAATACTCATTCTATACTCCATCTCCATATTACCTCTTAGACCATGCCACTTCTAAACCCAATGCCTTGTGGGCCTTGCCGCTTCCCAGAGCAAACAAAAATGGCTACCCTCATAACATACTGGAAATGGCTGTTCATGTGACATCCTGCTTCCACAACTGTGCTATTGGTGTGTTACTAACATTGAGTCATGTGACCGGCCAACATCTACCCTTTATTAGTTTTGCCAGGGGACAGCAATCAAGAGATCTGAGAAAATTGCCTGGATGAAGTATGGCATCCCAAACTTTCCTTGTCCTGTGTAGTTTTCTCCATGAAATGTAGTGCTCTGCATAAGGATTCTTAGAGCAGTGCATGGTGGTTAGTGCATACTCCCTTAGGCGGGAGGGTGTGCACCTACAGGAAGTTGGAGGTGACTTGCAGATGAGATATTTTTTTCACTTTCCAAACCAGCTTCACAATACCTTGCCAATAGTGCAAGCATGTGCTTTTTTGATAGGAAAGACTTGGCTTTTGATGTCAATCGCTGCTATGAAATAGAAATACCTTTTTATACAATGTGAGTACCAGAGTTAATGATGTTTGCAGTGCTTAATTTGTGTGGGTGTGTGAGCCCTGGCACTTATTTACGAGCCCCGGCACTTATTGTCTCAGACACAGTTTCATTATGATGTGGTGTTTTGGCAACTTTATTATTTTAACTGCCAGGCACATAATAAACACCTATAGAATCAGAGCAAAATGTAAATGATGATTGTAACTGAGAACATACTTAAGTGTCTCATTTCAAGGCACGACAAGTATGTTATTTTATTTGTATGTTGATTGGCATTTGTGAATCACACTTCTGCCGTAGTGAGTACATTTGTCAACCACAATAAGCCGGTGAGAGAATGCTCGGACTGGCCAATAGGGCAATAGGTCCGAGGGCGAACCAAAACTGCAGAACGCTGGTGTGGGCCACTTTTTGTGGTCAAATTGGACCACTTTTTTGGCCAATGTGGGCCAGTTTGATGGGTTACTTCACTATGCGACTAATATGTTTGACCAGTGTTGGTCAATAAATATTCTTTAAAATGCAGATTTTGCATCACATTTTATCAAAAAACTCCCCCTCTTGGGTACTATTCAAACAGTGCTACAGAAGGAAAGAATTGGCATTTGCAACTGTGGGACACTTTTTAATTGGTGCACGAGACAATTCTATGGGCCAGTCTGACCCTGGGTGGGAGTTGCAGCTTTAACCCCATATATGTTGACAGCATGGGGAGCAGCCGTCGGTGGTGGCAACAGTGGATGGAGAGCTGCCCATCCTGACCTGTCAAGGGCACGTTAGAAAATATTTGAGACCCGGCACTTATTGTTTTACAATTTGAGCACTGTGGTTGTATGTTTGTATGTGATAGCAGCAGCGAGCACCAGAGCGGCAGAGCCAGTGCCTGCACCAATTACGGTCTTTAGATCGCTTACACTAAAGCCTCATGCACAAAAGACTGCATCACTTTGCGCCACGCAGAGTACAGCGGACTTCAGGGAAGTGGCCCTAAGAGGGGGCAGAAGAGGCCATGGGGGCTAGTACAGGTACGCAGCAGCCGGGACCCACTGAAATGGCCGAGGGGGAGGCATAAGACCATCCTTGTGACGGCGGCCTTCGCAGGCAGCCTACTGCAAAGTTAGTCTTATGTTTGTGGTCTTGGGACCTAGATCCGCCTGCACTGCTAAACAAAAGAACGAACTATTTGCTATGTCAATGCTGGTCTTATATGATTTGTTCGATCCACACTAAATTGTAACAATAACCTACAGTTGAGAAAAGGTGGGAATTGTACCATGGATGCGGAAATTGATTAAAACAAGGTTTTGAGGAAAGGAAGCGCATTTACTCCAAACTATTTGTCTTGTTCTTCCATAACATGCTCAACCAACCCAAGGTACCAGTTTACTACAAATACATTGTACAAATACAATATGTACTTTTCTGGTGGTAATAATGAAACAGAACCAAATGGTGTGTATTTTCTCTTATTTTAGTTCACAAAGCCTGTAAAACGGGTAGATTATGCTAGAAGGTTAACAAAGAAGTAACTTACCTCACTGTGCAAAGACAGGGATCCCTCCCAAATGTTAGCCTGCAGCTGCCGGTCACTAGCAATCTACACCCCATTTTATAGTAGAAAAGGGACCCTTCTAGCGTAAAAGTAACATGGCCGCCGAGCTACTGGAGAGCAGCACATGCGCACATTGCCAGTTTCTAAACTTCTTTTCTCAATACCAATAGTTCTCATCAGAGGGTGATTTACTGCATCAATAAAGCCACACCAGAAACCTTTCTTCTCACACATGAAATCCTATATTAATACATTCTGAGTTTAGGGTTGTTTTGCGAAGCGAGCAGAGAAGTAATTAAGAAGAACATGTAATGATCCTCAAAGGTACACCTCGCTCTTTTCCACGTTTTCCTCAGACCCGCTCAGTCTAAGCTTATAATTTGTTTAAACAGACTCACTGAAAATGGTTCATTTGTAAATCCCAAAAGGGATCAGAGAAAATTGGTTTGCAAAATGTTTTGTTCAGAAGGAAACCATTGTGAAGTAGAGCAGATCGCAGGACATTTAGATTATTTTTGCATTGGTTTTGGGAAACTCACAAATTTAGATGTCCTCTAGCAGAGCAGTACATGGCGGGCCACAGCAGGCCTACTATAGATGGAGCAGGGGGCCGGAAAAGCCTCTCTCTAGTCGAAAGTGATGCGCGTGCCGCCCTAGACGAACATCTGGATAGTTCTGGTAACCTGGTCATGCCTTAGCTCCATGGATATTGAAAGCAGGTCCCTAAATCTGTGTGACATTGCACGAAAATCATGTTTTAAAAGAAATGTTCTTCTTACTTGGAAACCAAAGCTGTTAGAGGAGTGGATGATCTCCTAGAGAATGCTCTTAAAGAGAGATCGTAGTGAGCGGGAACTATTGAGAAATGAGTTCCACTACTTTTATGTTTTACTTTTAACAGTCCCACTACTTTTTCCAACCCTTGTCACCATTCTGAAATTGTTATTTTTGAAGTTCAAGTGTACCGCTTTATTTTACCCTATATCAGTTACTACAGCTAAGCTGAAGCCTCTTTAGCCGTATATTTAGAAAGCGTGGATGACATGTCCGCCTGGATGGACTGTAGCTGGTTCATCTTTGCCAGAGGAAGATGGAGGAGGTCCTGCTCACAATAAAGAGAAATCGCTCTTCACACCCCTACCTCTCCTGTTTTCGGAAAACGTGTCAAGTTGTTATCTCCGCTTAAATGCTTAAACGTTAAAATTGATGAAGGTCGAGGCCGGTCACAAGGGAAGCTATATTGGTTCAAGTTGGCTCCATGGGATTGTTCCCTTAATGCTAATAGAAAAGTGTGTAGTTGTAGTAGCCGTCTTAGTGACTCTTGTAACGCCCTTCTATGTGGTACTTCAATTAACCTTTTTTGGAGACTCTGGGTTGCTTAAAACTGATTGGTTTCTGGACGTATTGAAAGTGATCATGTCCAAGCATCTTACAGGAACTTCCTCTGACTCCGAGTAATGTAAAGAATTGAGTTTAACATTCTCTTCACCAACTTCAGATGCATGAATGGGTCTGTTCTTGCCTACCTTAAGGAGAGTATCACACTGTTGATCCCGGTATGGAAGCTTAAGTCTATGGTGGACCACAGAGTGTTCATCCCCAGGAGACTCTGCTAGACCAGAGGACATAAAAGTCTGTCGGTCTCAGGACCAAGGCTTTGGAACATTTTACCTAATCCATTCATGACACTGCAAGCATTTTTAGTGTCAGGTCCCTGTCGAAGCAGCATCTGTTTAGGTTTGTGTTCGGTGTGGGTTCCAGCGGAGTTAAGATTAGAGAAAAAAGGCATTGATTTCACAAATGCACTAGACACATCTTCTAGTTGACTGACAGAGAAAGAAATGGAACAAACAAAGGAGGAGCTCCTTCTTGTACCAGTTCCATCCACTTGCTGTCAACATGTTCTGGTCGGAACCACTTGACACATGCGTTGTACCATGCCCCTGCCTGCCCCATCCCCTGCCAGGGTCTCAGTTCCACTACCTTTTTGGGTACACTTCTGTAAACACGAATACTTGAAATGCAAGCTCCCCTTGGGATTGGAACTAATAGATGCCTTGAAAGGATTTTAAGTATATTCATTGAGGAAGACGCATTTTAGTGCTGAGGGCTTTTGTTTTTTAACTTTTTCTTTGCTGGATTTAACATGATTGCAAAGTAACTATATGTTAATCTAGGACCTTTCCTTCCTTTTTGGGATTTTATTGGACAATTCTGTGTGAATTCCTATTGGTCATCACGTGCATCCTTAGTTGATGGTTATTGATCTACTAGGATCAGAGGTGGCATCTGGGGTGATTTCTTTGCAACTTTATCTACCACTCGTTTGTTAGTCCTCTATTTGCAGACACTGACCACATTAGGTTATTAGGTCTCGTATAGCACATCCTTAGAGCTTAGGGAAATGGCTTGATTTGAAAAGTGAGTTGCTGCAGAGTGACGAGGGAGAAAGTGAGCTATATGCAGATTCGAATAACCAAGACTCTTTGCTGGTAAGCGTCTGGGTGTTTCGGGGGGGCACAGTGTCCCTTAAAACTCAAGACCATGGGTGGGGTTTGTTTGGTATCTGGACTGATTCTTATGGTCAGGTTCGTGTACACAGGTCATGTGTTGCGGTTGCGATTGTGGGAGTTTGGCATACAGTTTCTGGGATATGGCTTTGTGGAGGGATGTGGCGTCAGTCGTGATGGGATGCTAAATGTTTTTTTTTTTATAGTTAAAATGGCGTTTGGGCACGGCAATGCTTCCGGGCGCTGCCATCCAGTATTTATTTATTTATTTATTCATATTTGTAGAGCGCACATCAGCCCAGAGGCATCGTGGCGCTTGTTACAGAGAATGAGCATACTTAGCTACAGTACCTGCCATCTCTTTGTGCAACCAGGTTAGAATAGTGTATTTCATTGATGGTGAGCCTTTGGCCCATGTATACTTTGCACATGGGTTGTAAGGTAACATTGCATGCCAGCTACCATAAAGACATCAGCATACTATTGTAGACTATCCCATGCCCACACTTGTCAGCATAGTATTGCTGTGCATGCGGTGGGCGTGGTTGCAATGTGGTGTGCGGTGGCTGTGTCAGTTGCTAAGGCATTGTGTGTGCCCTGTCACATTGCATTGATACCCCATGTATGGCAGAGTTTCTGGGAGGTGTCGGAAGGCAGTCTGAAGGCAGGTGCTGGCAAATTCTCTGGATTGTATTCCCCCTTTCCTGAAAGTTAGGCAATGCATGGGAACTCGGTGCCTACTCCATGATCTACATGGCACCATCTATTTGTGCAGTCCTGCATGTGTGTAAGGATGCTTTGTGATGTATATTTAATGATATCTTCACGAAAAGAAAATCACGCTTTTGACACCTTTTATTGGACTAATGGAAAATAAAGTGCACAGATAATAAAATGCATTAGGTTTCAAAATCCAATCTTATTCTTCATCAAATGGTAATAAAAGCAATAATAAAAAAAATAAACCAGCCATGCTGGGCATGCCTTTAAGAAAGAAAAAAGAAAGAATCTTCCGTTTCATACCCCATCGGGTGCGGGAGGAGCATGCATGGCTTGCATCCTGGCTTGGCTAGTTATCTTCAGAGCAATAGGTCTGATACAGAAAATGAAATATCAGTGCTCACTGAAAAAGATTCGCAATAGGGGCTGTGCTGGGGCTGCCATGTTAGGAAGGTCACCATTGCTCACACAGAACAGAACAATGCTGCACTTATTAAATTCACAATGGTAAGTGCGCAGAATCTTTATATACGATCGAGCAAGTTCCAAAAAGCATTCATGGCACTCAAGAGAAACCCTCATATGTGCTATTTAGGCTTCCAAGATTGGCATTGTTCATACCTCGTGTCCGCACATTTCATGCGTTCTAAAAGGTGATGTCCCCCAGCTATTGGTGGGAGGTGGTAGAGTTTGTGTCAGTCGGCTGTGGAGTGATGACCCACTGCTGTTGCTGTTTTGTGGTGTAATATGCTATATCATCATGTAGTTCATCCCAAGTCCCACCCATATACTTTCCTTGCTGCCATTGTTTGTATTGAATGAGGGGTGCCCGGAAATCATGTCAAATGTGTGCAATTATGTTTCACAAATTCTAGTACCTGTTTGTGATATAGGATTCTGAAAGTATCTCCTTTGCCTCTCAAAGCAGAAATCGAATGTTCAAATAGTTGGCATGAAACTCCCTAGCTATGCTTATCTTTATCATGGAACTAGTCTCAGTATTTGCTTCTTTGATCATAATAAATGTGCAGCAATATTTACAATATTACTGATATTATGTGAATACCCTGATTAAAACAAGACTGTTGGGATTGTGAATGACTTAGTTTGGCCATTGTCCCTGTTTCGTTGATTACCTGTTCCTTTAGGTAGCTTCAACGATAATCATCTATTTAATTGCAACACTTGTAAACTATATACCCTGCATACCTTGCAATGTCAGTCCTAGCTTTTCTTTTCCTAGCATAAGTGTGATCCAGTTTAAAATATGCAACTTCAGGGATCGGTGGGGGGCATTTGAAAATTAGCAGCTTGCTCCGCCTGGAAGCAGACAGATAGCGTTAATTGCCCCGGGATACTGATAGATTGCAGCTCGAATGCAGTGATCTCTTACCACTCTTAGACCTCACCAGCAAGTCCTGGATTGTGTAAACAAATTCATTCATCAAATATTAATCCTCCAAAGAAATAGTGCAGCTCATATTAAAGTGAGAACATAGCTGTATGCACGGAGGGAGGAGGAGAACATGGGAACAGGGAGTAGACTACGATGTAACGTAATGTGGATGGCCTTTTAGTGCTCTGTGCTTCGTTTAATTGAGGGGGAGGGAAAATGACTGTGGTAGCAAGGAGAGGTACATCTGGAACTTGAAATGTTCCTTAGGTCTGACCAGAGGAACCGGTGTGCTGTTTACTGGTATGTTTCTATTCGAATTGTAGTGAGGGTATTCGGCAGGGTCATCCAGAGGGAGCCCAGATGTGGATATCCTGCTCTGTCTGCTAGGAACAAGGCCTGCGTTGCCGGAGGGCCATCTGTGACAAGCTGGTTGGAGATGTGAATAATTAGAATGGTGTTAGTGTTTGCAGGTTAGAGGTGTGTAAGTAGCTAGACAATGTGTGTATTCTAAGGTGAAATTAAGAATGGTGAGGGGTTTATTTAGGGGCACACACAATCAAGAAGGCACATATAACAAGAGATAGCATGGTAGCGGAAGATATGAAAAGGCACAACAAAGCATCAAAAGACATACAGTACCATGTATGAAAAGCTATAACAAGGCACAGCATGGTCTAATCCCCACACTCCTATCGCTGAGCTCTGGAGGCATCTCTGATTTTCTCTTTCTACCTTTGCCACTGCCAAGACCGCTCTCTCTACCTCTTTCGCCCTCAGTCTCTGTTTGTCTTTCTTTCTCTTTCTCTCTCTCTCACTCTCTTTCTCTGTTTTTCTGTCTCTATCTCCGTCTTTAATTTAGAGTGTCTCGCTCTCAACTAGATACATTAACACTGGCTGCTACACAGAACATGGAATGGCAGATTAGGAAGCTGTACTCGCTAGGGCCTCCACTCATGAGCCTAAGTGAAGTGTTAAGGGTCCTGGCAGACATGAACCTGTATAAACAACAGGCATGGATTCACTTTCCTTACTATGTTGGTTGACAGGGTGGGAGACATGTCAAACCTCACTCTAACTTCTTCAGGTGCTTTGTGCATTGTGGCATGCTGAGATGTTTGCCCATAGGGGCACTGCCCCATGCCTGAGTCAGGTGACCTTTTATCCCAGAAATCTAATCCATTGTCTGCGGGAGACCCCAAACCGTTCTCACGCACACAATCACATGCCCAAACGGAACCCTCACACACCTGGCATTGAGGCAGCTCCATAAACCTCAGTTTCAGACTGCCACTGAGACCAGGCAGCATGTTCTTCAGAGGGAGCTTGATAAGATGAGGAGTAGGGAAGATAAAAGGGCCTGCACTATCCCTTAGCCTAAGGTGAAAGAAATGGGGGAGGGGAGTAGAATGCTCAATCCAACAACACATCCATTTCAAATCAGCCCCAGTTCCTGATCTCTGCCAAGCTCATTGGGCAGCTCTACTAAAGAGAAAGAAAACAATAACCCTGTCATAAGACTCTAGGATGGACCGTTCACTTACAAAGGAGACGAGAGATAGGTTGCCCTACAGGCTGACCTCTGATATCTGATCATAGATGCGGTCACCGGTGCAGCCGGTAACAGACAAGATGTCTTTTTATCCTAGGTCCAAGAGTATGTCTGAAGCTATAACGAGTGCGTTGTCATTGTTTCCCAGGGAGCAGGGTGCATTATCATTCGGCCTAAGGATCCCTGGTTCTCAAAAGAAACATTAAATGTTTCACAAGTGTACCGTATTCCTCTAATTGCAAGGAGAGGTCCTTCCAAGGGGATTATGGAGTAGAGGTGTGGAGGGCATGTCCCAATCTACAAAGAGATTAGGAAAGATCTTCAGGGTTTATGATCTATATACGGCATGAACGGTTTCCTCTGGGGTTGGCTTGGGTCACCCAAAAAAGACTACTCGAAAATTGGTGAGCAACCCCTGCCTTTTTAGACTAAATCCTTGCAGGGTCTGTGAATGCTAGTTTCTTGATGTCAGAGATGACACAGAAAATACTTCAAGTCTCAGAGACGGTTCAAGTTTTTGTTTAAATTAAAGTTGGCTTTGTGGGCCCTAGGGCCATTCCTCTCTCTCATCTCTGATGACGTCTCCTCCCATACCCAGGCACCTGTATCCCCGGTTAGTGCTACTGATCTGTAACACTACTACTTTTCTATGCTAGAGATGTCTCCTTAAGACGCCAGCTGTCTACACTCCCTCGAGAAGTTACTAGCTGCCCCTACTCTCTCCAGTTGTTAGTATTCTAATGGGGTTTGGGATTTGTGCCCTGCACTTTTTCTGTCTGACTCAGGCTGGTTCTGTAACACTCTAGCTCACCTCTGCATTTTTACTCTCACCAATAGATCCCTCATCTTGCTCTTCCTACCGCTCTGCTGTCTCTCCGATCTTTCACTCCTCCTGGCTCTCGTCTCTATCCTTTGATGTTTCCTCTCCTCCAATTCCACTTCTGCTCCTGCTTTCACCACTACTTTCCTCCATCCACTACTTCCTCCCACGTCTTCCCTCCCTCCACTACTTCTCTCCTCCTTTCACCACTATTCTCCTCCTCCAACCACTACTTTCCTCCTCCCACTATTACGCTCCTCCTCCCGTGGCTACTCCCCTCCTCCCACTTCTACTCCCCTACTCTAACTAGTACTAAACCACCCTCCTTTTATCCAGTACCATACATTTCACAGTCACTCTTTACAATATACTCTCTACTCACTAACCACACAAACAAGCATATTCACACTGCAGAGCCACTGTCTCTCCCAAGCCAATACTCGCATTCTCCACAAACCTCCTCCACAAACCGCTGCTCCCTCCATCCTCCCGCCGGTCTCTCGGTCCACCTCCACTTCCACTGCTCATCACCCAAATAACCCTTACTTCCTGCTTCCTGTCGCTTGTCTGAGGAATACTTCCCATTTTCTGATTCGCCATCTTTTGCTGCCCATTCGACCTTGCCTTTGCTTGTATGGCACTCGCTGTTGTCTAAATTTAAATGTGGGCTTCATCACAACATCATGCCACTTTAATGATTACAGTTTCAAAGTATTTTAATGGTACACCGTAAACATGTGCTTTCATTGCTACATAAAATGCATTATGGGGCATGTAGTCTTAGGGCACTGCAATGGAAAACACGTACATAGACACTTTCGCTTAATGTAGTTATCAGCTGCTCATGTTTCCCCTTCCCCACATTGTGTCCCCTGCATTTAAATGTCTAGGAGTGGGAAGCTTTGCTCATCATCCTCTTGATTTACCTTAATAAAAGCCACCACACGCCAGTAATAAAGGCCTCGTTTCCGGATGGGCGCCGGCATATAAAAAAGGCTCCATAGCCATCACAAGGAATGCTTTCTCCCCAAGTGGAAACACCACTATAATGCACCATAACTGTTGGTGTATGGAGCGTATCATATCTGCTGATACCTATAAAGGGAGACTCTCAATTTCCTGATGTTCTGTCTGTCTTTGCACTCACCAGCTGCTGGCTGGGGTCCTTGGTTAAATGTTATAGTGTGCCAATGTTCAAGTTTAGGACTGTTGTGGGCCATTCTTGCAAACCTACAGGGAGAGATGCAAAGGCAGCACATGGCCGAGTCTTCGATCATCTGCACTGCCAGTGCTGTGGCTGGGAACCTCCTACTGCTGGCATGAGCTCACGTGCTACAAGCTCCTGGTGGCATTCCTGATGGTTGCTGGGGTTTTTACTGGATGGCTGCATTTTGGTTAAGATGTAAAATGTCATGTGGAACCCATCCAGTGAGCACCTATAATTGTACATTATTATTTTATTATGACTAGTGATACAAGTAAATTGATAGCATGAGCCCTCGGCTTTGGTAGCTACTGGCTTTCGTAGCCAAGGGTATATTCCTCTGCAGTCGTGCCCTCCAGATAATCAATCTGTGGGGTTTTTTTGTTTCCGTTTTCCTTTTATTGTTGTCAATTGTTTCTATTTGTTGTATCACATTATTTTGTACGTTGTGAGAGGCAGGCTTAAGTGTGGGCTAACCAAAGAAAGACTCTTTTCCTAGCAACCCATTGATGTGCAACGAGAACCTTGCATAACAGCAGCTGAGCAGGCGATCACTTTACTCCTCCATTTTAGCACATGCCTTTAACAGTACCCTTATTTAGTATCTTTTGTTTTATTTTGTAGTTGGCCAATCTGTCTAAAATGAATAGGGCACATTCAATTAATCAGTGTGTTTTAATTGTAGGACGCTTTTGAGCGACAGTCCTTGTAAAATACTTTTGCACCAACAGAGAGATTTAAAACCAGCTCACATGCCCGAACTATTTTCTTCTGATCACCAAATAAATCTTTCACTGAGAGATTCTAACCAAACTCTCAGCGCTGCTCCCAATTTCATTGCTAGTACCCAATCCTCTATACTACTCATGCTGTGGTAATGAAGCACGTTCAAACGTATATAAGCGTATGCATAATACTATAGATGACTATGGGCCTCATCACGAGTTGGGCGGTATCCCGGCAGAAAATGCGCGGGATACCGGCCAATGCTATTAGCGTAACCGCAACTCGTTCTGGCGCAATTTGCGCTGGATCTCGGTTTGGGGTGGCGCTGTTAATCCCAATTTATATGGAGTCCATAGGACTCTATTGGGCTTTTCGAAACTATTATCTTCAACTCTCCGCCCAAACTCAGGATTGGGCGGAGCAGTAATATTGCGATAATAGCCTTACTGCCGCATTTTTACTGCTTTGCCCAGCCCCTGATGAGGCCCATAGCACCATCTCAGGGACGCCATTGAGTGCCTGCCCTGAGGGACAGCAGATGGTGTGACATATTAGGTGTGGTGAAAATGTTGCACCTGGGCAGTGACATTTGTGTCTTGCGCACACCGGGGAGAGGTGCAGTTAGTTTGCTTTTATGTTTATCAGAAATGTAGAAAAGCAAATGAAATGTATGGGAGATGTCGCACCAAGACAGAGGGTATTGTATTGCATGAAAAGGTCCACCACGTGACAAATTTTACAAACATCCATGACCAGTACTGTAGGAAATGCCTGACAATATTTCATTACTTGAATGTGTCAGCTCTGTAACAATGTTTCTATTGTGTGAGTACTTTGCCTGTGTGTGACAACTTGGAGCTGTAGGATGCAATGACAAGTGATTGTGAATAAATCACTACATTGGCCCTCATTACGACCCTGGCGGAGTGGGATACCGCCAGCGGTAATCGCGGCGGACCCGTCCGCCGTACTACGAGTTCCCTTAGCGCCATGGAGGTTTTCTCCGCCTGGTTTTACCGGGCGGAGAAAACCATGGCGCTAAGGGACCTCGTTGTTAATTACGCCGCCGTACTTTACGGCGGCGTAATTAACTCCTTCCCCACTCCCATTATACCCTATGGGGCAAGAATGGGAATGGGGAAGGGTAAAATGGGGATTGGGGATTTACCGCTCCGCCAAGGTCGGCATGGGGTGGTAAATCCGCCAACCCCCATGGCGCTATCGGCGGCTTTCCGCCATGCTCCGCGGTGCATTTTGCACCGCGAATTCCGCCAGGGTCGTAATGAGGGCCATTGTCTTATAGCAGAACATTATCAGTGCCCATGTTTTAACATTGAGATGTGTGACATTTAGGGCCTGATTCATGGAAGCATTTTATAATGGCGCAATCCCATAGGAAAACGTTCTGTGAATCCGGCCCTAAATGTAATGATGCCTTATAGTGAATGAGTGTCTGAATTATATTATGGGAGAACAGATTGTTTTTGCCATATAGTGTTTTCAGTGGTACACAAGAACATATGACCCACGTGTCAGATACAGCAATTCAGGGCATGAATAATGTTCCTGAAGGGGTAGAGCGAGATCCAGTCTGGCTTTGATTGTTTGATCTCAAAACTTTATACATGGAAAAGGAATTAAGTTACCAATCCAACACATACAGAACATTACCTGCAAAACAGGAAGTACTTCAAATGTACCATCCAAATAGAGTTGAAAGTGCCCAAATGTGGCTTCTAGGGACATCAACCACCTCCCTACACACAGAAATGAATAAACAAATTAGAAATACATGTTGTTATACTAGTTAGGAAATTGCTTAACATAAGAAACATGGTATTGGTTACATTAAACTGAAAGAGTGCCATCTTAATTCATCTCCCAAAAATACAATCATGACAATAGTTGAATTAGGAAGAAGAACAATGGCAGAGTTTACCTCGGATTATTACTTCAAAAAGTGCCATTTGGTTTTACACTTGAAGCATAATAAGCATGATAGTATGACAGTCATTACAATAACAGGATTCGAAAGTGAGGGGAGCTGGGAGCTATTTAGCTCCTGCTTGTAGCCTAGCAGATCCTGGTTAGCTCTACACCAACAGCAACCAGGAGCTACTTTTAGATCACCAGGCCAAACGATGCAGAACAAACACACCTATGTGAATTCAACTCTGTTAATTTGGAACAATCTATAAGTATACATTCAGACACCTCTATACAACATTTAAAGCCTAAAGGGCAATAATACATGCACAAAATCATACGTTTCCATCGTATGTGGAAGTTAGATTTGTGGAGCACTATGTAGATACTCCCCGTTCCCCAGTGGTAGCTCCTGGTCACTGGTTAATTCACTGGTTAGTCACTGGTTTTTTAAAGAGATCCAGTGTTCACTGGTTGACGTCACTTTCATCTGTTTTTGTCTTGGGTTGGTTGAAAACTTTTTGCATGTCATCCGAGTACAGATGGGAGGCTTGATGAGAGTGGCCAGTGGTTTGATTGCGCAATTAAAAGAAATGGAGATTGGTTTGATTTTTACAGTATCTCCATCTTCAGAGCTGCGAGGGTCGATGTGAAATCACCCAACGTGATTGAAGTAGAGCAGTCACTCAGGTCAGAATCTATCCAAAACAGGACATTGCCTGCCTACTAATATTATTCTGAGGTCTGTTCAGCAGGATGGAGTGGTCCACAATATCAGAGGTTGCCAACAGGTCCAGGAGGATCAGTACTGAGAGTGTATTATTGCAAAGGGTGTGTTGTATGTGTCCTCTCATTAAAACCACCGTGGTTCCTGTGCTTCTGCAGGGTTTGCAACTAATCCAAAAGCACGTAAGACCCACCATATTTTGAGAGTTGGAGGTGAGGTAGTTTAGACATGTATGGCATGGTAGATATTGGGTGGTAGTTCTGAAGGTTTGGTGGGTCTGCAGATTTTATTTTAAGAGTGTCGTAATCCCACGCTTCTCGGATTGAACCACAGATAATGGAGACACTGAAGATTCTCGCCAACGGGGAGGTTATTGGGCCAATACATTCTCAAGCATTGAAGCTGGACACGGTTCAACTTGAGATCCTAACACTTTAATGTGCTGAGCCAGTTTAGCAGTATCCTTGAGAAACATTATGAAGCCCTTTAGCAAGGTTGCAGGGCAGCAAGCTTGGTCCCACTCAGTCAGTAATCTGGTCTGGACCCTGACCTTTGTTTAGGGTGTTTAGTTTGTATCATCGCCATTTCAATTTGGAGTGGAAGCATTTAATAATAAGCAGTGGCAAAAACAATAGGATTGGCTTTGGAAATATCGAGGCCGGGGTAAAACATGTTGTCCTGTTGGAGCAAAATCGTAGCATTTACATTTGCAAAGCCACCCCTATTGGCTTTCTCCGTGGTTGTTTAGGTTTAGAAAGATTGAATACTTTGGAGAGGTGGAATTTATGTCATGTGATAAGTACTTTCTTGAGGAATAGGGATGTGGGGGCAATGTATTTGTACTTCAGAGGCTCTCTTCTGACCAGGGAGCAGTAACAGCACAGGTGCACCTTGTTTTAAAGGCATCAACATAGATCTGTCATAGTCCAAGGTCTTCAGGTTCACCTTCGTTCATTCCTGGATTTTTGTCTAAAAGCGCGTTCCACGGTGGTCTCGTAGTGCCATGCTTGAATGGAAAGAGTGGAGGATAGCTCAGGTGCAACGTGCTTGTCTTGAAAACAAGACGACGTGGAGCCGGGTCTGTGCTTAGAAATCCCTGGGTATGAAGCAGTTATAAATAACCCATTACATTAAATTACAACTCCCAGGATGCAAAGTACATTCAGGCAGCCCTGGTGACATAGGGCAGTTGGCAGCTCCAGGCGTGGGTTTTCTTTCTTTCCTACTTTTAAGGGTGGACTAGAATGAATAGAGTACAGACTAACATGCAGAAGTAGATGAGCTACCCAGAGCTGACGTAAGGTCTCGGAATCATCAAAGGATCTGTTTCTTTGGCATTGTCTAGAAGTGGGGTGAGGAGTGAGCACGGCCTTCTCCCCAGAAGCCTAGAAGTCCAGATATCCTCTCCTCCACTACCCTGGCCTAGCTGTAATGCCCCATTCTAGTCCTCCAGACTCCAAACCAGCGCCGCTCCTGTATGAAGCCCTGCGTTCAGACCACAGCATCCAAGAGACAAGAACGAAACATGCCCCCGTGTCCTAATGTTTCAAAGGGTCCGTGATGTGAGCTGTAACTACATTTGCAGAAACTCTTTTCAATAAGCTTGTCTCCGTCAATTTATTTAAAAAAAAATTTCACTGAGTACCATAAATATCAGCCAATGGAGCGTTGCCTTAATGATGAAAGCAATTCTTTGAAGAACTGTGAATGCGCTCGCTGCAAAGCGCGAATAAAACATACGTGTTTCCAGGTAGCTTATTAGGGTGGTAACCCCTCTCTCTGTTTTCTTCTGTTGTTGCAGTGCTGAAGACGGCGAGATCCATCCTGAAATTTGCAGACTTTACATCCAGTTGCAATGCTGCTTGGAAATGTACACTACGGAAATGCTCAAGTCAATATGTCTACTAGGATCTCTACAGCTTCAACGAAAAGGTAGTATGCGAAGTTCACGTTTAGGGGAAATAGCTAAATGCAGACATATCAGGGTACCTGCACACAGTTTCAGTAGAATCAGTGGGATGCTAATGTATGCAGATACATGCACAGCTGTGTACCCATTCACATGATTCAGAACTAGCACCCTGGGCGGAGGTTCAGTATCCGGGCTGTACCTAATGATAAAAGCCTGCTTTGTAGGCTGCTCACACCCACCTTCTGTCTCCTTCCAGTCTCGCTGCCCACTGGGCCCTTCAGTTCCCCTGCCGCACCACCCCAAGCATCCCCTACACTTCACCCAACTAATCCTCGGCCTTACATGGACTTTTTACTGCACGCTAGCTCCCCTCTTCTCTGGCTGTTGATCCTACAGTATGGATGTCTTTTCCACGCCTGCTGCACCCTGACATGCAATGCAAATGGATGAGGGGTTCCGCACGGAGCTCCGGCCTTCCATGTCCGTGCACATCCTTGGTGTATTTGTCCTTTCACTGAAACATTGGGGCACATGCTAGCTGCAGCTCTTTGCTTCACACAAGGTCCTTTGCTATACCAAAATGGGTGTTTGGCACCAGATGTTAATAGCCACAACATCCACATTCTGAGGGCCGTACCAGGTGGCGACATCCCACAACCTGTGATAAAGATTGTTGCCTTGATCATGCCTATTTATGTGGACTCCGGGGCATTACGACACAGTCTTGCCCTCAGATTGAAGCATTTTGGTTAAATAAGGCAGGGATAGTTCTACATCAAGGAAATTAATGGAGAACTCCTACACCACCAGCAAGAGGGTACCAGTGAGGCTCGAAGGCTGGAAATGAGCCTCAAAGACAGCAGAGAGACTTCATAGGATGACAAAATACTTGAATTGATCCTGCATAATGGTAATTCTGCTTAGGATGCTTTTTATAATGCATGTTCAGTTTCCGTGGTCGGCTAGGCCGACCTGGCAACCATTTGCTTAAATCCTCATCCAGAACCAAGGCATTTAATGGACTGGTGCTTCAACCTCAGGTTAGGAGCAACCAGTCATCAGTGGATGCTTTCTTTGCCAAGTTCCAAGCCCTCATGTATTCAGATCCAAAAAGGACGGAATAAAGGAAGGGTTGTGGAGCAAGAGTGGAGCCTATCGATACTCTACTAGCTAATTTCACACTGGTGTTGATCTAGGCATGCAATTCCACAAACATTGAACATAGCTTCATAGACTTTTAATTTGTCCTTGGGAACGAGAAGAGTTTTCTCATTGGCTGCCAAACTTGCAAAGTTAAAGGTCCCTTGATCCATTGCAATAGAAGGTTTCTTATTCAAATTCGATGCCTGCAAGGTCACATACTTTACACAGCCATGGCCCTATAGATCCACTGAAGGGCATGCAAGCATGCTGGTCCTTGAAACCAGGTTCAACATTGCTACAGTCATGGTGGGGCGTTGGAGGCTAGGTACATACTTAGGCCAGACGCCAGGTCTATCGTCTCAAAGACCTCCTACCATAACAGCAAGGTTCTGCTGTATCTTCAGAAGAAGTGATCCAAAGAGTCATGGCTTCCCCTGGTGTTCCCCATTCATGACAGTCTTTCAAGTCGATTTTAAAGAATCTGCTTGGAAGCTAGTAAGCACAGAAAATACCCTTTGCACAGGGAATTTCAATCCCACATCGGCTCTGCCTCATTTGTTCTTCCTGCAGCTGGTCTCCCAATCCGACACATTAATGTTAATACCTAGATCATTTAAATTTGGTAACAGATCTAAATCTTGATTTTACATTTTGTTGGTTCTTTGGCGTAGTTTGTAAAGGTCTCATGCAAATATATTGTTGCATTACCACGGCATGTCCCTTACATTCGAATATGAAGTACCTAAGTCCTTTCTTGGAGGCATTGGCCCACGCATCACTTTTAAAAGGACCCTCTCCCAGAAATCTACGGCACCAGTAAAGTTTCCTATTGTATTGCGTGATAGTTGGATCCCCCACAGTGACACCATACCATTGAGTAGGACACGCCATTATTTCATTGGAGCGCACTCCCTCCAAGTCCTAACTGTAAACATCATCGTGGGCGGGGCAAGGATATCTTGTATTTTTGCTATCTAATAAAAGGGACCTTAAAGGAAGTGGCTTTGCCTGGGTCATCTGCACATCCAACTAGTCTGGACCCTGATCTGTATGATATTTGAGCCAGCAATGCAACGCCAGCATTGTAATTGCTCTGTAATGATTTAATGTACTCCTACATCCTATTACCTTTCCTCCATACTTATTGGACATTCCCTTCTTCAGGACAGGACTGGAGTGTTTTTGGTAGCACCACAATTATTTATTTTACCACTATTCTTATGCAAAGCTGCACAAATACACATCATTGGACTTTGCCTCCCCAAGCACCGCCTCTGTGCCTCACTCACCTCTCAATGCCTTTCTCTGGGCCTTCGGGATCAGATATTTGCGATACCAGGCATTTTTCTTTTTACAGGCTTCATTTTTGTCCTCCACATGATCGTATCCCCTCATTTTGGGTGTCGCAGTCGATTTTCCTCCTGCTTAGCTGTAACCCGTTGGTCCTGCAGGCGTCACTACGTGGCAGCAGATCCATTAATTAATGTATTTATTTTATTTATTTGTGTTTTTAGTTCATTATTATAAACTTTACAATAAATGTTCAAATGGAGAAAAGCAAGAAAGAGAAAAAAGAGAACCTATTAATAACTATACTTAATATATCCAATTAAAAATAATAAAAAGAAAAGGGAAGAAGATAAATGGAAAACAATGGGAGTAAGGAAAATACAACATGTCCACTGCTGCAGACGACTCATTACAGGACAATTATCACCGTCATTATTCCCAAAATGTATTTCAATTCTTTGACATATATGGAGAAGAGCAGGATGAGTTGCCACAGAATCAGTATTTAAACAATAGCTCCAGAATTCAGTCGTCTTGATTGATTGCCAAGAGTAGTCATGTAAAGAGGCCCCAATCTGGGGCACTCCGTGAAGGCATGCCTCACTGATTCCATATTCTCATGGCATTTACATATACAGCAATATCTTGCATCATCCGTAAGACCCAATCACATACCCCAGATAGATCATAGAGGTAGATGGTTTATCCTAGTCAGAAGGCTTAACTTACGCATCACTGGATAGGGGCATTGGACAAGGTATCGCTGAGGTTTCAGTAAAAGGTGTGAAACTGTACCAAAAGGTGAATAATTACTCAGTGGGCCTCGTTACGACCCTGGCGGTGACGGTATGAATGGTGCCGGTAAGGAACCAGCACCGTTCATACCGTCCCGCCGCATTACGAGTCCTGCTGGCGGGTTCCTGACAGCCCGCCAGGTATGACCTGTGCGACACCCACGAGCATAACTCGTAATTGCACCGGCACTGTTATCAATGGTGCCGGTGCATCCATGCTCCCCACCCCCATTCTGCCTTATTGGGCAGAATGGGGATCAGGAGGCTGACAATACCGCCACCTGCGGATGGGCAATTACCGGCCCATTCATCTCATAATGGGCCGGTTATTGGCCAATCACGGGAGGCGGTGCCAGTAGCGAGCATGGCAGTAGCCAGTAGCGAGCAGGCCCCAGTGGGCCTCATTTTGAGTAGCGTGGTAAAAACGGGGCCATTACCGGCATGGCGGAACGAGCAGGTCCGTGCTTGTATGACCCTGCTAATAGCGGGTGATTACGAGTGCGCGAGCATGCGCAAACCCCTATGCTGGTAATGACCATACCGGCATGCCGCAAAAGGCCCTCCAACCCCCCGATAGCGGCATCATGGGATCCGCCGATACCGACACCGCATAGGAGGAACCCCTAAATACCGACCCGTTAATACCAACATGCTAATACCGATTTCATAAAACCAGACCCGGAAATAACGTCATCGCATCGGAACGGGAAATGGCCCGGCGGCCATCTTTAAAAATACAATCCATTGCCATCCTCCATAACCACCAGTTGATACCTGTTGAGCACTGTGGCAATACCTTGAGGATGTCCAAGGCTACCCAGAAGACCACCGGATGCGTAAACAGCGGTTCTCCGACGCAGAACTGAATATGTTGACGGACACTCTAGCTGCACACCATACCTCATAAAATCACACGATATGAAGCGTGAGGTCCAGCAGAAAAAAAAGGAAATCTGGCAGGAGGTTGCCCGGAAGGTGTCGGCCGTGGGGACAACCCCACGTACTGTCAGCGACTGCTGTAAGAGGTGGGATGACCTCCGCTTGAGGGTCCGCAAGATAATGTCAAGCAACAGGAGGGCGGCCATGGCCACAGGCGGGGGTCCCCACTCTCCCGCAAAGATGATGCCCTGGGAGGAGACTGCTAGCAGCTTCATTGATCCTGAGTCGATTGAGGGATTCGGGGAGATGGAGATGGGTGCGGCATCATCCTCAGAAGGAGGTAAGTGACCCTGCACAACCCTGTAGGGGAAACCATGACGTAGCACAAGTGATGTAGAATAGAGACTAGGCAAGGCAATGTACGTTCCTACACCCACATCAACATATCCAAGTCCAGATTGCGGCCCAAACCCGGCCACACAGAAATGCATGCTGAGTGCCAATCCCATAACCAACAGACGGCCAACACACCTGGACCGTGCCCATGTAACACATCACACAAACCCCAAATCAACGGCATGCCCCCTGCTATGCAGTGAATGCCAAAATGCCCCCTCAGAACACCCTGTGTGACACACCTGTAAGACATAAATGAATAGATGAATGAACATTGAACAGCACTATTGTATGCCTCTGGCATGTGACACCATCACTGATGCCCTGCATCTCTTCTACCCCCCAGGCACCGATGAGGAAGATGACAGGCAGGAGAACACTGGGAGGGCATCCACGTCGCACCAAAAGAAAAGGGCCACCGCCAGCTCCACCTCCATGGCAGACAAGCAGCCAACACCCACAGGCAGTGTGCCTGAACGAGTGGAAACACAGCCGACAACACCTGCTGCCAGTGTGCCGGACACACATCAGACCCAGCAGCCCACACCGACACCAGTTGTAGGGGAGTCCCTACATACGCCAGCAACCACCGAGGATGACCAGGATACCAATATGGACCTTGAGGGAGTCACAGTAGTGACTTGTCCACCCACCCCAAGACCCCCATCCAGTCTCCAGCCCCATATAGAGCCCTCACCCACCAACAGCACCTTGGATCCCTGCCTCCGAGACTCGGACCCGAGCTCCATCGAGCAGGAAAGCACCCAGAATACAGGCCCCGTCAGTGCACCACACACCACTGCAGCTCCCACCAACACCCTGGAGTCGCGTCTGTCGAGGGTGGAGGCCCGACAGGAGGCCATGTTGGACCTCCTGCAGCAGTACATTGCCGATGGAGAGGACACAAGGCAGGCAATTGCAGCTGCCATTGAGGGGACAACAGCGGCCATTGCAGCGAACACAGCCGCTGTGAATGAATCAGCTGTGCTTATGAGGGACTGCCTGGGGGCAGTGACACAAGTACTAACTTCTATCCTGCTCCACATGCAGCGGCCACGCCTTGGAGCAGGCGTGGAACCTACCTCTGAATCATCTACAGCCACCACACATGCATCCTCAGTTCCCACCAGCCCTGTGCGCCAGACCCGGAGGAGTGCACGGTACTCCGAGATGCCACCCCTGGACAGCAAAAAGTCCCGGAAGTAGTGTGGGCAGACAATGGGAGTGGGACACATGGTTGGGGGTGAAGGGGAGCATTTCTTGTAGTATATTGGGGGTGTTTTTGGGGTTTGTTGGGTGGTATGGGAGTTCACTGGGGGGTTTTGTGGTTTGTTGGGTGGGTATGGGAGTTCACTGGGGGTTTTTGTGGTTTGTTAGGTGGGTTTGGGAGTTCACTGGGGGTAGGGGGAGTGGTCACATTTTTTCCTGTTTGAACAAATACACCCGTTGTGTGCAAATAATTCAATGGCTGGACATAGTTCATTTTGTGTATATACATTTAATGTGTGACGGTGTTCAGTAGCCAACTCCCAACAATCCCTGTGTGCATGTCCACATGAACCCAGCGTGTCAATGACACATGTATATCATAGTCCCTGTGGTTCAGAAGTATTCGTGAATCAGTGCTTGGCGTACTGCATGGCCATCCTGTGCATCACGTACTGGCAGGGGGACTACTTCACCTCTGTCTCCATCCTCATCATCCTCACCCGGTGCATGCATGTCAATGTCAGTTGGCAGTGGTACATTTCTCCGGAAACACATGTTGTGCAGCATGACACAGGCCATGGTGATCTTTGCCACCTTCTCAGGACAATATAGGAGTGCCCCACCAGACCAGCTTAGGCAGCGGAAACGCGCCTTCAACAGGCCAAAGGTCTGCTCAATCACAACACGGGTACGGG
Organism: Ambystoma mexicanum; assembly: GCF_040938575.1. NCBI lineage: Eukaryota > Metazoa > Chordata > Amphibia > Caudata > Ambystomatidae > Ambystoma > Ambystoma mexicanum. The sequence goes on from NC_090935.1 coordinate 539,898,355, forward strand.
TGTGCACACGTTGTACTCCTCTTCATGGATGTTCTGCGGGTTCCGCACAGGGGTAAGTAGCCACGGCCTCAAGGGATATCCTCCATCTCCTGCAAGCAAATACAAATAGGTGTGTGTCACTCTTAGCTGCCACCTTAAGGAAGCACAGTCATGGCCGCAGCTTTTTGGTGTGGGCATGCACATGTCCCTGTATGTATGCAAGATTGTTACCTAGATGCATACTATACTGCTATGAGGTGTGGTAGTCTGGATGGCGTTCAATAGATGATGCAGGGTGTAATAATGCATGCTGAGGCGGATGTATTGTGGTTGTATGACAATATTTGGCCTCCCATTGATGCTGTGTATTCTACACTGTGCATGGTCACACTAGCCACATTGGCACAGTTGCAATCCTGTTCAGTCATGCATTGCTTGACCTACCCATGGTGGCCTGGTCGTGGCTCTTACTTGTTGTCTTCAATATGCATTTATGGTCAAATTTGTGCCGGTGATGTGTCATGTTCGGTTTGGGAGGTTCAGGTCAGGAGTGTTTAGCTTTGCAAGCATTCTCCAATCACCGACAAATGCCACCCAGCTGGAGTATGCATCCCCCCTTCCCACCCAGGGGGAGTATGCATCCCCCCTTTCCCACTCAGGTGGAGTATGCATCCCCCCCTTTGCCACCCAGGTGGAGTATGCATCCCCCCCTTTCCACCCAGGTGGAGTATGCATCCCCCCTTTCCCACCCAGGTGGAGTATGCATCCCTACACATCAGTACACCAAAGCACTGCCATGGGCCAGTTGGCCAACTCACAAAGCAGCCAGGCACGTGGTCCAGCATGTCGCTCCATGTGATGGGGTAGTGCGGAGTTGCGCAGCACCATGGCATCATGTGTTGATCCAGGAAATCGAGCGCAGCAATGTGTGATGATCTTGCTGGAGTCACATACCATTTGCACATTGATGGAGTGGTATTGCTTGCGGTTGCAGTACACCGCCTCTATGGCTTGGGGGACTACAAATTCCACATGGGTGCAGTCCAGGGCACCAACACAATTGGCCATGCCTGCAAGTGGATGGAAGCCTACTTTGGTGTCGGCTATCTCCTGGGCAGTCTGTGGTAGGGATATGTGGGTGCTTGCGTGCTTCAGGAGGGCATCCAGCACTTGGTGCAGCATGCATGAAAATAGTGGTTTTGAAATGCCATGCAGCTGACACACTGTGTGTTGATAGGTGCCTGTGGCCAGGAAGTGGAGCACAGACACCACCTTTATTAGCGATGGGATGGCGGTGCGTATTTCTATGAGGCTTGCAGTGTCGTTGTGTATCATGTCCACTATGGTGGTGATGGTGTCCCGATCCAACCGGTACAGGGTGTGGATCTGCTCAGGGGTTAGGTTGAATGGCCTGGGTCTGATGCGAAGGATTGGTGGCTGCCTACGAGGCACTGCTGGCTGTGCTGGTGGTAATTGCTGGGCCTGTCTCGCCCTCCTTCTCCTCCTGCATCTCCTCTGTGCTGCTTGTTGTTGCTGCTGTAGTTGTTGTTGGAGTTGGTGTTGTTGCTGTAGTTGTAGCAGTATAGCGCCATAATTGCAACAGCTAGTGGTAGCATTTTGGTGTAGGAAGGGGTGTGGTGTGTCGGTGTACTCCTTTTATGCTGGGCCAGACTCCATTGAGTGCACCTGTGGTGATTGTGAGCACCTGTGGCAGTTGGCTTGATTGCTGATTGCTGTTTGTGGGTGGTCCGCAATGCCTGTATGGCCGGCATCATGCAGCCCGTGATTACCGGCTTCTGTATGCCAGTATTTGCATGTCCGCGTGGGTTGTGATGTCCTCCTATTACCGGCATGCCGGTATTTTCTCCCCGAAGGGGTGCGTGTACGTGCATATGCCGCTATTAGAGGCACCGTTATTTGGAGTGCCGTTAATAGCGGGTTGCTGGGTCATAATAGACCGGAGCGGTAAGCGATGCCGGTAATCCTTTACCGGCATAATTTTTCCCTTACAGCCAACCTCGTAATGAGGCCCAGTGTCTCCAAATGCAAGTAGTTATTGGTCCAGTCCCACCTTGTTAACCTTCTAACAAAAGCATCCCTCACAGCTTCGAATTGTTGGCCTTGCGTAAAATCTGGGAACCAATCTAGTGAACTGAATAACCTCAGCCCTTTAAGATGAGTAGCAATTACCCTGGAGATGGATGGGGATGCAGAAGTTGCTCAACATCAACAAATTCGTTTGATCCTCTTAATCAACAAAAGTCATAAAAAAATGGTACTTTTATATTCAAAACTTGTCATCATTGGCGTTGACCTACGTCACTACCAACATCATCCTGTGTGGCAAACTACAGAACCTATTACTAACTATGATAGGCTCTGAGTGAACCTCTACATATACGATCTATACTAGTATGGGATAGTAAGTGTAAGTGATAGGCTTCTTAACATCAGGTGGGACAACTAAGCCCTTCCCTCAAAATGGCCACTATGGATGTCACTAAATACACAACGTCCCATTGGCTACACAAACTATAGGACCCTTAATTACGCGGTCCCCTACAATTGGTTGGCACTCTAACCTCTGTCAGTACTTTTCCACCTATGTCTAGCAGCATGCAGATTGGACTTCCAGGTGCTGGGGAGCTGATCTTACCGCAACTTCCCACCAATTAGCATATCAATCTATCATCACATCAGTGGTCAGCGTAATCAATTAAGCTTTGAAGCTCGGCCTTGAATTTGTTCTGTACTGTGGAGAAACAGGGGAGTGAAGGCACGCTCTGCCCGCGTGGGTAGGTGTGAACATCTTGCTCATCCAACTTCATGCTTCCACGTGACTGTAGGCCATAATTTTGAGCTTTTACTGTCTTTTAAATACTATTTCTTAATAGACATCTGACGTCTTTCATGTTTTGTTCATGCCTTCTGAACAGGAACTGTTCTTTCACATGATTTTGTATCCAATGCTAGTTAACTGCATCCTGATAAGGCCTTGGCTTCTTGGCTTGACTTCATGGTTCATTCAGTCTCGTCTTTCCGAGATTCACTTTTAATACATGTGTTTTCTTACTGCGCCACACTGAACAAGAGGCCTTCAATTTTTTAGTCCAACTCTGCTATAACACGTAGTGGAAACATCCATTGTTTATCCTTAATGCATTTATGTATATAATGGTGCATGCCGCAATCTATTCACTATAAAGCCAGCCTTAAAAATACTTTGTCTGCTTGCGTTTCTTTTGCATCTGTACACATGTAAACTTAACTGGATCTCTTCATCCATTTTATGGCATAAGCTTCTTGACCTTGATCCCAAGATGTCACTTATCCTTGATACTTTCTTAATGCCTTGTATAATATCTGCATTCTCTAGTCTCTGTATCTGTTGTAGTTAAGTCAACTCTGCTCTGTGGGACTTTACCATTCGTCTTGTCCATTCATTTGCTCTGCTTCTTCTGGGATTTCATTCAAACGGCCATCATATTTTCTTCCATTGTTTATCCTTAATGCATTTATGTATATAATGGTGCATGCCGCAATCTATTCACTATAAAGCCAGCCTTAAAAATACTTTGTCTGCTTGCGTTTCTTTTGCATCTGTACACATGTAAACTATACTGGATCTCTTCATCCATTTTATGGCATAAGCTTCTTGACCTTGATCCCAAGATGTCACTTATCCTTGATACTTTCTTAATGCCTTGTATAATATCTGCATTCTCTAGTCTCTGTATCTGTTGTAGTTAAGTCAACTCTGCTCTGTGGGACATTACCATTCGTCTTGTCCATTCATTTGCTCTGCTTCTTCTGGGATTTCATTCAAACGGCCATCATATTTTCTTGTATGCTGGTTTTCTTAATGGGAACCTTGCCTCCAGGATTCTCTTAGGTATCAGTATTTTCACCGGTACCGCACGTGTCTCACATCCTGGCTCCCAACATATAGGCAAGACAGCTGAGGTGGTTGAGTTGGGGGTACTTGGCTCCTCCTCTACACTAAAATGCAACATAATTAATTATTCAACTTCAGGAAGTAATGCTTACTACCATGGGCTTCTAAGCTAAGACCACCACCAATCACTGCCAGTAATGGGCACTTAGGTTTTATTTGTGACTTAATAAACAAAATGCTCAGTGTCTTCGGTCCTAGACCTCTCAGAGAAGTTAGATCTAGCCCGAGGTGCAAATAATCCATGGGCATGGATTGGGGGAGGCCCAAAATTCTTCCTCAGTAGGCCCCCTCTAGTTTATTGAGTCAAGAAAGGTCCTGCATTGCTAGAGCTTCTAATCCATACAGGATAGAGTGGCAGCACCATTGTTTGTACAAGGCCAACATTCCAGATAGGGAGCATCCTGCATACTGGTTTGCAAAGTTACTTAATAATGCTGTCCGCTGCATAGCTTTCCTTATTTTTGCAGTGTTGCTCATAGCATGCAAGCTACTGTTGGCGATCTCTAACCCCAGGTATTTATACTATTCAATGTATTCAATTTCTCCTAGATTGGTGGACATAACCGGTCTGCTAACCTTCTTGGAGGAGACTAACATAACTTTGTTTTTTCCCAAATTGATCTTCAACTTATTCTCGCGGGCATAACTTTATAGCACATTTATCATCCCCTTCATATCTGTAAATGTCTGGCTAAAGGTGATCAAATCATCTGCCTAGAACATTGCAGATACTTTGGTAGATCCAATTCTTGGGGGATATTTAGCGCAAAGATCCAATTGTGCTATTAGGTCTGCCAAGAAGAGACTGAACAGTAGGGGCACCAAAACGCACTCCTGTTTTACTCCCCGGTTCAAAGACATAAAATCCAAGAGCAGGCCCCCATTTCCCAGTCTAATGCGAGCCGAGGTATTACTGTGGAGCGCGATTACAATATCCAAAAACCAAGGCAGACAACCCATTGCAGCAAGCTTCCTCCATAGAATTGAGCGAAATATCAGGTCAAATGCTGCATTGAAGTCTGCATAAGTGATGTTAAGTGTTGGATTTTGCTTCATGCTAGCTCTCAGGATAAGGGCGTCCAGGATACAAATGTTATGATTTGTGCTTGCTCCTGGGCGAAAGCCAGTCTGAAATGGATGCAACAGATTATGCTTTTCAGCCCATGTCTGTAATTCAGTAAGCACATTGGACGCAAACACCTTGCCCGTGACGTCTAACATGGACAGGAGCCTATAATTCCCCAGGCAGAGCTTGTCTCCTGCCTTGAAGACTGGGGCCATCAATGAGGTCTTCCAGGAGTCAGGTACTTTACGCTCCTTACACACTTAAGTAAATAGATGAAATAGTATTGTGGACCACCTCTCCGGGTCTTGCTTTAATAACACAGCCGTCAGCCCCTTGGGCCCTGGAGCTCTGGACTTCTTCAGATTCCTAATACTTTCACAGTGACATTGCCAATCCAAGACCAGAGGACAGGGTTTCTGTTCCCTACAATAGGGTTCCTTCCACCACACGGCTGCTTCCACACAATACATTCTCCCCCCAATAAAACGCTTCCAGTCCTGATCAGCGATTGGATTAATTACAAATGTGCTCTCGTCACCCCTTGCAATTGTTAAGAGCTTCCAGATAGTGTGTGTGATTCCACTATATAAGACACCCATCATTTTCTGCCAATTCAAATTTTGCATCCTGGCTTTGTGCCTTTTCAGCCAATTCCTGTAGCCGTTTTTCGGTTTCTTAACCTCGTTTACATGATTATTGATATGGCTGGTACGGCTATTTATCAGCCGTATTTCCATCCTAAGTTTTCGTTCGCTGCCTGGGTCGCTAGGTCATACAGGCGTTTTCCTGCTTTGTCAAAAAATCCAATTTGGGAGTGCCGGGGATAATTCCCGCTTTATGTTCCATATTAAAAAGCCAGGTTTCAATTTCAGCAGCTGTGGATTTGAACAGATTTAAAGGGGGATCTGAGGCAAGGGAACATCCAATGACTCAGCATGCCTTGTTTATATTTGCAGTCGACCAGATGATACGGTTTCCAGTGTGATTTACACGGGCTTCCCCAATCCCCAAGTCTCTGTTCACTTTTTACATGTTTAAAGTCAGACACATTTTCCAGCAGAGCATGACTTCCACAAATGTTATCAATAGTAGCAGACTTAGTTCCCATCTCCCATGTACATTTTCCAGGAGATCGCTCAATGTCCTGCCATTTGGGCATGTTAGTTCCCAGTCAGATAGAAACAAAGCCAATGCATGCCCTGCCTATTACGTCTTTTCGAGGCCGTTGTCCTATTCTGGGCCACATTCCGAAAAAGACCAATCGGCAGGGTCTCACCACATCAAGTGCTCAGATCTGCTCCCAGTAATATGGTACCTCGCTCACCGCAGGGGCCCCAGTCTGTAATTATCTCATCAAAGCAATCAAAGATCTCACTGGTTGTGGCCCCACCCGAGGGGTCAAAGATGTTCAGGAGCAACATACGATACATTGCTACAATCTATCTTGGGGGCACCACTTTAGAGCACAGGTCCGAACTTACTCCAATAATCAGAACCCCCAAAGTTCGACCTTTTGGGCCCTTTTCTGCAAGTTGTTGGTATATAGTATACCCATCCAAGCAAATAAGGTGCCCATAACCAAGTTTCTTGCAGCATACCAATCTTGAATTTTAGGTGCCAAGGTAGAGAAGGGCCCTTCACAAAATGAGAGTTGCCCCGTGTATTCCAGCATGCAATCTTTAACTCTCAATCTGTGTTTGGCCCTAATTCTCCCAAGATACCTTTCAGATAGTTTCAGCCGTTTCCATCCCGTTGTATTGTCATAGACCTCTTGGTTGTTTCCATGCGGTTTGCTGAAGCATCTTTGTACGGGTAATATAGTGGAGATTTAGCATGTACAACAAACAGGCGCGATGATTCGAGAGGCCCTGTCAAGCTCGTATCCAAGATGGGGTATGGACTCTTTCTGCGCTCGTATCATTGTGGCAATTCCAGGGAGAAGGCAGTGAATTTTAGTCATATGGCCATGATTAATCCCCAATGGCTGGATGAATTCAGAGTCTCTTGTTTGTAGCCACGCAAAGATGGTATTTTAGTAAACAGTTTCAGCAAGTCAGACCGATTTATATTAAGTCGTTGGAAAGTATTTGGCGCTTTCGGGACTGTTGACACTATTCGTGAGTCCAATTGTTCACTATGCACCTTTTTACTCCCCAGCAGTAGATATGTTTTCCTCATCTTGCCTGCTTGAATGTTACAGCGCAACGTCCCCCCTGGAGGAGTGCTGGTGCCTCCAGTTTCACTATTGGGACTCCATCAGTTGATTCATTGTTATTGATCCCTTCTTGTAACTGTCAGCTGGTTAAAGTTCCTGCGACTGATGCAAGCCTTCTTTCGGGCTCTCTTTGCTTTAGTTTTGCCCAAGACGCATGACAAGATCGTGCAGTTCATTTGGGTTTGACTATTTTCTTGTATCACCCTGGGGCACTAGCCTCATTTGTGCCCACCAGGCTTTGCTGTCGAATTTGTCTTTGCCTTTATTTTTGCGTTAAGTAGCTTAGAGGAGACACAGGAGGGGGGGAGAGTGTGATGGAGCTGAGATACTTTATGGTAAGTCGGGGTCTTCTGTAGTAATCACTATCGGTAGTTGTACATCCTCGTGATTAGGCACCAGCCCGACCTTTGCTTCCCCTCCAGTTTGTGATGTTTGATCTTTCATCTGCATATATACTTGCTGAATGCATTCCCCTTGTTTGAGTAGATCTTCATGGACCCCTCCACACAGTTTTAGCAAGATCTTGAACGCAAATTACAGGACATCGTTATTGGCCGACATCATAGAGTTGCTCGTGGATGTAGAGTCAATCAGCTCTGAAATTCCTTGGCTGCCGTCACTATGTTTGGCTTCGTTATTACAAGAAGTATTTATGTACAAATTCGGAGATGCTCACAGACATGGATCTGCATAGTGCACCAGTTGTTGAGATTCCACATTACCTACGAGTACAGGGGCACATGCAGTAATGTTTTGCTGCGCTATTTGAGTGTCTTTAGGTGGGCGTTCAATATTACATGCAGAATAATGTAGGTCCAAGAGTGAATTATTGTCAGTATCGCCCAGGGAGTTCATAGTAGTTTCTTTCTGGAGCCCCCCCAACTGGGTATCACGTTCTTTTCCTGGGCCCTGGTCATCCGTTCTAGGGACCACATCCTGAGCTCGTTTGGTGAGGCGGAAAACGCCGGAATTGTATTTGACCTATTTTCAATAGGCGGCACCGACACAACCCCTGTTCTTTGTGGTCTAGTTCCTTCCGTTTCACTCGTCGTGTCAGTTACATGTACTATGCCCTGCTTTCCCCTGCTAGCTTTTACTTGAGTTTTTAAATTTACAGAGGTTATACTTCCTCGTGTTAGGGGGTACTTTAACCAGCATTATTAATCCGCCGGGAGCTCGGAAGCTAGGGCTGGGGTGGCCTATTTTTGAGAGGGAGATGGTCTGCACCAGTATAGGTCACTCTACCTTCCGCTCTGCGTTCCGCGGATCAAATGGCTTTGAAGGTCCTCTGGCACCGGCTGCACACAGTGACCACTCCCCCACACAGAAGACACTGAAGTAATACTTGCAGTTAGGAAAAAAGTGTAGGGACCACGACAGGACCACTTTCACTCGACTTTCTGCTCTGAGTGTCTGGAACCAGTGCCCCAGTGAGACGCCTGGGTCTATTGTGACACACTTTTGGTTCGCGCTTTAGTCATCAACTTCGTCCCTGGGAGGAGGTTTTTCATTGCCTGGATCGGAATCAATTTCAAGACTTCAGATCAGAGTAAGGCTGTGACCGGTAAATTATTTCTTTTATAGATCACTCTGGGTTTAGGATCTCCACTCAAGGACTTCTCCAGAGGATCCCAGGGGCATATGTGGATGCCCGAACTGGATACCTGAGGCTCCCTGCTCAGGAGCTAACGTTGATACCAGCAATGTAGAGAATCTCCACTTAGGGGCTAATGATAGTACAAACAAGGCAGAGGATTTCCTATTGGTGGCTAACAATACCAGAGCTCACTCCGTAGTTTACCGAAAACTTCCATCGGTGGCACAGAGGTTCCACCTTAATGGGCCAACATTGCCAGGACTCTTCCAACGTCTCCTTCGTTGAGGGTTAATCATATTACGTGGCCAAAAGGAGTTCCCACTTCAAAGGATAATAAATCACAGACTATATATCGAGAGGACCAGAGTCTCCTAAGACTGTTGCATCCAGTCAGGCTTACTTCAGGAAAAGCGTCTGTTGTGACAGAGTAATTCACCACTGGAGTAATTGACTCCTGTCAAAATATCCTACAAATTACCGGAGTCAGGTGACACCACAAGTTCAGAGTCTTCCTCATCCATTGTGGGTTCATCTGGCTCACTACATGAGTATACCCTTAGCGCCTCTGGGGTGAGTTCCGTTTGATCCAAGAGGAAAATGGTCTGTACCAACACGGATGTTGCTCCCGCCAACCGTGTCTTTAGCCCCCAAATCGGCTCCACTGTATTATGTGTATCCATGGCTGACTACACTGCCCTGGCAACCATTCTTTTGAATCCCAATCCAGGCTTAAGGCATTTCAGGAATTTCTGATTCACCCTCAGGTTAGGAGCAATCCTTCATCAGCGGATGCTTTCTTTGCCAAGCTCCAAACCCGCATGCAGATTCACCCATACCCATGGAAATGGTACCAGAGTAGCCTAAAATAGTCTTGATAATGGTTCAACCTCTTCTTCCAATACCTGTATCTAAGGACCTGCCTTCAGATCCCACAGATCATCACCCTCTAGACTTCTACAGGATCATTTCATTACAGGCTGGTGGATTTTATGGGCTTTCTGGATATTCTCATCCCAGAATCTCCACCTACAGAAGCTACTATACTGGCAGGAGCCATTTCAGTAAGAGAGAGAGAAAGGCCGGGTGCTGACCAACAGTAAGAAGTTCCCGTTGAAGAAAGAAAGGTCTGGTCAAAACCTCACTCAGTTACTCCCAGAAACAAAATATTGATGTGAGGTATTGACTGATGCAGGATGAACAAGTCTCATGGAGTCCTTGTCCCCAACCATCCTTTTGGAAAGTGGCATCTGTCACGTTACATTAGAGACTGGCTTCTTCCTTTGCTTCTGCTTCAAATATTTTAAGTGAAGAATACCGGATCCTGGAAGCTGCAGCAAGTAAGTTTACGCTAACTCTCTACTGCACTTACGCCAGGCTAATGCTACAGCTTTACTGGCAGCGTCTAATGAAAGATTCTGAAGAGATCTGCCAGAATTTGAAAAGTTGATTCCATCTGAACATCTTGAACAGTTTAAACATGATGTAGCGGATACTACAGTGGTTACCCAGGTCCTTCTAGAAGCATCGGCTCATAACGTGGACGCTTCTTTGAGGGGAGTCGCCAGAGGTGCGAACATCTGTAGGCGGCTGTGGCATCACGCAAAAATGTTTGCAAAGAAGATCCTTGATCTCGCCATACCACAGATGGTTAACTTTTAAAAAAGAACAAATACACCCTCACTAAGTCTCACTGTTAAGACACAGGTTTTCAAATCTGAAATACACAGGATACAGAATACAATGCCTTAGATTCTTTGGAAAGGATTCAGACTGGTAGCCGAAAAAGGATACACTTGGCGTCTCCTTGTAACCATATGATGGGAGAAGTAGAACGTAGTGCAGTCAATGAAAACCTTCTAACTAATGCCACTCTTGACTGGTAATGATACAAGTCAGAGAGAGTAATTAGAGGGAAGGGCGTGAGTGGACCAAGTTTCACCAAGCTGTAGACAGAGAAAAATATGTATCAGGATAGTAGACTATTGAGAAGGACAGTAACAACCTATCTATTAAGCACTAACCTTTAGTAAGCCATTTGGAAGTCCAAGGAAGTTCGAGGAAGTCCAGGGAAGCAACGAAAAGGAAGGGTAAGTGAGGAAACGAACCCGTACGGAACGAGGGCCGCACTAGAGCTGGGTTGGTGCACCCAGGAAAGCGTCCAAAGTTCAGTGCACTAGGTAGGAGAAAAATAGGAGGAGTAGGTGAAGAACTTGATCCAGGAATGTAGTCCTTTAGCTGAAGATTCCTTATTAGGTTGGAGCAGATGGAAATGCCACATGGGCACGTTGCTGTAAGTCCCGTGTAGAACCTGGCTCGGAGTTGCAAAGTGTCGTGTGGGACACGACGAGGAAGCAGCGTGATGTTAGGCGTCGCGTGGAAGACACGGCTGTGGCTGGATGACAGGATGCTCTGCAGGTAATTGGAGCGGAGTGTTGTTTGGGGCCGCGTAGGAGACACGGCGTTGACTGGAGACTCCGTGGGGAATTGGAGCAGAGTGTTTGTATGGTGCCGCGTAGGATACACGGCAGAGACTAGATGCTCTGCAGGGAATTGGAGTGGAGTGTTTGTATGGTGCCGCGTATGAGACACGGCAGAGGTTCCGTATAGAAAACAGAGCGGAATGCCAGGGTGTCGCGAAAGAACGCAGAATAATCACCCCGTGCAGAGGAAAAAGGCAAGGAAATAACGTCTGCTCGATAACAGCAGAAGTGAGCTCCAGACTCAATTACGCCAAGTAATGCGATCAGAAGCACCGGTGCTTAGGATCTGATCAGCTAAATGGTGTCAGCTGATGTACACCTGACCAACGTGTTGACGAGACGTTGGTCAGGTGATCCTGGCTCGAAATCCAAGAAGTGAAATGGCATGCAAATATGATCGTAGCCCCGACCTTAACTGCTCCTCCCAGATAGCTTCCATTGTGTATAGAACGGTCTAGCCGTTCTGAAAGCCGAAGACGCTGGTAAGCGGGAGTGTGTAGGGATTGTGAATGAGCCAGATGATGCAGGCACAACACTCACCTAGCTAAGTCTCTGTCAGTGTTTATAAAACTGTCAATTTCTAAGCAAACCTCTCCTTTGCGGTTGGACCCATGATCATGCTCTTTTTGCAGGATGTCACAGGTTCCGGGAGAGAAAAGCCAGGCAGTAGGACAGCAGGTCTGCCAAAGAAAAAGCAGCAGAAGTCCTCGGCTCGAGTGCTTTTTCTACTTCTCTGACCCAACTTCTAAGCCTCCCCAGCCTTAGCTGAGAAGCCCAATAAATGATGGGATGGATTTTTCCCACCGTATGCCTGTGGGGGGAAGAATTCCCTTCACTTTAGTTCCTGGCGGACCACAGCTTCTGACCCATGAGTGATTTCAGTGGCCAGCAGGGGGTTCAAATTACTCCACACCCCCTGGCCTCCCTTCCCACCCTACCCTAATACATGTTGGATCCCCTTCCTTTAAGGAAGAGATCTCCAAGTTACATGAGATGAAAGCCATAGAGGAAGTGCTATTCCCGGAAAGAATGTAATGATTTTTTTCGAGGCTCTTTACAGTGCCAAAATCCAACCAGTGAGAAGTGTGCACCATTTTGGATTTGGCGAATTTCAACCTATATCTTCCCCTTGAAAATTCCAAGAGGATCACTCCAGCCCAGATCCAGTCTGCCCTTCAATAAGGATACTTGATCTGTCCAATGGATCTGAAGGACGCTTCTCACCACATCCTGATTTGGGCCCCTCACTGCATGTATATGCACTTTTTTCGGTGGGGGTCTCCACTTTCAGTATTGATTTCACCAAAATGATCTCGGCCTTCCTTCCCCTCCAGGCGGTCCCTGTATATCCTTAATTGGATAAAGGTCTGAAGGTGCTGCAGGCTAAAGTGCATATTTCGGTTATTAATGGTAGTCACATTTGGGGCCATGTCAACTGCGCAAGTTTGAACCAAATGCAAAATCATTTTTTAAGCAAGGTGCCTGGCTTCTCGTCAACCGCTACAGGCGAGGTGGTGAAGATTGAATGGGGAGTTCACAGTATTACTGTTTTAGCAGAGCGCTGTAAGAGATTCTGTTTTATTAAGGTAAATTCGGGATTGGGTGGTATTTTCTTACCATAATTCTTTTGTGGTAAATAGGTGGTAAATTGACCTTACATGTATAGGTAGTTTGGTATTACTCTATTTTAGTGATTATTTATTGTTAGCTTATGTTGGTGGTAATTTTAGTGGTATTTTACTTTGTGGTATTTTCAGAATTACCTTATTTTTGTAGCATAGTGGTGAGCATGTTTTTTTATACTACAACCCCATCATAAAACAAACCTTTCCTTTTTATTAGAATGTCCTTTAGTCGCCTGTAGAGAGCCCCCAGACTTATGACACTTCAGAGAACCCAATGAGTTTATTCAGAGCACCACCTATGGTTTGGGGCTGATATTACAGGCTTATGTACATCCAGTAATCTATGTTTCTGATTTGACACTCCTTCTTTATAGCATGCAAAGAAGGGATCACTCGCAAAACACTTACACACGCCTTTCTACCTTTCAGATATTTATCCACTCTTCCTTGATTACTATTTTAACTACAGTGGTCAATTGGTAAATGCACTACTGCTCTGATATAAACATCACCTCGGTGCTTCCCCTACATAAATGATTCACAGATGCATGAATGACACCAAAGTCTCTGTTTTTTTTTTCATGCACTCTGTATCAAATGACAATTACAAACAGCAAAACATCTTACCACATGATCATTACAGCATCACCTGCAAGATACAAAAGAAAACAGAAACAAGCAGGCATATTGCAAAAACGAATTTAGGTTCAGACACCTTGAATATAGAGAGAAAAATAAACACACAATTGTTTTTGTTTTTTTTCTAAACTCCCTGCACTACTAGTAAATTGTATCAACACACGTTCAGCAATCTATTTTTGTTTCCTCACTTGGCACTAATCTTACCAAGGCCAGTGAAATCTGAAGTCCCCGTACGACCTCGCTCTCTTTGCAGACCCAGACACAGTGCCAAACTCCTTCGTATGTGTGTGGGGAACTGCCAGTTTATTAGATTCATAGCCAGCGCTCAACCCACATGGAGTTCAACATATATGGCACCGTCCGTCTCCTTGTCCCAGCACCAACTGAAACCTCCCTTCTCTTCATTCCTTAAGAAAACTCTAATTCAGCCCTCTGTTGACGTGGCTTATCCACCTACAACCCCTACCAATCAGAACAACAAAAATGTGCCCTGTTCCAGCCTTTGTTTTTCCAGGCAATGAAGACTTCATTTGGAAAGCAACTGTTTCTACTTTCCTTTCCTGCATTTTACAAGATGAAGAAAATAAATACTAGTGTGCACCTCTTCATGGAAAAATGAATTTCAAACTGTGACTGAATTTCATTGTGCACAGAAAACTGCATTATAATGTTAGAGAGGTTGAAATTAGTACTTTAGCAGGGCGATTAGTACAGAATTAATCAGTTATGTATTCTAATGCAGTTTTCACATATGAAACATCCAACATAAAATTGTGCACCTTTTTTTTAACCTGGCAGTACACAATGCTAAAAACGTGTCTGCTGGCTGTTACTGGCTGTCACTGAAATAATGCCTGCAGTTTGAAAAACTGGGCCTGTCTGTGTTTCTATGCTGCATATTGTATGCTGCCAATAAAACCCCATATATATATCCTTACATATGGCTGTATTCCATGCTGCATGTTGCATGGCAATAAAACCCCACATATATCCTTACAGCGCACCTTTTCAGATTTCTTTTTAAAAACACAATACATTTTAAGAACCCTAGCATCACAAATACAGTAGGGGAAATATTTTCTCCTTCAGCCAAGGATAAATATTTGTGGTTTAAAAAGGGTGAAGATGTAATGAGGAAATCTGAATCTCAACGTAGCCTAATTCGGTACTTAAAGATTGAGCAAATAAGTTAGATCACACCGCTATGATGAAGTGTGTTTGCAATTTAACTTCAATTACTTTTTTTGTAGTTTTTTGCTCGATTTGAGCCAAAGAAAGTGTTATAATAATTCTGACGTCTAAAGAGAATGGGAGCATTATCCTTATGATTAGACCCAATATGTTACCATTAAATGGCCAAATTCGTTGTCATGGGGCTACTAAAGAGTGTGCCTGTTGATCAGGTTTTGAGTATTTATGACATTTTATGTTAATTTGTCCTGCTGTCTCTGATCTTCGGAGGCATAATAGTAGGGTGACTAGAGATCTTTTTAAGGTGATTTTACATATGTGTTGTTTTAATTGAGGGTTTATTAGGGTGTGATTTAAATGTTGGGAGTGTTTGTTGAATGATTACATTATATGGTTGTGTTGTTTTAAACATGTTAAAGGAATAGTGCACACAAAAACATTATTGTCCCAGAAGATGGGCAATAATCCAAAACATGCATTAAACATAATTTTAATGGAAGTTCCTATGTAAGCTTTTGAGCAAACGAGGCTCAAAGCGTTTACATGGAAGCATCCATTTTGCCATTTCAGGCAGCTCAGCTCATGTTAAGGTCTGCCCAGGCGGCACTAAACAAGCAGCAAAAGCCCCCTATTGGTAGCTTGTGCTTACTGCAACCAGAGCAGAGCTGCATGAGCTGATGATGCTGCCAGTGCCTTCACTTTCATTTTATGTTTTCGGTGCTCCCCAAGACAAGGGAAGCACAGAAAACATAAAATGAAATGCAAAAAGCAAAGGCGCTGCAATTATAAATACAACAATGTTGTATTTCTAACAGCGGCAGCTTTCGCTTTGAGTCTCCTGGGCTCCCCCGAGTCGGCAAAACCCAGGAAACTCAAAGTGAAAGCAGCCACAGTCAGAAATACAACGTTGTTGTATTTAAATATGCTGCGGTTTTATGTAGAAAGAAAAACGCAGCATTTTTAAATACAACAATGTTGTATTTAGATTTGCTGTAGCTTCAGCTTTGAGTCTCCTGGGTTCCCCCGACCCGGGGGAGCACAGGAGACTCAAAGTGAAAGTCGTTGCAGTCAGAAATACAACGTTGTTGTATTTGTAAATACCGCAGCATTTACAAATACAATGTTGTATTTCTAACTGCAGCGGCTTTTTCTTTGAGTCTCCTGGGTTTCCCCAACTCGGGGAAGCCCAGGTGACTCACAGTGAAAGCCGCTGCAGTCAGAAACACAACGTTGTTGTATTTAAATATGCTGCAGTTTTCTTTCTATGTTTCCCGGGCTCCGGGAAACGTAGAAAGAAAACTGCAGCATTTTTAAATACAACAGCATTGTATTTAGGTTTGCTGTGGCTTCAGCTTTGAGTCTCCTGGGCTCCCTCGACCCGGGTCGGGGGAGCCCAGGAGACTCAAAGCTGAAGCCACAGCAAACATAAATACAAGTTATAAATGCTGCGGTTTTCTTTCTAATTTAGAAAGAAAACCGCAGCATTTATTTTCCGGTGCTTTTAAAAAAGACATTTAAAGGACTTACCAGCAGCAGGTTGTGTTGATCTCTGCTCTCTGGGAAAAATGAAGCAAAAGCCACCTGCTGGTAGCTTTTGTGTATTACAGCTGGCTGGCTTTTGCTTTATTAGTGCTGCAAGGGCAGAAATTAACACAAGCACAGGAGGCTCATCCATTTCACAAAATGGATGCCTCCTAGTGCTTTAAATCCGTGACGTTGAGCCTTGTTTGCTCAAAAGTTTACATAGCAACTTTCTTAATGATTATTTTTTATATATATATTTGATGATGGCCCATCTTTTGAGCCAATAATACTTTTGTTGGCACTACCCCTTTAATGGCTAAGGCCAAATAAACTTGCTTGGATGACTAGTTGGTAAACACAAGGTACCAGATATTGATATTGATATTTTATTTATATCACACTCGTACACAAGGGTCTCAAAGCGCAACAAGGTGAAGGGAGGGGAACAGTGATCTTACTAGGCCCAGTGTCATTGAGCACGCGCAAGTTCATGGGCGAGGGAAAGGGGAAAAGTGCATGGAAGGGGGGAGTGGAAAGTGCCGAGCAGAGTAGAAACAGATAAATAATAAAAAAATAAAAAAATAATAATAAAGGCAACAGACAGTGGTAGTGCACCCAGCAAGTGGCAAGTGCTGGGTTTAAGGCAGCAGACAGGGTATGTCTGATAAGTGCAGGAAGAAAGGGGGAGGGACTGTATGGGTACAGATACAGACCCCAGTGAGAGGGGTGGCCCGGAGGCAGTGCGGGTGGGTGGCAGGGTAGGCAGGTACCTGTACCCGGAAGACAGAGGGTAGGCCAGGTGCATGGTGCCAAGAGAGTACAGATCAGCAGGTGGAAGGGGGCGAAGGCAGAAAAAAAGAGGAAGGTCTTGAGGTGCTTCAGGAACTGGAGATGGTTCTTCTCAAATTTCATAGTGGCAGGGAGGCTACTCCAGAGGGAGACCCCGGCCGAAGACAGAGATCTGGCGTAAGCACAGCACACTTGTCTGCTGGATCTGCTGTTCGATCTGGGCCTGTCGGTCAACTGGAGGAAGTCATCCTTAACAGTCACATGTGACGTTTATCGGCTTCCTTTGAGATACTTAATTTGAATGAATTTTTCCAACGGCAGAGGGAATCACTGACTTTCAGAACACATGCTCCTTGTTCCTGAACACTCACACTATGAGTGTGTGATGGTTGTAGAGCCTACTCGGTCTCATGACCTCAGTAGTACAGTCTCCTCCTCTAGACAGACTGAAAATTAACAGATTCCAGATGACTTTAAGAAAATCTCAGTCTCTGGCCTCTGATTCTCAGAGCAAACAAATTTTGATTCATCACACTATAAGGCAGGACATGATTTGGTGGTCAACCCCTCAAAATATACTGTCAGGTATTCCTTTTGTGGATCTCATGCATCAGGTTAGCACCACTTAAGATTCTTCCCTCATACGTTGGACAAATCAACCTTGTCAGATCTCTGTTCTCAGCAGCATCAGACTCAACACAACGATTTTCTGAAACTAATGGTGATATGCTTAGCTCTAAATACCTTCTTGCCGAATACCCAGAACAAAACTATATCAATAAAAAGAAACAATGCTGTGTCAATATTTTATATTACTAAACAGGACGGCACAATGTCGAGATATCTTACTTCCGTAGCATTTGAGATCTCGGAGTTGACTTTACAGCACAACATCTAGATCCTGGTGGTCCTCGTACCAGGAGTGTCCAATGCAGTGGTAGATTGCATTAAGGGAAGGCCAGGGCCAAATCTCCCTGTGAAATGCTCTAGAGATATTGTGTGCAGACATGATGGTTTACGTTTCCCCACATCCTCTGTAAGGCCTCTTCACCCCAGTAGGGCCTTCAAAATGGTCCTTACTGCTCTTTGTCATAAACCTTTGAAGCCTACGGCATCATCACACATTAAGTTAATCTCCTGGAAGCTAGCTTTTCTAATAGTGATTATGACTACCAGATGTGTAAGCAAGTTTCACGCCTTCTCAACTGAAGACAAAGTTGTACTCTTAACTCATCTTTCTCTTTTACCGAAGGTGGTGTCAGAGTTCTCTATCGAGTCCTTTTTCTGCCTGCTTTCCTTTCCAATCGGACCGCCAAGGGGTGGAGGGGAGAGGGTTCTGCACTCACTGGATATAAGAAGGGCCTTAACATTTTATTTGTCCAGAACCAAGGATTTTAGGAAATGAACAAGGTTTCCCCAACATCTAAAGCAACTATCACCAGATTGGCAGTGTCTTGTATCCTTGAAGCCTATGCTATACAGAAGCTGCCCCAGCCCAATGGCCTGCATGCGCATTTGGTCAGTGCCAACACAGCTTCTGTGACTTTTCAGAGACACGTACCTTGGAATCTTGATGTGAAGGCAAAGAAACAGAACTTTTTGGAAGAAAGAATAGCAAACACCCCTGTCAAGTCTAGATATGCCAGTTGCATAAGGTAGGCTAAAGCCTCACTTGGGCACTTAATGGTGGTGATATAGGTGGGAGAGTCTCTGCAGGTCCATCATTCCTACTCCTGAGAGTGACAGGTGGATGATGAATGGATGAATGGTGATGAGGAAACATCCCTCACGGAACAAAAAAGTCAGATGGTTGGAAAATCCCTCCTTGGTTTGGTGCAAAGTAAGCACATTGATTTCTGAGGTTACTGGAGATGTTGAGGTCGGCCAAAAGAATCTGGATACACAGGAGCAGAGATCTCAAAGCAGGACAACAAGGAATTGGGAAAAACGCAGCATCAATGACCAAGCATTGTGAAGCAGGAGCAAGTGCCACAGGACCAAACCTGGAGAAGTGCTCAGAATGAAGAAATCAGCATGGGAAGGGAAACAGAAGTCAGCAGGAGGCTGGAAAATAGACCATGAGGGCTCTAGTTGCAGTGGAGTGCAAGACATGGGGGCAGAAGAACATAAAACACCAGTGCACAGAAGGCAGTTAAGATGCAGAATCGAACAGGACAAGGTGAATTTCATCCTGTGTATCAGTGCACATAGGTGCCTGACACACCTGTGCCATGATCTTGGGTGGGGTTGCATTCCCTGGTTTCAGCAGCTACCAATTCCACACAGGTGATTAAGAGACCCATAACAAAGCCAAAGCCCTCTATAGCTCTGCCATGAAATCTTGGGACAATCTCACATTCACAGAGGTCTGACTACCTTTCCAGCATTAACTTCTGTGATACACAACAACTCACACTTCTTCCCACCCTATATGAAGCAAAATGTTCAGTTATGGGAGAGAGGTGGGTGGATGTAAATGTGTCTCACACATGTTTTAGAAGAGAGCTAAATAAGTTGTTTGTTTATTTTGGACTTACCTTGCATGAAGAGGAGTAAATGCACTACTTCCAAGGGAAGCATTGGTTCATTCATTGATAATTGAATATAAGAGCCACTGGGGATTTCATACGGTTTGAGAATGTGATGTTGATGGTATATGGTGCAAAAGGCTTAATTTCAAGCTTTAAAAACTTTTTAACTTTATGACCTTTTAAAAGCCCAATGGACATGTTAGGGGTTTGAATATGGTTTCACAGATGGTCTTTATAACACACCAACTCCCAGAAACTGTTCAAGAGTTTTCATTAAGTTTCTTGATATGGGTTCTAAGGGAAGACCCTCTCTCTCTCTTGTCTAGAGAAAGCAAGACCCTCTCTAATCCAGGTGTCCCTATTTCCCAGGTTAGTAGCTACTGCTTGTTTACTCCTACTGTCTAGTTTCTGCCTTGCTATTTGTGAGGGAATCAAGCCTCATGTATCTAACCTATTGCTGTCATTGGTCAATGGTGACAGCTGGTTTTATTTGTGTCCCTTTAGTCAGGGCGTTACCTTTTGATAGCTAAAGGGTACACATTGATTTCTCAGAGGATGTTAGTGATGTGGTATCAGACAGTGGTGTCTTTCTGAACATAGCAGACCTAAATAGTACATACATAGGAGTCTGGAACATAATAGCTTGTGTGGAAGTGGCATATATATACCATAAAATTATAATTTCAGTTATTATTATTGTTATTATTAGGATAATTACTGAGCAGGGACCTAGCTTTATGAAGCAATGGAGCACTTTACAATTATAGGGGGAAGAACATGATGAGGTAAGCAGCGAAACAAGGGCAAGGGGAGCTAGCAACGGGGGAGTGGAAGGGAGGGAAATTTAGCATCTAGAGAGCTTCTAGAACCCTGGGGAGGAAACAGTGGGGAACAGATCACCCAGTCTCAGGTAGGGTGGGGAGTGGAGGGTGTGTGGTCCTATGTGTTAGGGAGGATCCATTCTTTGAAGAGTAAGGTCTTGAGCTCCTTACTGAGCTGTAAATGCAGTGGGGTCAATTTGATGTTGACAGGGAGGAGGTTTCAGATGCTTGGGGTGTAGATGGAGAAAGCCTTGCACTGGCAGAGGTAAAGTCTGCACATGTCCTTACTTATAGTGGATTGCAGGCCTCCAGATGTGCTGTGTTTCTCAGTGAGGTAGTTTGGGGACTTCAGGTTGATAGTAGTGTGACCTAGTAGATGATACCACAGGATTCAAAGATGATATGGGCTTGCAGACGAAGCCAGTGAAATTCATTGAGGGTGGCATCATGTGGTTGAATTTGCAGTGTACTTTGATGAGTAGTGCTGCAGCATGTAAGTCACATCTATGGGGTGCTAGAATTGTCGCCGGAAAACCTTCCAAAAGGGCATTGCCACCATCCTAGTGGGAGAGGACCAAGGCCTGGGCAGCAGATCTCAAGTTGTTTTCTGGGATGAAGGGCTTGATTTTACACAGTAGAGAAAGTTGGTAGCAAGCGTTTGTGTCTTCCTTGCTATGTGCTGTTTGTCGATGTCAAACGCAAGAGACTTGGTTCAGGTGACCAGCTGGGGTATGAAGCCCTTGAGGTTAATAGCAGAGAGTTGTTAATGTCAGCAGTAGGCATTCAGTCTTGGAAGGGTTTAGCTTTACGTAAGCACTTGATATCCAGAACTCGATTAATGTGAAGCAGGCCTTGGACCTGTGGATGTCTTTGATGGGGATATCTTGAGGAAGAGCTGTGTACCATCTGTGTGTTGGTGGAGGAGGTAGAGCGGAGTGTCATCTGCATATTGGTGGATGTGAATGTTGTGTGGAGTCAGAAGGATTATGAGTAGTTCCATATAAAACTTGAAGATCAAGGGAGAGATAATGGATCCTTGCAGACTCCACAGGTTTTGGGTAGATATGGTGATCTGTAGGAATCCATTTGGACACATTGGTGGCAGTTAGCAAGTTAGAATTTGAACCAGCTGTGGATGGTCTTGCTGATTCACAAGTGGCGATGTGAATGTTTTTTGGGTTGGGGAGGGTTCCAAGTGGTTCCATGTAAAGATTGAAGATCACAGGGGCAGGATGAATCATTGCGGGACTCCACAGGTGATGGGTGCAGTTGGTGATCTGAACTAAACCATATGTACAAACTAGTGGTGATTAGCAAGATAGGATTTGAACTAGCTGAGGATGAACTTGCTGATCACCATGCAGCGATGTATATTGTCGTTGAGTGTTTTGTCATCTACTGTGACAAATGATGCTGAGAGGTCAAGGTGAACCAGGAGGTAAAGATGGCAATTATTGAGGATTGTAAGGGCTTCATCGATCAACTTGATCGTAGCTGTTTCAATGCTGTATATGGGTCTGAAGACAAATTGGTAGGACTAAAGGCTATTGGCTTTCATGTTTCAGAGGAAATGCATGGCTACTGCTTTCTCAAGGTATTTACCTAGGAAGGAAAGATGGGTGATGGAAGTTGCTGAGGACGTCAGGGTCCAAAGATGGTTTCTTGAGCAGCAGGAGGATGTGTCTGCTCTAGAGGGTCAGGGGAAGAGTGCCTCTAGTTAGGAAGCTGTTGATGATTGTCAGGTAAGAGAGGAGTGCTTCAGGTGGAAGGGTCTTCATTACAAAGGTAGAGAGGATGTTGCCCACATACGATGTAGCCTTGATGGATACAGGGTGGCAGCGAGGTCTTCCATAGTGAGTGTCTTAATAGTTGTCCAGATAGTTGTGGTTTTGCAAGATGGAATGTGTAGTGTGCTATCAATTGTGGCATTGCTGTCTATGCGTTGGTGGATCATGCTGATCTTGTTGATGAGGAAAGAGTTGATGGCAGTGAATCTTTCAATGGAGAGGAGTATGGTGGGTAAGACAGAGGGTTGATGCAGTGCTTGATGGCTTTGTTGAGGGCTCTCTTTTCATTGTTGGCCTTGGCTATGGTGATTTGGTACAAGTTGGCCTTGGCAGTTTTGATCAGTCTGCATGTAGCACGCAATCCCTTGAATAGGGCGAGGTTGGATGTGCTGCAGGGTTTTCACCAAGTCTTTTCTTGTGTTCTGGTCTTTTTTGTTGAGGTTGACTTCTTGATTGTACCAGGGTGCGGAAGGTTTAGGCTTGACGGTGCACAGTTTCACTGCGGCATGGCATTTGACGTTGGTTGTGAGGGTGGTGTTAAGTTCTTGGAGAAGCGAGTTGTATTCTTGTTTCGTCAGAGGTAGATCAGCCCATTTGAGGTGCAGTTTGGTGAGGTCTTACATGAGAGCCTCCACAAGGAAGTTCTTCAATGATCTTAAGGCTTGTTTGTTGGGTTTCCAATGGGTTTTCTTGACTGTTGCGGTATGACTAATGTCAAAGGGGATTGCCAGATGGTCTGGCCAGTCGAGCACAATTGTAGAGCTGGAATGGAGGGTGTGCAGGGCGGTGATGATGAGATTGAAGATATTACCTTTCCTGTGAGTTGGTCTTTCGTGTGCTGCATGAGGTTGAGTGTTCAGTAGACAGTGAAGATTTTCCTTCATTGATTTGTTTGCTGATTTGGCAGGGAAGTTGACGTCTCAGAGGAAGATGGTGTTAGCATGCGTGAGAGACATGGTTATGACCAGATCTGTGAAGTCTCTGATGAACGAGGTGTTGGACTTGTGTGGTCTGCAGATGAGGTGAAAAGTGACTGTGTCCATTGGGGAGAGTGGGAAGTGGCAAGAAATATTTTCAAAAGAGCCAATGGTGGCGATGTCCAGGTAGGTGCATGGCCATGATGCCTTGTGATTGATGGCAAGGCCTGTGCCGATCTTGTCTGGATTGGCTTGTTGTAGAATTCTGTAGCCATTGAGGATGAGGACATCTAGGTCTCAATAACGAAGATGGCATCCAAGTCATGTGTGATGATGAGGCCGGCGGTGTCTGTTGCATGATTGACTGCTGAACGGACATTGGTGAGCATCAGTTTTCATGCAGCGGTCAATGATGGAGTGCTTATGGGGTCTACGGTGATGTGGGTGAGGTTGCTGATATGCAGTGTCTATGATGTTGCTGGTGAGAGACTTGGTTGGCGATGAGCGATGATGGTAGGGCTGAACTGTTGGGAGGGAGCTTACCCGATGAGGAGCAAGTGTTCTGGTCCTTGGTCCTTTTGGTCAAATAGGAATTGCCCTTTTCTTCATCTGCTCTTAATTTCGGATGCCTGGGAAAGAGTTGCCGTGAGTCTTAGAGTTAAGAAAGGGGCAGAGCTAAGTAACAATGTTAGGCAATTACTAGGGGTGCGGATGCTATTTAAGAGCTATGTACAGAAGCACCGTCAGGGTTGTACTTGCCTCGTTAGGCACAGTGCCTTAGGCACATTGAATATCTGAAGGAGTAAGGTGATTAAGGCTGAGCTTTATGATCTCTTTGTGGTGGGTGAGGCTGCTGGCTAACTTATTTACGTTTAGTATGGAGGGTCTTACGATTACAAACAGCTGCAATGGATATTGAAAAGGAAATTTAATGGGGGTACTGGATAGAGAAGGGGTATTTTGTAGCAGATGATTGCTTTAACTATTGAAAGTAAAGTTTTGTTGTATCCCCATAATAATTTTCCAAAGTAGTTAAAGAAAATGTAATTAAAATCTAAATCTCTAACTTTGACACAATAAAAGTAGAGTGATCCAAAACTGTTTAATGGGATGGAGTTGATTGAAGCAAAAGGCCACATACAAAGGATAGAAATTCAATGCCATATCTACTGCTAGAGCAAAATCAGCATTTAAAGTAGCCATGTTTCTGCTTAATAAAGAAAATATCATTAAAATGTCTTGTACGTTGCATTCGTTTTTTGGGTCCTCTGTATGAAAAATCTTCAGAAATGTCTTATCTCTAGAAGAAGACAATCTCTAACAAATAACAGTAAGTTGTGTTACAGTACAGTTCATTTGTGCATTTCACTAAATTGAATTCTAATACTGAAAGCAGATGTTATGCAATGCAACCTAAATATGTTGCTTTTCTTTTATATACTTTTAAGGGAAAGAAATGTGTTTGGTCCCCAAGATTATAGACTATAAAATGGAAGAGAGTTCTGAAGTTCCAATTTTAGAAGATACATCATCATCACCACCAGAATCTCAGCAGAACTCATGGCAGGTTGACGCGGACATTGAAAACACTGAAAGGTATGTTCTCCCTATATACTCAAGGGTACAACTTTAGTTGCTTGGACATTAAGGTAAGAACTTAAAGCACCAAAACCTCTGAAATTCAGCTAAAGCCACCTTACCTTTGTGCCCCCTGTTGCGCAGCCCTTGAGCACAATGATGACATCACAGATCACATCACTGATGACATCACTAATTAAATTACAACAGTAAGTGGCATTAAAGGTGGGCAAATATATTTTAATACATTAATGGGTACTAATCATGGCATTCAGTCATGGACACTGGCCACATTCTTCACCCATGTGCACTGTATATTTTAAAACACTAACAGGCCTCGAACCTGAGACTTTGGCCTTCACCAGTGGCTACAGCTTTCAGCTGTGTCCACTGTACATTATATACACTGATCAGCCACTAGCCATGGGCTTTAGCACAATACACGCCAGTGGCCACAGCCTTTGCCTGTGCCCACTATATCTAAATGGGCCACTAGCCATGGCCTTTGAGCATGAGCAGTGTGTACATCTTTTGGCCATGTCCACTGTATATTTTAAAATACTAGCATGCCATAAGCGATGGACTTCGGACCTGCCCACTGTGCATTATACAACACTAACCAGCTCCTATCTATGGCCTTCCGTTATGCCCGCTGTATTTTATATACACTAACCAGCCACCAGCCATGGTCTTCAACACAATACTAGCCAGTGGCCATGGCCTTTTGCCATGCTGACTGTATATTCTAACATATAATTGGCAATAGCTATGACCTTTAGCTGTGGCCACTGACTAAAGCTTTGAATGTTGCCCACTGTATATTTTAACCATACAAAACTGCAAACATCCGTGGATATATGCAACACCCTCCACTCATTAATAGTAAAATTCATGCGTAGGGACGCCACATAATCCCTTCCAAAGGACAACCCTACTTAAAGGGTATACATTCTAAACAAAAAACAGCATATATGGAAATTCATTTGTTTTATTCATTAATCAAACATAGTCATGGAAAACATTTACAAAAAAATTCGCATAAAAACACATTAATACCACATCTATAAAAAGATTTTTTTTCAAATATAAACAAATCAATAATTCATAAAACACATATCTCACACCAACAGACAGCTCACATCTCACATACTCTTTCATCCCCATTCATACAAAACACCACTCGTACCTGTGCAAAGATTGCAATTTTGATGATTCTGTTCTGTAATCAGAACACCTAATTTAATTGGGTTTATGCCTTATTCAATCAAAAGGAGTCTGTTTGGCAATGTTTTTGAAAACCAAAGACAGGGTAAATGTTACAAAGTGGTTGCTCTTAAACATACATCAATCTACCACATTTTTTCTGTATGAACCCAAGTTATAGCCAACTCTGGGAGGAGTAGGCTCTATGGTAGTGTCGACTCGAGTTTCGGGCACTGAGACGGCTTCGACAAATTCCATCCCATACACCTCATCAGGACATATACAATACAAAAACATACAATTCTCCTTATGAGAAATCAAGTTGGTGTGAATTAAACAATGTCCATTGTTCAGTGTATAAATTCTTCAATTTTTCAGGATATCAAATTTCTGTGAAAGATGTTTCCATGAGGGCCACCAGATTGTCTTGTGCTGACTTCCACTGTACAATCTTAATGAGGTTTTATCCAAGCCACACCAGGTGGAAAATTCCTTCTTGATGCTGATGCTATTTTTCTCTTGCAGTTGTATCACTTGTCACCCATGCAAGTCTTCTTCAAAACGAAAGAGATTAATATAAGCCGAATAGTTCTAAGCGATATAGCCATCAAGGCGAGGGTCCCCGAGTGTTCGGCCAATTTTGTATATAAAAGGGTGTTTCTGTTTCACACTGTTAGTATCATCAAACATCAATAGATTAGCCGGCATTCCCGATCCGCCGTACACGGTCTGCGTTCATCTGGATCCGCTGTCCCTAAAAACAGTGACGGGCCACTAGGCATGGCTTTGGTATTTTGTAACAATAATTGACCACTAGCTATGGTGTTTGGTGATGGCCAGTGACCACAGCCTTCGTCATGCAAAAGTCCATGGCCTAAATTGTTATTAAGAAAAAAAATCAAAGTTTTTACAAGCTAATTTATTAATCAGGGATGTCGCACTAGGGATAGTATTACTGGCACGCCCTAATCGACATCCCTTTTTGAGTTTTGAAAACAACAACTGTAATACTCTCCAGCTTCCACTAGATGTCGACCTATGCAAGCATGTGAATCTAAGCAGATATAAGCATCAGAAATACGATTACGGTGAATAATGTATTCCATATACAATGTAATTAGTGTTGTCACTAGTGATGCAATTTGTAATATTATCAGTGTTGTCCTACATGTAATTAGTGATGTCATCAAAACATGTAATCTGTCATATAATCATTGTGGTTATAGGCTGTGCAACAGGGTGTGCAAAGTGAAGGTGGCTTTAGCTGAATTTCAGGGGTTTTGTTGTGTTAAGTTCTCACGTTAATGTCCATGCAACCAAAGTTTTTCCTTGAATTTCAAGTTGTTTTTACAATGTATTCCTTGAATTTCAAGGATTTTGTTATTCCATAGACTTGCCCACTGTATATTTTAGAACACTACCAGACAACTACCCATGGCCTTTGGGCATGGCCACTCTATATTTTAAAACACTTGCAACCCATCACTCAAAGAAGTTCATCAATCCCAAACTGATTTTGACCCGTTTTAACAGTGGTATTGTTATGTTTAAAAGATTACAGACTTTGAGAACTCACAATGTTTTTGGTCAATGCACAGTGAGATTAAATGATCTGCCGAGGATCACACACTTTGATTTAGCAGCGAGCTACAAGCCCCTAATTTTATGGCTGCTCTCTTGGTGACTGTAGTGATACTTTGCACAACCCAACTAGTCGCATTTAAACAGCACGGAAAAGGGGAAAAAAATGACCAGCAGCAAGAATAACATATGGTCAGGTACTTTTGCCCCATAGCGAAAATCAAAAGCTGGCACCCATGGATATATGCACAGTAAGTGAACATATATTTTAAAGTGAAATATACAAATGTAGTTCAATTGACCTTCTCCTTAAAAGAAAGTGCATAAGACAAATTAGCATTGGAAAATAACCTGCGAGAGGAAATCTTCCAATAAATATGCTGGAAAAGTATAAAAGGTGCTCACCTTTAAAACCCAGCAATCTGTCATGAAATAGTCCCAGGAAAACCAAATCCCAATACAAAATAAAATGTGCTTGTGGTCTTGTGGGTAAGCGTCCGCACTGGGAGCATGACAACCTGAGTAAAATCCTGGCTGCCAAACAGCCACAATCAGGGGAAAATAACTGTACCAGTGTTCAGGAATACAAGCTCTCTCAGCACATCATGGGCAAAAACTCATGATTTACTTGCTCTCTCATCATTTCCCCTCCTCACCCAGATGTCTGGCTTTCAACAATACTCTGCTTTATAAAGATAACTTGAAAAGTACACATACCATAGTGTCACTCAAACATTTATATCTGTGTAGAACTATGTTAGGCAGAAAGTGTCCAGTTGTGGCCTTATTCCACTCACCTTGACTTTGAGACTAGAAATCCCAGAATGCAATTCAGCAAAAGGCAAAGAAATTGTCTCTGAGTGCAAAACTTTCAAGGACTGACAGTGGCACAGTTTAAAAAAAAATAATGTGGATGCTGTGTGTTATGAGGTATTTAAAACTAAGAAAACACACAGCATTCGGGCCGTGGTCTATTTCCCATCCATGCCGTAACGGGGACCGACCCTGCTTAGTTTCAAAGTGAGGAAGCATCCAGCTCCCTTAGGCCATGTTGCTCTAAGTGGTCTGTAAGGTGGAATAATTCATTAGGCAACATGGCCTTATGGGCCTTACCCTTTCCTCACTTTGAAGCTAAGCAGGGTTGGTATGTTATTGACTTTGGAGACTACAAATACCAGAATGCAAATCAGCAAAAACCACAAAAATGGTCTCTGAGTGCAAAACGCTCAAGGACTGACAGTAGTGCGGTTTTATCAAAAAAATAATTCAGATGCTCATTTGGTCGCCCATCCATGCAGTAACCGGGAATGACCCTGCTTAGCTTCAAAACAGAACTGACCCTACTTAGCTTCAAAGCAAGGAAAGGGCCAGCCCATTTCTCTAAGTGATCTTGTAACTTTGGCTCATTTGTCAGGCAACATGGCTTGAGGGGTTGGCCCCTTCCTCACTTTGAAGCTAGGTAGGGTCTGTCCTGGTTACTGCATGGATGGGAGACCTGGATGTCTATCCTGTCTCTAGAAATGCTCTTCTGCCATGGCCAATGATTGTTCACCCCCAGTGTCACTATAGCTGTACAAATATCTTTAAAAAAAAAATAGCTGTGAATATCGAAAAAAATTGCCAAAAAAAGAAATTGATTACTGCCCCCAAGGACCTCACCAAGTACCTCTTCATCTGTGCCAGCTCCTCCAACCCCCAGATGGCCTCCTCACCTCTCCCTTTCCCCCCCAACACACACTGTTTCTGTAATGCAGTTTATTTTTAGATTTCAGCTATCCGAGGCTACAGAAAGCTTTGTGTTGCAAACTCAGTGCCTAGATCCCCCTCCAACTACCACATTTCACTTGGTGTCCTCTAGTACCCCTCTCCCTAGCCTGATGGCGTTTGCATATTTTTTGACCTGCAAAGCTTTTTTCCTGTTTCATTTTCCCATATCCTCAGCTATATACTCAGCTATCTCTCACATCATGAGAAAAACAAGATGGCGGCTGTTTATGTTCTAAAAACCCCAGGTCCTGGTAATTTACCCAAGATATAGCTATCAATTTTTCTGAAGGGGCACCCCCTTCTCTGTCAAATATTTAAATAACTACGGCACAGAATAACCCCAAACCACAAACAGAATACTTCTAATCGCTTCATGCCCAGATTGTTTTGGACCTGGATCAAATCCATCCAGCAGTTTGGGCTGTGTGCTTTGGCAAAAGTTGACCTTGTTTGTCTATGGGAACAGAATGGGAAGTCGTCCATAACCTTGGAAAAAAAATAGTTTTTGTCTTCTTAATAAAATTTTTGTTTTTTAATGGACCTTTACGAAACTTTGCAGTCTGGGCAGTGTGGGGTCTGGGCGGGGGAGGTGCTAATCTCTAATCACTTTCGAACTTTTGACCAAATCCATTACTCGAATCAAAAGTTATTAACAATAGAATTTTAAGGGGTTTCTGTGGGAGTCCGACTCACCTTAACTATCCTATAATATATATAATATATATTTCGAATAGATTGTGTCCTCCAACGTATTCCACATCTTTGACATGTAATGGCCACAGCTGTGCACTTCGGAAACTTTTTTTCGGCAGAAGGCATCCTGCGTCGATGATGTCGGGTCGATGTCCCTCGAAGGCCTCCATCGAGGGTGACGTCAGCGGATGTTATAAATAGGACGCACAGCGCCGGTAGCCTCAGTTTCGTTTTTTCCCACAAACGTGTTTGTTCAAGAACTCGGCGCGCCTCGTGTGTTTCATCGTAGAGATGTCTTCTTCTTTGACCCCTCCGACTCTGCGGTCTGGCTTCAAGACTTGCCTGGGACTGCAAGTCTAAAATGTCGATCACCGACTCGCATCGCATTTCTTTGTGGTGCTTGGGCGAGAGGCATGACACTAACGACTGTTCAAAATGTCAGTCGCTGACTGCCAAGGCCTTGCAGCAGCGTAAGGGGAAGCTTCAGGTAGGCAGGGGTTCTAAGTCCATTAAGTCACCGAAATCGAAATCCAAAGGGGTATCCACTGATGGCTCGAGGGGTGACTCTCTGCGTCGGGCGGAGGCCCGTGGTTCTCGGTCCCAGAGTGGTTCCCGCCATTCTTGTTCCTCATCACGGCATTCTCGAAGTGCTGTCACTGGTCGCCTTCCCCGTCCTTCTCGGAGGATGGAGCCACGAGGAAAGTGGCATGTTGGTGATTTTTCAATCGCAGAGCACGTTCCGGACGCGCCTTCTAATGAAAACGGCAGGAAACGGTCTTGTACCACGGCTCGCATGCCTTCGGACTTGGGTCCACGACGCGACTCGCTAAGGGCTCGAAGCGTGCATCGACTCGTACGTCAAGGCTTTGCCTTCTTATCAGCCATCGGCACCGTCAGCACTATTGTCGACGCCGAAGCCTTTGGCGCTCTCGATGCCGATGCTGTCGACGCCTTCGTCTCCCAGGATCTTCTGTGGTGGGCCAACGAAGGGAGCCTGATGAAGGGGGAGCCGTTTTGGCAACCATGGCCGGAGGTGACTGTAGTGACGGATGCTTCCCTCACAGGATGGGGCGCTCATGCCAACGCCTTGACCGCCAGTGGTCGTTTGTCTCCATCGGAGTCCAAACTCCACATCAACCTGCTATAACTGAGGTCCGTCAGGCTAGCCCTGAAGGCTTTTCTGCCGTCTGTGCGGGGGAAGAGTGTCCTGATCATGATAGACAACACAGTGGCCATGCATTACCTCAACAGAAAAGGGGGTGGTACGGTCACTCCTGTTCTGCAGAGAGGCAATGCAGCTCTGGTTCTGGGCCATGGAATTTCGATCTCGGCAGTTCATCTGACCGGATACAAAAATGCAGCGGCGGATGCTCTGAGCAGGCAGAGCACAGTCTCTCACGAGTGGGAGTTGGCTCAGGAAGTCTTTCATAAGATCTTCACCCATTGGGGAACCCCGCAAGTGGATCTCTCCACCACCAGTGCCAACCGGAAGTGTGAGAGATTCTGCTCAAGGGAATTTCCTCCGATAGGAGTCTTAGGAGACGCGTTCATAGTGGATTGGTCTTTCCCACTGCTGTACATGCTTCCTCCAGTCCCCGTCATTCCGGAGGTTACGGAGGTTCGGGTCCCACATGATCCTCATTGCTCCAGATTGGACCAGGAGAGCATGGTACCTGGACCTTCTTGAAATGTCCATCTGCCCTCCATGAGAGGGGGGTCTGGTTCTCCATCCAGAGGTCAGGACTCTCAACCTTCACGCTTGGTATCTGAAAGATTGAGATATAAGGATTGGGACCCCCCAGATGATGTGATAGAGGTGTTGCTTTCGGCCAGAAGGCCAGCAACAAAATCCCTGTATCGTTGCCGTAGGTTTTGTGACTGGTGCAGAGGACAAAATGTTGATCCTTTTCAGTGTTCCATTCCTATGGTTTTGTCTTTCTTCCTTTCTTTGGCCCACAGGGGCCTTCTTGTAGGTACCATTAAAGGTTACATGTCGGCACTGTCTATATTTAAGCTCTTGTCTGAAGAATGCTCTTACTTTAAGATTCCTTTGATTTCTCAATTTCTTAAAGGACTGACTAATGTATTCCCACCGTCCCCTTTCCAGGTGCCGGTTTGGGTTTTGAACTTGGTTTTGAATTTTCTCATGGGTGCTCCGGTTGAACCTTTGCACTCTTGTCCTTTGCGATTGTTGTCCTTCAAGACAGTGCTCTTTTTTGCGGTTAATTCCGCTCACAGAGTGAATGAATTGCAGGCACTTTCATCTAAGCCGCCCTTTACTGTGTTCCACAAGGACACGATTGTACTACAGGTACGGCCTTCCTTTCTACCTAAGGTAGTGTCTGAATTTCATTTGAGTCAGAAAGTGGTTCTTCCTTCTTTCTATCCTCCTCCTCATCCTGGTAAGGAAGAGGAGCGACTCCATAGGTTGGATCCTAGGAGAGCTCTGAGCTTTTATATTTCTAGGATGTCCAGGGTCAGAGGGGACAATCAACTCTTTGTGGGATATGCTGGACACCAATTGGGCCAGGCTGTTACCAAACAGACCTTGTCCAGGTGGATTATTCTCGCCATTACTGAGTGTTACCGAATGGTGGGTAAGGACCCTACCGAAGGGTTGTGAGCTCATTCCACTAGGGGCGTGGCTACTTCCACCGCCTTCCAACTGGGAGTTCCTATTAGGAATATTTGCGAAGCAGCCACATGGGCTTCTATCCACACTTTTGTTAAACATTACTCCCTGGATACGATCCATGGCCCAGATATGGCCTTTGGTAAGGCGGTTCTTTATTCTGCCATCTGATTGGGTACTCAGTTCTTTTCCCTCCTCCATTTTTCTGGTACTGCTTTGGGAGTCTGTCAAAAATGTGGAATACATTGAAGGACACAATCCATTCGAAGAACAAGTTACTTACCAACTGGTAACATTCTTTCGACTGGATGTTCCTCCAATGTATTCCACATCGCCCTCCTGACCTGCCCCTCTGGAGAATTTCCTATGCGATTGCAGCTTACGTTTCCGCAAGGCTATGTGCAGTCCAGCAGGCATTGAATTGGTGTCATACATTCTGGGGGAAAAAAACAGAAATTGAACAAAACAAAAAAAAACAGAACAAAAGGTTTGAATGCAAAAGGTTTGAATTTTTCTTATTATGTATTTTTTTTGGGTTTCCGTATAGGTAAAAAAAAGTGTTTTTTACCACAAAAACGGGAGTTGGGCGGGGGACCCCCCCAAAAAAAAAAAAATACCAAATAAATTTTGAACCTTTTGTTTTCGGTCCTTTTGATTCGAACCTATTGTATTATGAACCTTTTGATTCGAACCTTTAACATATAACCACTACGGGTGCGTGCGTCCTATTTATAACATCCGGTGATGTCGCCCTCGATGGGGGCCTTTGAGGGACATCGGCTGACGTCATCGACGCAGGACGCACTCTGGCGAAAAAGTTTCCGAAGTGCACAGCTGTAGACATTACATGTCAAAGATGTCAAAAGAACGTTACCAGTTGGTAAGTAACTTGTTCAACTGTATATATTCACTGAAAAATACGTTGTTAAAGGGAAGTTATGGTTGAGTTGCACTAATAAAAACCTATGAAATTCACTGAAATAACTTTGTGAAAGGTATGTAATGGTTAAGCTGCACATATAAAAGACGATGAAATTCAGTGACATATGACATCACATATCTGAGCCACTTTTTTTTGTTTACTGACATGATTAGGCAGCTTTTTTGTTTTTGCTGATAATAAGAATTTGAGAAATGTAGAAGGTGCTATGTATCTACACATTAACCTTTTTATATGTTCTCAAAGTACTTTTCTTAGAGTTTAATCTGAGCTAATAGTGCACATATAGGGGGCAATAAGCACACCTGAAACACACAATTAATTTGTGTACATGATGATTAACTCTAATGTTATTGTCATTTTTTGGTTCTGTTGTTTCTTTCTAACTTACTTTAGTTTCCTTGTATGTGCCTCTAATTTGTATGCATTGTGTGTTTCTATATGTATTTATTCTACTAACACAAGTGTGTGGTAAGTTTTCAATTGTTACCTATTTATTCCATGTTCAACATTACTCAAAACTCTGATAAGGTAGCGTTTATTATTTTACTATCCAAAATTACCAGATTAGAAATACTTATATGGTACATACTGCAGCGATTGCCAATGTTTGTGTATGATTAAGTACCTGTATTAACAACAACACTTCAGTATAATGTTTTGTTTAGATGAGTACATTCTTGAATACATTAAGTAGTTCAGGATAGGTCTCCCGATCACCCCGAACATCTTGTTAAAAACATTAAAAACATAACCCCTTCTATGGACTTTCATCAAAATAAATGGTATAAGTGATGTCATCAGTGATGTCATCAATGACATCTGTGATGTCATCAGTGATGTCCTGGGTGTTAGTCGTGCAAGTTATGGTTGCTTAGCTTACCATAACTGGTGAATTTCTGAGGTTTGTTGGTTTGTTGGTTTTACTTGTAACCATAGCATCCCATTAACAAAGGTTGTTCACTCAATTTCAGAGGTTTTTGTTAGTGCAACTTAACCATAATGTTCTTTTAACAAAGTATTTTCAGTGAATTGCATGGGTTTTTTAACAGCGCATGCTAATTTCCTACAACTTACTAATATCATACTTACCCCAATATAGCAACATTTGTGTCCACTTTACAAAGTTTCACTTCTATACACATTTTGCAACTTTTCCCACTGTTTTTGCATTCGTCGACATCCACGAACGTCAGATGTCATCGCAGGCTTTTGGACAGCATCACATGACCTCGTGCGTGGCATGATGACATGTCTGTGAACGCATCTGCACTTTGCAATCAGGTCCGTGCTTCGCGAACAGTTTGTAACTGCATTTTCTACTGATCTAGGAACGTTCAAGCTAAAATGTACCCTTGCACAGCTCCTACACCTATTCATATTCATTATCCATTAACAATCTAGCACAGAGCACACACTTGGAAGAATATTAGCAAAACTTCTATTTATCTTTAAAATCCCATCGGCTATTGCCATTCTCCCTCCCCAAGTGCCACCACCACCACCAGCTGGAGGACCTATACAACAAAAAAAGCACAGCACTTCCAAAGACAATGAAGAGGACCAAGAAGATGAGGTAGAGGAAGTGCCTACCTCTAGGACCCAGAGAGAATCATGGGCGTGGCAGCTCTTTACCACTGATGGAAATGTACCAAAAGCTAAAGCTACAAAAGTGAAATGTACCAACGTGGACTACCTGGACAGTACTCCTACAGGACCACCTCCATGCGCCACCACCAAATCCAACCACTGCAATGCTCTCAGAAAGGTTGTTCCTTTCTTACCAAGTAGTAGGCTGTCTTCTTCCACCTCATCTTCCTCAACCAATACTGTAACCACATAGCCTACTTCTGTGGGACACAAAATCCCACCAGCTACATTACAAGCAATAAAAGAAGCTGTTCGTCCATATCTTTCGAAAACAACAGTAGTCTGTATATACTGCAACACACCACTCTGCAGGTGGGAGCAATTTCGAACTCCTTTTAAAGCTGTAATCAAGGAGCATGAAAAACACTGCCCCCTACCTTAGATGTAACACACGCGCAACATCTTCCCTGTCCACCTGCCTTTCCAAATTAGTGCTTGGTGTCTCTTCCCTCATTTCCCCCTGTAATTTACTTTCTGATCGCTCCTGCAAAAAGAAAAAAGAAATACAAAAACAACAAAAAAAAAGTTTCTTTTTAGAACCACCTTTCACAGTTAAAAAATAGAACAAAAAATTATAATTTTATAGACTCCATCCACTTTACATTTCTCATTAAAATAAATAAACTCAATAAGATTTTCCAACATTCCCATTAGCATTTTGTAGTATGCTAATGGGAATAATGTGGCATTTATCCCCGTTTCACCGGCTGGAATGGGGGCGAAGCATGGGCAGATAATGAGGGCTCTGAACCGTAATCCCCCGTTCCAGCCCCTGCAACGGGGGGATGAAGGCCATTACCTCCCTGAGGTTGCCACCGGGGTGCTAAAACAAAAAGGATTTTCCTTCCTACAGCGGGAAGCTTGCAGCGTCCCGCTGTAGGAAGGAAATTCCTTTTCCAAGATGGCCACCATGGAAATGGAAGGCGGGGCACGTACGTAGCCCCTCTTCCCTTTCCATGGTGGCCTGCGGGAGGCAAACAGAAGGAGCGAATCTGGCGATGGCACCTGCTGCTACCCAAATAAGGTAAGTAGGTGAAGTGGGGGGTGAAAAAAAATGAAAAATGGGACAGAGAGTGGGTAGTAAGATGGTAGCAGAGAGCCGGCTATTAGACGGCCTGGAATGCAGGTTTATGCCGGCGGTTCAAGACTGCGTTCATAGCCACCTGATTGGCTACCTCGCCCACCCAGAGTGCTAATGTACAATTGTATATTAGAGAACAATATAAAATGACAGAAACAATTTTCTGTCCCAAATACTTTTCGCTAGCATACAATAAGGACCATAATCGATGGACCTTTATAACTATACACGGTGTCCACAGTCCCTTTTCCACACCATGGATCATTAAAAGACCTGGATGGCAAGTGCATACCATCGCACAGGGCAGTGCTTCTACCATTTTAAATTTTATATTTGTAACAGTCACACGTCTATCCAACAATCACTTCCAAAAACTGGACGTAGAACCCTATGACCATATTAAGCTTCCACACACCAACTGCCACTTAACACTCTTTTACAAATCTTTTGCATCTGCGTTCCCCTTGCTTATACCAAGAAATTGTACACAATGCTACTATAAATGCACATGTGCATTGTGCAGGGAGAGGAGTGCATACATGGAAGGGGCAGTACAGATGGGCAAGTGCTTATGAGAACCCAGAAGGGAAATGCCAAGGTGGGACGCCACAGGGTAACAATTGGAGCAGAGGTATCCCAAGGGTCAGCTGCATCTTAACCATAACATCCCTTTAACAAAGTTCTTTCTGTCAATTTAATAGGTTTTTATATGTGGAAATGTTTCACAGTGTTACATCACTGTATACACAGTATTAATAATTCTTATTTTCATATATGTAAAAGAACTATAAACCTTTAAAAACATATTTTTTGCAACACATACTTATGTCTGTCGTTAGCAGCACATGCTGGGGATGGAAATTATCATTCAATTGCCCCCGGCATAAGGCTCCACCATGACCCCAGCCAAACCAAACCACCCCTATTATTCACTGCACCTATCCTGCATCCTACCTCAGTGTCCACTATACCCTAATAATGTAACCAAAGGTCGGTACTCATGGCTTGCAGTCATGCCCACTCTCCAAATCCATGGGGCATAGGCTTCGGTGATGCAGCACTCCGCAATAAGCAAATCAGAGTACACATTTACATTTGCCGAGGGGCAAGCCCACTATCCAGACATCAAATGTAAATCACTAGTTTTTCACCTTACATTCTTACACTTTCAAAAAAAATAAAACACAAGCTTTCATGTCTTTGTTAATGCTCATCATGCAGGTTTGTTGTAATCTAGTCCACCACTTCAAGCTGTAACCGCAAGCAAAATATTTTTTCCCATTCAAACCTACCGCTTCGCCCATGCTGCATGCCCCAATAGGCAAATTACAGTACACATTTCTCCTTGCGGACGGCCAGGCCCATTGCTCAGACATCAATGTTATATCACTGTGTTGTGTACTTATATTTTACACTTTAAAAAAAAAGAAACACGGGACATATTTGCAAAACCATGCTTTGGAGTTCTTGCTGACCCTCCTCCTGTATATTTGCTGCAATCCCATCCAGCACTTCAACCTGTATCCAATTTTTTCCCCCTTTCAAACCTATCCCTATTTCGAAAAACTTTATCACATAGCCGGTGCCTGGTGGCCATGCCCATTTTAACCCCATTCCTGATCCCTTGTGGTGATGGCCAGTAGCCAGATTGTCCCAGTAATGGTCTTATGCCATAACCCAGGCAATCTGGCCACTGCCCATGGCCACAGGCTATACCTCAGTCAGCAAAGGTATATTACTTTTTTTGTACTTACATTATGACACTTTAAAAAAAATAAAACTCAGACACATTTCCAAAACCATACTTTCAGGTCCTTGCCAATGCTCCAGCCCCGAGTTTGCTGCAAATCCACCCATGTTTTAGTTTTAAAAAGTGTCAAAATGTATGTACATACAACAGTCATATAACTTAGCCCCCACTTGACAAAATCCATTCAGATCTTGCACAAAAATTCAAGGTGGGTCTATAATCTTTCTAAAAACTTTTGTCCACATTCGTCAAACGGCAACAAATTACCCCCTCATGACAAAATCCCACCAAACTTTCAAAAAACATTTATGTCTAGATCAAAAATCTTTTTTCAAACCATTGTGCAGATTCATCAAATGGCACCACATTTATAAGCCTTTACAATATTTTGCCCCCCCTCTAATTTTGTTCCTTCTTGACAAAACAGCACCACACTTTGCAAAGCCAATCACAATCAGGTCTACAATAAAATTCCCAAATGTCATGCCGTTTCATTGAGTGGCGCCAAAGTTGTAAGCCATCCAAAAACTGGTTTTCACCAACCCTGTAATGCAGAAATAGGCATAGATGTCATCGAACATCTCAGATGTTCGCAAACATCACAGAACTGCCCCGGCAACCAGACTGTTCGTGGACATTGGAGAAGGAAAATCACAATTTTGTGGGCCTTTTTAAGGACATATCCCATCCCATCCTCATCACCCCTACCTCCCCAGTGATTGTTTGATTAGTTTGACAAGTGCTATATTGGCCCTCATTACAAGTCAGGCGGTGGACCATGGTGCTATCAGCACCATGGTCCATGCCGGATTCCGCCATGGTGGATGGCGGAATTACCGCCCCATTCCAAGGTGAGTGGGGCGGTAATTCCCCATTCACCTTTTGCCCTTCCCCATTCCCATTTTTGCCCCATAGGGCATAATGGGGATGGGGAAGGCGCTAATTACGCACCGTAAATTACGGTGCCGTAATTAGCACTTAGGTCGCTTAGCGCCTTGGACTTTAACGCCTGCAAAAAGCTGGCGTTAAAGTGTGAATCAGGCGTTAAGGGTTAACCGCGCCGACGGCGCCATTAAACCCTTAACGCCTGACTTGTAATGAGGGCCATTGTGTTTTTTAATATGTTTGTTCCAGGTTGTTTGCGGGCACCAGCCCTTGTCCACGAATCCAGCATGGCAGGCTTTTCCACAAATATCACGCACCTCGCGCTTTTCACCATCCAGTGAGTGGGCACGTCTGATGTCTGTGGACATCATGCCGCCCTCTGGACCAATCAGAAGGCCGTCTATGGACCGGACTGAACCCAGATATCACACATTGTATTTACCTACTGTTTGGCCATTTAAAATAAAAACTACTGGATGGATTTACACCAAATATACAAAAAGCATGCTTTCGGGACCAAGCCGTTGCTCCTGCTGCAAATTTAGTGAAAATCCATCCAGCGGTTTGGGCTGTAGGCGTGAGCACATTTTTTTTTTCCATTGCATCTTTGGGAAAAACTACACATTTTGGGAGTCCCTTATAGCCCCCCTGCACGAAACCACACCAAGCTTTTCAGAATCAATTGTGACGGGGCCATATACTTTTTAGGCACATTTTCGTGAAGATTCATCCAAGGGAGGCAAAGTTATAAGTTGCCCAAAAGGCGCTCTTGCTATTGGTTGAGCAACTTAACCATAACTACAGGGCCACGACCGCAACAAAAGTTTATGGCCCAGTCAGATTGATTCTACGAAGTATGGTGATGTTTCATTAAGGCGGGGGCAAAGTTATAGCGGGGACCCAAAATGTGTGGTTTTCCCACAGAGGCTATCGAAAATATTTTTTGCTCACTCCTACAGTCCAAAACACTGTACGGATTTTCACCAAATTTGCAGCAGCAGTGGTGGCTTGGTCCCGAAATTGTGCTTTTGTAAATTTGGTCTAAATCTGTGCAGTAGTTTCTTTTTTAGAACAACCAGAAATTAGGCAAAAAGAATATTGTGATATCTGGGTTCCGTCCGCGACTCACTTCCCTCGTCGGTCCATGGACGAGCCTCCAACTGGCTCATGCGACTGCGTGAGGTCTGCGGACATTGGACACACCCGCTGATTGGATGGTGAAGAGCATGATGTGCGTTATGTTTCTGGAAACGCCTGCCATGTTGCATCCACGGACAGCCACCGGTGTCCTTTGACAGAGCGCCGGGGGAAAAGGGCTGGAAACACATTTGGGGTTATTTGGTGGTGGAAAGAGAGGCTTGGAAGGGTGGGGGAGTGGGAAAAGGATGATATGGGGCTATTTTGTAGTTAGAAAAAGGTTGGGTAGTTGTTGTAGCTGTCCGTGGACACCGCAGTTGTTCACGGACAGCACCGTGGACGGACATCTTGCAAAAGACATTTGAGGTTATTTGATGGCTTAAATAGGGCATAGAAATGGTAGGGAAGCAGAATGAAGTTAATGGGGAGCTGTTTTTATAGGTAAGAAAGGGTTTGGAAAAAGCTGCCGGTCAATATAATTGTCCGCAGACATCATTTCAATTGCAGGGGATCAGGGTAAGTTTTATTAGTTGACGGTGTATGGTACGTACTTGCTATTTAATTAATTGTATTGTGGTGGTTGAAGCCAGTGGCCATATTCTGGGGGCATGGCTGCAGGCCATGGCCCCAAGAATAAGTGCACTGTGCACAATCACCATAGTAGTGATATGTGTATAGTAATTATAGGTAATGTAGTGGGAGTACAAAGTGTTTGTATTCCGGAGGAATGATGCAATTCAACTGGATATGGTACATATGATTGTAGTACAACTGAGGATTGTGCTCATAAAATATGTATTTGATTATAATTACTGTTGTTACTTAGTTTTGTAGCATTATGAAGCTGGAATCTCTAGTTTATTTTCTGTGGAAAAAAAAGTACAATTTATTAAGCAGGATAGTTTAAAGGCTGTCGTTTTATACAATTTTTTTTAGACCGTCATAAACAGTACTTTCTAAGTACTATGTTTGGTACAACATTAGTGTAAGACACACTGTTGTTGTTTTGACATTAAATCATCATTGCGTCATTGGGAGAAAAAAATCCTACTGGATAAAAAAAAACAATTACAGTTATGTGAGTTTAAGGGTGATGGTATGTTTGTTTGAAGTATGTTGTGATTAAGGCAATGCTTAAAGTAGTTAGATACCTGTTGGCGTATTCTAACTACATTAGAGGTTAGAAGATGTTTTGTCGTATAAGAAATGAGATGGCGAAGTTTGAAGTGTTTT
The DNA here is from genome assembly GCF_040938575.1 of Ambystoma mexicanum. NCBI lineage: Eukaryota > Metazoa > Chordata > Amphibia > Caudata > Ambystomatidae > Ambystoma > Ambystoma mexicanum. The sequence goes on from NC_090935.1 coordinate 539,939,604, forward strand.
GGAATGAAGGTTGTTTTACAAGTAGTTAGATACATGTTGGTTTATTCTAACTATTAATGTGCTATAGTTTAGTGACTACATTTGGGTTGAAGGAATAGTAAGTAGGCATTTTTTAAATTTGCTGGTAACCTATGTTTTGGAGTAACTGAGTGTAACGCTCACCTGGTATCCACGGGGACGTCACTCAGCCTGTTCTGACCTCTTACGACCCCGAACCCTTCCCTGGAGGCTATTCGACTGGAGACTGGGCATGAAACACAGGATTGGTAGAGTTTAACTCCCTATTGTCTCTGTGTGCTTGAACCCCTTCTTTCCCGGGGTCCAACCCTTCCCTTTGATCCACAGCTCACCTTGTTTTCTTGGATAGTGTGCTCTCCGTCCTGCCTTCAGCGCAGGGGCACGTTGATTGATGCAGGCTCATTGCTGCCTAGTTACTTCACTGGCAAGAGTCTGACAGGTAAGTATAATGAGTCTTTTGAACAGTTCTCTAACTTCGTTCCTTTCCTTCCTTAGATGATGGCCGGCGTCCGGGGATGGCGGAGTGCTGCTGAGATGAGTAGCGCTGAAGATGAGTGAGAGCGCGATGCGCGATGCACCCCTTTCGTATTTGCATTGAACTGAGTTCTTTTTCTGTGTCTTTTCGGTGCCGCGATGTTTTCAGCGTGGATGCCAGTTATGAAGAACAAATGTGGTGGGTAAGCGCGGTATGGGGCACCTCTAGATGTTTCCACGCTAACCTGGAGTGTCTTTTCCTTCTTGCAGATGGATGAGAAGTTCCAGAGACAGAGTTCCCCAGAGCGGCTGGGATTCAGGTAAGCGTCTGAAGCTCGTACAGTATTTAAAAATAAGCAAAGGTTTGCAGAATGCTTACTAATGCCTTTTTCCTGTTCTTTTCCCTTTTCCTTAGGAAATGGCGTGCCGGGATGGGAATGACACCGCCGAAGATGCCCGCAGAACAGAAGGAGCGATGACTGATGGGCAGAAGCGCTGCAAGGTAAGGCTGTTCCTAACGGTGCTCTTGTTCTTGCAGGAGCTGAGCGCAGAAGAAAGATGCAGTCCTACTGGAGACCGATCTGAACACGGTGAGTGTCACACTGCAGGTGCAGAAAACGCAAAGCATGTTTCTCAGCCTGGGTGTGGCTTAAATAGTCTCTGGGTATCCCAGGTGCCTCTGGGCTGAACCACACCCAAAAGACCAGACCGCACATGCAGTTCTGGGAACCGAAATATGTGGGGGCATCCATCAATGCACTACAAGTCCAATCTCCAATGTTATCCTATGGGAGTGAGTGAGTCTGGTGCCACAAGCACCAAGTCTGACTCCAAGTGGGTCTTTGGAGGGATGGAGAGGCCCTTGAGGGCCATGTAGGTGATCGTGGCCTGGCTCCAGCCTGACATCTTGGAGGGCTGGGGACATGAGGGGCAGGAATCATGACACTGAGGTATTGTTACATTCAAACCAACCACTTCTTTTTTTTACACATGCAGTGTAGAGTCCTGAAGTATTATATGCCTACTGTTGTGAAGGTTTTATTTGCAAGAGATACTTGGCCATCTGTGAAGCCTGTAAACTTATAGTTATTTGTGGTAGCATCTGCAATGTACCTTAGAAGCATTATTATGGCTTATTGGCTATCTGAGTTTATTTGTATGGCGGAAAGATTGTCTAAATTGTAAAAAGGGCATAATATGCCATGATTTGCATTCTGCAGAAGCTGGTGAAATGGAATGGATTCAGAATTTGGTATGGATACATATTCACATCGTTCATTATGGCTGTGGTCTTGTGAAACATGGTTGCAGAGAGTGCATGTATTTTTCCACATGTATAAAATCTGTAATATTATAAAGATACGTTTGGTTTCTAGTACTAAACACATTAGGAATTCTTGTGGATCTTCCTATGTATTAATGGTCCATGTTACCATTCCTGCACAGTAGTCCAATTGTTGCCTTATACCTCAGACACTGTAAGTGTTGTCAGTATTATTTGTGGGATTTTTGGACGAGCATTTGTAAACACAACTGGTCTGAGCCGTTTAAGTAAATGTTGTGAACAATTGGTGGCAATTGAAAGAAAAGATTCATTGTCACATTAGCATAATAATTTACTCCAGTTGTGTTGTTGAATTAATATGGACCAGAGAGTTCTGTTTGTAGATTGTTTGATGAGCCTGCATATCTTGCTGGACAAGAGACATTTGTGTCTTTCTTTTCCGATGGATGTGCAGTTGACTTTGTACAAGACAGTTTTGTGGTTGTATTGTTTGTGCAGAAGTTGGTCATAGTTTTTTAGCGGTATTGTTGGTAGATCTGCTATAGCTTCGGTTTGTATTACTTGTCTTTTAAAAGGTTTCTTTTTTTGAGGTACAGGGTACAAATCTAGATGAGGTTGTATAGTGCCCAGAGTCTGTTGTATTCCAGGATGCAAGGAATGTCAGTGTTGACTTTGTTTACATCAAAGTCGATTAGGAATAGACCATTGAGTGTATGAAGATGTGAAAGTGCTGCGTAACTCAGACCTTCTTTAAAGACTGTGCTGCGAATGTCATTCAATGCTTGATCTACGGTTAGACCTTGTGATTTGTGACTAGTGACAGCATATGCAAGAGATAGAGAAAATTTATCTCTGCGTACGTACATATCTTTTAAAAGAAGGAAGCCTGCTATTGTCCAGTCATTTTTTTAACTTCTGCAGTTTTGTCAAAGTGTATGTTGAAAAACTGAATGTTGTTGTCATGTGTATATGCTTGGAAGCCAACAACTGTACCAATTACTCCATTGACTAAACCTTATTCTATGTCAAGGTTATGTTTTAAAATTAGTCTGCAAAGTCAATATTTTCTCCAATCAGGCTGTGTTGGAGATACATTTTTCTAAGCTATTTAGTATTGCTGCTGCTTGTTGACACATAGGAAGTCTCATGCATGCATTTCTAGGTTGTCTTTGGAGCTTATAAGAAGTATGAGTTGCATTTCTTTTTTCAACATTGTCTCGTTGAATTGACTACAACTTGCAAGGGTTGGCATTAAGGCTATACATTTTAGATTTTGTTGAGTTAATTGTGCCATGACATCAGGAGCAGATGTGTTTCGTCCATATAGCTCATGGATTAGTGTAGTATTTAAGATGGATTTTGCAAGTTTAGTAAGCAGACCAGTGCTAATGATTTTTTTTAAATGTTAGCATATGTGAGGTCTGCAGTCTGATGCATGTTTTGAGTAAATTCTCTGTAGTGAAAATGTTGCCAGAGATTTACATTTCCAATGCTGTTGAATATCATTGCGGCATTGTTTGCATCCTAATGTTTTGCAAATAGGTTAACCTTTCACTGGTGTTAACTGTAGGAGGTCTCCAAAAACAATATTATGTTTTCCTCCAAACAGTTCTTCATGGTTCATTTTAAGGACTTCTTGCATTCTGAGTTGAATTAAATCCAACATGAGGTTGGAAACCATGCTTACTTCATCAATCAGGAGCACTTTCATTTGTTTTTGAATTCTGCGTACTTCAGTAGGAGCTTCTGCCGATAATTTGTAGTATTCTAATGTGTTTAGGTGTTCAATGGGAGGAGTAGTAGTCAGTGTAAAGTTACACCTCCAATGTTGTAGGCAGCTACACCTGTGGAGATGTTACTATAGCTGAAAGGTTGTTGTTTGTTAAGTAGTTTTGTAAACATTTCTCTGATTATTTTAATTAAGAATGTTTTATCACAACCAGCTTCACCACTTACAAACTGGAGCAGAGGTTTATCATTTTTACAGCTACAGGTTTCAGTTTCATGTTTAAAACCATGTTAAATTTCTTGAGTGACTTCTAGATAAATGGTAAGTTGTTAATCATTTAGATGTGATTCCAGCACTGGCAAGTCTTCCTCAGATTGTTTATATTCATACATGGTATTTTCTACCTCTGTTGTGGCTATTTTGGCTTCATTTAGAATTAGTGGTTCTCCAAGTGGGTCTTGACTTCCTGTAAGGGAAGGTTGACTGCCCTCAGGAGTGTCTTTGTCTAGTTGAGCTTCAATTTCTTCCTTAAGTTGGCATTCATTGTCCAACAATTGTTTGTATTTTTGGAACTATTGTTATTTGTTATACTGCTTTCATTTGCTTTGAATGCAGCTTCAAATGAGTCATAGTCACCTGATAATTCATTTTCTTTTCTACAAGTTGTAAAAAGTTAGAGTAAGGTGATGTTATACAGTTCTCTATGTTGTGGAGATTTAAATGATAATTTTATATGATTAAGTAGACTGGGTTTAGTGAGTTTCACTAGGCTTCCTTCACAAGTTGAGACGGAATATTTGCCAGTTGACTCATTTGGTGTGGCATTGTTTTTGTAGGTGTACTTTTAGGCAATGTCATACAGACACATGTTTTCCAAAGCAGTTCTTCTGTTTGGGTAGTATGTGTCAATTACCTTGTTTTTTCAAATGTCCTGGTTGTTGGGATCATTTGTGGCAATGTTTCCTATGTCTTGGTAGGATTGTATTATCCTTTTTCCGGATGAAGCTGGTCCAAGGTTCAGCCAGACGATGTGTTCAGATTTGCCATGAAAGACTGTACCTATTAAACGGTCTGCAGCTTTGTAGCACCCGTATTCTCTATGGGAGAGCATTTTTATACCAAAGCTGTACAATTTCTGTGATAGTGTTTTGTCTGATGATATGTTATCCTAGAGGTCTTTTACCTCTGTTGTCTTAGCTTTGGTTAGGTAGGCACTGACATACCTTGCAAGTGCAGTGTAATTTTCTGCAATGTATTTGCCACATTTATGTTTTTGGAAGCGTAACACTAGTGTATGTAGGTCACTATCTGTGGTTTCTGACAGGATGTTGCAGGTAATGTATTTTTCAATAAACTGTAAAACAGTGGCGTCACTATCATGGGCACATGTTGGAGCATCTTTTATCTAAAAAAGCATGTGGATGTGTGGTGCTCCTCTGGATTGATTTTCTTTTCTCCAAAGGAAGTGTTGCACTTCTCCGAACTGAGAGGAAGTTTTATTGCAGATGAAAATGCAGCATGGCAATGAAGTGATGGCGAAGGTACCTTGATACATTGCCAGGGTCAAGAGAACAGAGTTCTCCTGGTGTTTTTATATCTATTCCATCTTTATTTTGGTTTGCACTCCGTAAGAAGTTGTGCAAGTCATCCCATGCATACTCTGCACAACTTAAAGTAACAAACCATATGGCTGGGCCTAGGTACCTTAGCATACAAAGTACATCAGCATGACATCAGAACCAGTATACTTTTGTACCACGCATGTTTGCAAAGAGATTAGTGATACTTGACTGCAAAACTTCATCTTTGTCTTTTATTTTTTGAAGTGGCTGTGTAGCAGATATGTTAAAAAAGTTAGAGACTGTTTTTAATGTGTGTGCAGCTCCATAACTTAGAGTTGCTAGTTCACTTTCGAAGAGGAGATGGAAAATGTATTCAACATTTTGTCTCATTCAGGGGTCTTCAGTATACATTCTTAAAGAGCGAAATACTGATGCACTGATTTGTGCGGACGTTTCATCATACCTTCCTCCTTTTCCTGTAGGAATGAATAGAGGAAAAAAATGTGCTACTACACTTTTTTCCCATATGCTCATTGGGGATCCTTTGGCTTGATGCATTTGATATGTTTCTAATGCATCATCAATTGTCTCTTTGGAGTGTAGTAGGTGAATTGTATACTGGTCTAAAATGTTGGCTGCAGTAACAGGATCTACACGTTCGAATTGGCCAGTTGCTGGAGACTCTTGAATAATTTGGGTGGTTTCTCTTAAGTTTTCCTCTATGTTTATATCTTTGTAGCATTCATTGTTTTCTTTTAGCTATTGTAGAGGCTTGTATAACTTTGTTTAAGTCAACTAGTTGTTGCCGAATTCTTTTGTCTTTTGTTAGCACACCGTTAACTATTACAATCAAAGATTGGTCTATTGGGCATTGTACTCCTAGAGTTTGAACATTTTATTTAGTTCTAATGGTAAATATACTACTTTGCCATGGATGCCCTTTAGTAACTCGGATGAGGTAATTTTGCTGATTTCGATTGAAGGCATTTTATAGCTTGAAATGGGTGCACTGTTTGCATTATAATGCTCTCGTCCAAGTTAAACTGTTGGAGAGCTTTCAGAAGTGGGAATAAGTTATCAGTGATAGCACGTGTTGGCATTTGATTATTGTCAAGCTTTGTGTTGCAGTACGTGCAAATTGTTGAGGGGTTAGTTATTTGGTATTTAGTTTCTACTGTTAGATGTAAAGCCAATTGGAACCATTGGGATTCTTCATTCTCTACAATTTTGTAGGCTGGATCTACTATTTTTGTGTTCTTTTTTTACAAAAGTTGTACAACAAAATACACATTTGGTCTGGTATTTCAGCAGATATGTTTTGAAACGTAGCTATTTCTTTTTTGTCTGTCTTCATTAGGACTTTGGGGATTATGAGATAATTTATATGGCATACATATACATGGTACATTAATGTACTTACTTTGTTGGATGCGAAGGGTATTTGTTTTTTGGTTGTTAATTTCAGTGATGTGCTTCTTTTCTGTAATTGTAAAAGAAAGTTAGTGGGGATATGTGGTAATTGCAAAGTAAGCAAGGTTCATATTTATAAAGGAGTAAGATAAGTGGTGGGGAAAATATTGATAAAACTGGTGGATGGTTAAAAATTGTTGCTTTTAGGAGCATTTAAATGAAAGTTAAGAAATGCGTATGTGCATTTATAGAAGCTCTGTAGTGTTTTGTAAAAGAGAAGAAACGTTGATGGAAACAATTTGTAATACACTTTTAAATGGCAGTTGGTGTGTGGATGTTTAATATGTTAGGAGTATATGCATACTCACCAACATGATGCATTCTAATCTATAGGTGTTTATGGGGCACTAGATTTTTTGTTTGCGTTCTGGGACTTGTATTTCAATGTTTCTCATTGTGAAAGTTGGAGTGCAAGTCACAGATTGTAGAGAAAAACATAGAACTGCATAAGCTGCTAAATATTGGAATGGGTTAAGTTAGAAAGTATACATTAACTATCAATATATTGAAATGCACACAGTGAGTGACAATTACAAATGATGTATAGATCTATTTTATCTGCTTTTACTTTCTTTTATGAAAAAGTGACACAGTGCTGCTATAAATGCAGATATCCATTTCTTAACTTGCTTAGAAATGCTTCCAAAAATTATTTTGAAAAGCACAGCATTTTATATGTTTATTTGATATACATGTTACAGTCATGTTATTTTCTTTGCATTCTGGGACTTGTAGTTTGAATTTTATAATGGAAGAAGCAGAATTGGAAGTGACAGAATGCAAAGTAAAAAAGAAAGACTTAATAAGCACTTATAGATGTTGGGATGTAGGTATGTGCTGCCAACATTTTAAACTGGCAGAAACCAAGTGCCACTTAAAAATGGTCTACACCTCTGTTTTATCTGCTTTTCCTTTATTTTATGAAACAGTGACACAGTGCTGCTATACATGTACATATCCATGTTTTTACTTTCATCACAAGGATTGTAAATAGAAACATTTTGAAGCACAGAGCATTGTAATTGTTTGCTGTGTCATATGAGCAGGTGATGAATGCTGCAATGCATGGCATTTTCTAGAGTGGTTAAAAAAGAGAATATGCTTATCGAGAAGCTTATTACACGGTAAATAGCAGGAACCCTGTATATATATTTGTGAAAGAGATGATTTTTTTTTTTTAAATGTAAGCATACCTTTACTATGTTTTGTTAGATGCATATCTTGTTGAATCTGGAAATAGAAATCTTGGACAGTCGCACGGTACTTTTTGATGCAGATGTCTTTCATTAACAGGAGATATGTACTCTGAGAGTTCAAGTGTACATCTGAAGTGTTGAAGTGAGATGGCAAGGTTAGGTGTAGAGGTTTTGGATGTGATTGGTGGATGGATGTGTAACTCTTTGAAAGCAGCCAATGAGAGAGTGTTGAGAACATGAAAGTAGAAGGGCTGCTCCTGTGTTACGGGGTCCACGGCAATTGCGGTAGACAATCACAACCATGTGATTAAAAATGTTCCCTATGACTGTCCTTTTTGCACCTGTCCCCCTTGCCCATAGCAATTATCCTCAGCAAATTCTGAACATTTTAAAGACGCTTTGATGAAACCTCACTCCCTTCCTCCCCTCATAATTATTGTACAAAGGTCCCTGATTCTGCCATTTATGTGTCCTATTCCAAAACCCTGCCCCTTTATTGAATAAATATATTTTTGTACTATAAATGTTTTATTTATTTTTGTGTGATATTACCTTTTTTTTTTTTACTCCCATTATGAGTACATGTACCACGCAACTGTCAGGGGTGTCCACACACAAAATGGAGGTGCCGCCAGACAGGTTAAATGTCAATTTTCGCATGACACACTTTATCATCATGTGACCGCACCCAGGCAGCGTGACTGAGGTGTCCCAAAACGGTGTCCGTGAACAGTTTAAAGGTGCTTTTCCAGCTAACTTAGGGTGTTTCAAGCAGACACTTTACCCTTGCACAGCTTGCAGACCCATTCCTGATTGATCTGGCAACTTTTTGCAACTTTTCAAGGCCTTTTTTTGACTCAGTTGTCTGCAGACAGCACAACTGTCCTCGGAAGGTTTCTCTAAAGGGACCCACCCTTTACTATTCCTCATTCTGAATTGGGCTATCCAGGAAAGAGCACCTGCTTGCAGTTTACACGTTCCTGCTTTGTAGATCTGTTTTGTGGACAGCACCTGCTACTTCACTGCTCTGCATATTGGAGACCATGACATCTCTCATGGCCAGTGCTTCTGCCCAGCCATCTACCTCCCCCACCACTACCACCATCATCATCTGGAGAGCCTGGAGAGTGGAACAGGCGCAGTGATACAGAAGAGGAGGATCAAGAGGAAGAAGAGGATGAAGTGGAGGAAGTCCCTGTCACCAGTACTCGGAGGGAGTCCTGGGTGTGGCAATTTATTACGACCGTTGGAAATGGCCCAAAGGCTTCTGCAAGCAAGGTTCGATGCACTGAGTGCAAACTAGTACTCATTCCTGGAAATCTGGCTTGCATTCCTAAAGGACAACTTCCATGAGGCGCCACACCAAATCTACCCACCGGACTGCTCTGAGAAAGGTGATACCTTTCTCAGGTAAGAGCAGGTTCACTTCCACCATCCATGATCTTCTTCTGCTCCTGTCACTACAAAGGATACTCCTTTGGGGCCAAAGCATCCCAGTGGTGGCTTCACTAGCCATACATCACGCTGTTGACCCTTACCTTTCGAGGGTCACAGTGCTATGCATGTACTGTGAAGCACCGATCTGTAGGGGGGTGCCGTTTCGGAGGGCTTTCAAGGCTGCAGTCAAGGAGCATGAGAAACACTGCAACCTACCTAATTAAGGCCAGCCCAAATTCTTCCTCTGTCCACCTGCTCCTTTGTCCCTGTGGTTGGTGCCCCTTCCCCCTCATCCCTCCCCTACCTTGCCTCACCTGAGCAAAAATGCCAAAAAATACAAAATTGAAAAAATAAGAAAAAAGTTATTAAAAAAAGCCACGGGCAGCATGCATAGTCCGCGGACAGCGCAGTAGTCCATGGACATCTGGAAAAAAAAGATGTGGGACAATTGAAATCATTTTAATTGTTTTCCATTCAAAAGGGGTGGCTCATAAAAGAACCTTTTTTTGTGTTTTGAGCTTTTATATTATTTTTGAATTTTTGGTTTGAACTAAGAAACATTTTACTCAATGAAATTAATTTTTCTCCCTTTCTCCCTTTCACAAAAACTGCTGCAAAGCATTTTGAATGTTTTCCACAGAAATCTGATTACCCAGTTAGATGGATCCCCTCTCGCCACAAAATGTTGGCCCTATCAAATTTAATGTTGTCATTTATAGACATTGCACCTCATTTGCAGACCAAATGAACTGGAAGGCATCCACAACTGTCTCTGGGCAATGCATGAAAAAATTATTTTGGAGTTAGGGAACATTTCCTTCAACTTTCCCTATGTCTCCTTGAAATTTCAGTCACATTCCCCAAACTGTTCCCTCCACACTGAACGATAATGATGTTCGGATGTTTCACGTCAACCATATTTGCATAAATGGGGAGCAAGTCCACCCACTTCATGCCTCACGCTCCATACCAGAACACTTCCAATTTAGGGAATCCAAGATTTTTGGCTATTCCACAATGCTCAGCATACACCTTCAACCAATGGACCCACAACACTCTGCCTGCTGAAAGACATTGTCATGGCCATTTTTAATCCTCTCACAACTCCTACTAACAGAACTCCTACTATCCTCTCTTACTGTATACAACACCCAGGAACATGATTGGCTGATCCTCCCATGTCTGTGTCAGATCATCCAATTAGAGGCAGTGGGGAGGTTAACACTTAATTTAAACAATGTATTGTACAATGGTGGCTCTTAAAAGAGCCTTTGGGGGGGTTCAGTTTTGATTTTTCTTTTTCTTTTCTGTTTTTTTTTCTTAAAACTACTTACAAATGTTTTCATATGCACTGTACATCTCATTCACATAACATTTCTCAGTACATTTTGAATATTTACTTTGATTCCAAAAATAAGTCAAATTCACTCCATCACTTCGAAAATAGTTTTCACCATGCACCATCCACCTTGATGTTTTCATTTTCCAAAGATGCTATGGCCACACCATTCATAAAAACACATACACCTATATTTGCAAGGTTCCTACCCTGTTCTAGTTGTGCCCAAAACACATTTGGGCATCTCCACACTTCCTTGGACATTTGTGATGTCATCTTTGATGGCCTAGGTGTTAGTCTTAGCAGTGCATGGAGGAGGCGCGAGTTATGGTTGCTTAGCGTACGATAACTGATGAATTTCAAGGGTTTTTCGGTTTTACTTGTAACCATAATGTCCCTATAAAAATGTTTTTTCACTGAATTTAATGGGTTTTTGTTAGTGCAACTTAACCATAATGTCCGTTTAACACATTTTTTCCAGTGAATATATATATGTTTGCAATAAAATCTCTCCATTTTGAGATCTTCTTTAATAATCCTAAACTCTGAATATTTCCATCTCTGTTCCCAGAACACTTTATAATATTAAGGAGAAAAACTTGTTAAATAATAAAAGAAATAATGTTTTTCCTATCTGGAAAGGAAACAGAAAGGTATTTATGTTAATATACATTGATATTGTCAGGATTGTACAACAAATGGTAGGTACCTAAACACCACCACATACACTAAAAACTCATCAGTATATGTCTTCAACAAAATGTTCCATATAACATATTTTAATATTCAAGAAAATTCAAAAACATTCAAAGCTACAAGACCCTGACAATTAGATCTAAAACATTTAAAAAGCATATGCACATGTTACAATACAATATATACAATGCAATAAACAACAAATTTAGACATTTAAAAGACACAGGAAACAAAAGTTAGAACCTGAAAAACCGAGTACAGTGCCAAATTAATTGTTATTGTTACACACTGTGCCCAACATAGCCCGACTTATATAAGTTTCTGTCCTTAATGTTATGTGTTAACTGGACATTCCTCAGGGGCAATCATATCTCTTGTGCTCTGAAATGGCGGTCTTTTTCCACTCAAAATAATATTCTTAGGTTTCAATGTTTCAAACACCAGTACTCCAAAATCTGTGGGTGCAACAAAACAACACAACCATATCAATATGTGGGCGTCCCAGGTTTGCATTACTCCACCTAGCCCTACCCCTCAATACCAAAAAGGGAAATGAAAACGGTAGGAAAATATAAAACCAATGACCAAAATATCAAAATTGGAAAAAATGCATGACGGAATTGTTTGATGCTTGCTTACAGTGGGCCCTTTTTTCTGCCCTTTTATTGTGTTTTTGTACAGTGGGATCGTGTGCACTGTTGTTGGACAGGACGACCAGTGTCAACAGAACTGAGGAGTTATCACCTTAATTGGCCTAAGAAAATTGTTCTCTTGGGACGAATTTTTCAGGTAGAGATAGAGTTATATTTTCCTACCGTTTTCATTTCCCTTTTTGGTATTGAGGGGTAGGGCTAGGTGGAGTAATGCAAACCTGTGATGCCCACATATTGATATGGTTGTGTTGTTTTTTTACGCCCACAGATTTTGGAGTACCGTTGTTTGAAACCTAAGAATAGAATTTTGAGTGGAAAAAGACCGCCATTTCAGAGCACAAGAGATATGATTGCCCCTGAGGAATGTCCAGTTAACACACAACATTAAGGACAGAAACTTATATAAATCGGGCTATGTTGGGCACAGTGCGTAACAATAACAATTAATTTGGCACTGTACTCGGTTTTTCAGGTTCTAACTTTTGTTTCCTGTGTCTTTTAAATGTCTAAATGTGTTGTTTATTGCTTTGTATATATTGTATTGTAACATGTGCATATGCTTTTTAAATGTTTTAGATCTAATTGTCAGGGTCTTGTAGCTTTGAATGTTTTTGAATTTTCTTGAATATTAAAATATGTTATATGGAACATTTTGTTGAAGGCATATACTGATGGGTTTTTAGTGTATGTGGTGGTGTTTAGGTACCTACCATTTGTTGTACAATCCTGACAATATCAATGTATATTAAGGATGAGTACTCCTCCCTTGTTTGTAATTTAAATTGATTATATCCCCACTTAGAAGGAGGGGTCAATACCAGATTTGTATGGGGCAGTACCCCTGTAGAAATATAGGTATTTATGTTAAACATATCAAAAGAACTCTTTCGCTTTAAGGGAGACGGACTGCCGCAGCCACCATCATGCAATGTAGTCCCAGTTAGTCAATGCATTTTTTTGGTTGTGGAGCAAGGATCCCTGGACAGTATCTGACCTTTTTGCAGATATGTAACTAAAACGTGTCTATGTTGATGAAGTCTTTTGTGTTCTCTCAATGTTTTTCATTGGCCCTGGCCCTTTGAATGTTTTTTTTTCTGAAGGTAAGTAATTTTTTTAACCATTTTATTATATTAAATTACATTATTTTCTTTCCTTTCAGTCATTTATGCCTCCTCAGCTGACTCTTTTTGTTCATAATGCTTACTGTAGTGAGGAATAATTAACTCTGTGTGTCCTGCATTCTCACACTAAGAAATGACATGTTTTTGAGAAATGTATTTTGGGAGTTTGAAGGAAATTTAGGTAAGCTAGCTTGGGGCCATGCTTTCTTGGAACACTTCATGACTCCTTCATAGTCATAGGTATGGAGATCGCAGTCTTTATAAAAAGTTTTAATCCCCTACATTGGCACCTTCTTTGACCTGTTCTGACACCTTCGGGGTGACCACAGAAATGTAACATCATTAGCACTGTCTCAGCCAAGTCTCAGCCTCAACATTGAGAACGTCTTCAACATTAAAAAAAACCCTGATGTTTACAAATTATTGAACAGTGGCAAATCCTTGATGTTAAGAAACTTGTCAACAGTTGCATACCCTTGATGCCGAAACTCCTCAACTTAGACAACTCCTTGATGTTGAGAAAGTCTTCAACGCCAGGGGAGCTTCGACGTAGGGAACTGTCAATGTTGGCAGTCCATGACACTGAACATAGATGTCGTAGGTTCATACTGTTCAGATGCCAGGCCACTGAGAGGCCATAATGTTGTGAGAACACATCTTACAAAGAAGGGGTTACAGGCTATCTCCCTGATCTCGCAGATTCCAATCATATACATAGAGCAAAAAAACATTCATCAGGTCAGTTGTTCAAATAGACCTTAAGTCTATCTGTAGGAATACCAAACCAAATGATTTCAAAAAAACATAACTAATTTATTAATTAGTTTGTTTTAAAAGTTTAAACATGTACACAGACAACCACATAGGTTACATATAATTAACATATAGCATAGCACATAGTCCCTAACCTACAGGCAATCATAAAGCAAAAGTCACTCTAAAGTGCATCAAAGAAATGTTTTCTTTAAAAATCATCAGTGGACCCATATGTCACTCACATTCTACTGTAAAGGCTCACTCCCCGACTTACCAATACAAACTCATAAAGTATGACACATCCCAGTAGGGAATGAGACCAAGAGAACAGGTTTCAAGATTAGTAAGTCTTTATATAAAGTTGGCATCCAGAGAACTCTGCTGCCTCGAGAGCGCTCTGGCAAACAATACATGAAAATGGAACTATAAACCCAAACAGCATCATTGATGACATCATTAACATAGGGTACTACATTAGAACAGGATTGGTTGGGGAGTGATGTTAAATAGGTTACTTTAGGTGCTGCTTCTTCCGGATAGGCTGCCCAGTTGGCGGGAGGGTGAGGTTCACAAGGTCCAGCTGCCGTGTCCAAGAGGGATGAGGGTTAGGTCACGACGAGATAGAGTTGAAACTAACTAAACTGGCATGAGAAACTACCATTAGACATATAATAAATGACAATCATTAATACACCTTTGAGTAAATCTTTGCAAACATATAAATTGCATTCACATGATTACATCGTCTTTCATTGGGACGTTTATGAGATACAGCGCTTAGGGGTCTTGTTCTCTGTAATAACCTGGGTGACTGGGGGGGTTCTTGGCACATAAAGGCAAGTGGGGAGTATAATTGAGATATGTTCGTTTTAGGACACAATATACTGCGACAGGGGTCTTGATTTAGTGGGGGCACTCAAGGGTGGGCTGCAGAGCAGGGTCACACTTCTGGTACATCAAGAGAATACCTCAGGCGGGCACTGGGTTACGTTGCAATCATTTTCCAACAGCGGGGGTAAGAGGGCAGGAGCAGGTTTGTGGAGATTGATGAGCTACAAGTCATGGTTCGAGCCGGTTCACACACAGGACAGTGATCACAGAGGAAGAGTGAGATGATACACTGTACTATTTGTTTCAACTATCCCCAGCACATCCATGAGAAAGGGATTTGTGAAGCTTTCAGACAGTGGAAGAAAAGGTGGGGCCCATGAGCGCACTCTGCGCAGCACTGCAGAGGGGAGAGAAGCCTTTTCGTAGTATCAGAGTGAGGCCTAGTCCAAAGATGGTGTCGTCGGCACACAAAATGGAGCCAAGTGTATCCTGCACTAGCCCCACTTATGCTAATGTTAGCATGAGGTTAATGGAGGCGTCCCTTGCTAGTGCGTGAGCAAGTGGTCCATATCGTGCAGAATGTATGAGGGGGGCCCAAACGGCCCACCACTCCCACACACTACTAATGCACACAGGAATATAGATCAGGACATTTCAACATTCGTTGAATTAAATGTCTCAGGGTACCAAAATTCACATTTCTTATGAAACCCCTTTTAGCTCGGTGTATCATATTCTGCATATCTTTGGCCTATTTAACAATGTATATTAATGACACTGTATAAAAAATGTATTGTTGACACATAGGGTTTAGGCCATATGAGCAACTATGTGAAGTTGAGACACATAGGGAGCCATGACATTAGCATGACATTTAGTGGCTCCCATGCTGACAGGCATTGGGATGACATTGACCAGCTCTCACAATGGGAGGGGTGAGTTGAAGTCAGACTGCATCGTATTATGCTACTCTGGGATGGTTTGTCAGGCAAAGACATTAGCCAAGTCGAAAGCCAACACGGTAGCCCAGAGGTATGCACTTGTGTCAGTTTACACAGCTCCATTTTGAATCTGAGCAGGTTGGTAATTTGTGCATACTCGGAGCCATGCCCTTGTCAGGCTTTTATCTTGCTTGGCTCTTCTTGTTACCAGCCCATGATAGTGTAGACAGCCTGAGTGGCTGCCTGTAGAAGGGTGCATTTTTTAATGTTAGTAGGGGCCTTGAATCAACTACCCCACATTTTGCAACCGTTGTTTTCCTAGAGGTTCCTTTGACTCCACTCAGTGTCATCCCAGGAGCTAACGATTCTTATGGGCCGAAGAGACACTGCAAGGATCAGAAGCTTGGCAGGAATCTGTTTTTCAAGGCAGTATCACTGCATAGACTTTAGAGATATGCCACCACAGATGTTAGGCTGACTGGAGAAGACCCTGGTCAAGTCCACATCTGGACTTGACATGGGTTGCCAAGTTCTGCCATAAAAACCAAGGAAGAACCCATAGAGATCAAGCTTTTGAGTCTAGGTCTACAAAATTAAATGCTCGAGGAAGCTTCCCAGGAATGTAAAGGTAAACCCACAGATCTCAAATATCATCCCAACCTGAACCCGGATGAGGAAGGCATGCCTGATAGCCCAGCCTGAACTACCTACACCACAGTTGATGCGAATCAATCATGTCACCTGCCTTTGACGGTCCAGGGAACACCAGCCAAAGCCCTGCTGCATTCAGGAAGCAGAAGGACTGCCATTAGGACGGACATGAGAACTATCAAAGAATTCAGTCCAGGACCCATGTCCCAAATAATATGTGCACACAGAGATGCTGATTATACCTGCAAGCATCTGTGGGTATTCAGGTATTTGGGAATCATCTCTTCATCCCTATGATAGTCATGCCAGGAGGACACCCTGAAGTGGTTCTCGTAGGGACAGATAACCCTCTCTTTGATCTATGCTCAAGAAGGTTACAAGGCGTGAAAAGGCCAAACGTAGATTTTCTTTCACAGTATACGTAGGTAGTTAGATGCCTCGGGAAAGCTGGGTACTCAAAAGACAGGGGGAGGTGTGTGACAGGGTCAAGTATTTGACCCTGTCAAGGGAGGATGGAGACGCCTCTAAACCTGGAGTGGGAGGCCTACCAGGGTGTTTGTCAGTGCCAGTCCTGCTCCAGACATGGGGTGTGGGAGTTTTGGAGGGCAGTCTCTGTCCCCACCACATGTGAATGACTTTCATTTCACTTGCATTCCCCGATACCTCTTCATACCTCCCCATATCTCCCTTCTTCAATGCTCGCCAGTGTTTTCTCTCTTCATTCACAGGATTTCTGGATCCCAAAATGTGTGGGCAAAGCGCAAAGCATACAACCCACTAGCGAGAGATGCAGCAGCTAACATCCAGCAGGAGGAATGTTGCTCGCTGCAGATCGGCAATCTGGACGCTCATCTGCAATGAAATACGAAACTTTGAAGTTGACTTTTGTGCAGTGGGCTGACATTGCGAGATGCCAGCACAACCCTTTTCCAAAGGGTACATAGTTTAATGGACGCTTTATGGTTTCCTGTCTTTGTAATACAGTACAAATGTAAGGGGGAGGAATACCATCAAAAGGCTCAGGAAGAATGCAGTAGAGTGGGTTGTTCAGGTGAGATTAAGGGAAGGGGAGACAGACCGAGAGACTAGATGGAGGTAGGACGACGGGGCGGAGTATGGCAGAGACTTATAAAGAGCATGTGCAAGGTGAGGCATTGGTTGGTGAGAGAACGGGTGGGTATGGTCAGTGAGTGAGACTAAATGGACGTATATGGGGTGAGACTGAGTGAGAAAGATATCTGGGAGAGTGAAGGGATGGTGAGTGTGTCTGCCGGAAGGGAGAGTAGGTTGAGTGGAGAGTAGATGGAATGTAGAGTAGGCAGAGTTGGGAGAAGTGGAGTGAAGAGCAGTGGGAGTGGAGATTAGTGGGAGTGGAGACCAGTGGAACATAGCGGAGACCCAAGAGGGGAGCATAAATGAACGTAACATCGGATGAACAGAGAGAGAGAGAGAGAGAGAGAAAGAGAGAGAGAGAGAGAGAGAGAGAGAGAGAGAGAGAGAGAGAGAGAGAGTGTGTGTGTGTGTGTGTGTGTGTGTGTGTGTGTGTGTGTGTGTGTGTGTGTGTGTGTGTGTGTGTGTGTGTGTGTGTGTGTGTGTGTGTGTGTGTGTGTGTGTGTGTGTGTGTGTGTGTGTAAGAGAGAGAGAGGAGTAAAGAATAGAAGTAGGATATGGGAGGAGAGCCAAAGAAAAGAAAAGGAAGGTTTTTGGGAGGCACCCATCCTATTGTCCTTCTTCTTGTGGGACCATAGGTTAGGATGCACCTAGAAGCTCCCACAAGAAGTAAGAGAGTTAAGTATGTTGCCTTTAGCCTCTCACCATTAGTCAACCAGATTTTAGATAGTAGGGGTCACCAATCTCTACTGACCATCTTGGGATTTATGGAAGTCTGGGCTAGGGTTGAGGGTGACCCAAGAAGAAAGTGAGTTTTTATTAAGAACCTATTCAAGTTCTTAATAAAAACCCTTGAACTCTTTGGGAGCTGGTGTGCTCCTGAAGCCATCTGTGACAGTAGTCATGTGTAAGGCCTGTAGTACAGCCCAACCAGAAACAAAGCTGGCAATCAAATTCATTAGGTCGCAAATGCTCGAGGGAAGCAATAAGCTATGAATACAGACAAAGCGAGTGAGGCCAAAGACAGGCACACAAGTTGCGAAAACGATGTGCTATAATTCATGGTGGAAAATAGGAGGGTGGTGTCTTGACCCAGGTATTTGGAAGACTACACAGAGTAATCACACACACACACACACACCCAGCTCAAATCCAAAGCTGCTGCTCATTTTATTAGATCAAGAGCGGGGAGATGTGTAACACAACAGCTTTCATCTTTGCAGCTTGGATCCTCTGTAATCTTGGTTGAGCAAGGGAGGAGGTTCAGAACCGACTGCCCTTGGTGGGGCCACCAGATGTACAATAAAAGACATTGGGCCTCATTAGAAGTTTGGCGGCAGCCTTGCCGGTAAAACTGGCAGGCTGCCGCCAAACTTCCCAAAATTTTCGGCACCCGCGAATGGGCAAATTACCGGGTCCTTTCGGCTTTGCTAGGTGTTTTCTGGTGGAAGGGAGCCTCATGGACTTGTCCACTGCTTAACTCTTGCAGCTCTTATAACTGGTATCTTATATCACAGGCACTATGAAAGGTTTTGCAAGAGGAGAAGTCCTCAAGGGCTGCACACTAGAAAAGGGCTCATTTTGGAGTTCTCTGTAATTTGGTGGCGGGGAACTGTTACGCTGCCAAATGTTGGTCATTTGCACAGCAGAGTGCAAATGTGCAAGGCAAAGAGTGGCATACAAGCGGGTATGCCGCCAATCGCTGTGGAATACGCCTGCTCTTTGGTGGCGTATAAAGCTAGCAGGCTCCATAGGGATCCCCAGCATTAGATGTGGGAGAGCCAGGTGGGGCTTGAGCCAGCTCAGGCTCTGGGGCTGATCCCAGAATAACCCTAACAACGAGGCTATGGGCACTGTGGCCCGAGCTGAGACCTGACTGTTCTCCCCACCTGCCATATGACGAAATAAAAGAATGAAAACAAAAGTCTTTCTTGGTCTGGGTCAAGGCAGTGTCTGTCTGACACTAGCTTGCGCCCAGCAGGGATTCATTCTCCTGGAGGGCTGCCCCCGGCACGTGTAGCCCCCTCCTCACTCACCTGTGGACACAAATGCAGGCAGGCGGGCGTCATGGCCAGGCCTCAGTCATCCACTCTGGGACTAGTCTCCATATACAAATCTGTCAAGTATTATTTTAACTGATGAATTACCACTTCTTTCGGTATATGCTAACATGCTTCTTTCCATGGAGACGTTACTAGATCAGCCTTGTTGTTTTCCTTTGCAAGTGCTGGATTTCACCATCAAATATGTAGGACTACAAGTCTCAGAATATAAACAAAAAATAAGACCAGTACTGGACTATCTTATCCTAAATAGAATGGAGCATGTTGGCATGTATATGATGTTGTTACTTGATATTTGTGTAGTATTTAGTATCATTGTTATGAATTTAAAGCCTGGTATAGTGAGTTGCAGGCTTGGCCTCCCCATATAATCGGAGGCTCCGCCACCTCTAGCCAGCATTTGCGCTAAAATAAAAATTCACGCCAGTGCAAATGCCTGGGCATTTGTATGGTGAGGCGGCATGAACACAAGCTGAAACTATTCCGCTGATTCTGGCAGGACATTCTTTTCTCAGCACCTGGTCTTCTCCGGGCTGCAAAAGGTTTCAGATCATGCAGCCAGTGGCATGGTTATATAAGGTAAACGAGGCAACAAGTGTGTACTAAGCTCCCTCAACACTTATGCAAACTTCTGGATTTACCTAAGCAATATAACCCTCGCAGGGGGGGGGTGCATAACTTAGAAGCCTGAGCAAAGCAAGGGCTGTAACGTTAGCCCTGGTGAATTACCTTACCGGTACTGCGCACCCACTGCAAGGGTTATATTGCTGTTAGTACCCCGGCATGATGTTAAAGGGTACTAAGGGTGTTTTTTCTCAAATTGATCAAAACAACAAAACAAGATGCCTGCCATGGATCGTGGGGTAGGGAAGTACACGTAGTCCCTTCTCCCTTTCCATGGCGGCCATTGGGAGCGATGTACTTGGGACGGCAGGTAAGTGGGATGGGGTTGGGGAAGGGTCAAAATATGTGGAAAAGAGGGGCAGTGGTGGGGGAAAGGGGCACGGGGGCCACTTACCTTGGACCTGGCGGGGGAAGATGGTGGCCTCCAGCTCCGAGAAGGCTCAGAGCAGGGGTTTTACCATGTGGTAAAGCCCCTGTTCAGAGCCTCCTGATTGGCTGTAAGGCCGCCACATCCCCCTCACTGGGTACTCATAGATAATATTCTGCTGCCGAATTAGGCACAAAGCAAATTAACAACTGGGAAAGCGCTGACGGATGGAGGCCTTCACGGTCTACTGTTTAATTGCATGAACTGTATTGTGCTACGTAGCTGAAAGTTAATTAGATAACTGTTGCACTTTAGTATGGAATATTTTAAAGTCCCTCATCTCTGACGTGGTTGCACTGTTCTGGTGTAAATAAGCAATGGGTTAACTGACTAGAGTAGACATACTCTTTAAACGTTATTCCTATTCAGCACAGACTTCATTGTACACTATGCTAGAGCTAATTTGTTTGCAATAATGGAATGCAATACATTATCATACGTGCTTTCGTCAGCCATACATTTTGCCCACCTTCAGGCGGGCAAGGCCTGGAGAGGGAGCACCTGTCGTTATTTCTGAAGTTTGCCACTGTTTGCTGCTTTTTTTAATTTATTTCACTTGTCGTTCCTACAGAGATATGCGAGAAATGAAAAACCTTTTGAGCAAGCTCAGGGAGACTATGCCTTTACCATTAAAAAATCAAGGTACGTGCTGCTATCTCTGCCTTTGTATGAGGTGACATTGCGGCTGGAGGGGGTGGGGGAGTCTGAGCTTGCATTTTGGAGCTAGGCATGAGATTTCTATGAAGACGTCGACTGGAAAGGCAGCTCGTTACTGGAGCAGATCAACAATGCCTTTCATAGGCAGAGCGGCCTTCCCCGGGCTGAGCGGCGCTCGGGGAACGGCTTGTCAGTGATAAAGTGAACTTCCTGCTCCCTCAATGGCTTAGTGGCAGCCATCTGCCAGCCTCCAAGGAAACGGAATGTTCATAGTTCCCAAATTGCTGCCACGGCTCGAAAATGCGTTGCTGTAAAAGGAAGTGTCATGCACAGGTTTTTATGGAATTTAAATGTTAGTATTTTTGCATTGCTCTTTTGAAGACATAGCAAAGTCACACGAAGTGGCCTAATTAAAAATATGCTGTGTGTGTTAAATCGCATTTCTGTAATGTTGTGCTGCAGTGTTGCTGGTTTGCGCAGTGAAATAGTGAGCATGATGTTGCTAAATTACCCTGGTTTATGTCCTCCACTTGTTAATTTATTTTTCCTTGAACTTATTTTACTAAACATATTCTATATATGGCTTATATCATCAACACACGTAAAAAATCATTGGCAACGCCCATGGGGTTTGGGGTGTTTATGCCAAGTGCAAGGTCAAATGCTCCATTGATGTCATCAAGATGGCATAGTCACCATATGACAATGTATCATCCAACTTTTGCAGCTGCTGCCATTTTATGCCATGTCCAGCCTGAAATGCCGTAATAACCTGCTGTATGAAGTTACAAACTGATAAATCTATGTACAGGCATTTCGGGAATCCTTGAATAATGTGTAAGTCAACACAAGTGCCCTTTCGCAAGAAGTGTGTACTGTTGCATTTTTGGTTGACAATATCTTGACTACTAACTATGAAGAAATTCACCTTTGAAATCAATAAATGTTGCCTCAGGAACCCAGAGGGAGAAAGAAATCGCCTTAACACCCGCCGACCTGCCAACTACTTTGAGTGTGTGTCATTCTCATGTTAGAATGCTCAGCTTTTTAATAGAGGGCTTTGTAGAACCCCCTGTGCAGAAACCACGTACTGCTCTATTAAAAAGAAGAACAAGTGACATAGACGGTGGTGTGAAGTGTAGCATCAGGGTTTAGCAGTCTAGTTTTGGGAAGGGGGCGACCGACACCCGGGGAGCGGGGAGGGAAGGGAAGTGACGTTGCGAGAGGAAGGGTTGGTGTACGTCACCACTGAAATTGTATGCGTAGCAATTCAGTAGATGTACAAAGACCCATTTGTTAGCAAATGGTCAAGTGGAATTTCCACCAGGACCTCCTGCTTTCTGAGACAACAGGAGTTGGTTACAAGGGTTGGGATATCTCAAATTGTGTCGTGTCAGCTGCGAGTAGCTCATTGAACTTCCCATCTTAGTTTGAGATCTTTCCACTCAGAACACGTGCCTTGATTATCGGTCTGGCTACTGAACTTACTATATCATCAAGGAATTGTTGTACTGTTTGTGACAGGCTTGAGCTGCACCGCATGTAACAATACCTTATGGTGAATGAATCGGGGCATTATGAAATAGAAGAGCATGTTCATGTACAGAGGAGCTTTTTCGCAAGCTGGTGTGATTGTTTCCATGATGTTTTACATAGCTGCTGGCGGTGACTAGAAAAGGGGATCACTTTGGATAGGCATCCTGTGATATTCCTTATTAGCGTATTGTACTGAACACGCTTTTCCAGTGTGGTATGTGTTTTTGAAGTTCGGATGCCAATAAAAGGATGGGCACCAACAGTTAACTGCCTGTGACACAATGGGAAACTCAAAACATGTAATAAGGAGCAAGTAGGGCTTCCTCAGTATTGTGTGCTGCCATAATAGTGCAAAAAAGCTACTTTATGGTTAACACCAATATTGAAACAAGCATTGGCAATGCCAACAGTTTGGAATTTCGTGTAGGCATGGCAAAGGCATTTGCCAGGCACTGTCATAGTGATATTAACTGGCTATCGCTGACATCAGGTGCAAAATGGTGCAAGTACCTGGGCATTTAACATCAGTGCCTGGCATATGCGTGATACATATAAACTAGCCAATACTGTTGCCTTTGCCAATGCTTGTTTTTAACAGGACTTCAGTGAAGGACACATATAGCGCTCATAAATCAAGTGGCTGAAAGAAGACCTGGTTAAGAAATGTTTATTACACCAGTACTCTGTTTACAGAAACCGTTCAATCATTAACTCTCAGAAGACTGCTTTGAAAAACAACTGGCAGCACATCTCGCCCAAAATCTGATGGTAAGTCTTGATTAAAGCAAGCCCAAAGAGTTCCCACGAGGAGGTGTTTTGGGCGGGGAGACTCAGGAACTGGGTGGGAATGGCCATAGGGATTAGCATGGCCATGGGCAGTGAATGGGTGGGCAAATAACCAAACAACACCTTTGTGACCCTCCTCAAATGCCATTGTCTCAGGAGGATAGCTCAGTGGCAAAGCGCTCGCCTTGTAAGCAAGACGACGCAAGCAACACAGGTTAGATCCCTGGGTCCGCGCTTAGAAACCTCTATCTATTAAGCGTGTTATAAATGACCAATTCCAATGTCTCCTTATCTGTACTCTAATGCAATAGTTTCTGCTTATAGTTGGCTCTAAAGCGCCACCTAATAACCCAAACTAAAAATGCTGATAATGTACTAGGGAAAACTTTCCATATGAATACAGTAATTGTGTGGTCAGATTTTTCATATATACAAAAGAAGTTCCAAATGCAAAGGAAACAGACAGAACAGAAGCCAATGCATTTCAGACCGAGTCTGTCGTCAGGGAATGAACTGTGTTACTATGTGACACATGAACATCTGAAACACTTCAGTGTCAATCTTTTCTGCCAGTGCCGGAAAAGGTGCTTATTTCAATGTACTATAAATGCACACACCGGCCGTAATCTTTGGGCCAGTGGAATCAACTTCCAGATGTCATCGTCGGGACAAGTCACAGCACCTTCTACAAGACCAGTTCTTTGTTCCCCTTCTGCAATTGCTGGAAGTGTATTCAATGGTAGGTTGAGTAGCCTCTACCTTGGCTGATAGCGTGTCCAGTTTTTGGTCCTTCTCTGTTGTTATGCCCTTCAATTCTTGCAGCATAAAATTCAGTTCCACATCATGATCGCTTGGGTCTAACAAGGCTGCCTGGGGAGGGGCTTCATTACAGGGCTGGCACGGCATCCGGTTTCAATGGATTTCCATCACGCTTGGATTGAATTTTGTTGCTTTGTGACCCTGACATGATCAGATCTGAGGTTACCAGTCAGGATGGCAACAACCTCAGAATCATAAGTGTGTAAGGGAGGTCATATGCTGAGAGTGACCGGAGGGGTGTCAGATGTGTAGCTAAAGCTCAGTATGCACTGCAGAGATACAGTTCAAGTACAGTCAGAGTCTGCACTTAACCAACAGTGCCAAACTCTCAGGCTAGCACTCTCCATGTGTGCTTCTGAAACATGGACACTTCACTGTGTGTACAGTTGTGGAAAAACAGAAGGACTCGATCCCAGGTGAGGTTGGTTCATCAAATCTTTAATATCAGCACTGCAGGTTGAACACAGACTAGATGAACAAGCAGGTCCTCTTGCAATCCCAGACTATGTACCCCGCGCCCTGACTTCACATATCTTTATACATTTTCAAATCGATTGGTCTCAGTGTGATGAGTGGAAGAGTTCATGATGTCACCAGAGAGGGTTTCCCTTAATTAGCGCAATCGCTGGGTCTGTGAAACCAGGCCAGCTTAGAACCCCAGGGTAGTTTTGAGATATCTCACTTAGCTGTCTTCATTAAATGTGTGAGATCGGGTATGCCCAAACGTGGGTCCCTTGCTCGCTGCGCCAGAGGGGACCAAGCAGCACCTCACTGATGAGGCTCAACAAGGCGAAACATGTTTGGGGCTGCGTGTGTTTCCATGCAGAGGGGACCTGGCCTAGCAGTTCAGGCTTGGCTGTTCCCATTGATGGCAGTACCTGACTAATTTGCATATGGTTGGACCCCTTTTGCAATGGCGCAGACGTCTACAAAACAGTGGTGTGGAAGGTTGCCCAGAGAAGTGCCAGCCGTTCAGATGTATTCAAAACCTCCACCCATCATTGTTTGGTAATAATGTGTCTCCCTGTGTGAGAGATGCTATGCCCAGATGTGGGTCCCTTTTGCACTGTGCCATATGAAACTAAGCTGCACCTCACTGATGAGGCCCAACGAGGCCGAAACATGTTTGTTGTTGCTTATGTTTCTGTCCGTAGGGGACCTGTCCTAGCAGTTCATGCTGGGCTTCTCCCATTGGTGTCAGTACCTGACTGATTTGCACATGGCTGGACCCCTTTTGCAATGGTGCAGACGGGTTATAAAACAGTGGTGTGGAAGGTTGCCCAGAGCAGTGCCGGTGGTTCGGAATTTATTCAAAACCTTCCACCAATCACTTTTTGGTAATACAATGAATACAGTCAAATCTTACGTCTAAGATCAATCGCCTGAAGCTAATTTATCAGAGTGCACTACTATATTTTTGGCAGTTAAAAGCACATCTCTAAATTATTTTGCTAGTGCAGCAGTAGCAGACTACACATGTGTGAGTAAATATGTTAATTGCCAAGCTGCCTTTCTCCATTCTGCTTGCAGGAACACACCTTCAATAGCTGCATTAGGCCTACTATTACGGATGGTGTAGTATTTTTCAAATCAATGCACTATATGTAGTTATATTAAATTCACTTATATTTCCAATCAGCATTCTTAATGCATATATTTGCATTTTTCCCGACAGATCCCCTCACACTGTTAACTGTTCAGAATAATCAGCTCCAAGAAGCCATTATCATTTTCAAAGACTTCTTCAATTGCTTTCATGAACATTAGCCTCTCCTGAACATTTGAAGCATTCACAGTGATTTTATTTCCAGGCAACAATATAAGCATCTAATTTGTACATAGAAACAGTACATTATTAAAAAGATAGCAAACACTAAGAAGAGACTGTGGATTATGGGGGATCCTTATGATCCAATTGAATCAGCAAGCCAGGACCTAAGAAACCAACCACAGTAAATATTCTTTTCAAAGAGCAAAGGTCAGATTTTCTAATATTAGAGAGAAAAACTGGAAGGTTATTTGCATAATCTGAAACAAATGTATGGTATTCTGATCAAAAAAGGGTACAAACTTGTGATGCCAAGATGGTGTCTCGGCCCATGTGATTTTGCAGCACAAAATTACGCAAAGCCACGCATTCATGGGTTATAAATAACACTGATACTGAAATGCCATTTGCCACCTTTGCAAACAGCAGTGATAATTTAAGAGTCTTGTTACAAGTGCATTTGAGACCTACTCCATGAATCAGATGTCCAGGAACCAGATAGCCCATGCCCATTCTAATTATCTTTTATCTCTTGGGGAAGATAGCAATGTAGTCTAGTGTCTAATAGCAGGTAGCACATGTCCAATATACCAGCTTCCACCGCAACTCATTGAAATCCAGCTATAAACTGAAACTGCACGTGTGATACAAGTAGCATGTAAATTGCATAGCAAGAGACAACTTTGTCAAACGAGAAAGAACCCCCATTAATAGTAACTGTATTTGGGGTAGCTAGTGTTTTCAAGACCTGGTTCACATAGACACCGAGTCATGAGCAAACAAGGCCCCTTTCAGAATACTATGCTAATCGGAATGCAGTAGATAGTTTGTGGAGCTGGTTAGGAGGGCATTTTGGGCAGACCTATCGCCAACGCAATCAGCGCTTCCTCTACTCAGTCCAGCACAATTTGGGCCGGATCACGAGTAGCGGCATAGCTGTAATGTCCATTACCCAACGGATCGATTCAACCCAATGGGGCAGGGGGCACTATTAGCGTCGGTGCAAATTGTGCTGGCGCTAACAGCGCTGAAAATGCCATCTCCACTGGCACATTCACCTCCAGTTCACAGCTGGAGTTGAAAGCTAATAAATTCAGTACACAAATGGGGATGCAGCTTGTGCGCTGCGGCGTCTGGTATAATGAGAAGGCCTATTATCTTATCAAAGTAGAGTTAGCCTTGCCAGTTTACTTTGATCACATCTGCTGGAACGGAGGGGTGCACATCACGTGATGGTTTCAATTTATTAATGTGTCAATAAGTTAAAACCACCAATCCCGTACCTGGATTCAATAGTGACGATGTAGTGGATCAGGTGTCTAGGGGAATGGGTTTAGATAAGGTTTGGCCAATTGGCCCAGGGACTTTAGGGGGAAATTAGCATGTTCTATAGGTGGTAGCCAAAGAGGGTGGTGAGATAACATTGTTACCTATGTATTCAGATTTTGCAGTTTACTGCTATATAAGCTATAACTTCTTGGGAAGTGACAAGCTCTGTATCAGTTTGGTTCCATGGGACCGCCTGAGAACTTTTTGCATGTAATACACCTTGTTTTCCCTTGCATACGTGAGCGATTACTTGGCCTTTTTGATCATTTTTACAGTGTTCCAAAAAAAGGACACATGCAACCCTTTTTTAGTGTCCGGTTTTATACAGACAATCATGTAATCAGGACACAGCCGCACAGACCGGAAATGGCTGCTGCTTCCATAACGCAGGGCATTCCTGAAATATCGCTGGGCCCGCGTCTTTGTGTGGAAAATCGTATTCACTGTTGTTGCTCTCGCTTTTCCTCTCTTGTGTGTGATGGCTGTGATGTAATTTTATTCATGGTTTCTTCTATGGCCGGCGTAGATGAGATTTGGAGCTTGCTCATCGTAGAGTCGTTCTGGCTAATGATAGTATTTCTGTCAGTGTGTGAGGTTTCTGTAATAGTTTCTTTTTAAATGACATGGACTCCACCCCCATCTACTATCAGTGATATGATAGCTTTGTTATGCAAATATAGGTGGAAATCGTTGTGTTACAAATTTGTCCATCATTTCTCCTTCGTACTCTATGGTTGTGTGGAATAAATGACGCTCGTAGTCAACATTTTTGTGGATTTATTTATTTTATTTCATGATTATGTTTTTGTTTGTTATTTGTTATATGCCCAGACCCGGAGGTATCACGGCGTAGGTTACAGAATGCTTACTTATCTGGTTGCAAAGCAAAGTACATACATGAGTTACAAGATGTTTACGTTTCTGGTTACTGGTCACAAGCAATACGTGAGTTACAGTTATTTATACATGCAAAATGTAATAGTTCTTGAACAGGGCCCAGAACAGTGGTGATGTGTTCATTTAGGTGTTTCTATACGTCAGGGTGCGTGTGAATCGCATCTTCCGGAAATTCAAAGATGATGCCATGTACCTCGGGGCCTGCCGTTAGAGAGAGGAGGCCGCTTATCCTTTCATCTTCTTGAGGCCCTAGCGCATGAAGGTAAACATCAAATTGCTGGATCCACCGTGCCCATCTGGGTCCCAGATTGGTGGTATGCGTCATGTCTAAAGGCAATAACGTAGGTACGGGGAAAGTGTCCGTTGTTGGCTGCATATGTCCTACTGGGGCTGGGCCTTGTCCTCCTTGAGCCTGCTCCTGGACTGACATTTTTTAAGGTTGATTAGCAAGACTTTATGATTCAATGCCCCTGCCGCAGTGTCTATATGGGGGATTCATTTGGTGATGGGCTTTCTTTTTGGAGTGCCCCATGTCACTCCTTTTATATCAGGGGCATTCGCTGGCATGTGTGATGCCTTGGTGTTCCCTTTATTGTCAGCCTCACCAGGGAAGCTGGATCCATTACGTGGTGTGGGGCATCCCTCCCGTGTGATCGGAGTGAAAGATGCGGCCTACCTGCTGTTTAACAGAGTGATCTGCAGTTAAGTCCAGTGGGCCTTTGTCACGTTGGGCCTCTGTCGTGCCCGCTGGCTTCAGCTGAGGAGTTTCTCGCCAGTGCAGGCCTTCATGAATAGAGGATGCTGTCACGCCTGCCTTGTGGTCGCCGGGCTGGGCCTAACCTCCACTGCCTTGAGTGTGCATAAATGAGCGGTGACTGTCGGTAAGGCACTACACCTTTAACTACACAAAAAATGCCCAACTTCTCTCTCCCTTCACAATGTGAGAGAAGTGTGAAAACTCAATCTGGTAAGGATTACTAAATATTGAACAAAATCCATTTCCAACCTCTAAACCAGGTGGAAATGTACAAATGCACACATCTGTAGAAATACCACATGTATTTCTGACAATCCCGCATCTGTTACCGCTGTAAAGACAGTATTCTCTGAATGAGGTGGCACTCCAATTTTACTGCAAGGGCGCCACTACAAAAACATATGCTGTGTTGAGGCAATTACTGCATCTGGCAATGGGAAATTAAAATCCTCCAGAATTATAATGAAGGCTCATTACTCTGAAACTGTGTCCCAGTAGATGATGTGGAGGAAAGCAATCAGCACAGTGAAGTGGTGCTTTATGAGGCCCAGTACCATTATATAGCTTTCACTCTCACATCCTTCCCATAGACGTGCACTTGCTCCTGTTTATTTATTTATTTGTTGATTTATATAGCTCTACCGATCTGCAAACTACTTCAGAGCACGCAAAGAGAGAGGGCATGGTTGTTATAAGGCCACACAGCCTTGGATTGCGATAGCCCCTGGTTCCCCCTCAGATGGACCCTCACACGGGTATTCCCTCCGGGCTCTGCCTGCACTCTGCAGCGCATGCACGACACAACCCCATTTATTCTCTGTGACAGAGTTGCATTACTCCGTTGCGGGCTTAACGTGACCACGTCACTTCATTTATCCTTTTCCTAACAATGAACACAATATAGACACCAAACTTGTTATCAATCTAAACACATAACAGCAATGCAGTTAACTTCAACAATTTACCGCACCAGTTTCTGGTTCCTTCCGGTGAAACATTGACAGCATGTTAATTTTCCACCATATAGTCCTTCAGTTGTGAGGTACGGCACCTGGACCCCTGTAGGGGATACCTTCTACCTGTGCGCCCTCAGATTCTTCTTCTATCTCTGGGCCAGGATCTGTTGGCTCTGACGGGCTCCATGCTTGATCAGTGTATTGGTCAGTCTCACTCCGTACGGGGCTCAGTTCGACTGGATTCCTGCCACTTAGCCTCTTGAAAAACTCGAGTTCCTGGTCACCGTCGTCCTACCATCGGATGCAATCACTATGGACTCTTTGACTCCTACCACATCCAGTGGCTGTGGGTCATAGGGCAGCGGGATCTTGCCTTTCAGTGCTGGTTCCTTTCCATCACTGCATCACCCAGAGATATGTCTGCTGGACAGTGTCCTCCTGATGTTCTCCCTATCGTTGCACATCCTTCGCTCTTCGACCACCTGCTGTTCGTCAATCACCCCCTTTTCTCTGTCCTCGCTGTCCGGCAGAAACCCACACGGGCACCTTCTGAATAGCGCTTCTGCAGGGGCAACTCCTCTGGAGCAGTGTGGAGTGGCCCTGTTTTCCCTCAGAAATTGATAGAGCGCTTGATGCATGGACTGCCCATGGGCGATCCTGAACACTTTGTTCAGCATCCGCATGAAACGCTTAGCCTCCCAATTAGCCCGAGGCCATAGCAGACATATTTTCCTGTGCTTGACTCTGCACTCCTTCAGAAAGTTTTCAAAGCTCTGCCCCTGAAATGGCGGGCCATCATCGGTGCACACTTCTTCCGGGAACCCGTGAGATGCAAAAACCTTCTCCACCACCGGTATGATGTTCTCAAATGATGACGATTCCATGAACTCCACTTCCGGATATCTACTCCATTTGTCAATGGCCACTAAGAAGTACACGTCTCTCCCTATCGAAACAAAATCCATGTGCACCACTTCCCACGGTCCATTGCCCCTTGGCATCGACTCGGTTCGGGGTCCTCTCCACACGGGAGCTGCAGCCTGACACTACACACAATTCCTTACAAACTCATCCACAAGCAGTTCCAAGTTGGGGACCCACACCTTCATACTCAATCTGGACTTGGTCTTGGCTGACTCCTGATGCCCTTGATGCGCCAGTGTTATGACTTTTGTAACCATTGCCTATCATACGACCATCCTCTGGCCTTTCCCCAGCAGCAGAGTCCGTAAATGACAGTTAATTTCTTACCTTCCATAGCTGTTCTAGTGAAGCATTTGCGTCCTGTGTGTGTTTTTCCAGCCCCATCAGAGCACACTTCCACTCTCCTTTATTAAGGGACTCCCGTAGTAGGCAGAAACACTTGTCTCCGGTGGAACTATCCGCCAGCTCCTGCACGAACATGGAGTTCGGAACATTGGATCCCACTACCTGCCTGACAAATTCTTCGACTTCCATCTCTCCATTACCAGACTCTGCTCCAGAATTCCCAGAATGTCTGGACAGGTAATCAGCTATGTTGTTAGCCCCCGGCTCGTACACCAAACAGATGTCATATTCCAATAAGGCTAGCATCCTCTGCTCGATCCAAGCTGGTGGCTTAGATGGCGATCCCGCCATGATTCGTAATAACGGTCTCCCCAACACATAGGGCCTCATTACGAGTATAGCAGTAATGGGTTAATGGCATTGTAAGGATGCTAGTGCCGTTAACCCCGTACCGCTGAATTCCGAGGTCCCTTAGCGATTCCCACTAAGGCCCGCTGTTTTTACCAGGCGCCCTTAGCGGGAGTCGCTAAGGGACCAGGGAGCTAATAATATCGTGCTGATATCCTCCAGCTTCACCAGCTTCATGCACTCGTCCATTCTAGAAGCCCTCATGCCCACCAGCTCATGGGATTGCCCCAATTCCAGAATCCGCACCAGGGTGAGCCCCGGTGTTTGGGAGAATTCTCCAGAATGGCTAATTTCCCTTACCGGTTGAGTCCCTCAGCAGCTTTGCTGGATTTCTAGGATTTATTTTTTCACCTGGTAAGAGTGTGAGCCTTTTTTCCCACACTTACATTTGTTTTTTCTGTGTGTTATACATTTTTTTGCTCATGAACTATGGAGCCTCACCTACTCCATTGGCATCATCTTTTTACTGTGTGTCACACAGCACCTTTAGTGCAGTGACACAGGGTTGTCTTTTAGACTTCCCCCTTTAAACTCCATTTTCTGGGGCTAGCTACTGTCTCCCAGCACATGTGAAAGTTTCCATTGACTTTACTAGTCCTTTTAAATTTACAGACCTAGTACAACCTATCTTCCAATAGAGTACTGAAAGGAAAGGGTTAATAGTTACCCCTTTTTGTCTGATTCTCATAGAACATTATTTTGTTCCCCTTCTCTAAAATTTGGCTGGTGGCAGTGGTACCTACCATTTTTATTCTACCGCTAGCTATGAAAATAGCCTCGGCAACGTTAGAGGCTATGGTGGTAGCCTCAAACTCTAACCCGCTGGACCCCATTTATTTTTATTTGGTTCCGGTCGGCTTTATTCACCATTTCTTTTTGGAAAGGTATTTCTCGTGTTTTACTCTGCGTGCCAAACTAGTTTTGGTTCCTTTGCTTGCCGTCCTTTGGTGGGCTTCTGCACTTCTTAGGCACCTGAGTGTCTGGGTGGACAGGATGCGAGGGAGGGGTTTGAGGCCCCCTGCCCAGGGTCTCCTTGGAGACCCAAGTCGCACTATAGTTTGATTGGCTAGGTGGCTGTCCTGCCAGGACAGCCACCCTGCTGTGTGATTGATAGCCGGGCTGTGTGAATGGGGGAAAACTGCTTAAAAGCGGGTCTCTGGGACTTGGAAGGCAGAGTCACCACTGGAACAAGAGAACCAATGAGGAGCTTAAGAAAGATGACTGCTGCAACTACTGGACATCCCGGTGAAGCCCTGTTGCAGGTCCGAATCACCCGAAACTCCAACGACAGAGAAGATCTGCAAGGAATATTCTTCCCTTGAGCTTGGTGGGACCAACCAGCTCACCAAACATCAAACACCGGCCTTCTTCTCCTGGTCGAATTTGCTGTGCCTCGCTGCAGTGAACCGGAAAGCCAGGAGGAATGGAACCTGTTTGGATTTTAAGGAGCGCACCTTTTATTCAACGCTTTGCTCTGCTGCTGGCTTCTTCCTTGGGCAGAGCAAGACCCTTCAGTCTTCCTCCTTCTTGTCACCGCGACAGTCGCTTCAGGAACCCTGAGCCTGCAGGAACTGCCAAGAACAACCGCCTCAGCTACAGCATTCTTCTTCTTTTACGGTACTGTGCAAATCCGGTCATTTGTTCCGTCCAACCATGGTGAAAGTGTTTGAAATCTTTCGCCTCTTAGAAGGCTTGTCCTTCTCTTCTCCTTCGAATAACTTTTCCTCCGACCAACTTTGTTTGAACTCTTGGCAAAGACTTAACCGCGAACTACTCTGAACTGTGTGATCCTCTGCAAAGACTCTGAACCATTAACATTGGCCCAGGCCTGTTGACTTGAATCCTAGTTGTAGTAAGCCTTTTCTAGATTGCCCTGCCTATCACTTGTTGGTGTTGTTGATTTTGGATAACCTTGTCTTGTCCTCCCTTTTAAATTATTGGAGTCCCATTTTGCTCACACTTCATTTTGAGCCTAACTTGTCCAGAATTGATCGTGGGTCATTGTAGTGTATTAAGATTGTGATTTTCTGCTGCTTTATAATAGTGAACTGTTTTATAACTGATGGTGTAAATAAATGTATATTCTTTTACTCAGAATCCTTGAATCAGTGTTTGTTTGAACCATAGTAATTGTTGTCCTTTGTGTAACTTCTGATACTGCTCACTTTACTCTTGAGATAATTCTGGCTGCTCAGCCATCACTACAACTTTACTGTGTAGTAGAGGATTGTACCAAAGGTGAATTTGTACTTACACTTGTAGTCTTAATTGTGTGTGGTGTTCCCAAAGGGTACTGCATATGATTCTGCCTAACACCCGGTTCCCTCAGGATCTGTCGCCACAACTTTCCTGAGGCACACCCCCGAATTAACTGATTGCACACCATCTCCTCCTCACTGAACAAAGCGCACAGGGCTGCTAGTTGCCTGAGCCTTCCGTGGAAAAAGTCCAGCGACTCGTCGTACTTCTGCTTAGCCGCGTACATTATGAATCTCTCGTAATCCAAGTTCACCAACGGGATGAAATGGTCCCTCAGAGAGTCCTTGGCCGCTCCATAGGAGTCATCCACAGGCCACAAAGTCTCAAAAAGCCTCAACAACGCTGGTCCCGCAGCATACAGAAGGATTGACGTCTTTGACTGCTCATTCACCTCCCCAACCGCCGCAAAGTACATCTCCATGCGCTTCAACCCAAAGTTCCATCTCGGGCCCAGAGCCGCTGGTGCCACAGATACATCAAATTCTGGCATGGGAGCCAGTGCCCCTTGCTGGAGATGCACATGGACCACCGCCGGTGCCCCTGCGGCTGCCACCTGGTCATCTGCCATGCTGGCACATCACCGCACTCGGCAGCGTCACACTGTGCGCACAGGCACCCCCCCGTAAACAGGGCCTCAACCCAGCGTGACCGCCTAAGGGATCCATGCAGGGGTGTCTCCAAAGATCAAGCAGTAGGCACAAGGCTTCCAAACAAAATTCAGGAGGGGGAGAAAAAGAAAAGCTCACAATACTCCTGCTGCAGAACAGGAGAAAAGAGAAAAATAAATTCTCTTTTTTTTTAAGTGGCGCACTCTCAGGTGCTCCAGAAATTGTCTAGGAGGTCCACCTGTACTTCCCTGGCTGTGAAGCTGCAAACTCTTGCGGCGTGTCACAGGGAGTGTCTCACAGGGGGTGTGCCGACACAACTGCCGAGCGTATTGATCATTTCCTGATACCACCGTTAGCACAGCTGATCCAGCACGTGGGTCCCGGCAAGCGACCTCCTTGTCGCCATTGTTATAAGGCCAGACGGCCTTTCATTGCGATAGCCCCTGGGCCCCCCAGATATGGACTCTCACGCATGTCTATCCGGGCTCCGCCGGCACTCTGCGGCGCATGCGTGGGACTGCCTCATTTATTCCCTGCAACAGAGTTGCGTCACTCCGTCGCGAGCATAACATGACAACATCACTACAATTGGTGAATCTCTAGAATGCCGGACAAACGTGGTCAAGACTTTAAGAGGCTTTTAAAACAATTCCGGCCTGCCTTAGAAAATTAAAGAATTAGTATTGGGTTCATACATTTATGTGCAAATATATAGCCATTTATGTTCAAATATACAGCTATTGAAAGAGGCATTTGCAATAGTCTACTTGGGATAACATCAATGACTGAACTAGTTGTATTTTGTGGTTCATTTCCAGTTTTGTGAGAGTTCTGTGTAAATAGGATGTAATAGCAGCTACTTAAGATTTGGGTTCAGGGTAGGGTGCTCAGTCATATCGTCGGGATGTGTTTTTCTGGTTTGCCACATATCGGAATTCCCGTTTTCCCCCCAGAATTTAGCTACACTGACTTTCACACATGCAAGTATGCTCAGCAGACAGACACTCTGCTTTTAGTTTCTTGCTGATGATCCATAGTTTAAGAGTTTTGTCAGCATAGATATTGAAATCTAGTAGGCATGTAAGTGGTCTTGCAGGCTCATTAAACAGCCATAATGAGGGGGTTGACTCCAGTCCCTCTAAACGGAAATGTGATAGATTTTGGTTTGTAATGTCACCACCTCACACTGGCTCAGCAGTTTTCCAGGAGGGGTTCAATCCATGTTAATGCTGTTGGATCCCGGTTTATAGATCACGATAGACCGGCCTACTGTGTCATATGCAGCGCAGAGGTTCAAAAGATTGACGCCCAAGGTACAGTTGGCGTCAAGACTTATGATGTCCCCTCTTGTGTCTAAGACACTGGGCCTCATTACACGGTAGGCGGAGGACCGACCAAGGTGCTACTAGCACCTTGGTCCATGCCGGTAAAATACCAGCACCGCCTTGGAGGAAAGGGGAATTACCGGCCTATTCCAAGGTTGGTGGGGCGGTAATTCCCCCTTCCCCCATTGCCCTTCCTCATTCCCATTTTTGCCCCATAGGGCTCTATGGGAATGGGGAAGGCGCTAATTAGGGTGCCGCAAATTGCGGTACCGTAATTAGCACCCTGGTCCCTTTGCGGGTTGGTTTTTAACACCTGCTAAACAGCAGGCATTAAAGTACCAACCCGCAAAGGGACCTCGTAGTAAGACGGAAAGGGTTTACCGGTACCAGTGCCCTTACCGGTACTGGTAAACCCTTACCGCCGTCCGTCTAATGAGGCCCAGTCTCTGTGCTTCTTGCTGGTCTAAAGACCAATCGCTTAGCATGAAAAAAGCTTGTGACTCACTATACACTTGATGTTCAAAGCAAGAAGCAACTGAGATGGTACCGGTTCCTGTTAGTCTCACTTACACATTTGCACACCACTGCACAAAACGATGATCACTAAACTTAGTAGATCGTACTCAGTTGGGTCTCACGTCCCTGCTCTATTCTTCAAACACAACCCAGAACAAAGACTCTGCCCCCTTTTGGATAACAACATCACTAAAAATCCATTCACAGATCAACAACAGACAAATGGCCTCATCAGGGCCTTGGCAATATCCCAGCGGTAATCCTTACAGGATACGCCAATGCGAATAGCATTACCACTACTCGGTCCGGCACTATTAGCGCTGGATCCCGAGTAGCAGTGCAGCGGTAAGTTCCCATTCTCCTTTAATGGACCCAATGGGGCTTTTCAGTGCAATTAGCATTGTGTTAATATCACCAAAACCATGCAGAATGTGGAGATTTTTACCACCAGCATAAAGGTGAAGGTAAGACTGCAAACAAACCACCCAACTCGTGTTTGGGCCACACCTTAACTCCTGATGAGGCCCAAACTCTGACCATTTAGTCTAGCATTAAGAGAACGTTACAGGAGTGGTCACTAATCCCAGCCTCCCTCTTCTCTCCAACTCACAGACTAACCTCTAAATCTCCTAGCATCTTACAAAACACACAGACCACCACACACTCTGATACTTCATGCCTTCTAATGCCAGTTTAAGCCAATGGAGCTCACATCTTTAGCTTTATTATCGCGCAACTCCCTCCCCGCCTCCAAGCCAGTGGCTTACGGCCATCTTGCAGCACTCTGATTTATTAGCTCTTGTGTTCTCCTTTCCAGATGATCAAATACACGCCAAAGTGGTACTGTCCAACCACAGAGAGCGATACTGGCACTCAGGACTCCGATACTTCGCCCTGCATTCATCAACACCGCAGGTTTCGCACCTGCCTTTCCCTCTATTGCATTAACATCCCTACACCATCTTACAGAGCCACTCAAGAGGCAGCCAAAATGGAATCCCACCGCTTTACATACAATGACATTACATATACAAATGTCTAATGTTGATTATCCTTAATCTATGTATGTCCACCCATTTATCATTGCCGGTGATTGCTATTCCCCTCCCCACCCTCATCTGAGTATCACTCGAACTCAATCCATTGTAAGAAGCTCACTGCTTCCCATCCAATCTGATATCTTATCCATTGTGCATTCTTTTTTTTCATCAAAAAAGCATTGCTCCTCCCTGGATATAAATAGAATTCATTATACCATTACTGAAAATTGACACGTTTTACATTTTATTGTTAGGTAGTATCGTCTTCGGATGTCCACTAGGTGGAGGCCTTGTATTCATTTTTTATGAACTGCAGCTAATTTTCATATTCTGGTTTCTCGCCCAGAGCAGTCTTCTGTTCAGGAGAGATCTGTTTCACTACAGTCTGTCAAACTTTAAATTGTATTACCTCAGAAAGGGTTACCCTCCAAAGTAGTGACATAGAAGTTCCCCTTATCCGCACTCAATACGTAAAAGGAGCAAACAGTAATGAGTTCTTCGCTCCCTGGACGTCCAATGTGTACAATTCGCATTTGCAGTGACTGCCGCAATACCCAGTATTGCTGTAAGAGATGTTTTGTATACACACATGTGCCTATTTAAAATAGAGGCCTTCTTTCTGCATTTTTGTAATGATACAGAACGTTGGCCCTCATTATCAGTTTGGCGGTAAATCGGTAGTAAATCCACCAATTTACTGCCAACCCCATTTCCTGTTCCTACCACTCTGTCCCTTGGCATTACCACCAGATAAGGAGTGCTGAAGAGAGGTGTAAATCGCTCTATTTGGAATCCCTAGAACTCCCTAGGGATTTTGATGGATTCACTGTGAAAGGTAATACAGTGCGGTATAATTGCTGATGTTTGTAGGTAAAGTGGAGGATTCATCTTCAGCCTCTATCTTCAAACTCTGAATGTGGCGGTGCAGTAAAATTGGCGGTAATTCCGTTACCTGTCAAAAACAGTGGCGGTGTTCCTCTGAACTCATAATGAGGCCATTTAGCTTGCTATTTCTTTTCCTGTTTAAAATTCATCTATAAACTTGATTTTGCCTGGCCTTGCCATGGCGGTTTAGGGCCAAACCTGATTTGAAGAAACCTCTGCTGGAGGAGAACAGCAACAAAAGAGCACTGCTGCTCCTTCCAAATTCAGAGAAGCTATGACCCTGCCTCCCCTTCCCAGAAGCGCCTCCCCTTCCCAGAAGCGCCCCGGCCCTCTTCTTGGCACCCTTTCTGATATTATGAAAATAGGCCTCTGCTGCTTATTGCCCTCTCAATTGAAATCTCCCTGTCACCCCTGGCACCCGCCACACCTGCTCTCTTTGAAAGGAAATGCCCCAGCCAAGCTTCACCCTTGCCACGGAAATATATCCAGCCCCATCCTACCCCAGCCCCACCCCTCCCTCTAGCTGATATTAGTACTGGGTTTGATGAAAGTGGTGGTCCATGGCCTTCTATCAAAATAAGCCTTCTCTTTGATTTGATGGGAGGAGAGGGCAGAGGTAGAAGGGCCTAGATCACGAAGCAATATTTATGCAAAAGGGATGAGGCTGGGCATTGCCCATTTCCAATCTGCGGCTCTAGTGCCATTGGGCAGAAAGGAATCAGAAAGACACAGGGAGCACAGGAAAGACACACTCTAGCATCCCTGTACCACCTTGGGCTGCCTACTTGCTCCTTTCACCACCCAGTTGAAGACTGAACTCAGTTGGGGATCCAAGGTCATGCAGGTAACCGTTTCTCCCAGGACCAGCGCCCCTTGCCTCAATTTGCTAGAAACATTTTCTGTGTTGAATTTGTATACTTCAGTCTGCCCCTACTAGGCTGACAGGGCATACTGGAATCTGTACTTACAGTGGGGCGGTTTGGGAAGTGGTGCCGTTAAGCGGGTAGGGCACGAAAAGCACAGGAGCATCATCCTCTGACATCCCGGCCCTCCCTTATCCTCTCACTTCCTCAGTCCTGCTGGGGGAGTGTAGGGACACTGCACTCTAAAAGCCAGCTTTCCTGCCTCACTCTGCTAATTGGCCTTACTGAGCTGCATGGGCAAACTGGAACACTGTGGTGTCTTGACATATTGCAAGGAGTCCAGCACTGCCGTGCATACCGTGAATGAAGACATCTTGCAATCAAATCTTACATTCCTTTGTTAACTGGACCTCTGGAATCCGCCCCCACTCTGATATATAGTGCGACTTTGCTAACTAGAGCTATGGAATATGGCCCTACTATGCTAAATGTGCCTAATGAGATATGGTGTGCAGTGATTATAACGAATAGAAAATAACAAACAACAATTGTATCCAAACATTTATATCGAAACAATACAGATTTTTATAAAATATATATATGGGGGAGTGGGGTAAGCCCGCTGCGAGGGGCGCCTCAGAGAGGTACATATGCACTGTCCGCAACATCAGCGCCGTTCCATGGGCTACTGATGCCTGTGCATACACTATTTGATTCCATAGCACGCCACGAGGAGCGTGTTCCACCTAAGATGGCCGCTGCTGGGATCGTCATGGAGACCGCAATGAAAACAAAAGCTGAACGACCCAATTAGGTCCCACACCTCACGCCGACCTCCCCTCCTGCCTTAAATGGAGGGGAGGCACGCCGCAAGGCGAAGCCGCCGAGGGAAGGTGAACAGGAAAGGCCGTCGCCCCTCTCTGCAGCTCTGTTGCGAGGGGAGTCTCAGAGAGGTACATATGCACTGTCCGCAACATCAGCGCCGTTCCATGGGCTACTGATGCCTGTGCATACACTATTTGATTCCATAGCACGCCACGAGGAGCGTGTTCCACCTAAGATGGCTGCCGCCGGGATCGTCATGGAGACCCCAATGAAAACAAAAGCTGAACGACCTGTTTGGGTCCCACACCTCGCGCCGACCTCCTCTCCTGCCTTAAATGTAGGGGAGGCACGCCATGAGGCGATGCCACTGAGGGAAGGCCAACAGGAAAGGCCGTCAGCCCTCTCTACAGCTCTCTGCTGCTCGGAGCTGCTGGACGCTGGAGACCATGCTTACCACAAAGGTAAGGGTCTCACTGCTTGTCTCATAACATCTGCCCCTACTGCTCACCCCCACAATGTCACACGCAGAAACAAGCACCTTCGGCTGCACACTACTAACCTGCACCCCTGCACCTACTAGCCCAGCGTCGCTATTCGGAACGCCCGCCTCAGTATAAGGTGTGCCCTGCGACGCCTCGTTAACCGCTGCGCTAGCCTGCTTGTCTGCAGGATCATCTCCAATCTCCTCTCTGACGCTGGTTGCTATCCCAAGAGGCCGCCCTGTCACAATCATCTTGCTCTCATAGATGCTATGAGTCCTAATGACTCAAATACCTCACCTATAGCAACACCGGAGCGCTCCCATAAACCGCACACAATGCCCCCAGACCTTATGGTTTCTGCGCGACCTGAGGCCGTAAAAAAAAATAGCTACAGACCTCCAGACATTGGAAGAGTCACTACTGTACACGCCCCTACATGACTCTTTCCCACAACAGACCCTTGTGCGCGTATCCACAGCCATACAAAAAGGCTACGCAAAACAATGATGTACGTGCTGAATCATTGCCTACAGCACAACCTATAAGGGTATTCTCGCTGCCTAATGCAATGTTTGTCACTGATGCAAATGATTTAATGCTGATCACTGATGCCCCTGGTGCCATGCTGATCACTGATGCCCCTACTGCTATGTTGGTCACTGAGGCCCCTACTGCTATGTTGGTCACGGATGCCCCTAATGCCATGCTGGCCATTGATGCTTATGATGTTATGCTGATCACTGATCCCCCTACTGCTATGTTGGTCACTGAGACCCCTGATGCCATGCTGATCACTGATCCCCCTACTGCTATGTTGGTCACTGAGGGCCCTACTGCTATGTTGGTCATGGATGCCCCTAATGCCATGCTGGCCATTGATGCTAATGATGTTATGCTGATCACTGATCCCCCTACTGCTATGTTAGTCACTGAGGCCACTGATGCCATGCTGATCACTGATCCCCCTACTGCTATGTTGGTCACGGATGCTCCTTTAATTAATTAATCTCGGAAAAAAGATCCAGAGGGTACAATGTAAAGATACAGTATCAAAGGATTTTATTAAACCTGATACATTTTTTTATATGAATTGAATCACAATTTAATCTGCACTTATGCAATAGTTTACATATCAGGAAAGTTAAGATCACATCAATTAAATAAAATGCATACTGTTAAATCATTCAACCTTTGTAAGAGGATTCAATCCAGCACTACAGCTAAGTCAATGCCTAGTCTGGGATACTGAATGGAAACCCTTATTGATATATCTTTATGTCCAGTTCATGAGTTCTGGATGGCTACCCCTATATAACACCCCTCTCTTGGAACCCCCCTGACCCCACTGAGCCAAGAAGTAGTTCTGTTTTGCAAGTTTAAACGGTTTATTTGAGAATGTAAACAATATATATATATCACACTTTATAATAAATTAATAATTAATATCACACTTCAGAACATGAGCAGTTAACAACAATGGGTAATGTTCTACTAATAAACTGATTTGATTACCCAGGAGTAGTATAAAGGATGAGGTAGCACGCTTGGGAATAGGAACAGAAGAATAAGGTGGTAGAGAATGCTTTATCTAGTTTCAGATGGATGCAATGTTGAATGAAAATGCAATACAGAAAATACTCAATATGATTTCAACAAAACAATGTAATCACTTTTCTCTGGCAATCCACTCCCCCCCTTATGCAATGTAGGTTAATGAAGAGGAGAGCACACAGTTCTTAGAAATGCAATCAAATGTAATTCAGTTCACCCCAGCAAGCTTAGACTACAGAAGATTGAAAAACAGGCCCAAAATGCTTTTATATGTGCTGGCAATGAAGTGAGAAATATGCTGAAAATGGTTTTAATTCCCTTTAAGAGGTTCAGGGTGAGTGAAATATACTTGGGATGAGTTCAGGCTCACTTTAGCAAGGATCTAGGAGTAACTAGCAGGTTAAACACATTTTTGGCAAAGGAAAGCAAGGAAGCTGCTGTTTTCACACGTGGCTGGATTTTTAACCAAATCGCGAATCGCGGCAAAATTCGCGAATGCGTGAATCACGATTACGGCAAATGTATAGGTCGGTTCTAAGCTTGTTGAAATGCTGAGACTCTAAGCTTTCAGAGGAAAGTTAAACCAAGTTCCTAGCCCAAACGGTTCCAGAGATACGGACGATTAAATAAAGGTAGTTTTTCGGATTTGAAATTTTAAAAGTTCAAAGCGACAGGTTACAGCTTGCAATGACAGCTGACAGCTTTGCAAATGACAGGTGACAGTTAGGAGGCAGTTCTGGTTAGATTAAAATAGATTGAATTATATTATTTTAACTAAGAGATTGGTTCTGCACAGTTCTGCTACGTACTCACAATATATTTTGAAATAGGCCTCCCCACGGATCTGGTCAGGTTTTGGACTGGACTCCGGTTCTGGTCTCGGCACTTCACAGTGATCTGGGTCAGTTCTCTGGTTCTGCTAACAGCGGTCTGGGTCACTCTGGATCTCTGGCCTCTGGTTCTGTATACTGCTCTGCTTTCTCTGGGTACAGCACTGCTTCTGGATCTTTCTGCACAGCTTTCTCTGGACCCAGCGCTGATCTGCACGGCTCCTGGATGCTGCTACTGCTGTTAGGTTTGCTGGATGCTGAGGCCTACTGAGAAGAGTTCTCAGTTTGTGGGTTTAGGCCCTTGCTTTGAGTTCTGAATCAAGTTCTTTGGAGTTTTAAAGTCTAAGTGTTGAATCTGGTATCTTCTGGATGTTGTATGGTCCGGCAGAGCGCGTTGCAGCAACTGGATTTGAATGTCTCTACCTGTCCCAGCAGTCTCTTTTTATGTGTTTTGAAAGTGGGTGTGTGTGCAGCATCACTAGCCAGCCCCTCTCTCAACTGCCCATTGGTCAAGCTTTCCGCACTGCTTTGATTGGGGGAAGGAAATGTGTGTCATGGTGATGCTGTAGGTTTTATGG
Source organism: Ambystoma mexicanum (assembly GCF_040938575.1). Lineage (NCBI taxonomy): Eukaryota > Metazoa > Chordata > Amphibia > Caudata > Ambystomatidae > Ambystoma > Ambystoma mexicanum. The sequence continues at coordinate 539,982,931 of NC_090935.1, forward strand.
GTCAGAGGATCCTCCCCTGGTCAGTTTGCCCACAAATCTATATTTGACCTAAAGACATATTTCATAGATACACAGTGGTTTGAAATTACATGCACCCATTGCGTATCACATGAGGTATACTCTGTTCAAACTCTGATGTTTCTAAGAGCTTGCATTCAGAAATGGCAACATTTTGCGTTTTTTTAACTGGTTTTGCAATATTGGTTTTTCATTAAATATTATACACATATACACGGCCTGTCCTTACATACTCCAGTAAATTCCCACGTCTCTAGCTTAAACACAGAGACTGTAGTATCCATAAATAGCGGGGTTTTGCCCCAGAACATCACACAAATTCCCAACGCGTCTTAAAACGTGCACAGAAAAATCACAAGAATTATGGTATCATTTAAATAATTTTGACAAGTCCGCACTGTGAGTTATACATCTTTCTTATAATCATATTCTGGCCAGCAGGGGTGTGTTTTTTCAGGTCACATGGTGTAGAAACCAGTTTATCCAGTTTCTGCCAAGCTCAGAGACCCTGCCTCTCCCAGCTTCTGCCAAGAGGAAGCTATTTTACGGTCCACCTAATAAACCATCTGCCTGGGCCCTGGAAGGCCCATTGTTCAAGAGGAAGCCATTTATGGCCTCCCCCCAATAAACCCTCTGCCTGGGTCCTTTGTTTAGTCTCTAGCAGTCCCTTGGTAATTCAATCAGAGAGGGGTAACCTCCCCTCAGAATGCAGCCAGGCCTGAGAACTGCTGTGGATCCAGTTTCACTCCAATTGGGGGGAAGTTGTCGGGCAGAATCCAGTTCCTTAAACCAGGCCCCAGCTAATGTCACTTTTAGTTACCCAGTTTTCTGCATTCAAATAAAACTAACAATTTTTACACATGCAGCTGGAATGCTGATTCTAAGCTCAAAACTATGACATTTTAACAGTGACAAACTATGTGGCAGTCACAAGTCTGTCCCTCAGTTTATTTACACATTTCGATTTTTGGTAATTTTAAATCCAGTTTCAGTTTAAGACGCTGCAGACCTGCAGAGCTCAGCCAGTCTTGTTATAAACCTTCAAGTCACTTCAGAATATAACTTTACATTGTATCCACCTCTTAGTAAGTCTTTCTTTGGCCTGCTTTGGGTTCATTTATTCAGTTTTACACAAGTCTGGTGGTTTTAAAACGTCGGCTTTCTGATAGTGGTGAGTACTGGTAATGCAACCATTTTTGGGATTTAAGAAAATGAATTCCCCACAGTTCTAGGTTGCTTTTGGCAATCAGCATTGCCATTCCCAATGGTTTCGGGCTACTGTGTGGGTAGTCCAATGGTGGTTTTAGGCAGTGCCCTTCTGTGCCCATAACATCGGCAAAAATGTGTGGCAGCCTATTCTTCATGCATTTCCCTGGGCATTTTCTGGGAAGCTCTGGCCATCATGATGTTTTCAATGCCAGTAATGCACAGGTTTTTTTTTTTTTGGTAGGGCTCGGATGCATGGGTAAAAACATCCCACAAGCCCCCCTCTTGCGATGGCCATTCTGTTTCACTGATGGAACTCGCAAGATCTGGGATGTTCTCCTCATCTTCTTCCAATAGATGGCACAGTTCAGCATCTTTTTCTCCATCCGGTCGGATCGATCGGTTCTCCTCGCCGGTCCTGATGGGAAGATTGGGCGGTACCCCGGGCCCCTCGGGTCTCTGCTCCCGGTCTCCGGATCGTCCTCCTTGGCCAGTCTCCAGGTTTTCTTTCTCCTAGGACGACAAAGGAAGAGCGGCAATACCTATTCATGGACATTTCTCCCCCACCATTGATATAGTGGGGTGGCATATATATTTTAGAACTCAACAGATATGAACATGCACATTTTTTTAAATTAAGCGACAGGAACACATAAACTTGAGAAACACAGAATTTGATAGGTTATATGTAGGATATTTTAGGGTTGGAATTTAATTACTCTGGAGCGGTACCCTCTGGGATTGCAGAGGACTCCTCCAGTTGCTGCAAAGTGTGCCTGGGATGGCAACACTTCAACTGGTTAATGTGGGCCCACTTGTCTTCCCCCTCTGCCAAAGGACCTTTAGGGATGTGGATCTTGTAGGCCACAGGGGAGATCTTGTCTATAATCTCATAGGGTCCCTTCCATGTAGGCAAACATTTTCGCTGTTTCGCCTGGTTTCTTTGGAAGTTGTATAAATAGACCCGGTCCCCCACCTGATATTCCTTCCTGGAAGTTTTCAGGTCATAGTGGGTCTTCATGCTATCAGCTGATCTTTCTAGATTCCTCTGAGCATAAGCAAAAGCATGTTGAAGGTGTTTCCTTAAATTCTCCACATACTCATGAGTTGTGGAGGCATTTATCAACATTTGCTCTTTGGTTCTGTAGAGCAAATGCTGAGGAAGCACCATCTTGCGTCCAGTCATCAACTCAAATGGTGACATTTTGGTTGCAGATGAAGGGGTAGATCTGATGGCCATTAGGACCAGAGGTAATCGGATATCCCAACTTGGCCCAGAATCTGCCACAAACTTTTTTAAGATGCTCACAATGGTTTGGTTATATCTCTCTACGGCCCCAGAAGAAGCTGGCCTGTAAGCAATGTGTAACTTTCTCTTGACCCCCAGTATCTCCCACATCTTTGTCATCACTTCACTGGTGAAGTGGCTACCTCTTTCTGACTCAATCCTTTGAGGTAGACCAAAACGGGAAAAGATGTGGTTAATCATCAGGGCAGCTGCTGTTTCTGCCTTGCAATTTGGGGCCGGGAGACATTCCACCCACTTGGTAAACAAGCATGTAACGGTCAACATGTACTTGTTTCCTCTAGACGAGCGAATCACAGGGCCGACAAAGTCGATTTGCAAATCTGACCATGGCAGTGTCATCCCCCTCTTTTGGAGAGGCGCACGGTGTGTGAGGGATGATGGCTGAAATTGTGCACACACAAGACACCCCTTCAAGTATTGGTCGAGGTCCTGCCCCATGTGTGGCCAGTATGCAACCTCTCTTAAGATTTCCAGTGTTGTGTGAAACCCCCTATGACCGGCGGTGGCCGCATCATGGGCGTGACTTAACATTAGGCTTCGGAATGAGGTAGGAACCACCCACTGATCGTGGCCAGCTTTGGATTTCCTTACCAGCAAACCGTCTTGGATCCGGAACATTTTTGGACATTTCATCAACACTCTTAGGTCCTCTTTCCCAATGTAATCGGTATCCGTCAGGGGAAAGTTCTCAGGGGCCTCAAGGTGTTGGTAAAACTTACCAATAATTGGATCCCCCTTCTGAGCTGTAATCAAATCAGCATCAGGGGTCTCCTTGCTCCATTGGGCAGTTGAAAGATCATTGTGAGCATTTGTCTGGGACCTAGTGATAGCAGTGACCTGGATTTCCCCCAACAGGGACTCAATCTCAATTAGATCACCTTGGATGGCCCCGGTTTTGGCCAGCTGATCAGCTAAGTCATTTCCAGTTTTGTCTGCTCCCTCTACTTTGGAATGACCCTTGATCTTTTTCCAGTAGATGGTCATCCCATTCGATGTGACCAGATCATCAATGTTTTGGATCAACTTCCCATGTTTCAAGGGTTTGTTGTTAGCACATAACATGCCTCTGGTTTTCCAATTAACCAGGTGCTCCACTAACCCGTTCCGTACATAATCAGAATCTGTGATTATGACCAGTTCGTGGAGTTGATGCTGGGCAGCAGTGAGGATGGCCTGATGCACAGCCATCAATTCTGCCACCTGACTACTTCAGGGACCAATTTTGTATCCAGCGGAGGGTTCTGGGAACTCCTTCACCCATGCATTCCCTACGCCAGCCACCAGTTCTTTCTCCCCGTTGTTGTCAACATGGTAAGAGCATCCATCCACATAGACAGTGGGCATTCCCTCACACTTGTCCTCTTCAAAGACTTTGTGTGGGGAATTGAGGTATGCCTCCGTGTTGTCCTTGATTTTTAGACTTTCGCCCTCGAGACAGTTTTCTTTGGCACAATCGTGCAAGTCAGCCAGACCTTGCGCGAGGGGACTCTTCTTGTTTTGGCCATATCTGACCTCCTCAGGAAAGTCTTGCATTGACAGAATCCAGGAAGTAATTCGGGAATTACTCACATTTCCGGCCCGGATTCTGTCACTTTGGAGATATTGCATTGGCTGGTGTGGAGTCTCCACTATGATGTGTTCCCCCTGGATAAACGGGCGGTAATTCTTCAATGCCCACACCGTTGCCAGGAGTGCCTTCTCACAATCGTTGAATTTTTCCTCCACAGAGGATAAAGTTTTGCTCGCATAGGAGATTACTTTATTGACTTTGTCATGCTTTTGGTATAATACTGCCGTCAAGCACGTATTATAGAACCCTGTCTCCAGGAAGAACTCCTTGTTTCTGACAGGGTAAGCTAGGCAGGGCGCTTGTGAGAGGCTTCTTTTGAGTTGTCTTACTGCCTCGGCTTGTTCTGGACCCCATTCCCACTTGACCCCCCCCTTCAGGAGATGAATCAGGGGTCTAGTGATCTCTGCGTAGCCCTCAATGAACTTTCTGCAGTAATTAGTCAGTCCAAGGAGGCTCCTTAGTTCCCGCAGAGTTGTGGGGTCTTTCAGTTTCTGAAGTGCTTCCACTTTCTTTTCCTGGGGACAGAGACCCTGAGGAGTAATCTCATGCCCCAAGAAATTAACATGGGTTCTACACCACTGTGCTTTCTGAAAGAAAAGTTTTGCTCCGGCGGCCCTCAACTGGGTCAGAACATAACGGATCTCCGCTATGTGTTCCTCCACAGATGAACTTTTGATGAGGACATCATCTACATAAGCCAGGTTACCCCTTGCACCCAGGTCGGGCATGGCCTTGTGTAGGAAAATGTTAAATTCATTGCGGAGTTGAGGTATCCGAAGGGAGTCCGGGTCCATGTGTACTGCTGGCCCCCAAAGGTAAAAGCCAGCTTGTATTGGTCCTCCCTACTGACAGGCACAGTCCAGTATCCGTTGGTCAGGTCTATTGCAGTGAATACCTGTGACCCCTGGATCTGGGCCAGCCCCTGGTCAATGTAGGGCAGAGGCCATCGGGAAGTATGGACCTGTTTGTTGAGCTCCCTGAGGTCGGCGCAGAGTCTCCACTGGCCGTTTGGCTTCAATATTCCCAGCACCGGATTATTGAAAGTGCTGTGGACTGGACAGATTATTCCCCGGGACTCAAGGTTCTTAATTATCTCAGTAAGGGACTCCATGGATGCGAGAGGCAAGCGATATTGCTTCACAAACACTGGAGTCATTCCAGGGTCAGTGGGGATTGTTGTTGTGTGGATGTCGGTGCGACCACAGTCATATGAGTCTACCGCAAAGAGATCTTGGAAATCCAAGAAAACTTGTTTCAACTTTTGCTTCTGTTCCAGAGTCACACAGGCATCAGCTAGGTTGACTCTCTCTTCCACCATCTGCCTGAAGCCTGGAAAGACTTCTGGTTTGGCTATCGCAGCGGCCTCCTCCAGCTGGGTGGAGAAGTCCCTGGTTAGAGTGCTGATTTGGACTGGAGGCCTCAGGTGGGAAAGGCAACCCTCATGGACCTGGAAAATCACCTCATCCCTCCTGAAGTCACAAGTCACATCTTCCTTACCATAGGGGCAGGAAGTGTACACCAGAAAGTTCCCCCCATGCCGGGTAAAAATCCTGTCTGGTGTTGTATTGTCATCACTGTCACTGTCAAAACAGTCCTTGGGGATTGGTCCTAACAGTTCATTTCCTAAATCAATGGAAAAATGTCGGTCATCAACCGCCATTCCAATAATGGTGCCTGCGGCTAGAGTAATACTCTTTAAGTCGCTGTTATCCACCTCTATTAGAATGGTGTCATGTTCTATGTTGACTAATAGTGTTGGGTTTACCCCTAGCCCTTGCTGTTGGAGAGAAGCATTTAGATGTATGTAAGCATCAGGGTTTTTCAAATGTTGTCCTCTTTTAACTTTCACTTCCAGGGAGAATTGTCGGGTCCTTTCTGAGATAGTGACTTCCTCTTTAATCTGAATTTCAACTGCATAAGGTAGCAATTGAGCTGACCTAAATGCTTTTTCTGGATCATCAAAGCCCATGGGATTATCCGCTAATCGGGACCAAGCTTTGAAGTTTATTAGGTCCAAACTAATGGCATAGCGATTGAGAATGTCACTGCCTAAGTAAAAGGCGGCAGTGACGTCTCGCACGACCCAACAATTATGGACTATGCTCTTGTTGCCAATGGAGATTTTGAGCATACACCTGCTTGGCAGGAGCTGTTTGGAATTAGGTGCTTCCAGGTCCATTTCCCATTTGTCTATCAGTTTGAATGTGGGAATGGCTGGATCTTTTGGGAGTTGGCGGAACATGGCTTCGCTGATGAAGCTCTTACCGTTGTTCACGCACACTCGAGCAAGAACAGAGTCCTTCCCATCATTTAACTGAACAGGGATGAACAACTGCTCTCAAATTTGCTGAATATCAGCCGGGCTCTGAGCTGATTTCACATCTTTCTGGACTATAGGAGTGGGAGTTTCTGATTGTGGATTAGTAAAGAATTTCAAAGTGTTTCCTTCCAGCGTGGAATACCACTTTAAACTGGAAGGAAGGTTGATTTGCAGAAATAGAGAGGACCCCCCATCACCAGTCTGTTGTCCTACTGCTACTACTGTCACGTCTGGAGTTTGATTGTTCTGGAAGTGAAATTCTACTTGGTCAGATTTTTGTTCAACCATGTGGCAGGTGCCGTTTAAACTAACATGGTTGACACTCTGTTTTAATTTTATTGATCGGCTAGTCTGGGTCCAGAGGACCTTGTTTACACCAACTATTAGGGGTGACAACCTTCTCAGGAGGTCATTCCCTAGTAAACAAAGGGTGCCCTCTGGAGTCACTACTATGACCGGGTGTTTCACCTTGTGTCGCCCAATTTTAATGTCCAAGTCTGCAGTCCCCTCAACGGGAATTTCCTTCCCGTCAAAGTTCTGCAGTTGTCCAGGAAGAGAGGTGAGAGGAATTCGGTAATTCTCCCCCCTTCCTGCATTTAGTTCCTCAAAGGCCCTTTTGGACAGAAGGGTAGCTTGGGATCCAGTGTCCACCAGTGCCAAAATTGTACCCTGCCCCTGTACTTGTACCGGGGCATAGTATCTTCCCTCCTTCTCCTCAAGGGGGCACAGATAATGCACATTTTTAGACAACTGGTGGGCTAACTTTCTGGTTTTGGACATTGCTAGCGAAGAGATTTGGGCAGAATTCTGTGGGGAGCTTTGGGAATCTGAAAGAAAAAGTTGGCAACTGGAGATCAGAGCCATTGTGGGTTCCCCTGGTTCCGGTTCTGGGCTGCCCCCCCCTTCTTGGAGGCAGTCACCAGGATGGGTTTGAACCAGGGGATTTCGGTATTGTGGGTTCTGGGATGAGATGATGGGCGGCGGTAGCTCAGTCTCCATATCTCCCCAGTCTGAATTGACATCCCTTGGGACCCATCTTTCTTTGGAGGAGTTCCCCCATCTCTGAAGGAGAAGATCGTTTTCCCAGGATCTTCTGAGGATCCCTCTCCCTCAAATTGGAAGACCTGTACCTCCTTTCAGGGGTAGGAGATTTTGTTTCCGGTTCCTGGTTTTCCAGGGGCTGTTTACAAGTTGGGAAGGAAGCTTCCTCCAAGGCTTTACACCCCCCTTCCCCTTGTGCCTCCTCCCTGGGAACCGGTGGGTTATCGGGGTGCTGCCCCGTCATTGTTCTGGAGCACCAGGTCCCGAGTTTGGGGCATTCTGTGGTGGCATGCTCATCTGAGGGTTCTGTTGAGCCCTCAGTATGTGACCCAATCTCGTGCCATATTTTGGACCTGGCGCTCAAGTTGTGAAACCCGCTCAGGCTGATACGGGGCTCTATTTTCTCCCCTGGGCTGATCCCGGGAAGGGTAGCTATCCCTTCTCTGGTAGTACCCCTGGTTGGGAAGATTTTGGTACCCCTCCACCCTTGGCCTCCCCTCTCCCGGATTAGGTTGTCTGGGCTCAAGGAATTGGGGAAAGAAGGATGGATGATTTTGGGGCTGGAAATTGGGCGGATACCTGGGGAAAAAGTTCTGACCAGGATTTGGAGAATTTCTGCCCTCCTGGGGGAAGTTAGGAGGGAAGTTCCCCGGGTCAGGTGCTTGGCTGGATCCCCCCCCTTGGGCTGGAGGAGTCCACACATAACCCAGGATTGGTCGGTTTCCCTTGTAGCGGGGACTTACATAGGGGAGCGGGGGACCCCATTTGTGGGACTACCTCCTCGACTCCTAGTCTGTGACTGGCCCGAGGGATTTCTGGGCTTAGGATTATTAGGTGCAGGTAGGTTTTTAGGCCCCCCCATCTCCAAGTCTAAAACGGGGGCAACCTTTACCTCTGCCACCTTGGCAGCAGCAGGGGTGCTGTTGGTTTTGGGGTTTTTGGGCGCATTATTTTTATTTTCTATGGGCTTCTGCACCTCATAGATCCGGGTAGCCTGTTCAATGACCCAGTCTAAAGATCTTTTCTCGTGAAAATCTCTCACGAGCTGTGTCATTATATATTTAGGGAGAGCATGGAAAATGTATTGACAAACTCTTTGCTGTCTGTGCGCACCCTTCTGGTGGTCTGCGCAAAAGCACGCTTTAATTCTTGCACAAACTCTTGTGGGGCCCGATCCTCCCCACATTGCAAATTGTAGGCTGCCTTGCGAGCCTCTTGAGGATTTCTGTGAACAGAAAAATGTTTCAAGATGGCCGCCTTATAGGTGGACCATCTTAAATGATTTTGGTCCTCCAGCCCCGCAAAGAAACTGGAGTATTCTGGGGAGAATGTCCATTTGACGTACTGGATGCAGCTCCATCATTTGCTCATAGAGCTCCAAGTGTTCCCAAACAGAGTACTTGGCGTTCTTATGATAAGGCGTGATGGCACTCCTGATTGCCTTAATCTGTTTCAATGGGTCCTTAAGCAAGGCCCTTTTTGCCTTATTGGCCTTTTTGGTTCGGGTAACCCTGGTCCATTCATCCTCTGACTCAGAGGCACTGCTCCCAGAGGTTCCTGTCTGATCTTCCAGGTTTTCCCGGATTCTGCGAGCCTGGGAATGGCTGACAGAATGTGGGGACCTGGTCTCCTGTGTCCTGCGCCGTTCAGAGGAGTCTTCAGGATTTGATGGGTACCCCCCCCCTCCCACTGACCTAACTGGGCAGAAGTTTTCAGGATGCCCTTAATGGGCCTATTCTCCTGGGGTTCCCCACTAAATTGCACTGTGCTTGGGTGCCCATACCCGGATGCCCGCCCATCCATTCCTGGGAGGTACTGGCCTATGAGCCCCATGCTTCTGGCTGGATAGTAATCTGCCATCCCTGTGGCCCGGTGCTCATGTGCACCAGGGGACAAGGGGGTGGCAGAGTCCAGGGACTGAGAGAGATAAAGGCCTCTGGTACTAGGGCTCCTGAGGTTATGCTCAGGAGTTTCCCTTTCCCAGAGAACCTGGTCTCTATCCGCCCCTGCTCCCTGTTGCAATGCAAGAGCCTGCGCCTTCAGTTCCTCAGTTAAGGCCTTACTAGACTCTATCAGTCTCTCCTGCTTAGCTACCTGTTGTTGGAGCCTATCATTGTGCTGGCAGAGAGCCTCATTCTCTCTCTGCATTTCCTGATTGGTCCTGGAGCACTGGGCCAGTCTTTGCTGCAGGAGGGTTACCTCCTGAGTCCCATCCCTACTGGCCTGCTCCTGTCTTGCCAGAGCCTCCTCCACCCTCCTGGTGTGTTCTAGCAAGTCCTGGTGTTCTTTTTGGAGGTCACCCAGTCCCTGGTGGGCCAGGTGATTTTCTTCCATTTTTCTTTTTAAGTGGCAGACTTCCTGGCCTAAGGTGTCCCTTTCCTGACTAAGAGTCTGCTCTGTACCGTCAGGTCGTCCCTTTGCCTTTGGAAGGCACCAGCTTTCTGGCGCTCCTGATCAAACTCTGCCTGGGTATCCAGGTCTTTCAGGATCAGTTTATTGCTCTCCTCTTTCTCTCTGTCTAGTTGGATTTGCAGGGTGGCTACCTGCTCTGTGCATGCCCTGTTGAAATTGATCTGTTGCTCCAGCTTTTTCTGGCTCTGCAGCAGGGAGTCCAAACTGTCTTGGCGTTCCTTCTGCAAGGCCAGAATTCTGGTATCCTGGTCAGCCTTTTCCTGTTGCAGTATATCCATGTCCTCTTTTATTTTAATGATATACTCCCTACTATCATTTTCTGACTCCTGGCTCCTCTGCAGCCTCTGCTCAGAAGAGTCCAGATCAGATTGGGCCTTCTGTAATGCCAGCAGTTGCCTACTCGCCAGATCTTGGCCTTCAGCACATTTGTCCTGCATGGCTCCCATATGTAAATATAAATATGCTGCTACCCTGGCAATCTTGTTGTGCTCATCCTTGGCCTTAGGGGACATATATAGTTCACTCAGGGCCACATGTAAGGGACCCTGGTCTCTCCATATATCTGACCCTGTTTCAGTGATCTGGGGTGCGATTGCCTGCAACCAGACCGTCTGGTCCTGATGAGTCCACTCACCTCTCACAAATAGCTTATGTAAGAAGTGCTCTCTGGCTATTTTCATATCTACCAAGGTCGTCATTCTGGAATTTGAGTTCCTTCCTGACTTACAGAAGTTTGTATTTTATTTTTGCAAAACAGACCTTTTCCTTAGAGCGTTCCTTTGAGGAGTGCTTTACAGCGTAACACAGCGTGGTGATCCGACCGGATATGTGTATCTGGTCAGCTGGCACACTGTATTAATCTGCACAAGTGATAGATCTAACCCAAACGTCCGGCTCAAGCCCCCACTTTGTAAGAGGATTCAATCCAGCACTACAGCTAAGTCAATGCCTAGTCTGGGATACTGAATGGAAACCCTTATTGATATATCTTTATGTCCAGTTCATGAGTTCTGGATGACTACCCCTATATAACACCCCTCTCTTGGAACCCCCCTGACCCCACTGAGCCAAGAAGTAGTTCTGTTTTGCAAGTTTAAACGGTTTATTTGAGAATGTAAACAATATATATATATATCACACTTTATAATAAATTAATAATTAATATCACACTTCAGAACATGAGCAGTTAACAACAATGGGTAATGTTCTACTAATAAACTGATTTGATTACCCAGGAGTAGTATAAAGGATGAGGTAGCACGCTTGGGAATAGGAACAGAAGAATAAGGTGGTAGAGAATGCTTTATCTAGTTTCAGATGGATGCAATGTTGAATGAAAATGCAATACAGAAAATACTCAATATGATTTCAACAAAACAATGTAATCACTTTTCTCTGGCAATCCACTTCCCCCCTTATGCAATGTAAGTTAATGAAGAGGAGAGCACACAGTTCTTAGAAATGCAATCAAATGTAATTCAGTTCACCCCAGCAAGCTTAGACTACAGAAGTTTGAAACACAGGCCCAAAATGCTTTTATATGTGCTGGCAATGAAGTGAGGAATATGCTGAAAATGGTTTTAATTCCCTTTAGGAGGTTCAGGGTGAGTGAAATATACTTGAGATGAGTTCAGGCTCACTTTAGCAAGGATCTAGGAGTAACTAGCAGGTTAAACGAATTTTTGGCAAAGGAAAGCAAGGAAGCTGCTGTTTTCACACGTGGCTGGATTTTTAACCAAATCGCGAATCGTGGCAAAATTCGCGAATGCGTGAATCACGATTACGGCAAATGTATAAGGGGTAGCAAGGTGGTCCTAAGCTTGTTGAAATGATGAGATTCTAAGCTTTCAGAGGAAAGTTAAACCAAGTTCCTAGCCCAAACGGTTCCAGAGATACGGACGATTAAATAAAGGTCGTTTTTCGGATTTGAAATTTTAAAAGTTCAAAGCGACAGGTTACAGCTTGCAGCTAGAAAATGACAGGTGACAGCTTTGCAAATGACAGGTGACAGTTAGGAGGCAGTTCTGGTTAGATTAAAATAGATTGAATTATATTATTTTAACTAAGAGATTGGTTCTGCATAGTTCTGCTAGGTACTCACAATATATTTTGAAATAGGCCTCCCCACGGATCTGGTCAGGTTTTGGACTGGACTCCGGTTCTGGTCCCGGCACTTCACAGTGATCTGGGTCAGCTCTCTGGTTCTGCTAACAGCGGTCTGGGTCACTCTGGATCTCTGGCCTCTGGTTCTGGATACTGCTCTGCTTCCTCTGGGTAGAGCACTGTTTCTGGATCTTTCTGCACAGCTTTCTCTGGACCCAGCGCTGATCTGCACGGCTCCTGGATGCTGCTACCGCTGTTAGGTTTGCTGGATGCTGAGGCCTACTGAGAAGAGTTCTCAGTTTGTTGGTTTAGGCCCTTGCTTTGAGTTCTGAATCAAGTTTTTTGGAGTTTTCTAAGTGTTGAATCTGGTATCTTCTGGATGTTGTATGGTCCGGCAGAGCGCGTTGCAGCAACTGGATTTGAATGTCTCTACCTGTCCCAGCAGTCTCTTTTTATGTGTTTTGAAAGTGGGTGTGTGTGCAGCATTGGTCAAGCTTTCCGCACTGCTCTGATTGGGGGAAGGAAATGTGTGTCATGGTGATTCTGTAGGTTTTATGGGTCAGAGGATCCTCCCCTGGTCAGTTTGCCCACAAATTTATATTTGAACTAAAGACATATTTCATAGATACACAGTGGTTTGAAATTACATGCACCCATCGCGTATCACATGAGGTATACTCTGTTCAAACTCTGATGTTTCTAAGAGCTTGCATTCAGAAACGGCAACATTTTGCGTTTTTTTAACTGGTTTTGCAATATTGGGTTTTCATTAAAAATTATACACATATACACGGCCTGTCCTTACATACTCCAGTAAATTCCCATGTCTCTAGCTTAAACACAGAGTCTCTAGTATCCATAAATAGCGGGGTTTTGCCCCAGAACATCACACAAATTCCCAACGCGTCTTAAAACGTGCACAGAAAAATCACAAGAATTATGGTATCATTTAAATAATTTTGACAAGTCCGCACTGTGAGTTATACATCTTTCTTATAATCATATTCTGGCCAGCAGGGGTGTGTCTTTTCAGGTCACATGGTGTAGAAACCAGTTTATCCAGTTTCTGCCAAGCTCAGAGACCCAGCCTCTCCCAGCTTCTGCCAAGAGGAAGCTATTTTACGGTCCCCCTAATAAACCATCTGCCTGGGCCCTGGAAGGCCCATTGTTCAAGGGGAAGCCATTTATGGCCTCCCCACAATAAACCCTCTGCCTGGGTCCTTTGTTTAGTCTCTAGCAGTCCCTTGGTAATTCAATCAGAGAGGGGTAACCTCCCCTCAGAATGCAGCCAGGCCTGAGAACTGCTGTGAATCCAGTTTCACTCCAATTGGGGGGAAGTTGTCGGGCAGAATCCAGTTCCTTAAGCCAGGCCCCAGCTAATGTCTCTTTTAGTTACCCAGTTTTCTGCATTCAAATAAAACTAACAATTTTTACACATGCAGCTGGAATGCTGATTCTAAGTTCAAAACTATGACATTTTAACAGTGACAAACTATGTGGCAGTCACAAGTCTGTCCCTCAGTTTATTTACACATTTCGATTTTTGGTGATTTTAAATCCAGTTTCAGTTTAGGCCGCTGCAGACCTGCAGAGCTCAGCCAGTCTTGTTATAAACCTTCAAGTCACTTCAGAATATAACTTTACATTGTATCCACCTCTTAGTAAGTCTCTCTTTGGCCTGCTTTGGGTTCATTTATTCAGTTTTACACAAGTCTGGTGGTTTTAAAACGCCGGCTTTCTGGTAGTGGTAAGTACTGGTAATGCAACCATTTTTGGGATTTAAGAAAATGTATTCCCCACAGTTCTAGGTTGCTTTTGGCAATCAGCATTGCCATTCCCAATGGTTTCAGGCTACTGTGTGGGTAGTCCAATGGTGGTTTTAGGCAGTGCCCTTCTGTGCCCATAACATCGGCAAAAATGGACGGCAGCCTATTCTTCATGCATTTCCCTGGGCATTTTCTGGGAAGCTCTGGCCATCATGATGTTTTCAATGCCAGTAATGCACAGGTTTTTTTTTTTTGGTAGGGCTCGGATGCATGGATAAAAACATCCCACACCATTCATCCACATACATCCAACATACATCAATCCACTCATACCAAACAACAATAGGTATTAGATTAAAGCCTATAAAAGTCATAACAAACAATTCATTGTCAATTTAATTGTTATACAAAAGATTTGCAAAAACGCATGGCCACAGTAGATTATAAATGTGGTCAACAGTTGAGATGGGTCCCAGAGATCTTCAAATACGACCTCATCTCAGATTTCTCTACCGGTTTCGACATATCAACGTTATTTAAGTAACGTCTTCATCAGGATATAACAATTACATTCTAAAAGAAGGGGGAAACATAAACTCATAAGTTCCCTGTTCTTGAGTTTCATCATAAAATTGAATAACAGAATGGAAAACAAAAATAAATTGACAACAATCATATCATTGTTAAAAACCAAATTCTTCACATAAACAACAACCTGCTCTCACCCCGAGTTCTTATCTCTAAGGTGGACCATAGGTGTCTGACAGAAAGTGCTTCCATCATGGAGTGGTGTCCCAGGGTGCAGTGGGGAGAGGGTCATGGCAATCAAAGATACCAATAAGTTAAAGTGCAAATGCATTCATCACATAGTGCCAAGCTGCCCTTAGGAAATAGAAAGTGGCACAAGTGTGTACTCTTTCTATGGAAAGTGGCTCCCAAAGGTGGAACAAAAATGTGCTCATGTAGGCTAACCTTAGCACAAAAGAAGAAGGAAAGCAATGCATAATTTCTTTTATGGTGGTCTGGAGTCACTGCCTTAAAAGTTGACAGCATCCAGATATAACTTCCTGCACAGCTGCTTGCTGGGCTAGCAATTGAACTCCAATCTATAATGTAATGGCATACATTTTAAGTTTAAACAGCTCATGCTATACCAATCAAAAGAAGAGAATGGACCAAAGATTTTGCAAGTGATCTTACCCAATTGTTGGGAAAATGGAAGGGAGGATGTTCTAACTCCTCCAAAGATCTTCTGACCAACCGGGATACAGTCACAGGTCACCTACTTCTCTAAACAAAAGAAGAGAGACCAATCAACCAGTTGTATATATATGTCAATGGACATGTTCTATAATGGGCGAGCCTCACGTTTGGAATACACTAAGTATGACAGCGGTGTCTAACAATCTACCAAGTATCCCTAATACAGTTTGAAACAATACAACATTGAACCTTATCACTAAAGGTTCAAGGATGGTATAATTCCGCAATATCGTAATCCGACAGCACGTGGTCAATGTATCACAGCATGAGTGTGTTTACCTACAACAGATGGTCGAGTTGACTCGGCAAGCAGTCCGCGGGTGGAAAGCTTCAAGCAGACAAGCCGTGTGCACCCGAAAGCTCAGCAGCACAACATCGCTGCTAGGGTGAGTGTAAATAGTATTCAAAGGGCCCATGTGATCAGACATTTAATCACGTGACCTCGCGAGTAGCATGCTGCCATGGAAAATCTACAAGCAACGCAAGAGGTACAAGGATAATGCCCAATCACTGGATTAAGGTTGGTATATCGAATGGAAGGAATTTTTAATATGGTTCTGCTGGCACGAATAATTTTTTGTGTCAAATTCGTACTTTTTTTTAATGCAAACAGGGGTTTGGGCATAGTAGTTCCTGATGCATTAAGAATGCACCAGTTTTTCAATATAATGCCTTTAATGACATTACTTTGTTGGCAGAAAGTTGAGACACAAACCAGTTCCTCTTTTTTATCAGTGTCACACTTGGGTAACAATAGCAGGTCCCGATTAGCATATCTTATTTTCCTCGAATGCTTTATAAGCTTTTTAGGGTACCCACGTTCCAATAGTCTTTTTTCCAAAATGATGGTGTGTTTTGTAAAGTTAATAATGTCTGCGCAGTTACGGCAAAGTCGTAAAAACATGCCATATGGTAGATTGCGGAGTAGGCTGGCAGGATGTTGACATTCATATTTTAATGTGGTGTTTCTCCCAGTCATTTTTCACTGATGCCCTTACTGCTATGTTGGTCACTGATACCCCTACTGCTATGTTGGTCACGGATGCCCCTGATAACATGCTGATCACTGATGCCCCTACTGCTATGTTGGTCACTGAGGCCCATGTTGGTCACGGATGCCCCTGATGCCATGCTGGCCATTGATGCTAATGATGTTATGCTGATCACTGATGCCCCTACTGCTATGTTGTACACTGAGGCCCCTGATGCCATGCTGTACACTGATGCCCCTACTACTATGTTGGTCACTGATGCCCCTACTACTATGTTGGTCAATGATGCCCCTACTGCTATGTTGGTCACTGAGGCCCCTGATGCTATGCTGGGCACTGATGCTTATGATGTTATGATGGTCAATGATGCCCATGTTACTATGTTAACTAATGCTGTTACTGAAAATAGCAATTCTACACTGCCTGTCGCCCTACCTGCCATGGTCACTAACCAAAGGCCCACACAACCCTCTGCAGCCAAACCATCTAGCCTCTCCTCCACACGCCTTACCTGTGCCCTGGTGAACGCCTGCTCTATCCCAGTGCACACTCTTGATGTGCATGATTTTATCACTAGGGATAAGCTTGACCTTCTCTTTGTCTGTGAGACCTGGCTACAAGACACCTCTGGACCTGCTCTCTTGTTGGCTGTCCCTTCTGGCTATACCATATTTCGGCAGGATCGGGTAGGACAAAGGGGGGGGGGGCGGTGTGGCCATTATAGCTAAGGACACTCTTGACATCAGAAGAATTCAGGGGGAACTAGGACACAACGCTGAATACCTCCTCATCAAACTCAAAACTTTACCCAACTCTACCATTGCTTTCCATCTTGTATATCGCCCTCCAGGCCCAACAGCTGACTTCCAAGAAGGCCTCATCCACTCTCTCTCATACAACCTGAAAAAAACAACCAAAGTAGTAGTACTGGGTGTCCTCAATCTAGGGCTATCCGACACCCACAAGGCCAACGCCGCCGCCCTACAAAAAGGTCTAGCTGCACTAGGGTTTGTCCAAGCCATCACCAAGCCTACTCACATTAAAGGGTGTACCCTTGACTGGGTTGCACAGCCCCATTTTCCTCTCTACCATCTCCCCCATCCCTTTGTCAGACCACTTCTGTATTAACTTTCACATCAACACCTCCACGGGACCATCTAAACCCACCATCCTTCTCCCTGCCATACTTTCAAGGAGCTCTAAGAAGCTGACGAAAGATACTCTCCTACATCACCTGCTTGTTCCAGTTCTGCAACCACCATTCCCCAGTGATCCTGTCCTCCTAGCTAACACCTTTAACCAGGTCATAACTACGGCAGTAGATACCATCGCCCCTCTTGCTGCCAAAAAAGCTAAGAAAACTAAGCATTCTAATGCTTAGTTCTCTCAAGGACTCATGGATCTCCGCTCCAAAAAGAGGGTATCGCTTGCCACATGGAAAAGAAACCCTACCGAACCTAACAAAACTGCTTTCAAGACCATTGCCAGAGAATATAAAACAGCCATCACACATGTCAAAGCTGAATCCTACAACACGAGGATTAACAACGCCAATTCAGGGACAAAGGAAATCTTTGCGATTTTCAGGGAACTGGAGTCGCCCTCAGCTCCCCCATCCACCATTGTCAAAGACGAGACATGGTGAAACCAAATTCAAATAGCTATGCTTGACAAACTCCATTTCCTGCACACCAAAATATTAGCTCACCAAAAAGCTCTCTCATCCCTATTAGCCTGTCTCACGGCACCCCCAACCTGTAACACATCTGACCAGGTACCAAAATTTGAATTCTCTGACATGAGCGAATCCAAAGTCATTGCCCTCATAAAGTCTATTAAGCCTTCCAACTGTAAGGGGGATGCTTGCTCGGCTCACATCATCAAAGATTGTGCTCCAGCCCTTGCCCCCCTCGTCACTGCCTTCATCAACTCGTCCTTCCAATTGTCCCATGTACCTACTTCTCCCAAAGAAGCCTGGGTCCGACTACCACTAAAAAAAAATCTCTTGACCCATTGATCACTGGGAACTACAGACCCATTACTACTGTCCCTTTCCTGCTAACGATTTTGGACAAAGCAGTTTACCTGCAAGCTCAAAAATGTATTGAGGACAACCACCTTTTGGACTACGCCAGTCCAGCTTTCATCCTCATTTCATGGCACTGAAACGGCTCTACTTGACCTAAAAGATCAAATAGATGACCTGAGAGACGCAGGCAAACCTGCGCTCCTTCTGTTCCTAGACCGCTCGGCGGCCTTTTGCCTGGTAGAGCATAAAACTCTATGCCACCATCTCTCCTCCACAGCTAACTTCTCCCCAAAGGCGTGTGAATGAATTAGCTTGTTCCTTCAGGAGAGAGTAATGAACGTCTTCTCGGACTCCTCTAGTGCCATCACCAGTCCTATCAAATGTGGGTTCCCACAGGGCTCCTGCATATTCCCTACCCTGTATAAAATCTTCACCAGATCCCTGTTCAGAATCCTTGATGCACTGGGCATCTCATATGCCAATTATGCAGATGACACCCAGGTGCTCATCCCTCTCTCTGGGAATTATCTAACTGATACAAACACCCTCAACTTCATCTACTCAACCATTCAATCTCGGATGACAGACAATTGGCTCCGTTTAAATAGTGAGAAAACCGAACTCTTGCTGATTGGGTCTCCATTCACATTGACCAAACTTGACAAGGAGTATCGCTCTTTCACTATTGACAACATCCCCATCACAGTCTCCCAAGCGATCAAGACACTGGGTGTGTACCTTGAACCAAGCCTTACCATGGACAGGCAGGTCAATGCCATCGCTTCCTCTGCAGCATATCACTCTAAATTGATCAATGCTGTCAGGCCATTCTTGTCCCAACAGAACTGTATCACAATAGCCAGAGCCATCATTGGCTCCAGACTGGACTACTGCAATGCCCTCTTTATTGGAACCTCCCAAAGAAACCTGGCTAAACTTCAGATAGCCCAGAATAATGCCTTAAGAGCTGCAACAGGCATCTCACGCAGGGAGCACATTTCAGGGGTCAGGAGGCAGGTACACTGGCTACCTATCAAGGAAAGGGTTGTCTTCAAAACACTTGCATTAACACACAAATGTCTTCACGGACTGGCACCTAGGTACCTAGAGCAAAGGATCACCAAACAAACAGCATCCAGACCCTCCAGGTCCGCCTATGCTAACCGTATCACGGTTCCTCACACGTGCAGAGTGCGTGCTGGAGGCTCGAGTTTCCCAGCAGTGGCTGCTACCCTCTGGAACCCCCTCCCAGCCCAGATCAGATCAATCGACTCTCATGCTGCCTTCCGCAAGGCTTTAAAAACTAGGCTCTTTGTCTGAAAGGGCTTATCCCTATGAGTTCTATTTTGCATATGTTACTTCTCATCAACCGGTATACGGTACTATGTAATATATCCATGTAAGCAACAGTCTTGAAGCTTTATTCTGGGGGCGCTTATTGTAACCCTCAAGCAGGCCTTCTTAAGTATCTGTTATACGCCTCGATGCCTGTGGGCTGCAGTGCACTCTACAAATCCAAAATAAATAAAATAAAGGTGTTATAAAGGTTGGGGAGGGGCTCGGGTTGGGATTATAAACTAAGGGAAACAGGGGTTTGTGGAAGGACCTCCCAAATAAAATAAAATCAGTATTTCTTTTGTTAAAAATGTTTATATAAAATTGTTGTTCATTATTTTCTATTCGTTATAATCACATGTAACAATGGCATAGTTTATTGAATGGGATACATATGAGTTATTTGCCCCATGCAGCACTTTCTATGCACCCTAAGCAGTAAATATTTCATGTGATCCTAACTCATAACTAATTAGTATTTTTGAAATAGCAGGTATTCACAACATGACAGGTTTCTAGAGTTCCCACCTAATCACAATGAGGCCGGGTTGTAGGCCAAGAGCTGAGATTGGCCAGAATGAACGTCATGAATTCACATATGCGGATAGCTACCTGATGCAAGAATGTTTGCAAACCAAACTGTCCCTCTCAGGCCGGGAGCAGGTTGCACCAGTGGATTTGTGAAAACCATCACCAGCAGTCTACTACCCTACACATCTGCAGTGCATCTCCCTGATGTGCAAACTACTATAGGGCTCAAAACATAGGCCAGCATTCAAGAAGATTCAACCAGTTATGCCACAGCGTAAAGCATTGACCGCGTTTTGTTTCCAATGCCTTTTGCTGCGGATTTAGTGTCATGCTCCTGCACTGGTCAATGTTGCTAGCATGCTCACAGTACTGCTGGTGCTTTTGAACCATGCTACAAGACCCAGACTGGGAGGCTCGTGAGGCCCACTAATGCAAGGAACACAGGCCAAGGCTACAACCAGATTCATTGGCATGCTCAATGGCTATTGGTAACCCACAGGCAGAGTAGGGCGAGGAGAACAGCAAGAATGACCCTGGAGTTGCAGAAGTGTAGGGGGGCATTCCATTATTTTGCAACCAGTACCAGCCAGGAATTGAGGGCACTGGGTAGAGAGAGCAATAAAGAAAGAGATAGGGCGAGCACACAACACACACTCACACACATGCAGCAACAACCATCATCCACCAACAGCCAAATACAATCAGGATACAGCCTAATAACATCAAGGCACAAGAACCATTATTGTGATAAAAAAAATATGTTACAAAAGTATAAAAACTATCACCAGAAATCTTTTTCCAAGCAGAAAACCATCAACCAACAAAGTTGCTTTTTTATGCGTAATGTTTCATGATTCCATGCGGCATTGAGCAGCAAAAAAAACAATAATGTACCAGATAATTAACACAATCACTCATCAAAATGGTTTGTCTTTAGCATTACCCAAAATCCATTGTCAACCAGAAAAACAGTAGCATCATCATTAAACACATTGGGCCTAATTATAAGTTTGGCGGTAGCCTTGCCGGTAAAACCGGCAGGCTGCCGCCAAACTTCTGAATATTTTGGTGCCCGCGAATGGGCAATTACTGGGTCATTACGGCCCTGCCGGACCCAGTAATTGCCCATTCGTGGGCGCCGGAATGAAATGCTGCCCAATCCCATTGGCTCAATTCCCTCATAGGGCTCAATGGGAATGGGGAGGTCGGATTCACAATGGTGCCGGTGCCTCCGACATGCTGTGCTCACAGGTGCCATTCCTCCCGCCAGGTCAGGCCAGGCGGGAGAAAAGGCACCCACGAGCATATCTCGTAGTTTGCCTGTCCGGTAACTACGGTACCGGCAAGCTTACCGGTAGCATAGTTACCGGACCGGAAAACTTATAATGAGGCCCAGTAACAGTACAATACGAGCAGCAAATCCTGGAGAGGTAACATTGTAAACTTAGAAATATAAGGGAAACAGTGAATATTTTCTAGAAGAATATCAAGGGTATCTTACACCCCATCATATGAAACCTCTAGCCTATCTACACAAGTAACTGAGTCCAAAAATAAAGACTGACCAGAGAGAAGGAAGACCCACAACCCAGGACCCGCCTGCCCAACAACAAAAAAGAAAAGGCCCCAGACGAGGCACATCTCATAAACCTTCTTTCCTCCCCACCCTCGTATAAAACTGGACATAACCAAAAAAAGACCTAAAAAGAGGGTGGGCCACAGTGGTGCCTTTCTCATTGACACTATTGGCACTGCCACCATCAGAACCATTGCAGCAGGTGTAACACCTGCCCCCAAATGCGAACAACAGTAGAAACGTTGTCATGAGCAGAGCAGCAAGCCACACCACCTATGAATCCTCCTCCAACAACCCTTCCCGTTATACAACTGAGAACAATCTCAGATATTTTCAAAGGGAAAGGGCATATGCTCACTAAAGACTTAAACCCTCCCACTAGGTTCTCACTTGCTGAGTCCACACTGGTGGAGACGAACTCTGAACCCAACATTAGGTTATTACCATCAACACCTTGCAGGACAGCCTCTCAGTACACTCTCATTTATTTGGTCCCAATAGTAAAGTAGGGTCCTGAGGAAGAACAATGACCTCCTTACTTCCTCACCTCCACCTAGCAAACTGCACCTAACAATAAACAATAAATCATGAAACGTCCCCAAACGATAAGAAATTGCTCGCTCACCTACCCCCGACACCCTTGAAAAGCCTGCCCAACATGAGGTTTGTAGTGCGGAGCCAATTTCACTACTGCTGCATATGTGAATTTGATGGTGTAGGCAGGAGGAGAGTGGAGTTTACCCAGGGACATAATTTGCAATCACTAGGGGGTCGCAACTCTTGTGCGACACCTGACACTGCCTCTGCAACCTCTGGTTAAGGGTTGCAGAGGCAGAGAGAAACCACAAAGTAGAGGAGTCAGATGAGGGCCCACTCTGCATTCATTTCTTTTTGAAGTCACTCTGACCTCAGAAAGAAAGTATTTCCGTTAAGTTGTTCTGTAAGGGAAATGATTTCTTTTTGCTGTCAGACGGACCTCAAAAAGAAACGATTTCCTTTAGAAGTCAGAGTCGGCTACTCTGCTCTAAGCAAGACAGGAGGTCAAGGGTCGTGTGATGTCACTTCTGCATCCTCTGACGCTTTGATGAAATGACTTCCCTGACTTGGCCATCCTCAGAACTGTTGTGATGGCTGTGCCAACAAATACAAACACACCCACATGTAATGTGCTCTGACTTGGGGTGACCCAAACAGAGCATTGGCTCCATCATGCAACCACCAATTCAGTAACACGTGTGGGACGTCCAAGTTGCTCCATCGCATGCTGTGACTAGTAGGCAGGATTTAGAAGCTGGAAAGCAGCCTCTGCACCACATTCAGCTTCCGGGGTCTAATTGCACTTCAGGAAAAGGAAATCTGCAGGGGGTCCCTAAACGGGGTCATCTCTAATGACCGCCTTCTCACCATCCTAGTGGAACTGTCTTCAGTGTTGTTCCATCTTCAAAACGACAGTGAAAATGTATCCGAACATACATTGAAAAATGATAATTACAGCTTTTCTGAAATATCACATGCAGTATTTCTGTATATGGCTGTATGTATAGTATACTTGTAACCGGGTCCATTTCCCAGAATACCGTTGGCGTTATTGGTAATTACTGCATGCTTAAATCCGGCCCAAAAAATGGGCCCAACTCGTAAATGAAACCAAGCCTGTTGCAACTTTAGATACATATAGGCCTATTTGATTCTCGTCATTGCTAATTAAACGTTGCATGCCGGTTAGTGTTTGCGCCACGCACCGTATTTTTAGTATGAAGCTGCATGCATGGCCTTTGTGGATACTGCCTTGGGCTTTTACATGAACAAACAAGGAAAATGAACAAAGACCCTGAATTCCAGCCAGTATGGCTGCCTATCTTCTCTTCCGTGACTCAGTGTCCCCCCTTTTGTTCTATTTCAGATGACAGCAGCCTCCTGAACCTGACTCCGTACCCACTAGTCAGACGGCGGAAGCGGAAATTCTTTGGGTTATGTTGCCTCGTCTCCAGCTAAATCACCCCACCCGGAAATACCAAGAAATCCATCACTCTAACCCTTCACATTTAATTTGACTTTCGATTTCATTAAAACATATTAGATGTTTGTTATTGGCCAGCTGTGGCAAGCAAAACAATTGCACAGTTTTGCAAAAAAAAAATATCCAATGCTGACAGACTTGTTTCCAATGCGTGATAACAGCTGCCCGTGATCTGTCTGCTGTGATCTTTCTCCCGTGCTGCCAGTAGCTCATACCACAGCGGTGCATTATGGGTTGTTGGTTTGACATTATGCCTCCACGATTTTCTATGGTGCCTGTTCTCCTACACTCCACCTCGACGCGGCCTGTTCACCTGATCGATTCATGGAGGGAAATGAAAAAGGTTCCATTTTGAAAAATCAAAGTGGGAAAATGTCCTAAGTGGTTCTGAATGTTTTTTACAGACTCCTTTTTTTATTTAATTTCACCCTGCATGCTTGCATTCAACGGTCTGACGACTAGAACCCAGAGTTATGGATGATAAAGTGTTCTAAGGTTACTCTGCTTTATGTGCAAACTGGACATACTATTCATGTGCAATGCTCTAACTGCTATATATGCCTCCGCATCCTGGTGAAATGTTACCCTATTATAAGAGAACCATTTACGTGTGTATCTAATAAGGAACAGAAAATGGTGGCTACTTCCAAATGAGGTCAATAGACCGAAATATTATTAAGTCTGGAACCAATCGGAAAAAGGCACAAATTATCCCATTGTGTTTTATTCCTATCATTCTTATTTAGTCTTCCATTCTGAAGCGGGATGAAACCAAACCCTAGACTAAAAGATAAATACCTTAATGTATACCTGCATATTTATTTTTGGTTGGTATTTATATTGCGCTAAAGGGCCAGAGTATATACGAAGATATTGTATGGCTTGTAAATATACTGTAAGCATAACTATAGCATACATATATGTATTTTATTTCCTTTAAACCCAATGGCATATTGTTGACAGACAGAATTAAGTCAATGGGCCTCATTACGAGTTTCCCGGTACAGGAAAAAAGCGTGTATAATTGCCAGTAGTTACAGCACCAGCATTTTTCCGTACCGGGAAAACACAAGTTTGCTGGTGGGGCCACGGATCTACCTCCAGGCCTGACCTGCCTGTAAATCAGGCCCCCACAGGTAAAAAAGGAGCGCAATGACCGTCACTTGTAATTCTGGTGCCGCTAATTGCAGCACTCCCCTCCATGGAGTCCTGTAAGACTCCATGTAATGGGCATTTACCTGCGTTTACGCCGCCTGGAATATCACAGTAATACCGGGATATCAGGCAGTGGAAATAGTAGGGGCAGCTTGTAATGAGCCCCAATCTGGTGTCCACAAGTGTACAAGTCCACAAAAATGTAAATCAAAATATGATCACATTTTGTTTCCCCGGACAGTTAAAAGCATGGTGTCTGCACAGTAACATATTGTTAACTCTTATAGGGCATGCTGGATTTAGCTCAGACTGTAATATATATAATACATTTTACATTGTTAATAAATTCTTTTTAGTTAAAAAAAAATCCTTTGTGGTGATTTCGAAAGTCAGGGCTTCATTTAAAAGAAAGGCTGAATCACTAAGCGGCTCATTTAAAAAAACATCCTAATTGCCCGGAGGGGAATGCTTGTGATTGAACTTGCATGCAAACAGGTCCCCCCCAGGGAAATTTTCACCATTTGCACTGTGGATTGCAAATGAGAAGTGTAAAGAGGTGGCGGAAGTCTCTTTACACCTTTCATTTGCACTCTGCAGTGCAAATGGCGGCTGGTGACTTCGAAAGGTGGTGGGGCGCAGGTTTAGCAGGGCAAATTTGTGAGCGAGCCCGACTCACTTCAAGGGAGGCACGAAAACCTTGGAAAAAGGGCTTCCAAAATGTGCAGTTTACTGCCCAAATCCACGCAAACATGGCCTAAAAAGCATTAGGTTTTGGGTACTAATGATGGTACATTATTCTTATGTGTGCAAGTATGACGATGCATTTTACAGCAGCTTGTATGGAGAATAGTTGGTACTATGTTGCATGCATAATGAAATTCATTATATAAATACCCAGTAATGCTGGAAAAATAATCATTTTGAGGTGTACCGAGACCAAAACTTTGGGTGGGGGTAGGGTAGCCCTTGGAATGTTGGCAGAGGGCCTAACTTCAGAGACTGTAGGGGAGGGTAAAACGTACTTGTGTGGGGTATCTAATTTCTTTGCACATTCTACTGAGACTATTCAAATGCAGCTTCAATGTTACAAGCAGTTAACACTCTGCTTCACGTCTGAACCACACACTTAAGAATTGCTGTAAGAATGAGCTGTCTGTTGTCCCCCTTAACCTCCCAATCATTCCCCTAAAATGCAAGTGTTAACACCCCCATCAAGATTTCAATTGTCAAAAAATGTATGCATGCAATGCAGGTGCTAAAAATGAATTGCTTTATATTAGGAATTGCTGGGCCTCTGGGCTACCTGTGAAGCTAGAGGACCCTGCTTATTGTCTGTGCCCTGTCCTTCCACGGCTCTGTAAATAAGTCAGGTCAAGTAAACATAATCCAAAACTTCAGAGAGGGGGGGGGGCTAAAGCCCAATCTGCCCAATAGTTATTGCACCACTGTGATGCTGAATCACCTACATCTTCGACTCAGAAGAATGCAATCAATGTATCATACATAACAACACGATTAAATTATTCTGGCCTGCATGACCCACGAAAATGTACATCAGGTCGCATTTCTCAACGTGTGTCCAGCTTTGCAAGAAAGGTTGTTTTCGGAAGTCACTGGGACAGCACTTCATTTTTACTTTATGGGCGGAAGCACAACTTATTTTGTCTTTTTACCTCTAATGTTTTGTTATACAATGAACAAGAAAAGTGAGCATCAGCAATCGTTTGTAGTCCCTACCTGAACTGTCATCAGAACATCAGACTTCATTTTGCTCACATTAACTGTTTCTTTATTACTCTGATTTATGGGTGAGTTACTTTTGGCTCAATTAGTCATTGCTGGTTCCATGGCCTTTTCAGTTCCAAGAAGTGTGCTCAGTGGGCATTGTACAAACGCTTCTGACAGGCTGGCGAAGTTAAGGAGATGTCATATTTTATGGGAGATAACTCTTTTTAAAAGAATGTAGGAAGACAGAAAAGTATGACAACAGATCACTGGTGTCTTTTTTTTATGGGGGTTTGCCATCTGAATTATCTTTAACCCATAAGCACTCGCTGACTTCAGTGATACTACTAGATTTTTTTTTCAGCCTCATTTTGTCTCCCACCCCCATGTTTATCTAAAACATGTCTTGCTCATTTCTTTAATGGCCACTGCAGAAAACGTTAGACAAACTGGTCTAGCGCAGCTCACTCCGCTACACATCAAAAGGAATTCGAAAGATAGACATCTCCCTGTTATTCACAAATTAAACAACACCCATAGGGGCAAACATGGCACATGCGGCAGTAAAACGTTATCCCAATGGTAGGATCATATAACGTACACTTATTCCTTACCACCATTCTGAATTCGGACTCCAAGGTTTCTCCATGAATTACAGCAAGGCCACAGCACACGGTAGAGTGAGGGAGGCTGTGCTCTGCTACTTGCGTCCCAGAACAGACACGCCCTGGCTGGGAGCTCTGCAGATTGCAAGTGAGAAAGGGGGTTGGGGCACACATCATCAACCCACCACCCACTGGATTGTCATTGGCTGGCAAACAGCCAATGACAAGTCTATAAATTATGTTTCTATCGGAGCTCTGCGATGTTTGTGCAAAAATTATACTGGCAGGGCCAGCCTCCTAATTGCCTCACATGGAAATGACTTACGTAAACTGCGCAGACCCTACGAGCTCTGCACAGTAATAATATAGAAAAAGTGTGTAAAATGGGACTCGCCCCTGTGTGTCTGGGTGATTACACTGACCAGGCCCAGTTTGACATGCAGATTGATTTATGCATGCTGCCCAGCTTAACAAAAGCGATTACAGAGAGAGATAAAAGGGAACACTATTTTCTTTTCTCTGTACTGCCGGGAGCTGTGGGAGGGAGGGCGGCGCCCCCATGGCCTAGAATAAACACTGCCGGCCATTTACGCCTGGCAGGCCGTGTTTACAATGATTTCCCAAGGAAGCGCCAGCTTTTTGCAAAAAGTAGGCGGTTTCCATAGGACATCATAGGTTTTGCGTTAGCATGAAAATCTCATGCTTGCTGAGAGACAGGCATGGTATCGAGAGAGACACATGCTCAAAAGTAACAGTTTGAAAACCTTAATTGTCAAACTTTGTGAGGTTGGTGTAATGCCTAGCTCGTCCTAACTATAAGCGGGTTGGTCCTTCAACTGATGCGTCTAAGGGCCATCAGTGTCCGTAAGTCCAAAACCAAAATTCATCTGTGTCCAAACCTATAGGGGGTTTTCTTAAAGGAAAAATTGTGGCTCAACAAGAAATATAAACCACAGCTGGTTTCAGATAGCCTTACCAATAGGTGTAGTTCTGCCAGTTTCAAAAATAAGCCCTCGGAACCTTCCACATAGGGCTTTTGCAGCAAGTCAATAAAGTTCACATTGTCTCTAGGTCCCTTAGGGGGATCCCTTCCCCAATTCTTTGATTCTTCCAGTTCCAAACAAAAAAGACAAAGTTCCTGTTAGGCCTCTCAGGGTTCCCTTCCCCATGCTTAGGCCCCTTTGATTCAAAAGGAAAAGATAGTCTCTTTCAGGCCTCTCAGGGCTCCGTTCCCCAAGGTCTAGGCCTCTCTTATCTTTATAAGATTTCTTTACAATTATCTATGGGATTCTTAGGGTTCCCTTCCCCCAAGATTTGGCTCCTTTTGGTTTTTAAACAAAAGGTTCTCATTGTTACGATGTACCTTTCAACAATTCTCTATGGGCCTCTCAGGGTTCTCTTCCCAAGAGTAGGCCCCTTTTGGTCTTGAAACAAAACATTCTCCTAGTCAGGACGTACCTTTCAATTTGTACTTCTTTTAGGGGAGGTAGTATCAGAGACTTTTGAGAATGCTGGGCTCTTTGCTCCTCCCTGGCATGACCACTCTGACTTCTAGCCCCTCTCCTTATTCTCTGCACCTTTCTTCTGGCACCTTTTCCCTTCTGTGCCTCTATCATTCTGTTCTTTTCTACTTCACTGTGCTTCTTACACACCTTCTTTTCTGTTGTGCAAACTTGCACCCTCTTTTCACCTTGCTGTGCCTCTTGCCCACTTCTCTTTACTGTTTCATGCACTCTTGCATCTTCATTTCCCATTCCGTGCTTCTTGCACACTCTGTTTTGGTTACGGGTCACCCGCACCCTTTTCCTGCTTTTGGTTTGTTTGTACCCATTCTTTGGTTTCGGTTAACTTTCTTTCTATCTCTTTGGTTTCCGCACTGCTAGCGCACTTTCTCTTTCTCTTTCTGTTTTTCGGTTTCCGCATCCCAAGCACACTTTCTCTCGCTTTCCTTTGCTTTCTCTCGCTTCCAATCGTCGGCCCACTTTCCCGCTTCCACTGCTTGTGCTCCCGCTCCAGCCACCCGCACACTACTGAGTTTCTCTCTCTCTCTAATTTGTGAAACTCACCAAAGTAGCATGCCGCTGGTGAGCAGTTCTCCAGGGTCTTGGATTGAGGTCATGGTCTTACCATCTGCCCCTCACGTACCCCTGGAACTGGCACATGTCACTGTGAAAAGAGCACTGGCCTGGACACGGCCAACAGCCTGCAATTCGTCTCGCTCCTGCTCCTTGGAGACACGGCTCCCTCGCCCCGCTGCAGCCCCTCTGACACAACGGGCCAGCGTCTCAGCGTCCCGCACTGCACCAAATCTTACCGGCTCCTATTTATGGCCTCCAAGTTCCATCCAGCAACCCCAGCTCGCTCATTGCTTCTGGCAGAACCACACCCTTCATTAGTGTAATGGAGAGTCAAGTGGAGTCAGGTGTGCACAGTTGTAGTGAAATGCCTGACCTTGCCTGACTCGATTAGTGAGGCAGCCTAATGGTTCTATGTAGTAGGCCTCTCTTTGCCTCTCCATGCTGTTCCTATGGGTAATCATAATTGTCTCAATCACATCTTCCTCGTCCCAGTACTTATTGGAATTGGGGAATTGAAGATGGGGTGAGATTGGAAATACCCTATACACACTGAGGCAATTTAAGATTGTCTCATCCTCTTTTCAGTCCCAGGTGTGGGGACGTGTTGGGGTCTATTAAGGTGAGTGATGTTAAATCCCTTTTTTTATTGGAGGGGGATAACTGGGAGGAAAAGGGTGGGATTCCAGCATATCCTCTGGGTTTTGAGGAAGGACAGACAAGGGTAGTGTCAAGAGTTGTGAAAGGGTTTGTTCTCCCTAGCTGTCCAAGATATTTTATCTTCTCTTTTCGTGATGGAAGGTCAAGGGGTAGGGCGGGACTCGGGTGACAATATCCCATGAACAACGAGGGTGGATAGGATGAATTGGGATAAGGAAAGGGGGAATACCATGTCTTGCCTTCGGACACCCTCCCCGTAGTCCCAAGGACCCCTCACCCAGGTGAACCTCCCTCCCTTGTCTGCCCCCAGGGTTGGGATCCAATCCAGTAGCAATGTTCCTTCCCTGTCCACCTGAGCGATGGATCCCCAGGGAATAATTGTGAGAACGCCCTCAGGTTTCTCACATGGCATAAAACCAATTTGGCAGAGGGCAAACTGGAAGTGAAAGATAGCTCCTGTGCTGACACCTCCCTGCGGCTTCAAAAACAATTAAAATCCCCTGTGGTGTAAATGGAGGCATTCAGACAGGCGTTACACTATTACACTTCTCTTTAGCAGCAACATTTATGCCACAGGGGCTTGAAAAATAAGGTCCTAATTGTTTTGACTTTTCTCATGGGATTTTGCTTAGCTATTATGGGATGGCTTTCAGTGCAAAGCACGTGAATGCCATGCTAGTGGACGCATCCTTGCCCTATAAATAAAGATGGTGATATTGTTAGCCTTACAGGCAGCTGGAACCCTGGTGACCCTATTGCTTTCAATGTGGATTTTCTTATATTTTTGAATCCAATTAAAATTAAATTTCTATCTACATACATTTGTACATGCTGCTGCCAAAACCAACAAGCACTGGAAAAGCGAATGTGTAGCTGTGTCAAAGGGACCTCCATCGCCTGCCACCTGATCCCAGGCACAAAATCAGGGAGGTGGACTGCTTGACCAACAGCGCACCACTACCAGGTGCTCATATCGTAGGCCAGATATTGCCATTAAATGGTACTTTAGTCATTCCCTGGGATTGTATTCAAATGCCCAGGTGCTCACACCATTGCCAGAGATTGCCATCAATTTACCAGGTACTAATAGTGCATTGCCATGTTCTGCTACTTACCAGCTATTGTCATCACACTATGCCCTCACAACATGTCAACTTACTGTCATTAAATTCAGAACAAACTGATAGGCCAGGACTAGCCATCAAATACACAGATATGCCTTTTGGCCGGTTTCTTTAACATCCCAATCCCTGGGTAAAGGAGTACAGCCTTGCTGCTTCTTTTTCTCCTGGCAGGATTCCTCCAGAAAAGGAGTTGGAGAGGCTTGCTGCACGGGCATTGTTAGGACTGATTTGCTATACTCTGGCCTGGTGGACATATGTACAGAAGGCCAACCTATATTGTGATATTGTTACAGGGACAACTCTGGGGAGCTGTAGCCAAACCAGATCAGGTAGCAGTGACAGGCGATCTAGGCTAATATCTTCAGAGGTGGTGAGCTTGTAAGGGGTCCACAATGAGGTCACACAATGGGCATCACAAATTACACTTAGACAGGATGTATCAAAATACATGTATTTATTTATGGCCAAAACACACTATGAAAAATGACTACTAGCAAATAGAGTTATCACACAAGGCTAATACACTAAATACATATATACATTCACTTTGTTATAGAGCATAATACATATCAGAAACTCCTGCAAAGGAAAGGATAAATCAGTATTATGCACTCAAGGTCTACAGAAATGATCCCTAACTAAAATTGTCCAGCCCTAAATTGTCGGGGGCCTTTTGATCAATAGTTCAGGTTAAAGTTCCACATAAATTATGAAGCAAGAGAAAATGCAGGTAGGTTCTTTGGGGTCCAGTGAAGAGTTCTTAGAGTTAGGGTACAAGTAAAACTAACTACCAAAAGTACCCCCAATTTCAGAGGTCTTGCGCAAGCAAGTAATGGAAAAGCCAGCAGTGTTAGAATAAAGGTCTATTATAAGCCCATTGACTTATAATGGGAGTATAGGGGTAGGTTAGAAGCTTTGTAACTACCCCCTGTACTCTGATTCTTCCCCAGACTTGGCAGGACAAAGGAAAATTGTCCGATGTTACTTTTCCCACTGAAAGTCACAGTCCTTGATTCCAAGGGGTTGAGGTTCGAGCTGATCTCAGGTTGGTGTCTTTCACTGTTGCAAGGACTCTCGATGGAAGATTGCAGCAAAACACGATGCACAACCCCTCTCAGGACTAGACTCGGGTCAGGTAAGCAATTTCGGACAGTGGTCACCAGAGCATGGAAACGTAAATGACTCAGCAGCTGCAGTCGGACTTTCCCTCCTATTTCTTGTCCCAGCGATGCTAGGACGTCGAATTTTCGCAGAGGTAAGCCTTGTAGGGTCAGCTGCGGATCGCCCAAGTTAGAAGCCGAAACTCTGACCGGTGACGCCGGCAGCACGGTAGCTCAAAATCAAAACTGGTCAGCCACAGGACAGTTCTGGGTCACTTCCAAAGGCTTCCTTTGGCAGGGCACCGAACAGACGTCAGGAATGGATGGTCCCTCCACTCCAAGGGTTGCAGCTCCTTCGCAGGACTGCTAAAGATCATGAGCGAGACAGGGATGCTCCAGGACAGCAGCAGAAGTTGGTCGCCAGGTCTCCTTCAGTCAGGTCTCAGGTTTCTATGCGGGTCTCACAGCTGGAAAGGATACTTGGCTCCTTCAGGTTTCTCCAGGATCTCTGAGGAATGGGTGCAGGGGTCCTCCTCTTATCCTTAAAGCCAGGTAAGAGCTGAAACTCCCACTAGCCAATATCAGGACTAGTCCACACACACACCCCAGAAGTGGTCCAATCAGGACCACTGGCGGGAACATTCATGCATGCCACTCAGACACACTGAAACCAGTTTGATGATTGGGGCTAGACAGTCCCAGCCCAGATCCTGCCAGCAAACACACACAGACCTCCAGTAGCCCGTCAAAAGCTTCTGCTTTCCCGGGCACTGGAAGTCCTTATAAGGATTTTCCTGGCCTCTCAGTCCTGGAAGAAGGCTAAAGAACAAGATGGCAAAAAGACAAGTGAAAAATCTTGTGGCGTGGCCATATTTGACCAATAGCCACAGTTAGTAGCCAAACGCGGTAATGCAAATACAAAAATTCACAAAAAGTGGGAAAAAGTCATTGCTGCCCCCAGCTTATCCAATAGCACACCTAGAGTAGCCAAACATCCTCTGAGTGTTAGTCAAGGGCAAAACAAAAATGCACCCCATTGCACTGCAGTGTAAACTGCATTGTACAATGATATAAAGTTACCACAAGTGATACAAAAGTAACCAAAAGTAATAACAATGTTTCCCAGTACTGACAGCCTGAAGGACATGTCAGTTTCCCCATGACATATGAGCAAAAGCCAGTGCAGTGAAGCTTAAGATTCAAAAGGTCAGATTCAAAAAATAAAAGCAAACGGTTTGGGAGTTCCATAAAGATGGAAGGAAAGGTACAGTAAAGAGAAATATTTCATAACAGACGTGACAGCAGCAATGCTGCAGTCCTCTACCACATCAACCAGACTTTAGAATAGCAGGCGACCTCTGAGGAGAGGAGCATCTCTTGGGTGGCCTGTCCCTTTTCACATGCCTGTTCTAGTTGCCTTTCACAGTGGGACAGAGAAGTTGGATACGTCTCATGTCTGCAGGTGTAAGCCATTTCAGGTTATAAGGCAAGATCCATGCGTATCCTAACAGAAGCAGGTCACAGCAGCTGCCACTTGAGTGATTTGATCATGACCTATTTAGCCTGCAAATCATGTTCTCTTGTAAATAGTGCCTTCAATTACCTATAGTAATCTATTGCTTAGAGCCAAGGGCTGTATCACATGACTTCAGGGCTCTCTTCTCTCCTCTACCATCTCCTCCCCCCCCCCCGAGTCTCTACCTAGGCAGTGTCATTGCTGGTTCATAATACACCTTTCCAGGCCCCCATTTCTCATACTGCAAATGGCTAGTGGGACAACTCTATGCAGCAGTGAGCTGTGCCATCACCCAACTTTCCATCTTCATTTCCTATCATTTTCCGGAGTCATCGTCTTGGCCTACACTTGGCCCAGGAGGTGCACCCTTCAATCTGTTGTACTAAAACAGAAGGTTCAAGCTCTCTTTGACCACACTAGATTAACTTCTCAGCTCTAACACAACAGACTCCTTGAATCTTGCTGGGTGCTGCACAGGTTCCCCCTTAATATAGACTTTGGGGACCTCATGTCTGCTTCACAAGCTATAACGGTTTATTGAGAAGCAACCCTCAACACAGGGAGTTCCTTCCCTCCCCACTCAAGTGTCTATGCAACAAATTGTGTAACAGATTATTTTTTAGCCCTATCTCAGACACATAGCATGCCCCTTGCATCCCTCTCCCCTGAGCTAACAATGAGCCAAGAACCAGGCCACTTTATCCGTGGGACAACACAATCAACTTCTCTCAGCATAAATAAATCACGAAAGTGAAATTAAAAAGAACACAATGGCCGCTGAGTGGAGAGCACCGTGATTCATGCTCTCCTGACCCTTGGGGGCCTCCACAGTTTTATCAGAGCTAAAGTGCCCTCCCCATGCAGCATATTAGAGACGTGGAGAGCCCGGACCGACGGGGGACAATATTCCCATGCCTTGAATCCGAACAGGAACACCCGGAGGTACGAGTGCCAGCGGACCCCAGGAGGCGGTCCTGCCTTGAGCAAGGAGACGTTGTGGGAGGCTCCATTTGGATGCACAGAGCAGAGAAAAGAGGACCGCACAGAGAAAATAAGAATCCTCAATTAGAGTAGTGGAGTACCCCAGGTGAATACAGAGGATCTAAGAGATTGCAGCAGTGCAAAGATCCTGGGCTCTCCGGAAGAGGGCGAATTGGCCGATACAGAGAGTGCCGTGTGAGGCCCCGAATGGGGTGGGAGAAGAAGTATTGAGAGAGGAGCTCATCGGTGCCCAGGTTTTAGCCAAACAGACCAAGCGGAAAGCAAGCAGTGGTAAGGAGATGAGGGAGAGCATCCAGCCCGGTGGGAGCAGAGCTGGGGCACAGCTAAGGCCAAGGGGAGAGAGGCAACAATGAAACCCCCTGATTAGGACCGAGCCGGACCTGGGGAGACTCCATCAGGAGGATCCGATCTGTACCACATAAAGAGGCAGGGAGCGAGTACCAGACTGGAGGAGGGGAAGTGACTGGCCCGGGGAACCTGTGGGCCTGCAGGGAGGGGAATCAAATTGAAGGAGAGGGGCGTGACCACTGAGAGAAGCCTAGGTTTCACACTATGGAGCATTAAAACCTGGGGGGATAAGGTGGAAGTGAGAATCCTACTCCATGCGCCCAGGCTACTGGGGGAACACCAGCCAAACTCGAGGAGTGGACATGATATGATATGATATGGCATTTGTAACGTGCCTATACACAAGTGTTTCAAGGCGTGACGAGGCAAGGAAGGGGGAACAGAGGGAGAACAGAGACAACAATCTTACTAGGTCAAGTGACATTGAGATTGTGCAGGTGAGGGAGGAGGTGAAAAGGGCCAGGGGAAAGGGGAGGAGGCAATGCTGTTCATAGGATCAAAACAATAACAAGAAGTGCGGCCAGCAGGTGGCAGGTGCAAGGGTAAGTGCAGACAGCAGGTGTCAAAAAGTGAAGGTAGGGGGAATGTAGAGTTACAGATACAGACCCAAGTGCAATGGTTGCCGGAAGGCAGTGCGGGTGTGCAACTGGACGGGTAGGAACCTGTGCCCGAAATCAGAGGTAGCCAGGTGACCAGTGTATTATCAGACAGGAAATCAGCAGGGGAGAGGAAGAGAGAAGGCAGAAGCAAAGAGGAAGGTCTTGAGGTGCTTCCGGAACCGGAGATGGTTCTCCTTGAGTTTCAGGGAGGCTGTTCCAGAGAGAAGCCCCAGCCGAAGAAAGATATCTACTACCAACTCGTTGCTTGGAGAGCGACTGACCTTGAGGGAGTTGGAGGTGGAGGAGCGAAGAGCTCGAGTAAGAAGGTATTTACAAAAAGAGAGTTGGAGGTATTGAGGACCCAGTCCCCAGAAGGCCTTGTGGACAATTCAGAGGGTCTTGAACTTAATCCTTGCAGCCACTGGGAGCCAATGCAGAGATTTCAGTGCTGGAGAGATACGATCCCTGGACTTGAGGCCAAGGACAAGTCTTGCAGTCCTGTGCTGGATGAGTTGCAAAAGGTGGAGAGTAGAAGCAGGCAGATTTAGAAAGAGGCTGTTGCAGTGGTCCGGCCTAAAGAGAACCAGAGCTCTAGAGACAGTGAGCTTCTGGGGGAAGGAGAGGAAAGGGAGAATACCTCTGAGAAGGTGCAGTCGGTAGTTTGATTTCTTAGAGACGTCAGAGATGGGAGGAGAAAAGGAGTATGTGGAGTCGAAGATGACCCAACGTTCTTAGCCTCACAGGTGGGAGCAGGAAGAGGGCCAAGGCAGGCTGGCCAGAGAGTGGCAGGAAAGAAGGGTGCATGTGTGACGATGAGGAGAATCTCTGTCTTACTGGCATTAAGACAGATATCATTGGCAGCACACCACTCCTAGATAGCAGACAGACAGTTAGAGATGAGAGAAGGAGAAGAGGTGGCAGAGGAGAGCCTGAAAACGAGCTGAGTGTCATCTGCATAGCACTGACATTTGGAGCAGAGAGCCGCAATGCAGTGGGCGAGAGGTGCCAGGTATTGTTTAAACAGCCAGGGAGGGATGCTAGACCCCTGGGGAACACCACAGGTAGAGAGTGAGATAGAGGAAAGGAAGGACCCAAGTTGGACCTCATATGAGACAGGGGACCAAGACCATTCTCGAGCCAGGAGGTGGAAAATAGAGGGTTATTACCCAAGGATTAGTTCTGCGGGACACAGGGAGGCTCTCACAAAAGGCAAGCCTTACAAAGGTCGGCGGAGACCCCGAAGCGGGGAAGCATTAACCCATCTCCACACTGACATTTTAAAGGGGCACAGTGAGACAAACCCCACGCATCAGGAGGGAATCTGGGAGAAGTCTCCATGTGGCAGGCCTAGGGACAATAGAGAACGGAAAACATCAGAAGAAGAAACACAATAATTGAGAATGGGCCTCATTACGACTCGGACGGTAAGGGATTACCGATACCGGTAAGGGCACCGGTGCCGGTAATCCCTTACCGCCCTATTCTGAGGTCCCTTTGCGGGTTCTCCCTTAACACCTGGTTTTACCAGGCGTTAAGGACAGGACCCGCAAAGGGACTTTGGAGCTAATAACGGTACCGCAATTTGCGTTACCGTTATTAGCGCCTTCCCCATTCCCATTTGAGCCCTATGGGAGCTCAAATGGGAATGGGGAAGGGCCCTGGTGAATGGGGAATTACCGCCCACGCCAATCTTGGAATGGGGCGGTAATAGCTCAATTCACCAGGGCGGAGTCGGTATGGGTTTGGAGGCAGCCATGGCGCTAATAGCACCATGGTTACCTCCAAACTCGTAATGGCCCCCAATGTCCAAGACCATGGGAAAAGACCAGCTGCTCTTACCCTCGAAGGGTCCAAGGAAACCCCTCGAGAGCAACTTCCAGAATATGTGGAGTAAAGAAGTGACTTCCCCCTAGGGAACTCCAGTGGGTCTTGAGCAAAGGGACCAGGGAGAGCCCCAACTGGAGGAAGTTCAAGACCATCAGGTGACGCACTCACTCCTCAAACAATATTTCACAGACATTTGGGGTTAAAATTGCGGACACGGTCAAAAACAAATTATCATAATGCGGGAAGATGTGGCCGCTCTGTTTCAAGCATGAGATAAAACAAGATGTGAACAAAATGGAGGAAAGGGTCAACGTGCATGAGAAAGCCATACAATAATTGACAGTGGACTCAAGGAAGATAGAAACGTGGGCAGAGCAAATGGCAACAGCAACCAGAAAATTTGTAGTTTCAGACTAAGACTTAGAAAACAGATCGTGAAGATAAAACATCTGGATCAAAAATATGCATGAGGATGTGCTAGATAAAGACCTCAAAGTAGTTGTAAAAGGCATCTTTGAAGACCTACTTGACTCCAAAGAGAAACCTGCAGTGAGACTGGACAGGATTCACAGAGCCGGCCCCCATAGAGGGGAACAAGTGGCTCGCCCCAGAGATGTTTAGAGAGAAGGATATTTGTTATAGATGGACATTTCTATTTGGTATGGTGTTTGAATGGCAGGGCAGGGAGCAGCGGATCACTTCCATTGGAGAAGGAGCAAGGATCTTGGGGATTGAGGAGGAAGAACAGGAGACTGTGGAGCCGCAAGCAAAAGCCCAAGTGGGGCATCAAATTTAGAAACAGTGAATGGTCGTGAGGCCAAAAAGGAACAAAAAGGGGGGATATCACCCCCAATTGAAATGCGCTGCTATCTGAATCAACGAGGAAAGGGACAACCATTAGGGAAGGGCAGAGCTATGAGAGAAGCTCAAAGAGGTACAAAGGGCTAATCAAGTACTACACCTGGGGAGGGTGAAAAGAGGGCGAACAGAGGTGGTCCAGAGGAGAGGGGCCAGTAGGGAAGGAATCCAGAATGGGCTGGGGAAAACCCACTGGGGCTCAGGCTGGGGTGTCTAATGAGCTCAATCACCGATGGGGAGATTCAGGGGGTGCTACAGGCTGGTTGAGTTCCTCCAGCCAAAAGGAGGGGCAGGGAACGGAGATAGAGAGGGGAAGGGGATAGGTATGGGGGAGGGTGGGAGACCGACCAGCGGAGTGGAAGAGAACACAGAAAAGTTGAAAAAACCTATGAAAATGACTAGCCCCAATAACTTAGGAGTGATAGCCTGGAATATAAAGAGCCTGAACTCCATGGTGAAGAGGAGAAAATTGGAGAGATAACAGAGGGAGGATCCAGAAATAATCACATTGCAGGAAACCCACGTACGGACATGGGATAGGGATCACCTAAGGTTACAAGGATGTCCCAAAATGTATCAGCCCACGGACAGGAATAAGAGGGTGGGGTGTTAATAGCTTTGCGGAACACTCTGCACCTTACCGTAACGGAAATGGACAGAGATGCCCAAGGGATATACATAGTGGTAAACCTGAAAGAGAGAAAGGAGAGTTACACTCTAGCCACCATCTACGTCCCGAATACGGGTCAGGATGCCTTTATGCAAAGATCCTTGGTTAGACTAGAGAAATTCATGAAAGGCCCCATAATACTAACATATGACTTTAACATGACATGGGATCCAGGAAAAGAAAGATCGTCAAAAACCAAAGGGACCCAGGGGAGACCCTCGAAGGAATTCGTAGAAAAAGTCGAGAGACTAGCCCTAGTTGATATATGGAGGGAGAAAGAAGGGGACAAAGAGGGGTTCACATTGTATTCACATGTTCAACATTCATCATCCCGAATAGGCTACGTGTGGACCTCCAGGAAACTCCTGGGCTGGGTTAGGGCCATGGAGGTGGGGGCAATACTGTTATCTGACCATGCTCCTTTGAGGGTGCAAATAGCCAGAAGGTCAGGTCCCCCGGGTCTCTAGAAATTGAGGTATCCAGTGCATTTTTTTAAGGATGAGACTTTGTGTAGGGAACTGAATCAGGGGGTGACGAGTTTCTTTGATGACAATAAATTGCGAGAGACCTCTGGGCAAACGAGGTGGGATGCCTTTAAGGAAACGATTATGGGGAGATTTGTCGCAATCAAGGCCAGTAGAGACAGGGAGTTAAGGCTGCTGGAAAGAAACCTATAAGGAAAATTAAAGAGTGTAATGGCCAGAATGGGCGTGGGAGCCAGCGAGGCAACGAGAAAGGAATACAGAGCAATAAAGTCTCAACTGGACATTATACAGTCAAGGGCGGCAAAAAAAGCACTGCTGTTTTTAAAACAGAAGGTCTACATCAAGGCCAGTAAAGCCGATAGACTTTGGGCCAGGATTTTGAGAAGGGAAGAGAGGCCTAAAACAATCATCACAATAAAGGTGGAAGGGGGGAGGCTACTAGTACAGACATCAAATATATTGGTCGGGAGTTCTCGTGGTTCTATACAGAACTCAGCAAATCCCACAGAACAAAGTCAACAGGAATACGTAAAAGTAAGGGATGTAGTTCAAATTACAACTCAAGGAAGGGAAGGGCTAGATATAGAGATCACATCAGAAGAGGTGCAGAGGGTTATCATGGCCCTGCCGAATAATAAGCCCCAGGACTAGATGGCTTTACTACAGAATTCTATAAAATATTCAGGGAATCATTGATTCCATATTTGGTCCCACTATTCAACTAAATGGGGCGCAAGGGGAAAATAACAGCAACCATGGAAGAGGCAAAGCTTGTCCTCCTCTCTAAAGAAGGCACATCAAGGTTATCAATAAACGGTCACTTATCTGAACCCATTAAGGTCCAAAGAGGTACAAAACTACGCTATTTACTTGGAGCCACTCTTGGAGGCAATAAGAACGAATGTCGAGATAGCATTTGGGGGAAGGTTCCATAAGGTAGCCGCATTTGCTGACATGCTATTGACTCTGAGGGACCCAGAGGGCTCCCTGAGAGCAATGGAAAGAGAGACGAGATGCTTTGTGAAGGTTGCTGGGTTAAAAATGAATCCCCAAAAAACTGAATTACTGAACCTCACAATACCAAGAGAGACCGAGGAGGGACTCAAGGGTAGCCTCCCTTATAAATGGGTCAAGAAATATATAACTGACCTGGGTATAAAGCAAACTAAAACTGTGGAGGAACTATTTGACGTTAACTACACGCCTCTGTTAGAACCAATCAAAAACAAGCTAGTGCATTGGGGTCCATTCACGGTTACATGGATGGGTAGAATTCATGAACTAAATATGGAAATTCTTCCACAAATGTTGTATTATCAGTGAAGAAGGAGCGAGGATCTTAGGGATTGAGGAGGAAGAACAGGAGACCGTGGAGCCACAAGCAAAAGCCCAAGTGGGGCATAAAAGTTAGGAACTGTCAATGGTCATGAGGCCAAAAAGGAACAAGAAGGGGGGATATCACCCCCAATAGAAAGGCCCTGCTATCTGAATCAACATGGAAGGGGACAACCATTAGGGAAGAGCAGTACTATGAGATAATCTCTAAGTAGTACAAAGGGCTAATCAAGTACTACAACTAGGGAGGACGAAAAGAGGGAGAACAGAGGTGGTCCCGAGGGGAGGGGCCGGTAGGGAAGGAATCCAGACTGGGCTAGGTAAAACCCACTGGGGCTCAGGCTGGATTGTCTAATGAGGTCAATCCCAGAGGGGGTGATTCAGGGGAGCTAGAGTGAAGAGGGAAAATCTGAATTTCCCTTCCCTCCTGACTGGGCCCCCAACCAGAAGAAGCCCTCCCGATGAATACCGACATCGACTATCCGAGATTGCATCCGGTCTCACCGCTCCCAGCGTAAGCTCACATCACAAAAGACATCCACCCATCTGCCCATGTAATCCCACGATGGCACGAGCCCTAGCCAACACAAGCAACGACAACCAAGACCGAGCTGGAGATGACTATATGGACCAAATCGATTGATGTCCCGCAAGCCATGCTGCAGGTCGTTAGAGACTTCATGACGACATGTCTGCGTTAGACAGGAAGCACACGTGCAGTCTGCACAATCGGGACACTCACACACCAAACCACATGAAGAACATACATGTACAGTTCTATGAGCTAGAGGACAGCAATACACACACAATGTCTACACGATTATTATTTTCCATATAGGCTCGCTACCGCACCGCAGAAACGCAAGATGCCTGAAGAGGTTGTGCAATGCTTGCGGATGCTACCCGCTATTAACCCTATGGATGGACAGGAGCACTCAAGGGACCTGATCACCACGACATGCTTTTAACCTATGAACAATTATATTGAAAGTATAAACAGAGTTGAGGTAGGCCTCAGACAAATCCAACACACTTGAATCGTCTCACAGAGATCCCGAAGCTGCAAGCTACTAAGCGAGCAGAATAGCCCTGGCAGGGACTGCCACTGCCAAGGCCACGATATTGCAAGTGACATTCCTCATTCACTGTGCCACGATGAGCCCAGCTACAGAAGAGAATACCCTGAGCTAAAATACAAATAAAATCGAAGTAATTCGGCCTCACCAGCAGTCTCCACACAAGTGATCTGGCCGACCTGACATGATGCCACGGCCTGGAAGCTGGGAAGATGCAGCCGCCTCACATGGAGACTGAGCCTTGCAACAAATTGCAACAATCCACCTACAAAATGGACGACATTAGCAAAGACACCATTGTTACACACTGTCACATAGTCACACCTTGTTGATACACATTGTACAAGAACAGGTGTCTCGCGGGCTGGGAACAGCGGTGGTCCCAGGCTTGGGGGCCCCGCAGCCTGACCAATCAGGACACTGGGGGATAGAGACTGACGGCCGGAATCTCCAGCCAATCATTAGGGGTTCTCATGTAACAATTCTCAGGTAGCAATTTTTAGGGATGACCCAAGCATACCACCTGACGCAGTGACCACCAATAACCGAGCAATCTATATGTCCCTATACTGGACCTACTACTCTGGGAGCCAACCCAGAGTGGCGTTAGGTTCAGGGATGGATTTTTGGTAAGTGACGCTAAATGTGATGTCACCAAGATACAAAAATGGCCTGCGAGCCCGAAATAGATGAGAGGTGCTTGGTCTGGATTTGGACTTGTATGTTATCCCGGCTCGTTTGTCATAATAAACAGCAGTTACCCTTTGCTCCTTGTGTGGACCTCGACTTCTTTAGGACATTGGAAGGAGTTAGGGCCTTCTGTGAGCTGGAGGTCCACAGACCCTAGGTATGGCTCTGCCAACCCCAGAATTCTACTAACAAGTTGGAGGCACTGCTGAGATGTGCTCCTGAGACCCCAGCAAGATTGTTTGTGACGTCAGCTCGGCAAGGTGCGGCCCCCTCTGCCGTCAGACCTCAGAGGACTGCAGGACCCTCACGAAATTGCAACACCACCGGACAGCGCAACCAGAGATTGGCCGTCAGGAGCCGACTTAAAAAATGTATCCCGCCCGTGG
This sequence comes from Ambystoma mexicanum, assembly GCF_040938575.1. NCBI lineage: Eukaryota > Metazoa > Chordata > Amphibia > Caudata > Ambystomatidae > Ambystoma > Ambystoma mexicanum. The sequence goes on from NC_090935.1 coordinate 540,025,658, forward strand.
TTAGCGAGTATCCACACGGAGTCCAGAAGAGGCGAGACGAGCCAAGTGGGAGGGAAGTCAGCAGCTGAGCAGCACCAGCAGACGTGCACCTAATGTAAGTGTGGTCCACACGACGAGCCAACAACCTATTGTAAGGGTGGGTGGAGGATGGTGTAACATTGCCATAACGTTCAGTACCAAGGCGGTGGTTGGATCGTCTATGACTGTAGGCAATTTTTTAGTGCCCTTTTGTGTTGGTGAACGTCTCGGGGCGGGACAGCAGGTCCCTATGTGATGGAAGGGTTGTTGCACCAATAGGTCTGGATAGTGAGCATATGGGTAAGGGCATGGTTTTCCTCTGAATCGATGTTGTAGTTTGGTGAGTAGATGTGGCTTTCCTATTAACTGAACGTTCTAGTTCGATAAATAGATGTTGGATTCCCGTACAAGTTAGCGGATTGCGGAAGGTAGTTCACTGGTTAAGTTTCCAGGGTAGGAAGCGTATTACAAGTCAGGCGAATAGACGGGTGCAGTTCAATTACAAGAAAAATAGTTGGTTGATGACGTATACTCCACTCTGGGGGAGGTGGGAAGACAGCTGTGGGGATTGTGTATTTTACATGTGGAATTAAAATGGCAGACATATGTGTATAATACGTGCACGAAGTGTTGATTGTGAAGGGTTAGCTTGGTGAAGTCACCCATATGCCATTGTGTGATCAGCGTGCACAGAGCTCGCAACTCAGCGCTCAAACTACAGAACAGGTGGATCAGCAGCCGTGCACGGACAGCGCCGGCACATGATCAAGGGGATCGCTGAGCGGTGACAGCCCAGTAGAGGTGGGGCAGTACCAGAGTATGCCGCACTGGTGTACGGCAATACAGAGGATACACATTAAAGGGGCTTGCCGGGAGGCTGCAACCCCTGTGGAAGCGGGATACACCACGTCAGGTATAAGGCCGCAGGGGGCCATAGACTTTGGGGGAGTGTGCCGGATCATGGTAGCTCCTTAGAGGCGGGGCGGTATGAGAGCACGCCTCGCGAGAGGTGTGGCTGTTAAGGGCCACACGTATCACTAATTAAACATTGAACTACATAACAAACAATGTTCTACCCTTGTTCTAATAACGGATAGTCAATTTGAGGTCAGGTAAAAACTACAAGTAAAAAGCAATGATGTACCACAGGGGTGGGGGAGGAGCACCATACGAGGTACACGGGACAGTACTGACCCAATCCAACACATCTGTAAGACACTGCTTACTTAACGAGACAAAATTGTAAAATACAGTGTAGAATGGACTAAGGGATGGGAAAATAACGGTGCCATGGCCACCCAACGGCAGTTTCTCGAAGGATATATTACAGTCACTACTCACTTACACAATACATACAAGGGGAAGAAATTAGCAAACCGCATGGAAATAGTTGAGCTGTGGCGAATGATCCAGGGTTATTACCCTGGGATGTTAAGCCTACAGGAGAAGAAGAGGAACGCGTTAGTGACACAATTAGAACAGAAGGAAAGGAAATGGGAGGTGCAGCTAGAATTGGAAAGGCAGGAGAAGGCGGAGCATGAAAGCAGGGAACGGGAGGAATTACTGGAGAAGGAAAGGAAAGAGATGATGGGGAGGATAACAACGGGAAGGACGAGCAAGGTGAGTACGGAAGCGAAGGGGCCTAGCACACAAGAAAAGGAAAGGGTTGAAGCTGGCCGAGAAATGGCATTTTGGAGAAGAAAGATATTGCTGGTAAGCACACGTAAGTATGAGGAAAGCAGTCTGAAGGGGTTAAGGTTAGCTTTAACAGCGGGAGCACGGAGTCAGCGAGACGAAGACGAAGAAGTGCTACGGAAGGTACACAAATAAGAAATGGAAGAAATAGATCGGAAACGAGCGGACGAGGCAGACTGAGAAGAGCACCAGCCCCGACGGGTACCGACAGGACACACAGGGAGTAGCGTGGGAACAGCTGAGGTGCATCAGACAGAGTCCATACCACAGAGCGCAACAGGAAAAGAAGATATTGATGCAGCAAATTTTATAAACATTGATCTCTAAAGCTTAATGGTACGGTACCCAATCCCACGGAAATTGACATTCTCAGACGGATTCTGCAGTGAGGAAGACGAAGATAGCAATGGTGTAGGAAAGGAAGAGCTAAGTAAACTGTATATTACACGAACAGGCACAGCAATCTCATGGGAATGTAGGACTCAAAATTAAAAGAATTGGGTCAGCACACTGGCACGACTACAAAGGATATGGCAACAACAGTAGCACCACACAGACCCTACACGAATAGACTCCGAGACCTCCCCGGGTGCAGAAGAGATGGGGCAGAAGTAACACACAACAGGGGACACACATGTCAGCGGGGCAGGCACATGGGACCCTAGGATGCCTCACGCGGGGCACCCAATATAGACATCACAGACATCAGGGCAGACATGGAAGATGAGAGAGGAACAATCCAGATACAACAGCATATACGGACACCTGAGGAAAGGGATGAATATTCACAGATGCCATTATTAGAGAGAGGGGGAAATAGGCCACAATATATACCCTTGAAGCACGCAAACAGGGAGAACATTAATAGCTTTCCATCACTCAGTATAGGGGCAGGAAAATGGATATATGAAATGGAAAAGCAGACAGCGGTACACAGGCTGGCAGTGGGGGACGTGAAAGGGCTGCTAGTATCCATACTGGGTGACGCGGCAGATGACATCTGGAAGAGGGCGGGGTTCCCAGGGGTAAAAACACAAAGCACCACACATGACGGGTCCCCATTTGAGAATTGCAGGCACGCAGTATGGCAAGCACTAAGGATACAATACCCTGATACATCAGACATAGGGGCAATTACGTCACACAAGATGTATGAAAATGAAGATCCCGTTAGTTACATTCAAGAGAATCAAGAGCTTTGGCACCTTGAAACTCAGGAGCTGTGGGATAAAGCAATAGCTATCTTCTATCACATCTTAATACAAGGGTTGCCAGAATCTGTGCAGAGACAGCTGAAGAAATTAGTGGGAATGGAGGCTAAATCATGGTCAGAAACACAACTAACAATAGTACACCATTGTAGGTTATGGCATGAAAAGATGAAACAGAAGGCAGAGGATAGAAAAGCAGACAAAGTTAAATTAGTGCAGAAGAAGTTGTCAAAATACACCTTAGAGGGAGCACTAATAACAGGCGCTGCACCACCAACTCAGGCAGTAGTGTCCCAACCCCAACCACAACTACAACAACAACTGCCACAGCAGCTGCCACAATACAACACAGCCCAGCAGTACCAACCACCAATGGGGGGATACATGTGTATGGGCAGTTACCAGCAAACATTTAGGGAAAGGGGAGGGGGATCTAGGGGGTGGGGCTTAGGGCCACAAGCACACTACCCAAGAGGAGGGTTCAGGGGTTACACACAACAGGAATGTCAAGGCCAAGGAGAGGGAGGAGGAGGATTTCCATGGCAAGCGTGAGAACCGCCCCAATGTTCGACATGTGGACTAGTAGGTCACATCTTCCGCACGTGCAGATACAGAGCAGCACAGCAAGGGTGGGGTGAGCAAGGGCAACAAAGCTACCAGGGGGGCCATAATGGGTGTTATCAGCAGGCAGAACAACCACACATGGTGCAACAGCAAGGCATAACTCAGCCACAGGCACAACATCAAACAGTACAAGGGACATTACAACCACAACAACAGCAAGCACTACTGCAACAACAACAAAGCGCACTGACAGCACAACAACTAACACAGTTACAGGACGGCTCACAACAGGTCATGCATACGGCAGGGGAAATAAACATTGTCAGGGGATGCCATGAACACGCAAGGATTTTCTGGGGCTCGATAAGTGGTTCCATTTACTGATAAAATCCCCTTATCCACAGGAGATCATGATTTATCACTACCCTTACTTTACTCGAAACACACGGCAGTAAACATCCTGTGCCGAGGCATAATGAGTAGACTGAACATGACCATCTAATTCACTGACAAGGGTATAGTGTGCTCCACAGCAGGCATACACATGCTCACGACAAGGCAAATACTCCAGGCGTACTGTGGGAAAAGCATGCAGAGGGGGGAGCCTGTAGACCCAGAAGTATTTCAGTACGTGACAGACCTGGCATTGGCATGGCTACCAGGAATAGCAGGTAAAGTATGGAGGAGACCAGGTGAGTACCTTTTCAGGCCGAGACGCCCACAGATGACAAGGAAGCGCGCCCCGGAAGTACCAGAAAGTGCCTGTTTTCACCTGTTCTTGTGTTGGTAAGCGAGGCAATACTTCGAGAAACAGACAGAGCAGGAGAGATATGCCCCGTTAAGATTTCGGTCGGGGTGAAAGTCGGGTGGTTTCTCCTAAGACTCACGTGCCTGTGAACCGAACACAAGTCTGTGAAAAAAGAGAAGCCTGGACAATATAAACCACTTGCTCCGTTAAATATAAATCAACATTGCAATCCACGGCTGTTTCCACATTTTGAATCAGAGGACACTTATCCTCCAGATTCCAACCATGATGTATGGAAATTGAATACTACATCCTGAGATTGTAACTACGCTGTATTGAAATTGAATTCTACATCCTGCCCCTCCTGACTCCATTGGATAGGAGATGGTGTGGCCCATGCCAATATTTCTGCTTGAAAAATGGGTTGTTTTGTCCTGAAGAAGGTTGCCGTACAGAGAGTACCAATGGTGATGCTCGCAGAGAGCAACTGAAACACGTGTCGACGTGGATCTGTGTAAATAAGAGAACACAGACTGTTATGATACCCCAAATGTGTGGGGATAGTTTATAATGAATTATAATTACATTGAGTTATAGCAGATGTCAACTGTTTTTTATAAACCATTTTTCTAAAAAATGAACTGTGGAATGAAAGAGTGATGAGAATTGTATGAATGTGAATGAATGGTAAAACGAATGGGCCATAGTGTTGTAAGTAATGTTTAATATGTTTTTAGATATAGCATTTATGCTGGAATAAAATAAACTAAAAATCTTGGGAATTCAAACCAAGTTAAAAATTATTTGTGCACCTCGTCATCCTTAACCCTGTCTACTAGTTCTTTCTCTTGTATATTTCCGTTTATGTCAATAGACATTGACGGGATAGTGGCATGGTAAGATTGGATTGCGGTACACGCCTTAGACGATGAAGGAAAGGCATGGACGGCAGTAATAGCACTCTCAGAAGGGTGTAGATTGACGCAGGTATCTGATGAGGAACTATTCTCACAAGAAAAGGGAACAAGTGAGATGATATTGAGAATGAGTGTGTACCTTTAGCTACGTTTAACATATAGAGAGGTGGCCCAGAAAATGGCCATGGTATTAGAAGCACCCCTCCCAGCACCGCCCCCCTTCTGCGAGGAGGACTTAGCAAAGGTACCAACCTCATTATGGACAACAAGTCCCTATTATGTAGGGTGCATAAAAAGCATAGGGGAAGTGAAATAAAACTGAAGAAAGGAGCAATTCTGCCCAGGGTTAGAGAATACCCACTGTCGAAGGAAGCAGATGAGGGCATTTATGAGACAAGTGCCCTCATCGAAAGAGGCATCCTAGTGCCATCGGAATCCCCTCGTAACACTGCAGTGTACCCCGTCCGCAAGGCCAATGGCGGCTCATGGCGTTTATACAAGATTTGAGATCCCTCAACAACATTGTGGAGGCAGAATACCCAGTAGAGGCTAACCCAGCTACAATACTCTGCGGCATTCCAGCTGAGGCCACACGGTTCACTGTGATCTACCTCAAAAATGCCTTTTTCCCGATAACACTACACCCAGAGTCGCAAGACTTAACAAGTTTCATGTACCGAAACACAAAATTAAAAACACACAAGGTTGCCCCCAGGGTATGCGAGTCACTGTCTATCTTCAACAGAGTAATACAGATGGACTTAAGCAACATTGAGACAGGGAGTACGATACTACAATATGTAGACGACATTCTTATTTGCAGCACCATGGAAGCTGAGTGCAGGAAGGACTCAGTTCAAATGCTCACTGTAATAGCAGAGAAAGGATACAAGGTAGACAATCCAAAATTACAATACTGCCAGAAGGAGGTTCTGTACATCGGCCAATTGATATCCCAAAAGGGCAGACACATAGCACCACAGAGGGTACAAACGATATTAAACATACCTCAACCACAGACGGTAAGAGAGTTACAACAGTTCCTCGGTCTATGCAACTGTTGCAGGGTATGGGTGTTTCATTACAGCACATACATAGGTCCCTTACTTACAGGCCTCAGGGAAGCACAAAGGGGACAAAAGACGCTGAGGTGGACACGGGAAATGACCGATGCATTTAATGAATTAAAGCAGGGTACCTCTGATTATACAAAGGAGTGTTTTATATTCTCACACTCTGATGGGGTGGTAATGAAAGCGGTACTAACACAAAAGACAAGCATGGGCCACAAACCAATTGCATACTACAGCGGGCAATTAGACCCAATGATGACAGGGCATTTTCAGTGCAAACAACACTTGGCTGCTGCAACTTTTGCTGTAGAAAAGGCATCAACAATAACAATGGGATGTTCCACAACACTTCATGTGGAGCACGCCCTCTTTGCAATCCTGCACAAACCAAAGAGCACACTAACAACACAGATAGCAACATGGTATGAAATCATCCTCTCACGTCCAGAACTAAAAATAGTAAGATGTAAGAATGTTAACCCAGCACTTTTTTTGGCAGAAGAAGTCGAAGAAGGAGAATATTTCCATGATTGTACGAAAGCTATTGAATACTACTCAGAAACGCGTAAAGTAGAGGAAGATGCACTTGAGGGGGGAGACGTACTATACATTGACGTGTCATCCTCAATTGACCAAAGTGATGGGGTGAGAAGAACAGGGGCAGCAGTGGTAAAATTAAGAGAAGACTGGACAAGCGAGACAGATAAATGCATTAAACTGCCTCCCCAATATTCGGCCCAAGCAGCGGAACTGGTGGCTCTGATACTAGCCCTTAGAGAAAGTGCAGGAAAACGGGTCACTATCTACTCAGACAGTGCCTACGTAACATCAAAAGTACATTCTGGTTTAGCAAGATGGTTGGAAGAGGGTTTAGACAGGCAGATGGCACACCAGTACAGCACACTCTCCTCCTAGGGGAACTGATAGAGGTTGTAACAGACCCAACAGAACTTGCATTAGTGAAGTGCCAAGCACATACTAATGGGGAAGACCCGGTATCAAAAGGAAATGAAGCAGCAGATTTCTATGCAAAGCATGCCTCATATTTTGGGGAATTATGGGACCTCCAAGAAAAACAAAAAGAGAGGGGAGGGGTGAGACAGATGCTCATGAAACAAGGATACAGTCACTTACCACAGACACAGGTAATGGAGCTACAGGCAGCAGCCCCAATGGCCGAAAAGGAACAGTGGGTAAACAGAGTATGCTCAATGTCCCCCACAGATGCCCTGTGGAGACAAAACAATACGGGTAAAGTAGTTATACCCCTTGCATTATTAGAAATAGCACTAACACAACTACACTATCCTGAACACACAGGGAAAGAGGTAATTATGGCACCTATTCAGGAGTCATGCTTTTGCCCTGAATTAAATGCCCATGTTTCAAATTTTATTAGTAATTCCCTCACATGCCAGCAGTTTACTGTGGGTCACACGCTTAAAGTAATCAAAGGAGTAATACCAAGACCCAAAGGCCCTTTCTTACACCTTCACATTGGCCATGTCGATATGATAAACGTATGACAAGGCTACCCCTACATGATCGTGGTAGTATGTCCCTTTTCCAGGTGGATAGAAGCAGGCCCATGCTCCCATGCTGATGCATTATGGGCCGACAAGTTTCTTGTTAGAGAGGTGTTCCCATGGTGGGGTGTCTGTGAAGTCCTACGATCAGACAATGGACCCCACTTTGCCAATGAATTGTTCCAACATATAACCACATTGCTAGGTATCAAGCACAAGTTTGCTTGTGCATATCACCCGCAGGCCACATCGTTTGTGAACGCCTCAATGTCCCTCTGAAGGAGACGATTGCGAAAACGCAACAGACAACTAAAAAGAACTGGCTTTACTGCCTACCCCTGGCTCTATTTGAGCTGCGGAATAAACCAGGGTCAGACCACCACCTCACGCCCCATGAGGTGGTGACGAGTCATCAAACGCACCTCCCACTAGCACCGCCCACAAGAGCCACCCGTGACTGTGAAGGGGCTGCCGAAATATTTGGAAGTGAAATGCATGACTACGTTTTTTCACTGGTTACTAGTTCTTCGTTAATCTCTCAACAGATCCAACGAACACAGGGGAGATCAAAGAAGGATCTACAAGAAACCAGCGACCCCCATTAACCAGCAAAAGCATTACCCATCAAAGAAGGAGACAGCATCCTCCTACAAAACTATTGCAGGAAGTCGAACACCCCCAGACTCACAGGACTGCATATTGTCGAGGTAGTCGTGGATAGAGCAAAACAAATCAAGGGTAAAACAGTTTGGCATCATACCCATGATGTTAAGCCCTACAAAGCATCGACCTAAGCTCAGCATCGACAAGGCCAACGCTACAGTAACGACAGATACACAGGACAGCAACAGTGCCCCATTAACGATAACACAAAAAACAGACAGTCCTTTGAACTCAAATGAACAAGAGCATGTACATCATCCGATGACACGATGCTCACAAACACTTGAACCCTTTAATTGAATAAATAAACTGAATATCCTTTATTAAATAATACAGAACTGCACAAGAACTACCCACCGGAAAATGTATGATGCTTGATGCTTTGATGTAGACACGCCAATACAGCATGCATACACCCAGTAGGAATACACTGTTTTAACACTGTGTTAGCATAGTCTCTTTTTTACCGCACATGCAGGGTCCTGCATCCATGTAAAATGTATATGCATAAAGGTTAGAAGTAGGTTGAACATTTATTTTGATGTTACCCCCCTTTGAACACCTTGAAGCACTGTCCCACCAACACGTTCATGTGATACGAAGGCTTACACACTTCCAGCCAAGACCACCACGCATTTACTATATTGCTTTCATAGAGTACATAGAACAAACGTACCCACAGCTTCACAACACCCTACCCATACTTAGAATAGATCAATACGGAAAACATGGGAACAGTTGTTTGCATGGGCATTAAATGATTATTTAGTAAATCGGGCTTGAAATACTTACAAGTACTAACATAAGTAACACTTTTTATCGCAATTTTCAGGCGGGCAACTTTATCATCCCATCAAACAACCGGACAAAGGTGGTAAGAAGTGTATAGCTATACTTACTCATGGCTAGGATAATGAAATTGCTTTTGACAACCGTGTGGCTCATGTTATTCACCGGATTACTAGCCGCTGTCATTTGGCAGCTGTACTTAGCACTACTTGTCTCTGTAACTCCCAATACTAATGTTCCCCCTACCAAAGCTGCAAGGAGCACTGTGTCAGGTGGTACGACCAGCACGGACGGAAAGGTAAGGAGAGGTAAGCGTAGTGTTGGTACTGATGTTAATGGGGTTGACACATATCTCACTGGCACAGCACACATCACAAACAACATGTGGTACAAACACATGTCAAAAATTTGTAAGGACACAACACGGGACAGCTACTATTTCTGCTCACTGATCCCATATGCCATAAGTGCTTCCAGAACCTTTGTAGCCACAGAAGTGCCAGCAACAACGTCACAATGCCTCCTATACCTCGCGTTGTTCCAAACACAGGGGAGATTCCAAGGGAAAACAGTAATACTCCGGTGTAGATCAAAAGCAACATACCCTTATGAGGATAGCTTCATCAAGACATTACCTATGTTCGACAACTACTGGCAACACACTCAAGTGCTACGGTATATAACTAATGGACGAGAGAAAGGCGAAACAAAGGATGTGATGTTAGACTATCTGCCATGCAAATGGAACGCCAGAGAAACAGGCGGAGAACCCGGTTTCTGGGAACACCCCCAAATGTTGGTGTCTGGGAAAGTGTATACGAAAGAAGTATGGGTGGATGAAGTGATGGGAAGCAAGCCATTATCATTAACAAAGTTTGCAGTGAACAAGGTCCAGGAAGAAAACAAGTGTCTCAAGGAATAGGCCAAGAGTGCAAGTTTGCTGACATTTCTGGATAAGGAAGATGGACTACTAACAATCATTCCTCTTACAACACCAACCCTATGTTGCCAGCATGACGAGATATCGAAGTGGGGACAAAAGAGGGATGCAGGAGGATAGAGAAGATAGGAGACATGGGATCAGGCACAGTGGTACTGATGGACCATTATTGGGCATGTGGGGCAAAAGCATACAATAAACTACCACCTAACTGGGGAGGGATCTGCTCCCTGGCACATGTCAACGTACCATCGCTAATAGTGCCTCAAAAACATGTCAAAATGGATGACTTACCGAAAATGGATGAAGGCAATAAGCGGAGGAAACGATCACTGCCACCTACCACACTACCATCTGGCCATGACATCACCAAAGATGCCACATTACAGAGAGTAAAACGACAGGGAAATTATTTATGGGGCAAATCAGAAACTGCACTCGAGGAAGTACTGCCATCACATCAGCTGTTCAGCAGGACTGCCATGTTCTTCTCAGCAATAATACACCAAGGGTTCCAGACATACACAAATGCAAAATGGCTCCAGATAACACGGTGGGAGCTAATGATGACAATAAACTCAACAGTGAACAGATTCAACGCAATCAAAGAAGAGCTCCAAGCTATACGATTAGTGGCCCTACAGAACAGGTACGTTCTAGACATACTCATAGCTATGGAAGGAGGAGTATGCGCAAAAATAGGAAGCTCCTGCTGCACGTTCAATCCAGCAAACGATGAAGATAACGGAACATTATCAGAAGCAGTGTCGCAGTTGGCAAAAATGCACACTAAGATGGAAGAAGAAACAAAAGGCACGAAGAAAGACGGAAGCTGGTTCTCATATCTCTGGTCATGGATGCCGTCCTGGGTAGCTGATGGTCTAAAAATACTAGCAGGGGGCCTGATCCTGGGGTTGGCCTCTCTACTCATGATAAAAGCGTGCATGGCCAAATCAAAAACGACTGCAGAAGAAAGGATCGGGATGAAGCTACTCTTACCTGCAGAGGATGACCTACACACAGACATAATACGTATGGAACAAGAGAGACTATGACAACAGCTAATGGAATCAGACATGTACCCACCATCAATGTAGCTAGAAAACCCAATGAATCCCAAGATTTATGTCGGAAAATGGGTCTACTGCAAGCTCGGAGGGGGGTGCGTGTATATCTACTCGTCGTTCGAAGATCATGTGAACCACTGTGGGCATCTAGCGGGAATTACGAAGGTATGGCACCTGAGGGAGGACAAGAGAAGCAATAATTTTGTGGTCGACATGTCGACCAGAGGGGGGACTGAAGAGGGAAAATCCGAATGTCCCTTCCCTCCGGGCAGGGAGATGATGGTAATTCTTCCACAAATGTTGTATTATTTTATGACGTTCCATATCCAGGTCCCAACCTATTTATTCCGAACAGTCCAAAAACATACAGGAAGATTTATATGGCATAATAAAAAACGAAGGGTAGCCATGAAGGTGATGATGATGTCGAGAAATAGAGGGAGATTGGGGAGCCGGATCTGACAAAATACTTCAGGGCACCTCAGGTAAGGATAATGAGGGACTGGCTGAAAGATTATCGGGAGAAATATGGAGGTCAATGGATAGGGCAATAATAGGAGAAAACATTGAGGAAGTAATGTGGAAACTGAAGGGGGACAGGCCAAAAAAAAAAAGTACTACAGTAGGATATTGACGGTGGGAGGCTAGTCCTGGGACAAAGTGATAAGGCATGCCCAAATTACTACATTTCCGTCACCATTTACCTCGATCTTCGATAATCCAAGGTTTACCCCAGGGCACTAGGAAAGAAGCTTTGGGGCATGGTGGGAGGGGTGCTGCTTAAATATTTGAGACATGTTTAAGGGAACAGACATCAAGTCAATTCAAGGAGGACTTTGGACTGAAAGAATCTGAGAGATACCGATGCTTCCAGGTAAGGCACTGGGTCATGCAGCCCTCTATTAAAGGGGCAGCAACGTGCGACTTAACCCCCTTCGAGAAATACCTAATATCTGACTCTGGAGATAAACACATAGTGGGGGCCATCTACGCTCTGATTAAACAAGGGGAAACACCAGGGGAAAGGAAATACATGACGCTTTGGGAGGGGGTCACCGGCCAAGAAATAGATCTAAGAGACTGGCAGCAGTTGTGTGCTAATACACCAAAGATAACAAGGTCCATACAGATCCAAGAAATATGGATTACATTTATGTTGCAATGGCAGTTAACCCCAGAGAAATTACATTTATTTTATCCCTCGGTGACAAATCTCTGCTGGAGACAATGCGGAAAGGTGGGGACCTGGAACCACATTTGGTGGGAATGTCCACTCATCCAGGAGTATTGGAAGGTAATAGGGGAAGCATTAGGTGAAAAATTGAGTTTGAAGGGGAGTGCAACAGAGGTTTATCAATACTGAGGTTGGGAGGAAAACTGCAATAACTATCATCCAGAGCAGATCACACAAATTATGTAATTTTGATGATGGCAGGGGCACTGGGTGTGGCACAAAAGTGGAAAGCAAAAGACCCCCAACCGAATGTGGAATGGGCCACTTACTCCCTGCATGGCGATCAGCAAGGTTTTAGGGGGGACTGGGAAAGGGCCATGGGGTTTCTTCAAAAGGGGGCGAGGGTGGAATGATTCTGGTCAACTGCTGTCAGGAAGTTATGACTCAATGGACTTTAAAAAAAGGGAAGCCTCTCCATCGAAGGTCAGACTCTCGGGGGGATCAGGGGTGACACAATTGTTTGTAAAGGTTGAGAAAATGTCAATAAAAGTTATATGGAAAAAAAACACAATCACAATTCTTCAATTTCTGCAAATTTCAATTTGCAAAATAACTAGACTGATCAATCACGAAGGCAATTATTATGTAATGTTGTGTGATTCTGGTTTTCCTGCAGGCTTAAAAGGCTAGTAGTAGGATTTCAAGATCAGTACAAATACATATGGCAATTATGATTTCACCACCACTTTTGGTTTTTAAATAAACACAAGTTGATTTAGCGGTTCCCCTCCCCCCCTTGCTTTGATCTAAGTCAGACAGAAAAATTTGAATGATTTGGGGAATTTTGGATTTCAGCCCTCCTTTACTGAAAGGCCTGTGTTGGGGAAGCTGGCTAAAAAGGTTGGACTGATTTAAGAACAAAGACACCCCTCTTCCTTAAAGAAGGTGGTGTCAGCTGGACAACAAGGATTACCCAATTAATGTATAGGCTATAGTTTTCAGCACACACTGCAAAGTGAGCTTTGTTAATTTCGAATTTTAACAAAATTCACCAGTAGTATTCTGCCAAAAGGGGAATTAATTACATTTATATTTTTGGTTAAATAGGCTAAGGATCTACATGGTTTGCCCCCCGCCCACTTTAAAGGGAAAAGATTCATGACAAGCAGATCCCCCCACCTTTTGGTTTCCCAGGGCTAACTTCTACTTACATAGCAAGCCTCTGTTTAAGGTTCAGGAAAGCCAGCCCATCTTTCCAGAGTGTCCTGCACTCTGGAAAGATGGGACAGGAGTCTGGTCACTCCACTCCACCATAGGACCCAGTCAGCTTGAAGCCTTCCTGGAGATAGATAGCTCTACCCAGATGCACTCTCAGCAATCTCCTCTGGTGTCTCCTAACAGCTTTCAGATGGTAAGTTTCAGCAGCCTTCCTGATGGTCTGTCTCTTCTCTCTGTCCTAGTGCAGTCCCCCTTATATAGCAGCAATGACACCACCAATTTTACAATCTTGAGGAAGTACCCTTCAATAATTCCTGCCACTAGGATTGGACATTTACCCTTCTCTCTCCGAAACCCAGCCTCCAAGTCAGGATTGGTTTAGGGGTCTGGAGCAACATATGGCAATTCCCATTTGTAATCGCCCTGTGTTCTCCTTTGAACTTTTTGGCAAAAACTAGTTATGCATCACAACTTCATAATTTGGCTAGCAACTGCCAAAATAAACATATTTTCTGATTCAACTAATCAGGGAGAATTAGATAAGCTGACCACCAAATCTGTATCATGTAGCACAGCCACGTGGCACGTTTCTGCCGTTTACATAAAAAGCACAATAGTCATGAATAAGTTATTAAGCATATTCTTAATTTCTTTTTCCACCCACTCACCAACTCTCACATTTGGAACATTTTCAGATCAGCCAGAAAGCTAGTTTAACAGGCCATTACAGTTCCCTGAGTCACGGGTAGATGAATTTTATATCCCCAAAATTGCCTGGACACTACATAATAAATGGTACATAAATGAAATCCATCCACCTTATGATGGCTGAGAAAAAGGCCTAAATGATAATAGTCCTTTTAAATGAATTGTGAATCTTCATGTGAGACAAATGGCCCTCCTGACTTCCGGCCATTGGTTTTCACTGGTCCAGCCTGTACCCAGAGCTTTTTTTTATCAGTCTCCTTTGTGTTGGAAGCTTGCTCTTTGAAGTGGGTGCCCCCTTTTCACACATATTGGTCATGCTCCAGTCCAGTGTAACTTTTCTTGAAGTCAATGCTTTCAGAGCCAGTAGGTCTGGAGAACACTGAATTTGGACACATTTAGCAGGACATTTCATTACTGTTGGTCATTAAATCGGAGATGAGACATCCAGGCTGGGAATGGGTTATCTCCTTGTGAGGATTTTCCCACAGCCAGCAAAAGGGTCTACCTGGGGCTGACATTTTCCATGAAGACAAAGTAGCTTTTAAAAATTTCACTGGAGTTTTGTAGGTGAATCATAATATAGATTGCTTTTTGTCAACCTGTACATCATGTTCTGTTTTCCTGACATTTTTCGGAGAGCAGTGATACTTTTTTTTCCTTATGTTTTCAAACTGCTTTTATTTGCAGACAACTTTTCAGGCCATTTTGTTTTCAATATTTAAAAATCCTGTTTTCCACGTGTCAGGCCTCTTTCATTCCTCATGGATCTTATCCTTTGGTTCTTATCCTTTGGTAATGACAGTTAGGCCCCTTTCCACATGGCTCTGTAATTGTGCTTGAAAAACAAAAACAATGGCCCGGACGTTTTTGTTTCAGTGTTTAAAATCCTGCCATTCATCTGAAAGGGACTTCTGTTTGGGGCCTTAAATGCACACCACAAAGCTCACAACCCAGTGGACAGTGTTTTGTTGTCTGTATAGGATGAGGACGTTTCACCACAGGAGTCTAAGTGGTAATGGCCCAAAATGTCACCATCATAGTTGCGATGGCCGAAATGCCCGACTACATTCTTTAACACCCCTTTACACCACATATATATGTGGGGGGTATGGGATATTATAGTAATATGGGGGGCTGCAGGGGTCTCTCCAAGCATTTTTATGTGGTGCAAAGGGGGTTTAATTAAAAATAAATCGGCATTTTCGGCCGTCACAATTATGTGTGACCTCAGTGATCACATAGATCCATCTCAGTTATTGCAGGAGGAATTTCTAAACACCTAAAGAAGACCAGGGCGCCATGTCCCTCACACACTACACACTACACTCACACTACACAAAGTTTTAAGCCTGGCAGACAGCTTAAACAAAATATGAAGAAGGTAGTCCTCCCCACAATTCTCACTTTATTCAACATTTTCTTTAAGAAATCTTCAAATCACAGCTTCAACTTTTACATCTTTTGAAAGCTAAAGCCACATGCTTTTCTAATATGCAGTTGGGAAGTTTCTACACTCACTGTGTGCTCCCCTAAGAGGAGCATAAGCTTACTCTGTGTTCCTCCAGGAATGGGTCCAATAAAGTGCGTCTTCCTCTCCTCACCATGACTGATACCAAAACGAGAAAGAGCCTGTCTAAAGCCTCCTCTACTTGCAAACTAAAGAACATCTATGTAGATACATGCATGAAGAGTGTATTTACTGTCTTAACCTTGACCACTATATGGATTCTTGCTCCATTTGTCAGTCTTTCTCTAACAAGAAGTTAAAAGATAGGCACAGAATACTAGATGCCTGACTTGATGAAGGCACTGTGGCCACAGGTTCTTCTTCAGTGAAGACGTGTGCTACACTACATCCTAGAAGTCTTCCACAAATAGCTATCTATTTGGGGAAAAAAGAGCCAGATCCCATGAGGAAGCATCCAGAGCGAAGATGGCGAAGAAGTATGATTCCCCCATGCTTATAAGGGTTCTGATAAACCCTCCATGTCTGAAAAGCCTGCCTCTTCTTCCTCGCACAAACTATCACCATAGCCAACAAAGGACTTATCAGTGAAAATCTTGATGACAACTGTCCATTAAATCCTGTACAACAGCACGGTCCTGGAGACATACAGCTCAAGGCAATGAATCGGTCTACAAGTAACTCATTGTCGCCTTTGTCCATGAAAAAAAGACTGTATACGAGACCATTAACTGCCATATACAAGTCTTCATTGATGGCACCAATGACGAGCGTGTCCGCTGTCATCCAGTCCTCCATTGCTTTGTCGACAACCTCTTCTATGCACCTAAAGAGATATAAAACAAGCTACTTTAAGGGTAACATGGACTGAACCAGAGGCATTGCTGGGGGGGGGGGGTTGAGGGGGCTATAGCCCCAGGCTATAGCCCCAGGTCTTTTGTTTGTAGCCTGAGGTAGAATCTCAGGGGCTACAACCAAAAGGCTAGCTAGCCCCGAGTCCCAACGCTCCCGACATTAGTGTAGCCCTAGATCTTTGCCAGACCTAGCAACACCCCTGGACTGATCCCTGAAGTAGTGAGAGATTGTTAACATTAGTGACATAAGGGGTGATAACAGACTGTAATGAGGCAATGAGAGCTGCAAGGGCATCATAGGTCTTGCAAGAAGGGGTCAAAGCGAATAGAACTTGTCAATTCGGACCGGTTGATACTCAAAAAGTGGCACAACATCGGAAGTAACTGTGGCTTGGCTGGGCCAATCTAGAGGGTCTAATCTATTAAAGGAAATCTCTTGTTGAATGCCAGAAATCTTATCACAGAAAAAAGAGTTAAAGTCATTAAATTTACTTTGAGAGAACATAACCGGATTATTAATGCAACCTGTGCACAAAATGAGTCATCCTTGCTTCTCCTTTCAAGAGGTATCTGAAGAAGTCTGTGACACTGTGCTTAAGATGAAAACAGCATCGTGCAAAGGGGATAGCTTCCCGGCCTCGCTGTTCAAAGTGTTTCTGAGCTTCCTTGTGCCTTGGGTGACTGTTTTTGACAATAGTTCCTTTTCCAAAGCCTCTGTTCCTGACACTATCAAGGAGACTTTGATCTCGCCATTGCTGAAGAATGAGAACTTAGATACCAGTGATCCTGGAAACTTTCAGGCCATTACCAACGTTCCATTCTTGTTGAAAATACTGGACAAGCTGGCTTTTAATCAGTATCAAAATTCTGTGGAACAAAATGACATCCTTGCTACCGGTCAGTCTGAGTTCTGGAACCAAGACCGCTTTGTTGGATCTTAAATCTAGCATTATGGTCATAATTGACAAGAGCGGCCTGGCATTGCTACTTCTTCTTGATCTGTAGGCCGCCTTTGATCTGGAGGATCAGGCCCTGTTGGCTGATAGACTGGTCAAGGTTGGTGGATGCAACAGTCGTACAGCTGGCTGTTTTAGATAGTTTCTCGGTCCGAGGACTGAATGAGGTATTTGGTGCTATACAGTCCTGGATGGCCACTAACTCTCTGGCCTTGAACAACAAGAAAACAGAATTATTGGTTGTGGCACTCCAATAAAGCTAAATGACCTTGATTCATCTTATAACAGTTAAATTTTCTGATTAAGTAAAAACTTTGGGGGTCTATTTTGAATCCCACCTATCCTTCAAAAAACATGTCTTACATCTCAAATGTTCCAGCTTGTATTTTATCCACATATTGTGGCTGATACGTTCATACCTTTCGGAGACTAATAGGACTATGATTGCGTCAGCCATTATCAATACCAAAATGGATAACTGCAATAGCATGCTGGTTGGTTCTTCTCAGGCAAAAATTAAGAGTCTTCATGTTACGGAGGCCAGTAGGAAACTGCACTGGCTGCCTGTCAATCAAAGGATCAGGTTGAAAGGCACTACTCTAATCTATAAGTGCTTGGCAGGAGAAGCCCCTGTCTATCTCGCAGCCAGAGTTTCTAGGGTGCCTGTTAGGTGTACTCTTCGTTCCAATAAGGACATCGGGCCTCATTACGAGAAGTGCGCAAATAATGGGGTCATTACCGGCATGCTGGAACTAGCGGGACGGTGCTCGTATGACACCGCTAATAGCGGCTGATTACGAGTGCGCGAGCACGCGCAAACCCCCATGCCGGTAATGGCCATACCTCCATGCCAGTAAAGGCCCTCCAACCCCCTGATAACGCCATCACGGGACCGGCCGATACCGCCTCCGCCTAGGAGGCACCCCTTAAGATACCGCCTCCGCCTAGGAGGCACCCCTTAATACCAATCCAGTAATAACATCATGCTAATACCGGGCTCGTAATACCAGACCCGGAAGTTATGTCGTCGCGTCGGAACGGTAAAAGCGCCAGCGGCCATCTTTAAAAACACAATCCATTGCAATCCTCCCAAACCACCAGTGTTGCATAGGAGAGACCAGAGCCTTCCAAATCAACATGTCCAAGGCAAGCAGAAAATCTAACCCCCGCCTGCGCAAGAAATGCTTTTCTGATGAAGAACTAAACATGTTGGCGGACACCCTCGCTGCCCATGCTGAGGACATAAATACCCATAACCTCAAGAGGGAGGCGCAGCAGAGAAAGAGGGAGATATGGGAGGAGGTAGCCCGCAAGGTATCTGCAGTCGGCACCACCCCACGGACAGTCAAAGACTGCAAAAAAAGGTGGGATGACCTCCGCCTTAGGGTCCGCAACCTCTTGGCCAGCAATCAGAGGGAGGCCATGGCCACAGGCTGGGGTGCCCACTCCCCAACAAAACGAATGCGCTGGGAGGAGATCCTTAGTACCTTCATCCAGATGGAGTCCATCGAGGGCTTTGGTGAGATGGAGATGGGTGCCGCAACATCTGGAGATGAAGGTGAGTTACCCTGCAGACCCCAGTAGATGAAACCATGACTTAGCACAAGTGATCTGTAATAGAGCCTAGGCAATGCATGTCCCAACACACACACACATCAACATATCCATGTCCAGATGGAGGCCAAACCCTGCCACACTGAAATGCATGCTGAGTGCCAATCCCATTACCAACAGACAGCCAACACACAGGGACCATTCCCATGTCATTCATCACACAAACCCCAATACAAAGGCATGCCACCTGCCATGCAGCATTCCTGAATTGAGACATCACGGCAAATGCCAAAATGCTCCCTTCAAACTGCCCTGTGTGACAGACCTGTAAGACATGAATGCATGATAATTGAAAATCTCCACAGCACCATATAATGCATCTTGCATGTTACACCGTCACTGATGCCCTGCATCTCTTCTACCCCCCAGGCACCGATGGAGAAGATGCCAGTGAGGAACCATGCACAAGGGCATCCACGTCCCGGGCCAAGACAACTGCCACAGGCAAAACCCCCTCCGGCCCAGCCTCGCATCCCACACCAAAAGCCAGGCCGAGTGCCCAGACCATGCCCGCACATGAGGGCCCCACAGCTACGCCTGAGAGCAGAAACACCGAGCTGGCAACACCAGCAGAAGGTGAGGCCAGTGGCACCCACTCTGCACAAACAAGTTCCGTGGACGAGGAAGGCCTTATCCATGTGGAATATCCACGCACCTCAACCCCCCTTTCCTCCCCCCAACCCACACTCAGGCCACACCCTCCAGCACCATTGCGGATCCTGCTCTCCACTCTTCAGACCTCAGCACCACTCCCAAGGCCAGCCCTGCAAATGCACGCCTGGTCGTAGCACCCTCAACACCTGCTGCTCCCACAGACCTTGAGGCAAGGCTAGCAAGGGTGGAGGCAAGAAAGGACTCCATGCTGGAACATGTCTGACAATATGTGGTGTAGGGAGTGGACACGAGGCGAGAGATAGCCCAGGCCATAGAGGGGGATACAGCTGCCATTAATGCCTCTGCGGTGATGATGCGAGAGAGTCTGGGGGCCGTCACGCAGGTCCTGACCTCAATCCTGCTGCACATGCTGCAGCAACAACCTGCACCAGCCGTGCCAATCACCACGGCTTCCACCCCATCCACCACACCCCCATCCTCCACACCTGCTTCCTCTGCACCGGCCAGCCATGTGCGTCAGACAAGGAGGAGTGCGAGGCAGTCAGAAAGGCTGCCCCCGGACACCAAGAAGGCACGGAAATAGTGTGAGACAACAAAGGGGATTGGGTTAGATGGTGTTGGTGGTGTGTAGGTGTATAAGGGGGTGTTCATTGAGGGGTATGCAGTGTTCATTGGGGGCATGGGGAGTTCATTGGGGGTATGGGGTGTTCATTGGGGGCTATGGGGCGTTCATTGGGGGTATGGGGTGTTTTGGTGTTGTTGGGGGTAGGGAGTAGCACATTTATGTAGTTTACATTAATACACCCGTTGTGTGAACAATCATTCAATGTCTGGACATTGTTCATTTCGTGTGTATTCATTTTATTCATGACAGTGCACGGTGCCCAACTCCCCACATTCCCTGTGTGCATGTCCACATGGACCCAGTGTTCAGTGTAGTACTGACACATATCCATCAACGTCCCTGTGGGTCAGAAGTAATCGTCAATCAGTGATTGGCGTACTGCACGCCATCTTGTGCATCACATACTGGCAGGGGTGCTGCTTCTCCTCCGCCTTCATCCTCATCATCCTCACCCGGTGCATGCATGTCAATGTCAGGTGGCAGTGGTACATTTCTCCGGACGCACATGTTGGGCAGCATGACACAGGCCATGGTGATCTTTGCAACCTTCTCAGGCTTATAAAGGAGTGCTCCACCAGACCTGCTTAGGCAGCAGAATCGCGCCTTCAACAGGCCAAAGGTCTGCTCAATCACAACACTGGTATGGGTGTGGACCCGAATGTACTCCTCTTCATGGCTGTTACGCGGGTTCCGCACGGTGGTAAGTAGCCACGGCTTCAAGGGATATCCTCCATCACTTGCATGGGAGTACAGAGAGGTCTGTGTGAGTCATTCTGAGCTGCCACCTTCAGGATTCACAGCCATGGCCGCAGCAATTTGCTGTTGACATGCACATGTCCCTGTATGTATGCACAAATATTATTTAGATGCATTGTACACTGCAATATGGTGTGCTAGTCTGGATGGCGTTGAACGGATGATGCATGATGATTACTTGCATGCTGATGCGGATGTACTGTGGATACAGGACAATGTCTTGCCTCCCATGATTTCTGTGTATACTACTCTGCATAATCACACTAGCCACATTGGCACTGTTTTAATCATGTTTGGTCATGCATTGCTTGACATACCCATGGTGGCCAGGTTGTGCGTCTTACATGTTGTCATTGATATACGGCATTGGTCCAATGTGTGGTGTGATGTGTCATGTTCGGGATGGGAGGTTCAGGTCAGGAGTGTATATCTCTGCATGCATTCTCCACTCACCGGCCATTCCCACCTTGGTGGAGTATGCATCCCCCCACCTCACGACCCTGATTCACTGCCATGGCCAAATCAGGCAACTCACCAAGCAGCCAGGCACGTCATCCAGCATGTCGCTCCATGTGACGGGGTAGCGTGGAGTTACGCAGCACCATGGCATCATGTGTAGATCCAGGATATCGGGCGCAACAATGTGTGATGATCTTGCTGGAGTCACATACCATCTACACATTGATGTAGTGGTATTTCTTGCGATTGCAGTACACAGCCGCTATGGCATGAGGGACTACCAATTCGACATGGGTGCAGTTGAGGGCACCAACGCAATTGGGCATTCCTGGCGGTGCGTGGAAGGGTACTTTGGTGTCGGCAATCTCCTGGGCAGTCCGTGGTAGGGATATGTGGGTGCTAGCGTGCTTCAGGAGGGTATCCAGCACTTGGGTCAGCATACGTGAAAAGAGTGGTTGTGAAATGCCATGCAGATGGCCCACTGTGTGCTGGTAGGTGCCTGTGGCCAGGAAGTGGAGCACAGACACCACCTTTAGTAGCGGGGGGATGGCAGTGCGTATTTCTATGAGGCTGACGATGTCGTCATATATCATGTCCACAATGGTGGTGATGGTGTCCCGGTCCAACCGGTACAGGGTGTGGATCTGCTCAGGGGTTAGGTTGAATGGACTGGGTCTGATGCAAGGGATTGGTGGCTGCCGACGAGGTACTACTGGCTGCACTGGTGCTAATGGCTGGGCCTGTCTCACCCTCCTTCTCCTCCTTAGTCTCCTCTGTGCTGCCTGTGGCTGTGGCTGTGGTTGTTGTTGTAGTTGTTGTTGTTGCTGTAGTTGTAGCAGTATGGGCATGTCCTCCAGCCCCATGATTGCAACAGCTAGTGGTATCATTTTGATGTGGGAAGGGGTGTGGTGTGTGGGTGTACTCCTTTAATGCTGGGACCGGCTCCATTGACTCCACCTGTGGTGATTGTGTGCACCTGTGGCAGTTGCCTTGACTGCAGGTTGCTGTTTACTGGTGGTCCGCGATGCCTGTATGGCTGCCATCATGCAGGCCCTAATTACCGCCTTCGGGATGCCGGTAATTGCATGCCCGCGTGAGTTGTGATGTCCTCCTATTACTGGCATCCTGGTATTTACTCCACGAAGGGGCGCGTGTACGCACGCGAGCCGGTATGAAGGGGCACGGTACGGGCGGTGGCAGTATTGGCGGGTTGTCGGGTCGTAATGGCCCGGACCCGTTAACGATGCCGGTAATACCATTCCACCTTCCTATTTTCATTACCTCCATTCTCGTAATGAAGCCCATCATCTTACATCAACCTCGAGTCCTCTTGAAAAAAATTGATGGTTCTGGCTTTCATGCTTGGGGCCCGAGTCTTTGGAATCAACTCCCTTCTGTTTTGAAGGGTTGTGAGTCGAGTGCCCAGTTCAAGAAACATTTTTAAACGTATCTTTTTGATCTGGGTACATGCTAAGCCTCTTGTTCTATTCTGCTTGACCATGCGCCTCTTAACCTGATTCCAGTCTTCCGCATCTGACATGTTAGTTTATTTTGTTGTTATTGTTATGTGAGCGCCTTGAGGCCCATGGGCATATGGCGCTATATACAAACTGAATAGATAGATAGATAAAAAGGGCTCTAGATTTAATATAAGAACGTTTAATTTGGGATAGAAGAAATTCCCCCTTAGCTTTAACATTGGCTGCCTTATTAGCCTTTGTAGTTGGTTAAATAATACAAGTTGGATCTTTTTCACCAGAAGATTTAAGAGACAAGGAGCACCATGGGGTTGATGATGTTTTAATAGATTTTCTAGAACAGAAGGGCGCGGAGAGATTACAAGTGGAAGCAAGGGTTGTCTTACAGGCATCAAAGTTTTCAGAGCAGGACTACATCTGTGAGAAGGGAAGAAAGGAGGCAGATAACTTATCATCCGACATCTCCAGAAGTTTACTCCTACTGCACAAATAGAGAGTTACAGATTGAATAGCCTTATTGCTATAAACGAAATGGACAGGGATATATATATTCGCACTGAGGTAGTGCCTCCAGATAGTCCGGGTACTTACAACACGGTCTATATCTGTAAGTATAAGCCGAGTTTCATCCAGCCCCCTGGGTCACTACCCTAAGTTGCCATTTTGTTTCTGCTGCCACAACGGCCACTGCTTCCCCCACCCTTCTCTGCCCTTTTGCTTTCCAACTCCCTCCACCCACCAATGTAATTAAAAAACAGGTCACCTACAAAGGTAACATTAACCTAGAGGGGCATGGGTTTTGAAGTAAAGAGGATTCGGTACAAACTATATAAAATTACACATGAACTGTGTTAAGAGCATACACCTCGCTGTGCACGTACCACTCTCCCAACATCTCTCCTCTTCACTCTCTTCTGCATGGCCAGGCTTCAGAAATAGTAAAAGTACTAATGTCCTTTTAAAATTACTGACTCCAACCATGTTCGTTTGTATTATTTAAAAAAAACGAATAGGGCAGGTGCGATACACATGTTCCCGTTTTCTTTTAAATAAAATATATTAGCACTCTGGAACGAAAACTTTAGCAGCCTGAGCTGAGGGAGGTGTTAGCCTGTAACTGCCCTGAGACCTTGCCCTGGTCCGAGCAATGGCTGGTCCCAGGGTCACTAACGCTATAGTACTGCTGATTAAATATAGGGAAGATTTATGTGGCCTGTAAGTTGCTCCAACGATATGATGCAGCTGTCCCTAATACATTGCTGGAACAAGTAGAAAGACCACAAACACAAGGGCAAGATGGTGAGCAAAAGAAGTTTAAATCTGAAAGGAACTGCACGCATTTGAGTGTCATATCAGTCTTGTTTTGTGTCATTTACCATTTAGCCAATAGGAGACCATCTTAAGATTGGCATTGCACACATAATATTGCAAAGTTGAGCCTGATGCGTGGTAGGTGAGAGGGTCGCATGTGAATCTATGAGAGATACCAATGCTGGAGAACAGGAGTTACAGGTAAGTAACGTATTCCTTCTCGGCATTGAATGTTTCCTAGATTCACATGCCTGAATAGATCACGAAACAGGAAGACATTCATTCATTTGCACATGCGCATATGTACGGAGGAGGAGGAAGCTTGCAAGGACTGCCTGTCCAGCTCTGGACTCCTCCTCAGAGTACTTGTCAATGCAGAAGAACTGGATGGTTGCCCTGCAGATGTCTGACAAAGGCACTCCTGCTAGAAGGGCGACAGACGAGACTGCTCTCGTATAATGTGCAGGAAGCCGACCAGGAAGCGGCCTGTTAGCATATTGATGGCAGAAAGCAATGCAAGCTGCAAACCACACGGAGATCGAGACCTTAGAAAGACCATTGCCACTAGTAGTAGGTTCAAAGAGTAGCAATGATTTTGGAAAGGCCTTGGAATGATCAATGTAGTATTTGAGCTCATTCATGACAGCTAGGGAGTGAAGAGAGCATCAGCAGGTGTCGTTGGAGAGCTGAAGAAAAGAGTTAGGACCAAGGGCTCATTCAGGTGAAAAGAGGATGGCACCTTGGGCCAAACATTTCGATTGGTCTATAGGACGACGTAGTCCATGCAGAAAGTAAGGTAAGGCAGTTGAGGGGAGAGTGTCTGAATCTCAACCACTGTTCTGGCCTAGGTCATAGCCATTAAAAAAGCTTTGTTACCAGAGACACCTTAACTTGGCTTTAGGCATGAGCTTAAATCGGGGCCCCATTAACTTGGTGCGAACAATGTTTGGTTCCCAAGAAGGGGCTGGCTTGGAGGAAAAGTCCCAAAAAGTCCTATCATGAATTCCTTTATGAGTCTGTGTGTGTAAACACAGCAAAGGGCTACATATGTGCTTATAGCAGGAAACAGCAGCTAGATGTAATTTGATGCAAGAAAAGGCGAGGCCACTGGCACCGAAGGAGAGCAACTATGGTAGGATTTGCTGTGGCTGTAAATCAAGGGCATTCCCCTTGTGATAACAGGGCATGGTGGGAGGGCCCGAGCACTGGACAGGACATGGCTGCATTGCTGGGGCATGTCGATTTCGTCGAATTCTAGGGATGTAGGAGCCAGGCAGTGAGGTTGAGTGAGGTTGAGAGAGGATGGGGGAGGCTGAGGAGAATCACCACTCTTTGCTGCTGTTGACTGGCTGTGCAGAGCCCTCTTGGAATGAGTGGAAATGACAGAAATTCATATAGGAACCTCCAGTCCACTGGCTAAGAGAAACTGCCGGTGAACCAGTTGAACTTTGTAGTAAACGGGTCCACGCTTGTCTTTCACCATGTGATAACTTCCACATGGCCCTTAAGAAGACACACATCATTGCAGGAGCAGAGATTCCAGCTTATGGAATCGGCACAGAGTTGTGTATGCCCAGAAGGTGAAATGTGTCTGAAGCATTCCCGAGCCGGTTCCCACATCCACAGGGTCTGAACCTTGGAGGATAGGATTTGATATCTCGTACCTCCTTGTTTTCAGATGTAGAACATTGTCATTATCTTCTCGTACCTCCTTGTTTTCAGATGTAGAACATTGTCATTATGTTTTCCTTGAACACCCATAATACTTTGCCCTGCGGCTGGGGCAGGAAAGGGTTGAGGGTTCAGGACACTGCCCTGAGTTTCAACACATTCATATGCAGAGGCTTTTCATTCATTGACCAGTGGCTTAGGGCATGCATATTAGAAGTGTGGACTCCAAACCCCTGCATAGAGGTGTCCATTGTCACATACACTTGATGATATGGAATAGTGAAAGGTGTCTCACTGGTAAATTGGGCGCTATCCATCCACCAATGTAGAGAATTGTAAAATGAACTTGCCAGAAAGAGTTGACCCCAACGGAATTTACATCCATAAATTCTTGTATTAGGAATATGTGTATCCTGCACTTTTTGATGAGCAGAATGCATGAGGACATCATGCCCAAAATGGAATTGATCACTCATCCTGAGGAAATCTGTTATAGCGACAATGCCCGAACCATGAACAGTATTGTGCAGACCATGTTGGCAGATGGTGTTGCAGTTGTGGTGTCCAGGTGTGCCCCTAGAAACACCATTTGATGAGGTAAAAGCATAGATACTTTCTTGTAATTGGGCATGAACCCCAACAACGTCTGACAGACTTCATTGACAGTTGTGTTTTGTATGCCTTGTTCGAGTGATAAGGGTCAAAATAAGGGTAGATGTGTATTCCTGACTTGCACCATGGCTGGGGCAAGGTATTTTGTAAACACGCTTGGAGCGGACTTGAGGCCAAATGTGAAGACCTTGAATTGAAAGTGATGGCCTGCTATCACCAAGCACAGGAATTTGCAATGACGGTGGTGAACGAGGATGTCTAAATAGGCCTCCTGCATGTCTAGGGATGATAGAAAACTCAACTGGCAAGCTGTCTAAGAATCTTTTGCAGCATAATCATTTCAAATGATTGGAAGCAGAGGAAGCGATGAGGTATCGAAGGTTGAGGATGGGTCTCCATCCACACATCTCATTTGTTCTGGACCTGGAAATAGCAAAAGTAGATACCATGTTTTTGTTTTTAGAATGAGGGGTTCACGCTATAGCATCTTTGGACAGGAGCAAGTGAACCTCCATTTGAAGCACATGAAGATGTTTTTCTGGCTTGCCGGTAGGGGGGTTGTACGTGGCCTCCTCGACAAAATATAGGGCGTGGCCATGAACCACCATTAAAAGCAATCACTTGTCTGCTGTATCTGCCACCATTAGTGCAGAAAAGCAGACAGGTGCCCTTCCCTTGTGGTGCAGAAATGTGAGGGTGACAGCTGGACAGGAGTCAAGCTTCCTTGTTGGGCTGGCCTTTGGGCTGAGACGATCCTAGGCTTCATGGACACCTCTGTAACCCTGTGATCAAACCTTGTACTTCTCGCCTAAGGCGTATAATGCTTCCCTTTATGACTGGGGGTGGTATGTTGAGTGGTAGTGTCTGCCAGATCTTGAAAAGTGGTGTTGCTTAGATTGAAAGCACTAAAAGGGACACCTTTGTTTCCAAAGCATCTGGTTGTGTCTGTGTCAGTTTAAATGTTTTGCTGAGTATCATCGAACTTGTTGTCTATCTGTGCCAGCACATTTGATCTAAAATGTGTGGCCTTTAGGCAGCCTTAGCTGTGCAGGAATGCATTGTTGCCCTTTTGGCAGAATCCTCTGTTCGCAATATCGCCAGTCACTGAGATGGCATGGTCAGAGGCAGATTCACCTTCTCAAAGTAGGGTAAAGGCCTCATGTTTCTTATACTCAGAGAGGAACACAAGCATTGGACCAATTTTAAACAGAGTTCCCAGTCATATTTCACTAGGATGGCCAGTGATTTGGCAGCGTGGTCACTACTACAGATATTGCCCTTTTGCCAAAAGCATCAATATGCCTACCGCCCTTGTCTGGGATGTAAGGGAGGCATAGTATCCCAAATATGACACTGACACAAGAGATATAAGTTCAAAACCTTTATTCAATTTTCGGGGGTTTGGAAAAACCCTGCTTTACCTTATAGCTATGATCGGAGTAGTCTCTACCATCAACAAATAATGAAAACACAGTCCTAGTCAGTCTTTGTCAAATGAAAATGGCCTATACTAACAAAACCTAATGCCTGCCCTATCTTTTGTATAAAAAGTGGCTAAATGGGGAAAATGTATACAAAGGAAAATCAGTGTTATAACATAAAGGATCAAGAAGGCTGAGTCAGCTCTCCTCCCCATGATGGACAGCATGGACAAATGGTGGCCCCCGTATACAGGATGCAACACTCTGGCTCAGGTTCTGAAAATAAAGGCAATTTAAAACGTGGATCGGGGCCCGCCTGGCCTTCCACGTTAAAGTCACTTATTCCAGTGTTGCAAAAGTTCTTTGATAGTTCAACCAAAAAGTTCACGTAGGTCTCCCTCATTCAGACTCAGACCTCTCAAAACTTTAACAGTTTACATAGGGCTCCCTCAGCCGGACTCTGACCTCTCAATGTATTAAAAGTTCACGTAGATCTCCCTCAGTCGGGCTCGGACCTCTTTTTACAAAAAGTACCTGATTCAACGTAGGTCTCCCTCACCTGGGCTCGAACCTCACAATCACAACACTTGCAGGGGATTCCTACCCCAAGCTTCATTCACATTTGTTAGGGGTTTCCTTCCCCTAGCTTATCACACATTCTGTCTCCCTCGGTCAGGCTCAGACCTTTCTCTGATGTCAAAGACTTTTGAATGTGTAAGGCTTTTACTATAGACCTTCACAGGACCACTACATCTTTCTCTTCAGCTCACACTCTCATATTATTTGCCACAGTGTCTCTTCATCTTGGTAGTTCACCACCATAAGCACAAACGTTCAAAATAAATGTTTCTCTTCAAGTATTCACGTCTTCACTTCCACTTTTGCCAGGGTTAATCTTGACCATGAAGTATTTGAGAGTTTGTTCCCTTTGCCACTTCATAACAAAACATGTCACATTTCACAGATATTTTCAAGTGGGCTACTGTCTTTCGCCAGACCACTCTACTACTCTGTATCACTGGCTTCACAGTAATCAGCCACTTAAAAGTTCCTCTCTGGTTAGCTGTCTTTCGTGTCTCATCAGCATGTGTGCATTCTTCCCTTGTGAGATACACTGTTGTGGCTTCAATTTTTCCTTGACACAAACCGGCCTTTCATGTCTTTCACTAACTCAGTGGTTGTGCGCGTTCCTTTCTTGACTTTGCGGCTTTGACTCACGAGTCAAGGTTTAATACCACAGGCTTGGCCTTGCCTCCCCAACTCTGTTGTTCACCCGGGAGGGTCGCTGACATCCTTGAAACACAATGCAGGTTTCTTCTTGTCTGCGATTTGGCTTTCTCTGCCTCTCCTTCATGGCTTCCCGGAGTCAACGACCTCCCGCAGGGAACTTCAGGTTTTCTTTACCCTTTGCTCTAGTCCCTCGATCGGTCGTCCTACTCCAGTAAGTTCACCTTCGCCCTGGAAGTTCTGCACCTTCTCGTGTTCCACGTTGCTCAGAGTGTGTCTCTATGTTCTGCCTTTTATCCATGTCGGGAGAGCTAATGGGTATCAGATGTATGTGATTAAAGTCAAGTGCCTGACTTTGCCAGACCCGATTAGTGGGACATGTCCAATGAGATATGTAAGGGTTACCCTCTTTACTCTCAGTCGCCCTCTTCCTCAGCCCAGTGTTTGTGCAGAAAGGAGGGAAGTTGGGATGTTGGAGGATCCTATAAAATAGAATGGGATACAGGAAAGGGGTGAATACCGCATCTCACCATTGGTTGGCTCACCCCCAGTCCCCGAAGACCCCTCTCCAGATGATCCCTCCTCCCACACTGGTCCACCCCCAGGGGCTGGATCCAAAGGCGATGTCCATGCCCTGGCCTTCTCACAGGGGGGACTACAAAGAGTGATGAAGGATTAGCCAATCTCTTTTTAGCCACCACAGAGCTAGGTTGTGTGAGCAGTCATTTTGGGGCATTATCTGGTGCTCTTTATTTTTTATTGAATCGGTTCTTTTTTTGGTGGTGCAGAGAAATAATTTCATAGCTACTAGCCAATCTTCCCAAATATCATCCAAGAGTGGGTTGGACACCACCAACCTTCGTGAGTTCTCTCTCTGTTGGTAAAGGAAACTTTATTTCCTCTGTTCAGTGGGAAAGAGGTCGAAAATTGTTGCTGCTTTAGTCACAGTAGTATGGAGAGCTCCGATCTCATCTAGAGGAAAAACTCTTGGCCGCAGCTCCACCTGCTTTCCATCAGTAGGCACTAGGTCATCAAACGAGTCAATGCACAAGGAGTGAGTGGAGGCTGTATCTGGATGCATTTCATCCTGGGAATTCTGAAGGGGCAGCTATGGGTTGGTGAGGTGGTTGATCCTCTGGAGGATGTGGTCTCGGATGGTGGAAGGGTAGAGCCCATGGCTGTGGTGGCATTGCAGGTGTTGCGTCTGGTCATGGAAGAATAGTTGGAACCCTTGTCTGGAGCTCAGGCACTAGAATCTGTGAGCTGCTCAAAACGTTCATAGACAGGTAATGCGCGGCGCACCCAAGCACATGTTATGAAGAGCCTGGTTGATCAATAGGCGCAGATTTTACTAGAGATTGGGAGGACTATGCTAGAAGCAACCTAGCTAACTCCTCCACATCCTCGGAAAAAAAACCCTCTGGGATTTCAAAGTCAGTCGGTCGTTTAACTTTATTACGGCTCAAAGCCATGAAAGTTTTCACATCACAAATTATAATAATTTCAAACACACCCAAAACAAATATTGTCACAAATCAGGAGTAAAGAAACACAAGTGTCCAAGGGACCAAGGCCATGCTAAGCTACTACACAGATGTCTCCTTCAGGTATTGTCATGAAACCCATTATTAACCATTGGTCGGGAGAAACCCATGTGTCTTGCCCCCGGTGGAGCAGCATTTGCCCCCATCAGGACCATTGCTACTGGCAGATTTCCATAGAGAGTGCGGCCCATAACAATGGCACTGTTTATCACAGGGTTACATGGCCATGCAGAGCTCAATATGCCCATGGCCATTTTTGGGGTTTCTTAGAGTTATCCTGACAGAGTAAGAGTCATCCGCCCCAATCTTGGGTATCCTAGCACAGTCTACAATACGGTCCATAGTTAAGAAAAGACATCCTCTCACGAGGGCAGCCAGTGCAGGCATTTATTTCTAAGTGCTTCACTTGGTTCTTTCATTTAGGGGACGGTTTCGGTACTCTGTGCAGGAATTGGAGCATAGTGGATTTATATGAAGAATTAGACAACTCTTTGGCCGACCTCCTGGCTGTATTCACTGTTATCTTCATTGCCCATGGGATTTTGTCAACCTGCAGTCCTTGATTCGGCCCCTTTTTGGGGAATGCTTTATTCCCATCATGACTCCCACTGGGACCCTTGTTTAACTCAGGGAGAATGGTTCAAAGGCCAAAAGCGGGCAGTCTTACAGGTTTCGGTTCAGTGGGCCTGACCCAGGTTCAGTTTCATCCCCCGGCAGGCTGGTACAGTAGCTTCTTCTGCTTTCTTTCCGACCATTGCCATGAGGGATGTAAGGGGATTCAATTCAACACTACAGCTAAGTCAGCGCCTAGTCTATAATACTGAATGAAAACCCTTATTGATATATCTTTAGGTCCAGTTCATGCGTTCTGGATGACTACCCCTATATAGCACCCCTCTCTTGGAATCCCCCTGACCCCACTGAGCCAAGAAGTAGTTCTGTTTTGCAAGTTTAAAAGGTTTATTTGATAACTTAAACAATAGATATATATATGATACTTTATAATAAATTAATAATTGAATATCACACTTAATCTGATATGGTAAAGATCAACAACGGAGAATCTGGCACTAGCACACTTCTATAATCACTAATGAGTTGACATGAAATGGATAAGGTAGCACACTGGTAAATAGGAACAAAAGTATAATGTGGTAGAGGATGCTTTATGTAAGCTCAGATGGATGCAATGTTCAATGAATGCAGTACAGAAAATACGCAATATGATTTCAACCAAACAATGTAATCACTTTTCTCTGGCTATTCACTCCCCCCCTCTTTATGCAATGCAAGGAAATGGGAGGAAAGCACACAGTTCTCAGAAATGCAATCAATGTAATCAGTTCAATCCAGCAAGCTTAGACAACAGAAAACAGATAGGAGTTTTGAAAACACAGGCCCAAATTGCTTTGATATGTGCTGGCAATGAATTAAAAAATATGCTAAAATGCTCTTAATTCCCTTTTCAGAGGTTCAGGGTGAGTGGTATCTAGTTAATGTTAGTCCAGGCTCACACTAGCAATGATGCAGGGATAGTTAGCAGGTTAAACGAATTTCTGGCAAATGGAAGGCAAGCAGCAGCAGTTTTTACATGTGAAGAAATTGCAAATCGCGGTAAAATTCGCGGATGCGTGTTCCGCGATTGCGGTAAAACTATAAGGGGTAGGAATGCGGTTCTTGGTGCGATTCAAAGCTACGATTCTAAGCTATAAGAGGAAAGTTACTGCAAGTCTCTAGCCCAAACGGTCGCGGAGATATGAGCGATTTAATAAAGGTCGTTTTTGGGTTTGCAAATTTCAAAGTTCAAAAAGACAAGTGCAGCTTGCGACTAGAAAATGACAAGTGACAGCTTTACAAATGACAGGTGACAGTTAGGAGGCAGTTCTACTTAGATTAAATAGATTGAATTATATTATTTTAACTAAGAGATTGGTTCTGCACAGTTTTCTAGGTACTCACACTATATTCTTGAGTGAAATGGGCCTCGCCATGGATCTGGTCAGGGTTTTAAACTGGACTCTGGTCTGGTCTGGTCTGGCCTCTGCACTTCACAGTGATCTGGGTCAGCTCTCTCTGCTGGTCTGGGTCTCTCTGGGTACAGCACTGCTTTCTCTCTGGTCTGGTCTCTTAGTTCTGGATAGATTGAAGTCTCTAGTTTGGCTCTCTGGAGGTTGATGGAGGTAAGTATGGATTTTTCCGGCAGAGCGTCCCGCTGCAGATGGATTTGGAAGGTCCCTATCTGTCCTGTCTGTCTGCTTTTATGTGTTTAGAATGTGGGTGTGTTCTAGCATCACTGACCCTACCTCTCTCTCAGCTTCTAATTGGTCAAACTTCCATTTCTCATTTGATTGGGGAATGAACTGTGAGTCAGAGTGATGTCATTTTACAGCCTGCAGAAAGTCCACTCCTCCTGTCAACTTACACACAAATCTAGATTTGAAACAAATACATATTTGCAGAGGTACATATTGT
Organism: Ambystoma mexicanum; assembly: GCF_040938575.1. Classification (NCBI taxonomy): domain Eukaryota; kingdom Metazoa; phylum Chordata; class Amphibia; order Caudata; family Ambystomatidae; genus Ambystoma; species Ambystoma mexicanum. The sequence goes on from NC_090935.1 coordinate 540,059,049, forward strand.
TTTAAAATCATATGCACCCATCATGCATTACAGGAGGTATACCCTGTTCAAACTCTGCTCTTCCTGGGAGCTTGCATTCACAAATGGCAACTTCTAGCACTTTTTAATGTGCTAAACAACATTGGATCTTCATTAAATTTTATACAACTGTTCCTCACATATCTACCCACATACCAATGCATTTTCGTTTGTCTAGCTGAAACAGGGAGTCTGTAATATTAATAAACAATGGGGTTTTGCCCCAGAACATCACACAAATTCGAGTTTAGTCTTGAATTAAAGGTACATTTTTTAAATTAAAGCTCTCAAAGTTATACATTTCTGTCATTTGATTACAAAGAGTTATCAGTGTTTTTGTAAAATATATATTTTCCTTTCAATTCAGTCCTCAGAGTGTTGAGGTCCGCCTCCAAGACTTGGGTGGGTCAGTCCTCTGGGCAGGCAGGGCTTTGTTGACAGCAAACATTTCAGAATTAACATATTCCTTTCAGAGGAAAGGGGCCATTGTGTGGTCTCTGGGAAGCTCCCAGCCAGTCTGCCTTCTATCAATCAAGAGGTCATGTGAGATTCTAACTCCTGGTGTGAAGCTCTTGAGGTGAGAGGGTTTCCCAGGCTTCAGGCCTCTGGGAACAGCATGTGGCTAATTTTTAATTAAAATGCAGCCTTTGAAGTCAGCTAAGTCAAATCCCTTTGTCAGCTACTGCACTCAGTTCTCCTGTCAGAGTTTAGACCGCCAGCTCCCCCTTGAGGATTTTGTTGGTACTGCATGCAATTTTGGGATTTTCTTGGATTAATGCATTCTAAACAGGAATGGTTCTTACATGGTAGTAAATCCTTGCTTAACATTGTTTTGATGGGGCTCCTTACAGTAAAATGGTTATGTGGAACCCCACAAAAGGGTTGAATCTTTAAAGTGGTCCAATGAGTCACGATTTCAGCAACTTTTTGACATCAGTAGCAGTGGATTTTGTTAACAAAGACCTTTCTTTACACTGGTGGGTGGCAAGTTAGGTAACCATTTTGGTGTGCGCACAACTGCGCAGATCTCCTGGATTCTGGGATGAAATGATGGGCGGCGACAGCGCATCCCCATCTTTACCCACTCCAATTATTTATTTTTGTTCTGGGGCAAAATGATGGGCAGCGACAGCTTAATCCCCATATTTACCCCGTCTAATGATTCCACATGGGTCAAAACCCTCTACAAACCCCCCCGCCCGACTGCGCTTTGACTTGAGTCGATGGGGAGTCGGTTGCAAGGGAGGTTTTGAACCCTGGCGCTGGTATGTCCACATTATCTTCTTCCAACTCTGTAGATGGCACAGTTCAGCATCTTCCTCTCCATCCGGTACTGATCGATGGTTCTCCTCGCCGGTCCTGATGGGAATATTGGGCGGTCCACTGGGCCCATTGGATCTTCGTTCCCGGTCTCCGGATCGTCCTTCTTGGTCATTCTTCATGGTTTTCTTTCTCCTAGGACGACAAAGGAAGAGCGGCAATACCTACTCATAGACGTTTTTCCACCACTGTTGAGATGGTGGGACAGCATATGCATTTCATCATGACGAAACATTACATTCTTATTTTGATAAAGAACAATATAACTAAGAGACAGTTTCATACAAATCACAGTATGTTAGAGACTAGATGTGGTATGTTTTATGATTGGAACTGAATTAGTCTGATACAGTACCCGCTAGGATTCCAGAGGATTCCTCCAGTTGTTGCAGAGTGTGCCTGGGATGGCAACATTTCAACTGGTTTATGTGGACCCACTTGTCTTCCCCCGCTGCCAAACCGCCTTTGGGGATGTGGATTTTGTAGGCCACAGGGGAGATTTTGTCTATGATCTCGAGTGGTCCCTTCCATGTAGGCAAAAATTTTCGCTGCTTGGCCTGGTTCCTTTGGAAGTTGTATAGATAGACCCGGTCTCCCACCTGATATTCCTTCCTGGAAGTTTTCAGGTCATAGTGGGTCTTCATGCTATCAGCTGATCTTTCTAGATTCCGCTGAGCATAAGCAAAAGCATGTTGGAGGTGTTTCCTTAAATTCTCTACATACTCATGAGTAGTGGAGGCATTTATCAGTGTCTGCTCTTGGGTCCTATAGAGCAAATGCTGAGGAAGCACCATCTTGCGCCCAGTCATCAACTCAAATGGTGACATTTTGGTTGCTGATGAAGGGGTAGATCTGATAGCCATTAGGACCAGAGGTAATCGGATATCCCAACTTGGCCCAGAATCTGCCACAAACTTCTTTAATATGCTCACAATTGTCCGGTTATATCTCTCTACTGCCCCAGAAGAAGCTGGTCTATAAGCAATATGCAGCTTTCTCTTGACCCCCAGTATCTCCCACATCTTTGTCATTACTTCACTGGTGAAGTGGCTACCTCTGTCTGACTCAATCCTTTGAGGTAGACCAAAACGGGAAAAGATGTGGTTAATCATCAAGGCAGCTGCAGTTTCTGCCTTGCAATTTGGGGCTGGGAGACATTCCACCCACTTGGTAAACAAGCATGTGACGGTCAACATGTACTTATTCCCCCTAGCCGAGCGAACCACGGGGCCTACAAAGTCGATTTGTAAATCTGACCATGGCAGTGTCATTCCCCTCTTTTGTAAAGGCGCCCGGTGTGTGAGGGATGTCGGCTGAAATTGTGCACACACAAGACAACCCTTCAAATATTGGTTGAGGTCCTGGCCCATGTGTGGCCAGTATGCAACCTCTCTTAAGATTTCCAGTGTTGTGTGAAACCCCCTATGACCGGCGGTGGCCGCATCATGGGCGTGACTTAACATCAGGCTTCGGAATGAGGTAGGAACCACCCACTGATCGTGGCCAGCTTTGGATTTCCTTACCAACAAACCGTCTTGGATTCGGAACATTTTTGGACATTTCATCAACACTCTTAGGTCCTCTTTCCCAATGTAATCGGTATCCGTCAGGGGAAAGTTCTCAGGGTCCTCAAGGTGCTGGTAAAATTTACCAATTATTGGATCCCCCTTCTGAGCAGTAATCAAATCAGCATCAGGGGTCTCCTTACTCCATTGTGCAATTGAAAGGTCGTTGTGAGCATTTGTCTGGGACCTAGTGATAGCAGTGACCTGGATTTCCCCCAACAGGGACTCAATCTCAATTAGATCCCCTTGGATGGCCCCGGTTTTGGCCAGCTGATCAGCTAAGTCATTTCCAGTTTTGTCTGGTCCCTCTACTTTGGAATGACCCTTGATCTTCTTCCAATAGATGGTCATCTCATTTGAGGTGACCAGATCATCAATGTTTTGGATCAACTTCCCATGTTTCAAGGGTTTGTTGTTAGCACATAACATGCCTCTGGTTTTCCAATTAACCAGGTGCTCCACGAACCCGTTCCGTACATAATCCGAATCTGTGATTATGACCAGTTCGCGGAGTTGATGCTGGACAGCAGTGAGGATGGCCTGATGCACAGCCATCAATTCTGCCACCTGACTACTTCGGGGACCAATTTTGTATCCAGCGGAGGGTTCTGGGGACTCATTCACCCATGCATTCCCTACGCCAGCCACCAGTTCTTTCTCCCCGTTGTTGTCAACATGGTAAGAGCATCCATCCACATACACAGTGGGCATTCCCTCACACTTGTCTTCTTCAAAGACTTTGTGGGGGGAATTAAGGTATGCCTCCATGTTGTCCTTTATTTTTAGACTTTCGTCCTCGAGACAGTTTTCTCTGGCACAATCATGCAAGTCAGCCAGACCTTGCGCGAGGGGACTCTTCTTGTTTTGGCCATATCTGACCTCCACAGGAAAGCCTTGCATTGACAGAATCCAGGAAGTAATTCGGGAATTACTCACATTTCCGGCCCGGATTCTGTCACTTTGGAGATATTGCAGAGGCTGGTGTGGAGTCTCCACTATGATGTGTTCCCCCTGGATAAACGGGCGGTAATTCTTCAATGCCCACACCGTTGCCAGGAGTGCCTTCTCACAATCGTTGAATTTTTCCTCCACAGAGGATAAAGTTTTGCTCGCATAGGAGATTACTTTATTGACCTTGTCATGCTTTTGATATAATACTGCCGTCAAGCACGTATTAGAGAACCCCGTCTCCAGGAAGAACTCCTTGTTTCTGACAGGGTAAGCTAGGCAGGGCGCTTGTGAGAGGCTTCTTTTGAGTTGTTTTACTGCCTCGGCTTGTTCTGGACCCCATTCCCACTTGACCCCCCCCTTCAGGAGATGAATCAGGGGTCTGGTGATCTCTGCGTAGCCCTCAATGAACTTTCTGCTGTAATTAGTCAGTCCAAGGAGGCTCCTTAGTTCTCGCAGAGTTGTGGGGTCTTTCAGTTTCTGAAGTGCTTCCACTTTCTTTTCTTGGGGACAGAGGCCCTGAGGAGTAATCTCATGCCCCAAGAAGTTAACACGGGTTTTACACCACTGTGCTTTCTGAAAGGAAAGTTTTGCTCCGGCGGCCCTCAACTGTGTCAGCACATAACGGATCTCCGCTATGTGTTCCTCAACAGTTGAGCTTTTGATGAGGACATCATCTACATAAGCCAGGTTACCCCTTGCACCCAAGTCGGGCATGGCCTTGTGTAGAAAAATGTTGAATTCATTGCCGGAGTTGAGGTATCCGAAGGGAGTCCGGGTCCATGTGTACTGCTGGCCCCCAAAGGTAAAAGCCAGTTTGTATTGGTCCTCCCTGCTGACAGGCACGGTCCAGTATCCATTGGTCAGGTCTATTGCAGTGAATACCTGTGACCCCTGAATCTGGGCCAGCCCTTGGTCAATGTAGGGCAGAGGCCATCGGGAAGTATGGACCCGTTTGTTGAGCTCCCTAAGGTCGGCGCAGAGTCTCCACTGGCCGTTTGGCTTCAATATTCCCAGCACCGGATTATTGAAGGTGCTGTGGACTGGACGGATTATTCCCCGGGACTCAAGGTTCTTAATTATTTCAGTAAGGGACTCCATTGATGCGAGAGGCAAGCGATATTGCTTCACAAACACAGGAGTCATGCCAGGGTCCGTGGGGATTGTTGTTGTATGGATGTCAGTGCGACCACAGTCATATGAGTCTACCGCAAAGAGATCTTGGAAATCCAAGAAAACTTGTTTCAACTTTTGCTTTTGTTCCAGAGTCACACAGGCATCAGCTAGGTTGACTCTCTCTTCCACCATCTGCCTGAAGCCTGGAAAGATTTCTGGTTTGGCTATCTCCGCGGCCTCCTCCAGCTGGGTGGAGAAGTCCCTGGTCAGAGTGCTGATTTGGACCGGAGGCTTCAGGTGGGCAAGGCAGCCCTCATGTACCTGGAAGATCACCTCATCCCTCCTGAAGTCACACGTCACATCTTCCTTACCATAGGGGCAGGAAGTGTACACCAGGAAGTTCCCCCCATGCCGGGTGAAAATCCTGTCTGGTGTTGTATTGTCCTCACTGTCACTGTCAACACAGTCCTTGGGGATTGGTCCTAACAGTTCATTTACAAGATCAATGGAGAAATGTCGGTCATCAACCGCCATTCCAATAATGGTGCCTGCGGCTAGAGTAATACTCTTTAAGTCGCTGTTATCCACCTCTATTAGAATGGTGTCATGTTCTATGTTGACTAATGGAGTTGGGTTTACCCCCAACCCTTGCTGTTGGAGAGAAGCGTTTAGATGTATGTAAGCATCAGGGTTTTTCAAATGTTGTCCTCTTTTAACTTTCACTTCCAGGGAGAATTGTCGGGTCCTTTCTGGGATGGCGACTTCCTCTTTAACCTGAATTTCAACTGCATAAGGTAGCAATTGAGCTGACCTAAATGCTTTTTCTGGATCATCAAAGCCCATGGGATTATCCGCTAATCGGGACCAAGCTTTGAAGTTTATTAGGTCCAAACTAATGGCAAAGCGATTGAGAATGTCACTGCCTAAGTAAAAGGCGGCAGTGACGTCTCGCACGACCCAACAATTATGGACTATGCTCTTATTGCCAATGGAGATTTTGAGCATACACCTGCTTGGCAGGAGATGTTTGGAATTAGGTGCTTCCAGGTCCATTTCCCATTTGTCTATCAGTTTGAAGGGGGGAATGGCTGGATCTTTTGGGAGTTGGCGAAACATGGCTTCGCTGATGAAGCTCTTACCGTTGTTCACACACACTCGAGCGAGAACAGAGTCCTTCCCATCATTTAACTGAACAGGGATGAACAACTGCTCTCCAATTTGCTGAATATCAGCCAGGCTCTGAGCTGATTTCACATCTTTCTGGACTATAGGAGTGGGAGTTTCTGATTGTGGATTAGTATAGAATTTCAGAGTGTTTCCTTCCAGCGTGGAATACCACTTTAGACTGGAAGGAAGGTTGATTTTCAGAAATAGAGAGGACCCCCCATCACCAGTCTGTTGTCCTACTGCTATTACTGTCACGTCTGGAATTTGGTTATTCTGGAAGTGAAATTCTACTTGGTCAGATTTTTGTTCAACCATGTGGCAGGTGCCGTTTAAACTAACATGGTTGACACTCTGTTTTAATTTTATTGGTCGGCTAGTCTGGGTCCAGAGGACCTTGTTTACACAATCTATTAGGGGTGACAACCTTCTCAGGAGGTCATTCCCTAGTAAACAAGGGGTGCCCTCTGGGGTCACAACTATGACCGGGTGTTTCAACTTATGTCGCCCAATTTTAATGTCCAAGTCTGCAGTCCCCTCAACGGGAATTTCCTTCCCGTCAAAGTTCTGTAGTTGTCCCGGAAGAGAGGTGAGAGGAATTTGGTAATTCTCTCCCCTTCCTGCATTCAGTTCGTCAAAGGCCCTTCTGGACAGAAGGGTAGCTTGAGATCCCGTGTCCACCAGTGCCGAGATTGTACCCTGCCCCTGTACTTGTACCGGGGCATAATATCTTCCCTCCTTCTCCTCAAGGGGGCACAGATAATGTACATTTTTGGACAACTGGTGGGCTAACTTTCTGGTTTTGGACATCGCTAGCGAAGAGATTTGGGCAGAATTCTGTGGAGAGCCTTGGGAATCTGAAAGAAAAAGTTGGCAACTGGAGATCAGAGCCATTGTGGGTTCCCCTGGCTCCGGTTCTGGGCTGCCCCCCCCTTTTTGGAGGCAGTCCCCAGGATGGGTTTGAACCAGGGGATTTTCTTGCTGTTGGTTCTGGGATGAGATGGTGGGCGGCGGTAGCTCAGTCTCCACATCTCCCCAGTCTGGATTTGCATCCCTAGGGACCCATTTTTCTTTGGGAGGAGTTCCCCCCTCTCTGAAGGAGAAGATCCTTTTCCCAGGATCCTCTGAGGATCCCTCTCCCTCAAATTGGAAGATCTGTACCTCCTCCTCAAACTGAGTCTGTTTGGGTCTTTTGTTTCTCCTACCCCCCCTCTGCTCCTTAGGAGGCAGACTTTCAGGGGCAAGAGATTTTGTTTCCGGTTCCTGGGTTTCCAGGGGCTGTTTACAAGTGAGGAAGGAAGCTTCCTCCAAGGCTTTACACCCCCCTTCCCTTTGTGCCTCCTCCCTGGGAACCGGTGAGTTATCGGGGTGCTGCCCCCGTCATTGTTCTGGAGCACCAGGTCCAGAGTTGGGTACGTTCTGCGCCGGCATGCCGATCTGAGGGTTCTGCTGAGCCCTCAGTATGTGACCCATATCCCGCGCCATGTTTTGAACCTGGCGCTCTAACTGGGAAACCCGCTCAGGCTGATACGGGACCCTGTTTTCTCCCCTGGGCTGATCCCGGGAAGGGTAGCTGTCCCTTCTTTGGTAGTACCCCTGGTTGGGAAGATTTGGGTACCCCTCCACCCTTGGCCTCCCCTCTCCCGGATTCAGTGGTCTGGGCTCAGGGAATTGGGGAAAGAAGGATGGATGATTTTGGGGCTGAAAGTCGGGAGGATATCTGGGGAAAAAGTTCTGCCCAGGGTTTGGTAAATTTCTGCCCTCCGGTGGGAAGTTTGGAGGGAAGTTCCCTGGGTTAGGTGCTTGGCTGGATCCCCCCCCTTGGGCTGGAGGAGTCCACACATAACCCAGGATGGGTCGATTTCCCTTGTAGCGAGGACTTACATAGTCAGGAGAGCGAGGGACCCCATTTGTGGGGCTGCCTCCCTGGCTCCCTGTCTGTGACTGGCCCGAGGACCTTCTGGGCCTAGCATTATTAGGTGCAGGTAGGTTTTTAGGCCCCCCCATCTCCAAATCCAAAACGGGGGTGACCTTTACCTCTGCCACCTTGGCAGCAGCAGGGGTGCTGTTGGCTTTGGGGTTTTTCTGGGCATTGCTTTTATTTTCTATGGGCTTCTGCACCTCATAGATCCGGGTAGCCTGTTCAATGACCCAGTCTAAAGATCTTTTCTCATGAAAATCCCTCACGAGCTGGGTCATGATATATTTGGGCAAGGCATGGAAAAACGTATTTATAAACTCTCTACTATCTGTGCGGACCTTTCTTGTGGTCTGTGCAAAAGCACGCTTTAACTCCTGCACAAATTCTTGTGGGGCCTGATCCTCCCCACATTGCAAATTGTAGGCTGCCTTGCGAGCCTCTTGAGGATTTCTGTGAACAGAAAAATGTTTCAGGATGGCCGCCTTATAGGTGGACCATCTTAAATGATTTTGGTCCTCCAGCCCCGCAAAGAAACTGGAGTATTCCGGGGAGAAGGTCCACTTTACATATTGAATGCAGCTTTGGCTGTCCTTCAAATGGAAAGTCTCCATCATTTGTTCAAACAACTCTAAGTGCTCCCAAACAGAATACTTAGCGTTCTTATGGTAAGGCGTGATGACGCTCCTGATCGCCTTAATCTGCTTTAAGGGGTCCTTAAGCAAGGCCCTTTTTGCCTTATTGGCCTTTTTGGTTCGGGTAACCCTTGTCCATTCTTCCTCGGACTCAGAGGCACTGCTCCCAGAGGTTCCCGTCTGTTCTTCCAGGTTTTCCCGGATTCTGCGAGCCTGGGAATGGCTGGCAGAATGTGGGGACCTGGTCTCCTGTGTCCTGCGCAGTTCAGAGGAGTCTTCAGATTCCTCCTTGCTGCCAGGATTTGATGGGTACCCCCTCCACTGACCTAACTGGGCAGAGGTTTTCAGGATGCCCTTAATGGGCCTACTCTCCTGGGGTTCCCCATTGAACTGTACTGTACTTGGGTGCCCATACCCGGATGCCCACCCCTCCATTCCTGAGTGGTACTGGCCTATGAGCCCCATACTTCTGGCTGGATAGTAATCTGCCATCCCTGTGGCCCTGTGCTCATGTGCGCCAGGGGACATGGGGGTGGCAGAGTCCAGGGACTGAGAGGTATGAGGGCCTCTGGTACTAGGGCTCCTGAGGTTATGCTCCGGAGTTTCCATTTCCCAGCGAACCTCATCTCTATCCGCCCCTGCTCCCTGTTGCAATGCAAGAGCCTGCATTTGTGCCTTCAGTTCCTCAGTTAAGGCCTTACTCGACTCTATCAGTCTCTCCTGCATCGCTACCTGCTGTTGGAGCCTATCATTGTGCTGGCAGAGAGCTTCATTCTCTCTCTGTGTTTCCTGATTGGTCCTGGAGAACTGGGCCAGTCTTTGCTGCAGGAGGGTTACCTCCTGGGCAATGTCCCTATTGGCCTGCTCCTTTCTTGCTAGAGCATCCTCCACCCTTCTGGTGTGCTCTACCAAGTTCTGGTTTTCTTTTTGGAGGTCACCCAGCCCCTGGTGGGCCAGGTGATTTTCTTCCATTTTTCTTTTTAAATGGCAGACTTCCTGGCCTAAGGCGTCTCTTTCCTGACTAAGAGCCTGCATCTGCGCCGCCAGGTCGTCCCTTTGCCTTTGGAAGGCGCCGGCTTTCTGGCGCTCCTGATCAAACTCTGCCTGGGTATCCAGGTCTTTCAAAATTAGTTTGTTGCTCTCCTCTTTCTCTCTGTCTAGTTGGATTTGCAGGGTGGCTACCTGCTCTGTGCATGCCCTGTTGAAATTGATCTGTTGCTCCAGCTTTTTCTGGTTCTGCAGTAAGGAGTCCAAACTGTCTTGGTGCTCCTTCTGCAGGGCCAGAAATCGGGTATCCTGGTCTGTCTTTTCCTGTTGTAGGATGCCCATATCCTCTTTTATTTTAATGATATATTGCCTACTATCATTTTCTGCCTCCTGGCTCCTCTGCAGCCTCTGCTCAGAAGAGTCCAGATCAGATTGGGCCTTCTGTAATGCCATCTGTTGCCTATTTGCCAGATTTTGGCTTTCAGCACATCTATCCTGCATGTCTCCCATATATAGGTACAGGTATGCTGCTATCCTGGTAATCTTATTGTGCTCATCTTTGGCCTTAGGAGCCATATATAGTTCACTCAGGGCCACGTGTAATGGACCCTGATCTCTATATATATCTGACCCTGTTTCCGTGACCTGTTGCATGATGGCCTGCAACCACACATCCTGGCCCTGTTCGGTCCATTCACCTCTCACAAATAGCTTATGCAAGAGGTGCTCTCTGGCTATTTTCATGTCTACTAAGGTCGTCATTCTAGAGATTGGTCTCTGTCCTGACTTACAGAAGTTAGTATTTTATTTTTGCAGAACAGAACTTTTCTTGGAGTGTCCCTTTTGAGGAATGCTTCACAGCGTAATGCAGCGTGGTGATCCGACCGGATGTATGTATCCCGTCAGTTAGTACACTGTATTAAGCTGCACAAGTGGTAAATCTAACCCAACGTCTCGGCTCGAGCCCCCAATTTGTAAGGGGATTCAATTCAACACTACAGCTAAGTCAGCGCCTAGTCCATAATACTGAATGAAAACCCTTATTGATATATCTTTAGGTCCAGTTCATGCGTTCTGGATGACTACCCCTATATAGCACCCCTCTCTTGGAATCCCCCTGACCCCACTGAGCCAAGAAGTAGTTCTGTTTTGCAAGTTTAAAAGGTTTATTTGATAACTTAAACAATAGATATATATATGATACTTTATAATAAATTAATAATTGAATATCACACTTAATCTGATATGGTAAAGATCAACAACGGAGAATCTGGCACTAGCACACTTCTATAATCACTAATGAGTTGACATGAAATGGATAAGGTAGCACACTGGTAAATAGGAACAAAAGTATAATGTGGTAGAGGATGCTTTATGTAAGCTCAGATGGATGCAATGTTCAATGAATGCAGTACAGAAAATACGCAATATGATTTCAACCAAACAATGAAATCACTTTTCTCTGGCTATTCACTCCCCCCCTCTTTATGCAATGCAAGGAAATGGGAGGAAAGCACACAGTTCTCAGAAATGCAATCAATGTAATCAGTTCAATCCAGCAAGCTTAGACAACAGAAAACAGATAGGAGTTTTGAAAACACAGGCCCAAATTGCTTTGATATGTGCTGGCAATGAATTAAAAAATATGCTAAAATGCTCTTAATTCCATTTTCAGAGGTTCAGGGTGAGTGGTATCTAGTTAATGTTAGTCCAGGCTCACACTAGCAATGATGCAGGGATAGTTAGCAGGTTAAACGAATTTCTGGCAAATGGAAGGCAAGCAGCAGCAGTTTTTACATGTGAAGAAATTGCAAATCGCGGTAAAATTCGCGGATGCGTGTTCCGCGATTGCGGTAAAACTATAAGGGGTAGGAATGCGGTTCTTGGTGCGATTCAAAGCTACGATTCTAAGCTATCAGAGGAAAGTTACTGCAAGTCTCTAGCCCAAACGGTCGCGGAGATATGAGCGATTTAATAAAGGTCGTTTTTGGGTTTGCAAATTTCAAAGTTCAAAAAGACAAGTGCAGCTTGCGACTAGAAAATGACAAGTGACAGCTTTACAAATGACAGGTGACAGTTAGGAGGCAGTTCTACTTAGATTAAATAGATTGAATTATATTATTTTAACTAAGAGATTGGTTCTGCACAGTTTTCTAGGTACTCACACTATATTCTTGAGTGAAATGGGCCTCGCCATGGATCTGGTCAGGGTTTTAAACTGGACTCTGGTCTGGTCTGGTCTGGCCTCTGCACTTCACAGTGATCTGGGTCAGCTCTCTCTGCTGGTCTGGGTCTCTCTGGGTACAGCACTGCTTTCTCTCTGGTCTGGTCTCTTAGTTCTGGATAGATTGAAGTCTCTAGTTTGGCTCTCTGGAGGTTGATGGAGGTAAGTATGGATTTTTCCGGCAGAGCGTCCCGCTGCAGATGGATTTGGAAGGTCCCTATCTGTCCTGTCTGTCTGCTTTTATGTGTTTAGAATGTGGGTGTGTTCTAGCATCACTGACCCTACCTCTCTCTCAGCTTCTAATTGGTCAAACTTCCATTTCTCATTTGATTGGGGAATGAACTGTGAGTCAGAGTGATGTCATTTTACAGCCTGCAGAAAGTCCACTCCTCCTGTCAATTTACACACAAATCTAGATTTGAAACAAATACATATTTGCAGAGGTACATATTGTTTTAAAATCATATGCACCCATCATGCATTACAGGAGGTATACCCTGTTCAAACTCTGCTCTTCCTGGGAGCTTGCATTCACAAATGGCAACTTCTAGCACTTTTTAATGTGCTAAACAACATTGGATCTTCATTAAATTTTATACAACTGTTCCTCACATATCTACCCACATACCAATGCATTTTCGTTTGTCTAGCTGAAACAGGGAGTCTGTAATATTAATAAACAATGGGGTTTTGCCCCAGAACATCACACAAATTCGAGTTTAGTCTTGAATTAAAGGTACATTTTTTAAATTAAAGCTCTCAAAGTTATACATTTCTGTCATTTGATTACAAAGAGTTATCAGTGTTTTTGTAAAATATATATTTTCCTTTCAATTCAGTCCTCAGAGTGTTGAGGTCCGCCTCCAAGACTTGGGTGGGTCAGTCCTCTGGGCAGGCAGGGCTTTGTTGACAGCAAACATTTCAGAATTAACATATTCCTTTCAGAGGAAAGGGGCCATTGTGTGGTCTCTGGGAAGCTCCCAGCCAGTCTGCCTTCTATCAATCAAGAGGTCATGTGAGATTCTAACTCCTGGTGTGAAGCTCTTGAGGTGAGAGGGTTTCCCAGGCTTCAGGCCTCTGGGAACAGCATGTGGCTAATTTTTAATTAAAATGCAGCCTTTGAAGTCAGCTAAGTCAAATCCCTTTGTCAGCTACTGCACTCAGTTCTCCTGTCAGAGTTTAGACCGCCAGCTCCCCCTTGAGGATTTTGTTGGTACTGCATGCAATTTTGGGATTTTCTTGGATTAATGCATTCTAAACAGGAATGGTTCTTACATGGTAGTAAATCCTTGCTTAACATTGTTTTGATGGGGCTCCTTACAGTAAAATGGTTATGTGGAACCCCACAAAAGGGTTGAATCTTTAAAGTGGTCCAATGAGTCACGATTTCAGCAACTTTTTGACATCAGTAGCAGTGGATTTTGTTAACAAAGACCTTTCTTTACACTGGTGGGTGGCAAGTTAGGTAACCATTTTGGTGTGCGCACAACTGCGCAGCTCTCCTGGATTCTGGGATGAAATGATGGGCGGCGACAGCGCATCCCCATCTTTACCCACTCCAATTATTTATTTTTGTTCTGGGGCAAAATGATGGGCAGCGACAGCTTAATCCCCATATTTACCCCGTCTAATGATTCCACATGGGTCAAAACCCTCCACAGGGACAAGAGCACGTTTTTCAATAACGAGAGCATGGCCAGCACTGCTAAAGCAGCACTCCCTTCCCTCTGGACTCCCCTCCCCTTTAACCGCAGAGATGGCATGGGTGGCACTGCATGCTTCTTCCATGTTGGGTACTTAGTGACCATAATTGACAGTGAATTTGGCCTACTGCCCATTTGAAGGCAGGATTGAGGAGAGGGAAACAATGGGGAGTTCCTTCTGGCAAGGACCGGAGCTGATAAGAATCTTAGTTGGGACTTGGTCAGCCTGACCCTGATTGTTTAGAGGGCCCCATGCACACAACTGTTGATCTAAGTGGTCCGGGCAATCCAGAAAATCCAATTGGGCATGTGAGATCGAGAAACCTGAGACAGCATTTGCCATGCCGGATGAGGTCCCAAAGGTTTACCTGCCAGGGCTGAATCTTTGGTTTCAATAACAGTATCGATGACGGTAACAGTGTCAGTAGTTGCCCCCCTCCCTCCTTGGAGCAAACTGTTGATGGCATTGGGAGTGCCCAGAAATTGTTGAACTTCAGAAATTATTAAGTGGGAATTATCAAAGATCATCAGGTCTAGTGGGGGCCGCTAAGTCAACGTCACCCCCGGGGAAGCAGGGCAGAATTTTTAGGTTTGTTTTGCTTTAGGGCCAACATTTTCCTTTTAGGTCCCACGCCAAGGCCAAAACCCAGACCAAGCCCGGGTCCGAGCATAGGGAGGGGGCTAGTTGTCTCCACAAAATGCTGCACTTGTTCCAGAGTCATAGACATGGTGATGTCGGTAAGTGGAACCAAGGGCCAAGGGTTAGAAAACGGAATTGCAAAAAATAAATATAATGGCACTGTTCCCAATGTTTCTGAAGTTCCAATGCATCTGGTGTCAGTGTCGATGAAAATCCAGGAAAACACAAATTATAAAGAGAGTTTTTTAACAGGTGTGTTACCTGTTTTAAAGTCCCCTGGCTTTGTGGGTTCACAGTGCCGAAACCAAAGCTACATCAGCTGGCAGTGCAGAGCAAGAGATATCTCCCAGGTTTAGGCACTGGTGCGCTCAATCGACCGGCAGCAGCAAGCAGCGGTCTTCTGGCCCAGAGTAGGACTTGATGGCATGGTCTTCAGAGAGGTGGGGCACGCACCCCCACGGGCCGAAAACATCCCGCAACCTTGAATCCCTGTGGGCGTCACCCTTGCAGGGAAGCCGGGGGGAGTTTTAACAGTTTGGCAGGCAGGAGGGAGGGGCCAGCAGGATGGCAGCAAATAGCAGTGGAAAGAGAATCCAGCCCCAGGAAAATCCCAGTGCCCTATACTCATTGCAGGCTTCACCCTTGTGGGGAAGCTGGGGGAGTTTTAACAGTTTAGCAGGCGAATGGGAGGGGCAAGCAGGGCGGCAGCAATCAGCAGTGGAAAGAGGCTCTAGCCTCCAGAAAACACCACTCTGCCTTGACTCCCCGACTCAAAGTCAGTATCAACGGTGTGCTCCAGGATTTCCTCTGGAGGAATATTGGAAGGCTCCAACAGTGTGGGCGGTGCTAAAGGTTGAAGTGTGAAAATGGGTTGATTAGGCCTTCAAGGTGATCTGAGCAGCAAAGGATCAGTGTACGGACGCGCTGACGAAAGATGTGCGAATGAGGCCATCGACGAAGCAATTCTAGATGGGATGGCCGTAAACGAGGTTGTCGGCAGGGCCATCAAAAATCTGGATGTGAGGGTCATTGGTGAGGTTGCCATAGCGCAGGGAACTGTTTCGTACTGAGGACACCAAGTGGGTGGAGGTAAAAAGAGCCTCTCCACGCCAAAGTCCAGGTAGTGATCCATTGTGATATCACCACTACTCAGACACAAATGAAAGCTTTGTGGCCCTAATGGGTTACTCCAGGAATTTTATCAAGGTATATGGGACAGTTGTCTTTCTTCTTAACAGTGTTACCACTAAGAAATTGCCAAAGAAGGTCACCTGGACCCTTGCCTGTCAGGGATCCTTTCAGAGCTTGAAGGATGGCTTGTGCAAGGCCCCAGTTCTAAAGATCCCAGACTATGGGCAGGAATTCATCATTCAGACAGATGCATGTTAATTCGGAATTGGTGTCTACTGGTGGAGGTCGAGTAACCCAGACCCACTCAGTGGTTATATGAGAAACATCATCACAAAAGGTTTTGTACGGCCAGCGTCACTGATAAATTGGGTCTAAAGCATTGCGGAAAGAGGTGCCCAGTGCAGATTTTTTCGTATAATAAAAAGTGCATATTTAAGAATTTGATAACATATACTGTACTTCTACGCCCCTTTCCTCCATACTAATGGGTTGTTCCTGAAAATGGCATGAGACTAGATTTTGAGGCGGAGCAGGAACTATTAAAAATAAAATGAATGCAGGGCACATATGCAGCACCCATGCAAGACACGCCGTGAGAATTATCCCCACCGGGACTGCGATTCATTTTCTCCATCTAGACTAAGAAGGACCTTTGCAGGGGCATGCGTGTAGTGCATCTTAAATTCTTTTTTCTTTTTGGACCTCCTGGCCTATGCCCAGTTTGACGGGCTTTAGAGAGTGGGGGTCCTGTAGCAGACTTTTGTCAGTGAGGGACACTCACACTTTTGCTGGAATGCTTAGATCTAGATCACAAGTGGGGCCTAGTTTTTACTGTGACCAACTTTTGGTGCAGCCCCTACTGCACAGGTTGAGACGTTGGGACGCCGTTTTACACTCTGTTCTTCCCCAACAGATCACAGCCTTTGTGAAAACAAAATCTAAGTAAACTCCTGTTTTCGCAGGTGCAGGTCAAAGTGGTATGTTCCCAGGGCATCATCCACTCGGGAGGGGGAGTCTTCTGATTCCTCACTGCGCCTCAATGTGCATTTTAGCAGGGATCTTACGGCCTTACCCCAGCCTTACCCACCCTCTGGGCATAGAATAACAGTTTGGCATAGCAATCCGACCCATGGGAAGACGTATGCTTCTTCCTACGGACCAACCCGTCACTCTGGCCAAAAAGGAATCGCAGAGGACGCCCACTTCCGGCAAGGATCTGGGGCTCTGTGGAGCCTCTCCTGACAGATTCACACAGTTACTTGCTGGTATTAGAGGACTCTTCAGAGTCGTTAACGGTTCCTCTTACGAGCACGTCGGTAGAAGCTCGGAGGTCACGTGCACCCTGTAGGGCATAGCTCTCAACCATTTTTATCACAAAGGCGGGTGAAAACACCCGATTTTATTTTTGGTGGGTGAGAGCCCCATAGAAACGAATGGGCGTGCAGGAGGCTTGGCGGGTGAGTCAGCTGTTTACATGGTGGGTGACACCCGCCATAATCGTGTGAGTTGAGAGCTATGCTGTAGGGCGCATGTACAAGTGTTCTCCCTTGCCGGGAAGGATGCTTCCCAGTGCTCATTTCGGAGTCCGGCTGTCTCGCATCACCATAAAACAGCAACATCGGCTAAGAAGGGTGAGCCTTTGAAACACAAAGAGAAAACGGAATTGTATATTTGTTTAAATAAAAAATAACCAGTGGGAGATTTAATCGAACATCGTCTGTATGAAAAATGACTACAGCCAACATTTCGAATAAATACCCCATTCGGTGTCATTATAGTGGACAAGGGCCGTCGGGGCTGGGAGGTTGTCTCCTGCGCCCTTGATCACTATGATGCCATCAGGGATCCCCTGCACCCTATTGATTAAAATTTGAAGGGGAAAAAAAAGAGAACCCTGCTGGCACTGCTCCCATTCACGTAAGTGAAAGGAACCAGCGTTGCAGAGGGAAGCAGGAGACAGCGGCACACAAGGAAGTGTGCTGCCAAGAGTTAAGTAATGGGGTGGGGGGCAGTGGGATATCAGAAATGCTGGGGGGAGTGAAAACCGAAAGTCCATTTTTTTCTCCCTCGAACATTTTTAATTCGGTAAATTCACGGTAATCCAGAGAAAACACCAAAGCCATCAGCCAAGCTGGGTAATCAATAAGTCCTCATATCTCACAGTAGTCGGTGATTCCTGGGGTTTTTGAGGATTTGGAGTCGGATGGGCATGGTTGCTTGCCACTGGCAGTCTTCTCTATATACCGCACTTTATTACCACAAACATTGTGTGAGCCTACAGTGGTGCCACGACACCCGGTTTCACTTACCATGCTGGATAGAAAAAGGGTTTGCGCCTCGGGCCGATTGGACTTTCCCTCTCCAGAGCCCATACTACCTTTCCTTCCGACTCAAATTGCACTTCAGGAAGCCAGATCCCTTAGCTTCCAGTGGGTAAATGTCCAGCTTAACCCAAGCACCTCTAGCCTCTTTGAGGAGCAGTACTTCACACAAGGAGCCAGCTCTGGCTAATGTCTGGCAAACACTGTTCATGGCTATGACAGAAAAATGTTGCAAAAGGCTCAATTAGCACATAAACGGAGCCACCCACAAATATACCAAGAAAGGTGAAAGGGCCAGCCCTTTCCCTGAACCATAGGTTTGTGCCTCTCGTAACCTTAGCACTTTACTTATTGTAATGAATGGAGTCTCCAGACTGCCCCCTCACACATTCTCAGATCTGTGTTGCACATGGTGTACTATGTATCTTTTTCAGAGACCTAAATCGAGAAAGAGAGCAAGGAGAGCGTTTCAGGAACATTCCAAATGTGCATACAAGCAGAGTAAAGTAGTGTAATTTAGTCTAACATCTCATCCTATGAATAGTGCATTGGAATCTACAATAGGGTCCAGTAAGTAGGAATGTATTATCAGCGAAAGTAAATTGATGAGGAATGAGTGGTAAACACGTTGATTCTGTGGATGTTTAACATATACATAAATGCAGAGTTAGTTAACATAACATAAATGATTCATAACACTCTATAAGGTGGCATTTTTGGTCCAAATGTATTCTCTCACTGTCATGTATAAAAGTGAACATTTGTTTGTGGCGTGATTTGTTGCAAATCGTTGTTCCTTAGACAATTCCACACCATTTCACCAATCTGCACCACATTTTGCATAGTTGCCTGCTACGACCCTGCAGACATTACTAGCGACATGACATGTGGACACCCCACCCCTTTTCCCAGATTTCAGCAAAAGTCAAAATGTGTTTGTTGGTTTCTAGGTTTGTGGTGAAGCGTTGTTCCTTATACAATTCCACATTGTTTCCCCAGTGTGCACCAAATTTTGCATAGTTATCTGTTAGGACCCTCGGGGCAGTACTGGCTACATGACATTTGGACACCCCACCCCTTTCCCCGGATTTCAGCACAAGTCAAAATTTGTCGTTTTGTGGCTTTGTGAAGCGTTGTTCCTTATACAATTCGACACTGTTTCACAAATCTGCACCACATTTTGAAATATTACCCATTAGGACCCTCTGGATATTAGTGGCTAGATGACATTTGGACACCCCATGCCTTTTGCCAGATTTCAACACCTTCACACATTAGCTAGGTGCCTGAAATCGGCGAAACATCAATGTGGTCATAGACGGACCGTTCCCGACACGAGGAATAAAATTCAAGGTCCAGGCTTTAGGATGTACAATTTCCAAGATATTTGCACCACAATGCACCACAATGAAATGCACCATGCCAAGGTGAGGCAACATGTGGGGAGAGAGGAAAGAAGGTCCCACTATGCTGCAGCACACCGACTCTCACATCCCCCCGTCTGCTCTGGGGTATTTGAGCCAGCCACACACGCCCATTCTCAGTGCAGTTTACTTCAGGGTGCAAAGCACATCAATTGATAAGCGAATTGGAAAAGAGACCTGCAGGATCAATGTTATCATGTCTGTCTACAGAACCTGTTCGGAGAACAAGTACTTTTGCTACTGTGACATACAATAACATAACGTGAATAGCACATACGACTCTATAAGGGGACATTTAGAGGTCAAGTAGTCACTATCTGCAAAGTATACAGATCAGGGAGGCTACCTTAAGAGTGTGAGCAGGACATGTTTAAAATCACATAATTAACGAGGTGGCAGAGTTATAAAAAATAATTGGTTTCCCCCAAACAGGCCACTCATATAGGGAATTTGACAATGAGTCTGAAAGCAGAAACCCTATCCATCTCATCTGCTGGGGGCAGAGGTAAATCTCATGAATGCAGGTCATCTGCCATGCATGGTGGGGTATTGAAAATGCCACCCGAAGATCCACATCAGAAGGTATTACACAACCTTTCATGGGCAAAGTCAAGCTGAATGCTTGGAGACATGGTTCAAGGCTCTACAATCTTCCGAGCGACAATCAAAATGTTAAGCTCAAATATCCTAAAATATATTTGATTTCATAGCATTTGAAACCAGCTTCAAATGTATGAACATACAATGTTGACAAATTATTGGATTAGAACCCAGCAAGTGGCCATTCAGTTGATGCACTCTGAGGGCTGGTGCACACTCCCTGCTCCTTTCCCCCTTTCCCATCCACCGCATTCATCTTGAACAAAGTCCACTGTGGGTTCCGTGACCTCTGACAGCTGGCTGGACAATCCCAGACTTTCAATCTGGCACCTGGTAGGTTAATATAGCGCCTAGCAGAGAAACAAGCCTCCTTACTTCAAAGGTACTCTGGAGCAAAACTCAAGCCCATCATGCAACCACATACTGACGAAATGACTAGTCGTGTATAGCACCAGAAACTAACCTCATGGGTAAACACGTGTGTTGTGTCTTTTGAGCATTAGGGGTTAGCTCTTCACTGATACTACAGGCATGCCCACTATATAGTCTTCACCCGTACCTTCCATCCCCTCTTACCTGCATGCATCTTTCATTTTTTGTTGAACTCTTCTCAACCCTTCATCCTTCCTCTCCACTCCTCTGATGCACTTTTTCTCTCCTTTGCTGACTAACGTCTGGAGAGTGCTTGGAGACAAAATATGCTACTTTCTGGACAAGTCTTGGCACCCTTAGACTGCTGTGCTGATGACTGCCGCAGCATTAAGAAACTATGCGCATAATGTAACCTCAGGCCACAGGACTAACGTGGAATACCGCTGCTACCATACTTCAGATCACCCTTCTCCGTTGTTCTACTTATGCGTCTGCTCCTAATCCCCATTGCACTCATTTTACGAAGTTGCAATCTAAGAAGACATTCAGGAATTCTTTCACGTTCATTTTGCTTTAACATTGCCTCTACTAAAAGTCCAGAGAGCAAGGTGTTCCAAAACAAAAAAAAAAATATATATATATATATAGTATTTGTCCAAGGGGATTGGGATCTATGCATTACTGACCAGGAATTATACTTTTTAGACATCCAAACCTAGGAGAAAACACTACAGACATAGGGACATAGGATGACATGGAGCATTCTATGCTTCAAATAACTGAAAAAGTGATCCAAATGGACTTGCATGTAATAGATCACACATGATTATTAACGCTATAAATATAACACCTATGTGGAAATGATGACTGGCAAATAGGGCGTGGCCTCAAGATTTTTAAAAAAAGTACCACATTAAAGAAAAGATTAGCACTATGGCAGGGTTTACCTCCAATAAGTGAGGATATGAATTCATGGTTCACCCATTTTATGATACACTCTAAAGAGAAGACTTTAAAACATTGATGGTGGCAGACAGTTGATTTTGTCTTGCTCTCCACTATCCAAACTAGCAACAGAAGACATGGCAGTGCTAGAGTCGGTTTTACGGCTGGCAGGATTCACAAGATCTAGAATCATTCAACTCTAGGACCTCATGCTTTGGGTGCTCAATTCAATCAGGCGGGCTGAAGCTTTCAAAGCTTGCTTGGTATTTAATTGGGGGTCCTTATGTTGGGAGCCCACCCATCAGCTCTGCTGGAATCCAATATTACACAAATGCTTGAGCCAGAAAGATACCCAAACACTCTGCAGGGGGTGCAAGGATGGAATCTGCTGTTTAGAAGAAGGAGTCAGATTCATGAAAAGCCCTATGGGTGATACAAAGGACCTCAATGTAATGCACTTGCGAAAAGGGAGCCACTGGCACTTGGCTAATAAAGGTTTAGATGGTGTACCCCAAGGGGAACCAGTAACAAAGCAGGGAAGTCTGCATATAAGATAGTTTTGCCAGCCTAAGTAGGGCATTGCCACAGTCCAGGGGTCACAGAACAAGGACAGTCGCTCTAAAAGCCAGAGATAAATGAGGCAAAACTAATTTAGGGTTTTTGGAATCATGAAGCAGCTACTATAAATCGATTCAATTTGTGATTGTAGTACGAAATCTTGATCCAACCAGCAATGGGATAGGACTCAGCTCAGTGGGCCAAAACTGTGGCCGGTATACGTTGGTGTTATCTACCATTAAGAACTCACCATCCACTCGTCTGTAGCTTTAAGATAGTCAACACAATTAGCCTGATGAGCACCCAGGACCTGGTCTAGACTGATTCGCATGTCTGTGTCATCAGCATAGGAGTAAAACTGAAAGCAGTGGCTGTGAATCAGCTGAGACGGGGCGGGGCTGGACACAGAAGAGTAAAAGTTGAAAAGACAGGTGATAGGATCAATGAGAGGTAAAGCAAATGTTTTTAGTAATTTAGCGGGAATGGGATCGGTGGGTGACCACGATTTAAGAAGCTCCAACAGATATAACATTTTTTATGAAGCAAAAAAAGGGAATGTAATCCAGGAAGGTTCAAGGATGATAAGTGGAACTTAAGAAAGAGAAAGAGGCGACATGAATAGGATAGGAAGCTACAGTGTCGTGAATGGTCTGAATTTATTGATAGAAAATAGGGATATTTCGACAACCAAGTACTGTGAAGAATGCGGAAGCGAGGAGGTGGCATTGAGAGCACTTTGACTGTTTTAAAAAGTTCCTTCCAGGCATTATCAGTGGATGGCATCCTGTTCATGTAATGATTCAATGTGGCTGTAAGAATATCCACATGATAGGATTGGAGGGCTTGCCGATAAACTAGCATTTTATCTGGATGACAATTGCTTTCCAAAATAGATGCTATCTTTTGAGAAGTTTTAAGAGAGCTGTTGAACCAGGTAGTGGATTGGTGCTGCTTCAGTATTTTAATGCTACTGATTGGGGCAGAATGGTCAGCTTCCATAAGTCAGCCAAACATCAATGTTTTTGAACATGATAGTGCTATCGTCTCTGGGGTGGCGGGCATGATGAATTTCCCTGCCTGATCTTTGGGTAAAGTGTGTGTGGCTGCCCACTATGTGATGCTAAAACATGTAGACAACAGATAAGCCTCAGGCACCCCACAGTTTGAGGTTAATCAAGATATGCTCTTGGCTTTGTATGTTCGGGGCCCTCACGTGGGCAAGATCATCAGAGCGCCACCAGTCACAATACCTTTACTCCTTTCCTTGTAGTTTGGTCGAGTGTGCATTGGTTGCAGTTCAGAGGAAGTGAGTGTCAAATCCAGGGAGAGAGAGGACTGTGCGTGTGAGCAGTCTGATCTGTGCAAAACAAACTGTAGTTCAAGATCCAAGATGGCGGCAGAGGCAGGTATCAGCTTGGCTCACTGCGTAATGTGCCAGCCAATTAAGTGAAGCATATACCTATCAATGCATAGACTGCCTAACAAATCCCCACAGAGACCTAAAAGTGTCACTCAGTGGTCCACAATTTTAAGGAGGAGGGGCTAGAGAGAGAAGGGCATATTCCAGCAGAGTGAGGATTTGTAGAAACACTGCAAAGATTGTGAAGAGTGCCAGAGACAGAGGCAGGTGGAGGAAGCTTAACTGTAGCAGGGGAAAGGAGGCTGCAGAACGGGAGTGGTAAATATCAAGAAGGAGGGGGAGACAATGTAGGTGGTGAAGATCGAGTAGGTGGCATAGAATAACGAGTTTGGGAATGCTAAGCACGTGTGCAAGTGTAGGAGGAGCCAGAGAGAATGAGGGCATTGAGAAGTGGAGAAGAGGAGGAATATCGCACACTCATAGGCTGCAGCACATTACTAATGGACTTTGATGAAGGGTGCCATACCTGGTCATACTATATTGCGGTACTCCTCGAAAACAATAGGAATTGTCAGCAACCACGTTTCCTCACCACAGCCATCAATAGACATCCATTATTCTTAGTCATGCCCAACCCGTCAGAATCTGGGGTGCACATAAGAAAAATTCATCTTTGTCGATCTCCAGAGAATCTTCATAAGAATAGTAAAACATTTACAAAACCAAGTATGGAAATCAAGGAAATGCAAGTGTGATGTTAAGAATGTTAGTCTTCATGTTATCAATGGAGCGTGGTGTGTGAGATGCTACAGGACTTGTAAATGTGAGATAGAGTTGATCCCACTATCATGGCTTCTTGCAGTGTTGCATAACGAGATACATGCAAATATCTCATTCGTCTAGTACTGCTTTGCTTTCTTGTAGTGAAGCATCAGCTGTCTATGAGGTTCACCCTCACTCTTAATTGCTATGTAAAGTATTATTTAGCAGTGCCCACAGTGTAGAAAGAATTTGCCAGCATACAATTCTTAAATAAAGGTACTAGAATCAATATCTGGAGAGAGGCTCTTGGCTGTATTAGAAATGGGAATTTCTCCTCTTCTGGTCTGAATGCATAATTATTTTTTTTAAAACATGTTTATTTGCATTTTTAACACAACATTACAAATAACCATTTAAACAACAACACACATCACACATTTCTACTGCCACTTTCGTATTGGAGTCCTTATCTATCGTTTCTTATCTGCTCGATTCACGGCAGGGCTCCTCTTCCACCGTCCATGACGGTCCTACACCATATTGTGCATTCCACCCGGGTGCAAATGGGTCGGCATCGTCTCTTTCGGCTCCTCCTGGTCCGTGATCTCAAAACTTCCTCCGTCGTCCATACCTTTCTCGCTCATGCTGTCTCTATCATTGCTTCCGAACAGTTTCTGTACGAGTGCGTTCCATGCTAAAATAGCAGCCCCACTATTGCCTACTCCTCTCTGCGTTGCCCTTGTCCACACTGATGTTTCGCTATTGCCCATTTGTTCAGGTCTGCCCACTATGCCTCCAACAAGGGGCCCGTGCTTGTATTCCATGCCATTGCTATGCAGCGTTTTGCCAGTATTGTCATCTGGTCTTTCATTTTTGCCAAGTCTGTTCTCTGCTTGTCTCCTCTCGGGAACAGGCCCAGCAGATAGGAGTCTGGCGACCACGCCTGCATCTGGATACCTCCCTTCAACGCTCTTTCCTTGATAGTGTCCCAAATGGTTGTTATTCTCGGGCATGACCCTCTAAATGCATAATTATGGTTTAATCTATTATGTGCATTATTGGATAACATATACCTGCAACCAAGGGATGTTGGATTCCACTTAAACTGTATTTAATGGGTTCGTTGAGACCTTCTATGACATGTCTTTGAATGCAACATCTGTAAGCTTTAACAAACATTGAAGTTTTAAAAATGTTTGCCCAGTAGAGCATAATGAGTTGACTAGACAGTAAAACAAACAAATTAAATCAATAATTTCATATACATTTACCTGCAATTAAGGAGGTGCCAGAGGTTTGGGGGCAAGTTGTCTATAAACATTTATAAATCACAGCATATTCTCAAATGGATATTAAATGTAGGACACAGGTCACACCCTTTATACCCGTTCTTCCCTTTCACTGTACAGAACTGATTCTTGACAGCACTGTAAGTCATGGCAAGAAGAACTACAGTCTGGCTGGGTGAATGACGACAGTAT
Source organism: Ambystoma mexicanum (assembly GCF_040938575.1). Classification (NCBI taxonomy): domain Eukaryota; kingdom Metazoa; phylum Chordata; class Amphibia; order Caudata; family Ambystomatidae; genus Ambystoma; species Ambystoma mexicanum. The sequence continues at coordinate 540,084,241 of NC_090935.1, forward strand.
TTCAAAAGACAAAAGACAGTTACTTAATTGGTTGCGTGAGAAAACTCCTTTGATAGTTGTAATGATTATCATTGGGATAATTATCTCGATCATTGGGATTTGGGTCTTTTAGACCATGCCTGGGATTGGAATTTACCGAAATTTACTTGGAAAAGAGGAAGTAATAATTCTAGAATCGACTTTTTCTATGTTTCAAATAGCTGGAAGCAAGCCTGTGGAAAATTGATACTTATGGAGGTAGAATTGGGTGATAATATTCCCTTATGTTTTTCTCTTTCCATTCCCAATGTGGGTAACGCTGTGTGGTCTAAAGGCTGGAAATAATGGGAGAAAGGTTGTATGGAATAAGAAAATAATTACGAAATTCAATAACCTGGTTTTGGGTAACCTATCCAGAAGGTTGCCTCATATTACTAGAGGTGAAGACATCAATTTGGGGGGATTCTACTATAATACTATATTGTCATGTGTTTATAAAATTAGTAGCACCTGTGATAGGGAGGTCATAAAACCTAGGATGAGGGCGGGCGACTCCAGAATTCAAACCTCCAAGCGTAATAAATACAGTGAAATTAAAGCCTTGAAGAAACTGCCCATTCCCTTTTTCGAATTACAGAAAGAAAAAAATTATATTGAAACACAAAAATCTGATCAAATAACTGAGAATGGATCAATATCATGAAGCACATCAATTGATGATGCATAATCTTTGTAAGGGCAGAGAATGTTAAATTCTGGGCAACTATTAACTCTATGCTCATGCCTGCAAAAGACAAACTTGACTGCCCGATCCAAGCAGAAGTGTGGAGTGCCTTCTATAAGCAAAAGTTTGCTTTACCTGTTGACTTTACAAGGGAACAGGACTTGGATTTAGGTCCCCCCGTGGTGGAAGACTGTGGGTGGGATTTAGAGGATATTAAATGGGCTATTAATAAACTTAAACCCTTAGAGCACCAGGCCCGGATGGCATTCCCCCCTTTGTCATGAAGACATCCCCTGGAATATGGGCTGATTTGCTCAAACCTATATTTGATGATATTTTTAAATACCATACTATTCCTAAAACCTGGGCCCAGAGTAATATTGTCCCTATATTTAAAAAAGGGGACGTTCTCAATCCCCAGAATTATAGACCTATAGCCCTTTTAGATGCAGCTAGTAAGGTCTTTGGCATTCTACTTTTAAGGGACATCAATAAATTTACTAGCAGGAATGCCTGCTTCAGTAAATTTCAGGTTGGCTTTAGAGAAGGTTTGGGAACAGACCTGAACGGAAATATTTTGGCTCATTTAAGAGATACAGTCCATCAAACTAAAATGGGCGAAGTCTATATGGCATCCTTGGACCTCTCTAACGCTTTTGATGGGGTCATTAGAGATAGACTGTGGACCAAAATGTTAGCAATGAATTTTCCACGTAAGACTGTTCAACTCTTGGCTCTATTACATAGAAACACCTCTGTCAGGGTGCGCTTATCTTACGAAGGTTCCCTTTCTGATGCCATAGAGACTGAGCTGGGGGTTAAGCAGGGCTGTTCACTTGCACCCACGCTCTTCAACCTGTACGTCAGCGATGTGGAGGATATGTGGCGGGGTCCTTCCATCGCTCCCGTTAGGATGGGAAGTTTGGTTATTGAGTGGATGGCCTTTGCGGATGATTTCATTCTTTTTGATCGTACCCCACGGGGTCTTCGTAGAAGGATGGATATTTTCTATGGATATGCTATGATGAATAATCTTTCCCCCAATGCATCGAAATCTCGAACGATTGTAATCTCTAAGAAGAGAGTTGTCAAATCTTATGTCTGGAAGATGGGGGACAATCCGGTGGAACAGGTGCAGGCCATAACATACTTAGGCTATAATTTTTCTAACAATTCTAGCCTAAAGAGGTGGAAATTGAGTCTTGCAGAAAAAGCGTCTAAATTAAAGACTCAAATGAAATTTTTGAGGGTTCGAGTATGTAAATTTTCGCTCCTACCCATTAGACGTTTCTACCTTGCTAAATGTGAGCCGGTTCTTTTATATGGTCTGGATATTTGCACCATGGACATGAGTTCCTATTTAAATGTGGTTCAGGGAAAAGTATGGAAGGAAGTAATGGGCCTTTCCATGGCAATCCCCCATGCCATTATCCGGCACGAACTATGTCTAGTCTCACTCAAAGTTATGAAAGGAAATGGAGTCAACAGCTACCCTAGTCATTGACGCTTACAGTAAAATACTTTTTAAGAGGTCACAGTGGAGCTAATTTAGCACATATCGATTAGCTCATAACATAAAACACGAAAGGGTATATATATATATCTCTTTTAAACATTGAAAAAATGAGATTTATTAGGTTTACACAAGTAAAAGACCTTTACAAGAGTCGAAAAATTAAGTATGCCATCCTTGGCACAAGAAAAACAATTTGTATGTACAGAAAATATGCAGTAAATTTTTGCAAACTAGTTTTCCATACTGCCATAACGTTAGCAGTATATGTAATCATAATCATTATTGCTGTACGAACCCACCCTTGCAAAAATTTACTGCATATTTTCTGTACATACAAATTGTTTTTCTTGTGCCAAGGATGGCATACTTAATTTTTCGACTCTTGTAAAGGTCTTTTACTTGTGTAAACCTAATAAATCTCATTTTTTCAATGTTTAAAAGAGATATATATATATACCCTTTCGTGTTTTATGTTATGAGCTAATCGATATGTGCTAAATTAGCTCCACTGTGACCTCTTAAAAAGTATTTTACTGTAAGCGTCAATGACTAGGGTAGCTGTTGACTCCATTTCCTTTCATAACTCGTTTCCTTACCCTCTGGAGTCAGGCCCCCTATAAAAAAAGAGGGTTCCCTGCCTTATCCTATACACTAGTCTCACTCAAAGCCAGATATTTGTGGAGACAGCTTTCCTTTTTTAGAAAAATGAATGATCCTCTTATAAATACTATGTATGAGTTGTTGAATAGGGTGACTAAATCTGGGTCAGTCCAATCAATTAAGGGATTCAGCGACAGAATGAATTCTCTGTTATATATTTTAGGCTCTAGTTTAGACGACTTGGTGCAACGACCCGGCCTAGTTAAGAAACTGTTATTCAAGGCAGATTGGGTGGATACAGTCAATGAAATAGAGTCCTATCCAACCTATAAGGAATATGCTAAATTTGTACATGCAAGGGAATGTACCCCCCTCTATTTACTTAGATTCCCCTGTTATAGGGCGAGAACTACATTTATGCGTTTTAGACTTAACCAGATGCCGACCCTAGAAAGAATTAATTATTGGATACATAAAGAAAAGGTGCTTAATTATATTTTACCTAGCCTTACATGTCGTTTTTGTGGAGAAACTGACATGTTAGAAACTCTCAAGCACCTTGTCTTAACATGTGTCCATTTTGGGTCGAAACAAGTTCTATACCTCACCGATAGATTTGATGAGGATTTAGAAATGTCGAAAAATCTGTTCTGGAGTCGCTGCATGTGGGGTGCTAATATCTCCCTAACTCTCGCTTTGAATTTATTGCTTCAAAATATAACGGAGGAATTGGAAGCCAAAAATAAAGAATGAATTGTGTAGGTACCTATAGGGTAAAAACGGGTTATGGTATTAACAAGGCATATAACTTCTATGTAATCTGATTTTAGGGGTGGGAAGGAATCTTTTAAGAATTTTGTAAAATGCCGATGTCTTAGATGTTTTAGATGAAATTTCTTTCTTTTTCTTTTTGTGTATGGTATGATAACTTTTTCTCCATCTTATATATTAGTGCATTCTTATATGCTTATGTATTGGTTGTATAAAAGGTATAAATGTGTTTTTCTTTTGTGTTATATGTTGTATAAGGTTTTATGCAAACTAATAATACAACAATAAAAAATTTGAAAAAAAAAAAATGATTATCATTTACGAGATTGATGGACTATCTTTTATAAATACTCATCACATCTCATGTGGACCATTTTCCCAAATATTTTGATCAGTGTTGCTTTGCTTCTAAAGTTGAGAGGATTTGACATAAGGAAGCATGTACTTGAGCATTATGCGCATACATACAATATTCACACCATTATAACTCTATTAAATGTGTCTGTGGATACAACACAGAAGAGCCCAGCAAGGAAATATATTGATGGGAGATACTGTGTCCAAGTGTAGTCCTGGCGTAACAAATACAAATATTAACATAGGGACATCACAGAGAAGGGTTTAGGTTTTACTGGTCAACATAAAAGTTTAATATATTTTTGCAACTTGAACGTACATTCTTAACTCCCCTCAGAAGAAAGCAATGTATACTTTTAATGGGTATTTTGAAGGTTTAAGTATGCGGTCAACAATATCGTTTACGGCTACTGGTTGCCAGGGTCCGATAACTGGTTGCACAATGAAATACATGCCAGCTTGGGAGAGGTTATCCCGGGAATATCTTTGTTGAGATGAATTGTTGAGATGAAGTTTGTTCAGAGCTTATTAAGGGTTCTTAATGGAGGGGATGATTTGGTGGTCCAAGCTGCAAGTTGAAAGAGAAATGTTAAATAATAATGGATCAAATTAAATTTGCTTATATCAAAGGTACTTTCAGGTCAAGACTGTGCATTAATGATGCAGGACAAGTGCATCTTTGTAAGGAGCCCTTCTCTTGATATGTTCATTAAACTAAACCCAGTTTCACCTAAAAGTCATTAAAGGAAGTGTTCTCAAAGAACCTTTCACAGAAGTTAGAACTGTGTCAGGAAGGAAACATTGAGGCAGGTGGCTTTTTACTGTAGTTACAAAAGGAACTTGAGTGTGATCCAGTAGCCTCACTTCAGTATACCTACATGAGAAATTCAGAAAAATGTGCATGTCTGCGATCTGGAGATGTAGGCACCCAATGGAACTGTGTTTATGCAAATGTACACAAACCTTTCTCTCTAATATATAATATAGCATAGGCAGAAAGATTGTTGAGAGGCACACAGACAGCTACTATAAACAGTGTAACAGTCTCAGACAACGCCCCTGTTGAAGTTAGCATACAGTTATGTTCTTTGAAAGCAAAGACTAGAAGCTGAGAGGAGGTAATTGCATATTCAAAGAAGCACTAAATAGAAAAGCAATCATAATACAAATTCAAGAATATTAAGGTTAGGGTAAGAGGCCGAATAACAGCAATAAAAAGCGATCATTGTAATATCTGCTAACATGAAACTGAAACATTGTTTTCTCCAGTAGAAGCTACAAATTGAACTAAAGCAAACTGGAAAAGCCACACAAAAGCAAAAGCTCATATAATACACTAACAGGAATGTTTAGCATTCAAATAATTTTATCAAACAAACAATTTAAATCATATTAAAATTTGCCATTTCAGTATTAAACACAAATTCAATAATAGAAGTAACAAATTAGATAGAGTACTAGCCCATTGCTTAAAGGCGTGCTTTATCTGAAGTATGTTAGAGAATTAATTTAAACATGAGAAGGAGTCGGGTTATACATAGAAATATCATTGCTGGAAGAGTTCTGAGAATTCGGTCAAACCATATGTTGCTCGGGGGTAAAAAACAACAGAGGCAAATACAATATCTAAAGGTATGACAGATCTAAAAGGAGAACACTCTTAGTATAAGTACAGCAATCAAGCAAATAAAGCTCAAGGCAAAATAGACTTATCACAACTTCACACAAGACATTCACACACTCTTTGATGGGATTGTACACTGTGTTGTGTATCTGGGGATGTTAAGATTAGCATTGGTAGCAACTAATATTGCATTCATTTCCAAAACAAACAAGGACCCTGAAATGATTTCCTATATGCATATTGCATTCACAAATATGAATGGTTTGAGCTTTCTTGCAAATCATATCTCTTGCTAATTAGCCGTGACAATTTCTAGAAACCTGAAGGTGTCTCACCGGCTAGTCCCCGGGGATCTGTCATCCAGGATATGGCCATCGCTTTTGGATCCAGTTCCTAGGGGTGGACCAGTGTGGGAGGATCACCTGGATGAGGAGTCTTCGGGGAGTGGAAGTGGCACACCGGATGGTGAGACGCGGTATCCTCTTCCCTCTAACACCTTTACTCCATCCTACCATGTAGGATACGTAAGAACTCAACCCCCCACACTTTTCCGACACAAACACTTTCTCAAGGACAACTCACTGTGAGGGAAAATGGACTAACACCCGACCCATATACCTAACATGTCCAAATACAATGGTCAGACATGGTCAGGCAATTACTGATCATTACATACACCTGACTTGCATTACACTTCCCCACATAGATAAAAGGCGGAGCATGAAAGAACACTCTGAGAAAGACAAAGCACACGAGGAAGCCGTAATTCCAAGATGGCAGTTTAATACAAGGCAGAAGATGGCAAGACCGAAGAGGATTGCAAGTCAGGAAGTGCCCTTGACCTTTTCACTGAAAGACTGCATCTTTCATGAGCCTTCGAGAATAGGAAACGTAAGACCTGCAATTAAAGCTGAAGAATCCTGCATTGTGAGTCAAAGGTGCCAGGGACTCTCACGTGTCGATAGTCAAGATGGGGGGAAGAGTTTGCCGCCGTGGTACTGTCTTTGGCTCCTACAACAAAGCAACACCAGTGAAGTCAGCACAGCCGGTGAGTTGGAGAGACTGATACCAGACCGGTCTGTGTGGAAACCAAGGTTGCAAGCAGCAACATTGTATAAAGAAGATTATTAAGACAGCAGATGAGTGAATTAACTTTGAAACTAAGATATGGTACCATGGACAGAGTGGTCTGGCATCACGTGAGTTTTCATTCGAAGGTCTCTGTTAGGCATCCAATCGAAAGCGTGCAAACGTTAAAAGAAAGAGAATTGTAAAATCAAAGTGGTCCTGCAATGGGTCAAGCCCAACACAATGCACATTCGAAAGTCTTCGATACTTGATGTCAAATTGACATTGGTCCGAGCCCTGCTATGGGAGACTAATTGTGTTGAAGGGATCTGAGCCCAGCAGAGGGGGATCCAGGGTGAACTGTGAGTCACCCGAAAAGAAAGAACCTCTGAACATTGTGTGATAAAGTGAAAGGTGAAAGACAGACTGAAGCCCGGCAGTGAGAAGCCTCTGCAAAACTTTATGCTAAAAGGATCTGAGCCCGGCTGATGGGAATCGGGGGTGGATAGTGACTCACCCGATGTGAATACTTGTGAAAATCTAGAAGGGAAAGGAACTTGTTGTTTATTTGGTTGCGTCGGGCCCTTTGAGTGAAGAGACTTTGAGAAGCAAGGAGACTTACACTCCGAAGGACCTGATGCTGATGAGTGAACTATAACCTCATGCTAAAGAAGGCAGAGACTGTGCTAGGCTCGAGCGAACCGCCCTATCCAGTGCTGAAAACGTGGGGATGAGAGGCCAATGGCCTGAAAACCTGACATATCATTTTGAACACTTCTCTCTGTTTCATAACATTATTCCCCACACTATTTGTATTTAGAAGTAAGGATTGGCAATTGGTATTTTAGTATAGTCCCTTTTATTTTGACAGGACACTCCTAGGACTGCGTTATTATAATTTGATGGTCGCAGCTTGCTCCCATCTGTAGATTTAGGTTTAGATAGGCGGTTATCATACCCATTTTGAAGTTCAATAAACACCCTTGAGCTGTGGTCACTTGTGTCTATCTTACTGTTGATGCCATGCCTTCCTTCCTTACATGTAGTGTGAGGCGTGGGATGTGACTTAATTGAAACAAATTGGGGTAATGTAAAATTCCAGAAGCTTAGTCATAGAGCCTTGATATCTGTAGCAGCAGATAAACTGCTAGCCCACTAGGGAAAAGAGGAATGATTCCCACAGACTTAGTTTTGATACCCCCTCCTGAGGATTGGCCCCAAAATCTGGCCTAACTTGGATGTTTGGTCTACACGTTCTGGTGGGCATCACAGATACTGATTTCTGGGGAGATTTAAAGGTTCTCTTACAGAACTATGGAGAAATTCAGTTTGAGGTACATCGTGGGGACAAAATTGCACTGGGAATTCTTGAAAAGGCTCTATTTCCTCACTTTATAGAGAGTGAACCAGAATATACTGGGAGAGGTACCTCAGGCTTTGGGGAAGCTGATGAACCTTCTACAACTGAAGAGAAAAGGGAAGAAGAACTTGCCATCTTTCCCGACCTAGCCTTCTCTCAACAAAATGACCCAGCTCTCACTGAGCCTTTCTTACAAGCAATTCCCGTAGGAGAGGGAGTAGAAAAGGGAAGTCCTTTTTTTCCTAAAACAAGGACTACTGTAAAGAAAGGAAACATCCACAGAAGGCCTGAGTAAAACTCAGTTAGTAATCCCCAAAAACCATCAGAAGATCGTACTAAAAATTGCATATTCTCATCTGACAGGGGGACACTTAGGACAATCTAAGACCCATGAACATATCAGTGGGAAGTTTTACTGGCCGGGTATCCATGCTGATATAACAAACTATTCGGACATGTGAAATATGTCAGAAAACCAGTGCTCACATTCCCTTGATTGCCCCTCTGAATCCTTCACCAATAATAGAAGTTCCTTTCTCAAGGATTGGGATGGATATCATTGGACCTTTGGAAACCTCTAGACTGAGTAACAAATATGTACTTGCGATTGCCAATTATGTGACCAGATATCCCGAGGCATTTCCTATGCGGAACAACACCACCCAGCAGATTTTAAAACACCTATTACTGTATTCGTCCAGAGTTGATTTTCCTAAGTAAATCCTGACGGATCAAGGATCCAATGTCATAAAGCAAGCTCATGGCTGAAGTCAAAGAGCTACTCCATATCACCACCTTAAGAACTATCCCCAAACAGATGGATTGGTAGAAAGATTCAACAAAACACTCAAAATAATCCTGAAAAAGTTGGTAGATAAGGATGGGAAGGACTGGGACCATATGATCCCCTGGGCAATGTTTGCTGTAAGGAAAATCCTCAGGAATCAACTGAATTCTCTCCTTTTGAATTACTCTATGGCAGAGAACCCAGAGATGTCCTGGTCACGCTCTGAGAGACCTTGGAAGAAAGAGAAGAGGCACTCATTGCCCTTTTGCAAACTGCTACCCGATTGCGAGAGCATATGAAACTTGTTCAAAATCTACTATAAACACGTATGGAAAAAGCCCAAGCACAACAAAAGTCCACTTATGACAAAAAAGTTACTCTGAGATCATTTTCTGTAGGACAAAAAATATTGGTCCTCTTACCCACTTCGGAGAACAAACTTGCCTCTAAGTGGCATGGGCCATATGAAATATTGGAACAAACAGGAAAGTGTACTTATAAGGTAGCACAACCCGACAGGAAACAAAAGACCAATCTATATCACGTAAATCTCTTAAAAGAGAAGGAAAATCCTTTAGCCGCCAATGCCACGATACAATGCTGTTTGGTACCAGAAGAAATACAAACATTTGAATTAATTCCCCAATAGTTATCTAATCAACAACAAGAAGATTTAAAGGATTTAGTTGTATGATTTCCTGATGTATTCTCGGAGAAACCAGGAAGAGTGAAGGGCACCTATCACAATATTAGAGCACATAAAGGAAAAGTGGTCCATATGAAACTATATAGACTCCCGGAAGCCTGTAAACAGATAGTGGTTTAGGAAGTAAATAAAATGTTAACGCTGAATATTATCGAACACACTTCAAGCCCATGGTCCTCCCCTATATGGTCATCAAACCGGACTATTCCTGGAGGTTTTGAATAGATTTCCACCAAGTTAATTGCATCTCCAATTTTTATGCTGACCCCACGATTGATAAACTCGGAAATGCCACCTTTCTATCCACCCAAGACCTAACCAAGGGGTACTGGCAGGTCCCAGTGCATGGACCTGATAAAGAGAAGGCAGCTTTCTCAACACCCCTGGGGCTGTTTCAGTTAAAGTCCTCCCTTTTAACTTTCACAGGGTCTCTGCCACTTTCCAACAATTTATGAACCGAATATTACAACCCTACTCTGATTTCTGTGGTGCTCATATTGACTATATAGTAATTTATAGTAAAACCGTGGAAGACCATCTTTCCCACCTCTTTACTATTTTGAGGGCCCTCAGGGAAGCTGGCTTAACTGCCAATCAATCCAAATGTAGGCTAGCTCAATCAGCCGTGAAATACCTTGGTTTCTTTGTAGGGAATGGTAGAGTCCAACCTCAACGTGAGAAAGTGAAGGCTGTCTTAGATAACCCTACGACCAAAACCAAGAGAGACCTTAGAGCATTCTTAGGCTTAATTGGTTATTACCGTAGGTTTATCCCTATCTTCTCAGACAGGACACCTAAAATTACAGACAAATTAAAGAATGGTGAACCCCAGAAAATTCATTGGACTGACGAGGACAATGTATGTTACACCAAACAAACAAACCCTATGCCAGAACCCGATCCAAAACATGGTAGATCTCTCAAAAGAGTTTGTATTACAGACATACGCCTCCCTTGCAGGGTTAGGAGCAGTCTTGTCACAAATTTTCGATGGGTTGGAACATCCTATTTTATTTACTAGTCGCAAACTCTTTCCACTTGAAAAGAATTACTCTGTGCTGGAATTGGAGGCCCTTGCCATCAAGTGGGCCATTACCCACCTTAGATATTACCTGCGAGGATGAAAGTTCACACTTGTCACGGATCATTCTCCACTAGTTTGGATCACTAAACGGAAAGATTCTAAGCCTCGAGTCATGTAATGGTTCTTAGACCTGCAACCCTACTGTTTCACTGTGTATCATGGAAAAGACAAATATTAAGGGAACGTGGATTTCCTTTCTCGGTTCCCTTGCGAAACAGATGTGGATACATCGCATAGGGGAAGGGTATGTGAGACCCGCTAGACCCTGTCATCAGGTGACCAGGACACAGCCATCTCTTTTGGATTCATTTCCTGGGGGTGGACCAGTGCGGAAGAATGACCTGGATGAGGGGTTCTCAGGGGAATGGAAGTGAGATACCAGATGGCGAGACGCAGTATCCCCTTCCCTATAACACCTTGACCCCATCATACCAGGTAGGATACGTAGGGAATCAAGCCCCCCCCTTTTCCATCACAAACACTTTCTCATGGACAACTAACTGTGAGGGAAAACGGACTAACACCCAAGCTTTATACCTGCCATGTCCCACTACAATGGCCAGGCAAGGTCCGGCAGGGTCAGGGAATTACTGATCATTACACACACCTGACTTCCATCACACCTCCCCACATGGATAAAAGGTGGAGCATGAAAGCAAACTCAGAGCAAGGCAAAGCACACGAGGAAGCAGCAGTTCCAAGATGGCAGTTCAATGCGAAACCGAAGACGCCAAGACTGAAGAGGATTTCAAGGAGGGAAGTACCCTTGACCTTTTCACCAAAAGACCACATCTTTCATAAGCCTTTGAGAATAGGAAATTTAAGACCCGGAATTAAAGATGAAGATTCATGCATTGTGTGTCGGAGGTACCCGGGGCTCTCGTGCTTCTATAGTTAAGGCGGGGAGAAGTGTTTTCCGCTGTGGTACTGTCCTGGGCTCCTACAACAAAGCACCACCAGTGAATTCAGCACAGCTGGTGAGTTGGGGAGACTGATATCAGAGCGGTCTGTGTGGAAACCAAGTTTACAAGCAGCAACATTGTATAAAGACAATTATGAAGACAGCAGATGACTGAATGAACTTTGAAGCTAAGATACGATATCGTAGACAGAGTGGTCCGGCATCACGTGGGTGCTCATTCGAAGGTCTCTGTTAGGTATCCAACCGAAAAGATGCAATTATTTAAAAAAAAGAGAATTGAGAACTCAAAGTGGTCCTGCAACTGTTCAAGCCAAACCCTGTGCACATTCAATAGTCTTCGATGGTTGATGTAAAATTGACAATGGCCCAAGTCCGGCAGAGGGAGTCTAATTGTGTTCAAGGGATCTCAGCCCACCAGAGGGGGATCCAGGGTGAACCGCGAGTTACCCAAAAAAGAAGAACCTACGAACATTGTGTGATAAAGTGAAAGGTGAAAGACAGGCTTGAGCCCAACAGAGGGAAGCCTGTGCAGAATCTTATGCTAAAAGGATCTGAGCCTGGCTGAGGGGCATCTGGGTGGATAGTGACTCACCCAATGTGATTACTTGTGAAAATCTAGACGGGAAAAGAACTTGTTTATTTGGTTGCATCAGGCCCTTTGAGGAAGAGACTTTGAGAAGCAAGGAGACTTAAGCTCTGAAGGCCCCGATGCTGATGAGTGAACTGTAACCTCATGCTAAAGAAGCCAGAGACTGTGCTACACCGAGTGAACTGCCTTATCCCGTACTAAAAACATGGGGAAGGGAGGCCAACGGCCTGAAAACCTAACATATCGTTTTGAACACTTCTTTCTTTTTTATAACATTACTCCCCACACTATTATTTGTATTTAGAAGTAAGGATTGGCAATATGTTTTGTAGTATAGGACTTTCTATTTTGCCAAGACACCACTAGGACTGCGTTATTATTATTTGATGGTCGTAGCTTGCTCCCATAGATTTAGGTTTAGATAGGTGTTTATCATACCCTTTTTGATGTTCAATAAACACCCTTGAACTGTGTTCCCTTATGTCTGTCTTACTGTTGATGCCATGCCTCCCTTACACAATCTACATTTTTAAAGGAACACTGGACCTATGGATTATAACAGGGAACCCAGTCATGTTGTGGAAATGCTAATGTTCACTCTTAGATTTTGGGAGTTTTGTCTGCTCTAGGAAATACTCAAAATGCTTCATAATAACACCTAACATGCTTGCTTTATCAAATATGCCTAGAAACAAACATCATGCCACAGTAAGAAATGGCTAGACTGGATACCTCAAAATGCCAGTGTAGCCACATAATAACACTTAACAGGCTTGCTTTATGATAGATGTTAGGGAGAATTCTCATCTCATGGCTAATTTCCCTTACCTAGTGAGTCCCTCAGCAGCTTTGCTGGATCTCTGGAGTTATTTCTTTCCACTTGGTAAGAGTGTGAGCTTTTCACCACTCTTATTTGTGTTTTGCTATGTGTTTTTACCTGTGTTTTGCTATGCTATGTGTTTTGCTATGTGTTTTTACCTGTTTTTATGATTGTGGACTCTGGAGTACACCACTTCAGTAGCCCCCTCCTTTTGTGTGTCACACAGCACCTTCTGTGCAGTGACACAGGGTTGTCATTCAGACTTCCCCCGACTCCATTTCTGAGGCTGACTACTGTCCCTCAGAAAAGGGTAAAGTTACCATTAACTTTACTTAGTCAAATTAACCACAGATCTGGTACACCCCATTTTACATGGAGTACTGGAAGGGTTAACTCTTAGCACTTTTTTATCTGTACCTCGTAGAGCATTGTTTCGCTCTTTTAACATTTAGACATGGCTGGTGGCAGTGGTATCTACCCGAATTTCCTACCGCGGTTATCTTATATAACTGTGGTAATATTGTAGGCTATTGTGTTAGCCTCGAACTTAAACCCGCTCGACCAAATACTTTTTCTTTTGGCTCCGGTGCGGTTTATTCGCCATTTCTTTTTGTTACAATCCTTCTTGTGTTTTACTTTGTGTGGCAAACTAGGTTTGCTTCTTTGTTCACTGTCTATTGGTGGGCTTCTGCCAAGAAGCCCTCCTCAAGGCGCCTGGGTGTCTAGGTGGGCTGAATGTGAGGGAGGGGTGTAGTCACCCCCTGCACAGGGTATCCTAGGAAACCCAAGTTGCACTTTTTCATGATTGGCTGAGGTGGTTGTCCAGGCTGGACAACCCCCCTGCTATGTGATTGACAGCCAGGCTGTGTGAATGGGGGATTTTCGCATAAAAGGCAGGTCTCTTGGGCTGGAAGTCAGAGAGTCACCACTGGAACTACAAGGAACCAAAAAGAAGCGGAGGAGAGGTCGACTGCTGCAACTATCCCGTACTGGTGAAGCCCTGCTGCAGTCCTGAGCTATCTACCCTTCAACGACTAAGAGGAGATCCAGTCCGGAGTCTTCTTCCCTTGAGCCTTGTGTGGATAACCAGCTCATCTTCTTCAGGCAGAGGTCACCTTCGTGGTCGAAATAGATGCACACTGCTGTAATGGTCCAGATAGCCACCTGAAGAGCCTCTCCTGTTTTTAAGCAGCGCACCTTTTATTCATTGTTGCTGCTGCCGGCCTCATCCCTGTGTGGTGTAGACCCCCTTCATCGTCCTTCTTCGTGCCGAAGCCAGGAATCATGGGTCTACGGGAAACTACCAGGAACAACTGCCGTGGCACCAGCTTTTTCTTTGAAAAGGTACTGTGTCGTGCTTGAGGAATTTTGGGTGAAATCCATATTTCTCGCTTATAAGGCTTGCCCTTATTTTTCCCTCCTTCTTATAACTTTTGCTTCCGAACATTTGACAATATCTAAAGTACTCTTGGCAACTTTGAATCCCGAACTATCCTACGTGTGATCCTCGACACAGGAACCCAGTTCCAATTGACACTGGCTCCGGCCTCTTGACTCTTGTATTTTTGTCTATGAGTGTTCTTCGATTCTGTCTGCCTATCTAACATATTGCCTATGATTTTTGCCCCCAACTATCTCTGGGTATCTCAGGTGCTAAGTGTGTTTTTGCCCCGGTAGCATTTCTTCCTGCGGATACGTGTTTATTTAGTAAAAATAAAAAAAAAAAGTGTCAAAAAGTGATTGCAATCTTATTCACGGTAACGTGTATTGTTTCGTAACACCGGTTCTCTCGAACACAGGGTACTTTCCTTGATTTATACCGTACAAAGTGAATTAGTCAGGTGTAGTGTATTTAACGTGTGGTTTTACATTTTAATAGAAGTGTTGTGTTAATAACAAATGGTTTAAAAATAAATGTACTTATATTTTTTACCTGAAACCTTGAGCCAGTGTTTGCTTGAGCCACAGTAATTGTGTCCCTTTGTGTAATCTCTGCTACTGCTCACATACTCTTGAGATAAGCCTGGCTGCTCCACTACTGCTACCACTATAACCTAGTAGTACAGGCTTGTACCAAAGGTAAAACTTGTATTACCACCTGTAGTCTTAATTGTGTTGTGGTCACTAAGGGCACTTCACAGGATTCTGCCTAACACTGGTGTACAACGGTGAGGCTTTGGAAGTAGAGTGATGACACTTAGAGTGCTGCTATTGCTTGGGTTCAACTAACCACAAGGTTAACACCACTAATTCTATTTTACTGAGAAATCATGTCAAATATGGAAAGCTACACTGAAGAGAGTCTCTTGAACTACACTGCTGAGGTTTTGAGAACCATGTCTAGGAGCCTCTCTGGTAAAGGAAAGAAATCTGAATTGATTGCAAAGTTAATAGGAAAGCAAAGTCTGGAGAGTGGGTCAGAAGGGCCTACCCCTCCAGCAAATCTGGATACTGATGTTTCTGATTCTGAGAGTATTGATTTGGAAGAAGTAGATGAGTCCTTGTTAGGTAACCCTACAGCTCCTTTACCTGCTCAGAAAGCACAACCTCTGTCCACTGGGACCCCCACAGGACCTACACTTACTCCAGAATGTATTGCACTTCAAAAAATTAGACTTGAATTAGAAGTGAAACATATTGATGCACAAACTGCCATGAAACATCAAGAGTTAAGGCTCAGAGAAATGGAGCTGAACCATGAACTAGAGATGAAAAAGTTGTCTGTAGAAAATGCTTCTCTCCCGAGTCTTCTGGGTCTGCCAGCCCTAAGAGACCCCGTATGCCAAAGGAGATGATTGGTATGTATGAGACTAAACTTCATGTTTTGGATTGGTTACCAATGTTTGAGTACAATCATGGGATTCAAGGTATCTCAGGGAATCAGTTGATTCCCTGGCTTTTTTCCAGGCTTCCCCCTGTTGTAAGTGATGCTGTAATGGAGTTGGGGGAGGAGGATAAACAGGATTATGAATGTGTGAAGCTAGCATTAATAGCTAGATTTGGGAAGACCCCTTCCCAGTACCTTAAGAGGTTTAGAACCCTCGAAAAGCATGATGGTACCCCTTGGGCTACCTGGGTGTGTGAATGTTTGAAAAACTTAGATGGTTGGGTTAAGGGTTACAAAGTGAACACTGATGAAGGTTTGAGGAATCTTGTAATGTTGGAGTCTATTTTTGATGTCTGTTCCCCTGAGCTTAGACAGCACCTGGCGGATTCAAAGGAGATAGATCCTAAGAAGCTAGCTAAGGCTGCTGACTTGTGGGTTGCCAACAGGGCTACTCACAAGGATTCTGGGGCAACTCAGAAGAAGGATGAGGGAAAGCAGCCAAAGAAAGACTACAAAGAGAATTCCAATAATGCCAATCCAAAAGAGGGCCCCAAACATAACCAGGGTAAGCCACAAGGGAAACCGAATCAGGCTAGTGTACCATCTGGTCCCAAACCAGATGGAGGTCAGAGTAAACCCCCATTCCAAAGAGCATTTGGGAAATGCTTTGTTTGTGGACTACCTCACCATGTGAAAGGAGATCCCAGATGTAAGGGTAAACCTTCCAGGGTCAACACTGTCTCCTTAGCCTTCACCCAGGTGGATGAAGTACCTATGACCAGTGGAAACTTTCAGTTACTAGCTGATGAGCCCATGAGAGTCTCAGCTAGTGTTTCTTTAGTGTCCTTGGGTCTTTGGGAACAATAGCACTTACATATCTATAACTCAATCCCAGATAATACTAAAGAGTATTACAAAGATAGTGTTCTTGTGAATGGACAGGAGACCCCTGCCATCCGAGACACTGGAGCCAGCAAAACTGTGGTTGATGAATGTTTTGTCAAAGTGGAGGATTTTGCTAAGGCACCCAAACACTTAACCAAGTTAGCTGGAGGCCCTGTGCAAATGGTTCCCCAGTTACCAGCTCTCATCCAGTGTAATCACATGACTGTCAGGATACCTGTAACTGTGCAAAATAACGTGCCTGGGAGGGTCCTGCTGGGTAATGACCTTAAAACTCTTGGAGTTGTGTCTAGTACCCCCAGGCCCCCCAGCAGAAGGAAGCAGGAGCTCACAAGGTCTGCAAGGGAGGGAACCTTGAGAGGCTCTCCTGGGGACATGATAGAGGAAACTATCACCCCCAAGTCCACAGGACTTACTGCCATTGCAGGACAGGACAAGACAAAGGGGAAGCCTAAGTCTGCCAGCAAGAAACCAGCAAGCACTCCTGTTCCCAGAAGGACATCTCCAAGACTTTTCAAAGTCACATCTGTGACTCCCACACCAGCTGAGGCTGAGTGTGAGGTTCAACCCTGTATGGTCAAACTAGATACTGAGGAATCAGGTCTAGAAGAGGATTTTACCTTGGTAGGAGATCTGGACCCTGTTGGCCATCCTGAGCTGCAGTCTTTACTGGCAGAAGGTGGACCCAACAGAGAAGATTTCAGCAAGGGACAAAGAGAATGTCCTACCTTGGAAGGTCTTCGCCAACATGCATCTTCTCAGCTTAATGGCACTGAGCCTGGGAAGTACAGGTTGCACTGGTAAGATGGCCTCTTCTACAGTGAACCAACTGAGTCAACCCCTGGAGACTGCAAAAGGCTTGTAGTACCTCTAGTGAACTGACTCCAGTTTCTGCAGTTAGCCCACGAGATACCTTTGGCTGGTCACTTAAGTTTTAAGAAGACCCAGGAAAGGCTATCTCTTTACTTATATTGGCCTAAGATGGGTTCAGAAGTATACAAATCCTGCAGAAGCTGTCACACTTGCCAAACTTCTGGCAAGAGCGGATCCAAGAATGTGGCACCCTTAGTGCCTCTCCAATTAGTGGGAGTGCCTTTTGAGAGGGTCGGGATTGACATTGTTGGTCCTCTTGATCCTCCCACATCTTCAGGCAACAGGTTTTCCTGGTTGTAGTGGACCATGCCACTATATTTCCTGAAGCTATACCTATGAGGACTGTTACGGCTCCAGCTGTAGCTAAGGCCCTACTTGGTATTTTTACCAGAGTAGGTTTTCCTAAGGAGGTGATATCCGACTGGGGATCATATTTTGTGTCCAACTACATGCAAGCCATGTGGAAAACCTGTGGAGTAACCTACAAATTCTCAACTGCCTACCATCCCCAAACCAATGGATTGGTAGAGAGGTCTAACAGAACTATGAAGAGCATGATAGGTGCTTTAGAAGAACCCCTTAAGAGAAAGTGGGACCTACTGCCATGCCTTCTCTTTGCATATAGTGAAGTCCCTCAGGAGGGAGTAGGATTTAGTCCTTTCAAACTTCTTTATGGCCATGCAGTCAGAGGTCCATTGGCCCTGATTAAGGAGGGGTTGGCGAGTGCTCCTTCCCCCAAGCCAGTCAGAGTGACTGACTGACTATGTGATAGGTCTCCGGAGGAGAATGTCACACATGATGGCAGAGGCAACTGATAACTTGAAGGCTGGTCAAGCTCTGATCAAACATTGGCATGACCAGAAGGCTAACATGGTTGAGTTTACTTAAGACCAGCTTGTTCTTGTTATGGTCCCCACAAGGCAGAGGGCCTTGCAGGACAAATGGATAGGACCCTTCAAGGTTTTGGGTAAACTTGGAGAGGTGAACTATCTGGTGGACTTAGACAAACCTAAGGAGGCTCCCAGAGTCTTTCACACCAACCGTTTGAAGGCATATGTCTCTCGGCCTGACATAGGAGCCTTGCTTCTAGCTTCAGCTCAAGAGGAGGAGGAGAGTGAACCTCTGCCTGACCTCCTCAGAGGCTTACCTTTAGATGAGCAAGTGGAAGGAGTTCATCTCTCTTCCAGTCTCACATCTGACCAACAGGATGAGTGCAAGTTACTGTTAAATCAGTTTGCCTCCCTGTTCTCACTTTCACCAGGCTTAACCCCTTGGGGCCAGCATGATATACTCACTGGTGACTGTTTGCCTGTCAAAAGCAGGGGTTACAGAATGTCTGACAATGTAAGAACCCATATAAGGAATGAGGTCAACAAGATGCTTGATCTCGGGGTTATAGAGCCCTCTACTAGCCCATGGTCTAGCCTAGTTGTGCTTGTACCAAAGGCAGAATCCAAGGAGTTGAGATTCTGCGTGACCTATAGAGCTCTGAATGCACTTACCACGACTGATGCCCATCCTTTACCTAGGACAGATGAGCTGGTGGACAAACTTGGTGCAGCCAAGTACCTCAGCACATTCGACCTAACGTCAGGCTATTGGCAAATAGCCCTGACAGACCATGCCAAGGAGAAAACTGCATTTTCTACCCCAGCTGGTCTCTACCAATTCAAGGTAATGCCTTTTGGATTAAAGAATGCACCTACTACATTTCAGAGGATGGTCAATCAAGTTCTGAATGGGATGGAGGACCTCTGCATGGTATACTCGGATGACATTGCAGTGTTCAGCCCTACATGGAAATAACATATTGAACACCTAGGCTATGTATTGCAGGCTCTGGAAGAGGCCCATCTAACCATAAAGGTAAGCAAATGTCAAATTGGTCAGAGTTCAGTGGTCTACCTTGGACATGAGGTAGAAGGAGGTGAAATAAGGCCACTACCTAGCAAAGTACAAGCTGTACAAAACTGGGCCACCCCTACTACTCAAACCCAAGTGAGAGCCTTCTTAGGCCTCACTGGGTACTATAGGAACTTCATAGAGAACTATGGGACCATAGCTTCTTCCTTGAATGTCATCTCCTCTCCCAAATTTCCTAAAAAGGTCAAATGGAATGAGGAGTGCAATCAAGCATTTGAAGGTCTGAAGAAAGCCCTTTGTCAAGCTCCAGTCCTAAGAGCTCCTGACTATCACCAACCCTTCATTGTACAAAATGATGCTTCTAATGTAGGTATAGGTGCAGTCCTTAGTCAACTGGACGAGAAAGATATGGAACACCCCATTTGTTTTATCAGCAGGATGTTAAAGGATCCTGAGACAAGGTGGGCAACAATAGAATGAGAATGTTTTGCTATTGTGTGGTCACTGAAGAGGTTTAGACCATACTTGTATGGATCTACCTTCATCATTCAGACTGACCACCAACCCTTGAGATGGCTGATGCAAATGAAAGGGGAAAACCCAAAGTTACTCAGATGGTCAATCTGCCTGCAAGGATTTGATTTTTCCATTGAGCACAGAGCAGGAAGTCACCACCAAAATGCTGATAGTCTCTTTAGGATGTTTGTAACCGACTAGAGGTATGAGAACCATCCAGGAGTGGATTAAATCCTCCTGTACCTTAGTCTGGGGGGGCGAGTGTTAGGGAGAATTGAGGGGGGCTCTCATTAGGGGGCGTGTCCTTAGGCCACACCCCCTAACTAGGGCCCCCCTCGATTTCCAATCCCACTTAAAGCACTGCTTGAAGGTGATATGTGCATGCAGTGGGAGCCGGTGAAAGTGGATGAGGGCCGGGGTGTCGTAGTCCTATCTTCATAGACCCTTAATGAGGGGGGCGGGCACCACGGTCGAACTGGGGCATAAAATTCTTTCGGACACCAATTAAAAAGTGGGCCACAGTTGCAAATGGCAATTCATTCTTTTTGTGATAGACTGTTTGAGTAGATCCAAGGGGGAAGGGGTTCAATAAAATGTGATGCAAATTGTGCTTTTTAAAGACTATTTATTCAGTAACACTGGTCAAAACTACGAGCCCCTCGGTGAAGAGCTTATCAAACGGTCCCACACGGGCCATATAAATTGCCCACTTTGACCAAGAAAACTGGCACATACTAGCATTTTGTGTTTTTGGTCCGGGCATTGTCCTATAGGCCAGTCCAAGCCTAGCGGTCACATGTAGGACACTTCTCAGGGGGCCCAAGAGGAGGGCATTGCCCCCATTGCAGTTGGCATAGGACCAGTGCTTGCAACATTGAAGCTGCTCCTGAATTGTCTCATTAGAATGTGTAAAGAAGTTAGATGCCCCCACACAAGCAGGGTTGCCTCTCCCGTAAAGTCTCTGATATAGCCCCGCTACCATAATGTGAAGGGTTAGTGCCCCCTCCACCAGAACGTTCGTCTAGGTGCACCCCTGGATCAGACCGCTGGTTTTTGTCAAAATCAAACTGCAGCACAGGGGCACACTCTGGCTCGGCCTTGCTGTGCTTAAACCATTCAAATTTGATGTTACCATAGAATGCAGTTTTACGGGTTTTAATCCATGTTTTGATGAAACATTAAAAGAGCAGGTGGTGGGAACAAGTTGAAGTATAATTACCCTTAGTGTTCGAACATGCAACCTTCTAGTCCACGAATATATATTATAATATGACAGTTAATAAGAGGTTGAGGGCAGCAGGTGGTGCTCATGCGCCATGTTCCAGCATCAGCCATGCCTTCACTCTCACAGAGGTGGGTTGCTCTGTGAGTGACAGGTGGACTTGGAATCTGACGGGGAAGATAGGGGCGCGCGCAGACCAAGCCCTTGGAAGCCCTCATCCACCGCAGGCTGCCGTCCCCAGTGAGTGCGCAGCCGAGGCTCGCACGGCCGCTCTTTTATCTAGGATGCCAGGGGCTGTCGCCGAGGCCTGCTCCAGTTACTACACAGTCAATAACACTTATGTGGACACTTTCGGATGCCCCGGGCAGGGAGATAACGCCGAGCTGATCTATTGCTGTGGCTTTGTGGACATGAAATATTGCTGCAGTGAACCCGGAAACTACTTCCCGTACAAGCATGGCTACATGTGGACCCTCAGGTAAGGAGGCTGGAAGGCGGGATTTTAGCCAAAGTACTTCCGTTTGGGGGAATGTTAATGCGTGTAATTGAGCGGTAGGTCTTGTGGGAATTAGAACCAGCACCGCGGCTACGTTGTTTTCTTCAGAAACATGTACAAAGTAGTGGCTAAAATGATAGCGTGCAGCAAATATAACATGCCTCAGTGCAGCGGGTGCGCCTCATCTCCCAGAAGCGCCAGGTTCAGTACGGAGCGCTCCTGGGCGGGCTCCGGAGGGTGCCTTTCCATGCGCACATTCTCCGCTATACATTTTGGAACTTCTTTCATCATAAATGTAACATGAAAATTCAGGTGGACCTGGGTTTCCATATTGCATGTGCACCAATAACAAAATGGATCGTAAATGCCACCTGCCATGTCTGTGCATGCCAGGCGGCCTTTACACGACTACCTATGGAAGTCCCCTCGCCTGAGCAGTTGCAAAACGCATGCAGATTCCATAGGAAACCGTAGGATGTCCCTCTGCATCATGATGTGGTTGGATTCCTAACAGAGCGGATTGCGGTGGCGGAATCGCAGAGGCCTATCTGTGTGCGTAAATAGCATGTGTTATATGTTGTTTGCGTGCTTTTTACTAGCCGTTCTCTCCAGCAGCCTCCAGGAAGATGAGCGCCCAGGTGTTCCGCTTCTCATCACTTGACTAGTAGAATGTACTCGTGTTATCCGGAAAGATCATCACATCAAACTCTGCGGGTCCAATAGCAAGTAATGAGTTTGCAAGCGCAGAAGTGAAATAAAGTTACTTTTGGCAAGGAGCATATCACAGTTTTGAAAAATGGGGATGGATACAATGAAATGTTGCCGTGCGCATCATTTAAGATTGAAAAGAGTCATGGCCCTGGTCCGAATGTTCACTGGATTTAAGCTAAAACGTGCTGCTGAGTTTTGGGATCAACCAGAAAGTAGGTTAGATGAGTTAGGTGAATTTAAGCACAGACAGCCAAGGTAGATACACTGAGCGTCATAGGGGATATCAGCACCCGATAAGTACAGTTCCTAGAAACATCAAAACCTTTAGTGGATTATGCTAGAAAGTATTTTGGAATTGAAACACTTGCCATTGGAATGGCTTCTTCGCTCCTCAGACTGCCTGGGTGGCTAGCGGTGCGCAGCAATTGATTCATGTCCCATTATAGACCGAGCTAGGGGTCATTATCACAGGGTAATGACCCGCCATTCATCTTGGGCGATAAGTTGGGAAAGGGTCATTATCTCCAGCAATAATGACCCCTCCCGTGGTCTACAAGGCTATTAGCACATAATGGTAGTAGCAGTACCTGTTTTGGAGTTTTGGTGGTGAAGTAAAAAACGTTACTTTAATAGTGAGGAAAGTAAATATGCAAACTGAATTAATTAATTAAATGTGTTTTCATATCGTAGTATTAAAATAACAAAGTGTTTTGATAAAATAAGCATTTTAATTGTAAACATGTTTAAACTGGAGCAGGTTTAACATGGCCATGCATTAGGTGTCACATGAAACTGAACGGTTTCTCTATAAGAAGGAGAAACCATTTACTTATGTTGTAGCTTTCTCCTCGGTGAGATGAATTGGATGTTGCAGCAAAAATAATGGTCCCCCCAGAGAGGAAGTGACTTGATGAAAGAAATGTTGCCTGTAAATTGCATTGTTGTTTCTCTCTCTGCTTTTGAAGTCAGGATGTTCAGAATACAGTCAATACCAGTAGTTATTCACTGCACTCTGAACATTCTGATTGGCTGAGAGGAGGTCAATAAACATCTCCATTTCTAATAGTCTGTAATGGGAACAATTCCATAGGTACTTATTTTATTTGCTTCAAGTACCCAGGGATTAATTCCCATAGGAGTATAGTTTTTGCCACCTTGCCCATCACCAGTGGGTTGTACGTTTCTGTGTCTGGTAGGTTACAGCACTAATGGCAGATTGGGATGGTACAGTATGCACGACTAGGGGTTACCAGACTGTGTTCTATTTCTCTAGGCCAGGTTTACTGAGGTGCAGATTCCCCTAGGTCAAGTTGGCCTGTGTGGTAAGCCTTACTGCTAATGACTGTCTGAATGGTGAGTGCCTACCACCAGGTTCCGTCAGACTAACATTTGCTGGGATTGGCAGATTTTCTGTTGGAGTTAAGTCATGAAACATTGTTCAACACCCACATCCCCTAGGTCCTATTTGGTAAGCCCTAGTGCTGATGCCTGTCTGGGTAGTGAGGGTGTGTATGACAGAGTTATGAAATTTTGAGGTCTGAGGAAATTGGGTTCTCCTAGAGGCAGATTCTGATACACATTCTGGTTTTGCAACGTCCCCTAGGTGGGTAGGATGAAGAGGGAAAGAGGGTAGTGCTCTGTTAAATGCTCCAGCCTGAGAAGTGAGGAGCCGAAGGGCGTGATGTCAGCTTTAGACCTGCAAAGCTGTGATCACAGGATTGGTATCTGGTAATGAACACCAACATACACCTGCACCGGTCAAGCCTCACGCAGATACCCAAGCTGAAAGGTTTTCCTTTGGATAGGGATTCAAAGAGGGGCAGCCCTTGTTGGCATCCGATAATCTGCAGCTAGCGAAGGTTGAGTCCCATGTTAATGGAGGGTAAACAGGGCTGGCTCAGGATGATGCCCACCATTGAAAACAGGTTGCATCAATAGAAAAATAAATAGGACATTTGGAGCATGGACATTGAAACTAATGGAATAGAGATTTGGGTAGTTGCTGTCATAGAGGATGGAGAGGATACTAGTGTCAAGCAAACTGAGTGCGCTTGACCTCTTTAGAGAGGCAGATGTACACGTCACCTTTAGTGCCCACCCCCTCACCTCCGAAATACTGGAAGCACCGAAAGAGATCACTGTTTGTGACACCTGGTAACATCCCAATACCACATCGAAGGTATGAGAGACGTTATGCACCCAGATAACCATATTGAATGTACCGTCAAACTGAAATGGTAGACATGAGTTTGCAGACACCACAGGACATAGAAGAGCTATAAGTACTGTGGGACAGAAGAGAAATGACATCACAAAGAAAGAAGATACATAGACGCACTGAATCTGATGAATGTATGTCCAAGGAATGAAGGATGTAGTGTGTATTTTATTTATTTGTAACGCGCAACCATCATGCCCGGGGACATCAGGGCGCCAAACTTGAAATTATTTACATACATAGTTACATACAAATATTTACAGCAGTAGTTGAAGTGATGAGAAATAAAGGCAGACATGTAAAACGAGCAGGGATCATTGCATTGGGATCAGAACATAACAGGGAGAACAGACGAGGTCATAGTCTTAACAAAGTTCAGCTAGTAGCAAAAGCCATAAAATTAACAAGGAGTCAGAGGCAGAAGCAGGCGACTGCAAACTGTGGTGCATGGAGCAATAGCGGAAAGTCTCAGTTATGAGCAAGGAGCCACAATTTCGTTTTCAGCTTGAAGGAGTTAAATGAGTCCTCGGATCTGACGGTCACCAGGAGAGTGTTCCATAGCTTAGATGCTAGGACAGGGAAGCTCACGCCACCAGCTTTTGGACATTTGAACCTTGGGATCGATAGGCAGTGGGTCTGGGTGGTTCTTTGAGGTCGGGTGGAAGTGTGGATGAGAGTCGGTTGCAGAGCTAGGCGGGGGCCTTGTTCGCCAGGCATTTGTGTGTAAGGGCGAGTGTTTTCAGTGAGATTCTCTGCTTGACAGGTAACCAGTGTAGATTAGTTCTGGCTTCAGAAATGTGGTGGTTTCTGGGAATGTTTAGCGCTGCCCTGATGGCATTGTTCTGGGTGATTTGTAGTTTATTCAAGTTGCCTTGACTAGTCCCCAGGTAGAGGGCACTACAATAGTCAATTTTTGACATGATGAGCGTTCTGGTGCTGTTAGGAGTAGTCAGAAATGGTCTACAAGCTGCAATAAGTTTACAGGTGTAAGCAGAGGCTGATCTAACTGCATTTGTTGGTCGTGACAGTGATAGAATGGCGTCCAGACAGAAACCTAATGTTTTTGTGTCTTTAGAGACCTTAATGATATTTCCATCAATGATGAATGACTGGTAAGATGGATCGAGTTTGTTGAGACGTTGCAAGGAGCCTAAAATGAGGAGCTCCATCTTGTCGTCGTTGAGACATAATTCATGTTGGGCCATCCAGGCCTGGATGGCCAGATAGACATCGTTCAAGGCCTTGGTATCAGCCGTATAATCGCCAGTGATGGGAATGAGTATCTGTGTGTCTTCAGCATAGTTAGTGTAGGAGACACCCAGATAGTCAAGTACATCAAAGAGAGGTTTCGTGAAGACGTTATAGAGTGTAGGTGACAGGCAGGAACCTTGAGGGACGCCGCAGTGAATCGGAGCGGGGTCGGCGGCTGCAGAGGGTGAGAAGACCCTCACGGATCTGTTACTCAGAAAGGATTTGATCCAAGTCGTTGCTGAGTCAGAGAAGTGGGCAGCAGAATGAAGGTGTCGGCATAGAATTTGGTGATTGACCAGATCAAACGCCGTAGAGAGGTCTAGGAGTAGTAGCAAGGCTAATTTCCCATTGTCTTTCAAGACCTCGATTTGGGTTTTCAAGTCTCTCAAGGCTGTTTCGCTCCCATGTCTGGGACGGAATCCTGATTGCCTTGTCTTGAATCTGCAAGTATGCGGCACGGTCTAAAATCTTGAGCAAGAACGGGACAGTGGTTATGGGTCTGAAATTGGTGCATATGCTTGGGTCTAAGGAAGGTTTTTTTACCAGAGGGATAACCCATGCATCCTTGAGGTTGTCCGGGACAGTACCTGATTTAAAGGAGGAGTTAATGAAGGCTGTGATGAAAGGGGCCAGGTCATGTGCAGAATCCTTAATGATAGGAGCAGGGCAGGGATCGCCTTGGCAGTTAGACGGTTTGATTCTCTTATTAATGTCTTCCACCTCAACAGTGGTGAGTGGAGAGAAGGCAAAAGGTTTGATATTAAGAGAGGCAAGATGAGCGACCCTTGATGGGGTTGGTGGACGATTGTCCAGTTTCAGGCTGTCTTGTTTGTCTTTGATTTTAGATTGTAGAGTGGAGATTTTATTCAATAGAGCGGACTGAATGTTGGCACACCTTTTACTAGCTCTTTCGTGTTCGAGTCTGCTTGTATAATGCGGTTATTGAGAGACTCCTTTTTTGCAGTGATAATAGCATCTTTATAAGAAAGGGAGGCAAGGATGAAGCTGTCCTTATGCTAACTGAAACAATGAAGTAAACATATATGCAAATATGAAGAAAACCATATACATGAATACGATAAGTGACAAGAGATGCAGTAGATGTATATAAGCAGAAATTCAAGGTAGATAAGACAACTTAGAAGCTTGCTAAATTAGGAAATATAATGTGAGCCATGTTAAGAAAATGGACGTTGGCATCGTATAATAGTAAGCAAGAATTATCTAGGAGAGAGACCCAGGCTGCAGGGCTGACAAGTGCTGGAATACAGCTTTGTGCAAGAACAAAGGGTATTTGCTTGGCTCAGGATCAAGGATGCCACAGCAAGAAGCAACTGCAAGGAACAAAAGGAGTGGAAGAGGAAAAGCCATGTATGTAAGACATATTTCTCTCAGATTAATGAAAGTGTCACGACCCTCGCCCAAATCCCCTTCTGGCAAACCCATTGGCCAGGTGGAGTCAGGACTCGGGCCTCTAGAGCCTGGCATCCTCTTCAAAACCCCTTATACACATGAACAACACTGTGCTTGGGAACTACTTTATTGTATTGTCAGCCAACATGGAGGCATCCACATAGCTTGGTTCCTAAGAAACAAGCTATGCGGTCTAGTGTTTTGGGTGTGGCAGGCCTGGAACTACTTTTCCTGGTGCTACTTTACCTGGGCTATATAAACCACACCCTGACTGCAGAGCATGCTTTGTGTTACTTTGCAGCTTGCAACGTGACGCTCATCGTGTCCAGCTATTCCCTCGAACCTCGGAGAAGCAGAAACTGCAAGGAGACAAAAGGAACATCATTAGCAACAGCATCTTACCTGCAGTCTTCATCTTTAAACACTCGCAGTTACTGAGAACAGCTTCCTCGAATCAGCACGCCTTCCGGACAGAACGAACTGAAAGAGGAAGATAGAGGCAACATTAAAGAAAGCTGTAGAGACATTTACAAATTACGAACTGCTCAAAAGGCTTACCTGGCTGGTCGCCTCTCGGCTGGCACCACTCCGGACATTCCAGTCGCGCTGAAAAACACTGTGACCTACAAGGAAGGAAAACGCATGTTAGCAAAGGCAAGACTTTGCAGCGCTGCGCATAGCGCTTACTTACCGCATCATAGCGCTCTTAATGCGCCATCATTTACCAGCGGGGCTCAACCAAGCCAGTTCGCCGCGCTGAAGCTCTGCATACCTAAGGAAGAAAAAAAGAGTCATTTTAAACAAAGAAAGACATGCAGGAAAGCAACAAAACTAAAGAACAGCAATAAGACCTACCTGAACAATATCAAACGGGCCGGCGTCAGTGAAGTAACTAGACTGCACTCGCCCATGAAAGACAACGCGCCCCTGCAAAGAAGGCAGGACGGAGAGCACGCCTCATTCTACCACAAGGCAGAACCTTCCCCGCAGACCACATCAGGGCATAGCTGAGAAGCATACCATCGAGTAACCCAGCTGGGTGGCGTCCCTGTGGATACCACGTGAGCGTAACAGAACACGAAGCCTACCATAACAAATCCACCTGGGCGCCATGGACACATCAGAAATGGACCAATTGGCCCAATCACTAGGAGAGCTTCGTGCTGAGGTTCATTCTGCCCGACAAGAGACTAATGCCCTCCGGAGATACCTAATAGTGACCAAAGAACGCACTGAAGAGATTAGCAGGCAATACTTGATATGATATGATATGATATGGCATTTGTAACGCGCCTACACACCTGCAATCACAGGCAGAACAGACAGCTCTGCCTGGAAGCAATCCAACGATGCAAAACCCCGCCATACCACCCACTCCGATACAGATCACGTTACCTGGAACAGTGCCCCTGGCACCACCAGAAAGGTTCTCAGGCGACCCACGGAAGTATGCACCATTCATCAATCAGTGCCGCCTTCATTTTCTTTGTAGGCCTGGAGCATTTCCAAACGACCATGCTCGGGTAGCTTTTGTCTTATCATACCTGAGTGGTGGTGCAGAAGATTGGTCGGTGCCGTTGGTAACCCATGACGATCCTCTATTACATGACTTTGGGGGGTTCCAGAGAGAAATGGAAAAACGTTTTGCTCGTCATGCCCAGGAACAAGCAGTAGACAATGAACTCTTGTCCCTCCGACAGGGGAATCAGGACTTGTTAACGTACTTTGCTACCTTCAACAGACTGGTTGCCGAAGCTAGGTGGCCAGAAAACAAAAGAACCACGTTATTCCATCGAGGCTTACGAGGCGAAATAAAGGATGTCTTAGCCCAGGTGGTTGATCCACCCAAAGACTGTGCAGAATTCGTAAATCTGGTCGTGCAGCTAGACCACCAGTTGCAGGACCAAAATGCAGACTGGTCTAAGACGGACCCTCGGACCGTGTATGTTCGACCAAGGGAAAACACACCCCGTGTACCTGAAAATGCTTTAGAACCCATGCAGATTGGAGGTATACGGCCTCCATTAACAAAACAAGAGCGGGCAAAAGAAGACAACAACAGCTTTGTTTGTATTGTGGGAAACCAGGACATTTCCTGAAGGACTGTGCAGTAAAACCCCCAAGAAGAACAGTCGAGGCCACAGAGAAGGATGAAGCTAAGGAATCGGGAAACTACCAAGCTCGACAAACGTAGAGGTCAGTTTGTCGAGTAAGAAGAAGGAGTTGCTGACCTCGCACTTTGCAATACCAGTGATCTTAATTAACCACCAACAGTCATCAGGAATGCATGCCGTTGAAGCATACATCGATAGCGGAGCAGTTGGAAATTATATTGATCAAGAACTGGCAGCAGAGATGGGGCTTCCTTTGTGTTCTAAGCCAACTATGGACACCGTAACCACAGTGGATGGGACTTAAATAGCTTCCGGACCAGTAACCCAGTGCACAGCCAGAGTAACCTTGCTGTGTCAGGACGGACATCGGGAGTCTATTTCATTAGATCTCATCAAGGCCCCGCAGTTCAGGCTAATACTAGGGATGCCATGGTTGGTTGCTCACAACCCTTTGATAGACTGGCGGGCACGAAAATTAGCCCTCCCCGGTGACTGCTGCCCTGCCTGCTATTACCAAGAGTAGAAACCTGACATCTGTATCCCCATGACTCCCGGAGCAACAGTATCAACCCTGGGAGCAACTAATACCTTGCCAAGTGAATACTATGATTTCCAGGATGTTTTCTGAAAGGACCAAGCCAATACATTGCCGCCGCACAGGCCCTATGACTGTCAGATCGACCTTGTTTCTGGTGCATAAATCCCTTGCAGCAGGATCTACACTCTCACAGAACCAGAAAACCTTCATTTGAAATCCTTTTTAGACCAGTACCTTGCAAACGGATTTATCCGTCCTTCGAAGTCCCCCGCAGCCAGTCCTTTGTTCTTCGTACCAAAAAAAAGGAAGGAGACTTGAGAACCTGTATTGACTACCGCGCATTGAACCAGATCACCGTGAAGAACCGCTACCCCTTGTCACTTATCCCTGAGATGCTAAACCAAGTTAAAGATGCCCAGATTTATACCAAATTGGACCTTCGAGGAGCGTACCACCTGGTCTGAGTCAGAAAAGGAGATGAATGGAAAACCGCCTTCCGTACTAAGTACGGGTTGTTTGAATATCAAGTCATGCCCTTCGGGTTATGCAACGCTCCTGCGGCATTCCAATATTTCATGAATTACGTCTTAAGGGAGTTAATTGATGCGTGCGCCTTAGTCTACATAGACGACATCTTAGTATACTCAGCCTCGGAACAAGATCATGTCAGGCACGTACGTTCAGTCCTCACCAAGCTCTGTCAACATTGCTTGTTTGCAAAGCTTGAAAAATGCTTTTTTCATGTCACCGAAGTAGAATTTCTTGGTTTTATCCTTACTCCAGGATGTATCAGAATGGACGTGCACAAGGTAGATGCCATTCTGAAATGGCCTTCACCGACGTCTCTGAAAGGGGTACAAAGCATGCTGGTCTTTGCAAACCTCTACCGCTGGTTCATCCCAGACTTCTCTCAGGTTGTGCACCCAATCACAGTACTATTACGAAAAAACAATAGACAGTTTGCTTGGACCGAAGAAGCAGAAGAAGCCTTTCAGGAACTTAAACAAAGGTTTACCTCTGCTCCAATCCTGTGACATCCTCGTCCAGACCTCCCTTATGTCGTTGAAACTGATGCGTCCAGTCTCGCAATGGGGGCTGTCCTTTCACAGAGAGACCCGGAAACCTGCCAGCTACATCCTGTGGCCTTCTGGTCGAAAAAGTTCTCACCTCCAGAGATTAATTATGCCATCACGGACAAGGAACTCCTGGCTATCAAATCCGCCTTTAAAACCTGGAGGCACTACCTTCTGGGGGCCAGACACACATTACAGTCATCACAGACCACCGAAACCTGCAATATCTCAAAACAGCCAAGGCCCAGTCCTCGCGCCAATTACGGTGGGCCCTTTTCTTCACCGAATATTATTATGTAATCACATTTCGACCAGGAGTCAGAAACGGAAAGGCGGATGCCTTATCTCACATGGGCATAGATGAAATAGTATTAGTATATACAACTCC
Source organism: Ambystoma mexicanum (assembly GCF_040938575.1). Taxonomy (NCBI): domain Eukaryota; kingdom Metazoa; phylum Chordata; class Amphibia; order Caudata; family Ambystomatidae; genus Ambystoma; species Ambystoma mexicanum. The sequence continues at coordinate 540,115,554 of NC_090935.1, forward strand.
AGACCCAGTACCTATTCTACCTGAAGACAAACTCTTGGGTATCACGACAGCCTTAACACAAGCAGAACTACAAAAATAAATCCAATGGACAATGAATCCTGATGCCTACCTCGCATGGCAAACTCAAGGAGAACAATATACCATCAAGGACCACCTACCCTTTTTTAGGGATCGCCTATATGTACCCAAGAATGAATTACAACAGCATATTATTTCAAACTATCACGATTCACTGATTGAAGGGCATCCTGGGATCGCCAAAACCCTAGCTAAGGTGCAAGAGAACTTTTGGTGGCCTACCTGGCGTAAGGACATCATTCAGTATATTCAGTCCTGTGGTGTCTGCGCACAAAATAAATCACAGAAACAAAAACCATCTGGTCTCCTACAACCATTGGACATTCCTCGAGTTCCATGGCCCACTCTTTCCCTTGACTTCATCACTGATCTACCTCCAAGCCAAGGGTTCAACACCATCCTTGTAGTTGTGGACTTATTCTCGAAGATGGCCCATTTTATTCCTCTCAAGGCCTCCCAGACGCAGCCACTTTAGCAAAAGTGTTCCTGGAGGGCGTGGTTAAGCTACATGGCTTCCCTCCGGTTCTGGTCTCTGATCGAGGCAGCCAGTTTGTTTCAAACTTCTGGAAAAAATTCTGTGCAATGACGCAGATTGACGTTCGGCTATCTACCAGTCACCATCCCCAAATGGACGGCCAAACCGAGAGAACCAATCAGACACTCAAGCAATATTTACGGTGCTTGCTGCACCACGAACAAAGGAATTGGAAAGACCTACTCTGGATAGCCGAATATGCATATAACAATTCTTTGCATTCAAGCACGGGACAAACGCCCTTTTATACCCTTCATGGCAGACATCCACGTACATCTGAACTAGAACTTCCAGCCAGCTTGGAAATGTCAGCGGTAAAGACTCTACACACAACCATTACTCAGGCTTTCAAAAGGGCAAAGGAACACCTTATTCATGCCAAAGAAAAACAAAAGAGATTTGCCGACCAACACCGGAAAAAGGTCCCTGATTATCAAGTAGGAGACAAAGTTTAGTTAGCCGCTAAATTCGTACCCATCAAGGGAACCCGGACCTTTCATCCCAGATTATTAGGACCCTATAGCATTTAGGCAATTATTAACCCAGCAGCCTTGAAACTGGATTTACCACCTAATCTACACATCCACCCGGTATTCAATGTGTCCCTTCTGAAACCAATGCAACCCGGCACACGGATTGGGACACCACCTAAGCCCATACTTGTTGACGGAGAACCAGAATTCGAAGTCAAAGATATCTTGGACTCTAAATACTATAGGACCAAGCTATATCATCTCGTCGATTGGAAAGGATTTGGACCACAAGATAGATCCTGGGAGCCAAGTGAGAATATCCACGCACCACGTCTAATCAGGAAATTCCATCAGAACATCCCAACCAAACCTGGGCCAGACAGAGGGAACACCATGGGAGGGGCCTTAGGGGGGAGTGCTGTCACGACCCTCGCCCAAAACCCCCTCTGGCAAACCCATTGGCCAGGTGGAGTCAGGACTCGGGCCTCTAGAGCCTGGCATATTCTTTAAAACTCCTCAGGGGGCCAGTCCTGGCGCCTATGGCGCCAGGCTCATACACCATGAACAACACTGTGCTTGGGAACTACGTTATTGTATTGTCAGCCAACATGGAGGCATCCACATAGCTTGGTTCCTAAGAACCAAGCTATGCGGTCTAGTGTTTTGGGTGTGGCAGGCCTGGAACTACTTTCCCTGGTGCTACTTTACCTGGGCTATATAAACCCCACCCTGACTGCAGAACATGCTTCATGTTACTTTGCAGCTTGCAACGTGACGCTCACCATGTCCAGCTATTCCCTCGAACCTCGGAGAAGCAGAACCTGCAAGGAGACAAAAGGAACATCATTAGCAGCAGCATCTTACCTGCAGTCTTCATCTTTAAACACTCGCAGCTACTGAGAACAGCTTCCTCGAATCTGCACGCCTCCCGGACAGAACAACCTCAAAGAGGAAGACAGAGGCAACATTAAAGAAAGCTGTAGAGACATTTACAAATTACAAACTGCTCAAAAGGCTTACCTGGCTGGTCGCCTCTCGGCTGGCACCACTCCGGACATTCCACTTGCGCTGAAGAACACCCAACCTACAAGGAAGGAAAACACAGGTTAGCAAAGGCAAGACTTTGCAGCGCTGCGCATAGCGCTTACTTACCGCATCATAGTGCTCTTAATGCGCCATCATTTACCAGCGGGGCTCAACCAAGCCAGTTCGCCGCGCTGAAGCTCCGCATACCTAAGGGAGAAAAAAGAGACATTTTAAACAAAGAAAGGCATGTAGGATAGCAACAAAACTAAAGAACAGCAATAAGATCTACCTGAACAATATCAAACGGGCTGGCGTCAGTGAAGTAACTGGACCGCACTCGCCCATGAAAGACAACGCGCCCCTGCAAAGAAAGCAGGATAGAGAGCACGCCTAATTCTACCACAAGGCAGAACCTTCCCCGCAGACCACATCAGGGCAAAGCTGATACCAGCGAGTAACCCAGCAGGGTGGCGTCCCTGTGGATACCAGTTGAGTGTAACAGAAAGGTGTGAATAATTATGAGTGCCAAGTGTTGGACAATCAAACATGCAGAAAGCACATGCAAGATGCAGCAACCAAGTCTCCAAAGGTGAAGAGGATTAATGGCACCAAAAATAATTGAATTAAATAGCACTAAATAAAAGGTCAGAATGGGCAAAATCATGGTCTCCTAACACATGGTGCAGGATTGGAAAACAAGACATATTCATAAAGCCCTAGACAAATATAGCAATGTACAATGTACCTTCACTCCCTTAAAATTTCTGAAGAAGAGAACGTTCATCAGGGTCAACTACAAACGAGAAGCCATGGCTTGGGGCCTAATTGATGAGAGATGGTAGGCTAATTAGCTATGAAAGTAAGTTGTCTGACGTTTCTCCCCTGCACCTGGGTTTCATTGCTTACATGCTGCTAACGAGTCAAGTGTCCAAGGTTGGCAGAGAGCGCCAACCAATCTTGAGGGCCTATGTAGTGATGAACACATTGTTGCAGAAGCCTATCCACTGCTGGCATTATGCTATTATCTGTATTTTGCATAGTTAGGGGGTGTTTAAAGCGTGCCTACCAGATAAGGGGCAGCCAATGTTGTTATTAACACTTGTACAGAATATAGGTATGTATATTCCCCTGGCCAATCCCTTCACCCGATAGGTTTTACTGTTTGCCACGTAGGATGATGTCATAGCTGACGTAAATTGAGGTATAAAGGCTTTTGTGTAATGGAAATACGAAGATAGTGTGTGAGCTACAATTTTCTTGCTTGTCAGGTTTCCTTTCTTTATTGAATTGAGAATAAATTAGTAATTTGCCATATTCTTTGGGCCTGTCCGGTTATTTGGGCCTGAGGTCTTTTATTTGGTAATCCCATTCAGCACTTGGAATGCTCCAGGTGCTATTGCACACCTCCCTACCAAACACTTCAATAATTTGTAGTCTAATTTATTATGGAAATACAGAGGCAGACTGAAAGACTGGAAAACATCTCTAGGTTGTCTGGTCTGAGGATCCTTTGCCTACCTGCATATCTATCAAATATGGTTCAATGTTATCTAGATGCTGCAATACATTTGGAATTTGGAGTCCTCACAAGTGCTCAGAATATCCTTGTTGCCCACCAGGGTGGACAGGAAGGAGGCACATTAATCCCAGGTTTTAGGAACACAAGACAGAGAGCAATGGTGCAAAGAAGCTCTAGAAAGAAAATGGCCATGGCCATGGTGCCATTGGAACGAATATGAAAACAAACCTGGAGTATGAAAGACTCCTGTTACGATCCACTGTGTGAAGTTTAACTAAAAGAAACTAAAGGTGATTATAAGATTGTTTGAGTTCCTTTAGCATGCAGAACACAATAATAAGAACGAACATCAACATTGTTATGCGTTTATCATTCACCTAGTTGGAGGTGAAATTAAATCGAAGATCCCAGAGTGCAATTCCGACACAGGCTGGCAGCTTTCAAAAGCTTAAAGGCATGGTCTAGTAAAAAAATGTATTTAAAAAATAGATAGGCAACATAAAAAAAAAAAATACTAGCATTCTCTTTGTGATGCCCTCCTGTGCTGGCTTTTGCTTTTGCGGCACTAATGAAGGAAAAGCCAGCCAGCTGTAGTAAACAAAAGCTACCGCTGGGTGGCTTTCCCTTCATTAGTGCTTTACGCGGAGGACGGGGACCGGAGACCAGAGCAGGAAAGCTGCAGCTGAATCTCGGTAAGTGCTATTTATTTAAAAAAAAAAATAAGCACTAGCTGGGGTTTTTTTTCTAAGTTTTCCGGGCTGGAGGAGCCCGGAAAACTTAGAAATAAAACGGCAGCTTGAAAAACATTGTATTTATGTTTGCCTGAGAAACCTGGAAAGAAAAACCGCAGCGTTTTCCAACACAACCGCGTTGTTCCCGAGAGCCCCAAATGGGAAAGCAGATTCAGGCAGAAACAACGCAGCATTGCGGAAAACAACCGCGTTGTTTCTGCCTGAATCTGCTTTCCCATTTGGGGCTCTCGGGAGGGCATCCATTTCACAAAATGTATGCGCCCATGTGCTTGCTTTTGCGAATTTTGAGCTTGAATAGCTCAAAATTTTACATAGGAAGTTTTAAAAAAGAGAATGCTAGTATTTTAGCCTTTAAGGTATGTACACTATTAGCACAAAGGAAAGTGGTAGCACTCGTGGTTTGTGTGTTTGAGGTTTGGTACTCATGTGGCGCCATCTGTAATTCTTACAGAGGGAGGGCAGTTGCCTTATGGAAAAACAAGCAAGACTGTAATGAACAACCTTCAACTACTTTTAGGTAATTATATTGACCTGGAATTTTACCACATAAGGTTATATATTAACTCACTAATTGGTTTAGTTTAATGTCATTATTAATAAATGGTAAGTCGTTTGCAGGTCCTTTATAGATCAACAGGTATCCTGAGAGCAGATTAGAACAGAACATAAAATATAAAATGTGTTTTAAGTATTTGTTGATGTGTGGGTGTGTCACATGGTGTTTTTCTGCATGAAAGAAAATTCCTTGAATGTTTAAACATTTGATATGGTAAAATCGCAGGACTACTATGTATTTGATCTCCTGAAGAAGGTTCAGTAATAATAACACAAAGGAACCAAAACATGTTGGGGACAATATAGCAGACAACATATCAGTTGTAGTGCACATATTTAACATTAGAAGATTGTTGAATATAAATTATCCTATACATATATATATGAGGGCATCAAGAGTGTTATTGTGTAAATAATCCAGTGTGGATGCTCATTTGATGTAAAAGATGTGAATTTTTAACCAAGAGGTTTCAAAGGGAAATGTTTAAGTGCAGTAGAAAAATAGGGATCACAGCGATTTAAAATTGTCTGTAAGAATTGTTTTTAAAGAATGGTTTGTATTAAAAAGAGTGTATATTTGTATATTGATAATAACATTATATACTAATTAAATTCTGACATTTTGAAGAGTGGATAATGCATAATTTTAAAGTATTAGCAAAGACATAAAAGGAGCCTGTGGAGCTTTTCTCTGTTGAAAGGTGTTAAGATCCAGAGTTATTGCACCACAGGCTTTGCACGTTTCAGGCTCCTCTATTATGTAATGTAGCCCCGAGATTGGGTCACATTACCTCTCCTAGATGTATTCTGGGGCACCCAGTTGAGGATGCATGCACGCACCATAGACCAGCAGGGCCGGGGGTGACATGAGGAGGGAAATACATTTGTTTTCACAAATAGACGTGGCCCACGTTTCCCTTGGTGGAAATTAAAGGGGCTGGTGTTTAGAGGGGATGATTATAGGCTTCCCGTTTGGCTATACTCAGTGCCTTATAGTGGCGCTAATATCCAGGAGGACTTGTCTTCCGTATTATCCTTTGCCATGATCGTTTGGCACTGAGGTAGTTCAGAGATCACACAGAAAGTTTTCAGGTTTATCATACTGTGCTTTGCCCAGAGTTGTTGACTTCCTTCTGTCACGTTTGCCCCTCCCCTTATCTGCCGCGTCTTTTAATTGTACTCTGGGCCAGAGATACTTTTTGCTTTAATATTCTATGAGATGGTCAAAAGTATGACTTGAGTAATGAATCGTGTCTTTGACAATTGAGTTCACATTAGGTGGCGTGGTAGTTATACCTTTATCGCATTTTGTTTGTATTGTGCCTTCTATAGTCTACTGCACAGATACTGCAAAAAAAGATCTTATCGTTTTTATGTACCCTAGATAAGGGGTGTACTGAAATTCGGCTTCCAATAAGTATTCAGCCAAATTCCTGTTAAAGAGATATTCAGCATCGGCCAAATAACACATACTATTGTCACTCTAAGTAATAACATTCTCCTGTAACAGCTAGTGTGCCTGGAGAATTGCGATTGGAAAAGACACACAGACGCAACAGAGAAATAATACATTCATAAATGGCTACAAAAAAGGCCAGCAGCCTTCTGCTGCTGTCAATGCTTATTTGATTAAGCACAGGGAGATAATGGAATGGATCAAAGAGATATAGAAGAAGATTTTTGGAGATCAAAACAGCAACATTGCTTTTTCCAGGAGTTCTTTCCTAATAATCTGTATATAAACCAAGGGATACAGAAGGGGTCTTCAACTTTTGGCTCACCCCTAGCTATTATAGTTGAAGGGGAGAAATGATGGACATTGTAGTCCAATAAAACGGTATCCAGTCAATTTATCACAAACATTACAGAGTGGTGCATAACAGAGCGGACTATAAAAATATATAAAAATATATACAAATACTGAAAAGATTAAATAAATATATAAATGGCAGTGAAGTAAGGGGTTGAAAAGGGTAGGGATGGGGTTAGGGTGGCGTTGCAAGAGTAGAAAATCAAGGGGCTTGAGGAGGGCACAAATTAAAAAAGAACAACACATTTGCATGTTTTTCTGTGTTTTGACCGTAAAGAAATGTGTCACCCTGTAATGTTCGTCGGTAAAATCACATATAACCAATAAATCTGGCGAGGCACAAGTTACAGACTCTTGGGATGCATGTTCTTATCTCACTTGTTCCAATCCTACTAAGATAATGAAGGGGCCTAATGTATATGGTTACCATATCAGCATATCAGCTTGGAGGGCAATGTAGATCTGTAGGCAATCTGTAGGCCAAATGTTGTACACTAAACACTTAAATAAGGCAGCTCATTGGGATAGTGTGCCTGCTGCTGTGTACAGTTAAAATTCCAGCAAGCCTATCTCAAACCTCCCCCATTCTGATGTTGACAAAATGTGCACCTCAAAATTGGGTAAAAGTAAGAGCTATTATCGGGAGCTGGTTACCCCATGGTTTGAGCACTTCATAAAAGCATAAGGTGCCATCATGTTGTACCTAAAAAGCTCCTTCACAGACAGCACAAAATATGTCCCCCAATCATAAGAGGGTTAAAAAGAGGGACATTTAGAGGATACATTTCATTGGACTATTCAAATGCATTGGGCTGAAGGGATTTATAAGTGGCAATCTTAATAATATAAAAGGCCAGCTGTATTTTTGTCCGATGCCATCATGCGTAGTAGAGGCTACCCGAATGCACAGAATTCGCCACTAGAGCGAGCTGTTGCCTAACGCTATACAGTGGGCCAATTTGCATAGCTACGCCTATTGTCACGGCTAGAGGGAGCTGTAGGTTTCGAATCCACAGCGGTCCTACTATGTTAATGAACATCTGCACTTTGGCCCATGTACACGGACCTGTACACTAGTAAGAAATAAAGTATGCATTCATATCCGAATTATATGTGACAGGGAATGGTGTGTATGCAAACTAGGTGAGAGACTGGTGGTGGCGGGCAACATAAAACCACTTTGCTAAATATATCTCCCTAGTCAGCATCCTTAACCCACCCCTTACCTGACACGAGCTGGACCACCTCTACTTGTAGCTCCTAGACCACCATGGGTTGTAGGAAGGCCAGGAAGAGGAAAGACGGGTAGTAAGGGAAGGGCCCCAATCCTGCAAAGGACGTAAAACACTGGGTTCATGAGTTTACAAAAGTTCACACAAGGAAATTCTGACAACAGGGGTGTACTGTTTCTTTAGTTGACTGGTGTTTACTATGAAGTCTCCGGCTTTTCCCTGAGTCTGATGAGGCAAGCTGCTCCAGTAGACAAGCAGTTTTTGTGTGTGTGTGTTGTACAAAAGAGGATTAAAGACAGTTGAAGTTTAAAACCTAACTATCAATTTATTTAAAAAACTATCCCTAACAAAGCATCTGCCTTAAAAAAATTAACATAGTTTATAAAAAGTCTATAAAGTGCACTTTACAAAAATGATATGTAATAAATGGTCCTTACATGTGGCCAGCAGCCTGGTCATGGTTGCCTGGCTAAAGTCCCACGTGTCTTGGCTACTTTAGACTCTCTATAAGCCTGGGCCATGTGAGGTGGGTGGCCCAGGGCAGCTGCAATGGCAGGGGTCCCACAGCAGAGGCCTGATGGATTGGGAGGCTTCCTGGGACCTTCTAGGCTGATCCGCATATGTCAGGAGTGTTCCAGTTTATGAGCAGCAGCAGGGCGACCCTATAGAAATCCTTGAAGCTGGGCTGTGTTTGCCAGGACCATCCCTGTGAATGTGGCAGCAGGTGGCGGGGAGCCAGAAAAGTCTTCATCCTGTGACCCTTGCCCAGAGAGGTTCCAGGGACAGAGGGCGGACTTACCAGTGCAAGGAGGTATGCCCAACAGTTGTTTCTGAAGTGTGTTGTAATGGGCATCTGTGTGTGGGTGCGGAATGGTGTGATGTCACATGGAGTGTTGGGGAGTGACTGTGTTCTATATGTTCTTACAGTGACAGTTAGAGTTGCTGTGCTGGCTGGGATGGATGTTCCAGTACTCTGTCCATTGGTCTAACCTGTACTTACAGTCAGGGAATAAACTCACCTGTAAACCTACCTCCTGACTCCAGCAAGGTGTGTGAGCAGGCAAACCCCATTGCTTCACTGGCGATGAAGTGGTCTTGGCTGCTGAGTAGGGGCAGCAAGGGGACGAGATACTGCCCTCCAGAAGAGACATCTATCCAGGAATGTGCCAGCTGCACTTGGGACCAGCTGGGATTGATCGTAGGCAATCCTGCAGGCCGGGTGGTGCAGGAATTGCAGTGCTGTTACTGCTGCAGGTGTCCAGGAAGGTGATCTGGATCCTTGTGGTGTCCAAGTGAGCAGCATGAACTGCTGACTGCTGAAGGTCCAGGGCAGACAAGGTGTCTGCAGGCCTGTGTACAGTGGCCTAGGGTGGACGCATTGTCTGCAGGCGTGGAGGTGCTGGGCATAAGAAGCGTCCCAGTAAGTGTTGCCCAGGGGGCAGTTCAACAGTGGACCGGTCATCCAGTGAGTTGGTGAGCCAGGGAAAACGTATGCTGAGCGTGGGGAGGTTGGCTCAGAAGGTGTTGTCTGGGCTGTCAATACAGGAGCAGCCTCAGCTGTCAATAACTGTGCTCTGTGCTCCCGACCGTTGGCGAAGGAGTGGAAGTAGCAGCTTAGCAGAGGAGAGCTGGAGCAGACGCAGTTCCCAGCGAACCTTTGGGGCTCGGAGGTGCATTCAGGTCTACAGGCAGTAGGCTACTCATGACATTTGTTATGGGGGTGGCGTCAACCCTCATGTGACAGTGAAGCAATAGGAAAAGTCTGTTGCCGTGGAGAACCCACATCACGTGACGGTGCAACTTCGGAGAGACAGCATTGTCAGGGTGATCCTGTGCACTCCTTCATTTTGTTGATGGCAGCGCGGTCGGCATGGGGCCTTGAAGGGACAGAAGTGTTCAATGCAGAGGATGTTGAAACTGGAAGTTTGGACACTGGAGACCAGGAAACAAGATGTTTGGACACTGTGTCCCATGAAGTAGTGAAGAAACAAAGCATTGTGCTTCCAGGGAGAGCTTTCCGGAGGAAGTAGTGAAGAGAAGGTGTGAGCCACATTTGGTGGAGGGTGACAACACATGAACTGCGATCATGAATCAGTCGGTCCCATTTATATGGTGGGTCGATGTTGGAGCAAGGAATTTTGCGAAAAGTGTTGCGGATTTGTGGCCAGTTTGGAGGTGTTGAATCCAGACCTCTGGGCATTGTACATGCATCTGAGGAGTCTCACCTTATCAGAAGACTGATATGGTTACTTGTATAGGTGGAGGCCGGAAATTTTGTTGTTAATGTTATATGTTGTGGCCTCAAGGTTGTGATGTTTTATATTGGGGTTGGTCAGGGGGAAATGTTTGTTCTGGGCCCTGCTGGACAAAGTGGTGAATGTTTATATTGTGGCTGCTCGGTAGCCTTTTAATAGCATTTCTTGTGCCTATTGTATTATGATCAACTGTTTTTCTTTTCAGGTGGGCAGCGTGGATATGTGGGAGTGGGACTGTTCCTTGCTTTTGATATTTTTATTGACATTTGTGTGTGTGTGTGAAGTAGTGTCGGCTGTTGGTTATAACTGTGGTTTAGTTTTCACTGTTGGTTACAGTGCAAGGTATTACAGGATGCCGGGTGGTCCTGTACGACATGTGGCAATTTGTTGTGACACTGTTGGTTACATTGCATGGTGGTGGTGTTGGTAAGGGTTGGGAGATGGTTGGTTACGGTGCGTGGTATAATACAGGATGCTGGGTGGGTCTTGTACGGTGATGTTGGGGAGTTTGTTACACTGCTGATTACAGTGTGTGGTCAGCTGTTTGTATCTCGGTCGTAGCCGGGTTAGCAGAATGGCCGGTGGATTCTGTGCATGGCGATTGTGTGTGGTTTATTACAGAATGCCGGGTGGGGTCTGTGTTTTGGTTAGTAACTGTTTGTTACAGTGCTCGGTGTGTTAGAGGACGCTGGGGTGGTTCTGTGGGTTTTGGTGGCTGTTGTAGGTTTCGTGATGGTTGTTGGTTACAGCTGTTGGTGCCACTGTTGGCTACATTGTGCGGTGACCTACCTTTTTGGTGGAGTACGTGTTCTGGTGTTCGCGTTCTCTGCTTGTCGTTTCAACTAGGTATTGTGGTGTAAGGATTGAGTGGAGTTGGTGTTTGAGTTCAATTGGTGTTTGAGTTCCATTTGGTGTTGTATTCAAATAGGTTTGGTATTATTTGGGATGTGTTTCCAGTTGGTATATGGAGCTGGAGTTGGGTTTCATTTCCTTTTGGACTTTTCCGTTTGGAGCTGGTGTTTTCACATCTCGACGTACCAGTTCCAGTTTTTTTCCATTTCTCTGGAGCTTGTGCGTTTTCAGGGTTGTTTCGGCATTCTAGTTAACAGGTTTTGCAGTTGTCATCCAGTCATGTTCCAAGAACCAATTCGAGTTTTTTTCCATTTCTCTGGAGCTTGTCCATTTTCAGGGTTGCTTCGGCATTCTAGTTAACAGGTTTTGCACTTGTCATCAAGGCCTGTTGCAGTTTCTCTTTTGCTGGAACGTGTGCATGTTAAGTCGGTCATAGCATGCAGTTGTTTTCATAGGGTAATGAAGGCCTGTGTGACTTTACAGTGTGTGTAGGACATTTTAAGTGGGGGGATACAATGGCTTTTATCCCCCCCATAATCTTTGAAAGAAAAAAGACAAAGAAAACACTTTTTGAGTTCAAATCGTTTATAAACCAATGTAAATATTTAGAACTAAACTCATACATTCACTCACAGGGCGCAAGTGCATACATGCGCCAGAGAGGAAATAAGTTAATTATATTTTTCCACACAGCATTGTGGAGATTGTGAATGTACACAGCATGACAGTATATTATGATATTTTACAATTGTGCAGGACAGTATTTTGAACCTATGAAGGTTCATATGAATTCGCCTGTTGTGGGCCGTCTGTATAAGGTATCAACACATGTTTATCAGTTAGTTCTAAATATTTACATTGGTTTATGAACGATTGGACTCAAAAAGTGTTTTCTTTGTCTTTTTCTTTCATCTCTATATATCCACTGCTACCTGCTTCAAACAATTGTAGGGTATTAACGAATATAACATTGTCCATTGTGGGTATACCTTGGATGAATATGTATGGGTTTGTTAACTCTTTCCTGGTTTTTCACAGAAAATATGTGGTCATGAAAATGTAATTACTCATGGCACATTAGAGAGTACAGCCCTGACGAAGGAGATGTGGATCTCCGAAATGCATTCACAATAAAATTCTCTGCAATGAAAATTCAACCATATTGGCTTGGGTTCTTCCATCTTTTGAATTGCCAACAGGAATGAGATATTTGATACTCTAACAATATTGATAGATTTTTTTGATTGATCTACTCTTTTGGGAACCAAGGAGCTACACAATTAGGATCAAAGTAATTAGAACATTAGTAGTATCAGTCCATTAGCCTCGGAAGAGGTATAATTGAGAGCGACTGTTTAGATGAGTGTGTGACACCCACCTTCTTTCCCGACTTTGTATATTTGGCTCAGGTGTCACTGGGCTTAATGCAGTCAGCTCCTAAAAAACGAGTTTTCAACATTTTTACAAATATATCTACTTGATTCGAACAGTAGGTGGTGCCCACCTTTTCGACATTTTTTCACCATAATGGTTAGAAACACGGCCAGATGTGTCGCTAGCGATATAAATGGGCCCCCGGCTAGAGGAGCTGCCCCGATAACGGTGGGGCTGCGGGGCAGTCTGGTAGCACCCTCTGCCCTCCTTGGAGAGCAGTGCAGGTGTGCGCCACAGACTCCTGCCCGCCACATGTAAACACAGTGATTAATGGTGCCACCTCTGGGCGCTCGGAGAGGAGCGCTCTAGCCACAGTTTTTCCCAGAGAGAAATTTGATGGTTAAGGTTGCAGCTGTTCAGTGCGTAACTTGGTATGGAAGGAGGGCAGGGGCTGCCGACACACCACATGCACAAACAGCACCATCCAAACCCTGCGAGCAGAGAGGCGTATGGGGAATGGAGTCTGGAGCGAGGTGTGTGTGGAATGGTCAGAACCGGAGTAAGAAGTGTGTGTAGAATTTGCTGGCAAGAGAGGTGTTCCTACAATAGAGTTTGGAGACGTGTGGTGGGTTTTGTGCATAGGATTTCTATGGAGAGTGGGGTGCTGTTAAGTAAGATCCTGAAGGGGCTTTAGCTTACACAGGAAACAAAAGGGAAAACGCAGGTTTCAACTCCATTCAAGGCAGTGCTTCTAACCGGTAAATACTTTCTGGCAAAACATTTTAGGTGGTAATTAGATGATTTCTTTCAACAAAAGTGTTTTATTCAATACAGTCAATTTCGTTTCAATTGTGTAATATACAGAAAATGTAGATTCTAGCAACGTAACAACTGTTTAAAATTTTCAAAATTAAACAGCTTCACCAAACCAAATGATAGATTTATGTTTCGGTTCTAAGACTTCCATCAGAAGCATATGTGGCTAAGAAACATAAAAATTGCAGATTTTAATGCTTCAGAAAGTAGGGCTTAATTAGGTATAATCAAAAGCACACGCCTCCACCACCTAGCTACATGGGCATTCTGGGAGTTGGAGTCATCGAGATACGAGGTAATTGTGAGCACAGAACCAAATGTCAGTCATGTTTGAAAACCATTGGAATACAAACATCTGGTTTTTCACATATCTGGCCCATTTGCTTTTGGGTTTCCTTCACATGAGCCCATAAAATTGCATGTAGGTTTGCAAAAACGTGCAGAGACAAACACTATGGGTTTTCTGTTTTCTATGGACTCACTATATGGAGTATGACGCAGGGAAGGAAATGTGCTCAGGGAGCTCCTGGCTCTGTGCAAGGGATCTCCGACTGCTTCCCAATGTTGGTGTGGTTGGAGAGGTAGGTATCCCTTCACTTAAGCCTGCACTTTTGTGTTTGATAGGGGCAAGCAAAAGCCGTGGTCATCCTTTGTCGTAATGGACAGGTTTTATCATGTTGGGCACCATTATGATCTCTGCTGTTTGGGCCTGCATGCATGGCAAAGACCAGCAATAGATGCCACCATGGTGGAACACAGTGGCTGTTATCACAGTGGACACCTATGGATTTGGCCACCTATTTGTACATGGTAGAAACACTGACAGAGCCCATAGGGATTCCTGTGCCCCACAGGCATCCAAGCCTGACCCACCTGACATGGGAATTCAGGTTCACAACCTGTGGAGTAAGCATTGCTACTAAGCGGCCGCATGGCAGCACCCACAGCCAGTCCTGGTATTTTAGATGGCATGTATGTTAGAATTTGTAGCTTCACATTTATTACTAAAAACGTGGACCTCCAAGTCCCAGCGCACAGTGTTCACAAGTCACAACCAGTGCTTGCAAGCTGTTGTGAGTGGCATGTGGTCACTGCCAGTTGTCAACGGTCACGCTGTGCTTCCTGCCTCGCTGCCAAGCAGCTACATGAGCTACCGGCCGCCCTGTGAATAAACACAATAAATCAATTAAAAAAGCAAAGTGCTAAGGTGTTCTCTGTCCCCCCCCAGATTTTATGGGTCTCCTACGACCCTAGGTGGGGCTCTCCGGTATGGCTTCACTGTTTTCTGTTGCTTGGCATGCATATGTCAGGTAGTTTTGTTGGGTTCTATGTCATTTCATAGACACCCGTTTTTACGATGGGTGTTTTTCCGCAGAATCTTGCCCAAAAAAGTTTCACATTTTTTAAAAATGATTTTGGGTGGGGGCGGTTCTCCTCTAACCCCCCTGTCATTTACCTATGTTTTTTATTCCCACCTCGCAGCACTTTATATGCCCTTTCCCACCCCTAGGCCCCCAAAACGTTTTTTCCAGCAAAACATCTGCAGAAAAACACCCGTTCTAAAAACGATTGTCGATGAAAGGGCGTTGTACTTTTTGTTGGTGGTCTTAATTAGTCTGTGTGCTGGCCACACGTGGATTGTGCGAGAATTGATTGATTGATAGTGTTGTGGATTTGTCCCATTTTGTTGATTATTAGGGAGGGAGCTTTGTTGTAATGGCCATATGTGTGTGGAAAGGTGTGATGTCACATGGAGTCTAAAGTGTTGGTTAGTGACTGGGTTCTATGTGTTCCAGTACTCTGTCCATTGGTCTTACCTGTGCTCACAGTCAGGGAATAAACTCACCAGTAAACTTACCTCCTGACTCCAGCGTGGTGTATGAGCAGGCAAACCCCATTACTTCAAAGTGCTCCCATTCCACTTCAGTGAGCACTGCAGGTGTCTGAAGTGACCATGCTGCCATTGTGTGTGGCCCCCTCCTTATCTCCGGGGTGCCTCTCTGCAGTAGGGAGACCAAGTCCACGTCAGTGAACCTTGCGAAATGGGCGCTGTGTTGATGAAGCAAGGATCGCGTTGCTGAGGAGAATGGAGCGCAGCCCGCCTCCTGGTAATGGGTAACCATATTAGTGAAATGAGGAAGGATCAGCCAGGTATTGGTTTCAGACGGGCCGTGCAGGGCACCAGATCGGTCTTATGAAGTGAGGGTCGGGCTCTAACTGATTCAACGGTGCCCTGCTCCCACCTTAGTTCGCATTCCTGTTTGTTTTAAATTGAAGGGTCCCACACAGGGGCGACCATATGCGTCGAGGGACACTTCATTTGGTGAAGCCCATGGGTACTGTTGTGGAGTTCCCCGTGCCTCGGGGAACCGTCATGCACGCATACACCCATGCACACGCACACCGCACAGGAAGACACGGGACGCGCTGGTGATCTGTACGCGTCCCGGCGCGAACTGCCGCACGGGCGCGGTTTATTGCAACTGCGCATGCATGGCCGAGAACGAGGCCCACGCATGCGCGATAGTGGCGCTGGGACGTCACATCCCTTCTTTTTTTTAACAACAGAACAAAAACAAAACTTTGGTGTATGGAACCCTTATAGTGGAACAGAACAGTAACAAAACCATAATAACCGGTGGCCACAAGTGTAATTCACCCCTCGCTCAGTCCCCTAAGTCCATGACATAGTCTTTCAGATGAGCCGGAGGTCTCCGGCTCCCACGCACAGGATATCTCGATGTGACCGTAGGCAAAAGGCGGTCCGCCTCTGGTGCGGGTCCAGGATCCGATGAGGGGACGCCCTCCTGGGCCTCCGATGTTCCTTCCTGGCCCGAAGGGTCATTCAAGACCTGAGGTTCCGCCGGGACATCCACTTTCTTGAAAAAGGATCGATTGCGGGTAACGGTACCCCGTTCACTGGCTGCGGTCACCATCGTGCCCTTCACATGAGTCACTGTCCATGGGCATGGTTCAAACGGTAAGGACAACTTTCCTTCCGGATGTCTATTCTTTACTAGTACGGAGTCTCCAATTCTCACTTCCTTTTCTTGTAATCCTCTGCGTTCACTCTCCTTCCGGTTGCGCACCGCTCGGTCTTCACGAACTTTATCGTTGTCTATGACCCCCGACCTCCTGTCCTCCATTTCTGGTAACATCCCCCTCGGGCACCGCCCAAAGAGCGCCTCAGCTGGGGCAACCCCTGTGGATTGATGGGGAGTTGAGCGATACACTCGAAGAAACTCCACAACTCTTTGGACAAGATCCTCACCTCTGCTGGCCGAGATCCGCATTACCTTGTTGAGCGTTCTCATCATCCTTTCGGCTTCGCCATTGGCTTGCGGCCATAGCGGGGAGACTCTTCTGTGTTTTATCCCCCTTTCTCGTAGATACTGCGCAAACTGTCTGCCAGTGAATGGTGGCCCATTGTCTGAGCAGATGATCTCCGGGAATCCATGCGCTGCGAACATTTTGTCCAACGCCGCCGCGGTGAACTCAGTCGCGGTCGACTCAACCACCTCTACTTCCGGGTACCGTGACCATTGATCGACGGCCACCAAAAAGTACCGTCCCCGACCGGTCGACCCAAAGTCCACATGGACCGTACCCCACAGCTTCTCACTGCGCTCCATCGAGCTAATGGGTGGCGATTTGTCACCCGGTGTCGCCGCCTGGCAGACCAGACATCTCTTCACAAAGCTTTCAACTCGCACCTCCAGATCGGGAAACCAGACTTTTGGCCTTAACCTGGCCTTTGTCTTGACGACACCCTGGTGTCCAATGTGTGCCAGCTCCAGCACCCGCATCCTTAGCTCCCTCGGGATGACGATCTGCTGGCCCCTGAGAAGCAGTCCATCCTCGGAAATCGACAACTCATCTCTCACCCTCCAGAGCGCTTGTAAGTCCTTCTGTGCTTCCTCCTGGCGCCTTGAGTTGTTCCGTAACACTTCTCTCCAGTCCCCGCTCCTCACTGCTGCCTTGATGATGCCGAAGACTTCATCATTGGCGGACTCCGTCGCTACGGTGAGCCTCGATAGCGCCATGGGAAGCGCACCTTCTACCACTTGACATAGCAGACCCTTACAGTCCACTTCCCCGTTTTCCACTTCTGCGTTCTCTTTGTTATGGTGACGCGACAAATAGTCTGCGGGGTTGTTGGTCCCCGGCCTGTATACAAGCTTTACCCCATATTCCCTCAAGGCCAGCATCCACCTCTCGATTCGGGGCGCCGGCTTCGATGATGCGCCCGCCAGTATCGGCAGCAAAGGCTTGTGGTCGGTGACCACCACAACCGGCTTGCCCAAAATGTACAGGCGGAAGTGCCGACAGCCCCATAGGATGGCCAGTGCTTCCCTTTCTATCTGTGAGTATCTCATCTCTGTACTAGAAAGTGCTTTGCTGGCATAGGCAATGGGTCTCATCTCGCCGCGCTCATCCGGTTGCAGCAACACTGCACCTACACCAACGGGGCTGGCATCTACTACCACTTCTGACTCCACGGCCGGGTTGGAGTACGCCATGATGTCTGCATCTGACAGAGCATTCTTGAGGGCCTGAAATGCCTCTTGTTCTCGGGACTCCCATTTCCACACCGCGTCGTTTCTTGTCAGAGCCCTGAGAGGCTCCGCCATCGAAGCTAGTCCCCTAATAAAACGCCCACAATAAGTCACCATCCCCAAGAAGCTCCTTACCTCCGTGGGGGATTGTGGTGCTGCTGCCTCCTTTATGTCTCTGACCTTTGCCGGGTCTGGTGACACTCCTGCAGCCTGAAAGATGAAGCCGAAGAACCCTATCCGGTCTTTAAAAAATTCGCATTTTTGGCGATGTAAAGTGAGACCCAGTTCTTTCAACCTCCTTAGAGTGCCTTCCAACCTTCTCAGGTGTTCCGCCTCAGAGTCCGCGAACACTAAGATGTCATCACTCATGTTTTTATAACGCCTTGAAGGCCGGCTAGTGCCCCCCTAATAGTGTTCTGGAAAACTTCAGCCGCCGACGAGATGCCAAAACTCAGGCGCTTAAATTGGTAGAGGCCTTCGTGTGTTGTGAAGGTTGTAATAAATCTGGAGTCCGGGTGGAGTTCCAATTGGTGATAGCCGGCCCGTAGATCCAGCTTTGAGAACACACGTGCCCCTTGAAGTTCCCCCACAATGTCATCCAGTGTTGGCGTTAAATGTCTCTCCCTCTTAATCGCGGCATTGGGAAGGCGCATATCAACGCAGATCCTTACCGCTCCTGGCTGCTTAGGTTTGGGAGCGACCACTATAGGTGAAACCCAGGGTGTGGGTCCCTCCACCCTTTCAATAATATCCATGCTGATGAGCGACCTCAGCTCTTCCTCGACCTTCTCCCTGAGATGAAACGGGATCCTCCTATGCTTGAGGCCAACTGGTCTGATGGTGTCGTCAATGTGTAGCCTTATCGGGGGCGCCTTCAACTTCCCGACCCCTTCAAAGATGCCCGCATACTTGTCGAGCAAGCTCACAATGTCCACTTGATACACCTCCAATGCAAAATGCACCAAGTCGAGGGCTTCTGACGCGGCACAGCTGAGCAACGAATGGGGACTCACGTCCGTGACAAAGAATCGCGCTCTAATGATTCGGTCTCCCTTGGCGACTGGCGTGGTAAACACCCCTTTGATAGGCAGTAGGGCATCCCCTCCAAAGGTGAATATCTTTGCTGTCGAACAGTCTAGTGGGGGAGGACCTGGCAACCTCTGATAATGGTCCTCGGCCAACACACATACTGAGGCGCCTGTATCAATCAAGACCTGTGTCGGCACACCTTGAATGTCCACCATGCATTTGGGCTGTCTCTTCTTTCTAGCCCCAGAGGCCAGGTTTGAGATGAAGAATACCTCTTCCTCGTCCTCCTCCTCCTCTTCGGCCAGCTGCAGCCGCTGTATTTCTTGTTCAAGTGCCGCAATGCTCCTTTGCCTTCTGGGTCCACTACTACTACTCCTTGCTGGGCCTCTCGGCACTGAAATGGGAGCTGGAGCACGACACATCCGGGCGTAGTGCCCCGGCTTGCCCCACCGGCCGCACGACCTCGACACGGCTGGGCATTCTTCTGCGTGGGGTAGGTCGTACCCGCAGGATGGACACATCGACCCCGACTCAGGAGGAAGACGAGTCTCTTGCCTTCTTTGCCCCCACTTGTCCTTTATTCCGGGTCGTTTACTTATGGCAAATGCATCTTCGGACGTGCCTGGATGCCTTGCATCCATTTTTGCTCCTCTCACCTCCGCCAGCTCATATATTCTGCCACTGTCCAGGATTTGCAGCAGAGTCCACCCCGGTTCCCTTAGCACTTGCCTTCTTAACTTTCCGGAGTTACAGCCTTGGATGATTTGGTTCCGTATCATCAACTCATCATTGTCCCACCGACACGTGGTGGCCATCAACCTCAACCTGGCGCAGAACTGATCAAGGGATTCTCCTTCTCTCTGCTTCTCGCCACAAAACAGAAACCTCTCGTAGGCAACATTTGAGAGAGGAATGAAATGGTTCTCCAGCGCAGTCTTGACAGTGCTGTACGTCACCACCTGTAGGTTGCATGATTCGAAAATCCGTAAGACGTCTAGCCCCGCAGAGTATAGCAGCGTGGCCCTCTTCGCATTATCATCGGTGATGCCAGTTGCTGTAAAGTACATCTCGAGTTTCTTAATCCACAGCAACCACCTAGGCCCCAATTTGGATGGGGGACCAGACACATCAAACTCTTGGTAGCAGAGACCCTTGTTGTGGCATCACTGTACCTGTCGCAGTTCCTTCCTCCCAATCGCTGTCCGCCATGATTTCAGGCCGCACAGGCACCTCCTGGTGTTATAGAGGCCGCAAACCTTACTTGGGGCTCTCTTGGGTTGTTGAAGCTGCTGCCAGACGGTTGCCCACTGTGTCTTGTCTTGGGTTCCTTTCCTGGAAGCGTCAGTCGTCCAGGGAAAAGAAGAGTCGTCCCCGGGTTCTGGGGGACAACCAAAGGTCCAAAAATTGAATGTATTATCTGTGCAGCGGCGCACGAGCACCTATTCAGGCCGCTACCGCTGCACAAGCATCACGGGATCATTCGCGTCGGGTCCGTGTCTCGCTACGACACGTAGCACTGCCGATTTCTTTTTTTCTTGCCTGCCGTGCATTCGTGCCAACGTTGCCGTGGCGATCGTTCCCCTCGTCGCCAGTTGTTGTGGAGTTCCCCGTGCCTCGGGGAACCGTCATGCACGCATACACCCATGCACACGCACACCGCACAGGAAGACACGGGACGCGCTGGTGATCTGTACGCGTCCCGGCGCGAACTGCCGCACGGGCACGGTTTATTGCAACTGCGCATGCGTGGCTGAGAACGAGGCCCACGCATGCGCGATAGTGGCGCTGGGACGTCACATGTGCCCATTCTGTATCATCTCCGATTTTCTATAAACATGTACCTTACATGAAAACCTCTTTAAGGCAGTAGGTGGGGGCGAGGGGCGTTGCTAGGGGGGGCTAAGGGAGCTATAGCCCCTGATCTTTTGGTTGTAGCCCCGGATAGAATCTCAGGAGCTACAGCCAAAAGACTAGCTAGCTCCCAGTCCCAACAATTCTGACATCAGCGTAGCCCCGGGTCTTTTCCAGACCTAGCAACTCCCCTGGGGGCGGGGTTAGATTTTGTTCTAAAAATCGGGACAATCCCACCCAAAGATGATTAGCTAAGAGGTAAGAAACAAGCATTGACCGAGTCAATATATGTGGCTGATTTAGAGCCCACCGTTTTCAGGTTGTGTCATAAAAAGCAATAAAGAATAATGCATGCAGATTATGTCCATGAAAACGAAAATCAAAATACCTTGTGTAAGGGGGAAATGGACTGGGCCTTTTGAGCTGCATAGACAGTGAGCTCATTCTTTGCAAGTAATTGTTGAACATTTGTTATCATTGCCATCTAATTTCCAGGTAGTAAGAACATTGCTAAACATATGCAGAGATAGCAGTGTGGTGCTAGCTTTCATTGGGCTCAATTAGCACAGCAGTTTCAGGTTTCCTTATGGGCATTTAGCATAGTAAATTCTGAAACTATTGTGCCCTCTCAGTATAGCAGTTCTACATTATACTGTGCTTAGTTAGCGTAGCAGTGTCAGATTCCATGATTTCTACTATTTTCACTGTGCTCATGTACAGTGCACAATTCTCCAACTTACTGCTCAGTTAACACAGTTTATTTATTTATGTATCTGCAAGAAGGGACAATGCTCTTTTGACCACAAAAGAATGTACAATAGATAAGAGATCAGATTTGACGGGAAGCAGTGAGCTTCTTCCAATGGGGTGTGTTTGAGTGACAATCTGACCAGTTTGCGGAGGGGAGTAAATGGAACAGTCACCGGCGACAATACATGGGTAGACTTAAATATATTAAGGACAATCAACATTAGACATTTTTAAGTGCAGGTAGGCAGTTCAGCCAGCAGCATTGGGGATGTGACCATGATGTATGAAGTGCTAGAGTGGAGGTAGAGAAAGTGAGGGACAGGGGAATGTTAGAGGCATGGGAAACATGTTAGCTAGAAAGCAGATGTGAGGTAGGTTAAGAGGGTAACTCAGAGGAGAGGACATATGCTTTTAGTTTGGTGCAGATACTATTTGGTGTAGATAGTCCAGATACTATTGTTCCAAGTGAGCACACGAGTACCAGATTCCATATTGTCCACTTTCGTCATGAAAGGATAAGTACCACTATGCCCAGTGAGCACAGTGGCCCTCATTAGGACACTGGCGCTAAGTGTTTAACGGTTCCGTAAAAGGCTGCGGTGCCGTTAAACACTTAACGCTTTACTACGAGGTCCCTTTGCGGGACCCGACCTGAACGCCAGATATAGAACAGCCGTTAAAGTAGGGACCCGCAAAGGGACCTTGGTGCTAAGCACGGTACCTCAATTTGCGTTACCGTACTTAGCGCCTTCCCCAGTCCCATTGAGCCCTATGCGGCAAAAATGGGAATGGGGAAGGGCCAATGTTCAATGGGGAATTACCGCCCCGCCAACCTTGGAATGGGGTGGTAATTCCCCATTGAACATTGGCAGACTCGTTTACGATACCGGCACCAACCATGGTGCTAATAGCGCCATGGTTTAGCGCCAGTATCGTAATGAGGGCCAGTGTGTCCAGACTCTTTTATGCCCAGTTACAAAAGCAGCGCCAGATACCATTATGATTAAATTCCAAGATTCCATAATGACCGATTACCACAGCAGGGGCAACTGTCATTGTGGCAGGTGAATGCAGATTTGCAACTATGGCAAAATGAAAGAAATACAGAACAACGTAAGGAGGTTGCTTGTACACAGGCTGGGTTCCTTCAGGCCCAAAAGCGAGTAAGGGGCACTCTTGCACACTCCAGGGTGTTCAGAGGGCCTGGACATTCAACTGAAGGTGTTTTGTTTCTGTGCACAAGTCAGGAACCAGGAAGGGAAAGGCACTTAATTGGCACCTCCTGCCTGCTTCCTGGTTCCTTCTGGCGCGTGCAGGGTGAGCCACAGTAGCACGTGGTGGTGCAGTAGTCCCATGTGTGCAGCAGCAAAGGCAGAAGGTATGCCAAAAAAATACATTGTTTATGCATACATTTATGCAAGCATGTGTGGATGCAAAGTATTATGTCTCGTAAGTGCACGTGTGAATGTGTGCATTTTTTAATGAGAGCGCAGTGTGTATGTTGTGTATGGGTGTGTATGAATGCTGTGTGAAAGTGTAATATTTATGAATACGTGTGTGGATCGCTTTGCAATCTTTTTCTTACCCATTGTAGCGGTTACCTTACGTGGGTAACGGTCAATGCCAGCCACAAGGGCATGACTGTAAGCTCTGTCTGATGTGCCATCATCAATGTTCTTCACTATGACAGCTTTACGTCCAGAGTACCGACCAGCCAAGACCAGGACGACCTTTCCGGGTTTCATAAACTTACCCATTTTCGGTCTAAGTCGATGGCCGCCCTGAAAAGACTTTTGTGAAGGTTTGCAACTACAACCACCTGATGCCAACCAGGTACTCTGTCGATATTCCCCTTGACAAAACTGTAGTCAACAAAGATGTTTTCAGGGACCCAGCTCTAAAACGCAAAGCCAGACGTGAAGCCAAAGTGAAATTTGAGGAACGATACAAGACTGGCAAGAATAAGTGGTTTTTCCAGAAGCTGAGGTTCTAAATTGGTAGCAGTGGAACATCGGTGCATCAATAAAGGTTTATGTAAAATCAAAAAAAAAAAAAAAAAAAAAAAAAAAAAAATGAATACGTGTGTGGAATGGAGGTGGCTGGTGGTTGGGAGTGAAAGTGAGGAAGAGGGGTGTTGACGAGTCGCAGAGCACAAATTCAAATGAATATTGGCCTACAAGGGCACAGCCAGGATGGACATTTATTTTCAGTGCCATGTCATTATGGGGAAATACAGCCTGGTGAGTGGTCTTACACGGGGATACTGGCCAACAGAAACATGCTTACTTTCAGTGGCATTAGTATTTATTTATTTATTTATTTATATTTATATAGCGCGCAAGAAGCCCAGGGGCATTGAGGCGCTGTTACTTGCAATAACTTAGTTACATGGTACAGGCATGAAAGCGATTGATAACACATTATGAATACTACAAGATATCATACTGTTGTTACAGATATTGCATTGGGACGTATATTACAACATATATGATAAGTATTCGTGCTGGTGTGTCGGGTCTTATGTGAAGAGGGTAGTTTTCAGAGTTTTGCGGAAGGTGGTGAGGGAGGCCTCCCCTCGGATAGTGGGAGGTAGGCTATTCCAGTGAGTGGGCGCTAGATAGGGGAAGCTGGATCCGCCCGCTTTTACTCTTTTTACTAGTGGCACCGAGAGCATGTTGGTGTACGGTGATCTGGTTGGCCTGGTAGTGGAGACGGGGTGGATCCTTTGAGAGAGGTATGCTGGAGCAGTGAGGTGAATGCACTTGTGGGTCAGTGTCAGGGCTTTGAATACGATCCTTTCCTTTATTGGGAGCCAGTGGGCTAGTTTTCTGGCTTCAGAGATGTGTTCTCTTTTAGCAATGCCTTGGGCTGCCCGGAGAGCATTGTTCTGTATTACTTGTAGTCTCTGTAAGTTTTTGTTGGAGGTTCCTAGAAAGAGTAGGTTGCAGTAGTCTAGCCTAGAGCCGGTGATGGCTCTGGCTATGTTGGTGCAGTTCTCTTTGGAGAGAAAGGGTCTGACTGCGTTGATAAGTTTGGCATGATATGCAGCTGCTGAGGCTATTGCGCTGACTTGTCTATCCATGGATAGGCTGGAGTCCAGGTAGACTCCCAGAGTTTTGACAGAGTCGGAGACCGGAATTTTAATGGAGTCAATGGTGAAGTGGCTGAATTGGGCATCTAGATTTTTTAGTGTGTCGGGGGAACCTACCAGGAGGAGTTCTGTCTTGTCAGAGTTGAGGCAAAGACCGTTGTCTGCCATCCAGGCTTGGATGGTGTTGTAGAGGTTGTTGAGGGTCAGGGAGTCAGTGTCATAGTTCCCTGTGAGAGTGAGGAGAATCTGCGTGTCGTCGGCGTAGTTGGTGTAGGATATGCCCATAGCGTCGAGGATGAGGAAGAGGGGTCGTGTGAAGATGTTGTATAGGGTGGGGGAGAGACAGGAGCCTTGGGGTACACCACAAAGTATAATGGTTGGTGATGCGGCGGCTAGGTCAGAGAATACTTGCATGGTTCTGTCTTGTAAGAAAGAGGTGATCCAGGCTGTGGCCTCTGGGGAGAATTTGGCAGTGGAGGAAAGGTGGTGGCATAAGACACTATGATCCATGAGGTTGAAGGCCGCGGATAGGTCAAGGAGTAGGAGAAGTGCTGGTTTACCCAAGTCTCTAGCATCGTCCATCTGGTTTTTCAGGTCAAGTAGGGCGGTTTCGGTCCCGTGTCTGGGGCGGAAGCCAGATTGGCGGAGTCCAAGGAGTTTGTTCTCTTCAATGAAGTGCTGGACCTGCAGGTAGGCTGCTTTGTCCAATATTTTGAGGAGGAATGGGACAGTGGTGATGGGTCTGTAATTGTTGGGTGAGGTGGGATCGAGAGTTGGCTTTTTCAAAAGAGGGCGTACCCAAGCTTCCTTGAGGGAGGCGGGGACTTTCCCTGTGGTCAAGAAGGCATTCACGAAGGCTGTTAGGAAGGGAGCTAGCACTTCCGTGCAGTCTTTGATAATGGAGGCTGGGCATGCATCGCCTTTGCAGTTAGAGGGTTTGATGTTCCTCATTATGTTGATGATGTCTTTTTCCTGAATGGGTTTGAAGGAGAAGGGTAGGGGGGATCCGGGGCAGGTGGTGGGAAGGGGATATGCTTATTGGGTAAGGCTTGTTTAGTGGCTAGTATTTTGTTTTTGAGGAGGCTTAATTTGGTTAGCATGGCCGTTTGTATTTCATCACACCAGTCTTTGTCTTTGATGAAATTCTGGGGGGCGGGAGTGGGTGTCTCGAGCTCCCTGAAAATGGCAAAGATTTCTTTTGTGCTAGATTGTTCTTATGTCGGAATCTGGACTAGAAGGGCAAAGCTAACAATGACATGTTTTCTTTCAGTGGCATGGCATTTTTACGGGCAATATGGGCAAAACTAACCTGATGAGTTTTCTTATGTGGGGATGCATGCCTATATGGGTACAGCCAGCATGAACATGTTTTCTTGTAGTGGCATGACATTTTTACTGGCATTATGGGCAAAGGCAATATGATGATTGTTCTGATCATGGTGATACTGGCATATATATGCACAACCAGCATGGACATGTTTTCTATGTTCGTGCAGCCAGAATGGACAGTGTCATGGCATGATGCCTTGTATGGTGGGCAAAAAAAAACATGATTTAAAAAAAAAATGTGTTTATGGTTAAAAATAAACCTTTACAAAGCTAAAATGTGTTCCATTTACACAACTTTGCATACAAACACATGTTAAAGAGAAATTAAATACAGTTAAAATTGTTAACCATTTTAACACATAGGAGAAATTTGGTTCAGTAAGTATTAAAATTAACATTTCATGCTGTATTCTTCAAGGTAAACCTAGTCAGAGCTTATCATGACTAATCATTGAATTGGATAGAAGCACATTTTCAAAGCAGCATATAGCAAATGGTTTATAGTCATAATGTAGAAAAAAAAATGTCGACTTACAAAAATGTAGAAAAAAAAATGTAGAAAACAATAATGTCGAAAACCTATACATATAATGAAGAGTCAATTTTTAGAAAAAGAAATGTCGAAAAAAGTCAATTAGCACTATCAATAAATACATAAACAAGAAGAGTATCATTTACTAGGGGGGTCCCCCCCCTAACCCCCCTCACCCAACACCCCCCAGCCACCCCCCCAACCCCCCACCACCCTCTCACCCCTCATACTCAACACATTTTAATTATATATATATATTTTTTTTTTCAAAAAATTCGAAAAAATGTAGAAAAAATCGACATTATTGGTTTCCGACATTATTGTTTTCTAAACATTTTTTTCTACATTTTGACATTCGACATTATTGCATTCTACATTATGACTGACCACCATAACAAATACGAAAGTCAACACTTCATGCATATTCTTCAGTGCATACCTATCCAAATCCTAGATGGCAATGAACATGTTTAATCACTAAGTCAGATAGACACACTTTTATGAAGCAACGTGTAACAAAAAACCCTCGGGTCTGGTGCGCATTATAAATGAATAAACAAACAAACAAACACAATCCTTACTTGGCCTGCATGTGCTAGACTTTACTTGTTGGTCCATCACTCGCAGGCCAGTATGTATCATCGAATGTCTATCTGGATATTTGCCCAAGCTCTAGAAAGCTACTGTATACATTGGTACTAGTAAGAACAATGTTTACATGATTTCAGTGTCACAGTATAGACCTTGCATGCTCGTATAATTTGAGTACAAACGATTCATATGAGACAATAAGATCACCTTTTCAGTGATAGCAACAATAACGTTGAAACACAAATGTACGTACTTGTACAAATCTCACATACCACTGAATCTTTACCCCTTATGATTCTACCTTTTTATCAAAGCCTAGTGGATTCTGTCCACCTTGCTGCCAGTTATCATGTGCGTTTAATGGCACAGTGTACACCTTTCTCCCACCAAGAAGAACCTTGGCTACTCAGGGCTCTTGTACCTCTACATAACACATGTGCCTTGTACCAGGCAATTACAGGTTCCCCATTAACTCAATTTCAATGTTTTTTAGTAGCTGAACCAGAGCACATTTGTTTTCACACATGGGGATGCTAGCCATATATTTTGGCAGCAGGCATTGGCATATTTTCTTAAAGTGACATGGCAGTATTCATGAATGGCATTATGTGCAAAACAAGGATGAGTTTTGTTACGTGGTAATAGTAGCATATATTGGCACAGCCATCATGTACATGTTTTCATACCATGTTAATACTGGCAGCCAGCATGTAAATGTCCTTTTACAATGGCAGAATA
Organism: Ambystoma mexicanum; assembly: GCF_040938575.1. Taxonomy (NCBI): domain Eukaryota; kingdom Metazoa; phylum Chordata; class Amphibia; order Caudata; family Ambystomatidae; genus Ambystoma; species Ambystoma mexicanum. The sequence continues at coordinate 540,143,298 of NC_090935.1, forward strand.
CTGCCTTATATTGTGGCCAAGGCATCATGAAAATGTGTTGAAAAATGTTTCTGTTCACAGTTGATGATCTGTCACCTGGAGGATTTCTTTCATGTAGTACCATACAAACAGATAGTAAATTGTGTGGTATTTTACCCACTTTTTCACAGAAAGCAGATTGCAAAATGGCACCATTTTAACCATTTAAAAAAAATGTCTGGTGGGAAAAGGTGTAGACAGCTTTATTGTTTTTTAAAATATAAAATGATGTATGTAATTCCATTTTGAAAGGGTGGTTTGCTAACCAGACTACCCTTTTATCAAACCACATGCAAAAGTTTGAGTTTTGGTGTGTGGTGGCTGGTATTTCCGATAATTAGTAAAGCCTCATCTGTTTTGTATCATTCACATGTCAACACTGTGAGACAGACCAGCCATGGACAGGCTGTGAGTAATCTCCATAGAGTGGCTGTCTCAGCTGCAAACTGCAGGACAATAGCTAGTGAGAGATGCCTCTCTTTAATCCTTTGTTAGGATTGATTACACCTCTCACCAGCCTAAGAAGGAAAACCTTTACAGGAGCAAAATATGAAGCTGGCTTCAGAGGGCACACCCTAATCTGTAGGAATACCCTTGCACCAGACTGTTACATACCAAAGGACCTTTGATGATGCTATGGGTTTGAGAAAGGGACAGTGTTAGGGTAGCCAGAGGTAGCTCAGTATAGTCACGAAAAGATTCCCCATCTTACTTTTCTCTACACCTTCCCCTAATTCCTGTCTTCCACACTTCCTTAGCACAAGGCACTTTCGGTATGAGGCAACAAGGCAAAGACCACTTGTCACAGGTACAGGAATTGGACCCCTTAAAGCAGGACAGCTTTCCTCCAAACGTGTGTGGCCTTTTGCCTATACAAGAGGGTTGGTCTTCCACCCCTTCATCCATTCACTTTTGCACCATCCAGGACTTAAGGAATAATTCATTTCGACCTCTTTTTGGAAAGGTGATCCTTCCAAAGCCTTAAGCTATCGAAGTAAAGAAGTGCTCCAACATAGATGCATGCTCTTCTCCCTAACCACTACCAGGACACATTGCGGGTGAACTTCTGTTGTGACCAGACCTGCCTTTCTCTGCTAGCTACACTAAGACCCAGGCCCCTCAATGCAGATGAAGGACTCCTGCAGGTGGTAGCTACCCTCCCCCGAGTTGGGAGTGACGAGAACAAGGAACAATCTCATCCCTGAGCCCCTGATCAGGTCACACAGCATTCTGTGAGCCAGATTAGGAAAGACCTCTGTTTTTACTGCATCTAACTGATCGAGCAGCATTTGCTCTGTATTCGCCACACTTGAATGAAATGGACCCGGCAGTGCTGCTTTTGGCACTTTTTTTTACCTTCGGAGCATTGCTCTTGCACCTTCGAACCAGTTTGCTGAGGCATCATACCAGGTAGAGCATGTCACTTGTTCGGCTTGAACAACCAGATACCCGCTGAAGATGACTTCAAACCGGCGCCACTCAAACATCACATCGAGTCATTAGTGTCACAGCCTCGAACCACCCGACATCGACTCGCACCACAGAAGCATTGCGTCACTTGTTGACCTTACAATCACCAATGTCACCAATGTCTCGGACTGACTCATCCTTCGAACCAATCCTGGTGAGACATCTGTACTGCATCACCGCTGCATCGACCACTGCATCTGAACCGCACTGAGCACCCACTTCAACCTGACTCAACGCCAAAGGCCCCAGACCTAGTTTGACTCGCATCCACACACCTCAAAGCCAAACATTGGAATCAGGTACTTTGAAGTGACCCTGTCCCACTGGTCCAGATGTTAGAGACTGGTAATGTCCCTTTTGCATCTTTTTTTCCTGCAAGACATATGCTTTTGTGAACTCCTTGTTGCATTTCTCAACTGTTTTTCCTCTCTGCTAAGTATCCAGAGTGCTGCATGATTGCATTTTGCATGTTTTACAGGGGTGGCTTTTCACTCGTGTTCTTGATCGTTAAGTGTACAATTGATTTGTGTAACTAAAGTATACATTTGTTTAGAACCCTTGTTGGATATTCTCCTATTTTGGAACTGGTGTAACTATTGCTGTTTGGTTTGTTGCTGACTTATATTCACACCACTTCTGAAAGTATAGCCTTACCTTGGCCCGCGTTGCCACAAAAAATGCAAAAGAGGCACATCCCTTAATTGTGCCTATTTTACCGGTGTGATTGGGATCACTGTTGGATTGTAGAAGTGCGGGGGCTGTAGTAGGTGGTTTAGGCACTCACTACTCATCCTGGAACTCCTGCAGAGCAGAAGTCGTTTTGATGCAGGCTCACTCGCGTGTACAAATTTAAGGAGAAATGTTGAAGCCCTTCAATTTAAAAAAAGTCACCAACCGCCACTGTCCCCAGTCACTCCCCTCCTCAGGAGTTGGCCATATGCTTACCCTGTTTTTGGGCCCTTTGAGTTACTTGTGCAGAGTCCCCCATGATAGCTACACACACGAATGCATTGAAAAACAAGCCTTGCTATAGAAAACAAAATCATTCGAATGGTGTGTTGTTGGTTTCTTGCTTTGTGTTCTTCAAACAAACACAAAGAAATCAGAGAAATAAAAAAATAATGGGACTGCAATATGTAAAAGTTATTTTAATTCTATAGCGACTTTATCATGTTTACAACTATAGTTATGAAAACAGCAATTATTGGACTTCAGCCGAATACTGGGCAAACTATTTCTAATTCCGAAAAATACTATAATACTCGGTGCCCTGAAACCCTTGAAATGTGGAGGAAACACAATCTGCGTCAGGCTGGTGGAGGGGAGAACATGGAACTTTGTGGCTGTAGTTGAAGAGGAAGTCACACAGCTCGGAGAACGTTTTCTGAAGCTCACCATCCACACTACAAGTCATCTCAGGTGGGATGAGCGGCATTGTGTTATGCAACTTAGACAATCACAGTTTTTATACTGACATTAATAAATGCAAGAAGGCATTTTATTACGCCGCAACTACTGCACAGACATATCTTAGCACTTCCCTGATATTAATATCACAACCAGCTAGCATGCGCGCATTACTGTAAATTTGGTAGGATAAAGTGAGCCCAATTTCATGAGCTGCAAATGGGTTCTAATGATTGTGTGTTTTTAATGCAATATATTTGTGTAGTGTCAGGGGCACGCACATGGCCCATTCCGTGCTGCAACACTTTGATTTTCATATCTGGGGCCAGGGATTCTGGAAAAAACAACAAGGCCTGTTTAATTAGGCTCTATACATTGGCCTTTTACTCTTCTAAAATAACTTTTTATTGTATTGTCAAAAGTTTGCTTGGATCTGTTCATTAGTTTAGTGATAAGATGCTCTTTATATTTAATCACCTTTGGGAACTTTGCTGAAAAGACCCAATGTGGTGCAAGGATGGAGAAATTACCATATTGTCCAACAAAACATGTAAGTACTTAATTATTGTCTCGCCGAACAGTATAATAGCGCTAAATATGTCTATCAGGTCATTCAGGCTTGGATGGCACAACATGGGTTGTGCCTGAACGACGAGAAGACAGAGCTTCTCATCCTCGGCTCCCACCCAGACTCAATAGATTAGACCCTGCATTCAAATCCTTATATTATTGATGGCAACACTATCAAGGAATCTAATGACACTAAAACTTTAGGGATTTGTCTTGATTCAACCCTGTCTCTTACCCGACAAACCAATGCTGTTATCTCGGCGTCTGCCTACACTTGTAAACTTATCACAGCATGTCGACCATTCCTAACCACTTCCAACTGCACCATCCTTGCTAGAACCCTGTTTATGTCTAAACTGGATAACTGTAATGCCCTTTACCTAGGGACAAGTCAAAGGAACATCAGTAATCTTCAGGTAACCCAGAACAACGCCATTAGGGCACCCTTAAATATTCCCAGGAACCAGCATATCTCGGACACTAGACAGAGCCTCCACTGGCTTTGGGTCTCACAAAGAATCTACCTCAAAACTCATGCGCTCACGCATAAATTCCGAGCTAACCAGGCCCCAGAATATCTGGCTACCCATTTCTCCTCCCTCACATCCACCCAGCCACAGCGATCAGCACAGGCTCACTGCTTCTCCTTGCCTAGATACAAGCACAGGAAAGCCGGTGGATCCAGTTTCCCATTCCTTGCCACCAAATTGTGGAATTCACTGCCTAACCCACTCCGATCTGAACCTTCTTTCCACCTGTTCAAGTGTAAAGTCAAAATGTGGCTCCAGTCACAAGACTCGTACATTTCCCGTGTTGCCTCAATATTTAACAGCTCGTGTAACCTCGTTACCTCGGTTTTGTAACAACTTGTGTTGCAATATTTAACAAAGAGTGGCCAGCTTCTCTCTGGGTAAACACATGCACCTTTGTTAAGCAAGCAAAAGTATAAAACAGTAATAAACGACGGCAGAGTCAGCCATGCACTAGAGAGGATGTGATTCCGATGGGGGATCGTGCACTGGCTATACCACTGGGGTGAGGCAGAGGAGCTATCCTGCAGGGGTATGTTATAGTGGGGGAAACATAGTAGCATTGAACCAAAGTTGGAATTTAATCAAGATGGCACCTGCCCAATTCCCACAGTGAATGTCCAACCATTCTGTGAGTTGTTGGTGAGCCTGAAGCACAGCAGCAGATTCAATTAATAGAAAGTGCCTGGAATGGCCACGCACAGCAGTGTACCCGTGCTCAGTGTTTTAAGTATGGTGTGGTTTTGAGGGGGGTCTCTAATGAGGGGTTGTGGCCTAAGTGTGAGGGGCAAGGGGGAGATTTGGAAAGATAGAGACATGGGGGGATAGTCAGAGCAAAGCATGAGGTGCAGGTGCATTGTTGTGCTATCTCCTGTTCTTTTATTAATCACTGGCTCGGACGGGGTCTGAGCCAGTGATTAAAAACAAAAGGAGAGGGTGCACCAAAAGACTTGTAGTGCCTCTCCTTTTGTTTATTTGTGTAAGCCGCCAAACCTTTCAAGGCCCACCCAAAATCTGTGTATGTCCACTCAACAGCGGTATGTGGGCATTTACAGATGTCATTTGCACTGCCGTCGGCCCAACTACATTATTTTCAGGCCCCACTTGTTGGAAAACCCTGGCTACGCCTCTGGTCCCAGTTGGAAATGTGGACATCCCAGCCTACTACTACGTTTCCCCCACTATAATATACCCCTGCAGTATAGCTCGTCTGCCTCAATGTTGAATTTGGTAGGTAAGACTGATACATGTTCCACAATCCATCTGTCCACTGCATATCACCAAATACAGCTTCACCAAGAATCCAGAAAATATGCAACATTCATTACCCCATTTGGAATTTACAGATATGCAAGAATGCCTTTTGGTTTGGTGTCTCCAGCAGCAGTAGTTCAGCCTATAATGTCTCACATGATTGGAGTACTTTCTAAGACAATATTTTGGTTTATGGGCAATTTTAGGACAAACATGATGAGTGGGTGTACAAGGTATTGAAGAAACTGGAGGAAAAGGGATGTACAACAGAGCATAGTGTGAGCTAGATTATATGGCCCACACATTGTCCAGGGGAGAGTATAGATCTACATAGAAGCCCAGGAGAGCAGTGGAAGAACCCCCTACACCTAGTAATAAGGAAAAATTACATTCCTTTTTTGGCTCAGACGAATATTAAAATACATTTATACAAGGATGTGCAACAATTACTCAACTGTTGAGGGAACTCATGAAAAAAGATGCCAAGTTTGAGCGGACAGAAGCTCAAGCTCGGGCAATGAGAGAATTCAAGAAAGAAATAATAGAAGCACCCTTATTGGGTGAGTTTATACCTTGGAGAAAATCCATAGTAACTGTTGGTGCAAGCTGTAAGGTTTTAGGCGCAGTGTTATCCCAGAAAGATGGAGACCGGGAGAGGATCAAAAATGTTTGCATCCATAGCAGTGGCAGACCCTGATGTACGATATTTGGTTGAAAGATAATTGTTGGATTGTTGTTGGGGAGCAGAGCATTTTAGACAATACATTTAGTGAGAAGAATTTCTTATGAGAATGGATCACAAACCATTGATAGAAGTTTTTACAGTACATGGTATTTCCAAAGTGACATCAAGAATTGCTAGACTGGGACAAAGGCTAATATAATTCAATTGTAAAGTGAAATACTTACCAAGTAAAATAAATTGTGTGGCTGATTTCTTATCAATGATGTCTTTGCCAGGTTAAAATTTAATGCAAGAAGGAGTTGAATTGAGGAATAAGTATGTGGCATAAAAGAAGCCCTATGGGTCGTCAATTTGAAGGAATACAGTAGAGAGGATGGCTCATGAGAGGATGTAAGGTGATACCACCTGGGCTGTTGAGTGTACAGATCATTCATTTGGCATATGATGATCATCCGCATTCACTGTAATCAAGAGGAAGATAATGGAAATATACTGGTGGCTGACAATGGACACACAAATCGAAAAGATGGTAAGATTGTGTAGAGCTTGTGAAAATTGTGATAAAAAATCTGATGACGAACAAGTCATGACTTAATCTGCTTCCTGTGATTAAGGGACACTGGATGTAATTAGGGATAGATGGTTTAGTTCCTTATGAAGGTCTGGAGAAAGGAAAAAGATTCCTGTTAGTTTTGGTAGATAGATACTCACATTGACCAGAAGTGACCAATTACAGACAGGTAAATGACTAAGAATTTAGTATTTTCTAGATTTTCAGGCCGATTCATGGAATTAATGTGCGCTGAAATTTTCAGTGCAAGCGTGCGAACGCGTGAGAATCGCAGTGCCAGTGTGAAAATCGCAGCGAAACCTGCGCACAGCGATTCATGGAAGTCCGTGTGCGTGTAAATTCCATGATGTGCACCAAAATTCTGCGTGGTGCACGCTGGCGCACACGTCTCCAAACAGCGTGCGCTACGTGCACAGCGAAATCGCACATAGCGCAGCGCACACAACAAAAGTAGGAGGAACAGGGGGTGTGACACGCGGAATGGGGAACAACGCGTGAAAATGTGGGCGTCACGGGGGAAGTACAGGAGGCAAATGCGCGGAACGCCCACACGCACGTTCAAAACACATATTCATGGATTCGAACGGGGCTAACACGTGCGCCAAAAAAGATGCGCTAATCCGGAAACACGTACGCCAGCAGGAAGCAGGCGTACGTGGACCCGCGCAGCATAAAAGTGCACGCAAACAACAAACAAGCTCAGACGCCAGGATGAATATACCGTTCCTAGCAGCAGTGGTCGTGGGATACCGCAGGAGTAGGATAGTCAGGCCCAGAATTTTCACACCCAGAACCAGCCTTTTTGGGATGCCTGATGACCAGGTGTATGGGAGGTACAGGTTTCCACCTCACATAATACTCGACCTGGTGAGTGAGTGGGAGGATGACTTCACATCACCCACCCTGTGCTCCCAAACATTTAGCCCCTGGAGAAGGTCCTCAATGTACTGCACTTCTTGGCCACTGGATCATTTCAGCGGACAAGTGCTATAGTGGGGGGGTGTCACAGGCCACGCAGTCACGCTGCCTACACCAGGTCTTGGCCATTATGACTGCACGCCCATCAGTCCGCAGGCACATATACCTGCCCAGAACACCTGCAGAAAGGCAGGCTGCCGTCCAGGATTTCTATGGGGTGGCACAATTCCCCAAAGTCCTAGGTGCTATTGATTGCATCCATGTGGCTCTACGTCCCCCCAGGGCATCAGAGCACATCTATAGAAACCGCAAGCACTGGCATTCCATTAACGTCCAGGTAGTATGTGATGCCAAGGGAATCATCACCTTAGTATATGCCAACTATCCAGGGTCCACCCACGACAGTTTCATTTACAGAATGTCAACCCTAAACCGGGACCTAGAAGCTGGGCGGCATGGCGATACATGGCTGCTCGGTGAGTATAAATGCCACAGCACATGCATGCATGTCAGATACTGAGTAATGTCACAACCCCACTAATGATGCCCATCACCACCTCCCCAGGGGACAGTGCCTACCCTCTGAGCACCCACATGATGACGCCAATTCGGAACCCCACCACGCCACCCGAGGTAAGATACAACACAGCCCACATTGCAACCCGGGGCATAGTGGAGCGCACATTCGGAGTGCTCAAGTCACGCTTTCGCCCCCTTGACCGTTCTGGCGGGCAGCTGTTATACGCTCCCCCAGTAGTGTGCAGGATCATAGTGGCAGCATGTGTCCTGCACAACGTTGCAACACGCCGGGGTCTGCCTGTGGACATGGTGGTGCCCCCACATCCCCAACCTCATGCACAGCCGCTGCGCATGGGAAGGGAAAGGGCACGGGGTGAGGCAGCTCATACGCAGCTGGTGGCTAATTACTTCACCTAAAATCACACCCCTGTGGAGTGCACACAGCCCTGGCACATACCATATGACAATCAATGATGATGACATAAGGGACAGTCAACTGTCACAACCATACCAGCCTGAGATTGGTCACCTGGAAGTGTTACATTGTGTGCATCCCTACCTACACAAACACCACCAATGCTGTGTGATCAAAAGACACACTTCTATGCTGCTAAATTCATTACCCCCTTGCAAAATACAATATGACAACAGTGCCATGTCACCCAACCCCTCCCCAGCACCGTCACCCAAAACACCATGGCATGTCATGCTATGTGAGAGCAAACAAAGCAATCCCCAAAACCTGACACAAGTGTCACAAAATACAGTGTCCCTAATGGAAACTGGCCACACACAATATGCTCCCAGTAATGTAGAACTAACAACACACATGACCAAATACTTACCAACAATACAATGCAGCTACACAACCTCAAACATAGCAAAAACATGACAGTACTAAGTTAAAGTAGTGGTAGTCTTACAACCTGATTATGCCAGCACATCAACCCCTTCCAACTGTACAGTGTTGCTGCCACACAAATGTGTAAATGCACTGCTTACACCATGACCTCCATCTCCAAAGTAGACGGCCTTGTGAAGACATGAGGAACGAACCTGCAAATTAGGAGGAAGACATGGATGCACAAGCACATATCAATACACCATGCAGTGTACAATACAACAACAATATCCACTAGGAATGTATACACAGTATTGACTACAGACTGCCCACACAGCTCATGGGAGTCCAACGTCACTGTGTAAGTCACTGTCACTTGGGCACACCCTTTGCAAGCCCATGGAAATGGGAAGCAGGAGGGGTGTGTGTCTCACAAACCCAAGCATCTAACCCAAACTCAGGACAAGCCTGCATGTGCTCAGTCGGAATACAGTGGATGCCCACGAGAGCCACACAAGGCAACACACTGTAAAAAAAAAATCAAAAATCAAAAATGGCCATGTGGGGATTGGGGGTGGAGGGGAGGCCACCCAGGAGGTCCGAGGACAGGGTGTGCACCAACAGCCACCTGTGTGGATGTTGGGGAAAAAAAAACACCTCCATGGGCTCATGGCCTGCACGGCTATGCCAATGTGGGAGAACTGGTGCTGTCGCTCTCATCACCCTCTGCTCCTGCCACAGGAGGTGGTGCTGCCACAGGAGGTGGTGGTGCTATGGGAGACAGCCCACGCAAAGCCCTGGTATGGTCCTCCATGGCAGCAAGCATGCAGGTGTGGAAGGTCTCGTTCTAGAGGATTATAGTGCGGAGATCCCCATGAAGCACCTGACGTGATGCCCGGATCTCATCCAGAGTTGCCTGCATCTCAGCTGAGAGCGAACGTGTGAGCCGCTCCAGCTGCTGTTCTGACCTCAAGTTAGTGGAAGCCTCAAGGTCAACAAGAGTCTCCCTGAGGTGATGGAGTTCTACCCTCAAGGCTTCCCTGTGGCCCTGGGACTCTATTGATATCGATTGGTGTAGAGTCTCCAGTGCCGCCCGTCTGTCCCTGTTGGACGCCAACATGTCCTCCCTGTGTGATTGGCAAATGGAGTCTGTTGCCTGCTGTAGTTGCTCCATCTGCCTTTCAGGTGGGACAATGGAAGTGGCACCCTCTCCATTGCTTGAGCCATCATCTCAACTGATGCTGCCTGTTGGGTTGCCATACCGTACATGGATTGTTCCCATGCGGTATTGCCTGGTGGCGTTCGGCCACTGCGTCAGCGGGCACCACACCTGTTTGGGGCAAGGCGATCTGCGCCTTGCTGTGCCGGCACTGCCTGAGGCTGCAGGACTGCATTCCCCTCTGATCTGCTGGCCCAGGAACAGGATCAGATGTTGTGGAGTGTGACTCTGCATCCGTAACCGCCAAAGGCGGACTTACCAACACTGACATCCCCATAGAGGGTTCTACCCCTGGTGCAGGTGGGTTGGACAGAACAGAATCCCTGCCAGAAACACTTACCTGCGACGGCACATAGGTCTAGTCATCCGAATCAGCACCTGAATAGAGGTCTGGGGAGGTGCACCCAGAGACACCCCTGGACAGAATGGTCTGCAGCAAGATTTGGTTCTCACCCACCACCACACCACGTCCCCCACTGGTGCCCGGTCGTGCCTGAGATTGCTCCTGAGTCTGCACTCCTCAACCTCAACAGCATCAAGTGCGTCATCCCCTGCAAAAACATGAAAGACAAAAAATGGAAACAGGCATTAGCACCATAGCACACAAATAGGCCTGACAAGCTACAGAACCAGTACATGATTTACACATGTCCCACATGACTATAACCCTCCCATGCATGCACTGTCACTGAGTTGGAAGGGGAGGCAAAAGGCAGACACTGATGAAACCAAGATGGAAGAGCAACACAGTTGCTGCATGCTGGGTAGCACGGCCATCACACATTGGCCTGTGAGTGGCATGTCCAATACACATACATGACACATGCCATCACATAGATGGCATGTACCATAGCCATAGTACATTCCACAGGTACATCCATATGTCAGTGAATGAGTACTGTCAGCCATCCATGTGAGATGGACATGATGAGATGAAAAATGCTACATAGTGTGACAAAATACGCATGTGCCACACACTGAAACACATCCAGTGTACAACAATACAGTGATTGCAGGCCGATGTACACATCAATGGTTGTGCACTTCAACATGACAGGAGACAACTATGATGTTCCACATTCAAACAGGCCCCACAAATTTATGTGATCATGCCAATACTCAATCAGCCTGAATGGTCAAATCATTCACCTAACAAGGTAACACATGTGGGCCAATGTGGGGTTCATAAATGACAAAGCATGGCACAAATGTGACAGTAGGGCTGAGGAATGGGTAGCAAAAGTGGGAGAATTGAAACAATCAGCCTGAACGGACACTGAAAAATACAAACAATATTGTTGCAAGATGCCACTTCAAGGGCAACTGCCGTAATTTTGCGCTAAATTACTACTGTGGGCAGAAGGGATACTGTCACACCAAAATCCAAGGCCGCTGAATGTTTTGGATGAAGCACATGGGTGACCCATACCACCCAGGCACACACACCCTCACCTGGCACTCAATCAGATCCCGTCACCCAAACAACATACACATGCATTACACACACATGCATGGGCACTCACCGGACAATGCATCATAATCAGGTAGTTCTCCCACACCTTGGATCTGTTCCTCTGTGACGAAGGCCCCAGCAACAGACTCATGTCCAGTGAGTTTGTTGTCCTCTTGTGGAGACCCACCGCCAGTCACCAGAGTAGCGGCATGATTTGAGGCCAGCTTGTTCTTTGCTCTGCGTTTCAGGTCATTCCACCGCTTGTAGCAATCATCAGCTGTGCGCTTCACAAATCCAAGGGCACTTATGCGCTCCGCGATGGTCTGCCAGTGTGCCCTACGTTGACCAGGTGTGGTCTTGCACCCTGCAGTCACCAACATTTCGCGGCTATGTGCCGACACATAGGACACAAGTGCATCAAGTTCTGCGTCATTAAAGCAAGGCTTCCTTGACGTGCCGGAGTGTGTAGTCGTGTCCGGGGTCTCAGCCTGTCGTGCCAGAGCACCCTTCTTCCTCTTCTTTAAAAGTGGAGCAGAGCCAGAGTGGCGTACGCCGCTCTGGTTAGTAGGGGCAGAATCACCGGTTTACTGGGTAGAAGGAGTGTGGGAATGCACAATGACCATAGGTCTTGATGCAGGCATTGGTTGCAGGGTAATGATGGCAGGGGGAACGTCAGTTTGATGGACCTGGACTGACACTGTCCTGGCTGGGAGAGTCAGAGCTGGGGCGGATGGAGCTGCAGCTGCCCCTGCAGCCTCCCCACCCTGCATACTTGGGGCAGCAGATGACATAGCTGCCCCAGATCCACGTGGCTTGGTGACAACAACTTGCACTGCCACACGTGGCCTAGACTTGCTGACCTGGAAGTCAGCCTGGGAGTCATCCTGTGCCAGGTCAGGTGCCACAATGGGCTGGTCCAACAGGGGCTGAGCTGGGATGGTGTCAGCCACGTTTCCCTCAACCATGGGGGGGGCATGGGTGTCCCTGATTGTTCCTCCACACATGGGGGTATAGGGGCACCCTGCAAATCCCAGCCATGTCCCCTACCGCGCCCACCACGCCCACCTTTTGAAGGTCGGCCACCTTTGCCTCCCTTACCGCTTGGTCGCCTCCAACCATGGCACTGATGTTGTTGTGCATATGGGAGTTGCAGTAAACTATTTTCCTGGGCAATTGGGGGTCAAAGGGTTAGGATGCTAGATGGAATTCGTACCCTAGTGCTCTAACAAGGCTGTCTGTGACCCTTGGGGGAAGATGACGGGTCACGCAACGCACAGGCAGCCCAAAATCAAAAATAAACGTGCACGCAACCCCTCGTAGACCACGTGCGTGAAAAAATGAACCCGCACTATGCTGTGGCACCCAGAAACATAAAAATAAGCGTACGGGTAATACACGCAGCCTACAATGACCTCTGAAGGGGAACGCGACACACGGGGCAAGCACAGTTGCTAAGTACGTGCAGAACTCACCGTCTGCCTGGAAAAAGAACGTGAAAAATACACGCGTGTGCGCGTTGGCAACACCCCCGCCAAAAGAAGAATTGTATGCTGTCTGAGGAGACAGGACAAAAGGAGAAGTGAACTCTGTTTGAGGAAACAGGCCCAACAAAAAATCAGAAAAGAGCTGTCAGAGTTAACAGGGAGTACGAACTAGAAACGCTGTGAATTAATTGCGTGTGAACCGACAAGAAGTACAGATTTCACCCACTCGCTCTCCACGAAAAGCACGTACAAGGAAATGGCGTCCTACACGTAGCTTTTAAACCGGCCCACACGTACACGTCAGATACGCGTGTACGCGGGACCTTTCCTCCAATTACACGCAATGACACTCGGACATGCAGTTTTTCCACGTGTGCTCTGTCATCACGTGCTATGAAGGAAACGCCCGCGTGCGTAATGTAACTTACGCGCTAAGGCGATGACACTCGTACGTGCAGTTTTTCCACATGTGCTCTGTCATCACGTGCTATGAGGGAAACGCCCGCACGCGTAATGTAACTTACGTGCTTACGCGCTAAGGGCCTTTGGTCCAATGAAATCACATGCGTGTGCTGATGCGCTTACGCGGTAAGGCCCTTTCCTCGAATTACACGCTGACGTGCAATTTTTTCATGTGACAAATCACTCCATATCAAGCTGGCCACGCGAAAACACATGGAAGACCACGCTCCTGCCCAGAAGGCCGAATTACTGCCCCCAGAGCCCCGAGCACGCTCCCACATGCCATCTGCTGCTGCCTGACTGCCTGCTGCCCACGTGCCCTGCCATTTGCTGCCTGCACGTCAGCCAGGGGTGTAGTTGCTGTGACCACCCCTGCTGGAACCGAAGACTCCCGACTGGGATTCCATCGCTCCACAGCCCAGCCCCAGGACCCAGTTGCCCACCCACTGCTGCCTCTGGGGTTGCCATGTCCAGCACAACACCATCTGGCAGCACTGGCAACCCCCAGCCAGAGAGTCAGAGGGCCACCAGCTTCACTGCCACCGAAGTTGGTGTCCTGGTGGAGCAAGTCCTGGGGCAGTATGATGCCCTCTTTGGAAGTTTGCGCGCCGACAATGAAGGACGGACCAGGATCTGGATGGACATTGCGACTGCCATCAACGTGGAGGGGGTGGCAGTCCGCGACTTACATCATGTCAAGAAACGCTGGGAGGACTTCAGGTCCAGGACCCTCAACAAGGCCCGGAACCTCGCTAAGGCAGCGGATGCCAAGGGGTGCCGGGGCCAGCTGTCGAACCATCAAATGAGGGTCCTGGAACGCATATGCCCAGTGCTCTACGTACAGATCCTTGAGAGGCAGACCCGTCTGGAGTCGAACGGTAAGTGTACATGCATGTTGATAGTACGCTGTGCGTGTCGTGGTGTGCCAGTAGTGTGCAGGTTGCACATGTGTTTATGTAGGGCCATGTAGGGATGTGTATGAACATGGGCGTGAGGCTGCCACATGTGAGTCCTCTCAGTTGTGAGACACATTTATGGTGTATGTGTTGGTAAGCATGCTGGGCAAATGCAGGTGTGGGAGCACACATGTTTGAATTTCTGTGTATGTACATTGGCATGGTTGTGGCATGGATGGTGGTTCATAAAGCATGTATCTGCACTGTGTACATGTGCATGTATGTGTATCTGACAAGTGTGCAACTGTGATGCAACATGGATGCACGTGACACTGATATGTAGAAGGATGAATGGCAGATGTGACATGTATGTCGATCTCATCACTGCAACAGTTGGAGGAGATGTAGACATGCATGTAAGTGTGGTGGCGTTTGTGCATGTCTAGTGCACTCCTTGTGTTTCATGTGATGTCAGGCTCACCTTTGGCTGTTCATGCTGTTGTATGTGTATGGATGGTGCTGCCTGGTGCAATATTGCTGTTGAAATGTTCATGTGTGTGAGTTAAAATGACATGTGTGTCATGGAGTGTGATGCCGTGTCTGTAGTTAAACAATGCCACTCATGTGCAACTGTCATGTGTGTATCAGTCCATTGTACAGTGCCCTGATGCCTGTGTTTTATCTCTCCCTGTCTGCAGCGTCAACTGAAGAAGAGGGCGGAGAGGGTACTGTGGAGCACAGCGGCAGGGATCATCCCGCCAGCCGGAGACGCAAGGCCCGGCTCCCCTCCCAGGTTGTCATCTTGTCGGGGAGTGAGGAGTCCGCTGCCGTGTCCCAGGCCGCAGCTGCCGAGGGAATGTCCAAGAGGTGGAGGTCGGAGTTGGACTCCTCGGCAGCAGAAGGGGCAGCTGAGACCCACAGGGTCCGACGGAGGAAGATGGCACGGAGTCATCCAGGTTGGTGGGGGGTTTGGTGGAGGAGGAGGCCGTGCAAGGGACAGACACGGGGACTGGAGGTGAGGATTCCACTGGTGCTAGTGGTGTAGTGCAGGGGCAGGGACAGGAGGCAGCACAGGCCACCGCGGAGGTGCCTGTGTGTAATCCTGTCCCCGATCCTGTGACTGCATCATCCCGCACCAGCAGGGATGCCTACGTCCAGACCCGTTTTCAGGGAGGGGATCCGCTTACAACAACTGGCCTTCCTCTCCCTGCGGTCGTGGCTATCCGAGACCGGGTTGAGCCTGTCCTGGGTGGGGTGGCGTTGTGTCAACGGGCCATGCGAGGTGACCTGCAGTCTTTTCATGAGCAGACTGCATGTCATCTCGAATGGCTCGTTGACCGCGTTGACCTACTGGGACAGCTCACCAGGGCCAGATTCCTCCGTTTGCTGGACCTTGTTCCGACCCCCTCCTCATCTGAACCCCCTATGCGCCAGTCGTACTCCATGCCACCTTCCCACCCATGTATCACCTGGGTACCCTGTGGAGCTGCCTCTGACCCTGCGGCCAGGCTGGTGGAGGACACATCCCTGCCACAGTTGGGAGTCAGACATCCAGCAGGGGTGGCCACATCAACAACTGCACCCCAGCCGGAGGAGGATGTGCAGGCAGCAAGAGCCAGGGCACAGGCAGAGGCACAGCATCAGCAGCAACAAGGTGGGAGTCATGATGGCTCGGGGCCTTCGTCATCGGAGGGGCAGGCATCGGCCAGAGGGCAGGAGGACCAGGACTGGAAGTGTCTTCCGTGTGGCAGCGGTTAGGCAATGCTATAGATGCGGAGCGGCAGCGGGCAGAAGAGGCACGGCTCACGATGGTCAGGGCGGAGAACTCCATGCGGAGGGCCCTGAGGCGGGCCGAGTGCCTCGAGGCAATTCGCAGGGAATTGGAGGAGAACATGTCGTCGTCCCTGCAAACCCTTGGGGCCATGGAAGAGGACCGCCTCCAGGACATTGAGAAGGAGTTTGATGATGCCCTGGCCCGGGACATCCAAAAGTGAGCCGTCAGACTAGCCCGCTACCATTGTAAATAGTTTTTAGAGTTAGGTTTCCTTTTCGTTTTCCTTTTATTTGTGGTCAATGGACAATGCCACACACATTTGTATATAGTTATATTTTTAGGTAGTTTCTTAGGTAGGTTTCATTTGTTTAGTTGGGCTCATGGACCCTTTACATCGTTGGACAATGGATTGATTTATTTGTGGGACTTTTGCACATGGATTAATGGAATTTTATTTTGGACAATGGATTTTATATAGTTACATCATGGATTCATTTGGATTTTTTTTTCATTATGGACATGGGGTAATGGTTATTTTTTTTCAGGACAATGTATTGTAAATAGTTGGACAATGGATTGATTTCGCATTTTTATTTATCATTATGAACATGAAACAATGGATATCTTTTGTTTACCTTTTTTTGGATTTGCGTTGGTGGAGGGAGAGTTTGGACTTTTTTTCTTTCAAATTTTTTTGCATTGCTTATCATTTTCATTCTTTCATCTTTTTCACATGCTTTTCATTTCATGTTTGATATTTTGGTATGCTTTCATTTCATTTATTTATTTATGTACATTATACATTTTCATATTTTAGTGCCATGTGTGGGATTTGCTCATTGGGTTGATGCATGTGAAATTGTGGATTTGCACAGGCAATGCCAACCAGTGTATGTGTGTGATGGACATGTGTTGATGTACATAGTTGAGTTTTGGCTTGTGTCTTGAGATAGGCATGTCAGTGTGGGGTGGATTGGGAATCATTGCGTCTCAAGATTGTGGTGGCGTGATGTAGTATTTTTTGGTGTAGAAGTGGGCCATGACTGTGCATTTTTATTTCGTGTAGGGGGGACATGAGTGGGGGCCTGCTGGCAGGTGCCCCTGACTGCTGGGGGGTGGGGGTG
Organism: Ambystoma mexicanum; assembly: GCF_040938575.1. Taxonomy (NCBI): domain Eukaryota; kingdom Metazoa; phylum Chordata; class Amphibia; order Caudata; family Ambystomatidae; genus Ambystoma; species Ambystoma mexicanum. Next base: position 540,160,493 of record NC_090935.1, read on the forward strand.
TAGGGAGACATGAGTGGGGGCCTGCTGGCAGGTGCCCCTGACTGCTGGGGGGTGGGGTGCAGGGGGACATGGGTGGGACATGAGTGGGGGCCTGCTGGCAGGTGCCCCTGACTGCTGGGTGGTGGGGGTGCAGGGGGACATGAGTGGGGGCCTGCTGGCAGGTGCCCCTGACTGCTGGGGGGTGGGGGTGCAGGGGGACATGAGTGGGGGCCTGATGGCAGGTGCCCCTGACTGCTGGGGGGTGGAGGTGCATGGGGACATGAGAGGGGGCCTGCTGGCAGGTGCCCCTGACTGCTGGGGGGTGGGGGTGCAGGGGGACATGAGTGGGACATGAGTGGGGGCCTGCTGGCAGGTGCCCCTGACTGCTGGGGGGTGGGGGTGCAGGGGGACATGAGTGGGGGCCTGCTGGCAGGTGCCCCTGACTGCTGGGGGCTGGGGGTGCAAAGGGACATTAGTGGGTGATTAGTGGTGCAAGCTGACATGTGGCTTGGCTGGGGGGCATGCCCATGGTAGATGGGGTACCTGCGGGACATGACCAGGGGTGCAGGGTCGTCCCCTGTGGTGTGGGCTGCCTGCAGGAGCCGTGGGGGGTGTAGAGGGAACACCTGGGAGGACCCACACTGCCAATTCACGTGTAGGACTCCCCGCGCACCCCCGAAATTCAGTACACCACTCTGACAGCAAAAATGCGTGTGAAACTTCCCGCGCACCCCTGAAATACACGTACCCTGCTCAAATCACGTGTGTAACTTATCGCACACCCCCGAAATACACGTACCCTGCTCAAATTGCGTGTGAAACTTCCCGCGCACCCCAGGGATACACGTACCCCACTCGCACAGGGCCAATATTCCTGGGGTTCGCGTGAAGTTTTACATGCAAAAGGGCCCTGTGCGAGTGGGGTACCTGTATTCCTGGGGTTTGCATGAAGTTTTACACGCGAAAGGGCCCTGTGTGAGTGGGGTATGTGTATTCCTGTGGTTCGCGTGAAGTTTTACACGCGAAAGGGCCCTGTGCGACTGGGGTACGTGTATTCCTGGGGTTCACGTGAAGTTTTACGCGTGAAAGGGCAACGCCCGTGCGCGATACGTCACAGACGCGCTTACGCGCTAAGGGCCTTTGGTCCAATGAAATTGCGTACGTGTGCTGATGCGCTTACGCGCTACGGGCCTTTCCTCGAATTACACGCTGACGTGCAATTTTTTTCACGTGCCAAATCACTCCGTATCAAGCTGGCCACGCATACACACACGGAGGACCACGCTCCTGCCGTGAAGGCCATTTTCCTGCCCCCCAGAGCCCCGAGCACGCTCCCACCTGCCATCCGCTGCTGCCTGACTGTCTGCTGCCCACGTGCCCTGCTATTTGGTGCCTGCACATCAGCCATCTGCGGGGGTCCAGTTGCTGTGTCCACCCCTGCTGGAACAGAAGACTCCCGACTGGGACACCATTGCTCCACAGCCCAGCCCCAGGACCCAGTTGCCCACCCACTCCTGCCTCTGGGGTTGCCATGTCGGGCACATCTCCATCTGGCACCACTGGCAACCCCCAGCCAGAGAGGCAGAGGGCCACCAGCTTCACTGCCACCGAAGTTGGTGTCCTGGTGGAGCATGTCCTGAGGCATTATGATGACCTCTTCGGAACATCACGCGCCAACAAGGAAGGACGGGAGAGGATATGGGACGACTTAGTGGTTGCCATCAATGCGGAGGGGGTGGCAACCCGCGACATCAAGAACGTCAAGAAGCGCTGGGAGGACTTCAGGTCCAGGACCCTCCACAAGGCCCGGCGCCTCGCGGAGGAGGGCCGAGCACGCATGAGTAACATCCAGATGAGGGTCCTGGAACGCGTAGGCCCAGCGCTCCACGCCCAGATCCTTCAGAGGCAGACCTGTCTGGAGTTGAGCGGTAAGTGGCCAAGCATTGCTGTGTGAGACAGGGCATGTTGCAGTGTGCTGGTAGTCTGATGCTTGCCTGTATGTGTGACATAGGCCATGTATGGATGTGTGTGTGCAGGGACATCATGGTCATGCATGTGAGACCAGTTATGTGTGAACCACATGGTTGGTGCATGTGTTTTAATGCAACATGGGGAGCTCTATGCGGAATGCACACATGAAAGCATGTCTGTCTCTGTTCCTGGACATGAAGGGGGGGTGAGGAATGGGTGCTGATGTCATGTACATGTATGGTGCACATGTGTGTGTGTGTGCCTGAGAAGTGTGTGCGTGACTTTGAAACGCCATGGATGCATGTGACTTTTAAGGCAACATCTTGGTTTACCGGGGCCCTTCAATATGGATGTTGATGTTGATTGCAGGCGCCAGGACTGTTTCTGCATGTGTGTTGTGTGCATTCACCCATGTGTTGTGGAATGACAGGATGGAAGTGACATTTGACAGTGCCACTCATGTGTTATTGCTTCCTGTCTAGGGTATTTTGTACTGTACCCTGATGCTTGTGTTCTATGTCTCCCTCTACGCAGCGTCAAGTGAAGAAGAGGGCGGAGACAGCGCTGTGGAGCCAAGCGGCGGGGATGCCTTCATGGGCAGCGACACAAGGCCCAGCCACCCTCCCAGGAATTACCATCATTCGGGAGCGAGGGGGCTCTTGCAGCGTCTGCCACAACGGCTGTGGCGGAAGGGCCGGGTGAGCCCCCTCAGGGGCTTCCAATGGTGGAAGACGGTGTGGAGACATCCAGGTTAGTGGTCTCCACAGAGGAGGAGGAGCCCGCTACTGAGCCGCACATGGGCCCTGGTGGGGGTAGTACCCTTGGTACAAGTGGTGCAGTCCAGGGTCAGGAGGCAGCACAGGTCACTGCGGAGGGGCCTGTGCATGTCGCTGTCCCTGACCCTGTGACTGCACCACCATGCACCAGCAGGGAGGCCCCGTCCCAGGCCCGTCCGCAGGTAGGGGAGAGTGCCATGTCATCTGCCTCTCCACTACCTGCGGACAAGGGGTCCCACGAACGTATGGGCTCAGTCCTGGTTGGTGTTGCGTTGCGCACGCGTGTCTTTCGTGATGACGTGCTTTCTTCCTGGGCGGAGAACGCACGCCATCACGGAGAGCAGCGTTGTGACGTGGCACTGCTGGGAGGGGCCCTGGTTGGTGGGTTCCTACATGTGTTGTGCACTCTGGCGGACCTCTCCCCCTCTGTGGAGACTATGCGCCAGTCGTTCTCCACACCCTCTTCCGGCCCAGATTCCACCAGGGCCCCCTGTGGACCTGGCCCGACCAACACAGCCAGCTTGGTGGAGCACACATCCCTGCCACAATCGGGAGTCAGCGGCCCAGCAGGGGTGGACACCACAACTGGAGACCAGCTGATGGAGGATGTGCAGGCACCATCAGACACGGCACATGGACAGCAGCAGCAGGAGCAGGCTCTAGGTGGGAGCAATGATGGCTCGGGGCCATCAACATCGGAGGGGCAGGCATCGGCCAGAGGGCAGGAGGACCCAGGAATGGGAGTGTCTTCCGTGTGGCACCGGTTGGGCCAGCAGATAGGTGCGGAGCGGCGGCGGGCAGAAGAGGCGCGGCTCACCATGGTCAGGGCGGAGTTCTCCATGCGTGGGGCTTTGAGGCGGGCAGAGTGCCTCGAGACAACTCGCAGGGAGTTGGAACAGGCCATGAATGCCTCCCTGCAAGACCTCGGGCCAGGACAGAGGCCCGCCTCTGGCAAATAGACATGGAGTTCGATGATGCCCTGGCCCGGGACATCACAGAGTGAGCCGCTGGACTTGCCCGACGCCATTGTATATAGTTAGATAGTGTTAGGCTTCCTTTTGTTTTTTCTTTATTTTGGTTGCGCTTGGACAATGCACCACGTTTTGTATATAGTTTTTTATTAGGTAGTATTTTTGATAGGTTTCATTTCATCAGTTGGGCTCATGGACCCTGGATTGTTCATCTGTACATCGTTCAACATTGGATTATTCTCTTTTTTTTATTTTCACCATGGAGCAATGGTTTTCACTTTCTTTTTTCCCTTGGATTTGCTTTGTTGGACTGTGACTTTGGATACCATTTCTTTTGGATTTCTTTGGATTATGATTTCTTGTTTTTTATTCTTTTACGGACATGCAGCTTTTCTTTTATTATTCTCATTGTTGTGTGTTGGATTTTGATTACATTCATGTTGTGTTTAATACATTTTTTTCTTCATACTTCAATGTGTGGTATTATCTCATTGGTTTCATGCATGTCATGATATTGGTTTTCACATTCACTTGCACCCATTGTGTGTGTGTGACGGACATGTGTTCATTTACATACTTGCCATTGGGGTTGTATCATGTAATTGCCTTTTCTATGTGGGTGGATGCAATACTTGGTTGGTTCTTTGGGCTGGGGAGGTTGGCCATAAAGGCCATGATTGAGGATCATCATGCCCTGGGGGCAGGGGGACATGAGTGGGGGCCTGCTGGCAGGTGCCCTGCACTGCCGGGGGGTGGGGGTGCAGGGGGACATGAGTTGGACATGAGTGGGGGCCTGCTGGCAGGTGTCCTGCACTGCTGGGGTGTGGGGGTGCAGGGGGACATGAGTGGGACATGAGTGGGGGCCTGCTGGCAGGTGACCTGCACTGCTGGGGGGTGGGGGTACAAGGGGACATGAGTGGGAGCCTGCTGGCAGGTGCCCTGCACTGCTGGGGTGGGGTTGCAGGGGGACATGAGTGGGGGCCTGCTGGCAGGTGCCCTGCACTGCTGGGGGGTGGTGGTACAGGGGGACATGAGTGGGACATGAGTGGGGGCCTGCTGGCAGGTGCCCTGCACTGCTGGGGGGTGGGGATGCAAGGGGACATGAGTGGGGGCCTGCTGGCAGGTGCCCTGCACTGCTGGGGGGTGGGGGTGCAGGGGGACATGAGTGGGACATGAGTGGGGGCCTGCTGGCAGGTGCCCTGCAGGGGGTGGGGGTGCAGGGGGACTTGAGTGGGACATGAGTGGGGGCCTGCTGGCAGGTGCCCTGCACTGCTGGGGGGTGGGGGTGCAAGGGGACATGAGTGGGGGCCTGCTGGCAGGTGCCCTGCACTGCTGGGGGGTGGGGGTGCAGGAGGACATGAGTGGGGGCCTGCTGGCAGGTGCCCTGCACTGCTGGGGGGTGGGGGTGCAGAGGGACATGCGTTGGTGATCAGTAGTGCAAGGTGACATGTGGCTTGGCTGGGGGGCATGCCCATGGTGGATGGGCTGCCTGCGGGACATGACCAGGGGTGTAGGGTAGTCCCCTGTGGTGTGGGCTGCCTGCAGGGGCTGTGGAGGGTGTAGAGGGAACACCTGGGAGGACCCACACTGCCAATTCATGTGTAGGACTCCCCGCGCACCCCCGAAATACACGTACCCTGCTGAAATCGCGTGTGAGACTTCCCACAAACCCCAGTAATACACGTACCCCGCTCGCACAGGGCCTATCGCATGTGAAACTTCCCGCAAACCCCAATAATACACGTACCCCGCTCGCACAGGGCCTATCGTGTGTGAAATTTCCTGTGCACCTCCGAAATACACGAACCCGGATCCAATCGCGTGTGAGACTTCACGCGAACCCCAGTTAGACACGTACCCCACTCGCACAGGGCCTATCGTTTGTGAAACTTCACGTGAACCCCAGTAATACACGTTTCCCGCTTGGCGTTTGTTGTTTGGCAGCCCTGTAAACTGGTCCAGGGTTAGCGCAGCCCTTTGCACTGGATTGGGGATTTTGATGGCTTTTCCTTGCGCGAGGGCGTTCTTGGGGGCTTAACTGGCGCTGCTGCAGGGTCGCTGCGCCACTCTGCGCCATGGCTGGTTTTGGAGGCTAAAATCCATGAATACGCTGTGCGCGGAAATCGATTTTAGCGCACGCGGCTGGTGCAGACATTCTGTGCGCCAGCCGCGTGCGCCACTTGTGCCCAAAGTTTTTAGAAGGAAAGGAAATCCTGAAATTGTGTGTAGTGATAATGTTCTCTAAAGTTCTCTTCTGCATGGCTAAATGAAATGAGAGGGATTAAAAAGACAGATGAAGGTTTCATTGCTGGAAACATTTTGACAACTCAAAAGAAGTACGAGGAATGATTCCCTTGCGCTCCATGCGCGCACCCTCTACAGCTGAAATCAGCTGTTTGCCCATTTCCAGCGGGGCATGCTGCTTCGCGCTCATGCGCATACCATCTACAGCTGAAATCAGTTGTTTACCCATTTCCAGTGGGGCCTGCAGCATCGTGCTCCATGCGCACACCATCTACAAGTTGGATCAGCTGTTTGGACTTTTTTTCTTCTGCCTGCCTTCCCGCGCCTCTCGCGCGCAAACTTTCAAACCCTGATCAGCACTACAAGTCTGAATGCTTCATCCCTGCAAAGGAACTTCTTTTAGATTAGGTAAGCGTTTGTGGCCATCCCTCTCTGATGTGGGGCCCCCTACATTGTTGATGCAGAAAAACTGAAACTGTGGTGCTGATGGGTGAAACCTTGTATTGCACGTGTTAATTACAGCTACATTTTCTGAATAGCATGGGTGGAATTTGTGTGTTTTCCGCTTTCACCTAGCGGTATGTGCCTTTGATTTTGCCCAACTTGTTGTGCTTTGTATACCAATCCAATTTACCTGGAACCCTTTCCAAGATGGCTGCCTGATTTCATCTCAACCTGTGCTGCCTGCTTGGCCTCTTGCCCATTGGCCACCTCTCTCTTGATCCACCTTTCATGGGTCCGGGAGGCGAGAGCTGGCCTGTTCTTCAAGGGCCCACTTCTAAGGCCCTGGTCTGCTCCCTGTCCGCTACAGGTACGCTCAGTGCGCCCCCTTATTTGCTTGTGGGTTTGTATGACCCCCCCACCACCCTGTTAATCACCTGTGTGCTTGGGTGACCCCTCCACCACCCTGTTGGTTGTCTGTGTACTTGTATGACCCCCCCAACCAGCCTGTTGGTCACCTGTGTGCCTGTATGCCCCCCACCACCCTGTTGGTCGCCTGTGTGCTTGTATGACGACCCCCTAGTTGGTCGCCTGTGTGCTTGTATGACCCCCCCTACCCACCTGTTGGTTGCCTGTGTGCCTGTATGACCCCCGTTGGTCACCTGTGTGCTTGTATGATCCCCCACCACCCTGTTGTTTACCTGTGTGCTTGTATGACCCCCCCACCACCCTGTTGGTCGCCTGTGTGCGTGTATGACAACCCCGCCACCCTGTTGGTCGCCTTCGTGCTTGTATGACCCCCCACCACCCTGTTGGTCACCTGTGTCCCCTTGTTGTTTTGTCCACGTAACTGTGTTTTGTTGCTGCCCTTAACTAGAGATTAGCACCACATTAATACCTGTTGTTCTGAACCAATGGATTAGTCTCTACCTGCCACCCTGCTCCATGGGGTTGGCACCATGCTATTCCATATAGATACCAACTATGCATTGATGTGTAGCCCGTCTCCTTGCATTTTGTATCTGGCACCATGCACTTACCTATCGACCTTGCATCTCTGTGTACCTGCCGCCTTGCAACATGTGGCTGGCACCATGTATTTGCCTACTGATTTTGACCATGCAATTGTGTGTAGCTGCCGCCATGCACCATGTGGCTGGCACCAGGTATTTGCCTACTGATCTGACCATGCACCTGTGTGTAGTAGCCGCCATGCAATATGTGACTGGCACCATATATTTGTCCACAAATCTACTGTATATATTGTAACTAAGCACCTAATGTAACTGTACCGTAACTGTATTCTTAAATCATAGCGCCTTGATACCCCAGGGTTATGGTGCGCTTTATAAATGTCAAAATAGTGGAGCTGGAACAATCAAAAAGAAAAGAAGAAACCCGCCTTTTCAAGCTGGAACAAAGTGAAGAAAGGAAAGATTTCCTCATACTAAACCGCCCAACGGTTATACAAATAATGAAGAATACCCGATCCCTAAAGACTTTCAAAAGTAAAAACATGACTCTGGTAGAACCGTACCATAGAGGGAGAACAGCTAAAGCATACCTACACATAAAAGCTGAAAGCATAAAACACATCGAAAAAAGTGCCTTCAAAGAAGTGGAGCAAATAGGCTTTATGCTAACCGAAATAACAAAGCAAAAAGCAAAAGAAAGCCCAAAAAGGAAATGCACTGCGCAACAGGAAAAAAATAATGAGCAACTAAGAATCAAGAATTCAAACCAGAAAAAGGAAAACCAGACCAACTGCAGATCTGCCAGATATTTTAATGAGACAAATCAGAGAGACATCAAAGAATCGCAGTGTATAAAATCACCTGGGGGTCCGACAAGCAAAAGCGGGGTCAAAACCCCGAGACAACGGGAGGAAATAACAACAAAGGAAACCACATCTACATACCAAACAAGAATATTCAAGTTAGAGCAACAAGATCCAAAGAAAGGAAAAGAGCCGTTGAATAGACCAGCAATTCTCCAAATAATAAAGAGATCTAAACATCTGAGACATTTGAGATCGGAAGACCTCAAACTAGTGGAACCTTATCACGATGGAAATGTAGCGAAAGCGTACATCCATATCAGCATAAAGGGTACAGAAGGAATCGAGCAAGCGGTTTTCGATGAGCTGGATCGGATGAACATGCGCCTGACAGAACTATTGAAACCTGAAACCCCAGAAAGACATCGAGCAGTGGATACCACAAAGAAAGAGACCTTTTTCAGGAGACCAGTCCAAGAAAAATCAGGATATGATTCAGCACTGCCTTTGGAGAACTCTTACCAAAAGAAGACGACACCAGACCGGAGGCAGATAAAGGGCCCCTGGAACTGGTTGACATCGACGTGGAATAAAAAAGCCAACAAATAGCAACGACCAGGGTCAGTTACCGACCCTAACAAAACGACAAAACTCAGTGAGGTACGGCCCCAACTAAAAATGTTCATTTTAGGATCCTAGAACACCCGGGGCCACGTGCACCTATCGCGATAAAAACAGGGTGCGGTCTAGGAGAGCCAATAAAGTGGAAAGAAGCCTACAAACTTCTTGTAGTGGTCTCAACATGGGCCCAACAGGCTCTGAAAAAAGGTCTAAACTCAAAAATCCTAGCCATACTTACCTCCTATTGGAATCCCCAGAGGATATTGACTGAAACTTTTTGTAACAACATGAGCTCTGCGATTGACCAACTATATGAAGAATTCGAAGACATTGAAATCATAATATGTGGAGACCTGAACCCAAATTGTGGTAATCAGAAACAGGCGAATTCAGTCGGCAACCACCGATCGCCAACAGATGATCAAACAAGAAAGCGTGGGAAGGCCTGGAACGATCTTATCGTGACAAGAAATCTACAGAACATAGACACACTTTTTCCCAAACAAATTAACGTACCGACATGGGAACGAGGAAGCTCAAGAGCCACCTTAGACTATATAAGCATCTCCACAAGCTTAACACAAGCGGTTAAGAGCTTTAAAGTCGAGAGAACCCTGAACAGTGATCACAATTTATCTTGCGAGTGGCAGGGTTGGAAACCTACTAAATCTAGGTATTCTCCATCTACGGAGTTAAACACCCAACAAACACGTCTAAGATTAACGGAAGCGAATATCCTGAAACTAAAAAACGACTGGGATCAAAAAATACAAAGCAACAAGATAGACAAAATAAATGAAAGACTGGATTACATACCGCTTTTAGACCCGTTCAAAAACCCACAGAAAAGAACGGGTCCTCCTGGATACTATCCCAAACACGCCTTTAGTAAAGAGGTGGTAGAACAAAGAAAACTGGGACGACGCCTGAAAAGAATAGCCAAACGAAAAAAACACCATCGCTGACTGGGAGAAATGGCACCAGGAGACAAAAAGGTACCGCAACTGGCTAAAAGGACAAAAAGCAACACAATACCAACTAGACGCAGAAGAGATGATGAAGAGAGTATCATCCAAAAAGTCTAGCAAATTCTGTTCACTAATAAAAAACCAGGCCGTCCCTGTCATCAACGCAGTTGCAGAAGAAAACTGGATAGAATACCTGTCGAAAGAATTTGAAGACCTGAAAACAACAAAGAGCGAAAAGGAGGAAAACCGGACCGTACCTTGGGTAAAGCTACCCAACCCCGAAGATATTGCGGATAAAATTAAGAAATTAAAAACATCTAGAGCACCCGGACCCGATGGCCTGACTAATAGGGAACTTAAGCAATTTCCAACTGAGTGGGCAAACGTCATTAGTGGAATCTTTGCAGAATGTGAAGCTAAACAACAGATCCCCGAGACATGACTGAAAGCGGTGGTTGTACCAATATACAAAAAAGGAGGGCGTGACCTCCCGGAAAATTATAGACCTATCGCCCTGATGGACATTATAGGCAAACTATACGCGACCCTACTGTTGGACCATCTTAGAAAATGGGAGAAAAACAGACCTGAAAAGGATAACCTACAAACAGGTTTTCAGAAAGAGGGAAGTACCACGATAAACATAATGATTCTCAATATCTTAAAAGCAAAGGTGAAAGAAGGGGCGCCAAAGATACACCTAGCCTTTGTTGACTTGTCCAAAGCCTTTGACAAAGTTGATAGAAAAAGGCTCTGGGAGAAACTCCAACTCTGGAACTGCCCGCAATCGATACTTGACCCGATTAAAGCTTTACACACGAGTAACACCATAAGAGTGAAAATTAGCCAAGATGGAACTCTATCTGAAGAGATCAAGATTTGTAGAGGGGTCAAACAGGGTTGTCCGCTGGCGCCAGCCTTGTTCATAGCCTTCTTGAGTGACCTACAATCCTCAGAAGAAGAAATAAGGAGCTTCCCGCCAAAACTGGGCAAAACCGTCATACACAGATTGCTATACGCAGACAACGTGATCTTGATAGATCAAACTAAAGTTGGACTCCAACGCAAACTGGCAAACCTAGCAAATTACATCAAAGAAAACAACCTAGAAATTAACAAAAATAAATCTAAAGTCTTGACAATCGCAAAAGCATTGAATAAGAAAAACAAAAAATTGGTTTGTTACCTCGAAAAAGAGAAAATAGATACGGTTGAAAACATCAAATACCTAGGGGTCGAGATAGACAGTTCAAAAACAGACATAACTATGCAAAAGGCACTATGGGAAAAGGCAAAAAGACTCACATCCCAAATGAAAGCGATTGATAGAAAGTATGGCAAGTTTTCTCTAACACCGGCCATTAACTTCTATAAAGGAAAAGCAGTTCCCGTTCTAACATATGGAACAGAAGTCTCACTGTGGATTACGGCAGCAATCTGGACCAAATTAGAAGGACTAATATGAAAGGCAGTCTTGGGTCTCCCTAAATCTACGGCGATGTCGGCGATTCGAAGAGAGCTGGGTCTAGTATCCCCGGCATCTATGATAGAGCAAAGCGCCATGAGCTTTTTCAGAAAAATCATTCTTCCTGATTCACTACCAGCCCTCAAATTCATAAAGGACGAAATAGAAAGCGGCAAATGTAAAGCATTAAAAAGATGGGTTGATAAGAGACACGAGAAATTGGAGGAAATAACCTGTACAGAAAAATAACTGAGTGACAATCCAGTTCGAATAAAGCAAAAGATGATTACTATGGACTGGATTAATACACTTGAGGCTGCTGCAGAAAATAAACTTCTATCACATCTCCCAACAACTTTCAATAAAGTCAAATCGCCGATAAAATATTGCACCAAATTTCCTGACAAAAGGAAAAGAACTTTGTTTATGAAAGCTAGACTAAATCTGCTTCAGACCCAAGAAATTCTGTTCATCAGAGGTCTCTCTGAGAATAAAGGATGCCGTCTGTGCAAATCGACGAGGTGACGGAAACCCTGAAACATCTCATAATAAACTGCCCAAAAACTAAGAAACACAGATTGCTGCACCTACTACCGCTGATCGAAAAGCCCTGGATGACAGATGAAAACAACCTATGGAATCAATTGATATCCGGAGAAACTACAAAATGGACAATAGCGCTGGTGCACCAATTAGAGGCAATCTTTCGACAAATTAAAGAAGAAAACCGACCTAAGGACACACCCGGAGACATACATGGGCCGTCAATCTTGCTATCTCCATAGATGACTCATCATCAACCAGGAACTTTCGGATACTTACCAGCATGAAGGGCTTGGCACCAAGGGAATCCAAGCATTTTGATAAAGCTTCTTAGGTTTTTTTTCCTAAAGAAACAAAATAAAAAAAAATAAAAAAATAAAAAAAAAATGTCAAAATAAAATAAATAATAAATAAAATTCCATGATAACAAATGAAGGGGTAGTATTAAAAGGAATGTTGTTGAGGTAAGCTGGTAGGAGATTATGTTAAGGTGAAATGGGGAGGCAAAGGAAGGAAGGGTTTATACAAGTATTCTGGTCCAATGACAGTGATCAAATGTTCTTAAAATGCTGTGAAACCTGAGGATGGAACTGTATAGAATCTTCACAGAATTGTTAAGAACAAAATAAAGGAAGAGAACATGATAGGAGAGAGAAGATGGGATCATGAAAGCGAGGTGAGAATTCAAGGAGAAATTATTCAAGAAAGAAATGGCAATATATTAAATGCTAATGAGAGCCAAGAACAGTTAATCAGAGTGAAGAGGATGGAATTATGAGGAGGAGTATAAGAAGTCAAAAATTCCATACAAACTAAATGAATATGTTATTTATAAGTAAGCAAACTATTTCTTTATTGTGGTATTTTTTTTTGTTTTTTATTGTTTTTATTAGGGTAATTTAGGAATGGAGGCAGCATTTGTAGTATATGAGGAATTAGTGGAGTGTTAAGGGGAGATATAGATTGTTAGGACAGAGAGATTTGTAGCTAAACAGTTAGAGTTGTGAGCTATTGTACCACAGAGGAAGAGCTGGTGGAGAGGTGTCCACAAGGTTGTCAGTACCATATACTTTTGAATAAATGAGGAATTGAATCTCTGCATGCTTGCTGTTTACCTCATTTCACTCTCTTGGTCTAACTGAAGAAAACTTTAGATTGCTCAAGTTGCAACGAAAGACATGGATCAGAATTGAAAACCAGGTGGGCTCTGTGGCAGAGCAACACATGTGATGCCAATATGGTAACTTGTAGTTGAACAAAAGTTTTTTTAAATAAAAAATGAAGTTCTGGGTTGTAATCATGAGAAATAGACATTGAAATATGTTAATAATAGCACAAGTATTCAAGTGGCCAGATAAGTTCCAGGTAAATCCTTTTTTTATATAGGATTTAAGTTGGTGTAACTATGTACAAGGAGACCCATCGGTCCCTACCACCGAGGCAACTGCCCCAACGGTCCTATGTGGAACACACAGAAGGATAATTCCACTTAACCACTGTTATGGAAGTTTTTGCAAAGTTCACTTGAGGTAAAACTTTATAAATCCATCCCTTGATATACAGGTCCCCAACTCTTAGTATAAGTCTGTACTACTCAATGAACCTTGGTAGAGTGGCAGAGCAGTCCGGCTTATTATAGGAGGAAGATGTAAGCTGTAGGTAAGTACACTGAACCCAGTAAATACAATAGTCCAAAGAAACACTTACACATAAAATGTTATATTAAAATATACATTTATTAATTATACACAAGGAAGGTAGATAAAGACTTAGTTCGCTTAACCAACACAGATAAGAATTCTTAATAATACTTTTCAAAGGCCATTGCTTGAATTACTTCAATTGCTTGCGATATAATGTTTACAGAATTTGACACTAATGACATTCGTACTGTATTATTGGTACTACCTTGCACTTGCGTGAAGACAAAGCTATACAGTAATTGTATTTAGTTAGCAAAACCACATAAGATGAAGTCTTTTAAAAGTCCAATCTCTAACTAAATGAACAAGTCAGTGTAAGAGTGGATTCAAAGTCTTAAGAAGCAGCAGAACAGCAAATGTTCCTCAGGATACTTTCAGTCTCCAGGGTAAGTTACTTGGAGAAATAGCACAACGAGGGGGACCCTGCAAAAGTACTGCCTAAAGGGACACAAGCAAGCAGCTTGGGTCAGAGGTAAAGTGCACACCCTGGACACCTCTTCACAAACTCCAATCACTCTCGAGTGACTTCTCGGTTCAAGGTAAGTTATATCTTTCACCCCACAGTACCCTAGGTTAGAAGAAATGCTTGTAGCTGGATTCTCCTCTGAGCAGCAGTGACGGCCCCGGTCTCCCGATTCTTCGGTCTGGTGACGAAAGGAAGAATTCTAAATGGGTTGGCTCAGCAACAGTCTCGAGAGAGAGAGGACCGTTGGCATGGATTTCCTTGGTCTCTCTGGTCAATCTGCAGTTTATTACCTTTTTCTCAGCACCAAGAAAGGACGGTAGATGCCTGGTCGATCTTCTTTGATTCTGGAGTCCTGCACTTTGGTGAGGGGACTCAGATGGGTCAGACCGTGTCTCTGGAGGTTCACCTGAAGCTCAGCAAAGTCTTGGATGGATTCAGCCTCTCAAAGACATTTCACTGCAAATGGGTTGGAGGTCTCCTGGTATTCGTGGTCTGCAGCTCTGGGAAGGCACAGCACTTCAGGAGATGGCTCAATTTGTAGTTTGTCCGAGGGCTGGTTGGACCCATCAGCCCAAGGGAAGGAGTCGTCATCTTTGCAGCTCGTCTGTCAAGTAGAAAATGGGGTCAGGACAGCAGTGGTTGCTTAAAAAGAGTCTGTAGATGTCTCTGGTCATCTTCAGCTTCGGTTACTTCAGTTCCAGTGGTTGACTTGCCTTTCACCTCAGGAACCTCACCTTTAATTCAGTTTTCACACACACTCCTCTGCAAACTTTCTCAGCATTTTACAGAACGGGGTGGGTGGCTGTCCAATGTGGCTGTCCAATCATGACAGCCAGCCCCTTAGCACACAGGTAGACAAAGGGTAGGGGAGTGAATAACTCCTCGCCCACTTCCTGCCTGCCCAGACACACTGGGGCCTAGGTGGGAACAGCCAAGGGTTTCCGCCAAATGCAAAACATGCACACAGACCTCCCCCTTCCAGAGTGATAGAATAACAGCTAACAAACAACAACCATTATGGAAATTGTGACAAAAAGACAGGAGCCACCATGTTAGAACATAGGGGACCCTATTGTGCCCTACTGAAACTGTGAATACAGTCTGCAGTAAAATAATAGCACAATAGTTGGTAGAACACATCCACTGCCACCAGCCCTAGCTATAGGGTTGTCTATGTGACTAAAAGGTCATAGGAGCAGAGAGAAAGGGGATACTAGATATCCCTTTAGCACTCCACATAAGGTGGTGTGTGCTAATCTCTCATAGTATACAGTTTTAGGAAGGATACATAGCATCTCTCTATCCTTAAGAACTGTAATTAGTAAGGATAAGAAAAGAGTCTCAAAGGAGAACCCAAAGGGTTTCCAGCAACACTGCACATAAGGAGCTGTGTGCTGCAAATGTTAAACACAGATGCCTTTAAAGAGATATGGAGGAAAGCAGACTTCATAGTAAAGGTAAAACACAGAGAACAGAGTTCCAAAAGTCAGAGGAAATAAGAGTGAAGGAGGGGAAAATGACTCCCCTCATTAAGGATAGAAAGAAAAAGGTCCAGAAGTCCAGCAAAAGGTGCTGGGGGTCTCACTAGGAGAGTGGATGAGGCATACAAATTATACATCTCCCTATCACCCACTATTCCAAACATGACATCAACCACTCTGGCAGTACTCTTTCGGCACATATAGAAGGGACAAGGGAAGAAGCCCAATGCCACACATCTCCCTTCTTTAACAACACTGCTCGAACGGACCACCAAGCCACAATTTACTTCTGTGCAGTATTATCTTACAGTATGACCTTTCTATATCCCCTCCCTACAACCGCAACGGAGCATGCAGAAACATGAGTGGGCTCCACCTGGCTTACCTGAAGAACAACCATTTCTGTTATAGGACAACTGTATCTGCCATAGACAACCATATACCACATCTGCATTCTTAACCAACAGAAATCCAGGATGGCAAAGCAACACACTCAGGAGAGAAAAAGAGATGGTAGGGTCAAGTCCCAGAGAAGCCAACATTCATCTAACATGCACCCAGTGGCAAGTGAAGCCTGGAAGATTCAAATTCCCCAAAAATACATTTAGCAAAGATGTAACCACCCAGATATCCAGTACTCTCTTCAGTACCTGACCACATACATACTAGTTTCAGATCAACAAAGTCTCCTAACCACACCAAAACACATGCCTATGTACCTGGACCACAGGTACTGCCAACCGTTGAGAACAGACCACGAAGCTGAATCTTACATAACAGCACATCTCACCATTTCTTTAACTAGGACCCAACCAAATGGGTGTGAGAGCTATGGCACACATTTACATTACAGCATTGTCAAGATCTTACATGTATCATAATTATTCATTACTAAGTGGGTATCCCTATTTAAACAACACCTAATATGCAATCCCACTACACAATTCGGGGCAAGACACAGATTTTGTTTATAATTAAAACTCAAATGAATTTAAAAAATCAAAGGTGGCCCCCTAAATGTATGCTCAGCAATCACCACATGAAATACTTAAACATTAATCGCTTTTTTACACAAATCGAGTTGGCCTGCTGTGAACACCTCGCTAACAAGTACTACAAACACAATCATCCCCTTTCTCAATAATTAGATTTCTACATTTTTCTGAACTAGAATAATTCAATCAATGCACCTCCAACCATCCAATTGCAACTCTATGGCAACATTGCCACTCATCGGCCAGTGTATTTAAACATTCTCTTCAATTCACACATCGCAGTTGACTTTGTATTTTATGACCAATTATTCAGAGAAACTAGTTTTCTCCAATATCAAAAAGTAAGTATTGGTATCAGAGAAAGTTGCACAGACGTCAGTGCTTTTCACATTCAATGAAAATAAATTCCACCATGTAAATATGGTGCTGTGGGTTGCCAGCATGTGCAGGTAAATTAATAGAATCTATGGTGAGTTTCATTAGAATCTACAGGGATGTTTTAGGGGCACAGTGCTACTAATTTAGAACACACAGTATATATGTACAACCACTCAACATAGGAGACTGGTTTTATGATTTGCTAATAAATTAATGAATACCCACCCAACTTTACTTCACATATTGTGTCCCACTGGTTCAGGATCCTTCCCCTACTGTGTAATTTCATGGGTGAGGAGTGACTGTAATTTACATTGGCATTGTTATTTTAGGGAAATGATAGTGGCACGGCTAAACTTGCTTTCCACTCGAAATGCCAATTTTTAAATATATCTGGCTATCACAGGTCGCAAGTTGTCTGGCAACTCTCCATTGGGTTATGGAACGTGCGCATTTGAATCAGAGCCTGCCTAAGTGGTTGAATACACCTGTGAAAACATACAGGGTACAGCTTAGTTGGATTTAATTCACAGAGAGCTCCACTTTATTTGCACTGAAATTATATCAGTTCTGCACTGCTCACACAGCACATAAAAATGTGACTGTCTCTCATTGAAATAAATGAAATCTCATATGGCATTAAATACATGAGGGAGCAAGGCACATTCCCCCTACTCCTGGGACTTAGCAGAGAAATGGTTCTAAAAGACATATCTAATTTCCTTTAGGGCCTTTTATACTCTTGGTTAATTCGTTGAAATCCCAGTGCCAGCATGGATCCTCAGAGCTCCCAGACAATTCTCCTAGCCGCTGGTCCCTTCATCTAGGAAATCAGATCTGCCTGAGGTAAAATCTGCATAAAAACTGATTCCCCTCCAAATACTTGGCATGCTCAGCACTCATCCACTTGAACAGATTTCCTCTTTGGTAGCCTTTTAAAATCTCAGCTCTTCCATGTGTGTCTCTTTCCGCTACTCTGCCTGTGTTGTCGCTTTTGAAATGTGTGATCTTCCCACACTATGTCATGGTAACATCACACTTTCTGATTAGTCGAGTGTTTTTATTAACTTACTTACCAGGAAGACACCCCCAGAGCATATATCCCTGAATATTCATAGATTGATCATATTTTCAATACATATGAAAAGGTGGGGGTTGGCACATTGATGCAGTATGGATTTCTGGATTCCTCTGGTCGTCATGAACACCAGGACATGTGGCATGGGTTTGTGTGATAATTGTGGATGAATTATTAATATTCATACTTTAATCAATTATTAATAAACATTGGCAGTTCGGATTTGGACTCATTTTGTAGAAGAGATACTCACAGTTTTATAACACCTTTACTTTTGATTCTAAGTCATCATTGTGATGCTGGAAATGCCTTTTGGTAGGACAGAGCCTCCTAGTACTTGTCCTGCCACTTCTCTGTGTGTGTTTTCTGTATGTTTTCTGCTTCTGCGGTCCAGTCTGAACCTCTGGCAGTGCAGCTCTTCATTTTTCCTTTTGGTGCACAACACTGATGTGATACCTTTAAGGTACCCATGGGTGGGAGAATACCCTTGCGCCCCTCATGTGTGTTATTGGGCACCTGTGTGTTGCCCACAGCGCAGGGTAAGGGATGGTGGCAGCTACATGCTGACTTGCCAGTGACTCTGAGTGTCCTTCCTTTTTGGGACACCCAGGTCCTGCCATAGGAATAAATTGATTCCTGGACAAGGGCGAGAAGGCCACTGTAGCCTCTTGGTTTCTATTGCCTTCTGCCTTCACCCCTTGTTTCCCAAAGTCCTGGGAAACCCTGACTGGGAGTTGGGTGGAAAGACCATATATGACTCTGAGGCTGCCGCTTACCAGACTGGCTGGAGCCTTCCCATGGGCTGTGTGTTGTGGGTGGGACCTGTATGAATGGAGTCTGAAGTCAACTCACATTCTGTGTTGTGGGAGTCTGATTTTGGTTGTGTGACACAATGACTGGGCCAGCCCTGACTGAAACTAGAGTGGATGCCGTGTAGTGTTCTGAAAGGCTGGGTGCTTACTCAAATCCACATTCAGTGTTATGGGTGTCTGTGTTGGGTGAATGTCCTGAATGCTTGTGAGCCTGACTGGCTGCCTGTCTGCATGAATTAACTTGTGTATGATTGGCTGACTGAACCTGGCTCAGCCTGAGTGAATGGGGAACAAATGTGTTTAACTATTTGCTTGAACCTTATTTATCAAAATCTTGATGGTAATAAAAGACGGTGGAGCTCATTCCGAGTAGGGTGGTCCAGTAAAAAAGGTCCGGTATCTGAGGATACCAGCACTTTACAGAACCGCCGACTACGCGTTTGCCATTGGGGCACATTGGCTTACCTCCAGCTAAAATGTGGAGGTAAGCCAGGCTCCCTAATGGCAAACAAAGCCCTCATGCCGGAGGCAGTAATCACAGCAAATCCCCTCATGGATTCCTATGGGACTCCATGAATGGGGATTTACTCCGTCCCTCCGGCAATCATAATCCGGCGACAATGTCGCCGGACTGAGTGCCGGAAACGGTAACAGCCTTTGCCGGTATCCTGGCGGTTTTACCGCCAGGATACCGGCATGGTTGTAATGAGGCCATGTGTTATCAAATGACATAGCGTGTGGACATTCCTTTGTGGGGGCTTGGGGATTCACTGTACTTAAGAACCAGCCTGTGTAACCTCCTGAGAGCTTAGGCCTGGGTGCTCACCCAATGTTGCCAATTGAGAGACTTGGCTGGGGTGCTCAGTGCTCCTGTCCATACAGTCAGAGGGCATACATATAGATAAGCCCCCTCCAGTCTTTACAATCATCATCAAAAATTGATTTATTTCGGTAATCAATGTACCATAAAATCATGTACAGAACATTCAATTAAAGTACAATTACTACGAGCTAGCAAAATACCATCCCATTATGCAATTCAGACACATATTAATCAAATACAAGCTCTTTAGACTAGTAAAGAAAAAACAATAATAAAAAACAGTAATAAGAACAAGTGAAGAATGAAAATATAAAATGTATTTTCAAAACTGTTTAGGTTATACATGTGCTACTTTCCTCCTCAAATTGAAAGCTTTCCTTATGTATTGAGTGGTGCCACATAGAATCAGATCGGTATTAGAAATAAGGCACAGGGGCAGTACCTGCTTTGTAGACCTGATGTTCTACGTCTTAAAATTCGGCTTGAGGTATTTGATTCCCAATGAGACAAAAAATCTACAAAATAGCATAAAATGTTGTATATTTTCTTCTTGATCAAGGCAAAATCGACATTCCTTTGTGCCACCTGTTTTCCATTTACCTGAAAAACTTGCTAGAGGTAATATTCCCAGCTGATATTTCAGGAATACCATTCTTGTCTCATTATCCTCTTGTGGTGAAATATCTGATCTTGTGCTAAAGTGGCATTCCTATCCAAGTAGCTGGTTTTTATACCCGTTGTTGGCACGACTACAAGTTTACATAATATATGCTATTCCTCAAATATTTTTCAAGGTTTGCTAGGGTGATTGTGAAGCTGTTTTGGATATACAGCATCCCATAATTGATCTAGTCTGGTATCTCTCAACGACTTAGGGATATATTTGAACCAGGGGAACATGTGTGAACCTAGATGTGATAAAATATCTGCACACGCTACTCAGAAAGGTTCTAGGGCATCGCGTGTCCATCATTTTTGCCAAACAGGAATGGCCTGAGCGACACCTCATGTGTGATTTCTTGTATCCCAAGTTCTAGCTGCAGAGGAAGCTGAAAGACCAAGACATGTTTTAATATTTTTGTATTTCTCTTCTTTCCAGATTTGTGAGATTATAACAACCACAGATCTCTGCACCATATAAAGAAGCTGCCTGTGCCTTTGCTCTGTAGATTTCAAGTGTGTGGATAATGGCTGGAGAAATTATTTATTGCCCCTCCATGTTTTGCCTTAGTCAGTTCTCTTTGTTAATTGCTTAATCCAGGAACCTCTTTCATCCCTTTTGAGCTTTTTGTCTTGTAAACACTCTATTTATATTTGTTGTTACTTTATTAGACCAAATAAAATATTTGATTTTAGCAACATTGTTTGCTTGAACGCTCTTTGTGCAATGATGTTGAAAATGCCCCAAACCCTTTTGGAGTCCCTATAGGGTCTGGCTAATCAAAACTGTATCGTCAGCAAATAAAATGATGCTGGTTCTAGTGCCTCCAATCATTGGGGCATCCTTCTGAAAGGTGCTGATAGATTCTGCAAAGTTATTTATATAAAGACAATTGGTACTAAAATGCAGCCTCGTCTAATTCCTCTTGTGACTGGACTGGCAGCAGTACATTCACCTCCAATGTCACATTGTACCTAGGCATAATTTTCAGTGTAGAAGTTTATATTTTCTGTCAAAAGGTTACTAGGGACTCCAGTCTCTTTAGTGATTCCAATAGAGTATTCCTAGGACAGCATCAAAGGGTTGGCATTCTAATTGAACACATGTTTTATTTAGGAAAAATTGTCTTAATACCTGGTCAATTGTAGTTACACCCTGGATAAAGCCTTCCTGTTAGTTGGAAAGAGACTTGATTATCCAACACCCAGTACTCTAGGTGATGCACTAAGAATTGCCCATATGTTTATGCGCTGTCATCAATGTGAGAGATGAGGTGCTATTTAAAAGTGTCTTTTCGATCGCCTTTCTTAAGTATTATGATGATCTCTGCACCTTTACATGTCACTGGTATATTTTCCTTGCACTGGATATTATTAAAATGTTTATGACGAGAAGGCATCCCGATGATAGGCTGTGATTTAAAAGTATTAGATGCGAGTTTATCAAATCTGGGAGATTTGTTGGATCGTTGTGCATACAGGGCTCCTTTTACTTCGATCTTGACAATCAATAGGGGGGATAATATCTATGGCCATATTCTGGGGTTCAGTTTGTGTATATTTTAAAAAGGGTCTGTTACTAAGTGTACTAAAATGATTTTCCCACATTTTGCTAGTGGTATAGATGTCTATGTCATCGTCCTCACCTGTGTACCTTTCGCCAGAACATCATTGTGTCCTTATTGTTGCATGAACTCTTCATGTTTTCCCATCTAGCTATAATTTTTTTTTCTTTTGGATCACTAGATTTTTAAAACACTTTTCTCAGTCTCTTAACTTCTACTGTATCTTTTTAGGTCTACATTTTATCATTGCCATAATAAGTTGTTCTTTACAGCATTGCAATTCCTGGTTAAACCAATTATTTTTGATTAAGTTAGTTTTTCTTATGTCTTTGTATAGGCAAAGTATGGTTGCATTGTATCCATGAGAATTCCCTAGACCTTACAAATTGAACTATTACCTTGTTGTCCGAGGAATGTTTCCAATAGTGGAAGGATCGCTCCATATATATCAGGCCTCTTATTAGAGGTAACAATGTTTGACCATTCTAAGTCATATGGATGTGGAGTTACATCACAAATAGTGTTCTATATCTGAAAGGTAATGCTGCAAGAATACTGTGTTCATCTGTACTTTCAAATCAGGGATGGGCAGACATGGCCAAGCTTGCCTACAGCTGGTGATTAGCCTGAATCAGTTGACATGGTCTTCCTTTGTTTTCAAAGGGATTCAATTATACGAGATGGTCCGTTTTATTGAGGGCTGTATCAAAAAGTGAAATCTTAAGTGTATTCGAGCCTTTGAAGTGGGCTCTGGCTTCACACAGACTAGGTTGTCATGTGAGCAGTTCTGATTTTTATCAGCACAAGCACAGACTGTCAGCCTCTTCTGGATTTCACTCAGATGTATCTATTAGAATACTCGCTTGAAAAGGGTCCATGTTGGTGGAAGATGTCAGGGATCTTGTATAGATGCCATGGCTGTTCATATCTGCTTTCACAATGAAAGACAGCTTTCACTCCAGAAGGCTACTAAACCCAGCTCTAATGCACATCCTGGCAGGAGTTCACCTTGTTAATAACAATGTGATCAGCAGGTGCTGCAGGTAATTCAAACAATGTTCCAGTGTGAGTCCTGATAGTTATTTGGTGTATACCAACAACCTGAATTGCACTGTTTCAGGACACAATAATATACACAGAAACTGGTGGGCTCCACCAGTATTGGTATCACCCTGGTAGTATAAACCACTGCAATCTAATAAATGTGCACATTAATACGTCCCAAGTACTTCATTTTCGTGAAAGTATTTCTTTTATTGGTGTTGTCGTTTTCACCACTGCTTTGGTGGCAGAACCTTTGGCCAATGCATTTGGGACTCTGAGTCCATCATGAAGGCTGATTCTACAATCAATACAAGCAGAAAAGACTAAGTAGTCTATACATAACATCAGCTATTGATACAACTAAAGAAAACCTACATCTGATCATACCTGTCCACAGTGAAAACAATGGTTCTCGTGAGCACACCTATTAAATAAATAATATTCATTTATAGGTAAAGTATGCTTTTTTATGTACAGAACATATATTATTCCAATCTTACAGTCCACTTTGAAGCACACATTATTATGCCTCCTACTCTGGTTTTAAAGACTGTCTAGTGGTACATGTTGATAGGAGATTCTGCAAAAAATGTGTGAGCACTAGTTAACAAAGTCATCTTTTCTTTCATTCTATGTCCTAAAAGGGTTTCTTTAAAAAGTACCCAGATCTAATTTTACCTAATCTCCCAGGGTTGAAAAATCTTCTGTAGACAATGGAGGGAAAAACGGTACATACACAGCAATTGCCATGTTTATATGTGCAGTAGTTTTCAATTTCTTGGGTAGTACATGGGCATATGATGTCCTCATCCTGTGAGGCCATCATCGCATACTCAGTAATGATGTTGAAATCCCTACAGACATAGATGTGTGTATGTTCAAGGAAAGAAGAAAATAAGCATAAAGCAAGTATGAAAATTGAAAAAAGAACACATATTATATAAAAATTATGTCCATAACTACACCTATTTGTATATTACAGGGGCAGCAGTAACGGCCCTGTAGTTATGGTTAAATTGCTCAACCCATAGGTAGAGTAGTTTTTTTAGGGTGACTTATAACTTTGGCACCGCTCGACGAATCCTTCCGAAAATTTGCAAAAAAGTATACAGCTTCCTCAGAAGTATTTTGCAAAGTTTCCTGTGATTTTGTCAAGGGGAGGAAAAGTTATAGGGGTGTCCCAAAACTTCTTAAATCCTTATAGACATGAATGGAAAATGGTTTGCTTGTAGCTACCGCCCAAACCACTGGAAAATTTTGAATCAAAAGTGCGTGAAGACGAGCAGCCTGGTCTCATAAGCCTGCTTTTGCAAATTTGGTGTCAATCCTTCCAGTAGATGTTTTAAAAATGTGAACATGTGAAGTGATTGTATAGAAAATGTTCAATAAAAGTGATGGTACTTCATCAGGACCCTACAGTCCCCCCTACCTGCACTTATCAAACATTTGTTTCTGCACTTAACCCCTGCACTGCCACCTGCTGGCCGCACTTCTTGTTTTTCGATGTTTTATCATATGTCTTTCACTTGCTCCTCCTCCCCTTCCCCTTGCACTTTTTCACTTCCCTCTCACCTGCACTTACGCAATCTCAATGTCACTTGGTCTAGTAAGATCGTTGTCTTGTTCCCCCTTTGTTCCCCTCCCTTGCTTTGTCGCACCTTGAAACACTTGTGTATAGGCGCGCTATAAATGTCATATCATATCTCATATGATTGCAAAACAAATGGCCAAAATGTAGGTACAAAAAATGTGTGATAGCTCCATCCAGTCCACTGACTTAATTTCTGTTTCGGTGTCCGCGGATGCATCTGAGCCAATCAAAGAGCCACGTAATATTCACGGACATCATACATGGCCACTGATTGGTCAATTAAAAACATGAAATGCGTCGAAACCTTTGAAATGGACGCCATGTTGGATTCACAAACTGCACCCGTAGTCTACGAAGATCGCAGTAAAAATATATTAAAAAACACAACATCACACTTGTCAAACAAATGAAACAATCTCTGGGAAGGTGAAGGGTGATGAGGATGGGGTGGGATATACCTAGAAAAAGCACAAAATCAGTTTTTTTTTCTTCTCCGATGTCCGCGAACTTGACAAATGTTCGAAGGGCATTTATGCATATGTGTGCATTACATGGTTGGTGGAAAGCAGTTATTAGATGGCTTATAACTTTGTTCCTGTTCATCAAAACTGCACAAAATTCTTGAAAACAAATATAGATCCAACTTTGAAGATTGCTTCTAAGTCTGGTGCTGTTTCATCAAGATGGGGAAAGATTAGAAGGGGGTCAGGGACGTCATTTGGGGTTCCCAGAGGTCGCAAGTGTGACCTCTGAGGTCTCCCTTGCGACCTCTAAAAAAAAATGTAAAAAATTAACTTTTTTTTTTTATTTGCAATGCAAGCTCCTGGGCTGTGGCCAGCACCATGTGGCTCTTTAATTCTGGAGTGGCTAGCTTTCTTGTTCGGGCCCCTTAAAATAGAAGAAAAAT
The DNA here is from genome assembly GCF_040938575.1 of Ambystoma mexicanum. Taxonomy (NCBI): domain Eukaryota; kingdom Metazoa; phylum Chordata; class Amphibia; order Caudata; family Ambystomatidae; genus Ambystoma; species Ambystoma mexicanum. The sequence goes on from NC_090935.1 coordinate 540,185,752, forward strand.
AAGAACAGGAGTGCCACAAGTCTAACACTTTCATCACTGACCCTAAATAAGAAAGAATAGGAATGCCAAAAATTATGTCTTTCTGGAATTCTATGCAATAATTGCTAGAGTCATTAAAGGTTTATTTCAGGCACACTTCAGGGGGTGAGTCACTGATTTAGTCTGTTCTTAAATACCTCAACTCAGCCTTTTATCCTTCTGAGGTCGATAAATGGGTACCAACAATGGTTGGGTGATATTGGGTGTATATTTCTTCTATGTAAAGCGCTTAAGCTTAAGTGCTATATAATAACACATCGTTATCATTTGGTCATGGACTTCTGCTTGCAATCACAGTAATTTGGTAATATGGGCCTATACACACTGATCATAACGATACATATGGCGATACATTCTTGTATGAAATGTACATCACATTATAGTGATATTGTTAAGTGACTTCAATTCAGCAATCCCACTAAGTCAGTGCCTCGTCTGGGACGCCCAAAGGAAGCCCTTATTTATATATTTTTATGACAAGTTATACTCTGGATGATAAACCCTTATATAACGCCCCTCTCTTTGAATCCCCCTGACCTCACTGAGCCAAGAAGTAGGTTTGTTTTGCAATTTAAAAGATTTATTGTACAAATTAAACAATATATATATATATATATATATATATATATCACACTTTTATAAATAAATTAATATTTGATCGCACACTTATGAATATGACTATGATCAACAATGGATAATATGACAATTTTACTCTTATTTAATCACTTAGGAATTGGTATAGAAAGGATAAAGTAGCAGAGAATACCTTTATGGTTTCAAGGAAAAACAATGATGGAAAAGAATGCAACACAGGAATAACCTTGATTTGATTTCAACAAAAGACAATGTAATCACTTTTCCCCTTTTGGCAATTCACCGCCCCTTTATGCAATATAAAAAGATGGAAAGGAGAGTACACAGTTCTCAGGAATACAATCAAATGTAGTTCAGTTCCCCCTTAGCAAGCTTAGATCACAGGGATGATTTTAAAACACAGGCAAAATACTTTAAATGTGGTTTGCAAAGAAGTGAAAATATGCTAAAGAAATTATTTTAATTCCCTATAGGAGATTCAGGGTAGGTGATAGCTACTTAAGATTAGTTCAAGTCACACTGGCAATGATTCAGGGATGGTTATCAGATTGAAAACGGAATTCAATAATGGAAGCAAAAGACAGATATTTTTACACGTGGTTGAAATGAAGCAAAATGTCAATTTGCGGCAATTTTTCCCAATGCGTCAAGCGCGATTACGGAATAAACATAATGAACAGATAGTCGATTTTAGTCTTACTAGAAAGCTTAGAATCTTAGCTTTAAAATGAAAGTTAAATCTCGTTCCTAGCCCACACGGTTCCAAAGATACGGACGATTTTGTGGAGATAGATTTTCAGAAATTAAATTAAAGTTTCAGAATGGCAGATGTGCTGTGGAAGGTTTTGGATCAACAGGATGGACACACAATTCTATGATGCAGTTATGGGCAGGTTAAAATGGTTTGAATCAAATTATTTTAGACTAAGATATTGGTTCTGGCACAGTTCTAGCTGAGTACTCACACTATAAATTTGAAATAGGCCGTCGAGGTCTGATCAGGTTTGGACTGGACTGGACTCCTGGCGGGTGGTTCTGAAGTCACAGCTCTCTGGGTCAGCTCTGCTCTGCACTTCACAGCGGTCTGGTCTGGGTTTCTCTGGTTCTGGTCTCTCTGTATACAGCACGGCTTTCTGTGTCTGCTACCGGTTCTGGATACAGCTCTGCTTTCTGGGTCTGGATATGGTTCTGGCCCAAGGTTCTAGCCAGAATCAAACAGCTCGCCCGACTGTTGAATAGTTTGGTTGAAAAGGATTTGGAGGCCTGCTGAAGAGGATTCAGCTTGTGGATGGGCCCCTGCTTTAAGTTCTGGCTTGGTTCTGGATCTATCTGAAGTTGAGTTCTGGATTTTGAAGTCGTCCGGCAAAATGCTTCGCAAGAAAATGAAAAGTGAATTTCTTGCCTGTCCAAATCAGTCTCTTTTTATGTGTTTTGAAAATGGGTGTGTGCGTGGGCATAACTAAGCCTGCCCCTCACAACTTATCATTGGCCAAGCTCTCCTCTCTCCCTTGATTGGGGGAAGGAATGGAGCGTAATCAGGCATCAATTTTATGGCAGACAGAAAGAACACTCCCCTTTGCATTTACTTAGAAAAATCAATTCTACCCAAAACACATATTTCCCAGATACACAGTGTGTTGAAATTACATGTACACATTGCAGATGAATTAAGGTACGTTCTTGCCCAACTCTGATCTTTCTAAGAGCTTGGGTTGAGAAATGACAACATTTTGTATTGGTTTTTCCTCAAAATGTACACAGACCTGTACCCCTTCCCTGAGCATATTACTGGAAATTACTATGTCTCTATCCTAAACACAGCGTCTGCAATATTAATAAATAGCAGGGTTCGGTCCCAGAACACCGCACAAAGTGGAGTTTGGTCTCAGATCGTGAGGGCATTTTCCATATTAAGGACCCCCAAATTGTACATTTCTGTGAGCTTAATACAAGATTTTATAAGCAATTTAGCTTAAACATATATTTGCTGCAATATGAATCTACAATCCAGTCTGGCCCGCCCCCAGAAGCTTGGTGAGTCAGAGATCACAGGCCTCTCCTTCCAGAATACTTGTTTACAGTCCACACCCAAAATCAGCATACCCCATTCAATTGAAAGGGTCTATCTTGTTGTGTCCTGCAGGCTGCAGGGGAAACTCCTCCCTCTCAATCAACAGGGACATGTGATATCCTGGGCTGTTGTGTGTGTCTCTGAGGTGTTAATGGTTCTCAGGAAAAGCAAGTCTTTTGAACTTTGAATTACATAAAACCCCCTTCTGTTCACTGCACAGTTATGCAAGACAGCTCTCCTGTCAGGATTTATAGAGCGCCAGCGCCGGTCAGTGTCCAATGCTGGTACTGCACCTATTTTTGACAGCTGTCTTGAATTAATGAATTTCAAAAAGAACGGATTTTACTTGATAGTATATGATCCTTGCTTGACATGGCATTGATGTGGATGTGCCGTAGAGTAAAGTAAAACACTCAACCATAGTTGGATTTTTGTTTGCTGGTTTGGGCCCATGATCTTAGCAATTTTTGACATTAATAAAACGGATTTTGAACAGGACCATCTTTCTTTGCACTGGTGGGTGGCAGGTCAGGGGACCATTTTGGTGTGCGCAAAACTGCGCGGTTCTCCTGGATTCTGGCGCAAATGTGGGCTTTTCCGCCATCTTGGATTTCCTAAGCCCACAGCACCAAATGTTGCAGCATAATAACTTGAAAGTGGGTCAAGACACCCAACAATATCGTAACCATATTTTTATAGTGTACAATGCTATGTGATGCCACTTTCTGTTTTGTCAATGGGTGAAAGGTTCTGTTCCATCGCTTCCCGTGATCTCACTTTGGTGTGGGGTCAAATGACATCACTTCCTGTGATGTCATCAGGGGGGTCAAGGGTCATGTGATGTCACTTCCGCTACCCCAGGCATTTTGGTGAAATGACGTCCCTGAAGGGGATCCCACATAGGTTTGCAAAAACGTTATAGACCCTACTTTGAATCTTGCTCCAATGTTTGGTGCTGTTTCATCAAGAGGGGGCAACATTAGAAGGGGTCCCAACATTTTTTTAATGGCTAATAACGTTTGTGCTGTTTGACGAAGCTGCACACAAGTTTGCAAAAAAGAATATAGACCCTCCTTTGAATGTTTGTGCAAAATCTGAAGGAATATTGTCAAGAAGGGGCAAAATTGCAGGACCGATTTGCAGCAAATTTGAGCAAGGAGAATTGGCAAGGACCCAAAAGCATGCTTTGCAAATCTATCCTGTGTTTTATTTTTTGAGAAGTGTCAAAATGTAGGTACAAAAAAGAGTGATATAATTTTGGTGCCTGGGGCATAGCCTGTGGCCAGGGCCACCAGGGACCGGCAATGGGGTAAAGTCGGCATCTCCAGCAGGAACATGCTACGTGTTAACATTTTTGAAATTGTGATAGACGTGCTGGAAGGGTTTGCACCAAACCTGCGTGACGAGCATCAGCAAGGACCAAAATGCATGCTTTTGCAAATCTGTCCACTGTTTTATTTTTTCCAAAATGTATGTAGAAAAATAGTGATATAACTTTGGTGCCTGGACAGTGGCGAGCTACCGTCTGTCCCAGCCCCTGCCTCTCGGCACCCCCTTGATGCTCTTGACTGAGTGTCCTGGGGGTCCGAAGTGTTAAAATTAGAGTGTTCAAAGCACGCCGGTCGCCTGAATACTTCAGCTAGGAATAATGGAATAGGACTCCGGTTCTATTTTGTTGGTTTTCGGAACTGGGGCCATGATTAAGTGGGACGGCCAGGGGCATTCGTATTGTGCCACTAGAGGTGAAATTCTTGGACCGGCACAAGACGAACCAAAGCGAAGCCCTGCCCCATGGGTTGTGTAGCCTGGCCTGGCTCCAAAACATGAGCACTGGCATTGGTCACATTGGCCACATTATGGGGATGTAGTGGACACTGGACCAGGATGCAGGCTAGGTGCAGTGGATAACAGGGGTGGTTTAGTGGGCCTGGGGTCATGGTCAAGCCTCATACCCTAGGAAATTCAACCATGACTATCATCCCCGTCATGTGCTACTGAAAACAACACACATAAGTATGCGCTGCAACACATATACTTGTTAAAGGAGGTTTATAGTTCTTTCATATATGTTAAAAGATGAGTTATTAATAATTTATATACAGTGGTGTAACATCATGAAACATTTTCACTTATAAAAACCATTGAAATTCAGTGAAAAAACATTGTTAAAGGGACGTTATGGTTAAGTTGCACTAATAAAAACCAATGAAACTTAGTGAAAACACTTTGTTAAAGGGATGTCATGTTTAAGTTGCAACAATAAAAACCTATGAAATTCATTGAAAAGAACGTTGTTAAAGGGACGTTATGGTTGCAAGGTAAAATCGAAAAACCAAAGAAATTGACCAGTAATGGTAAGCTATGCAACTGAAACTCATGCGACAGCCATGCACTGCTTATACTAACACTGAGGACATCAAAGATGACATAACAAATGACAATGTATCCTGTATATATTCATCCGGCTTTTTTATACACAGGGCCTCATCACGAGTTGGACGGTATCTGGGCGTAATTAGCGCCGAGCAGTATTTGCATTAATGCTTTGAGTCGTGGCGCAAACAACGCCCTATCACGAGTTGGCAGGCACACGCACACGGCCCGGGCGCTAAAGCTAATGCCTCTTGGCGGTAACAGAGGCTGGAAAGCCAAAAACCCAGCAAACATTGCATTAGCGTCTGCGGCACCCCACAACGAGCGCCAATAGTGTGTGTTTATACCGCCACAGGAAATACATCACCGCCGGAACGTGAAACAAAGCGGCAGCCATTTTGGAAATCACAATCCACCAAAAATAAGAACTAAAAATGTCCCTTGAGTGTGTGAGGGGTAGGTCCGGCCTAGATATGCTGCGCAAGCCCGAGTTGTCTGACAGTGAACTGGCAATACTTATGGATAAGGTGATTTTAAACCAGGATGAACTATAAGGGTCCCAACAAAAGAAGACTGGGTCCTAGCGGCGTAACATGATCTGGGCGGAGATCAGTGAGAAGGTCACTGCGGCTGGTCATGTCTCCAGAGATGGCGAGGACTGCCGCAAAAGATTCAACCACCAGCGGGGTCCATGTCCGGGGCATCCTGGCACAGCACAGGAGTGAGAGCATGGTGACTGGGGGAGGTCCACCACCACCACCAGAGCTGGCCCCATGGGAAGAGCAGTGCACCACCTTCATAGACATGGCCTCCATCGAGGGAGTGGGAGGAGTGGAGGAAGGCACCGGCACCCAGGAGGTTGGAGGTGAGTCTTCCACCCCCCATGGCAAACTGCATTTTGAAGAGGCCACCACTCCATCCCCCAGTGTGAATACCCGAGTGCCGGGCATTGTGAGTGGGTGCAGTGTGTGGGAGCACCAAAGGCACCCACGGCAGCAGCCTTGTGCCAGTGCAACAAGGCCACCCCTGTGAGCCAGAGTCATGGGTAGGGCAGCTAATGGAAAAATGCAGGCACCATGCAACACACAGCTATTGCGGGGGCACAGCATTGCCCCATTGCCAGCTGGGCATGTGTACCAGCCCCCCCTCACTGAGTGTGGCATGCCAGTTGTGTGTGTGTGCATCATACGCATGCAAGTCATGGAATGGCTAGGCCAACAATTCCAAAGTGTGTCCCCCCTCACATACCGGGCCCTAGTAATACCAACCCATTGCTAAATGTAAACAGGCCAGGCCCAAGCATGAGAAAAACTGCCCTGTGCAACCCCGCCCCCTGTAAGTACTGAAATGCATGCCAAAATATGTGAGGGACTGCATCCTCATGCCATACTCTATGTTCCCTACAGCCACGCAGGCATCACCCGAGTCCAACGTGGATGACAAGGAAGCGGGCCATTCCAACGTGTGCTCATCTGCGCCTCCACCAGCACCACCACCCCACGAAGGGCCCGACAGAAAACCCCAAGGTGGAGGACCCACCCCGCTGCAGCAGTGTCACCCCACCATGGCACTCCAAAGCCACCAGGGCCTTACCACTTCAGTGCTCCCAAACCACCAGGGCCTCACCACCTCAGCGCTCCCAGGCCACCAGGGCCTCACCACCTCAGTGCTCCCAAGCCAGCAGTGTCACACCACCACAGCGCTCCCAAGCCACCAGGGCGTTGTCAGCAAGCCTGTCCCAAGCCACCAGGAGCAAGCCTGTCCCAAGCCACCAGGGTGTTGTCAGCAAGCCCATCCCAAACCACCAGGACGTCATCAGCAAGCCCGTTCCAAGCCAACAGGGCTGACCAGGATGATGTAGTGGAACTGGCCACGAGTGCAACCACTCCATAGCAGGGAGCGTCAACCAGCGATGAGCAGCAGCTGGATCTGCGGATGAGGACACTCCATTAATTGCCTCATCTGCTGGCAGCCCCTCCATCCACATCATCCCCACCAGACAGCCGAGCACCATCGACAGCAGCCCCACAATACAGTGCTGCCCTGCCCAGTCCACATCAACAGGTTCTGCAGGCACCGTCATGGCAAGCCTGGATGTCATAGCGGCACACCGTAGGAGGATTGAGGGCATGGCCAGTGCACACAACCAGCACATCAAGGCCATCAGCCATTCAATTAGGTGGGCTGCCAGGACCATGGCGTGTGACAATGCACGCACACATATGGCTGTGGAGGCATGCACTGCAGCCCTCACGGGATTTGGGCAGTGAGTCTGTGAATTATGTGAGGGGCAATCTGCACATGCAGAACAGATGCGGGAGTATAAAAATCTGATCCGCCAGGAGCTGCAGTTGGTTGCATCTGTGGTATCTACCTCCGACACCCCCACAGACGGGTCCCTACAGGGGTGGGGGAGGTGGGTCATTGTGCAGGGGAGTTTATTGGTGGGAGGGGGTTGTTGTGCTGGGGAGTTGGTGGAGAGAGGGGGGTTGTTGTGCTGGGGAGTTGGTGAGGGGAGGGGGTTAGTTTCACATTCATTATGGCCCATTGAAACCTGAGAAAATGCAAGGACAATCATGTGCTCTTTATTTTACATGTGCCGGTCGTGGTATGTGCGCATTCACCATGCTAAAAATGATTGTCAGCGCCTGTCTGGCCTACCTCCCCTCCCTCACCTCTTTCCTGTGTGCAAGAGCCCCGGCCACATGCTCATCATCACTGTCATCCCCTGTGGGCTGCCCGTCTGCGTCGGGGGGGTAGTGGCATGGTCCTTCAGAAGCAGATGTTATGCAGCATGGCACAAGTTAGGACTATCTTCCCGACTTTTTCCGGCGCATACATTTGTGCCCCTCCAGTACGGTCCAGGCACCTGAATCATGCCTTCAATAGTCCAAAGGTCCAAGCAATACAGATGCGTGTCTTACTGTGGGCATGGTTGTATGCTTGCTCTGCAGGTGTCGGGGATTCCACAGAGGGGTCATCAGCCATTCGAGCTCCAGGTATCCTGAGTCACCTGTATGTGATAAGATGAGGCCTACGTCACTTCAATGAGTGTGCAGGGTAAAGCATTATTACACTCTGCACTGTGGTCCTCTTTGTGTGCAACTGGACCATGCAATGTGATTGGCTGATTAGTGTACATCCATCATATTTCATGCCATGCATCATCTGACCCGTGCATGCACCCTGTGTGGTTGAGTGGGCTGTGCTGTGGCGGCTGACAGTTGGCTGCACATCGGATGACTGATGTGGCACGGGTGGATGCTGTGAATGGGCTTGGGTGCACCACTCCTACTCATCATGAACGGTCATGTTACCACTTCAATGTGGAATGGGGTGTACTCATGTTCCATGGGTTTGCTGTGCAAGGGGTGCCATGACCCTTGTGGCCCACTTTCCACCTGCCCCGCTCCCTGTGTGTGATTGGAGAGTGGTGCATCGAGACCCTCAGGATGGGGCTATCGTCATTACTGACTGTTCACGCAGGGTGGTCATTTGTATTTGGATATGGCTGTATCAGTGGATGTTGGAGAATTAGCATCATGGCCCCAGTTTCTATTTTGGTTTTTCATGCATGGTAATGTGCACTCTTGGGCCACTCTCTCTGGTATGTTCATGTCCGTGTATGCTACTGATCATCAACAGTGGTTTAGGGGATAGGGAGTGCATTACTCTCACTTTGCATTTATGTGGTGCCCTGGGTGGAGTTGCTCTTGGGTGTCAGTGTGTAATGCAGCACTGCAGCACAGACAAGGTACATTGTGATTGTTGTGGTCCCATGTGTTATGGTGTTTGTAGCAGTGTGTGGCAATCACCTTGTGTGGGTCCTGGTGTGGTGGTCGTGTGCAGGTGCCCTTGTGTGCCCCCCGTACATGGTACTGGTGCTGCGACGGTGCTGGTTGTGGCTCCTGGTGGCATGCAAGGCGTCCTGTGGCTATGCCCTTCCCCCCTTCATTTCTTGGGCTTTGACATGCATTTCTGGAAGGGTTTGTATGCACCCCATGTGCGTTGTCCACTGTGCCTCTCCATGTAGGCCAGCAGTGTGCTGTTGCGCAGCACCCTGTAGTCGTGGATGGATCCAGGTTAGGGAGTGCAGCAGTGGCTGATGGTGAGGTCAGGGCCACAGGTCATCTGGACATTCATTGAATGGAAATATTTTCAATTCCGGTATGCTGTCTCATGGGCCTGGGGTACAACCAGGGGTGCAACCAGAGCAACATATGTGCAGTCCAGGGCTGCAATTACGTTGGTCACTTGTGAAAAACAATAGAATTGTGCCTTCAGTTCATTCACCTGTGCCTGGGTGGTGAGCAATGCCATATGCTGGTTCACGTGGTGCTGCAGTGCATCCGGCACCTGGCCCAGGACTGCACTGAATGTGGACTGGGCCATGTCATGCATCATTGCTACTGAGTGCTGAAAGGTGCCCGTACCCAGGTACTGCAGGACTGATATCAGCTTGACGAGTGGGGGCACGGCAGATGGCAATCCTGCTCTCAATGTCCCCTTCATGTGTGGCCAGCAACTGTGTGATGGTAGCCCTATCTAGCCTGTACTCTCCTACCAACTGGTGATTAGTCAGGGCCCATGGTGATGGCCTGACCCTGGGGATGGCTGCACGCCTTGCGAGGGCTGGTCTCCTCCTCCTCATCCTCCTCCTCATCCCCCACCTCCCCTCTGCGCTCTCTGCACTGGCCTGGTTGTCAAGCCTCTAGCTCTAGGCGCAGTATGTGGAAATCCATGTCGAAGCTCCATTCCTGTCACCTGGGTTCATTTACCTCCAACAGGGAGCTGGGGTATTTCCAGTGGTATTAGCGCTGTTTTTTCAGCGCTAAAAATGCTGGTACTGTACTTGTGCCAACTGTAATAATGCTGACAGGATTACAGTTGTGATCCGGCGGAGCGGTATTTGCAGCGCTAATACCATTACCGCCGGATTTAAGGGCTACCAACCAACTTGCGATGAGGCCCACAATGTTGAACTACAATCCCAAATCTTTACAGCAATACCTAAACAGTGGCCATGAGAGTATGCAACACTTTTTACAGTGGCTATGTGACATTTCTACAACAACCCAACATGCATCCTATGAAGACATCCCCATGGCCCACAGTCCATCTTGATATGATATGATATGATAGGTTATTTATAATGCACTTAATACCCAGAGGTTTCTAAGCGCGGACCTGGGATCGAACCTGTGTTGCTCCGTGTCGTCTTTCTTCCAAGGCGAGCACGTTGCCCCTGAGCTATCCTCCTGATCTTTTATTTTGCTTTTATTTTATTATTGAAATATTGGTGCGGGTAGCCAGTGTTTAAGCTGGCGTCTTTTAACAGTAGCGTCGTACTGTGATTTGCGGTGTGTGCACAGGTCTGTGCGTCCATTAGGAGGTTTTGTTGAAAAATCAGAGATTTGGGATTAGGATTTGGAGAATTGTAGGGGCAGTCTAAGTCGACACCAGGATCCAGTTCCAGAGGTTGGATGCGTGACAAGAGAAGGATTTTTTTTAGGTCCCCTCTTTGCAGGCGAGTTGTGATTCAGGTAGGTTGGCCGAATTGCTGTGTGCAAGGAACATGTGCCACCAGCTATGTGTAGCTTAGCTAACAGGTACTCTTGAGACTGCTTTGTAGATGATACATGCAGTCTTGAACAGTATCCCGACTTGGGGAACCAATAGACTTTGCATAGGATGGCGGAGATTCAGTGAAACTTCCATGCGCTGCTTCATGGTGGACTGCTTTTAGGTGAGCAAAGTGAGCGGCTGGAAGCCCCATCAGGAGAGGAGGGCATTTTCTCCAAAGATATGTGAAACCACAAGGGTCTTCACTGAGGTGTGGAAGTTCTGCAATGGGACGATGGGGTTGATTTTGAGAAGGGTGGAGATTTGGAGCCAGGTTGTTTGATGAGAGCCTTTCGGGTCTCCACAGTAGAATGGGAGTCAATAAGAACTGTAATGAATCAGAAATGATTCCGCACGAAAAGCTGGCCTGGGACCCTTCTCATATGGACAGGGAAAGTCAGACACTTCCTGATCCTAATCCTGACCCTGGGTGTGGTGTTCTGCGGAAGGATCACATGGGTGGGCTATCTGGTCAGGAGGAGTGGGAAAACAACTTTACTAACTTTCCCAGAGACCCTACAATTTTAATGGCCTACTGTAAAATTGAAACTGTGAAAGAAAAGGGTAATTTGAACATTGTGGAATTCAAGTCCCACAATGCCCAAAGTACTGGGACGAGGAAGAGGGATGCAAAGGTACTAGGCTGCAAGGTTCAGCTTAATGGTGTTAATGACCCACACCTTAGCGCAACTGGGAAGTATAAAGGACACCCTCAGGTGCAGAGTATAAGGAGAAGCAGGAGGTTGAGTGATTGCAGTGACTCCATGTTGCAGTGGCAGAAGAAGTCAAATGGAAGTCGCAACACCAGATCCACTGCTATTTGCAGAGCGGAAGCCTGTTCCGAGAGGGTCTCTATCTTTGAACACCTTGTATGCAGAGGTTGTGCAGCTGGAAGGTCTTAAAACATTCTGAACGTGCACTTGCTCGAGCAGGGGAGTAAGGGGGGGGGGGAGTTCAGGAACAGAAATTAGGGAGAAAACACATTGAACGCTCTAACTAGGTCGTGAGACGATTTGGAACGTGCAAGTGCTGAAACATCCAAAAGGGGAAGAGGGTTGTAAGGGAAGTGCAGGAAGGGAAGAGGGACATTTACTACAAAAAACAAGTAAAAAGTGCAGGGAAAAGTAGGTAAACTGCATTAAGGAAAAAACAGAATGCAATTAGTGACAAGCAGGTACGAGTAATTGCAACCTGGAAAAGACAAACCTCATAGAATTAGGGGCTACATCAGGCATACAGGCATGCAATTGTGGTAGGAGACAGAGTCAGATAGGAGGAGGTGGGAGTGAGGGAGCTCCAACAGACTGAGGAGGGAGGTTGGCATGCTGCAAGGCTGCTCAGTCAGTTGAAAGATCCTAAAATGCAACTAAGTCAAATGTCAGATGAATGGATCCAGAATGAAGCAAGGCAAATGTCAAATAAATGGATCCAGAATGAAGCAAGGCAAATGTCAAATGATGGATTTCAAATACAAGAAAAAGTTCTGTTGAAAGGATCCAGAGATGCGGGTAGAGCAAAAACAGAGGGAGCATGAGTGCCATCAGTGGGAGTAACAAGGAGAAGAGCAGGGGCGCCGAGGAAGGAGAGATCAGATCAGGTCAGACCGGCAGCAACTCAGGAGGGGGGGCCAAGGTTCAACAGGAAGGTGCTGGAAGAGGCCGAGGCAGGCTGTGAGTGGGAAAAGAATGAGAGCCCAGTGAAGGTAAGGAAACAGCTCACGGGACTGCAGGGAGCAGAGGTAATATCAGAAGGTTGCTGGAAGTGTGTAGGGCTCCGAGCACATCTCAAACAGAATGGTGATAAAGGGGTTTGTGCAGGAGGTGTGAGGGAGACCCAGGTCCAGAGTTAGCAGGCTCACAGAGGGTGGAAAAATAAGGGGATAGGTGCCGGAACAGAAGCACAGACAGGGAGGGAAGAGCTGAAACGGGTGAAACGGGTGTAGACAGCTCAATGGAGAGCAGCGAGGCAAGCCAAGTGAAGAGGTAGGTGGTGAGGTGCAAGGGCAATGCCGGAACCACTAAGCTGGGCAGGTGAGTAGTGCAGCGGCAGCTGCGGGGCTGGCAGGGCAGAGAGCCAGAGGGCTCAAACTGGCAGAGACTCATCCAGGAGGCAGAGGGCACCACAATCAAACAGGGCGATGAAGCGACGGGCTGCTGGAAGTAAAACACAAACCAAGAAGAAGAAAAACAAGGGGGCAGTGGCGGGGAGGAACGCATGCAGGAAATAGCTGGTGAAGCAAGGGCTTCATTTTACCTGTCTTTAGTTAAGGTGGTTGCCAAATAAAGTGTGCCACAGGATTGATCCTGGACATGGTAGTGACTGGAGGTAGGGCCCCTCCGTGCCCAGATAGGAACAGACAGGGTAAAGTCATTTCACATTGTCCTTACATAGGGGCCGGCTTCCCGCCAATAGGACTTTAAGCAAGTCCCAACCAATCACAGACATTTTGGCAGTGCTGGGCTGAAACAAGCCCTTGTAGTAAATACAGACGTGGCGTTTGGTCATTTTGAATATCAATCTGATACAAAGAAGTGAAAGTGGCAGACTAAGACTTTGGAAATAAACAAGAATGTTATAACTATACTTATCGAAGTAATTGCCAAAACCACAAGAGGGCAATAGTTAAAGAAGTTAATAAGAACACATATTGCCAAATCCAAGAAAGGGCACTACTAAAGCAAAGTTGACCAGAGCCATCATTGTCAAAGTCAAGAGAGGTCAATTCAAAAACAAACTAAGCATTACCCATATTATCGAAGAGAGAATGAGGCAGTAGTTGGAAAAGACCCAAACAAGCAGTGTCTTAGCCAAAGAGAAGCAAGCATAATAGAAAGCCAATATCAGCACTTAGTTGTTGTAAGAATGGGAAAACAAGAGTGGCAGGAGAGCAGCCCCCCTGATAGAAAGTATTCAGGAGGAAAGGAGCATAACATGCGTTACATGTGGCAATCACAGGTGTTGAACAAACAGCACTTATGTCTTCCCAGAAGAAGTAGTCAAAGCTGGTGTTGTTGAAAGTCAAAACACATATATTAGTATTGGGAGCTTATTCAGTCCTGACAGCCGAGTATACCAGGGAAGAGACTTTTGTAGTGGTAGTCTTGGCAGGTGAGTGGACCAGGAAGAAGTCATTGATGTGGTTAAAGACTGGGAAGAGGAAGAAGTGGCAAGACCACTCAAATATTTTATGAACTGTTGTGGAATCATCCTGACAAAACATTGTGTTGATACATATGTATGTAAATCTGAAAGCTGCATTTGACACTGAAGATTGTGAAACGCTCTGGCAGAAATTGATAGCCTACCGTATTCCAAATGAGATTTTACAGGTGTTGATGCAGCTCCATGACCAAACGCTGGTCCAAGTCAGACTGAGCAGTGGTATGGTGGGCACCAATCCAATATTGACAAACAGAGGTCTAAAGCAGGGATGTGTGCTCTCGCCCCTTCTCTTCAATTCATACTTGGCTAACTTGCTGGCCAGACTACACATGGCACATAATTGTTTGCCTAAGATCTTTGGGTCGTGAATTGTATGGCTATTGTATGTGATGATTTTGTTATCCTGAACCATACCTATGTTCAGTGGTCTAAGTGGGCGGGAGCGGTTGGGAGCGGTGCTCCTCTACTTTTTTAAATTAAGTTTTACTGTCCCCTATTCTTTTAATTTCAAAAGAAACCGTTCCGGAATGGTTTCTTTTTAAAAGAAAATGTAGGAAGAAGTTGAAACTTGCACTGCACTGAACATTCCCTTAAACAGCAGGCGCATTTGTATAAGGGTTTGTATGGTGTGTGAAAGGGGGTATGGCGATTGGGTTCATGGGGAGTGGGGACACGACAACAGGGAACATAGTTCCACTTCTTATTTTCGTACACTTCGACCACTGCCTATGTTTGATTATGTAGAACTGTGAACGAGCTGTGCACATATGTCAAAGAGAATAATCTGATAATGAAGGTTGAAAAAACAAAGTATACGGGTTATGGTGACATGATGTTTAGGAGGTCCCCGATAAACATCCATAGTTCTTGTTTACAAATACAAATATCTCAGGATAACGATAGGCCAGAAGAAAACCTATGAGGAATTAACTGCTGAAAAACGTTGCAAAGCTGTGATACTAACGGCACGTATTAAATAATTTGCCGATGGGTCTGGGGGATACAGTCTGTTGGGTAAACTCCAATTGTATGCTTTTGTCCCTCATTATTATATGGACCGGAAGCCGTGTCCCGGGACGATTATCATTGGCTGAAGGGTGCCGAAGGGAATTTCTGGCATAGAATACTGAATTTGCATCAGGTCGTACCCATAGAGATTATTAGATTATAGATGGGGTTGAGGTCTCTCGAGGGGATGGTTTTAAAGAAGCAGGGGACACTGTATATTAAAATGATTAGGGATCAAAAATGCCCATTGTTAGGATTGATGGGACATGAATTGACTGATCATGTTGACGGTAAATTGAACAGGTTTTGAAACTGTGATAAAATTATTTGAAAAAATGGACTGGAAGCAGAGTGGGAGGAAGATCACTTAAATTTAAAAAGTGAATTTGATATGTAGGATTGGCTTTTAAACTTTGAACATTTAGCAGTACTGAGGATATATTCTAATTATTGGAATGTATATTACACATACCTTAAACCCCAAAGATAGCTCATTATTTGTCCCTCCATTGTTGTTAAAAGATTTATCATGTTATTGCAGATTCCTCGGGAGGCTCCTACTTGTTGATTATCTAAATCATCTGTGAGCCTGGAAATCACTCAACATGTGCTAACGGCATGTCCTGAAATGATCGATTTATATACGTTTTCTTTTTATTGCAAGGTTTGTGTACAATATTGAGGTGAATCAAAGTAAGGAGTATTTGGCAATACAGCCTAAACACAGGAAATGTGTTGTTACAGATTGCCCTGTATAGAGTTTAACACAAGATAGCAGAGAGACTGAAAGGAAATTGTTAAATAAACAGGGTAATTCATAGAAATTTGCACAAAAATGGAGCACGCGGCTGGCGCACAGTGTCCCCGTGCGTTACACTGCGCTAGCCGCGTGCGAAAAAATCCTTTTCATCGCACAGCGTATTCATGGATTTTAGCCTCCGAAACCAGCCGTGGCGCAGAGTGGCGCAGCGACCATGCAGCAGTGCCAGTTACGCCCCCAAGAACGCCCTCGCGCACGGAAAAGCCTTCAAAATCCCCAAATCATCGCAAAGGGCTGCGCTAACCCTGGACCAGTTCACAGGGCTGGCAAACAGCAAACGCCAAGTGGGGAACGTGTATTTCAGTGGTTCGCGGGAAGTTCCACACGCGATTGTCCTGGGTACGTGTACATCAGGGGTGCGTGGGAAGTAACACACGTGATTCCATCAGGGTACGTGTATTCCAGGGGTGAGCGGGAAGTATCACACGCAAAAGCAGCAGGGTACGTGTATTTCAGGGGTGCGCGGAAGTATCACACGCAAAAGCAGCAGGGTACGTGTATTTCAGGGGTGCACGGGTAGTATCACAAGCGATTCCATCAGGGTACGTGTATTCCAGGGGTGCGCAGGAAGTATCACACGCAAAAGCAGCAGGGTACGTGTATTTCAGGGGTGCGCAGAAAGTATCACACGCGATTCCATCAGGGTACATGTATTCCAGGGGTGCGCGGGGAGCACCACACGTGAATTGCACGTGTGGGTCCTCCCAGGTGTTCCCTCTACACCCTCCACGGCCCCTGCAGGTGGCCCACACCACAGGGGCCTACCCTGCACATGTCCCGCAGGCACCCCATCCACCATGGCCATGCCCCTCAGCCAACCCACATGTCACCTTGCACTACTGCCCACCAACGCATGTCCCCCTGCACCCCCAGCCACCAGGGGCACCCTCCACCAGGCCCCCACTCATGTCTCCCACCACCCCCACCCCCCAGCATCCAGGGGCACCCTCCACCAGGCCCCCACTCATGTCTACCATCACCCCCAACCCCCAGCAGTGCAGGGGTAGCCTCCAGCAGGCCCCCACTCATGTCTACCATCACCCCCACCCCCCAGCAGTGCAGGGGCAGCCTCCACCAGGCCCCCACTCATGTCTGCCACCACCCCCACCCCCAGCCACCAGGGGCACCCTCCACCAGTCCCCCACTCATGCCTACCACCACCCCCACCCCCCAGCCACCAGGGGCACCCTCCACCAGGCCTCCACTCATGTCTCCCACCACCCCCACCCCCCAGCAGTGCAGGGGCAGCCTCCACCAGGACCCCACTCATGTCCCCTATCACCCCCACCCCCCAGCAGTGCAGGGGCACCCCCCACCAGGCCCCCACTCATGTCCAACTCATGTCTCCCTGCACCCCCACCCCCCAGCCACCAGGGGCACCCTCCACCAGGCCCCCACTCATGTCTACCATCACCCCCACCCCCCAGCAGTGCAGGGGCAGCCTCCACCAGGCCCCCACTCATGTCTGCCACAACCCCCAACCCCAGCAGTGCAGGGGCAGCCTCCACCAGGCCCCCACTCATGTCTCCCATCACCCCCACCCCCCAGCAGTGCATGGGCAGCCTCCACCAGGCCTCCACTCATGTCTACCACCACCCCCAACCCCCAGCCACCAGGGGCACCCTCCACCAGGCCCCCACTCATGTCTACCCCCACCCCCCAGCCACCAGGGGCACCCTCCACAAGGCCCCCACTCATGTCTCCCACCACCCCCACCCCCCAGCAGTGCATGGGCACCCTCCACCAGGACCCCACTCATGTCTACCATCACCCGCACCCCCCAGCAGTGCAGGGGCAGCCTCCACCTGGCCCCCACTCATGTCTCCCACCACCCCAACCCCCCAGCAGTGTAGGGGCAGCCTCCACCAGGCCCCCACTCATGTCTCCCACCACCCCCACCCCCCAGCCACCAGGGGCACCCTCCACCAGGCCCCCACTCATGTCTACCGCCACCCCCACCCCCCAGCAGTGCAGGGGCAGCCTCCACCAGGCCCCCACTCATGTCTACCATCACCCCCACCCCCCAGCAGTGCAGGGGCAGCCTCCACCAGGCCCCCACTCATGTCTGCCACCACCCCCACCCCTAGCCACCAGGGGCACCCTCCACCAGGCCCCCACTCATGTCTACCACCACCCCCACCCCCCAGCCACCAGGGGCACCCTCCACCAGGCCCCCACTCATGTCTCCCACCACCCCCACCCCCCAGCAGTGCAGGGGCAGCCTCCACCAGGCCCCCACTCATGTCCCCTATCACCCCCACCCCCCAGCAGTGCAGGGGCACCCCCCACCAGGCCCCCACTCATGTCCAACTCATGTCTCCCTGCACCCTCACCCCCCAGCCACCAGGGGCACCCTCCACCAGGCCCCCACTCATGTCTACCATCACCCCCACCCCCCAGCAGTGCAGGGGCAGCCTCCACCAGGCCCCCACTCATGTCTCCCACCACCCCCACCCACCAGCAGTGCAGGGGAAGCCTCCACCAGGCCCCCACTCATGTCTCCCATCACCCCCACCCCCCAGCAGTGCAGGGGCAGCCTCCACCAGGCCCCCACTCATGTCTACCACCACCCCCACCCCCCAGCCACCAGGGGCACCCTCCACCAGGCCCCCACTCATGTCTACCAACACCCCCACCCCCCAGCCACCAGGGGCACCCTCCACCAGGCCCCCACTCATGTCTACCACCACCCCCACCCCCCAGCCACCAGGGGCACCCTCCACCAGGCCCCCACTCATGTCTCTCACCACCCCCACCCCCCAGCAGTGCAGGGGCACCCTCCACCAGGACCCCACTCATGTCTACCATCACCCCCACCCCCCAGCAGTGCAGGGGCAGCCTCCACCTGGCCCCCACTCATGTCTCCCATCACCCCCACCCCCCAGCAGTGCAGGGGCAGCCTCCACCAGGCCCCCACTCATGTCTACCATCACCCCCACCCCCCAGCAGTGCAGGGGAAGCCTCCACCAGGCCCCACTCATGTCCCCTATCACCCCCACCCCCCAGCAGTGCAGGGGCAGCCTCCACCAGGCCCCCACTCATGTCTACCACCACCCCCACCCCCCAGCCACCAGGGGCACCCTCCACCAGGCCCCCACTCATGTCTCCCACCACCCCCACTCCCCAGCCACCAGGGGCACCCTCCACCAGGCCCCCACTCATGCCTCCCACCACCCCCACCCCCCAGCAGTGCAGGGGCACCCTCCACCAGGCCCCCACTCATGTCTACCACCACCCCCACCCCCCAGCAGTGCAGGGGCAGCCTCCACCAGGCCCCCACTCATGTCTACCATCACCCCCACCACCCAGCAGTGCAGGGGCAGCCTCCACCAGGCCCCCACTCATGTCTGCCACCACCCCCACCCCCAGCCACCAGGGGCACCCTCCACCAGGCCCCACTCATGTCTACCACCACCCCCACCCCCCAGCCAACAGGGGCACCCTCCACCAGGCCCCCACTCATGTCTCCCACCACCCCCACCCCCCAGCAGTGCAGGGGCAGCCTCCACCAGGCCCCCACTCATGTCCCCTATCACCCCCACCCCCCAGCAGTGCAGGGGCACCCCCCACCAAGCCCCCGCTCATGTCCAACTCATGTCTCCCTGCACCCCCACCCCCCAGCCACCAGGGGCACCCTCCACCAGGCCCCCACTCATGTCTACCATCACCCCCACCCCCCAGCAGTGCAGGGGCAGCCTCCACCAGGCCCCCACTCATGTCTCCCACCACCCCCACCCCCCAGCAGTGCAGGGGCAGCCTCCACCAGGCCCCCACTCATGTCTCCCATCACCCCCACCCCTCAGCAGTGCAGGGGCAGCCTCCACCAGGCCCCCACTCATGTCTACCACCACCCCCACCCCCCAGCCACCAGGGGCACCCTCCACCAGGCCCCCACTCATGTCTACCACCACCCCCACCCCCCAGCCACCAGGGGCACCCTCCACCAGGCCCCCACTCATGTCTCCCACCACCCCCACCCCCCAGCAGTGCAGGGGCAGCCTCCACCAGGCCCCCACTCATGTCCCCTATCACCCCCACCCCCCAGCAGTGCAGGGGCAGCCTCCACCAGGCTCCCACTCATGTCCAACCCATGTCTCCCTGCACCCTCACCCCCCAGCCACCAGGGGCACCCTCCACCAGGCCCCCACTCATGTCTACCATCACCCCCACCCCCCAGCAGTGCAGGGGCAGCCTCCACCAGGCCCCCACTCATGTCTACCATCACCCCCACCCCCCAGCAGTGCGGGGGCAGCCTCCACCAGGCCCCCACTCATGTCTACCATCACCCCCACCCCCCAGCAGTGCAGGGGCAGCCTCCACCAGGCCCCCACTCATGTCTAACACCACCCCCACCCCCCAGTGAGTGGGGGTCTGGTGGAGGGTGCCCCTGGTGGCTGGGGGGTGGGGGTGGTGGGAGACATGAGTGGGGGCCTGGTGGAGGGTGCCCCTGGTGGCTGGGGGTGGGGGCGCAGGGGGACATGAGTGGGGGCCTGGTGGAGGGTGCACCTGGATGCTGGGGGGTGGGGGTGGTGGGAGACATAAGTGGGGGCCTGGTGGAGGGTGCCCCTGCACTGCTGGGGGTGGAGGTGATGGTAGACATGAGTGGGGGCCTGGTGGAGGGTGCCCCTGGTGGCTGGGGGGTGGGGGTGCAGGGGGACATGAGTGGGGGCCTGGTGGAGGGTGCCCCTGGATGCTGGGGAGTGGGGGTGGTGGTAGACATGAGTGGGGGCCTGGTGGAGGGTGCCCCTGGATGCTGGGGGGTGGGGGTGATGGGAAACATGAGTGGGGGGCTGGTGGAGGATGCCCCTGCACTGCTGGGGGGTGGGGGTGGTGCTAGACATGAGTGGGGGCCTGGTGGAGGGTGCCCCTGGTGGCTGGGGGGTGGGGGTGGTGGGAGACATGAGTGGGGGCCTGGTGGAGGCTGCCCCTGCACTGCCGGGGGTGGGGGTGATGGGAGACATGAGTGTGGGCCTGGTGGAGGCTGCCCCTGCACTGCTGGGGGGTGGGGGTAATGGGAGACATGAGTGGGGGCCTGGTGGAGGCTGCCCCTGCACTGCTGGGGGGAGGGGTGGTGGTAGACATGAGTGGGGGCCTGGTGGACGTTGCCCCTGGTGGCTGGGGGGTGGGGGTGGTGGGAGACATGAGTGGGGGCCTGGTGGAGGCTGCCCCTGCACTGCTGGGGGGTGGGGGTAATGGGAGACATGAGTGGGGGCCTGGTGGAGGCTGCCCCTGCACTGCTGGGGGGAGGGGTGGTGGTAGACATGAGTGGGGGCCTGGTGGAGGGTGCCCCTGGTGGCTGGGGGGTGGGGGTGGTGGGAGACATGAGTGGGGGCCTGGTGGAGGCTGCCCCTGCACTGCTGGGGGGTGGGGGTGATAGTAGACATGAGTGGGGGCCTGGTGGAGGCTGCCCCTGCACTGCTGGTGTGTGGGGGTGATGGGAGACATGAGTGGGGGCCTGGTGGAGGCTGCCCCTGCACTGCTGGGGGGTGGGGGTGGGGTGATGGTAGACATGAGTGGGGGCCTGGTGGAGGGTGCCCCTGGATGCTGGGGGGTGGGGGTGGTGGAAGACATGAGTG
Source organism: Ambystoma mexicanum (assembly GCF_040938575.1). Lineage (NCBI taxonomy): Eukaryota > Metazoa > Chordata > Amphibia > Caudata > Ambystomatidae > Ambystoma > Ambystoma mexicanum. The sequence continues at coordinate 540,207,017 of NC_090935.1, forward strand.
GGGGCCTGGTGGAGTGTGCCCCTGGATGCTGGGGGATGGGGGTCGTGGGAGACATGAGTGGGGGCCTGGTGGAGGGTGCCCCTGGATGCTGGGGGGTGGGGGCGGTGGGAGACATGAGTGGGGGCCTGGTGGAGGGTGCCCCTGCACTGCTGGAGGGTGGGGGTGGTGGGAGACATGATTGGGGCCCTGGTGGAGGGTGCCCCTGCACTGCTGGGGGGTGGGGGTGCAGGGGGACATGAGTGGGGGCCTGGTGGAGGCTGCCCCTGCACTGCTGGGGGGTGGGGGTGATGGTAGACATGAGTTGGACATGAGTGGGGGCCTGGTGGAGGCTGCCCCTGCACTGCTGGGGGTGGGGGTGGTGGTAGACATGAGTGGGGGCCTGGTGGAGGGTGCCCCTGCACTGCTGGGGGGTGGGGGTAGTGGGAGACATGAGTGGGGGCCTGGTGGAGGGTGCCCCTGCACTGCTGGGGGTGGGGGTGGTGGTAGACATATTTGGGGGCCTGGTGGAGGGTGCCCCTGGATGCCTGGGGGGTGGGGGTGCTGGGAGACATGTGTTGGTAATTAGTAGTGCAAGGTGACATGTGGGGTGGCTGGTGGGCATGGCCATGGTGGATGGGTTGCCTGTGGGACATGAGCAGGGGTGCAGGGTAGTCCCCTGTGGTGTGGGCTGCCTGCAGGGGCCGTGGAGGGTGTAGAGGGAACACCTGGGAGGACCCACACGGCCAAATCACGTGTAGCATTCCCCGGCACCACCAAAATACACGTACCCTGCTGAAATCGCGTGTGAATCTTCCCGCGCTCCTCTGTGTTAGGCGGAAACCTGTGCAGTTCCCTCTGGGACCACTGCAAAAGATTTAGGACTACAGGTGTTTGGCAGTAAACCCACTTGGTAGCAGTCTGTACCACACAGATTCACTTGGTAGCTGTGGCTGAGCAGTCAGACTTCCCTCAAGAAGAGTTAGGCAGTATGTGGAGTATACAATATAGGGCAATTTACACAGTAGAACAAGCAAACACGGAACAAGGCTTCGGTGTAAAGATATAAAGGTATTTATTTATAACAACACATCTATAGAAAACACTCTGGCACTAATACGACAAACAACTTCAATCACAATTACTATACGAAGAAAAAGATCAATCCCCCTAACAATAGTTCGACAAGTCTAGGTTCACCGGTATCACTTATTTGCAGACAGAGGTGTATGCTTTAACCTAGATGGCACTCTAGTATTCGTTAGGTCGGGAGAGAAAAATAAAGCAGGTTATGAAATCAACTCGGTACCAATACTTTATGGACAAATGTAAGGCAAGTAAGGCAGGGTCTACTACAGATCACAAAGTTCAAAGGCCAGGCCCACTCGGAGAGAGGCAAGGCGATATGATCCAAAAAGTGTCTTAGTGGAAATGCGCTTCGAGTCTTTATCGCAAATTGTTATGGAAGGTTTGGACCAGTTCAGAACAGAAAGTTAAAGACCGCTTGGAAGCGACCCAATGGAAAGGCGAGGATTCAGACACCTCACTCTATCCGGCAGAAAGGGAAGCCAGGCGGACACAGTACCTTGTTTGTGGAGAGACAGCTCCGGCGGGGGCAGTTGTTCCTGGTGGTGAATGCACGTCGGGTCTTTGCCAAGAGAAGAGATGATCTCGTCGTCGAAGGAAAGTTGAAGATCGTTACACCACCAGGGAAGAGACCAGCCGCAGAGTGCTCCGTCACAAGGCACCACCTTTTGGTCGCGGTACAGGGGTAGTGGCTATCCGGTTGCCGAGGTGCTCTGCACGGGCAATTCGACCACTGCGTCCTGGAGCGAAGAAAAAGCAAAGGTGACTGGTTGTTCCCACCAGTCAGGGGAAGAGACTCTCCGGCAGGGAGATCTCCTCTGTCGTCGGGAAGTGGTGAGTCGGTTCAGCAGGGCTCCACCGAAGGTGTCGTCGTTGCAGGTCGGCTCAGCTTTACCCTCGTCGGATTCTTAGGTCCTGTGGCGACTTCTGAAGATCCAGTCCCAAAAGCCCTGCTTTTATGCAGAAAACCCCCATTCATTCAGCCTAGCTGTCAATGAAAACACGCTAAGTGGTGAGCAGGGAGGCTCACCACTTGGGCCAATCACACCAGAGTGCGACCGGAGTTGGCAAGGCAACTCAGACCAGGGTGCCTAACCCCCCTCCCACACCCCTGTGGTAACCCAGACAGAATGGCACCACTTTGGAGGGTCTCTGTACAGAAGCCCGCCAAAAGTGGAACAAAGGGCTCAACCTTTGGTTTAGGAGTCACAGAGACGAACACAGACGCCATTTGAAAAACCGTGTTCTGGCAGAAAATACCATCCGATAGACTTATTTAAGATAAGTAAACCGGTGGTATGTTAGAGATTAACGGGAAAAAGGTATTAATCTCCAACAATGGGAAGAATCCCATAGGGTTATATTCAGGGTCGAATATAACAAGTAGTTTCCACTGCCACCAGCCAAAACTCGACGAGGGGGGACGGGACAGTGCCCCCTCGAATAACAGACCCAGGAGTAATCGAATTACCCCTACTAGCATGTCCACAATAGGATGGTTTGTACTAGTTCTGTTAGTAAATTTAAGTCTAGTAAAGCCAATGGTGACTTTACATGCCCGGGGAGACAGTAGTCAGTCCCCGGGTATGGAGTCTATGATGGAGGCCGAAATGATCCAAATAGGACAAGGGAAAGGAATAGAGATCAACATATTTTAATTAATCTGTAGAAAACTAACATGTTAAAAAAACGAAATGCATTCTGTTTACAAAACATAAAAACAATTAGTGAAAAAACACAATTTTTCTAGTCGAAAAAAACAACAACTACAACCGTCATCATTTTTTAAAAAACAGTTGAGTGAGGTTAGTATAGGTGTAATATTGACATTGCTTATATCCTCAGTTTATATTTTATTGGTCCTTGGCTCTGTCGACACAGAGAAATGTGTTTCTGGGCATCAGCTGATGTAGTTTGAAAAGAGGAAACATTCTCTGGCTGGCTTAATCTGTCATGAGACATGTGCTGAACCCGTCTTCAGGACAATACGTTTTTAGGGACGCAGATGCATAATGATGCAGCTAAAAACCAAAAACACAAAAATAACGTGTTAGTGGCACCTTTAAAAACTAAAGAGAGGATCTCTATAGATGTGCACGTGCAACCATTGGTACTAACCTGGCAATTACTTTGTAGCAGTGTAAGGCGTCGAAGGTGGTGACTGTGTAGACCAAATTCGATAACATCAACTGTGCAAACTTACAGTTTGAAAAAGGGCTAAAAAATTTGTTTTTAGCTATTGATTTTTCGGAACCACTTATATCATTGTTAAATTGTGATTGCGCAAGCGAAACTATGCGCTTAATGACTTTAAACATTATGTTTTTATTAAAAGTATGTCCAACATTTGTCCAACAACCGATAGTAATTACCTTTGAACCCATTCGAGCATGAGCCCTGTGCATGTGCGTTGATCGACGCGGAGTGTAGTTACATGGAACGGTGTTCGTCTTGTCAGTGTTACTGATGGAAAGCCACAGTTTGCTATCAGAAGGACCCAGACTGGAGGGGGTGCCTTTTATTTATTTGACAAAGTTCTCAGATGGAACGTCGTGTGACTATTTTCCAAAAGGAGAGAAACACATAGAGTACTAGTGAGAGACTGAACTCACAGGGGTCTAGTTAATTGACCGGCAGCAGCGTAACTTTTTAATCTGTTTAACTGTTCTTGACCCGGCGTATCCTGCCAGCAAGGTGCAGACTGTTACAATGCTGCTCGCTGAATGAAAATGCTGAAGGCTGCGGATCAGGTGTGTCTGTATTTTAAAAAAACCGACTACTAGACCGTGCGCATGCTTGTTGAAAGCGAAAAATCGGACGCCATCTCGGTTGAAAAAATGGCCGATCTCAATGAACGAAAATGCAGAACAAATTGCTCCAATCACTGCAAAAAGCCACATCCTTTTTCTGTGGTGCTGTTGATATTCATTAATGGATTCGAAACGGTGTTGCAAGACAGCATTGACTGGTCTTTGCAAATTACCGTGACGAAGGGACCAAGTTGGGCACTTTTACAGGGAGAACTCCTTGAATACTACCCTTTACAAAAAGCCCACTGATAAAAACACTTTGCTTTCCTTTAAAAGCTTTCACCCACAATCATTGCGGGAAAATCTCCCTTTCGGTCAATTTTTACGAATAAGGCGTAATTGCTCGACTAAAGAAGACTTTGATAGTGCGCAATCACAATTTAACAATGATATAAGTGGTTCCAAAAAATCAATAGCTAAAAACAAAAATTTGGTTTTATTTTTTAGCCCTTTTTCAAACTGTAAGTTTGCACAGTTGATGTTATCGAATTTGGTCTACACAGTCACCGCCTTCGACGCCTTACACTGCTACAAAGTAATTGCCAGGTTAGTACCAATGGTTGCATGTGCACATCTATAGAGATCCTCTCTTTAGTTTTTAAAGGTGCCACTAACACGTTATTTTTGTGTTTTTGGTTTTTAGCTGCATCATTATGCATCTGTGTCCCTAAAAACTTATTGTCCTGAAGACGGGTTCAGCACATGTCTCATGACAGATTAAGCCAGCCAGAGAATGTTTCCTCTTTTCAAACTACATCAGCTGATGCCCAGAAACACATTTCTCTGTGTCGACAGAGCCAAGGACCAATAAAATATAAACTGAGGATATATGCAATGTCAATATTACACCTATACTAACCTCACTCAACTGTTTTTTAAAAAATGATGACGGTTGTAGTTGTTGTTTTTTTCGACTAGAAAAATTGTGTTTTTTCACTAATTGTTTTTATGTTTTGTAAACAGAATGCATTACGTTTTTTTAACATGTTAGTTTTCTACGGATTAATTAAAATATGTTGATCTCTATTCCTTTCCCTTGTCCTATTTGGATCATTTTGACCAATATGACTGTCAACACTTAGTGCAACCAGGTACACCCAGCATGTGTAGAGGCGGGTAGCTGTTTTCAGTGGCATTCTTGTTATATACTCTTACATTCCGTCCTCAGCCACACAGCCCCCTAAAAAAGAGGACTTTTCTAGCTCGAAACGCTTGCTTTACCACTGTCTATGATGGAGGTCCGCTAGGACGCCCCAGTGTTACGGCATGGAGGGTGTGGTGTAACACACATAGAAAAACATATGAGACCCTATGGAGTAAAAGACCCCATAGCCCATAGAACACATTGACATTCAAAGGAATTACACACATTCATGTCCAAGAGTGGGAGAAAATGAGTCTCACTCTTGGCAGGATGGAAAAAACAAACTCCAGAAATCCAGCAAAGCTGCTGGGGGACTCACTAGGTTAGGAAATTCAGCCTAAACAGAGAATTCTCCCTAACAGTCGGAATACATGTACCCAGGCCAATCGCGTGTGGAATTTCCCGCGCACCCCGAAGTACACGTACCTAGGCCAATCGCGTGTGGAACTTCCCGCGCACCCCGAAGTACACGTACCCAGGCCAATCGCGTGTGGAACTTCCCGTGCACCCCGAAGTACACGTACCCAGGCCAATCGCGTGTGGAACTTCCCACGCACCCCGAAGTACACGTACCCAGGTCAATCGCGTGTGGAACTTCCCGCGCACCCCAAAGTACACGTACCCAGGCCAATCGTGTGTGGAACTTCCCGCACACCCCCAAAGTACACGTACCCAGGCCAATCGTGTGTGGAACTTCCCGCGCACCCCGAAACACACGCACACGCTATTTTTCACACAGCGGGTGTTTGTGTTTGTCGGTACCCCTTTGCACCTCATTTGTCCTAGTGGGCCACTGTATGGACCATTCATCATGGCTGTATATGGGTGCTTTTTGTTAGCGCACATTTTGGCTCACATTTTTTTCAGGCGCAGGGGCGCTACCGCCTGCTTTCTTGTGGCGTACTTGTTTGGCCCTGTGCGCGTCTTTGACCGTGCGCTGGTTTGCCCTATTCGATTCCATGAATACGGGTTGTAGGCGAGCGTGTGGGCGTTCCGCGCACTTGCCTCCTGTACTTCCCCCGTGACACCCATATTTTCACGCGTTGTTCCCCATTCCGAGTGTTACGCCCCGTGTTCCGCCTATTTTTGTGATGTGCGCCGCGCTATGTGCGATTTCGCAGTGGCTGTGGCGCACGCTGTTGGATGACCTGTGCGCCGGCGTGCGCGGTGCACATTTTTAGTGCACATCCAATGTTTTTCTAGCGCACAGACTTCCATGAATCAATGTGCGCTGGTTTCCCTGCGATTTTCGCACTTGTACTGCGATTTTCTCACTTTTACTGTGAATCGCACGTTTTGGCACCTCTGCGCGGGAATTTTCGGCGCACATTAATTCCATGAATCAACCTATAGAGCTGTCTGAGGTATGAATAACATTTATCAGTGTTATATATTTATTGCATGTGGATTATGTACAGTTGGACCTTACGCTTAACCTTGCTCTTCCCTGCACTTGCGGCATCTGAATGGCACAAGGCCTAGTAAGATAGTCATTTTGTCCTCCTTTTGTTTCCCCCTCCTTGTCTTGTCGGGCCTAGAAACACTTGTGTACAGGCTCATTAAAAATGCCACACCATATCATATCATATCAAACAGAAAGAATTTTATTTAGTTTTAAAGTTCATTGTTAGTGTTTTTTACATATTAAAGTTGTGTTTTTGATTTTGACAAATGAAAAAGGTCATTTGGGGTAGTTGAATTTAGGTATGAATTTGATTAATGAAATTGCCCTGTGTTGAAGATTTGTTTCCTGTGTGTGTGTGTGCTATGTGTATGTGAAAAGTTCCTGTGGAACTGTGATACATTATATTTAACTAAAAAGTCCAAAATAAAAGAACGTCCAATGAAGGTGCTATAAAAAAAATATATACTTCAATCAACCACACCATGTACAGCATTAAATAAGCAGTAAAAATTACAAAAACTCTACCCTGGTAGAACTAACACAGAATATGCAAATATAGCACATATAATCTCTCTGTTTAATGTGATGGGTCAGAAATGTGTAAAGGACACTAAGGTAATGTTTTCTCAAGGTTTGCCATTTATTTAAAACAAAAAAGGGTTTGGAAAAACGCCTAACTTTCCCTGACCTAATAGAGAGGTCCCAGCCTAGCAAACTAAGACTAAAGAAACATGACCTGGTGTCCAAAATATCTCTGGCCCTCACACTAGTACACAAAGTCAAATTATACAAGGAAAATATGGGTACCTTTAGTTCAGCAAACCAATTATTTATTTCAAACTCAAAATCCTTGAAAGCAATCCTTGTGACCAGGGTTGGATTCCCTTCACATGGATCAATTCAAGACCACTTGTATAACAGTCCTGATTCAACAAATGTTATGTTCAATGTGATAGAAAAGTCCTTGTCAACCACTGTGTCTTTCTCTGGGACACAACAAATGTATCTTCCTCAATGCTTGATTGATAATCAACAATATTCTTCTTCCACAAATACAGCTTCAAACCGATATTAGTGGTTAATCACCATGTAACACCTTCTTCAAAAGGAACTACTTCTTGTCAAGACAGCACTTCAATTTTTCTAAATACTTCTTGAAATGAAACACTTTTGTCAGGATAGTAAAACTCAACTTGTCTTGCTGATGCTACTGTTTATCAAACAATAAAGTAAATGGATTCTCTTAATTCATCAAAGGTTCTTTAAACACATCTTCTGCCACAAAGATAGTTTATCAAATCACCTCTTTTGTACATGGTCCACTTGGCTGCCAGGACTAACTACTATAAGCCCTTTCCTGGTATACTCGCTTGCCAGGAAGAAACCTCCTACAACTACTTTCAAACTTGATGGCAATATTGACTCCAGAATTCTCCACACCAATCTCTCTTGGAAGGAGGATTGAACAATAACTGCATTTTATGGTCTATTGACTCCTGATTTCTTGTATTCCAGTTTTCCTTAAACTGAGAACAAATCATAGAAGAATTATTCGCAAATGGTCTCTGAATATCTTCAAAACAACCTCTTGACTGATAGCAGTTTGGGTTAAAAGCTTCCTCCAGTTGAAATCCCAAAAAGGAAGAGTTGCGCCCTTGCCGCCTTAGTATGGTTTCACAGTCACTTGGCTGTTGGCAATAAGAGATATGAGCTTTACCAAAATAGCTTTGATCAAGGGGTTTATGTCTTGCTGGCTTTATTGATGTCTTCTCACAACATCTTGGCTAATGGTAATGCTTTTTCCAGTGGTTGTCTCAGTATGGGTTTCTCGTAGCCTCTTGGCTGTGGATTGTACTGGTTAGAGGCTTTCTAGTCCGGTAGTTCACCCAACGTCTTTTGATACCCGCTTAGCTGTGGGTAGTGCTGGTAAAAGGCTTTCCCCACTAGTAGTTTGCTTAAAGTCTTTTGATAGCCTCTTGGCGGCTTATAATGCTGGTCATGAACAATCCCCTCTTTTGGCTCCATACAAGGGAACTTTCTTCATTGCCACTTCGCTTCATTTTCTTTAAGTATTTCATATTCAGTAAATAGTCTCTGTTTTGATTGAATTGTTGCATTGTAACAACTTGTTTGTTTGGCACACCCTGCGGCTGGCATTCATACTCAACCAACTAACTGTTTCTTTGTGGCAGCTCCCTCTCTGGCTGTGCAGTGGTCCTTCTGCATTCAGTTTGCCTACTTTCCCACTTCTGTGAGCCTCTGGTAAGTTTTGCATTGGTCATCAGGAGCGATGACAACTCCATTGATCTTCTGCGACTTCACCAGTCATCCACACGCTGTGCTGGAAACACTTCCCCTCAGCTAGGTTTTTTCTTAGTACACTGCTTTCCGCTGCGTATACTCTGCAAATCTGCTTCTGCTCAACTTCACCCGTGGGGGTGACTTTGGCTAGTGGGCTTCCTTTTTTGGTGACTCCTACACCTCGGATTGCTTCAGTGTCCTCAGCTGTGCTTCCCGCAAAGCCTGCAATGATCCTTGCACTTCTTCCTCTGCTTCACCTTCACTCCCCAGCTGTGCCTCCTCTTGCGTTTTAAATATCCTGCTCAGGTGATTTAAATTGCAACAACTAGACTGCAGGTTTGAATATTCGCGATTCTGAATTCTCATTGCCTCTGAGTTCTTCTTCCTCATCTCAGTACTTTTAGCATTATGGGAACTGGAGTCCATAGAAGAAAGTGTAACATTATGTTGTTCCTTGTTACTCTCAGTTAATCCATGCTGCTCTATGAAATGAGAGTTGTTCGAATAATGGAAGGGTGTGGGAAGAGTTTGTAATTCCACATTAGAGGGAGGGTCTCTCATTAAGGCAGAATTATGACAATTCAAGGCTCTTACCTTTAATTCCTGCACCTTTGAGGCATCAACTTGGTTCTGTCTCAATTAAGTTTTGTGAATGGTTCTTTGGGCATTGATATTGGAGGAACTGATACATTTATAGCATGCCATCAGGTATCTGGGAAGGATTTCACTTTCATCCTCAGAAAAAGATGAATACCTTGTCACTCGTAACAGAGTCACCACTTCCCCCACATAGTCGTCTCCTCCCATGTGATCCATCCCCCTGATACAACCCACAGGGTTAGGATCAAGTAGCAACTGCCTTTCCCTGGCCACATGGGAGGAGACTTTAGGCTGAGGTTTGGTTATGACGCCGCAGGATTCATCACATACCCTTCTCCTAAAGACCTGGCCTTCCATTCCAAGTTCTTTTACATGACCCGTCCCCCTGCTTCCCCCATATAAAAAGGAGGTTTTTGGGTTTCCCCATCCCAAATAGGACCTCCTGATGGAATTTCCCATAAATGGATTGGGGAATAAGAAAAAGATGTTTTCTGTTCCTTGTTTATTGGGCACTTAGCTGTTGAGAAAGTTATTTGAGCCACTTGACGGTTCCACTGATCAAAATATGGGACTTCAGTGCCCAACACTAATTGAGTGGGAAAGTCATGTATTACTGTCAGTAATAATGATGCTTCCTTTCCGAATATGGTAACATCTATTTGGGTTAATGAATGTCCTTTTGTTTGGCCGTGAACACAGCCTACTATTCTCTGTACTGTGGGTTTCCAATCTGGAGGGAGAAGATATGCTTTTTTGGCGCATCCCCTGCTTCCAGTATCTAATTGGGCACATATGGCTCTTCCCTACACGATCACAGGCATTCTATACCTACTCCTTTCTCTAGTGGCCAACATAACATGTGTTTCTATTAACTAAAAGTTGCTAGAATAAGGAAATGGGTGTGGGAAGAATTTGTAATTCCCCATTAGAGGAAGGTTCTCTCACAAAGGCAGAATTATGACAATTCAAGGCTCTTACCTTTAATTCCTGAATCTTTGAGGCATCAACTTGGTTCTGTTTAAATGGCTTTTGTTATACAGGTGCTTTGGGCATTGATATTGGAGGGAGGGGTATATTTATAGCATGCCATTAGGTATGTGGGAATGATTTCACTTTCATCCTCAGAAGAAGAATATTATGTCTGTCCTAGCAGAGTCACCACTTCCCCCAGAAAGTCGTCTCCTCCCATTTGATTATTCCCCCCGATACCACCCCCAGGGTTAATATCAGGTAGCAACTGCCTTTCCATGGCCACATGGGAGGAGACTTTAGGCTGGGGTCTGGTGATGACTCTTCAGGATTTATCACAGTAATGAGACAGGGGGAGAAAGGGCAATTAAAGACCACAATATTCTAAAAGGATGTGTTCTTGGGTGCAAAAGAGATAAAAGTGACCTAACCAGTCTCTCTGGCCCACAAATGGACCAACGCAGCAGTTGGGATCTAATAGTACCTTTTCACGGTTCTTGGCTGAGCAGCTTTGAATCAGACTTCTTTGCACTGTGTGTATGACGTTCGGTAGCGTGCAAAAGGCAGAACCAATGTGTCCTATTGGGTCAAATGTGTCGAACGGTTCTTGACACACGGCCCCAAGCAGTTCAATAGTGAGAAAAACTGGGTTTTGGGCTGTCTTGGCATTGAGGGTGCTGTGAGTCCCAATTCAAGGGCTCGATGACAAGATGAGCTTTTTCTCGTGCCCCGAAACTTGAGGGATGCAGGCACACAAATGTAGGGGTTCTTCCACATGGTGAGGTCCTGCAGCAAGTCACTTCTCAGGTATCTGTGAGTCCCAATCCAGGGACTCAGGGACAAGATGGGCCCCTGTTATAGGGGCTCCCAAGAATGGGGGAGGTAGGCAACCAACTGCCGGGGTTCTTCAACATGGTGAGGTCCTGGGTATCACTGTGGCTGGCTGAAAGGCAGGTCTTGTTCTGGCAGCAAATTTACCCCCATGTATGGTTATGGGACAGAGCTTGCATCTGCCTTGGAACACCTACCTTTACCTCGCAACTCAAGGATACTGGAAAAGACTGGTCCCCCCAGCAGAGTCCAATCCAAATCCTCTTCAAGGGTGGGAGTTCAAAAGATGATTCAAAAAGAGTGTCCGTCGACCCCTTCTTTTAAAGGTAAAAGCCCACAAGTGATTGCACTAAAGCTAGCCTGCCTTAGTGGAAAAATCCCTGTTTTTGAAAAAAGTGGACTTTGGCCTTCTGACATCACACCGAAGTGCTTTGCTCTAGAGACAGGAAGGAGAGAGAGAACAAGAGATGAAGAAGAAGGGACTAGTCTTCCTCCACTGAACAAGCCCTCCTGTCTATTCTAACCCCACCCCTTCCGTTCACACTAAGATCCTTTAGAAATGCAGCACCCAGGTGTGACGCTACTCCCTTTGAATGGGTGTGTTCATTTGGTACTTGGGCCTAGGACAGCTGCCTGTTGTGCTGCTGTCTGGATGAAGGCATTACCTACCCTCACAAAGAGATCAAAGAAGAGGCACAGCCATTCAGGTTCCTGTCCTCTCAATTTGCAGTCTCGGTCTCCCTGACAAGAATACACAATACCTTCCACCGCTAATGTGGCTTGCAGGATCTGACACATGTGTGATATCCAATTGAATGTGGCTGCAATGATCATGAGTAGTGCCATGCATCATGCCTTAAGCCAGGAATAGCTTATATTTTGATTTTACCCTGGCACCAGCATGGGCTATTTATGAGCATCAAAGTTTTGGTACAAGAGTGCATATATTAAATGCAGCCCTGTGCTGCAGATAATTGGCTGTCACTGCAGCTGTCAAATGCCAATTGTGACAATAATCTGGCTCTGTGCCAAAGGTAGAGCAGGTGCTGCAGATCGGGATACTGACATAGCAAGGCACAGATACACACTATGCTTTTTGCATGGCGTTTATGAAAGGGGAATCTCATAAGAAGATTACCCTTTAAGAAATGGAATTACCTGCATCACTTTATGAATTAATACAAAATAAAAAAAACAGAGCTTTCACACCCTTGCCAGATGGAAGTTCATCATAGGCATAAAGAGCCACAATGAGTAGAAATTGAAAGATCTACAATCTGGAACACCTCCAGCAGAAACAAGTCACTAGCTGAAAACCATGTACCTGATTGATGATGCTCTATGTCAGAGAACGACTATATTCAACCTCGGTCATGCTATAACACAAGCTATGTCCCCAATGAAAGACAAAGGCCAGGCTACCGCAACATGATCAACTTATACACGCATCACTATGGAACAAATTTAACCCTAAACACCAGGGCCCCTTCACAAGAAATGACTAATACCAAGACCAGGCCAAAGACACTCTTTTCATTCTGAATGGTAGATGTCCACCACCTCTCTGCTGATCCTGGAATGTGAAGGTAAATCTCACCATGGAAGCAGCTTTAAGCAACATTCAGCCAATCAAACCAGACACTGGGCCTCATTACAAGTTTGGCGGTAGCCTTGCCGGTATAACCAGCCGACTGCCGCCGAACTTGCAAATTTTACCAGCACCCGGCAATGGGCAATTACCGGGGCATTCCAGCCCTGATAATTGTCCATTGCCGGGTGCCTGTATGTATGTATTAGCGGTGCTGGTGCGACCGTGTAGGTCTGCTCCCGGGTGCCGTTCCGCCCGGCAGGCATACGCGAGTAGACCTCGTAGTTTGCCGGTCCAATAACAACAGTACCAGCCAGTTTACCGGTACCATTGTTACGGGACCAGCAACCTTAAAACGAGGCCCACTGTGTCTGAACCTAATGGAGAAAAGGAAGCCAAGCCACCTACAGACTTTTATTTTCCATGACCTAAAGGTGGCCACCACAGCCCATAGGGTTGACCAAAATAATCTTAAAATCCAGTGCTCCTCTCTCAAGGCTGTAATTAAAGATGTGTCCTACTACACAGGATTCCTGTACATTGCAAATCAGGAACTGATTTCCTCTGAAAGAGAATGCATTGAGACCTTAAAGATCATTGCACACTCAGGAATCTCCACTAAACCTTTGACCATCCACTCCATTCTAAGCGTATCAGGTAATATTATCCCCATAAATAGTGTCACCATGCATAAACACCAACAGGAAACAACATAGGCGGCATTATCTATGGGGACAATATATGGGGTAAATGGGAACAGGGGTTGCAGGGGTGTCCCCCGCTCCCTTTAAAAAAATACAGGGCTTGCAGGGGTGTCGCCCGCAGGTTCCATATGGTAAAATCGGCGCAAAAAAACAGTGCCGTTCTTGTATGGCAACATTTTTGCAGGGATATTATCACATAGAACCATCCTAAGCATATCAAAGGAATTACAACCCCCCCCCCTTTAAACTCCTTCCACTGAAGTGCCAGTGACAAATGACTTGATTATTTGCCACACAATCACATCAAATAACTAAAGGTCATGCACAACCTCCTGTCGATGCTGAGTGTAGTTCTGCATGATGAATTGCTTCAAAGGGGATTCCTGGAAATGAATACTGCCAGTCAGTGGCACAGTATGCTTCATCACTCTCTAATAAATTCACTCACTTAGTCAAGCCTAGACCTCTTAATTGCCAAATCAATTCTACTGCAAACAAAGAACCCCATAAGAATGGACTAATCCCATTAATGTTAAACTATGGGATAATAAAAGGCACTGAGCCAACTCGAAAGGGAAACATCCTGGGCTGGAAACGTAAAAAAGAACATTGACATGGCCACATTGTATGACCGGTTGAGCTTGTGATTGGTTGCAGAAAAAGGGGGAAAAAAAACCTCTCATGGCCAACAAGTACAACCATCATCGACTATGGTTGGTCGCACCTGCATGTTTGTAGGAAATATTCGCCATCCTCCAATAAGAAAATTCACCAGCTTCAACTGATGGCCATGGACAGTCAATCGGTGGGTAAATTATCAAGTGCGGTCTTGGTGGTGCATGAAACCAGAGCTTCCAGGAGTTTGCCTGCAAACGGACATCATAGCGTGCTGCACCCACTTTAACTTAGCAGCCACCGGTGAGGAGCACTGTACATGGTGCAAACATGAGTGCGGTCTTGACGGTGTATGGAACCAGAGCTTCCATGAGTTTGACTGCACACAGATATCATAGTATGCTACACCGGGTTTAAAAAAGCAGCCTCCACTGTGAGCATGAGTACGGTCTTGGTGGTATACGAAACCAGAGCTTTCAGGAGTTTGCCTGCAAATGGAGCTGGCTGCATTCTCTTTAAAAAAGCAGCCTCCTACAACAACCACCCTGTGGAGTGCGAACACCAAGTGTGGTCTGGGTCGGGTTGTGAGGGGGTTGAAAGAGGCACATTATGTTCCTATAGGAACACAGCATCAAACCTGAGTCATACATATCTTTACGATTTTAACCGATTTTAAGATGTATGCCTTAAGGATTAAAACCTCTGGGGCATTGTGTTCTCATTGTCCTCGTAACTTGTAGCAGCAACTTCAGTTCTATTTTCATCAAAATCCTTGTATGCAGAAGCTGTGGGAGGAGACTCTGAAGTGGCTAATAAAAAGTCAAATCTTACACTTAAAAACACAGAAAGAAGTGTAAAGAAAGCTACACAAAATGACTGCTTTTTGCAAAATGTGGGCGACGTGGGTAACTTGTGGAAGAGAGCCATACAGGTAACCTAGATCTAAAAACTACCCGAAAGGAAGAGTTGAGGACCAACAGAATAATTTCTCATTGTCACTCTGTATCTACAGACTCTGCATATAGACAAACAACTACTACAGCTGTCGAAACAGGTGAAAGCCTGATCACTGGTTATTCGAAACCTGCTTTTCTGAGAGTGAACTCTTGATGGCTCCTAATCTATTTAAAACTGGACAGCAATATTAGTTGATCTCTCGATTCCCTCAGGATTTTGCTACAAACCGTCTGTCTCACCTTTAGATTGTCCACACCTTATCAAACCTCTAGGTGAACAAACTAGCCAGCTTTCCCATTTGATCTTAAACTTTGTACGGAATTCTTTACTCACACTCTATGAACATATCTATGACGAATTTAAGGACCAAAAGACACTGTTTAGGGCAATCAACTAATCTATATCTGTGCTAAAACAAAAAATCACCTTTCCCTGTCTTATCAAGAGGTAAACATATGGGAACATCTGATTACATCAGAGAATTGAGCTTAAACACACAAATGTATCCACCTGCTTCCCAAAATACTACAACTTCGGAAAATGTAAGGTCTCTGAAAATATTGGCTCAAGGAATATTACTGAAGGAGAAGGAGGCCCTGAGGGCCATTGTGGTGAAGAGTAAGGTGGCGAAAGTGCCCAAACTAATTTCTAAAACAAAAATAACAAATGAGAAGAATGTTCACAGAAAATGGAATGCTCCAGAAAATTCCGCTGCAATCTGAGTCCCATTCAGATAATATGGTAGAATCTATTCTAATATCAGAGAAAATTATTAAAACTAAAACAGACCTTTGCCTGGATGCCATGCCATTAAAGGACAATTCCAGCTCCTTGCCCATGGGCTTAGCGAAAGCCCCCAAATCATGTGTAAAGCACTATTAAACTCCTATTGCAGAATACCCACTGCAGGAGGAGCATGACTTAAATCTGAGTCTTCTCTCAACGTACTCGTACGAAGAGGAAACAAATGAAAGGATCCAACTGGTTTCTCCAGAGGATAATGTACAAAAAAGTACTCTGCTAACTCAAAGTGATCCTCAAAGCCTTCTTTTAAAAGAAAAAACTAGTGAGTATTTACACAGATCCTCTCACATTGAGACACTGGGAAACTTTGTATGCAGACTCCGAAGCCAGGTTCTGTACCTTAGAAGAAAAACATTCACGTCTGCAAGGAATCGGCATGATAAGTATGCCACCGGGGAGTGTACAAATGAAAGAATTTCCAATTTTACCAGGTTGAAACTGTTCTCTATCTGTGTGTCTAGAATGGCTATTTCCAGTAGAGCAACAAGTGATCCTAAATAGACAGACAATATTGCATTTACTTCATGAGATTCCACGTTTAGGTATGATATCCTCTGCAGATAATAAACAAGTTGAATTTTTGTTGTGCCATTTAGAGTTCATCTAGTCACAATACATCTATATTCAAGATTAACCACTATTCTTTTACTGGAGGAAGCTCCCTCTTTTCCCATTTTGGGCTCTCATATGTTCAACATTGGTGTTTCAGACTTCAAAAATCTATGAACAACGAACCATGGAAATCACTGGAAGAAGTACTTGGGTCAATGATATCTGAATTACTTTCGGCAAAGATCCTTTCTCATGAAAGAGATGAGTAACGCAATGCCATTTTGAATCTCAAACAACTCAAACTCAATAGAACTCATCTTCAATATCCCTAGCCCTTCATAAATCAAACTGGCACCAGGAGAAGAGGACCTTCCTGTTTGTTCCTTGGTTTCGTGGAACTCCAGTCAACATTCTGATCTATTCAATATTTATTTATTTATTTATTTATTTATTTATTTCTTTGTATATGGCTTTAAAAAAACCTTTACAAATTTGAACAACCAAAATTTAAACACAAAACCACAAAATACAGAAAGAAAAAGAACATACAGATAAGTAAGCAATTTCTTATACCAAAACAGGTGATGAAAAAGAACCTTTACAGGTAAAATACCCAAAACGTAAGAGGAAAAGGTCTCAAAGTACAAAAAACCATATGTGAAGCTAGGCAGTTTCACATTCCAATCCAAACAGAATTAAAAAGACAGTATTAAGAAATGAGACAGACTGAATACACACAAATTAAACATAAAAATAATAATATCACCTTCAAAACAGAGTTTCAAACTACATTATTTAAAATAATTCTAATAAATTGATATTTAGCTGCTATGTCATGCAAACTGTATCATAGCAGGCAGGGTAAAATCCTCCATATACACAATTCATAGATTCAAAATATCAAACGTTTATAAAAATATACTAAAATACTCATACAGTGCAAAGTTCATAACTCTTAAAAAATTCATGACTCTTAGACGTCACTGAGCAGCCCGCTTATATTATTGTTTAGTCCAAAAGTTGAGAGTTCATATCACTGCGGTGGAGCTGCCCAATTATATAACCAGTTTATGATAAGTCACATTCATCGTTCAGGAATCTAATTACTGCCAATTGCAGCAGAACTTGCTTATCGAATAATATACATTTTCAGACTTGTTCTACATCCACATTGGATACATCTGACACGAATCTATAAAAATAAGACAATCTCCTAGATAATAAGGCCGGGCACTCAAGCAACAGATGTCTCAGCGTTTCTTTAGACGCATATTCATTACGATGTCTGCATGGTATTGAAGAGCTCACTGATTTTATTCTTACACCAATTATTTCTCCAGTGAGCATGACATTGAATCTGAATCTTGTGAAACAATTTCTCCACCCTCTATCGGGAAAGAGATACAAGTATGGTTCCATAGAGCCCATATATTTATAGTATGAAAACATATGAGCATATAGCCTGAATTGGGTTAATTTTTGGATTGTAATTGCCCAATCAACATTTTGCAGAAGCTGTTTTACTGTTTTGGGTTCACCATAAGTGTTATCAGAGATGCGCCTGCACGACCTAACAATGTGTTGCATATTTCCATCAATTTAAGTAGAAATGTTGTTTTTGGGCTGCCCTGCTTCAACCTTACTGACAGATCATTATACAGATTGTTTTCTGTTTGAACGATTAAATTCTGAAATAATTTGAGACAATTCCACTCCACAATAATTTTGAAGGATTGGAGTCCACATTCGTAGCGAATATCTACTATTGGGATGCAGTTCGGTAAACAGGAGACAGATTTTCTGAGCAAAGTTGACTCTAGCCTCCTCACATCCAATTTACCCGTAATGAATGGGATTTCACTCCTGTAGAGTATTTTCGGTATAGCTTTTAATTTAATAATCTCATGGCAGGAGTGTAAGAAAATCCTCCAAATTTGTGGTCCACTACTCGCATCTGGGTGATACATACTTTAACTTTAGATAGATAATAATTTAACATTTGAACACTGTTTGCTTTTGCAGTTGCAAAAAAGCCCAAATAAATCATTGAGTTTTTAATGGCTAATTTTGATTTCTCTATGTACCAACTTTTTGTGATTGAAGATCTTTTTCCGCTAAAGCATAAAATGTGTGATTTTAATGGATTTACCTCTAGGCCGTTGTTTGCCATATAATTAGCAAATGCCAATAACCTGACGCTGGAGACCTTTCAGTGATCTATCGAATAATAGAAAGTCATCAGCGTAGGAGCACCAGCAGAATTTCTTGCCTTCTAAATTTGGTTGAATAAAAGCAGCGTTCTCGAGCACCAGGCCTATATCAGATGTATATAGATTATATAATGTCGGGGTGAAAATACACCCCTGTCGGAGTCCATTAGATGTCTTAATTGGCTCAGAGAGCCGACCATCGGTGCTCAAGTGGACTTGGATCATTGACCCTTCATGTAAGTGGATCAAAGTATCCAGGATGTCTCTCGGGAGTGCCATTAAGGCCAGCTTCTTCCATAGAGTAATTCGATTCACTCGGTCGAAGGCGAGAGACGGATCCATGCTAGCCAAATATACCGGACTCGCCCCCTTTTGCCAACCCAATTGTTGAAGCAAGGAGATCAGCATCCTTCCTGCTAATGTACCAATGCCTTTTCTAAAGCCAAATTGAGGCGACGAATAAACCTTTTCGCAAGTAGCCCATTGTTCGATCCTTTGGAGGAGAAGGCTTAGTCTGAGTCCAGTAGGGCTATAGGCCGGTAGTTTGAAGGCATGGATCTGTCTCCCTTTTTGTAAATAGGGATGATGTAGCTCATGTTCCAAGAGCTGAGGATGACCTTTGTTCTACTTATGACTTCAAAAAGAAGAAAAAGGGCTTTCGACCATTTATCCTTGTTACCCTTGAAGAGGGCATTTGAGAGTCCGTTAGGGCCTGCTGCTCTAGAAGAGCTTGCCTTGGTTATCCTCTCTGTAATTTTTTCAATTGAGAAATTGCCCGACCATTGCCGAGTTTCCCTTTTGTGAGAATATTGTTGGCTAGGCTCACTGCTTGCATACAATTTCCCAAAATGTTCTATCCATGTTTGTTCATTGATTGGATTAATATTATGTACTACCGCAGATTTGGACATTCTATTTATGAGCTGCCAAAAGTGTTTTACAGAGTTATTTTTTAGAGAGCTCAGCATTTCCTCATTGTCCGCTTGTAGCAACTTGGATTTATGGTTTCTGATCCAGTTTCTGTATATCTGTTTCACATATTTCATTCCCTGTGTTCTCGAATTATCTGGGAGTTCGAGCAAAAAAATGTGTCTTACGGTGCGGCGTAATAAGATCTTACTTGCACGCACTAGTGAATCGTACTTATGTATGTGTTTGTGTGGCACCTGAATTTTGGATCTCTTTACCGATTTTTCGATAAGAGTTTTTACATAAGGACGGAAGTCGTCATGTGTGAACCTGATTTTTTTTCCTTCAAATGTAGTATTGTCATGATCCTTGCAGAAAAGATCATTGCATGCATTTACATTGCACGGGTGCCAAATGATCCTATTATTCCCTGGGTTTAAAGTCAGATTACTCGCCATCTGCTTGAAAGAGGTGCTTTTACTCGAAATATGCAAATTCAGTTCAAGTATCTTGTGGTCACTCATCAATGTTGGACGTAGTCTGAAGCTCTCTATCAGATTAAAGAGGTCTTCCGATACATATATATAATCAATTGGAGAAGATTTTTCTCCTAGTGTCCAGGTGATGTAGGGGACATCTGATCTCAGAAAGTCATAAGTTGCTTTCAAGCCCCACGTTTTAAATACCATATTCCAACAGTAACGATCATTTTTTCTATATGTCGTAGCCCTGTGTTTAGGTTGAGTTTTATCAGTGAGCTCAGCCCTTGTATCAGGTGAAGTATCAAAAGATGATACTGATCTCTCCTTCGGTAACAACATATTTGTGTTCAGGTCCCCCATCAAAAGAATTTGGATATTTGCAAAAACATTTCTCCATAATTACTTCAATTTCAGTGGTTAATTCGCATAGATTGAACTCTGGAGACCAGTATATGTTCCACATTAGCACATAAGCTATACTCTCCACCTTTATTAGTGCCCCCAGTGCAGAGGGAGGAATTGAAAAAGTTTCTGTCAGGGTAATGCCAATGCCAAGTTTAACTGCCAGGAGTAATCCCCCCTTCGGTTGGCCTATCCGACCTTTAGAAGCCAGGAGGTGGAGACACTCAAAGCCATCCATCTGAGCTTTGGTAGTCATCCACGTCTCTTGAATACATATAATGCTTTTAGTTCTTAATAGTTGATATAATTCAATAGATGAGAATAGATGAAAATTCCCTCGAGAATTCCATGACAATATTGCAAAGGCATTATCCGGATTTATGTCTGTTGTTTGAGATTTTGAAGCTGGAATATTGAGTTGTTTTTTTTTGTCTCATGTCTCACCATGGATCCCGATCTAACTGGTTCCTGTATGTTCAAGCCCTCATTCTGAGGGCTGCCATCCCCAAAGATAAGGATGTCGAATCCCCTCCTATTGAACTGATCGAGTTCTAATAGGACGTTTCTAAATACCAACTTCGAGTAGAAGACTAATCTTACAAGGTCCAAGAAATGTGGATGAATAAAATCTACCCTTTTGATGTCTGCTGTGGTCAAATTGGCTAATGCTAGGATGTCATTCAAAAGTTGCAAACTTCTGTTCCGATTCATGGCGGGTTGTGTGCCACAATCGAAAAGAGGATATATTAGAATGCTTGGGAGCTCAAGAGAGCATGGTTTTCTCCATTGAATGTGTTTGAGTTCTGTATCCATGTGATGTTTTGGAGAACGTTCCTCTGTTTCTCCTTCCCAGGCTCCATCCACAGGAGCTTGAGTTGACCTGGGTAGGGGCTTGGTACCAGGATTATTCTCCAGGAAATTTGAGTCTGGGTGCAGAGGGTTCAGGGACCTAGGTTCCCTTGAACGGCTTGCGGCTTCCTGTTGCATCGGATTAATGGTGGAATTCTGTGCTCCAATAGATGGAGGAGCTTCCGATTCTTGGATGATTCTGCTCCTGATTGCCTCTTCCATCGCTGTACTAATCAGCAGCGCAATCTCCTCCTTACTCAACATGCTTGTGCCTAATGGTCCCTAGGCCAGGTCCCTCACAGAAGCGGAGGCCTTTGGGATGTTATCTATCTTGGATGAGTGACCCTCTAACTACGGCAATGCATTTAGTTCTGCGGGGGGCAATATATCATTATTCAACTGAAATTCCTTTGCATCGGGATTCAGTACGGGATGCATATTATTTAGATTTCTGACCTGCCCCATCTGGGGAGGCGTTTTGTTGTCGGCCAATGGGGTTTTTGTACAGCATGGGGCCTCCTGTGGGGCTGGATTATCAGACAGAGTTAACAGTTCCTCTAGATATGGGGATTTCAGTCTCCAGCACAGTTCTATCTCTCAATGCTTCATCCACCGCTGTACTAATCAGCTGAGCTATTTCGGATTTGCTCATTGATATCCTTTCAGGGGGCCCAGGATCTGAGTTACTCACCATTCTGTGAGCCTCTGAGATGTTGCCTTTCTTTAATGCCCCCCCTTCCTATATTACTGGGTTCTGTCCACCGTGTGCCAATGGTTCACCCTCTGCCTGAGGCTCAGTTGTTGGATGGTTCTGGATTGGGGACTCGGGCTTACGTAAATCCGATTTCAAAAAGAGGCCATAGCTTTCTCTGTGTTCCATGAGTAGGGCCTCCATAACCTTTTCAAAAGATTTTTTATTTTTAACAGGCTTGGTTTTCGTTGGTGATGACTTGTGGGACATTTCATCAGAGAGGGAATTAGATGGATTAGCGTAGGCGCCCTCCTCTTGTTTATTTATCGTATCTATGGGCTCTATTATTTCAACATCAGAATCCATGTTTTGCATCTTCTCTTCTCTGATGAAATTTCTCCAAGTATTTTTAGATGTTTTGTTTCTTCGGTTGAAGAAAGATGAGTTTCCATTCCTTCTATTTTTTTTTTATTTCTGATTCTTTTTATTAGTGGTATTCAGAACCCCATCCTTCTCCGCAAATTGTTTATTCTTGAATAAATGCTCTGAGTCCGTTGATTTTTGTACATGGTGGATCTGAATAGAGTCCATTCTTAAGTGATCCATTCTATCTGCTTCCTTATTTAGTGGAAATCCTATGGCTACCAACTTTGTCACTAGCTTTGTGGGCAGAAGCTCCAAGGTTTCCAGGCCAATTTCGGCTTGCGAACGCTGTCTGCCCATCAAAATTCATAATTCCATAAATTCAGTAGAATGGGTTTTTAATGTCTGCAGTATTGAACGGAGTAGCCCTCCCATTTCAGAGGGAGAGTCCGTAAGTGCATGGAATGTGTTCGAAGGATCTAGCAGATGTACAGACATATCCCGCAGATCTCCTTCTGCTGAGAAGAAGTCTGGGGCGTGTCTAGAAATGAGGTCTCTGGAATCACTACCGCCTCCACTCTCGGTGCAGTCCCAGTCAAACTGGCCTCAGACTCTTCCTCCTGTTGGATCTGTACTCGACCTCCCAGAAATATCATAGATGAGTGCACCACTGCCTCAGACTCCAACAGCAGAGAGTCACTTGGTTCAGGAGGAGATGGAGGGAGTGGCATATCATTGCCATTCTTAGAGTATTTTTTACAGGAGTAAAAATCAGGGGTATGAACAAAATGTCGTCGTAGAGTCTTATCCCCTGAGCTGTACTGCTTCTGGTAGAGGGGCCAGCTGCAGAGCCCTGAGCGTACAGGTATTCAATGCTGTTTCTCCACCTTGACATACCGATAATATGCTCCCCCAGGTGGCCACAAATTACTAGTCACACAGGTCACCAAAAACCAGTACACTTGGGTGTAAAGAATAGTGTCTCTGGGGAGATTTTGGATCCAGTCCGTCAAATGTATTCCCTATCCTCTCAGATCATGTTAAGCATCCTCAAGTGTCAGAGTACCACCTAATACATACGATTATTGCATTTATTTATACAGTGAAGGTCTTATACATAAGTATACAGAGATAGACACAGGAGCGGTTACGCTATGGGCTGGAGAATGTGTCTAATCCACCCCGGAATCAATCTCCCCACCAAACTTTCCTTCCAGCTCACAATCTTTTGCCCACCCTGTGCCTTGTGCCCTTTGAGCGTTACAGGGTTTGCGCCCTAATTAGTAATCTATAAACGTGGATACTAGACAAAGGCAAATAGTTCCGTACCCATTAACACCACAGTCTTGCCACTCTTACCAGGGCTTGTCTATGCAATGGGGACACAGCCTGCCCCCGCCAACATTCACTTGGCACGAGCCCCTGCGCCTCCACCGCACGCCAGAACAGCCCGACCGCCCCACCTGGTGCACGCCAGTAGTATGTACTCACTGTCTAAAATCCAATAGAAGTGTACTATAAATTGGGCGACATGTGTAAGCTGCAAACTGCACACTGCACCGAACAGCCAACAGCGTACTTCCCATACTTCCGTGTGCGCGTGAAGGTGCGCTACGCACACTGTATTTGAAACTGAAGGGGCGGGATTGGGGGCGTGATTTAGATCGCCAGGCCAATCATTTTGTAGCTGTAATCAAAGGAGAGGAGGGGAGTTTTAGCGCATACACTTTAGAATAGGTATGACACAGAGGTATGACACAGAGCGCTATTGTTCCAGTTTGAGACGCTACAGTCACTTTATATATTTACTTGAATCAGGCAACTTCCGTGTTGCCACGAAGGACGTCCACTCCTCGATAGTTCCGTTGTGCGGATGAAAAGTCCTTGCAAGAGGAAAGTCAGTGAACAGCATGCGAGTTCGGCAGCCTTCACCCCAGCCAACAGCATACTTCCCGTACTTCTGTGTGCGCCTGATCTATTCAATACTTACTCAAACATCGAAAATCGAATGAAATATGATATCATTTTGTTACAGGAAACGTGGTTACAATCCAAACAATTTCACAATGGGTATTCTGGTTTTATTAAGCTAGCAGCAAAGGTGCGGAAGGTGTTCTGACAATTATACATACTCTTACATATATGAAATGTGATTTGTGGGAGTCAAATACACCTGACATTGTAGCAGTTAAAATAACTTGGAAAGATCTAACTAACAATTGCTGTCACAATTTGCTGTTACTTAATATATATCGGAATCCCCTAAGAGTTACGGATTCTAGTTTTATATTTCGCTCTCACACATTCTGAATTCCTGGTTTATGACCCCAGCTGGTGCCATATGTGTGGCATGAGATTATATTGTAGATTGTGTAACCTCCCTTAGACCTTCAGACAGTGATTACTACAGAGATTCCAAGATGAGAGACAAACATTGTTTCCATTTTATGCAATTGTGGGGATTTGTTATGGCCAATGGGCAATTAAGCAGGCACATTCCAGCTTACCTGACATGATCTAGAGTCTCCAGGTGTTTCTATAATCGATAACATGTTTTTATCTAAAACTCTTTGTGGTAATTGCTTAGTTTTCGAGGTTCTCATGACTAAGCTCAGTGACCATGCTTTGCTCTGTATGATGATTAATCTCAATTGGTGTAAGAGAAGATCACACTTTATCCACATACATCTTGAGGTAAATACTCCAAAAAATAGAATATCTTAGGTTCCTTGCACTATTGAAAAGTTTTACAATAAAATTAGTTTGTTAATAAACAGTGGGCCTCATCACAAATTGGGCGGTATCCGAGCGCATATACTGATGAGTGGTATTTGCATTAATGCCGCGATTTGTGGCGCAAGCAATACCCCATCACGACTTGGCATTCACAGGCACACAGATGTGGCGTTAACACAAATAAGGTAACAGCGAAGCTGAAAACTCAGCGCACATTGCGTTACCGTCAGCATCCCGCACTATTAGCACGTGCTAATAGCACACGCTAATAGCGCCGCAGGAAATGCGTCAGCAACGGAACAGGAAACAAAGTGGTGGCCATTTTGGATATCACAATCCACCAAAAACCACAGCCCCTGGAAGCCATCCACACCTGAAAACACTGGAAAATGTCCCAGGAGCGTATCAGGAGAAAATCTGCCCTGGAAGACTCAGAACTGGAAATACTGGTGGAGGAGGTAGTAGGCCATCAGGATGAGCTCTATGGCCCACAGCAGAAAACGACTGGCACACATCGGCGCACGCAGATATGGAAATCCATCAGACAGAAGGTGACAGTGGGTGGCCATGTACCAGGGATTGGGAGGACTGCTACAAGCGGTTCAATGACCTGCGAGTCCGTGCTCGAGCCTCCTGGTCCAGCACAGGAGTGAGTCCATAGGGACACCACCACCAGAGCTCACACCATGGGAGGAGCAGTGCACCACCCTAATCGACATGAGTATGATTGAGGGAGTGGGAGGAGCAGAGGCAGGCACTGGCACCTAGGATTTTGCAGGTGAGTCACCCCTACCCCTTGCAATTAGCATTGTGACTGGTTCACTACGTGAATGTCTGACATCCAGGCACTGTTGGTGCAGTGTGTGTGATCTATCGCAGCCACCCACAAGTGGACCCTTGTATCAGTGCACCCTAGTGACCCCAGGTATCCAGAGTAGTAGGAAGTACATCCAATGTATAAATGTAAGCACCATGACACACAGATCCATGGCCTGGCCACAGCAACATCATGTGTGCATGTGTATTACCAAGCCCCTTCAGTTACAGCGGCATATCGGCTGTGCATTCACATAGACATCTGAAGATGCCACACAAACAAGTTTGAGCTGTGTTCCCCCCCCATCGAGTATGCCCCAGGAATCCCAACATTGTGAATAACAAACAGGTTATGGCCAAGCATGATACAAACTCCACTCTCACCCCCTGTAAAGCATGAAATGCATGAAACAAATCTAAGTTGTCCTGTCCTCATACCACACCCTATGTACCCTACAGGCATGCAGGCATCATCAGAGGGCAACGTGGAAGAAGAGGAGGCAGGCCCATCCCGACGTTTGCCCAGACGCTCCTCCACCAGCACCAGCACCACCACCCCGCATAGGGACCAGCACGATACACCAAGGCGGAGGACACACCCCACCCCACCGCAGCAGGGTCTCACTGCCTCAACGGCCCTAAGCCACCAGTGGGTCACCGCCTCAATGGCCCAAGCCACCAGGGGCTCACTGCCTCAATGGCCCCAAGTCACCATGGGGTCACCGCCTCAATGGCCCCAAGTCACCAGGGGGTCACAGAATGTCGAGGTTGCCACCAGAGCAACCACCACAGAGGATGGCAACACATCCTGTGAGGAGCAACATGGTGCACCAGTGTTGTCACCCATTCATAGTCCAGATCCCCAAAGGGCCACACCCCAAGGGACCCGGAACATGTGCATGTTGAAAGCCACATTCCCCATGTCTCTGCACGCTGACGTTGTGCACATACATCTGTGCCGGATGAGGATACCCCCTCACATGGGTCACCTGCCAGCAGACCCTCCATCCATGGCAGCCCCACCAGACAGGCCACCACATCTACTGACAGCACCCCCACTACCCCGCGTACACCTGGCAGTTAAATCAGCCACATAGAGGCGATCAGCAGTGCAATTCAGGGTGCAGCTAAAACAATGGCGCGGGACAATGCCCACACCCATAAAGTCGGCTCTTACAGGGTTTGGGCAGAGAGTCTGTGAACTCTGTGAGGTACAATCAGCGCATGCAGAGCAGATGTGTGAGGCCAATTACCTCTTCGATCAGCAGCTGCAGTTAGCGGCATCGCTGCCATCAACCTTAACAACCCACACTGAAGGATCCTTCCAGAGTTGGCCCAGGCGACGTTCCCTGCGCCATTCACAACGGCGCTCACCGGAAGGTGATGGATAATGCACTGTTGGCCAGTGGGCCGGGCACATGGACCCATATGCACTGTGTTGGGGAGGAGGAATGTGTGCTGGGGAGTTGGTGGGGGAAGGGGGAAATGTGTGTTGGGGAGTCGGTTGGGGAGAAGGAGGAATGTGTGATGGGGGGTTGGTGGGGGAGGGGGTAATGTGTACTGGGGAGTTGGTGGGGGGAGTTTGCTCCACAAAAATGAAAACCTATTGAAACTGGACAGAAAGCTTGGACATCATTACTGTGTACAAGTGCTGTTTATTTGACAAGTAATCTTTGTGACATGTACCCATCCACCAAATCAAAAGAAATTGTCAATTAATGCATGTCTGGCCCACCATCCCTACCTCACCCCATCCCTGTGTGCATTGGCCCTGGCAACGGGCACATGGTCATCGTCACTCTCATCCCCTGCCTCTTGCGCATCAGCATCAGGGGGTAGTGGCACATGCCTACTGCAGCAGATGTTGGGCAACATGGCACAGGTGAGTACAATTTTTCCTACTTTTTCAGGCACATGCATCTGTGCCCCTCTGGTATGGTCTAGACACCGGAAACGTGCCTTCAGCAAACCAAATTTCCTCTCAACACATATGCGGGTATGACTATGGGCATTGTTATATGCCAGCTCTGCAGGAGTTTGTGGATTCCGCAGAGGGGTCATCAGCCATGTAAACTGCGGGTATCAGGAATTACTTGCAGGTAAAATATGCGTACGTTAGGCATAGGTTGCTTTACTGGGTGTGCAAGGGATAGGCAACAATTCACTATGCACTTTGGTGATCTCTAAGTGCAAGGGGTACATATGTCATTAGCATATTGGTATTCATCCATCATCCATAGGGACATGCATAATCTGACCCCTACATGAAGAATGTGTCAATGAGTAAAGTGTTCTGTGGCAGGTTACATTTGCATGCACTCAGTGTTAATGGACTAGCAGCAGTGTTTTATGGGCTATGTGCGTGGATATGTGTGTGACACTCATGCTGAATAAGTACCGTCATGTTTGCACTTGTCCTTTGATTATGGTGTCTTCATTTGCCCTGTGTTTCATCTGCAAAGTGTGCCATGTCCCTTGTGGACCACTTTCTACATGCACCACCCTCTTGGCACAGTGGTGCATCCCTTACCTACGGATGATGCTCCCGTCATAGCTACCTGTTGACGGACAATGTTTATTAGTAATGGTTTGTGGCTGTCTCTGTGGCTGGTATGGCGTTTGATACATGGAACATTATTTTGCTATTTAGCATGCATGTTAATGGCCATTCAGGGGCCACTCTCTTAGGGATGTTGATGGTCGTGTATTTTCCTGCTCATTTCCATTGGTATTTTTGTGTGGGTTTGGAATTGATCTCACTTAGCATACCTGTGTGTGCCCTGGGTGATGTTGCTCTTGGGTGTCAGGGTGAGAAGCAGCACTGCAACACAGTCAAGATGCATTGTGGTTGTTGTGTTTCCATATGTGATTGTGAATTCACAAGTGTGTGCCCTTCAACTTCAGTGTGTTCTGGTGTGGGGGATGTGCGCATGTGTCGTTGTGTGCCACACATGCATGGAACTGGTGCTGTGCTGGTGCTGGTGCTGGCTGTGTCTCCTGGTGGCATGTTCATCTGGTGTACTTTGGCATGCATTTCATGTAGGATTTGTACTCACCCACTATCCATGTGTGTTGGCCTCGGCACCTCTCCACGTAGGCTCGCAGTGTGCTGTTGCGCAGCACCATGGAGTCATGGGTGGATCCTGAGTAGCGGGCGCAGCAGTGGGTGATAATCAGGTCTGAGCTACAGGTCCTATGCACATTGAATGAATGAAAATTCTTCTGATTCCTGTAGGCTGCCTCATGGTCCCAGGGCGCTACAAGTGCGACATATGTGCAGTCTAGGGCTGCTATCACGTTCAGGATTTGGGCAATGGCATAGAACTGTGCCTTGAGTTCGTTGACCTGTGCCTGGGTGGCAGGTAATGCTATGTGTTCATTCACATGGCGCAGCAGTGCATCCAGCACCTGTCCCAGCACGGCACTGAATGTTGTCTGGGCCATATCATGCATCATTGCAACTGTGTGTTGGAAGCTGCCAGTTCCAAGGTACTGTAATACTGACACATGGTTCACAAGGGGGGGCACAGCCGTGCTGATGGAAATCTGGCTAGCTATGTCACCTGGGATTGTGTCAAGCAACTGGGTGTTGATTGTCCTGTCCAGCCTGTACTCAGATACCAACTGCCCACCAGTCAGGGCCCAGGGTGTTGGCCTGACCCTGGGGATGGCTGGCCGCCTTGCTGGTGCTGGTCTCCTCCTACTCCCCCGACCCCTCTGCTTCCTGTGCTCTGAGCTGGTTGTCAGGCCGCTGTAGCTCCTGGCGTAGCATGTAGAGGTGAACATCAAGGCTCCCTGCTACAAATGGCAACATGGTGTTGGGAAGTGTATGTGGGGCATGGGTGGGTCTTTTGTAGAACTCTTATGTGCATTGTTTCCTCATGGGCCTTTATTACTTTCTCCTCCCTGCTTCTAATGACTACATGGTGTTGGGAAGGGTATGTGGGGAATGGGTGGATCTTTTGTAGGCCTTTTGTGTGCATTGTTTCAACCTGGGCCTTTATTACTGTCACATGTGTTCTTTTACCTCCAGCATTTGTCTGGGGGTATTTTCAGCAGTATTAGTGCTGTTTTTACGGCACTAGGAGCCCCAACGCTGTACTTGTGATAGGTCTGTAATAGTGCATTTGGTTGTCGGCGCAATTACAGCCAGTGCAATTACAGTCGTTATCCGACGGAGTGGTATTGGCGGCACTAATACTGTTATCTATGGATTTAAGGGCTACCGCCCAACTCGTGATGAGGCCCGGTGACTTTAATTGAATGGTGATGTTGACAAATTTTCTGCATAATCTAGAACTTTGCATGAGATCGTTCATCGGAAAAAATGCTCACGTTTCTGAGCGTTACTCAGAGAAGTTTCATTGTTTAGATTAAACAGTAGCCTCCAAGAAAAGAGAACTAAAACACAATCTGTGACAACTATGGAGTCCTTAATGATTCAGAAATCCATGAAACAAACGCATAAGAATCGGTGTAAAGCACACAAATCTATATTATATCTAAGAGATGCTGAGGAAATGTTACAAGCGTTAAATCCTTCCAGATAATAAAAAAACTCATGGCAACTTGTTAGTAGATTGGAATTTTTTCAAGCCAAAGTCCAAATAAAACCAATTTCAGAAGGCATATGGAAGGTATATTTCACCCAAATCTTTGCACAACCCTTCTCTTCAAATTAGGATCTACTTCCATAGAAAAATACAAGATGGCCATTTTCCTTTGGAGAAGCAATGATTCACCAAATAACCCCAAAGGCCAAAGCGTGCCCAGAGTGCCGAGTTCAGATGAAATTCCAATGACAGTTATCAAAGAAAATCCTGTACTATGGTCTAAAAAATGAATTTACTTATTTTATTTTGTTTTTCTTTCTAATACTACCCCAAGACCTGAAAGACCTTGATTCTTGTTCCTATCTTTAGAAAGGGAAACAAAGAACTTCCAATGAATTACAGGCCCATAGTTCTTAACAGCATGAGTAAGATTTTCTCTGCAGTTATTCTTAAAAATCTTAATCAATGGAGTGAGAATGATGCTACTGGAGACATGTATCCATCAGGCTTTAGACCAGGTATGGATACTTCTTTGATTAACCTCATTTTTTTGCTTCTACATCCAGACTCTAGAGCTTTTAGACAGCCCATCTACTTGGCCTTTGTAGATTTGTCAAAAGATTTCAATGAAGTAAATAGAACTAGACTCTGGGCCTCATTACGACCCTGGCGCTGACGGAATGAAGGGGGCCGGTACGGGACCGGCCCCCTTCATTCCGTCAGGGCTGATTATGAGGTTCCCGTTGGTAAAACCAGACATCTTTTCCGGGTCCCGCACTTGTAATGTGACCGTTGTTACCTCCCTCCCCATTACCATTGAGCCCTATGGGGGCTCAAATGGGAATGGGGAATGGTTCCTGCAAGGAGGAATTACCGGGTCCTCCTATGTCGGAATGACCCGGTAAGTCCCCATTGCAGGAGCCCGGTAATGGAGCCCGGTTTGGAGGCAGCCATAGTGCTAATAGCACCATGGCTGCCTCCAAACTCGTAATGAGGCCCTCTGTCATAAGTTAACTTTCATGGGCTGTACTCCATTTATTGTTAATATTTTAAGCTACATACATTCAGTTACAGCTATAAAAGTTCATTTGGACTCCCCAGGATCCTTCTCAGAACCTATTCAAACAAATCGTGGTCTCTGCCAAGAATGTGTGTTGGCGCTAACACTCTTTAATTTGTACATTTCAGATCTAGGAAGTGTGCTATCATGCAGTAAGTCCTTTCCACTGAATTTGGGCCTGTTCCCCATTGTACACGTATGACATAGTGATGATGGGACAAACACCTAAAGGCCTCCAAATCATAACTAAATACTTGTAATTTATTATAGGATTAACACAAAAACAAAATGTAAATGGTATATTAACAATGAACAGGTTAACCTAGTGGAAAGTTGGAAATCCCTCTGGATTAACGTAGAGCAAAATATGGAAAATTCTGTATTCTTTGCCTCATAATGTTTTATAAAGGGAAACATGCTCATTTTCTGAGCTTTGGAGCAGAAACTGTGCCTGCGAAAATCCAGTGAGAGAAGGTGGAGGGTAACCTATGGAGGTGGGTTTAAATCTCCTTAAGGTTGTCCCAACTTCTGCCATATGATATGTACTAGGGTTAAACTCGTGACAAGCATAGAGAAATTGGAATATTTTTCTCATTTATTCCAATGTAATAAATCCCTCTCCCAACTAATTGTTTACTAAATTGTCAGAGTTAAATGAATGACAATCATGTTCAGTGTTTATCAAATTGAGAGGGAAGGATCTCACTACATTAGAAACACTGGATATTAGTGAACATGATTTGGCAGAGTTTCCCACAAGAGTTAAAAAGACACAAAATTAGATGGACTGGGTGAGGGCAAACCCCTGAACGCTCACAGCAGAGAGAATACAACCTGCTAGCGAAGAAAGTCCCAAGTCGATCTTGTAAGGATAACAAGTTTTAATCTCACACAAAATGAGAGCAACAGCAAAGAACTCTGCTGCCAAGAACGTTCTGCTCGAAAAGGGTACAAGCAAAGGCTTAAGAGGAGACACATCGTCATCATGATGCAATACTATACAGTAAAAACCTGCGCGGCTGGTTGGTGTGCGCCTATACAGTATCCACCTGCTCCATATGGGATGCCAGGTCATCAGTTCCAGCCCAGTCCTTCCGTCTTCCATCACGTGGGTGCTGCAGAGATCATCTTCTCATCGACGAAGGTCAAGAACAAATGACCAACACTCCTAACACAATGCTACTTCATTATTATACTGTGCACCTGGCAGGCTTTAAGACTGACACAAAGAAAGTTCTGGGGCACTCTGACCCCCACACACACATTTCACTCACTCCCCTTCGCGCCATCTGGCTCCGAGGTCTCCACCCTCATTTTGATCTATAATGTATCTCTCCAAGCACGCCGTAATACAAATCACATGATTATAGCTCACAGACGTACAATGTCCATTCTCTTTGAACATTCAAGACTTGTTACTTTTAGGGTTGATGGTCAAAGGTCACCTGGTGCCATGGAATTCAAAGATATTGGGGCTTAGTCAGTTATATGGGCTATAATTCGTGGTCGCCTGGGTGTGGGCCGGGTCAGGCTTTGGCCAATGTGAGAAAACATGTACACCAGGTGCCGGTCTATGATCGCAGCCTTCTAGGGCATATTCCATTTGGGTAGAAAAACATCTTTGCAACACTGTTAGAACAATGAATGAGCTTTATGGAGGTTGGGGGTGTGGGTTTTCCTCATGGGAGCTTCAGGCAAGGCTGTAAGTTTCCCTTGTGTCGCAATTAGGGCCTAGTGCATGAAATGCTGCATTCACTGTGCAGGCCTTGTCTCCTAACTATGGTTACTAATATCTACACAGAATGCATTAACACCTAAGCAAAATGGCAGTCTTGCTCGCGCCCTGCGCCACACTATGAGGGTTCATTATATTTGGGTGGGTTCCTACCACCGTCCTCCCTCCCCCGTCCCCTCATAGTGCTCTGAATGCTGCTCGCCTTACTCTAAAGCGGTTAGGGTGGTGGGACGGGGTCGCTCCCTTCCCAACATGGGTTCAAACCATATCTGCGAATATGAATTACAAATAGTTCTGATTTACTTGTTTGGGAGAGAACCCATTGGAAAATGTTCCCCATTGGTTGAGAAAATCCCCAAAGAGAAGATGGAGAATGAACTTTCTAAGATTTAGGATGAACCTTCATCCCACCCGTGCAATCAGCGGAATAAAATCTAGACTTCCTCAACTCGAGAAAGTTTGTAGATTGTGTGGGGACAATTCTAGGATTGAAACCTTGGAACATCTTGTAATGAACCGTCCCTCTCTTCAATCAAAATGAATAGTATGTTTTGCTAGATTTCTTGAGTTTTTTAACCACATGTCACCAAATGGTATTTGGCGTAAAATTGTAAGTGGGCAATCGTTGTCTCTGGGCATTGCAGTAATGAACTTTGTGTCTGATATTTTAGAATTGAAATAATTGAGATACATTTTAATGTCTTCTTAATTTAAATTGTACAATTGTCTTCTTTCTTTTTAACTGTAATTTGTTGTTCTCTATATTATAAATTGTGAAGGGTTTAAATAAACTGTAACACTAAAAAAAAATGTTTTAATCAATCAACACAGATCCGTCCCAATATCCCATCTCCTTTCTAGCTGTGCTCCAATGCAATCATGTTGGTGTATAGGTGTTGCTTTAGTGCTACCTACTAGCCAAAACTAAAAGGATGCTCTGCTATCCAGTGTAGGAGCTCTGCCCATGAGGTCTGGTTTACACATGGGGCACTACCTGCCGCCGAGCAGAAACAACTGTCTTGTGCACGATTAGCGGAAGCAGGTGGCTTTAAAATGTGCATGGTGCATTGGAACTCTTTCTTGAGTATGCTGAAATAGGAATTGGTGGTGTTCTATGTCACAGTACTTTCTTTTCTGTACACTATAGGATTTGATTTCCCACTACATTTCGAGTTTTCTTTACCTTTTATGGTACCCAGGTAAGACCTTCTTGTTAGGGGATGTGTCCTGCACCTATAGGTTATGAATGCATGATATAGGGGTTCATCATTGGGGTACATTTACCAATTAGGTAAAGGACCAGATACAAGATATTTGACTCATCCTGTTTCTGTGGTCACATCCAGCTGGCTCTAGGTGGTGGTGGTTCTCCTGAGATTATATTTACAACTTGATGTTTGCTACCTTGATGATTCATGGTGGATGATTACCTTTGAAGTTCAATACATTCTTCTATGACCTTGGAGAGCACACAAGATTGAATTGGTGTTATGTGTTATTTTCCCTTCCAGTCCGAATTGCTCATGAAGAAGGGTCTGTTGACCCCGAAACACATCAGCTATCTTCGGACTACAACATTTTTTGGATAACTGGATGTTATTAAAATTATTTTCTTTATTGAAAAGATGACTTTCCCTGCTTTTCCTGAGTTGTGCATTTACTGTGTTAAGCCTGTTGGCAGAAGTTTTTAATATTGACTGTTTATTCAATATTAGAGAGTGTGCAGGGGACGGGATGTTCCTACCTATGGATCCTCTTTGCCTTTTTTACCTCTTCTGCTTCTGACAGCTACTCATGGTCTGCCGCCTTGCGCACCAACCTTCTATGGAGCTCTCACTGCTCTGCACACTCTCCGGTGTGAATGTTACACTAGAGCAGTTTACTGTGTGTCAGTAGCGTCTCTCTCACATGGTGTGGCTTGCTTTAGTCCCAGTTCAAGCTGCGCGTTCTCTGCATGGCCACATTCAACCAAACTCTGCCACATCTATTATGCAGCCTAGGCTGCCGCCACAACTCTCATCAGCTTCTGCTTCTTCCTGCTGCTGCTTCTCCCGCTGCTTCTTTTCTTGCACCTGAAAGGCCTTCATGTTTTTAAAGGTCCAACTCAGTTGTTCTGCATTAAAACAACTAGACCGCTCATACCATTTCTTTAACTCTGAGCCCCTTTTCCTCGTCTCAGTACTAAGAGCATTATGGGACTTGAAGCCCATAATGATCTTGTTTAGTTTTAAATCAGAATTGTCCATCTCACAATAAGCCACTAAGGCTTAAGGATCCTTAGGGAAATTAGCGAGAGAGGGATCCCATTCCCTTTGACATGAGTCCTCTCCCATCTGATCCTCCCACATCATTCTCCGCCAGGGTCAGGATCAGGTAGCAGCTGCCTTTCCCTGGCTACATGAGAAGAGGTCAATGCCTGGGCTTTTGGGATGATCACCCTAGATTAATCACACCACACAGCTAAGCTATCCTTTTGTGTAGAAAGTGATAACCCAGTGAAGTTGAGTGAAATCGTATCAAAGAAACAAGTACATTTGGCAACATTTAAATGTTCTGCTTAAAATGCACTGAAATATTGACGCATTTCAGTGTGGAACATGCCCAACCTATGTGCAGCTTCCAAAGCCAGTGTCATTGTGAGGCAATCTCTGACTGCGAGCATGGAACATCCATTTTGAGGTCCTAGGTCCTCCTCTGGGCACGCTGCAAGTCATTGGAGGCAAACTGGAGCCAGGGAATGAAAACTCAATATGGTAAAGAGAGCTGGACGCTCCCTCCATGCAGGCTCAAACCAGCCCCAACGAAAATAAACATGTTGCCTTTAAGGAAACAAAGTTGCAAAATTGTGAGAACAGGGAAATGGGGTTGCTACATTTATCCCTCTGAAAATATTGCCTGAGAAATTATACATTACAGTTTGCATGTCTCACAAGGTTCACAGGATCCCCACAAATATATTGTTTAAAATCCAGAATGCATTAAAGAAAAACAAAACAATCATGCATCCGTCATACAAAGGAAACAACAAACAATCATTGTTTTGTGCTCCAGTAAGTGATGTGCAAGATACAATGTGCACATGTGTACATGTTGAAGGCACTGACAAAATAACAGAGACATTTCTGAATAAAACCTCACAATCTGTTAGAGCAGATGGACTATGTTTAGAGCAGGCAGCATCAGCACCGCTTCTGAGAGAAGCAGAGGAGAACACCTGCATGTCCAGTGGCATCAAGGAATTCACATGGTTGCTGGCCTTGATATACCCTCAGGCAAGTGCCCCTGCAGACCACATGACCCTGAGCATAACGCCCAACCAGAAGACCACCCAACCCCGATCACATAGGTGCAGGTCATGTTACCAAGACGCACCCAATAGCTTGAGGGAACAGGATTTAAAGGGCAATTAGCACAGTGAGTCTCTGTCACATCTGGGGAGAGCATGTAGGAGGAGAGCATTAGGTCAAGCAAGATCCTTGGAAAAGCTGGCGATAGGTGAGCGGCAAATACTGGGAGGACCCTGGCCTTAAGAAGTGCCTAGAGGATGAGGACAAACACATGTGGAGAAGATTCTGGTGTGTGGTATGAAAGCAGAACTGTGGTTCAGAGTGAAGGGGAAGAATATCTGATAGGTAGAGCATGTAACATTTCAGGAGGTGAGTAGTAAGTGTGTCAAATAGGAAAATGGTCCCGGTTGCTTGGAGACAGGGAAGTAAATTGTTGTGGACCATAGAGAATGGGGTATCACCTTAGAGGAGAGAGCAAGAGGTACCAGCTGCAAGGGGGATGATACTCTAGTACAGGAGAGCAACACTATAGGGAAGAGGACAGACAGGGATATTGTTGAGTTGAAGGAGGAGGGATGTATATGACTGCAGAGAAAGGAAAGGAATATGACTGCTGTCAGGATGGGACAAGCTACCATCCAAAAAAAGGACAAGCGAGATATTGGTTGGGAGAGACAAGCGGGAGAAGATGTTTGGAAACAGACAGGATTGTCAGAGTGGGCAGGAGGTTGACCCCCCAGCCGGGAAAGAATTGTGGCAGATAAGAGTGACACAATATGGAAAGAGCAGAAGAGGTTGGGTTGCTCAGAAGGGGCATAGTACTGGACCATCTTAGGTAGGAGAGAGAAGTAGAGACCATCATCCCAGGGCTTCGAATAACATTTAAAAGTGGATGTATTGTACTCCATATTTCCTGAGGTATGCATTCAATTAATTTTTTCGGGGGTAAAAGATGATTCCCATTTCTAAAAGGCATATTTTTCATGTCTGTTTAAGTTTCTTTCAACTGTAAAAAAAAGTGTCTTTTTGTAATAAAAACTTACTTGCCTCTAGTAGTTCATGCAAATAGATCTCCTCCCTGTGACAGCTGCCTTTTGGTACTACTCTGGAGCTTTGTGGCTGGAAGCAAGGGCAGCATCATTTGTGTATATTATTTCCTATTTTATTGAGAGCAGTTGAACTCGCTATGTTTTATTTTGTGTGTATTTACATGATGCTAGGGAGTAAAGGATTGTTGTATGCCACTTATCTGTAGGGCCCGACTTGCCCATTTAGCAAGCACAGAGATTCCAGAGGACCATATTTTTTAAAGCAGGAAGACCAGCATAAGCTCAGGAAGAAGGGATCAAATAACCAGGAAGACCACCCAAACAGGACGTGGATGGTAGCCGATAAGAAGGCCACTCTTCTGCCCCTAGCCTGTCGGTGCCTCAAGCCAGCTGGAATTGTCCAACATACGCCACTCCTGGTGGCAGGATGGCAATGCTTCAATGCCAAGTCCCATTCAGCAAAGTGGTCCAAACCAACTCAAAAGCAATGACCACCACTCTATCAAGAGAGGACCCCTATGATATGATATGATATGATATGATATGGCATTTATAACACACCTATACGCAAGTGTTTCAAGGCGCGACGAGGCAAGGGAGGAGGAACAGAGGGAGGACAGACAACGATCCTACTAGGCCAGGTGTCATTCAGATCGCGCAAGTGTGTGGGAAGGGGGAAGGGACAGTGCAGTACAGATAATAACGGCCATCATGTGGCAAGTGCATGGGTAAGTGCAGACATCGGTGTCAAGGGCTGGTAGGGGGAATGTAGGGATACAGAAACAGTCCCCAAGTGGGGGGGTAGCAGGTGTGTGACTTTGGTGGCGGAGGGGCCTGGGCCCGAGATCAGAGGGTGTCCAGGTAACCAGTGCAGCTCTGGATACAGCCAGGAGGTCAGCAGGGTAGAGGAAGAGAAAAAGCAGAAGCAAAGAGAAAGGTTTTGAGGTGCTTCCGGAACCAGAGATGGTTCTCCTCAAGTTTAAGGGAGGCAGGGAGGCTTTTCCAGAGGGAGGCCCAAGCCGAAGAAAGAGATCTACCACCAACTCGTTGCTTGGAGAAGAGACTGACCCTGAGGGAGTTTGAGGCGGATGAGCGAAGAGCTTGAGAAGGTAGATATTTAGGGAGAGAGAGTTGAAGGTATTGAGGCCCCATGCCCCAGAAGGTCTTGTGGACAATGCATAGGGTTTTGAACTTAATCCTCACAGCCAGTGGGAGCCAGTGCAGAGATTTCAGTCCAGGGGGGATACGATCCCTGGGCTTGAGGCCAAGGACATGTCCATGCAAAGGGTGGAGAGTAGAGGCAGGAAGATTTAGAAAGAGGCTGTTACAGTTATCCAGCCTAGAGGGAACCAGAGCTCTGGAGACAGTGAGCTTGTGGGGGAAGGCGACAAAAGGAAGAATACCTCTGAGGAGGTTCAGCTGGTAGTGGGACTTCTTAGAGACATCAGAGATGTGGGGAGAGAAGGAGAGTGTGGAGTCAAAGATGACCCCAAGGTTTTTAGCCTTACAGATGGGAGCAGGAAGAAGGCCAAGTGAGACTGGCTAGAGAGCTACAGGAAGGGAGGGAGCGGGTGTGCCGATGAGGAGAATCTCAGTCTTACTGGCATTAAGGCCAAGGTCATTGGCAGCACGCCACTCCTGGATAGCGGACAGACAGTCAGAGATGAGAGAAGGAGAAGAGGAGGCCAAAGGTAGTCTGAAAATGAGCTGGATGTCATCCGCATAGCACTGAAAGTTGGGTCAGAGAGTGGCAATGTGGTGGGCAAGGAGTGCCAGGTACTGGTTGAACAGCCAGGGAGAGAGGTTAGACCCCTGGGGGACACCACAGGTAGACAAAAAGATAGAGGAGAGGAAGGACCCAAGTTGGACCTGGGAAGGCAGTAATATGGTGGACAGCTGAAACATCAGTATGTCCAGGAGCTGTGCCTCTGGAACTTGGGGAAACCCATAGCCGAACAGGAAGGCCCAGGCTCCAACAAACAGTTGGTCAGAATTGCTAATAGGCAACAGACACCCTCCTCAAGCAGATAAGAGTTTGATGAAATCATCTTTTGGGTTTGAGACACAGGAAGATTTTGGTTTCGGTGGACATTTGTTTTGGCACCAACCAGATCTGATTTGTATTGGTCTTTCGAACACATAGTAAGAATCCCTTTGAAGCAAGAAGGGAATCCCTGTTCTTTCGGACATTTAGCACCGCACTGGTTCTTTCCTCAAAGTATATGCAAACTTTGGGAGCTATTATCCTAGCCTCTTCTTTTGTTGAGTTGGCAAGCATTCTGCCCCCCACATTATAGTGAGTATTTTCTTTAATAAAATCTTTACATTTCAATTCCTGGGTCTGGTTCCCAGGTCTGGGTGCACAGTGATGGCCATGTGTACAAGCAGCCCGTCTCACTGTGAAAAAAAGGTTGCTAGTATTTATTTTTATTTGACATATGCTATATTTATACTATAAATATTAATGCTGGATGGAAATGTTCATTTATATTTGGCCTGTGATGGTTTGTTTTCTTCAGTTTGGAGAGGAAAGATCTCACAACTGACCAAGCAGAACAGGAGCTTCCATACAACCAAAACTCCTTATATTACTTCCTTAATTTAAACTGCATGAAAACCAATTCCCCATACTTGTACTGAAGGCTTCTTCGAAATGTCTTCCTTGCTTTTCTTCCACCTAAGCCTGAAAATGTCCACTCAATGTACTCTGCTGCAATAATTTACATTCAAGAGATGCAGTTATTCTCAAAGTGGAGAGTTGCATTTCCCTAACTGAAATAGCTTTGTCATAAAACTGTCTCCCCTCTAGTTGTATGTTTGTCGTACTTTAACTTGTGCCTGTTGCACTTGGTGTTACATTTGGGATGGTTGGGATAGTTGCTAGACCCACAGTTGGTGGGAAAGGGATGCTGCACTGGGGGGACATCCTGCATTGATGATGCGGGGATGTAGCGGACTTACACTTAGTAAGGACTGCATAAGGAAATCCCACACAGGGCTATCTGAGGAGACTGGACATTCACTGGGAGTGGAAATCTCAGGAGAGTGCAAGCTTCTGTGGCAAGTGATTTCTACTGCAGGATGATGAGGGGTGGCCCAAAAACGGGGGGGCGCCCAAGATGCGCCCAATTGAAATATGATAGCCTATTTTTAAGTTTAGCTTTATCGACACTCATACACCCTGTTTGGAGGAATAATGAAGGCGAGAGAGACAGAGAGAGAGAGACAGAGAGAGAGAGAGAGAGAGAGAGAGAGAGAGAGAGAGAGAGAGAGAGACAGAGAGAGAGAGAGAGAGAGAGAGAGAGAGAGAGAGAGAGAGAGAGAGAGAGAGAGAGAGAGAGAGAGAGGCCCCTTCATTTTGGTAATGTTGAAGCACTGTTTTAACTTGTTTCCTTCTGCTTTCCATATAACTCAGACATAATCAAGCCCTGGAAAAAGTGGAGCCAGGATATTTCAGATTGCAAATAAGGGTAGTGAATGCCATCATCCTGACTGAAAAGGCATGAAGGTCGACAATTGCACCATAATTGTAACATCTCAATGGTGCTGGGGAGCTGGCGGCTCGCCGTTCAGACCGCGACTGGAATCCAAGTGCTTGCTTTGAATTTAGCATCAAATCCATCCTGGAATGCCAAGGTTATTCGCCATCAGTTACTAAAGTGAAGTGAAGGACACAATCCCAGCCACTAAAATTAGATACATTGACAACGGCAGATGGTATCAGGTAATATTTTCACCAGCAAAAATATCGCCGAACATATGGTCGTCGGGAACGGCCATAGGCGATATTTTTGGTGGCGAAAATATTAGGTGCGGGGGATACGGGGATGTCCCCCGCACATAAAAAAAATGATGCGGGGGTTGCGGGGGTGTCCCCCGCAGGGTCCATGTGTTATTTTCGCCGTAAAAATATGGCGATATTTTTGCATCGCAATATTTTTGCGGCGAAAATATCACATGGAACCCGGCAGATCCAGAAGACTTCTAGAGTCATACCTGCCAGCCATTTTAACCTTTCACATACTCTAAAAAACGAATGGCTTGCACAGTCTCCTTTCTATGACCCTTCACAGTGCACGGGATACAATAAGATTAGATCGATGCATCTATACAAAGAAGCTGGATATACCCTAATGCAGGGTCATTTGAACTTTGGAGATAATTGCTGCCATTTTGCCTACACCTAAAAGTACTGAGTACAACTGTTGTTTATTTTTCAACTTTGCGGTATCTGTTGCTTTCGTACCATAAATGGCTGACTGTGTTTTGCTACCTTAAATGTTGATTAGTTCAAATTATGACTATTTATATATACATATATCACACACCTCAGGCAAAGTTGTCTCCCAGTGCTTTATCTGGTAGGAAAAATCGAATGGGGGTGCTAACAAGTCACAACATATCCAGAGCTTGACTAACATAATGTCTGGCACAACCTAAGAATTGCAAGTAGTAGTAGTAATCATTTGTCATTTGTAAAGTGCTTTTATTCCTTTGGTATGGCCTCAAAGCACTACGAGTGAACGCCCTCGGGGGACCGAAGTCCAAGGTATGGGAAATTGTCAGAAAGGTTAGAATGCATGTGTGCATTTGGCCAAAAGCAACTTTTGTGCGATGATCGGGCCCCAGTTGGCTACCCATGTGTCGATCAGACATGTGGATGTGTGCTGCGAGGTGTTCAGGAGAGTTCGCGAGTGCACGAGACTCGTAATGTGTCCAGCTAGACCGAATTTATGCTGTAGGATTTAGCATCAATCTGATCGCAGAGATGTTGTGTATTGTGTTGTAATCTGGTGCAAGGAGGTGGATGCGTGCAGGTGGGCGGCCATGCATGCGGCTAGAAACCATCTAAATGGTGTGCAATACATACCCTTGAGCCCCTAATTGGTTCTTTGCTTTCGATGTGGCCAGGAAATCTGCTGTCAGGTCTGCTCAGAAATTATACTTTACCTTGCTCTAGAAAGACCCTGGGGATACCAGTAGTGTCACAGCCTAGGTGCCATGAGAGTAGGCAAAAAGTGAGGGATGGGTTTGTCAGGTTGCAGTAGGGAAGACACAGGTTTTGAGGGCCTTCCGGAAGGAAAAGAGGCCCGCTACGCAGCAGATGCTGGGTGGAAGAGAGTTCCAGAGTGTGGGCGCTTGGACACAGACCTTGGATCCTCCTATTCCAGTGGAATTGAAGGGGGGATCACAAGGAGGAGTGCAGAGCCTTAACTAATGTTCCTGTTGGGTTTGTAGGGTGTGAGTTTGTGTTGGAGGAATTCAGGGCCTGTCTTGTGGAGGGCACCGTGGGTAATGCACATGGCCTTGAAAGTGGCCATCAGCCAATAGGAAGCCAGTGGATCAACCAGAGGGCAGGAGTAATGTGTTCTCTGGGGGCGAGGGAAAGAAGAAGCCTAGCTGCAGAGTTTTGGATCCGTTGGCGCTTTCTGAGCTGGTAGGCAGGGGCACCCAGATAGAGGGAATTGGCATAGTCTAGGGAGGGGCGGATGATGGACATAATTGCTGTGACTCTGTGAGGGTAGGAGAGATAGGGGAAGATTTGTTTGAGGGTGCGCAGGTGTAGGTGGCATGATCTAGATATGGTATGGCTGTGGTTAGAGAGTGTAAGATTTGCATCCCCAGTGCATCACAGGTTCTTAACGGAGCTGGATGGTGTGGGCTGAGAGACTAGGGAGGCTGGTCAGGGTGTGGTTTGGGGGTAAAGTGCTGTCTTACCACAGATCAGGATTTCAGTTTTACCACGATTAAGGAGAAGGTGGTTAGCTGTCATCCAGTGGTCGATTTCTGTTAGGCAGGAGGCAAGGTCAGGATGGGGAGAAGCTGGTATCTTGGGGATCTTAAAAATGATCTGGGTGTCATCGGCATAGTTATAGCAGGTCAGGTCATGTGAGCGTATGACGGTGGGGAGAGGGCTCAGGTAGAGGTTGAAGAGAAGGGGCAATGGGAGGCCCCTTGTGGGACCCTGTTTGAGACAGGGAGGGGTGGAGAGGAGAAGGGTGGGATCAGGGTGATTGGTGAACGGTTGGCGAGGAAATAGGAAATTCATCTTAATGCAGTCTCCCTGATGCATTGAGAGCGAAGTGTGACCATGAGGATGCTGTGGTTGATAGCATCAAAGGCTGCCGATAGGTCAAAGTATAAGTGCTGCACAGCCTTCAGAGTCTGCAGTTCTTTCCATGCCATTCCATATGGAGATGAGGGAAGTTTCAATTCCTCTGAGGGGTCTGAATCTAGACTGGGCAGGGTCGAGTAGGGAATTGCATTTGGTGAAGAGGCCAAGCTGGGAATATGCCGTGCAGTTTAAGAGTTTGGCAAAGAAGCGGTTGTTTGAGATAGGGTGGTAGTTGGATGGAAGAAGGGGGCCAAGGGAGGGCTTTTTGAGGAAGGGTTTGACGTACAAAGTTTTGAATGCTGCAGCGAAGATGCCTGATATCAGTGAATGGTTGATAATCAATCTTGTGACATTACCTGCACAGGTTGAGGAGAGTATATTCTTTCGGAGGCAAGGGTGCATGGATTTACAGGGGATCCAGAAGCACGGCTACTGGCAATTAGCTTTAAGAATGGTGGATGGGAGATGGCAAAGAAGGGGCGAGTAGGGGGCATGCAGGGCTAGGGAGAGAAGGAGACGACAGGAATGGGGGGATTGTTGCTAGTTTGGTGCTGATTGTTTGGCTTCATTCGATAGCGATGTTGGAAAACTGATCTTACAAGGCATTGCAGAGAACCTGGGAGAGGGTGCACGGGAAAGAAGAGCAGAGAGGGGCCTTGACTTCTGCTATCATGCTGTGGAGTTCGCTGCTGGAGTTTTGGGTGTTGGTGATTCGCTCTCCATAGATGGATCTCTTGGCTTTCCTAATTTCTGCCCTGTAGGCCCTACAGGCCCTGTAGCTAATAAACCCTTAGAAAACATGTAGCCTATGTAATTAAAAGGGTGGACTAGCAGTTATAATCTGGTTTTTGTTCCTAGCATTAAAGGGAAAAATCTATTCTCAAGCGTGGGTTATTATTTGTATGTACTTAATAGTTTGTATATTATACACCACCAGCTGAATTGTGATTAGGAGCTGCAGTGAAGAAAGGCTGTGATAGCACACGTGACTAATACACATAGCAGAGACCAAGAATCCCA
Organism: Ambystoma mexicanum; assembly: GCF_040938575.1. Lineage (NCBI taxonomy): Eukaryota > Metazoa > Chordata > Amphibia > Caudata > Ambystomatidae > Ambystoma > Ambystoma mexicanum. The sequence goes on from NC_090935.1 coordinate 540,251,636, forward strand.
CTTGGTTGAATAGCCAGGTCTTCATACTTGTCCTTAATGGAAGTAAAGATGTTGCTTGGTGTTTGTGGAAAGGAAGCATTTTGCAAAGATTCAGGGTGGCCACAGAGAACCTTCAGTCTCCTCTGATGAAGTTTCTAGAAGTTGTGACAAACAGAAGCGGCTGGTTAGTGGATCATACGTTTGTAGGTCTAGAGGTATTGTTGAATTCTGATGATCGGCTATGAGGGAGCAGAACCATGAGTTGACAGGGAAATCTGCAACGGCTGGATTTCATTTTGGAAGAAGAATGATTTGATTTCCTCATGTGCTGATTTGCAAGTGCATGCTAAAGTATGCACCAAGGTTTTTGACTTTGGTCGAAGTGTTGATGGTTGAGCTGAAGAAGGAAAGAGGTAGAAGGAGATTGGCTCCTTTTGTTAGAAGATGCTTGGGGTAAAGTAGAAGGATTTCACTATTGTTCCCATTGAGCTATAGACTGTTCTTGTTGATTGAACCATTTACGGCTGCTAGAATGGTTGAGAGAAAGATTCTCATTGTTAGTGACTCAAAGTTAGATTTGCGTATCGTCAATTAAATTAAAAGAGGAGAGACGAAAGGGGGAGGCTTGGGAACACCATAAGGCACAGGGGACCAGAGTGACATAAACTCACCTAGACAGACAGATTGGTGATGGGTGCGCAGGAAATCTCAAAACCAATTTAAATTCTGGCCACCTTCCCTAGCTTTTCCAGGAGGCAAAGATGGCAGCTGTGTTGAAGGAAAAACAAAAGGTCTAGGAGACTATGCAGTGATGGTGAACCAGTGTTCGCAGTTAGAGGTATGTCATCTTAGACAGACATGGGCACCTTTAGTGCCATGTTTGTGTCTGAAGCCTGATTGGCAGAGCTAAGCAAGAGTTGCTTTGAACATGAATGAGAAGCTTTGGTAACAATTTTCCGGATATTTTTTAAATCCAGCGACGTCTGTTACGGAATGATAGTGCAAGAAAGTTGAAGTTGGGCTTCTTGGGAAGAAGGGTAATGGAGGATCCCTTTATAGTTGATGAGACACATTCCTGAAGTAGTGGGAGGTTGCTGAAATTCATCACTGGGCAGCATGGATGTCAATGCAGTCAGCGGCTAGAGCTTCAGAGCAGACGTTGTCACATTCTTTAGCTTGTTTGAGACTTTTAATGGGAGATGGACTTTCCAAAAGGTGAAGGCAGGTGTAGGATTAGGTGTGGGAGGGAGCGATGATGAGGAAGAAACATAATTTGCAGGCAAAGCTGAGACTTCATACATAATGTTGATTACTTTGCTGCAGAAGAAATAGTTGGGATTGGTGCAACAACAGGAGATCGAAAGCAGTGGACGAGAGGACAGGTTGATGATGATGCTGAGCATTTCTTTTAATGTCTTTATGGTGTCAAGGTCTTGAGAGATATGTTATTTTGACACTCTAGGTGGCATTAAACAGGATTTATGTGCCATTTTGAAGTTTAAGTCTTTATTCCACTTAGTCACCAGTTTCCAGACTTGAGTTTTTTGTAACGTGAATTCTGTCACGATCCAGCCGGAGAAAGATTCCCAATGCTTGAACGATTTTATGGGAACTATAGAGTACATGAAGGCCATGAATCAAGATTTCAGGTTTTTGGAAAAGTCGCATATTTCCATAACAGAGGTTTGCCGCTGCAGATTTTATCAAAATACTGCATCAAGATATCCGTCTAGTTATCGCAAACCATGGAGTGGTTGGGGATCTCTGTGCGATGACTACACATTAGATCAAGGCAATGCCCTTGGGGGAGATAGGAGGATGTTAAAATCAAAGGATTCACACAGATTTACACGCCTTTTGCATCAGTTTGATGTTGTCAAGACACAAGTTAAGGTTGCCTAGTGACAGAATGGCGTTGGATGATAGGAATGAGGTGAACAGAAGGGAGGAGAAATTGGCAAGAAAGAGTCTTGTATCACCAGTGGGCTATGACCATAGTGATGTTGGGCCCGGTTGGAGCTGAAGAAGAAGGTGATTAAACCTGTGATCTGGTGGGGAAGGCGCTGGAGAGATTTTGAGAGTGGAAGTGATGATGGGTCGGTTGGCAAAGATGATGGGGTGAGATGGAGGAAATAGAACTTAGAATTATAGAAAATAGATAAGAGGACTCTTTGAACCATGCTTTGCTGATTAACTAACGGTCACAGTTACAGTAGTGTCAGTCTTTCGGCTCAATTGGAGTGTAGATCTCAAAGATCTCATGTGGCTCCGACTAAGCGACCTACAAGGGGTGGTGGGCCAAGAACAAAGGTGCAAAGTGAAGTAGATCAGAGTAAAGGCAGAACAAGAAGCCAAGAAAGGTCTGGAGGTGCACAATAGCCAAATATACATGCAGCTTGCTGGAGGCAGACACGTTTTGAGATGGGTGCCATCAGGGGTGGACTGGGAACCAAATGAGGCCCTGGAAATAATGTTTAAAGAGGCCCCATATTACTTTTTAGCAAACCCAACTCTTTTCCTATTAGAACATTTGGAAATAAAATAGGTTACCACACAAAATAGGCCGAGGGTGCAGAGGCCTACCGGGAAATCTTCAGAGTTCCCTGTAGGCCAGCAAACCCATGGGTGCCATGGATCTGAACCAGGTAATGCAGAATAGTCAATCAGCTTTCACAGGGCAATGTAGTGACCTTTGGCAGAGGCAGTGGCTCAACACTGAATGAAAGAAATGTAAGAAAGGCGACTTCATCAGTGAGTGCTGGGAGCTCTGGATGCTGAAGGAGGTAGCCACTGCAATGCATTGGTCAGCTGACCTCAACAAGCAGACTGTTAGGAGTCTAGGAGTCTAAAAGAGAGACCTTATTATCGGGACCAAATATGCAGACAATGGCCATCACCAAGGGAAGTCAGCCTCCTGCAAATCTATACATTCTGTCCGCACAGCAGACCTGGAGTGAGAGTGGGGGTTTCCGGCAGTCACCCCTGTTCCAGGCACGTCATTTGGGAGTAGCCAGGGGTAGCAGCTGTTACCCATCGCCCCCCACTCTGCTACCCGTCGACCTGGCCTTGCTACCCCTGGCCCACTGGACAAAGAGGCAGTGCCAAGAGCAGATATCTGTGCAGCACCTAAAAAAGACAGTTGTAAATGCAGCTAAATGTGCCACAGCTTATTTCGCCTGGAATCTCGATCTCAGTAGCTGGAGAAATAACAGGGATAAAGGAAAAACCATGAAGCCGCCATCACTAACAGGTTGGCAGTCCGTTAGTGAAGAATTCCTGAATGGTTGTGTTCAGTGGCGGGCAGGTTCGGATTGGCTCCTCGGCCTTTCTGCCCGTGGCTGGGCCGAAATTGTTCCTGGAGAGTGGGGGCCGGTTTCTGGCCATGCCTGGGCCGGTTTGTAAAAAAAAAATAGAAAAAGAAAATATTTATTTTTTCACATTTATTTTTCTCAAAAAGTAGGTAGATAAATGAGTACCAACACAGGTTGGATGATATTGTATGCATATTTGTTCTATAAAAAAAGAGCTTAAGCGTAAGTGCTATACAATACCATTATCATTTGGCCTTGGACGTCTGCTTGGATTCAAAGTAATTTAGTGTGCTTAGGAACAATGCTATTTGATGACACTTCCTGTTTTGTCAAGGGGTGAAAGGTTGTGTTTCATTGCTTCCCGGGATGTCACGTTGGGGTGGAGGGGTCAAATTACATCACTTCCGGTGATGTCATCAGAGGTCAAGGGTCGTGAGGCGAGGAGTGGGCCACTTTTCTGAGGCGAGGGTGGGCCACTTTTTTTTTGGATGACCGGGCCTATTTCTTGTCCCAGTCTGACCCTGGAGTCGGGGCTATCTGTGCAGCTCATACCCAGTACTGTAGCAACAGGAAGGCTATGGGGGCTAGCTAGCTGGGAATGTGTATGGGCATCCTGCAGTACTCAGTGACAGCACAGCATGAACGCAAATCTCATCAATGTTTCTCGCCGTCTGCTTTGCACATCCAGTGAGCCACTTGGCCTATGATGAGAGAGGTGTGCTCCAGTGACTTCTGCCACCGATCCTGGCTGGGCACTGTGTGACCTGACCCAGATCTGCTAGACCTGCATCACAGGCACACTGTAGATAGACTCAAGGAGCCATCATTAATTTACACGAAGTTGCCCTGCGCCTTTGAAATAAACCATCTTTTGCTTCCTCAAGCAAAAAAAATATATTTGGAAGGACAACTCAGAGGCAACGCACTTGCTTTGGGAACAAGAGGATGTAGTGCAACATGGGTTCATTTATTGTTCCAGCGCTTGGAAGCTGGAGGAGGCTGGCATTAAGTAAGATATAAAGGACCAAAGAAAATAATAAAAGCAGCCTTTTCTAGGTTTGATCTCAAGAGCTGCTGCTGCTGTTTACATTTTAAAATTTTAAAAACTGCATTTACTGTGACATGCAACACATCATTTGCCTCTATCTCCCATGTAACAAAAGAAAACTGTGGGTTACTAACCAAATAGGCAAAGCAGAGAGGTGATGGTTGGAAAGTTTCAAATCATTCATAACCACTGGTACAGCTCTGGGCAATCATCCAGACCATTGTTTTTCTGGTTGAACTTGTGTGGGTCAGTTGCTGGTTCCAGTCTGTGGCCAGATACTTTTCAGGCACTGGACTTTGGGGTCTAGGCCTCTTCGCGATGCTCTGTCTCTTTGCAGGTTAGCCTGGGTGATGTACAATAGTCCAGGTTGTTGTGTTGGATGTCTGCCTACATTCACAGTCATTTGGTAATATGGGCCTATATACACCACCAAAATAGATGACCATATTGACGCTACAGATGCTGATCTATTCTTGTATGAAATGCATATCGTATTACAGTGATATTGTAATCATACTTTTCTTAGTTTATTTAGGAACAATGCTATCTGATGCAGCTTCCTGTTTTGTCAATGGGTGAAAGGTTGTGTACTATCACTTTCCGTGATGTCACTTGGGGGCTGGGTCAAATGAAATCACTTCCTGTGATGTCATCAGAGGTGAAGGGTTGTGTGATGTCACTTCTGCTACACCTGGCATTTTGGTGAAATGACGTCCCTGTCCTGTTCTCTGGTGGAAGAGCGCCTTGAAGTGTGCAGTGGCACAGACGCCAAGCCGCTGTAATGCACACACTGTGGGTGACTTGAAGGATGAGAGGAATATAATTAATCAGAAGTCATAAAATTGACTAAAATACAACGCATTTCAATATAAAAACAAAACAAATATAAACAAGTCATACAGATTCAAGTCCTTCCGTTCTTTTTAATGAAATACGTGATTTTTTATGTATTAATCAATATTATTACAATATTTCAATACAACTATGAAATGCATGAACCGAACAATGTATTATATTTTACAAAACAAATAATCTAACTCCAGTTTTATGAAATTGACGATTTGAATCAATGCATGGAGTGATAGTGACCTCACCTAGGCAAGAGCATTGTTGTCACTCATCACCTTTTCATTGAATTTAAAATGCGGGGAAATCCGGTCGGGAAGTTAGGGAGGGGAGTCCTGGCACTGGGCCCTTGCTTGAAAGCAGTTTTTGGTCCCTCATGTGGCTGAGACCCGGCCCATTTAAAGCTCCACTTATAGCACTCGAACGTATGTTTTGCTCTTACCCAATTCCATTAAATGACCATGAATGTATTAAAGCCAGTGCCACCCCCTTCAGCATTCGAGTCAGGTATACAATGCTCTCTTTTCAGGCCCTCAGCCCACTCAGCAATTTCACCCGAGAAGCATCTTACACGAAGGCGCTTCAAGGCGCTTTCACAGGCCCGGACATTTCCATCATTAGGTTGATCCACAGTTAGGTTTGGCAATAGAAAAGTGAGAACAAAATCGCGTATATACCCCCAAAGGACATACTGAAGATCGATGGCATGAGGGTATGACTATAGTTATCACCACGGCTTGGAGGGGCGTAGAGGGTCCATTATCAGCCCTGTATTCCCCAGAAGCGGGGTTGATAGCTATTCCTACCCCAGGGCTCCATCCAGGGTGCAAATCGTTTCATTTTTGTGTTTCCCTATGTGAGAGGGGCACACACAGATTGCGCGAGACCAATCCCTGTGAAAGAAATAAAAAAGAAGATGGCCACCACCATTGGAAATAGAAAAGGGGCTCAGTCCCTTTTCTATTTGCTATGGTGTCGGCCCAAAGGGAAGGAGCAGTGGAGCCGGCATTCGCTGCAGGGTGGGTGGGGGACGGTTGGGGGATGACATGCCGGCCAGGGACCAAGGTGCAGAGGCAACTAAAAAACAAATGGTGGTGTCCGGGCAAGGGGCCCATGTGGCTTATGGAACGTGCGTGGGACACTGCAGTTTTCGCCTGTACTTAAAGCCAACTAATTGGCTGAGTGGCCTTCCACAGGTGCGAGTGAATCTTAACCATTGACAGCCACTGCTCTTAGCAACCCTCCAGACCATGTTTTTTCATTCGGCCATGCCAGAATAGAAGGGGGAAAACCACGTTCGAAAGGGGCTGTCTCGTCCAAACTGGAAGGTCACATCTCTGTTGCAGGAGACTGCAAGCAATCAAAGACACTTTTCAGTCTCACTGGGTGTCATCAGCAAGGTATAGCTTGGGCCCGTAAGCACAGCAGGCTTGGGTCCTACGCCTGGGCATTCCCACCCGGCTCGGATTGACAAGTCAAAACTGAAGAATGATTCCTGGAAAAAGATAAATGAAACTTAATTGCTGACATATTCTCCTGGAAACCCTCCAGACCTTCGTTTTTCTGTCTGCCATGCAACTACAGAAGGCGGAAATGCCATATGCAAAATCAGGCTTGGCCGCATCCCAAAAGGGGCAATCTAGCCAGAACTGCTAGGTCACATCCCTTCTGCATGAGACCACAAGCAGCACCAGACATGTTTGCCTTCACTGGACATCATCAGTGAGGTGTAGCATGGGTTTTTGCACAGCAGGCTTGGGGTCGACATCTGAGCGTACCCCTCCCACTCAGGGTGGCAAATGCAAAAATAAAGGTTGATGGCTGTAAGGTTACAAATTAATCTTAACCACTAGCAATAGATCTGGGCAACCCTCCAGACCATCATCTTCCGACTGATATACCATTATAAAAGCGGAAACACTATATGCAAATAAGACTGTCCTCCCAAAATGGGCAGTCCAGCAGCTCCAATGTTAGTCACATTCCTTCTGCAGCCGGAGACTTACGCATCCCTAGACTTGTCACATCTCATTGGGCATCATCTGTAAGGCTTAGCAGGCTTGGGATCCATGTCTGCAAAGAAAGTATAGGCCATGCTCCATATTAGTTTAAATGTAAACGCCAACAACGCAAGATAACCATTGCGTAGCCTTAAGGTACACGATCAACAAGTTACACGCTATAACTATTTGTCCAAAATGTCAGTTTCCTAAAATATTGTAATTTAAGCATCTGCATCGTAACAAGACAGCGTTCACATCATTCACATTTCAACAACTAAACGATCAGACCATTTCCTGTGTCACTGAGACTCGTTCTCCATGTTTACTAATCTATTCACACATTTCTTCATCCGTACTTATCAAGTCATCATGTTCTTGCCATGCAGGCTTCATTTGACGGTTGCCCTCCATAAGGCGCTGGGTCCTTTTGCACGATATGTTGATTTCCCTGCAGACACCTCTTACCTCTCGGAATCCCTGAAGATGTAACCAGTTTTCCCCTTACTAAATGCTCAATTGCCTTACTCAGTCCTTTGCCCCATTAATATTCAGCCCATTAGAAGCTTACACCCACACACTCGGGTCCATTAACTGTGCATATTGCATTCAGTGCTGACGTGCTTTCATGATGTATATGGCAGTTCCATCATTTGTTGATCCATTTTCATACTAACCAGCTCCAAGGTTGTTGATTCCCATAGTTTGACTGTCACGGCTGATGGACTGCTGCATACCATAGTTTGACTGTCACGGCTGATGGACTGTTGCATACCATAGTTTGACTGTCATGGCTGATGGACTGTTGCATACCATAGTTTGACTGTCACGGCTGATGGACTGCTGCATACCATAGTTTGACTGTCACGGCTGATGGACTGCTGCATACCATAGTTTGATTGTCACAGGCTGTTGGACTGCTGCATATCATAGTTTGATTGTCACGGCTGATGGACTGCTGCATACCATAGTTTGACTGTCATGGCTGATGGACTGCCGCATACCATAGTTTGACTGTTACGGCTGATGGACTGCTGTATACCATAGTTTGACTGTCACGGCTGATGGACTGCTGCATACCATAGTTTGACTTACACTGCTGTTGGACTGCTGCATGCCATAGTTTGACTGCCACTGCTGTTGGACTGCTGCATACCATAGTTTGACTGTCACAGCTGATGGACTGCTGCATACCATAGTTTGACTGTCATGGCTGATGGACTGTTGCATACCATAGTTTGACTGTCACAGGCTGATGGACTGCTGCATACCATAGTTTGACTGTTATGGCTGATGGACTGCTGCATACCATAGTTTGACTGTCACAGGCTGTTCGACTGCTGCATATCATAGTTTGATTGTCACGGCTGATGGACTGCTGCATACCATAGTTTGACTGTTATGGCTGATGGACTGTTGCATACCATAGTTTGACTGTCACGGCTGATGGACTGCTGCATACCATAGTATGACTGTCACAGCTGATGGACTGTTGCATACCATAGTTTGACTGTTACGGCTGATGGACTGCTGTATACCATAGTTTGACTGTCACGGCTGATGGACTGCTGCATACCATAGTTTGACTGTCACGGCAGATAGACTGCTGTATATCATAGTTTGACTGACACTGCTGTTGGACTGCTGCATGCCATAGTTTGACTGCCACTGCTGTTGGACTGCTGCATACCATAGTTTGACTGCCACAGCTGATGGACTGCTGCATACCATAGTTTGACTGTCATGGCTGATGGACTGTTGCATACCATAGTTTGACTGTCACAGGCTGATGGACTGCTGCATACCATAGTTTGACTGTCACAGGCTGTTGGACTGTTGCATATCATAGTTTGATTGTCACGGCTGATGGACTGCTGCATACCATAGTTTGACTGTCATGGCTGATGGACTGCTGCATACCATAGTTTGACTGTCATGGCTGATGGACTGCTGCATACCATAGTTTGACTGTTACGGCTGATGGACTGCTGTATACCATAGTTTGACTGTCACGGCTGATGGACTGCTGCATACCATAGTTTGACTGTCACGGCAGATAGACTGCTGTATACCATAGTTTGACTGACACTGCTGTTGGACTGCTGCATGCCATAGTTTGACTGCCACTGCTGTTGGACTGCTGCATACCATAGTTTGACTGTCATGGCTGATGGACTGTTGCATACCATAGTTTGACTGTCACGGCTGATGGACTGCTGCATACCATAGTTTGGCTGTCACAGGCTGTTGGACTGCTGCATACCATAGTTTGACTGTCACGGCTGATGGACTGCTGCATACCATAGTTTGACTGTCACGGCTGATGGACTGCTCTATACCATAGTTTGACTGTCACGGCTGATGGACTGCTGTATACCATAGTTTGACTGCCACTGCTGTTGGACTGCTGCATACCATAGTTTGACTGTCACGACTGATGGATTGCTCTTCATTTTCTTCGCCTGACTGCTGCACTCTCAGAATAGCTGTTCAAATGCTGCTGACCAGCAAACCAGAATGGATAAACACAAACAATAAATAGGTGTTAGTATACATATTTGATAATACCGTTAAGAGAGTTATTTTAATGTAATACAAAACCAGAATGTGAAGGTAAGCAAACTAAAACAATCTATACGTTGATTAAAGAAAGGCCAATAGGCATATCAGGAATGAGGTGGAAATATAGGAATGTATGAAATTGTGATAAGTAGCTAAGGGGATCACAAAGGTCATTTCATATTAATAATTCATGTTTTATCATATTGCTGAATGGAACTGGTTTGTAAAATTGAAAGTGATCAACTCACCAATGATCATGTTCCTGAGTATTGATGTAACTGTGTTTGAAAATGCTCTTTTCGATCTCCGCTTATTCGATACACGTGTCTTCAATATGAATTGGTTAGCAATGCAGCTTGTGATAAATTCACATGGAAGGTACTCAATTCTAAATTCCTGTCACACACTCTCACGCATTCACTTCCAGGCCAACACGCAACCTCAGTCATACTAGCACACGTGCATCCACTTTCAGCCCGTTGACATACAGTCACACATACAGACACACCTTCAATAGCCCTTAGCTGTAGCGCCCACTCTGGTGCCTCTTTCCACGTTGGCGCTTCATCCGGTGGGATCCCAGGGGTTGGCCGGCCGTGGATGCTCCCTGGGTGCCGCCATGATGATTACACCATTCATGCGCGGTGCCCTGGCTCCCTCGGTTTACACGCATGCATGGTGTTTCCAAGCCTTGGGGGTCTCCACAGCAATGGCCCTGCTCTCACGCGGCCGAGCGCGTCTTAATGCGCTCAGCCAGTACCCTGCCTACAGTGTTCTGACTCTTCTTATTGGCTCCCGAGCCCTATCTCCTGTTGTTTGTTGTTTTCTCTGCGTTGCCCTGTTCTTCTCCTCTCTGCTCCCTTCTTATTCCATTCTCCGGCCTCCAGAGTCTTGCCCCTTGCCTTCCCTCGACCTTTCCCGGCCTCCTGGTAGTTCTGGTTCCATCCATCGCCCTCATCATTGCCTCTCTGCAGCTGCTCCTGTTGAATTCCTATCTCCATCCTTCGGAAATCCTTTCTTTCCCATCAGACAGGAATATTCTGCTTCCTGTGTCAGTGTCCACACTGTCCTTGCATCACGATAATCATGGGAAGCACCCACGTGGTGCAGGGAGTCGATCCAGTATCTAGTATCCCCAGGTGCCCACCTCCTTGGGGCTGCCAGCCCGACTTCCCATATCGCTCAATCACTTCTGGGATTTTGTCTCGATACAACACGATGGCCCGAACATGTGAAAAGGGTACGCTATCAAAACGAGATGCCTGTCTTGACAATTCCTTCCCTTTTCAGACTTATTTATCGATGAAAAAAATAAAAGATAGTTGCTAACTTTCTCATTGTTTTGACCAATAATGTGACTGCAGTTAGTTAGGGCTAGGGATGTAACTGTCATGCCTATATACATACAATGTTTCCATACTTCATACTTAAGTTCTCCTACATACAACCCATTTTCAATTGCTCTTTTAGCTGATTACGTTTTAGTTGCATTCTTTATTAAGTTTTTCCGGGTATCAGATTAGTATTTAGTGTGTGTTAAAAATGGGTCCTGCTCTGTTTAGAAAGTAACAACCAAAAACTCGAAAAAAAACTCGAAGTTGGTGTAGTTAAGTATCAAAAGTCTCCCGTTGTGTAAACACATTCTTTTTCGTACACCTTGGCGCTGCTTGACTGTAATCCCCTCCTAGTGTGCTCCAAGTCTCAAAGTAGCGCTAATGTTAAATTGGAAATCGGGCAGCATTGTGTCACACTACGTCGTGGTTATGTGTTGGCACGATGTATGATGACAGCTGTGTAGTGCACTGTAGCTGATTGCCTCTGGTGAGAATGGTTGCTTTCATTGGAAATAGTTCGAGCATTACTCATTGATGTTTCAGCAGGGATGGATACTGGTAAGATTGCCAAGATGCAACGCTTCTGTAAATCTTGCTCTTTAGATTGTCAGGTACTGCACCTTAATGAAATGACTTTCTAGGCTTGCCATCAATTGGGGCCTTCCTGTGGGGCCCAATGCAAGGCAGTGACAGCATAATGTATGCATATAGTTGGTTCCCATTTGGTAAAAGCCGGAGCATATATGGAAAAGCTATAGAAGTGCAGACTGAGATATGGATTAATATAGGAACCCCAGAGTGTGTATTTTCTTTTATACTGTGACAGTTTCATACATTTTGTGTGTGTTCAATTATTCATGTTCTTGTATGTCTCTGCGTCTGTGAAGATTTCAAAAAATGAAGTGTATTGATTCTACCCAGAAGCTACACATTGTATTTGAGTGACTTTTAATTCTAGATCGATCGTGTCAACTTTGTACTTGAAGAAAAGTTATTTTACATTCACACAACAACATCTGAATCCAACACTGATTTGAAAACATGTTTTCTTTTTAGCAACATACTTGAAAAAATATAGTGCCAAGATTTTTTGAAACATTTCTCTGGGGACACTCTCCTCACCAAGTCGGTTGTGGTTGTCTTCAAAGTCTCTGCCACTCCACCAAAGAACAAGTTAGGTTTATTGTAGGTTTAGCACCAACAGAATCAAAAATGTGATGTGTTCCACCCTATGCAGGGAAGAAATGTCTTCAATAAATGTGCTATAGAAGCTTCCTTCAGGATTAGACCAGGTTCTTGGCCATTGGGGCCAGTGGCCGTACACTGTGTTTGTCTGCTCTATCAAGCAATCTCACGGCTGACCTCATTGCAAGCAATGCCATGCTTTTAGACACAGCGAGAAGTTTCCTGCGAAAGACAGCTTTCTCCATGGTAGTCCTTTCGTTGATAACAGAGTAAATCATAGCACCTTGTCGGGTGCAGCTCCCAATCAAACACCAGATGGATTAAATGAGCCTGCATTATGATATGATATGATATGGTATTTGTAACGCGCCTATACACAAGTGTTTCAAGGCGCGACGAGGCAGGGATGGGGAACAAAGGGAAGACAGACAATGATCCTACTAGGCCAGGTGTCATTCAGATCGTGCAAGTGCATGGGTAGAGGGGAAGGGAAAAGTGCAAGGGGAAAGGGAGAGGGGAAAGTGCAGTACAGTAGTAGTAGAATAACAAGATACATAATAAGGGCCAGCTGGTGGCAAGGTAAGTGCAGACAAGTGCTGGGAAGGGGGGCTGTAGGGATACAGAGACACTCCCGCAGTGCAGGGGTTGCCAGGTAGGCAGTGCAATGGGAGAGTGGCTGGGCCAAGGACCGAGATCTGTGAGAGCGGCCCAGTTGCAGATTCAGTGCAATTTCAGTCAGGAATTTAGCAGGGGAGAGAAAGCAGAAGCAAAGAGGAAGGTTTTGAGGTGCTTCTGGAACCGGAGATGGTTCTCCTCAAGTTTCAGGGAGGCAGGAAGGCTGTTCCAGAGGGAGGCCCCTGCCGCGGAGAGAGATCTACCCCCAACTCGTTGCTTGGAGAAGCGGCTGACCCTGAGGGAGTTGATGGCGGATGAGCGAAGAGCTCGAGAAGGAATATATTTAGGAAGAGAGAGTTGAAGGTATTTCACTATGCCATGCCAAACTACAATATTTTGAAACTCAGAGGGCTAAGCTGTTACTTTCTCAAGCTTTTAGCCCCACGACCTAAAACCTTCTAGAGTGCAGAGTTCATGTCCCTAGTTTCATGATCCTCGCTGTTTTCTGATTATCTCCAGCTTCGTTTCTGCAGAGAAATTCATGTCTCTGCCACTGAAACCCTTCAACTGTACTTCATAGCAAGATTGTGTTGTCTACATAGAGCAAAATAGGGATGCGCTTCCCAACTAGAATTGGTGAGTCAGGTTCCCCTATCATAACACCATTGCGTCCACCATCGCTGTACAATCATATAAATTAAACTGCTGCAGGACTGGGCCACATCTCTAATGGGTATCTCTTTGTAAGGATGTTTGTGCAGTTGTCTCTCCCTTCTACCGTACCTCACTACAGCCTTGTTCCTCGCATTAAGTGATTGAATAGTCCTCAAAGGTGTGTAGCCCACCCTTTCCCATCAATGTTGTTGTGTGTACTAAGACCTGCTGGATGTCTGAAAAGGACATACAAATGCCCCTTTCCCCATTTCACCCTTATATGGATTGTAATTGTCAGCCATCGAAGCAAGCAATGGCTCACTGTCGATAAAGGAGGCCATACATCCACTCAAGATCTCAGGCGTTTCTACGATGGCAAATCCAACAGGGAAAGAGGCCTGTAACAGGCAGGATTTTCTTGGTCTCCACTCTTGAAAACAGGAACCACTACTGCCCCCTTCCTTGAGCCAAGGATGCAGCCAACATCATTCAGTTCTGTAAGCTCTCTGCTCAAGAGAGGGCGCCACTAATCATTCTGACGCTCTAGTAAGTTGGCTGGCACCATGTTCGGGCCTTAGTCGCCCTTTGTGGTGAAATCTCTCGCTGGGGTTCCTTCACAAAAAACAGTCAAACCTCAGGGTCCTAACTACTCCAAGGGTGAAAATACATTTGCACTCAACATAGCCTCACTAGCTAATCTAACCAGGCAGTAGTGATCGATTTGGGGTTGCGCTGGATCTTTACACAAAAAGCTCAAGATAACTTTATCCTGTTACTGCCCTGCGACCAGTTTGGTGATCCATCTCCTTAGTACCCAGGGAAAGGAGAACATTTCAACTCTGGGTGGTTTTATTTGCCACACTCCTTCATGCAAGACTCCATCGTGTTTTGTTTCATGAAGTAGCAAAGATCAAAACAGGGGATGACCTTGGGATTTGCTATTCTGTAGTCCAGGGTTGTCCAACTCCAGGCCTCTATGGTCGGAAACATGTCATAATTTCAGGATATCACTCCTTAATATAAATGAAATTAATTTGCGGACAAGAATTCTAAACATAAGCACATTTATCTCACTAGACCTCTCCTGATTCCCTGACAGACGAACAGGCAGAGGTGAACAAAGGTGAAAGGAAGGACTGTCTCTCTACCAACTCTTCACTATACCAACACCTACAAAATAGATTCAAAATAGATATAAAAGACAACAATTCATCAATTCATACTGTCAGATTAGCAGAGGACAAATTTGAAAAATGGGTCCAAGTAGCAAATGTTTAAGCACACCTATAAACGGATTACAAAACTGTTAAACATTACACAAAACTGACATAGAACATTTGTTAAGTGAGGAACAACATGCTGGAAGCTTTATAAGAAATTCCATACTTCATAGGGGGTGTAGGGAAGAAGGGAGATGGAAGTAAGGAGGTGGGAGGGGTGGGTTGAAGAGGGTCTAAGAAGAGCAGAAAACAGAGTGCCCACACAGGCCAGCACTGCAGAAGGCACAGCTCAGTCCTGCCATACCAAAAGGAGTACTTTGTGTGCACGACTGGAGGGAAAGCATCTGTGCCACTGCATGTTTTACGTGTCCAACAAAGAAATCAGTAATTATCATTTGTCAGCTGTGGTTAAAAATAAAGAAAACTTCACTCAGCTTTCCTAGCATTTGAGAGTCATGCCAGCAAAACGTGTTAATCACACTGCAGGCCACAATTAATCCCAGGCACCGATTTTGGAGTGACTAAGACTGAATCAAAACACGCGGCTTCCAGTGGAAACTAGCAATTACCGATCTATGTGGTCTGACGCATACAAATAAAGAAAGGATGTTCCCAGGAGGGAGATATGCATGCCCATAAAACGGCTGCTGCAAAAACATTTTGCAATTTAATTGAAAACCAATTCCTAAATACATGTTAATGGGGAGCACTTTATACAAATAAGTTACATTTCCAATCCTCAGTATTGACAAGCATGCACCAGGCTTCATTTTCTTCGCGAATGGTGCGCCATATACAAGCAGGATGTTCTCCACAAAAGGTGTCTTCTGAATATCACAAACAATGAGATCATTATGGCTTTCAAGCCCTGCCAAGAGGGCTGACATGGCCTTTAACAGCCCCCCATCCCAAGCTCGTGATGTGGGCTGTTAAAGGTCATTTCCGGCCTGACTGGCAGGGCATGAAAGCCCTTGGCACCCTGGGGTTCATCTGAGGTGCAAATAGCTATCACCATTTTTCATTGGGAGATCCGCGCTAGTAGTGCAGCCAATCTCCCGTTGCAAATAGAAAAAAAAAAAGAGATGGCCGCCATATGGAAAAGGTACAACGTGCCTTTCCCATGTCTATGGTGGCAGCCAGACGGGAGGAGCTCCTGGACCGGAGCCCAATGCTCCGGTCACACAGGTAAGTAAAGGGGGTGGGGAGGCAACAGGGATAGGCTCAATGTTGCCTCCCCACAATGAAAAAAAGAAGGAAAAAAAGCACCAGCCGGGCAAGGGCCTCTGGTAGCTGGGACAGCGGGTGGGGATTGTGTATTCTCGCCACCCACCCCGGTGTTCCAGCCACCTGATTGGCTGAGTACCCTTTCCTGGGTGCGAATATTATGAGTACCTTAATTAGTATTGAAAATAACTACTGATGCTATGGAAAAATGTTTTTAATGGTTTGATAACAGAATGAAATATTTTAATGACATTATCTTAAATTGCTATGAATTAATTGTATATTTGTTTTATATGAATTGTCTATTGATGAAATGTTTTTATTGTTCTTCAAAATTGTGTACTATGTATCAAATGTTTTTAGTTTTGTTTAAACTTGTGTATTATGTGTGATGTTGAGGCAATGCTTTTTAAAAAACATTTTTTGTTAAGGGCTTATTTTGCCAAATAACAATAAAAAAAAGAAAGAGTAGCTAGAACACACAATAAAACAGTCCCATATTTGGTTAGCACAGACCTGGTCCACATTTTCCATCCGACCCATTGATGAATATTGGGGGTCGTAGTGCAGGGCTTTTATCCTTTCCACACTGGACTGGATTCTTTGGATTGGGTATACTGCTGGTTTCATGGGTCTAGGAACGTCATCTCGAGACCCATGTGGCAATGACCGTGTGCTCCCTATGCTCCAGAGGATATATACACACCATGAAAGTATTGCTAGATTTACATACACAAGGAGGTCTGGTCTTTTCCATCTCTGCATTAAATGAACCATGATCCAAAAGTCATCATCGATCAAGCAATCAGTTTTCGACTTTCTATAAAACCCACTACAGCCAATGCCATGCTATTTGTTCTTCCCGGTAAGCAATAATTCCAGAACCTGGTCGTGCCATCAGGAAACCGCATGTCAACAAATGTACTAAAATATGTTGTACGCTTACCAAATAGTCCTTTGCGGAATGTCACAAGATGATTAAGACTTTCTATTTCTGCTGTGTCACCACAATATCTGCAAGAAGACATGTCAACTGTGCACATACCATAGTTCACCAGAGTTTGTTTAGTTCGATCCATATTCCATCTAACTTTATAAAAACTCTCCTTATCCATTTATTTGCATAAATAGCGAAGTAAGGAGCTATTTGTCCCTGGATTTGCATTACCGAGATCTAAATGACTGAAAGACTTGTAAGTGTTCAATGTCTCCATCATATATTAAGCTTTACCTTACCTGGATTGCAAATCAAGTCATCATCTGTCATGTTCATTCCAGACAGCAAGGGCCTGATTCACAGAGTGTTTTCCTATGGGACTGCGGCATTATAAAACGCTTCTGTGAATCAGGGCCCAAATATTCACAGTAATAGGTGTCTTCATTAATAAAAGGTACCTTTTTAGTGCCTTTTAACTTACAGAGGTCACAATACAAAGGTTCTCTTACAGGGCAAATCATGTGTCTGAATAATGCTAAAAGTCTACACTTGGCTCTACTCAGCATGGAATGTAAACCCAGCTTGTACAAAATTTCAGAAGCAGGCACTGAGTTCTGAAGGTTTAGGGCTCTCCGCCAAATAATTCCCTCTATTGCAGGCAACCTCTCTAAAACCGAAAGGTAATGCAGTTCAATTCCATACAGAATCTTTGGTAATAATTTTCCTGCATAACATTTTAGAATAGGGATAACTGAGAACTTTCCAAATTTTGCATCAACCCAACACATTTGAGATGATTGAGCTATAGCCCAAGTCCTCAGCCATTCCCTCACCTGTGATTTGTGCGGTTTACCCAGGTAGATGGAACTATCAGCTCGCTCTAAGGTCTCACCCTCTACAGACCAGTTGAAAGTTCTTTTTTTCCTAGTGCATTGCATAACTTAATTTTTTTAAAATGTTTTTCATCAGCGAATTGTCAACAGCAAAATCATTGAAAGCCTTCAAAAGGCATTGCAGCCAAATTTCAGTAGTAACAGCAAAGTTAACGCCATGGCCCAGTTACCTTTGGCAGACTTAAAGAGGGCATTTGAGAGTCTCTCAGGACCTGGAGCACTTGACAAGCTAATCTTTATCAAAAATCCTCCAATTGTTTCATAATCAAACTTCGGGCTCCAATCCTCATCCCCAACACAATCTTTGGATTCATTTTTTGGAATCTCCAGATTACTAGCTGAAAAGATTACTTCATAATGCTTCACCCAGCCCAACTCTGGACAGAGCATATTTGTGCTGTTCGATTATTATTTCCCACTGCATTAATCAGTTTCAGGAACTGTTGAGTATTTGTCTCCTTTATTTTCTCCAATATTTGTTCAGTGTCTCTTTGCAGCATCAACAAAGTATGGCCCTTTAACCAATTTTTATAATACTTTTTTATTTGTCTGATCTCTAAGACTATAGCACGTGAATCAATACCCACCTTTCTCTTTGCAGAGTTGATGTGGGATCTCTTAAGTCTTTTCCTCTCTGCCACCTTTTGATCAAAGATATGTGTATGCTGATGTTTCGGGGCTTTACCCTGACTAGATGAGCCCAAAAAAGCATCTACAAATTCCTCCAAAAAAGGCTCAAAACAATCTACTGTGAAGGTGTCTAATTTCCATTCTACAATGTTCCCTGTAAACACTTTGCAACTGAAACTTTTTCAATGTTAGGAGAACGCGTGGTCCATTCAAATCACCTTCATTAAACTTTAGACAAAATTCTGCACACCAGGTACTATGATCGCTCAGTGGGGTTTCAAGGATATCAAAGGAGGACCATCTTGTGTGGAGCCAATTTTCTAAAAAGATGTAGGAGAACGCGTGGTCCATTCAAATCACCTTCATTAAACTTTAGACAAAATTCTGCACACCAGGTACTATGATCGCTCAGTGGGGTTTCAAGGATATCAAAGGAGGACCATCTTGTGTGGAGCCAATTTTCTAAAAAGATGTAATCTATGGTGAAGACAGTTTTCCCATTAGTCCAAGTATGTTTAGGGGGTTTATCACCGGGGATCCCACTATGCTTTTCAAGCCCCAGTCCTCTCATAGATTGGACCCATTTTATTCCCAGATCTTTCATATAGTTCATTTTCATATTTGCTTCCATTTTATACCTCAATACATCATGCATTCAGATGTATCTTTTTTGCTAGATCATTCAGAAACTAAGAATGACTGTTGTATTCCCTTGTTCCCCTCCCGCCTTGAAGTGTTTGTGTAGAAGTGCTTTACAAATAAAATAATACAATACAATACAATACAGATCCCAGCTATTATCAAATGTCCCTCTTTCATTACACTTCTCTAAACTCCACCAATCATGTATAAAAATGATTAAATTATCCAACATAGCGTCAATGCTCACAATATCTTTGTGCCAGTACACATTCAGTGTTAACAATTCCACAGCATGTGTTCCTTCCCTCACTTTTATGTGCGTTTCCAACATTCCTTTTCACACCTCATACTCGTTTACCACCTCCAAACCCTCTCCTGATTTGACGATGGCTAACAGTCCTCCAAAGGGCCGACCCATAGTACCCTTTTCACCTGCTTAAAAGTGCATAACGTACCCATGAAAGGACGTTTTTTATCATAGCCAAGTCTTTTGTAAAAAAAACAATGGGCCTCATTCCGAGTCTGGAGGTAAAAATGCGGTGTTACCGTGATGGCGTTCCTACCGTGTCTACTAGAGTGTGGTGCCAGGATTATGGCTTGCTGGCCTCGCGCATCCCTAATGCATGGAACCAGTGGCACCATCATCACATTAACAGCGGTAAAGATGGATGTACCACCACCAATGTTGGCGGTGCATCCACCTCCACTGCGTGCATGCCGGATATAGCGGCACTGCATACGCAGAGCCAGAAACACCGGAACCGGAAATAACGTGATTGCCAGAACCGTAAAGAGGATGGCGGCCATTACAAAAATCACAATCCACTGCAATCTCCCTGTACCAGAAGCCATCCAGCATCAGTGAGTGGCCCAACACACACAGGGACATGTCTTCAAGGATACCCCAAAACCGTATGCGCAAGCCACGCTTCAGTAAGGCTGAGCTCCCCATGCTGGTGTACTATATTGTGGCAAATGCAAGGTAGCTTTTCTCTGCTGACCAGCGGCGCAGCACGCAGCTCAGGTGCAAGGCCATATGGGCAAAGGCAGCCCAGAAGGTGACTGCTATGGGTGTCACAGCCTGTAGCATAAAGGACTGCCACAAGCGTTGGGATGACCTCTGCCTAAGGGTGCGGAACCTTCTGGCTGCCCACAGGCAAAAATGCACAGCAACAAGTGGCGGACCACCCTCACCCCTGAAGCTGCTCCCATGGGAGGACAAGTGCAGTAGTGTGCTGCATCTGGAGGGCATTGAGGGAGTCGGCAGACCAGAGACAGGAGCTGGGACACCTGTTGAGGCTGGTGAGTACAGAAAGTGCACAAATATAAAGATGAATCAAGCCAATCCTGCCCGCCTCCACCATCAATGCACATAAATGCCCATACCACAGTTCACATCACCCCGACCACACCCAGTACTCTAATGCCCCCCTCACAGAATACGGTGCAAAGGCAGTCAGATGCCCTGCGCCCAAGTATGACCCATACACAACCAAATGACAATGCACCACACATGAATGCATCTAAACTGAAACTTTTGTGTAAGTAGACCACCTCCCATGTGACAGGTCCAGCAAAAACATGACAATGGGCCATTACAGTGACTGCCATGGCTGCAGCAGCCAACCTGCCCACCTGTGGCAGGTGCTGTGCTCCTGCCATGCACAGTTGCCATGTAATCACTGCCACTGTCAACAACGTTGACACTGCACATGTCTACGCACCCAAATGGGACTCTATGGGACTCAACAAAAATGTGAATAAAGAACATCCTGCCGCCTGACCTCCTGTTCCCTGTACTAGGTACATCCGAGTTGAAGTGTTAAGTCAGCATATGTATATTGGTAATGGCTCCAGTAGCAAGGTACCGGTAGCACTGGCATGGTCAATACAGGACCCATAATGAGTGTCACCTGCACACTGCAGCACACGCACCCATGCTGGCACACCCATATACAGCTGCATGTACAGCATGGCTATGGCGTAGGCCACACACACATCCCCACCCCATAATCTGCACATGCACACACAGAAGAACCACTCTCCAGCAGGCCCAAATACCTATACCGCAAAACATAACCTACGAATGCAACAACGTGCATCCTGGACACGAGTATTGCATGTGTGTCTGCCATGCTGCCACTGCCAGCACATCACAATACTGGTATGCCCTCACCTGCAGGGAGACATGGGCACACACTGATTGTGGAGTGCATGTTACTCATACGAACCTCAAACATGGTTTGGGAGAGCCCAAATAACCACTTTTAACAAAAATGGTCCTCTACCCTAATTTCGGGAAGGTGAGACTAGTCAGTAAGAAAAAGGTAGAGAAAAATGTCTTCAACAGTCACTTACTCTAGAACATCGCTACAAATCACATTTACAAAAAAATGATAAATCATCAATACTAAATAATGTTATTAAGATTCAATACAAGATAAAAATCTCATGAGGTAGAATTACAATACAGTAAATTACATAAAACAACCTGAAAACAAGCATATATGAGTATACTAATGACCAAACATAAAAAGTAAAAATACATCAATTGTTTACAATAAAAATCATGAGAGGATAGATCCGTCTTTTAATTTTTATCAATGAAATATACATTTTCAATTTAAATAGTGCACTTGGTTACAACTGCAAGTTACACACACAACATGTTTCAGTCCTCCTGAAAACTCTGGGACTTTCTTCAGGAGTAGTCATCAAAAAGGAGTTTTTAAAAAAAAATCCTACGAAAGCTTCTTTCAATGAAGACACTTTCACTTGTTTGGAGGCATAACTGTTGATAGAAACAAGAAAAAACAAAACATCAGCAATTTTGCTTGTATGTTCGGGACACTAGCTAGTTGTCCAAGTGGACCCTCAGACTTTTTACCTGGGAACACGAGTGCGAACAGACCTCCACCGGGTTATATGTCCAATTATGGGCTAGTTACTGGGAAATCAATTTGTTTTCACCAGAACCTTTAAGTCAATTACAGACAGGGGTACTAGTTAGAATTGCCATTTTCCTTAACCAGAATTCTACTGCTATATTACTACAATTTAGCAAGGTTGAGAGACCACAAACTACCAGGAACTGGTTATTCCATCTATTCCAAAATGTGTTGTTAATTTATCTTGGTTAAGGTACTCTTATCTTGTAAGGATGCATCTTTCATTGTTGTTCTCATATGAACCTGGCAGCCCTACCATGAACATACCACACACATCCTGGCCAGTCAACCAGGTCACACATCGACTCCAGGCATGGCCCCTGCCCCCCAACATTTACACACATCCCAAATTTCTGCACACGGGCAGACACACATGGCACTACCCACAGCCCAATGTTGGTTTACATGTGAGCATACCCAGCACACTGTGCACAGTGCCGGCACCTCACTTATGGCAACCCATGCATGAGATAGACATAACATGCATCAATGCCTGCACCCACAATGTGATCTACCTCGATGACCATGTTGCATGTAATTTTACAATACTCATCCTGTCTGTCCACTAACAGAATGCCTTTCATTCACCCACAGGAACATCATCTGACGCCGATGACGGACAAGCCAGAACATCGAGGGAGACTGTATGTGCACGTCACACAGCACACCGTCCCTCATCCTCTAATGTAGGCAACCAGGCTATTGGCGGCCGGGTTGCACGTGCCATTGGGCTTTCCGCCTCTGCCAATGTCCTGATGTCACGGATGGTCCGTGAGGGCAAAAGTAGATAATTGAACATTGCCAAAACAATGGCGCTGGCCCTGCAGGCCATCATGACAGGTCTACTGCCTCATAACACCCCAATTCCCTCCACAAGCACCACGCCTACTAGCTCCCAGGCAGGCAGCCCCAGGAGAAGGTCCAATGCACCTGTCTGAATCATCTCAGAGGGACAAACATGCCGCCAAGCGTGGCAGGAAGTAGTGATGATCAAGTGACACTTCTTCCAGAACTTGCTATTTCTGGGCTGGGAGGTGGGAAGGTATGTTTGGGAGGGAGAGCGTCGGTCCATAGTTGGGATAGGTAGTTGGGGCCTGGAAGGTGGGAGGGTATGTTTGGGAGAGGGAGTGTGGGTACATAGTTCGTATAGGTGGTTGGGGCCTGGGAGGTGGGAGGCTACGTTTGGGAGGGGGAAGATGGGTCCATAGTTCGGATAGGTAGTTGGGGCCTGGGAGGTGGTAGGGTACGTTTGGGGGGGGCATAGTTGGGACAGGTAGTTGGGGCCTGGGAGGTGGGAGCGTACGTTTGGGTGGTTATTATCGTTGCACCTGTTATCTTATATCTTTATCTCAATACACTGTGTTGTTTATCTGAATAATGAGTGGACAATCTTCTTATGTGTGTGTATCAATTATTTAATGTAAGTGTTACAAATTACGTATGTGAAAATGTGCTCCTTGTGCTTGTGAGGATTGTTCAGAAAAAATAGTGAATACATGCTGACCATCCATTGCATCCCACAGTGGTGCACACCCATCCCATCATCGTTGACATCCCCATCCTCCTCATCTGCTGGGTCCATGTCCGGGGGCAGTGCTATGTTCCGTCGAATACACATATTGTGCAGCATGGCACATGCCAGAACAATTTTGTCAATCTTTTTGGGGCTATACATTAATGCACCACCGGATCTGCTGAGGCAGTGGAACCTGGCTTTGAGCAGTCCAAAAGTCTGTTCTATGATGCCCTGTGTACGGATGTGTGCCCGGTTGTAGGCCTCCTCATGCCTTTTCTGTGGTCGTCTAGCGGGTGTCATCAGCCATGGCGTTAGGGGGTATCCTGCATCACCTGAATGGGAATGACAGGGAGGTGATTTTATGTCAATGGTGGAAATGTCCTGTCGGTGATGATGACATGTACACATTCTCAGTATTTTGTTATCACACAACATAGAAGATGGCACCGATGAAATTTAGCAATATTTGATTGACACAACCTTTCTATATTGTAAACTTTGCTCACTCATTCCTACTGACACTGTTTTGCCTTCTCAATGTCTGTAGTCCTGATATGCAGTCCTGGGCAGGGGTTCAGGGGTAGGCCGATGTGGTCTGCCACATGGTGCAGCGGCGCATTCAGTACCTGGAACAATATCCTAGAAAAACAGGGTTGTTACAGCCCATGCAGCTCCCCAATGGTGTGCTGGTATGTGTCCGTTGCAAGGAAGTGCAGTACCGACACTACCTTCAACAAGGGTGGAACTGCAGATGTCGTCATTGATGAGGGTGACTATTGATAAAATGGTCACCCTGTCAAGCCGGTAGATGGTGTGGATTTGGCTTGCGGTCAGTTTCCAGGGTATGGCCCTTATGCAGGGTATTGGTGGCTGCCTGTGGGGTGCTACATGCTGCACATTGATGTTAGGAATGGCCAACTGGTTCCTCATTCGCCTCCTGCGCCTACGCCTCCTCCTCTGCCTCAGTGCTGCTTCAGCCTCAATATCTACTTGCAGGTTCCCCATCCCAATTGCTGCTAAACCGACTGCAAGCATGGTTGTGTTGGGAGGTGGGTTGGGTGTGGGTGTGGTCCTTTTGTACATTCCCAGGGTGAATAGTGTGCAGCTGGGCTAATTTGCTACACCTGGGACCTGTTGCTGCTCACCTGGTACTGTTCAACGCCTGGTCCGTGGTGCCAGTATTACAGGCATGGTGGTCATGGTGGCACCACCATTTCTATGGCGGTGTTTCCGTGTAGGCGGAACTCCGAATGTGCCTGTACTACCGCTGTGCCAGTAATTCAGGACGTCCGACGAGTCATCCTGCTGTTTGCGATCACGGTGCTACTGGGTGCAGTAACAACGTGGGGGTCTCTTTGCGGTGACAGTGTTTCCACATTTGTGGGTCAGAATGTGCCAGTCAGGAAAACGTTGCTACCGGCACCATTGTTTCCAGACCAGCAAGGTTGTAATGAGGCCCAGTGTGACATGACTTTAGCCTAATACCCATTACTGTGTGCCCGCTGGAGTTCAGGATAGTATTCTTAACATTCCATTCATCCTATTTTCTTTTATTTGTTTACAGATTGATATATTGCTCCTGGAATGGTGTAGCGCTCCCGTTAACCAGTACCAGTCCCAAGGGATTCCTGATTTATTTTATTTTCGCCTGTCCAAATAAATGTCTCTCCCCTTTCAAACCTGCATTGCAAGAAACAAAAAAATAGCTATGCAGGAGGACAGCCAGAGCCTCATACGCTTTCTCTTTCGGTTCACCATAGAATTCATATTGTATTGTATTGTACTCGTCATGTGTATAGCGCCAATTTTACCATTATTATAGTTTCAATGTGCTGTTAGTGGGTACGCCCTTGTAGGACTGAGTCCAGAGTGTTGGTAGTCTTGGGGCACAGTTATGATGTGTCTGTGCATTTGGCCGAAAAAGGCTTGGCTGGGCTGGCCAGGCTTCGATAGAAAAGCAACCCATGCAGTTAGGCATGTGGATGGTTGCTGGGAAGAATAGGGCTGTCAAGTGGTGTTGAGGTGTAGTCGGAAATATATGAGAACAGCATGACTGGATTGTTGTCATAGTCCTTGCTGTATACTGATGTGTGTGGTTAGCCGTGCCTGTGACCAGTGGAGTGGTGCATTATACGTAATTGGAGGTGCTTTGATGTTAGGATGCCCACTCTGGTATTCAGATTCTTTTGTTCATTCTCGCGGCTGTGACAGAAGCGGTTAGCAGTAACAACAGTCTATGTTGCAACTAATCATCACAGGACGCCACATTCTTCTATGTGGGTTAGATTTTTGATTGCAGTATAGGCGCCGTTCGTTCCATCACACTGATGTACCTCAACTACTATTGCTGTGATTAGCCTGTGTTCTGTCGGTTTGCCTGGTGCAGTCATTCATCAATCCTGTGACGTTGCCTATGTGAGTGCTGTGAATAGGGGGACGGCAGAGTCGTGATAAGTGTATGGGAGTGTGTGTCAGGTCCGGGCCACCGCGGGCACAGTTGCCACTGTCAGGTGTTTGGAGCAAAAAGGTTGGAGACGCCACAAGTGCAGCCTGCCCCGCCTGGGGAGACAGTTCATATACTTCAGGTTTATGGGTTTTTCAGGACAGAGTGTTAAAAAGCTAGGTTTTGAAGGCTTTTTTGAAGAAGAAGTAGTTTTCAGTGCAGCAGATGTGTATAGGAAGAGTGTTCCAGATGGTGGCTGCTAGGATAGAGAAGGTTAAGCCACCAAGTCTGGTGGAGTGATGCAGTGGAATAGCTAGGAAGAGAGCTGAGCCCGATCTGTGGTTTCTGGGGGGCTGGTATTTGATGATTTTGTTCTGAAGGAACACAGGTCCTGAGTGATGCAGAGCGTGGTGTGTGATGCACCTGGCTTTAAAGGTTGCCCTTAGGCTAACTGGGAGCCAGTGCAGAATTCTGAGTGCAGCGGCTATGAGTTTTTTGGGTGAGAGGGCGAGGAGCAGTTTGGCTGCTGCGTTTTGGATACGTTGAAGTTTCTTTAGCTGCCATGCTGGGACGCCTAGATAGAGGCAGTTGGCATAGTCTAGGTAGGAGGTTATAATGACCAGTATAGCAGCAATTATTTGAGGGTAAGTGAGGTATGGCAAGATTAGCTTTAGGATGCGTAGGTAAAAGTGGCAAGTTCTGGATACAGAATTGATGTGCTTAGAGAGGGATATGTCTGTGTCCATGGTGCATCCAAGATATTTGATGGAGGTGGAGGGGGCAGGTGGGGCTCCAAGGGCAGGAGGCCATGGCAAATGTTGTGGGATCAGAACAGTTTTGACATATATTAGGATATCTGATTTGCCCCGATTGAGGATCAAGTGGTTGTTAGTCATCCAATCGTTGATCTATAAGAGGCTTGGTTTTGGGGGATTTTGAAAATGATCTGGATATTGTATGCATAGTTGTAGCAGGTAAGGGAGTGAAAGCGGATGAGGGCAGGCAGAGGGCTGAGGTAGAGGCGGAACAGGAGTGGTGAGAGGGAGGCTCCTTGCGGCCCCTCTTTTGTGTCTGGGTGGGGAGCCGAGGAGAAAGGAGGAAGGAGAATGATTTGTGAGCGGTTGGAGATGAAGGAGGAGATCCAATTAAGGGCAGAGTATTTGACGCCTAGTGTGAGGAGCCTGTTCCTCAGTATTGTGTGGTCTATTGTATCAAAGGTTGTGGACAGATCTAGGAGGAATCATACCCCTCTTCAATGACCTAGATGAGCACGGCATAGTTTTTACAAACTATGCCGATGATACTCAAGTTCTTCTCCCCCTCTCTGGCTCCTATGTACAAGATGCAACCACCCTAAATGAAACCTATGCCCTCATCCCCTCATCCAGGCCTGGATGGCGCCAATGGCCTGTGTCTCAATGGGGACAAAACAGAAATCCTACCGGCAGGTCCCAAGGAAATTCTCGACAAACTCAACAGTAAATACAGGTCCTTCAGTATTGAGGATACAGTAATCACGGACTCTGCAGCGGTCAGACCTTTGGGTGTTTACCTTGACTCCACCCTCTCAATGAAACGCCAAGTCAGCGTCATATCATCCTCAGCTGCACTTATGACCAAAATCATCAATGCAGTCAAACCATACCTCTCGTCAAAAAACTGCCTCACCATTGCCAGAGCCACCATCGGGGCTAAGTTGGACTACTGCAACATACTCTTCCTAGGCAAGTCAGCAAAAAACCTGGATAAACTGCAAATCACCCAAAACAATGCTCTTAGAGTGCCATTAAGCATTCCTAGAAGGGAGCACATCTCCCAAGCCAGACAGGACTCCCACTGGCTCCACGTGAAAGAGCGCATACTCTTCAAGACCCTCACTATCACCCAAAGATGCCTCTCTTACTCTGCACCCCAGTACCTGTAAGAAAGAATTAATCGGTTAAACTGCCTTAGACCCAAGCGGGCCCAGCACTCCCACCAGCTCATAGTCCCCACCTTTAAAAGAGCCAAAGTTGGTTGAGCGAGCTTCCCAGTGCTAGCCCCCAAAAATTGGAACACCCTGCCACTCCCACTCAAGAAAGAAACCTCCCTCAATGCATTCCAAAAAGCACTGAAAACCAAGCTTTTCAACTAGGTACCTCCTTAGGCAGCACCGTTGGAACTAGGGAATGTACCAGTCCTAGCTCTTTGCTGTAAATATCTGTACAAATGTTTATGCCTTGTTCTGCTGTGTTTCTGCACCATGTTATATATCCTATGTACCTTGTGAGCTTTCATAAATCGTATGTAACAGTGCCACGATGCCACAGGGACGCTGCTGAATTATAAATTCAAATAAATAAATAAATATTGTTAAGATAAGCCATGTGATTCTCTTTGGGAACAACCAATATCAACGTTGAGAGGAGCAGCGCTGGAATATATTTTTGTGACAGATGGTATGATTTTATTTGGGCACAAGCAACATTAAAATGTGTTTTACAGTGATAAACCTTGCATATATTGTCGAGAGAAGCATCATACCTTTCTTTGGACAGAACCTACATGAAAGTAGAGGTTGGACCAGTGCTTGCATATAATGTTGGGACAGGCTGTATAATTTTCTTAAGGCACAAGCAGCAATGCTACGGCAATGATAGCATATATTTCCAGGGTACCTGTAATAATTTTCGTTGGGCACAACCAGCATGAAAGAGCACACTGATGGCATGCATCAAGACAGCTACAATATAAGAAACTGTTTTACAGATGCTGTGGTGGCATATATTAGTGATACATGCCTCATGATTTCCTTTCACCATAATAAGCAGGAAAGGGGGCAGCCCTTTATTATATTGTTGGGTCAAGTTGCATAATTCTTTGAGCAGAACTTCACAAGCATCTATTTGGGGGTTTGCCATGTATTCCCCAAGAGAACCAATGATACATTGTTTGGGTTGTACCCAATTTCTCTGCAATTTGTATTGTAAAATTCAATATTTCAACCTATAATTTAAACAAAAAATCTCTGGGAGTAGAATGTGCCAGGAAACCATGTGGTTGGTTAGAGCAGACTCCATAGTTTTGCTTGATTGAGTACATTTGTGTACAATATTTAATACACTACTTTAATAATTCACCTGCTGGCCCTGGTGGAGAGAGAATGTAGGATGTGTAGGATGCGAGGGAGTATAGGTCTGAAGCAAAGGGCAGACAGGGCAGAATGTGGGAGTATGGGAAAGTGAGTTCAGGATAAGGCGAGATCTGCAGCACTGAACATGAAAGTGGAGGCAGGTGCAGAAGGAAATGAAGAAGAAACAGGAGGATGATTAGAAGGTGTGGGGGCACCACAACCCCGGACAGCTTCAGCAAGCAACAAAAGGAGAGGGGCACTGTGGAAGTGAAGAAATACCTATTGGATAGTACAATTAAGCACAACTATTTCAACATTTGGGGGGCGTGGCTTGGCGGCCATGCGAGAGTGAGCAGATTCCGAGAGGCTCCCATCAGATCCGACCAAAGATCCTGAGAAAGGCGTATATTAGGAAAAGAAAACCCAAACAAACGCCAGGGAAAGGCGTCGGAAGACCCAAGGCACACACGGGAGAAGACCCGACGAAAAACGGAGGCCAGAAGAGCGAAAACGAGAAGAGACAGAGACGCGCGGCACCACCAACAAAATGGCGGGCGCGCGGCGCTGAAAAAGAGACCCGCGGCTCAACACACGAAGAAGGCCGAAGGGAAGGAGTGGAACCGGGCGAGATAGCTGAGTAACATCCAGCGCAGGCAGGACCGAAACACCACCAGAGAGGCAGAAATCCGAGACGCCAACTGCAGAGATAGCCGCGCGACACCGACCCGGAGAAGGTGAAGACGGCGCGGCTCAAGAACAGGAAGCGGCCCGCGGACCGAGCTGGAGAACAGCTTTCCCCAGCCGATGCGGAGACGAGCAGCGGCAGCGGGGGCCTAGTGGAACAACGAAAGAACCTGAACGGTGAGGCAGCGGAGGCGAGGGGAGACCCACAGACCGAGCCCCAGAAGAGCGGAGGTCAGCGTCAACGGCGGAGAGCCAAAAGGGCGACGCGGGACCCCGAGAGACGAGGCGGCGGAGACTGGGAGACGACCCGTGGACCGGACCAAGAGAGCCCTCCCCTGACGCGGAGGAGTGTAGAAGCGGCGGAGGCCCAGCAGAACAACCGGAGAACCCGGAAGGCGAGGCAGAACGGATCGAAAGCGGCCTACAGACTGAACCGAGGCAGATTCCCTCGCGTCGAAGCGGAGGTGAGCAGCAGCAGAGCAACGAGGGATCCCACAACGAGAAGAAACGGAGAGCGAAGAGCGATCCATAGGCCGGACCGCAGAAGAGCCTCTCCCGACCGACACGGAAGTGAGCAGCAACGACGGAGACCCAGCAGTGCAGCGAGGGACCTCGAGAGGAGAGACAGCGGAGAACGAGAACGAGAGGCGGCCCACGGACTAGACCCAGAACAACCCTCCCCCTGCCAACGCGGAGGTGCGTAGCAGCAGCAGCGGAACCCGATAGGAGAAGCAGGGAAGGATACGAGGCAGCCCACAGATCGGATCGTTGAAGAAGAGCCCTTACCTGCCAGTCCGGAGCGGAACCGAGGGAGACAGCAGATCAACGCCCAGCCCAGCAGGATCGGAGCATCACCCGACCGGCAGCGAGACAAGGCACCGACGGCAGCAACAGGAAGAGAAGCCCGAGACAGCACTACAGAAGCAGCGCGACACCAAACGGGGAAGGAAGAAGGCGCCGAGACCCACGGACAGGAAGCGGCCCACAGATCGAACCGAAGAAGAGCCCTGCCGCAGAGGTGACTAGCAGAGCCGGCAAAGCAGCGGGAGATCCCGAGCAGGGAGGTAACGCCGAGACACGGGAACCAGGCCCAGGGAACAAGAGACATACCGCGGGGCGGGTCAGGAAACCCGAGACCTAACAGAGACGACATAAGAGAAGAAGGTAGCCGCCGTAGTAACGAGGAGAGCAAAAGAATTACAAACAGACCCGGACACCACCCCAACCAGCTGCCTCACAGATAACCAGCAAGCGGGGGAGAGAACGTAACAGTCACTACAAACCACAAATCCACCCAGCACAAACAGACCCCCCCCACACAGGCAGAAGCTGGGGGAAGAGCCGCCTCACGCAAGGCACAGACTCCAACCACCCAAAAGCGAGAGGGAAGAGAACACCGGAGAGAGACACGGCAAACGAACAAAGAGGGTAAAGACACAGAGAGAAATCGCTTAATAAAAAGGTAACACACGCAGGAAGAGTGGAAGCGAGTGTGGGAATTGAGCAAGGACCCACTGAAGCACAAACGAAACCAGACTGAATAGGGCCCAACTACAGGCCAAGAGCAGTGGGTACTAACATGCCAGACAAGCCTAAAAGCGGCAGAGGGAGACAAACAGTCATGGAGACATTCACCCGGAAGAACGACGACCAGCAGCCAGGGGCTGAGGAGAAAGACACGCCGGAGTCATACGCCACGCAAGGAGAGATCAGGCAAGTGGAAAGCAGCATACTGGAAGCCATAGGGGCGTTAAAGACGTCGATAGAAGGCAAGTTAGACGCAGTGATGGTAGATGTGGGACTTCTTAGACAAGATACGAGAAACCTGGCGGAAAGGATGACAACAGTGGAACAACAAGCACAGAGTAACTCAGTGGAAGTGTCCGCCTCGCGAAAACAAATGTCGGAAGCACTGGAAAGAATTAATATACTAGAACGCAGAGCTGAAGACGCAGAAGGCAGGGCCCGGCGCAACAACGTACGAATAGTGGGGCTGCCAGAGGGGGAGGAAGGAAGGGACCCCACGAACTACATAGAGAACCTCCTGATCCAAGAAGTGGGAGCAGAGACCCTATCCCAAGGCTTTGTGGTAGAAAGGGCACACCGGGCGCTGACTAGAAGACCGCGCCCAGGAGCACCACCAAGACCAATGATCGCAAAAATTATGAACTTTAAGGATAGGGAAAAAATCCTGACTTTCTCGAGAGAAGGAGGGAACATCACAAGGAACGGGGCCAGGATAACGATATATCCAGACTATACGGTACTTGTGCAAAAGCAGAGAGCCCAGTTCTGGCAGACCAAAGAGCGCCTTCGAGCGGCAGGGGTGAAATTCATGCTGCTGTATCCAGCCAAACTAAAAATACTGCATGACGGAAAAACACAGATCTTCGAGACAACGACCGACGCCCAGGAGTGGATGCACCAGCGCGGGATTCCACAGTCGGCAGAGAGGAACGAGCGAAACAGAAACAACCCCCAGCAAAATAGAGACTAGAACCGGGCACGACAAGTATACCCAACGCTACTGGAGCAAGAACAAGACGGTAAAGATGCCCTACCGGGAAGTAACGAAAAGGAGCAACCGACAGCCACCAAGTTGAAAAGCCCACAGTAAAGAGACTTACAAAGGGAGCACAAGACTCGGGGAGGGGGAACCGCCAAGACCCACAGAGAAGCCCCAGTAAAAACAATGTTTATAGTGTCAGTTTCAAGACACTACGCCGCGACAGGCAAGGCCGAGGAGGAAAAAGCGGCACCTGGAAAGCGGTGGAGCCCGAGCAGAGGAGGGGAGGCTGGGCGTTTGTTGACGTTATTTGGGTTAACAGTTATAACAGTTGGGAAGTTAAGGCAAAGCCCGCAAAGAGAGGAGGAGAGCGGAAGAGGAAATAACAGTTGTCACACACAAAGAATCGGCAAGGAAAACAAATTCAGGGGACAGTACCCACAAACAAAAAGCTGGCGGGAAGCACGAGGCAAGACCGCCCACAACAAAGAGCGGCCAACAGAGAGAGAACCGACCCGAGAGAGGAAACGAACGGACGATTCAAAACTCAACAGCCAGAAGAAGGGACACAGATCCCCGGCAGGAACACACCGAGAGGATAAGACACCGAGCGAGCCCATGGGAAAGAACAGGCCGCAAGCGCTAGTCCCCACAAGGACCGAGATGTCTTAAGAATTGTCACGTGGAATGTCAGGGGGATGAACGCATACGTCAAGAGGCTAAGGATTTATACCTGGTTAAACAAAACAAGGACCCACATTGCACTGTTGCAAGAGACGCACCTGACGGCGGAAAAACAGGCCAAAATAAAGAAAAAATGGGGAGGCCAGATGTATAGTGCAACATACTCCAACTACGCCAGAGGAGTCATAACCTGGGTCGCCCCGGGCGTCCCATTCCAGCTCATCAACCAAGAGAAAGACACGGAAGGGAGAATCCTGGTAGTCCATGGAATGTTAGAAAATCGGGAGATATGCCTCGTGAACACCTATGCCCCTAACCACGACGCTACGGCCTTCTTCAGAACGCTCCCGCCCCGGCTGGCCCCGTACAGGAATGCAACGATGATCTGGGCAGGCGACCATAATTGCACACTGGACCCCCGGCTGGACAGGTCGGATAATAAGCACAAGAGAGCGGCGCCGCCAGCGAGAGCACTACAACAGATACTAGACCAGCTCGGACTCGAGGACGTCTGGAGGAAGGTACATGGGGAAGAGAGAGGATATACGCATTATAGTGCCCCACACAAGACATTCACACGGATAGACTACCTGTTTACGGGCAAGGAGACACTGGGGGAATTCACTGAGGCATACATACATGCGCGAACCCTATCTGACCACGCCCCCCAGACGATCACATGGGCGCACACACACAGGAGAGCCCCTATACCAACATGGAGGTTGAGGGCAGAGGCATTATTGGACGCGGGCTTCCAGGAACACATCCAAAGTGTAATAGAAGACTATTTTGAACATAATGAGGGTAGTGTGGAAAGCACAGGAACGGTCTGGGAGGCCTTCAAGGTGGTAGTCAGAGGGGAGGCGATGGGAAAAATGGGAGGTCTCAGACGAGAAACCCTAGCACAACTAGACGAGTTAGAAAGGAAAATCGAGAAGGCTGAGAGACAAGCGGGGGAGAAGGGGGCGGAACAAGAGAACCTCACCACCCTGCGACAACAGTGCGTGGAGACCTGGGAAAGATTGGGACGACTAGACTACGGGAAATATATACAGAAATTACATGCTGAGGGGGACAAGCCTAGCAGACTCCTGGCCTGGCTAACCAAGCAGGAGACTAAGCGGGAGCCAATTAATGAAATTCAGAACAGCAAAGGAGAGGTGATAAGGTCCCAAGAGGGAATAAACGAGGTGTTCTCGCAGTTTTACGAGGACTTATACTCCAGGGTCCAGGAGGCAGAAGAGGGGGATCTGAAGGAAGCCCTCGCGGAAATTAGACTCCCACAATTGACGGAGGAACAGGCCCAAATATTAGACGCCCCTCTCACTGTAGAGGAACTAACGGAGGTAATCGCCCAGCTCCCGACGGGGAAATCTCCGGGGCCAGATGGGCTCCCGGGGGAATTTTACAAACAATATAAAAATGACATAGCCCCGAGACTGCTAGAAACACTAGAAGAAGCATACGAGAAAGGAAGACTCCCGAGTAGTATGTCAGAATCTATAATAATCCCGATCCTTAAACCGGACAAGCCCCCCCTCGAATGCGGTTCCTATAGACCGATTTCCCTGATAAACCAGGACTCCAAGATCCTGACGGCGGCACTAGCCAACCGCCTGAAAAGAGTGCTACCCACCCTGATCCACACGGACCAGACAGGGTACGTGCCAGAACGGAACACGTCCTGGAACCTGCGCAGACTCCACTATGTTATAGAAAGAACAAACCAGGAGGGAGGGGAGTGTGCCGTAGCCTCACTGGATGCAATCAAAGCATTCGATTCGGTGGGATGGGACTGGCTCCTGGGAACGCTCACCCACTATGGGATTGGTCAAGGGTTTACAAGATGGATAGAACTACTATACAAAGACCCGAGAGCGAGAGTCAAGACGGGTAGACAAGTTTCTAGGGAATGGGGCATAGAGCAAGGCACAAAGCAGGGATGCCCCCTGTCCCCAATGTTATATATCCTGGCCCTGGAGCCGTTCGCAGTATTCCTAAGAACAGATTACAAAGACACGGGCATAGAGATAGACGGGGAAACACACCAGATATCCATATACGCAGACGATATACTCCTTTACATACAGAACCCACGCACCCACCTGCAGGACTTACTAGAGGCGCTGCACGCGTTTGGTAGGTTATCCGGAATAGTGGTCAACAGAGAAAAATCCGTGCTGTTTCCCCTGGCAGGCCTACGCGCAGTGCCGTCAGATCAATTACCCCCTCTGGGCATCACGTGGGCCCCGAACACCTTCAAATACCTAGGAGTGGAGATCTATCACGACACCAGGGAAACACAAGCAGGAAACACACAAATAGCTTTAGACAAAATTGAAAGGGCTATGAAATTCTGGCAGACGCTACCGTTGGGCATGATAGGCCGGGCGGCACTACTAAAAATGACAGTCCTACCCCGACTCTTATATTACTTCACGAACATCCCATACAACATACCAAGGCCCTTCTTTAAGCGCCTACACACTATGGCGAGAACCTTCCTATGGGGAGGGGGACGAAACAGGGTGGCACTAAGCACACTACAGAGAAGCTATGAGTGGGGGGGCATCAAACTCCCAGATTTTGAATATTACTATTTGGCAGCACAACTCCAATTCGTGGTGCGATGGCTGGGCGAGGAGACCTCAATAGATGCAATAATTATTGGGCCAGCACTCCGGAAGTATCACCTGAGAGAATTATTATGGGTCAATGCCGCCCAAGCCAAAGACCTACCCAAAATAGCCCAACTAGGCCGAACACTATGGAAAAGAGCCTGGAAGACACAGGGCATACGAGACCCCTGCTCAAGACATATCCCACTGGTGGGGCTGGTGGACACCCGAGTGGCCAGCCTGACCACGTACAGGGCACAATGGGAAGACAAAGGTGTGGCCCAAATTGGGGACCTGTGGCGTGACGGACAGTGGGTTGAATTCCAGACCCTGATGGACGAACAGGATGTACACAGGGGCCAATTCATCCTGCACAATAGCCTGGTTCAGACAATAAAGAAGAGGTGGAGCACTATGCCAGAGCCAGAGGACACCGAAGGGGAACTAGAGGCATGGTACGATATATCCGAAGGAGGTCATACGGTGTCCAGACTCTATGAGCAAATACTGGGACACACCAACAAACAAACACTAACAGCACGGATGAAGTGGGAAGAGGAACTGCAACAACCCTTCGAAGACGAAGAATGGAACAAAGTCCTCATGTACACAAAAAAGGTGTCCAGAAACGCCAGGTTCAGACAACTGCAGATATACATAGTACATAGAGCATATCTAACCCCCAAGAGAATGTCAAAGATGGGAGAAGGACAACCCCGGAGCTGCCCGCGGTGCGGAGACGAACAGGCCGACATGGTGCACATGTTCTGGTCGTGCCCGCAAATGGCAGACTTCTGGAACACGGTGAGAGAAAAGGCGTTGACAGCAGACATACAGATGCCAGCAAGAACGCCAGCAACATACCTATTGGGCCTGTTCCCAAGGGGACACCGGCAGATGACACACGTGGCAAAAATGAAGGATTTAATGACAATACTAGCGAAACGCCGCATAGCGATGGCATGGAACAAGAGCGAAGGCCCCTCGAAGGAAGGATGGTGGGCCGACCTACAAAAATGGGAAATAGCAGAGACGGCAGTCTGGGCGAGAGCTACACAAGGGGGAGAGAGCGACAGTGGAGCCAGACTACAAGCATGGAACTCCCTGGTGCAAGACCTGTTTGGCAGCGGAGGCGAGGACGATACGACTGACATTACCGATCCAGGTGACTCAGGAAACGATGAAATTGAACCGCCCACGTCGGGAGGCACTACATAATCCAGAAGAAGGGAACTAACGGGAGGAGAGAGACGAGGTCGTGACCAGCGCGGACTCTGAACAGTGCAACTCTAACTGGGAAAGACCAGCAAACACATGCAAAGACAAGACCAAGGGAAATTCCCAGGGAAAGGAGGGAGGCCACCAGGAGACTGGCCCCTCCACTACGAACTTGACAACGGCCGGCGCCGGCCCCGAGGCGGCAACGGACCACGAACATACTGCGGCAGCCTTTGGGGAGAGGGAGGGGGGGAGGAAGGGGGAAAGGAAAATGGGAAGGGGACTTTTGTTTCTGTTTTGTTTGTTCTCTCCCATTCCTTTTATGTTGTAAAACCAATAAAAAGAAGTTAAAAAAAAAAAAAACTATTTCAACATTTAAAGTGATCTTTCATGAATATATATGTTATACATGTTAATTGCAGGGAACAGGGTATTCAAAGAGGAGCATGTAGACACCAGGTCTGGGGTGGCCATGTGGCCAATGGTTGTTAGACACGAGAGCCCTCTAAGTTGTACATTATGTTCGGCTCCGGGGATGTGCTGGACAGTGGGCCCAACCCATTGTGAGTGCATGGCCAAAATGAGAACTGCATTTTATAAGGGAGTTATCAAATTAAGTTCAGCATGAAGTCAGCGGAAAAGGTCAATTTCCTCGTCAACCATATGCTTATTGCAGGCACATGGTCTTCAAAGGGGATTACGAAGACTCCGGGTCTGGGGTGGCAATAATGATAGTGATAATGATGTGTTATTAATATAGCGCCTTAATCTAAAGCGCTTTACAGAGCATATATTTACATACAATATCACCCAACCGAAATTGGTACTCATTAATCGACCTCAGAAGGATGAAAGGCTGAGTTGGCCTTGCTGGGATTCAAACCCGTGACCTACAGACAGATCGCAGCAGCGAGCGCTGAACCCACTGATCTATCTTATGTGGCCAAGGATCGCTAGACACAAGACCCCTTTGAGTTGTACATTGTGTTCGGCTCTGGGGGCGTGTGCCACTCACATTGTGAGCACATGGCCAAAGTGAGAACTGCATTTGATAAGGGAGGGGTGGTGGGGTGGATTAGGATGAACCCAACAGAATACGGGGAAGGCTGTCAAAGCAGTACCAATGAAATGTGTTGATTGGGCTCATAGAGCATACCATTTTTATTTCTACACTCATGTATTGATGGGCTACGGTGTTGGAGACTTTGAGAAGAACTATTATTCACATTTAATTTAATTAGATCATCGCTTTAATTGGAAACAACATAAAAAGTGACAAGATTGTTCGCATGTACTCGTTCTAGCAAAACTTTGTGTATTCATAAATGTAACACCTGAAAACGGTAGTACAGTACGGCAGTACAAGATGCAAAGAAAAAACATTATACACAAAGATAAGAATAAGCAATATAGAATACATGTAGTTATTTGTTGTATTATCCCATTTGGGTTTATGCTTTGGTGTATGATATGAAGTCTGTGAGAACGCTTTGTTTAAAGAAATAATAGAATGATAATAAGAACTGCACTGCAAGTTATATTGATTACGTTTTGGGAATGTCTGGTCAAATCCAGTCTATTGCCCAGAATCACTAGGAAATTCATCTCGGATGGCTTTTACAACAGAGGTGGGTAAGACCCAATGAACTCTGAATACCATCCTTGCATGACTCCACTACATGTACAATGTATAGGCCAGATGCCTGTACCATCTGTGTAAATAATGGGGGAAATTGTTTTGTTGAACTAATATAATAATACATTTTTACTTTCTTTAAATAACTTGGAAACAGTAGGCATCCATAGGGAAGCCAAAACATTTATTTGGAGATAAGGAGTTCAAAGTTAAATCGTTAGACAATAACATATGAACATTTTTATGGGAATGAAATAACATGTGACAAAGAAATTTGGGGACTCACCAAAAAAATCACCACCAAAAAAATCAAGATTGTTTAGTTTAACATTACATGAGTATAATACTTTAGTGAATATAGATATAGTGAACTCATGAGATCACATTAGTACTGTAAATGAATTTATAATGCAATAGTGCAAGGTTGATTCAGTTAAAAGGGATAGACACAATACTTACTCATTGCTAGGAACACAAGCGTGAATGGTTAAACAAAGTTGATATGTAGGCCACGCATGCATAGTTTTCCCGACAGCATGTGTTTTTAATCAATGTTGGCATCAATTGACATCTAGGTCACGCACAACAAGTGGTAACGTCTTCCCTACTACTCAGATCTTGATTTTGGGCATCATCAACATTGCTTTCAGTCGTTTGAACATTTTGTTGCTGGCTTTCCCTCTCAAACATGTTCTCATCTGTGTATTCTGATTCATACATGAACCCCCTTAATCCTGGCCATAATGTTTGAGCATTGTAATTGGTAAACAAGAATCCTGGGGGGGGGAATTATATTTAGATTCATAATTAAATATAAATATGGATGGTTCATTTGTAAATGATATGTATAAAAAAAGGAGAAGAGACAACACACTGTATTAAGAAAATCAATGTATAGTCATTTATGTATTAAACAAAAATACAACAGCAATAGGTAGAAAGATGCAAAGTAATCATTTGCACATGAAACAATGTACTGATCAAAGATTCATTTTTATATCTGGATTTGGCAAACACATTTGCCAATTATGTAATTATTGCGAAGCCCATGTAGAGAAAGGTCATTTTAAGTAGTGATAGTACGTTTATATGTTGTATATCATAGTTGGTAGCTAAACAAACCAAAAAGAACAAGTCTTGAAGGTCAGAAATAAAATTGTAGGATACGACGGTAGGAGAAACTATAATGCTGTCATGAAGAAAAGGTCTGTTGATATTTATTGGTTGCATAGGCGTCTTGCAATTTTCATGGAGACACGTCAATACATTGCATGCAGTGGAAGTTTGTCTACTTCATGCACTGACGTCATGACAAGAGGAGTAGTGTAGTGGTCTGATATGTTGATGTCTCATGGAGGGGCTTGTGTTATAAAGTAATATCGCAAGGGAATTTGTTCTTAGGGGCATCCATCGACTGATTATATTATTACAAGATGATGGTTTTCGACCTGTGCGATTGGCTTGTGTAAATGTCTGGAATTCTACAGTAAGATGCATTGAAAGAAAACATTTAGTCACTTGAATATATACATGGCTTGTCGATTGGTCAGTTAAAACTCCTCATCAGAGAACCTCTCCTTTAAACTGTACTGATATCAAAATATATATATGTGGCATTAGTCCAGGTACAAGTAGACAAGATATAGGAATGAAACCTGGAATAATCAGGACAGTTGGCCGTTCTAATTGTTTAGATTTGATGATGCTTTTTGGGGAAAAGGGCTCAAAACAATGTGATGGGATATTAGTGTTGAACTGAGAAAGAATAACATATACTGTAAAGGAGAATTGTCATGCTGAAGTAGGGTCATTATTATATGGTTTCAGCGCGGGTGCTTCCTTTTAGCAGTAGGCGGAAAGGAACTGTGGTATTGCTGGTATCGCGTGTGTGTGTGTGTGTGTTTACACGCAGATAGAGCTATGTATGTATATTTTGGATCAGCTGCAAAGTGTGTGCATGGCAGAGTGTTTGGAGCCTATGGGCCTCATTACGACCCTTGCAGAATGGGTTTACCGCCCTATTACGAGGTTCCCTCATGGGACCCGGAACAGACGTCTGGTAAAACCAGACATTCTTTCCAGGTCCCCGTGAGGGGACCAAGGACCTAATAACGGGCCCGTTATTAATGGGTCCGTTATTAGCTCCATCCCCATTCCCATTGAGCCCTATGGGGGCTCAATGGGAATGGGGAATGGTTTTGTGAATGAGGAATTACCGGGTCCTCCAAGGTTGGAATGACCCGGTAATTCCTCATTCACAGACCACGGACCTGGACACGATTTTGGAGGCACCCATGGCGCTAATAGCACCATGTCTACCTCCAAACTCGTAATGAGAGCCTGTGTGTTTTTGGGACAGCTTGGGTAGCTAGCAGTGAAGTAGCCTGCATGTGCTTTGATGGGCCTTTTCTACTGATTAGGCACACATACACGCTAGTCTTGTCATGTGGAGTGTATATCTGTATTTTTCTGTGTTGTTATATCTATTTGTGTTTGTGTGCGTCGGTGTGTGTGTGTATGTGCATGCACGTATTGGTGTGTGTGTGGGTGTGTATGTGTGTCTGTTGATGCCTGTGCATCTTGTTTATTCAAAGTGGGTGATCTGTGTATGAGTGTGTGTGAAGTAGCCTGTGTGTGCTTTGTTTTGTTTTCTTTTTTTACTGGTTAAGGACATGCACACAGTGGTCCTGTCATGTGGAGTGGATGGGCCTCATTACGACCCAGGCGGTAAGTTACCGCCTCGGTCGTACCTTTACCACCATGGCGTAAACTATGTTTACGCCATGGTGGTTGGCGGACTTACCGCCCCATTCCGAGGTGAGTGGGGCGGTAAGTCCCCATTAACCCATTTACCCTTCCCCATTCCTATTTTTGCCCCATAGGGCATAATGGGAGTGGGGAAGGCGTTAATTACGCCACCGTAAATTACGGTGGCATAATTAACAACAAGGTCCCTTAGCGTCATGGATTTTAACACCTGCTAAAAGCAGGTGTTAAAACCTCCATGGCGCTAAGGGACCTCGGAATCAGGCGGTAAGGGTCGGCGCTGTTTACGCCGCCGTAAACCCCTTACCGCCTGGGTCCTAATGAGGCCCGATGTCTTGATGTTTCTGTGTTGTATCATGTGTGTGTGCGTGTGTGTGGGGGTATGTGTTTCTATCCTTGTGGGCACTTGGGTGTAAAAACTGACACACACGATGTGGGGAATTGATTCCCCACATGGAAATGTCTTCTAAATTATTTAAAATGACTTAAAAAACACCTCTGCAAATATTTTTTTAAAAATGGGCCCTGTGGGAACAAGTGTGTTTAGTTTCATGTGTTCATTTTTGTGTCAGTAAAAATTAAGGAATGTCCAATCAAGGTTCTATAACAATATATATACTATATTAATCTAACACACAATGCACAATAATAACTAACTAGCAAACACTGTCAAAGCTCATCCCTGTAGAAGGAACACACAATATGCAAAGACAGAATAGATGTAGCACTCTGGGTAATATGACAGGGGGAGACAAGGCAATTAAAGGACCACATACAAATATTTCTTTAGGTTGCAAAAGGGGATTAAATTGACCTAGCCTGTCTCTAGGGCAACAAAATGGACCAAGGGGGCAGTTAACAGTCAATAGTACCCTTTTATAGTTCTTGGTGGTCCGGCAGCACCAAGGCAGACTTCTTGAGGCATGTAGGATGATCAGGAGAGTTTAAAAGGGAGCAGCAGAGGTTCCTAGTGGTTCAAATGTTTCGAATGGTTCTGGAAATACAGCTCCAAGCAGTTTAACAGCAAAAACCAATAGGATCCCAGCTGTCTTGGCTTTCATGTTGCTATTAGTCCCAATCCAGGAGCTCAAGGACAAGATGAGTCATTTTCTCAGGCTACCAAACACAGGGGATGCTGGGACACAACTGCAGGGGTCCTTCAACACAGTGGGGTTCTGTGTACCAATGTGGCTGGCAGAGAGGCAGGTCTTGATTCAGCAGCAGGTCACTTCTTAGGTTGCTGTGAGTCCCACTCTAGGGACTTGGGGCAAGGTGGGTCCTTGTCCACAGGCTCCTGAACATTGGGAGGTCTTGTTCCAGCATCAGGTTCACCCCAATGGGGATGGTTAGGGGACAGACCTTGCATCTGGCTTGGAACACCTGCCGTGACCTCACAACTAAAGGACCTTGCAAATGGCTGCTCTCCCAGAAGAGTCCAGACAAAATCTTCTTCAAGTGTTGGAGTCCACAAGATTACTCCAATATGATTCCCAATATGTTTCAAAGAAGTGGTGGAAGACCCCTATTATAAGTAAAATTCCACAGGTGAGTGGACTAAAGCTAGTCTGTCTTAGTGCTCCAATATATGTTCTTGAATGAAGTGGAATTTGCCCTTCTGACATTGAACCCAAAGTGCTTTGCTCTAGAGGAATTGGAAAGGACAGTGTTGTATAGTGCCTGTTTGTGTTTGCTGTAGGCTGGTGATGTCATGTGGAATGTTGATGTGTGAATGTGAGAATGTTTACAGGAAGGTTCCACACTCAGGCAGTTAGAGCTTCCCTGCCTGGGTAATGGGTGCCGGTGTTATTTGTCCTTAGTACTTAATGTAACTGTAACTTAAGAACCTGTTAATAAACCATTTAGATGTAACTATAAGAAGCCTGGAGGTCACTTTACTACAATGGCGACGAGTTGGTCCTAAAACGAAGAACCTGTGTGTAAGAAACTGAAGAAAGGTGAAGAAGCCTGCTGCTGGGGGTGCAGGAAGAGAAGGACAAGAAGAAGGACAACACTGCCCCCAAGACAAGTAAGACCCATCACCCAGGGCACCTAGGGGGAGGGAGAGAACCTCATAACAGGAAGGATCAGCTGCCACAAGTAGGAAGAAGAGCTGTGTCCAGAGGCTGAAGAAGGAGGGTTGAGCCATAAGGAAAAAGGAAGTTGTGCACTATAAGTTGAGAAGTATACCTGTACCCATAAATTGAAATGGGAGAAGCTGCGCCCATAAACTGTGAGGCCTGGTACCCATAAGTAAAGGGAGAGCTGTGTCCAGGGACTGGATGGCGAATCAGGAAGAAGGGGGAGAAAATGCAAATTGCTGAGTGGGCATCGGTTGAGAAGTAAGGTTACCAGAGTTTTAAATGGTGCCTGGGTGTCGTATGCCCAGTAACAGCATTACATTACCTTCAATTAATACTTTACAGGAGCGGTAAAGTGTTTGTATGGCCCATGAGGATGTTTCTGGATTTAATAAATTGAAAGAATATTAAAGCAAAGTGTGGCAGTGTTTTAAAGAAGAGCATTTTTTGCAGTACCCTGTTGTTAGTTGGGCCATATGGTGACCGTTGGTCAGCAGGAGTTATGCTAAACTCTGCTTCGCATTGTGACTGATGACATCACATTAGTAGCAAGGGGAGATGACCAAGCACCAGAGCGCAGAACGTTCCGTGGAAAGTGCTGGCATAGTTCTCATTGTGTTCAGAAAACTATTGTAGGCCGGTGTTACGCGGCAATTGCAGAAGAAGAGGAGATGTTCAGCGGTCGATTAAAGGACCTGTTCGTTCCACGTAACATAATGATGTCATGTGCTGATTGTATCCGGAAAGGAGGAGACCCGAAATATTAAATGGCAGCACGATTTTGGAATGATGGATTGAACCGGATCCAAGAGTACGTCGCTTATGAAGTTGTTTGAGCGCTCTGCAGAAGTAACATGTAAAGAGAATACAATTCCAAGAAAAGTGTTGCGGGATAATGGATGGACGGTTTCCAGCAGGCGTATCAATTTGAAGGTGTGAATCCAAAAGTATTTAGGAACATGGGAACGTGTGTGTGTGTGCAGCAGCAAGCTGTAGAAGATGTCA
Organism: Ambystoma mexicanum; assembly: GCF_040938575.1. Taxonomy (NCBI): domain Eukaryota; kingdom Metazoa; phylum Chordata; class Amphibia; order Caudata; family Ambystomatidae; genus Ambystoma; species Ambystoma mexicanum. The sequence continues at coordinate 540,295,930 of NC_090935.1, forward strand.
ACGTGCACGCAAGTGTTACAGTGTTAAAGAATGAACACAGCCACAGCGAACGTTGCAGCGGGACGTTTATAAGGGTGTTTGAACTGAGAAGAAGATGCTCGCACCTGATGGTGATATGCAGGTGCGAGATGCATATCCTTTGTAGTAGTGATGCAATAATATATCTGAATGGTATTGCCGAAATATGTAAAGAGTTGAATAGTGTGCCTTGGATGTTAAAGTTTTACAGGAATGCATGTGTGTTTGGGTATACGGAAAATGCATTTATGGAAGTTAAAGGAATGTTGGTAAGTAATGAGTAACTTCTTCAGGATTTGCAGGTAATAATGGACTCTTATAGACAAGATAAGAATACAGATATTGCCTTAATGGTGACAAATTAAGTGCTTGAAGTGAGCTTGGAATGGCATGAAGTGAGAACCTATTTGTGAATGGGCTAGGATAATCTTTTGAGGATTTTTAGGGTACTTTGCAAGAAGCAATATGGACTGTTAGGTTTATGTATGTCCGGGTCTACAGCCTCATATTGGCAATAGACTTTTAGGGAATAATTGTAACCATGCAGCTATGTGTATGGAAGAAGTTAGAGATAACCTTAAGTAAGATCTCATTTTGCATACCTCTGGCTTCAAGAAAAAATCGACAAACTGAGATAGAGGTTCTAGAATCGTCTAGGGCATAGGTTCAATTCTAGAACCGCTGTCTCAGTTTGTCGATTTTTTCTTGAAGCCAGAGGTATGCAAAATGAGATCTTACTGTCATGCGATGAAGTAGTAGTAGCTTGACAAATACCCTCTTTGGTTCCCTCCTCCTTCTCCTCACCTGTACTCGGTTCTTCTGAGGAACTGTCTATGTCTATGGCTCTCCTTTCTCTCCAGAGGTCCAGTCCTTTCCTGTTGAGTTTGGGACGAGCTCCACTGGAAGCCACCCTGCCCGCTGTCAAACAGCAAGGCAGAAGGGACCCGCAGGGAGTCCGCCCCCAATACCAGGGAAAAGCTTGGCTGAAAAACCCTGGTGTGCTTGTATGAAGTAGCACTACGAATATGGAGGCCGAAGGCTTTCCGTTGAAATAGATGAGAGGACTTCAATTCCCAGAACACTGCTGGAGTCGAGCTAGCGTACGTAGTTCTGTTTGGATGTAGACCGTAGCCGAGGAACGAGGAAGAAGTCTGCAGAAGGCTGCGATGGGAAGGAGCATACAACCGTAGATGTATGTACAACAAGTTAGTAAAGAGCATTAAAGTGGTAGACGGATCAAGGATGACAAAGTGGGAGGAACTGAGGTGTAGAGGAATCTCCAAGAGAGAACAAAGGCTCAAGCGGGAAAAAACAAGGGGAGTCAAGGAGGAGCACTAGCGTACAAAACCTGGCGAGGAAAGCAAGGTTGCAACGCAACGATTAACGCGAGTGACGCCTATATATATGCGTCATGACGGTAATGCGTCATGACGGTAACGTGCAGTACGTGGGGAACTAGACCGCTGGTGGAGGAACGGAATCAGCCCTTCCATCGGCTCCATAGCTTCCATGGAGCGCGCGTCATGACACTTACTTAAAAGATACAAGTGCAGTCTTGCATCTAATTAAGGACTGACGCTGTGATCCAGAGTTACAACTGCTTATGACTCTGGACATAGAGTCCTTGTACATAAGTATACCTCAAATGGAAACACTGCGTGATAGAGAGGGTCCTTAGAAATATGGACCCCCCCATAAAAACACCTATCACTTTTATAATGCAACTAGCTGAAGTGGCCCTAACAAAAAATTACTTTCTATATGAGAACTCTTTTTTCGAGCAAACATCAGGAACGGCAATGGGTGCGATCTTTGCGCCAAGTTTGTCCAACTTGTATGTGGCATACTTTGAGGCGAGGAGAATCTACTGTTACACCAGCCCCTGGTCCTCCAAAATAGGACTGTGGTCAAGATATATTGACAATGTTGTAATGATATTCAATGGCAATGAAGAAAATCTAAAGACCTTTATGATTTGGCTAAATGAACAAAATGGTTTCTTGACTTTACTGAGACACATAGCCGCACCTCCATCCATTTCCTGGACCTCAACCTGGAAATAAGGAATGGAGAGATTGCTGGCACAGTCTTTAACAAACCAACAAACCGGAACTCTCTGTTGGTCTTCAATAGCTATCATCCATCAAGCTTAAGGGATAACTTGCCTTTTGGGCAGTTCCTCAGATATCAGCAATCCCGCCAACAACAAGAGCAAGATGGCGGTCCTCCGCAGCCCGGGAGTGGGGAAGAGATCCCAGCAAGAATAGCGTACTCCCCGCAGAGGAGCAGGTCCGTCACCCCCCGGGAATCCCAGGTGTAGCCCCAACAGCGAGGGGGCACGGAGGGGCGGTGTGAGGCCCGAACAGTGACCTGATCAACGGCCCGCAGAGGCCGAGAAGGCAGCCCCTTCCCCAGGGGCCCAAAGAGGAGATGAACACCCGCCAGCACATCCGAGCTCCCGGACCCGCCTGCGGGTCCTCCTGCAGTGCCCGCCTAGCCTGAATGGGCTGCTGGAAAAGGTGCCAAGAGCAGCAATCCACAGCACCTGAAACTCGACACAGTGAAGAGGCGCATTCCCGAAGGTATGCGGTGGAGGGGTCCGTGGCGGCGGACTGGGGAGCCAGTACAGACGCTGCTGGCTGAGTCGAGGCAGAGGTGTGCGGTGGGGGGACGGAAAGCCCTGGTTGCAGCGCTGTCAGGGGGGAGACTGTCACGGGCCGGAGGGGGTTGCGGTAGGGGTGGGCTGCAGCGCCCGGTTCCTGAAGCCACCTAGCTCCCGCTGCTCCCTCCCCCCTGGGCATTGTGCCCCTCTGGCTGCACTCATCACAATTGAAGAACCACACCAGGCCGAGAGGTGTGGGTAGCCTGGGAGCATAGAGTGCCCCACATACGGAGGTCACAATACGCCTATCCCCTTGCTGGACACAGCGCCCGCAGATCCCACGGCAGAACAAGCATTATCCCCAGCCCAATTAACCAGCACACATGCGTGAGGCGATGTTTCAAGCCCACTAGACCACAGACATCTGCTCCTCCACGCAACTCACAAAGAGGACTATCAGATAATTAAGGCGGGCCGGAGCGCAGCAGCACAGATCGCAGCCTCAAGTCCGGCCTAAGTGTAAGCGCCACTCCCCGTGGCTCGGAAGTCAACACAATCCCCCAACTATCTCCACGCCAGCCCTATCCCCCACTTGGCACGCGGGGGCCCACGCCCATGGCCGCTTCCAAACTCAAAAACAAAAGGGGGAAACAGCACTAAAAGCACAGAAAAGCGGCAGCCTAACTATGCGGCGAGCAGCAGTCACACTAACGGACCAGTTGCACCAACTCGGAGAGACATAGGCTGTGCTGCAGGAGCAGTCACACCGTGGTGAGCCGACCAGACACTGCCAACAGCAAAGAAGTGGGGGAAAACAACCAATCCACGGCTCAGCAGGTACGCAGAACTGCGGGGGTTGGGGGCCCCGGGCAAAACACGCAAGATTGCTCAGGAGCCCGCTAAAGAGCAGCGTGGTCCCGGAACAACCAGCCCCAAAGACATACTTAAACCACTGAGCACTTCTAGACCCAAGAGACTCAGACAGTAGCAGAGCAGTCCACGAGCCCATGAACACTGTCTAGCCTAAGACACGCTATACCGCCGAAGGAGGGGCCCCTTTGAGCACCCGCAGCCAAGCCCTAGAAACTGAGGCAACCCCGCAGGTCACAGGACCAATCAGTGGAAACTCCAACCCCACATCTTCAGGGCGCTCCCCCTCAGCATTAGTCCCTCTGCAACCACTGGCAAGGCATCCCCAGAACTGCGAGCCGAAGATTCCCCCCTCCCCCTCCCGATTGAGGCCAGGGCGAAACAGGACCCACAGGAGCAAAAGCGGACAATCCCCCGAGGTGCCACAGGAGATCTCGCCTTGCCCAGCATAGCCAAGGCACTCAAAGCCACAAAACAGGCAGACATCTCGGCCATGTTAACAGCCCTGAGCACGGATAAGCCTAAGAGAGGGGACCGACCTGAAGCGATGGCCTAAAGCACTCATGCAGAGGTGGACCCTGTCCCCATGACACAAACAGTGACCAAGTCTGACCTACAGGAGCTGTTACAGGCCCTCACAAAGGAATACCAGAAGGGCACAGAGGAGGTCATGAAAAAGATCACGGTCTTAGACAAACGGATGGGGAAGTGGAGGCAAGAACCGAGGAGGTAGAGTCGACCCTATGCGAGCACAGCCATGAGATTGGGGAAGGCTCGGATAGAATCACAGCGCTCAAGGCCAGATGTGAAGCCCTTGAGTTTAGGCAGGAAGAGGCCGAAAACCGCTCCCGTTGAAACAACATCCACCTGAGGTGGATTCCAAGGACAGTGTCAGACACAGACTTGGGCCCCTATGTCAACGACCTCTTTTGCTTCGTTCTGACCCTTCCAGATGAGGCCCCGCTGGAACTGGACACGGTGCACCAAACGAGACCCAGAGCAAACACTGCCACCCCGCCCGACGTCCTAGCCAGAGTTTATTTCTACAAAGTCAAGGAGGAAATTATGCGGGAAGCCAGGGACTCGCCCCGCATTCTCTTCAGGGACGACTCTGTCTCCCTATTCCAGGATATGGCTACCACTACACTAGCAAAGAGCAAAGCCCTACGACCCATCACCGATTGGCTTAGGGAGAAGAAAACCACCTATCACTGGGCATTCCCCACGTCCCTGGCCTTCAACTGGGAGGGAAAGCCCCGCCTAATCCGCACGTTACAGGAGGCTGAGATGCTGTTAAACCCGGCATCAGAAGATGACGATCTTGATAAGGACACATCCTCCAGAACGGCCCGAGTAAGGAATCCAGATCCCTCCTGGACCCGAGTGGAGAGACGCCGCAGGCTACGTGGACCGCCGCCCAAGAGCAAGCCGAACGGCTAGAACTCAGCGTACCTCCCGTTGAAGAATCTAAGATGGGGGACTGAGTAGATACCCACGATACAGACCACGCCCCATGACGGCGCATGTCATGCCAGCCTTGCAGCGTCAAGCCGCGGACCGGAAAGTCAGAATTCCGTTGTTTCACCGAACATAAGTAGAGGCACCGTTGCCTCCAAAGTTGTCGGTTGCGTTGGCCCCGTCGGACACCCCATTGGCGGATGGCTGACACTGGAGACTTGGACTGTTTGGGGGGGGTGGGAGTGGGGAGACAGGGGCGGGAACTCAGTAATCAACAGGGGATCCGATTTATTGGAGAATCATCAGCAGAGGAAATCTAAGAAGCACACATGCAACATTAACCCGGAGTATGGAGACCACTAAGGAGCTCACCATGCGCCTCCAAGAAACACACCTCTTGCAGCCGGACTAGAAGAGAGTGAACCTTCGACAATATCCTACTAAATTCTTCACCACATCGGGCCAGGAAAAAAGGGGAGTTGCCATTTTCCTCAGCCGTGCGATGCCGCTAACGCGAATCTCAGTCAAACGAGACCCAGAGGGGAGATATCTACTACTCAAGGGGCTCCTGATAGATCTCCCGATCACCATAGCAGCAATATACACCCTGAACACCGCACAAGAATGCTTTCTCAGTGACATCCTCCCCACGCTCACTGCCTTCATAGAGGGACACCTCATAATCGGAGGAGACTTTAACCTCACCCCAGACCCTAATATTGACAAAACCCTCCCACCTCCAAGGAAGACTTCTCCCGGGCACTGGGAATGGCAGAGTTTTTGAGGGAAACAGGCACCATTGACACTTGGAGACTAGCTCATCATGGAGACCGGGATTACACATTCAACTCCCATGTCCAAAGGAGCTACTCAAGGATATACCTCCTGCTGGTGACCAGCGCACTCTTCCCTTGCATTGAAAATATACAAATCGGCCGCAGAGTCATATAGGACCATGCTCCAGTCATGGCCCACCTGCGAGTCGATGGCCTTCCAGCACCCCCACAGAGGTGCTGGAAGCTCCAAGACTATGTCCTAGCAGACACAGCATCCAGCAGCGAGCTCCAAGACGCTCTTTTGAACTACTTCATAGAGAACTCGGCTAAGGGTACCCCCGAAGCCATGGTCTGGGATGCAGTGAAGCCAGTTATCAGAGGCGTAGCTAGGAACTGCACAGCCGCACACAAGAGGAGGCACCAACTCCACCTCTCCAAGTTAGAGGAGGAGGTGGGCGAACTAGAGGCGCGATTCAAAAATCGACAATCCAGGCAATTGGGCAGAGAACTCAAAAAAGCAAAGGTGAAGCTCGAAATGCACCTAGTGGACCGAACGACCCGGGCCTTAGCCTACACTAAACAATACTACTATGTCAATAGCAATAAGGTCAACTGTCTGCTGGTGCACAAGCTAAAGAAGGTACACTCCCGGAACAAGATACTAACACTTCAAGACCAAAGAGGCAAACCCTGCTGCACAGAAGCGGAAAAGCTGGTGATCATCACAGAGTACCACAAGGGGATCATGTCCGGCCCCGCCACCAGCAAAGAGGCACAAGCCCAATACCTGCGACAGGCCCGAAGGGACCCCCCGTTTCCACAGCTGGAAGCTCTAGAACTCCCCATCACCACGTAAGAAGTGTCCGACACAATCCGCTCTCTGAAGAACACAGCTCCGGGCCCCGACGGACTAACAGTGCAGTTCTATAAAAAGTACTCCTGCATCCTGGCTCCCCACCTCGCATCGATGTACAACTCCTTCTTGGACTCCGGTTCAGTAACTCCCTCAATGGAGGAATCCTTAACAGTGCTGATCCCGAAACTGGGGAAAAATCCAGAGCTCTGTCCTGCTACAGACCGATCACGCTGCTGAACAATGACGCCAAAATCTTCAAAATGTTCACATTGTCCATGGAGCTGTTTGCCTGTAGAGTCTGCCAAAACCCCTTAATAAACGGCCTTGCGGTTTGGGAAGAAGCTTACAAAATAGCCCTGTACACTGACAATGTCCTACTGACCTCACCAATCCCAAATCTTCCCTGGAGTCCCTGTGGAGCGAACTGGCCTGCTTTGGAGCGGCCTCATGGTTCTCCGTCAATCTTGAAAAATCCACGGCCCTCGGGATCAACATGTCAGAGGCCGTGGGAGAGACACTAGCCGATAACCACTCCATCCAGTGGGTTAGCTCACACTTTACCTACCTGGGGGTACAGATTCCATGCAGAACAGAGAAGGTGTACAAATTAAAATCCCCCCACTATTAAAGGAGCTGCGGGCAGACCTGTTAAGATGGCAGAAACAAGAAGTGTCATGGCTGGGAAGAATAACAGCAGTAAAAATTAATCTGGTGCCAAGGCTGCTCTACCACTGCCAGGCCCTCACAATCTCCATCCCCAGGAAGGACCTGCAGAAGCTCCAAACATACATCATGAAATTCATCTGGGGGGGAAACAAGCCATGAATAGCCTGAAGGATGATGCTGTGAAGCAGGGGTGCGGGGGTGCTGGGGGCCCCAGAGGTGGACAGGTACTGCCTAGCGGCCCAGCTCTCACCAGCCTTCACCTGGAAGATAACCACCGGCAGACCTTGCTGGATGAAGCTGGAGGAGGACTGGTGCCGAGGCCCCCTACAAGCACTCCTGCACATTGTCAGGCCCATCGACCCCCCCAAGAGGGGCCGTTCACTGTGACCAAGAACACTGTCAAAAATTGGAGGAGGGCAGCCAGACGATGGAACTGCAGGAGCACAACAGGCCCCCTGTCCCCGGTCTGGGATAATCTGGACTTCACCCCCAGAATTGGACCAAATAACTTCAACTGCTGGAAGTCGGGAGGGCTGAAATATGTGGGGGACTTCTACGCAGAGGGATCCCCGATAACATTGAAAGAATGTAAGGAAAGATTTGGGGTGTCAGAAACAGAAAGGTGTCAGAAATAGAAAAAAACTTGCAGATCCGACAGTGGTACTCGCACAAGCTAATGAAATCACAAGGCAGCAGAGACCTAACAGCTCGGGAACAAAAGCTCACAACGCCTCCCCCCAAGGGGAAAATAGCAACCCTGTACGGACTACTGGACAGAGGAGACCCCAACAAAAAGGAGGCCTATATGGAAAACTGGGAAAGGGACATCGGCAGAGCAATTGAGTCGGAAGAATGGGGACATATCTGGACCATAGTCCAAAAAAGCTCAAGATGCGGGACTAACAAGGAAGTAGCCATCAAAACTTGCTACAGGTGGTACTTAACCCCGGAGACCCTGAACAAAAGCAACCCAGCAGTCTCCCTGATGTGCTGGAGAGGCTGTGCAGAGACAGGCACACTGTTCCACCTTTTGTGGTCATGCCCGAGCTCAACAAAATACTGGAAGGAAATTCTGGACCTCATCAAGCAGATCACAGGCCTGACGATCCTTTGGGACCCAGGAATAGTTCTACTGGGCAGTACAGGCAACAGTCAACTCTGGCAAACCTATGCACTCAACTTCTCACAGCAGCAAAAATAGCGATAGCAAGACTATGGAAGCATCCACAGGGCCCTGCAATGAGCCTGTCGTGGGCGAAATACTGGGACATTGCAGTGGCAGAAAAAATAGATGCCATCCACCTGGGAGATAGAAACAAGTTCTTAGACACCTGGGCCCCCTTTTTAGATTACGCAGAGCAGTTCCCCGGAATGGCGAGAAAACAGCCGCCCCTGTGCTGGCTATCTAAAGATGACTAGCAAATCCCAAACCTCGGCCGGAGGTCCTCATTGAATTCGCCTGCTGAGCTCTGGTGACAGGGAATCAGAAGCAGGAGCGTGCAATGCACATCCCACGATATGCTCACACCGCAGAGAATGATCAGCCAATCCACACTGCGGTGAACAACAGTCCAAGACAGGACCCCTATGACCTATGGCACCCCCGCCTATTGGATCCCCCCTGTTCCCGCTGTCCTCCCCTGTCCTCACCCGACTATGTTTTTGATTTGTTATGTTTCATCTCTGTACGATTTGCTCAATAATCAAACTGATGCTCCTGAGATATGTTTTTTGATCAAATCAAATAAAAAGATTGGTTGAAAAAAAAATCTTCTATCTGCCACCAGATCATAAACTGCAATTTAAAATACATATATAGACAACAGTCCAGCAAACTAGCCAGATATTGTCTATTTTCAAAGATCAGAATGAATTATCAATATGATTCCAGTACGAAAGATACTAAAAGATGGCGCCCCCTCTTCCAAAAGACTCTCCGTGGCATTTTCGACTCCACACTTGCGCTATAGATGCCACGTACAACGAGCAAATGGCAAAAAAATAAGATTAGATCAAGAAAACGTAGTTTAAAAGAAATCATCCAAATATAATACATGGACAATGGTCCAGCAAACTAGATACATGACAGCTGTCTCTTGGCTGCCCATTAAATATCAGATTGAATATCAGAATGAATTATTGGTATCGCTATGATTCGGGTACGAAAGATACTAAACGAAGCCGTCCTTGGTTTCTAAAAGACTCTTTACGGCAATTCCAAAATCTGTACGTGCGCTTAAGATGCCACTTACAGCTCGCAAATGCTGAAAAAACAAAACAAAACCACCGGAACGGATTACCGACATCGCAGCAGACCGCTCCGTACGTGGAATCGTAGTGTCCCGATTCTCAGCCCAAAGTAAAAGGTGAGCCTTCAGAGTAATGGAAAAGGTTTCAATCAGACATTTCAAAAAGTATCCCGATTTGAAAGGAACTCTGCTTTGGTACATGTATTAGGAGTTGTGTTACAGACATAACTCCCCTAATTAGGCACTAAAGATACCGAACATGTTAACAAATTGACAGAGATAGATTGACAGAGATTTATTATTATTATTAATATTATTATTATTATTATTATTATTATTATTATTAATACTAATAATTATTAGAGATAAAAAAGCCCCAGGCCAGCGCCCCCCGAGAGACTTACAGTGTTTTTTTTATCTTTGGGCAAACAGGAACGTCTAAAGCAAATGCGTCCGAGAGAAAAAAGTACCAGTCACCATGCCCACATGGACCGACTGAGTTTGAAAAAAACAAAATAAGGGTAAGGAAAACTAATCCAACTTTACCTTGATTGTAAAAAGTAGTAAAGACACAGAAGTATATACTAAACAACAGCAAGTGTCTCTACCCAACCCCCTCACCCCGTTTTATCATCCACAGGTGGGGTGTTCTAGTGACAGAAAACCCCCTGTAAAGCTTCTGTGACAGCACACAAAACAGTGCGGTTTGCGTAGCCCTGAAGAAAGTGGTCAAACTAAAATACATCACTGAAACTGGTAGGCCTGATCTGATCTTCCTAAAAGAAATTGACCACTGGATTGGTAAAAGGTTATTTTTTTTCTTTCTTTCTCCGTAGAAAGGATGGAAATTTGTTTTATTAACCTACATAAGAATTAAAAATAAAGAAGATTCTGGTGTATTGTTTGGGTGGAATACCGAGCAACCTTGTTCCATTGATTTATGAAAGAATATCCATACATTGATTAGCTTTTATGATTTTTAGCTTCTACTAAACAAAGAAAATAAATAAGACAGATTTAATTTGTGAAGCAGTTGACATATGATCTTGCACACATGACATGTGCCTTTTAGAATATTCGAATATATGGAAATAGTGACAGGAAAAGATGAGCGATAGGGCCAGTTTTCTTAACCTATCCCCTCACCCTAGATAAGCGGCCCATCAGCGCTACCTAGTTTTAGCCACCGCATGAGGGTTTAGTTTAGTTTTGTTGGAGGGCAAGTTAGGTAAAAGTTACACGCTTGGTAACGATAAAAGTAAAAGTAATGATGAACAATAACCTGAGATCTGATTGTATGAGGATTAGAACAGAACGGTGTCCAGTCATAATTTCGAAAACATAATTTCGAAAGTAAAAAAAGTCGAATCAAAAATGTCGGAAAAAAAAATGTCGAATTGTTTTTTTTTTCGATATTTTTTTTTTAGCTCTAGTTTCTGTGAAAAAAATAGGTAAAAATAAAAAAAAGGGGGGTTGGGGGGGAACCCCCCATTTCGAAAAAAAAACGTCATTAAAAAAAATTCGACATTTTTTTTTCGACATTTTTTTTTCGACTTTTTGACTTTCGAATATTTTGTATTCGAAATTATGTCTATGAACCGAACAGAACGTAAAACACAGCACAAAATTGAGCACCTTAGTGGAACGATGGACATACACTAGATGTATTCTAATATGGCTATGGCCCTGGATACTGTGCTTCTCTGTGACGATGACTAGGTAAGGCTTCTAGGTTCAGACCACCTTATAAAAGAAAAATGGGAAATAGAAAAGAAAATATGCACCAGTTACTATGTGTCCCAGCAATCTACACCCATTAACCCCCAAAAACAGGAGCTTACCAAGTTCGTGTAGAGATAGGCAGTCCAAAAGGAAGTCCAAGTACCAAATGTAATGGGAAGGAAGGTTAGTATGGGAACTATCCCGATGAGAATGAGGGACGCACCAGATCCGGGTTGGTGCACAAATGTGTGTCTGCAGAGCGTCCTGTTCACGTGCACAGACGAAAATTAATCTGGTTTGAGCTTCTTGATTGGTGATGGTAGTAGAAGCGGATTAGCAAGATGGAACTCATGGGAGAAGAGGGGTTGGCAGGAGGTAAGTATTAGCAGGAGTGGTCCCCACGCCACAGTCTGGAAGTCTCTAATGTTAAGTAGAACCCGGAGCGTGAGTAGACTGAGGATTGTTTGAGGACGCGTGGAGAAAGGTACAGCGCAACATAACAGACGTCCATGAAACAAGCAATCCAAATGACAGGCAGGGGTCTAGTAACGTCCGGGCATCAATAGAGCAGAATCGTCAGACAAAGAGTAATCAGAAATAGGAAAACTGTGGTTGGATTTTGATGAAAACAAACAAGCAAATTCAACGTACATGAATTCAATCAAAAGCACTGTGCTGGAAAAGAAGGCAGGCTTTATACAGAACATTGCACGCAACCAATGGGAACAAGAAACGTCATAGGCTCACCTGACCATAATACATGCAGCGTTATTTGGAACGCAACATGTTCAGGTAGTGGTGTACAAAGAGTGTTTCCATGGCAGCAACCAATCCCGACAGAACGGCGAAGCCACATAACAATGGGGACGGAAAACCTTCTGTTTCTTTTTGAGCCGTGGATGTCTGTGGAAGTCGATTCACAGCCCTTTCAGGTCGTGACAGGGAGAGAAAGACCCAAGAGGCTTTGGAGAGGGAGAACAATGAAGTTGAGGCAAGAAAGGCCCAACAGGCTGAGGAGCAAGAGAGACACAGGGACCCTGGAAGAGACACCCAGTGAGATGGAAACCCAAATAGCTGCATAGAGGGAGACCCAGGGAATAAAAGAGAGTGAGTGAGAGAGAGAGAGAGAGAGAGAGAGAGAGAGAGAGAGAGAGAGAGAGAGAGAGAGAGAGAGAAAGAGAGACCAGCAACCTGTGGAAAGAGATTATAGAGTTTGGGGAGAAAGAAAACCATGTGGTGGGAGAAGCTAAGGAGGAAATGGTGAAGAGGCTTAATAAAGGGATTCCTAAGGAGGAGGTTCTTAAAGCAAAGGTGGTTAACAGGGAGGAGATGATTAAAGAGAAGATTTATCAGAGAGATGAGACAGAGAATGAATAGCCATAGGAGAGAGGAAGAGTATAAAAGGAAGATGAGGGAGGTTACAAAGGTAGGAGGAGGAGACTGAGAGGAAGCACAATTAGAAGCCTGGAATGGGTGGAGGAATAAGATGGAGGTAAAGCATCAAGGAGGTGCACTAGATGAGGATAAAGACTGTAACAAGGACAGAAACAGATAAGGTCCCCCAGGTACTAATGTATGGCAGGGTGTTAAGGAGGAGAGAGGGTTTGTGTTGAGAGGATGTAGAACAAGGACGCTGAGTGAGGGAGGTGGTGAGAGGCCTAGAGAGAACCCTGAAAAGATCTTAAGATGCCCTTGTGTCTATCTATCATTATGGGCCTCAATTTAAGGCCAACTCCAGCTTGACCCCAACTACAGAAACAATTGTTAGAGAACAGTGCAGGTATGAGACCTTGGGGGTGGACTCCCCAGTGTACTCCAGGTGCACAAGAACATTGCCAAGGAGATTACGAGCGACTGAGCTACAGAGTAAAATGACAAGATTGTTTGATTCTATTAAATCTTTATGCAAGATTTGGGACACTGGGCACCTACTCCCACATTTAGTTGTGGTTATGTTAAGATACCAGGAAAGGACCGCAACCCAGCCCTCACATGTACTGTAAGGACTTTTGCTTTGCCCTTTTTTGAACCTCCTTGGAAAACCCTTGCCATTACTTTGGAAATGTAGTCCATGATTAGCTCATGTCTGATCAGTGCATGCTTCAAGAAATAGGGTGTCAGTAGTGGAATGGACAGGCCTGGCACATTAGGCCACCTAGTGCCAGAATCCATCCAGGCATCCATCCAGGCATCTCTGGAAACTTTGGCCACAATCGTTACAGTTGAGAATAGGAGAATATGCCCCACAAGAAGCCCTTCTATAATTGACACTATGCTAAGAACTGGTGACCCAACCTTACCCTGGGTTTTTCTCTGCCAAACAACTATCCAAAGATGACACATGTGCAGGCGGGCCAGACCTGTGAGCCAAACAGAGGCACAGATAGGAACTGTAACCCGTGCCAAGGGATAAACCAAAGAATATAAAGATTGTGCCTCACTCCAAAATCCTGGAGCCCATTAAAGCCTCCCCAGTGAGTTATGCCTATGAAATATTTTCCACCTACAACTGCTCACTCTCAAGTATGGGGAGAGTTGCTGGAAGCTAAAAGACATGTGGCAATTCCATCTGGTTCATGTGGGATCTTGTCTGCACGACCAATGCCTATGTTTGGAACTCAAACCAAAAACTAATCAGAGCAACCCCTTAAAATGAATCAAGGAGATGTCCTTGCCCACTTCTCCTGTGTTGATGTGTAGTTCATAGAAATTTCCAACAAACCCAATGAACCCAGAAACTGGGAGAACAGTGGTCCTGATTCCCTAAATAATAGCAGCTTGAAACATGCTTGAAGGGGCATGAAGAGGCACTATAGGCAGAGTACTTGCTATACATTTCATCCAAATCGCCCTCTTTTCACAGTGTGCAGAGATCCAGATGTAACAAGATCACTGTATCGCTGCATCAGATAATCTGCAGATGGGACCTGAGGAGCGCATAGTAAAAACAGAGAGCGGGAGAAGGGCGAGACAGCTAAAATTCGAGGCTATGCTCGTAGCATCAGCTTGCAGAACCTCAAGAATATCCATCTGTTAACTCGCTGATGGCTCACTGGCCGCACTCCACCATGACTAATGTGCCTCTGTGCCGCAAAGTTTATTGACAGGTGGGTTTGAGAGAATACCAGTCTCATCCGAGAAGTGAATGCTGTGCTGGAAAGCTGCCTCTGCACAAGCATGCAGCGTGCTCTGGTGGTAACTTATAAGAGAGGGTTGCCCCTTGGCAGCATGCAGGCAAGGTTGCGAAGGTTGATGCATTGCTTGGAATCTAGCAAGCGAGACAAGTAAGCGAGAGATAAAACTGCAATCATGGAAGAGACGCAGGTCACAGGAACTACAAGCTCTTCAAGTGATCCCTAAAAAGAAATCTACTCACAGAATCTCAGAGCTAGGCTCAGTGGATCTTGCCACATTGTTGGCCTAGCCACACAATTATTCCTATAGCATCTTCGGGACCCTGGAAAGTTATCTCTTGTACCCCAACGGATTGCTATGACTTTGTGTTTTCTGCCTATTGTGGCTATGTAACCTTCAGTATTTGTTAAATGTATCATTTAGATCTGTTGATTATGGTGCTGAGTTTCCCATTCATATATGTTGTTGTACGATGTACGCACTCTGAAGTGACTTACTTTGAATGTGCCTTATTTACAAGACACTTAAATAAATAAATGTGAGTATCCAAACATGGAGGGCAACAAAGAGGTTGGAGGAGGGAGACATTTAGATGGAACGATAGTCTGGTGTCCCACAAGGAGAGAGAGAGAGAGAGAGAGAGAGAGGAAGAGAGAAAGAGAGAGAGACAGAGAGGGAGCGAGAAATATAGGGGGTTAGAGAGAGAGAGAGAAGAATGGCTTCTTCTCTCCCAAGTTGAACTGGAAATGAAAAATCGATTTGTGAAACTGAAGCTTTTTTGGGGTGCATGTGAAGATTGCAGTCCCTCCCAGACGATTCAGATTGCGAAAACTATGTTAAAACATGAAGAATAGGTGCAGGATGGTGTAGGGGGCGGGGTGCGCATCACAGGTGGAACTAACTGGCGGGAGCAGGGAATCGCATAGGGGGCAACTAACCAGTAGTTTTCATAATAGAATTATGTAAGATACAGAACGTACATATATGCATGCTAATCACAACATACACGTTATGTAGTTTTGCATTTAGGAGTAGGCTGGAACCTCAAAGGCCGTGTTGAAAACATAAAACAATGAGGCTCATTCTTTGTCTGACCATTCCATTTTTGATTCCCAGGCATGTCAAGGAACATGTACGTACACCCACACCAGCTAGACCTTAGAACAATTAAGTAGGCATGTGTGTAGCTGATAAGGCGAGGGGTTGAGGCCTAGCACGAATGTCGCATTCTTGGGAAGCGAGGCAGAGGTCTTGGAGTGCAACAACATGAACCAGGATTTAAGACACAGCGCCACCCAGAATGATGGTAATTCTAATTGAACTACCAGATGTGAAGGGAAATGGGCTTTAAATCCTTCATTAACTGGATTGATTAGTTCGACTCTAGGGGAGGAGAACTGATAAAGAGGAAAGCAGAGAAACACCATGATCTATGCTTCGTGCCAGGGAGAGCCAAGAATGACGCCCATACTGTAGGGAGGGCACGAGGGGGGCGCCAAGGTGTCTGGTATGAGAAGAGGGCTGCTCTGTTTGCCGGGACCAGACTGACTTCGAAGTCCACTGCTGAGTTCATGCTGATAATCAGGTGTGCATCACAGGATTGAAAGTAGGGTGGTGCCAGTTGGATGCAGCCAATTGCCTTGTAGGGTATCAAGATGGACAAGGACTTTACCCACGTGTGGTGAAGGTGGGCGAGAAGACAGTGGAACCAATTGGAAAATTACCTATGTGTAATTATTAGCATGTATATAGGCGGTAGCCAATGCGGGTGAGGGCTTTAACACTGTATATCGAGTGCGTCATATGTGACAATGTTTGTGTTTATAATCTGAGTTTTGTACAGAGGGCGAGAGAGCTCTGTGGCAGTGGATTTATAATACCATGGTCGCCATTTTTCTTTTGCATACAAAATAAAACTCTTGTTCTTGTCCAAGAAGGGTGCACCTAGCCTTTTTCCCATGTGGGTTGTATTTTCTTGGTCTGATCACTGGGGAGTTGACCTACACCTCACATAAGTGATCCCAACCATCCAATCAAAAAGTAGAATAACACTTGGCTAGACATAAAATTACCTAACATAGCAATGCTTATATTACAATCTATTGAGGTGGTGGAAGGAGCTACAGAGATGAGGAGCTTTCATTGCTCCTGGTGAAGGGGAAAAAGAGAACGGGTCCCATGTGGGATTCTGGTAAATTCATCACTGGGCTTGTGACATTTCTGAAGGGCAATATGGTTCTGGGCTCCGTTCGACCAGCCACAAGAGGGGCCTTGGATAAGAAAGGTATGGTGTTACAAAATGCCATCTAAAGGAAGGCGATAGCATTCAGAGGAAGGACGTCCAATGATTATGGTACAACAAAGAGTGAAAAAGAGTGAAATCGACTCACGCAGAGAGCTAGCAATAAAGAGCTATTTCATAAGATAGTGCTCGCTCTGCTATGTCCTGGTGTTAAGCAATTCACTATTAGATGGAGACAAGCCAGGTCTGAAGATGCTGGGAGAGATTCAGACTATAATGGGCATCTGCGAGGAGTTCAGTGACCCACAGAGACAGCCCTTCGTACCTTCACATTATAGCTGGACCAGTTATCTTGACCAGTGATCTGAGAGAAATGGCGGAGGTGACATGGCCAGACTGACTGAGAACACTCTGTGCTGCAAATGAAAACAAGCGTAGATTATCTGAAAACTGTCATCAAATAAAAAAAGGAAAATGATGGTCAGTGATAAATATCTGCATGAGCGGAGAAGGACAGAAGCCTTTCCAAAGCAGCATCAAGAGGTCAGGCAGGGACTGACCCTAGAGGTGAAGGAAATCACAAGAATAGTCCAATGAGGACAGAGAAAAGGAATTTCCAGAAACACCCCAGAACGTAGATAGAAGCACTTTACCACTCCACATGAATAGCCTGAGTTCAATGCAGGACAGATCCTAAGAAGGAGGTCCAGTATTACTAGAGGATTCAGTGCCAAGCGAGAGCAAAGGAAAGAGTTAGTGGAAAACTGTAACCCGGGTTAATTAGCCAGAATGCCAAAACCAAAGAATGGTTCACAGGAAAGACCAAAATGGCGGCAGGAGGTCAGAAATTCCATTCATTCAAGGCTTCCTCGGCAAAGAAGCTCCTGAAGAAAAATCAGGCAACAGGGCCAGGTACCAGGAATCCAAGATCAAATGAAGAAATGCTGCACCCGGTGGCAGGCTCGATTGTGGAGCGTCTCTGGTAGCATCCTTACTAGTTTATTGTAAAATGGCTGCCATGGATGACCATACCAGAATGATCATTCCTGTCAGGGAACTGGCCTGTGTGGCTTATGATGAATGCATGATTCTCCTGCTCAAAAAAGAAAGTCTGTGATTATGGTGATTTTCGTCTCTCTGAAATGATGCTCAAAGAGGAGAACTCCCCAGCTGTATTTCACTTAATTACCAGGTTCTATGAGAAGTAAAAATTGCCATATGCTTCCTGATTTTATATGTACAAGCAGTTCTGACATTTCGCAGCAAAGCACAACAACATACTGCAGCAAGCCATGAAACCATGCACGCATTTCCCATCATCAACAATGGCAGTAGGAGGTTCATTTTCCACTGAAGCATCAGTGGAGCAAGGTTTTAACAAAGAGCCATTACACCTGCTTGTATTTTCCATATTTTAGGCATAGCTGCTGGCTTGGCAACAGGGTGAAGGCATTGTGTAACCTTTTAGTGGCCCATAAATTAGGCAACAATATTTAATGACCTTGTGTAGATGCAAATTGGTTGTGACAAACCACACCTTTTCACCCGCTGCCAAAGGAGGGGCATCTTGACAGGAACAGGGGTGGCACATGTTTCATGTTTTATATGTTTCTTTGTAGGTTTGCACCTGTTTACAAACTGTTACGTGTATTTTCTACCATACAAGAACATTAGTGTTGGCCATTGGTACCTAAATTAGCCTTGATATAGCCGCTTAATCCTGCAGGTGCTAACCCCAAAGGCAGCAGAGAATGGTGGCATACACGTTGCTGAATATACCCAATTATTGTAAGCTCATTCTGCAGGTAACACGACTCCTGGGTTCGAAGGCTGTTCTAATGGTAGGTTTGGTCTCCCTGTCTGGCTGTCTCTAGAAGAGAGATGGACCCTCAAACTCGGAAGGTCTATAAGACAGCACCAGAAGGAAGACGTATATTCTGTACCTCAATCAGAAATTAGTAAGGTGGGCAAATCACGAAGACAGAACATACGTGGAAAGAAGCTATTCGCTAGATTTACTGTACTTGGTATCCGCTTGCAGGAAATTAAATGTGCCAATTTGTCCACAAAATCCATAATGACCAGGATAAACTTCCACCCATTCACTAGTTAAAGTTTTATAATAAAATCCTCGGTGCTGCGAGCACTGGGAAGGGCTATACACATGCTGCTGATTTCTGCCTGCAATAACCTGATTGGCTGCAGACTTCACAGTTTTGTACAGATGTGTAACTTTTTGGGTTAGACCACCATAACCATATCTCATGTAATGATATAGTTTGTGTTGCCTTCCGGTGGCTTTCGTGGGCATCCTTTGGGAGTCATAAGGGCTAGCATGTTCTATCATGGCAACTTCTCTGCAAACTCTGGCACTTCCTCTATGACCCCTCGATTGCTATTGGTTGCAGGGAGACTGGGGGGGGGGCAACAAACAGTGGGAACTGCTGCTTCCACTCACAGTAACCCAACTGGGCATCTGAAGAAGATGAGAATGTGCAGGAGGAGAATCCCTGCATTGGCATTGGAAGAAAGCAAGAAAGCTAAGGACACACCAGACCTGCCTCAGCCTAGGAAGAAGACGAGGATGCACAAGACGAAAAAACCTGAGGCGGTGCAGGGAGCTGGAAGGAAAATGGGGGCGGTGGGAGGCAGGCTGACAGATCTATATGGGGCATGGACCTAGGGACATAACCATGCCACCCTTGGGGTTTTATTGGACCTGTGAGGTGGCACAGCATATACAGTGACGGAGATATGCATGAACCATGAACAGATTTTGGATGGCATTTCTGCTGCATTTAAAACTGCACCTAGCATTTGTTGGCATCAACTGGACAGCTTAAGCCGTACCTTCCAAATGGTCGTTACCTTACCAAAACGAGGCTATAAACAGTGTTACTGATCCATGCGAGGCGGTGCTTGGCATCAGAACATATGTGCCTGGAAATTAGATTGGTGACATTACCATGCACATGCAGCATTTACTGGTATTTATGTGGCATTTAAGGCTGCACTTTGCATGTTATGGCGGAAACCGCATATTTGAGGTTGCAAAGTAGCACTCCCAATACCATGCATTTTGGGCATTAATAGTTTATGGATGCCCTGTCTGTGTCATTTAAGGCTGATGGCAACACATGTAAATGATTGGCTGCACAGGGACTGTGCCGTGCTTATGAGACATTAACAGGATCTGGATGGCATTGATGGGGCATTTCAGGCTGTGTTTGGAATATGTTGGCAACAACTGATCATGAGAGGTAGCACCTTCCATGCAATGGCTATACCATTAGTTTCAGACATTAACTAGTGTGAAGGAAAGTTACTGGGATATTTCAAGTTGAATGAGGCTGTTTTTCGCACATGGTGGCTATTCTGTTCATATGAGGTATAAGTGGCCCGTCCAGGGCATTTGAGAGTGTGCTTGCCATATGATGGGGCATCTGGGCTTGGGGCATCTGGGCCAGGGGTGATCTGCAGTGAAAATCGTGCCTATACCACAAACATGGAGCAATGACTGGCAATATATGGAGTACTGGCATATAAAGGCAGTGTCTCTGGCATATTTTGGTTCTGCTGTGTGTGCTCCTATCACATTATTATGCCAAACATGGCACATTAAGACAGCTTGAGTTAAAATATGTAAAGTAGACACAATACTATTTAAGTAACTTGTTTTTATTATGTTATCAATTCATATACATCTCTCTTACATATGTGATATCACTTCCTGTGATGTCATCTGGTGTGTCATGTCACATCCACTTCTGCCATTTTCAAGAATTTCAAAGGTCAAATACTTTTACTTGATGGGATACCACTAGGGCCAACGTTCAGATGACCTCACTTCCTGTGATGTCATCGGGGTGTGTCATGTCACATCCACATCTGACATTTTCATGAACTGAAGTGAATGGTGGCTGGCCAACTTGGTATTATGCGCCATCATAGGATGTCTGGACATTAGGAGGCGGTCGGAATAGCCCTTCTTCATCTCTTGAAATATGCGCTCGTTTGTTTAACTATTGGGGTTGTCAGGGACAGTGGCTAAAACTGATCATTTAAGAAGTGACCATCACCGAGCTCTAAACTAGGATGAAATGACGTATTAAATATGCTAACAGGAGCAATGATATGGCGAGATTAATGATGTGACCAGTGGTTCAATGCACTAAACTGAGCGCAAGAAAAGAAAAGCAATTGTAATATTGAAAGCCATATCATCTGGTTGCCTAAGAAATTCCCATCCAGGGACAGAGCCTAGTAATAATACCACAGCTTGAACAGTGGCCCGTGCAGTGATAATATGTTATTACTACACTCTTTAATGGTGCTACATTTAGCCAGGATGAATAGTGCTGAATGGTGGCACTTGCAAATATGAACAGCTGACTTGCCAATGCCAAGATGCCAACCATTATCTGTCGCCGCGCGCCATGCCTAAAGGGAACACTTACCATACTGAGCTATCTTTGTGGATATGTCTATACAGTAATGGTGTTAATAAAGATGTGTAACAATATACCATTTGCATTTTGCTCAGCGAATAATATCACTCTATAAAATATCATGGCATTGCTCATTCCATTTTGTTCATCTGAGGTAAATTGCATTTAGAAAAAAACGGAATTATTATTAAACTTTTATGAAGGGATATTTTTCTTTGTCAACAATTTCGCGGATGATTGATTACTATGTTTATATTTTTTAAATGGACTGTTGTCATCTGGGTAACATTTGTTTCACTTCATTTTTGGCAAATAAGATAAACCGTTATTTTGGCATTTTGGATAGAAAAATAAGGCGTACGTTTTTATTTGTTATTTTTGTACTATTGAATGCACCAACACTGCCTTAAAGGTTATGTTCAAAGGTCACGCCCCCTCCCCCATTAGAAAAAAAAGGTGTAAAGACGGGGGTACCACTTCAATGGCTGTCTTACTTGGCACCGTTCCAATACATAGGAAAACATATTGCCAAAGTTCATCCGGTTGCAGACTCAGAAGCAGCCCACGGAGCTGGGGGTGAGGCTTGAGTCTGCATCCGGGGAGAGAGAGGAGGAAGACGTGGAGTAGTGAGACGCAGAGAGAAGCGTCGAGAGCGACGCAGATACAGAGATCTTCTGGATGCCGCTCCCACTCGCCTCCTAGTCCGCCCTCAGGCCACGCTTGATGTGTCAACGGTGCCTGAATCAGGAGGTTGCCTAGACTGCCGGCGAGGCAGGGTGTCTGAGGGTGTCTGAGGGTTTATGCTTACAATCCTCTGTGGTTTTCATCCGCCGCTTAGACCCTTTCTTCAGACTGAGTTTACTACAACTGTCTCTTTTTTTTATTTCTCTCTCCCCACCTTTTCCACTTAGTTCTTTCCGCTAGTCTATTTGCCACTAAAATTACTGTTTTCCATGATATTATTTTTAATATATTGCCATTATTCGTTTTATTGACTTGGGGGTTTACTGACTTTCATCTATTATAATGTATCACTACTGCCAATCTCTTATTCTGCAATGTTGCTAGTCTGTCAACTACCATGATTATCTTGTGCTAATTACCTTGGGTAATTCAGACCCCCTTGAAGGTCATCCTTAGGTCACCTTGTATGGTGTTTGCTAGGAGTCACACAGGCTGCCTTGGGTGACTTTTAAATTCAGTGGTATTTAATTAATTCCAATCTGGTTTAATTTGGTCCAATGTTAGACTGCTATTATGCTGGCTCATCTGCCACATTATCTGCAGCTGTTTGCTTCTCACAGTCTTTTAAGGGTTTAATGAGGACTCTACAATCGCTGGAAAAATTGTGGGACTGCAGCAAGGTGAGCAAAAGCTAAGGACCCAAAAAAGGGCAGATGGTCCAGAAAGGCGAGGAGGAAATTCCCTCAATAGTGCAAACAAGAATCAGAAGAATGGCAAGGGTTCTACAGATAACATTGTTTCTCCTGCTTGTTCTGCACTCTCTACTCCCCCTCGTCATATGTGGTGCTGGGTCCTTCAGAGTCAAAGTGCCACGCTGCCACTCGTAAGGGGTCCAGAAAAGAGTTTACAGAACAGCTGCAGTGATTACAATCTTCTCTCGCAGCATGCATTGCCGGAAGGACAGTGTATGATCTTCAAACGGCGCTGGGTACCCCTTCTCTTGAATCTCTGGAGTCTCTTGGTTCTTTTGAGGTCTGTATGACCCCAATCAACAAAGAAATGGAAGGAGAAAAAAGTCCTGATTGTACCGGTTCTGCCCCTATTGTGTGTGCTGTTCAGTATCCACCTCTGTATGAGAGAGGATGCTATTCGGACATAGCCAGTTAGCTGGTAAGCTAGGATGTGAGATACCCCACACTAGTGGTATGTCAAATTTCGCTCCTGCTGTTGCGGACAGGGCAACTGATAGTCCTAATGACAGTTGTAATGCTACTGCCACTGATAGTGACACAAGTGCATTGATTCCGTTGGTTGGGAAGGAACAGTGGCTATCTCTATGCTGTGGCCCCTTAGTGGATAGCATAGGAGCAAAACTGGATGAGCTCTTGAACTCTTTCACCACCATGCTGGGCTTCCCGCTGTTGAACAACAGGGTCACTCCAGTGACTGCCACTGTTGTTGCTGATGTTAATGATTGCCAGGTTCCAAACAGTGCACAGAGTTAACTTCTTTAAATACTAGAAGTGGCAAAGTAACCATCACTCAGTGTCTGACTCTGTGAAGCAACACTTCATCAGTTGCTCATGGTAATCCAGACTCTTTTACTTTCTGCTACTGTAGGTGCACCCCTTAGGTGTACTTTAGCTCAAATATTTGGGTGTAAAGGGCAAATCCTGATAAAAGATGTAATCCCTCAGACATTGCAACAGCCGTATCCAAGGTCCTCTTTATACAGAGATGCACCCTGGGATTAAGGAAACAACATCAAATCTAACCAGCATGGATTCATACGGAGCACTGTATCTCCAATTATTTAGACTAGAGATTTGGCTCAAGGAACTTACTTGCCTGGTCACATACTTGGGGAAGAGCATGTCCAGGATGAAATCTGTATGGAGAAAAGTCTTGATTTAATAAAAGATCGTGTTCATCAAAGTAACACGGAAGCTGGGCCACTGCAATGAGATGGAATGCAAGTGCTGCTGCAAATGTTGACGTTACACCAGAACAGGCATTGAGTAATCTGAGTGGGCCCAGACAATTGAACATAAGTGGCAAGCAGTCAAGATGCAATATGTACCTTTATTTATTTATTCATTTGGATTTATAAAGTGCCGAGCGGCCAGTTAGTATTTTGATGAGCCAGGAATGAGACACGGACACAGAGTACTCATGGTTTTGGCCATAAACGTTTATTGAAACAAAAAGGGGTAGGGAAATGCCTCACTATCCCTATTCTAGGAGATTTTCCTTCCTCAACCAAAGACTAATGGGTCTGTCCTTTGTCAAGATGTCCAACAAGAGGATGGAACTACAATCTAAATCTCGCGATTTGCATTGCACGGTCTGTGTCAAATGGTTTTGTCACCGCACAGTAGAATGGAAGTAAATCTATATGGGATAGAGCAACATTAAAGTCGGCAGTCTGTTTATATTGTACTGCGTGTGTGCAGGAGAGTTAGTGATTTAGCAGAAGCATGCTCAACAGAAGCACGTTCAACATTAACGAGAGTGTAGTGCATGCAGCCAAAGAATGGCTACTATCTCGTTGAGCAAATCCTTTTTAGCCCCTCAAAAAGGAGAAGCTCACTTCAGTCATTGCCTTCCAATGTGGAATCACTCTACTGCTGAGTTGACCCTGTTGGTATCCTGGCAGAGTCTCTGTTGCCACCACTACAGGATTGTGCTTTGAATATGAAGATTCAAACTTGAAGAGACTTCTTTTTTCTATTACTTTATTTAAGTTTTGAGATGAACCAGGTTAACAAGGGTAAACAAGGAGGGGTGCATGGTTGATGGGGAGCATAAGATCAAGGGAAAGCGGAGGGTAAGTCATACAGATATACAGTAAGCAAATGAAAGGTAAGCATCTTGGCAAGTTCCAATGGCAGTTAAAATGAGAATAGCGATTTGATCAAAGACAGGTCTGTAGGTGTTAGTCAGATGGCAGTCAGTCTCTCCATCATCCTGGTGTTCCGCAGTTTGCACCACCAGATTTCCAGGATGGGGCCCTCTGATTTTTTCCAACACTGGACCAGAGTAAGTCTGGCCACAGGGCATGCAAGATAAACTTGGGGAAGTAGACTGCTACAGTTCCTTCCTTTGTATACTGTGGGCTGCCCAGAAATAAATGTAGTGTGCCTAGCTGTAGTCATCCATCATGTCTTTAATTCTAGCTGGATTTTCCCTCCTGAAAGATTGGGACAAGCCACCACATGTGACGCAAGTTGCCTGACATGCTGCAACCTCTCAAGCACTATAGGGAAAACCTCAGTTTGAAACTGTGTAGACTTTTTGGGTCATAGTACCATCACAGAAAGATCTTGTAGAGACATTCATTTTTGGCGGGACACCTCAAAGATGTTGCCGCTCTGCTCCAGATTGCTGACTAGTTATCCATGGAGATTGTTACACTTAGTTCTTCTTCCCACCTCCTCATGTAAGAAAGGGCTTTTCCGCGTCAGCTCTATCAAGCAAGTGCCATATTCGCCTTCTTTCCTCTCTGTATGTCGTCCTGTATAAATACTTCTAATTGATTGGGTTGTCTGGTCCCTACTTTCCAATGACTTATTTGGCTATATTTGTGCTGCTCAGTTTCCAGAATATCGAACTTGCATTGGGCTTCTTTGAACGAAAGAGGCTGTCTTGAGTTGTAACAGTCTCTGAACCTTTTCAAACCTCGGTTAACCCATTCCTGGAAGGTTCCACGTCGGAGACCTGGGGTGAAATCTAGGTTTCCAGTCACAGGGGACAGAGGCCTAGAGGCTGGTTCCTGCAGCTGAAGCCTCTGTTTCCTGGCCCAGTAGTGAAGGGAGGCGACAGTTGCTGGAAGAAGTCGCCTGCAGTTTGACAATCCTACCTCCACAGGAAAGCAAGATCCATCAGTTAGATTTGGGTGGATGCTTGTTCCATTTGTCCCCATTTAGTATTTAGAGATGGTGCAGCCAAGTGAATATATGTGCAATCTGGACATCTACAAAGTATCTTTTAATGTTGGTGACCCCATTGCCGTCTAGGGCCGTCAAGTATAGCAGACCTTTGCTAGCGATGCGAGGAGCCTCCCTTTCTAGATGAAGAAGAACATTTTCCTCTGCAGGGGGTAAGGAGTTGGGCTGGGATTTTGACCGGTATGCTGATGAAAATATATATATATTTGAGACTAGATTATTTTCCAGGGCTTGAATCCTGCCCACAGTGGAGATGTCTTGGGCCGCCCATCAGTCTAGATCTGTCATGAGTTTCTTGAGAAGGGGTGTCAGGTTACGATGAGCCGCTTCTTCCTGTCCCTTGTTAATTTTATCCTGAGGTAATCCAGGGTGTTGCCTTGTTACTGCATGCAAGTTGTTCCCTTTAGGGCTGCAATGGTGGAGTTCTTACATGAGATTTTTAGGGTACTCAATTTGGGATAATTAATGGAAAAGCCCACGGCACGCTGAAAGCTAAAGTGCTCTACCATGGCCTCTAGTAGGGAGGTGTCTGCTTATACTAGGAAGCAGAGAACATTGTCTGCATTTAGCCACTGTTTTGTGTGGGTTACCTCCTATTACGGGACCCTTATTCATTTCATTGGACCTAATTTTGATAGCAAAAGGTTCCATAAATAAGTGAACATGAGCAGGAGTGGCAGCCCTGCTGGACTACAGCCTCATTGTTGAGTTGATCAGGACTACTTGGACCCATGTCATGAATTTGGGGCCAAATTTCACACCCTCCATTGTCTCACATAAGAATCGCCAATCTACCTTGTTTGCATCTAGTCCAACCAAGATCAAGGAGGATGGCAAGTAAGTGTCTGACGCTATGATGTTGCTTGGTCTGCGAATGTTAGCCTGTGTGGAGCGCTGCATAAGAAAGCCAGTTTGGTCTTGTTGGACTAGCGAGGGGAGGATCATTGCTAGGCAGATAGCTAATATTTTCCCATAAATGTTTGCTTCAATATTTTGAAGGACCCTGGGCAATAAGAGGAGCACTTAATTTCTTCATTGCCTATTTTCAGGATTAAGGAGATTAAGGATTCTCCCATGGATGGGAAGATGGTTTTGGAAGAGTTGAACTGTTTGGTTAAGTGTGGCGTCAGTTGCTGGATGACTGTTTTATAGAATAAGGTCGTAAACCCGTCCAGGCTATGAGAAATCTGAAGCTAGGACACGGCCACCGCTTTTGGATCCAGTTCCTGGCAGAGGAGCAGTGCGGGAGGATCATCTGGGTGAGGGGTCTTTGGGGAGTGGGACACAGGAGGGTGAGACGCGGTATCCCCTTCCCTGTTATTCCTTTTCCCCATCCTACCAGGTAGGATACTTAGGAGCTCCAACCCGTATATCTGACGTGTCCCAATACAATGGTCAGGCAATTACTGATTATTACGCACACCTGACTTCCATCACAGTTCCCCACACGGATTAAAAGGCGTAGCACGAAAGCACACTATGAGCAAGGCAAAGCACACGAGGAAGCAGCAGTTCCAAGATGGCAGTTTAATACAAGGAGAAAGACGGCGAGATCAGAGAGGGTTGCAAGGAGGGAAGTGCCCTTGACCTTTCCCGACCGTTACTTTCGTGAAACTTGGAAAATAAGAAACATAAGACTGGGGTCTAAAGCTGAAATACCTGCATTGCATGTCGGAGGTACCCGGGCTTTCCTGCATCAATAACCAAGGCGAGAGGAATGATTCCCACCGTGGTACTGTCCTTGGCTCCTACAACAAAGCAGCACTAGAAAAGATAGCACAGCCAGTGAGTCAGAGAGACTGATACCAGACCAACCTGTATTAGAACCAAGGTTGCAAGTGGCAACATTGTATAAAGAAATCTAAAGAGAATTGCGTGTGAAAAGTATGTAACTAGCGACACAGATATAATTGAAAACCACAGGAGTGGCGGAACCTTTGTAAGCCAAGAAAAATACTGTAGACAGAGTGGCCCGGCGCCAACTGGGTGCTCATTGAAATGTCTCTGTTAGGTAACCAATGGATTGGCAACTGTGAAAAGAGAAACTAGAGATCGAAGTGGTCCTGCAACGGGTCAAGCTAAACCCGTGCACATTCGAAAGTCTTCGATAGTTTAATGTGAACTGAAATTGGTCAAGAGACTAATTGTGTAAGAGGAAGGATATGAGCCCGGCTGTGGGGGATCTGGGTTGAACCGTAAGTCACCAGAGAAATAATATTCTCTGAACATTGTGAAAAGGGGGATCTGAGCTGCAAGAGTAACGATTGTGATAGAAAACGGATTTGAGCCCAGCTGAGGGGGATCCAGGGTGAATCACAAGACTTGAGTATGAATAAGAGGAAAGGAACTTTGTGTTTTGTTTTGGTACATCAGGCCCTCCGAATCAAGAGACTTTGAAGTTAAGAGACTTTGGTACAGAAGTCCCTGATGCTGGTAGAAGAACTGTATCCTTGTGCCGAAGAAGTCCGAGTGTGTGCTTTGCTCGAGTGAACGGCATTGTCTTGTTCTGAAAACATGGACAAGGGAGTCCAACAGCCTGGACATCCTGACTTATCATTTTGTGAACACTTCTTTCTTTTTCATGAACACTACCCCCACACTATTTTGTATTTAGATGTAAGAATTGCCAATCTTTTTTTTAGTATAGGCCTTTTTACTTTGACGAGACTCCACTAGGACTGCATTTTTATTATTTGATGGTCATAGCTTCCTCCCATCTGTAGATTTAGGGTTAGATAGCATTTATCACACCATTTATGAAGTTCAATAAACACCCTTGAAAAGTGGTCACTTGTGTCTGTCTTGCTGTTGATACCAAGCCTCCTTACAAGGCCCGGGAGCTTTTGGGGAGGGCAGGTTTTTGATGGTGGTTTTCACTTGCACTTTAGTTATTGGGCCTTCTAGAGATTCATAGTGGAAACTTGTCACCTGAGAGAGAGTGGTCCCCTGTAAGTAATTCCTTTGGTCTACAAGGTATGGGGGATCACCAGACTTTGTTTGAGTGAAATATTGGAAAGCAATATTAATTTTTGATTCCTCATCGTAAAGAAAGTTCTTGTCTGAGTGTTTTAGTTTGGTAATATAGTTCAGTTGTCAGTTGTTTTGTGATTTATAGGCTAGCAGTGTGTTGGCTTTTTTCGAACGTAATAAGTTTTTTTTCTAGGTATAAATAATAGACTGTTCGCTCCAGATGCAAATTTGGCTACATTTTCTTGTTGGCGGCAGACCAGAGACTTATTTGACTGGTGGACATCAGTCAGCCAGATTACAATTGAGAGCGCATCAAAGGTCCCAGACACCTAATTGACTATACCACAACTACTCTTGTGGGGCATAGCTTTTGTGTATTGCTCAAATAAAAGCTAAACCCAGTTAGTTATCCTTTGCTGTTTGTTTTACTTGGAGTGCACTTGTAGAATATTTCCCCCAACATCCCAGAACAGTTCTCCAGCAGTCAGTGGTATCTAGCTGGTGATGTGGCCTTACTGGTGATCCATCAAAGCCAAGTAAAAAGCATCTGGCTTCACCTGCTATCCTCTCTCCACAGCACACAAACAACATAGCTGATTCTACCACCAGCCATCCTCTTCCAACACAGTTTCAAATATGTGGTTCATCCTACCACTCTATTTACCTCCCTTGTGTATCCTATAAAATAATGACCACACATAAAACCTTATATTCACTTGATCCCTCGATTAGCTCCTTTACCCCTTCCCCCACGTGAAAATGTATTGAAGAAATGTGTTGTCCTTTGGTGCTTAATTTCTATTTTCTTGATGGTCTGGTCACAAGTCAGATCCCAATAAGATATTGTGTCTCCCCAATATAGATATTTCCCAATAAGAAAACTATGGGAGACTATGTGCAAGGACTCCAAATAAACGAAAACAATGTGTTTCACATCATATTAAGAAATAATGTTCAATTTCTTTATTTGACTGCAACAAATAAATAATAAGTTCACTGTCCTTGATTCCAAAAGATGTTTTCTTAATCTCTCCTCTTTGATTTTTGGAAGTATATTCTCATTTTAACTATCGATTTTCATGTAGCTTAGCTCTTGGTTTCTAAGCTGATCAATTTTCTTGATTTATGTAGATTTCATATTCTATCAGTGTGTCATCAGTTAATCTTCATATTAATTGATTCTCTCAATTGATACTCTTGAATAGTCCACAGGTATTTCTGTTGGTCCTCAATTGATTCTTAGTTAATCCTCTTGATTTATTTTCTTGAATAATCCTCAAAGGATAATCTTAATTATTGCTCACAATTATCCCCCTTATTTTGACCTCTTAATTTGTCCTCAAAGGATCCTTTTATTTAATTGTCTGTTAATTTATCCTCAAAAGATCCTTTAAATGAATGCTCTTATTAATCCTCTACATGTTCAGATGTTTTGCCACTGAGTGTGGCTCCTCAGGATGATATCATTTTCTAATGAATCAGAGGAAAAAAAATGAAATATAAAGAAACATTATTTAAAAAAGAAAATGTTACTGACTCATTTATAACATAATATTGTGATGCATACATTTTTAAGCACTTGTTTATAATTAAACAATTTTGTTACTGACCTTTTAAATTTTGAAAGCTTTATTTTCATCAATGTTAAGTGTTTTTGTTCCTGTATCAAGGTCCTTTTTAAATAGGTCACCCTTCTGTGCACATTTAAAAAACAAAAAATGTATAATTCAATAATCAGTCTTTACTGTTTGAATTATACATTTTGTAAATATTTATGAGGAGCTTGGCTTTTGAGATGCAGAAAATAACCATGTTGGATTATTTTCACAATGTTTGTTAGCTTTTAGGGACTGACTTATTTCATATTACCTTCTAAGTGACTCTGGATGGAACTGGATACAAATGTCCAGTTGACGTTTGGAGCTCACTTGATTCATTCACATCACTCCGCGATGACGTCACGAGGCCAACATTGCGTCCATCTTTATTTAAATGTTTTCAATTTGAATCAATCTAAATTTTAAATGAATGCATAGCTGTAATTGGTTGTCTAATAATGACTGTTTAATCCTCTTGAAGAAATTCATACAATTCTTGTATGTATTTCAACTAGAATATGTCTGATATCTCATTTTTGGACGTTGACTTGGGTTGCTTGTTTTTAAATCAAAAGTAGTATTTCTATTTAATGTTTTAATATTCTGAACCGTCAGTTTTTAGGAAGTTATAACTTTTTTAAAGTTAGTTTGTTACTTTTGGTTATCAAATAAGAATATGGTTTAAATGTTATTATTCAAATTTTGTTTGAAATATATCTTTTCTGTTGTGAGGCATATGTGAGTCTGTATTTTTAGTAGGAATGGATACAATTCATTATCTTGATTTAGTCCAGTATAACATACGTCCATATCATTAATCCATCTTGCTTCCTATTGTCTCAGGATGTAGTTTCTAGTTCTGTGCATTGTACATTTTCCACACCTTGGCCTTGATGTTCCTGTTGACAGTGTATTGCAAAAGGATATTTTGAATATTCATTTTTTATGGCTCTTAGATATTTCTGAATTCGAGTTTTAGGTTCACAGGAAGTACTTTCTATATACCATTCTTGTCATAGACACTTAATGCCATAGAAAACATATTTTGTGTTGCAATTAAAAAATCTGGTTATTTTTCTGCCATTGGGTAGTTCACTGCTCCTTTGTTTGTCCATCATTAGAGGGCAAATATTACAATATCTACATTTGAAGTTTCTTGGTGATGAAGATAATTTCCAGGTGGTCAAGTCAAATGTTGAAATTTCTTTTTTGATAGGTTTAATAAAACTTGGTTTATTTTGTTCTTTGTTGTTTGTGCTCTTCTGTATGTCTTTAAAGGTTTGGAGCGGAGATATTTTGAAATATCTTTATCTAGAAGTAGTATTTGCCAGTGTCTGTTTAAAAGTGTATTAATTTTATATTGGCATGTGCTGTATGTTGTTAAGAACCTGACTTTATCTTCATGTGTTGTGGTTTTAGATTTGTAGTCTAGATATAAGTAATTATGTTTTTGAAATTTGACGTCCTTTTGTTTTTGCGGGCGTAAGGGTCTGAAGTTTATAACCTCTTTCCTTGAAATGTATGAATGTGTATCCTAACAGGCCGATTCATGGAATAATTAGCGCAGCGCAAGTGGGCAAAAACGTGCGAATCGCAGTGGAATAGCGAAAATCGCAGTGCAAGTGCGAAAATCGCACGAAAAGCAGCGCACGTCGATTCATGGAAGGCCGTGCGCGAGAAAACCAGCGGATGTGCGATAAAAAAGTGCGCGGCGCATGTTGGCGCACAGGCCATCTAACAGCGTGTGCCAGGTCACAGCGAAAATCGCACAGGCCACAGCGAAATTCGCACATAGCGCGGCGCACGCAACAAAAGTAGGCGGAACACGGGCGTAACACTCGGAATGGGGAACAACTTGCCAAAACGTGGGCGTCACGGGGGAAGTACAGGGCACAAGTGCGCGGAACGCCCACACGCTCGCCTACAACACGTATTCATGGAATAGAATAGGGGAAAAAAGCGCACGCTCAAACCAGCGCACAGGCACAAACACGACCGCCACAAGAAAGCAGGCGGTAGCGTCTCTGCGGCTGTAAGAAATGTGCGCCAAAAGGTGCGCCAACAAATAGCACCTATATACTGCCATGATGAATGTCCCATACTGTGGCCCTCCAGGAAAAATGACGTGTAAAGGGGTACCCACAAACACGGACACCCGCTGACAAAAAATACGTGTGCGTGTATACCGGGGTGCGCGGGAAGTCTCACACGCGATTTCAGCAGGGTACGTGCATCACAGGGGTTCGCGTGAAGTTATTCACGCGATCGGGCCTGGGGGAGCGGGCTACGTGTATTTCAGGGGTTCGCGTGAAGTTTCTCACGCGATCGGGCCTGGGGGAGCGTGCTACGTGTATTTCAGGGGTTTGCGTGAAGTTTCACACGCGATCGGGCCTGGGGGAGCGGGCTACGTGTATTACAGGGGTTCGCGTGAAGTTCCTCACGCGATCGGGCCTGGGGGAGCGTGCTACGTGTATTTCAGGGGTTCGCGTGAAGTTTCACACGCGATCGGGCCTGGGGGAGC
Organism: Ambystoma mexicanum; assembly: GCF_040938575.1. NCBI lineage: Eukaryota > Metazoa > Chordata > Amphibia > Caudata > Ambystomatidae > Ambystoma > Ambystoma mexicanum. The sequence goes on from NC_090935.1 coordinate 540,328,692, forward strand.
GGGCTACGTGTATTACAGGGGTTCGCGTGAAGTTCCTCACGCGATCGGGCCTGGGGGAGCGGGCTACGTGTATTCCAGGGGTGCGTGAGAAGTTCCACCCGCGAATAGCCTGGGCGCGTGTATTTCAGGGGTGCGCGGGAAGTTCCACACGCGAATAGCCTGGGCGCGTGTATTTCAGGGGTGCGCGGGAAGTTCCACACGCGAATAGCCTGGGCGCGTGTATTTCAGGAGTGCGCGGGAAGTTCCACACGCGAATAGCCTGGGCGCGTGTATTTCAGGGGTGCGCGGGAAGTTCCACACGCGAATAGCCTGGGCGCGTGTATTTCAGGGGTGTGCGGGAAGTTCCACACGCGAATAGCCTGGGCGCGTGTATTTCAGGGGTGCGCGGGAAGTTTTACACGCGAATAGCCTGGGCGCGTGTATTTCAGGGGTGCGCGGGAAGTTCCACACGCGAATAGCCTGGGTGCGTGTATTTCAGGGGTGCGCGGGAAGTTTTACACGCGGATAGCCTGGGCGCGTGTATTTCAGGGGTGCGCGGGAAGTTCCACACGCGAATAGCCTGGGCGCGTGTATTTCAGGGGTGCGCGGGAAGTTCCACACGCGAATAGCCTGGGCGCGTGTATTTCAGGGGTGCGTGGGAAGTTCCACACGCGAATAGCCTGGGCGCGTGTATTTCAGGGGTGCGCGGGAAGTTTTACACGCGAATAGCCTGGGCGCGTGTATTTCAGGGGTGCGCGGGAAGTTCCACACGCGAATAGCCTGGGCGCGTGTATTTCAGGAGTGCGCGGGAAGTTTTACACGCGAATAGCCTGAGCGCGTGTATTTCAGGGGTGCGCGGGAAGTTCCACACGCGAATAGCCTGGGCGCGTGTATTTCAGGGGTGTGCGGGAAGTTTTACACGTGAATAGCCTGGGCGCGTGTATTTCAGGGGTGCGCGGGAAGTTCCACACGCGAATAGCCTGGGCGCGTGTATTTCAGGGGTGCGCGGGAAGTTTTACACGCGAATAGCCTGGGCGCGTGTATTTCAGGGGTGCGCGGGAAGTTCCACACGCGAATAGCCTGGGCGCGTGTATTTCAGGGGTGCGCGGGAAGTTTTACACGCGATTTCTGCACGGTACGTGTATTTCAGGGGTGCCGGGGAGTCCCACATGTGATTTGACAGTGTGGGTCCTCCCAGGTGTAAAAGGCCCCCACTCATGTCTCCCACCACCCCCACACCCCAGCAGTGCAGGGGCAGCCTCCACCAGGCCCCCACTCATGTCACCCACCACCCCCACCCCCCAGCCACCAGGGTCACCCTCCACCAGGCCCCCACTCATGTCACCCACCACCCCCACCCCCTAGCCACCAGGGTCACCCTCCACCAGGCCCCCACTCATGTCTCCCACCACCCCCACACCCCAGCAGTGCAGGGGCACCCTCCACCAGGCCCCCACTCCTGTCTACCACCACCCCCACCCCCCCAGCCACCAGGGGCACCCTCCACCAGGCCCCCACCCATGTCTCCCACCACCCCCACCCCCCAGCCACCAGGGTCACCCTCCACCAGGCCCCCACTCATGTCACCCACCACCCCCACCCCCCAGCCACCAGGGGCACCCTCCACCAGGCCCCCACTCATGTCTCCCACCACCCCCACACCCCAGCAGTGCAGGGGCACCCTCCACCAGGCCCCCACTCATGTCTCCCACCACCCCCACACCCCAGCAGTGCAGGGGCAGCCTCCACCAGGCCCCCACTCATGTCTCCCACCACCCCCACACCCCAGCAGTGCAGGGGCAGCCTCCACCAGGCCCCCACTCATGTCACCCACCACCCCCACCCCCCAGCCACCAGGGTCACCCTCCACCAGGCCCCCACTCATGTCACCCACCACCCCCACCCCCCAGCCACCAGGGTCACCCTTCACCAGGCCCCCACTCATGTCTCCCACCACCCCCACACCCCAGCAGTGCATGGGCAGCCTCCACCAGGCCCCCACTCATGTCTCCCACCACCCCCACACCCCAGCAGTGCAGGGTCACCCTCCACCAGGCCCCCACTCATGTCTCCCACCACCCACACACCCCAGCAGTGCAGGGGCAGCCTCCACCAGGCCCCCACTCATGTCACCCACCACCCCCACCCCCCAGCCACCAGGGGCACCCTCCACCAGGCCCCCACTCATGTCTCCCACCACCCCCACACCCCAGCAGTGCAGGGGCAGCCTCCACCAGGCCCCCACTCATGTCACCCACCACCCCCACCCCCCAGCCACCAGGGGCACCCTCCACCAGGCCCCCACACATGTCTCCCATCACCCCCACACCCCAGCAGTGCAGGGGCAGCCTCCACCAGGCCCCCACTCATGTCACCCACCACCCCCACCCCCCAGCCACCAGGGGCACCCTCCACCAGGCCCCCACTCATGTCTCCCACCACCCCCACACCCCAGCAGTGCAGGGGCACCCTCCACCAGGCACCCACACATGTCCCCCTGCCCCCAGGTCCTGACGATACTCAATCATGGCAGTAATGGGCAGCATACCCAGCACAAACACCCAGGCAAGGATTGCATCCACCCACATAGTGAATGCAATTACATGATACAACCCCAATGGCAAGTCTGTAAATGAACACATGTCCGTCACACACACATACACAATGGGTGCAAGTGAATGTCAAAACCCATATCATGACATGTATGAAACCAATGAGAAAATACCACAAGTGAAAGTTAAAAAAACATGTATTAAAGATGAAAAATAAGTAAAAAAATCAAACATACAACAATGGGGATAACAAAATAAATGGTCCATGTCCGAGAACAAATGTAAAAATAAAAAAAACAAAGTAATCCAAAAACAAATGTTGTCCAAAGCAAAATCATGTGGAAGTAAAATAATGAAAAACCATTTCCTCATGGTGAACACAATAATTAATAAAAAAAATGTTTCTTCAAAAAGCAAACTATATACACGAAAATTCCAGGGTCCATGAGCCCAACACCATAAATGAAACCTACTACTACCTAATGAAAATAATATATACAAAAAAGTGGCCATTGTCCGAGCGGTCCATAAAAAACAAAAATTAATAAAGGAAACCTAACACTAACTAACTAAATAACTATATACAAAGGCAGCGGGCAAGTCCTGCGGCTCACTCGGTGATGTTGCTGGCCAGGGCATCATCGAACTCCATGTCGATGTCCTGGAGGCGGGACTCTGTCCTGGCCCCGAGGTCTCGCAGGGATAACCCCATGTCCAGCTCAAACTCCCTGCGAGCTTCCTCGAGGCACTCAGCCCGCCTCAACGCCCGACGCATGGAGAACTCCGCCCTGACCATGGTGAGCCGCTCCTCTTCCGCCCGCTGCCGCTCCGCACCTATCCGCTGGACCAACTGCTCCCACACGGAAGACACCACCATCCCAGGGTTGCCCTGCCCTCCGGCCGATGCCTGCCCCTCTGATCTTGAAGGCCCCGAGCCATGATGCCTCCCACGTCGAGCCTGCTGCTGCCTCCGACGCCACTGCCTCTGCCAGCACGACGGCATCCAGGCTGATGGAAACCACCGACGCCGTCGTGCACGTGCCCTGCCTGATGATGCTGTCACATCTTCCATCTGCTGGGGTCCAGTTGCTGTGTTGTCCACCCCTGCTGGACCTCCGACTCCCAACTGTGGCAGGGATGGGATCCCCACCGAGCTGGCTGCATTGGTCGGGGCAGGTCCACAGGGGGCCCTGGTGGCATCTGGGCCGGAAGACGGCAAGGAGAACGACTGGTGTATAGCCTGCACAGAGGAGGAGAGGGCCGCCAGATTGGACAACACATGCAGGAAACCCCCGAACATGGCCGATCCCAATTGGGCCACGTCGGCACGGTGCACTTCGTGATGACGTGCGTCCTCCTCCCGGGAAGCACGCACGGCATCACGAATCACAGCCGTGCGCATCGCGACCCCAATCAGGACCTTCTCCACACGGCCAGGGGTTCCCACGTCCGCAGGTGGAGGGGAGTCAGGTGACATGGACATCCCCTCTACCTGCGGACGGGCCTGGGACGGGGCATCCCTGCTGGTGCATGGTGGTGCACTCACAGGGTCAGGGACAGCGACATGCACAGGCCCCTCCACGGTGACCTGTGCTGCCTCCTGCCCCTGGCCCTGGACTGCACCACTTGCACCAGCAGGGATGCCCCCACCAGGCCCCATGTGTGCCCCAGTGGCGGCCTCCTCCTCCTCTGTGCAAACCACCAACCTGGATGGCTCCTCACCGTCTCCCACCGTAGCAGGCCCCTGTGGGGGCTCACCCACCCCTTCCGCTGCAGCCGTGGGGGCATCCCCGCCGCCTTGCTCCACAGCGCCGTCTCCGCCCTCTTCTTCACTAGCCGCTGCGTAGAGGGAGACAAAGAACACAAGCATCAGGGCACTGTACAATGGTCCCCTAGACAGGAAGCAATAGCAGATGAGCACCACTGTCAAAGTACACTTCCATCATGTCCCTCCACAACACATGGCTCAGTCCAGGCAAAACACACACAGTAACAGGCATGGTGCATGCCATGGACATTTCCACGCATGTCCAATGGACTCTTGAAACATTCAATGATATGTAACTCACATGCATCATGGCTCATGCCTATCACATGCACACACTTCACCTCAGTCACATCCATCTGGCCCCAAACACACCAAACACAGCGGATACAAGGGTAATTTGGCTGCTTCACTGAATCTGTGCATTGTCACACACATGTGTCATGCATCCATGGCATGCACAAGTCACAGACACGCAGGTCAGGCACACAGACATGGCTACCATATATGTACCTGGCATCAGCACCCATCCCTCACCCCCACCCATGTCCAGGTACAGAGACTGGCATGCTCTCATGTTCAAATTCTGCATAGGGCTCCCCATGCGGCATTTGAACACATGCAACAACCATGTGGGTCACACATCACTGGTCGCACATGCATTACCATGATGTCCCTGCACACATACATGCATACATGGCCTATGGCACACATACAGGCAAGTATCATAGAACCAGCACACCGCAACATGCCCTGTCTCACACAGTAATGCTTGGACACTTACCGCTCAACTCCAGACGGGCCTCCCTCTCAAGGATCTGGGCGTGGAGCGCTGGGCGTACGCGTTCCAGGACCCTCTTCTGGATGGAACTCATGCGGCCCCGGCCCCCCTCCACGAGGCGCCGGGCCTTCACAAGGGTCCTGGACCTCAAGTCCTCCCAGCGCTTCTTGATCTTCAGGACGTTGCGGGTTGCCACCCCCTCCGCGTTGATGGCAACCACACAGTCGGCCCAGATCCTCTCCCGTCCTTCCTTGCTGGCGCGGGACGATCCAAAGAGGGCATCATACTGCCCCAGGACATGCTCCACCAGGACACCAACTTCGGTGTCAGTGAAGCTGGTCCCCTCTGCCCCTCTGGCCTGGGGTTGCCACTGGTGCCAGATGTGGAAGTGCCCGACATGGCAACCCCAGAGGCAGGTGTGGGTGGGCAACTGGGTCCTGGGGCTGGGCCGTGGAGCGATGTAATCCCAGTCGGGAGTCTTCAGTTCCAGCAGGGGTGGACACAGCAACTGGACCCCTGCAGATGGCTGATGTGCAGGCACCAAATGGCAGGGCACGGTGGCAGCAGGCAGGCAGGCAGGCAGCAGCAGATGGCACGTGGGAGGCTGCTCGGGGCACTGGGGGGCAGTAACTCGGCCTTCTAGGCAGGAGCGTGGTCTTCCGTGTGTTTTCGCGTGGCCAGCTTGATACGGAGTGATTTGGCACGTGAAAATCCTGCACGTCAGCGTGAAATCCGAGGAAAGGCCCTTAGCGCGTAAGCGCGTCAGCACGCATACGCGATTCTATTGGACCAGAGTCCCTCAGCGCGTAAGCGCGTCTGTGACGTGACCCGCACGGGTGTTCCCCACTCAGCACGTGATGACGGGGCACACGTGGAAATACTGCACGTCAGAGTGTCATCGCGTGTAATTGGACAAAAGTGCGCGTACACGCGATTGGCCTATGTACGTGTATTTCATGGGTGCGCGGGCACTTACACACGCAAGTACGTCAGCGAACCTGTATCCCGTGGTGCGTGTGAATTTCCACACGCTATTGGACTGGGAACTGGATTCCAGGGGTGCGCGGGTCACACGCTCGCCTAGAACACGCGCAAAGCATAAATTTGCGCACTTTAACAATAACAAGCTCAGACGCCAGGATGAACATACCAGTCCTAGCAGCAGTGGCAGCGGGCTACCAAAGGAGGAGGAGGAGGATAGTCAGGGCCAGAATATTCACACCCAGAACCAGCCTTTTCGGGATGCCTGATGACCAGGTGTATGGGAGGTACAGGTTTCCACCACACATTATACTGGACCTGGTGAGTGAGTGGGAGGATGACCTCACATCACCCACCCTGTGCTCCCAAGCACTCAGCCCCCTGGAGAAGGTCCTCAATGTACTGCACTTCTTAGCCACTGGATCATTTCAGCGGACAAGTGCCATAGTGGGTGGGGTGTCACAGGCCACCCAGTCACGCTGCCTACACCAGGTCTTGAACATCATCACTGCACGCCCATCAGTCCGCAGGCACATATACCTGCCCAGAACACCTGCAGAAAGGCATGCTGCCGCCCTGGATTTTTACGGTGTGGCACGATTCCCCAAAGTGCTAGGTGCCATCGACTGCACCCATGTGGCTCTACGTCCCCCCAGGGCATCTGAGCACATCTATAGGAACCGCAAGCACTGGCATTCCATCAACGTGCAGGTAGCATGTAATGCCAAGGGAATCATCACCTCAGTATATGCCAACTATCCCGGCTCCACCCACGACAGCTTCATTTACCGAATGTCCACCCTAAGCCGGGACCTAGAAGCTGGGCGGCATGGCGATACATGGCTGCTTGGTGAGTATGTATGCCACTGCACATGCATGCATGTTGGATACTGAGCAAGGTCACAACCCCACCAATGATACCAATCACCACCTCCACAGGGGACAGTGCCTACCCTCTCAGCCCCCACATGATGACGCCAATTCGGAACCCCACCACGCCACCCGAGGTAAGATATAACACAGCCCACATTACGACCCGGGGCATAGTGGAGCGCACATTCGGAGTGCTAAAGTCACGCTTCCGCTCCCTTGACCGTTCTGGCGGCCAGCTGTTATACGCTCCCCCAGTAGTGTGCAGGATCATAGTGGCAGCATGTGTCCTGCACAACGTTGCAACACGCCGGGGCCTGGCCGTGGACATGGTGGTGGCCCCACATCCCCAACCACATGCACAGCCGCTGCGCATGGGAGGGGAAAGGGCACGGGGGGAGGCAGCCCGTACACAGCTAGTGGCTAATTACTTCACATAGAAATCACACCCCTGTGGAGTGCACACTGCCCTGGCACATTCCATCTGACAATCAATGATGACTCAACCTGACACTGATCCTGAATGTCTGGAGAATGAACCGTGAATACCATATCAGCCTGAGATTGTTCACCTGGAAGTGTCACAATGTGTGCATCCCTACCCACACAGACACCACCAATGCAGTTTTGTGAAGTTACACATTCAAGCAGCTAAAATGAATACCCACTTGCAAAATGCAACAAGAGGACAGTGCCATGTCAGCCAACCCAACCCCAGCACCGCCACACGACACACCGTGCCATGTCATGCTAATTGCAGGTAAACAAAGTAATCCCCACAACATGACACTAGTCTCACTATGTACAGTGTCCCTATTAGAAACCTGCAACACCTGAAATGCTCACAGCAATGCCGGACCAACAACATACTTGAGCACGTACTACCATTAACATGACATCACAAATGTTACATATTAGTAGTCTCACCACCTGGAAATGCCTGCACTCCCACCACTACCAACTGTGCAGTGTTGGCGCCATGTAGAGTTGTAGGTGCACTGCTGCCAACATGACTAGAGGTCCTTGTGTAGACATGAGGAAGGGACCTGCAAATTGGGAGGTAGACACAGAAGAAGAGTTACACATCAATGCAACATGCAGTGTACAACACAACAGCAATATGCACTAGGAATGTATACACAGTATTGACTACAGACTGCCCACACAGCTCATGGGAGTCCAACGTCACTGTGTAATTCACTGTCACTTGGGCACACCCTTTGCAAGCCCATGGAAACGGGAAGCAGGAGGGGTGTGTGTGACTCAAACCCAAGCATCTGAACCAAATACATTACAAGCCTGCATGTGCCCAGCCACAATGCAGCGTATGCCCACAGGAACCACGGAAGCCAACAAATCGTCCCCAAAAAATTGGGAATAAAAGAAATCAAAATAAAAATAAAAATAAGAAACAATCAAAAATGGCCATTGATGGGCCCGGGGGGGTTGGGGAGGCCACCCAGGAGGTCCGAGGACAGGATGCACACCAGAACCCACCTGCGTGGATCCTGGGAAGATAAAACACCTCCATGGGCTCATGGCCCACACGGCTACCCTATTGTGGGAGTATCACTGCTGTCGCTATTATCACCCTGTGCAGCTGCATCCGGAGGTGGTTGCACTATGGGAGGCAGCCCACGCAAGGCCCTAGTCTGCTCCTCCATGGCTGCAAGCATGCGGGTGTGGTAGGTCTGGTTCTGGAGGATGAGTGTGCGGAGGTCCCCATGCAACAACTCACGGGATGCCCGGACCTCCGCCCTCGTTGCCTGCATCTCAGCTGAGAGCGTACGGGTGAGACGCTCCAGCTGCTGTTCTGTCCTTTGGTGTGTTGAAGCCTCAAGCTCAACAAGAGTCGTCCTGAGGTGAAGGAGCTCCTGCCTCAGGGCTTCCCTGTGGCCCTGGGACTCAATGGAGATGGCCTCCTGCAGAGTCGCCAGTGCCGCCCGCCTGTCCCTGTTGGACCCCAACATGTCCTCCCTGTGTGACTGGCAGATGGAGTCGGTTGCCTGCTCTAGTCGCTCCATCAGCCTTTCTGGGGGGACAATGGAAGTGGCCACCCTATCCATGGCCTGAGCCATCATCTCGGATGATGCAGCCTGTTGGGTTGCCATACCGTAAATGGATTGCTCCCATGCGGTATTGCCGGGTGGTGTACGGCCACCACGTCGGCGGGCACCACACCTGTCTGGGGCAAGGCGAACTGCCTGAGGCTGCAGGACTGCATTCCCCCTCTGATCTGCTGGCCCAGGAACAGGATCAGATGCCGCGGAGTGTGACCCTGCATCCGTAACCACCGAAGGCGTAGCTGCCAACACTGACATCCCCATGGAGGGTTCTGACCCTGGTGCAGGTGGGTGAGACAGAACAGAATCCCTCCCTGGAACACTCACCTGCGACGGCACGTAGGTCTCATCCGAATCAACACCTGAGTACAGCTCGGGGGAGGTGCAGCCAGAGACACCCCTTGAGAGCACGACCTGCAGCACTTGTGGGTTCTCCCCCACCACCACACCACGTCCCTCACTGGTGGTTGGTCGGCCCTCGGACCCCTCCTGGGTCTGCACCATCTCCACAACCCCAGCAGTATCAGGTGCGTCTTCCCCTGCAAAGACATGAAAACAAAGAAATGGAAACAGGCATTAGCACCATGGCACACAATGAGGGCTGAGAAGCAAGAGAACCAGTACTTGATTGACACATGTCCCACATGACTAAAACCCTCCCATGCATGCACCCTCACTGCGTATGAAGTGCAGGCAAATGGCACACACTGATGACACCAAGATGGAAGATGAACAAATTTTCTGCATGCTGCCTGGCAGTGGCATCACACATTGGCATGTGATTGCCAGGTGATACACACATGCCATCACACAGATGGCATGTACCATTGCTATTGAGTGAAGATGGAGAGGAGGGCAGCACCTATTCATTCAGTCCAGTTCCCGCATGTAATCGCTTTTCTAATTCTAACAGGTCAGATTTTTCACCTGGAGCTGCCAGTCTGAAATGGTCCAATTGCACAGGGACATGTGTGTACAAATGATATCCAGGTAACAAAGTCACTCCACTTTACCATAGCCATGTCAGACATGTGACTAGTGGACAGCGACATGCCTAGTGAAAGTGGTGGAATGCAAACAAACTGACTGAATGAACAGTGAAAAATAAGCAACTATGTTGTGGCAAGGTGACACTTCAAGGGCAACTGGCGTGCAGTTGGGCTAGATGTCTACTGTTGGCAGAAGGGATACTGCTATGGCCAAATGCAGCTGCGCAGGAAGTATTGCATGAAGCACATGGCTGACCCATACGAATCAGGCGCACACACTCTCACCTGGCACACAAACAGAAGCCCTCACACACACACCATGCACATGGATGACACACACATGCATGTGCACTCACCGGACAATGCCTCGTAATCAGCCAGATCTCCCACGCCTTGGATCTGTTCCTCCGTGATGTAGGTCCCAGCGACTGACTCATGTGGAGTGAGTTCCATGTCTACTACTGGAGACCCACCTCCAGTCACTAGAGTTGCGGCATGACTTGAGGCCAGCTTACTCTTTGCCCTGCGCTTTAGGTCATTCCAGCGCTTATAGCAATCATTGGCTGTGCGCCTCACGATTCCAAGGGCACTTACAATGTCCGCAACGGTCTGCCAGTGTGCCTGGCGTTGTGCAGGTGTGGTCTTGGATCCTGCAACAATGACCATCTCGTTGTCATGTCCGGACACATACTCGACAAGTGCATTCAGTTCGTCATCCGTGAAGCTGGGCTTCCTGGATGGGCCGGACTGTGTAGCCGTGTCTGGGGCATCAGCCTGTGCCGGACGAGCACTCTTCCTCTTCCGCTTGGAAGGTGGTGGTGATCCTGAGTGTCCTGCGCCGCTCTGGACACTAGGGGCAGGAGCCCTGGTGGACTCTGTATCAGGAGTGTGGGATTGCACACTCAGCATGGGAGTTGGTGCAGGCATTGGCTCTAGTGTGATGGTGTCAGGGGGAATGTCAGCAGCATGGACTAGGACCGACACTGTCCTGGCTGGGTGTGTGAGGGCTGGGGTGGATGGAGCCGCAGCTGCCCCTGCAGCCTCTCCGCCCTGCCTCCTTGGTGCAGCAGATGACCTTGCTGGCCCAGATGCACGTGGCATGGTGACATCAACGTGCACCAGCGCACGTGTCATAGGCCTGCTGACCTGGAAGTCAGCCATGGAGTCAGCCAGATCTGGTGCCACAATGGGCTGGTCCAACAAGGGCTGAGCATGGATGGTGTCAGCCACATCAGCCTCAACGGGAGGGGGGGGGGATTATGGGTGCCCTTGACTGGTCCTCCACACATGGGGGGACAGGCTCACCCTGCAAGTAACGACCACGTCCCCTACCGGATCCACCACGGCCACCACTTGTGGCTCTTCCACCTTTGCCACCCTTACGGAATCCTCGCCTCCCAGCCATGGCACTGATGTAAATGTGCGTATGGGAGTGGCTGGAAACTATTGTCCTGGGCAATTGGGGGTCAAAGGGGTTGGGTACCAGATGGTAATTGTACCCTAGTGCTCTTGCAAGGCTGATTGTAACCCCTGGGGAAAGATGACGGGTCACGCTACGCACAGGAGCCCCAAAAAAGGGAGATGACGTGCACGCAACCCCTCCTAGACCACGTGTGCAGAAAGAAAAACCTGCACTACGCTGTGGCACCCAGTAACACAAGAATGAACGTATGCGTGTCACACGCAGCCTAGAATGACCTCTGAAGGGGTAGGCTACACACGGGGCAAGCACAGATGTTAGATACGTGCGTGACTCACCGTCTGCCTGGTAAACGAGCCTGTAAAAGGAGCACGTTTGGTTGGCAACACCCCCGCCAAAAGAAGATTTGTACGCTGTCTGAGGAGACAGGACAACAGTAGAAGGGAACACTGTTTGAGGGAACAGGCCCAGGTAAACCAGTAAAAGCGAAAAAAGAGAAAAAGCTGTCAGAGGTAACAGGGAATACGAACTTGAAACGCCGTGAAGTAAATCGCGTGTGAAACGACAAGAAGTACAGAATTCACCCACTCGCTCTCCACGAAAAGCACGTACAAGGGAAACGTGTTCTACACATACCTTTTATACAGGGCCACACGTCCAGCGTCACTTACGCGGCGTGTACGCGCTAGGGCCTTTTCCACCAATTACACGCTTTGTCACTTCTGCGTGTAGGGACATTTCCACCAATTACACGCTTTGTCACTTCTGCGTGTAGGGCCATTTCCACCAATTACACGCTTTGTCACTTCTGCGTGTAGGGCCATTTCCACCAATCACACGCAATTACACTCTGACGTGCAGTCTTTCCACGTGTGCTCTGTCATCACGTGCTGTGTGGGAAACACCCGTGCGGGTCACGTCACAGACGCGCTTACGCGCTGAGGGCCTTTCCTCGGTTTTCACGCTGACGTGCAGGATTTTCACGTGCAAAATCACTCCGTACCAAGCTGGCCACGCCTATGCACACGGAATACCACGCTCCTGCCCGGAAGGCCGAACTACTGCCCCCCAGAGCCCCGAGCACGCTCCCACCTGCTGCTGCCTGACTGCCTGCTGCCCCTGCACTGCTGGGGGGTGGGGGTGGTGGGAGACATGGGTGGGGGCCTGGTGGAGGGTGCCCCTGGTGGCGGGGGGGTGGGTGTGATAGGGGACATGGGTGGGGGCCTGGTGGAGGGAGCCCCTGGTGGCGGGGGGGTGGGGGTGATAGGGGACATGGGTGGGGGCCTGGTGGAGGGTGCCCCTGCACTGCTGGGGGGTGGGTGTGATAGGGGACATGGGTGGGGGCCTGGTGGAGGGTGCCCCTGCACTGCTGGGGGGTGGGGGTGATAGGGGACATGGGTGGGGGCCTGGTGGAGGGTGCCTCTGGTGCTGGGGGGTGGGGGTGTTGGGAGACATGGGTGGGGGCCTGGTGGAGGGTGCCCCTGGTGGCTGGGGGGTGGGGGTGATAGGGGACATGGGTGGGGGCCTGGTGGAGGGTGCCCTTGGATGCTGGGGGTGGGGGTGTTGGGAGACATGGGTGGGGGCCTGGTGGAGGGTGCCCCTGGTGGCGGGGGGGTGGGTGTGATAGGGGACATGGGTGGGGGCCTGGTGGAGGGTGCCCCTGGTGGCGGGGGGGTGGGTGTGATAGGGGACATGGGTGGGGGCCTGGTGGAGGGTGCCCCTGGTGGCGGGGGGGTGGGTGTGATAGGGGACATGGGTGGGGGCCTGGTGGAGGGTGCCCCTGGTGGCGGGGGGTGGGGGTGATAGGGGACATGAGTGGGGGCCTGGTGGAGGGTGCCCCTGGTGGCTGGGGGGTGGGGGTGGTGGGAGACATGAGTGGGGGCCTGGTGGAGGGTGCCCCTGCACTGCTGGGGGGTGGGGGTGATAGGGGACATGGGTGGGGGCCTGGTGGAGGGTGCCCCTGGTGGCGGGGGTGTGGGGGTGATAGGGGACATGAGTGGGGGCCTGGTGGAGGGTGCCCCTGGTGGCTGGGGGTGGGGGTGGTGGGAGACATGAGTGGGGGCCTGGTGGAGGGTGCCCCTGCACTGCTGGGGGGTGGGGGTGATAGGGGACATGGGTGGGGGCCTGGTGGAGGGTGCCCCTGGATGCTGGGGGGTGGGGGTGTTGGGAGACATGAGTGGGGGCCTGGTGGAGGGTGCCCCTGCACTGCTGGGGGGTGGGGGTGATAGGGGACATGGGTGGGGGCCTGGTGGAGGGTGCCCCTGGATGCTGGGGGGTGGGGGTGTTGGGAGACATGGGTGGGGGCCTGGTGGAGGGTGCCCCTGGTGGCTGGGGGGTGGGGGTGATAGGGGACATGGGTGGGGGCCTGGTGGAGGGTGCCCCTGGATGCTGGGGGGTGGGGGTGTTGGGAGACATGGGTGGGGGCCTGGTGGAGGGTGCCCCTGGTGGCGGGGGGGTGGGTGTGATAGGGGACATGGGTGGGGGCCTGGTGGAGGGTGCCCCTGGTGGCGGGGGGTGGGGGTGATAGGGGACATGGGTGGGGGCCTGGTGGAGGGTGCCCCTGCACTGCTGGGGGGTGGGTGTGATAGGGGACATGGGTGGGGGCCTGGTGGAGGGTGCCCCTGGTGGCGGGGGGTGGATGTGATAGGGGACATGGGTGGGGGCCTGGTGGAGGGTGCCCCTGCACTGCTGGGGGGTGGGGGTGATAGGGGACATGGGTGGGGGCCTGGTGGAGGGTGCCCCTGGTGGCGGGGGGTGGGGGTGATAGGGGACATGAGTGGGGGCCTGGTGGAGGGTGCCCCTGGTGGCTGGGGGGTGGGGGTGGGGGTGGTGTGTCATGATCTCTGCTTCCAAAAGGTCAGGGTTTTCCCCACTCCCTTGGAAGCAGATCCATAACCCAGGTTCCAAGTGCCAACCAGTCCCAATTGGGACCTTTTGGACCCAGTCCTGGCGCCAGTGGCACCAGGCTCATAAATATTTCCAGTCCCAGCGCTGAAAGCACCGGGCTCATAATGCTTGGGTGGACTTACCTGCAGCAGACCATGCTGCTTACTTGCCTGCCAGTTGAGCCTCTGATCCTCTTCTGTTTGGAACTACTTTTCCTGTTGGGTGGGGCAGGAGCCACTCCCTAGATTCAGAACACTGGAACTCTTCTGGAAAGCAGGAACTCTTTTCTTACCTAGGCTTGGCTGTGGAAGGAGACACCTAAGCACTACAGGAGGCTATTTAAACCACACCCGATGGATGAATCTTGCTTTGCGTTATTCTGCATCCTCTGCAGCAGAACGCTCATCGTGTCTTCTGCATCTGATCCTGGGCCTAAGTAAAAAGGCTTACCATCCTGAATCCAGTCTTCAGCAACACCTATAAAGACAAGAAAGAACAGGTTAGCATTACGGTCTTCAGTGACAGCTCTTCACTTACCTGGTCCATCGGCTGTCACCAACGCCTCGCGCTGCATTCCGGCATCTGAAAGACAAAGGCTTACCAACTCTTCGCACGCTCCGGAGGCCTTCGGCGCTGCATCCCGCATCTGAAAGACAAAACAAGGTGCGTTTAAAGACATTGGGGAACTTTAATACTCACGTGCCATTACTCCTTTCCACATCTAACCCAGTGGGTATTCCGGCACCCTGCAGCCGCTCCGAACTTGTACCTGCAAAATAAAAAGACAGTTAGAGCGCATCGTGAAGCAGGCAACAAGCGCTTACTTACGTGCTTCCAGGCGCTTCTATTCATCACACGGGCTCCATCTTCAACTCACTTCAGCCCGTCATCCGCCATCGCCGGAACCCTGCAAAACAAGAGACATCATTACTAAAGTCTTTAAAGACATTAGAATTACTCGAAACTTACCGTTCATGCAGTAAACGACGGACAGCAGTCCTCTGAAGTCAAGAAGCCTGCTCCCCTTATCCAGTGAAGAAACTGGTTACAGCACCCTGCCCCGAGGCAGATGGAGAGCACAGCGTTCACTTACCTAAGGTGAGAGCGTTAACCTTTGGGGTTCTACAGGAGAAGAGAAAGGGAAGAAGAGAGAGACATTCAATAACCCAGTTCCTTAATCCCATATTTTCTATCTGCAGACATCTTACCCTTCGAGTCAGACATACAGTGCACAGAGGTCCAGCCCAAAGAGCCAGCCGTGTGTTACACATCACCTTTGAAGATACGGTATACGCCCAGTCAAGACCGGCGCCTCTACGGGAATCAGGTGAGCGTTACAGAACGCAAAGCCTACCACAAAACTCCCGTCCAGGCGCTATGGAAACCTCGGATACCGACCAGCTAGCCCAGTTACTTGGGGAACTAAGGGCAGAAGTGCATGCAGCCCGTCAGGAAACGAACGCTCTAAGAAGGGAACTGATTATTTCCAAGGAGCGAACAGATGATCTCGCTAGACAATTGCTACAGTCACAAGCCGGACAGACCCCGTTACCCGCATCTGGGGGAAATCTTCCTTCTACATCCTCTATGAATCCAGTGCAGATCAACCTACCTGGGAATGTACCTCTGGCTCCGCCCGAACGATTTTCTGGTGACCCAAAGAGGTTTGCAGTATTTATCAATCAGTGCCGGTTGCATTTCTTATGCCGGCCAGCAGCCTTTCCAACTGATCAAGCTAAAGTAGCTTTCGTGCTTTCGTACCTTAGTGGCAATGCGGCAGACTGGTCGATCCCTCTAGTAAATCAAGATGATCCGGTCCTCCATGATTTTCAAGCTTTTCAGCTCAGTATGGAAAAACTGTTCGCAAGACATTCACAGGGGCAGGCCTTGGACAATGAGCTTCTTTCGTTGCGACAAGGTAATCAAGACCTTTTGGCTTATATTGCGTCTTTCAACAGACTGATAGTGGAAACTCAATGGCCTGAGGTCAAAAGGATTACGCTGTTTTATAGAGGTCTACGTGGAGAGCTCAAAGATGTGTTAGCCCAAGTAGTGAATCCCCCACAAGATTGTTCGGACTATATAGACTTAGTCGTTCAAATAGATCACAGACTGCAGAACAGGAAGGCCGATCGTTCCAAGTTTGATGCTCGAGTATTTTCCAAACCGCCAACTCCTTCCAAAGGAGTAGACTCCGGGGAACCCATGCAAATAGGGGGTCTGAAAGGTCCTCTGACACAAAAGGAGCGGGAAAGGAGAAAACAGTTGCAATTATGCCTCTATTGCGGAAACTCAGGGCACTTTCTTCGAGACTGTCCGGTGAAACCTGCCAAGAAGGCAGTAGGAGCTGCAGTTACCAAAGTTACAAACTCTGAGCAGGGAAACGACCTCGCCCGACAAGAATAGAGGTCCTCTTGCCGAGCGTGAAAACCAGTTCCGTGACCTCGCATTTCATGATACCTATGGTCCTCATTAGCCCTGATAATCCGGATCGATTACATGCAATTGAAGCTTACGTCGACAGCGGTGCCATCGGCAATTATGTGGATCATGAAATGGTTTTGAGGATGAATCTAACTCTTTGTCCCAAGGCTGTAAAGGACGTCATTACTACGGTGGATGGTACGGAGATAGCCTCCGGGCCAGTAACGCATACCACTCAAGAGGTGACGCTAGTAAGTCAAGATGGACACCATGAGAAGATCGTGTTCGATGTGATCAAGGCCCCTCAGTTTCAGATTATTCTAGGAATACCTTGGTTAGAGAAACACAATCCTCTGATCGATTGGCGAGCAAGAACGGTCCAGTTTCCAGAATGTGTCTCTACTTGTCACCCTCCACCTGGTGTTGCACTGGCAGCAATTTCTTCAGAGACTCCCCAGTTACCTCCCGAATACCTAGAATACCAAGATGTTTTCCGGAAGGATCAGGCTAACTCTCTACCTCCTCATAGGTCTTATGACTGCCAGATAGACCTGATACCTGGATCTACTCCTCCTTGTAGTAGAATTTATGCCCTCACCGAGCCTGAGAACCTTCACCTTCGACAATACCTGGATCAATACCTGGCAAATGGGTTTATTCGTCCTTCCAAGTCCCCTGCTTCTTCAGCTTTGTTCTTCGTTCAAAAAAAGGAAGGAGACCTTAGAACTTGTATAGATTATCGCTCCCTGAACCAGATCACCGTTAAGAATAGATATCCGTTACCTTTGATCCCTGAACTCCTGGACCAAGTCAGAAAAGCATGCATTTATACAAAGCTGGATCTTAGAGGAGCTTACCACTTGGTACGAGTAAAAGAGGGCGATGAATGGAAGACGGCCTTCCGCACCAAGTATGGGCTATTTGAATATCAGGTCATGCCCTTCGGACTTTGCAATGCCCCGGCCGCCTTTCAATATTTTATGAACGATGTCCTCAGAGAGCTCATAGATGTGTGTGTTGTTGTTTACTTTGACGACATCCTCGTTTATTCTTCATCGGAATCTGAACATCGGAAACACGTGAAAATGGTCCTCGAAAGATTGCGTCAACACAAACTTTTCGCTAAGTTGGAAAAATGTGTTTTCAACGTGACTGAAGTTGAATTCTTGGGATTCATATTATCACCTGGCGGAGTGCGTATGGATTCAAAGAAGGTCGATGCAGTTCTCAAATGGCCATCACCATCCTCCGTAAAAGGTGTGCAAAGCATGTTAGGCTTTGCTAACTTTTACCGCAGGTTTATCCCCGAATTCTCTCGAATAGTCCAGCCCATCACTGCCTTGTTAAAGAAAAACAAACGTTTTGAATGGTCTACCGAGGCGGAACAAGCTTTCCAGGATTTGAAGACTAAATTTATCTCTGCACCAATCTTAAAACACCCTCGCCCCGAACTCCCCTACATCGTGGAAACTGATGCTTCAAGCCTTGCCATGGGGGCAGTTCTATCACAAAAGGACCCGGTAACCAATCAGTTGCATCCCGTGGCATTTTGGTCCCGCAAATTCTCGCCTCCTGAAATCAATTACACGATTACTGACAAGGAACTTCTGGCTATCAAGTCTGCCTTTAAGGCTTGGCGGCATTATCTGCTGGGGGCCCGACACACCGTTACTGTGATTACGGATCACCGAAACCTGCAATATTTGAAAACCGCAAAAGCCCAATCCTCTAGACAACTCCGTTGGGCATTATTCTTTGCCGAGTTTGACTTCATAATTACCTATCGACCTGGTACAAAGAACGGTAAAGCTGATGCCCTTTCTCGGATGGGAGTGGAAGAACACTTGATCAACCCTAAACCTGTACCAATCATTCCCGAACAAAGAATTCTGGGTGTAATCGCCACAGAATCCATAGAGGAAGTTAAGGATAAAGCCAGGCAACTTGTAACTCCAGCAGACATACAGAATTGGCATCTGCAGGGAAAGGACTTTGCAGAAAAGGACAACTTATTGTATTTCCAAGAACGATTATACCTACCCAGCACAGATTTACAGAAAAAAGTAATCTCTTGTTATCACGATTCTTTAATGGAAGGACATCCCGGTATGGCCAAGACCTCAGAAAAGATCAAGCGCTACTTCTGGTGGCCGTCTTGGAAAAAAGATATCAGAGACTTTATAATGTCCTGTGGAGTATGCGCCCAAAACAAGAGTCAAAAGGAAAGACCAGCAGGCCTCTTACGCCCTATTGACATCCAACCTCGCCCTTGGCATACGCTTTCTATGGACTTCATCACCGATCTACCTCCATGCTCCGGATACAATACGATTCTAGTAATCGTGGACTTATTCTCCAAGATGGCGCATTTCATTCCGCTCAAAGGCTTGCCAACAGCAGCAACTCTGGCCCGAGAATTTCTTGAAAACATCGTCCGACTGCACGGTTTCCCTTCGGTTCTAATTTCGGATCGAGGTAGTCAATTTATTTCTCATTTTTGGCAAAGTTGCTGTCGGTCGGCTCAAATTGATGTGAGACTATCGACCAGTCACCACCCTCAGACCGACGGACAAACCGAGAGGACCAATCAAACTCTGGAACAGTATTTACGCTGCATGCTGCAACAAACTGAAAAAACTTGGAAAGACATCCTTTGGATAGCCGAATATGCCTACAATAACTCTGTCCATTCGGGAACTGGGAAAACCCCGTTTTTTCTTTTGTACGGCAGTCACCCTCGAACCTCGGAGTTGGATCCCCTCCAAGATCTTGAAACACCAGCAGTAGACTACCTGCATTCTACAATCACCCAAGCCTTTAAGGAAGCTGTTTCTCACCTTCAAAGGGCTAAAGAACAATACAAGAAAGGAGCAGATCAACATCAGAAGGAAGCCCCTCAATATCAAGTAGGGGATCAAGTCTGGTTATCCACCAAATATCTACCTCTAAAAGGGCCACGCACATTCAACCCAAGATACCTTGGTCCCTATTCCATCACTACCATAGTAAACCCAGTAGCGGTCAAGTTGGACTTGCCCCCTCACATGAAGATACATCCGGTCTTCCACGTCTCTCTATTAAAACCCGTGCAACCTCAAACCCGACTAACTACATCTCCAAAACCTATTCTAGTTGATGGAGAACTCGAGTTTGAAGTCAAAAGCATCCTGGATTCCAAGATCTCCAAATCTAAACTATTTTACCTAATTGACTGGAAAGGCTACGGCCCCCAAGAGAGATCCTGGGAACCTGCTGAATATGTCCACGCTCCTCGCCTAATCAAAAGATTTCACCGAACATTTCCTGACAAGCCAAAACCCCCGGAGAAGCCCGGTTTGGGAGGGGCCTTGAGGGGGGGTACTGTCATGATCTCTGCTTCCAAAAGGTCAGGGTTTTCCTCACTCCCTTGGAAGCAGATCCATAACCCAGGTTCCAAGTGCCAACCAGTCCCAATTGGGACCTTTTGGACCCAGTCCTGGCGCCAGTGGCACCAGGCTCATAAATATTTCCAGTCCCAGCGCTGAAAGCGCCGGGCTCATAATGCTTGGGTGGACTTACCTGCAGCAGACCATGCTGCTTACTTGCCTGCCAGTTGAGCCTCTGATCCTCTTCTGTTTGGAACTACTTTTCCTGTTGGGTGGGGCAGGAGCCACTCCCTAGATTCAGAACACTGGAACTCTTCTGGAAAGCAGGAACTCTTTTCTTACCTAGGCGTGGCTGTGGAAGGAGATACCTAAGCACTACAGGAGGCTATTTAAACCACACCCGATGGATGAATCTTGCTTTGCGTTATTCTGCATCCTCTGCAGCAGAACGCTCATCGTGTCTTCTGCATCTGATCCTGGGCCTAAGGAAAAAGGCTTACCATCCTGAATCCAGTCTTCAGCAACACCTATAAAGACAAGAAAGAACAGGTTAGCATTACGGTCTTCAGTGACAGCTCTTCACTTACCTGGTCCATCGGCTGTCACCAACGCCTCGCGCTGCATTCCGGCATCTGAAAGACAAAGGCTTACCTACTCTTCGTGCGCTCCGGAGGTCTTCACACTGCATTCCGGCATCTGAAAGACAAAAGCTTACCAACTCTTCGTACGCTCCGGAGGCCTTCGGCGCTGCATCCCGCTTCTGAAAGACAAAACAAGGTGCGTTTAAAGACATTGGGGAACTTTAATACTCACGTGCCATTACTCCTTTCCACATCTAACCCAGTGGGTATTCCGGCACCCTGCAGCCGCTCCGAACTTGTACCTGCAAAATAAAAAGACAGTTAGAGCGCATCGTGAAGCAGGCAACAAGCGCTTACTTACGTGCTTCCAGGCGCTTCTATTCATCACACGGGCTCCATCTTCAACTCACTTCAGCCCGTCATCCGCCATCGCCGGAACCCTGCAAAACAAGAGACATCATTACTAAAGACTTTAAAGACATTAGAATTACTCGAAACTTACCGTTCGTGCAGTAAACGACGGACAGCAGTCCTCTGAAGTCAAGAAGCCTGCTCCCCTTATCCAGTGAAGAGACTGGTTACAGCACCCTGCCCCGAGGCAGATGGAGAGCACAGCGTTCACTTACCTAAGGTGAGAGCGTTAACCTTTGGGGTTCTACAGGAGAAGAGAAAGGGAAGAAGAGAGAGACATTCAATAACCCAGTTCCTTAATCCCATATTTTCTATCTGCAGACATCTTACCCTTCGAGTCAGACATACAGTGCACAGAGGTCCAGCCCAAAGAGCCAGCCGTGTGTTACACATCACCTTTGAAGATACGGTATACGCACAGTCAAGACCGGCGCCTCTACGGGAATCAGGTGAGCGTTACATGGTGGGAGACATGAGTGGGGGCCTGGTGGAGGGTGCCCCTGCACTGCTGGGGGGTGGGGGTGATAGGGGACATGGGTGGGGGCCTGGTGGAGGGTGCCCCTGGATGCTGGGGGGTGGGGGTGATAGGGGACATGGGTGGGGGCCTGGTGGAGGGTGCCCCTGGATGCTGGGGGGTGGGGGTGTTGGGAGACATGGGTGGGGGCCTGGTGGAGGGTGCCCCTGCACTGCTGGGGGGTGGGGGTGATAGGGGACATGGGTGGGGGCCTAGTGGAGGGTGCCCCTGGATGCTGGGGGGTGGGGGTGTTGGGAGACATGGGTGGGGGCCTGGTGGAGGGTGCCCCTGGTGGCTGGGGGGTGGGGGTGATAGGGGACATGGGTGGGGGCCTGGTGGAGGGTGCCCCTGGTGGCGGGGGGGTGGGGGTGGTGAGAGACATGAGTGGGGGCCTGGTGGAGGCTGCCCCTGCACTGCTGGGGGGTGGGGGTGATAGGGGACATGGGTGGGGGCCTGGTGGAGGGTGCCCCTGGATGCTGGGGGGTGGGGGTGTTGGGAGACATGGGTGGGGGCCTGGTGGAGGGTGCCCCTGGTGGCGGGGGGGTGGGTGTGATAGGGGACATGGGTGGGGGCCTGGTGGAGGGTGCCCCTAGTGGCGGGGGGGGTGGGGGTGGTGGGAGACATGAGTGGGGGCCTGGTGGAGGCTGCCCCTGCACTGCTGGGGGGTGGGGGTGATAGGGGACATGGGTGGGGGCCTGGTGGAGGGTGCCCCTGGATGCTGGGGGGTGGGGGTGGTGAGAGACATGAGTGGGGGCCTGGTGGAGGCTGCCCCTGCACTGCTGGGGGGTGGGGGTGATAGGGGACATGGGTGGGGGCCTGGTGGAGGGTGCCCCTGGATGCTGGGGGGTGGGGGTGTTGGGAGACATGGGTGGGGGCCTGGTGGAGGGTGCCCCTGGTGGCGGGGGGGTGGGTGTGATAGGGGACATGGGTGGGGGCCTGGTGGAGGGTGCCCCTAGTGGCGGGGGGGTGGGGGTGGTGGGAGACATGAGTGGGGGCCTGGTGGAGGCTGCCCCTGCACTGCTGGGGGGTGGGGGTGATAGGGGACATGGGTGGGGGCCTGGTGGAGGGTGCCCCTGGATGCTGGGGGGTGGGAGTGTTGGGAGACATGGGTGGGGGCCTGGTGGAGGGTGCCCCTGGTGGCGGGGGGGTGGGTGTGATAGGGGACATGGGTGGGGGCCTGGTGGAGGGTGCCCCTGGATGCTGGGGGGTGGGGGTGTTGGGAGACATGGGTGGGGGCCTGGTGGAGGGTGCCCCTGGATGCTGGGGGGTGGGGATGTTGGGAGACATGGGTGGGGGCCTGGTGGAGGGTGCCCCTGGTGGCGGGGGGGTGGGTGTGATAGGGGACATGGGTGGGGGCCTGGTGGAGGGTGCCCCTAGTGGCGGGGGGGTGGGGGTGGTGGGAGACATGAGTGGGGGCCTGGTGGAGGCTGCCCCTGCACTGCTGGGGGGTGGGGGTGATAGGGGACATGGGTGGGGGCCTGGTGGAGGGTGCCCCTGGATGCTGGGGGGTGGGGGTGGTGAGAGACATGAGTGGGGGCCTGGTGGAGGCTGCCCCTGCACTGCTGGGGGGTGGGGGTGATAGGGGACATGGGTGGGGGCCTGGTGGAGGGTGCCCCTGGATGCTGGGGGGTGGGGGTGTTGGGAGACATGGGTGGGGGCCTGGTGGAGGGTGCCCCTGGTGGCGGGGGGGTGGGTGTGATAGGGGACATGGGTGGGGGCCTGGTGGAGGGTGCCCCTAGTGGCGGGGGGGTGGGGGTGGTGGGAGACATGAGTGGGGGCCTGGTGGAGGCTGCCCCTGCACTGCTGGGGGGTGGGGGTGATAGGGGACATGGGTGGGGGCCTGGTGGAGGGTGCCCCTGGATGCTGGGGGGTGGGAGTGTTGGGAGACATGGGTGGGGGCCTGGTGGAGGGTGCCCCTGGTGGCGGGGGGGTGGGTGTGATAGGGGACATGGGTGGGGGCCTGGTGGAGGGTGCCCCTGGATGCTGGGGGGTGGGGATGTTGGGAGACATGGGTGGGGGCCTGGTGGAGGGTGCCCCTGGTGGCGGGGGGGTGGGTGTGATAGGGGACATGGGTGGGGGCCTGGTGGAGGGTGCCCCTGGTGGCGGGGGGGTGGGGGTGATAGGGGACATGGGTGGGGGCCTGGTGGAGGGTGCCCCTGGATGCTGGGGGGTGGGGGTGTTGGGAGACATGGGTGGGGGCCTGGTGGAGGGTGCCCCTGGTGGCTGGGGGGTGGGGGTGATAGGGGACATGGGTGGGGGCCTGGTGGAGGGTGCCCCTGCACTGCTGGGGGGTGGGGGTGATAGGGGACATGGGTGGGGGCCTGGTGGAGGGTGCCCCTGGTGGCGGGGGGGTGGGGGTGATAGGGGACATGAGTGGGGGCCTGGTGGAGGGTGCCCCTGGTGGCTGGGGGGTGGGGGTGGTGGGAGACATGAGTGGGGGCCTGGTGGAGGGTGCCCCTGCACTGCTGGGGGGTGGGGGTGATAGGGGACATGGGTGGGGGCCTGGTGGAGGGTGCCCCTGCACTGCTGGGGGGTGGGGGTGCAGGGGGACATGAGCAGGTGTGCAGGGTAGTCCCCTGTTTTGTGGGCTGCCTGCAGGGGCCGTGGAGGGTGTACATGGAACACCTGTGAGGACCCACCCAGCCTAATTGCGTGTGATAATTCCCGCACACCCCTGTAATACACGTACCCTGGCCAATCGCGTGTAGAACTTCCCACGCACCCCTGTAATACACGTAGCAAGCCAAATCGCGTGTGATAATTCCCGCGCACCCCTGTAATTCACGTACCCTGGCCAATCGCGTGTAGAACTTCCCACGCACCCCTGTAATACACGTACCAGGCCAAATCGCGTGTGATTATTCCCGCGCACCCCTGTAATACACGTACCCTGGCCAATCGCGTGTAGAAGTTCCCACGCACCCCTGTAATACACCTACCAGGCCAAATCGCATGTGAGAATTACCGCGCACCCCTGTAATACACGTACCCAGCCGAATCGCGTGTAGAACTTCCCGCACACCCCTGTAATACACGTACCCTGGCCAACCGCGTGTAGTACTTCCCGCGTACCCCTGTAGTACTCTACCCTGGCTAATCGCGTGTATGACTTCACGCGTACCCCTGATATGCACGTTACCCGCTTTGCGTTCCTTGTTTGGCAGCCCTGTAGACTGGTCCAGGGTTAGCGCAGCCCTTTGCGATGATTTAGCGATTTTGATGGCTTTTCCTTGCGCGAGGGCGTTCTTGGGGGCGTTACTGGCGCTGCTGCAGGGTCGCTGCGATACTCTGCGCCACGGCTGGTTTGGGAGCCTGAAATCCATGAATACGCTGTGCGCGGAAATCGGTTTTAGCGCACGTGCCTGGCGCAGACAATCGCACGCGGACACTCTGCGCCAGCCGCTTGCGACACTTTTCTGCGAAATTCTATGAATTACCCTGTAAATGTTTATCATAATCATGTAGATTGCTACAAGTCCTTTTAATCCTAAGCAGTTCCCCACATAATCAATAATTAAAATGAGAAGGTACTTCCAAAATTCAAAGAGGTGAGATTAAGAAAACTCATCTGTTGGATTCCAGGACATTGAATTTATTTATTATCTCTTTATTCAGTCAAATAAAGCAAAATAGCATTCTTTCTTAATATGATGTGACTAAGCCAACATGATTTTCCTTTATTTATTTGTTTTGAATCATTGGTGTACAGTTTTCCATTATTTTTATACTATTGTGAAAGCCTGTATACACGGACCGAAGTGCATAAAGAAAGACATGTTTAGAGTGTTAATATATTATGTTGTATATTTAATTGTAATTGCTTGTAATTCATGTTAATAGAAAAATAATATTTTTTAGGTTTTCATTAACACAGTAGGACCAGTATATATCCTAAGGGAATAGCTCCCTCTAGCGGTGACAACAAGCAAAGCGGGCAGTCTCTATTGCACATGACTTCATTGGACAAATATACACCTGGCATTTTATAATAAAGGATTATACAAAATAATACAAATACTCCTTTGCTCCTTGCTTTCCTTACAGGGGAGCAAGAAGCTGTGGGAGCACACATGAGACACTGGGCCCGATTCATGGAATTATTTGTGTGGAAAATAGCATAGTAGTTGCGCGTGCAACTGCGTGCAAATCCGCCTTCGTTGAGTCATGGAATCGAATGTGCTGCACTTTTCCTGGATGTGGATGGAGTTCACATTGGCTCAGCACGTCTGTGCGAGGCATCGAGGGCCTTGCGTGAGACTCCATGCAAAGCGTGGGCGTGGCTTGTGCAGCGGGCCGGGAACGGGGTGGAACACCGAAAATGGGGAAGAACCTGTGAAAAAGTGGTGGTTCCGAGGGACGGCCTGCAGGCAGTCCCTCGCACGCCCACTATTGCGTGGCACGAGACATATTCATGGATTCGATCGCACAACGTCTCGGCTGGGAAATGGCCACGCAAGTCCTTCAGACGATCCGCCACTTGAAAGCAGGCCTAAGTACACTTGTGTGTAGGATAGCAGCACAGAGGTGGGGTCGCATGTCAGATTTCTGGGTGCGTGTACTCAAGCGGGGGTTCCAAAGTAACTTAGGGGTGCATGTAAGCAGTGTAGCAGGGTGCAGAAATGGTTTACAAGGGTTCGCATGCAGATTTTCCGAGTTTATACCGAGCTATGATTTTTCATACGGAGGTTGTCAGGGTGCCGGGAACAGTTACGGGGGACCATGTGCAGGGTCCCTGAGATGCAGGTCTGCTTGAGGGGGACTTCACGTACTGTTTGAAGGGTGCATGTATTCGTACCTGGGGGAGAGCGCAACTGTAGCTGATCTGGAAGTTTATGCTTTGGGCGTGGGCATGTCAGGGGCATTCCAGCCACGACTTGCGAATACGGATACTTTGCGCAGACCATTCCATGAATACACGGGCCGTGCATTTTTTTATTCTGCGCCCAGGCTCGTGTAGTGTCCTTCTCTGCGTGTGGCCCTTGTGGGATTTCTGCACCCATTACCATGAATCGGGCCCTAAACCTTCTGTATTTCTTTTGGGGATTTTACCTATCTAGATAGCAACAAAGCACTATACATGTCGTTGAGGAGGGGGTTAAAAGATGTGGGATATTTCAGCCGGGAGTAGGATGTGATGCAGGAACAAAAGGAACCTTCTAGCACATAAGTATTGACTGAAGAGTAAGGTATGAAGTTACTTCCTAAACTGCAAGAGTGTTGGCACACTCAGGATGGCCACCAAGATGGTGCTTTACTCAGCATGGGCCTAACAGAAGTCAAGTTTCCTGTTTGTTTCCTTACACATCAGGGTTGTCTCTAATATAGTGATGGCCTGGCTACTCTAAGAACACAACCCCCCTGTTTCCTTTGATGTGGGTAGGTTCTAGTGTGGGTTATTTTCTGCTCTGGCAATCCATGAGTGGATGAGAGTGTTCTTTGTGCTTTCAGTGACTTTGGTCGCTGGCAGTTTGAAGTCACCAGGGACGATGAATTTTGAGTTTGTGATTGACTTTGAGGTGATGGGATCAGAAATGTAATTGAGGAAAAACCAACACTTGGGTGGTAGATCATATTGACTATGGCGGTTAGTTTATGCAATTGTGGAAGATGGCATGAGAGAGGCTTCATGCACATCAGGGCTGTTTGTCTCAGCATGAGACAAGTCCAGTCTGATTTGTTGATAACTGCCACACCTCCCTCAACATTCCCTGTTCGGTCAACATGTTCGATTCTCCGCTAAGTTAGAGGAGGACATCAAAGAAGTGCATAGAGGTGGGGGATAGCCATGTTTCTCTGATAAAAGTGGCATTTAGTGTGTGTGTTGACAAGGTCAACGATTTCGGCAGAAGGTTAAGGGCGCATTAATGATCATTAGGATGCATGAGAGACCGGTATGGGGTAATGCATTGTAACGGGGGGTATCTGGTGAAATTGAGAGGATTTGTTGTGCGTCTATGAGCTTTTGTAACCTTCGGTCCTCAGTGTAATGGACTGTTGCTGCAAGAGATACATTGTAATGTCTGCCTGACCTTGGTGAGGCCAGGGTTTCAGCCCGTGGAAACATCCAGGACTTAAAAGGCGAAGACCTTCACTACGTCCTTAGCTGAAGATGCCTGGAAGGCTGGATATAAGGGAGAGCAGGTGGCTCTTGATTGGATGGTGGGTAGGAATGAACAGAGATGGTTTTGTGACCAGAAACACTTCTCGCAGCTTGGAGTAGGGAAAGAAAAACAGAAGTCATTAAGTAGTCCCTGCTACGCACAGAAGACTGGAGGAGGAAGAGTTAGTCACAGTTTGGTGTGAAACTCTGGATGTGGCACAGCTGGAAATGTGGCCATAGACATTCCTCTGAGCCTAGTGGATGAGGACTGCAAGGGCGATAAAAAAACAAGCTGTTAAGTAGTCACCATTTATTGAGGCTAGCTGTAGGAGGGGGAGCTAGTAACCATTAGGCATGAAAAGCTGGCGGGTGTGGAGGTGGTGACATGGCCAGGGAAATCCTCTAAACCTGATGGAAAGTGTGAGGGGTCAGGAATGCAAGTCAGATACAAAGATAAGGTTTTCTCAAAGTTTGCCATTGATTCAAACTTAAAAGGGGTCCGATAAACGCCTAACTTTCTCTAACCTAACAAAGAGGCCCCTGCTTAGCAAACTAAAACTAAAGAAAAATGACCTAGGGCCTCATTACAACTTTGGAGGCAGCCATGTCCGTGGTCCCTGAATAGGGAAATACCGGGCCATTCCAACCTTGGAGGACCCAGTATTTCCCCATTCAGGGAACACATCCCCATTCCCATTTGAGCCCCTCAAATGGGAAAGGGGAGGGTGCTAACAACGGGCCAGTTAATAACAGGCCCGTTGCTAACTCCCTGGTCCCCTTGCGGGACCCGCAAAGTCTAACCAGATGTCCAGAGCGGGTCCTGCAAGGGAACCTCGTAATAGGGCGGAATGGGTTTAACGGCACCGGCACCTTTACCGGCGGGGTTAAACCCATTCCGCCTGGGTCTTAATGAGGCCCCTACTGTCCAAAATACCTCTGGCCCTCGCACTAATACATACAATCAAATTATTCAAGGAATATATGGCTGACTTTTAGTTCAACAAAACAGTTTAGCAATTCAAACTCAAATGTTCTTGAAGCACTCCTTGCGATCAGGGTTGTATTCCCTTCCCCTGGATGAATTCAGGAATACTTAGATAACAGTTCTGTTTCAACAAAGTTCTGTTCAAGGAAAATAGAATAGTCTTTTCCAACCAGAGTGTCCTTGGAGAAACAACAAATTCACCACATTTGGTTCATAGTTAAAAAACAAATCACTTTCTTCCACAATATCCCTCTTGCAAGGATGATTGACTTCCTCCTCAAGACACAGGCTCCATAAACCAATTGCAATTTTTCAGTCATCATGTAACACATTCTTCAAAAGAAACTACTTCTAGCCAAGATAGCACTTCACTCTTTCTCAATACTTCTTCTTGAAATAGAACTCTTTTGTCAGGATAGCAAAAGCAACTTGTCTCAGTGGTTCCACTGCTTATCAACAAATAGTAAAGTAGATGAATTCTCTTCATTCAACAAAGGTTCTTTTCACATATCTTTCTGCCACAAAGATATCAAACCATCATCTTCTTTCCTGCCCACTTGCCTGCCAGGAAGAAAACTCCTACCACTAACTTCAAATTTGATGGTTGTAGTGATTTCAATATTCGCCACACCAATCGTTCACAATTTCTTGCATGTTGGCAGGATGTCATATATACGCTTTCCCAAAATGATAGCTCTCAAAAGAGCATTTATGCTTCAACTTCTTGGCTCACGGTAATGCTGGGTGTGAGCTTTTCCTAGTGGTTATCTTAATATGGACTTCTCATAGCCTCTTGGCTGGGGTTAATATTGGTTAGAGGCTTTCCCCACTGGTATTTCGCCCAAAGTCTTTCGACAGCCTCTTGGCTGTGGGTAGTATTTAAAAATGTGCCCCTCTTGTAGTTCCTTATGAGGGAACTTTCCTCTGTGCCACTTAGCTTTGTTTTCTTTAACTATTTGTTATTCAGTGAATAAGTTCTGCTTTGATTTATCAATAGTTCGCTCTTAAAAATGATGGTTTTGTGCAGCCTTTGTGCATGGAGAACGCTGGGGTCAGCATTCACTCTCTGCCAACTCACCGGTTCTCTGTGGCGGCTTCCACTGGTTGTCAGGCTTCGCAGTGGCGCTTCTGCATTCATTCATCCTTCTCTCCTGCCTCTGCAAGCCTCGGGTAAATTGTGCGTCAGTCTCTGGGAGCGACAACAACTCTGTTGATCTTCTGAGGATGCACCTGTCTGCCACACACTGCTCTGAAATCCAGTCTTCTACTCAGCTGGTAGAGAGAAGGGGGGTAAACCTGGATACCTTACATCTGTTAGTTTCAAGAAATAGATTTTCCACACAGTTTTTTCTCGTTTTGTGCTCAATTGTAAGATGGTTTGTTTATTTGGTCTTGTTAGGTTGTAAACACCCTTTATAGGTACAGTCGGGGCTCTTATGTCCCCATGTGGTCAGCCGACACGTGTTTCGACCCATAGATCCTTTTAACGGTATGAGGTGCAGTCTGGCGACCCCTATGGGATTCTGGTTAAGTAGATTGGGTTTGTTCCTGTGTTTACAGTTTTTCTGTTGGGCCCTGGAGTCTCTGATCCTCCGTGACATGGCGTCCTGCTGTAAGAGGGGACGACGGACCACACTTCATAGCCTTGAAAAGTCAAATCCTACACCGTAACTACCTTCACCTACCCCCTCCTCTACCCTATCCCCACCCATCCCCACCCTTGTAAATAGTTCTACTTATTGTTCTAATGACCTGTTCATGTTTGTAAATATGCTTCTCTCACTTTTGTACCTGTTGTTATATTGTAAAGCGCTTTGGCTTAAAGCGCTATATAAATTCAATAAACATAACTTCAGGCTTCAGTGTAATGAGGGTGGGGATCAATTGAGCGTGCATGGCAGTGCGATGATCTGTACAGTCCACTGTTCCTCACCTCTCTAAATAGCAGCAGGATGCAGTGGTGATTATCCAGGAGAGGGTGTTTTCGGAATGACTTGTCATGTAGGCCTGCACACACCCTCTACCTACTTGGGTCCTTGAGATCTAGAGCCTATGGAGTGGGCAGCAGAAGCAAAAATTCCCTATGTCTCTGAGGAGACAGGAGTAACACCACTGCAAGGCACAACAGCTATCAGAAACTTCTGTTTCTTCAATTAAAGACATTGGATGCCCTAACACAACAACTTTGTTTTTGTGCAACTTGAAAGATAGTGCTGCAGTAAGTTGTAAAGATCATTAAACTAGAAATGTGCGACTCTAGTCTGCTGTGTGCCACAGACCCACAAACTCTGACGGTTACTAACTAGCGACATACTTTTTCCCTATACTCTTACTTTCCTAGAACAAACGTTCAGTTAAGTAGCGTAGTAAATTGCCTATAGAATGCAAAGTTAAACTTCACAATCCTTTGGAGTCAGGTTTCTGCAACATGCTGCTCACCGGATGTTTTGAGCTATGCCTCCCTTGATCCCCTCCACCATTGACCATGCAGACTAGGATTAATGAGAGTTGTAGTCTGTGATGCTGGAAATGCTTTTTGGAGGGGCATGGCCTCACAGCCCTTGTCCTACCACTTCTCTGTGTGTGTTTTCTGTATGTTTTCTGCCTCTGAGGTCCAGTCTGGACCTCTGGCAGTGCAGCTCTTCATTTTTCCTTTTGTTGAACAACACCCACTGGATACCTTATGTCACCTATGGATGGGGGTACACCCTTGTACCGTTAATGTGTGTTTTTGGACACCTTTGTGCTGCCCACAGACCAGGGTATGGGCTGGTGGCATCTACAGGCTGACTTGACAGCGACTCCCAGGCCCTGCCAAAGGAATCAATGGATTCCTTAACAAAGGCAAGGTGGCCACTGTGGCCTCTTGGTTTATATTGCCTTTGCACCTTGTTTCCCAAAGTCTTGCATAGCCCTGACTCTGTCCCTTCTCCCTGACTGGCTGTTGGGTGGAAGAACCATATTTAGCTCTTGGGCTGCCTCCTGTCAGGCTGACTGGAGCCTTTCCAGGGACTGTGTCTTATTAGTACACTCTTGGGATGGGACTTGTATGGAGTCTGAGGGCAACTCAGATTGGGCCTCATTACGTGGTTGGTGGTAGCCATGGCGCTATTAGCGTCATGGCTGCTTCCAAACTCGTTCCAACTCCACCCTCGTGAATGGAGCAATTACCGGTCCATTCCAAGGTTGGCGGGACCGGTAATTCACCATTCACCAGGGCCCTTCCCCATTCCCATTTGAGCCCCCATATGGCTCAATGGGAATGGGGAAGGTGCTAATAACGTTACTGCAAATTGCGGTACCGTTATTAGCTCCAGAGTCTCTTTGCAGATCCCTTCCTTAAGGCCTGGAAAAACCAGGCGTTAAAGGAGGACCCGCAAAGGGAACTCGTAGTAGGGCGGTAAGGGATTACTGGCACCAGTGCCCTTACCGGTGCCGGTAATCCCTTACCGCCCACCTCGTAATGAGGCCCATTCTGTGTTGTGGGTGTCTGGTTTTTTGCTTGTGTGACACAATGCCTCGGCCAGCCCTAACGGAAACTGGATTTAATGCAGTGTAGTGTTCTGAAAGGTTGCGTGCTTACTCCAATCCACAGTCTGTGTTACAGGTGTCTGGGTGGAGTGAATAGCCTGAATGCCTGGGAGCCTGCTTGACTGCCTGCCTGCATAAATGCACCTGTGAATGGTTGGCTGCCTGAGCCTGGCTCAGCCTGAGTGAATGGGGAACCCATGTGTATATCTAGGGACCGCTCACTCACCTATTTGTTCTGAAGCTGAAGTTGAAACTGAAGCTTGAATTCTAGGTCCAGTTGGAGGAAGAAGTCTGAGGCTACATCTCTTCAAGGAATCCGAAAACTGCTAAGCTGCCCCAAGGACAGATCCAAGAGAGGACCTGGATAGGAGACCTCTTCCTGTGATATGAAAGACTATCGTGCCCCTGCTACTCTTCATCAGAAGTACTCTGGAAGCCAGTCCTGTGTGCCTGCCGTCCAGAGAAGGGGTCTTCGTGAGCCCAGAAGAGCAGTGCTTGGACATCTTGATTCAAAGAAGTCCAGTTGTGTCACCCAGGGTCTGGAAGAGTGTTTGTGACCGCTGGAAGCCAGGTAGCTGTCTAACAACCAGAAGAGGGGGTACCCTGGCATAGTGCTTCTTGACATTCGGAGCTGCGAAGGTTCCACCTGATCAAAGAATCCTTCAAGGGACATCCCTGGAATTACATATGACTACTTTTTCCCACCAGAAAAGATTCCAGTTTGCTGTGTGCAGAAGACGGTCAGCCATTGGGTTTCACACCACCAAAATCCAAAGAAGACATCCCAAGGGTCCAGCCTTGGTGAAGGTCTATGGTCCAGTCCAGTGGTTGAGTCCACGTCACCAGAAGCCATCCAGACATCCGTTCTGAGGCTGCAGCACCGAAGATCAGTGAACCACAAACTCCTGAAACCTAACACCTATTTCAGGCACTGCACCCCTCACCGCCGAAAGTCATCCAAGGTCCCCAAGGGTCCTATCTTCATCAACCCGGCCTTTTCGGGAGTCCACCGCAAGTTTCACCTTCCTAGGACTTCCACGGCAGAAGTAACAACTGTCCAACGGAGACCGCAGTGAAAACCTAAACTGCTACCTTCCGAGAGCACTTGGTTCCCTCTTTTCTATTGGCCTTGACAGCCTAGCCACTCCTTCTTGCACAGGGGATCCATCCATCAGGGGTCGCGTTGAGTAAATCCAAGAAACTCTGCCACTTTGCTTGCCAAGGCACAAAAGGTACTGTGACAGAAAAGTGTGTCTTCCAGCCTCAGGAGTCGTCCAGGGATCCCGGAG
Organism: Ambystoma mexicanum; assembly: GCF_040938575.1. NCBI lineage: Eukaryota > Metazoa > Chordata > Amphibia > Caudata > Ambystomatidae > Ambystoma > Ambystoma mexicanum. Next base: position 540,362,178 of record NC_090935.1, read on the forward strand.
TCATCTTGTATCCTGTTCTCCTGTGGCATCTTGGTACATTGGGGTGGTAGTACCTGTAAAAAGAAAGCAGAACATTATTGAACACTTTTGGACTGGGCTGTACAAGACAAGATAAGGTACCCCCTAACTTTTCCATTAAGGGTAGGCCAGGTGGGGGGATCCTCACACAGTATAACTATTTGATTCTCACTAAAGTATACTGCCTATGTTCTGAAACTAACCTGCCTTTCTCCCTTAATCTATGAAAGTACACCTTACTTAAGAATGCACATGCCTTTTTAAAACTGTCCTCAGTTGGTTCATTATTACTGATTTTAAGTCTAGTGAGAGTATATATTGTTGCCATTATTGAATAGGTGTTGCCAAAGTACAAAGTGTGTTAATTATATGTATATTCAGTGAAAAAAACTTTGTTAAAGGGACGTTATGGTTCCAAGTAAAACCGAAAACCCTTGAAATTCGCCAGTTATGGTAAGCTAAGCAACCATAACTCGCGCCACCACCGTGCACTGCTAAGACTAACACCCAGGACATCAAAGATGGCATCACAAATGTCATTGATGACATCACTGATGACATCACATGTCTGGCTCACTATTTTTTCTTTTGCTGACATATCTAGGCCACATGGTTTTCTTCAGTAACAGTCAGAAACTAAGAATTGTATTTTATTTGTAGACATATCCTTCTAGTAGGTTCTTACAGTAATTCCCTTGGAGTACAGTCACATCATATGAAACATATACATATGGGAAAACACAAGCTTGAAATACAGCAATCCTTTTTGTGCATAAAGATAATCACTAGACTAATGAGCACTTTCTGATAGTTCTGTTGTTTTTTTTATGGCTGTACTTTCCCTGTATATGGTCATATTTGTATACATTGTACTCACACTACTTTCCTTAGCGTCCAATCACATCAAGTGATACATATACATAGGGTAAATAGCAGCTTTGAAACAGAGCAATCATTTATTTGCATGAAACTAATCAGTTAAGTTATGAATTGTTTCTGCTACTACTTGTGCTTTTTTGCTAACTTCACTTTCCCTGTATATACCCATATTGGTATGTGTTCTTGTGTCTTTGTGTTTTGTCTATAGTAATGCAATTATGTAATACATGGGTTTTATTAGCTACTTATTACATATTTCACAGTACACAAAAATCTATTAAGAAAACAATTATCATTTCATTATTCAACATATTAACATTACGAATATCATACCTTCATCTTGTACGCTGCACACAATGTTATGTTTCTGTATGAGTAGCTTAGTATACTAGATAGAACCCCATAATAGGATGCTATTTATATCAATGCATCGTTCAATGCACTTATTAGGGTATATTTCTTGCAATGATTCTTGACACTTTTTTCGCAACATAATAAGAATCCCTTCTACACATATTTCATGTGATGTCATCAGTGATGTCGTCAATGACATTTGTGATGTCATCTTTGATGTCCTGGGTGTTAGTCTTAGCAGTGCACGGTGGTGGTGCGAGTTATGGTTGCTTATCTTACCATAACTGGCGAATTTCAAGGGTTTTTCGGTTTTACTTGGAACCATAACGTCCCTTTGACAACGTTTTTTCACTGAATTTCATAGGTTTTTAGTAGCGCAACTTAACCATAACGTCCCTTTAACAAAGTTCTTTTCACTGAATTTCATAGGTTTTTAGTAGCGCAACTTAAACATAACGTCCCTTTAACAAAGTTTTTTCACTGAATTTCATAGTTTTTTAGTAGCACAACTTAACAATAATGACTTTGACTTTATATACATGTCATATGGAACTGACTAGATCTCTTCTTATGAACTTGATGTCCGCGAACTTATTTAATGTTCGCGGACATGTTCAGAGAACAGTACCACTACCTAAAAACTGTGGGGGGGTGGGGGGTATGTTTGATTGTTATATCATAATATAGGAACATTTAACAAATTCAAAAAGCAGCACACAAACACATTATATATAGTAATACATAAGAAATGTAACCCATATATGTAACACACTAACCATTCATTTAAATACAATATGTTCTGAAATGGAATATACCACAAGAAGATAAATTGGCTTCCAACATAATTACCTCACAGACACAACAGAACTGAGAACAAGACCAGACCAACTGAATACATAGGACTTATCTTACCAGAAATAGTAAGTGTACTTCATTTTACTCATATATTTATAAACTTTCTGTATTAGATTAAAAAATATATTATCTTTTTTTTTTTTCTCACAGAAATGTCATGTACTCTGGAATGGCTAGAGGACAATTTCCCACATGAAGAAATGTCACAAGATAGTGAAACTAATGGTAAACACTTTATAATATAAACCATTTATTTATTTTTTTTATATACATTTAACATATATATTATTTTTTTGTACAGAGCATACCAGAATAGAAAAAACTTCAGAAAACCCTGTTATGGATAACAGTCTTCACAATATAGAAGAAAAAATGGATGTATTGTTGGCTAATTTTAATAATTTAAAAACTTTTGTCGAAAATCATTTCAAACCAAAAACCTCGTACCATTGCCCCACATGTACTTGTCCCTCCTCACCATATCCCAGTCAATTATCCCCAAACCCTCTCCATAATCCAAAACGTTTTGATGAGATTGCCATCCCTTCTTCACCTAATTCCAATCATGTTGAAACCCCAAATTCTCCTGTTTTTGTTTGTGCCTCACCTTCTCTGTCATAAATTATTAATATATGTTAAATAAAGTTTAATTTTTATATTGTATTGTGAATAGTTTCTGTTTTTTTTTTTTTTAAACAATAAAGGTGTCCGCGGACAGTGCGAGTGTTCTGAAATGTTAGTACATAAATGAAAATGGAGGTGTCCTGAAGAACACCACACCTGTTCGTACTGTTCGCTAGCAAGTTGAAACTGTTCTAAGAACACACGTGGTGTCCTGAAATGTTCGTAAAGAAACAAAAATTAAAGTGTTCTAAAGAACACTATATCTGTCCGTAATGTTCGCTATCAACTTAAAACTGTCCTAAGAACACAATTGGTGTCCTGAAATGTTCGTAAATAAACGAAAATGATGTGTCCTGAACAACAGTACAACTGTTCGTAGTGTTCGCTAGCAACATGAAACTGTACTAAGAACACACGCAGTGTCCTGAATTGTTCGTAAACAAACAAAAATGAAAGTGTCCTAAAGAACACTATACCTGTCCGGTACTGTTCGCTAGCAAGTTCAAACTGTTCTAAGAACGCTATTGGTGTCCTGAAATGTTCGTACGTAAACGAAAATGGAGGTGCCCTGAAGAACACTATACCTGTTCGTAGTGTTCGCTACCCAATTGAAACTGTTCTAAGAACACAATTGGTGTCCTGAAATGTTCGTACATAAACTAAATTACACGTGTCCTGAAGAACACTATATCTGTCCTTACTGTTCGCTACCAAGTTTAAACTGTTCCAAGAACACACGCGGTGTCCTGAAATGTTCGTTTCACGTGTGACGCACTTTTAATTACTTCAGAACCCGAACAGTGTCCGTAGGACATCAATGCGCATGCGCTAACCAATCTCCGTGCACTTGGTGTCCTGCGGACAGGCGCTTCCTTCGTGGACTAGTTCGCAAACGGATCATATGACCGCGCCCACGCTCATCGTGTGTCCTGAAATGCGGACATTGTTCGTGTCCCCGAACAATTTAAAAGTACATTTTCAGTTAATCCATAATATTTTTCAATAAAATCTCACCATGGCACAAGTCCCACATAGCAATCTTGAGTTTCTATATACCTTTTGAAACTTTCCGATCCTTTTTTTGTGTTCGATCTGTCCGCGGACAGTGCGCATGTCCGCGGACCGCGCACAAGCACCCCTATAAAAGACCACACCCAAGAGCTTATTCCCATTGTGTTTCTGGCTATTCTTCAGAACACAGTGATTTTTGCTGCCACCTGCAGACTACACCATCATCGAGATGGCATCCTTGGCTGCTGTACTGCCACTTGGTGCTGCACCTGCTTCAGCACCACCCCCACGCCCTCCACCACCACCACCTCCCCAAGGGCCTGAAGAGGGGAACAGGAGTGAGGATGCGGAGGAGGAAGAAGATGATGATGAGAATGAGGTAGAGGAAATCCCTACTACCCGCACTAGGCGTGAGTCTTGGGTGTGGCGTTATTTACCATTCATGGGAATGGTCCTAAGGCTCGTGCGAACCGTGTTACCTGCAATGAGTGCAAAATGATACTCAGTCGCGGGAAGCACGGTAAGTACAGCTTTGGGACCACTACTATGAAGCGACACCTGAGGTCATTTCACTCTGGGGCTATTTGCAGGGTTGTACCTTGCGAAGAACGTAGCAGGTTGATTTCCTCTACTTCATCCTCTGTTTCTGATCTTGTCACCACAAGGACCACCTCTGTGGGACAGCGTCTTTCTCAAGCTGCCTCACAGGCCATACAGAATGCTGATGACCCTTACCTTTCGAGGGTCACAGTTGTATGTATGTACTGTGACACAGTACTCTGCAGGGGGGAGCGACTTCGGAGTGCTTTTGAGACTATCGTCTCAGAGCACGAGAAGACCTGCTCACTACCCAAATAAAACCCACTCTACATCTTCCTCTCTCAGCTCGCCCTTTCTTATCCCTGTGGTTGGTGTCCCCTCCTTTACCCTCCTGTACCCTCCTCTCCTAGTGTGTCGTGTCTGAAAAACCAAAAAAAATACAAAATTACAAAAATAAAAAAAAAATAAGGCTCTTTTCAGAGCCGCCTTTCCCAGTTAAAAAATAGAAGTGAAAATAAATGAAGCAGGGCTCTTTGTATTTTTTAGAAGTCCGCGGACAGTTCGCGAACATTAAAAAAAATTGGGTTGCTACTCCATCACAAACATTGTAATTTTCTCTGGAAAGAAGTGGTGGCTCTGAAAAGAGCCTTTGGGTGGTGTTTGTAAGTCAAAAATTCTAAATGCTTAACATCTACTTCAAAATCGTTGTTGTAATTCCAAAAAAGGTCGCAATGCATTTTGTACATTTCTCAGAAAAATCTGATTGCCAGCATAAGTAAGATGGACTCCATCTCTGCGAAAAATGTATGTACTACAAAACATAATATTTTCATTGTGAAAAGAAGACATGCCAAAATCTCTTAGAAAGCCACAAACAGCCTTATTAACATTGCGCCTTGCTTTTTCCATTTGTGGACCAAATGAAGAAGAACGAAGCCACATTTGTCTCTGCGCAATCCGTGAAAATATCACTCGAGAATTAGGAAACATGTCCATAACCTTCCTAAGTCCTTCTTTCATAGCAAATTGCAAAAAAAAAATTCCAGTCACATGTCCTAAACTATTCCCTCCACAATGAATTACAATTATGTCTGGATGTTGCTCTGTCTCCAAAGTAGCACAGAGAGGTAGCAAGTCCAACCACTTAATTTCACGTACTCCATGCCAGTGTACTTCCACATGTGGGAATCCAAGATCTACAGCTACTCCACAGCTTTCTGCATGCACCTTCAACCAATGTATCCACAAATCTCCTAAAATCCAAACAATCTGTTTTCTGAAACACACAGCCATAGCTATCTTTTGTTCTCTTAGCAAAAAGAGTATCTGAGAAAATCTCTCCTGGCACAACACACCCACCAAACTTTCCTGACCAATCCCTTTCAGTGCTTATTCTCATTTGCATGACTTCTGAACCCAAAAATCCCCGGATGTAACTCCCGATGTCCGCGAACTACCGCCATGTCCGCGGACATATCGTAACATGAACAGCCCTTCTACCATTTCCACTACACTCTCTCTGCCATTCCCTCATTGGATGTACCTCAAAAATCACATGACCATGCACCAATCACATGCAAGACCTCTACATCTAACTGCATCATCATAGATCAGCACTGCAAATGTACTCTGAATCTCTCTGAGTACAAGTGTCATATCATTGGCAAGCAGCATCTACCAGAAATACTGTACAAGTCTTCAAGATTTCTACTTGCAGCTCCATGCATATCCATATGCATGAACACAAACTTCAGGTATGCATATTTTCTGTATAGTAGATGAACACATTTTCAAACAGACTTTTACCTTGTAAAATCTGTAAAATGAATTTACTGTACTTTTTCAATTTCCTAAAATCAACTATCACTTATAAACCTTTATACTTTTTACTTTCTTTATACACACACACTCAAATCATGTTAAACTAACATTTTTTAAATGAAATATATAGACTACATATATTCAAACAAAATTGCATGCAAACACAATCTATGTTTAAACCTTTATAAAAATACTTATACAATTTCATATTTTTTGTTTTTATTTATTTATTTACTTAATTACTTTAAATTAGACATGACATTGAGGCGCTATCACCTAGAACAGTTTACTTACAGAAATAGTGGTATTCACTAATATATTATAAATTTCACAAGACATAGTAAAGATATATTTTTTTTGCTACAGTTAGTCATTCAATACAATTTGTTCATTAAGAACATATCATATGTACTGAACTGATGCAATGTATCCTATGTAAATAAATTAGTTTAATGGTTTTACAGAAGGCACTGAGGATTTCAATTAAAAAAATCAATATCTAAATTAAAAACAGTGCTATATACAAACAAAGTTACTAATTTGAAGCTTTTACAATTGCAGTGAAGACCAGTTTCCTGAAAAGAAGCAGCCGAATTTGAAGAAGAAAGAACAACTAAGAAGTTACCTGTTAATTTAAAAAAAAGTAAGTAAAATATCACCATAATATTTGTATTATTAATCAAATATACTATAACATTAATACGAGCTATTTCGGTTTCTAAAAATAGAGATTTTGTACCATTTTGTCCAAAAATGTCCATGTCTTAAACAGCGATTTACAGCCAGAATGGCCCACAAATTTCTATTTTTGGACACACAAATTACCCAACTGAACCACTACAATTTTCATATTATAGAACAAACAACTGTTTTAATTGTATACATTAGATTTACTATTTGTACTTTTCCACACCACTAGCTTCCTTTTTTTTTGTCATCTGAACCCCAGTTTAGTAACACATAAATTCAAGAATACCTATCCCTACTAGTTTTAGTTCCCAATGCACAATCACACACCATTACATACATCTTTATCATCTTACTCAAACACTCATGCACACAGCACACATACATTCCAGAACACCCCAACCCATATCTTCTTTATTTTTTTCAACAGACCCTAAAGAATGCCTACCAAAAGTCAAGTCCGTAGAAAGCAACACAAAAGTAGAGCAAATGAAAATAAAGGTGTCCAACATAAGCATCCATCTCTAGCAGAATTTGTAAAAAAAAGTTGAAACAAAACAGCTAATACAATCATTTAGTGAAACACAAGAAGTTTCAAGTACAACAACTTTGCTTCCTCTATCAAAATGTAAAACAAACCAAAAAACAATTAACAGAAAATCAGCTATCAGTACAGATAAAACTACTTCTTCAAATTTTAATATAGTGCAAAGTATACCAAGAAAAGTATTTTAGCCAAAATATACCGTCACAAAGTCCTTCAAAATCATATAAAAACAGGAGAGAAATCAGGTTCAAAGCTTAAAACCTATCGTAGGAAATTAATCTTAGAAGCATTGATGGACAGTGCAATTCTTCTCAAAAGAAATTTATTTATTTTACTGTTAAACAAAATGAAACCACTAAACAAAACTAATAACTAGATTACAAAAAAGACTTCTCAATAAGCGAAATATCAACAGAAAGAACTTCTTAAGTATCAGCGCAGGTGAATGGAATCACACTACAAGCACAGAACCATATTTTAATGAAGAAGCGTACAAACAAAAGCAAACTAATACAATTGCCATACATAGCAGTGGTCGAGGTTATGAAAAAGTGAATAATACCATAATGGAACAAGAAGTACTTCTTACAAAAATATGCCCTGAAAACTTAGAATTACCCCTCCATTCAACTGAATCAGAACGTCTAGTGTACAAATGGCCATGCACGTCAATGTGTAACATTCCCAAACAATGTTTCAAATCTTTACGCCAATTCCTCAATAAATATGTAAAAAGCAAAGACAAAATCAAAATTAAATTACTGCAAAATATAGATACCTGTCCAGTGCGCAAGTACACAGGACTACAAGGACATTCATTGGCCTGCATTACAGGACCTACTTGTAAAACCACTTTCCATGATATCAAAAGGATATCAACACATCATTCAACTATAAGAAATCTAGTATATAAACTGTACTATGCTAAAAGTCCTGCTTTAGCACTAGCAAAGTTAAATAACATCCTTCTACATGGTACAGCAAAAGACCTACTTGAAGAAATTCACTATATCCAGAAAAAATAATTTGGAAGTGAAAGACATTTACAGAATGAAATAGCTTTAAACCAATTAAGCAACAATTCTACACATGGCAACCTTTTGCTAAACACATACAAAAAAGAAATACTCAAATTTAAAAGTACATCAGCTGAAGTACCAAACCATGTATGTGTATGTTGCCGTAGAATTTTTTATAAAAGTAACACAAAAACTGTGGACCTATCATACAAAATAGAAGACAATGAAGATTCTAAATGGTTTGAATTAGCTCTCTACCTTGTAGCAGAAAACAAATATGAAATAACTGAGCCCTTAATACTTTGCAGTTATTGCACTACAAAACTTGACAACAACCAAACTCCTTCACGTTCTATCACAAATAATTTGGAATTATACCCAGTACCAAAACCTCTACAACAACTTAATTTATATGAGAGCATCATAATTCAAACAGTACACCCATTTCAAGCAATAATACTCCTTCAACCAAAAACAGAAAAATTACCTCCCTCTGAATTGGTAAAAGGCATTCGTGGAAAAGTAGTTTATTTACAATTAAATCTAAAAGAAAATGTGCATACTCTAGGAGTGCAACGTCCAATGCAGCAATCTTTAATTATATTAGTAAATGGAGTACCTACAATAGACAAAAAAATATGGCAACAGCTGGTAGATTTATATAAAGTTAGACAAGCCTTCCAATATCTTAAAGAGAATAATGAATATTACAAAGAAATTAATATTGAAGAAAACTTGAAAGATACAACTGACATAATTCAAGAACCACAAGAAGCTGGTCAATTTGAGCTACTAGATCCTGCTACAATATCAAATACTTTAGACCATTATACAATTCATCCTTTGCACTGTAATGACACCGTACAAGATGTACTGGAAACTTACCAAATGCGTCAAACAAAAGGATCGCCAATCAGTATATGGGAAAAAAGTATAGAAGCACGTGCTTTTCCTCTACTCTTTCCTACTGGCAAAGGAGGAAGATACAATGATAGGCCTATTCAAATATCAGCTTCAGAATACCGCTCATTACGGATGTATTATGAAGATCCCAGATTTAAACAAAATGTGGAATACATATTCCACCTAGTCTTTGAAAGTGAACTACCAACTTTATGTTACAGAGTTGCACACATATTAAAATCAGGATCACACTTTCAAAATATGACAGCTACACAATTATTAGAGAAAGTGCAACAAAAGGATGAGGTTTTACAATCAAATATTACAAATCTATTAGCAAATATGCGTGGTACTAAAGAGTACTGGTTTCGACGTCATGGAGATGTACGTTGTATGATCAGAAACCTTGGCCCACCCACTTGGTTTGTTACATTAAGTTGTGCAGAATATGCATGGGAAGATTTACATGATTTCCTACGCATATAAAAAAAAAAAAAAAACAAACATAGATATTCTAACACCTGGAGAACTTTGTTCTTTGGATCCTGTTAATGTTTCAAGCTATTTTCACCATCGCTTCATTGCTATGCTACATTTTATTTGTAATAAAACTGTTCCTCCCCTTGGAGATGTGCAACACTTCTTTTGGAGAAAAGAATACCAAGCCATAGGAGCACCACATATCCACATGCTTTTATGGATTAAAGATGCTCCTAAATTTGGTCAAGACAGTGATGCCACTGTTTTACAGTTTATTGAAAAATATGTCACTTGTGAAATTCCATCAGAAGCCACAAATAGTGATCTTCGTGCACAAATTTTACAATTTCAAAGACACAAATGTGGAAAATATTGTCGTCGCAAATACAAAAACAAAGGCAAATACTACACCAAATGCCGATTTGGTTTCCCTAGACCAGTTACAAATACAGGTCAAGTAAACAACCTCATGTCTTCAGTTAGACATAGTGTTAAAGGTAAGTCACCTAAAAATACATATTACATAAAAAGAAAAGAAGAAGAAGAAAAATATATCAATGATTATAATGCAATCATTGCCCACTTATGGAATGCAAACATAGATGTGCAGTACATTGCAGACAATTCTACTGCAGTTGCACGATATGTCACAGCATACTTAACTAAAGCAGAAAAGACAGAGCTCCAAGACCTCTGGAATGACCTGTCATCAGATAAAACAGTATCTCAGAAATTATACAGCTTGGGCATAAAAATGCTCACCCATAGAGAATGTGGATATTATGAAGCAGCTGATCGTTTGACTGGTACTTCATTGTATGGTAAATCTGAAAATATAGTATGGCTAAGTCTTGGTCCAGCTAAATCGAGAAAAAGAGTTCTAAAATCATATGAAGATATAGAAACAATAGCCAAACATGATCCCAACAGCCAAGACATTTTAAAAAAACAATGTATTGGACACATACTACCCAAACAGAAGTAATACTTTGGAAATCATGTGTCTATACCAAATAGCCCAAAACTACACATACAAAAATAATATGAAACCTGATGAAAAAAAGGTAAATATAGAGTGACAGACTGTGAAGGCAGCTTAGTTAAACTCACTAAACCAAATTTAATTAATCATATCAAATTGTCATTGAAGACTCCTCAACATAAAGAAGTATATTACATGTCCCTGCTACAACTCTTCAAACAATGGAGAAAAGAAGAACAATTACTAGATAACTATGACTCATATGAGGATGCTTTCAAAGCAAATGAAAGCACTATAACTGATGTAAACTTTACACAGTACAAAACAATGTTGCACAATGAACAGCAACATGAAGAAGAACTCCAAGCCCAACTAGATAAGGATACTCCTGACAGTAGTCAACCTTCTGTAACAGGAAGCCAAGAACCACTGGGAGAACCACTAATAACAAATGAGGCAGAATTAGCTATGATAGAAGTAGAAAACACCATGTGTCAGTATGAAGATAAGGAAGACTTAACTATACTACAATCAAAACTAAACAATGAGCAAAGTAGCATTTTTCAAGAAGTAACAAAACAAATTGCACATGGTGTAAAACATGAAAATAAAGAATGTTCCTGCCATAATTATAAACCTATACTACTGTACGTCAGTGGTGAAGCTGGTTCTGGCAAAACATTCCTAATCAAAATCATTAGTAAGTTCCTTCAACAATTGACAAACAACAAACTGTCAGCTGTTGTCACTGCCCCCACAGGTTTAGCTGCCTACAACATAGGTGGTGTTACATTACACCGATTACTACTATTACCAGTAGAACACCAGAACAAATTAGACTATTACAAACTTTCTGCAGAAGCTGCAATGGAATTACGCAGAGTATTGAAACAAATGAAAATGCTACTAATAGATGAAGTGAGCATGGTCTCCAACCTGATGTTAGCTTTGATTCACCTCAGATTACAAGAAGTACTCAAAACAGACTATGAAGAGCTCTTTGCGGGAAAACACATTATTGTTTTTGGAGATCTACTTCAATTAACACCAGTAAAAGGTGAACCTATTTTTAAAACATTAGGTCACAAACTCTGCCGTAAAACTGTTGGCAGCATTGGCAACCTTTGGCAACATTTCCGATACAGAGAATTAACAGAAAACATGCGCCAATCTGCAGATCTAACTTATGCCAACATTTTAAAAAGTTTGAGAGTTGGTATACTTTCTAAAGAAGCAGAAGCAACATTGAAAACCCGGCACATTAATGCACTTTATGGCGATAATGCATGTGCTACAGATGTTATGGAACAATTAGCCCACAAAAATGTCAATTGTATGGCCTTAATGCCAACTCTTGCAAGCTGTCTCAAATTCAATGAAATAATGTTAAGTAAAGAAATGCAACCAATAATGGAAATTAACGCCACAGACAAACTAGATGTACATGGTATGACACTACCCATGTGTGACCAAGCCACAACAACACTAAATAATTTAGAAAAATCAATCTCAAACACAGCAGGCTTAGAAAAGATGTTAAAATTATCCTTAAATTGCAGAGTAATGCTTAAATGTAACCTTGACGTGGACCAAGGACTAGTTAATGGAGCACTGGGTACAGTTGTTGGCTTTCAAACATACCCACGTGACAACAAAATTCAGTTTGTCAATATACTCTTTGACAAACTTTCAGAAGTAAAACGGATAGGACGCTCAACAGCTAGATTCCTTCTCTTCAAAGATATGTATGTACGCAGAGAACAATTTTCTCTAACTCTTGCATACGCAGTCACGATTCATAAATCACAAGGTCTTACCCTAGACAAAGCAATGATAGATATTGGTAACACAGTCTTTAAAGAAGGCATGAGCTACGTAGCACTATCGCGCTTACGTACACTTGACGGTCTATTTCTAATCAACTTTGATGCAAGTAAAGTAAACTCTGATATTCCTTGCATTTTAGAATATAATAGACTTCGCTCACTATACACTCCCCATCTAAACACATATTCTGTTCCACAAAAACTAAACCGTTGTAAAAGAAAACTAAATCAAACAGAGAGTAAAAGAAACTAATACTTCATCAAGTACAACAAACAAAAAAGAATCAATTAGAGAAAGTAAACCAGGTACTTCTTTAAAGAAGGAAGACAAACTCCAAAAAAAGAAGTTAGATACAGAACTACCTGGACCATTTAAATTCTCAGATATAGTTGGTGTAAGTTGCTATGCAAATGTAGCAATGAATATTCTATTTCAATTACCACCAATTGTTGACAACATTTACTTACACAGTACAGACCCATTGTGTTTGCAAATGTTAGTACTTCACAGAAATGCAGCAAACAATCCTGACAACACATATACAGGCCGATTCATGGAATAATTAGCGCGGCGCAAGTGGCCAAAAACGTGCGATTCGCAGTGGAATAGCGAAAATCGCAGTGGAATAGCGAAAATCGCAGTGGAATAGCGAAAATCGCACGAAAAGCAGCGCACATCGATTCATGGAAGGCCGTGCGCGAGAAAACCATCGGACGTGCGATAAGAAAGTGCGCGGCGCACGTTGGCGCACAGGCCATCTAACGGCATGCGCCAGGTCACAGCGAAAATCGCACAGTCCACAGCGAAAATCGCACATAGCGCGGCGCACGCAACAAAAGTAGGCGGAACACGGGGCGTAACACTCGGAATGGGGAACAACTTGCCAAAATGTGGGCGTCACGGGGGAAGCACAGGGTAAAAGTGCGCAGAACGCCCACACGCTCGCCTACAACACGTATTCATGGAATAGAATAGGTCAAAAAAGCGCACGCTCAAACCAGCGCACAGGCACAAACACGACCGCCACAAGAAAGCAGGCGGTAGCGTCTCAGCGGCTGTAAGAAATGTGCGCCAAAAGGTGCGCCAACAAATAGCACCCATATACTGCCATGATGAATGTCCTATACTGTGGCCCTCCAGGACAAATGACGTGCAAAGGGGTACCCACAAACACGGACACGCTGACAAAAATACGTGTGCGCGGGAAGTCTCACACGCGATTTGGCCGGGTACGTGGATTTCAGGGGTGCGCGGGAAGGTCCACACGCGATTACAGCAGGGTACGTGCATTTCAGGGGTGGGCGGGAATTTCCACACGCGAATAGCCTGCCCGCGTGTATTTCAGGGGTGCGCGGGAAGTCCCACACGCGATTACAGCAGGGTACGTGTATTTCAGGGGTGCGCGGGAAGTTCCACACGCGAATAGCCTGGCCGCGTGTATTTCAGGGGTGCGCGGGAAGTCCCACACGCGATTACAGCAGGGTACGTGTATTTCAGGGGTGCGCGGGAAGTTCCACACGCGAATAGCCTGGCCGCATGTATTTCAGGGGTGCGCGGGAAGTTCCACACGCGAATAGCCTGGGCACGTGTATTTCAGGGGTGCGCGGGAATTTCCACACGCGAATAGGCTGGGCGCGTGTATTACAGGGGTGCGCGGGAAGTCCCACACGCGATTACAGCAGGGTACGTGTATTTCAGGGGTGCGCGGGAATTTCCACACGCGAATAGCCTGGGCGCGTGTATTTCAGGGGTGCGCGGGAATTATCACACGCGATTTGGCTTGGTACGTGTATTACAGGGGTGCGCGCGAAGTTCCACACGCCAATAGCCTGGCCGCGTGTATTTCAGGGGTGCGCGGGAAGTCCCACACGCGATTACAGCAGGGTACGTGTATTTCAGGGGTGCGCGGGAAGTTCCACACGCGAATAGCCTGGCCGCGTGTATTTCAGGGGTGCGCGGGAAGTTCCACACGCGAATAGGCTGGGCGCGTGTATTTCAGGGGTGCGCGGGAAGTTCCACACGCGAATAGCCTGGGCGCGTGTATTTCAGGGGTGCGCGGGAATTTCCACACGCGAATAGGCTGGGCGCGTGTATTACAGGGGTGCGCGGGAAGTCCCACACGCGATTACAGCAGGGTACGTGTATTTCAGGGGTGCGCGGGAATTTCCACACGCGAATAGCCTGGGCGCGTGTATTTCAGGGGTGCGCGGGAATTATCACACGCGATTTGGCTTGGTACGTGTATTACAGGGGTGCGTGCGAAGTTACACACGCGATTAGGCTGGGTGGGTCCTGTCACCCTCGACGGCCCCTGCAGGCAGCCCACAAAACAGGGGACTACCCTGCACACCTGCTCATGTCTCCCACCACCCCCACCCCCCCAGTCACCAGGGGTACCCTCCACCAGGCCCCCACTCATGTCTCCCACCACCCCCACCCCCCCAGTCACCAGGGGCACCCTCCACCAGGCCCCCAACCATGTCTCCCACCACCCCCACCCCCCACCATCCAGGGGCACCCTCCACCAGGCCCCCACTCATGTCACCCACCACCCCCACCCCCCCAGTCACCAGGGGCACCCTCCACCAGGCCCCCACTCATGTCACCCACCACCCCCACCCCCCCAGTCACCAGGGGCACCCTCCACCAGGCCCCCAACCATGTCTCCCACCACCCCCACCCCCCACCATCCAGGGGCACCCTCCACCAGGCCCCCACTCATGTCTCCCACCACCCCCACCCCCCAGCAGTGCAGGGGCAGCCTCCACCAGGCCCACACTCATGTCTCCCACCACCCCCACCCCCCCAGTCACCAGGGCACCCTCCACCAGGCCCCCAACCATGTCTCCCACCCCCCCCACCCCCCACCATCTAGGGGCACCCTCCACCAGGCCCCCACTCATGTCTCCCACCACCCCCACCCCCCACCATCCAGGGGCACCCTCCACCAGGCCCCCACTCATGTCTCCCACCACCCCCACCCCCCAGCAGTGCAGGGGCAGCCTCCACCAGGCCCACACTCATGTCTCCCACCACCCCCACCCCCCGCGCCACCAGGGGCACCCTCCACCAGGCCCCCACTCATGTCACCCACCACCCCCACCCCCCCGCCACCAGGGGCACCCTCCACCAGGCCCCCACTCATGTCACCCACCACCCCCACCCCCCCAGTCACCAGGGGCACCCTCCACCAGGCCCCCACCCATGCCTCCCACCACCCCCACCCCCCCGCCACCAGGGGCACCCTCCACCAGGCCCCCACTCATGTCACCCACCACCCCCACCCCTCCGCCACCAGGGGCACCCTCCACCAGGCCCCCACTCATGTCACCCACCACCCCCAACCCCCCAGTCACCAGGGGCACCCTCCACCAGGCCCCCACTCATGTCACCCACCACCCCCACCCCCCCAGTCACCAGGGGCACCCTCCACCAGGCCCCCAACCATGTCTCCCACCACCCCCACCCCCCACCATCCAGGGGCACCCTCCACCAGGCCCCCACTCATGTCTCCCACCACCCCCAGCCCCCAGCAGTGCAGGGGCAGGCTCCACCAGGCCCCCACCCATGCCTCCCACCACCCCCACCCCCCCGCCACAAGGGGCACCCTCCACCAGGCCCCCACTCATGTCTCCCACCACCCCCACCCCCCAGCAGTGCAGGGGCAGGCTCCACCAGGCCCCCACCCATGCCTCCCACCACCCCCACCCCCCCGCCACCAGGGGCACCCTCCACCAGGCCCCCAACCATGTCTCCCACCACCCCCACCCCCCACCATCCAGGGGCACCCTCCACCAGGCCCCCACTCATGTCTCCCACCACCCCCACCCCCCAGCAGTGCAGGGGCAGGCTCCACCAGGCCCCCACCCATGCCTCCCACCACCCCCACCCCCCCGCCACCAGGGGCACCCTCCACCAGGCCCCCACTCATGTCACCCACCACCCCCACCCCCCCGCCACCAGGGGCACCCTCCACCAGGCCCCCACTCATGTCTCCCACCACCCCCACCCCCCAACAGTGCAGGGGCAGGCTCCACCAGGCCCCCACCCATGCCTCCCACCACCCCCACCCCCCCGCCACCAGGGGCACCCTCCACCAGGCCCCCACTCATGTCACCCACCACCCCCACCCCCCCGCCACCAGGGGCACCCTCCACCAGGCCCCCACTCATGTCACCCACCACCCCCACCCCCCCAGTCACCAGGGGCACCCTCCACCAGGCCCCCACCCATGCCTCCCACCACCCCCACCCCCCCCCACCACCAGGGGCACCCTCCACCAGGCCCCCACTCATGTCACCCACCACCCCCACCCCCCCGCCACCAGGGGCACCCTCCACCAGGCCCCCACTCATGTCTCCCACCACCCCCACCCCCCAGCAGTGCAGTGGCAGGCTCCACCAGGCCCCCACCCATGCCTCCCACCACCCCCACCCCCCCGCCACCAGGGGCACCCTCCACCAGGCCCCCACTCATGTCACCCACCACCCCCACCCCCCCGCCACCAGGGGCACCCTCCACCAGGCCCCCACTCATGTCACCCACCACCCCCACCCCCCCAGTCACCAGGGGCACCCTCCACCAGGCCCCCACCCATGCCTCCCACCACCCCCACCCCCCCGCCACCAGGGGCACCCTCCACCAGGCCCCCACTCATGTCACCCACCACCCCCACCCCCCCGCCACCAGGGGCACCCTCCACCAGGCCCCCACTCATGTCACCCACCACCCCCACCACCCCAGTCACCAGGGGCACCCTCCACCAGGCCCCCACTCATGTCACCCACCACCCCCACCCCCCCAGTCACCAGGGGCACCCTCCACCAGGCCCCCAACCATGTCTCCCACCACCCCCACCCCCCACCATCCAGGGGCACCCTCCACCAGGCCCCCACTCATGTCACCCACCACCCCCACCCCCCCGCCACCAGGGGCACCCTCCACCAGGTCCCCACTCATGTCACCCACCACCCCCACCCCCCCAGTCACCAGGGGCACCCTCCACCAGGCCCCCACCCATGCCTCCCACCACCCCCACCCCCCCGCCACCAGGGGCACCCTCCACCAGGCCCCCACTCATGTCACCCACCACCCCCACCCCCCCGCCACCAGGGGCACCCTCCACCAGGCCCCCACTCATGTCACCCACCACCCCCACCCCCCCAGTCACCAGGGGCACCCTCCACCAGGCCCCCACCCATGCCTCCCACCACCCCCACCCCCCCGCCACCAGGGGCACCCTCCACCAGGCCCCCACTCATGTCACCCACCACCCCCACCCCCCCGCCACCAGGGGCACCCTCCACCAGGCCCCCACTCATGTCACCCACCACCCCCACCACCCCAGTCACCAGGGGCACCCTCCACCAGGCCCCCACTCATGTCACCCACCACCCCCACCCCCCCAGTCACCAGGGGCACCCTCCACCAGGCCCCCAACCATGTCTCCCACCACCCCCACCCCCCACCATCCAGGGGCACCCTCCACCAGGCCCCCACTCATGTCTCCCACCACCCCCACCCCCCAGCAGTGCAGGGGCAGCCTCCACCAGGCCCCCACCCATGCCTCCCACCACCCCCACCCCCCAGCACTGTGGGGAACCTGCCAGCAGGCCCCCACACATGTCCCCCTGGCCCCAGGTCCTGACGATACACAATCATGGCAGTAATGGCCAGCATACCCAGCACAAACACCCAGGCAAGGATTGCATCCACCCACATAGTGAATGCAATCACATGACACAACCCCAATGCCAAGTATGCAAAAGAACACATGTCCGTCACACACACATACACAATGGGTGCAAGTGAATGTCAAAACCCATATCATGACATGTAACAAACCAATGAGAAAATAACACAAGTGTAAGAAAATATAAAAAATGTATTAAATACCAAAAATAAGTGAACTTTTCAAACATACAACGATGTGGCTAAGTAAATAAATGGTCCATGTCCGAGAACAAAAGTGATAAACAAAAAAACAAAGGAAAAAAAAATTAAAATGAATTTGTCCAAAGCAATATCATGTAATAGGAAATTAATGAAAAACCATTACGTCATGGTGAAAACAATAAGAAATTAAAAAAATATATCTCCCAAAAAAACAAACTATATACAGGAATGTTCCAGGGTCCATGAGCCCAACACCAAAAATGAAACCTACCACTAACTAATGAAAAATATATGTACAAAAAAGTGGCCATTGTCCGAGCGGTCCAAAATAATAAAAATAAATAAAGGAAACCTAGCACTAACTAACTAAATAACTATATACAAAGGCAGCGGGCAAGTCCTGCGGCTCACTTGGTGATGTTGCTGGCCAGGGCATCATCGAACTCCATGTCGATGTCCTGGAGGCGGGACTCTGTCCTGGCCCCGAGGTCTCGCAGGGACAACCCCATGTCCACCTCAAACTCCCTGCGAGCTTCCTCGAGGCACTCAGCCCGCCTCAATGCCCGACACATGGAGAACTCCGCCCTGACCATGGCGAGCCGCTCCTCTTCCGCCCGCTGCCGCTCCGCACCTATCCGCTGGCCAAACTCCTCCCACACGGAACACACCACCATCCCAGGGTTGCCCTGCCCTCCGGCCGATGCCTGCCCCTCTGATCTTGATGGCCCCGAGCCATGATGCCTCCCACGTCGAGCCCGCTGCTGCCTCCGACGCCACTGCCTCTGCCAGCACGACGGCATCCAGGCTGATGGAAACCACCGACGCCGTCGTGCACGTGCCCTGCCCGATGATGCCGTCACATCTTCCATCTGCTGGGGTCCACTTGCTGTGTTGTCCACCCCTGCTGGACCTCCGACTCCCAACTGTGGCAGGGATGGGATCCCCACCGAGCTGGCTGCATTGGTCGGGGCAGGTCCACAGGGGGCCCTGGTGGCATCTGGGCCGGAAGACGGCAAGGAGAACGACCGGTGGATAGCCTGCACAGAGGAGGAGAGGGCCGTCAGATTGGCCAACACATGCAGGAAACCCCCGAACATGGCCGATCCCAATTGGGCCACGTCGGCACGGTGCACTTCGTGATGACGTGCGTGCTCCTCCCGGGAAGCACGCACGTCATCACGAATCACAGCCGTGCGCATCGCGACCCCAATCAGGACCTTCTCCACGCGGCCAGGGGTTACCACGTCCGCAGGTGGAGGGGAGTCAGGTGACATGGACATCCCCTCTACCTGCGGACGGGCCTGGGACGGGGCATCCCTGCTGGTGCATGGTGGTGCACTCACAGGGTCAGGGACAGTGACATGCACAGGCCCCTCCACGGTGACCTGTGCTGCCTCCTGCCCCTGGCCCTGGACTGCACCACTTGCACCAGCAGGGATGCTCCCACCAGGCCCCATGTGTGCACCAGTGTCGTCCTCCTCCTCCTCTGTGCAAACCACCAACCTGGATGGCTCCTCACCGTCTCCCGCCGTAGCAGGCCCCTGTGGGGGCTCACCCACCCCTTCTGCTGCAGCCGTGGGGGCATCCCCGCCGCCTTGCTCCACAGCGCCGTCTCCGCCCTCTTCTTCACTAGCCGCTGCGTAGAGGGAGACAAAGGACACAAGCATCAGGCTACTGTACAATGGTCCCCTAGACAGGAAGCAATAGCAGATGAGCACCACTGTCAAAGTACACTTCCATCATGTCCCTCCACAACACATGGGTCAGTCCAGGCAAAACACACACAGTAACAGGCATGGTGCATGCCATGGACATTTCCATGCATGTCCAATGGACTCTAGAAACATTCAATGATATGTAACTCACATGCATCATGGCTCATGCATATCACATGCACACACTTCACCTCAGTCACATCCATCTGGCCCCAAACACACCGAACACAGGCGAAACAAGGGTAAGTTGGGTGCGTCACTGAATCTGTGCATTGTCACACACATGTGTCATGCATCCATGGCATGCACAAGTCACAGACACGCAGGTCAGGCACGCAGACATGGCTACCATATATGTACCTGGCATCAGCACCCATCCTTCACCCCCATCCATGTCCAGGTACAGAGACTGGCATGCTCTCATGTCCAAAATCTGCATAGGGCTCCCCATGCCGCATTTCAACACATGCAACAACCATGTGGGTCACACATCACTGGTCGCACATGCATTACCATGATGTCCCTGCACACATACATGCATACATGGCCCATGGCACACATACAGGCAAGTATCATAGAACCAGCACACCGCAACATGCCCTGTCTCACACAGTAATGCTTGGACACATACCGCTGAACTCCAGACGGGCCTCCCTCTCAAGGACCTGGGCGTGGAGCGCTGGGCGTACGCGTTCCAGGACCCTCTTCTGGATGGAACTCATGCGGCCCCGGCCCCCCTCCACGAGGCGCCGGGCCTTCACAAGGGTCCTGGACCTCAAGTCCTCCCAGCGCTTCTTGATCTTCTGGACGTTGCGGGTTGCCACCCCCTCCGCGTTGATGGCAACCACACAGTCGGCCCAGATCCTCTCCCGTCCTTCCTTGCTGGCGCGGGACGATCCAAAGAGGGCATCATACTGCCCCAGGACATGCTCCACCAGGACACCAACTTCGGTGGCAGTGAAGCTGGTGCCCCTCTGCCCCTCTGGCCTGGGGTTGCCACTGGTGCCAGATGTGGAAGTGCCCGACATGGCAACCCCAGAGGCAGGTGTGGGTGGGCAACTGGGTCCTGGGGCTGGGCTGTGGAGCGATGTAATCCCAGTTGGGAGTCTTCAGTTCCAGCAGGGGTGGACACAGCAACTGGACCCCTGCAGATGGCTGATGTGCAGGCACCAAATGGCAGGGCACGGTGGCAGCAGGCAGGCAGGCAGGCAGGCAGGCAGCAGCAGATAGCACGTGGGAGGCTGCTCGGGGCACTGGGGGGCAGTAACTCGGCCTTCTGGGCAGGAGCGTGGTGTTCCGTGTGTTTTCGGGTGGCCAGCTTGATACGGAGTGATTTGGCACGTGAAAATCCTGCACGTCAGCGTGAAATCCGAGGAAAGGCCCTTAGCGCGTAAGCGCGTCAGCACGCATACGCGATTCTATTGGACCAGAGTCCCTCAGCGCGTAAGCGCGTCTGACGTGACCCGCACGGGCGTTCCCCACTCAGCACGTGATGACGGAACACACGTGGAAATACTGCACGTCAGAGTGTCATCGCGTGATTGGCCTATGTACGTGTATTTCATTGCGTGTAATTGGACAAAAGTGCGCGTACACGCGATTGGCCTATGTACGTGTATTTAATGGGTGCGCGGCCACTTACACACGCAAGTACGTCAGCGAACCTGTATCCCGTGGTGCGTGTGAATTTCCACACACTATTGGACTGGGAACTGGATTCCAGGGGTGCGCGGGTCACACGCTGTATCCCGTGGTGCGTGTGAATTTCCACACGCTATTGGACTGGGAACTGGATTCCAGGGGTGCGCGGGTCACACGCTCGCCTAGAACACGCGCAAAGCATAAAATTGCGGACTTTAACAATAACAAGCTCAGACGCCAGGATGAACATACCGTTCCTAGCAGCAGTGGCAGTGGGCTACCAAAGGAGGAGGAGGAGGATAGTCAGGGCCAGAATATTCACACCCAGAACCAGCCTTTTCGGGATGCCTGATGACCAGGTGTATGGGAGGTACAGGTTTCCACCACACATCATACTGGACCTGGTGACTGAGTGGGAGGATGACCTCACATCACCCACCCTGTGCTCCCAAGCACTCAGCCCCCTGGAGAAGGTCCTCAATGTACTGCACTTCTTAGCCACTGGATCATTTCAGCGGACAAGTGCCATAGTGGGTGGGGTGTCACAGGCCACCCAGTCACGCTGCCTACACCAGGTCTTGAACATCATGACTGCACGCCCATCAGTCCGCAGGCACATATACCTGCCCAGAACACCTGCAGAAAGGCATGCTGCCGCCCTGGATTTTTACGGAGTGGCACGATTCCCCAAAGTGCTAGGTGCCATCGACTGCACCCATGTGGCTCTACGTTCCCCCAGGGCATCAGAGCACATCTATAGGAACCGCAAGCACTGGCATTCCATCAACGTGCAGGTAGTATGTAATGCCAAGGGAATCATCACCTCAGTATATGCCAACTATCCCGGGTCCACCCACGACAGCTTCATTTACCGAATGTCCACCCTATGCCGGGACATAGATGCTGGGCGGCATGGCGATACATGGCTGCTTGGTGAGTATGTATGCCACTGCACATGCATGCATGTTGGATACTGAGCAAGGTCACAACCCCACCAATGATACCAATCACCACCTCCACAGGGGACAGTGCCTACCCTCTCAGCCCCCACATGATGACGCCAATTCGGAACCCCACCACGCCACCCCAGGTAAGATATAACACAGCCCACATTACAACCAGGGGCATAGTGGAGCGCACATTCGGAGTGCTAAAGTCACGCTTTCGCTCCCTTGACCGTTCTGGCGGGCAGCTGTTATACGCTCCCCCAGTAGTGTGCAGGATCATAGTGGCAGCATGTGTCCTGCACAACGTTGCAACACGCCGGGGCCTGGCCGTGGACATGGTGGTGGCCCCACATCCCCAACCACATGCACAGCCGCTGCGCATGGGAGGGGAAAGGGCACGAGGGGAGGCAGCCCGTACACAGCTAGTGGCTAATTACTTCACATAGAAATCACACCCCTGTGGAGTGCACACTGCCCTGGCACATTCCATCTGACAATCAATGATGACTCAACCTGACACTGATCCTGAATGTCTGGAGAATGAACCGGGAATACCATGTCAGCCTGAGATTGTTCACCTGGAAGTGTCACAATGTGTGCATCCCTACCCACACAGACACCACCAATGCAGTTTTGTGAAGTTACACATTGAAGCAGCTAAAATGAATACCCACTTGCAAAATGCAACAAGAGGACAGTGCCATGTCAGCCAACCCAACCCCAGCACCGCCACACGACACACCGTGCCATGTCATGCTAATTGCAGGTAAACAAAGTAATCCCCACAACATGACATCAGTCTCACTATGTACAGTGGCACTATTAGAAACCTGCAACACCTGAAATGCTCACAGCAATGCCGGACCAACAACATACTTGAGCACGTAGTACCATTAACATGACATCACAAATGTTACATATTAGTAGTCTCACCACCTGGAAATGCCTGCACTCCCACCACTACCAACTGTGCAGTGTTGTCGCCATGTAGAGTTGTAGGTGCACTGCTGCCAACATGGTCCCCATCTCCAGACTAGAGGTCCTTGTGTGGACATGAGGAAGGGACCTGCAAATTGGGAGGTAGACACAGAAGAAGAGTTACACATCAATGCAACATGCAGTGTACAACACAACAGCAATATGCGCTATGAATGTATACACAGTATTGACTACAGACTGGCCACACAGCTCATGGGAGTCCAACGTCACTATGTAATTCACTGTCACTTGGGCACACCCTTTGCAAGCCCATGGAAACGGGAAGCAGGAGGGGTGTGTGTGACTCAAACCCAAGCATCTGAACCAAATACATTACAAGCCTGCATGTGCCCAGCCACAATGCAGCGTATGCCCACAGGAACCACGGAAGCCAACAGATCGAAGCCAACAGATCGAAGCCAACAGATCGAAGCCAACAGATCGTCCCCAAAAAATTGGGAATAAAAGAAATCAAAATAAAAATAAAAATAAGAAACAATCAAAAATGGCCATTGATGGGCCCGGGGGGGTTGGGGAGGCCACCCAGGAGGTCCGAGGACAGGATGCACACCAGAACCCACCTGCGTGGATCCTGGGAAGATAAAACACCTCCATGGGCTCATGGCCCACACGGCTACCCTATTGTGGGAGTATCACTGCTGTCGCTATTATCACCCTGTGCAGCTGCATCCGGAGGTGGTTGCACTATGGGAGGCAGCCCACGCAAGGCCCTAGTCTGCTCCTCCATGGCTGCAAGCATGCGGGTGTGGTAGGTCTGGTTCTGGAGGATGAGTGTGCGGAGGTCCCCATGCAACAACTCACGGGATGCCCGGACCTCCGCCCTCGTTGCCTGCATCTCAGCTGAGAGCGTACGGGTGAGACGCTCCAGCTGCTGTTCTGTCCTTTGGTGTGTTGAAGCCTCAAGCTCAACAAGAGTCGTCCTGAGGTGAAGGAGCTCCTGCCTCAGGGCTTCCCTGTGGCCCTGGGACTCAATGGAGATGGCCTCCTGCAGAGTCGCCAGTGCCGCCCGCCTGTCCCTGTTGGACCCCAACATGTCCTCCCTGTGTGACTGGCAGATGGAGTCGGTTGCCTGCTCTAGTCGCTCCATCAGCCTTTCTGGGGGGACAATGGAAGTGGCCACCCTATCCATGGCCTGAGCCATCATCTCGGATGATGCAGCCTGTTGGGTAGCCATACCGTAAATGGATTGCTCCCATGCGGTATTGCCGGGTGGCGTACGGCCACCACGTCGGCGGGCACCACACCTGTCTGGGGCAAGGCGAACTGCGCCTTGCTGTGCCGGCACTGCCTGAGGCTGCAGGACTGCATTCCCCCTCTGATCTGCTGGCCCAGGAACAGGATCAGATGTCGCGGAGTGTGACCCTGCATCCGTAACCACCGAAGGCGTAGCTGCCAACACTGACATCCCCATGGAGGGTACTGACCCTGGTGCAGGTGGGTGAGACAGAACAGAATCCCTCCCTGGAACACTCACCTGCGACGGCACGTAGGTCTCATCCGAATCAACACCTGAGTACAGCTCGGGGGAGGTACAGCCAGAGACACCCCTTGAGAGCACGACCTGCAGCACTTGTGGGTTCTCCCCCACCACCACACCACGTCCCTCACTGGTGGTTGGTCGGCCCTGGGACACCTCCTGGGTCTGCACCATCTCCACAACCCCAGCAGTATCAGGTGCGTCTTCCCCTGCAAAGACATGAAAACAAAGACATGGAAACAGGCATTAGCACCATGGCACACATTGAGGGCTGAGAAGCAAGAGAACCAGTACTTGATTGACACATGTCCCACATGACTAAAACCCTCCCATGCATGCACCCTCACTGCGTATGAAGTGCAGGCAAATGGCACACACTGATGACACCAAGATGGAAGATGAAAACATTTTCTGCATGCTGCCTGGCAGTGGCATCACACATTGGCCTGTGATTGGCAGGTGAAACACACATGCCATCACACAGATGGCATGTACCATTGCTATTGAGTGAAGATGGAGAGGAGGGCAGCACCTATTCATTCAGTCCAGTTCCCGCATGTAATAGCTTTTCTAATTCTAACAGGTCAGATTTTTCACCTGGAGCTGCCAGTCTGAAATGGTCAAATTGCACAGGGACATGTGTGTACAAATGATATCCAGGTAACAAAGTCACTCCACTTTACCATACCCATGTCAGACATGTGACTAGTGGACAGCGACATGCCTAGTGAAAGTGGTGGAATGCAAACAAACTGACTGAATGAACAGTGAAAAAGAAGCAAATATGTTGTGTCAAGGTGACACTTCAAGGGCAACTGGCGTGCAGTTGTGCTAGATTTCTACTGTTGGCAGAAGGGATACTGCTATGGCCAAATGCAGCTGCGCAGGAAGGATTGCATGAAGCACATGGCTGACCCATACGACTCAGGCGCACACACTCTCACCTGGCACCCGAACAGAAGCCCTCACACACACACCATGCACATGGATGACACACACATGCATGTGCACTCACCGGACAATGCCTCGTAATCAGCCAGATCTCCCACGCCTTGGATCTGTTCCTCCGTGACGTAGGTCCCAGCGACTGACTCATGTGGAGTGAGTTCCATGTCTACTACTGGAGACCCACCTCCAGTCACTAGAGTTGCGGCATGACTTGAGGCCAGCTTACTCTTTGCCCTGCGCTTTAGGTCATTCCAGCGCTTATAGCAATCATTGGCTGTGCGCCTCACGATTCCAAGGGCACTTACGATGTCCGCAACGGTCTGCCAGTGTGCCTGGCGTTGTGCAGGTGTGGTCTTGGATCCTGCAACAATGACCATCTCGTTGTCATGTCCGGACACATACCCGACAAGTGCATTCAGTTCGTCATCCGTGAAGCTGGGCTTCCTGGACGGGCCGGACTGTGTAGCCGTGTCTGGGGCATCAGCCTGTGCCGTACGAGCACTCTTCCTATTCCGCTTGGAAGGTGGTGGTGATCCTGAGTGTCCTGCGCCGCTCTGGACACTAGGGGCAGGAGCCCTGGTGGACTCTGTATCAGGAGTGTGGGATTGCACACTCAGCATGGGAGTTGGTGCAGGCATTGGCTCTAGTGTGATGGTGTCAGGGGGAATGTCAGCAGCATGGACTAGGACCGACACTGTCCTGGCTGGGTGTGTGAGGGCTGGGGTGGATGGAGCCGCAGCTGCCCCTGCAGCCTCTCCGCCCTGCCTCCTTGGTGCAGCAGATGACCTTGCTGCCCCAGATCCACGTGGCATGATGGCATCAACGTGCACCAGCGCACGTGTCGTAGCCCTGCTGACCTGGAAGTCAGCCATGGAGTCAGCCAGGTCTGGTGCCACAATGGGCTGGTCCAACAAGGGCTGAGCATGGATGGTGTCAGCCACTTCAGCCTCAACGGGAGGGGGGGAGGGGGGGAGGAGGGGGAGGGGGGGGATGATGGGTGCCCTTGACTGGTCCTCCACACATGGGGGGACAGGCTCACCCTGCAAGTTACGACCACGTCCCCTACCGGATCCACCACGGCCACCACTTGTGGCTCTTCCACCTTTGCCACCCTTACGGAATCCTCGCCTCCCAGCCATGGCACTGATATTAATGTGCGTATGGGAGTGGCTGTAGACAATTGTCCTGGGCAATTGGGGGTCAAAGGGGTTGGGTACCAGATGGTAATTGTACCCTAGTGCTCTAGCACGGCTGATTGTAACCCCTGGGGAAAGATGACGGGTCACGCAACGCACAGGAGGCCCAAAAAAGGGAGATGACGTGCACGCAACCCCTCCTAGACCACGTGTGCAGAAAGAAAAACCTGCACTACGCTGTGGCACCCAGTAACACAAGAATGAACGTATGCGTGTCACACGCAGCCTAGAATGACCTCTGAAGGGGTAGGCTACACACGGGGCAAGCACAGAAGTTGGATACGTGCGTGACTCACCGTCTGCCAGGTAAAAGAGCGTGAAAAATGAGCGCGTTTGGCTGGCTAAACCCCCGCCAAAAGAAGATGTGTACGCTGTCTGAGAAGACAGGACAACAGTAGAAGGGGACACTGTTTGAGGGAACAGGCCCAGGTAAACCAGTAAAAGAGAAAAAAGAGAAAAAGCTGTCAGAGGTAACAGGGAATACGAACTGGAAACGCCGTGAAGTAAATCGCGTGTGAAACGACAAGAAGTACAGAATTCACCCACTCGCTCTCCACGAAAAGCACGTACAAGGAAATGGTGTTCTACATGTACCTTATATACAGGCCCACACGTACAGCGTCACTTACGCGGCGTGTACGTTCACCAATCACACGCTTTGTCACTCCTGCGTGTAGATCCATTTTCACCAATCACACGCTTTGTCACTTCTGCGTGTAGATCCATTTTCACCAATCACACGCTTTGTCACTTCTGCGTGTAGATCCATTTTCACCAATCACACGCTTTGTCACTTCTGCGTGTAGATCCATTTTCACCAATCACACGCTTTGACACTGGGACGTGTCACGCAACAATTTCCTGCACGTGCAGGTGACTATAGGCGCGCATATGCTGTTGACGGGTTTACGCGCTAAGGGCCTTTGCTGACGTGTGGGATTTCACTCCCTATCAGGCTGTCCACGCGTTCACACACGAGAGACCACGCTCCTGGCCAGGAGGCCAAATTACTGCCCCCCAGAGCCCTGAGCACGCTCCCACCTGCCATCTGCTGCTGCCTGACTGCCTGCTGGCCACGTGCCCCACAGTGCTGGTGGGTGGGGGTGTTGGGAGACATGGGTGGGGGCCTGGTGGAGGGTGCCCCTGCACTGGTGGGGGTGGTGGGAGACATGGGTGGGGGCCTGGTGGAGGCTGCCCCTGGTGGCGGGGGGGTGGTGGTGGTGGGAGACATGGGTGGGGGCCTGGTGGAGGCTGCCCCTGCACTGCTGGGGGTTGGGGGTGGTGGGAGGCATGGGTGGGGGCCTGGTGGAGGCTGCCCCTGGTGGCGGGAGGGTGGGGGTGGTGGGAGACATGAGTGGGGGCCTGGTGGAGGCTGCCCCTGGTGGCGGGAGGGTGGGGGTGGTGGGAGACATGAGTGGGGGCCTGGTGGAGGGTGCCCCTGGTGGCGGGAGGGTGGGGGTGGTGGGAGACATGAGTGGGGGCCTGGTGGAGGGTGCCCCTGGATGGTGGGGGCTGGGGGTGGTGGGAGACATGAGTGGGGGCCTGGTGGAGGCTGCCCCTGGTGGCGGGGGGGGTGGGGGTGGTGGGAGACATGGGTGGGGGCCTGGTGGAGGGTGCCCCTGGTGGCGGGGGGGTCGGGGTGGTGGGAGACATGGGTGGGGGCCTGGTGGAGGCTGCCCCTGCACTGCTGGGGGTTGGGGGTGGTGGGAGGCATGGGTGGGGGCCTGGTGGAGGCTGCCCCTGGTGGCGGGGGGGTGGGGGTGGTGGGAGACATGAGTGGGGGCCTGGTGGAGGCTGCCCCTGCACTGCTGGGGGTTGGGGGTGGTGGGAGGCATGGGTGGGGGCCTGGTGGAGGCTGCCCCTGGTGGCGGGGGGGGTGGGGGTGGTGGGAGACATGGGTGGGGGCCTGGTGGAGGGTGCCCCTGGTGGCGGGGGGGTGGGGGTGGTGGGAGACATGGGTGGGGGCCTGGTGGAGGCTGCCCCTGCACTGCTGGGGGGTGGGGGTGGTGGGAGACATGAGTGGGGGCCTGGTGGAGGGTGCCCCTGGATGGTGGGGGCTGGGGGTGGTGGGAGACATGAGTGGGGGCCTGGTGGAGGCTGCCCCTGGTGGCGGGGGGGTGGGGGTGGTGGGAGACATGGGTGAGGGCCTGGTGGAGAGTGCCCCTGGTGGCGGGGGGGTGGGGGTGGTGGGAGACATGGGTGGGGGCCTGGTGGAGGCTGCCCCTGCACTGCTGGGGGTTGGGGGTGGTGGGAGGCATGGGTGGGGGCCTGGTGGAGGCTGCCCCTGCACTGCTGGGGGTTGGGGGTGGTGGGAGGCATGGGTGGGGGCCTGGTGGAGGCTGCCCCTGGTGGCGGGAGGGTGGGGGTGGTGGGAGACATGAGTGGGGGCCTGGTGGAGGCTGCCCCTGGTGGCGGGGGGGTGGGGGTGGTGGGGGGCATGGGTGGGGGCCTGGTGGAGGCTGCCCGTGCACTGCTGGGGGTTGGGGGTGGTGGGAGGCATGGGTGGGGGCCTGGTGGAGGCTGCCCCTGGTGGCGGGGGGGTGGGGGTGGTGGGAGACATGGGTGGGGGCCTGGTGGAGGCTGCCCGTGCACTGCTGGGGGTTGGGGGTGGTGGGAGGCATGGGTGGGGGCCTGGTGGAGGCTGCCCCTGGTGGCGGGGGGTGGGGGTGGTGGGAGACATGGGTGGGGGCCTGGTGGAGGCTGCCCCTGCACTGCTGGGGGTTGGGGGTGGTGGGAGGCATGGGTGGGGGCCTGGTGGAGGCTGCCCCTGGTGGCGGGAGGGTGGGGGTGGTGGGAGACATGAGTGGGGGCCTGGTGGAGGCTGCCCCTGGTGGCGGGGGGGTGGGGGTGGTGGGGGGCATGGGTGGGGGCCTGGTGGAGGCTGCCCCTGCACTGCTGGGGGTTGGGGGTGGTGGGAGGCATGGGTGGGGGCCTGGTGGAGGCTGCCCCTGGTGGCGGGGGGGTGGGGGTGGTGGGAGACATGGGTGGGGGCCTGGTGGAGGCTGCCCGTGCACTGCTGGGTGTTGGGGGTGGTGGGAGGCATGGGTGGGGGCCTGGTGGAGGCTGCCCCTGGTGGCGGGGGGGTGGGGGTGGTGGGAGACATGGGTGGGGGCCTGGTGGAGGCTGCCCCTGCACTGCTGGGGGTTGGGGGTGGTGGGAGGCATGGGTGGGGGCCTGGTGGAGGCTGCCCCTGCACTGCTGGGGGTTGGGGGTGGTGGGAGGCATGGGTGGGGGCCTGGTGGAGGCTGCCCCTGGTGGCGGGGGGGTGGGGGTGGTGGGAGACATGGGTGGGGGCCTGGTGGAGGCTGCCCCTGCACTGCTGGGGGTTGGGGGTGGTGGGAGGCATGGGTGGGGGCCTGGTGGAGGCTGCCCCTGCACTGCTGGGGGTTGGGGGTGGTGGGAGGCATGGGTGGGGGCCTGGTGGAGGCTGCCCCTGGTGGCGGGAGGGTGGGGGTGGTGGGAGACATGGGTGGGGGCCTGGTGGAGGCTGCCCCTGGTGGCGGGAGGGTGGGGGTGGTGGGAGACATGAGTGGGGGCCTGGTGGAGGCTGCCCCTGCACTGCTGGGGGGTGGGGGTGCAGGGGGACATGAGCAGGTGTGCAGGGTAGTCCCCTGTTTTGTAGGCTGCCTGCAGGGGCCGTGGAGGGTGTACAGGGAACACCTGTGAGGACCCACCCAGCCTAATCGCGTGTGACTTCCCACGCACCCCTGTAATACACGTACCCAGCCAAATCGCGTGTGATGATTCCCACGCACCCCTGTAATACACGTACCCAGCCAAATCGCGTGTGATAATTCCTGCGCACCCCTGTAATACACGTACCTGGCCAAATCGCATCACTGTAATACACGTACCCAGCCGAATCGCATGTAAAACTTCCCGTGTACCCCTGTAATACACGTACACAGCCAAATCGCATGTGATAATTCCCGCGTACCCCTGTGATACACGTGCCCTGGCTAATCGCGTGTGAAACTTCCCGCCTACCCCTGTAATACACGTACCCTGGGCAATCTCGTGTTAAACTTCCCGCGTACCCCTGTAATACACGTACCCTGGCTGATCGCATGTAAAACTTCCCGCATACCCCTGTAATACACGTACCCTGGCCAATCGCGTGTTAAACTTCCCGCGTACCCCTGTAATACACGTACCCTGGCTAATCGCGTGTTAAACTTCCCGCGTACCCCTGTAATACACGTACCCCAGCTAATCGCATGTTAAACTTCCCGCATACCCCTGTAATACACGTACCCTGGCCAATCGCGTGTTATACTTCCCGCGTACCCCTGTAATACACGTACCCTGGCTAATCGCGTGTATAACTTCACGCGTACCCCTGATATGCACGTTACCCGCTTTGCGTTCCTTGTTTGGCAGCCCTGTAAACTGGTCCAGGGTTAGCGCAGCCCTTTGCGATGATTTAGCGATTTTGATGGCTTTTCCTTGCGCGAGGGCGTTCTTGGGGGCGTTACTGGCGCTGCTGCAGGGTCGCTGCGATACTCTGCGCCACGGCTGGTTTGGGAGCCTAAAATCCATGAATACGCTGTGCGCGGAAATCGGTTTTAGCGCACGTGCCTGGCGCAGTCAATCGCACGCGGACACTCTGCGCCAGCCGCTTGCGACACTTTTCTGCGAAATTCTATGAATTACCCTGAGAGTGTTTTTGGAATAAGACGACAATTGGACTACTGTGCTGGAATGGTGAAATTCACTATAAACTCACAGGAAGATCCACAAGAATTTCTAATGTACTTACTACAAGTACTGGAAAACAAAAACAAACCTATAAATGAAATCTTTCAGATTTCATACATGTGGAAACATACATGCACTCTCTGCAACAATGTGACACAAGAAGAAATCCCCAATGAACGCTTCATATATATATCAATACCAAATTGTGAATCCATTCCATTTCAGCAACTTGTACAAAATGCAAACCATGGTAGATTATGCTCTACCTGCAATTCAGATAATCGCTCCACGTTAGTAATACAAACACATAGTAAATACGTAATACTAATGCTTCTACGTTACAATGCAGATGGTACCAAAAACAACTGCAAGCTGACTGGATTCACACATGGTGAAATATCACTTGGTAAGAAAACCTTCACAACAATAGGTATAATCTACCACGCAGGAGCCACAACCAATTCAGGGCACTACACTGCATATATAAAAAAGAAATGTGGATGGTTTGAATGTAATGATAGTACCATTACTCTAAAGCAGAGATTACCAGCAAATCTTACAAACGCTTATTTCATGTTCTTAAAACCAAAATTTGATAAATAAACTGTATTTAAACCTTTAAGTAAAGTTGTGTTAAAAAATATAAACTGTTAGAATACTCCAAAAGCTATCTAACTGCTCAAAGATTCTACAACAACTAATCAGATAAATGAATACCACTAAATTAGACCACAAAATACAGTTAGAATACGCCAATTGGTATCTAACTGTCCCAAAATTATACATTTGTGTTAAAATAATATAAACTGTTAGAATACTCCAAAATCTATCTAACAGCTCAAAGATTCTACAACAACTAATCAGATAAATGAATACCACTAAATTAGGCCACAAAATACAGTTAGAATACGCCAATTGGTATCTAACTGCTCCAAACTTTTATAATATCAAAACAAATGAAGAATCTGTTACTGCTCCAAAAAAAATACAACAAAGCAAAGTATAAAGCATTAGCCAGAAACAACAAGTGAACACTGAAAACAAACAAACAAATAAACTGTAGCATAACAGAAAAAGGTTTTTTTTTAATCCAACATGGATTTTTTTTTCTCCCACAGACCCAATGATTTTAGCAACAAATACAGAAACTGAGCAAATTGCACAGTACTCTGATTTGTACTCTACTAAATATGAGGGTCGAAAAAAAAGAAAAGTATATTGCTTATACAATGTAATAAGTCATTACAAAATACTAATACTAACATGCTATTTTCTTTTATCACAGAAATGAAGAAGAAAAACATGCACTCCCATTACTAGACCAAACAGTAAGTATACAATAATAAGGACAACCATAGCAGCATATCACATCCATAGTATCTAATACCTTTGTTCCTTATACATTTGTTTTTCACCCAAAGTTATAAGCAAATATGAATGTGATATGCTGCGGTGGTTGTTGCCCTGGCAACAACCACCGCAGCATATCACATCCATAGAGTTAAACATTTCAACTATGATCTATGGGAAACTTTTAATGTCCGCGAACAATGTGAGTGTTCTTAGAGCACTTTGAACTTGCCAGCGAACAATACGGACACTGTTTTCAGGACACCCCCTACGAACATTTCAGAACAACGCGATAGTTCTTAGAACACTTTCAACTTAACAACGAACAATACGGACAGCGTCCTAAGGACACCCCCTACGAACATTCCAGGACACGGGAGTGTTCTCAAAAATGTCTTCAGAACACCCCCATTTTGTTTATTTGCGAACATTTCAGGACACCGCAGGTGTTCTTAGAACACATTCAACTTGACAGAGAACAATACGGACAGCGTCCTCAGGACACCCCCTACGAACACTCCCCGGACACCGCGAGTGTTCTTAGAAGCGTCTTCAGAACACCACCATCTTGTTTATTTGCGAACATTTCAGGACACCGCGAGTGTTCTTAGGACACATTCAACTTCAAAGAGAACAATACGGACAGCGTCCTCAGGACACCCCCTACGAACATTCCAGGACACCGGGAGTGTTCTTAGAAGCTTCTTCAGAACACCACCATCTTGTTTATTTGCGAACATTTCAGGACACCGCGAGTGTTCTTAGGACACATTCAACTTGACAGAGAACAATACGGACAGCGTCCTCAGGACACCCCCTACGAACACTCCCTGGACACCGCGAGTGTTCTTCGAAGTGTCTTCAGAACACCACCATCTTGTTTATTTCCGAACATTTCAGGACACCGCGAGTGTTCTTAGGACACATTCAACTTGACAGAGAACAATACGGACAGCGTCCTCAGCACACCCCCTACGAACACTCCCCGGACACCGCGAGTGTTCTTAGAAGCGTCTTCAGAACACCCCCATTTTGTTTATTTGCGAACATTTCAGGACACCGCAAGTGTTCTTAGGACACATTCAACTTGACAGAGAACAATACGGACAGCGTCCTCAGGACACCCCCCTACGAACACTCCCCGGACACCGCGAGTGTTCCTAGAAGCGTCTTCAGAACACACCCATTTTGTTTATTTGCGAACATTTCAGGACACCGCGGGTGTTCTTAGAACACATTCAACTTGACAGAGAACAATACGGACAGCGTCCTCAGGACACCCCCTACGAACACTCCCCGGACACCGCAAGTGTTCTTAGAACAGTTTCACTTTGCTTGCGAACAAAACGGACACATATTGAGTCCTTAGAACACCCCCTAGTCAGTTTATTTAGAACATTTCAGAACACCCGTGATGTCCGCAAACAAATCGAACACAAAAAGAACGTCTAACACATAAAAAACACAACTTTCATCCTATCTCATACACTCCCACCCTCCCCAAACACTCCTACACACCAACACACTCTACAAAATACACATTTTGAACAGAGTTTCACCGCGCTGTCCGCGGACGTCCGCGAATCCAAGATGGCGGGCGCTACCGAAAAATCTGACGCACTTCACGCTCCACGCCGTCCAATCAGCGAACACGTTGCATGTCCGCGAACATCACGCAAGACGATTGGCCAATCAGGACACTGTCCGCGGAGCGAACAGGGAAGTGTGTCCGCGAACCGAACACAGATATCACTAATTTTTTTTTACCTACTTTTTGGTCATTTTAAAAAAAACTACTGGACGGATTTTCACCAAATTTGCAAAAGCACGCTTTCGGGACCAAGCCGCTGCTCCTGGTTCAAATTTGGTGGAAATCCGTCCAGCGGTTTGGGCTGTAGGCGCGAGCAAAAATGTTTCCCATTCAGTCTATGGGAAAAAAAAAAGTTTTGGGACCCCCCCTATAACTTTGCCCCCCCTGGACGAATCCTCACCAAACTTTGCAAAAAAATTCAGAGTGACCCAAATACTTTTTTTGCAAAGTTTGGTGAGGATCCGTCCAGGGAGAGCGAAGTTATGAGCCACCCGAAAAGTGCTCTTCCTATGGAAACAGCAACTTAACCATAACTACATGGCCACTACCGTGACCATGTAATATTTATCTGAACCTTATATTATTTAAAGAAGCTGTGTTATCACCTAAAATTGTGGGTGGACATTCCTTTGTTGAGGCTTGGAAAAACTCCTGAGAGCCTTTCTTTACTCGTCCATAGCTACCATATACAGAACCTTGGCTGGGGTGCTTTGTGCCTCTACCCCAACCATATCGAGGGCAGAAGTACAGATACCCCCTCCAGTCTTTACATAGTCCAAAAGATCTAGAGATCCAAAGGTTGCCGAATCATCGAAGCTAAAAACCTATTGTTGGACCCACGATGGAAACGTGCAGCACTGCTGCCATTGTTGGTTTCCCTGTGCAGCAACTATATCTATCACACCAACGTTCGTACAGGTGTCCTGGTAGACCACCAGCCCAATTCTAAATTAGGCCTAAGTGAAGCAAGGGCTTTGGCATGGACTCATGGCATGGCCGTTAGCGACCATATATATCCCCAAACAGAGGGGTGATGGCTATTCGCAGCCCAGAGGCTCCCTCTGCTGTGTGAATTCTGTTACATTTTCTGTTTGTACTGGAGATGAGCTCTACACATATAGCAACAAAAACACGGTGCCACCCTGGTGGCGTTGATGGCTGCCGAGAGCAGCAGTGAGAGGAGTACGCCCCCTAGTCAGCAAATAAGGCAGTGGGGCTGGGAGGGATGGGATGAGGGATGTCATGGTGGCTGGTGGCGAGGAGAGGGGCAGTGGCAGATTTAAGACAAAGGGCCCCGTGGGCAGCACGTGATAAAGGGCCCAAGATGGGTTGGTCATAGAGGCAGATCTTAGGGTGAGCGAAGTTAATTGTGATCACGAGTGCGGAATGGCAAACTTTAGGAACAAAAGCAATTTTTTATAATGTTGGCTTTATTGCGGGAATGTGTTAATTTATTCACGTCTAGCCCATGATGTGTTTGGTCTACTTGGAATAAACTGGGAGGTGAAATGGAAAAACAGCAAATGGCCATCATCTTACGTGATGCCTTTTGTTTAAAGTTCCTTCTGGGCATGGAAGGGTTGTGTATTTGCCCCGCCACCCATTGACACCCAGAGTAGAAATTCTCACCAGGGGGAAAGGCCTGGCTATGGGGAGGCAACTGCTGCTCAGGTGGAGATAATGGGCCCTTGTAAATGGTGGGAGACCACCAACTGCCTATTCACAAGAGGGCACATCGCAAACCTGTTAGTTATGCATTTCTTTGGCATCACTTGAGACACCCCCCCCCCCCCGCATTCATTAAGAGCAGTTAGGGCACTTCTATGCATAGTGAACTTGGCAGCCCCTCCACTTTAATGGATTCATTGCTCAGTCAGTGTTCACACAGAACACGCGGGGCCCCATGAGCGCTGCTGCCTCTGCCTGACTGTGAAAACAAATGGGAAGGAAGGGAATGGGGGGAGGGGCCCGGTCGCCGTTTGTCTGCCTAGCGACCGCTAAATCCGCCCCTGGAGAGGGGCCAGGAGAATAATAATAGATGGCGACGGTTGGATGGGGCAAAGGAACAGCAATATTGAGGCACCTTTTAAAGGTGCATGGGCGGCAGGAGAGCATGGTTGTTCACTGACAGAGTCTGCCTGTGTTTCCAGCCACCTGATTGACTGGTTGCTCTTCGCCATGGGCAAATAGGCAGCCAAAATTCAACACCTGTCATCATCACAGAACAAATACTATTTGATAAATTCGGAATAGAAAAATATACTTTTAAGAAATGAAACGTGTTTGGGAAATTGAAACATGCATATATACGATTTATATTGGAAAACAGATCAAATACATTATCTTGTCATTTCTTTTTTTCAGCATAGGCGCCCTCGTGGGATTGGCGATTGCTGCTCTGGTTCTGCTTGCATTCCTCATCAGTGTCTTTGTGCTTTGCTATTTATTTCTCTACACAAAGCCACAGAAATTTGATTCTGGACTGAAAATGCAACAGGTAGATTCTTCATCCACTCAAGAAGGTAAGTTACCATAAAAGACCACATAATCTATTTTATATTTAAATAAAACTTGAGTGTTTTGTTTTGTTTTGTAATGGTAAAACCTAAAAAATAGAACATAAATGTGCATGCATGATTTTAAAATGTTGAGAACAGGAAAGCATTATTGAAAGCAAAGCAGTGCTAATTTGTTTCAATTGAGTTAGCACAAAAGTGCCCTCTTAGCATTAGGAGAAACATTGTTTTTTGCTTGTCTTTCAGCTACAGCTAAAGACGTTGCTTTACTTTTGCATAATGTTTTGATTACTCACTGGAAATCCTCATTATTCTGAGTACTACCTTTGGTGGTCACAATCCTTATTTCAGGAGGTTGAGCAATGTCCAGGTACAGGTAAGCGTGCTAATACTCCAAATGTAACAAACATATTAGCTTCACTCACTGCCCTGAGCTTAAAGTGCATGATTAGGTACCCATAATCCTGTTAGTAATCCCCAAGCAATGCCTTGATGGTCAAAGAAGCATCACAAAGTACGATAAGAGGAAGCTAATCAAGGACTTTGATGAGGAGCAGCAGGTCTCAGAATAACGAAAATGACTGTTAATCAAAGCATTACCAGACCCTCCCATAACAACCAAACTTTCCCCTGTTCTTTACGTTGTACCTTAAGGATTGCCTTTGTCATCAATGTTATTCAACATCTACCGATCCATGATCGTTTGTTTGATATGAATATCAGTTTTCATTATTAAGTACACGTCACAAAAGCTTTTTAATCTGACTTTGACCCTTTGTCTAATAACAAATATTTCCTACAAACGTTCCCTGCCATAAAGCAGTGGATGGAGTAGAAGGGGGTTTGTAAATAGCATAACTGAAGCAGCCATATCCAAATCTCAAAGGAAAACTAGGACTGGTATAGGACATCCTATCTCCATGACCATCAATCTGGCTTCAGAGCTGCCAGAAGCGTGGACACTGCTCTGCTGAACATCCATGAAGACCTACTCTCCAACCTCGACTCTTAACATCCCTTCTGTCCTCATCATACTCAATCTCTCTTCTGCCTTTGACACAGTCAACCATGCCATCCTGCTCAACCATCTCCGTGATAACCTGGGTATCATTGATCAGGCCCTGGCCTGGCTGACCTCTTTCCACTCTGATCGACCCTCCCAGTGTCATGCCTGCGCCGCTGGCGGACGCATTGGCAACCATCATGGACTATTTGGTACTCATTTATCCTCCTAATACTCCTTGAACAACTCCTTTTCACGCCTTGGTCTTTTATTTCCATTTGCTCAACTTTGGTTCTTTCTTAACTACAATTAACTACATTTATCATAATGCACCTGGCTGCAGTCCTCAATTCCTGGCTATTCTCATTCATCGTTATTGGGACCACAATCCCCAGAAGCCCTAGCGGCCAGTGCTGCTTCCACCTGCTCAGGACCAGAGAGGGAGGAGGCAGATTGTCTTCAGGTGTGCTGCTACAGGTGCTGTCAATTAGCCTGCCTCAGAACAGGGCAGGGCTGTATATAAGCAGCTGCCTGCAGGAGCACAGTGTCTTGCATCTTGAGTCTCCCCGCTCCTGTTTGCCTTGACCCTTTACTTGGTATGCTGTTCCTGTTGCTGCATTATCCTGTTTTGTTCCAGTGCCCTTTCCGGGCTCCCTGCCTTGCAGCCAATCATGCTCCTCTGCCTTCTACCTACAGCCCTTGTCCTCTGGGCTTCCTGCCTTGCAGCCTATTACAGTCCTCTGCAGCCCTCTACAGTCAGTGGCCCTGCTCCTCTGGGCTCACTCCCTGCTGCCCTGCTCCTCTGGGCTCCTTGCCCTGCAGCCTGCCTCACTCCAGCTGCCTACAGTACTTGTCCTCTGGGCTCCCTGCCCTGGAGCCTATCTCACTCTGGCTGCCTACAGTCCTAGTCCTCTGCAGCCTGCCTTGCTGGCCTACAATCCTTGTCCTCTGGGATACCTGTCCTGCAGCGTGCCTCACTCCGGCTGCCTACCGTCCTTGTCCTCTGGGCTCCCTGCTCTGCAGCCTGCTTCACTCCGGCTGCCTACAGTCCTAGTCCTCTGCTGCCCGCCTTGCAGCCTGCCTCACTCTGGCTGCCTACAATCCTTGTCCTCTGGGCTCCCTGCCCTGCAGCCTGCCTCACTCCGGCTGCCTACCGTCCTTGTCCTCTGGACTCCCTGCCCTGCAGCCTGCCTCACTCCGGCTGCCTACAGCCCTTGTCCTCTGGGCTCCCTACCGTGCAGCTTGCAACCTTCTGCTGTCTCCAAGCCCTTGTTCCCTGGGCTCCCTACCTTGCAGCCTGCACCTCTTCGCTGCCTACAGCCCTGCTCCTCTGGGCTCCCCACCTAGCGGCCCTATTCTTTTGGGCTCTCTGTCTGTCGCCTACTACTAATCTCTCTCTGTCCTGTTCTTCTGGACTCCCTGCCTTTCAGCCTACTACAGTCCTCCGCAGTCCAATACAGTTTGGCTGCAGCTAGTGCCACTCTTGACTGCAGACCTGCTTCCTACTTTGCAGCCTTCTGTTTTCCTGACTGCTGCTCCTTGTTCACTTCCTTGAGTCCGCTGTACTCCACCTTAGGTTTTCTATTTCAGTCTAACTGCCTTTCCTTCATTTCCTTCTGCTAGATTGCTCATTGACTTCCTTTTCGCTGGATATTTCTGTTCTTGTCTTCTCATGTGTCTTATGTAATCCCTTTGTACAGAGCTTGCCTGTTGGTTTCCGGCAGGCAACCTCTGCCCCTTCCTTTGTCGCGTTTTCAGTGTTACAGACACCCACTGCTGTTGTTCCCAGCCATGAGCATACAGCGTGGGCCTCTGTTATAGCAATCTGTTCAGAAGGCTGGAGTTTCCTAAGGTTCGTGGAACACTCTTTCCCATTTCAGCATACACCCCAAGAGGGAATCCAGTTTGTTTGTACCTTTGTATCTTTTGCCCCTTTTGGCTCACAGCTACTGTTTCCTACTCTTCTTTCTTGTTGAACTTCCTGCTGTGTGTGCTTATCTGCTACCTTACCTCAGCACAGCCACCCAAACTCTACTTGGGTACCCTGTGCCACTCTTGACAGAGTGCCATTCTTGACAGAATTCAAGACCAAAAAGATTCTTTTTCCATAGGCAGGAAGGGCACACACAGACCAAAGATGCTTTCTTTTCGGTTCAAGAAACCTCTGCAAAAATCTAAAGTTTTCTTAAGGACTGCAAACAAAAACCATAGTTTAAAAGACAGACTCGCCCTAGTAAACAAAGGTTTACAAGCACAGTACTACACTCACTGGCTCGCTGACCCTTCCATGTGTAACTACTATGACATTTGCAACTATGATCCGCAGTCTCTATCTATAGAAGAGCTACAGCAAGAAAATGAATTCCTGCAGATTTTGTTAGCCAAACCAGTGGAAAACACTCATGCGGTTTCTGGCATTTCTTCTGACACTACATTCGACATTCAGCCAGTACGCGAACCTTGTATTCCTTTATCCCAGGCTACCCGGTCTCAGGACCAATGTCGTAACACTGCTTCAGCCAAGGATATTGCACTCATTGTGGCAGACTCTCAACCAGAGTACGCTGTTGCCAAAGTGATATGCTCAAGATCAGCTTGGCAAGCTACACAACCTCCCCTGACTGCTGTAAACACTCATTTAACCGGACAAGGCATTCAGTATCCTGAGGTTAGTGCAGCTGGTCCTGGGTACAAAAGACCAATACTGACCATCGGTTGTCTTAATGCTTCCCCGGTAACTACTAACCATGATAACTCTAAGGTCAGTCTTCCTATTGCAACACCCGAATTTTCTGCTGCACCAGATTCTGAAGCTGTAGAACAGGCTAATGGAACATACCTGTTACAAGAACAACTCTTAAGCCTTAAAAGACAAACCGAACACCTCTATGATGAATTTGTCTATCTGCATTATAAGAATCTAGCTAAGGGACACAATTTACCAGACCATCTGACACTATGTCCAACACCCGACATTCTGTCTTTAGAGTTTAACAGATTAAGGCCTATACTGGTAACACAGAAGAGGATACAGACTTATACAGAGCAGTTGGAAGACCTGAACTTGGTATATGCATACCAGTTAAAGCTTGACACCGCTCATTCACTTACTAGCCACAGTAACGCAGGCTGTTGTTCAGATAGTGAAGAATGGACTCCTCCAGTGGGCCAGATCGCTCACACGGCCATTACACCAAAGATCAAGTGTAATCATCTGACTGGACATTCCGCTGAGTCAAAGTATTGTTCCATTCTTGCCCTTGATGTCAGTCCTTTACTCCCACTTACAGCCTCTACTGAAGTGACCAGATCTGAGATGTATTCTGCTTCTATGAACATTGGCACTCCTGACCAGGAGTCAGATCCTGACACATACCCAGTACCTGTCTGGATTCCAACTTTGCCTACTGTCAATACCCCAGATCCATGTATCAACTTGGGCACACAAGACTTTGCAGGCCAGCCTTCGGAAGGCTTACCCTTTCCTGGTCCTACATCCACCATGCAACTTGTTACAAGATCTGCTAGCCCAATCTCTGCTGCTCCCCCTGCTAGTACTCCTGAATCTGCTACTGATGCCTCATCTCAGATCACTCCACCTGCAGTCGAAGCAACCCCTTCCTCTCTGCCTGCAAGGACAGTACCTGTTGCAAAGCCAGTTAAAAGTTCTCCTATTAAGGCTACAGCTCCGGTAGATACTGTTGGTGCCTCTGCAGCACCTAAACTACCAGTCACGACACCATCAGTCTCAGTTGCGTCCCTGTCGGCTGGTGCTCCTGTGACACCTATACTTCCAGCTGTTACAGCATCTGAACTTCCTACTGCCATTCCTGATCTTCCTGCAACTCATGGTGTTCCTGCAACATTTGTTACTCCTGAAGTCTCTGTCGCAAATCTTCATGTTGCCATTGCTGCTTCTGACTATTTGGACCACCGTCCTAGAGCAACCAATTCAGCTGAATCTCTGGTTCCACCTTTCAGCACTGTACCATTGCCAGTCCTAAGAAAGACCACTTCTTTCAAAGCAATATATGCCATGGAGTCTGCAGCACATTTCCACAGTTCCTCAGTTCATGAACGCACTGTTGGGTTTTTGGTCCCTAAGAAGTTGTCTTTTCTGAATTATACCTCAAAGGTTCGAAACATTGGTAATGTCTCCTCCCTTCAAGACTCTCACCTTGCAACATTAAACAGTTTTTGGTGCTTCATGATGTGCCTTTTTGGTATAAGACTCAGTCTTCAGGGGGCCTGGAGAGGGGCATGGAGAGGGGCATACTGGCATGCCCGCGCCGCTGGCGCACGCATTGGCAACCATCATGGACTACTTGGTACTCATTTATCCTCCTAATACTCCTTGAACAACTCCTTTTCATGCCTTGGTCTTTTATTTCCATTTGCTCAACTTTGGTTCTTTCTTATTTTATTCAATTAACTACATTTACCATAATGCACCTGGCTGCAGTCCTCAATTCCTGGCTATTTTCATTCATCGTTATTGGGACCACAATCCCCAGAAGCCCTAGCGGCCAGTGCTGCTTCCACGTGCTCAGGACCAGAGAGGGAGGAGGCAGATTGTCTTCATGTGTGCTGCTACAGGTGCTGTCAATTAGCCTGCCTCAGAACAGGGCAGGGCTGTGTATAAGCAGCTGCCTGCAGGAGCACAGTGTCTTGCATCTTGAGTCTCCCCGCTCCTGTTTGCCTTGACCCTTTACTTTGTATGCTGTTCCTGTTGCTGCATTATCCTGTTTTGTTCCAGTGCCCTTTCCGGGCTCCCTGCCTTGCAGCCGATCACGCTCTGCTGCCTTCTACCTACAGCCCTTGTCCTCTTGGCTTCCTGCCTTTCAGCCTATTACAGTCCTCTGCAGCCCTCTACAGTCAGCGGCCCTGCTCCTCTGGGCTCACTCCTTGCTGCCCTGCTCCTCTGGGCTCCTTGCCCTGCAGCCTGCCTCACTCCGGCTGCCTACAGTCCTTGTCCTCTGGGCTCCCTGCCCTGCAGCCTACATCACTCCGGCTGCCTACAGTCCTAGTCCTCTGCAGCCCGCCTTGCAGCCTGCCTCACTCCGGCTGCCTACAATCCTTGTCCTCTGGGCTACCTGCCCTGCAGCCTGCCTCACTCCGGCTGCCTACCGTCCTTGTCCTCTGGGCTCCCTGCTCTGCAGCCTGCTTCACTCCGACTGCCTACAGTCCTAGTCCTCTGCTGCCCGCCTTGCAGCCTGCCTCACTCCGGCTGCCTACCTTCCTTGTCCTCTGGGCTCCCTGCCCTGCAGCCTGCCTCACTCCGGCTGCCTACAGCCCTTGTCCTCTGGGCTCCCTACCGTGCAGCTTGCAACCTTCTGCTGTCTCCAAGCCCTTGTTCCCTGGGCTCCCTACCTTGCATCCTGCACCTCTTCGCTGCCTACAGCCCTGCTCCTCTGGGCTCCCTACCTAGCGGCCCTATTCTTTTGGGCTCTCTGTCTGTCGCCTACTACTAATCTCTCTCTGTCCTGTTCTTCT
Organism: Ambystoma mexicanum; assembly: GCF_040938575.1. NCBI lineage: Eukaryota > Metazoa > Chordata > Amphibia > Caudata > Ambystomatidae > Ambystoma > Ambystoma mexicanum. The sequence goes on from NC_090935.1 coordinate 540,406,194, forward strand.
GGACTCCCTGCCTTTCAGCCTACTACAGTCCTCCGCAGTCCAATACAGTTTGCCTGCACCTAGTGCCACTCTTGACTGCAGACCTGCTTCCTACTTTGCAGCCTTCTGTTTTCCTGACTGCTGCTCCTTGTTTTCTTCCTTGAGTCCTCTGTACTCCACCTTAGGTTATCTATTTCAGTCTAACTGCCTTTCCTTCATTTCCTTCTGCTAGATTGCTCATTGACTTCCTTTTCGCTGGATATTTCTGTTCTTGTCTCCTCATGTGTTTTATGTAATCCCTTTGTACAGAGCTTGCCTGTTGGTTTCCGGCAGGCAACTTCTGCCCCTTCCTTTGTCGCGTTTTCAGTGTTACAGACACTCACTGCTGTTGTTCCCAGCCATGAGCATACAGCGTGGGCCTCTGTTATAGCAATCTGTGCAGAAGGCTGGAGTTTCCTAAGGTTCGTGGAACACTCTTTCCCATTTCAGCATACACCCCAAGAGGGAATCCAGTTTGTTTGTAACTTTGTATCTTTTGCCCCTTTTGGCTCACAGCTACTGTTTCCTACTCTTCTTTCTTGTTGAACTTCCTGCTGTGTGTGCTTATCTGCTACCTTACCTCAGCACAGCCACCCAAACCCTACTTGGGTACCCTGTACCACTCTTGACAGAGTGCCATTCTTGACACCCAGGTCCAACTTGGGTCTTTCCTTTCCTCTATCTCACTCTCTACCTGAGTTGTTCCCTAGGGGTCTAACCTCTCTCCCTGGCTCTTCAACCAATACCTGGCACACCTTGCTCACCGAATTACCGCTCTCTGCCCTAACTTTCAATGCTATGCGTATGACACTCAGCTCATTTTCAGGCTTCCCTCTGCCACCTCTTCTCCTTCTCTCATCGCAGACTGTCTGTCTGGTTTCTAGGAGTGGTGTGCCGCCAACAATCTCTGCCTTAATGCCAGTAAGACAGAGATTCTCCTCATCAGCACACCTGCACCCTCCTTTCCCGTCTCTCTTTCTCTTGCTGGCCTCTTTTGGCCCTCTCCCTGACCCTACCTGCGAGGCTATCATCTTGCAGTCATCTTCGACTCCGCACTCTCCTTTTCTCCTCACATCTCTAAGAAGTCTAACTACCAACTGCACCTCTTCAGAGGTATTCTTCCTTTCCTCTCCTTTCCCCAGAAGTTCACTGTCTCTCGAGCCCTGGTTCTCTCTAGGCTGGATTACTGCAACAGCCTCTTCCTAAATCTACCTGCTTCCACTCTCCGCCCTCTACAACTCATCAAGAACAGGACTGCAAGACTTGTCCTGGGATCGTATATCCCAGCCCCGAAATCTCTTAATTGGCTACCAGTGGCTGCAAAAATTACATTTAAGACCCTCTGCATTGTCCACAAGGCTTTCTGGGTCCTGGGTGCACACTACCTTTAACTCTCCTCTTCCTTCTCAAGCTCTTTGCTCCTCCAACTCCCTCAAGGTCAGTTGCTTGTCCAAGCAACAAGTTGGTGGTAGATCTCTTTCCTTGGCTGTGGCCTCCCTCTGGAACAGCCTCCCTGCCTCTCTGAAACTTGAGGAGAAACATCTCCGGATCCAGAAGCACCTCAAGACCTTCCTCTTTGCTTCTGCCTTCGCTCTTCCTCTCCATAGCTGATCTGATCTGTTTGGCAACAGGCTCCTGGTTACCCTCTGTTTTTCAGGCCCAGGTCCCTGAACACCCATCCTTACACCTGCACTGCCCCTGGCAACCCTGCACGTGGGTCTGTATCTGTTACCCTACAGTGCCCCTACTTGCACTTATCAGACACCCCTTGTCTGCGCCTTTACCTCGCACTTGCCATCTCGCTGGTGGCACTATCAATTTTTGTTGTTTTATCCCTTGCTCAGCACTTTCCACTTCTCCCCTCTTCCTTGCACTTTCCCCCTTCCCTCTCCCTTGCACTTGCGCGTTCTCAATGTCACTGGGCCTACTAAGATCGCTGTTTTATCCCTCCTTGTTTCCCTCCCTTGCCTCATCGCTCTCTGAAACACTTGTGTATGAGCACGATACAAATAAAATAGCATATCATATCTCCTACATGAGCAACTCATGATTTGCACATCCCCCTAGGATTAAGCCCCTGGGCACCATTTATGACTCCAATCCAACAGAACAGGTGAACTCCATTGTAAGTGGCACCAGTTACTACAGTCACCTTTTCAAGCAAATTAGAATATGCATTTGTGAAACTGAGATGAGGACCATCACCAGGGCCACTATTGGAGCCAAACACAATTGTAATGCTATGTAAGTGCCACAAATGTCAATTAAGAGACTTCAGGTCTTGCAAAATAACATTGCAAGAAAAGTCATTAATGCCCTCTGCAACGCGCATGTTGCTCCTATTTTACATGAACTCCACTGACTGCCCTTTCACGCTAGAATACATTTTGAGATATCCACTTACGTGTTTTCATAAAACCGCCCCCAAATAGCTCTCGCCTAGAAGGACACATCTCAATTCAGGTAGATTCTTAAAATGTAAAAGTAATTTTATATGCTCTGCTCCTAGATGTAATCTTTTATCACCTGGAGTAAAAAGTGATCTAGCCCAGGGCTGCACTCTGGAAGGGTTTACCTCTCTATATGAAGCTTCAGAGACCACCTTAAATCTCTATTTCTTCCGACACTTCCACGTGTGATACGATCAACAGCCACTTGGCGTGTGACAGAGCACTCTAATATCCAAAGGGCTGTTAGTGCTATAGAAGAGCATGTAACATAACATAACCGCCCCTCCTTTTCAACAGAGTTCTTATATGGTGAGGTACACTAAGCAGTGCTCAGACTTTGAGCATCACTTTTCGCTAGGGAGCATGATGAGTGCTATAAGAGATGGGAAGGCTGCCACTGTGCGTTTATTTATATAGCGCAAGCAGCCGTTGGGCATCAGGGCGCTGTTACATGTGATGAGCTTAGTTACATGAAGCATCTGAGTGAACTTCGGGGTACATACAGATTAGATACATACATTATACATTATAAATAAGCAGACAATATTGAGAGCGTTGCATACAAGTAGAGTGTGGTTAGGTGAAGAGTAGTGTATTGACTGCTCTGCGGAAGGCAATGGGGGTCATTCCGAGTCGGGCGGTAGGGGATACCGGGCACCGGTAAGGAGACCGGTGCCGGTAATCCCCTACCGCCCGATTCCAAGGGCCCATAACGGGACCCGTAAGGTACTTTGGTCAGACCACACGCCCCTTACGGGTCCCGTTACGGGACCAGGGTGCAAATAACGGGCTTGCCATTCGCGAGCCCGTTATTTGCGCCCTCCCCATTGCCATTGAGCCCCATTTGGGGCTCAAATGGGAATGGGGAATGGTTTGGTCAATGGGGATTTACCGGTCCCTCCAGGGTCGGAATGGACCGGTAAGTCCCCATTGAACCAAACCGGAGTCGGTACCGGTATGGGAGGCAGCCATGAAGCTAATTGCTCCATGGCTACCACCATACTCGGAATGACCCCCAATGTGTGAGTTTTCAGCTCTTAGGGATGATGGAAGGGTGTTCCATTGAAGGCCCGCTAGGTAAGGGAAGCTGGCTCCTCCTGCTCTGACTCGCTTGATTTCATGTCCAAGTCGCTTGGTGGCAGCCTGTCTGGCTTTGTCTCCTCTGAGTTTCTGGAGGATGGGCATTGGTAAAGGTGTCAATGTTTGATTGATTAGGCATAGAGTCACCGCTGCATGGACTAGTCTAGCACCTTTGATTATATTTTATTTTCTGACACTTCTGATGTGCATTTCATTAGGGGCACATGAGAAAATTGTGTACTTTCTGATGCTAAAATATTTCAAACAGATGTCACATCATTTATGGGTGTCCATTTTACTAGTGTATTAGTGCCATGATATATTAGGCACTGTTTGGTGTTACAGTGGAGAAATGAAGGAGGGCTCCGTTAAGGAGGATGGACAGGGGGTAAGGAACGGAAAGCGGGAGGAGGGAGGAAGGGGAGAGACGAAGGACAGGAGAGGAGGTCAGTTGTGAAGAGGAGAAATAAAGAGAAGGTTGGAACGTTCCCTGTCTCCTGTATCCACTACGTTGGGGCCCTAACAAGTGGCGACGAGAAGCGGTACATGATCATCCCCACGCTGCAGGACATCGCCCCGCATTTCAGCTTCACAGGTGCCCCTTCGAGGACCCATGCTGCCCCCCCCAGTAAAATACCATTCTATTGCGCATGTGTCGAGAGCGCACAGAAAGTTTAGTTTAGTTTAGTTTATTATTTGTATAGCGCGCCAAACCCTGGAGTATCAGGGCGCAAACAGACAAGGATATGCTCAACTTGGTTACAGGTACATAGAAATCAGATGAAGGTGCAGAGATGCGCTGAGCTTGGTTACAGATATGCTCGGCTAATTGCAAGTACAGGAAAAGGCAGGAAGTGTAGACATAGACATCAGCAATATTACAGCAAGCAGATATGAACAAGGGGAGATCAAGGACAGGGGAGCAAGGAGCATGCTCCTGTTCGCGTAATATAAAGTTATATACAGTAATGTACAATGTGACAAGTGGACTAGTTAGCTGTCGTTGGGGAGAGATCAAGGACAGGGGAGCAAGGAGAGATCAGGACAGGGGAGCGAGGAGCATGCTCCTGTTCACGTAATATATAGTTATATACAGTAGTGTACAATGTGACAAGTGGACTAGTTAGCTGTCGTTGGCTCTCAGCCACCTGGTGAGGTTTTGTCTAAATTTTGCGAAAGGCTGAGGTTCTCTGACATCATGCGGGAGGGAGTTCCATAACTGCGCAGCCTTGACCGGGAAGCTATTTCCTCCTATAGTGGCAAGTTTGAAACGCGGGACTTGGAGGCAGTTTGCGTTGGCTATTCTGGTAGGTCTGGAAGAAGTCCTTTTGCATAATCTATCCATGAGGTAAGGTGGAGCTTTGTTGTTGATACATTTGTGGGTGAGGGAAGCGATTTTGAGATGAATTTTGTCTATGGTGGCGAGCCATTTGTATTCTCTTCTTGTCGAGGATATATGCTCGTTTCTATTAATCTTGAGTGCTGCTCTCAAGGCATTATTCTGGAGCACTTGAATTTTGTGGATGGTCTGTTTATTAGCTCCAATGTAAAGTCCATTACAATAGTCTAATTTGGACAGTATCAAGGCTCTGGCAAGTGTAATGCAACTATCTGTGGAGAGGAATTGTTTGCTCGCTCTGATAAGTTTGCATGTATATGCGGTGGCAGAAGCTAGAGAGTTAACTTGTTTGGTAAAGTTCATGGTGGCGTCTAGGTAGAATCCTAAGGTTTTTACTTCATGAGCTACTTTTATGTTGTTCCCATCAATAATGAAGTTGTCGTAATCGGGGCTGAGTTTGGATATATAGGTAGTGGTGCCCAGGATGATAAGCTCAGTTTTATCATCGTTCAGGCATAGGCCGTGTGTGGCCATCCATGCCTGAACGATGCTATAGATCCTGTTCACTAGGGCCAGGTCCTTGGCGTAGTCTCCTGAGAGCGGGAGGAGGATCTGGGTATCGTCTGCGTAGTTAGTGTAGGCGATACCCAGATGATCCATTTCATCAAAGAGAGGCTTCGTGAAGACATTGTAGAGGGTGGGTGACACACAAGACCCTTGTGGAACACCGCATGTTATAGGGATTGGATCTGCTGAGGCTGATGGAGCGAAGACTCTCATGGTCCGATTACTCAGGAATGACTTGATCCAAATTATGGCCTCTTTTGAGAAGTGGGCTGCCGAGTCGAGGTGACTACAGAGGACTGTGTGGTCCACTAAGTCGAATGCCGCTGATAGGTCCAGGAGGAGAAGTAGGGCCGCTTGGCCATTGTCTCTGCAATCGTCTATTTGGGCCTTAAGATCTATTAACGCTGTCTCGGTCCCATGTTGCGGGCGGAATCCTGATTGACGGATTCCAAGTAGGTGGTTAGACTCTAGGAAGCTTTGAATTTGCAAGTAAGCCACTTTATCTAAAATTTTTAGGAGAAAGGGCACAGTCGTGATGGGCCTGAAGTTAGTCGGAATGGTAGGGTCAAGGGTTTGCTTCTTTAGTAGTGGCAGTACCCAGGACTCTTTTAGGTTGATCGGTACTGAACCTGAGGTGAAGGAAGAGTTGATTAGTTTGGTTATAAATGGCGACAGTTCTCTCGCAGCATCCTTGATGAGTTGTGCTGGGCATTGGTCGCCTTTGCAGTTAGACGGTTTGAGTCCCAGGATGACCTTTTCTACCTCTATGGGCGATACCTTAGAGAAGCAGAAACGGGTTCCCAACTTGGGCTGTGGCGGTGACGCTGAGCTCTGAGGGATGTGTGGTGTTAGTGATGCCTTCTTGATGGCGCCAAACACCTGCGCACGGTGCAGCTTCTGTTGGGAAAGTTACATTACTGGTTTAAGCAAAGGCCGTAGCATCTGCTCTTTACTTAATTCTGTAAGTAGACTTACGTTGTGGGTGATTGGAATCACCCTGAATGACCCATGTGTTGCTAATTGCGTCTGTGGTGCCTTAGAAAGATAGTCTCACTTACCCTCACTGAGAAATGCACACTCTGCTGTTGTAAATAAAGTTTTCTACTTTCACTCACTTCTAGAGTTCTGAGAGAAGCACGTGTCTACTTCAAGCCATGTTCAGTGTAATACTGAACGTTCTCCCTATCTGAATAAACGTGCTTCAATAAAAAGCACTTGAAGGAGCCAGTGTGAGCTCAGTGCTCTATGTTCACGTGGTTAGGGATTTCCAACCACAGGCAGCATTGTGTCAAATTGATCGAGCACAGCGCCAGCCGCTCCAGCTCCACAATAGTTTGGGCGGTGGAGGAATCCAATACTTGATGAGCAAGATTACCACCCTTACGCCATCGGCATGCAAGACTGAGGAGAATATATTAGGGATATAGTGTAACGTTGAAGGGTGACAGTAGGGGGGAGGTGGGGCACCCTGTAGGGGCGAATGAACAGTACAGCTTATAGTAATGGAGTGGAGCCATCTTTAGCTCGTCGACCATAAGCACAGAACCATCGCCATTCCTGAGAATAAGGCCTCGAAAGACCAGGCCCTAGCACTCGCAATAACACACCCTTGCATGTTATGGCCAATACACCTCTGCCATGCCAGTTCCCAGCTCATGCGGCCGATAGAGAGGCCTTCACACCAAAGAGATAGAACTATCCTTTTGTCTCATGCTGCTGGCCTATGCAACTGGAACAAAATGTGACTAGCCGAGCGCGGGCAGTGCTCGCCTGCCTCTGAAGGGCGAAATCCTGGGAGCCAGGGCAGAGGTCCTGAGCTACCAAACAGTCCACCCCAATTTAAGGTCCCCGTTCCCCCACGATACTGGTTGCTCTATAGAACTACCAGATACCCATCATTAGAACTCTTGAATCCTCAAGTGTAGTCCCAGCCACGCCCAGGCAAAGGCCCAGGGAGGGGCTGCTGCCAAGGGGGAAGCTTTGGGCAGGATGTCTTGTGATTTTTACTGTGAGGTTCACAGGGTGTGGATAACAAATTAAGTTAATCCCGGGGATCCAAAGGATCCAAAGAAGCGCCTCGCATTTCAGAGGTTCAATTTGACCTCAAGTGTATCCACTGAGCTCATGTCCAACTACCAGGTGCACATCACGTGAGGTGTTTGTGGGGAGAGAAGTGTTTGTAACTGGGGATCCAATCATATGGCAGGAACCTAGAGGGGCAATGCCAAAGACCACGTTTAAGGGGATCAATACAATGGCTTGGGAACCAATCGTCTAGCAGCCCATATGCAGCGAGTGGTATGTACATAGGGGAGGGCCAAAGAGCAAGGGGAACCAACACTGCATATTGCTTGCATCAGTTGTGATGACAATGTTCCTTAAAACATACTGCTTTGCTCTGAAGTATCCAGTGCGCGCTCCATGGTAGTCAGGATTTAAGGCCCCTACTGACATGTTGTGACTTTATTTCGGAAATAAAACTTTGTTATCCTTGCAAGAGGTGCACCAAGCCTTTTTCCTTAGAGGAATGTCATTTACCCATCTGGTTGCCGATGGCCCGCCCTACAAGAGGCTTAGTGGAAGGCTGCCAAATTCCTGAACTCAATATTTCCATCATAAGTGGAGGAATTGCAAGAGTGTTTTAAAAGTGGGTATTTTAAAATGCACATCCATTTGGTATAATCTTGGCTGGCAGTACCTTGGCAGGAGATAATCCCTGAACAAAAGGGAGCTCATGTTCCATAGGGGAGTAATGTTAATAGAAGGCGTAAAAGCCTTGAGTAAGGCTTTAACACTTTGCATTAACGTCATGCCCCATTTTCTGTCATTTGTATGATGGAGAGGAGGGGTGAACTGCAACTTGCGTTCCTGCCACCTTCCTTCCTCGCCATCAAACAATGCAACGGCTTTATGCACCATCATTAAAGCAGGCAGTCCCCATTGGAATACATTGAACATGCAAGCATGGTAGGAAGCATGTGCAATTACAATTAAACGTTGCCCAATATGCTCACATGTTGGGCCACGTGTAATTGTAAATATGAAAGCATCTTACCATGCTCGTTTGGTAAGGAGCTCTCAAAATTAAAAGTAAATGCTGCCCAGCTAGCGAGCATGCCAGGCGTTTACTCATTTGCTCAGTGAAAGGTGTACACCGCGTTTTGCCCTGCACATTTACACTCCACCGTGCAAATGACGATTATTTGGCAGCGAGGACCTGGCTATGCCTGAGTGCAAATGTACCAAGCCTGTGCCGTCAAATTACGTTTTAGAGCAACATGAGCTCCATGGAATCCTTAGATGAAACTCTCGAATAGTTCTGAAAACAGAAGGTTGATGAAGAGAATGTTTTGAATTAATCATAACCTCTGGAGGTCCAGAACATCGTTTTTCAGCCTTACGTGCCATTAAAGAAGGAGAAAAATCATATGGAATTCAGTCTTGGTCCCACCTAAAAAGGAGCAGTCTTGCCTGAACTGTTAGGTCACATCCCTTCTAAACAAGACAACACGCAACTCCAGACATGTTTTCACATCATCTATGAGGTGTACCTTAGGCCTCAGCAAAATTATGATCCATGTCTTGGGCACGTGCAACTTGCGATGACATTTGCAAAACATAATGTTGATGGCTGGAAGGTTCTAAATTGACCATAATCTCTGGCATCACTATGGGTAACCCTCCAATCCATTGTTTTTCAGCCTTACTTTGCCATTAAAGAAGGGATAAAACCATATGCAAATCAGGTTTGGACCCAACCCAAAAAGGGCGGTCCAGACCCACCTGCCAGCCAGCTCCCTTCTGTGCAAGACAGCAAGTAACTCCAACCATGTTTTCGGCCCCATTAGGCATCCTCTGTGAGGTGTAGCTGGGGTGGCTAGGCACAGCAGTCCCAGGACCCACGCCTGGTCATACCTCTCCCAACTGGAGGGATAGTTGCAAAACAGAAGGTTCTCAATTAATCATATACCCTGGCATTCAACAGATTATCGTTTTTCAGCCTGACATGTCCTTACAGACAGCTAAAACCATATGCAAACCAGCCTTTATGCCACCTAAAAAGTTGCAATCCAGCCCGAACTGATAGGTCAGATCCCTTCAGCTATACTAAAAGCAACCCCAGAAATGTTTCAGCCTGGTAGAGCATCATCACTGAGGTGTAGCTTGGGTCGCCAGGCACCGCAATCTTGCAACCCACACGTGGACATACCTTGTCCACTTGGGGTCACATTTTTAATGCAGAAGGTTGATGGCTCGAAGGTTCTGAATTAATCATAACCTGTGGCATTGCTCTAGACAACGGTACAGACCACCATTTTTCAGTTTGCCATTGCATTACAGAAGGGGAAACACCACATGAAATCAGGCTTGGCCCCGCCCCAAAAGGGGGCCGACATGCTAGATTAAATCCCATCTGGATATTACTGCAAGTAACCCCGGACCTATTTCAACATCATGTGTCATCATCAGTGAGGTGTGGCTTGGGTCACCAGGCACAACAGGCCCGGGACACACGTCTCTGCATCCATATCACCCTCGGGTGACATTTGCTGTTGTGTAGTATCTGCGGACTCCAATGTTTTCTGATGACTCAAAGATCTAAAAAAAACAATCGGAGAATTGGATGTACTATTTCACTGTTTTATTGTATTATCAAAGTTTGAATACTAGACATGTTACTGCCTGAATGTGTTTTTTACATAGTCATTGTTCATTTGTTGAGACTGTTATATATAGTATGTCATTGGCTATATGTTTAGTTGGTTTATTTTGATGAACATTCATTTCTTCAAAGAAATCCATGTATAAATTGTGTGTTATTTGTACAGTTCACATTGGCGCTTCTGTTGCTCCATACGTAATTTGACGGTGGGTACCTGATACGTTTGCAGTCAGGCTTAGCCATTGCCAACTTTGGTCATTTGTATACCCACGTGTATGCGCATTTTGCCCCGAAAATGTACACTCCGCTGTGCAAATGAGTAAATGCTGCTTGCATGCCAGGCCGCGTTTACTTTTAATAATAAACACTGTTAACCATGTGCGCATTGTGAGCAGCGTTCACATTTACAATGAAACATTCAAGCATATAGGGCAGCGTTTAATTGTAATTGTGTCAGGCAGCGTGTACAATCAATCCCTATTCGGTCCACCTGTAAGGAAAGGGCTGGCCCGTTTGTGTTCTGCCCCTCCTCTCCACCATACAAACGATTGTAAATCTGTATTAGGGGAGTTTTCCTAAAGTCTACCTGTGGTAAGATCTTATAAAACTATCCCTTGGTAAACAGGTCCCAACTTCTAGCATAAGTCTCTACTAGTCATGGTTCTGACAGTATGGCAGGGCAGTCAGACTTATTTTAGGAGGGAGATGTGAGTTGTAAATTAGTGCAATGAACTCAGTAAATACATAGGCCCAAAGAAACACTTACACATTTGTAGTTATAATTTCCCAGAAAAAAGTATTGGCATTTCTTAAGGTTACATTCGTAGCATTGTTTTCCAACACATATTGCCAACAATAACGTCAAACATGAATAAAATATACCAAATAACTATACAAATAAGCTGTAACTGTCTCTGAATTTGGCACATTAATCCAGTTTGGTGAGTGTGATGAGCTTGTGGTGAGTGCAAGTAAGGGACCGGGGGGAGGGTTCGGGGGGGAGTTGGTGGAGCATCATAGGTCAATGGGGTGTCACTTTCCGAAGGGCCGTGCTGGTGCTAATGTCTCGATTACCAGCGGGAGCGCCCGTTCAAGGTGGTTTATCATCGGATGGATGGAATATATTCCATGTCAGAGCCTTCCATGCATCAAACGACACACTAGTGCCGTCCGAGGATCTGAAGACACCGTCCTCCCAGGCTCGGGTTTCCGCTTCCACCCAACGTTCCATCTCCCCATACCATGCAAGGTACTGTGGTCCCTTCGCCCGTTTCCAGGCCATCGCAATGGTTCGTTTAGTTAGCACACATGCCATGTCCATGAGTTTCACAATGTGCTTTACCTTGGCTAGTCTGGGATATGTTCCCAATAAACATTCCTTAAGGGACCATTCGTACCGAGAGAATCGGGCCTTCCTACAAGTTTGCTCCACCTTGGACCAGAGGTACCGTACCTTGGGGCATTCCCAGAACATGTGCAGTAGATGCGCCTTTTCTGCGCTACACCATGTGCATCTGGGGTAGACTTGCTTGTCGAATTGGGCTATTCTATATTACACACTTGTAGTTATAGTAAAATATTTATTTATTTTATATGCACATGGTTCAAGTTAAATCTCATTTAAGTAAGTACTATTTAAAACTAAGCAACACAATATAAAACCAAAGCAATACTTCAGGCGAGTAAACCATAAGTTAAGACTTAGGCTTATACAGTTAATTTGAACACAGTTCAAAGGTGAGTAAAATCACTTGTTATAGCAAATAAGAGAAATGTTCTGTTGTACGAATAGAAAAAGGTTAAGCAACACCAACAATAGCAGTTCAGTACTTTAAAATATATGTTTTAATTGTCAGAGGTCTTAAGGCTTTAACATTCCATCCCTATTAGGTAGGAGTTCTTCAAAGTCGGATATGTAGTAAATCAGATAAGGCACAGATGCAGAAAAGGCAAAGCTCCAGAGGATTCTTCAATTACAAGTAAGTAAAGGGCTTTTGTTGGTCGAAAAGGTCTCAGGGAATTTGGGAAAGGATCGCTACGGGTACAAAAGCGTTAGCGTTGGGGCGAATGGTATTGGCGAACAACCAAACACCGGAATCAGCAATCCAGCAGCAAAGGAGCGACGGGAGCACTCAAGGTGTGTACTACCATGAGTCCCACAGTATCTGAGGAGTTATGAAGAAGATGCAGCTGGATTCTTTTACGGTGCAGCAGCAGTGGACTCAGTCTACTGTTACTTTGTTGTGGTGATGAAAGGAGGGAGTCTGGAAGGGATGTTGCATCACAGTTGGGAGAAATGACTCCCAGCAAACGATTCTTCATGCTCCAATGGCAGTCTGCCGTTTCAGCGCCTTATTACAGACTCCAACAGTGAACGTTTACTGCCTGGTTAATCTGCCTCGATTCCTCGGTACTGCACTCTGGTGAGCGGACTTGTCTCTGGAGGTCCAACAGGAGCCCATCAAAGTTCTGGGAGGATTCGTTCATGGGAGGACGATGCACTGAAATAGGGTCCAAAGTCTCTGAGTTATCTGTGGTTTTCAGCCCAGGAAGGTCGCAGCACGTCATGAGATGGCTCGTCTTGCAGGTGGGCTTATGGCTGATTGACCGCACCAGCCAAAGGGAAGCAGTCATTCTCTTCGGAACACCTCTGTCGATTAGAAAGTAGGGTCCGGACAGCGGTAGTCTCTGCCCTTGCTGGACGGTGCTGCAGGCGCCTCTGGTCATCTTCTTTGTCTGTTCTTCTATTCCAGTGGTCGTCTTGCCTTCTGCCTCAGGATCCTTGCATTTTATCAGCAATCAGGACATCCAGCCCCCCCAGTGGGAACTGGTTTCTTTCAGGCACATCAGAAGACAAAGGACAGTGGAGGTTCGGGATCCTGCCCTGTTTTCTGTCCTCGCAGACACATTGGCCCCTCAGTCCGCTTCACAAAGGATTCCCAACGAAGACAACATTCAAACTGGGACCTCCCCCACCCAGGATGGCAGAAGATGGACCAAGAAAGGACAAGCACACACGAAATGGCAATAAAATAAAGAAGCCACCATTGTGTGTCAATGGTGACCCTTCTGTGCCTAACCGCAGCTGTGAATGCATCCTGCGAGTAGAAATTGCACAAAAGTTGGTAGGACATGTCCACTGCCACCAGCCAGTAGATCTTAAGAAAAAGAGTAGATCTAGGAAAATAAAAGAATATAGGAAAAAGAGCCCAAGGGGCTTCCAGCAACACTGCACTAAAGGTGCTGTGTGCTGCAAAAGAAAAACACAGATGCTTTTAAAAAGTATGGAGGAAAGCAAGACTCCATAAAACAAAGTAAAAACATAATGAACAGGGTTCCAATGGTGAGAGCAATATGAATGAATGAGGGGCAACGACTCCCCTCGTTCAGGAGAGCAAGAAAACCGTTCAACGGTCCAGAAAGAAGTTCTAAGGGTCTCACAGGTAGAGGGGATTTGACATAAAAATGAAAATTCTCCCTAACAATGGGGCATGACATTAGTGGGAGGCGTTAAAGCCTTACTCAAGGCCTTCCATTACAGTTACACCCCTTTGGAACATGAGCTCCATTGTCTGATATGTTATAGGCTTTTGTCTTGTACATGAACTTTTTTCAGATATTAAAAAATGTTAACTAAGACATCGGACAAAATAGAAAATGGCTAGCTAAAGTTAATTGTGTATACAGTAACAACTCTGAAAACAATGAAGTGAATATAATAATTGGTTAGCGGACTATTCTGAGAAGAGTCATGCTATTGTTTATATGTGGTTATAGTCAGCCAGAGCCCTGTGGGGATGTTCTTCATTTTTGCTTGGATATTACTGGATATGAAGGTCTAGAGGTGAGGGGGTTCCAGATGCTGTCAATTAGCATCCTATACCACCATGAGGACTGATGGGGAAATGACAGACTAACACTATGGGGGTCATTCCGAGTAGGGCGGTAAGGGTTAACGGTCACCGGTAAAGAAACCGGTGCCGTTAAACCTAACCGCCCTATTACGAGTACCCTTTGCGTGTCCTTAAGGACGGTACCCGCAAAGGGACTCCGGGGTCAATAATGGTACCGTAATTTACGGTAGCGTTATTGACGCCTTCCCCCTTCCCATTGAGCCCTGTGGGCTCAAATGGGAATGGGGAATGGCCCTGGTGAATGGGGAATTACCCGTCCCTCCGACCTCGGAATGGGCTGGTAATTACTCCATTCACCAGGCCGGAGTTTGGACGAGTTCGGAGGCAGCCATACCACAAATAGTGGCGTGGTTACCTATGAACTCGGAATGAGGCCCTATGGCTCCTTTCTGAAAGTATCATTTGCTTCATAGCATCCACACCCCCCCCACAACCCCTATGCACATATCCTCCTTTTATAACACAGACCCAATTTAATAAGGACACAAGGCTTCAACTAAGTAGAGACCATGTCATTTATCTGTATTAATTTTCAAAAACATTATTTGGCACATAATGGTTCAGCACAAAGTGCCTCGTTACCTTCCCATTTACAGTGAATGTGTTAATGAGTGCTGTAAATATTTACACTCCCACCCTATGTTTGAACAATAGTGCCTCTACCTACCTGATAACAATTGCAGCAGTGGGAGTTTTGCAAACCAAAACTTTAATAATAAAATATTGTCTTCTAACAAGCTTCCCACCAGATGCACTTTAGTTTAGAAGTATTAAACAAGACCCTTTCGTGAATAAAATGGATTTTCTGTGGAAAGAACTCAACCTCGGTCATTTAGTTTTGATAACACTGAATAAAGCCACTGGAGCTCAAACTTACATGGTAATTCGCTTGCCACTACACAGTACTTCAACCCTGACAACCATTTCCCCCTTTACAATGCATGATGTCCCTGCTTACAAAGACGCAATCATTCAGCCTAATTAGAAAGGTTCATTCCTAGGTACATGAATAGCACCCAGAGAAAAACGTGTTTCATTTTTATCTAAACCAGAACCAGAAACTAGCACCCTAGTGTTCCATCTGAAAGGACACTATTACCCTGAATGGAAATAAAGGCCGCCCAGCTCCTGAAAAATCCAGAAACACCTAATGTTGGCATTCCTCATGTAACCTTCAATAATGTGCGACGCGCAAGTTTCCCTCCATGTGGAGCCACAATAAAAAGTTAAGGGTGTGTATGTTCGTCCTGGATCCCGCCCACTCCCACAGTTACACGTCTTACTGGCGAATAAAGATCAGGGCCTAATTCAACATTGATAAACAACGACCCAACTAACATATCCTCAGACTATTAGGTCAGTGAGAAGCAAAGAACACACACATTGGCCCTCATTATGGATCCGACGGACACGTGCCGGTAAAACCGACAGGTAGCCGCCAGACCTGTAATGATTGACCGCCGCCTGAATTGCTGGAATCACTAGGGGATTATAACCCTAGTGATTCCCTTCTGGGAAGTCAGGCGCCGGTAAATGCTAATCTCCATTCCCATTTGAGTCCCATAGGACTCAAATGGGAATGGGGGTCACGGAAGCACCGGCACCGTTAAAGCTTTCCGTGAAAGTCTGCGGGCGGGTGCCGTTCCGCCCACCAGGTCTGACCATATGGTACCTGCACGCAGGCTCGTAGTTTTCTGGTCTGGAAACAATGGTGCTGGTAAGCTTACCGGCACCATTGTTTCCAGACTGGCAAACATTTAATAAGGGCCATTGTCCCGGGATAATTACTTTAGTTCCTACTGTTCATTGTTTACTAATATTATTCTACAAGCCATTTTTTCTTAGCTGTGATCTTCTATCGAAAATAAATTCATTACACTTACAAAAAAGACGTACTTTTTTTTAAACAGAATACATTGCAGCAGGAATTCCATTTTAATATGAAATGTTATTGTTTCTAATTAAAAACAAACATGCTCCGCACACCACACTGCTTGGGACTGACCACAAGTCATATCAATGTACGCTTGTTAACAACTGTTTATTAATACCCATATGTTTATGATGCTCTAAAAACCTAAATAAAGTTGGTAAAAAAAAAAAGTTTGGGACTTCATATAACATTAAGGAGTCAATTTGGTCTCAAGTATTCTTTACACAGAATGGCACATACCTTTCACATCTTATTACAGATCTACTTTAACATTTGGACATTTGATAAAGTGAGTAAAATGAACATCCTAAGGAAAGCAAGACTACCTGTATCCCTCCCTAAATACCTCCCGGCCAGAGTCCTTCGGTCTTCTGGCTCCAACTCTCTGCAGATCAAATGATTCTCCAAGCAGAGAATGGGAGGTAGATCACTTTCCTCGGCTGGCTCCTCCATATGGAACAGCCTCCCTCCCCCAGCCAGATCTTCCTAAGTTCCAGAAACTTCTCAAGACTTTCCTCTTCTCCTCTTCCTTCCCTCTCCCCGGCCGTGCTATCTCTCCATCTGCCACTGCAACTGGGGCCTGGTCCCTCCAGAGTCATACAGGGTCCAAACCATCCCCTAGCAGTCCCTCCAGCATACCTTCTGACCCTCAGGCCCCCTTTCCCAGACCAGCCCAACTGGTCCTCCCTGTCCACCGCACTCTTCCTCCCCTTCCGCCCTCTACCCTGGCACTTGCCACCTTGGCCCGCCCTGCACTTGCCCGGCACCCGACCCTTGGGGCACCCCCATTCCTGCACTTCTCCCTCACTCCCTCCCCTTGCACTTACCGCCTTTTCATGCACTTGCACGGTAGTATTGTCACAAGGCCAATGTAAGCGTTTTTGTTGTTTTACTTTTTGATTCTCATGTCCACACCCCTCCCCAGTCCCCCCCACCCCATCTAGTCTTGGGGCACCTGGAAACACCTGTGTATAGGCGCCATACAAATGTTCAATAAATAAACAAAAATAAATAAATAAAAGCCCTAGCTTTAGGCACAGCCATCAAGGCTGCGGCGGCCCGTGAATAATGATGACAACTTGTTTTTTTATAATCTAAATAAACAAAATGGCTTGTCTGGAAGGTGCATAACCAAAGGTGATGGCTTGAAGTTTTTGAATCAAACATAACCAGAGGCACAGCTCTAGACCAACCCCCACACCATTGTTTTTTAACCTGCCAAGCCATTGCAGTAGGGAAAAGATCATATAAACGTATGTCGGACCTTGTATCTACCCACAAACAACTTGGGAGCTTGCCACCCTTCTTGATTCCCTTAACCTTGTCTCAGTCGAGAGTCGTTATTATGCGTTTTTTATTTAATCTGTTCGAAACAAGTGAGAAGCAATGGTTTGTGGTAAGAAGAGAGATATGAATAGACAATGTCGATTTTTCTCCAGGGAAATTGAAACCCTAGAGCACCTGATTTTACACTGTGACATGTTGAATGACCTAAGAATTGTATGTTTTTGTCGCTTTGTGAATATTGTTGCTTTTGTACTGAGTGAGACACTGTGGGAAATAACTTTTATTGGAAACTTGATTGCATTGACTCTGGCGCCAGTACACTTTACATAGGATATAGATTTGATGTAATAGAAAGAAACTAGTCATTCATTTTGTTACAAGGGTTTTAGGATTCATATGAGAACCATTCTAATTTTATGTGTGAGCGCTGATTCATTCCATATTTTACAATGGTTGGATTAAGTGACTGTATAGTTTGTTTTTGACTAGTGAGCTTAGAGCCGTTTTGGCAACACGCTTGCAATGAATGGGATGCAGAATAACTCTAACACCAAATAATCAAACCAACTCAGGAAGATGTTAATGTTTTGTGTTTTATTATCAATTGTCTAAAACAGGGAGTTACAACCGACATCAACGGACATTCGCTTGAGTTTCTCGTACATTTATCATAAAATCACAGTTACATAGTGAACATTTGTCACATGTGATGTCATATACTAGAAGAGCCGTCAACTGGCTGGCCATCAATGACCATATCAAACTCAAAACCCTGAACATTACACACAATTGTCTGAACAACAAAGCTTCTGCATACCTGACAGAAAAATTCACTAACCACACCTCTGAACGTCCCATCAGAAAGGCCCTCTCAAATAGCATCAAAGTCCCTAACTTTAAACTGAAAAGAACTCGTGGGTCCAGCTTCCCAGTTCTAGCAGCGCAGCTCTGGAACTCCATCCCAGATGCACTTAGAGCCACCCCCTCCTTCCATGTGTGCAAAGCCAACGCTAAACTCTGGCTTAAAAATAACGACCGCTAAATGCCCCAACTATACCAAATACTCTGTATATTTATTGTAAACACTGTAACTGTAACTTATCTTTACTGTAAGTCATCCGACAGTGCAACACAAAAAGATTTTGATATATGTAACATACCCCTCTTGTAAGTAAGAAATGCTTGATATATGAGCTTGTAATATATGATCCTGTAACTTAAGAAATGTAGTAACTACTCTCTTGTAAGTAAGAAATGCCTGTTATATGAGCTTGTAATATGTGATCCTGTAACCTAAGAAATGTAACGTATTCATGTACCTGTAACCCAAGACTTATTTTCTGCAAGCGCCCAGTTGCTTAACGGCCAGGCACGCTCTATAAATAAATAAACAATACAATACAATACGTAGCAAATAAAAAAAACCTATGAAGAATTGTGATAGGGTCAAGTGAAGCATCTAAGGATACCTCCAATAAGGGGTGAGGTTGTGGTGGGTATCTACTGTCAGGTGGACAACTTTTTGCAGTAATTAAATGTCTTAAATGGATACAACTTGGCACACTTGGTGTTCTTTCTTTGCACCTTAAAAAGGATGATTCAGCTTTTCAGGTTCACTGCCTTGAGAATAGATAACCGGCCTTGGCTTGCTTCAACTTTGATACCAGATGAGACAGCTTCATCATGCAAGTCCGCAATCTCAGCTGATTCTTGCTGCAACACAGTTCTCGGCCCTTCTTCTCCATGGTCCGAACGTGCTAAATTCTTGAAACTGATGTCCATCTTCTATAGAATGGCGGCTCCGCCTGCAGTCTATTCACTACGTGTAGCCAGCTTTTAAGGTCACTTAGTCTACTTGCATTGCTGCATCTGTACAGTTATTAAACAGCTTGCATGTTCTGCAGTGCATCACACACGTGCAATCCTCTTCTTCGCATTTGGAAGTTTATTCAATTCTTAGCTTCGTCATCAGTTTCTATATGGTCCGTGCATTCTCTTCAACCAGTCTTTTTGGTGCGTCACACTCGTCTCGTGTGACGTTACTAGCTCCTCTTTTGCTCTTTCTCATATTCCTTTGGAGAGTTCTTCCCTCAAATGATCTTCTCTTCTGGAATACATTTGATAGGGCTTTCTGAGAGGGTATCTCCTTTCAGATATTCTCTGTGGTATGGTCACAATTGCTGGTGTCAGGCATGCAGCAATCTCAGGTTCCCAACATACTGGAAGTAGGGGGGTGGGACTTCCTGTATAGGCATTCAGCTGTTCCTCTACACTGTTTATGTCTATTGTTTATGTGTATGTTTATTCGTTTATAATGCGCCGGAGCCCGTAGGCATCAGGACGTAACATGTATAACAGACAATGCGGTCAGTTTACAAATTATACGAACAATAACGTCTTAAAATGTTTTCTAAAGGTAGTATTATTTTCGTCTCTACACATCTCTGCGGGAAGCTTGATCCAGGCCGGCCCTGCCTGTACCGTGAAAGAGCTTCCATTGCCTCTAACTCATTAACATCTAAACTGAGTCAGACACATCGAGTCCTTAGACCGGGTGATTCTGGTATGTTTTTCCAATACCAGGTGTTCTTTCAGATATTCTGGTGCTTGTCCATATAGGCATGTATGCACGATGGTACTCATTTTAAAGCATATTCTGGCCACTACTGCAAGCTAGTGCAGTTTCCTCCTATGTGCAGACACTGGGTCTGTCTTGCAGTACTTGTGATGATCCGGACTGCATCATTCTGAAGTATCTGGAGTTTTTTGATGCAGCCCTTACTTGCACCGGCCAGTAACGCATTACAGTAGTCGAGTCTTGGCATTATGATAGCTCGACCAGTGTTGTGCAGTTTACCAAGGAAAATATTGGCTTCACTAATCTAGGCAGTCTTAAGTGATATTGGGATGTATTAACTACACGACTTACATGGGCTTCGGCACCATGGGATGGTTCCAGGATCACGCCCAAGGTTTTCACCTTGGATGCTGTTTTGATGTAGTGCCCATCTATAGTGAAACCTTCGTACTGTATTGGTAATTTAGTGCATGCCTGTGTAGAACCAAAGATGAAAAACTCAGTTTTGGCTGCATTAAGACAAAGTCCATTTGTTGTCATCCAAATTTGGATAGCCTTATAAATGTGTTTGATGTTCTCCAGATCTTTCTCATAATCCCCATTCAGCTCTATAATGAGCTGAGTATCGTCAGCATAGTTTGAAAATCGCATGCCCAAGGCATCCAGAAGATCACATAGGATGCGACAGAATATATTAAATAGTACCAGGGAGAGGCAAGCTCCTTGTGGGACGCCACAATTTATTAACTCAGGTTTAGAACATATGTTACCCCAGACTATTCTTGATTTCCTGTCAAGAAGAAAGGAGCTGATCCAGTCTATCGCTCCACTAGAGCTCCCTCCATGGTCCGCAAGCTTGCTAAGCAGTTTCTCATGGTCTACAAAGTCGAAGGCTGCTGATAAATCTAATTATATCAGCAGCTCTGCTTTGCTCCTATCGATAACATTGAGCATTTCTGACTGTAGATCCAGAAGCACACTTTCTGTGCTGTGAGCAGGCCTAAAACCCGACTGCCTGGGGTGGAGAATCTTCTGACTTTCCACATAATCCTGGAGCTGTATCGTTGCCAGTTTATCTATCATTTTCAACAGAAAAAGCACATTCGTTATGGGTCTTAGATTGCTGCAAATTTTATGATCTTGCCCACGCTTTTTGATCATGGGGGTGACAATCACCTTTTTCAGCAAGTCTGGCACATGATTAATTGCAAATGTAGCATTAGCAAAGCACATCAAGAAAGGGATAAAAATGTCCCAGAGTTCCAAAACAATTCTTGAAGGAAAAACATCCCCCAAACATGTGGTAGGACGCATTATCTTGAGAACTCACTCCAGTCCGTCTCTGGAGATAGCGTTGAAGGCAAACAAGGAAGTATTTCTATGCTGAGGTGTCCCAGAGGGTATGGATGCTGAAATAGGCAAGAGCATGTCCAGGTTATTTGCAATGCTAGCCTGAGCTTTCCTAATTTTATCCGCAAATGCTCTCTGGACTACTTCACAGTCTTCATCCGTAGGGTCCACTTTTTTTACTTGGACCTGTGGTTTTTCCAGGTTCTTAAGAATTTCGAAGAGCTTCTATGATTCATTTTTTTAGTTCAATATTTGCGTGTTAAAGTAATCTTGCTTTGCCTTAAAAATGTGTTTCCGATACATTTTCTCTAAATCTTTAGAACTGTTTGTGCTCTCTTGTGTCTGTAATTTGACCCAATTTCTTTCCGCTTCTCTTTTTTCTTGCTTACATGTTGCCAAATGTGCTGTAAACCATTTGTGTCTATTTGTCCTTTCTCTAACAGATTTAGATTTTAGAGGGCATTCTCATATTCTAACGCTAGGAAGTTGGGGGAGTCCCCATCTGAAGTACAGGCCATACGTTTCTTGAGACAGTATTCTAAGTCAGCTGCCTTGATGTTACTAAGATTTTTACTAATAACTTTCTTGAATACATTGATCCTTTGGTTAAAAAAGGCGGGAGCTGGAGATTAAAACTAACGAAAAAGTGATCGACCAAACACATGGTTCAGTATCCAATGTGACAGCAGGTAAATTCCTAACTGCAACACAGTCCAGAATTTTGCCCTGTTTATGAGTCGGTTCTTTATTAAGGACCGTGAATTGATTATTCTATAGCAGATGTTCCAAATCTAGAGCATCAGAGTCTGAAGCCTTCCCCAGATGTCTATTAAAATCCCCCAAGACAATCGTGGAGCTATTAAGTTTATTCATTGTGGTTAAGATGTGCAACATCTCTTCTAGAAACAGCACTGTATCATGGGAGGATATAACAAGATAATATTCATGCTCTAGCTATGTTTTTGTTTTTTCAGTTTTTCTTTTCTTTTTATGTATATTTAATTGTGCTATTGATATTTGTGTAAGGTTAACTTGTAAACGATAAACACACAAAAAAAAATCCCATATGCAAATCAGGCTTGGTGCCATGACAAAAGGGGCACTTCAGCCCAAACTGCTAGGTCACATCCCTTCTGCACAAGACCTCAAGCTTCCCCAGACATTGTACGGCTTTGTTGGGCATCATCAGTAAGGAGTACATTGGGTCTCTAAGCGCAGCAGGCTCGGGACCCACTTCGGGGAATACCTGCCCCACTCAGGGTGACTTTTCAAAGTACTGTATGGCACAGCAGTGTACAGAGAGGCTCTAGTAGTCATTACATCACATCCTCTTATTAATGGGAAGGTATATAGTTCTGAGAATCTGACCTTGATGGTTGTCTTCTAGAATCTTTTTTTAAACATGTGTTCTTTCTGGGGATTGAACCCGGGACTGCCACTTCCAGTCCGACCAGAGAGCCTATACACTTAGCAGCAACACTGCACTAGACAGCGTAACACGTTCAGGATGGCTAAACTTCCTCACATTTACAGTGCACTTCACCCCTACCACCACAATGTGGAGAGCGCAGAGTCATGCAGTTAGTTTACTGCATGGATTACCCACAGTAGTGAAAATCGAAAAAATGTGACACAGTCGGCTCTGCACGATCTGGGGGTGTCATATCGGGGGAAAAGGGAACCTCAGTTGTCCCCAGAGATTCGGCCTACTCATGGCAAGTACTGCATCTTCCAGCATTCCTATCACGAAGAACTCTTGGAGAATATAGCCACTGAAATACAAACCTCATAGGGGTTAAGGACATTCTCAATGTATTTCAAGTGGTGCATTAGACAACGTACCAGGGCCGTCATTTCACCAAAATGCCAGGGGGTGCGGAAGTGACCTCACATGGCCCTTGACCTCTGATGACATCACTTGACCCCGCACCCAAGTGGCATCTCGGGAAGTGATGGCACACGACCCCTTCAGATGCATTTTACACCCGTGTTTCCAGGCGCTTTTATTTCAGCCACATATAAGAACCAAGGCACAGAGGGAGGCAAGATTTGTCCACGATCACACATTTGAGGAATGTCATTTTCCAGATTCGACGTGGAGCCTGTATGGAAAACATACATAATGCTGTACTTGTAAACATGGTAACAAAAATCTCTAAGGCAGGCTACAGCTAGTATATGAAACGGATCTATATGATTTTAACAAATTAAAAAACAGAGCATGAAATAACAACTAAACTTTTATAACGAAAAAATATTGTTTTTTTTATTTGGTGGTCCCCCCAAACCTCTCATTTCCACCTGCTTTTATACCCACCCCAACCCCTCCCCACCCGCTTTAACTCCTTACCCCACCCCATATATATTCAATATTTTTTAGTTAATATTGTTTAGTTATTAATGTTATTCTCTGTTTTCGATTCAGTAAAATTACTGGATACCTATGAAACATCGATAGATCAATGGACACAGAAGTACTTGTTATCTGTAACATTGATGCCAAAAAAGCACTTACATGGGGAGGTGTGCACTGTCATGGACCAGGATTTATTATGAACAGAACTCCCTGGTTATACATGTATCTATGAGTTAGCTACCATTACGATAGAAGAAACCTATTGTGCGTGTGTAAGCAGAGGTCATTTTGCTCTGTGTGCATTTATCTTTTAGTTATGTGACAAGCAACTACATGTTGTCCCCCACAACCTAGAGCCGAACATAACACCTTAATGCCCTAGGCTTTGTTACATGACTCTTCAATCTTTTTTAACGGGGTGAGGTGTTGGCGGTTGGGGTTTTGTGGCTGCACTTCCTTCACAAGTGTAGCTCAATGCATGTATGATTTTCAGAGCTCTATGTGAGAGGTGCGTTATTCAATGCGTGAATTAAGCTTTCACAGAAGCCTTTCCAAGAAGGAGTTTGAGTGGGGAGTGTGAGTCACTCCATGGCTCTCTGGCTCCTGAGACTTTGTGCCCAATGCTTATTTTCCTAAACAGTGGTGCACCAGAGCAGGGTCCTGATCGAGTTTGCGGCCCCTCTCAACCATTCACATCACACTTTAATGCATTCTAGATGAGCCAATCAGTGGTGTAGTTCAACATTTGGGGCTCCCCCTGCGAGCCATGCTGAAGCCCCCTGCATGCACCTTAACACAGCACAGGTCAAGCCACACCCTGGGCAGGCCCGGACAACCACGTGGCGCAATGTCCATGATGATTATGCCGCTGCAGGGCCATGCACTACTCCAAGTGAAAGAAGTAAATATGTTTGTAATCAAAGCTTAAATGTTTCACCAATGGTGGAAAGAAGCGGTGCCTGGTCCCAGAATATACCAGCCACCACTGGTTGCTGGTGAGTTGTTTAATTGGAGTGTTGAAATATTTGCCACAAATATGCAATTGCGACCAAGCATATCGAGGGGGCCCGAACTATCGAACACGGGTTTGGGGTGGGATCAGGGCATTTTTCCCCCTCCCATGCGAAAATGTTTTGAATAATTGGTTTAAAAGGTGCATTACACAGCACAGTTTCTGTGAAAATGTGGTAGAAGGCCAGTCAGTTTGCAATCGGTTTTGTAGCATGCAGGGAAAAAAAGTACAATAGATGCAAGTCGCCAAAAGTGCCCAAGTGCATTTCCCAATGCATTGTCATGCCGCTCCCTTCGATATATGCCAGTATAAAACCATTTTCTTGCTGGCTGTGCCCATACATTTCCATGCTGGCTCCACCAACATATGGTATTATTCCCATATAAGAACATACGAACGTTCGCTTTGAGATATTTTGTATAGTATCATTACTGGCACTTGGCACAAAGCTGGCTCTGCCAATATATGCGAGTACTCCTATGTAAGAAAATACTCCTGTTGGTTTGGCCATTAAAGGTGACATGTCACAATAAGAAAACATGTCTAAACTGGTTCCACTGTAAGCTAGCCTAGACCCATAAGAACACTTGTCATCCATGCTTCATCATAGATGCTCAGTTAATAAAAAGTCATTCTACAGTAAGAAATATACAGGCCGCTACACCAAAACGTCAGTCTAGTGAGGTAATACTACTTATCATGCTTTCTTTATCAAAGATGACGAGTAATAAATGTCATGCCACAGTAAGCAATGGCTAGACTGGCTGTACCAAAATGCCAGTATAGCCAGGTAATGACACAAACATCTCCTCTCATATTCATTCACACTGCATTCACCACACAGGCATGCATCCACCCACCCAGAACATTCATTCATTCACACACACACACACACACACACACACACACACACACACACACACACACACACACACTCACAATTCCTACTCACTCACCCACCATTCAATCACAAATAAACCTCTCACGTCCACTTGCACTTCATTATCCACACAGGAACACACCCACCCACTCAGAACATTCAAACACACACTATCACATTCCTACTCATTCACCCACCACTCACTGGCCCATACACCTTTCTCTCATGGCTACTCACACTGCATTCTCCACAAAGGCATGTTCCCATCCAGAACATTGAAATACACTATCACATTCATACTCATTCACCCACAGTAGCTCACTCATACCACTTTTCTTACATCCACTGTCGCTGTGTTGTCTACACAGGCCCACATCCACCCACCCACCCAGAACATTCGAACACACACTACGACCTTCATACTCATTCACCCACCAGTCACTCACTCACACACCTTCTCTTACATCCACTCTTACTGCATTCTTTACACAGGCATACCCCCACCCACCCAGAACATTCAAACACACACACTATCACATTTCATCTTATTCCTCCACCAATCACTGACCCATAGCACATACATACATCTGACACGCACTTGACACATGCAAAACACACATCACATTTAAAAAGAAAAATGCCTTTTTACCTGTTTTTCCAGCTTAGGTCTGTCCCTCCAGGTCACTCTCGGCTCCTCCATGCTGCTCACAAACAGGGAGCCAGAAGCTGGGAGAGCTGCCTGGTTCCTGTATATGAGCCACAAGGAATTCTAAGGAGAAGGGTTTGGAGCTGAACGTGCATGTGACACGTGCCACATGTCAGGGTCAGCTCCAACCCCGACTGAGCGCTTTATTCTATGTTTAGCTTTTGTAAGCAAGTGTGACACCCCAATAAACAGAGAAAATGGGTCACACAACTTGCTGATTTACAGAGATGGGAGTGTCATATAAATCATTGTTACACCGTACTACTAGTCCGTTCTCTTTTTACAGAGCATACATTTAGTTCAAAGGCTCAAGAAAACCATCTTTGAGGCATTTTCTTTCTCCCGTCCCGAACCAAATATAGAATCGGCTCTGGCCAGTCATTCAAGCACTGCCAGTTTCCCAAGTCACATTAGACGCTGTGTGTGTGTGTCTGCCTAGCAATCACAGCTAGGCACACACGCACACCACACACACACAGAGTCTGTGGCTCTGCAGGTCATTAAGGTGCTCAGGTTGCAAACACATTTCTTTTATCAGTGGCAGAGCCTTTCATATGCATAATGGACATTTCCAACTCAAAGAGCTTGCAAAGCGCCAGTTACCTTGCACATTTGTGCTACTTCAAGTGAGTAACACAAAGCACCCATTTAAAGATTTGTTTGTATCCGTGATGTCTTCTATCCTGACATGCAAACAAGTAAAGTTGCTTTAAGTTACTAATCAAATGTTTTCAACATCATGAATAACAACGAGCTGAATGTTTGTGACAAAGAATCTGCATATCTATCTTTGTTTATTACAAAACTTCTTTTAATGCATGTCTTAAATCACTGAAAGTACAGTGGGGTTAACTAGATTTTTTCATGTTGGCATCTTGCATTCTGGGACTTATAGTTTACCATTCAGGATGTGAAAATTAAAGCCAGTCCTTATAGCAACATGTAAAGCCAAAAGATTATAATTGTGGCATAAAGCCAAAAGATTATAATTGTGGCAAAAAGCCACAATTATATTCTTTTGGCTTTACATGTTGCTATAAGGAATTACATGTTGCAAATGCCATGTGGCTTTATTATGCAATTTATTTTTTTGTAAGTAAACTCTATAAGACATCACTGT
This sequence comes from Ambystoma mexicanum, assembly GCF_040938575.1. Taxonomy (NCBI): domain Eukaryota; kingdom Metazoa; phylum Chordata; class Amphibia; order Caudata; family Ambystomatidae; genus Ambystoma; species Ambystoma mexicanum. Next base: position 540,433,447 of record NC_090935.1, read on the forward strand.
CTCACATTGTTTGATTTCAAGGAAAACAGTATTACTGTAGACCTTGAAACAATGTGAGCCAAAATACCGCCACTTGTACCCCTTTCATCTCCCCACCCCGATGCTGATTAATGGGCTGCTGGAGGTGGGGAGTCTCTAGATGGCCGGAAGAGCTGGCCTGCCATCAGCATTTTCTTAAGTTTTGTTTTCGTTCCCTCAATCCCGGGACTCAGGGAACGAAAACAAGACTATGCTGACTGATGGCGCAGGCCCGGTTGCGGGTGGGCCCACTGTACTGGGGCCAGCCAGGAGGAAACAAACGAAAATCATGTTATTATGTGAATACTCTGTGGCAGAGTATTCATAATTGGCATGGTTTTCGTTTTAAGTTTCCTGCGCTCCACCGAGCCGGGAGAGCAGGAGGAAACTTAATTGAAATGCATGCCGATTATGAATATGCTCGCCAATTATGAACATACTCCTAAACGGAGTATATTCATAATTGGCATGAATTTCGTTTTAAGAGTCCTGGGCTCCCCCGGGACGGGGGAGCCCATGGCAGGCCACAGGCCCCCAGGAGGAACCCGGTGGAGCCATATAACTTGGAGAGGGCAGCCTGATATGGGCTCCCCTGGCCACGGTAGCCCGGAATTCGGGAACTTAAAACGAAATCTCAAGATAATCATAATTGACATTTTCATTGAAAATGACAATTATGATTACCATGATTTATTTTTCAGTTTACAAATTCCTGGTCTCCCCCGACCCGAGGGAGCCCATATAACTTGGAAAGGGCCTGGAGCAGGAGGCCAAAAAGAATAGAGACTTACCTGCAGCAGCCGTGGGTCAAAGCGTGGACCTGCTCCAGGCGTCAAGTTGAGCTTAGGGCCCTTTAGAAATGTGCATATGTAATGGGTGGGATCACACAGATAAATTTCCGAGTCCAAATAACTGAACCAACTCAGGAAGATGGCAAAGTACCGTTTTATTAACAATTATCTAAAACAGGGAGTTACAACGAACATTAACGGATGTACGCTCATTTTGTCTCAACAATCTTCACACAAATCATAGCTTTTTTATCAAAAATGCGTCAGAGGTGATGTCATACTACATAGCAATAATGAAAAACCTATCAAGAGTCGGGATTGGCTAAGGGGAACATCTAAGTATACTTTCTATAGGAACTAGGATTGTGATTGGCTGCCCATTATCAGGTGGACAACATATGCCTACCTCTAAAACATGTCATCTTCAGAAATATTAGATACAGTTTCTCATTGATTTTCAGACTATAAGGTCATTTGTTATATGGACTACTACAATTGGTTGGCATGCTTGTGCCAGGTCTGGAACATTGGGTTCACTTAGCAGCACATTAGCCCAGACCCAGGTGCAAGGAGATGGGGCATGACCCTACCTCCCCACCCAATTAGCCAAGCATCTTTCATCGCCCATGCCTTCTGCCATGAAGATTGTCTTTGAACTTAGCCTTGAAAAGTATCCTTGTCTCTCAAAATACATGGGAGTGAGAGCACTCATTATCGTGTTCTGGGACTCGATATTCAAACTCTATTTTCATTCTTGGCTCACATGAAAGGATACCACGATTTGGTCCATTTTGCAGGTTTTAAAAGCTTTAAATGAATTGAACTTGGCACTCTTGGTGTTCTTTCATTGCACATTAACAAGGGATGATTCATCCTTCGCATGTTCACCCATTTCCAGAATGGATAGCTGACCTTGGCTGCTTCAGTCTTGACTCCAATCCAGACAGCCCTGTCTTGTAGCTCCATGATTTGCTTATTCTTTCTGTGACACAGCTTTCCCTTCTCACTTTATGGGTCCTGGTTTACTAAATTCATGATACCGATGTCCAGCTTTTATACAAAGGTGGCTTTGCCTGCGTTCTAATCACTGCATATAGCCAGCTTCTATGATGACTTGGTCTATCTTGCACTTCAGCATCTGTACATTTATTGAACGGTTGATTTTCTGCAACAATTCATGCAGAAAAAGCTTCATTAACTACCTTAAACGCTGCACCAATCGACAACCCTCTGTCTCCTTCTAAACCTCCACAGTGTTTCAACTTTTCCAAAACCTCCATTATTGAAGTTGAAAAAGTTATACTCTCCATTAAACCCTCCAACTGTCAAGGCGAATCAATACCCTGCCCAATCTATCAAGGATGCAGCATATGATCTAGCCCTCTTTATTTCTAAACTCATAAATGCTTCCTTTTCATCTGACACCATCCCCAGCAACCTTAAGGAGTCTTGGGTACTCCCCCTCCTTAAAAAACCTTAGACCTTGCGATACCTACCAACTACAGGCCAATCACCACTGTGCCTTTACTCCTCAAAATGTTAGATAAGGTAGCATACCTCCAGATATAGAAGGATCTGGAAGGCAATCATCTCCTAGGAACTCGCCAATCAGGCTTCTGGCCACAACATGGCACGGAAACAGCACTTATCGACCTTAAAGCTCAAATTGATGAGCTAAGGGACAATGGAAAAGAAGCCCTACTCCTCCTTCTCAACCTCTCACCTGCTTTTGACCTGGTGGATCACAAGGTCTTGTGCAACCACTTGGATTCAGCAGCACACTTCTCCAGGGAAGCTATAGCATGGATTCAATCATTCCTCAGCGATAGGACAATGAGAGTTTTCTCTCCATCAGCCGCATGCCGACCCCATCCCTATCACCTTCGGAATTCCCCAGAGCTCATGTGTCTCCCCGACACTATATAACATATTCACCAAGCCCCTCTTTGATGGTCTGGATCATCTTGGTATCACCTACACTAATTACGCAGATGATACGCAGATCCTCCTACCACTTTCAGGTGATCACGACAGGGACTCAGACTTGGTGAATAGAATTTATATCATCATTCAGGCATGGATGACTGTGCATGGCATATGCCTGAATGATGATAAAACAGAGCTCATCATCCAGGGCACCACATCCAGCCTAAAAACACTCAGCCCAGATTACTCATCTTTCAACATTGACGACAACTGTATCAAAGTTGCCAAAGAGGTAAAAACATTGGGTGTTTACCTCGATTCCACACACACGTTTACTAAACAAGTAAATTCCATGGCTTCAGCCACTGCATATAAATGCAAACTTATTAGATCGGGTAAACCCTTCCTCTCTACAAACAGCCGTATCATTCTGGCCAGAGCTTTAATCCTCTCCAAACTGGATTATTGTAACTCCCTCTACATTGGCACCAATAAATACATCATCAAGAAAATACAAACTGTACAGAACAACGCCCTCAGAGCTGCCCTTAACATTTCTAAGAAGGAACATATATCAATATCTAGAAGACAATAAAATTGGCTATGTACTAGCGATAAAATCAAATTGAAAATGGCCTCTCACACTCACAAATGTTTAAATAATGCAGCGCCCCAATACCTGACCGAGAGAATCAACAGAAAAGCCTTGTGTAGGTCCATGAGGACAATTAATACCAACTGTCTATCCTTTCCCAGATTCAAAGGCTCCATAGTAGGTGGCAGTAGCTTCTCAGTTAAGGCAGCATTGCTCTGGAACTCCCTTAACTCTCCTTTACGAATGGACCAAACCTAGATCGAATTCAGGCAAAACCTCACTAAATGGCTTAAAGAGTCTGACCAGTAACTCTCCTATCACCTCCATGTGAGTTAGTCGTCATAGATGCTCTTGTATATATAATACTCATACCCTGTTGTCATGTGTATTTGCTTTTTATTATTTTGTATCATATGACTATAACCCTTCCTAACTAACTCTATTCCCTATGTATTCCTGTTCTGACCTTTACCCTCTCCTGTAACTATAAACTATGTCATTATACATCATGTAATTATATACCCTGTAATTATGTATACCTGTATTTATATACCATGGAATTGTACATTTAACCTTGCATGTAACCTAAACTTAAAGCCTTCTTGTACTCCTGCGCCCTGATACCTTTGTGTCCCTCACGCGTTATAAATGAATAAAACAAACAAACAAACGTATAATCTTCTTCTTTAACATTTTAGAATTCACTCAATTCTTTACTTCATCATTAGTTTCTTTAGGATCTATACATCTTCTTCAGTCAGTATCTCGGTATGTCGTGCATACTTTCTGTGATGTCACTGGCTTCTTTTCTCTGCTCCTGCTCATATTCCTTCAGGGAGTTCCTCGCTGAAGTTGACATCCCTTCGGGGATACATTCGGTAGGGTTGTCTCAAAGGGCATCTTCTTTCGAACACACGCTGCAGTATTGGCACAACTGCTGGTGTCAAACACAGCACAATCTCAGGTCTTCAACATATGGGGATAGGGGGGCATGGTTTCCTGCAGAGGCATGCAGCTGCTCCTCTACATTCCCCTCTCTAGTCGAGTCCTCTAACACCTCCTCAATCATTTCCACATCCTGGTATTTTCTCTTGAAGAAGTGTTTCTTGGATTTCCATATCTTCATCACCCCCCCTCAGAGTGCCTGCTGATTTGACATGTTCATCTATACACCAGGTCATGTAGTTACATTGTCCATTTGTGATACAATAGACCCATCATCCCACAAACGTCTTACGATTCTTTGGATACAAAAACGTGGTTCCTTCAGTTGTTGCGATGCTAGCAGCTATCTATTTTCTAACGGTGTCATCAGTCAGCTCCCTTGCATGTGGTTCAGGTTTGACATCATCATGATCTTCATCCCTACCACTTCCTTTGCTGTTTTCTTATATTGGGCAATAAACCATCCTGACCATACAGAATCCAAACATTACTAGCGCCGGTATTACTCCCAAGAACCTTGAATATATTCGCTAACCACTGTGGAGTCCATGAAAACAAAGAGGCAAACCAACTGTCATCTTCAATGTCATCTGTCTTGTCTTACATGTTGGCATGCAGTTCTGTCAACAACGTTATGGCCTCTGTCAAGGTTCCATTCTGGTCATCGTGAGAAGGTATAAATGTGCAGCATGATGGCTTGATTTTGGCGCAAACTCCTCCTTCCATCTCTGTGATCTTATCAAGGACATATCTATTCTGGAGGGTCATCAGACGTATGGCCATCAGCTCTTCTTTGATGGGGTTGAATCCCTTTACGCTAGCATTGATTGTCTGCAAAAGCTCCCATCTGGTACTTTACAACCACTTGGCATTCGCCATTGTTTGGTTTTCAGCCATGAATATAGCTGTCATTGCCTTAGCAGTCTTACTGAACAACTTGTGCTCTTCAGGAATGTTATCATACACTGTTATTGACTTGGCTGAGAAACAATGTTCTCTTTTCATCTGTCAGAGGAGTTCAAGTGATATTCTTTTTCTAAAATGGTCATCCACTTTTGGAAATTCACCAACGTACAGATGACTCTGAGGAATCACTAATGCTGGAACATGGATGAGCACCATAGAACACACTCCACCCCAATCCTTGGGCAACTTCATATAGGCTTTAGATCCACAAGCCCAATATCGATCCATAAGGATGGCTGTCCCTTCTCTCATCGCAGGAATGTCAATTGTGGCTTTGCATTCTTTGTTATATCCCACATGGTTCTTTCCATTATTTTGTAAACATAGTGTTGCATTAACCAATGGGACTACAACTACTGGGCCTCATTTGTCTTTTACCCATGTCAACAATTTGGAGTGCTTGGCCCATGACTTTAAGCATCCATCGTTCACTTTCTGCACTTCTTATATGTAGTCCATCTTCAGCAGATGAGCTGCACAGGACACCCTTCCTTCTTCCCACCCCTTCTTGGTATGCCCTCGTCCATAGATCAGCATTTGAGTTTGTTCCCAACATCCAGATGATCTTGTAAACAGGTTTGAATATTACTGTTTCTTCTGACAAGAGCATGATTATGATAAGATTGAAGTATAAACACAAAGACAGCAACCACAAGCCGATGAACGTTACTATCTGCAGATATCATATATTTTTATCACCTAAAACAAATATTCTCGATGAAATGAGTCTGGATATTGATCTCTTTTCCAATAATAAAGTACGTATTAATCACTTGTTGTTTTATCACGCAGAAAATCTTTTTCTTGTCTTGCTTCTGGATCAGCAACTGTGGGAGGGAGGGTCTCGCCTTTATAAGTCTTCACGTCGTTTAGATGCAACCAAGCTCTTCTTCCTTGAACCTTAACTGCTGAAGGGGACACTTCTTCAACACGGAATGGGCATTAAAGCGAGGTTTGTGCCACATCTGAGAGAAATTTCTTATTATCGCTAGGTCCCCAACATATAACTTAGGGGGTGGTAATAGTTCACTTGGATTGGTTGCCGAATTATCTCCTTCTGTGCTCCTATACCGCGCCCCGATGCATGACTTGATCTGAAATGAAAGAAATACTGGTAGTCATGCATGTCAAATAATCGTGCATCTCTTCACCTAGAGTTTTGGCTACACTCTGGGCATCACTCCTAATTCTAGACAGATGTGTAACAGGCGTTCTCATTCACCGCCCTGTTACTAGCTCATGCAGGGTGAAGTGGTTGTCCGACCGTGGCTGATTCCAAAGGGCATATAAGGCCATGGATAGGCAATACAGCCATCCCTTTTTCGAAGTCAATTTAATCTTGGCAGTCCTCTCTTTGAACAGGCTGTTGAGTCTCTCACATATCCCATTAGCTTGCGGGTGATACGCAGAAGAGAATGTGTGCTTTATACTTAATAAAAGCCCTATTTGTTCTAATAACTCAATGACAAAATGTGGCCCATTATCGGATCTCAGCACTTCACACACACCATACCTCGGGAAAACTTTGCGTACTAAAAACTTTGCTACGCAAGTAGCATCAGGGTGTGCACACGGAACAGCTCCGATCCACTTGGAGAAGGGGCACATCACCACTAATAGATACCTATATCCATTACATGTCTGCAGCATTTCGACATAGTCAATATGTAAATGCTGAAATGGACCATTCGGTCAAGGTATTACTCCTCTAATCATTCTCAGTGTATGCCCAGCAGTAAACTTCTGACACACAATACAATTCACCATAAACAGTGCAACGTGTTCCAACAAATTAGGAATGAACCAGTCTTCTGCAATATTGGCAGCAAGACTTTCTCTAGTTACATGCATGGGGTAATGCAGCTGTTCAAGCGTGACTTTCAATAAATGTACTGGCATCACTGGCTTTTCAGTGCTGTCCTGTCACCATGAAGCTTCCGAGGGGGATAAAGAACAGCCCCTTCATTTCCATAGTTCTTGCTCTTCCTTTAGTGTACTTCCCTGAATCTCTATGAATTGAGCTATTGACAGCATATTAAACCCCTCCTGCACTAACATGGTAGTAGCTGACTTTTATTTAATATCCTCAGCGTCAAGACGTGAAATTTCTGGAGGATATGCAACCCTTTTTGCTTCTACGTCTGTGGCTTTGTTCCCGCAAAAAATACATTGCGAGTTTGGCGGTAACCCTTAAATGCAATGGTAATGCTATTACTGCCGCATTTAAGGGTCTGCCAAATCACGGGTTTGGCACCATTTACCCCAGTTCTGAGCTGGGAATAAATCCACTGCAAATTTGCTGATTTCTGGTGCTATTAACACACGCTAATACTGCCAGCGGTAGTAGCGCTGAAAATTCCCCATTGGGCCCAATGGGGAATGGGGAATTCCCGAATGGGCCCAATGGGGAATGGGGAATTACGGTTCCACCAAACTCGCGATGCAACGCCAATAGCGCCGGGGGGGTTGGCGGTAACGCTAATAACCCAGGCAGTATCCCAGCAGTATTACTGCCGGGAAACCGCCCAACTCGTGATGAGGCCCACAGTCTGTTCATTTAGTATCCGCTGCGCATTTTACAACCGCTTTGGCTACTGGGAGTTGTAGTGACTTAATAAGCCTATCCAATAAGGATGCATGTTGCACTGGAGAGCTGTCTGCATGGAGATAGCCCCTCCTTTTCCAACAGGCCAACCCTGATTGTACGGTTGATGTCACATAGGCGGAGTGACTGTACACAGTCACTTCCTATCCTTCATGTTTTTGAAGCGCAACAATAAGTGCTACTAATTCTGCTGCTTCTGCTGAAAAGTGAGACTGTAGTCTTGCACTCGACACTACTTCAAATTCTACATTTAATCTTTGTCTCACTACTGCAGTGCCGGAATGCCTTTCCCCACTAGTCAAATCAATTTTCGAAGTACCATCAATAAAAAGTACCTCCCCTCCCACCAAAGCATTCTCTTTCACATAGGGTATATCATCATAAAATTCAACATAATTAGCATAGTCATGCATTTGATCACCTTTTTCGACGGGTTCAGCTATGAATGTAGCTGGGTTCACTATTTTACATCTTACAATTTTAATCGCTGGGTTAGAAATCATTACCTTATAAGCTGAAGCTCTTTGGTATGTCAATGTGCCCTTGGGTTTCTCTAGAATGCCAAAGAGAGCATGCTCTACGTAAAGGGTCATAGAGCAGCCCATGACAATTCTTGTGGATGTCTCAATTGCAAATGCGGCAGCTGCCAAAGATTGTTTACAAGGGAAGTGTCCTCTCATAACTGGTTCTAGAATCCCACTGTAATATGATAAAGGTTTGTACCCCAATGTTGTCCTTTGCATAAGTACTGCTGTCATTACTGACCCACTTGAGTGTGAAAACAAATAAAATTCCTCCCCATAATTGGGAATCCCTAAAACTCGAGCTGCACAGATTGCGCTTTTTAGCTCCTCAAATCCTTCCTCCATTTCTTCGGTCCATCTTAATTTTGTTTTACCAACTTGTGCTTTCTCTAATGCCTGCAGAAATGGCCTTGTATATGTGCTGTAATCAAACATCCAGGCTCTAACGTAATTGCATAAACCCAGAAACTGTTGCATCTGTCTCACTGTGTTCGGTTTTATGGTTTTCATGATTGCCTCAGCCCTCTCAGGTGTCACTTTCATTCCTTCATGCAAAATGAACTGACATATGTATAATACCTTGTCTTGACAGTACTGTAACTTCTCCTTGTCCACCTTATATCCTTTTCTTGCTAAAATAGTCATTAGATGGTTGGAATACTGTCTACACTCATCCTCTGTTTTACTGCAAATCAATAGGTAGTCTATGTCCTGTATCACAACGCTTTTGAGATCAATATTGCTGTCATGATGCCTACCCCCGGGCATCCAGATCGAGTCCATCAGCCCTGGGAGCAGGCATCCAGATACTTGGTAAAACCCCAGCAGCCCCGGCTGGGGGCTGTTTGGGGTCAGTCCTGGCGCCTTATGCGCCAGGCTCATATACATTACTTATCTCATGCAGACCATGCTGCAAATAAATCAAAGCCAACGTGAGGCCTGGATGGGACTATTTTGTTACAGGGACTATTTTTTACTCGGGTGTGGTTCTGGGGAACTTCTTACCTGGAACTACTTTGGAGGCTATTTAAACCACGCCCGAACAGCAGCACACGCTTCGTGTTATTCTGCATCCTGCAGCGTAACGCTCACCGTGCCTGCAAGTCAGCATCCAGTCTTCTGCCACGCCCGCCTCGAATCCGGAGCTCCTAGAAAAAGGGGAAAAATGAAGAAAAGGTTAGATCACGTACATTATTTTAATTCCTTACCTGATTCCGGATCCAGCACGTCTCCGAGCCTGGAAAGGACATTATTCCAGCACGCATCGCATCGCCTTCAGCAGCGCTGCGTTATACTCACCAGTCCACAGCATCTTTCGACTAAACGCTGCCTCCATCGTTTTCTTCATCGAACTCCAGCACCTGGGGGAAAACAAAAGAAACAACAAGGTGAGCCAAGAGAGCCGACAAATACAATCTCTTACCACCATAGGCTTACCTGATTTACCACTGGAGGCATTACCCTTTAATACGCCTCATCTTCATATGCCGCACCTATAAAGGGAGAGAAAACAACAAGTTAAACTCATGCAATTTTACTGGACAGTGTTGGGTAATACAGACTCTTACCTGAACGCCATCAGCTGCCTCCAGGCAACATTCTTTTGAACCAGCTGCAATTCAACAAGGGAATGGAACAAGAGTGAACATCGGACATATTGAACTCTTTGAACTTTATAAACCCCGGAGTCAATATTCCACGGGAACTCCTCCAGTACCTTCAAACCAGTGAAGTAACTGGTATCTGCACGCCCCTGCATGCCATGCAGGATGGAGAGCTCATCATTTAAAAACATAAGGTGAGGTTACTAAAAGGGGATATCGGAGGTGACAAGTGGGCAGAACGAGAACAGCGGGAGGGGGCCATCACTTCTACGGATAAAGCAGACGAGATTAGGCGGGCCAGTCCAGACAGTCATCTCGGCACTATGCATCACGTTGGTGGAGACCGCAGCTGTCCTGGTCCGATCGACACCCCTGTGGGAACCAGGTGAGCGTAACAGAACGCAAAGCCTATCTACAAATCCCCACCCAGGCATAATGGAAACCTCAGAAACCGACCAACTAGCCCTATTGTTAGGGGATCTTAGGCCAGAAGTGGACTCTGCGCGCCAAGAAACTAATGCCCTCAGGAGAGAACTGATTATGTCAAAGGAGTGCACTGATGATCTTGCTAGACAATTGCTGCAAAACCAAGCTGGGGAAACACCACTACCTGGACGCGGGGGGAATCCAACTCCCGTTTCATCGAGCAATCCTGTGCAAGTGGTTCTACCAGGGAGCATTCCTTTAGCTCCATCCGAACGTTTTGTTGTGAACCCACCTCATGATTGCGCAGAATATATAGACTTAGTGGTCCAGTTAGACCACTGACTTCAGAATAGAAAGGCTGATCGAGCTAAATTCGAGAATCAGGTATTGGTTAAACCCAATTTTACCCCCAAAGGAACAGATGCATCAGAACCGATGCAGATCGGGGGGTTAAGGGACCCTTAACTCAAAAGGAGAGAGAAAGGAGACTGCAGATACAATTGTGTCTGTACTGTGGGGCCTCAGGACATTTTCTACGGGATTGCCCTATAAAACCATCCAAGAAAGTAGGCAGAGTTGCTGATAGAAATCAAACAGAGCCTGATTCGGGAAACGACCATGCCCGACAAGGGTAGAGGTCGGCTTGCCGAGCTTGAAGAAGGATACTCAGACCTCGCACCTAATCATACCAATGGTCCTTATTGATCCTAGGCAGCCATCACGTATGCACACAGTAAGGGCATACATTGATAGCGGGGCCATAGGAAACTATATGGACCGCGAATTGGCTTCTAGGATGAATCTATCTCTCTGCAAAAAGACCACTTCGGATGTCATCACCACATTCGATGGAACTGAAATTGCCTCTGGGCCTGTAACTCATTCCACCGCAGAGATGACATTGTTGGGTGAGGATGGGCATCGAGAGACTATTGTGTTTGATTTAATCAAAGCCCCGCAGTTCCAAATAATACTGGGGATACCTTGGTTGGAAACACATAATCCTTGTATTGATTGGCGAGAGAAGAGAATAACCTTCCCGGATTGTGCACACACCTGTTACCCGGAAAAAACCTTGAACAAAGGCCTGGCCACAGTCGCTAATCCAGTCGTGCAATTATCTCAGGAATATCAAGAATTCCAGGATGTTTTCCAAAAAGAACAGGCAAACACCTTACCGCCTCACAGATCATACGATTGTCAAATCAACCTCATACCCGGTGCACAACCTCCATGTAGTAGGATCTACGCCCTTACGGAACCCGAAAAGCTTCACCTACGACAATACTTGGACCAATACCTTGCTAATGGCTTCATTCGTACATCCAAGTCCCCTGCATCCTCAGCTTTGTTCTTCATGTCTAAAAAGGAAGGTGACCTCAGAACGTGCATAGACTACCGCGCATTAAATCAGATCACGGTGGAGAACCGATACCCATTGCCTCTGATCCCCGAATTACTAGACCAAGTAAAGGACGCTTGCATCTACATTAAATTAGATCTCTGAGGGGCATATCATCTGGTACGTGTAAAGAAAGGCGACGAATGGAAGAATGCCTTTCGCACCAAGTACGGATTATTCAAATATCAGGTGACGCCCTTCGGGTTGTGCAATGCACCAGCAGCCTTCCAGTATTTTATGAACGATGTCCTTCGTGAACTCATTGACGTCTGTGTTGTCGTATACATAGACTATATTCTAGTGTACTCCTCCTCAGAATCAGACCATGTTAAGCACGTTCGTGCAGTCCTCGAGAAACTACACCAGCACAAGTTACATGCAAAATTGGAAAAATGTGTTTTTCATGCTACCGAAGTTGAATTCCTTGGATTTATCCTGACTCCAAAAGGAGTCCGAATGGACTCTCGAAAGGTGGACGCAATTCTCAAGTGGCCATCACCCATTTCAGTTAAAGGGGTACAAAGCATGCTTGGATTTGCTAATTTCTAGCGCAGATTTATTCCTGACTTCTCACATGTTGTACAACCCATCACAGCACTTTTGCGAAAAAACAAACGCTTCTTGTGGACCGAAGAGGCTGAAAAGGCCTTCCAAGAGCTGAAATTGAAATTCACGTCGGCACCTGTCTTAAAGCATCCACGCCCCGAGGTCCCATACATAGTTGAAACTGATGCATCCAGTTTAGCCATGGGGGCTGTCCTGTCCCAAAAGGATCCTGAAACCGGTCAACTTCATCCAGTAGCCTTTTGGTCCAGAAAGTTCTTGGCCCCCGAGTTAAACTATGCGGTTACCGATAAAGAGTTGTTAGCCATCAAATCGCCTTCAAGGCTTGGCGGCATTATCTTCTCGGTGCCAGGCACACCATTACTGTAATCACCGATCACAGGAACTTGCAGTATTTAAAAAAGCCAAGGCCCAATCATCGCGTCAACTTCGATGGGCATTATTCCTTGCCGAATTCGATTTGGTGATCACTTATCGACCAGGGTGTAAGAATGGTAAGGCAGATGCCTTATCCCGAATAGGGATGGGAGAAGCATATTCAAACCCAGAACCGGTGCCTATAATTCCAGAACAAAGAATTCTTGGCATAACTACCCTACAGACTTTAGAAGATATTCATTTAAAAATCCACCAACTTTTCGATTCAGCAGCCCTGCAGGACTGGGTGAAAAAGGGCCAAGATTATTCAGTCATCAATGACTTACCTTACTATCAAGGGCGTCTATTTCTACCACACAAGGAACTACAAGAACTAGTCATCTCCAATTACCATGATGCTCTGATGGAAGGGCACCCAGGTATTGCAAAGACTGAAGCTAAAATTAAAAGATAATTCTGGTGGCCCACCTGGCGGAAAGACGTAAAGTCATTTGTACTGTCTTGTGGCATCTGCGCCCAAAACAAAAGTCAGAAGAAAAAAACAGCTGGTCTTTTACAACCTTTAGATATTCCACCCACACCATGGCACACTTTGTCTTTAGACTTTATTACAGATTTACCGCCATGTAATGGATTCAACACCATTCTAGTTATTGTGGATCTTTTTTCGAAGATGGCCCACTTTATTCTTTTGAAAGGATTACCTTCTGCTTCAATTTTGGCCAAGGAATTTCTCGAAAACATGGATTTCCTTCCGTATTAATTTCTGACCGAGGGAGTCAGTTCATTTCGCAATTTTGGAAGAAATGTTGCCAATTGGCGCAAATCGACGTAAGGTTATCAACCAGTCACCATCCCCAAACCGATGGTCAGACGAAGAGGACCAACCAGACTCTTGAACAATACCTACGTTGTATGCTTCATCAAACCAAAGGTAATTGGAAGGATATTTTATGGATTTCTGAATACGCATACAATAACTCATACAATAACTCTGTACATTCAGGAACCGGACAAAGCCCGTTTTATACCATATATGGACATCATCCTCAAACCTCAGAACTCGATTCACCCCAGCACTTAGAAATGCCGGCAGTGACCCATCTGCACTCTACTATTACACAAGCCTTTAAGGAGGCAAGTTTGGCTGGCTACAAGACACATGCCTCTGAAAGGAACTCAGACGTTTAATCCTAGATATTTGTGACCTTACACCATTAAGGCCATTATCAACCCGGTGGCCGTCAAATTAGAATTACCCTCTAATATGCACATTCATCCTGTCTTTCATGCCTCACTTCTAAAACCAGTTCAACTTGGGACAAGATTAACCAAACCACCTGACCCCATCTTGATAGATGGAGAACCAGAATTCGAGGTAAAAAACATCCTGGACTCTAAAAGGGGTAAATCAAGACTTTTTTATTTAATCGACTGGAAAGGTTACGGACCACAAGAAAGGTCAAGGGAACCTAGTGACCACGTTCATGCTCCTCGGTTGGTGAAAAAATTCCATCGGAACTTCCCAGACAAGCCAGGACCAAGGGGAAGAACAACTTTAGGAGGGGCTTGGGGGGGAGTGCTGTCATGATGCCTACCCCCGGGCATTTGGATCGAGTCCATCAGCCCCGGGAGCAGGCATCCAGATACTTGTTAAAACCCCAGCAGCCCCGGCTGGGGGCTGTTTGGGTTCAGTCCTGGCACCTTAGGTGCCAGGCTCATCTTAGAAACCAGTCCTGGCGCCATAGGCACCAGGCTCATACACATTACTTACCTCATGCAGACCATGCTGCAAATGAATCCAAGCCAATGTGAGGCCTGGATGGGACTATTTTGTTACAGGGACTATTTTTTACTCAGGTGTGGTTCTGGGGAACTTCTTACCTGGAACTACTTTGGAGGCTATGTAAACCACGCCCGAACAGCAGCACACGCTTCGTGTTATTCTGCATCCTGCAGCGTAACGCTCACCGTGCCTGCAAGTCAGCATCCAGTCTTCTGCCACGCCGCCTCGAATCCGGAGCTCCTAGAAAAAGGGGAAAAATGAAGAAAAGGTTAGATCACGTACATTATTTTAATTCCTTACCTGATTCCGGATCCAGCACGTCTCCGAGCCTGGAAAGGACATTATTCCAGCACGCATCGCATCGCCTTCAGCAGCGCTGCGTTATACTCACCAGTCCACAGCATCTTTCGACTAAACGCTGCCTCCATCGTTTTCTTCATCGAACTCCAGCAACTGGGGGAAAACAAAAGAAACAACAAGGTGAGCCAAGAGAGCCGACAAATACAATCTCTTACCACCATAGGCTTACCTGATTTACCACCGGAGGCATTACCCTTTAATACGCCACATCTTCATATGCCGCACCTATAAATGGAGAGAAAACAACAAGTTAAACTCATGCAACTTTTACCGGACAGTGTTGGCTAATACAGACTCTTACCTGAATGCCATCAGCTGCCTCCAGGCAACATTCTTTTGAACCAGCTGCAATTCAACAAGGGAATGGAACAAGAGTGAACATTGGACATATTGTTGAACTCTTTGAACTTTATAAACCCCGGAGTCAATATTCCTCCGGAACTCCTCCAGTACCTTCAAACCAGTGAAGTAACTGGTATCTACGCGCCCCTGCATGCCATGCAGGATTGAGAGCTCATCATTTAAAAACATAAGGTGAGGTTACTAAAAGGGGATATCGGAGGTGACAAGTGGGGAGAACAAGAACAGTGGGAGGGGGCCATTACTAAAATCCACGGGTGGCTAAATCCCTTTCTCCACTTGCAGGAGAATACTCCTACGGATCAAGCAGACGAGATTAGGCGGGCCAGTCCAGACAGTCATCTCGACACTACGCATCACGTTGGTGGAGACCGCAGCTGTCCGGGTCCAAACGACGCCCTGTGGGAACCAGGTGAGCGTAACAATTGCCTAGATCCATCTATAGGACTCTGTTAAAGATCATTGGGACTCACAGTACCCTTAATGCAGCCGAGTATGCTTTAGTCTCTTTTGGCAAAACGTAAATGAAGTCAAATCCTGGGAGTCCTTGTGCAACGAGATCGAGAAAAACATATTTCTCAAATTGATCACCGTGAAATACTGAGCTTCTACTGGGATACTGGACAATAGTGTTGTAGGATTAGGAACTAAAGGAAACTAAGCATCTACAATCTGGTTAAGAGGTCTCAAATCCTGGATTAATCTCCACAACCCACCTTTAGATTTTTTAATTGGATACACAGCGGTATTACACAATGATTCTGATGGCACCAGAATCCCCTGATTCATCAGTGCTGGAATAGTCTGCATCCGCTTCTCGAAACCTGGGTACTGTTTTGATCGCAATAGAATTGCTCCTGGTTTAAGCTTTATTTTAACCTCCCCTATCCCCTTTAATAAACCTACATCATAGGGTCCTGTGGTCCGTAGGGTGCTTGGCACCTTTTCAAGATCTTTCTGAAAAAAGCTGTTTGTTGCTGCATTATCGCCATTCTTTGTGGGACTTCCCTTTTTTCTATCCTTATCCAGTATGTAATGCTCATGAAGAACACCACTTCATCATCACTTCGGTCCTCCCTGAACATATCATCCTCAGTTATGTCAGTCAGTCTGTATTCCTCCTCAAGAGCTATCACTGTTCTCCACTGTCTATCCCTTCGAGCATTGCCATCTCTCTTCGTACTGTAGCTGCTTCTAACTCTATAGGGATAGTCTGTCCACCTTCCTCATCCATAAGTATTTGTGGTCTAAACAAAAACTCATCACATATCCTTACAATCTTCCCTACTAAACCAGGTAGCCATGTCAACAAAATTCTTGCTCCATAAAGAAAAATCTCTGGATCTACAGCAACGCCTCGCAGAGTCACTTGCCCTGCGAACACAAGTATGAACTCTCCCCTGTTTAAATAGTGTACTCCTGGAGTGGAACACACTATTCCTTGGTTGTTAAATAAAATTGGCATATTCATATTCGTCATTGATATGTTCTGATATGATATGATATGGCATTTGTAACGCACCTATACACAAGTGTTTCAAGGCGCGACAAGGCAAGGGGGGAACAGAGGGAAGACGGACAACGATCCTACTAGGCCAGGTGGCATTCAGATCATGCAAGTGCATGGGAGGGGGAAGTGGGAAAGTGCGGGGCAGGGGGAACAGTGCAGTACATGGAATAAATAAATAGCAATAAGTAAAGTACGGCCAGCAGGTGGCAAGTGCAAGGGTAAGTGCAGACAACAAGTGTCAAGTGCTGGTAGTGGGACTTGTAGGGATACAGAACAGTCCCCAAGTGTGGTGTTTGCCAGGAAGGCAGTGCAGGTGTGCAGCTGGCAGGGGAGGGGACCTGGCCCATCGATCAGAAGGTGGGCAGGTAACCGGTGCAGAGTCAGCTTCAGCCAGGAAGTCAGCAGAGGAGCAGAGGAGAAAAAGCAGAGGCAAAGAGAAAGGTTTTGAGGTGTCTCTGGAACCAGAGATGGTTCTCCTCGAGTTTAAGGGAGGCAGGGAGGCTGTTTCAAAGGGAGGCCCCAGCAGCGGAAAGAGATCTACAACCAACTCGTTGCTTGGAGAAGCGACTGACCCTGAGGAAGTTGGAGGCGGCTGAGCAAATGGTTTGAGAAGGAAGATATTTAAAAAGAGTGAGTTGAAGGTATTGAGTTCCCAGGCCCCAGAATGCCTTGTGGACAATGCAGAGGGTTTTGAACTTAATCCTCGCAGCCACTGGGAGCCAGTGCAGAGATTTCAGTCCTGGAGAGATATTGTCCCTGTGCTTGAGACCAAGGACAAGTCTCGCAGTCCTGTTTTGGATAAGTTGCAAAGGGCGGAGAGTAGAGGCAGGTAGATTTAGAAAGAGGCTGTTGCAGTAGTCCAGCCTGGAAAGAATCAGAGCTCTGGAGACGGTGAGCCTCTGGGGGAAGGAGAGGGATCTCTTCCTAAATTATGAACTGCTGTCAGTCTTGAATATAATAAAGGAACGGACATGTCACATTCTCCTATGGAGACTGGTAATTTATCAGTAAACGTAACTCAACTCGTTGCTCCAGAGAACCCTCGAACATTCATGGCAATACCTGACATTGGACATTTTCACTTTCATATACACAAACAAGTTGCTCTAGTGTCTACAAGAAAAGAAAAGGATTTGCATCCTACCATCACATCGACCCTTGTATCCTCTTGGGGGTCGGTGTCACAGATTGTACTGCACACATCAAGTCACCCTGTTAGCTGTCCTATTGTGGGTACAAACTCATCCCTGTCCCTGTAAAGGGATATCCTTCCACCACAGTGACACCTCCTATTCTAGGTGTCAATACTTGTCCTGTATTCTCATACTGTTGTGTCTGCATAGGGGCTTGTTGTGGCTGTCCCATGTGGTGGATTCATTTGTGCTTGTCCCTGCTGTGGCACCTGCTGTCCTTGCAGTGCTTGTGCCTGATAAGATGTGTGATCTTGAACAAAGCCCTCTCTGGTCTGTGTGCTGTATGGTGGAGGATAAGATGTCCCCAATCTGGAAAACTGGCAATGTATTACATTATGTCGGCACTTGCATATGCATGCAATATCTCCTGTCATTACACAATCCCAACATACTGGGGGCACCCTTCTGACAATCCATCCTTGGTTATATCCTCCCTGTGCAAACTGGTTCTCGTTCTGTGTGTTTTGAAACCCACCTTGATTATTCTGAAATCCACCTCCTCTTCCCCTATAACTCATATCTATACCTCATGGTGTAAACCCGTACCCACCTTGGTCCATCGGGCGCAAATTATCAATACCGCCCCTTCTATGGAAAAATTTGACAACTTCTGAACCAAATTGGCTTCCTAAATTTTTCTATTTCCATCTTTCTTTTTGTTCTTCTCTTGCAATAATCAGCAATGGTGTACTATTGTCAACTGTATTTCAGCCCATGGTTTTTCTTTCATCCCCACTTGCGTTTTCATCTGCCTTTGTACCGGCTCAGGCAACCCTTGGCATAAAATATGGTGAAACAATGCCACTGTCTTTTCCCACAGGTTGCGAGTTTCAAGTTGACATTTCTCCTGAATATCTTGAATATAAGCATTTGGGTCGTCATCTTCTTTAATTTTATGTGTCATAATTCCACCTATGTCTGATGTGTCAGGATACTGTACCTTGAGAGCCCTCCAAACATCTGCCCTACAAATATTGAATGGCGCTCCATCATGTGCTATGTTTTGTGCAGTCAACTTGAATATCCTGCTCTCCTCCATATGTCATCAGCCCTCTCTCCAAGAATGGCTGCCAGGAGACCTTTTTATGTCCCCTATGGCCACTGTATTTCCTCCTGTCATTTTCTCTAATTTGTATATCCATTTCCCAGCTCCCAAAGTCAAACTAGCGAGTTTCCATTTGAAGTTATCCTTATACATCTGTGGCCATGTAATAAATTGCAGTCTTGCCACCCCCCCTTTCTCTGACAAATGGAACTGTGTGAACCCCATCCCATAGTCAGAACGCACTATAAGTCTATCCATAGCAGGGATAATTTTGCCTGTCTGACTCCTTGTCGGTAATGACCTTAACCTGTTTACATATGGTGGCAACTCTCCCTTCTCAGTATACAAGCTTCCTTGGGGACGCTCAGGATATACTATGGGATCTGGTGTTCTATCTTTAGGTTCCAGGTCTGGCCATCTCCCATCCTTATCCATTTGCGGGCTTCCTACAGGGGTGCACGTGCCCCCTCCTTCTGCCCCAAGACCGGACTCTCTTTCCTCGTCCGACAAGTCTAGACCCAACTAGTATTACTAACATCCTCCTCCCCTCTGTCCAAATTCAACCTGCTCAAAGACAATGCTCGATGTTCATCACTAAACCGTTTTCCTTCCTCACTTCATGATTGAGGCACTGGGGATCGATCTTCGATCCTTCAGGCTCCATACTCGCTATCTCGTCTTAATTGCTGACAGACCTTATCGATCCTTTCTCCAATGCTTCCACATCATCTCTTTCTTCTTCTAGTGCTACTCTAGATGCTGCTGGTGTTACATCCTTTATCAGAAGAATCTCTTCCACTCTGTCCCATCGTATTTCTGGGCTCGGTCTCATTTGTTCTTTACGAATGAGACTGGCATCGAAATCTTACTGTCTCCTTTTTCGTTCTATTTCTTCATCTACTTCCCTTCACTTTCTTGCATCTATTCTAACTCTTTCTTCCTCCTGGCTTCGTTGTTCCCTTCTTACTACTTGTTTTCATTCCTCTTCTTCCCTTCGTCTCTGTAATCTTTTGTCCCTTAATATTTATGCTTCTTTCTCTCCTTTCTATCTTTCCTTCCTGTCCCTCTCTTCTATCGCTCTTTGTCTATTGACAAACTTTCTATGTTCCTCTGCCCGTTTTTCGGCTTTCTCCTGTTTTGCTATATATTTGTTCACGCCACTCCATGCTTTTCCTTCTTTGTTATGTTATGTTATGATATTGCCATTTGTTGAGTGCACAGTCACCCGAAAGTATCTTGGCGCTGTAGGAAGGAGGGGGCAGCCAGAGCGCCGCTGAGATTGTCTAAAATAGGTATGTTTTGACAGCCTTTCTAAAAGTAAGGTAGTTCAGAGTTTTTTTAATGAGTTGCGGGAGGTTATTCCATAAAACTGTTGCAACTATGGAGAAGGCCCGACCGCCTACTCGGGTCCGCTTGAACCTCGGTACTACCAAACAGTCCGCCGGGGCTGATCGGAGGTTGCGGCTTAGGAGATACTGGGTAAATTTGGCTTGCAGATATTCAGCCCCCTGTCCATGAAGAGCACGGTGGACTACAAATAGGGCCTTGAATTCAATCTGTTGAGACACCAGGAGCCAATGCAGGGCACAGAGCACAGAAGTGATATGTGCCCCGTAAGGAGAGCAAGTAGCAACCCGCGCTGCTAGGTTCTGCAGGCGTTGCAGTCATCGGATCTGGTTCTTAGGTTGGCCAAGATATAATGAGTTGCAGTAATCCGGTCGTGATAATATCGTGGCAGCTACCACAGATGGGCGTAATGAGACTGGAATCAAGGGGAGAACCTTCTTAAGAACTCTAAGTTGGAAATTACCATGCTCATCTTCCTTTAATCTCTTCTCTCGTTCCTTGTCCTTCCTCTCTTGTTCATCCTTATCTTCTCCTTGCCTAAATTCCTCAATGCTTTTCCCATCCATCAAAAGTAATATCTGTCCTCCCATCCATTAGTTTTGTAAGAGCCCTACCTCGTCAGCCTTATCTTTTTCTCCTTCCCATCTCTTGATTTCCCTATCAACAATTTCGACCGTTTAATTCTTTCTTCCCTGTCTTCTATGAATTTAAAAATATCTTCCTTTCTCTTATTCTCTTCCGGACTATCGTCTATACTATAAGCAGGGGTTCATATATTGGATTACTATACCTCGCCGCTGCTTTCAATTGCTTTAAAGGATACACTCCTATCTCTGCCGTGGCAACACTCTTTACTTCAGCAGCATAGGGGAGCTGAGGGCTTAACGTCTTCCCCCTTATGTGAAAAGCATCTACTCCTCAGGTGGCGGATCTTCTCTTTCCTCTAGATACATCTTCCAAAGTTCTAAAATTGCTAATCTCTTTTCTAATTTCTGCCGTGTGTACGCGGCATGCCAGTATGTGGTCATGTGTTGAATCACCGCTCTTGACAATGATCCCTCTTGTGGCCATGGGATGAACATTTTGGGCAATTCACAGAAGCGTTTTATAATGGCAAAACCCAATTGGAAAATGCTCGGTAATAAGGCCCTTTATCCGCTGTGCCCTTTACCCATTCTGGACTGTATTGTTTGAGCGTGGGCATGTGTTTTGGTAATGTCTTGCATAGGTGCATGAGAGGAGTATCTCTTTAAAGATAATTATCAATTTACTGTCAATAATAACAGATCATTAAATAAACATTTTATTTTATTTTAAATCACCACTTTTAACGTTTAAAAACAACAAATATGAGCAAGCACCATCAATCGCTGTTCAATCCTCTTATTTCAATAACCTATCTATTCTTTTGATTCGCGCCAATCGTTTTGCTACACTTATCTTTAATCACTTTTACTTCTTCACAATTTTATCATTCCTCGATACTTTATTCAACAAGCAACATTTAGACTATTCAGACATTTACACATTATAAGCACTGTGATCACCTTCCCACTTATCTATCTCTCATTCATGAAGACAGGGTACTTCTTCTCTCGCCTTTATTTTTACCCTATACAGGGTTTGAGACAGCACCTTAAACGGCCCTGATCTGTGTGTTTTATATTTCTGTCTACTCCCGCTGGAGTTTGAAATGTCTCCTTCTAATTCCCTTGAATTAGGAGTCCTAGGCAGTATCTCCTTATCTTCACAATATTTCCCTGTTACTCAAAATTATCACAATCCCGTCCCTTTATTTGCCATTCCCCTTAGGCTACTCACCATTCATTAACCGACTTGAGGCCTTCGGTATTGACTCCTCCTTCAATCCGACCACTTCGCCTTCCGTCCACAGAGCGCTCGTAGAAACCGGGAAGGGATTTCTTCAAAGGGGGACCTGCCAACCATCTCAGTTCTTCTTGCAGGTTTTTTATATTCGGCCACTCTCCAAAGGAAACTCTACGATCTTCCAGCTAATGGCGGAGGATGCCCGATCGTCTGAAACTCTGAAGACAAACTAGTTCGGATCTTTCAACCATCCACACCGCTACCACATGAGCTTAGAGCCCTTTAGGAACATGCATATGTAATGGATGGAATCACAAAGATAAATTCTGAGTCCAAATAACCGAACCAACTCAGGAAGATGGTAAAGTACTGTTTTATTAACAACTATCTAAAACAGGGAGTTACAACGAATAATCAATGGATGTACGCTCAATTTCTCTCAGCGATCTTCACACAAATCATAGCTTTTACATTAAAAACACGTCAGAGGTGAGGCATACTACGTGGCAATAATGAAAAACCTATAAAGAGTCGGGATTGGCTATGGGGAACATCTAAGTATACTTTCTATGGGAACTAGGATTGTGATTGGCTGCCCAGTATCAGTTGGAAAACATATACCTACCTCTAAAACATGTCATCTTCAGAAATGTTAGATACACAGTTTCACATTGGTTTTCAAACTATAAGGTCCTTGGTTATATGGACTACTAACATTAGTTGGCATGCTTGTGCCAGGTCTGGAACATTCGGTTCACTTAGCAGCACGTAAACCCAGACCCAGGTCCAAGGAGATGGGGCATGACACTACCTCCCCACCCAATTAGCCCAGAATCTCTCATCGCCAATGCCTTCTGCCATGAAGATTGTCTTTGAACTTGGCCTTGCAAAGTATCCTTGTCTCTCAGAATACATGGGAGTGAGAGCTCTCATTATTGTGTTCTGGGACTCCAAGTTCGAACTCTATTTTCATTCTTGGCTCACATGACAGGAGACCACGATTTGGTCCATTTTGCAGGTTTAAAATGCTTTAAATGAATTAAACTTGGCACTCTTGGTGTTCTTTGTTTGCACCTTAACAAGGGATGATTCATCCTACGCACTTTCGCACATTCCCAGAATAGATAGCTGACCTTGGCTGCTTCAGTCTTGACTCCAGGGCAGATGGCCTCATCTTGCAGCTCCACGATTCTGCCTATTCTTGCTGCAACACAGCTTTCCCTTCCCGCTTAATGGGTCCTGGCTTACTAAATTCATGATACCCATGTCCAGCTTCTATACAATGGCGGCTTCACCTGCATTCTAATCACTACATATACTCAACAAAGGTAGCAGGCGCCCCTCTCTCGGAAGAACAAGGCATGATAACCTGTTCAGTGGTTGTTAACCACATTGAGAGTTCGCAGCCATCTGCTTTTTGCTCACTGTACCTTTCACAGATGTGAAATATCCATTTGCATATCAGTCTTTGTCCCGCCTACATGGGTAGTCCAGCACCGAAATGCTATGGCAAATCCTCTCTGAACAAGAGTACCAACAGCAACCCCATACACGTGTTTCAGCCTTGATGGGCATCATCAGTGAGGTGAAGCTGAGCCTCTCAAAGCACAGTGAGCAGGGAGTCCACATCTGGTTGCCCCCAGGTAACCTAGGGTGACCAACCCCAAGTTCCTTCAAAGATTTCAAAAAAGGTAGCAGGTGCCCCTTTCTCGGAAGAACAAGACATGATAACCTGTTCAGTGGTTGTTAACCACATTGAGAGTTTGCAGCCATCTGCTTTTTGCTCACTGTACCTTTCACAGATGGGAAATATCCATTTGCATATCAGTCTTTGTCCCGCCCACATGGGCAGTCCAGCACCGAAATGCTATGGCAATTCCTCTCTGAACAAGAGTGCCAACAGCAACCCCATACACGTGTTTCAGCCTTCTTGGACATCATCAGTGAGGTGAAGCTGAGCCTCTCTAAGCACAGTGAGCAGGGAGTCCACGTCTGGTTGCCCGCAGGTAACCTAGGGTGAACAACCCCAAGTTCCTTCAAAGAATTCAACAAAGGTAGCAGGTGCCCCCCTCTCGGAAGAACAAGGCATGAAAACCTGTTTAGTGGTTGTTAACCACATTGAGAGTTCGCAGCCATCTGCTTTTTGCTCACTTTACCTTTCACAGATGGGAAATATCCATTTGCATATCAGTCTTTGTCCCGCCCACATGGGCAGTTCAGCACCGAAATGCTATGGCAATTCCTCTCTGAACAAGAGTACCAACAGCAACCCCATACACGTGTTTCAGCCTTGTTGGACATCATCAGTGAGGTGAAGCTGAGCCTCTCTAAGCACAGTGAGCAGGGAGTCCACGTCTGGTTGCCCCTAGGTAACCTAGGGTGAACAACCCCAAGTTCCTTCAAAGAATTCAACAAAGGTAGCAGGTGCCCCTCTCTCGGAAGAACAAGGCATGATAACCTGTTTAGTGGTTTTTAACCACATTTGGAGTTCGCAGCCATCTGCTTTTTGCTCACTTTACCTTTCACAGATGGGAAATATCCATCACTACATATAGCCAGCTTCTATGGTGACTTGGTCTACCATGCGTTTCAACATCTGTACATTTATTGAATGGTTGATTTTCTGCAACACATTGTGCACGCATAGTATTTTTCGTTTACATTTGAGAATTCACTCAATTCTTTACTTCGTCATTAGTTTCTTTAGGATCTATACATCTTCTTCAATCAGTATTTTGGGACGTCATGCATACTTTATGTGACATCACTGGTTTATTTTCTCTGCTCCTTCTTATATTCCTTCAGCAAGTTCCTCCCTCAAGTTGTCATCCCTTCGGGGATACATTCGGTAGGGTTGTCTCAATGGGTATCTTCTTTCGAACACAGACTGTGGTATTGGTACAACTGCTGGTGACAAACATGGCACTATCTCAGTTCTCCAACATATGGGATGTAGGGGGGCAGGGTTTCCTGCAGAGGCATGCTGCTGCTCTTCTACAATGTCTTCGACTAGTGGATTCCAGAAGCTGCCTCATGATCTGGGTGGCCTCGCCATCATTGCCCCTCACATGTTGAGGTGGGATCAGCAGCTCCTGACCCCACCCCAGCTACTGATAGGCAAGGATAGAGGGTGGGACATGACTCCCAAGGCCTTGCCCCACCGTCTTCATGGCAGTGATTTTGCACGTCTCCCTGGGCCTTCTAAATTGTGCATGTGGGGCTCTGGAGGGGGCTGCTCCAAAAAGCACCCTTCCAACCCCACATGCACAGTCAGAAACCAATTGGAGGACATTGCTACTCACGCTGGCTGCTGGCATGTACTGCAGGCAGCCGGCAAATACATTGCTGGCTCGTTAATGAGGGGAGAGAATTAAAGGAGGGGCTCTGCCCCACACTCCCTCAATAACAAGCCGCCACTGCTTGTTTTCACATTCATAAACATGCAAGGAAGGGCAAAAAGTGATTAATCTGATCTAAAAATTTATAATTTTGAAAACCTTCTTTGTATAGACCCACCATATTTGATTTTTAAAAGAGATGACCAATACGCATGTCCTGTATTGCCTATCCTACCAATCTGCATGCCAACACATGTTTCAAATCTCATACACCCTTCTTCAGGGAAAGAAGTGATTAATCTGATTCAACAATTTATAATTTTGAGAACTTGCATTGTAAATTCGCACTCTTGTGAACATATTGTCCTGAACAGTCATCATCATTGCTGGTATTGTAAATCCTATTTCATGTTCCTCCTATATGGATAGCTTGTTTGTGTTATTAGCGTCAACATTTGTTTGGATTTTCATCACATTAAAGTTGTCCTAATTTAGTTGCAGTATCACCTGTGGTTTATTTTCAACTTCCCTGGGTGTCTATCTAAATTCTTTCTCAGGTCATCGCTTGCAGTACCCCAGCCAACACGTCCATTGCGCCATGCAATGTGGTGAAGCAGAATGCCCCTGGCCTTTCATGGTATACGGGACATGCGCTGATTAGTGCGCACACACACAAAGGGAACCCATTAAGGTAGCACTCAGGTTTCACTGGACTTTTTGCCCTAAAAAAGAGTCTATTAGATTTGAAACATACATTGGCAGGCAGGATGGTAGAATAGGTTGTACAGGACATGAGTATTGGTCATCTTGATGTATTAATACATTTCAGAAATGTGCAATTATATTGTTGGATAGTCTTTTGACGGAAATTATATGTGTGGAGTTTATTTATATGATGGAGCAAATATAGCATTATCAGTGGGCATTGGAACACAGTTTCCATGTCAGACAAAATAATTTGTAACTTTTGCCATTGGGATATTTAATACAAAGGGAGGAGTGTATTTTCCTTGGGGAATGACCACACCATTCCTTTGTATCAAGTACTTGCACATGTTAACATTACCCTTCCACCCCCTATTCAATAGTGAAGTTATAAAAAAAACCTGTGTGTACGTATATATGCACATGAATAGTTGTGTTCATTTGAATATGTGTGCTTGTGAATGTGTGTGCATGTGTGTGTATCTCGTAAGTATGTGTGAGTGCAGTGTCTGTGTGTGTGTGCAGCTGTGTGTCCTGGTGGGAGTTTGATTTTTAAACAAGAGTTGTCCTCGAGGTGCGGAATCTTTCATTGTCTCATTTTACACGTTCGCCCCTCTCCCTTCTATTTCTTTATCTCTACTCGCTTTTTCTCCCCTCCCTGGCTGTTCTCATTTTCTCTCCTTATTCTTTTCTTTTCTTGTTCTATCCTCAATCTGCCCACTCTCTTTCTATTTTCTTTCTTCTATGCTTTACCAATTTTGTGTTGGCTTTTTCTCTCCATCCGTTCATTCTCTCTCTCCCTCGGTCTTCCCTCTTTCCCTCATCTCTACCCCTGTTCTCCTCCTGAAGAAATTACTAATGCTCTGCAGGAGTACAAGAAGTGAGTAGTGGCTAAACCCCCTACTAAGTCAACACACTTCTACGCACCAGCAGTGATCTCCAACAAAATGGTAAAACAGGCATGGCAAAGGGATATACCTCTTTTATCTTTTGTGGCACCATAGGCTGAGGAAAAGCTATACTCTTAGAAGGGTTGTGAATATGAGACATTAGCAACACAAACAGCAATACATTAGTTCCAAAATAAAAGAATGTCCAATTAAGGTTTTATAAAATTGTAATCACTTCAATTAAACAAATCAATCATACTACTAACTACTAAAACACTATAACAATCCACCCCTGTACAAAGAAGAGAGAAGATGCAGAACAGAAATGTATAAGCACTATGGGTACCTTGCTGGGAAGGAAACAGGGTATGAAATGCAACAATGTTATTGAAAAGCATATGTTTTGGTGGGAAAGCTGCAAAAGGGATGTAACAAGCTATAGGGTTCTAAAAGGTGGACCTGGGGGACAGGGTCACTTGAAAGTGCCTGATTTGAGCGATGGTGGATCACTAGGAGCGGTTCGACAAAGGAGCATGGTTCGAAACAATAAGTACCGCTGGTTCGGGTCAGTGCGTGATGGAATGACCCAGCAGTGTGAGCAGAGCTGTGATGCATCTTCCTCGTGTTTCAATACTTCGCTTGATGCAGCAGTTCCAAATAGTCTGCACAGTGTGCTGGTGCTCGGAGATGGAAAGCTAATGGGGCTCTGTTGGGGTGATGCAGAGTCAACACCCGCATCGCTTTGAAGGTCGGAGGTGAGTGCTGAAGTTAACACTGCAGGTCCTGGATGTACGAAAGTCACGAACACTGTTCGAATGCGGTTCCAGTTGGTTCAAGAAATTAAACACAAGAGACCTTGCTGCTATCACCATAAGGATGCTGTGAGTCCCACTGTAAGTGACTCTAGGGAAAGTCACGTCTTTTCATTCTCTGCTCTCCCACCTTAGAGAGGTTTACAAGAAGAGTGTTAGCCTTGGTCCTCAGCTAAGTAACCCCCAATGTGCCCTGGGAGTGGGTTGAGAGAAGAGCTTGTGTCTGCCTTGGAGCACTCCTTCTTCACCTCCATGTCTGTGGATCTTTGAAAGGTCAACTCATAATGAATCAAAGAATGAGTGGTAGACCTGCTATTGTATTGGTGAAAGGTCACAAGGGATTGGATGGAAGCAAGCCTGCTTTAAAGGGTCGAATCCATGTCTTTAAGACAAGTGACTCTTGCCTCCTGATGTGATATCCAGATTGCCTTGTTCCGCAGGAATTGGAGGGGATAGAAAGGACAGAAAAGCCTACAGAAAAGCAAGATGGAGGTAAAGTTCCTCAATCCCTGATATGCTCTCTGGTCTTCCTAATTCCACCCCTCTCTCAGCCTGCAGCCTCAAAGGCTCTTTGGTGTGCCACCCCCTATTGTGAGGTAGGCTATTGATATGGAGTTGATTCTTTGAAGCCCGGTTCTCAAAAGATCTCCTGGTGGCAGATACTGGACCTGGCAGGGAGGATCTACCAAACCTCCCAAAGAGTCAACAGAGGCAGGAATCATGTCTTTTGTCTCATCCACTAGAATGCAGACAGTCAGGCAGCCTGGAGTCCACATTGCTTCTCATAGCTGGTCTGAGCTCACACTGTTGACACTCATATGCTACAAATCAGATGTGGCTGTAATAGGTATGTGAACTACCAGCCACCATAACACAACCTAGCTATGGGTTATATTTCAAGATTATCATGCCACCAGGCAGTAGTTTATCAAAATTATAATGGTTTTGGCACAGAGGTGCTAAATTAAATTTAACATTTGTCTGCAGTGACTGGTGCAGATGTGAATATGTGTGCACTATGCTTTCGACATGGAACTTTGAGAAAGGGTGGTCTGATTAGAAGACCACCATGTCTGAGATTGAATTCCTTGCATCATTTTATTATTACACCCTTATCAGATGGCAATTCCTCACACTCCCCTCTCTACACTTCCTTTAGCGTCACCTTCTTGCTCCCCTCTGACTCTGCTGTCTTCCTTACTCCCTGCCTCTTCTCTCATCCTTCCTTTACTCTGTTTTCTGCTTGCTTTCCCCCAGTTTCTTCTCAATACCCCTCCTCTTTCTGCCCAGCATCCAGTTTTGCTACTTTGTTTCTAGGTGCATCTCCCCCCATTCATGCTCCATTCATTTCTGTCTCTCATATTTGCTCTGCATTTATTTAATTTCAGCTCTCCTGCCTGTCCTTTATCTTCCATCTCTCTCCATGTACTTTTCTCATGCTTCTCTTTCATGTTCTGCTGTTTCTCCATTTTACAATCTGCTATCATTCTTCCCCATCCTTCTCTCCTTTCCTCTCCCTCCTCTCTACATTTTCTCTTCCTCACTTCTCACCACTTTATTGTAGTCTGAACCCATGTGTTACTCTCCCTTTCTGGTTTTATCTCCCTTCTACCCATGCTCTTCTACATTCATCTTTCCACTCTTCACCCCTTCCCTTTCAGTACTTTTACTCTAAGTCCTCATTTTCTTCTACCTTCCTCTTCTTTCTCTTGGTTTCTGTTTCTTTCACTTTTCTCTGCCCGTTTTGTTTCCCATTCCACCCTCTTTTTCAATTTCTCCCCCGTTTCCACTCTACCCAATGCCTTTTTTCAGCTCTCCATTCTTTCTTTCCTTGCCCCTTTATGTGTCCCTACACTCCCTCTTCTGTTCCTCCGACTCCTCTTTCCCTTCTTCTACAACCCTAGACACTCTCCCAATTGCCATTGTTTTCTCCATCCCCCTTTCTATGTTTTAATTCTTCTCCCCATTCCTCTTTCCTTCTTCTTTCCGGACACTCTTTTCCCTGTCCTGCTCATCTCTCTTAGTCTAACGTTTCCTTTTCTTTCTCTCTATTCTCTTCCTGTCTCCCATTCTTCCTGGCCACACATCTCCCTTCACTCTCACCACCCCCAGCTGTATTCACTGGGCTAGCTGCCAGCACCTGCTTTCCAGAGGTTTTATCATATCATTGGAACTTATTTTGTTTGCTTAACGGGTAGCATTTCTCACTGTAAAGCTTGTTCTCTGCCAGTGTAGTGGGGGATGGCATAAGCTTATTTAAGACATTTATTGGATCTACCAGCAGCTTGACACACAAAAACACATGCAATAAACATTGGATAATGAATAGCTAATAGAATGTTAACTTGATTGATAACAAACACTACATCTTGATAAGTGACCTGTTTTGCCTGACAAATTTCAACAACAAGTGATGCAAAGACCAAAGACAAGGTAATGATATTGAAATCAATTCACATTTTTACAATTGAAAAAAAAACATTTATTAAGAGAAAGTCAACACTTATAATTATCTAACATTTTTTACCAATAATTCATGATCATATATACCTGGTTAACTTCACTGGTGTCACAGGGAGTTAGCATAATACTCTCCTCCTTTGAATAAAATGAGAATACATTATTTACACCAAAAATATGTAGTATTATAAAGCTAATTTTCATTTCTTGCTCTTAAGTTTTACAGTAGATAAAACATACATAGAGCATTTAGAGAATAACAGAATCCATGACATTGATTTACAATCATTCATTTATGTATGGATTACTGTAAATGTTGCATTTTGTAAAACTGTTATTCATTGTAAACAACA
Organism: Ambystoma mexicanum; assembly: GCF_040938575.1. Classification (NCBI taxonomy): domain Eukaryota; kingdom Metazoa; phylum Chordata; class Amphibia; order Caudata; family Ambystomatidae; genus Ambystoma; species Ambystoma mexicanum. The sequence goes on from NC_090935.1 coordinate 540,464,177, forward strand.
TGTAGAACATTCAATTAATTCTACAATCCAAGAGCACTTTGATTCATTTCTCGTAAATGTTCCTATTTGGAATAAATAGTTAAAATTCAACTGAATATCATTCAATAATGTTGATGTATCCTGTCTCATACCTACTCCGCCTGACTGGTTTCAAGTGAAGAGGAGTATGTTGCTGAAGTACCAGAATCCTCCTGTATATAAAATATGGTTATTTCCAATTAGTACCCGGCACGTGCTCCGCACCAGTAATACAACGTGTGGATTGGCTCTTTTCCGAGCCATACCATACGGTATTCCTGTGTACGCCGTGCCCTCCCAACCCCACTTACCTTCTTTTTTCTTCTTTTCTTGGAGCGAATGCGCTGGAAACACTTCTGTTCCCAGCGCATCCGCTCCCGATGGCTGCCATGGAAAGGGAAAATGGACTACGTTTTCCCTTTCCCGGTAGCCATTTTTTTCAACTTATTTATTATTATTTTTTTCTGTTTCGAAACGCGGCAGCGTTTCAAAACAGAAAAAAATGCCATTAGTACCCCAGTCTAACGGGCCGGGGTACTAAAGGCTATAAGACCCTCGGCGGCGGGCCAATACCGCCCACGGTAATGCCCCCGGGGCTTCGTTTAGGCCCTCGCTAGGCTCGGGCCTGTAACTACAGCTGCGGGGGCATTACCTGGGGCGGTATTGGCCCGCCGCCTCGGGTCTTATTGCCACATTATAACGTTTGAAAAGTAGTATAGCAATATAAATATATTGCCAAAAAGACTATAAATCAATAATACTGATTAATGAGTTAAAAGTTGAACTTGACCATGAACATTTATAGTATACTTGCACAAAAATATATAATTGAAAGTCTCATTGAATATGGAGAAGAAGGGCAAAGGGAAATACTGTCAAAATTATTTGAGCGGATAACGACAATGGAAGAGTAATCTCAAAGAAAACCGACAACAAATGTTGAAAAATCCATCACAAGAGACGAGGTTGAAGCTTCTATAGCATCATTGAAAAAATTGCTGGACCATGATCAGTTTTTAATTGAATTTTACAGAAAGTTCTAAGAACTATCGATAGAGCCTGTGGTTATGCTCTTTAATAACTTTAGGGAAAGAGAATCAGTAACCCCAACCATCAAGCAATAGATCACAGTTCTAGTGGCAAAACCAGGAAGGGATCTCTCACCCCAGACTTGTATCAACATATCACGCTTCTTAATGTAGACATTAAGATATATGCCAAAATCCTGGCCTCCAGCCTCGAGAGGGCTCTTACATCCCTGGTTGTTACAGACCAATCAAGCTTTATATTGGGAAGAAACACACATGGTGCTATCCAGAGGAGTGTCAATGTGGTAGGATATTAGTTCAAAATGGGAACGAGTTTTTCCATTTTGGCACTGGATGCGAACAAGGCATTTGATTGTGTAGACTGGGGATATATCAAGTTAACAAGGGAAATGTTTTGATTTGGCCCAAGATTTATGGGCTGGATACAGGCCCTGTCAAATTCACCCTCTATGACCTAATAAAGATCACTAGAGGCACTAGGCAGGGCTGCCTATTATCACCATTGATCTTTGTCCTCTTGATGGAACCGTTTGTGAACAGATTAAGAGCCAATAACAAGACCAAGGTGATTCAGGGGGAGAATATGCCACACAAAATTGCTCTGTATTCCAATTATGTGTTGGTTTAAATGAAGGAGGCTATCTATGCTCATGCTCCCTGTGCTTTTAGAAGAACAGGAATTATTCCAGGAAGCCTCAGGATTTCTGGTCAACTATTATAAATCTAAAAGCTTTGTATCCGAAGAATGACCGTCTTTGCCCGAAACTTGGGGTAGTGAAAAATGTACTTGGGGAAACAGACTCCCTGTAATATTTGGCTGTGAAGATCACATCAAACATAAGCGGTCTTTACTATAATAATTTCCCAAAACCATTTATTGATTTGGCCCAAGATATGAGGAATTGGCAAAAGCAGGAGATTACCTGGCCAGGGAGAATAACAACCTAAAAGGTTCATGCCCTGCTCAGACTTGTATACTTCTTTCAAAGTCTGCCATTCAAATTTCCTTCTGGGGCATTGAATTCTATTAAACAGAACATTATATTGTTTATTTGGGCAAGGGAAAGGTCAAGGGTTTCTATCAAAATCCTGATTGATAGAGACATAATCAGTGACCTGGGTGTACCCAGTATTGGGCACTATTTGGCAACAGCTCATGCCATCACAAATTATTGACTGGGTGCACCCCAGTCCTGGAATAAGGGGGAGTGAGGTGGACAACACGTTTCCAACATTCCCCTGTCTAAATTGCCCTTGCTTAACAAAATGGGTGTAGAAGCAGGGGGAATTGCTGGCATAAACATACATCCCCTTAGGCTATTGTGACAAGCTCAGGAGAAAATGGGGGTGGAACCTGGTGATGATCCTTCTTCTCCAATTACTGGCAATATAGAGTTTTCATCCCGCTTTAGGAGCAAAGACTTTGCAGGTTGGGTCTCGAGGGCTCAAAAACATTGGCAGATTTTTACAAACAGGAAGTTCAATTGACTTTCGCTAAGGCCAAACAAACCATCAGTGTTTTAGAAATAGAGAGATTTCAATACATCCAAATATGACACTGGTCCTCGACACCAGCAATTATGAAAGCGGTTACCTGGCAAGCCCTAACCCCAGAAAAATTCCTTAGTAGAGGGTATAACTAAAGGTCAAAACTCCAAGTTATATCCCATTATGGATAGAGTGGAGGTAGATATACATATTCACTGACAAAACTTTGTTAAAAGGACGTTATGTTTAAATTAAAACTGCCCCAGAAAATGTCCAGTTATGATAGGCTAAGCAACCATAACTTGAACCACCACTGTGCACTGCTAAGACCAACACCCAGGACATGAAAGATGACATCACAAATGTAATTGATGACATCACTAATGACATCACATATCTGGGCGACTTGTTTTTGTTTACTGGCATGGTTAGGCTAGTTTTTGTTTTTACTGACAATAAGAATTTCCAAAATTTAAAATGTGCTAATAATCTACACATTAACCTTTTTATATGTTCTTAAAATACTTTCCTTAGAGTTTAATCTGCGCTCATACATGGGGAAATAAGCACGCCTCAAACACACAATTAACTTGTGTACATGATGATTAACTCTAATGTTATTGTCATGTCAAGTCATGTTCTGTTGTTTCTTTATTCCTACTTTAGTTTCCCTGTACGTGCCTCTAATTTGTATGCATTGCGCATTTTTATATGTATTATTTCTACTAACACAAGTGTGTGGGTAGTTTTCAATTTTTACCTATTTATTCCATGTTTAAAATTACTCAAAACTCTCATAGGTAGCATTTAATATTTTGCTATCAGAAATTACAAGATTCAAAATATTGTACTTCTATAGTGCATGCTGCAACGTTTGCCGATATGTATGTATGATTAGGTTCCTCTACTAACAACAACACTAGAATGTAATGATTTATTTACATGAGAACATTCTTTAATGCATTAAGTAGTTCATAACAGTTCTCCCAATCACCCCTAACATCTTGTTTCCAACATTATAAACTCAACCTCTTGTAGGCATTGTTTATTAAAATTAATTTAATATGTGATGTCATCAATGACATTTGTGATGTCATCTTTGATGTCCTGGGTGTTAGTCTTAGCAGTGCAAGGTGGTGGCACGAGTTATGGTTCCTTACCTTACCATAACTGGCAAATTCCTGGGGGTTTCCGGTTTTACTTGGAACAATAACGTCCCTTTAACAATGTTTTTTCATTGAATTTCATAGTTTTTTATTAGTGCAACTTAACCATAATGTCCGCTTAACAAAGTTTTTTCAGTGAATTTCTTAGGTTTTTATTAGTGCAACTTAACCATAATGTCCCTTTAACAATGTTTTTTCAGTGAATTTAATGGGTTTTTACTAGTGAACGCTAATTTCCTATAACTTACTTATATCATACTTACCCCAATTTAGCACATTTTTTGTCCAATGTACAAAGTTTCACCTTAGAAATCTGCCATTCCCCACCCTCTAGCATCTTTTTGAACACTTCTACCCTTTTTGCAACCTTTCCCACTGTTTTTGTGTTTCCACAGGTTTGCAAACATCTGACATCATTGCAGACTTTCCTGACAGTGTCACATGTACACAGGCTCGCGCATGGCATGATAACATGTTTGCGAATGCGTCTGCACTTTGCAAATGGGTCCGTGCTTCGCGAACAGTTTGGAACTGCATTTTCAGCTGGTGTGGGAACTTTGAAGCTGAAAATGTACCCTTTCACAGCTCATACACCTATTCTTACTCATTATCCATTAACAATCCATCACAGCACATACTTGGAAGAATATTAGCATAACTGCTATTTATCTTAAAAATGGTATCAGCTATTGCCATCCCTCCTCCCCAAGAGCCACCACCACCATAAACTGGAGGACCTACACAACAAACAAAGTGCAGTGCTTCAAAAGACAATGAAGAGGACCAAGAGGATGTAGTAGAGGAAGTGCCTACCTCTAGCACCCAAAGAGAATCATGGGTGCAGCAGTTCTTTACCACTGTTGGAATGTACCAAAGGCTAAAGCTACCAAAGTGAAATGCACTGAGTGCAATGGTGTACTCAGTCGCAGACTACCTGGACAGTACTCCTACGGGACCACCTCCATGTGCCGCCACACCAAATCCAACCACCGCAATTCTCTCAGAAAGATTGTTCCTTTCTTTGCAAGTAGTAGGCTGTCTTCCTCCACCTCATCTTCCTCAACCAATACTGTAACCACACCGCCTACTTCGTGGGACACAAAATCCCACCAGCTACCTTGCAAGCAATTAAAGAGGCTGTTGATCCACATCTTTCGAAGACAATAGTACTCTCTATATAATGCAACACACCGTTCCAGAGGGGGGAGCAATTTCGATGTGCTTTTCAAGCTGTTATCAAGGAGCATGAGAAACACTGCCCCCTACCTTAGATGTAACACACACGAAACGTTATCCCCTGTCCACCTGCTCCTCCATATTTGTAGTTGGTGCCTCTTCCCTCATTTCCCTCCACATCTTACTTTCTGACCTCTCCTGCAAAATCAAATAAAAAACACCAAAAAAAACGTTCCTTTAGGAACCAGCTTTCGCAGGTAAAAAATAGAACGAAAAAAATAATCTTATTGACTCAATCTGCTTTACATTTTTCAATAAAGTAGTTAGACTCAATAAGATTATCCAACATTTCCATTAGCATTTTGTGATATGCTAATGGGAATAATGGACAATTCTATACTAGAGGAAAATATAAAAGGACAGAAACTATTATAATACTTATATAATACTCATCTCTAGCATACCATAAGGACCATAATGGATGGACCTTTATAACTATTTGCGGTCTCCGCAGTCCCCTTTTCAGGCCATGGATCATTAAAAGACCCAGATGTCCTACAGAAGAAGGCTCAACCATGAACGCAGCCCAACCAAACCACCCCTATTATTCACTGCACATACCCTGCATCCTAGCTCAGTATCCACTATACCCTCATAATGTAACCAATGGCCAGTGCTCATGGTTTGCGGCCATGGCCAGACTCCAAATCCTTGGGGCATGGGCTTCGGCCAATGCTGCATTCCCCAATAAGCAAATCAGAGTAGACATTTGCGTTTTCCGAGGCCCAGTCCCACTACCCAGACACCAAATGTATATCACTAGTTTTTCTACTTACATTCTTACACTTTAGAAAAATAAAACACAAGACATATTTCCAATAACATGCTTTCAGGTCCTTGCTAATGCTCGTTGTGCAAGTTTGTTGTAATCTAGTCCACCCCTTCATGTCATAACCGCAAGCAGAATATTTTGTCCCATTTAAACCTACTGCTTCGGCCATACCGCATGCCCCAATAAGCAAATTACAGTACACATTTCTTCTTGCTAATGGCCAGGCCCATTGCCCAAACACCAATGTTATATCACTGCGATGTGTACTTACATTTTCACACTTTCACAAAAATAAAACACAGGACATATTTGTAAAACCATGTTTTCAAGTTCTTGCTCACCCTCCTTGTGCATATTAGCTGCAATCCCATCCAGCACTTCAACATATACCCACAAGCAGATATTTTTTTCCCATTCAAACCTATCCCAATTTCGAAAAACCTTAGCAAATAGCCGGTCCCTGGTGGCCATGCCCACTTTAACCCCATTGCTTGTCCCTCGTGGTCATGGCCAGTGGCCAGATTGTCCAGGACATGGCCTTTGGGCATAACCCGGGCAATCTGGCCGCTACCCATTGCCACAGGTTATACCTGTTACCAAAGGTATATCACCATTTTTTGTACCTACATTAGGACAGGTCTCAAAAAATAAAACACGGACACATTTGCAAAACCATGCTTTCAGGTCCTTGTCAAAATGTACGTGCAGAAAACAGTCATATATCTTATCCCACACTTGACAAAATCCATTCGGACTTTGCACAAACATTCAAGGTTGGGTCTATAATCTTTTGGAAAACCTTTGTCCACATTCATCAAATGGCAACAAAGTTATAAGCCATCTAAAAATGTTGAGACCCCCATTTTATTTTTCCCTCTCTTGACAAAATCCCACCAAAATGTTCAAAAACATTCATATCTAGGTCTAAAATCTTTTTGCAAGCTTTTTTACAAATTCATCAAATAGCACCACATTTATAAGCCTTTAAAATATTTTGGGACCCCCCTGTCTAATTTTGTTCCCACCTTCGCAAAACAGCACCACACTGTGCGGAACGATGTAGAGTCAGGTCTAGAATGAAATTCCAAAATTACATGCAGTTTCATTGAGTGGCGCCAAAGTTATAAGCCATCCAAAAACTGTTTTTCACCGAACCCGTAATGCAGAAATAGGGATAGATGTCCCCGAACATCTCAGATGCCCTGGACATTCGGACTGTTTGCGGACTTCACAGGTGAAAAAACACCCATTTTGGGGGATTTTTAAGGCCATATCCTATCTGATCCTCATCACCCATCACATCCCCAGAAATTGTTTCATTAGTTTGACAAGTGCAATGTTGTGTTTTTTTATATGTGTTCACTGCAGTGTTCACGGACTACGACGACTGTCCGCGAATCCAACATTCCGGGTGTTTCCAAAAATCAGACGCACCTCACACTTTTCACCATCAAATGAGAGGGCGCGCCCGATGTCCGCAGACACCACGCCGTCCTCTGGTCCAATCGTAGCCCGACCGCCGACCAAACAGGGAAGTGAGTCAGCAAACCGAACCCAAACATCACCATTTGTTTTTACCTATTTCTTGGCTGTTTTAAAAAAAATACTGGATGGATTTACAGCCAATTTACAAAAGCACGCTTTTGGGAGCAAGCCGCCACTCCTGATACAAATTTGGTGAAAATCCGACCAACGATTTGGCCTGTAGGCCTGCGCATCATGTGTTTTACATTGCATCTATGGGAAAAATCACACATTTTGGGACCCCCCTATAACTTTGCTCCCCTTCCATGAAACCTCACCAAACTTCATAGGATCAATCTAGACAGGGCCATATACTTTTCCTGTGAGGATTTGTCCAGGGGGGCAAAGTTATAAGCCTCCCAAAAAGTTTTCTATGGGATGAGCAACTTAACCATAACTACAGGGCCGGTACCAGAGGCCCTGTAATATGGTAAAGTGGGAAGAAAATTTCCAGATGGAGATTGATAATGAGTCCTGGTTGAGAATCTGCACAAGGACAATTAAATCGTTGAAATACACGACAATAAGAGCATTCACACATTAAAACACATTGCTGTCGGTATTTATACCCACAGGATAAAAAATAGGGACCATTGGTCACATGTGATGGACATGTCCACTTACACAATATTACTGGAAAGAAACATTGGCTAACATAGAGGATATCAAGGAGGTTGTGCTGTCAATGGACCCACTTGCTTGGTATTGGGAGATGGAGACGAGCACGGTATGTGCCCTACGTCAGATCGTGTTGCCACCCTGCTGACCCAGCCAATGTTTTCTGTGAGACTGACCATTGAAAAGCAAGCAGGGTCTAGAGCGCATACCATTGTGAAGCAAGATGTGGGAGGTTTGGGGGATGGAAAAACTGACGGTGTCCATGTTGGGGATCACAACATTTGTTGAAATTTGGAGGCTGTTCAGAGTTTTCATTGTCGAACGAACAAATTCGGCACAGACTGATCTTAACCCGGCACAATGTGTTGGACTGAATAGTCAGGTAGAAAGCAGGAATGAACTAAACATTATATTGTCGTAGGGAATAATGCTGGAATAGACCATATGGCTTCTCAGATGGGATGACAGAGGGGGAAAAGGGAAAGAGCATATACTAATACACTGAGATTCATGGATATAAGGTACTATTGGCTCACATGATATACAGAATATATGAAATGCAATGGAGAGGGCTATCATGTAGTGAAGGGTTGGAGATTTTCTTTTGTAAAAAACATGTGTGTTGAACATTGTATGAATTATATGAAAATGGTTATCTAAATAAAGTATGGTTTAAAATTATTGATGCAGCTAAAATGTATGTATTTAAGTGCAAAGCTTGTTTGTGTTACCTTTAAAACTACTGTCAATTTACAACCATGGTATCCCTACACCTCCGAGTCATTTGATATTGAAGGAGTACTTCCCAAGAAGAGATACTCTACTACTTTAATCTCGCTGTTCTTAAATCAGTACCATATTAAAAGTAGACATTTGGGTAGTACAGTTATTAATTTGCTCTACTCCAGCAAATATTACTAACATAAATGAGAGGGAATAATTTCCTGAGTCGCTTTATTCTACATATCACAACAAACATACTGTCAGTGGAACAAAACAAAAGGTAGGCCTTGACCGTGCCAAATGGTAACGGAAATGGCAGGTAGCCTTTGCATGTCAACTGTGTGAAAAACAGGTTTATATTGCAAGGACACTGTGGTATCAGGACAAGAGTAGATAATGCGCTGTACTGACAGAAGTTGTAATCTTTCTAGCACATGGGTTGCAACCTGCATTTAAACAGATATTTTCAACTCTGTCTCCCAAGATCCCTGCTTGTTGACTATGCTGCCTAGGGCAGGCGAAGTTGCAAGGCCAAACATCTGGTGATCCAAAGGTTGCGGAACCCTCCTGCAATGTATCTGAAATTGTAGATTCTTTGCAACAAAGAACAATCAAGTATGTATGGATCGAGATTGGCCCATTCAAATGATTCCGATACCACAGCCCAACACCCAAACAGAATTTGCCTGCAGCGGCCAATCTTAGGGCCTGCCTAAAGGAGATGGGGACTGGGTGGGCCTACATTGGCTTAAACTGATTGGTGGGAAGACAGAGGTCTTAGTTGTCGGACCACCTTCAGCATTCCATTCCTGGACACCTGACTATTGGCCCCCTTCTTTAGATTCCTTTCCTCAACCTGCACCTATGGCAAAGAATGTGGGTGTCAAGATACTGGCCTCCCTCTCAACTGAGGCACAGGTCAGTGCAGTTGGCCAAAGATGCCATTTTAAGCTCCGAGTCCTGCGCAGGGTGCTTCCATTTTTGCCAGTTGCGCTGCAGGCCCCGATGGTGGTCTCTTTGATTTTGACCTCATTGGATTATTGCAATTCCCTGTAATTGGCTCAGCCAGCTTCCTTGTTGGATAGGATGCAGATACTGCAAAATACTGCAGTTCAAGCAGTCCTGGGCCTTTCCTTTCGTGAACATGATTCATCAGGTAGGCACTGCTTGCATTGGCTTTCGGTGGCTCAGCGAGTGGAGTTAAAGGCGCTTTGCCTATTCCACCGTGCTTTTAATGGCCTGGGGCCTGGTTATTTGCATCATACGTTATTTTGCTATGTTCCATCACGCCCACTTTGTTCCTCTAAGGATTTTCGGGTTGTAGTGCCAAGAATTTGCCAAGCTAGGCTGGGCGGCAGAGCTTTCTCTGTCGCCGCTGCCAGTTTATGGAATAGGCTGCCTTTGGAGCTCTGAAGTATTTCTGATCACTTGACCTTTCGTCGTCATCTGAAACCCTTTTTATTCCAGGAACTGTGAGCGCCATGATGCTTTCTGGTGTACATGCACTATATAAGACTGCCTAACATAACAACATAACATAACATGATACAGTATGTGAAAGCACAGGTTCGTAGATTCATATGGAGGGCTAACGCTTCCAGAATGGAGAACATATTTTTGCAGCAGCGGAAATGTGCTGGATCCTAAAATGGCAGAATGAGGAGGATTCATCCAGTTGGCGCAAAGCCAAAATGGCAGTGATGAGGCCATTTAAACTCCATGATTTTAAAGCCTTCACATCAGCAAAGATCCCTAAACACATCATGAAACACGCTCTAGTGGGAATCACACTTCAGAGCTGCCCTCGATCTTTAAAACACATGGGGCTGGACATGGAGAGCTTTCCTCCGTTGTTGAGCATCTCAACGAGACTAAAATTACAATCCAGCCACCGGACAGGATTACATTATGATGCAATATCAGACAATGCAAGTAGCAAACCTGTAGACAGACTTTGCACCCAGACTCTTCCTAGAGGTCAAAGATGTACTGTGGCTTACAGAAGGGAGACGGCTAATTCACAGAACAATCATAACGATAGTCGATCAAACAATATCTGATAGCACACATGAAAGAGAGTCGTCTACCTGTGAAACAGTAATGGTCCAGAACACTCACGGCTTTCCCAGACTTAAAGACTTCTACCCGTTTTGTATCTCAAATAATGCACAGAGGAACCTGACACTGGCCACAATGTGCTTAGAGGACATAGGGGCACAACTAGGTAGCGAAGATGTATAGTTTCTTTTAACTAATTAAAAACTGTCCCGCAATACAATACAAGCTCATCCAACGTCTATAGTTTACACTGAGCAAGATTTGCTCTATGAAATTGAGAAAGAGGCCTGATTGTTGAGGGAATATGGTAAAATGGGCACATTCGGTCGCAAGATGTGGGCATGTCCAAAGGTTCAATCCTTATGGAACTCTGCGCTTACTAAGATCAAACCAATTAAGGGGAGTTCCCTGTGCTTGGCAGCAGCGTTTATATCTTTCAGACAAGACATAGATTCATGTCCTGGGAGGAGGCTGGTCCACATTATTTTCTTTGCTACCCTGATGACCATCTTGATTTACTGGAAATTCAAAAGACCCACCCAAAACACAAATCTGGGAAAGAATCAGATCACAGCTGTGTCACCACGAGACACGCAGTTACAGAGAAAAATATGGCTGACCAAGCTCTGATGGACTCTGGGATTTATTTGAGGATTTCATATGAGACTGCCATTCCTTTCCTGTACGAACATGGAATAAAATCCTACATAAGGTCACCCCCTTTAAGTTATGTTCTGTTCACATACATGAAATAAAATGTTGTGTTAGACAGCAAAGAATACAGAGACATGAGTGCAGATATATATGGTATATGAATATGGTATATGGTATTCATGCCCGCTCATAAGAGCGGACATGGCCGGTAACGTCCCGCCAGCCCGAGCTAAGGCACGCCCAAGTGAAATGTTGACCTCAGCTCGGGCTGTGGTCCATTACCGGCCATGTCCGCCCTCCTGAGCAGGCAAGAAAGACATTCACACCCCAGGGTTCATCATGGGGTGCGAATGTCTTTCATTATTCTTCCTCAGGAGATACGCACTGCTCACGCAGCCATTCTCCTGAGGAAAAAGACACAAAAAAAGATTGCTGCCGCCATATGGAAAAGGTATTTTTCCATGTCTATGTTGGCGGCCGAGAGACGGGAGAAGCGCTGGGACCAGAGCACAGAGCTGCGGTCCTGCGGGTAAGTGGGGATAGAGGAAGGGGTGAGAAAAGAGATTGGTGGATTTTTGGGAGAGGGTTGGTGGGGAAGCAACAGGGGGAGTTCTCCCTGTTGCCTCCCGGGAAAGGGCCTCGGGTGGCTGGGACAGCGGGCTGAGAATATCTATTCTCGCCCGCTGTTCCAGCAACCTGATTGACTGAGCGGCCTTCCCCAGGTGGGAATATGCAAGAATCACCATACGTTTTCATCTCCCATAGTGGCATGCTTGATCAGACAGCATTATGTACTGCCAACTGTATTTGTTTTTTGTCTGCTCATTTTATAATTTGTAATACCCTTGTTAGCATCATGTTCATTTCAACTCAGAAAATCACTGTGATGTCTTTGCAACGTTATATACTGAATGGTGTAAATTTGATGTAAAAAAAAAAGACATTCAACAATAAAAAAGAATTGACACTTTCTTTATTTTATCCCCATTAGAAGCGGAGATTCAGATGGAGAGATCTTTGGCTCCAAGACACATGGAGTTGCTGAATCGTGATCTTTGAATTCAAAGAAATGCAAAGGATCATTAGTGGTCCCTCAACCCCTACATCCTGGACTCCTTCACTGGACAGTAAATGGGATTTAGACAAGTGGACCACTTATGTCTCCGCAGCAGACATTGTTTCTGGATTAAAATGTAGAAACTAACTTACCAAATTCGAATCCTACATTTACCATTAAACTTGTATTTTATAGGATTCGAAGACTCTAGCTAGTCTTTTTTAGTATGCCATGGTATTCATGGTAAGCAGTATACTATATGAAGACTATTCAGCATGTTGAATACTAGTCTATTACTCAATACTAAACAAATACTTGTTTATAGTCTTTAAGTCTTCATTTAGTATTGAATACTGCATTACCACTATTGACCACTACTGAGAAGACACAAAAAAGATGAAAATAAGATCTTGCATTTTGGTGATGATCTAAAGGTGTTAGTTCATTCAGTCAATCCAGAGAAAAGGGAAGAAGTCACACGGTGCTTTGCTCAGCGACAGCACCTCTTTTGAAATGCCTAAGACATGTATTTGGAATTATATTTTATTTCAGTGCAAATATTTAACTCCAGATTCTCAGGTTCTTTTGGATAAGGGCAATATTTGCATGGTATGAATATGTAATCACATTTCCTTGATATTTAAGGTGAGAACACACAGCACTTTATAAAACACACAGTGTTGGCATTTCTGTGAATTCCTATGGTGAGGTTATGGTAATAAGCGGGTTGGTGAGCTGTCATCAATGAATCTTGCCTGTGATCCGTCTTAATCAGCATATAAGGGTCACCATCATGGACGTCTTTACGGTGAAGAAATGTAATCTGTTTCCTGAGATCCGCGGAGTCAGTGCAGCCTCTGGTAATCTATATTGCCAAGCAATACAACCACAGGTGGCGTGAAACGTTGGAAATTCCGATCCACATTAAGAGGAAATAGTCTAGTGTATTATTGGGAGGCAGGGTGCTTCTGTAAAGGAATGCAATGAGAGGCCAGGGGACTATTATCTGGCAGCACTCCCAGTGCTCAGAAACAAGACCTTCGCTTTGTGCGTGCCTGAAAAGGATGCCAACTTCACCCGGTGCCTCTTCGCTTTCAAGGCTTAAGCAAAGACGTTGCTGAACGTCTGTGAGGAATGCAATAATGCCCATTACAACCAGTGTTTAACAGACACTGCCGTGGAAGCACAGACAACTAGATGGAAATAGACTGGCAAAGAGTAACCTGTCCATATGCATGAAGTTCTGTTTGGGCACCTGGGAGTGCACAACTGCAAACAGACATGGGACCTTTGCAAACGAATCACTCAGTGCATGCAGTTACCTTAATATATGTGCACAGGTGGATGTTGATGGGTATTGTTGACTGGCGTTCCTTTTTATGTGTTCAACGATCTACTGGGAGGGATGTCTGACTCCTGATTGGTCCAGAGATGGAGGCGGCTGTTGGTACCCGGGCCTAAAATGTACTCCTAGAGACTTGCATGTCCATATCGATATTCTTGTCTGGGGGTACACCATCTAACAATGCAGGTCTAAGATGGCAAATGCAATGCTCTTGGCATTCCCCAGCCACAGTTTATCTGGGCAGCATTGTGATGCCATCAAAGGGGTGAACCCAGCCCTCAGGTTCCCAAAAGAACCAATCATCTGGCCTTCCTTATTGCAGCTTGCACTGGCATTCATTAATTCCTTCTTCACTTCAGTTTCAGTCAGACTGAACTCCAAGAGCATGGTAAAAAAAAAAATAACCTTCCAAAGACGCATTGGGTATGGTCTGGCATGGTCCAATACTTATTAAGCGCAAAGCGTATCACCTCAACAGGGAAGTATCAAGGCATTGAAACAAGTGGCCCAATAGACCCAGCCACCAGAACCACAAGCAGAAAGGACCCCGAGCCCATAGTCCGTCCAACTCACAGAGGGAACAAAGAGGTCTTTAATTTCTGGCAAAACTCAAGATGCTCTTCAATCTGCTCTGGCATCCCCCGCAGATTGGTTGGTAGAGAATTCCACAGCCATGCTGCCTGAACAGAGAAAGAGTGACCTCCCCATTTGACCCATCCAAAGGAGGGAACGGAAGGTAGATTGGAGGAAGCAGATCGATGACATCTGCTTGGGGCATCACAGAGGAGTTTAGAAGAAATAAAGGTAGCCGATGAACCATGGAGCGCACAATGCACAGTGTCTTAAACCGTAGTCATTTTTCCACCGGCAGCCAGTGCAGAGAGCGCAAGATAGGCGAAATATGCTCTCTATGACCAGCTTTCACCAATGTTCTAGCAGATGCTTTTTGTATTCTTTGAAGTCGACCAATAGCTACCTTTGGCAGGCCAAGGTATAAAGAATTGCAATAGTCAAGCCGACTTGAAATAGAGACATTGGGGCTCATTATGAGATTTCCAGTGAAAAACGGTAGGCAGAGGGTTACCCGCAACCCTGTAACAACCCTTACTACCGCCTGACATCCCTGTGCCTCCGGGATATCACAAGTGGCGGCAGTAATGGTAAATCCCCATTTCCATGGAGTCCTATGGGACTCCATGGAAATGGGGTCACTGAAGCACTGGCACCATTGCTAACGGTGCCGGTGCTTCCGTGACAACCATGCTGGAAGGGGCCTGAAAACCAGGCAGGTCAGGCCTGCCGGGGGATCCGTGGCCTCTACCGGCGTTGTTGTAGTATGGCAGTCCGGAAAGGGTTCCGGTAGGATTGCTATGGCACCCTTATTTCCGGACCGGCACACATTGACAATTTGAATGTTATGCGAGAATCCCCAAAACTCCAGCAGATGTTTCAGAGATCTCAGCTGAAAAAAACACATACTCGAAACGAGAAATCTGGCTCTCCAACGACAGCAAGGAGTCAAGCCAGAAACCCAGGTCCCTAGCTCGTTGCAAAGACAAAGGACAATTTCCAAAAGAAGGGGGCCAGAATTGTGCCACCCATTCAGCCGCTTCGGCTAGCCCATACATACCAATGCATGGGCCGAGGGTGTAAGAAAAGCACGTCAGCAGCTCAGTCTTCTGAACATTGAACTTGAGCCTGTTATGATGCATCCGCAGCTGACCTGCTCCAAACATGATTTCAACCTATTGCCAACGTGCACCTCGTCCTCACCGAGCTGAAAGATTAGCTGAGTATCATCAGCACAAACACGAACTCCACCCGACCTCATTAAGTGAGACAATGTACATACATACAAATTAAATAGTAGCAGGTTTAAGGAAGAACGCTGCAGAACTTCACAAGAACTTGATTTCACACTATATTCAAAAGGGGGACAGACCACTCCCTGGGATCTGTCAGCTAGAAATGAGGCAAGCCTCTCACCCCCAGACCACTTAATCTGGACAGAAGAATATTGTGATCTATTGCGCTGACGGGAGGTCACCCAACTTCACCAAGGTCAGATTCTGAGCTGCTCCTTCACGTGTGCAAGGTGTAAGTGCATCCCCTCTAGGTGGCCCTAGGGTCAGGTGCCTGCTGTGAAGACAACCTGAGACGTCACTGAACAATCAATCCTTGCCCTGGAACATTAGCATTTTAACCGGTTGCAAACCTCTCAAACAACACTCATGCCAAACAATAACTGCGTTACCTCACCGACACCCAGGGATCATCTTCTCAAGGCTGCCTTCTGCAGGAGGTGGTACCAAGGTTCCCAGATAAGCAAATCACGAGTTTGTACTTACAGAAGTCATCCTTAACAGACAGGTCCTCCGCCATTCACACACTCACACTAGCCCCCAAATAGTGACAGAATAAGAGGCAATGTATGATTCTAGTATTCAAGCGAGGACCCGGCGTCAGTGTTAGACAAACATGAGGTGTCTCTCCATGAGTAGACTTTCCTACATTGTTCAGATCTGTGTTGTGGTGTTTGGGACATGACTTTCTCATGAAGTTTAGAGAACCCAGATAACTGAAAAGTGGACCTAATGGCAAGCCGGTACGATAGCTCAGCAAGTTGAGCGTTCACTGCTGGGATCGGTGTGGGATCTGCACATCTGCAGGTTTGAATTCTGGCAAGGCCAACTGGGCCTTTCATCCTTCAGGGGTCAATAAATGCGTGCCAACTTCGGCTGGGTGATAATTCTATGTGCAGCGCTATAAAAATAACATCATTAATATGCAATAGAGGTTGCTAATCGTATATCCTCTCTATTAATCAGGAACCCATGGAATGAACCAAAGAATGCATGCACACGGCATCCCCTGCCGATCAGCTCTATATCCATGCGTTAATGCTGGTACTCGGGTACCAGAAGTAGCGATTGCTAGACAGCAGACACAGGGCCTCATCACGAGATGGGCGGTAGCCCTTAAATGCAGCGGTAACGCTATTACCGCCGCATTTAAGGGACGGCCCAATCACGAGTCTGGCAGAATTTACCCCCAGCTCTAAACTGGGAGTAAATGCACAAACTTAACACCCATTTTTGGGCGCTACTAGCGCGCGCTAATTGCACCGAAAATGCCCCATTGCGTCCAATGGACCCAATGGAGAATAGGGAATACGCATTACCGTCCAACCCTTGATCCGGCGCTAATAGCGCTGGACCGGGTGTCGGTAACACTATAAGCCCAGGCAGTATCCCGGCACTAATACCTCCGGTATACCACCCAACTCGTGTTGAGGCTCATAATCGTTTGTTCGACATCCCTGTTTATGCATTTTTAAAAAAGAACAGATCAAAACTGAAAAATACTAAAGAACAGATCAAGTAGAAAAAAAGCTACATATGGTCCTCCACCCCAAGCTAGATCTCAGATGACAGCCGCCAGTTATAGGTTTGCAAGAGAGGTGCCTGTTTATCAAATGACCGAGTGAATTTCTTTCAAGATTGAATCCTTTCCCAGCCAATATGCTTAGCTTCGCTTATGCCCTTCCTCCATTCAGACCCTCCGACCCAGACAATGCCATGATGTAATTATCTTCTCCATTCCACTTGTCATTCCAAGCCCTCCTCCCTGGTTGTTTAGCGCATGAAGGAGGATATGGCTACTTTCTCCATATTTTGTTCGGAGACCGGCTTCAGGAGAATGGCATATGTTAACACATACTGGAGGTAAGTCAGTTATACACACAAACATAAATCTGAATATGGAGCTACCACGCTTGATAGCACATGATGAGCAGCCTGTGGAGATGAACTTGTGGAAAGACCATGAAGGGAAAGGCCCTATGCAATGCACACATCTTGCTAAAGCCAAAGGACCATCAGATGGATGATGCCTGGTGCTCCTCCAATGCACAGAGAGCGGTTCACAGAAGATTATGACACCAATATTTGGAAGAGGATGAGACTTAGAATATGAAAATGTATATACTTCACCTCTGTACCTTACAATAATAAGTCACTTATATAGCGTTGTGACACATAGTGTTAGACAAAGAGCATATTTATTAAGCAATATGCCCCCGCCGCAAGGGTCATATTGATTTTAGTACACCGGTCGCAAGATTTGCATAATTGGGGCACTAAAAGTATTTTTTTCTGTACCGAAACGTTTCGGGACAAAAAAACAAAAAACAACCAAGAACATGGCAGCTGGGAAAGGGAAACCGGAGTCCATTTTCCCTTTCCATGGTGGCCATGGGGAGCGGACACGCTGGAAACAGACGTGTTCCCAGTGCGTCCTCTCCCGATAAAAAAAGGAGAAGAAGGTAAGTGGGGTGGAGAGGGAGGGGCGGAGGGAGGGGAAAAAAAACAAAGAAAAAAAAACATACCTGCGTGCCCGGCGGGGGACAATGGAAGCCTCCAGCTGTATGGAGGCGCGGAGCGGGGATGGCCATTCAGAAGGGTTGTTTCATTTTGATTGCTCCCTCGCCGGGTACTAATATACATTAACTATTACACAGTTGAAAAAGTGCTCACTTTATTGACCTCAGAAGGATGAAAGGACTAGGTAACCTTGCTGCGATTCAAACCTAAGCCCTTCAGATCACACATGCATCTCAGCAGCGAGTGCCTAACCCGTTGAGCTGTTTTACCAGCATTATCGCCCTTTTTTAGTTCACCTATAATAGATTCACCAAAATTGTTTTACTTATTAACTTCCATTTTTTAGATTTAAACTTCCCTTGTCGACATTTTGTTTTTATTATTCAGATGTAATTTTACCTTTAAACTAAATATTATTGTGTTTTGTGAGTGTGAATGTCATCAAATCAATCGGTTGCATTGGGGGGAAAGCATTATGGTGAAATGACTGCTGTCGGAGCACACCGCCTCTGCACTGAAATGATATGGTGGTGAGGTCGGCACCTTTTGAAGGTTTGCACATTATGGAAAGAGGTCACGTGGCTCCCGAGGGAGGCCGCCGTTGGATATAGAAAAATGTTTGAATTAGATGGATTGTAAGACATTCTGGAGTTCTGTTTAATGTCCACATGAAGATGTAAAGAATAAAGAAGGCGTATTCCAATTACTTTATGTATAGATGCCAATTAATCCTATTGAATTCTTCTAGAGACCGCCCTTTGGAAAATAAGACTTACACATGCAAGGCGCAGTACCTTTAAGACACCCTATGGGAGGATACAGATAGCTATGTTGTGTATGCCAATCATTTTTTTTTTTAAATATCTCTTTATTAAAATTGTTGTAATGAAGAAAAAAACAATTTCCCATAGGATCTCTTCTGTTTACATTCTTGCTAAATGAAGGGGAACCGAACCCCAAAGAACTGTGCCACTAGTGCCTTTTATTTCGATTAAGGCGAGCCCAATAAGACATCACCCACAGTGAGAACCACGGTAACACATAATCAAAATCATCACTAGGGATGAACATGAAAATAAAATGACACGGACGTGGGAGCCAATAGAGACAACGCTATGGAATAAGAAATCCCCCGAAAGCAGCCTACAACTAGAGACCCACCATTGAAGCAAGTTACTGTGAAATCAGTCCACACATCTCACCCTGATGGACACCATTGATACGGTTCCTTCGCAATCATTTGCCCAAGCAAACTCCGCAATCCATTCGCACAGTGTAGGTGTGAGTTAGACATCCCGGGCTGAAGTAGAGTGGGTTTAGCAAATATGCAAGTTAGGATAAAAACCTAAATACTATTCTTAAGGCAGTAATATCACGGGGCCAACAGGCTATGACTATTTTCCATTTTGGAGATAATGTTGGCAACTGAGCTCGATTTGCAGACAACTCCTCATCATACTCCGAAACTCTGCCTCGGGGCACCAAGTCTGAACCTTCGCAAGCCAGGCTGTAGTCCAGCACCACTTATTCAATACTTTAAATGACTTGCACCTAAATCGGGAACTAAGTGATGCCTCCTTGGATAGCAATATCTCCATTGGTCATCCATTAACACAAAGCCTAAAACCACATCGCATTGACATCTGCTCAGCAGCAGAGGAGAAATATCATTATGTTGTATAGGATTATAAGAGATGACACCAGTCTTCTCCTACCAGCAGAATGGAAAACCAGCTTCGGACAGGGATGGGAAGCAGGTTCAAGAGGGTACATTGCCCATGTTGGTTGAAATGCCACACACGCATTCGGTAGTATTGCAATGTTAGAGTTTGATTGTTGTCAAACCTATTCTGGAACTCGGGTAGCTGAACACATTTACCACCAAGAAACATCGCCCAGCTTAGACTTCCCCCTTTGCTTTGTGCCACTTGGAGTTCAGTGTCTTATCTGGAGTGTTAGAGATATCAGGAAAGTTCCATAGGTAAATCTCACACTCATATAGTGCTCCAAATGAAGCCTAAAAAATAACAATGTTTTTCATATGAGATCCTATGTACAAGAGCCATCATCCTTAGTATTTAGAATAAAACCACTCAAATCAAATGTGTTCATGAATCAGTCAATTAATCACTTTGCCATTGCATTGGGACGCAAATTGGGCCTAGATAGTTAAATGTACTATAGCTCAAAGTCTGGTGGAGAAATGCCCTCTAGCGCATAAGGTGTAACCATTACAGCCCCACTCTGTTCTATATAACACTCTGCATTGCCTCATCTTTTTTGGCCTGTCTCCTTCTCATTGCATTATACCTTCTCTTGGATTTCCTTTGCTCTCATCTACTTGTTCATGTTCTCTGTATTGTGTACACATGTATTGGTGGCCACGCCCCTTTGTCTCTCGTCTCTGATTCCTAGTTATAGAGGTGCTCGATCAATTGCTCCCAATCTCTAGTTCTTCTTGTTGGCTCGAGGCCCCTTTGGTGCTCAGTCCTGCTTCCGGTCATTCTCACTTCTAAGGCATTGGGACTCGACTTAAATCCTACGACCTGCCTTTGTTTTATTCAGCATGTCATTCGCTATTGGACTTCTAATTAATATTTTTGCAGCACTGGGTGTCTCCGATCGTGGTGGCCAGAAAACCTAAGCAGCCTGACTCGGTCCGCATCTGTGTCGACATGAGGCTCCCTAACAAGGCAATAAAGAGGGAGCGGCATCTCACGCCCACGATCGACGACATAATTGCGGAAGTACAAGGGGCTCGGTTCTTCTCAAAATTGGATCTCCGAGCAGGTTACCACCAGGTCGTTCTCCACCCTGAGTCCAGGTACATAACAACGTTTACCACCCACTGGGGGTTGTACCGATACAAGAGGTTGAGCTTTGGAGTGTCATCTGCCGCCGAGGTGTTCCATAACATCATCAGGGGCGCCCTGGTGGATCTCGAGGGCGTCCTCAACATCAGCGATGACATTCTGGTGTTCGCAAAGACAGAGGTAGCCCACATGAGGAGGCTTGGTAAGACCCTGGAACGACTCCAATCACTGGGCCTTACCCTGCATAAGGAAAAATGCGAGTTCATGCGCACCTCCATTGAGTTCTTCGGTTTCGTGTTCAAGGAGGGAGGGGTATCGCCCGATCCAAGGAAGGTCCAGGACATCAAATCGGCACAACCTCCCGAGTCGGTGTCCGATGTGAGGAGTTTTCTGGGGATGGTGACCTACTGTGGACGTTTCATCCAAAACCTCGCCTCAAGGTCGGAACCACTCCGGGCCCTGACGAAGAAGGAGTCAGCGTGGCACTGGGGCCCACTTGAGCAGGCCGCTTTCGAGGACATCAAAGCTGCCCTCACGACGGAAGACACCATGGCATTCTTCGACCCAGCCCTGGAGTCAAAGATCGTTGTTGATGCCAGTCCGTTTGGCCTGGGCGCCGTGCTGACTCAGGTGGATCGCAACGGGGGAGTTCGGCCAGTGGCGTATGCCAGTAAGGCACTATCAGAGACTGAGCAGAGGTACTCCCAGATCGAGTGGGAGGCCCTGGCGGTGCTGTGGGGCTGCAGACATTTTCGACTCTATGTCTTGGGTCGTCCGGTGACGGTGGTAACCGATCACAAGCCGTTGCTTCCAATCCTGGTGGGGTCATCGTCAAAACCACCGGCCAGGATTGAGAGGTGGATGCTCGCCCTCCTTGAGTATTCTGTCACCCTGGTGTACCGGCCTGGGGCCAACAATGCGGCGGACTACCTGTCCCGCCACCCGGCGGTGTGCGGAGGAGAGGGGCATGATGTCTGTGAAGAAGAAGCTGACAGCCATGTACAGATGGTGGTGGAGGCGGCCAAACCAAACGCGATGCCGCTGGCGGAGCTGGAGGCCGCGGCGGCCCAAGACGAATGCTTTCAAGTACTGAGGCACTCGATGCAACACGGCTCTTGGAAGTTTGTTTGTTTGTTTGTTTGTTTATTTGGTATAGCGCAGAACCAAACCCGAAGGGGTAGCTGGGCACAAACAGTACAAGATTGCTTAAGAACTTAGTTACAGGAGAAATACACGTTATGCAGTTCGCAATTAAATCAAGAAAAGTGCAGGTTATACAGTTCACATTAGATCAACGGTAAGTATAGTAAGAAAGCAAAGGGAGAAGAAGAATAAAAGAAAAAGAGAAAAAATAAAAAAATAAAAATAAAAAAAAATGCGGAACTACGGTTCAGTCTAGTCCTCCTCGAGGCTGTGGCCGGGCGGACACATGAGGCCAAAACAACACTTGAGCAGCTGTGGAAAGTGAAGGACGAGTTGTCGTTTTCGGAGTCGGGCTTGCTGCTCCGCGGTGACCGGATTGTCGTTCCCCTGTCAAAAGTGAGGGAGGTCATCACGTTGGCACACCATGGGCACCAAGGCGCGGCCAAGACCAAGGCGTGACTCCGGTTGAAGGTCTGGTTTCCTGAACTAGAAAAGAAGGTTGATGACTTTGTGGCGGCATGCGTGTGGTGTCAGGCAGCCTCTCCTCTGCAACGGGAGCCAGCCATAGAGGTGATGCCCCGAGGCACCCGGCCCTGGGAGGTCGTCCATGCAGACTTTGGATCGACGTCGGTGGGCACCCACTTCCTGGCAATTGTCGACGAGTACTCTAGATATCCAGAGGTGGAGTTCGTCGAATCCGTGGCATTTGAGCATGTGGTGGTGGCGGTGGAGAAGATCTTTGCAGCCCACGGTTTTCCCCACACCCTGTGCTCAGACAATGGGGCTCCTTTCCAAAGTGAGCGGTTCTCCGAGCTAATGGAGAGCTGCGGGGTGCAGCACAGGAAGGTGTCACCGCTGTGGCCCCGAGCCAATGGCGATGCGGAGAGACTCATGCAGACTCTTAATAAGACATTCCGGATCGCCCAGGGACAGGGTCAACCCCTACAACGGGCCCTATACCAATTCCTGCGGGTGTATCGAACCACCCCGCATGCCTCGACTGGAGTAGCTCCCGCAGAAGCGCTG
This sequence comes from Ambystoma mexicanum, assembly GCF_040938575.1. NCBI lineage: Eukaryota > Metazoa > Chordata > Amphibia > Caudata > Ambystomatidae > Ambystoma > Ambystoma mexicanum. The sequence continues at coordinate 540,487,249 of NC_090935.1, forward strand.
TTCAAGAGATGTCCCTGGGGTCTGCTCCCTGAGGTTGGGGAGAAGGAACCAGGGGGTGATTGACAACCAGCGGGTTGCAGCAGAAAGGCGAGTGAGAGTTGACCAAGAAAATCTGCGACGGGGTCTCCGGCCTCAACGGCTTGAACGGGAGACGAAGTTCTAGTCCGCAACCGACACCCCCATGGGAAACTCTCACTCCCCTATGAACCCGAGCCTTTGGATGTGGTGACTGTCAAGGGATCCATGGTGACGGCCTCGGATGGGCGATCTGCCGTCACCCGGAATGTGAGTTTCTTCAAGAAACTGGGTGATCCCCGGACTGAAAATCCGCCTGAACCTGACCCACCAGAGGACCCCGACGCTGGAGACTTCCGGGACGAGAGTCCAGCCTCCCCAATCCGGGGAGCCGCAGCCGAGGGGCTCCACGGGCCGGAGGTAGGCAGGAGGTACCCCCAGAGGGCTGGGCGAGGGAAACCTGCTTACCTCAGCGAGTATGTTCTTGGACACTTAGCATGTAAACTGTGATGAAGGGATCCGGGTGGTTGACAATAAAGGGGTGTTGGGTGTGCAGTGGTGGTTGATAGGATAGTTGTTTGTTAAAAGTTATGATCATTAAACGTGCCGTTGTTGTGGTTCCTCCCGAAAAAGGAGGAGTGTGGCGCTGCCCGTAGTGACGGGCTTACGCAGCGGCGTGACGTAGCACGCCGCCGCCCAATGTATAAATAAAGGGGCGTTCCCGGCCGCGAGCAGAGCGACCGGGAAGCCCGAACCGAAAGGCTGTGTGTGTGTGTCCTTTCAGGTGGGGGGGCTTACGGGAACGCAGCGGGGGGGCTCAGGACCGCCCCCCAACACACCCCCCACCATTGCATAGCACCTGCTTGCACAGCACCAGACATATGTGCACCTGGCAGTGGACAGAAAACATTCCGAATTGCAGAACAATGATAAGTAATGATAGCTTTGGGTCATGACAGGTAACAATGATAGTCATCTGCTGGTGTGGTGAAAGATGATGTAGAGAAGCTGGGCGCAGCTACTGTTGGCCAAAATAGGGCGCAGCAAGCTTGAGGAAGTAGGATGTTCATACAGCATGGTGACACTTCACACCAAACACACAGAATGTAATGCAGTCTGGCAATACCACTAAGGGGTCTCAAAAGGTTTGTCAATGGAACATTCTTAGCTGAGCCTGTGTTGCCCAGCATTACCTCCACATCCCTCTTCCTCGTCCTGGTAGTTCTGTTACCCTAGGAAGACTTCCTTCAGGGACAGCGGGAGCAAGAGATCAAACCTACAACAAATGTGAGATTTTTGGTTGGATAAGGTTGTCAGGAAGGTGGGGAGTCTTCATAGAGTAAGTGAAGTACTGGGATGAGGAAGAGCAGGCCTAGGAGTAACGAAGATTGCTGGTAAGTAATCAGGGCATAGCAGAGGACGCAGCTGACTGGTAACCTCTGGCAAACACCATCCTGATAAGACTTCTTTATGAAAGCAATGTGTCTGGTTGGTATTAGGCACTGCCAAAATTATAAACAAAACAGAAAAAAAACACCAAAGGCAAACTCAAGTTTAGGCACTATAATAATTACTTGAAAAATACACTGCTTGCACGTCTGAGTAAATGAAGCACATACACTTCTGGACTTACAATCAGAGCTCTCTAGGTTTCAAAATAAGGCATGATTTTGCTCATAAACACAACAGCAGCGTGTGTGTGGGTTTGTTTTACCACATACACTGTAAATCAGCTTGTTTGAACATTTAGCAAACCATTAACATATACTCAAAGACCGAAAAGAAACTTACTGGGGTAAACCATGTATGATGAAAACAATTCTTGCACCTTCTGTTTAAGACAAGATGTGTTTATGGTAGGGGATTGACTCACCTAAAGGTGCATGGCCTTCATGTGTTGGAAAATCGCAAATCCTTTGATAATTCACTACCAGAGTAGTATTAAGAAAATGATTCATATGAGGACCATATTTGTAGAGGAGCAGGTGGACACATCATCCTTAGCTCCTGCCCCCTCACCTCCATCATATTGGAACAGCAGGAGAAAAGCCCTAAGTGGGATCCAGGTATTATCCCAATAATGGATCGAGTGTATGAGAGATGATATGCACTCAGACAACCGTATCAAATGTGCTCCCGTACTAAAAGAGTGGAAGGATGTCTGCACACACCATCGGATGTCGAAGAGCTATAACTGAAATTGGACGTCATGAAAGAAAGACACGAAGACGCACTGAAACGATATGCAAATACTTAAAGAAGGAATACGTAACTGGAGTAATGAGAGAAACATGTAATCAAAAACTAAGAAATCATATGCACCAAAGAAATAAGTGAGGAGAGATGAAGTGAATGTATGTTTTGTTTGTTTTGCTTTATTACTTGTGTTGCGTACCAGACCCGAGGGTATCAGGGCGCATTGCATAAGACAGCTTGCTTGGTTACAGAAAGTACATTTGCATAGATAAATTTACATAGTACAAGGTGTGCAATCCAGATAAGATGATGTTACATAGTCAGGATACAGATAGATTACTATATGCAATTATGGTAGCATTATTACAGAAAGTACATCAACATAGGTACATTTACATAATACAGGTGTGCAAATCCAAGATAGGATGATGGAGCAATGTCGGGATACAGATAAAATACTATATACAGGTATGGAGACCCGTTGCTATATACAAGGCTAAAGCAGGAGGTGGAATGGAGTCATATGCCAGATTGCTGGTCTGAGTCTTTAAGCCAGCGTATGCAGGTCTGTCGTAATTGTGGGTAAGATTGATATTCTCGCAAGGGAGGGGGTAAGGAGTTCCACAGTTGGGCTGCCTTAACTGGGAAACTACGTCCCCCAACTCTTGAGAGTTTAAATCTTGGGACCAAGAGGCAATTAGTGTTCGATACTGTAGAAGGTCTTATAGAGGTTTTTCTAATAATTCTCTTGGTAAGGTAGCAGGGCGCTGCATTGTTTAGACATTTGTAAGTGAGAGAAGCCACTTTCAGCTGGATTTTGTCATGCGCGGATAGCCAGTTGTTTAATTTTCTTGTTTCAGAGATATGATCTCTCCTGGAGATACCGAGTGCTGCTCTGGATTTTCTTGATCATTTCCATGTTGGCCCCGAAGTAGAGAGAGTTACAGTAATCCAGCTTCAACAGAACAAGAGCTCTTGCCATGGTAATGCAATTGTTGTTGGACAGGAAGGGTTTACCTACTCTGATTAATTTACATGTGTATGCTATAGCGGATGCCATTGCATTAACCTGTTTATCGAAGGAGAAGGTCGAATCCAGGTAGAAACCCAGAGTTTTAACCTCGCTAGTGACCGTGATGGGGTTGCTATCAATATTGAATGAAGAGTATTTAGGCCCCAGTTTTTCAGGGTTGAGGAAGTGCCCAAGATAATGATCTCAGTCTTGTCATCATTCAGGCATAGTCCATGGGTGTAGTGTACTAGAGGGTAGTTCCCTACTCTGTCAAGGACTGGGAAATCACTGAAACACAAAACAAAACAGTGTCCTGACAGGTTCACTAGACATAAATATACATTCTATTTATAGTAGTCTCCTCAATGCTAAGAGTATGGCACAAACTATCTGAAATAGTTCCTAGATATGATTTTTATAATTGTATATGTCCACCTAAGTCTTTATTGGGATAAGTCTTTCAAATCTACCATTTCATACTTCTGTTTAAGAATTCATACAAAAGTAACTTTTTAATTATTTTTTTGTTATTATTGCTCACAAGCGAGGTCTATAAATTACCAAGCACAATTGGCTAAAAGTAAATTCCAAAGCAAGCACAATCTGTACACAAATGGAACAGATGGGTATCCATGTTAATGTACACAATTTTTCATATAGAACAAAATACAATTATTTATACACATTTGAAAAGAACATTTGAAAAAAGGAAAACTTTTTCTCTAAACAGTCAACACAATGTGAATATTGGAAATGAAAGGTCCCCTCTTGATGTTTGAAGCCATATGTAGCTGAATTTTAAATTTTCAGTTCAGTTGGGGCATTTCCAATTTGCTAGCTAAGCTCAAGGTCTACTAGCTGAACTCGGGGTCTACGTGTGACACCAGGATGGATCTAAAGGGTGTCGTAATCGTATAAGTATGAGTCCAAAAGTACAAGTAATCTACGTTTTGGCGGAGTAGGCAATCCCGCCTTCCTCAGGACCAGTAGAAGTCATGACCCCTGAGGAACAGAAAAAATAATAACAGGGAAAAAAGAGAGAAAAGACATAATCCCACTTAGAATCTCGGAATCACAATCGAAATACCACAAAATAATGTGAATCCCGTGACTCTATGGTCAAGCAACTACAAGTCCCACAAGGCATTGGGCTCATAAATCTGTGAGAGCAGAGAAATGAAAAAGAAACCAATCCCTCTATATATAGAGCCTGTGGGGAACAGTTGCCTTTTGTGCAGAAACCGGGTTAAAATGAGTAAAACCAATGTAAAACCATTAGTGATGTGTCATAAACCTAACACATTTACATAGCATGCAGAGAGCATAACCACTAAGCCACGAAGTGTGGTTAATCAAAGCCATGAGTTACAGCTAGACAGCAGTAGGGTGCAAGGCTGATTTCCATAATACAGCGCCCTATGTGTGTCTGCATTGATGAGAAGTATCACACCAAGAAGTGTTAAGCGCCAGATGTATGCACTCACATGTCTGGGGCTCAAGATCGAATTAGCCACTTATTGTAGAGTCAGTAGAGTGTATAGCACGACAATCCGTCACGTATATCCACAGACGTTTCTAAGCCAAAAGCAGAATCAAAAAGTGGAATCAATGTAAACGGGTCGGCATTAGCATAGTAGTAAAAGAATAAATAAGATGCAACAATGCAACATTAGGTCATTGGCTGTACCTTTAAATAGCAGAAAAGACTTTGCAGCCGTCACTTAGCATCTTTTAGCGTGCAAAGCACTCGGGTGCCATTAGGAAGCCATGCGTAGTTCGGAACCGCGGTGGTACCCAGGATGGACTGCAACCTTCCGAAGTTGTATAAGTCAATCTACAAAAGGTGGCGTGGTCATGAGCATATCCATGTTGGAGCATAAACAATACTGAGGCTGGGGCATATGTAACCTGCATTTCATACCTGTGTGCTGGAGCCTCAGTATACAGGTTGTTGCTCTCTCACAGGACTGCGGGCGTGTGAGTCGGCGAGTCATGCGAGCGTAGTCATGGAAACCTCCTGCCATTCGAGACCCGGCAGGGGTAAACCCTTACCTCGCAACAGCGCCATGGGAGCTGTGTGGTGGGAGGTGGAACGACACCCAAGCTGGAGCTGAGCACGGAAAAGCACGAATATAGGAATGCATATATTCCGTGCCAAAGGAGATAAAGTAAACAGTCTACAAAGGTATACATCTGAGGGCAGGTGAGAGCAGGGACGCATCACTTTAATGCACAGCGTTATAAGAATAACCTGCAGGGGCGCCTCAGTGTAAGTCACAACCAGTGTATACACGTGCCTATACTAGTGCCTACTGCAGGTAATCCCTCTATGCATGCGTCACTGTTCTGAACATAATCTCACACATTGAGGTATTACTGTACCCACCTAAAAGTTGACTCCTCATCTAAGCCTTTGGTTTTATTCAAAGAGTCAAGTCTGTAAATCCATCTTGCCTCCTTGTATAGTAGGGTTTTTTGTATATTCATGCTGTTTTTTACAACATTGATCACCCACCATTTGAGGTCATCTGGAGAATGTTGCATTTCCAAAAAGTGTGATACCATCGGAGCTGCATGGTTGCAACATCTTATCCTTGAACGGTGTTCACCAATCCTTATGGAGATGGCGCGAGTGGTCTGGCCTGCATACCTAAGGCCACAAAGGCACTCTATACAATAAATCACATTGCATGTTTTGCAATTGGACATAAATCTGATGTCCCATTGTTTTGTGCCAATCTGGAATTTTGTAGTTTTGCTTGTGAATTTGCACGCCCTGCAGTCCCGCCGGGGAAATGCCCCACAATGGGGCGTAAAACTCGTTGGCTGATGTTAGTCCTCTGTTCGGATTTGACATGAACCAATTGGTCACGAAAGTTCTTAGATCTTTTAAAGGCGAACAGGGGCCTTCCTAGATTAGACAGGCAGGTGGAAATCATGGGCCAGTATTTCATAAGGGCCTTTTTTACTGCAAAGGATTCAGTACTGTAGGTAGTGACACAAGCAACCCTCTCTTGGGTTGAGATTTTAATTTTCGGTGTCAATAAGCTCTCTCTTGTTGTAAACCTGGCCCTTTCAAGGGCTTTCTTCACAAGTTTTTTAGGGTATCCACGTTCTCTCAAGTCTCCAGCCAGTTGGTCCGCATGTTTATAATAGTGTGAGACTGTAGTGCAGTTCCGTCGGAGCCTAAGGAACTGACTGTATGGCAAATTTTCCTTCAGTGCCCTAGGATGAAAACTAGAGAAGTGTAATGTGGTGTTGTGATCTGTGGCTTTTTTTTATAGAGAGAGCAAGATAAATGGCCCATATTGGCAGTAATTTGTAGATCCAAAAAATTGATTGCATGATGATCATGCTCCATAGTGAAAGTGATGGTATTGTGTAGCCCATTGAGATATGTTAAAAACTCTCCAAGTAGTTCAGCGTTACCTTCCCAGATGAAGATGACGTCATCTATGTATCTATACCATTTAGAGACGTGCGAAATGAAGGGGTTAGTGTCGCTAAGTACAAATCTGTCTTCAAAATTAGCCATGAATAGTATCGCCAAACTCGGGGCGAATGCTGCCCCCATCATCGTGCCTCCAATTTGAAGGTAAAATTGGTCTGCATACTTGAAGAAATTCTTCTGTAAGGCAATGGCCATAAGTTCTACAATAAATGCTGCTGGCACCCTTTGTTGGGTGGCATTATGAATGAGTTGCTGGTGTATGATGTCTATTGCTTCCTCGTGTGGTATATTGGTATACAGTGCCTGTATATCCATTGTCACTAGTAACTCCTTCTCATTGTCAAAACGTATCCTTTCAAAGATGTTAATGGTTGCAGTAGTTTCTTTGAGATATGTTCTAGTCTTCTGGCTAATCGGTTGTAGAAATAGGTCAACAAATTTGCATAGTGGTTCCAACAGGGAGCCACAACCTGACACAATTGGTCTCCCTGGTGGTCTAGAGGGGTGCTTGTGTATTTTAGGGAGGGAATAGAAATAGAGGGGGTCCTTTTTTCCGAATTGTTAGGGTATTCTAATTCTTCTTGGGATATCCACCCTATTTCTGCTCCAAGTTGTGTGGACTCTCGGATGAGCTCCTGAATATTTGCTGATGGATCCTTCCGTAATGGTTGGTAACTCTGTCTATCTTCCAGGAGGTCCAAAACCATCCTATTATATGTCATCTGGGAGAAGACAACTATGCCCCCTCCCTTGTCAGCCGGTTTTATAACCAGCCTTTGGTCTGCCATTAGTTCTGACAATGCTTTTCTTTCTTTATTGGAAAGATTATTCCTATTGTTTTTCGTTTTGCCTTTAAGTCTTTGGAGATCACCCAAAACACATTTTTCAAATAGTACAATTTAATTCGCCACTTGGTTGTCCATCAGAGTGAAAGTAGAGGGGATCCGAAGGCCTGTATCTTGTATGTTTTGTCCTTCATCTCTATCTTGGAAATAATGTCTTAAACAGAGTTTTCTAAAGAATGTTTTGATCTCCATTTCTGTAGTGAACCAATCCGTGTGGTTTGTGGGGACAAACGAAAGACCCATGACCAATATTTTCATCTGGATAGGAGATAACTCAATCCCTGAGAGGTTGGAAATGGGGATATCCGATGGTTGCTGAATGTCAAATCCGGGGCGAATCAATGGTCTATCTATAGGGTCACTGTCTCCCGAGCCCTGGTTCTCTCAAGGCTGGACTACTGTAACAGCCTCTATCTTAATCTGCCTGCCTCCACTCTCCGCCCTCTGCAACTTATCCAGAACAGAACTGCGAGACTTGTCCTTGGCCTCAAGCCCAGGGACCGTATCTCTCCAGGACTGAAATCTCTTCACTGGTTCCCAGTGGCTGCGAGGATTAAGTTCAAAACCCTCTGCATTGTCCACAAGGCCTTCTGGGGCCTGGGGCCTAAATACCTTCAACTCTCTCTTCCTAAATATCTTCCTTCACGAGCCCTTCGCTCATCCGTCTCCAACTCCCTCATGGTCAGCCGCTTCTCGAAGCAACGAGCTGGGGGTAGATCTCTCTCCGCAGCAGGGGCCTCCCTCTGGAACAGCCTTCCTGCCTCCCTGAAACTTGAGGAGAACCATCTCCGGTTCCGGAAGTACCTCAAAACCTTCCTCTTCGCTTCTGCCTTCTCTCTCCCTCTCCCCTGCTAAACCTGCTTAACTCCCCACTGAATTCTGCACTAAACCTGCATCTGGGCCACTCTCAGCGACCTCGGTCCAGGGCCCAGCCACTCTCCACTTGCACTGCCTCCCTAGCTCCCCCTGCACTGTGGGACTGTCACTGTATCCCTACAGCCCCCCTTCCCAGCACTTCTCAGCACTTGCTCTGCACTTACCTCGCACTTGCCACCAGCTGGCCCTTTTTATTTATTATTTATTATTTTATTACGCTACTTACCTTGTACTGCACTTCCCCCCCACCTCCTCCCCCTGCACTTTCTCCTTTTCCCCTTACCTCTGCACTTGCGCGATCTGAATGACACCTGGCCTAGTGGGATCGTTTGTCTGTCTTCCCCTTGTTTCCCTCCCACCCTGCCTCGTCGCGCCTTGAAACACTTGTGTATAGGCGCGTTACAAATACCATATCATATCATATCATATCATATTAGAAGAAGCCCCTCCTCCACTGACGTTGCCGTCTCCTGCCTGACCAAGGGTCCCATACTTGGTTGTAAAATTCTCCTTGAGATCCGTGGAATTGGCCTCTCCCTAAAAAAGGCCTTTGTCCTCTTGATCTATATATTTGTTGTTGCTGTCCTGTTTGGTACGGGGTATCACCAGAGGCGTCACTGCTTGTATCAGAGAAGGTTACCCACCTTCGGTGTCCCCTTCTATTGTTTGTTGTTTGCTGTTGTCTAGGCTGATTTTTTTGTTGTAGATATTCAGCAGTTAGATAGGGGTAGATAGTTTCAACTCTAAACTCTTGTATATCTTTGCTTAATTTCTTTGTTTTTTTAGTTAGAGTGGCAGCCTTAAATTCCTTAAAAATTCTTTCTATTTCCCGGATTTTCTCGTTAGCATTAGTATTGGGCTGGTTCGTAGTGAATTTGAGTTCTTCTGCTTCCAATTCCCTCTGTGCTGTGATTGCTAGTCTTTGTGCAGTAGAGATCGTTAAAACCATAAGGTCTCTGCTGCACTTAGTTGCAATTTGGCTAAAGCCTTATACAATTCGTCCTCTAGGAATAGACCTGGCTCGTTCCGTACTATGAGGCCAGCTGGAATAATACTTGCTCTGAGGTATTCCCTCAAGAAATGACTGTGAAGTTCGGTCCTAAAGCCCTTTTTCTTGAGTTTTAACAATTCATCAGCATTGTTACCAATAACCGCAGGGCCAATACCATTATTGGAATCGAAAAGAGACGGGCCTTGGATAATGTTAGTTGGAACAGAGGGTGAGCCTGAGGTCTGCCACTTCCATTCTGTAGCTCTGCACTCGTGTTTCAGGGCTGCAAGTTTAGAGTCATACCAGGTGTTATGCTTGGGGCATGTTTCAGGTGGATCCTCATGACTGGGGCAACAATGCAAGGGTATTAGTAATGGCAAGATGGAGGTTGCTGAGAGCAGAGTCATAAGTAGAGTCTGTAGTGGGGAGAGAGGGGGTGAAGGATAAATATGAAGGCAGCAGCTTACACTCGTTTCATTGCAAGGATGTTCGTGAACAAGGTTGGCAGGGCTGGGGGAGGGGCATTCAGAAGGCCAAGAGAACCCAGGTGAAAGGAGAGGAGAGAGTGGTCTGACCAGGAGAGTATGGTGAACAGTGGCGGGGGGATGAAAGATCAGTGTGGATGAAGGCATCAAGAGTGTGTCCAGCCGAGTGGGTAGGAACAGAAGGGAGAATGGAGAGGGAGAGCGAGATGCAGAGGTCACTGAAGAGAGCGAATGCCGTGATTGAGGAGTCAAGGTGGATGTTGAAATCGCCCATGAGAAGTAGTTTTGAGGTAGTTGTGAGGAGAGAGGAGGAGAAATCAGCCCATTCAGAGAGGAAAAGGGTGGTAGAGCCAGGTGACCTGTAGATAGTGGCAATGGTCAGAGAGGAGGTGGGAGAAATGACCAGCTTGCAAACCAGGCTCTTGAAGGAAGATTAAGGCTGGCTGGGTATGAATGAAGAAGCGACCCCCTCAGGGAATATCAGAGCAAACCCACCGCCAGCACGGTTAGGGCGAGGCTTGGAGAGGATCCTATAGCCATCAGGGAGAAGGGAGTCAAAAGCAGTGGCTGAGCTAGCATTGAACCACGTCTCGGTAAGAGCGAGGATATAGAGGTCAAGGTATTCAAGGAAGAGGCAGATGTCAGCAGAGTGTTCAATGGCAGAACGAGCATTAAGTGTGGCTAGATGCAATAGGTCTCCGACTTTGAAGGTTTTCCGAGGAGGGGTACAGGAGCGTGGTCCACCAGTTGAAGTGAGGGGGCAGACATAGTGGAAGAAGGAGTAGCAGGTATGGGAAGCAAGGTAATGATGGACAGTAGGTGCCGGTCAAAGAGGAGGAGGTTGGGTTGCGGACCCTGAACCAAGATTGTGCCAGTGTGTTAGACATTAATGATATACCTGGATGATGTGAAGCCAGCCAAGAAGACTTCCCACTTAGTGCCACCATTAATGGGTGAGGATGTGAGATGAGAGAGAGTAGAGATGAGATGTGTAGTCCATAGAGCTGGAGAGGGGACAGAAAAGAGGATATCAGTGAAGATCTGCCTGGAATTTGTGCTGACATAGGTGTCTGTGATAGGTAGGCCAGGGTTAGTGGTAAGGATGTCTTTTTAAAGCTGTTTTCTTCCAGACTTCGTGAGAGAGGGAGGATAGGTGATAGTTTAGCAGTTGGACAATATAGGGGAGATAGTGAGTGCCATATGGGTGGTAGAGGATAGTTGGAAGAAATAGGAGGGGCTGCACAGCACAGTTAGATCACAAACTCACCAGGTGGCCTAGTAGCCAAGGCCAACAAGAGAACAGATGCACTGGGAATACTTTAGTACCACAGATGGGTGCAGAGATGTTAAAAAACAAACACAAGGCTTCGAATTTGTAAAAAGAGGCACAAAAAGTGATGATAGAAGTAATATGTGGGATTAAGTAGGGCAAGGAAGGTGGAATGTTGTAGATACACCTTGGTTCAACTGTTGTTAGGGTTAGTGGAGAGGCAATGGCAATGTCCAGCCATCACTCACTGGTATTCTGCAGGGTGCAAAGAGATGCAGACGCCCAACTTTGTGGGGTAGTAGGATGCCTGCCTGCAGACAGTTCGATAGTTTGCTGCAGGGGTGCAAGGAGGAGGGGGCTCTCCAAACCCTCATAGGCCCGGGTCGGCTGACAACCTGCTCTCCTCTGGCCCGTGCCTGCAACGGCAACAATCACCAACAAGCAGCATGGGCCGGGGAGGTGTTTAAATAGCTTGCAACGGTGTGCGCATGTGCAAACACTCCAATGTAGTCTTCTGGATCCCTTAGACCGCAGACAGGCCTGCCAAGCTCCCAACAAGCCCCTTATCCTCACAACCCTAAAGAAAAAACACCAGAAGCGACACCATATAGTGATTGACCACAAGCACGATCATGCAGTATGGGGGGACCTGCCTTATGTAAGCGGATTAAGGTCACTACCAGGAAGGAGACAAACGCGGGACAGACCAGCCCCACCTGCAAAAACAAGAAGTGTAGGTGTGTATAATTACGGATCAAGATTTTATCAATAGCCATCATTAGAGAAAGGGGAGGACGACTACAATATATACCGTGGCCACAAATGGATTAGCATAATTTCAAATGTAAATTACCTAATTTGAATTCAGGTGAGGGTAAATGGAGTAATGAGTTAGAGAGGATGACATCAGGAATGACGTTAGCAGTAGGCAACATAAAAGGCCTGATGGCAGACATTCTAGGGGAGAGGGCTGATGGCATTTGGAAATGAGCAGGGTATGCGGGTGTGAGTGCACAAAACATGACACACAATGGAGCGCCATTTAACAATTGCAGAGCAGATGTATGGCGGGTGGTTAGAGTACAATATCTCGATACATCAGACATGGGTGCGATCATGACTAGGAAAATGGGTGCAGATGAAGATCCTGTTGTCTTTATGAAAGATATTCAAGATCAACAGCATCTCAACACAAGAGAACCGTGGGATTAAATAGTGGCATTATTTTACCACATTTTATGTCAGGGACTGCCAGAGCCAGTGCAATGGCAGATGAAGAAACAGGTTGGGATGAAAGCAAAGCCATGGCCAGAAATACAGTTACAGGAGAAGAATAGGAAGAAAGCTGACAACAGAAAGCAGGCGGAAGAGAAGTTAATTCCCAAAACAATAGTCAAAATTAGCCATAGATGAAGCAGTATTGTCAAGTGGTGAAGGTGTGATGATGCAACAGATGGGACTACTGAAGCAAAGAAATGTAGTGTACCCTATGCATCAGAGTGGGTGCCATTTTTGGCCAAGTGGGAGAGGGAATGGACCTAGGGGAGGACGAGGAGGATTTAAAAACCCTCAGGGCGGAGGAGGATTTAATGTCAGACGCAGCAACAATGTTGGAAACTTGGAAGGATGCGACATATATAAGCAGAACATGTAGAGGTAGAGGGGGCATGCAGCAAAACTGGCAAGCTCCAAGAGGGGGGATGGGCTATGTTTCACAATACAATACAGAACCACCGGATTGTTATGCCAAAGATCACACACAGAATCAGACATGTGCTCTGCAAGCACAGCAAGCTCCATTGCAAATGCAACTGTCACAAGGGCAACCACAGCAAGTGCCAATGAAAACACAACAGATACAAACCAAGCAAGTGCAGACGCAACAGGCCATGGTACCAGAATGCAATATGAACGCAGGTGTCCCGCAAGCACCAACATCTACAATAGGGAGCGTGACTGTGATAGGAGGAAATCCTTTTACAGGTACAGGGATAAATTTATATCCACAATAGGACAGCCCAAAGAGTGACCAGATGTGTTCAGTACTATCAGTGACACCGGACCCCAAGAGGAAACAAGGGTCAAAGTAGAAGGCAAGACATTTTCATTCTTTGTAGACACTATAGCAACTTGGTCCTTTGTCCGTGAGGGAAAATACCCAATGTCAGGCATTGCTACGAATCCACAATAATGTGTTTATGCCATTATTATAGTCTCGGAAGACACCAGTTAACATTAGGGCGTGACTTGATGACAAAACTTAATATGAGGATATCTTTTACTGACAAAGGAATAGTGTGCTCCACTCCAGGGATACATTATATGAATGTGAAAGAGCGTATATTAGGCTTAAGAGGTCAGATAGCATTAAGAGGAGTACCTTTAGATCCAGAAGTATTTTTGTATGGAGTGACTGTTTTATTACCCAGGTTGGTAGGTAAAATGTTGAGAGTTTTTGTTTAGACCATGAATTCCTATGGATGATGATGAAGGACAGGTTATTCCCTTAGAGCTAGAAGCAGCAGTGGTCAGAGAAGAAAGGGTGGTTGTTCATGGGACAGATTATGAGGGAAGAGGATGAAGAGCAGTGATAGCTCTCAGTGATGGATATAGGTTGACAGACTCAACAGACAAAGAGCTTTTCACGGATGATTATTCAGAAGATGAGTTAGTATTTTTCATAAGTCGCACTTATTGGATTAAAGTGGAGAATAGAGAAATACCGCAGAGAATGACAGTGGTGAAAAAGAAACCGCCATTTTTCCAGGAAGATTTAGAGAAAGAGCCAAATATTCTATGGACTACCAGTCGATATGACGTGAGTCTATTGAAAGGAGTAAGAGTAGTTAAAATGAAGCTTACACCATGAGCAATCTTGCCATGAGCAAAGAAATATCCTATGTCCAGAGAAACAGATGAAAGCATTTTTGAAACCATTTCTGCTTTAATGAGGCAGGGAATATTGGTGCCATCTCAGTTCCTGTGTAACACGGGTGTGTACCCAGAGAATAAATAAACTGGGGGGTCGTGGAGATTTATTCAGGATCTCTGCTCCCTGAACAATATTGTTGAAGCAGAGTTTCCTTTAGTTCCAAATCCTGCTACAATATTATGCAATATCCCATCAAAGGCCAAATATTTTACAGTTAGAGATTTAAAAAACATGTTTTTCTCAATTCCCCTTCATGAGAACTCACAAGATTTGTCCTCATTTTTGTATAGAAATATGCACCTGAAACATACTTGTTCACCCCTGGGGAACTGTGAGTCCCCCTCAATCTTTAACAGGGTCCTCCAGATTGACTTAGGTAATGTACAGCTTGAGAGTGCAATAATTCAGTACATAGATGACATGTCGGTATGCAATGAGACAGAAGACACATGCAGAGAAGACTCAGTTTGACTCTTGACCATAGTAGCAGAAAAAGGATACAAAGTGGACAAATAAATGTTACACTATTGTCAGGAATAGGTCCTGTATATAGGATAGTTAATCTCTCAAGAAGGCAGAAAAGTGACACCTGAAAGAGCAGAAGCAATTATGAAGACTTCAGAACCTAAAACAGTGAGAGAAATGCAACAATGTTTAGGCATATGTAGTTATTGCAGGGCATCGGTTTTCAATTACAGCACATGTATTAGACCACTTTTAAAGGGACTTAAAGACACACAGGTAGACAAAAGTAAGATAACATGGGCAAGATGAAATGACTGAAGGATTTGAAGAAATAAAAATGGTGATCATTACAGCCCGTGTGCTAGGAATCACAGACTATCATGAAGAATTTTACCTATTTTCTCATTCAAATGCAGAAGTTATGACAGCCGTCCTCACACAGAAAATTACATCAAGACATGGACACAAACCATTGGCTTACCATAGTGGGATTTCAGATCCAGTAATGCAAGGGCATTACCCCTGCAAACAAGCGTTAGCTGCTGCTGCATTTGCTATTGAAAAGTATTACAATGGATTGTTCATTGACATTATTAGTTGAGCATGCATTATTTGCTATTCTAAAGAAGCCCAAAAGTGCATTGACTACACAAAGAGCATCAGGATACGAGGTAATTGTTTTGAACCTTGAGATAAAAATAGTTAGATGCAGAATAGTGAACCCAGCAACATTTATAGCAGAAGCAGTAGGAAAGGACGACTATGTACATGATTGCACAATGTATAGAGTTTTACGATGACATTCCCTCTGTTAGAGAAAATGCTTTCAGAGGGAGAGAAATACTCTTTATTGATGGTTCTTCAAAAATGGTCCAAACCGCAGGTGAAAGGAATACTAGATCAGCAATAGTGAAGTTGAACTGTGAGGGTGAATTTAAGGTAGGGGCAAGTGTGAGATTGCCTTCGCATTGCTCAGCACAGTCTGCAGAATTAGGGGTGCTTATCGCTGCACTTCAAAGATATGAGGATGAGGAAGTGATAGTGTACTCTGACTCCACCTATGTGACATAAACTGTACACGCAGGTTTGTCACGCTGGAAAAGGAGGGTACTCCTCTGTGTAGACGGCAAACCAGTGCAATATGCATCCCTATTGGATACGCTTATTGAGGTACTAAGACTCCCATTGGCTATCGCAGTCATGAAATACGTAGCCCACACTAAGGGCCTCATTACGACCCAGGCGGTAAACTACCGCCTGGGTCGTACCTTTACCGCCATGGCATAAACTACGTTTACGCCATGGTGGTTGGCGGATTTACCGCCCCATTCCAATGTGAGTGGGGCGGTAAATCCCCATTTCCCATTTACCCTTCCCCATTCCCATTTTTGCCCCATAGGGCATAATGGGAGTGGGGAAGGAGATAATTACGCCACCGTAAATTACGGTGCCGTAATTATCTCCAAGGTCCCTTAGCGCCATGGATTTTAACGCCTGCAAAAAGCAGGCGTTAAACTCACCATGGCGCTAAGGGACCTTGTAATCAGGCGTTAAGGGACGGCGCCGTTTACGGCGCCGTAAACCCCTTAACGCCTGGGTCGGAATGAGGCCCTAAAAGTACAGACATGAGTTCTCGCGGTAACAAAGACGCAGATTTAGAAGTCAAAATGGCAGCATATTTCCCAAACATTTCTGATTTTGAAGTAAAAAGTGTTAAACAGATCTCAGGGTGATTTATTGTGGTAAAGGAGGGTTTTAACATGCTGTCTGTTTTGTTCAGTTAATTGAGCTACAAGGTCGAGCCCCACAAGAAGAGCAAGATTTGTGGCGAAAGCGGGGGTATTCTTCATCCCCCACTGAGGCAATATGGAGGCAGGATAGCACTGGAAAGCCAGTTATGCCACTATTGAGGGTAGCGATGGAACATCTTCACTACCCTGTGCATACGACTCGAGAAAGTCTTGCTGCTATAATTGCAGAAGATTGATTCTCACCAAATGTATTAGACCATGTGGCACAGTTTATTGTAAATTGCATCGTGGGCCAGAAATGTACAGCATGGCACACTTTGCGAAGGGTGAGAGGAGCAATCCCCAGACCCAATGGCCCATTTCAACATCTACATTTTGATTATGTGGATATGTTTCAGACATGCAATGGCTATGGGTACATGCTTGTAGTAGTATGTCTCTTTTCCAGATGGAGCGAGGCAGTTCCAAGTACACACCCTGATGCCACATGTGCTGCCAAGTGCCTCATGCGTGAGTAGTTTCCAAGATGGGGTGTGTGCAAAGTCCTGTGGCCTGACAATGGACTGCATTTTGTAAATGAACTATTTAAACAGGTCACTCTTTTACTAGGTATAAAGCACGCATTCTCTTCTGCCTATCACCCACATGCGAATGGGATTTGTGAACATTTAAAGAAATGATCCTCTAAATAGGGGATAGCAAAAATAAAAATCACTTTAAAGAAGGGGTTACATTGCCTACCGCTTTCATTATATGCACTATGAAATCAGCCTGGCTCAGATCACCACCTAACTCCTCATGAATTGGTGACTGGACGTTATATGAGAATACCTCTTGCTCCTCCTACTAGGTTAGAAACTGATGCCCACAGTGTAGCGAAGACATTAGGTGATGAGATGCATGATTATTTGGCAACAATAGCAGCTAGTGTTTCTTTTATTTCTCAGCTGATCAAGAACCAGGGGGAGGGGTCAAAGAGAATTGAAGAAGAGAGCCAACCAATTGTCCCCATAGTCTATTGAAGTAACCTAGTTTATATACAGGGGACCGGGTGCTGGTATGCAAGTTTGTCCGCGCTCGGAAGAAAACCCATTTCGAAGACCATTCGAAGGGGAAGAAGTTACTCCCACAGCTGGCAAGCTACAAGGAAGAAAAGCCTGGCTGCACCTGCATGACAACAAACCGTATAAAGGAGAGACCTTGAGCCCTCCTGCAGCTGCTAACAGTGAAGCAACAGAAGAAGTTCCACGCATGCAGACCAGAGCGATTACCAAGAGCAAAGATAAGGAATTTATGGAGTCTAAAAACGCTTTGGAATAAAAATGGACATACCTTAAATCTAATAAGGAATTCATGGACTTGCAGCTATTCTGGAACTATTTTAGATAGGCACAAGAGACAATATATTGATGTACCAGCTTCAAAGAAGAAGATCATACTGCATCTTCTATGCTACCAATCACAATAACATTGCACACATTCATGTATGCTGTTTTTACTAATATACTACAGTATTATTCAGCTCTGATAAGACAAAATGTGGACATTGTGACATTTCTTGGCAATCCTAAAAACAACCATATTATTTTCAGAATCATTATCTCTGTTATCCTACAGTTTTTGATATAAAAGTGTGATTTAGAAAAATTAACAAAAGTACATATTGAATTAAAACAAGATTGGAAGGTTCCAAATATAAGCGACTCACTACCATCAAGAAAATCGATGAGTTTTTCTGGAATAGTAATTGTGATTTCATTCTGCATTATGATTTGTCTTTTCTTCCTTAGTATTATGTCATTTATACACATAGTTAGGCAATATGTCCTGAGAGGTGGGCCATTATCACATAAGGTAAGGCCCGGGGTGTAAGATCAAGCAAGGAATTTCGAGGCTTGGTACCACCAAAAATTAGATCCACCAGTCACAAAGTCAAAAAGAAAATAGATTTATTCTGTACAGATTCAAATATCAAAGCAGATAGCTATCTGGCTCCCAACACCTCGCAGTGTGTACCAGAAAACACTGTGAGGGGAGTGAGTCCTGGTCATCACAAAACATGCAGTATTTATACACAGTCCTGGGCATAGCTCAGCCCATCTCCAAACTAATAGGTTACAAACTTGGGTTTGTGCCCAGTTCACATAACAAATACACAATATTGGTTTGTACTTTTGACATGTTGTCCCATCCTTGAAGATTCAATGGTGTTGTTGGTTCTCCAGCTTAGGTTGATCCTAGTTTCAAGAAACAAATTCAATAGCTTATGGCTAGGGTACATAGTTCTAGTTTGTCTACCATTCAGTTCTTATGTTTTAATATGGATGAGGCTATTTGATGCAGATAACACTTTAAATTGAAGTTCACTTTGGCTCCAAGGTTCCTTAAACATACTGACAAACTTTGTTGTAGTCAGCTGTGTGCATCTTTAGCTTTTTAGAGTAAATCCTGTTTCAAGAAATGTACAAAGGATTCCTTCAAAAACACACAGCATTAGTTTACATGCATTGTATATCACGGTTTGAGGGAGGATGAGTTTTGTAGACAAAGATAACACTTTGAATGCGAGTTCATTCTGACTACAAGGTCTGTTTGCACGGGACAAATAGTCTGCTCTGCCAGCCCAAGTGTTGACATAGGCTCAAAGGTCGTTTCTGCTCTGGCAGCTGAAAACATGGTTAATCATTACTGAACAGAGAGCAAGAGTCAGAATCAAGATGGAGGATATTTTCCAAAATGGTGTTTAAAGTCGATTCTAATTAACTGCAGGTTTTAATACAAATGCGAAAAGGCTTAGGACAATATTCATAATCAGATGATATTTATGTGAATATGGTTTAACAAACCCTCCTTTTGGCCTAAGCCAAGAGCATAACTCAAACAGTCTGACCATATGATGACCATGTGTCATAATCAGAACACTCTGAGTTGTTGGATTCAAAAACATCAATTGCCATTAACTCTTTAATAGTTATTTCTTGCATTACTAAGGCATTGGTTGCTTTTTCAGGCATTTGTATCCTAGGTCCTAGTGTACCTACTGCTTGTGTACAACATCCTCCTATCATGGAACATATGACAGGGAGGCATTGTACACAGCAAAAATAGAACAGGAGAATACCAATAATCACCATTAAGACTGCAAAGATCTTCCAACCCCATGATCGTAATAAGTCCCAGAACCAAGTACTAAGATTCCAATTTCCCTCTGGGACATGTACTTCAGTACTCAAGGTATGAAGATTTTGAATTGCCTTGAATATGGTAGGGGAGGAGTCAGGTACGAAAACACAACAAGCAGATCCCACCAATTTACAAACTCCACCACGCTCAACCAGGATGACGTCTAACAACATCCGGTTCTGTAGAGCCACTAATCTAATTGCTTTTTGGTCTAACGTCATATTGTAGAGTATGTCAGTGGTCCGGTTGATGGTTCTCTCCAGTACTCTTGCCAGTCCCCTAATATCCTCGGAATCCATGATCTGTCCCCAAAATGGTACAAAGGATTTTGTTACATCACCCAGAACTTGCAAAGGAGTATCACCGTTCTCTTCCTGCCTTGGACGAGCCCTAGAGATCTCAGTGGTACTAGCTACATATACCCCTCGTAGCAGGATACCCAAATAAAAAGTTCCCTGCCAATCCCTAATTAACCACGGATTAGCCTCATTACCGCAAATGAAGTAGACAGGTTCGCCTACATACAAAGGTGTAACGCTCACCTGATTCCCGCAGAGGCGCCGGTCTTGACTGGGTGAATGCCGTATCTTCAAAGGTGATGTGTAACACACGGTTGGCTCTTTGGGCTGGACCTCTGTGCACTGTATGTCTGACTCGAAGAGTAAGATGTCTTAGGTAAGTGAACGCCGAGCTCTCCATCTGCCTCGGGGCAGGGTGCCGTAACCAGTTTCTTCACTGGATAAGGGTGCAGGCCTCTTGACCTCAGAGGACTGCTGTCCGTCGTTAACTGCACGAACGGTAAGTTCTGGGCACTTCAAATGTCTTAAAAGTCTTTTGTAATGATATCTCTTGTTTTGCAGGGTTCCGGCGATGGCGGATGGCGGGCTGATGAGAGTTGAGGATCGAACCCGCGTGAGGAATAGAAGCGCCTGGAAGCACGTAAGTAAGCGCTTGTAGCCTGCTTCACGATGCGCACTAACTGTCCCTTTTATCTTGCAGGTACAAGTTCGGAGCTTTAGAGAAGCTGAAGGGTGCTGGAATACCCACTGGATTCGGCGTGGGAAGGAGTAATGGCACGTGAGTAATAAAGTTGCCCAATGTCTTTAAACGCACCTTCTTTTGTCTTTCAGATGCGGGATGCAGCGCCGAAGGCCTCCGGAGCGTGCGAAGAGCTGGTAAGCTTTTGTCTTTCAGATGCCGGAATGCAGTGCGAAGACCTCCGGAGCATGCGAAGAGTAGGTAAACCTTTGTCTTTCAGATGCCGGAATGCAGCGCGAGGCGTTGGTGACAGCCGATGGACCAGGTAAGAGATGCGCTGCCACTGAAGACCGTAGTGCTAACCTGTTCTTTCTTTGTCTTTACAGGTGCTGCTGAAGACTGGATTCCAGGATGGTAAGCCTTTGTTCCCTTAGGCCCAGGATCAGAAGCAGAAGACACGATGAGCGTTCTGCTGCAGAGAATGCAGAATAACACAAAGCAAGATTCATCCATCGGGTGTGGTTCAAACAGCCTCCTGTAGTGCTTAGGTGTCTCCTTCCACAGCCACGCCTAGGTAAGAAAAGAGTTCCTGCTTTCCAGAAGAGTTCCAGTGTTCTGAACCTAGGGAGTGGCTCCTGCCCCACCCAACAGGAAAAGTAGTCCCAAACAGAAGAGGATCAGGGGTTCAACTGGCAGGTAAGTAAGCAGCATGGTCTGCTGCAGGTAAGTCCACCCAAGCATTATGAGCCCGGCGCTTCCAGCGCTGGGACTGGGCATCTTTATGAGCCTGGTGCCACTGGCGCCAGGACAGGGTCCAAAAGGTCCCAATTGGGACTGGCTGGCACTCGGAACCGGGGTTATGGGTCTGCTTCCAAGGGAGTCGGGCAAGTCCTGATCTTTTGGAAGCAGAGATCATGACAAAAGGTCTGTCTTCACTGGTCAAGTTTGCAACATTGTTTTATTCGTATTTATATAGCGCACAACAGCCCGAGGACATTGTAGCACTTGTACATTGGTACAACCCTCGAAATCGTCCATTGACCGAGTACCATTCCTTTGCATGCAGAAGAAGACAAGGTTGGGGCTATGGTTAACAGTGTAGGAAGGTGGCGTGGCATCCCTGTTACCTACAGGATCCATCTTGAAAGAGATAAGTAATTGGAAAGGTCAGGACAGTCTATCAGAAGGCATAATAGAAGCTACATTAAGCTTGTTCCTATTTGCAAAGAGTGACCATCCCAGAGGCGTCAGGTCCCGCCTTTCAAATTCATTCAAATTAGTCCCGTCAAAATTCCCTGAGATGCTATCATTCCAACGGCCAAAGAATAGTGCCCTTAGAGAGGAATAACATGCAGTAACTAAAGGCAAAGGATGAATATACCAGCCCAACACTTTTTCCCCATGCTGTGGTAAATGCGAACAGATCCAACAGTTTGTTCTATTCAGAATTGAATGAGTTGCATTCATTATTAACAGTAGTGTATTGTTATGATAGCTCTGTCTATGTTGGGAGTCCCTAGGAGATAGGGTGTGCAGGTGCACGAAAGGTGTAGACATAGTAGGAACACTTTCAGTAGGCAAAAATGTTTCAAGTGGGCGCACTTCTTCTATATACCAGTACCCAAAAGCAATCAATACTGTAAGACTGGTTAACACAATTACGAGAAAACAATACATCCTTAAGGACCATGTATTTGATTGTCCAATGTCTTTGTTGGCCACACAATTGTTTGGTTGCTCTGCACGAGTAGAGATAACGACAGGCATTGTTCCTCAAAGCTCTTTCCTGAAAATTTCCTGCGAAAAACTCTGTAGTCCGTTTGCTGGTGATCTCCCAATCACATGGTTTCTTAGTCTTTCCCCGTCCCCAGCCACCTACTTTCCCTCAGTGCAAAAAGAGTGGCGAAGGACAAGCTCTGTGGTTGTTCCCCAGAGGGCAAAGTCATATTTATGCAGTGAGACTAGTGCCGTGGACGCAGATTGTACCTTGTGACTCCTGGTACCATGTGATCTGCGAACAATGTGTCGTTGCTTCCTGATGGAAGTGATGAATTGGCAGCAGAACCGGACAAAGGTGCAAAAGGACCTGTCAAAGAGTTTGGAGACAAAGCAGCAATTTCCTCAGGCCCTGCGACCTCAGGGAGTGTCTCCGAAACACCCTTGGTGCTGCTCAATGCTGAATGA
This sequence comes from Ambystoma mexicanum, assembly GCF_040938575.1. NCBI lineage: Eukaryota > Metazoa > Chordata > Amphibia > Caudata > Ambystomatidae > Ambystoma > Ambystoma mexicanum. The sequence continues at coordinate 540,509,883 of NC_090935.1, forward strand.
TCGTTGGGAACAGAGCAAGTAAGTTTCTCCTTGTCTTCTCCATTGTATGGCAAAGGGAAAGGTATCCTCTTGACATGCGAAGCGTGGATCCAATGTCGTTTCCTCGCTACTCGTACGACAGTCTGTGTGGCCAATAGGACCTGGTGGGGTCCTCTCCAACGCGGTGCGAGACAGGATGCTCTCCCAAACTATTTAGTAAGCACCCAGTCGCCAGGTCGGATGCTGTGACCTGGCCCCTCGTATTTGGCTGGGAGGGCTTCTCGCACCTGTTGATGAATCAAATACAGAATTTGAGTTACCCATTCACAATATTCAGAAAGAAGTAAGTGCTATATATCCCTCAGGGCCCTTGGGTTTAGGAAGATTCCAAATGTTAGCTGGCCTCCCCATCACTACCTCATACGCGGAGAGCCCAATCCTAGTCTGTGGGGTTGTGCGCATGTAAAGAAGCACTATCAGTAAGGCGTCCGGCCAATTCAGATTGGTGCCAGCACACGCCTTAGCTAGTTCGTTCTTCAAAATACCATTGTGTCATTCTACCAGTCCAGCGCTTTGAGCATGTCTAGCCGAATGGAACCATTTATCGATCTGTAATCCTGCGCATACTTGCAGAATAACAGCAGCAATAAAATGTGGACCATTATCCGACCAGATGACCCTCGGCAAACCAAACCTAGGAAAATATTCCTTGAGCATGGTTTTCGCTGTTGTCATTGCTGTGGCATCTTTCTCAGGGGAGGCTTCGACCCATTTACTAAAAGCACAGATAACTACCAGGACATATCTAAGATTGTTACAGCGCTCCATTTCAATAAAGTCAGAGTGGATTACCTCGAAAGGGACAGAAGGTGGACCAAAACTACCCCTTGGTGTTGATGTACCCTTCCCCACATTGTGCTGTAGACAGACCATACAACTCTGGACAAAACGCTCAGCAGTTTTCGTGATGTTGACATTTACCCAGACAGTTTCTAACATTTTGCAAATTTTCCTAGCGCATATGTGAGTGGAACCATGAGCCATTGAAATCATCATAGTAATGTACACGTCTGGCAACATCCATTTTCCCTCTGAGTTATCCACCCAACACCCATCATCATCCAACCTCGCCAAGCCCTCAGCCCATTGCTTGGTTTCCTCTAGAGTGGCATCTGTTTGAATATTCTTTATGGAATCAATTCCTTCCTCTATAGTACAGACATTTGTGGCTTCCCTTGTAGTATACATATCTGAATAGAGGTCATTAGCAGTCTGTTTGGCTATCTGATCAGCAAAAGCGTTCCCTTTTCCTACATTGTCTATGATTTTCTGATGTGCTGCGCACTTCATAATTGCTAGCTGAGTGGGAAGTGCAAGTGCTGAGAGAGCCAAACTATTAAGGTGCCATATTGGATATTTGTTCCATGTGAGGTCAAGAAACCTCATTCTGCCCAAAGTCTACCGAAGTTATGAGCCACCCCAAAAGCAGTGTATATATTTACTCTAAGCCCTTCGGAAAGTTCACAAGCTCGAGTCAATGCGATAATCTCTGCGGCCTGCACGGAGTTATGCAAAATTGTTTTGGTCTCCACAATCGTGCTTAGTGTAGTGATGGCATAAGCAGCAGTGTATCTACCATCCGGAAGTTTTAAGCAGGAGCCATCGCAAAACAGCTCCCCTTGTGGATCGCTCAAAGGTGTATCTTTCAAATCAATCCTGCCTTTAGTTTCTTGTTGTGTTGTATAAAGGCAGTTGTGTGACATTTCTTCATTGCAAGCAATATCTTGCGGAAGAGGTAACAATTCAGCCGGATTTAATACACAACATCTCCTAATTTGAATATGCAGTGCAAACAAGATCAATTCGTATCTTGTTAATCATGCGGAAGTGAGATGTTGCGTGTGCGTTCTGTTTAATAGAAGGTCTACAAAGTGAGGTACCAACAAGGTTGAAGCATGGCCTAGGACCATACCCTCGCTCTGTTTTACAGACGCAGCAGAAGCAGCGACAGCTCTCAGACATCTCGGCAAAGTGCATGCAACAGGATCAAGGGTGGAGGAAAAGTAACCGCACAGCCTATTCTTCCCCCCATGTTCCTGCGTTAACACAGCCAAAGTACATCCATCACGTTCATGCACATACAACTCGAAGGCCTTATGGTAATTTGGTTTTCCCAAAACCGGTGCTGAACACAGTGCAGTCTTGAGCAGATCAAAAGCTTTCTGGTGTTCCACGGCAATGGCAAAGAAATGCCCTTCTTTGTCAACGCCAACATTGGTTTGAACACCAGTGAAAAGTTGGGGATCCACTGTCTACAGTAAGAAGCCATTCCTATCAAGGCTCTGACTTCCTTCTGTGTATTTGGGACAGACATGCTAGAAATGATTTTAATTAGTTCAGGTGTCAATCTTCTTCCCTCCTTTGACAAGAGATAGCCTAAATAGGCGACCTCCTGTCGACAATATTGAAACTTTTTCAGTGAAGCTTTATGTCCATGTTTTGCTAGATGAATAAGCAATAACACAGTGCGTTCCTTACAAGCTCTTTCTGAATCTACAGCCAAAAGAAGATCGTCGACATATTGAAGCAATGTACAAGTAGTAGGCAACTTAAGCGTGTCAAGCTTCTCTTTCAAAGCCGTACTGTAAATGCTCGGACTTTCTGTGCACCCTTGTGGCGCACTGGTGAATGTAAACGAGCATCCCCCTAGGGTGAACGCGAACAGGTATCTGCTATCTTCATATATAGGAATGCTAAAGAAAGCATTCTGAAGATCTATGACACTAAAATGAGTAGCAGAAGCTGGAATCATCGTTAATATTGTTGTTACATCAGGCACAATAGAAAATTGTGGAGCCACAATCTTGTTGATAGCACGTAAATCGATAATAAAACGGAAAGGAATTGCATTATCCCCTTTCTTATACACCGGTAAAATCGGACTATTACACAAACTACCTGCAATTTCTTCAATTACCCCATGGTGTACAAAATCCGAAACTATACACTTCGAAGCTTGCTCACCATCAACTGAAATCTTATACTGTGGAATATGTGGCAACTTTACTCCTGTTTTCAAAATGATTTTAACAGGCTCAATCTGCAAAACACCAACATCATTGTCATCAATCACCCACAAACACTCCGGAACCTAAATTCCGGCGGCAAAGGTCTAGTCAGAAACTGCGAGGCAGAAAATTGCTGTGGTGAAATCGTCAAACGCACTCCATCCGAAGAGCAATGAATTACTGCATTTAATTCCTTCAACAGATTCAACCCCAACAAATTCTCTCCACAATTCGATGTCAGAAGAAATGGACAATGATCCGTAAAAGGACCCAGTGAAATCGGTACTGGCAAAGAAACTGGACTAACCACTGGCGTACCAGAAAACCCTATAGAAAAATGAGTTTGCCCTGACAGTGGAATGTCTGGAACCCGTGAATGGTCAATGGAACACTTTTGCGCTCCTGTATCTATCAAGAATAGATTTCCCTATTCCCTACCATCATCTCAACGTAGGGAGCTTTCTGATTAACGGGAATAGGTGTTGGTTCCAAACCCTGCTTCGGGCAATCCTAGCGGAACAGTATATCATCAAAATAAAGAACTTCAGAAAGATAGGCAGTAGAAGGATTATCAAAAATATTTCTCCATACTCGGTTGTTGATTGTCTTGCAAAAAAGACTGAGAATTCTGAGAAAACTGACTTCTACCAGGACCCCTGCCCCAGGGCGGCCCCTGGATCGTCTACCCATGATACCATATGTGTTATTCGAACTCTGCTGGAGGATCAGGCATTGTGCTCGCCAATTACCCTCTTGTCTGCAATAAGCACATTGTTTCGCGTGTACAGGACCCAACGGCACATTACCTTGTGGAACATACTGTACCCGAAACTGTGTACTACCCCCTCTAGGTCCTCTAACTATCTGTTGCAACATCACCTTAGTTTTCAAGTCTTCTTTTTTCTTTTCAATCCTTTCCTTCTCATTATTGACTCGGTTCTCATAATACTGAGCCATATGTAATACTTCAGACTGTGACTTAGCTTGCCAAGTGCTCTCAGAAGTCATAATTTGCGACTGGATGTCAGGTAATAATCCACGCACAAATTTGTCCACGAATAATCATTTTCCAGACTCTGTGCTTAAATCTTGTCCACTAAAATCTGGAAATACTTGTTCAAACTGATTAAAAAATGTGGTAGCACCCTCAAACTTTCCTTGGATACAAGCAGTAAGTTTGTCCCAAACAATCCTTCTCTCGGGAATTAAGGTTTTCAATTTTGTCGCTATTCTATCAGGCAAAGTCAATATTGCCTGTGGTGGTCTCTCACCAGCTTTCCTTTCTTTAACTTGCCTAACCAAACTATCCCATGTGTCACCAAACCCTGCTACATCATCTACAGTCCTAATCTGTTTCCACAAATCAGCAGGTAGGAGCACAGGAAATAGCAAGTCTATATCACCCAAAGTGAATACTGACGACTGCAAGACAGATTCTATCTCTTTATAAAACCCTGTTGGATTCTTTCTAATATCTGCAATGGATTGTCTAATGGTATTCACCTCCTGTCTTGAGAACGAGACGTGGACGAACTATGATACATAAAGTGCTTCAATTTCTGTGGCTGCCGCACCCGTTGCAGCATTAGCCGGAATCTCGACTTTTGGGACAAATGTCAGAGGAACCTCTCTCATAGGTAACTGAGAAACAGGCAACTCCGAACGCTTACTGAGCAACAGAGCTAAATTGAGCGCTAAAGCAACGGAAGGAGTGTCAGACGAAAAAGCTCTCTTATAGATATTCAATAATTCTGTGGGACAACAAATCTTTCTTTTTATACATTCATCCTGCAGGTATTGTACCATTACCTGTATCACTTTCCTCTGAATTTCTGGCGTACACTTACTATACGTGTCATATACTTCTATGGGAGATATCAACATGTCTGAAATCCATCTAAGTGCATCTCTTTCGCGTTTCCTCACTCGACTTACAAAGACGAAGGAACCGTTTCTGTACAAAAATAGCATCCAAACTATCACCATCTATTTCATCATTCCGTAACCTTTCTAACTACCTTCAAAACTCAAAAACCCCCTCGACGTGCTCATATACTTTCTCCACAGTATCTCTTGAATATGCTAAAACATTCAGATCCCTCAACATTTGTGGAATATCTACATCATTCAGTCTGTTCCACATTACGGATAAATGGATTCCCATCTCTTCAATAAAGACATTTTTCTCAGGAAAACTTTCTAGATTAGAGAGTGTAGCGAAAACATCAGATTGTTCACCTTTTTCCATGCATTGTCTAGCTCATGCATTCAAGTCTCTCTTTCTCTCTTTAGAAACTGTATTATGAGTTACAATTTTTGATTCAGCACCCGCTCCCTTATCAACTACAAGCGGAGCAGAACCGCTTGGAAAAGAAAGTGTAGATAAATCCTGTACAACAGGCAGTGGAGATGCTATTACTCGTGCCAAAGACAAATCTACTGGGACCACAACAGTCGGTAAAGATGGGGACACAGGCAGAGCAACAGCAAATGGAAACGGAGCAATGACTGGTGGCAGAGGAGCAATAGGAGGAACAATAGGAGGATCAGGAATTGCTACGGGAGGAGGAACAACAGCAGGAAGAGGTAAGACAACAAGAATAGATACATAAGGAGATGGTTCAGTGGCACCAGGCCTACGTTCATTGAAGAGTTGATCAATTAGTTCATCTGATACATGAAAGTCTTTAGATACCAAGTTGAAAAGCCCTATACATATTTCTAACAGACTCTGACTGTTTTTGTTGGTCATATAATAATGCCTTTTCGGCATTTGACATATGTCGGCGCGCATGTTTCTCTCTACTTTTAAGCTGCTGCGTAGCTTCTTTTTTCCAATTTTGTAATTCATCAAATGCTGCAGGTCTAGCTTTTTTCTTTAACAATATAGTTTCTAAATATTCTATACGAGAAATCTCAAAGCTACCATTGATTAGCCACTGAAGTTCGGAAGCATGTGTAGTTTGTCTGTGCCAAATATTGTTGAACACTATACTACCCATGCCGTACTTACAGTACATAGTACATGCCGGCGACCCCTCCTGTGGTGCCGGATGGCCAAATTCCAAAGATTGTCTGCCTCTGTGGAATAACGCCCTGAAACAGGCAGACAATTTCCAAGGCATGTCAGATAACTGGTGTTACCTGGTAATAATTGTGCTCGCGAGAACAATACGCCAAATCAAATATCAGGATACTTAGGAATCGGGGCACGACTCACCTGATTCAAAGGACAAAGGGAGGTCCGATCGGATTACAAAGGATCGACGTGGCTGGCGATTCAGGCAAAGATACCCGCCTCGATATGGGGACCCTCGTCAAGATGTCCTCTCGAACCGCTTGCTCACCGTTCAGGGATCAGATTGTGCAGTACTGTTGAGGTTTTGCGTCTCATACAAAAAGGGGCCCCTTTTCTCATGCTCCGATCCCAGTCCGGTAGCTGCGTCCTTAATCAACGAGGTGACATCAATCTTGAGGGTGCCTATTCGGGCGCCATCTTGTAAGATCAAGCAAGGAATATCGAGGCTTGGTACCACCAAAAACTGGATCCGCCAGTCACAAAGTCAAAAAGAATATAGATTTATTCTGTACAGATTCAAATATAAAAGCAGATAGCTATCTGGCTCCCAACACCTCGCAGTGAGTACCAGAACACACTGTGAGGGGAGTGAGTCCTGGTCATCACAAAACATGCAGTATTTATACACAGTCCTGGGCATAGCTCAGCCCATCTCCAAGCTAATAGGTTACAAATTTGGGTTTGTGCCCAGTTCACATAACAAATATACAATATTGGTTTGTACTTTTGACATGTTGTCCCATCCTTGAAGATTCAATGGTGTTGTTGGTTTTCCAGCTTAGGTTGATCCTAGTTTCAAGAAACAAATTCAATAGCTTATGGCTAAGGTACATAGTTCACATTTGTCTACCATTCAGTTCTTAACTTTGAATATGGCTGAGGCTATTTGATGCAGACAACACTTTAAATTGAAGTTCATTTTGGCTCCAAGGTTCCTTAAACATACTGACAAACCTTGTTGTAATCAGTTTTGCGGATCTTTAGCTTTTTAGAGTAAATCCTGTTTCAAGAAATGTACAAAGGATTCCTTCGAAAACACACAGCATCAGTTTACATGCATTGTATATCACTGTTTGAGGGAGGATGCGTTTTGTAGACATAGATAACACTTTGAATGAGAGTTCATTCTGACTACAAGGTCTGTTTGCACGGGACAAATAGTCTGCTCTGCCAGCCCTAGTGTTGACATAGGCTCAAAGGTCGTTTCTGCTCTGGCAGCTGAAAACATGGTTAATCATTACTGAACAGAGAGCAAAAGTCAGAATCAAGATGGAGGATATTTTCCAAAATGGCGTTTGAAGTCAATTCTAATTAACTGCAGGTTTTAAAACAAATGCGAAATGGCTTAGGACAAAATTAATAATCAGATGATATTTATGCGAATATGGTTTAACAGGGGGCATTACCTTATGTGGTAATGGCCCACAGTCGAGGGGCATATTGCCATTAGTACCTCGGTCCATTAGACTGGGGTACTATTTTTTTTTTTCGGCTGCAAGACGCGATCTGTTTTGCAGCTGGAAAAAAAAGTGATTAAAATTTTAGAAAATGGCCACTGTGGACAGAAAATGTAGTTAGTTTCCTCTTTGCGTGGTGGCCATAGTAAAAAAGGAAAATGGCCGCCATGGAAGGGGAGCAGGGACTACGTGTAGTCCCTGCTCCCCTTCCATGGCGGCCATTGAAGTAAATTGAAGACAAAAAATTAAACAAAAAAATTGGCTACCATGGATAGTGAGAAGAGACTACATGTAGTCCGTTCTCCCTTTCAATGGCAGCCATTTTACAATTAAAATGCTGTTGGGACTGGGGCGAGCTGCATGCTGTTGCATGCTTGGGATTACCATGCAGTATGGCTCAGAATGCTGCCAATCAGAGGTAAGTCCTTTTCTCCCGTGCCGGGTACTAATGATTAAAAATGCAGTCACAGTAGTTGACAATGAAACATTCCCTGATTTTACTAAACAAATAACATGTTGTATCAACACATGAAGGAGGTGGGAGAAAGAACATTAGATGAAAGCTGCTACGTATGTTCTCCCATCCCCTATGCCATAAACACAGCCAGAGCATCTATTGCAAAAGTAATACCTGCACACAATGTGAAATGCCTCAGCCATCTAGCAGCCTGCACAACCAGAGGACAATTCGAAGGAAGATGGGCAACCCTACGATGGTGATCAAGGAAAAGATTTTCATATCAGGATGCTTATATGAAAACACAAAGATGGGAAAAGATGCTTGCATATTCATCCCTGACTGGAGAACAAGTAAAGGGTGTTGAAATGAAGTGTATGGAATGTTCAGACATACTAGAACAATCAGGAGTACCAGGATGCTGGGAGAGACCTCAGCTATTGGTGTATGGACATGTGGCCACCAGCGCAGGATGTGAAGAAGGAATGTTATCTTGCACCGCACACTTATTGAAGGACGAACCAGCAAGCATAGTGCAAATAGTGAATGACATGTGTCTAAAGTCATGGGCCAAAAATTCTAAGCTACTAACGTGGGCTGACGATGAAGCAGGACTAGTGTTTATAATACATTAAATAATGCAACAACATGTTTCGGGAACAAAGGCCTGGTTCTGGTTGGAGAAAATAAAGGATGTAAGCATATACTTGAAGTAGCAGGAATGCTGTGCTGATGGATCGATATTGAGCCTGTGGATCCAGAGCTTAAATGCAGTTGCTCAAGAATTGGGGAGGAACATGTTCTATTGTGGTCATACATGTTCCTGCATTAGTGATTCCCCAAAGTGACCTTCATATTGATGAGTTTCCATGGATAAATGAATATCAGTGAAAGAAGTGGTTGCTCAATCTCCGTCGGCTGAAGAGAGAGAACTATTTCTCATCAAAGTCAATAGCAGCCTATGATATTCCAGCAGAGCATAGATTATTCAACAAGGCGGCAATTATATGTACATCTATAGTTATACCAGGACTCCAGACTGCAGTGAATGCCAAGTGGTTACATATAACCAGATAGGAGCTGCTACAAATGATCAATGCAACAATTAAAGGATTTAATGCAATCAAAGAAGAACTGAGGGCCATCAGGCTTATGACCCTCTAGAACAGGTATATCTTGGACTTAATTACAGCAATGGTAAGATGGGTGCGCGCCAAGATTGGGCCTTCTTGCTGTACATTTATAAGTGCCCACAATCCTGCATACGAAGATGGAGGATGAAGCTGATAAGCCGGAAGACAATGATTGGTTCACATCTCTGATTTCATGGATTCCAACTTGGCTGGTATGCCTTCAAGATACTTGGAGCAATACTAGTATTGGTATTGCTAGGATTCTGTTTTGTAAAGATAATTATGAGACAATGCACGAAGACAACTAAGAAAGCTATTGGGATGAAGCTAATGATCTATATAGATGCTGAAACTGGGGAACACATGCAAACTGAGAGAAGCACCCACAAGAACATAAATAGAAGTCCCCTGGAACCCCCAGGATTGAAGTTCTACTACCGTAAGGATCACAAGAAATATGTAGGACATTGGATATTTTGTCCACCATCTGGGGAGTGCTGCCATGTGACTTGGAGTGGGGATGCACATATAAAGAATGCAGGTCACCTGAGGTGGATGACAAAAATATGGAACCTCAAGAAGCCACAGAGTGAAGAGAAAATAAAGAATATTGAAGAGGAGGTGGTGGTTGAGGACTCGACCAGAGGGGGGAATGTAGAGGAGCAGGTGGACACGTCATCCCTAGTTCCCGCCCCCTCACCTCCATCGTATTTGAACAGCAGGAAAGAGCCCTAAGTGGGACACCAGGTGTTATCCCAATAATGGATTGAGTGTATGAGAGATGATATGCACTCATACAACCATATGAAATGTGCTCCCGCACTGAAAGAATGGAAGAATGTCTGCACACACCATGGGACATCGAACAGCTAGAAGTGAAATCGGACGAGGGCAGAATGACGTCATGAAAGAAAGACACAAAGACACACTGAAATGATATGCACATACTTAAAGAATGAAGATGTAACTGGTGTAATGAGAGAAACAGGTACACAAAAACTAAGAAATCATATGCACCAAAGAAATAAGTGAGGAGAGATTAAGTGAATGTATATACGCGGAAATACAAAGTAGTTGAGACATATAGAAGCTTGCTACAGAAGAAAATATAACATGGCTAAGATAGCCATTAGAAAAGAAATGGACGATGGGTTCATGTTGAAACAAATCAAGGTACCTCAGAGACAGACAAGGGCTGCAGAGTCAAGAGATGCTGTAAAACAGCTTTGTGTGTGCGGAAAAAAGAGGTTTCTATTGGCCTGGGATCAAGGATGCCACATCAGGGATTAGTTGCAAGGCACAAAGGGAGTCAAGAGAATAAGCCATGTACGTAACACACTTTTCTCTTAGATTAAGAGGAAAACATCTGCAAGCGCAAAGTATTGGACAATCAAAGATGTGAAAAGCCTATGCAAGATGGAGTGAGCAAGTCTCCAGAAGCCAAAAAGAGTAATGACACCCAGCATAATTAAATCAAATAGCAGTAAATGAAAGGTTGAAATTGACAAAATGGTGGTCTCCTCACTTGTGATTCAGAAGTCAAAAGCATTGGCTATTCATTAAGCTCCAGACAAAGCTAATGATGTACCTTCACTGCCTTAAAAGTCCCAGACCAGAGAGCAGGCTGCAAGGTCAACTATAAAGAAGAAGCCTGGCCAATGAGAGATGATGGACAAATTGGGCAAGTGGGTAGTAGTCTGAAGCTACTCTCTGCACCTGAGTTTCGTTTTTCTTACATGCTGCTAACGAGCCAAAAGTCCAATGTTGGAAGAGAGTACCAACCAATCAGAGTGTCTATGTAGCAACATGCTATACAATGTTGCACAGGCCAACCTGCTGCTATTATTCTGCTATAATTTGTATTATATGCATTTAGAGGTAGTTCAAGGCATGCCTACCGGATAAGGGGCATCCAGTAATATTACTAATATTACTAATAGTTATATGTTATATAGGCACATATGTTCCCTTGCCCAATCCCTTCCTTCAATAGGTTTTACAGTTTGCCGCGACGGATGACGTCATAGCTGACGCATGTCAAGGTATGAAGCCTTTGTGTAAACAAAATTGAAGGGTGAGTGTGTGGACTACAGTTTGTTGCTATTAGTGGCTAGCCCTTACAAACATCAACTGATCATTATTAATGCAGACTTACTAAAGTAGTGAAAGCAAACCAGAAACGTGCTTATTTAATGTATTTATGGTTGTTTATAATTGGCCAGATAAGAAACCAACAGAGTACGTTTTCAAAGAATCTGCTGCAGACTATATGTGGAAGATCTCTTAAATTGGGTTGCAGCAGCGCTGTTTCCAGTTTTTGTGATAGAAGATTATTTTTCAAGTGGATCCAGAGTGCCATAAAGAAGTACGAGCTGCAAAGGGGAAAGAGGCGTGCCAGGAGGTCAGAGCAAGGGACCTGCTATTTCACGGCATGAGGCCTTCCTATAATGCCCAGGCTGGTGCTTCCTTTGTTACTACTGGCGTCCTAGCAATGGTAAGAGGGCAGGCATTTGGGCTTCTGCTTCCTGAACGGTGGGCTTAAAGGAGGCATGGAGCGATGCCACACTGAAGGGCGCTAGTGAAAAGCTTTCATTTTCCCACAGGCGATATGCTTGAGTACCTGAACTCTCTTTTAGATTGGAGAAGGCTGGTACTCAATAGTGAGAAAAATGAGAGGTGCCGGCCCTAAGACCAACTAGGACTGGCCCATTTAACGCACTGGTGTTGACTAACTTCAATTTATCCTCGAGGCAAGTGAGATCCTAGGATTGGAGTCCAGGCTTTTCTAATTCCGAGGTGCATATTCAAATCCGTTGCCCAGTAGGATTCCCTAGGGACCAACGCAGGGTGGACAATGTTCACAGGAATAGTTGGAATTTGGTCCAGTTATTACTAAATGCAGAGTCAAAGATGAATATGTGGATATCAGTCATCACATGAGGCAAGTCATCATTAGGATCATGGGCATACAGGAAAAGATCATGAGCATATAAGAAGATCATTTCAGGGTCCCCAAACAGGCACTTTCCTGTATGACGATGTTCAAGTTTATAAGTGTTTATAAGTGTTTATAAGTGCAAGTGGGTCAACAACACGAGCAAAAAGCAATTTGTGGCCCTGCCGTGTACCTTTACCCATCGAAAACAGAGAAGAACCAAGCAGTGCAGATCTTATCCAAAGGTAAGGCATAAATAATCACATCCAGTAAAATATGGCCTCAGAGCTGCTGCGCCTGAGGATTGCAAATATGAATGACCATAAAACAGAATAAAATGACTTTTCAGCATCTGAAGTTGACGTGACAGCATTAACCTGCTGCCGTTTTTCATACATATTCCAAGTGCCACGTCTTAGTGTTGTAGGACAGAGGGGAGAGAAACAAGCCTAGTAAGCATGTGCCAAGTGCGTCATCTGAGACAGCATTCTCCTGCCAAGTTGGAGAATCTCCAGAGTCTTTATTGGGCTTCATGAGAAGTGTGGTAACAGCTTCATGAAGGCCACTGTCTCTTTAAGATAGAGACAGGGGTCACAGGACGGATGACGTGGGAGGAGCTAAGGGAAGTTGAGTCAGTATGCAGTAAGATTGAAAAAAGAAAGACGTATAACCTTGCTCTGGTGTTACGTCCTTATTGTGTGGGCCTCACAGGCTCAACAGGGTCTATAGAATTCACCTACCAACCCATCAGAGCCCATGACTTTACCTGAGGGTTGGCTGCCGATGTCCAGTGCCATCATTCCCTATAGGTTGTGTAGTTATAGGTATATATCTGCCAAGTAAGTTTCCATATCCCTCAAACCCAGTGAGTTTTAATTTGCATATAACCAGAGGTGCTACCTCCATTGAAAAATTACATTTACCAAATTAAATCTTATCCCTCTTCATCCTCCTAGTCAGCTCACCATTTTAATTCTTACAGAAAAATGTAAAGCATTTAGTTGAAGTGGGGTGTCATTCATAAATAACGGACACTCCTCCTCACAGAGTCTACCTGTTTCTGCTTGTTTGTTGTTTTGTTGTTTATAGCATTCTTCGGGACTGGTGCGTAAAGTAGACACCAGATGAGGACAGACATGTATATAATTCTGATAACCTATCCGAATCTGGTAAATCACAGGTTTTGTTTCACTCTCTGTATTAGAAGATAAGGAGCCAAGTTCCATTTGGTGTCTCCTGTTGATATGTGTTAGCTCTTCCGGGTAACAAGATCCCATATACCGCTTAAGCTGTCTCTTGTGAAGATTTTACATAATTGAGCATTTTGACATCTTTTTTTGTGTTCAAATATCACAGTAGATTAAGTAGGTTTTTGTTAATTGTCGTTCTTCCCGACTGATAAAGTGTTTCAATAATGCACGTTTCCTTATATAAAAAAAATGCCCCACATAGTATGTCCACGGAAACTCCTGAATATAGGTCATACATACTTCCCAGAGCACAGCAAAGGAGAATACCAGGCCCTGGAATGAGAAGCATCTTCTGGTGTAGGGTGGCAGCATAGGCACACTCAAGCAGGGATCGAAATCTCAATAGTCAAAGTGGCATAGGAAGCCAGTCCATGCCAATATGTAACATCGGCACCAACAGGGAATGATCGGCGAGAGAGTGCAAGGCAGGATGGTGAAGTGTTTCACACTGCCTAAGAGTGTTTCAGAAAGAAGGCATAAATCCGTGGAGGAGGACCAGTCATTTAGCGCCAAGATACCTCTGATGACCGCGCGCTTTAGAAGTTCAAATAACATAACATTTGCTGAGGAGTAGAATGTGAATTCCCTCCTGTCCATATGCAGAGACTGCATCATTCAAGGCATGTTGTGAAACAATAGTTGGCCCACCTGAAGTAGTGATCGCACAGAGGTACCTGTCTGGTGCAGATTTGTATGGAGAATCAGTGTTAAAGTTGCCCATCTTAACAAGTACAGGAGAATAGGCCTCAATGAGGAGGAGTCAGATCATGTCATAGGTGTTGATCAGTATTACCTTCTGTCCTATCAGGACACCAAGGACAATAATACATCTAACATAGGAATCACAGGGAATCTGAGGGAACCTGAAACTGGACAGCAATATAACCTGATTCTGAGGACTGGGATACATACATCTACATGTCCCCCAGTACTTAGAAAACCCCATCTATGCATAACCCAAAACATGATTATACTGTAGCATTGTTATTTTAGATGTATGACTATTCAAATATGCTGTCAGTGTCCAAGCCTTAATGGGGTACTCCATACCTCAACTGTTACAACTAATGAAAATAGTACGATCATGCACCTCCCCTATCCTGGCTCGCTGTACGATCATGCACCTCCCCTATCCTGGCTCGCTGTTTGCAAGCCAATGATAAATTGATATACATTTCCAGCTGTAAATATAACAGTTAACATGAAGAAGATGATTGTCAAGCTTATTTGAATAGGGACTCAATTAACCTTCCCACTCAATGTTCTTCCTAACACGACAGTGTAATCCTCATCCCCAAATATTGGGCAGAGCATGTAGCGCCCCCTGGGAGCCACACACCAAGTCAAAAGAAATTAAGTGGGTCAAAATAATAGGAGAGAACGAGCAACCTCCTTTACTCCTCTCATGACCCAAACTGCCATTCGTGTGCCTTTTCTTTACACCACGCGTGTGCGCCATGCCCGATGCTCATTGAGTGCCGTAGCTCTGACACACCTCTTTACTGCACGCTGATGCAGGGTTAACCCTGTTGTGTCCTGAACACGACAGGGCTCACCATGTAGGCCCGTTTCAGTGTAAGGAAGTAACTGCAAAGCAGGGAAAATTCTGAGCAGGAGTTGTATCTGCAGACGATTAACAGAATAACTTAGCAATTTCTTCACTTATTGTCACCACAATCACAACCACCAATGCAATGCAACCAACATGCCTAGACATGCCTCAAGCATCAAAACGGCATACCTATGTTCAAATGTCACACTATAACCAACCCTCACACCCTGAACACGTTTTACCTCCTTCCAAATCACATCCTTTCCCCCAACTCGGGTGTTTGCTTATTGCTACAAATGGATACTTTACCTTGTATTCTCACCAAACCCTTGAAAAGTACCCATGCTGAGTCGAAACATGTGCTGGCTTTAGTGTGTTAATAAATCACCCTAAACATGAAGTGACGAGATTTCTTATTTATTCTTAAGAGTCCAATCTAAATGACACAGTCAACAATAAGATCTCTGAGCCAGCGCCCGGGTGACTTGGTTTTTACCCAAACGCTCTCCAAACCTCCCCAAGATGGAAGAGCACTGTCTTTTAAGAATCCCTCCCCGGCAGCAGAATCTGCTAACTTATTACAATGATCAGCGCAGTGATCTGCACATTCTAGGGCTCTACCCAACTCTAGCTCAATAGGGGCCTTATCTTCACAACATCAGAGGAGTCGCAATAGAAAATGGGCAGGTCAGGCTGCCAAGAGAGTAACACATGGCACATATCCTTTAGTGGACTAGTGCTCTGGCTGTTTACTGCAGCTGCCTAAGCCTTGCATTTTTCCTGAGCATGCAGCATGCTGAAATGTCACCATGTGGTCAGAATCATTCTAGCGCTAAACACAATAACCACCATCAAACTCAATTATTAGAGCCCCCTCAATCATTCTATGTAGAAACTGAATAGTACAGGTGCCAAAGTTGAAATCAGGGGATAAGTGTATGCAACTAAGGCACAGGTCGACTTCTCCTGCTCCAACCATTCCAATACCCTCTGCTCAATAGCCAATGGGGTTTCAAGGTGTTTAATCTGAGCACCATGGCTAATAAATCAATTTCAGATGAGAGGTTCGATATCACGAACAAACAGGCACATTCCGGGATTAGAATGCAAAAGACTGCATCTAGCACTTTCAGGATCACAGGTCCTGTAAAATAATCAGTGGAAACATCGGACTAAAAGGGGCAAGAATAGATTCTTCGCACATTTATAGGTTCAAATGAATGGATACAATGTGTGCACATTCATTCACAAACAAAGAAGTGTTGCGGGGGTAATTAAAAACAGTCTTCAAAAAAGACCTCTTTAAATCTATTTCTGGCTGACAAAACGTACGATAATGCTAAGTTTAGATTGCATTTATTCTAAACCTTTGCTTGAAATCCTCGAAGCTAAAGGTGGGGTTTCCTGAGAAATATGTGCGCCCACAGCTTTTCCCGGGACTTGAAATGTGTGGCAATGTCCTTTAATAACAGGCTTCCGTGGGATGTGGCATGTATAGGGTAATCCATCTTCCCCACTGCAATGTAAACAAAATCAAGCAACAGAATCACTGGGCCAAGTCATCTGTTTTGAGTAGTTCATATCGAGTTATCTTTTTGGATTTATCATTCAAAATGGATTCACTATCGCTACCACCTCAAACCATGTAGAATTATACCAGCATACAGTTCCCTGGTACTTCTGACCTGCATCCATCCTCTCCTCAAGTTCAAAGCCAACCACTATCTGTCCCACACTAGACCCTTCTCCCTCCCCACCTTTATTCCAGAATATTACAAAAAAGAGCCACCGAAAATGGTAGCAGTGTGCAATACAAGACCAGTTTCCATTACATAGCTAAAGCAAGGTTCCTTGTAACTGAGCTAAGAGGATATCAGAATCTATCTGCCATATAAGCTGCTAAATGACAAGCAACATGTATTTGTCCCTCTGCTATAAATAAGGACACCAACCCTTGATTTGCCTTTGGCTACTAAAATATATTACCACTACATTTTATACTGAGCTCTACTAAGAACAAACAAATCCACAACTGAAGAAACATAAGGTAATAAGTGGTTCATATGATCCGTATAATATAGCAAATGCATTTAATTTAATAAGCTAGAAGGATTCTTCTCAGACAAAATTAGACACAAGCAAACATGCAGCTTCTGCAGAAAGAGAATCCATGTTAAGCGACTAACCCATTAAAGAGCAGAAGATATTCCACACCGCGAGCGCACCCATAAGCAGATTATCAATGGATAATCAAACAGATGGCCTTGAGATAATTGAAACAATCAATATTATCTTTTGGACATTGTATCCCCACTGCTTGTCCATGACCTGATAAAAGAATCAGTATTTTCCCAGATATGGAGATTTGCTCTTCAATTGGAGGGAGGTCTTTCCCTATAGAAAAAAGACAGCTGAACTGGAATATATGAACAATCTCAGACAGATAACACCTGTGTCTGTACTTTCTATGGGTATAGAAATCATTGTAAAGAGTATTAAAGACCAAATCAAAGGCCATCTACTGCTTAAAGCACGGAAAGGGCAGTGCACCTTCTAGTAGCATGACTGGGTTGGGGCCCCAGAGAGAATCAATCGATCTGTAAGGGTGAGAAATGCATTTAAGATTATGGGCCTCATTATAAATTTGGCAGTGTGGGAAAGAAGTGGCAGTAATTCCGTTACAAGGTTAAGTTCTTTGACTGTGACCCGTTTCTATTCTGAATGGGAGTATCACACTAATAGGTGGTCGTTTTTGTTTCATGCTACAAATAGTTCATATCCAGGGAAGCATATTTTCCTAGAGAACAGGCATACAAGAAAGCGGAACAAACAGTGAAAACAGGATTGGTCAAACAGGACATGGGCCCTCATTACAAGTCCAGCGCTGGACCATGGTGCTATTAGCACCATGGTCCATGCCGGAGTCCGGCATGGCGGATGGCGGAATTACCGCCCCATTCCAAGGAGAGTGGGGCGGTAATTCCCCATTCACCATTTGCCCTTCCCCATTCCCATTTTTGCCCCATAGGGCATAATGGGGATGGGGAAGGCGCTAATTGCGGCACCATAAATTACGGTGCCGTAATTAGCACCAAGGTCGCTTAGCGCCTTGGGGCCTCATTACGACCCTGGCGGAAGACCATGGTGCTATTAGCACCATGGTCCATGCCGGTAAGTTACCGACTCCGCCATGGAGAAAGGGGGAATTACCAGCCCATTACAAGGTTGGCGGGGCGGTAATTCCCCCTTCCTCCATGGCCCTTCCCCATTCCCATTTTTGCCCCATAGGACTCAATGGGAATGGGGAAGGCGCTAAGTACGGTGCCGCAAATTGCGGCACCGTAATTAGCACCAAGGTCCCTTTGTGGGTCCCTACTTTAACGGCTGGTCTACACCAGCCGTTAAGGTCGGGTCCCGCAAAGGGACCTCGTAATTAGGCGCTAATAGGTTAACGGCGCCGCAGCCTTTTACAGCGCCGTTAACCCATTAGCGCCTGGGTCGTAATGAGGCCCTAGGACTTTAACGCCTGCAAAAAGCAGGCGTTAAAGTGTGAATCAGGCGTTAAGGGTTAACGGCGCCAACGGCGCCGTTAAACCCTTAACGCCTGACTTGTAATGAGGGCCATGGTATGCAATTTGCGACACATTAGTGAAGGTTACAAAATGTGTTACATTGAAAAACATAACTTGATCTCATTTATGAAAGTTTATCATATTTGACCAATGGAGTTTCGCCTGTCTTGCTAGATTTGGAACAATTAGTAGAACATGTTCATGCTTTTGGCATAAGGTTATTCCAGAGACCCAAAAACAGGTATTTGGAGCAAATCTCTTGGAATTGTCTGCTTTGATTTTCATGATTTCTGACATAATCCTCGACCATAAAAAACGTAATCTCATAAGGTATACGGAAGGCATTTGCTTAAAAATAAATAAATGTATCTATATCGTCCATGCACAAAACGGGACTAACCTTAGTACACTGAGGGGAGCGTGGCTTGATGGCTACGTGAGAGGACGTTCCTTGGAGGAGCTCCCGATGATTCGATCCTGATCCTGGGAAAAAAGTGATGGTTTTTGGCGGACTTTCGAGCCCACGGTGCATCTAAAGGCATATGAAAGTGGGGGGCATACGGTGCGTGCCCTCCCCAACGGCGAGACTGCATATTCACAGAACTGGAACCCGAAGAAGGTGGCGGTCGCGCAAAGGAAGGGGAGCACCCAAGATGGCCGCCTGTGGACAAAGGGCCATAAAAGGTCCGACGAGCTGAGGAAGACAAGGTTGGTCGGAACGTGGGCGAGCCCAACCAGATAGACGGGTCGCATGCGCCTCGGGCTGAAAGCAAGAACATAAGGGCGAGCCCCCACTGCAGAGGATACAGCTGGGCGCGTGGGCCCAATCGACGCAACAGGATGTCTTCCAAGGTGGTGCGACCCCGCATCAAGCAACCTACGATGGAGACCTATGCTAGGTCACCCTCGGGTGCGGAAGGGGGTAAGAGCAAAGAAACCGCAGCACCTCCTGGATGGTACCCGGTGGGCGACGGACCCACCGGGTACCATCCAGGAGGTGCTGGCAGCAATTGCTGAACTGAAGGGGGCCTGGGAGACGAAGCTGGGCCTGGCCATGAAAGAGTTGCAAGAGGGCCTAAACCTCAAGATAG